>NC_135232.1:958092538-962892538 GCF_051348905.1 Ranitomeya variabilis
TCCATATAGTTCACGTAGGCCTGTTAGAGCAAATCTCAAGAACTGAAGTAATCGTTCTCTTATAGCTTGTGTCAATTTCTCATTTCACAAACTAACAGATGATCCTTCTTTACAAATCAAATAAGTTGCTCTGTTGGCTTGAAATACAGCGAGATCATATTTTTACCGTCCTCCCTAGCAATTAAAATTTGTCACCCACAGTGTGTACGCTATGTGCACATTAATGATAAAGTTACTTATCTGTTGCTGTCCATAGTTGGGTACTGATAAACATGATGCATATTGACTGACTCTTAGTGAGGAAAACAAGGAATGAGCTATATGCTTTTTTATGCCACTTGTTATTTCTTGGCAAGATCTAAGAGAAACTGCACAGAAGATTGTCAGGGTCAGTATAAAATAGATGAAATGCTGAATGAAATCTTCAAAGCTAGAAAGGATATGCCCCGAAGTGTGTGTTTTTTTGTTTTCATATGTACAGCTCATCACATAATACCCTACAGCTTAACTCCCGTGGGGCACTTTTAAATCAACATTGCAAGAATAAAATTAAAAGTCAATACGTTAGAAAAATACCCATCTACAGGACATACTGCAGATGAAAGTAACTGAGAAAAGTTTTCACTGGCATCTCTAAATGTGCCGTTGAATAAATTACAATACTAAAAGATAAATTCCGCAACATTGAAATATCAACAAGAGGAAGGAAAAGTCGTAGATGTATGGAAATCACAGGATCGATAGACATGTTGATATGCAAATTATGAAAAAATGGAAACAAAAGTTTCAGAGCATCTTGATTTAATTAGTATCAAGTATGAATGCTGCCCGCAGAATTACATGCACATGTACACCCTAAAATGCTATCAATGAGGTTATTAGACACCTGCAAAAAATGACTTCAGCTACAGGGCTACATGTGACTAAATACCGTATATACTCGAGTATAAGCCGACCCGAGTATAAGCCGACCCCCCTAATTTTGCCACAAAAAACTGGGAAAACTTATTGCCGCGAGTATAAGCCTAGGGTGGAAAATGCAGCAGCTACCGGTGAATTTCAAAAATAAAAATAGATGCTCCATACCATTCATTATTGCCCCATAGATGCTCCATATAAAGCTGTGCCATATATAATGCTCCATACCATTGATTATTGCCCCATATATTATCCATATATAGCTGTGCCATATAGAATGCTCTGCACTGTTCATTATGGCCCCATAGATGCTCCATATAAAGCTGTGCCCCATATACTATGCTCTGCACCGTTCATTATGGCCCTATAGATTCTCCATATAAAGCTGTGCCATATATGCTCTGCACCGTTCATTATGGCCCCATAGATGCTCCACATAAAGCTGTGCCATATATGCTCTGCACCGTTCATTGCCCCATAGATGCTCCTTATAAATCTGTGCCCTATATGCTCTGCACCGTTCAGTTTGGCCCCATAGATGCTCCTTATATAGCTGTGCCCTATATGCTCTGCACCGTTCAGTTTGGCCCCATAGATGCTCATTATAAAGCTGCCCCATATGGAATGCTCTGCAGCGTTCAGTTTGGCCCCATAGATGCTCCACATAAATCTGTGCCATATATAACGCTGCTGCTGCTGCTGCAATAAAAATAATAAAACACATACTCACCTTTCTTGCTTGCAGCTCCCCAGCGTCCGGTCCCGGCGTCTCTCCGCACTGACTGATCAGGCAGAGGGCGCCGCGCACACTATATGCGTCATCGCGCCCTCTGACCTGCACAGTCAGAGCGGAGAGACGCCGGGAAGATGGAGCGGCGTGTGGATCGTGGACAGGTGAGTATGTGATACTTACCTGCTCCCGGCGTCCTGCTCCTTCCCCCGGACAGCTGGTCTCCGGTGCCGCAGCTCTTCCTCTGTCAGCGGTCACCGGCACTGTGCTGATTAGAGAAATGAATAGGCGGCTCCGCCCCTATGGGAGTGGAGTCCATATTAATTTCTCTAATGAGCGGTCCCACGTGACCGCTGTACAGGGGAAGAGCTGCGGCACCCGGAGACCGTGTGACGGGCAGGGGAGCGTCAGGATCGCCGGGACTAGGTAAGTATGCCTCAGCGCCCTCTCCCCCTCACCCGCCGACCCTGCCACAGACCGTGACTCGAGTATAAGCCGAGAGGGGCACTTTCAGCCCAAAAATTTGGGCTGAAAATCTCGGCTTATACTCGAGTATATACGGTATGTACTATTGGATATATAAATCTTTAAAAATGACTACTACAAACAGATGTAATGCAAATAATCTTTCTGATACTATTAGTTACAACATTAAAACTAGTATAATTAAAACTAGTTAAAACTATGTATAATTGTCAGAAATCAAAGGGAAATAGTCATAATTATTATTTCTACATGATAATAAAGTTCATATGTCAGGGGCTTCATTGATGGTAAATATCCTGGCAATGTTGATTGATAGTTAGAATTCCCCTCAATGTTATAAAATATTTGAATATAGTACATATGTATACATGCTAATTATGCAAATTGTCTCTTCAGAGAGGAAGAGAGCTAGAACTCTAGTGCCACCTATTGGAAGGTAGCAATCCTACAAGTCAGTGTTGACCCTTTAACGAGCCTTGTCACATGACTTAGGATAATAGCCAAACCAGAATCTCAATTTGCAGACACTGTGTTTCGGGGTACTGCCCCTCGTCAGTGCAAAGAGGAGATCTGGTTTGGCTAATTGAGAGGCGTCAGACCATTATCCAAGAAGTATTGTTTCTCCTTGCGGAGATCGACATGCGATACTTCTTGAATAACGGTCTGATGCCTCTCAATCAGCCAAACTAGATCTCCGCTTTGCACTGACAAGGGGCAGTACCCGGAAACACAGTGTCTGCAAATTAAGATTCTGGTTTGGCTATTATCCTAAGACATGTGACAAGGCTCGTTAAAGGGTCAACATTGACTTGTAGGATTGCTACCTTCCAATAGGTGGCACTAGAGTTCTAGCTCTCTTCCTCTCTGAAGAGACAATTTGCATAATTAGCATATTACCCAAAGGAGCATTGCGGCTTTAAGTATCCTCATCTCGGCATGCTTAGTATGTCGATCTCCACAAGGACAAACAATACTTCTTGGATATGTATACATGCAAATTTTTTAAAATAATATGAGGAAATATACAGAGAACTATCGGTGCTAAGTGCTTAAAATACATAGAGCCCCATACAAAAGATGTAAGGAGTACAAGGAAATATGTGCCACAACAGTAGCTTGTTAATAACTACCTATATATCCTGTTTGATATCTAAACCAGGTTACAAAAGACCAAAGCAAGTTGGATAAATGATTACCAGAGCTGCATATGGATTGTACTTTCGCACGTATGGGCCCTTTGCCCTGATTTTGCTGCTGTTCGTTTGCCTAGGAATGGAGACTAGAGGTGTCCGGCTACCTTACGTTAAGCCACCCGACACCATAATCTCTGGCGTTGTGTTGAAAAATGGCTCCAGAACACTTTGGAGAAAGATTGATCCATCAAACAGTGTCTACTCAAACCATCAGAAGGCGTTTGCATAATAGTATGAGCCAGACATTCACCTGAAGGTGTTCCACTGAGCAGTCACCACTGCTCTCAAAGGCTATGATGGAGCAGCTTCTTCAGCAATGAGTCTTGGTTTTGTATTGAATTCAATGATTACCGGACGTTGGTCTGCAGACCACATGGCAATGCCATGAAGAGGCGTTCTCAAAGAAACGACACGCCAGTTCTACTCTCGAAATTATGGCGTCAGGTAGCATAATGTATGGTAGCCAGACCCCTTGAGTCTTCAATCCAGGTACAGTAACAGCTTAGTGTTATATTTAACTGGTCATGGAACCAGTGGTTCAACCATGTATTCAAAGTTTCACATGAGACATTTTTCACCAGGCTGCATGGTACTTTTTCTACTGTGCAATCTGCATAGCCTAAATTTGCTACCATGGCCGCAGCATCTCTGAACTTGTGTCCCATTGAGCTCATCTGCTATGTCATTGATCGGTTATCGCAAATGGAAATGCCAGCAATGGGTCCTGATGATTTGGGTACTGAAATGCATTCAGCATGGCAGATCATTTCTCAGTAAACCATTAATAACCTCACTTATTTCATAGCAAGGCATGTAAGTGCATGTATTTCGCAAGTGGTGCTCAGCTACTGAATACATCGAGATGTTTTCAAAAATGTGTTCACATTTTTCATAATTTGGATATCATTAACCTGTCTGTCGATACTGTGATTTCCATAATTCCATGACATTTCCTTTTTAGTGTTGCAAATTCAATGTTGAGGAATGTAGAATATAGAATTGTCTACACCTAGTTAGTAGAAAACCCCTTTTTAAATGAAGTAGTTCCCCTTGTAAAATAAAAATAATAGCTACTCGTCTTCAGCACTAGAGCCATTCCAGCAATGTTGGTGCTGGGACTTGTTGTACTACAGGAACCCTGCAGCTTTTTTACAAAGGGGACTGCTTCATTTAAAAAGGGGTTGTCCACTACCTGGGTGTAGACAATTCTATATTAGACACTCCTCAACACTGAAATTACAGCACCCAGAAGAAAAAGTGTAATTTGCTCCCTAAAGTGGCTCTAGTATTTGCTCTTTATGCTCTATATGATTTGTGCCACTTTTTAAGTTGTGTTTTTTGACAACTTTGCTTATCTAATTGTTTTAGGCAGATTCATGAAATGCACCAAAAAATGCGACATTTGGTAAACGTTGCACCTCTTTCCAGTAACCCTCCCCTGCAGTAAAGTTTCTAGAGGTGTCTTCAATTTGGTGCTCTTTTTTTATTTGGAACTTTTGATGCAAAAAAAGTCACAAAACACCAGTTAACGGGAATCCGTCACCTCAAATTTGCGGGCTATGAATGCCCTGTGTCCGGTCCGATGGGCGGTGTTTCGTCTTCTTTTCTCCACCCCATCCTTCCCTGCTCTCCGCAATATTTTCGTGAATTTGAGTAGGTGTCCTCCATAGTTCGCACGTGCGCAATGCAATCTTGCCTCGCACACGTGCAGTATGCTTTGCCCAACTGCAGGCAAAGCTGAAAAGCATTACTGCACATGCGCCAGCGCAACTGTGTCCAAGAACACAGCAAAATACTTCCGGGGACATAGCAGGCCTGCGCATGCGCAGTAATGCTTTTCAGCTTTGGCTGTATTTGGGCAAAGCATACTGCACGTGCGCGAGGCATGATTGCATTGCGCACACGCGAACTATGGAGGACACCTACTCAAATTCACGAAAATATTGCGGACAGCGGGGAAGGATGGGGTGGAGAATAGAAGACGAAACACCACCCATCGGACCGGACACAGGGCATTTACATAGCTTGCCAATTTGATGTGACAGATTCCCTTTAAGAATTTGTAGCAAAAAATGTCAGTTATTTTACAAAGTGGATTTACTCTGAAAAGAGGTTGTCAATGAAATAATAATCCTCTTTAAGGTATATAGACTAACATATTTATGTAGAATATATGTCAAAAGTTAATTTATTATGTTGACAAATCAAATAGCTGTGTTTTAGGGGGCGTGGCTATGTAGTGCGGGAGAGATGACGCACCTTGTGAGAGCTCCGGCCATCCTGACCTCATCCTTACTAATCCCTTATTTAAGGGACTATACCTGCTGGGGCTGAAGCCCTGGGAGCCCTGTGATCTTCCTCGGATGGCAGCTGTGGAGGCCCGAGACGTCGGGAACCGGAGCGGTCTGGACGGGCAGTGGAGTCCACGTGCAGCGGCATCCACGTGCAGCGGCATCCATCTTTGGAGCGCGCACTCAGGCAGACGGAGCGCAGCGCCAGCCCTATCAGTGTCGGGCTTTCTACTTCAGGACGCGGTGGGTCCTCAAATTGTAACCAGGGACGCTGTGGAACACCGGAGCACAGGTGCTGGGGATTGGAGCGGTCGGCGGTGACTGTGGGGGACAGTGGCCATTATAGTAGCGTGCACCCCAACAGTAAAGGGAGCGGCGCTTTATACCACATCCGCGGTGCTGCACAGGAGGTAAGCGATCAGCCTGAAACAATAAAGGGGTGGTGCGGTGTGTGCCCTGGAAGATTGGGCCCTGCACCCCCTTATCAGACAGACATTTCTCCTGCCAGCGCCATAACCCTGGAGGGATTAACCCCCTCCCTGCTGTTCCGCCTGTGGGGGCTGTGAGGCTGCTTTGGGCCACAGTGCCTGAGTGAACATTACTCTGTTGCTTTTATAACCCTGCTCTCTCTTCCTGCTAACCTGGTGATCCCCCTGAGATATACCCCTGCATTTAACCCTGCCGTGTCCGTTACTAGAGAGTGGACCAGTCAAAACTACAAGTATAGTCATCTTGGGAGGTCCTTTTGTTGTCCGCCATGCATCACTCCAAAGGAACAGGGGCTGCCGATAACTAAAGAAGTATGCCAGGGAAGACGCCTCTGATAATGTGCGTACACTTCGGAATAATCCATCGCAGGTTCAACGCAAAAATCGCCTCTCTGACAGTAATGAGGAGGGAGAGCAAGATGAACTGACTCTTAAACAAGCATCTGAGCAATTAATGCAGGCTATATCCCTCACTAGATCTTCTCTTACGGAAAAGATAGAGGATGTACATACTGAAGTGGGCAGTCTGCGACATGACATGAAAGCTATGAGAGGGCGTATTTCGGAGGTTGAAACGAGAGTGTCCCATATAGAGGATACCATTACCCCTATGGAGGCTAAACTGACAAAAGCCGCTGGCTCTGTAAACGCCTGGAAACAAAAGGCAGACGACCTTGAGAACAGAATGCGCCGTAACAATATTCGAATTATCGGCCTGCCGGAACGTTCGGAGGGACAGCGACCTGAGCAGTTTCTAGAGGACTGGCTTAAAGCCTCCCTGGGGGATGGATTCTCCTCAACATTCTCGGTGGAAAGGGCCCATAGGGTCCCAACGAGACCTTTCCCTCCTGGAACTCCTCCCCGGCCTTTCCTGGCGCTTCTCAACTGTAGGGACAGGGCTACGGTCCTATAAGGTGTCTTAACGTGGCAGACTCCTAGATCGTTGCAGTACAAACGGAGCTCTCCGTATGGGTGCTAAGTTTATTATAATACCGGACGCTGGATTCAGTGAGGGTATCCCCTTTTCCATTTGACTGTAGGAGTATAGGATCATACTCCTGCACTGTTCAAGTTTTGTTTTGTTTGTTTTTTTATGCTAGTTTTGACTGTTTGATGTATATGGTCGCCGCCATTAATATTTTTGTGCTCTGTGTGATGTCCCCGATTCCTGCTCAAGTACTGATCTATGATATTTTTTCTATTGCGTGTGGATATGGGGTCTGAGATTGTATGTATGACCTGGAATATACGGGGTATTAAGACTCCCCGTAAGAAAATTAAGGTATTTTTGCAGATCAAACGTTATCATCCTCATGTTGTTGCCCTGGTGGAGACACATCTGACAAGGGATACAGTTAGATGTACACAAAAGCCGTGGGTACAGTGGTCTCTCCACGCATTCCACACCAGCTACTCAAGAGGGGTCTCTCTTCTGGTTCACAGAGATGTTAGATGGGAAGCCAGGGAAGCACGACGGGATCCTGAGGGTCGTTATGTCTTTGTACATGCCTTCATTAATTCACGTGAATACGTGATATTATGTGTCTATAAAACCCCCCCGGCTAATACATCGGTCCTCCGCATGGCACTGGCTTTTTCCTTAAATTATCCTGATGCTAGCATTGTTTGTATGGGAGATTTTAATCTGGTCATGGATAACTCCATGGATAGATTGAGACTGGATGATGAGATATCTGGAGGATCCCCTCCTCAGTCCCCCTCCCAATTGGCATTGTTTATGGGTGGTAGCGGGTGGCTGGACCTATGGAGAATACGTCATCCTGAGACCAGGGGGTATACCTGTCACTCGTCTACCAGGCGATCTCTATCTCATATAGATTATATTTTTGGATCCAGTGGGCTGGCATTGTGGATAGATAGTGTTGAGCATGGTAATAGGGGGATATCGGACCATAGCCCACTTATTCTTAAACTTAAATACTGTCAATCCAACAATAATATGCCTTGGAAACTGAATCCCTTCTGGTTGAAACTAATAGACTCTAGTGATAGAACGGTTGATCAGCTGAACTGTTTTATCTTAACTCACCCGGAACCTTCAAATCTTAGTTTGTTTTGGGATACTTTAAAAGCATACTTAAGGGGATGTTTGTCTTCCACAATTTCTTATATTAAAAGGACAACAGCGAGGGAGGATGATGAGAGAGAGTGGCGGTTGAAGGACTCGGAGGTCGCTTATGTAACTAATCAAACCAGTGGTAACAGGGTTGAATGGCTTGCTTCCCAGAGGCTGTACACTCAGCACATAGATACTAAATCGAAACGCAAACTATTCTTTACCCGTCAATCCTACTTTGAATTGGGGAACCAGGCCAGTACATTCCTAGCTTTTTTTAGTGTGCCAACACAACACTTCCAATACAATACTACAGATTCGAGCACCTGATGGTTCATTAGTATCTTCTACTGATGAAATACTTCGGTGTTTCCATGATTATTATAAATTATTATATAGGTCTGGGAGTGGCCTGAATGTTTCGGAATGTTTAGATTTATCGGATGTGGCGTTCCCCTCACTAAGTCCAACCCAGCAAGCTTTTATGGATGCTGAGTTCATGTTGGAGGAGGTTGAGCAGGCTATGACGGATATGGCAACTGGAAAAGCCCATGGGCCTGATGGGTTTCCCATTGAGTTTTATAAGAAATACCGGGACAAATTGGCACCACTCTTATTGAAGGTGCTCCAGGGAATATGGGAGGGAGGATGCATGCCTGAAACATTTTATGATGCAAATATTATTGTGCTTAAAGGGCCACTGTCACCCCCTCCAGCCGTTATAAACTAAAAGAGCCACCTTGTGCAGCAGTGATGCTGCTTTCTAACAAGGTGGCTCTTTTAGTTTTTGGAGCATGTGTTCCCAAAATAAATCGTTTTATAAGTTCTTCAAAATACCTGTCTTTGTCCAGGGAGGCAGGTCCTCACCCCCCTGCTTGAAACGCCAAACTGCCATCACTCAAATGTTCAGGGGCGCCAGGCGCCGCCCCCTCCGCGCTGTGTTCACATGAAAACCGGCGCCTGCGCTGTGTAGTACTGTCTGGTGCTGGCGCAGTGAGCTCTGGCCGTCTGACGTCACAGCCAGGCTTGCAGACTGCGCCTGTGCGGCCGCCCTGCTTTTGAATCCCAGCCCCGCACTCTGCATAATGCATAACACACTGCGGGGCTGGGATTACCAAGGTAGGTGGCCGCACTGACAGCACAGGCGCAGTCTGCGAGCCATGGCTGTGACATCAGACGGCCAGAGCTCTCTGCGCCAGCACCAGACATTACTACACAGCGCAGGGGCCGGATTTCATGCAAAAAGAGAGCGGAGGGGGCGGCGTCCCTGAACATTTGAGTGACGGCAGTTTGGCGTTTCAAGCAGGGGGGTGAGGACCTGCCTCCCTGGGCAAAGACAGGTATTTTGAAGAACTTATAAAACGATTTATTTTGGGAACACATGCTCCAAAAACTAAAAGAGCCACCTTGTTAGAAAGCATCACTGCTGCACAAGGTGGCTCTTTTAGTTTATAACGGCTGGAGGGGGTGACAGTGGCCCTTTAAGAAGGAAGGGAAGGACCCCTTGGAATGTGGATCGTATCGCCCTATATCACTGGTAAACGTAGGCTATAAAATTTTCACCAAAATTCTGGCTACTAGACTGAACACAATCATACTAGATCTTATACACCCAGACCAAACTGGTTTTATGCCTGGGAAGAGTACCTCCATTAATATTAGGCGGGTTCAATCAGTGATTCAATATAGTTCTTTAGAATCAGATAATAATTGGGCATTGGCATCCCTAGATACGGCCAAGGCATTTGATTCTCTTGAATGGCCCTTCCTTTCTGCCTGTCTGCAGAAATACGGTTTTGGGGATAAATTTTTGAGAGGGATAGGTATACTCTATATGAATCCCAGGGCGCGTATAATTGTGAATAATTCCATCTCTGAACCTTTTGCCTTACACAGAGGAACCCGTCAGGGGTGTCCTCTATCCCCGGTTCTCTTTGCCCTTGCCATAGAGGCTCTGGCAACACGTATAAGGTCCTCCTCGGATATTAAGGGTATAAATATTGCGGGTCATGTGGATACCATTGGTCTTTATGCTGATGACATGATAATATTTATGGATAAAGTAGAGGAAACTTTACCACGAGTAATAGCGACCATAGATAAATTTAGTAAATTCTCCGGTCTCTATATAAATTGGGATAAATCTACTCTGTTGCCTCTTTCTCATACCCCAACGCCCCGTCTTGAAACTCTCTCGTCATTACCCATCGTCTCTAATTTTAAAGATTTAGGTGTCTATATGTCCCAGCATGGTCGACTTGACCTACAACAATATTTACCCATTATTGGATTTGGTCAAATCTAAATTTGCAATTTGGAACAAACTCCCACTTTCGGTTGCTGGCCGTATTAATCTAATTAAAATGATATTGCTCCCCAAACTTAGCTACTGCTTTCAGCACAGCGCTATGCCAATACCTAAGTCTTTCTTTGCGAATTTAAACTCCCTAATCACATCCTTCATATGGGGGAAGACCAGGCCCAAACTTAAGCTGTCTGCTATGCAGAGACCAAAACAGGCGGGTGGGGCGGCTTTGCCAGATTTCTATTTGTACTACCTTGCAGGACAGGCTAAGGCAATAAATACATGGATGTGGAATCATCTGCTCCACTCTGCCAGGATTGATTGTCCACTTGGGTTTTTGGAGTTGGAGAAAGTTAGTGCTCCTCGTTTGCTGCCTTTACTCCGGTTGGCAAGATTAATATGGAGGCAAATTAAAAAAAAGTCATTAGATTTGTAGATGTAGTAGCTGAAATGCCACTGTGGAATAATGGTTATTTTCTGGAGCTGCTGAACCATCCATCTAGCGACTTCTGGGTTTCGTGTGGTGTTCTCTCGATAAGCGGCATATACGACCAAGGGGTCTTTATAGCCTTTGAACAATTACAAAACTACAGGTCATTGACCTACATTAGCTTCATTCGCGGTGATGCACCCCCTGCTGGATGTCCTCATATGACCTCGAGTGTGGGAAAAAGTTCCCAGGCTCCAGTTCATGAGGACATCCAGCAGAGGGCGCATCACATTACCTTCATTCCTGGGGTTTTACAGGCACGAGCACAGCTGCATTATAGCAGAGCTCCTGCCTGTAAAATATTTTAACCCCTTGAGATGGATTTACATCGTGGGACGTTACAGATCTACGGATGGTATGTATATTGTTGGTTTATTATTTTTCCTTTGTTACAGAACGATGGTCTTCAGGTGGATTACCAGTATAATAAACTATTACAACAACCTGTGTGTTTATTTCATTAAAATACTTTGCAATATTGTGTGTGTGTTTTTTTTAACCATTTCATACAATTGGATTAATAATGGATAGGTGTCATAATTGACGCCTCCATTATTAATCTGGCTTAATGTCACCTTACAATAGCAAGGTGACATTAACCCTTCATTACCCCATATCCCACCGCTACACGGGAGTGGGAAGAGAGTGGCCAAGTGCCAGAATAGGCGCATCTTCCAGATGTGCCTTTTCTGGGGTGGCTGGAGGCAGATGTTTGTAGCCAGGGGGGGCCAATAACCATGGACCCTCTCTAGGCTATTAATATCTGCCCTCAGTCACTGGCTTTACCACTCTGGTGGAGAAAATTGCGTGGGAGCCCACACCAATTTTTTAACCCTTAAATTTAATAGCTACAGCGCCGAAATTTTGCACATACACACTACTAACATTAGTAGTGTGGAATATGCAAAAAAAAAAAAGGGGGATATGAGATGGTTTACTGTATGTAAACCATGTCTCATATCATGTCGGGTTTAGGCAGGAGAAATGAAAAGCCGGCAATTGAATTACCGACTTTTCACATATATTGCGCTGAAGTAAATATAAAAATATATAGATTTTCCAGTAACTTACATTGGGTTTCGTGTTTCGGCCGATCCCCGACCCCGACTTTTCAAGAAGATCGGGCCGATTTCACTCTACTCAACTTTTGAGAAAGTCGGGTTTCATGAAACCCGACTCGACCTCAAACAAGGAATAGTCGCTCAACCCTAATCCCGAGATCTCAATTCTTCTGTTATTTACAATTAAGGTCAGCTTTCCAATCACACATGCGGAATATGGGTAAAAGTCGGGCTATATCATCTTTGCCTTTGATAGGCATCCTCAACTCACAGGGTCCTCAAGGACTCATACCCTCTTTGTATACATATTTATTGTCTCAGGGAGTTGGGTCTGCTATAGATTCTATCAAGGGGAAGTGGGAGGGTCTTCTTCCTGATGTATTGGGAGAGGAATGGGATGATATTCTGGAATCTCCAACTAAAGTCTCCCCTTCGATTAACAATAGGATGACCCAACTGTATATTATATATCAGTCTTATTTGACCCCGACACGACTCTTTAAAATGGGTCGCCTCCACTCGTCAGCTTGCCTAAGGTGTCATACACGTGATGCAGATTTTATCCACATGATCTGGAAGTGCCCTGTAGTCTCTCATTATTGGAAAGAGGTAATGACATTACTAACATCCTTATTATTGATTCCTGTTCCACTTGAGCCATTGACCTGCTTATTCGGAGTGTGGGATGTGGAAACCTGGCATCATCACACTGGGATTTTTCTACGAGAAGCACTTTTTATGGCCCAGAAGGTGTTAGCGTTAAGGTGGATGGGTGGTTCTCACCCGTCTCTCAGAGCTTGAGTGGATTTGGTGAACTCTATCATCCCGTATGAAAGAACACTGTACCAAAACAGAGGATGTCCAGGTAAATTTGAGAAGATTTGGGGTAGATGGAATTCTTCTCACCATACTCTATAGTCCACACTAATTTACCACTTATGCAAGTGGCTGGATTTATGGCTTCGGTGGCATCACTTAAGGGCGAGATTTACGTAGAATTTTCTTTGGCGACTTATTATTCTTGGTAGTTAAAGTAGTTAATGTTATACAATAGGTAGTTTGTAAGTGTTAGTGACTTGACACACACAGTCTGCTATCCTCGTATTACTCGGGATGTGATGTTGCACTGCAATTATTTGTATTTCATGTTATAATTGATAGTAACAAATGCAAATGTGTGTATTGTTTGATATATTATGAATTAACCCCTTCACCCCCAAGGGTGGTTTGCACGTTAATGACCAGGCCAATTTTTACAATTCTGACCACTGTCCCTTTATGAGGTTATAACTCTGGAACGCTTCAACGGATCCCGGTGATTCTGACACTGTTTTCTCGTGACATATTGTACTTCATGATAGTGGTAAAAAAATTTTGATATTACCTGCGTTTATTTGTGAAAAAATGGAAATTTGGCAAAAATTTTGAACATTTTGCAATTTTCCAACTTTGAATTTTTATGCAATTAAATCACAGTGATGTGTCATAAAAAATACTTAATAAGTAACATTTCCCACATGTCTACTTTACATCAGCACAATTTTGGAACCAACATTTTTTTTTGTTAGGGAGTTATAAGGGTGAAAAGTTGACCAGCAGTTTCTCATTTTTACAACACCATTTTTTTTTAGGGACCACATCTCATTTGAAGTCATTTTGAGGGGTCTATATGATAGAAAATACCCAAGTGTGACACCATTCTAAAAACTGCACCCCTCAAGGTGCTCAAAACCACATTCAAGAAGTTTATTAACCCTTCAGGTGTTTCACAGGAATTTTTGGAATGTTTAAATAAAAATGAACATTTAACTTTTTTTCACACAAAATTTACTTCAGCTCCAATTTGTTTTATTTTACCAAAGGTAACATGAGAAAATGGACCCCAAAAGATGTTGTACAATTTGTCCTGAGTACGCCGATACCCAATATGTGGGGGTAAACCACTGTTTGGGCGCATGACAGAGCTCGGAAGCGAAGGAGCGCCATTTGACTTTTCAATGCAAAATTGACTGGAATTGAGATGGGACGCCATGTTGCATTTGGAGAGCCCCGGATGTGCCTAAACATTGAAACCCCCCACAATTGACACCATTTTGGAAAGTAGACCCCCTAAGGAGCTTATCTAGCGGTGTGGTGAGCACTTTGACTCACCAAGTGCTTCACAGAAGTTTATAATGCAGAACCGTAAAAATAAAAAATCATATTTTTTCACAAAAATTATATTTTCACCCCCAATTTTTTATTTTCCCAAGGGTAAGAGAAGAAATTGGACACCAAAAGTTGTTGTACAATTTGTCCTGAGTACGCTGATACTCCATATGTGGGGGGGAACCACCGTTTGGGCGCATGGGAGGGCTCAGAAGGGAAGGAGCGCCATTTGGAATGCAGACTTAGATGGAATGGTCTGCAGGCGTCACATTGCGTTTGCAGAGGCCCTAATGTACCTAAACAGTAGAAACCCCCCACAAGTGACACCATTTTGGAAAGTAGACCCCCTAAGGAACTCATCTAGATGTGTTGAGAGCTTTGAACCCCCAAGTGTTTCACTACAGTTTATAACGCAGAGCCGTGCAAATAAAAAATATTTTTTTTTCCACAAAAATTATTTTTTAGCCCCCAGTTTTGTATTTTCCCAAGGGTAACAGGAGAAATTGGACCCCAAAAGTTCTCCAATGTGTTCCGAGTACGCTGATATCCCATATGTTGGGGTAAACCCCTGTTTGGGCGCACGGGAGAGCTCGGAAGGGAAGGAGCACTGTTTTACTTTTTCAACACAGAATTGGCTGAAATTGAGATCGGACGCCATGTCGCGTTTGGAGAGCCCCTGATGTGAAACCCCCCAATTATAACTAAAACCCTAATCCAAACACACCCCTAACCCTAATCCCAACGGTAACCCTAACCACACCTCTAACCCAGACACACCCCTAATCCCAACCCTATTCCCAACCGTAAATGTAATCCTAACCCTAACTTTAGCCCCAACCCTAACTTTAGCCCCAACCCTAACTGTAGCCTTAACCCTAGCCCCAACCCTAACCCTAGCCCTAACCCTAATGGGAAAATAGATATAAATACATTTTTAAAATTTTTGAATTTTTCCCTAATTAAGCGGGTGATGAAGGGGGGTTTGATTTACTTTTATAGCAGCTTTTTTAGCGGTTTTTATGATTGGCAGCCGTCACACACTGAAAGACGCTTTTTATTGCAAAAAATATTTTTTGCGTTACCACATTTTGAGAGCTATAATTTTTCCATATTTGAGTCCACAGAGTCATGTGAGGTCTTGTTTTTTGCGGGACGAGTTGACGTTTTTATTGGTAACATGTTCGGGCACGGGAGATTTTTTGATCGCTTTTTATTCCGATTTTTGTGAGGCAGAATGACCAAAAACCAGCTATTCATGAATTTCTTTTGGGGGAGGCGTTTATACCGTTCCGCATTTGGTAAACTTGATAAAGCAGTTTTAATCTTCGGGTCAGTATGATTACAGCGATACCTCATTTATATCATTTTTTTAATGTTTTGGCGCTTTTATACGATAAAAACTATTTTAAAGAAAAAATAATTATTTTGGCATCGCTTTATTCTGAGGACTATAACTTTTTTATTTTTTCGCTGATGATGCTGTATTGCAGCTCGTTTTTTGCGGGACAAGATGACGTTTTCAGCGGTACCATGGTTATTTATATCTGTCTTTTTGATCGCGTGTTATTCCACTTTTTGTTTGGCGGTATGAGAATAAAGCGTTGTTTTTTGCCTCGATTTTTTTTTATTTTTTTTACGGTGTTCACTGAAGGGGTTAACTAGTGATATATTTTTATAGGTGGGGTTGTTACGGACGCGGCGATACTAAATATGTGTACTTTTATTGTTTGATTTTTTTTTATTTAGATAAAGAAATGTATATGGGAATAATATATATATTTTTTTCTTTATTTAGGATTTTTTTTTTCTTTTTTTTTTTTTTACACATGTGGGAATTTTTTTTTACTTTTTTACTTTGTCCCAGGGGGGGACATCACAGATCGATGATCTGACAGTTTGCACAGCACTCTGTCAGATCACCGATCTGACATACAGCCGTGCAGGCTTACCAGCGCCTGCACGGCACCCGGAAGTAGTCCCTGCAGGACCCGGATGCAGCCCCGCGGCCATTTTGGATCCGGGGCCTGCAGGGATAGGAGGTAAGAGACCCTCGCAGCAACGCGATCACATCGCGTTGCTCCGGGGGTCTCAAGGAAACCCGCAGGGAGCCCCCTCCCTGCGCGATGCTTCCCTGTACCACCGGCACACTGCGATCGTGTTTGATCGCAGTGTGCCAGGGGTTAATGTGCCGGGGGCGGTCCGTGACCGCTCCTGGCACATAGTGCCAGATGTCAGCTGCGATAGGCAGCTGACACCCGGCCGCGATCGGCCGCGCTCCCCCCGTGAGCGCGTCCGATCGTGCTGGACGTACTATTCCGTCCTTGGGAATTAGGGCCCACCCCACATGGACGGAATAGTATGTCCAATGGCAGAAAGGGGTTAATAAACGAATTAAAAAAAAAATAGCTGTGTTTTAGATAGTATTTATGAAGTTAATACTGTATATAAAAGACTATAAGAATACAATTAGTCAATAAAATAGAGGGTAAGACATTGGTTGGCAATAATCTTTAGCTTTTCCCAAATTGAACGACTACATTAGCCCACATGCTCTGCATTGACAGGGAGGACAATCAGGTTTATAAACAGCCTAAAATATCTATAAACTCTGGTTTATAATTTGCCCATAGGTGCCTGGAGTAACTGGAGAATTTAACTAATAGGAATATGATAGACTACGTTCACATTTGCGGTGTGCGCCGCAGCGTCCTCGCCGCAACGCACGACGCAATGAAAACGCATAAAAAACGCATGGTTTTGAGACGCATGCGTTCAACGCATGCGTCGAAAAACGCAGCGTTTTTTGGAAACGCTGTTGCGTTTTGACCAAAAAACGCTGCTTTTCCAGACGCATGCGTTTTCCTAAAGTGATGTCATTCTTCAACAAAAAATAAACCAATCGTGTCTAGACACTAGATAAAGACCACCAATGGCTAGAAGAGGGTTGGTGTAATGTAATTGTGTATATATACCCTGGCAGAGATGAATTCCTCCCATTTTGCTTGTATTTACAGCATCATGATGGAGCGTCACATGGAGAGTATCTACATGGATATGGAGATGGATTTTGCCTTGGCTAATGCCTATGCTCTTGCCTGTTATCATCAAAGGGAAAACCGGAGATGGAGTCATTGCCGCTCTTGGCTACACCCTATCGTGGAAGTCTGGGAGAGCCGTGGAGCCTACCATTGCTTGTTTGGCGAGCTCAATGACAACCTGGAAAAATATTTTGAATATACCAGGATGTCTCAAGACAGCTTCCGCTATCTTCTGCGTCGGGTGGAAGGATCCATTAGCAGGCAGGACACGCAGCTCCGTAGATCAATTTCCGCAGAGGAACGGCTGCTGGTGACTCTACGGTACGTAGCTGTTTGAATGACTGTGATATGTTCTTCCCTTTTTTTTTAAATTTGTTTTGGGTTTGGTATGGTCAATGTAATTTTATAAATTACAATGTACTTTAATGTAATTTCTTTATTTATCTTCTTGGCAGTTTCCTGGCTACCGGAGAGACCTTGAGATCCCTGCATTTCCAATTCAGGATTGGAGTCTCCACTCTTTCCGGAAATTATTGCCGACACATGCCGCGCTTTGTGGGATAACCTCCGTGAGGAATTTTTACCCCTCCCTACAAGTGAAATCTGGGAGGCCAACGCCAAGAAATTTGAGCAAGTGTGTTCTTTCCCTAACTGTATTGGCGCAGTTGATGGGAAGCACATTCGGATTACAAAGCCAGCAAAAAGTGGATCTCTTTTTTTTAATTATAAAAAATACTTTTCTACCGTGCTTATGGCAATTGCAGGTGCGGACTGCAGGTTTCTCGCAGTGGACATTGGTGCGTTTGGCCGTGCAAATGACTCACGGACATTTAAGGAGTCGGATATGGGCCAAAGATTATATGGGAACAATTTTAATTTCCCCCAGCCACGACCTCTTCCCCACACCGAAGGCTCGGCAATGCCATTTGTTGTGGTTGGGGATGAGGCATTTCAAATGTCTAACAACCTACTGAAACCCTACTCCAGGCGGGGCTTGGACCATACAAAAAGGATTTTCAATTACAGACTGTCCAGGGCCAGAAGAACTGTGGAGTGCGCCTTTGGCATCCTTGTCTCCAAATGGCGTATATTAGGATCCGCCATTAATCTTAAAATTGAGACAGTGGATAAGGTGGTGAAGGCTAGTGTGGTTCTCCACAATTATATTATGGCCAAAGAGAGACTGAACGTGGAACTCGATGAACCCATAGCAAACCCATTGCCCGATTACCAAGATCATCCTCTGAGGACAAGTGTTGAAATTGCGCAGATGAGGGATCGATTTGCGGCCTATTTTGTTTCAGATGTTGGCCGTGTGTCATGGCAAGATACAATGGTGTAGTGTTAATGTTACTGTTGGACTGTATTCTGGTTTTAACTACACCAATAAATACCTCTACTGTGACCATGCTAAAAATATAATATAATGATAATAAAATATTTCTTCAGTATTATGTGCAATAAATGTCATCCGTTTAGGTGGATTTTGTTATGTCAAATTTTGCATCTACCTATACTTCATAAATGTTTGTTACTGTAATGTGCCTTATCTAAAAACTTGCAACCCTTTTTTTAAAATCTTGTTTAATGTTTTCTACACTGCTTCAAAGAACATATTTCTACCAACTGCGCTAAAACTGTGTACCGCCCAAAATGTACTCTGGTGATCACCAGCTCCCAAATGGTCTGCAAAACCCCCACACTTTTGTTCACATGGCCGTGTGTTCGCTAGTTGAGCAAACATGATTCTCTCCTTCCTAGGCAAACTGTCAAGATTCCAGACTAGTTTCATGTGGAACACTGCTTCATTGAGCGCACTTGCTGATAATACATTTTCACACGACGCAGCTGCAGTTGCCGTGGCAGTGTGACTGGCACCACACCATGGCGAGGCCAATAGGCTTCGGTTGTGCATGGGTTGTGCCACTCACACAGCCTTGGAACATGCGGATGCAGTGCCGGAAAAAAGCAGATCAGCAACCGCACACCAGGAAGCCGTGTCCATATGGTATTATTTGGAAACTGTTCAGTTTGCCAACGAGGGAGCCGATCTTGTTCGCTCCATTAAGTATTGAAGTCAGGATGCAGAAATACATCCTGATTCAAATAGTGTCAACACTTTGCCATGTGACCATTGCAACCACCTTAGCACTGACCTTATTATATGTATACAATCTATGTAATAACAGTTAAGGTACCTTCACACTAAACGATAACGCTAGCGATCCGTGACGTTGCAGCATCCTGGCTAGCGATATCTTTGAGTTTGGCAGGCAGCAGCGATCAGGATCCTGCTGTGATATCGCTGGTCGTTGGTTAAAGTTAAGAACTTTATTTGGTCGTCAGATCGCCGTGTATCGTTGTGTTTGACAGCAAAAGCAACGATGCCAGCGATGTTGGTGACGTGACCGCTCTGCTGTTAGGGCCGGCACTCAGTCAGTGCAGGGAAGCGGACGCCGGTGGACGCGATTGTGAGTATATATATTTTTTTTAATTTTACACTGGTAACCAGGGTAAACATCGGGTTACTAAGCACGGCCCTGCGCGCAACCCGATGTTTCCCCTGGTTACCCGGGGACCTCGGCATCGTTGGTCGCTGGAGAGCTGTCTGTGTGACAGCTCTCCAGCGACCAAATAGCGACGCTGCAGCGATCGGCATCATTGTCTGTTTCGCTGCAGCGTTGCTTAAGTGTGAAGGTACCTTTAGTGTTTGTAAACACCTCATACAGCAATGAGAGACACCCAAAAAAAGGCAAAATAAAAATTGTAAAAATACTGTCTGACATTGCATATATGAGGTGTTTGAAGCACAAAATATGTGTAGATGGCGCACGGCGTGAATTGCCGAGAAGTATACTGCAAAATAAAAACAAATATTGTTGTGAAAATAACATTTTTTATTGGAGAAACAGGAAAAAAAGATGGGAAATAAACTTATGGGGTATCAACCTCAGCTACCATGGGTGAGTGGTAAGTCTCTGGTTGGGAATGGGGAGAGGAAGAGGAGGATGATGAGCCAGAGTCCAGTAGGCTCGACGGCAATTCCAAGCCCTCAGGGTACCCTGGCGACGATACAGCAACCTCTGTAGGGGAGGGAGGAGGCAAAACAAGTCTTCCACTGGTTCTTGAATGGCTCTGGCTGCTCCTGCTGCGGCTAGACCCCTGTCGCGAAGTAGGTGTCTGTATGATTGGAGCAGCCAGAGCCGCAGTATGTGTCCTCTTTCTCTTCCTCCTATGTTCTCCCGCGGCAGCTCCCACAGCATGACGGCTACGGGAGGATGAGGGCCTGGCAGGAGCAGGAGTCGGCGGCTCGATGTTATAGTGCCTGTGGTGGCGTCGCTCCGCACGCGGACCTCGGTGGTGTGGCTGGAGTGGCTCTGCAGCAGAAGTCAGAGTCATGCTAGCCAGCGACGGCACTACGGGCATTGTAGTCGCTGACTGCATGACCCGAGCCTGCTGCAGAGCCCTCACGTAGGCAGTGTTGCAGGCCTGCATCACCGAAATCTGGAGTTCCGGCGTAAGGTGTTCCACCATGCCCTTAGCAATGGCACTAAAAAAATGTTTGGCCGGCCTCGAGAGCTCGGATTCTATATTTTCAAGGCGCTGGTCGATATTGGACAGAGCAGTGTCCATTCTATCGCCCAGCGCCTTGAAACAATTCTGGAAGACCGTGCTCAAATGCAAAAATTCGGGCATTGTTGGCCTGTCCGAGGCCCGCTGGCGCTGTCGGGAATTCCCGAAAGAAGGAGCGCCAGAGGCCTCGGCCAGGGGAACACCTGATGGACCGGCTGCCGGTTCTCCAGATGGTGGTGCAAGCCTGCTGTCGCTGTGGGATGGCTGTGACGGGTCAGATGGCGATTCATGAAGGTCCGCTCCAGATGGGCGAGCACGCTCGAGGGTGCTGCTGTGTGTTCTGTGAAAAGATAAGGGAAAAATTAGTCTTCAATTAATAACCTATCACAGACGCCAACTCCTGTAATAAAGTTAACATTACATGACACAACAATAGATAATCCTCTGTCTCTCAGTCTGTCTGGCCTTTAATAAATTGATGATTGTTATCGCCAGCTGCCTGTTATGGCTGACGAGACCAATCATGGACATACCAACTGCAGAAAAAGAGCGCTCCTTCCCGCTGCCAAAGCCTTTTGACCACATACCACTGTCATCGGCAAACACACGCGTTGTGTTAGAAAAAACATTTTTGTCATAAACTCTTTATTGACGCTGCGTATGCCGCAGCAATAGTATAAAATTTAAAGTTAAGAGAAAAATGTGAAACAAAACCCAAAAAACTAATTATCTACAGTGACTTTGCAGATGACTGCCATTTTAACGCTGATCGCAGGAACTGCCATGACGTTAGGGTCATGTGATCGAGACGTCATCATTATTCCTGCGATCAGACCTACCCTGACTCAGAACGTAGCCTGTCATGGACTACAGGGACTCACGCTGTTAACCAAAAAAATGACTAATGGGCAATATACCATCCCACTAGGGAAAAAGTTACGTGGATGGCCAATATGCTACGCTGACTACATGGATAGCCAATACACTATGTGCCTGGGAAATATACTATGTGGATACGTGGCTAGAACGTGTACTATGTGGCTGCGATATAGTGGCCTGGCAATATACTATGTGGATGCGCAATGTATGTGGCTGGGCAATGTACGATGTGGCTGCGCAATCTGGTATGTGGACAAAATACTTACTGTCGGCGGCCAAGGACCGGTCTTAGGAACTGTAACGCCCTGTTGTATTTGTAGGGAACAGACTTGGCCGCACCAGCACCACTCCGAGCTTGCTCCTCCTCATTACGGAGGCCCTTATTGAAACGGTCCTTCATGGATCGCCATCTGGTCCTCAACTTTTTTACTGTGAATGCAAACAAAAAAAAAGGTTACATATTTAGCATTTAAAAAGGATAAAACAACCGTGTGCGATGCAAAGTTGAAGGCGTTGATCGCATCACACACGGTTGTGTTTATCCCGGCATGATGGGTCATAGCGGCGTATCAGCACAGCGTATCAGCAATACTCACCAAAGTTGCTTTTGTCCGTGCTTGAAGCGCTGTCAAAGCCATCCCACAGCGACTTTGCCACCTCAACCCACAAACGCCTCAACACCACCTGGTCCATGTGCCGGGGGTCACGGCTGTCCCACAACGGCCCACGCTCCTGTATGCTGGTGATTAGGAGGTCTACATCAATACTCTCACCGTGGTCCCGTTGTGAAACCTAGAATAATTGGAAAACATTAAGGTTAAAGATTTGAAAATATGAACAACCACCAGCACCTGTCATGATATGTACCTTTGCCCTGTCCTGTCTTTGAATAATATGCCATTTGATGTATGTATCTCTGGTTTCTATACCTGTATTTATGTATGTTCTTGTGCAGGGAGTTCAACTGTATGTTACCTTCCCCCAATACTTGCAGCCCTTAAAAGCTATAATGTAATTAAGCTTTGTCAACATCACTAGTGAAAGCAGGATGCTAGTCAAGAAAAGAAATTTAAATAAAAAAAAAAAAATACTTAAGGCCCCGTCTCACTTAGCGACGCTAAAGCGATCCCGACAACGATACGACCTGTCAGGGATCGTTGCTGCGTCGCTATGTGGTCGCTGGTGAGATGTCAAACAGTGAGATCTTCCCAACGATCGCTGCTGCCATCTCACTGTTTGACATCTCACCAGCGACCTGTAGCGACCTGTACAACGATGTCACATGGGAGCTATTATGACGATTCAGTGTCTGAGTCGTCAACGAGGTCGTTGGTAAGGTGTCAAACACAACGATGTGTGCTACCCAGCGGGACCTCAACGATCAAAAAAAGGTCCAGGCCATTCCGACACGACCAGCGATCTCACAGCAGGGGCCTGGTCGCTGCTACGTGTCACACATAGCGAGATCGCTACTGAGGTCGCTGTTGCGTCACAAAACTTGTGACTCAGCAGCGATCTCGCTAGCGATCTCGCTTAGTGAAACGGGGGCTTTACTCACTGGCTTGACGCCACACCTTGGCCCCGAGCTCGCTGCTCCCGCTGATTCCCTTCCCCCTCACTTGAAGAAGCCTGTAAAAATTGTACACAAAAATTATTGCCAAGGCTACAAATGACAGCGAATAGTAAGCAACTGGACATAATTACTCACCGCACTCCCCTGCACCGATTGGCTAGATGCTGACTCAGTCGCCATTCTTGCAAGTTATTCTGCAATGAAAAAATGAACAAAAAACCAAATCCAAAGCAAACACTGCCACATACAAAGAAATACCCCCAAAAAATAAAAAATTAACAACCACAATGGACTGTTGACTGATAGGACAATGCAACCTCAACAAGCGACACCACAACGCCATACATTGCAAGAGAATACAATAGCAGATACAACACAATGCAGAGTATTAAAAAGTTTCATCCAGAATAGACCCCAAAAAAATTAAGCAAAAATAGACCCCTATGTCCAAATTTAAAAAAAAAAAAACTAAAAAAAAAAAAAAAACTTTATTTAAACAGAAAAAAAAACGGACCAATGAAATAGCAAACTAATGAACGCCATACTTTACAATTACAACAAGACATGATCCAAAACAACACCATCTTGTGACATAGAACCATACATCAGAAAAAGGTAATAAATACCATTCTAGACAATAAGCAATAAACATTACGGTACAACCGCTGTTAAAATATACAGCAACCCAAAGATAAACCATAGTCAAATAGAAAAAAAAACCATGGAAAAAAAAAAAAGGGCCTCCCCCCCAAAAAAAAAATACATCCATACTCCAAACTTTAAAATGCAAACAGTCAAGGAAGGAAGATATATGCCATACGGTTAAAAACAACGTAAAACCATCAGAGATTAAAAAAAATAAAAAATAAAAAAAAATACAATTGAAAATAGAATGGCATATAGCTGCACGGAACAATACAATACAAATGAAACATCATAAATGTAGCCCCCCCCCACCAGCAAGAAAAGACACTCAAGGAAAGAAAAAAAAAAGGTAGGCAATGCCAAGAGCATACTTTACAATAAAACACAGCAAGACATGAGCCAAGAAAACGCCATACGGTTACCCCCAACAATAGAAACCAGAAAAAGACATGCACTAGAAATCTAACAATAAAAAATCAGCCAAAAAAAAGACATTGAACAACCGCATGACACCAGAACAACCCAAAATCCATTAAAACCAATCCAAAACCAAGCAAGGCCGAAGACCAGAAACGCTATCATATAACGCCAGAAATACATCAGAACCAGATTAAAAAACACAATTTTTCAATAACAACCCACAGTGCCATAACCGTACAATAGCACAGACCAAACATTGCACAAATTAAATCAAAATCAAGAAATAAAACACAGAATAAAAATGCAAAGAGAAATTATATACTTACAGATTTTGAAAGCAGATTGCTCCTCTCTGTGTCTTCTCTGTAGAGAATAGCCTTGTGAAAGACAATGCCAACCCCCCTTTTTTTTATATACAGGTCCTTCTCAAAAAATTTGCATATAGTGTTAAATTTCATTATTTACCATAATGTAATGATTACAATTAAACTTTCATATATTATAGATTCATTTTCCACCAACTGAAATTTGTCAGGTCTTTTATTGTTTTAATACTGATGATTTTGGCATACAACTCCTGATAACCCAAAAAACCTGTCTCAATAAATTAGCATATCAAGAAAAGGTTCTCTAAACGACCTATTACCCTAATCTTCTGAATCAACTAATTAACTCTAAACACATGCAAAAGATACCTGAGGCTTTTAAAAACTCCCTGCCTGGTTCATTACTCAAAACCCCCATCATGGGTAAGACTAGCGACCTGACAGATGTCAAGAAGGCCATCATTGACACCCTCAAGCAAGAGGGTAAGACCCAGAAAGAAATTTCTCAACAAATAGGCTGTTCCCAGAGTGCTGTATCAAGGCACCTCAATGGGAAGTCTGTTGGAAGGCAAAAATGTGGCAGAAAACGCTATACAACGAGAAGAGGTGACCGGACCCTGAGGAAGATTGTGGAGAAGGACCGATTCCAGACCTTGGGGAACCTGAGGAAGCAGTGGACTGAGTCTGGTGTGGAAACATCCAGAGCCACCGTGCACAGGCGTGTGCAGGAAATGTGCTACAGGTGCCGCATTCCCCAGGTAAAGCCACTTTTGAACCATAAACAGCGGCAGAAGCGCCTGACCTGGGCTACAGAGAAGCAGCACTGGACTGTTGCTAAGTGGTCCCAAGTACTTTTTTCTGATGAAAGCAAATTTTGCATGTCATTCAGAAATCAAGGTGCCAGAGTCTGGAGGAAGACTGGGGAGAAGGAAATGCCAAAATGCCTGAAGTCCAGTGTCAAGTACCCACAGTCAGTGATAGTGTGGGGTGCCATGTCAGCTGCTGGTGTTGGTCCACTGTGTTTCATCAAGGGCAGGGTCAATGCAGCTAGCTATCAGGAGATTTTGGAGCACTTCATGCTTCCATCGGCTGAAATGCTTTATGGAGATGAAGATTTCATTTTTCAGCATGACCTGGCACCTGCTCACAGTGCCAAAACCACTGGTAAATGGTTTACTGACCATGGTATTACTGTGCTCAATTGGCCTGCCAACTCTCCTGACCTGAACCCCATAGAGAATCTGTGGGATATTGTGAAGAGAAAGTTGAGAGATGCAAGACCCAACACTCTGGATGAGCTTAAGGCCGCTATTGAAGCATCCTGGGCCTCCATAACATCTCAGCAGTGTCACAGGCTGATTGCCTCCATGCCACGCCGCATTGAAGCAGTCATTTCTGCCAAAGGATTCCCGACCAAGTATTGAGTGCATAACTGAACATTATTATTTGATGGTTTTTTTGTTTGTTATTAAAAAACACTTTTATTTGATTGGACGGGTGAAATATGCTAATTTATTGAGACAGGTTTTTTTGGGTAATCAGGAGTTGTATGCCAAAATCATCAGTATTAAAACAATAAAAGACCTGACAAATTTCAGTTGGTGGATAATGAATCTATAATATATGAAAGTTTAATTGTAATCATTACATTATGGTAAATAATGAAATTTAACACTATATGCTAATTTTTTGAGAAGGACCTGTATATAGTGCTTTTTTTAAGTGTCTAGACAAAGTCTAGACAATTTTTTGCCTTTTTTAATTGAAAACGCATGCGTCTTACAACGCACCACGACGCAAGTACTTGCGTCGTCTGCGTTGTCAATACACTTCAATGGGGAATAAGGCGCATCGACGACGCAAACACGACGCATGTGTTTTTTAAAAGGTCGGCGCCGCCCAAAAAATGCAACATGTTGCGTTTGCCGCGCCCTAACGCCGCATGCGGCGTACAACGCAACACAACGCATGACAACGCATGTACATGCGGCCCCAATGTTAAAGATAGGGCCGCACGACGCATGCGTTGTCTTGCGGCGAGGACGCTGCGGCGCAAACCGCAAATGTGAACGTAGCCTTATATATTAATTATAAAGTTCTAGTGCTGTATTTTGAATCTTGTTACATACAACTGTATATTAGCAATCATATCACCCAGACTCAGTACTTATTGAACTGAATGTAGATGTCTATATATCACCCTGTGAAACCGAAAGTAGAAGTTCTGTTGTGACTGCTCTCAAGTAAAAACTTGAAACTTAAAAAGTAACTGTGGTTTTATTTTTTCCATAAATCAAAAGTACACATGAAAAGAAGAAACTTTGTAATATAACTTATTTCTTCCTGGACTGATCTTTTATTCTGAAAATTCTCAAATCACAGGTAAAATCTGGCTTCAGTGAAATCGGATTTTCCAATTCCAGAGATAGAGGATGATAGTTGGGGCTCATAACATTATGTGAAGGACTATAAATGTTTTTTCAGCAGAACTTATGTGAGGAGGTGGACCAGCTGCCGTGTTCCCCCTGAAGACATCAACGTGAATAATGTTTTGTTCCTGATATGTTTTCTTTTGGAAACAAGTGTTAATTTAACTGAGAACTGTAGTACTAACTGTCACAAGATGTCACTGTCTTCCTTTTCACTCTTGTACAGAACAAGGTAAAAGATTAAGTTTTGCCTGGCAACAAGAGAACAGAGACAGGTGTGGGAGAGTTAACTATAAGTACAGCCCATAGTGGGTAGGAGCTTTGGGAATGTATGGATAGTTTTAGTAACAGGAAGCAGTTAGTGGAGTGGAGTCTGGAGTGAGTAGAGATGGGTGGACCCATTAGATGCGCCAATTCTGGCAATTTGCCCTGCTCTTCCCACTTGCCCTGTAGCGGTGGCAAGTGAGGTTTAATATTTGGGGGGTTGATGTGACCTTTGTATTGACATCAACCCCACAGATTGGTAATGGAGAGGCATCTATAAGACACCTATCCACTACTAATCCTATAGTTGTATTGTAAAAAAAGACACAGCTAGAATAAAGTGTTTTACAGTGCCTTGCGAAAGTATCCTGCTCCCTGGAACTTTTCAACCTTTTCCCACATATCATGCTTCAAACATAAAGATACCAAATGTACATTTTTGGTGAAGAATCAACAAGTGGAACACAATTGTAAAGTTGAACGAAATTTATTGGTTATTTTAATTTTTTGGGGAAATTCAAAAACTGAAAAGTGGGGCGTGCAATATTATTCGGCAGAGCAGTCACCCAGTACCTTTATTTGAAAGGTTGCACACCAAAGGAGACATTCGATGAGATGAAAGAGGTTTATGGTGATGATTCCCCATCATATGATGTAGTCAAGAACTGGCATTGTCAATTCAAATGTGGTCGGACTTTGGTGCAAACAGCTCCAATTCCAGGGCGATCCCATTCTGCTATTGATAAACACACCAACCAGCAAGTGGAGGTCGCCATTTTGGAAAATCGCCGCATAACCATCCGCCACCTAGCCCAAAATGTCAAGATTAGTGTGAGGTCAATGGAAAAAATCATCCAAGACCATCTTCACATGCATAAGGATTCTGCTCGCTGGGTTCCCCAGCTGCTCACACCTTGAGTCAAATGCTCTCAGGCTCTATTGACAATGTGACATGGAAACCGGGAGGACTTTTGTAACAGACTGATCACACCGGATGAAAGCTGGGTCCATCACTATGATCCTGAGACTAAAGTCCAGTTGATGCAATGGAATCATTATGACTCACCGCCTCCAAAGAAGGCATGTGTTCAACCTTTGGCAGGTGAAGTCATGCTCACAGTGTTTTGGGACCAGCATGGAGAAGTATTGATGGATTTCCTAGCAAAGGGTACCATGATCACTGGGGCATACTATGCTTCACTGCTGTGGAAATTGCGGGGAGGTCATCAAAACCAAGAGATGTGGCATGCTCACCAAAGGTGTCCGCCTTCTGCAAGACAATGCACCAGTTCACAACTCACATGTTGCCGAAATGGAAGCGTGGTCCCCTGGCTATGAAATTCTACCGCATCCCCTTTATTCACCCGACACCTCTTTCCAACAATGAAGTTATTTTTGAAGGGCAAGCATTTTTCAGATGATAAGACTCTGATTTCCAAAGTCACAATGTGGCTTTTAGAGCAACCCGTCGACTTCTATAAGTGACGTGTTTATAGTTGCTGAAAGGGATGGGAGAAGTGTGTGTCCCTAGATGGCACCTATGTAGAGAAGGACTAATAACTGTGCCAAATTTCATTGCTCTCAGTCCACAGGAAGTGGGTCAGGAGAAATCTTTAATGAACGCCCCTCATAATTGCTAAATAATATTGCTGAAATGGCTAATATTTATCTAGCAGTTGTGCAAATATCAATATTTACCAGTAATTTCCCTGAGTCTGCTCTTGGTGTGTCATAAAGGTGATATATAAAAAATTTATATCGATTCAATAAATAGCGTATATTTATCTAGCAGTTGTGCGACTTGTGCAAAGCCTACAGAGATAAGCAAACATCACTTTTTACCAGAAATTTCCCTGAGTCTGGTATTGGTGTTTGTCATAAAGGCGATATTAAAAAAAATTCCATTGGTTAAATAAATAGCGTATATTTATCTAGCATTTGTGTGGCTGGCGCAAAGCTTGCAGAGATACGCAAACATCACTATTTACCAGTAATTTCCCTGAGTCTGCTTTTGCTGTGTGTCATTCTAGCTTCCTGTCAAAATTCGGTCTGCATGCTACACCACTGTCAAACCTAGACAAGTGCTAGGATGTTGTGGGTTGGATGGCAGACAAAGGCTCCAGTGTGTTGACAAGCAGGACCACCAAGTCTTCCACATGGTCCAGTCTCAGTAGCCAAGAGGCTGGGCCTCACAATCCTCAATCTGGTCCTCCTTCCTCCCCCCATTAAGAGTCCCAGGAGACATATGACCCCAATGCTGACCACTCCGAGGAACTGTTTACGTTTCCTTGTAATTGTTTTGGACTCTCACAGTGCACCATTAAGGAGGGTCATGAAGAGGTGGAGTGCAGTGATGCACAAACACTTGAGCACCCACGCCCAGAAGAAAGCCAGGATCGGGAAGTTCAATTCATGTCTGCAGAGGTGGAGGACAATCATGATGCATAGTTGCCATAAGGTCAGCCTAAAATAGCAACTAAAAAGGAGGATCAGATTGATGAATTGGAAGATGATGTGGTCAATGATGAGGCCACTGATCCAACCTTGCACGGTGGTATGCATAGCAAGCACTGAAATGCAGAGAGGAATTGATCCATAGCATGAAAACAGGCAAGAAGAGGGAGTGGTTTGACCAGAGGGAGAACTCAGTCAAATGTTCCACAGAGCCCCCTGCAGTACTGCCTTGTTGAAGCAGCAGCACGCTCTGCTGAAGCTCATCTGTTTAGGTGATAAAGCTCACAAAGCAGCAGAGTTGTTGAAAGGGATAAGAGACCAGACCGATTAGTGGCTCTCCCTGCTGAACCTCCAACCAGGTGTGGTTGTGTGCGATAATGGGCGTAACTTGGTGGTGGCCTTAAAGCTCGGCAAGCTAGAATACGGTTGATTTATGGGCCACATACTGAACTTTGTTGTACAGCGGTTTTTAAAAACATACCCTGACTTGCCGGACCTACTTGACAAGGTACGCCGTGTTAGCGCCCATTTCCGAAAGTCATCTCAGGCTTTTGCTGATCTGGCTGCGCTGCAGCAGCACTTTAATTTTCCTTGTCACTGATTTGTGACCTGCCCACATGCTGGAATTCGACCTTTCATATGTTGGCAAGGCTTAGTGAGCAGCAGAGTGCAGTGTCTGAATTCCTGCTTCTCAATGCCCATCAAAGTAAAACTCAGCCCCCACACTTAACAACTGCCAAGTGGGTGCTGTTCGCTGTCATATGTGAGGTTCTTAAAAACTTTGAGCACTGCATCAAGATTGTGAGCGCTGATGATGCTATTATCAGTTTAACCATTCTGCTGCTCTGTCTATTAAAACATTTGCTGCAGAATCTCAAAGAGGAAGCTTTGAATGCCGAGCAGGTGGCTATGGAGCAAGATTTTACAGTGGCCGATACCACACAGCCCAACCTCACACAAATTTCTTTGCCCATATTGGGTGATGACGAGGAACAGGAGGAGGAGGATAAGGAGGAACAGGAGTTTTTGGTCTGCGCTACAGAAGGGACTGTCAATCCCACCTTCATGCCTGTCCAGCATGGATGGCCTGAGGAGAAGGAGGAGGCGATGCATCATGAGGAGGAGAGGATGGTTAGTGCTCGTCCTCATGGGGACACTGAATATTTGACTCTTTGTAGTCTGCCACACATGGCAGAGTTCATGTCCAGATGCCTTTCCCAAGACCCTTGCGTGAAAGACATTTTGTCCACCATGAAATACTGGTGGTGCACCTTTCTTGAACCACGTTACAAGGAAACTTTTCCTTCTCGCATTTCGGAGGCAGACGTGCCATTTTCAGTGCATGCATGCCAGAGGGCCGATGTTGAAGACTTGCTGAAAATATTACCCTCAGACCACGTTGCTGGCAGAGGTACCCGCTCTTTTCACCCACAAGGATTACAGGGGAGGGACACGAACATCAGGTGCAACCCAGGAGAGGGGGAATGTCCACCAACTGGGCCATTTTCAAGAAAATGTCACGTCAGCAAGGGCTATCTGTGGGTGTAACTATGACGAGAAAGGAGAAGTTGACCAACATGGTGAAGGAGTACTTAAGTGACCATACCAGCGTCCTTCCTGATTCTTCAGTGCCCTTTAAATATTGGTCGTCTAAGCTCCACACTTGGCCCGAACTCTCCTTGTATTCCTTGGAGGTGCAGCCATGCCCTGCCTCAAGTGTGTTGTCTGAGTGGGTTTTTAGTCCAGCCTGTGCAATCATAACGGATAGTCGGACACGCCTGTCAACGGAAAATGCAGACAAGCTGACTCTTATGAAATTGAACAAGTGCTGGATTTCCTCCAACTTTGTAAGCCTTACGGGTGACAGTAACTCAACGTAAATGCAGCCCAAATTTTCTTTTTTGGAAGTTGTCTTAACGTCCATCCCTTATCATCCAAACCCATTTTGTTCTGGAAATCACGTCCTATTCCTCCTGCTTCAGCAACAAGTACTTAGTGGTCATATATGTATACCCCACTTGGGTAATGTTTTTACATTTTTCAAAACCTTTGTACATTGTGTAATGATGAAACTTGTACTCCCTATCTCTAGCTGTTCTAGTAACTGCAAAATGTATTGTGAGGTACCCGTCACGGTCTCTTTCCGCATATATGATATAGACCCCTTGGGTAATTTTTGGAAACCTGTGTACAATGTGCAATGGTCAAATTTGTAATCTCAATATCTATATAATCTATTATAATTTTTTTATTGTGTTGCCCTTCTCACGGTTTCTTTAAGTATGTATCTGGGAGCTTGATGTTGATTTTTGGGTCTGCACTTGGACATTGTGGAACATCAATGCATTAATGTGCCCCACACACTTCTTCAGTTTTCAGCCTTACACAGAATATTAATATGCGTAATGAAACATGCTCTCTATATATTCTGCTAGTTCTATAATCTTACCCACACATCATTTTATAAAGGGAAATTGGACATAATAACTCTGTTAGCATGCGCCATGTACTGCTGACATACGCATCACCGCAGTAGGTGGGCGTAATGCCTGTGCAAAATCTGTGTCTGACAATGAAAGCCCTTACCCTGTGTTACATCCTTCCCAATCTGCTGTCCAGGAAGGAGGGGCTGATGACTGTTGCCCACAACCTGCAGTTGCACAGACACAACAGTCAGCAACCACATCCAGTTTGTTGTCCCAACTTGACGTTCAGTTGTCCTTTGTCAGCATATTTGTCTCTTCCCAAATTGTTAGTTACACACGTGGTCAAAATCATTTCTGTCCAGGCCTATTTCATGAGTTTTATTTATTTATTTTTTTAATTCTGTGGAAGCATGGTTGAAAAGCAATGTCTGACTTTCATTTGTTCATTTTCATAGATTTATTATTACTTTTGTCAGATTCAAGTTATTTCTGTGAACATTGTGGGTTTTTCTGCCATTAAACGAGGGGTACCAACAATTTTGACCATGTGTGTAGATATGGCATACATATTTGTTAGCACTTTGCATTGTCTAGTGCTGGACAGAGACCATTCCTGGCTTTTCCAGGCTCCTAAATGAGACTCATGTCTCTTTATTAAACTGTCTCTTCTCTTAAATTTTATAAATTTTGGTAAAAAGAAATGGTGGTGGGGTATTGGCCAGTCTCTACGTTTTAAACAGGTCAAAGAGACTGGGTTAATACACTAAACAGACCTATTGGAATATGGTTCATTGCCACGCTAAGGCCTTTACCTGAGCTCGATAGCACTGCCTGTCACCTGAGTAATACACTCCACAGACCTCGGCACTCAAAACCATGCAAAAAATAGATTCTTCCTGGTTGGGTAGTTTCCAGAAGAATTGCGTAGGCTTGGGCAGTACTCAATGGCACTCCTGTCTCTTTCCCTTGAGGAGGCTGCTTCCAAGTAAAATGAGTTTTGTACATGTTCCTGACAAAGGTTTCAGACCGGACAGACTGACCACAATACAGGCCCTTGCTTGCATACACTGTATTCAGAATTCTAATGCTTTTGGTGTCTGGTAGAATCCAATTTACTTACATTGAGCATCCAGTTCCTCAACTCCTGTTTTATATTCACCTTACAGAGGCTTCACCCACTATGACAATGGCTCCATTGGGATCCGGTGGTCAAAATCAACTGTGGAGCTCCCAAAACTCAGGTTTCTCAGCACCTGCTGGCCCTCTGAAATTGTGAAGCGGGGGATGTGGTGTTGGTGGTGGGCGACACCTAAAATTCAAATGGGCATGTTTTAGCTGGAATTGTAAAGTACTAGGGAATATGTATTCCACTATCTAGCTAACAATTTTGAATGAGGGAGGGACCTTTCAAATGTAGGAGTGAGAGCTTTCCCAAATGTATGATTTAGGGCCATCTGACGGCCCTTCCCAAACTCTGCTTTCACGGCACCTGCTGGTCCTTTGAAAATGTCAAGAGAGGGCCGTATAATGACATGGCAGTGGACGTGGTGGTGGCGGGCAAAGCCCAAAACTCAAATGGGCATGTTTTAGCTGGCATTGTAAAGTGATGGGAATATGTATCTGGCTAACAATTTTGAGTGAGGGAGGGACCTCCCAAATGTAAGAGTGAGAGCCCTCCCAAAAAACAAGCCTCCATACAGCTCCATCAGCAGAAAAATAAAAAAGTTATAACTCTCAGAATAAAGCAATGCAAAAATAATTTTTCTTTCTTCTATAAAAAAATTTTTTTGTGTAAAAGCGCCAGAACATATAAAAAAGATATAAGTGGGGTAACACTATAATTGTCTTGACCCAAAGAATAAAGCTGTCTTACCAATTTTATCACATGCGGAACGGTATCAAAAAAATCAAAAAGCAATTCCTGAATTGCTGGTTTTTATTCATTCTGTCTCCCAAACATCAGAATAGAAAGCGATCAAAAAATGTCATATGCCCGAAAATAGTACCATTGAAAACGTCAGCTCGTCCCACAAAAAACAAGCCCTTACATGACTCTGTCGACTGAAATATGAAAAAATGATAGCTCTCAAAATATGGTGATGCAAAAACTAGTTTTCGCTATAAAAAGCGTCTTTTAGTGTGTGACAGCTGCCAAACATAAAAACCAGATATAAATCGGATATCGCTGTAATCACACTGACCTGAAAAATAAAGTCACCTAATACTTGCATGAGGAAAGGCGTAAAAAATTGCTGAAACCAATTCTTCAAGTGATGTTGTTTTTTTTCATTCTGCCTCCCAAAGATCGCAGTAAGGGGCTCGGCGCACATTTATCCTGAGCTGAGCGCCTGCCCCGGGGTTTCCATGTAAATTCTGAAATACATCATTCAGACAGAACGCCCGGGAAAAATTTCTGTATAATGAGGTAGACTGAGGCACTGTGGACGCTGTCTTACCTGTGATCCGGCAGTGTCTGTATTTTTAGGATTGCATAAAAGTGCCATCGGCCACAGTTTTGTGCGCTTCTGAAAAGGACACCGCTGAACAGAGGCCACATGGAGTCTAGAGTTAGGCTACTTTCACACTAGTGTTTTTTGCAATCCGTCGCAATGCGTCGTTTTGCCGAAAAAACGCATCCTGCAAAAGTGCTTGCAGGATGCGTTTTTTCCCCATAGACTAACATTAAGCGACGTATTGCGACAGATTGACACACGTCGCAACCGTCGTGCGACGGTTGCGCCGTGTTGTGGCGGACCGTCGGCACAAAAATCGCTACATGTAACATTTTTTGCTGCCGACGGTCTGCTTTTTCCGACCGCGCATGCGCGGCCGGAACTCTGCCCCCACTTCCCCGCACCTCACAATGGGGCAGTGGATGCTCTGGAAAATGCATCCGCTGCCCCCGTTGTGCGGCGTATACAACGCTAGCGTCGGTAACCTCGGCCCGACGCACTGCGACGGGCCGAGCCCGACGCTAGTGTGAAAGTAGCCTTACCTGTGATCCGGCAGTGTCTGTATTTTTAGGATTGCATAAAAGTGCCATTGGCCACAGTTTTGTGCGCTTCTGAAAAGGACACCGCTGAACAGAGGCCAGACGGAGTCTAGAGTTAGAAGAGAGGAGAAATGGGAATATCCAGCACGTTCATCCAGTGTAAGTAAAATAACCAAAATTTATTAGAACATTTTAAAAAACAATTTAAAAAAAAAAGAGAGAAGAAACGTCTTTGCCTGACGCGTTTCTGGCGCACCACAGCACCCTTAGTCATAGGAACTAATACAACATGAATAAACAGGTTTATATGTGACAGGGAACCAATCACAGACATAGTAATCAATTACATTGGAAAAGGCTGCAGCTAGACTCACATAACAGAACTTTATCTTATTTTTCTCCAAATATATTGAAAATACATGAATATATGTTTTAAATATCCACAAAATCTGTTTGTCAATTCAATATATATAAAAAAGATCGTTTTTGTAATTCATACCGTGTGGATATTTGGTGTCTAAAGTTAGAATCCAAAAGGCTTCCAGCAGAGCTAATTGCTTCCTCCAATCTTCACCTCTAGATGACTGACTAAGGCTGGTTTCACACTTGCGTTTTTGTCTGCAGCGTTTTTTGCACAAAAAACGCATGCGTTTTTTTCCCCTATATTTAACATTGAAAACGCATGCGTTTTTTTGCACATGCGTTTGGTCGCGTTTTCAAACGCATGCGTTTTTTGTCTGCATGCGTTCATTTTCAAAAATGCTACCTGCAGTATTTTCTTGCGCGTTTTTTTGCCGCGAAAAAACGCATGCGTTTTTTCGCGGCAAAAAAATGCATTGCTGTCTATGTAAACGCATGCGTTTTTAAGCACATGCGTTTGTTTGCGCTAAAAACGCATGCGTTTTTATAGAAAAAAAACAGAAAACACACTGAAAAGCCACCCACCACCATCAAGGTGATAAAGGGATCCAAACCCTAACCCTAATCTACCCCTAACCTCACCCCTAACCGTTTAATGAACATTTTCTGACAGTCATATTGCCACGTATTTAAGTGCCACGTATCACGTATTTCAGTGCCACGTATGCCACGTGCCATGTATTTAAGTGCCACGTGCCACATATTTAAGTGCCACGTGCCACGTATTTAAGTGCCACGTATTTAAGTACCACATATTTAAGTGCCACGTGCCACGTATTTAAGTGCCACGTGCCACGTATTTAAGTGCCACGTATTTAAGTACCACGTATTTCAGTTGCACGTATTTCAGTGCCACGTATTTCAGTCACGTTTAGGGGTAGGGGTAGGGTTAGGGTTTTCTTGTTTTTTCTTGTGTTTTCTTGTGTTTTCTTGTGTTTTTCTATAAAACGCATGCGTCTAAAAAACGCATGCGTTTTACCGCGTTTACATGCGTTTTTCACACATGCGTTTTTTTTAAAAACGCATGCAGATAAAAACGCAAGTGTGAAACCAGCCTAACCCTTTCAATACCAAAAAAAGAAAAATCTGATAGATCGCCTTTGTGCACAGAAATAAAATGTTTAGTAGCCCCAGAATAACCTAAATTATTGTTTTTTTATATTTGCTATATGTTCCGAAATTCTTTTTTTTAATTTTCCTTGTGGTATAACCTATATAGCAAATATTGCAAGCTTTACATTTTATGCAGTATATGACATGATCAGAGTCACAATTGACAAATGATTTTATATTATAAGTAACATTGTGATTCGAGGAAAAAGAAGTTCTTTTGTTCTCTGCAAATTGGCAGACATTGCATCTATTACCAGAACATTTAAAGAAACCCTTCACTGATAGCCATGATGTGGGAGTTTTTTTCGGGCGCACCATACTGGGAGATAAAACATTCCCCAGTGTGCAACCTCTTTTAGCCACTACCCTACATCCGTTTTGAAGAATTATACATAAAGATCTATCTTAATTGACTACAGGAAGATATTTGAGAATGATCTGTCTGATTTTGTTATACTGACTGCTATAAGCAGTAGAAAAGGTGATCTGCGTTTCAGGAGCGGCACTTGCATTCTCATTTTCAGAATACAATAAATTGGCACGTGGAATTTTGGAAACTTGTCTGAATGCATGCTTTATGTTAGATTGTTTGTATCCTCTATTAAGTAATCTGTCAAAAATAATGCGACTTTCCTTATGGAAATTTTCTTCACTGGAGCAAATTCTTCTCACTCTAGTGAGCTCACCCTTAGGAATGGCATGAATGGTGTGACGAGGGGTGTGCGCTTGAAGACATTAGGATCGTATTACCAGAATTGTCTTTTCTATAGAGTGAGGTGTTAACCCTATGTGTTGTGTTACTGCCTGTAAGGAGTACATCCAAGAATGAAACTTCATCCGATGGAATGCCGCTGGTGAAACACAGATTGCACTGATTGTCATTCAGGTAGGACATAAAGTCAGAAAATTTAGTCACTTCCCCCTGCCAGATTAACAAAATATCATCCACAAATCTCCCATACCAATTAAGGTATGGGAGAAATGGATTGTCATCTGTAAATATGTAAATTTCTTCCCACCATGCCATAAATAAAACTGCTAAAGATGGAGAGAACTTAGACCCCATAGGAGCACCCATGGTCTGAATATAGTACTCATTTTGGAACATAAAGAAATTGTGCTTTAGTAAATAATGTAAAGAAGCAAGAATAAACCATTTCAATGAGTCTGAGTAACTGCTATACTTATTTAGGTGATATTCAATTGCTGTCCTAGCCAAAGAGTGGGGAATGCATGAATATAAATTTGTGACATCACAAGTTACAAAAGAATAATTGTGGCACCATTAAAAAGTGTCAAAAACCTTCAAAACTGATGAGGTATCTTTAAGATACCCTGGAATTCTTGGGATCAAAGGCTGAAGATACTCGTCAATCAAATGACTAAGATTTTCATTTAGGGAACCCATCCCAGAAATTATAGGTTGCAAAGGTGGAGGGAAAACATTTTTGTGTGTTTTTGGGAGCCCATGAAAAATGGGAATATTTGGATGTTCAGGAAGTAGCCATTTATAAATCTTGTTGTTAATGACCCCCAATCTCTGTGCATTATTGAGTATTTCAGTCATGTCATATTTGAAAGACAATGTAGGGTCAGATCTTAAAGAAGTGTATGTGCTGGTATCCTGTATAATTGTCCTCTTCAGGAGGAAAATTCTGAAGAGGACAAAATAAAGGACGAAGATGTGCAGGTGCTTTCATCTAATCTGGCATAGTATCCTCTCCAATCAAGAGTTCCTGCTCTAGACCTGTTTCAGACTTCAGTAGAACAGGATTTGAAAAAATTACATGCTGAAACTCGGAATGCTAACTATCGAAGTAACTTGAGTAAAGATCAATCTCAGACCGTTAGAGATTTACAACGCAATCATAATTTGACAGTCCGTCAGTCGGACAAAGGGGGCTGTATAGTAGTCATAGATACTGCTTTGTACTGTAAATTGATAATATCTATTATACAGGATACCAGCACATACACTTCTTTAAGATCTGACCCTACATTGTCTTTCAAATATGACATGACTGATATACTCAATAATGCACAGAGATTGGGGGGTCATTAACAACAAGATTTATAAATGGCTACTTCCTGAACATCCAATTATTCCCATTTTTTATGGGCTCCCAAAAACACACAAAAATGTTTTCCCTACACCTTTGCGACCTATAATTTCTGGGATGGGTTCCCTAAATGAAAATCTTAGTCATTTGATTGACGAGTATCTTCAGCCTTTGATCCCAAGAATTCCAGGGTATCTTAAAGATACCTCATCAGTTTTGAAGGTTTTTGACACTTTTCAATGGTGCCACAATTATTCTTTTGTAACTTGTGATGTCACAAATTTATATTCATGCATTCCCCACTCTTTGGCTATGACAGCAATTGAATATCACCTAAATAAGTATAGCAGTTGCTCAGACTCATTGAAATGGTTTATTCTTGCGTCTTTACATTATTTACTAAAGCACAATTTCTTTATGTTCCAAAATGAGTACTATATTCAGACCATGGGTGCTCCTATGGGTTCTAAGTTCTCTCCATCTTTAGCAGTTTTATTTATGGCATGGTGGGAAGAAATTTACATATTTACAGATGACAATCCATTTCTCCCATACCTTAATTGGTATGGGAGATTTGTGGATGATATTTTGTTAATCTGGCAGGGGGAAGTGACTAAATTTTCTGACTTTATGTCCTACCTGAATGACAATCAGTGCAATCTGTGTTTCACCAGCGGCATTCCATCGGATGAAGTTTCATTCTTGGATGTACTCCTTACAGGCAGTAACACAACACAGAGGGTTAACACCTCACTCTATAGAAAAGACAATTCTGGTAATACGATCCTAATGTCTTCAAGCGCACACCCCTCATCACACCATTCATGCCATTCCTAGGGGTGAGCTCACTAGAGCGAGAAGAATTTGCTCCAGTGAAGAAAATTTCCATAAGGAAAGTCGCATTATTTCTGACAGATTACTTGATAGAGGATACAAACAATCAAACAAAGCATGCATTCAGACAAGTTTCCAAAATTCCACGTGCCAATTTATTGTATTCTGAAAATGAGAATGCAAGTGCCGCTCCTGAAACGCAGATCACCTTTTCTACTGCTTATAGCAGTCAGTATAACAAAATCAGACAGATCATTCTCAAATATCTTCCTGTAGTCAATCAAGATAGATCTTTATGTACAATTCTTCAAAACGGATGTAGGGTAGTGGCTAAAAGAGGTTGCACACTGGGGAATGTTTTATCTCCCAGTATGGTGCGCCCGAAAAAAACTCCCACATCATGGCTATCAGTGAAGGGTTTCTTTAAATGTTCTGGTAATAGATGCAATGTCTGCCAATTTGCAGACAACAAAAGAACCTCTTTTTCCTCGAATCACAATGTTACTTATAATATAGAATCATTTATCAATTGTGACTCTGATCATGTCATATACTGCATAAAATGTAAAGCTTGCAATATTTGCTATATAGGTTACACCACAAGGAAAATTAAAAAAAGAATTTCGGAACATATAGCAAATATAAAAAACAATAATTTAGGTTATTCTGGGGCTATTAAACATTTTATTTCTGTGCACAAAGGCGATCTATCAGATTTTTCTTTTTTTGGTATTGAAAGGGTTAGTCAGTCATCTAGAGGTGGAGATTGGAGGAAGCAATTAGCTCTGCGGGGAAGCCTTTTGCATTCTAACTTTAGACACCAAATATCCACACGGTATGAATTACAAAAACGATCTTTTTTATATATATTGAATTGACAAACAGATTTTGTGGATATTTAAAACATATATTCATGTATTTTCAATATATCTGGAGAAAAATAAGATAAAGTTCTGTTATGTGAGTCTAGCTGCAGCCTTTTCCAATGTAATTGATTGCTATGTCTGTGATTGGTTCTCTGTCACATATAAACCTGTTTATCCATGTTGTATTAGTTCCTGTGACTAAGGGCGCTGTGGTGCGCCAGAAACGCGTCAGGCAAAGAGGGTTCTTCTCTCTTTTTTAAAATTGTTTTTTAAAATGTTCTAATAAATTGTGGTTATTTTACTTACACTGGATGGACGTGCTGGATATTCCCATTTCTCCTCTCTTCTACTTCAGCTGAAAATCACCAGCAGGTACGGCACCCACCAGTTACATTTACTTGCAACGGCTCTCAGATGTATGTCTCGGCGTGTCAAGCTTCAACCCTTCCCCCTCCCCCTCCTCCTTTTTCTGAGGAGTCTAGAGTTAGGCTACTTTCACACTAGTGTTTTTTTTTAATCCGTTGCAATGCGTCGTTTTGGGAAAAAAACGGATCCTGCAAATGTGCCTGCAGGATCCGTTTTTTTCCATAGACTTGTATTAGTGACGGATTGCCATACGTTTCGTCCGTCGTGCACTGGATCCGTCAGAATTTGGCGACACGTCGTCTGGAAAAAGTGTTCAATGTGATGTTTTTTGTCTGTGTCGGAAAATTGTGTCGCGACGGATCCTGCGGCATATGTCGTTGACTAGAATGGAAGCCTATGGATGCAGGATCCGTCGTGACACGTCGTATGACGGAATCCAGCGCTGGAATCCGTTTTTTTACACTGAGCATGCTCAGAATCAGGATTTTGTAGCCAATTGGCCAGACAGCCCCAAATCTATATAAACCTGGCCTGGGGCGTCACCCCCAAATGTGCCAGCAAGACTCCTGCCAGAAGACAGCCAGCATCCAGTATCCAGCCAGAAGACAGCCAGCGTCCAGCTATAAAGCCTGCCAGCATCCAGCTATAAAGCCTGTATCCAGCCGGAGGCCTGCCAGTGTGAAGCCAGCATCCAGCCAGCATCTAGCCAGAGGCCTGACAGTGTGCAGCCTGAAGCCAGCCAGCGTCCAGCTAGAGGCCTGCCAGCCAGTGTGAGTCCTGCCATTTTTGCGTGCTTCTGTATGTGCATGCGTGTGTGTGTGTTTGTGTCCGCCTGTGTGCTTTTGTGCATGTGTGCATCTGTGTGTTTGCATGTGCCTGTGTGCTTTCGTGTGTGTGCATGCGTTGTGCGTGCGTTTGTGTGCTTTTGTGCATGTGCATGCGTTGTGCGTGTGCTTGTGTGCGCCTGTGTGCTTTAGAGAGTGTGCTGTGCATGCATTGTGCGTGCGCCTGTGTGCTTTCATGCATGTGCATGCATTGTGCGTGCGCCTGTGTGCTTTCATGCGTGTGCATGCATTGTGCATGCGCCTGTGTGCTTTCATGCGTGTGCATGCATTGTGCGTGTGCCTGTGTGCTTTCATGCGTGTGCATGCATTGTGCGTGTGCATGCATTGTGCGTGCGCCTGTGTGCTTTCATGCGTGTGCATGCATTGTGCGTGTGTCTGTGTGCTTTCGTGCGTGTGCATGCGTTGTGCGTGCGCCTGTGTGCTTGCGTGCGCCTGTGTGCTTTTGCGCGTGTGTATGCCTTGTGCGTGCGCCTGTGTGCTTTCGTGCGTGTGCATGCATTGTGCGTGTGCCTGTGTGCTTTCATGCGTGTGCATGCATTGTGCGTGCGCCTGTGTGCTTTCGTGTGTGTGCATGCATTGTGCGTGTGCCTGTGCGCTTTCATGCGTGTGCATGCATTGTGTGTGTGCATGCATTGTGCGTGCGCCTGTGTGCTTTCATGCGTGTGCATGCATTGTGCGTGTGCCTGTGTGCTTTTGTGCGTGTGCATGCGTTGTGCATGCGCCTGTGTGCTTGCGTGCGCCTGTGTGCTTTTGCACGTGTGCATGCCTTGTGCGTGCGCCTGTGTGCTTTCGTGCGTGTGCATGCGTGCGTGCATCTGGGTGAGTGTGTGTGCATGTTTTTTTACTGTGATGTATTTAACAAGTAGTGTGGTCTGTGCAGCATGTGGTTTCAGTGTGTGTGTAATGGTGGTGTGAGCGTGTGTCTTGTGTGTGTGTGTTTGTGTGTGTTTGGTTTACTTCTTTAATTTTTTTTTCTTAATTGTATTGTTGAAAACAATTAATAGTTAATGTACTTGTATTTAAGATAAAGAGCATTGTAGCTCCTAATTGTGATAGTAAAAAAAATGAAAATTAAAAAAGAATTATTAAAAATTTTTTATTTTAAATATCCGTAGTATCATTTCATAAAGGTAAATTTTAAACTGTGGTGTATGTACAAATGTACACACATGCGATACAGAGTTGGTTGAGGGTTTATTTTTTAATATAAAAGGTTATTGAAAAATTTTAATAGGTTTTTTATTTTTTCAAGTAATTTTTAAAGGGATCTTTTCAAATCACATATTTGTTCAATACATTTTCAATTGGTGTTTAGGCATTTCAATTTTACTTGAGGGTATTATATATATTTTTTTTTTTGGGGGGGTGAGGGGGAAATGGGTTTTACAGCTTGCACATATTATTGAACTAGGTAATCCAGCTCTGACTGGTGTGCCTTGGGTATATTTTTTTGGGGTTGTTTCTCAAAACTTTGTTTGTTGGCCTGCTTGAACATTGCTCAGATCATTTGAGCAGGGTGGTGTTTAAATCTTTTACATTAGCTAGTTTGGGGGGTTTGTGGGTCTAAGTATAAATTCTTTATACTTACAGATCCACCAGGAACCACAGCCAGCAAGGACCACAGCCAGCAGGGACCGAGACAGCAAGCCACTTTCCTGATGTAAGTACGTATTAAAGACCACAATGCTTCTAATTCAATTTGTATAGTAGCTTACACGTGTCTTTATGCTTACAGATCCACCAGGGACCACAGCGAGCAGGGACCAAGCCAGCAAGCCACTTTCCTGATGTACTGTAAGTATTAAAGACCACAATGCTTCTAATTCAATTTGTATAGTAGCTTACACGTGTCTTTATGCTTACAGATCCACCAGGGACCACAGCGAGCAGGGACCAAGCCAGCAAGCCACTTTCCTGATGTACTGTAAGTATTAAAGACCACAATGCTTCTAATTCAATTTGTATAGTAGCTTTCAAGTGTCTTTATGCTTACAGATACACCAGGGACCACTGAGCAAAGAAATGTCTTCTTCTGGGAGCCCTCCTCCACAGCGTCTGTATAGTGAGGTAATTTAAAAAATTATTATTTTTTGGAGTTCTTGTTAAAATTTCTGTTACACACTATATGCATTAATTATGATTTCACAGGAAGCTGAAGCAGCCGAGGGCCTCTCAGAAGGAGACGGGATGGGTGGAGAAATGCTAGGAGCGGGCGCACAGAGTGTAAGTTGTGCCGAAACTGTCGCTTCACACATCACAGTGCACCAAACACATGCAAAACAGATCATCATACATCACAGTACATATACAACATATGCCTACATCCAACATAATTCTTTTTCCTTTTTTTTTAGTCTGCTGCACATGAAGGTCCTCCCAGCTGCTCCCAGAGTCGGCATCGTAATCGCCGCAGCGGTCAGCCAGCAATGAGGTTTTTTTTTTTTCTTTTTCTCTTGGTACTTTTGTGTTTAAGTGTGTCGTAGCTGTTTTCATTCTGACCCAGTGTCAGTACGCCAGATCACCAGTGAGGCCAAATCAAGAGGTTACGCCCGTTATTTTACAAGCGCGCTTGGAGACAAAAAGACACCTCACTAGTGTTGAGCGATACCTTCCGATATCAGAAAGTATCGGTATCGGAAAGTATCGGCCGATACCGTCAAAATATCGGAGCTAATCCGATACCGATACCCGATCCCAATGCAAGTCAATGGGACGAAAATATCGGAATTAAAATAAACCCTTTATAAACTTGTAGGTTAATTCTACATGAAGGAAAACAACTAAGAATAATGTAGGCTGTATTGGGGGACGTGGCGGAGACATTAAAGGCACAGAGGTTTAGCCCAATCTAATAGAATAGCAGGATTTTTTATTTTTTTTTATGACGTTCGGCGTTAGAAAGATTTTGACTATGTTATTTTTTTTTTATTTTGTCAGATATTGATGTTTCACTACTTCCACGCCCTTCACCTTCTTTTTTACTTCTCCCACACTTTCTTCTTCATTATCCTCATCATCAGCTTCTTTGACATCAACTTCTTCACCTTATTCATCTTCTTCTTCATCTTCTACCTATTATTTTTTGGGTTACATTGTTCATATTCTTTTTATTTTACTATTATCTTCATCATATTCTACTTCTTCATCATATTCTTATTTGTGTCAGGCATTCCCGTAGTTGTTATCTATAAAAGTTTGAAGATTACACCTTCCGTTCTGCCTGTCACAAAACAGTTACATTTGTCCGCGTTCAGTTTGGCCTGCAGCATCAGGCTTTATCCAGGGGCACCACGAGGAGGAACGGACTCACCCCCATACACTGCTTAGTCTTCTTCTGCTTATAATTTAGATAATATTTTTTGCTCTGATATTTAGTGTTATGCTTAATGTTCTTCTGCTCTTTGTTCTGCAGCCTCTTGTTCTTCTGCTTCTCGGTCTTCCAGGTCGTCGTCGTCTCCAGGGTTGTCGTCATCGGGGTGGTCTTCAGGGTCGTCGTCTCCGGGGTCGTCGTCATCGGGGTGGTCTTCAGGGTCATCGTCTCCAGGGTCGTCGTCATCACGGTGGTTGTCGTCTCTGGTGTCGTCGTCATCTTAGGGGTGGTCTTCCGGGTCATCGTGTTTAGTCTCTTGAACTTGGAAATGTAGCAGAAGGTACAAGAAGGCTGAGAAAATGCCGAGAACCAGCTGATGGAACTGGAACTCGGATGGCTACCCGAAGGTCCAAGAGCCAATGGAACTACCGAGGACCAGCTGACGTTACTGGAACCCGGTTACTAAGCAGGAGGTACCCGTGCCTGAAAGCACTACCAAGGACCACCTGACGTTGGTGGAACTCGGATACCCAGAGGGAGGCACCTAAGCCAAAGGCTCTGCCCGGAACCAGCTGACGGTACTGGAACCAGGATGGGGAGCAGAAGGTACAAGAGCAAAAGACACTGCCGAGAACCAGCTGACGGTGCTGGAACCCGGATGGGTAGCCGAAGGTCCAAGAGCCAATGGAACTACCGAGGACCAGCTGACGTTACTGGAACCCGGTTACTAAGCAGGAGGTACCCGTGCCTGAAAGCACTACCAAGGACCACCTGACGTTGGTGGAACTCGGATGCCCAGAGGGAGGCACCTAAGCCAAAGGCTCTGCCCGGAACCAGCTGACTGTACTGGAACCAGGATGGGGAGCAGAAGGTACAAGAGCAAGTGTCTGCGTGGCTTTTGCAGGACACGATGCCGGCTGCACAGCAGGGGAACAGCTGGCGGTGCTGAACCCCACTGACACATTGGCTGGTGTTTGGCTCTGTGCAGCTAGCAGTACCGGGCCCCAACTGGCGGTGTTGGAGCCCGGGCTCTGCAGGGGGAGCAGAGTGTAGGCCGAAGCCTACTTGAACCAATTTCAAAGGTAACCTTTAACCCCCCCTCAGGGGTTACAAAGTAGAAGAGCCGCAGCTTATGCAGCAGTAGTGCTGCACAAGTCAAAGGTTGCTCTTTTAATTTTGCTCCTTGCACACGCTGAATGAAACACGTGTAACATTTAGCCCTTTATACAGTCAAACTGTGTTGGAGGCGCGAGTTCCCTTTGTAATGAGACGCAGCACAGATGTCAAGAATCCCACCTTGGTGCTGGGTGCAGCCTCCTGAGCGTTGTTATTTGCTGTACAGGAGTCTGCGCTGTCGTGTTATCCCCTGGCCTAGCGCTGTTAGCGCTGCCCATCTTCTGACATCATTTAATGTCGGCCGGTGCGGTTCGCGATGACCATGAATCCCAGCCCCGCAGTGTCTTAACATTGTTAAAACACTGCGGGGCTGGGATTCATGGCCTGGCGCAGCACATATGTTCGCCTCTCACACTCGGGTCCTTACACCCGCTTCAGACTGTGCGGCGTCAGCTGATCCCTTATCGCATGCCACGGCCATGAAGCCGCACAGTCTGAAGAAGGCGGAAGGAGATGAGGGACAGGCGAAGTGATGCACTGCTCATGCCCATCAATCACACCCTCGCAGTCCCAAGAAATAAGACACCGAGGGGCGTTGTGTGGGTCAGGGCGGCCGCAGAGGCGCAGGCAGCCAAACAATGATGCCAGAAGACGGGCAGCGCTACCAAGGGGGTTGCAGCGTGTCATTACAAAGGAAAGTCACACCACCGGGACGGTTAAATGGTCACACAGAGGACACATTTTAGACGTGTTTTCAGTTCCACATGTGCGAGGAGAATACGTTTATGAGCCACCTTGCACACATGCAGCATTACCGCTGTACAAGGTGGCCTTAAAAACGTACAAACGCCTGGGGGAGGGGGGACAGGTTCCCTTCAATTTCAGTTCTTGTGTCTGCGTGGCTTTTGCAGGACACGATGCCGGCTGCACAGCAGGGGAACAGCTGGCGGTGCTGAACCCCACTGACACATTGGCTGGTGTTTTTCTCTTTACAGCTAGCAGTACCGGGCCCCAACTGGCGGTGTTAGAGCCCGGGGTCAGCAGGAGGAGGAGATGGAGCAGAGTGTAGGCCGAAGCCTGCACTGGCGGCAGCTTTGGGTCTGTTGTGCCTGCGTGGCAGTTGCAGGACACGTTGCCGGCTGCACAGCAGGGGAACAGCTGGCGGTGCTGAACCCCACTGACACATTGGCTGGTGTTTGGCTCTGTGCAGCTAGCAGTACCGGGCCCCAACTGGCGGTGTTGGAGCCCGGGCTCTGCAGGGGGAGCAGAGTGTAGGCCGAAGCCTACTTGAACCAATTTCAAAGGTAACCTTTAACCCCCCCTCAGGGGTTACAAAGTAGAAGAGCCACAGCTTATGCAGCAGTAGTGCTGCACAAGTCAAAGGTTGCTCTTTTAATTTTGCTCCTTGCACACGCTGAATGAAACACGTATAACATTTAGCCCTTTATACAGTCAAACTGTGTTGGAGGCGCGAGTTCCCTTTGTAATGAGACGCAGCACAGATGTCAAGAATCCCACCTTGGTGCTGGGTGCAGCCTCCTGAGCGTTGTTATTTGCTGTACAGGAGTCTGCGCTGTCGTGTTATCCCCTGGCCTAGCGCTGTTAGCGCTGCCCATCTTCTGACATCATTTAATGTCGGCCGGTGCGGTTCGCGATGACCATGAATCCCAGCCCCGCAGTGTCTTAACATTGTTAAAACACTGCGGGGCTGGGATTCATGGCCTGGCGCAGCACATATGTTCGCCTCTCACACTCGGGTCCTTACACCCGCTTTAGACTGTGCGGCGTCAGCTGATCCCTTATCGCATGCCACGGCCATGAAGCCGCACAGTCTGAAGAAGGCGGAAGGAGATGAGGGACAGGCGAAGAGATGCACCGTTCATGCCCGTCAATCACACCCTCGCAGTCAAAATAAATAAGACACCGAGGGGCGTTGTGTGGGGCAAGGCGGCCGCAGAGGCGCACCCAGCCAAACAATGATGCCAGAAGACGGGCAGCGTTACCAAGGAGCTTGTTGCGTGTCAATACAAAGGAAAATCACACCTGAGGGACGTTTTAATGGTCACAGAGGACACATTTTAGACGTGTTCAGTTCCACGAATGCAAGGAGAATACGTTTCTGAGCCACCTTGCACACATGCAGCATTACTGCTGTACAAGGTGGCTGTAAAACATAGAAACACCTGGGGGAGGGGGGACAGGTTCCCTTCAATTTCAGTTCTTGTGTCTGCGTGGCGGTCGCAGGACACGTTGCCGGCTACACAGCAGGGGAACAGCTGGCGGTGCTGAACCCCACTGACACATTGGCTGGTGTTTTTCTCTGTGCAGCTAGCACATCTGGGCCAAAACTGGCGGTGTTAGAGCCCAGGGTCAGCAGGAGGAGCAGGGGGAGCGGAGTGTAGGCCGAAGCCTGCACCGGAGCAAGTTGAAAGGAAACCTTTAACCCCCCCCCCAGGCGTTTGTAGCTGAAAGAGCCATTGTGTACAGCACTAATGCTGGAAAAGGTAAACTTAGCTCTTTTAATTATGGTCCTTGCACATGCTGAACCTAACACTTATGAAATGTGTCCCCTCACAGCGTTAAACCGTCCGGTAGGTGGAACTTTCCTTTGTCGTGTGACGCAGCACAGCCATCATTTTTACCCCCTTGGCGCCGTGCGCCGCCTCCTCAGCGTTGTTTGAATCTGTCCCGGAGTCTGCGCTGTTAGGTTAGCCCTTGGCCATGCACACATTTTGCGCTGCCCGTCTTCTGACATCATTTGGTGTCAGGCTGGCTGCACCTGTGCGGGTGCGCTGGCCGAGATCCCGCCTCGCAGTGTCGTCTAATGTAATCCCACCGCGGGCCTGGGATCCGTGGCCATGCGCAGTGCATATCCTCGCCTCTCACTCCCCTCCCTACGGCTTCTTCAGACTGTGCGGTGTCACGGCCATGGCATGCTATTAGGGATCAGCTGACACCGCACAGTCTGAAGAAGCCGTAGGGAGGGGAGTGAGAGGCGAGGATATGCACTGCGCATGGCCACGGATCCCAGGCCCGCGGTGGGATTACATTAGACGACACTGCGAGGCGGGATCTCGGCCAGCGCACCCGCACAGGCGCAGCCAGCCTGACACCAAATGATGTCAGAAGACGGGCAGCGCAAAATGTGTGCATGGCCAAGGGCTAACCTAACAGCGCAGGCTCCGGGACAGATTCAAACAACGCTGAGGAGGCGGCGCACGGCGCCAAGGGGGTAAAAATGATGGCTGTGCTGCGTCACACGACAAAGGAAAGTTCCACCTACCGGACGGTTTAACGCTGTGAGGGGACACATTTCATAAGTGTTAGGTTCAGCATGTGCAAGGAGCACCACGAAAAGAGGCACTTTTTCCCTTTGCATCATTACTTCTGCACAAGGTGGCTCCTTCAGTAACAAACGCCTGGGGGGGGGGGGGGACAGGTTCCCTTAAAATTAACTTGTTGTGCCTGCGTGGCGGTCGCAGTACACGTTGCCGTATACACAGCAGGGGAACAGCTGGCGGTGCTGAACCCCACTAACACATTGGCGAGGTGTTTGGCTCTGTGCGTACAGCACTTCTGGACGGCAACTGGCGGTGTTGGAGCCCAGGGACAGGTGGAGGAGGAGGAGGTAGGAGGAGGTAGGAGGGATTGCCACACACACAGCAGGGGAACAGCTGACGTTACTGAACCCCAATAACAGAGGAGGGACCGTTGACTGTGCGTACAGCACTTCTGGACGGCAACTGGCGGTGTTGGAGCCCAGGGACAGGTGGAGGAGGAGGAGGTAGGAGGAGGTAGGAGGGATTGCCACACACACAGCAGGGGAACAGCTGACGTTACTGAACCCCAATAACAGAGGAGGGACTGTTGACTGTGCGTACAGCACTTCTGGACGGCAACTGGCGGTGTTGGAGCCCAGGGACAGGTGGAGGAGGAGGAGGTAGGAGGAGGTAGGAGGGATTGCAACACACACAGCTGGGGAACAGCTGACGTTACTGAACCCCAATAACAGAGGAGGGACTGTTGACTGTGCGTACAGCACTTCTGGACGGCAACTGGCGGTGTTGGAGCCCAGGGACAGGTGGAGGAGGAGGAGATGGTAGGAGGAGGTAGGAGGGATTGCCACACACACAGCAGGGGAACAGCTGACGTTACTGAACCCCAATAACAGAGGAGGGACTGTTGACTGTGCGTACAGCACTTCTGGACGGCAACTGGCGGTGTTGGAGCCCAGGGACAGGTGGAGGAGGAGGAGGTAGGAGGGATTGCCACACACACATCAGGGGAACAGCTGACGTTACTGAACCCCAATAACAGAGGAGGGACTGTTGACTGTGCGTACAGCACTTATGGACGGCAACTGGCGGTGTTGGAGCCCAGGGACAGGTGGAGGAGGAGGAGGTAGGAGGAGGTAGGAGGGATTGCCACACACACAGCAGGGGAACAGCTGACGTTACTGAACCCCAATAACAGAGGAGCGACTGTTGGGACTGTGCGTACAGCACTTCTGGACGGCAACTGGCGGTGTTGGAGCCCAGGGACAGGTGGAAAAGCAGAGGAACACAATGTAGGCCGAAGCCTGAGAAAGTCGAAAGGGAACCTTTAACCCCCCCCAAGGCGTTTGTAGCTGAAAGAGACAGCTTGTGCAGCACAAAAGATGCAAAAGGAAAAGGTGGCTCTTTTCATCATGCTCCTTGCAAACACAGAACTAAACACTTATAAAATGTGTCCCCTGAAACCGTGAAACCGTCCCGGAGGTGGGACTTTCCTTCGTAATATGACGCAGCACAGCCGTCATTCCTACCCCCCCGGCGCCGTGCCCCGGCTCCTCAACGTTGTTTGATTCCGTCCCGGAGCCTGCGCTGTTATGTTATCCCGTGGCCAGGCACACTTAGCGCTGCCCATCTTCTGACATCATTTGGTGTCAGGCTGTCTGCGCCTGTGCGGCCGCGCTGGCCGAGAGCCCGCCTCGCAGTGTCTTCTGATTTAATCCCACTGGGGGCCTGGGATCCATGGCCATGCGCAGTGCATATCCTCGCCTCTCACTCCCCTCCCTACGGCTTCTTAAGACTGTGCGGTGTCACGGCCGTGGCATGCTATTAGGGACCAGCTGACACCGAACAGTCTGAAGAAGCCATAGGGAGATGAGTGAGAGGTGGAGGTTCAGATATGCACTGCCCATGTCCATGGATCCCAGGCCCCCAGTGGGATTAAATCAGAAGACACTGCGAGGCGGGCTCTCGGCCAGCACGGCCGCACAGGCGCAGCCATCCTGACACCAAATGATGCCAGAAGACGGGCAGCGCTAAGTGTGCCTGGTCACGGGATAACATAACAGCGCAGGCTCCGGGACGGAATCAAACAACGCTGAGGAGCCGGGGCACGGCACCAAGGGGGTAGGAATGACGGCTGTGCTGCGTCATATTACGAAGGAAAGTCCCACCTCCGGGACGGTTTTACGGTATCAGTGGACACATTTTATAAGTGTTAAGTTCTGCGTGTGCAAGGAGCTAAACAAAAATACCTACCTTTTCCTTGTGCAGCATTACTGCTGCACAAGGTGGCTCTTTCAGTAACAAACGCCTTGGGGGGGGGGACAGATTCCCTTACATTTCAGTTGTTGTGTCAGCGTGGCGGTCGCAGGACACATTGCCGGCTACACAGCTGGGGATCAGCTGACGTTACTGAAACCCAATAACACTGGGTCGTATGTTTTGACTGTGCAGACGACACTTCTGAGCCTCAACTGGCGGTGTTGGAGCCCAGGAATTACAGTTCAGGTGGTAGAAAGATGAACACAACAGGAGACCTGGATACTGTAGACAGTCACCTAATTATTTAATCAGGAAGAGGAGTGGCAAATTCCTGCGAGATCCAGGCCTTGTTCATTTTCAGGAAAGTAAGCCGGTCAACGTTATCGGAGGATAGTCGCATGCGACGGTCAGTTAGTACACCACCTGCAGCACTAAAGACACGTTCCGATAATACACTGGCCGCAGGGCAAGACAGCACCTCCAATGCATACTGGCTTAGCTCTGGCCATGTATCCAGCTTTGAGACCCAAAACTTGAAAGGGGAAGAGCCGTCTGGGAGTACAGCAAGAGGGCAAGACATGTAGTCTGTCACCATCTGACGGAACCGTTGCCTCCTGCTGACTGGAGCCGTCTGTGATGGTGTAGACTTTTGTGGCGGGCACAGAAAACTGTGCCACAGTTGGGCCATACTGGTCTTGCCTTGGGCAGAGGCACTGCTTCTGCTCCCTCTTTGTGCAGAGCCTCCACCACTGCCTGGACGCACTGAGCTGCTTTGGAATGCACTAGCAGCACTTCTCTCAGTTGGAATGGAGAAGATGATGGAATTGACCAGTGTGTCTTGGTACTCCCGCATTTTTCGCTCCCGGTTCAACGGTGTGATGAGGCTTTCTACGTTGTCCCGGTAGCGAGGATCGAGGAGGGTGAACACCCAATAATCAGACATGTTGAGAATGTGGGCGATGCGGCGGTCGTTTCTCAGGCACTGCAGCATGTAATCCACCATGTGCTGCAGACTGCCAACTGCCCAAGAAACGCTGTCCCCTGCTGGAGGCGTGATCTCTGCCCGCTCGTCATCACCCCACCCTCGCTGTACACACTGAGTACTGGACAATTGTGTAACTCCCTCCTCTGGACGGATGTCTTCCTCCTCCATTGACTCCTCCTCATCCTCCTCACAAACTGTCCCCTGCCTACGCGTTTGTGAGGAACCACGTGGCGCTGACTGTCCAGAAGATGATGGAAATGGTGAATCCTCATCCTCCACCTCTTCCACAACATCATCCCTTAGCGCTTGCAGTGATTTTTCAAGCAGGCAGATAAGGGGGACAGTCATGCTGACTAGTGCATCATCTGCACTCGCCATCCGCGTGGAATAATCAAAGGGACGCAAAACCTGGCAGACGTCATTCATAGTGGCCCACTCTGTGGTTGTGAAGTCTGTACGGCGCTGACTGCGACTTCTTTGCGCCTGAAGCAGCTGGTACTCCATTACAGCTTGCTGCTACTCACACAACCGCTCCAACATATGTAACGTGGAATTCCACCTGGTAGGTAGGTCACATATGATGTGATGTTCCGGCAGGCAGTGTCGGCGCTGCAGAGCCGCAATGCGCGCTTTTGCCGTGCTGGAACGCCGCAAGTGAGCACACTCTAGGCGGACCTTGTGCAGCAGTGCATCAAGATCCGGATAGTCCCTCAAAAAGCTCTGCACGACCAAATTGAGCACATGTGCCAGACATGGGATGTGAGTGAGGTTGCCGAGGCCCAGAGCTGCCACCAGATTTCGGCCATTATCACACACTACCATGCCTGGCTGGAGATTCGCTGGCACAAACCACACATCGCTCTCCTGCTTGATGGCATTCCAGAACTCCTGCGCTGTGTGGCTACGATTCCCCAAAAAAATTAATTTCAAGACGGCCTGTTGACGTTTGGCCACGGCTGTGCTCATGTCGGTCGTAACAGGTACACGTTCATCACGTGATGGCTCCTGCAGCGATGATTCTGAGGAACTGGTGTAAGAGGAGGAGTCAATGCGTACAGAATGGATTCCTGCAATCCTTGGAGTGGGCAGGACACGTCCTGCGCCACTCGCACGGTCTGTACCCGGCTCAACGACATTAACCCAATGGGCAGTGAGGGAAAGGTATCGCCCCTGTCCATGTTGATTGGTCCACGCATCGGTGGTGAGGTGGACCTTGCTACTGACGGCGTTCAGTAGCGCGTGTTTTATGTGTCCCTCCACATGCTTGTGCAGGGCAGGGACGGCTTGCCTGCTGAAGTAAAAGCGGCTGGGCACATTGTACTGTGGGACTGCCAATGACATCAAGTCACGGAAGCTGTCAGTCTCCACCAGCCTGAATGACAGCATTTCCAGTGACAGAAGTTTGGCAATGCCTGCAGTCAGAGCCTGTGCTCGTGGGTGGTTTGACGAGAAAGGCCGCCTTTTCTCCCATGCCTGTACTACCGATGGCTGTAGACTGGGCTGGGAGTGTGTGGATGACTGGGAAAGTGGTGCTGCGGGTGGAATTACAGCGGGTCTCTGGACAACAGGGCCAGAGGTTCTTCCACGGCGATCCTGGGAGGAAGCCGAACCAGCTGCGTGTGAGCTGGAGGAAGAGGCAACACGAGCTGAAGAGATGGTAGCTGCCGCTGTTGGTTGGCCTAGCTCTTCAGTGTGTTTTTCTAACTCCGCCGGGTGCCTGGTGCGCACATGTTTCCACATGTTGGAGGTATTGAGGTTGCTGACATTTCGACCTCTTTTGACTTTTTGATGACACACCTTGCATCTGACATAGCAAATGTCATCTGCAACTGTGTCAAAAAAGGACCAGGCACTGCAAGTCTTGGGAGCGCCCTTTTTGGCTTTTGGAAGAGACATGCTCCTAACGGGTGCCAAAGCGGAGGCTGCAGGATCCGCAGTCTTCCCCCTCCCTCTCCCTCTTTGGGCCGTACGGGGAATCTCTTCCTCAGAGCTGCTCCCACCACCTTCCTGTCCCTCACGCCAAGATGGGTCAAGGACCTCATCATCTACACTACCCTCTGCCCCCAACTGCTCCTCCTGGGTAGTCTCAGCAGCAGAGCACGCACCAGTAAGTGGCACCTGAGTGTCATCATCAGCTGATGCGGCCTGCGATGTGGTGACCGGAGCCACTGGCCCACCCGCCTCTTCAGAGGAAGAGAGAAAAAGCTGTTGGGCATCACTGCACCCTGCCTCTTCTTCCATTTCTCCAATGCTGCTTGGCTGGCCCCCTGTTTCCAAGCCAAGAGATTCAGAGAACAGAAGTAGAGACGGCTCCTGCCCTGGGCTCTCTGTCTGCCTGGGCAATTTGGCAGGTGGTGAAGAGACAGATGGCTGCTCTCCAGTGCTCTGTGTCTGAGAGGATGTGGCACTAATTGAAGTTGATGCATTAGCTGCCATCCATCCGACAACGGCTTCAATTTGTTCTTCACGCAGCAGCGGTGTACGGCGCTCTGACACAAAGCTGCGCATGAACGACTGTTGCCTGGTGAAAGTGGGTGCTGATGAGTCACCGGTGCCCGCAGCAGGCACAGAATCCCCACGTCCCCTCCCTGCTCCGCGCCCACGTGCCTTACTCACTGCCTTCTTCATCTTGGTTGACTGATAAAGATAAGCAGAAAAGTACTAACGGCTTTGTGTGCTTATTCCTGAACAACTCCTCCTAACAGGTATAAGAAACACTAATTTTCTAAAGTGTGGACTAGACTTTAATATGAGCTAATGTGGCCTACACAAATGTAAAGTGGTGTAACTGGTGTGTTTGGTGAACTTTATTATTTATTTATTTTTTGGGGGCTGAACTGACAACGGATAGAGCTGCAGTCACACGGAGACCGTGCAAACAGCCGTAAACGGCGCTGCAAGGCCCAAAAACCCTCCTCTACGTTATCCTATCTAGTGTTTTTCCACAAATTAGCTGGAGACGGGTGGAAAGACACTAATAGGAATTTTTTGAAAAAATGTGCAGCAGCCTGCACTACTTAAAACAAAATGAAAATTGATTTGGCGGTATGACGCAGTGAACAACCCTGAGCTGGAGACAACCAGGCTATGGCTGCTCACAGACTACAGGGCGAGCTGCAGTCACACGGAGACCGTGCAGACAGCCGTAAACGGCGCTGCAAGGCCCAAAAACCCTCCTCTACGTTATCCTATCTAGTGTTTTTCCACAAATTAGCTGGAGACGGGTGAGAGACACTAATAGGATTTTTTTGAATAAATTAGCAGCAGACTACACTACTTGGAAAAAAAAAAAAAAAAGGACAGTATGAGGCAATGAACCACCCTCCCTGAACTGAATACAACCAGCTATGGATGGCCTATGTGGCTGCACTCAGACTAGAGAGTGGGCTGCACTCACACACACACACACACAGACCTTGCAGATCGCTGTGAAAACAGCGGTACAAGGCAAAAGCAAGGTGAATAGTAGGTGAACACAGCGGTTGCTAAATTAGCCTTTGGAAAGCACAAAGAAGCAAATCGCTATCTCTAAACTGGCCCTCAGTCAGCAAACAGCGTCCTGTCACTAACTGAATTCACAGCAGAGTGATCGCAAAATGGCGCCAGCGACTTTTAAACTGCATCATGACATCATTTCAGCAGCCAATCACAGCCATGCCAGTAGTTTCATGCCCTCCATGCTGAACAGGATGTGCCCACACTTGAAATCATTCTCATTGGCTGAATTTCTGCATTTTGAATCTGGGAACTTCCGATTCCGGTATCCGATACGCGGCAAGTATCGGAATCCCGGTATCGGAATTCCGATACCGCAAGTATCGGCCGATACCCGATACTTGCAGTATCGGAATGCTCAACACTACACCTCACACATATCCTGTGAGCAAGTCACTTTTATCTGATGTAATGCAGCAAGATGCAGCATTTTATACCATTTACAACAAATGTAACACACAATGTAATTCATGTAGCCCCCACCATCACCCAGGGTCATACTGACCTTTATTTCTCACGTACCCAGAGCATGTTGTGGCTGACTATTGAGAACATACACGATAAGAAGTATAGTCTCCTTGAAGAGGAGACCCAGACTACTGCGTCAACAGATTCTAGTAATTCTAGCAACTAAAGGCAAGAGGCACTTAAAGGCAACCTATTAACCCTTCTATATCAATCACAGGAAGCTGAAGCAGCTGAGGGCCTCTCAGAAGGAGACGGGATGGGTGGAGAAATGCTAGGAGGGGGCACACAGAGTGTAAGTTGTGCCGAAACTGTCGCTTCACACATCACAGTGCACCAAACACATGCAAAACAGAACATCATACATCACAGTACACATACAACATATGCCTACATCCAACATAATTCTTTTTCCTTTTTTTTTAGTCTGCTGCACATGAAGGTCCTCCCAGCCGCTCCCAGAGTCGGCGTCGTAATCGCCGCAGCGGTCAGCCAGCAGTGAGGTTTTTTTTGTTTTTTCTCTTGGTACTTTTGTGTTTAAGTGTACTAATGTTTTTCTTTGCTCTTTTCATAGTCTTCACAGCGAGTTTCCGACTCAGATGGTGATGACGGCGGACTTGATGTGGACCGCCTCATCGAGGAGGTCCACGAGTGGGAGCCGCTGTGGAATATGGCTGACCGCAGGCATGCAGATCAGTTAGTCACACGTCGACTCTGGGAGGAAGTATGTAACAACGTTGTAGGCAACTGGGAGGACCTTGATCCAAGGCAGCAGACTCGAGAACGTAAGTAGTCACGTTTCAGTAATTTCTGGAGCAGGTCGGAATGTGTTGTACTTAACCCATTTTTTTATTTCATTCTTCTCTTTACAGGTGAAAGGGTTATGAAGTGGTGGTGGTCACTCAGGGATCGCTTCAAGAGGGAGTTTAACCAGGAGATGCAGGCCCTGAGTGGCTCAAGAGGACGAAGAAGGCTGTGCCCTGTCCTTCTTCCAGGAATCAATGTTGAGAAGAAGGTAAATATTCAACAGCCCATTGAATAATTCACCATGTTTACCGGTCTAACCTTTTTTTGTTTCAGGCAGGGCTTTTTCCTATCAATATATTAATTGTTTTTTTTCTATTATTTCACAGCACGTTCTGTAGCACTCGGGAGCCTGCTTCTACCTTGGACCCCTCTGGAGCGATCTCTCAGGAGTCTGCCACCGTGGGCCACGTCGTTAGACCCCACCCCTCTGACCCCTCGTCTGGCCCTTCCGGTACCTCTGCCCCATCCACTTCAACCTCCGCCAGCACTGGAGCATCATCGCAGCCTTCGTTGCTTGAAGCTGCTGGTGACGAGTTAGCGTTCCCTTTACCCCACCCCTCTGATCCTGCCACCTCTAGAACACCATTAGGTTCGGGGTGGCATCGACAGAGGGGTCAGGAAAGGAGCTATGCTCCAGAGTTCCTGCATCTGAATGCATCCTTCCAGAGCTCTTTCAAACTTTTGGGAGAGCAAGTGACTACTAGGTTCAGCATGATGCAAACACGCATCAGTGAACTCAGCAGTCGCTTGGATAGGATGCATTCAGATGCCAGGAAATCTCCAAACAACCTTTTTTTTCAATCAATGCTCAGGAGCATGGAAAAGCTAACTCTTGACCAGCAGATGCAGGTAATGCAAGGCTGCCATGCTGCTCTAGTGCAGACCATCACCCAAGCCCCTCCTAATCCCACACCTCCCCACACAGCCACTGTCTCTTCTACCAACCCTTTCCAAACCACTTGTTGTTTCCCAACCCAGGCCCAATTCCCAACCCAGGCCCAATTCCCAACCCAGGCCCAAATCCCAACCCAGGCCCAATATCAAACATCCTCCCCAGTGTTTCCTTCCCTGTCAAATTTTCCTTCCCCGTTTACTTTGCCACCTACACCAACACCACCCCCTGTCCAACCTGACCTCTCTGCTCAGCCTCATGTTTTTTCCCCCCTTCCACTTCACATCAACCCCAACCCAGTAGGCTTTCCCCCACTATCGACGTGGTCCAACCTTCCAGCCCCTCCATTAGTATCTCCACCCTACAATTTACTGATTTGTAAATTTTGGTTTCTGTAATAAAAATGTTGAAAAAATAAATTGGTGAAACCAAAAAGGGTTTTAGTTTAAAAAACATATGTTTAACCAAAAAAGGTTGAAAAAAATCTTTAATTAAAAGATGTTAAATGCAATATTTAAATAAAATATGGTTTTGTTTAAAAACAATTTTATTGTCAAGTGTCTTCATTTAAGTATGATAAGAAACAAAAAGGTACAAAAACATAACACACGTTGACAAGGTATAACATGTGTGGTTTATTATAAAACATACCAGAATTTAGGAAAGTAAGTAAAACTTGGTGTCAATAAAATCATAAAACTTCATACAGAAACATAATTGACAGAGACATCAAAGAAACATCTCAAACTATGTCATCTTGCCATGGAACTCGGCCTTCAGGTGACATGAAATAATCGGCGACGTGGTCGCGCATTCTGGAAACCACAGTGTCACCATCAGCCGCTCCGCCGGTGAGATGGAACACCTGAACCGTGTGTCCTGCCTTTGGATGACATCCCCAACAAAACATCAAAGTGTTCCTGTCTCATCCAAACATAATTAAAGAATTTATCTGGGTTCTGCCGCAACTCCATGTCATTCGCTGGGTGTTTATGAGATGTATCCATAGGCGGCGACGACGACGTCGATGTTGAAGAATCCTCTCTGTTGCTGCTGCCTCCTTCTCCCGAACTATTATTGCCAGCCTATTGGTCTCAATAATAACATCAGAACATATGGTCGCAATCTTCACAAGCACTCCTTCCATCTCTGCCACTTTCTCTTAGGCCAGGTTCACATTCCTTTTTGTTGTCCGTTAGACGGACTACGTTACACCGTGGCATAATGCAGTGTAACATAGTCCGTTAATGCCGCCATTTAGTCCAATGTCGGATGCATCGCTAGCGCACGCCCACAATGGGCGTGCGCTAGCGATGTGCCGTCATTGTGTGATGGACCCTGGGACGCGGGCTGCAGCGTTTCCGGGTCCGTCACTGCTAGCGCAGATAGAGCATCTGCTAGCTCTATCTGCGCTAGCGCGATGACATATCGGCACTTGCGTTAACAGCAGCCCGTTAACGCATGTGTTGAACGGGCTGCTGTTAACACAATGTGAACCTAGCCTAAACCCTGTCAAAGATGGGGTGTAAAAACAGTCAATATATAGGTTTCCATATTTTCCAGTAGCCAATCACATTTGGTAGACTCCCATTTTTTTAGGCATGGAAAATGGATCCGTCAAAAAAACGGATGAAACAGATGGTAAAAACAGACAAGACGGATGCAACGGATCCAGTTTTTCAACGGAACCGTCTAGTGGATCCATCAAAATACTGGATGCGTTGCATCCGTTTTTCACTATTTTTGACGCATCCGTCGATAAGTCGCGCCGACGCATTGTGACGGATTTTAAAAAATGCTAGTGTGAATGTAGCCTAAATCTCCTGCCTGATTATTGTGAACGGATCCCTTGGGTGTTCCATCTGAATCACGTCACTTAGAGATTTAGATGGAAACCCCAAAGTAAGTGGTCAGCGTAGAGCGCCGGATAAATGTGATCACAAACGTTATGCAAAATGTTCCCAATAAAAGCTTCAATTCAATCCACAAAAAAAGCAAGCCCTCACTCAGGACTGTCATCGGTTACCGGAAATATAGGAGGCTTCCGTGTTACTGGTAGCACAAAGGCTCTGGAAAAGCTAAATGGCTCCTCGCTTCCCAAAGACATTGAGTAAATTCTCCGCTCCCAAATCTAAATGCCCCCTCCCTTCTGAGCCCCAGTGTGCCTAAACAACATTTAGCGCTCACATGTTTTTGTATTTCTGTAGTGATGAGAGCCCCCTAATTTACAAGTGCGTTTCTCCAGAAGCATGAGCTGGGCATAATGTACTGGTGACTGCAACATACTGGTCACTACACCGTACTCGTCACTACAACGGCAGTTTACGATTTTCACTCAGCAACATCCACTGTTGCCTTTTTCTGGAAAACACCCATGGAGTCAAAATCATCACTGCATCTGTAAATAAATTTCTATAGGGTTTCCAAAATGTGGTCACTTGACGGGGGATTCTGCTTTTCTAGCACTTAGGCTATGTGAACACGTTGCGGATTTTGCTGCGGATCTGCAACTGTTTTCCATGTGTTGTACAGTACCATGTAAACGTATGGAAAACAAAATCCGCAGTGCACATGCTGCGGAAAAAAACGTGCAGAAACGCAGCTGTTTTTTTTCCGCAGCATGTCAATTCTTTGTGCGGATTCCGCAGCAGTTTACACCTGCTCCTCAATAGGAATCCACAGGGGTAAAACTGCAGGTGGAATCCGCAAAAAAACTGCACAAAAACCACGGTAAATCCGCTGGTAACCACAGTGCGGTTTACCTGCAGATTTTGCAAAAACAGTGCAGAAAAATCCACACCAATCCGCAACGTGTGCACATAGCCTTAGGGTTTCGTTGCATGGAATCCGCAAACTAGTCTAGTTAAATGTGTGTTCCAGTAGGCAAATAGCGCTCCGTCCTACCCGTATGGCAAAGCAGTACTGTACATCCACATATGGGGTATTTCTATATTCAACAGAGATTGGGCTCAGCAGCCTAAGGCTAAGTTCAAACTGGTCATTTTTGCTTTGTTTTTTACAGTACCAGCAAAGCCTATGAGATTTCTGAAATCTCATGCGCACACATTGTTTTTTTTGTCATCAATATTTTATGCTTTGCATGGTTTTTTGGACATAGAGCATGTCACTTCTTTTAGCATTTTTTCAGCATGTTTCACCCATTAGCTTGAATAGGCAGTGAAAAAACAGTGAAAAACGCACCAAAACCGCAGGTATAATTTTTGCAGCGTTTTTGTGCCAAAACCTCATTCTTTGGAATAGGCCTTTTTTCAATACTAAACTTTATCAGCATGCACAAAAGACAAATCTAGCATGCCAAAACTGCTGCAAAAAATGCACAAGAAATGCATAAAAAACGCCAGGAAACTAGGCTTTTTTTCTGCAGCTTCGTTCCTGCCAAGATTTCAGGTTTAGCTGCAGAAAAAAAATGCTGAAAAAACCACCTAGTGTGAACTTACCCTTATGCTTCTGTTCAGGAGGTGAGAGGTCACCGGCACAGACCGAGCTTGGCTCTTATGAGAATCTATAGCTGACACATAAACAGAGGTCAAGACGTAACAGCATCCCCAGTGAACTGGTTGGTGTGCTGACAGTATGACTGATGCTGTCACTGAGCACACCAGCTGACTCACTGACAATGGGTCTGCTGCACGGACTGGAGCCTGTCAGGACACCATCAGAATACTTCACTAGCACAGGCTCAGACTCTCACCCAGCAGGGGCTACGCTGCTCCTGCTGCTCAGTGATGACTGTGGATTGGATTCTGGTGTCCTGCCCTTCTGTGGCTCAGCACTGGCTGCCTCTCAGCTGTCTGTCAAACTGACGATCCTCCTACTGCTCTCTCTTCACACCTCTCACTTTTATGAAAACTCTGACATCGGCCTCCCAGCTCACAGGCCCCATACACCAGTAAGGATAGTAATGCCCTGATGGCAGCCCTGATGTTAGAGACCTTACGTTCCTCCACCTTGCATTTGCATTAAACTTGTTTGAATCCTATTACAATAACTATCGAAGAGTTTGACTTTTCACTACTTTCAGCTTTGATACTATTTTATCATTGTTTGTTCTTGTTAAAGCAACACACTATGGCACAAATGCTTGACAACAAGACAAGTCATAACCCTGTGGTTCTCAATAGAGGATATGGCCTTTGAAAGTTGCTGCACCACACTATGGCATTCAGGTCTCACAGGGTAAAAGAAGTTAAAACAAAGTACACTCAAACTTTTTAGAGTGTTAGTTGTGCAGTCTTTTCTTCGTGTGCCCTTCTTCACACACCTTTTTATATCTGAATTTAATATCCTAGGAATCTTTAATCCTGCTATTGAAGTAGATAACTCAAAATACATACATATGTAATGTGACAGTGCTACCTTCAGGTATCTCCCTTGATCACTGCAGTTCTTGATACAGATAGTTCCAAAAACTAGGTCCAAACTACGTTTAGACTTCAATAATGCATTGTGTGTATTCCCACTGACAAACTGAGGCTTTTTATGCCTTTGGCAAACAAAATAAATATCTCTCAGCAGAGTTTGAAGTATGTTTGCAAAGGGACACAATCGCTAGATGTTTCACCATTACCCTATAATTCTGAAGGCCACTAAGTCTACTCCACAGTGCATCTTTTCACAGTGCTCATTATTAACTCATATTGTCAAGTCCAATCTTGCCAAGTGGATAAGGGTGTAGAAAGAAATATTCTGAACATTGAGAAAGACATAGTTTAAAATTGTTTGTTGGTGTCAGTATTATAACCTGGCATAATTATCACTGATCTACTGAAAAATAATTTAGAACTAGGACAAATCACTAATAGTTATGAGGTTGTCTGATAAAAACAACTACTCTTGACACGGAATGTGGCTGATTACTGTCTTTCTGTCTTCTCTAATCCTCCATAATGAAGGGAAATTACATGTGGCTAATTAAACAAATTTCAAAGAAAAATGTTGTAAAAACAGCTATTAGAACATTACTTTATTAAAATTCAGAATACCGTATATTCTGTATATCATGTGGGGAAATTTGATAGATACTTTTTAATAATTTTGTGGGATTTTTTTTATTTGTTTTATCATGTATAAAAATTCCAACCTAAAGTGCTTTCTCTTCTACTCTTTGCACATGAATGAATGACAATTTAGAAGCTGCAACCCTTTGACAATACCTTTGGCTTTGACTTTTGCATGTTAATTCCAGTCACTTATTTCCACCAAAGATTAACGCTTCAAATAAAAGCAAATCACTATCCACATGTAAATCCAATAAATTCACCACATTTATGACATTATTTGGATAAAATAATGTTGTAACTTCCACAATACTTGTTTTCTTTCCTGCCTTAGTTGCCTGTTTTCTTTTTACATCCTCATTGAGATGGTTTCCTAAAGGGACAATTGTATCTGTACTTTCTGTATGCTTTCAAATGTGTGAGCTGTGTGAGCTTTCTGACACGCTCGAAGTGGGATCAGTAGTCAAAAATTCAGAGCCTTTCTTCTTCAAATGCTTGCGGCATTTCAATCTACGATTTGCTCCAGTCAAAAATTAGACCCATGTGGTAATTTTGTTTGACATGTAAAACCTTCTCTTTTTTACTGTTTTATCTCTAACTGTATTGGAATTAAATGTTTTTCAAGCTTCCTATTAAATATTTGTATTTGATTTTCAGTGAATCTTGTACACAGTACAGTTCTCACTCTGCCCAATTCTTCAATTATGATTTGATACTCCTCTTCATTAAATTGCAAAATGGTGTAAATGAGCTTGTCCCCAGGCTGTTAGAAATTCAGCTTTGTTTTGTTATTGTGAAACCTCCTTAAAGGAACGTAGGCCCCACGGCATATGATTGCACTCATCACAAGATTTTAATGATTGAACAGTCCAGTATAACCACATTGGACTCCAGATTTAAATTCTAAAATGTCTGAGGACTAAACTGTAATCTCCATACACAGAATGTGTTATGGACCTGGTGGTTAGGTGCACCAGAAATGACCTGATAGCTAAACACAGAATCAGGACGAGCTCTGGGGAAATGGGAACTCTGCTGACCGCAAACCCTACTCCTATCAACACAACTAGAAACAGCCGTGGAGCGTGCCTGACTCTGCCTAGACGCCTCTTCACAGCCTAAGAGCTAACTACCCCTAAAGAAAGGAAACAAGCCTTACTTGCCTCAGAGAAATTTCCCCAAAGGTAAAAGCAGCCCCCCCACAAGTATTGACTGTGAGATAAGAGGAAATCACAAACACAGGATGAAATAGGTTTTAGTTAAGAGAGGCCAGTCTAACTAAACAGATTGAGGATAGAAAAGGGATCTTTGCGGTCAACACAAAAAGCTACAAAAACCACGCAGAGTGTGCAAAAAATACCCCCGCACCGACTCACGATGCGGTGGTGCCACTCAGCACCCCCAGAGCTTCCAGCTAGCCAGGTAGTTTCATGATAGCAAGCTGGACTAGAACTTAGCAAGAAAAACCATATGTAACAAATGAACAAGCAGGAACGTAGCTTGTGCTGGAGTAGACAAGTCCTCAGAAAGATCCAGGAGAGATCTGAACCAGTACTAGAACATTGACAGCTGGCATGGAGTAACGATCTGAGTGGAGTTAAATAGAGAATCAGCCTAGCCCCAAACGAGGGCAGCTGGAGAAGGAATCTCAGAACCAGCAGCTCCACTCACAGCCAGAGGGAGTCCACGGACAGAACTCACCGAAGTACCCTTCATGACCACAGGAGGGAGTTCGAGAACGGAATTCACAACAGTACCCCCCCCCTTGAGGAGGGGTCACCGAACCCTCACCAGAGCCCCCAGGCCGATCATGACGAGCCAAATGAAAGGCACAAACTAAATCGGCAGCATGGACATCAGAGGCAACAACCCAGGAATTATCCTCCTGACCATAGCCCTTCCATTTGACCAGGTACTGAAATTTTCGTCTCGAAATATGAGAATCCAAAATCTTCTCCACCACATACTCCAACTCCCCCTCTACCAACACCGGAGCAGGAGGATCAACGGAGGGAACCATAGGCGCCACATATCTCTGCAGCAACGACCTATGGAACACATTATGGATGGCAAAAGAAGCAGGAAGGGCCAAACTAAATGATACAGGATTAAGAATTTCAGAAATCTTATAAGGACCAATGAAACGAGGCTTAAACTTAGGAGAAGAAACCTTCATAGGAACATAACGAGATGATAACCAAACCAAATCCCCAACACGAAGTCGGGGACCAACACGGCGACGGCAGTTAGCGAAACGTTGAGCCTTCTCTTGGGACAAGGTCAAATTGTCCACCACATGAGTCCAAATGTGTTGCAACCTGTCCACCACAGAATCCACACCAGGACAGTCCGAAGGCTCAACCTGCCCTGAAGAAAAACGAGGATGAAAACCAAAATTACAAAAAAAAGGTGAAACCAAAGTAGCCGAACTGGCCCGATTATTAAGGGCGAACTCAGTTAATGGCAAGAAGGTCACCCAATCATCATGATCCGCAGAAACAAAGCATCTCAGATAAGTTTCCAAGGTCTGATTGGTTCATTCGGTTTGGCCATTTGTCTGAGGATGGAAAGCTGAAGAAAAAGACAAATCAATGCCCATCTTAGCACAAAAGGACCGCCAAAACCTTGAAACAAACTGGGAACCTCTGTCAGACACGATGTTCTCCGGAATGCCATGCAAACGAACCACATGTTGGAAAAATAATGGAACCAAATCAGAGGAAGAAGGCAATTTAGGCAAGGGTACCAAATGGACCATTTTAGAGAAGCGATCACAAACCACCCAGATGACAGACATCCTTTGAGAAACAGGAAGATCTGAAATAAAATCCATGGAAACATGCGTCCAAGGCCTTTTCGGGACCGGCAAGGGCAAAAGTAACCCACTGACACGAGAACAGCAGGGCTTAGCCCGAGCACAAGTCCCACAAGACTGCACAAAAGAACGCACATCCCACGACAAGGAAGGCCACCAATAGGACCTAGCCACCAAATCTCTGGTACCAAAAATCCCAGGATGACCAGCCAACACCGAACAATGAACCTCAGAGATAACTCTATTAGTCCATCTATCAGGGACAAACAGTTTCTCCGCTGGACAACGGTCAGGTCTATCAGCCTGGAACTCCTGCAGCACCCGCCACAAATCAGGGGAGATGGCAGACAGAACTACCCCCTCTCTGAGAATACCAGCCGGCTCAGGAACCCCAGGAGAATCAGGCACAAAACTCCTTGAAAGGGCATCAGCCTTCACATTCTTAGAACCCGGAAGGTACGAAACCACAAAATTGAAACGGGAGAAAAACAGCAACCAACGAGCCTGTCTAGGATTCAACCGCTTGGCAGACTCGAGATAAGTCAGATTCTTGTGACCTGTCAAGACCACCACGCGATGCTTGGCTCCTTCAAGCCAATGTCGCCACTCCTCGAATGCCCACTTCATAGCCAACAGCTCCCGATTGCCAACATCATAATTACGCTCAGCAGGCGAAAACTTTCTCGAAAAGAAAGCGCATGGCTTCATTACAGAGCAATCAGAACTTCTCTGAGACAAAACAGCCCCTGCTCCAATTTCAGAAGCATCAACCTCGACCTGAAAAGGGAGCGAAACATCTGGCTGACACAACACAGGAGCCGAAGAGAAACGACGTTTCAACTCCTGAAAAGCCTCAACGGCCGCAGAGGACCAATTCACCACATCAGCATCCTTCTTGGTCAAATCAGTCAATGGTTTAACAACACTAGAAAAATTAGCGATGAAGCGACGGTAAAAATTGGCAAAGCCCAGAAATTTCTGAAGGCTCTTCACAGATGTAGGCCGAGTCCAATCATAAATAGCTTGGACTTTAACAGGATCCATCTCGATAGTAGAAGGGGAAAAAATGAAGCCCAAAAAGGAAACCTTCTGAACTCCAAAGAGACACTTAGATCCCTTTACAAACAAGGAATTAGCACGAAGGACCTGGAACACCATTCTGACCTGCTTCACATGGGACTCCCAATCATCCGAAAAGACCAAAATATAATCCAAATATACGATCATGAATCTATCCAGATACTTTCGGAAGATGTCATGCATAAAGGACTGAAACAGAGGGAGCATTAGAAAGGCCGAATGGCATCACCAGGTACTCAAAATGGCCCTCGGGCGTATTAAATGCTGTTTTCCATTCATCGCCCTGTTTAATACGCACGAGATTATACGCCCCTCGAAGGTCTATCTTGGTGAACCAACTAGCCCTCTTAATCCGAGCAAATAAATCAGACAGTAGAGGCAAAAGGTACTGAAATTTGACCGTGATTTTATTAAGAAGGCGGTAATCTATACAAGGTCTCAGAGAACCATCCTTCTTGGCCACAAAAAAGAACCCTGCTCCCAATGGTGACGACGACGGGCGAATATGCCCTTTCTCCAAGGACTCCTTTATATAACTCCGCATAGCGGCGTGTTCTGGCACAGACAAATTGAAAAGTCTCCCTTAGGGAACTTGCTACCAGGAATCAAATTAATAGCACAATCACAATCCCTATGAGGAGGTAGGGTACTAGACTTGGGCTCATCAAATACATCCCGGTAATCCGACAAAAACTCAGGGACTTCAGAAGGAGTGGAGGAAGAAATTGACAATAATGAAACATCCCCATGTACCCCTCGACACCCCCAACTGGACACCGACATTGATTTCCAATCCAATACTGGATTATGGACCTGCAGCCATGGCAAACCCAACACGACCACATCATGCAGATTATGCAACACCAAAAAGTGAATATCCTCCTGATGCGCAGGAGCCATGCACATAGTCAACTGGGTCCAGTACTGAGGCTTATTCTTGGCCAAAGGCGTTGCATCAATTCCCCTCAAAGGAATGGGATGCTGCAAGGGCTCCAAGAAAAAACCACAGCGCCTGGCAAACTCCAAGTCCATCAAATTCAGGGCAGCGCCTGAATCCACAAATGCCATAACAGAATAGGATGACAAAGAGCAAATCAGAGTAACGGACAGAAGAAATTTAGGCTGTACAGTACCAATGGTGACGGACCTAGCGAACCGCTTAGTGCGCTTAGGACAATCAGAGATAGCATGAGTGGAGTCACCACAGTTAAAACACAGCCCCTTCTGACGTCTATGTTCTTGCCGTTCAGCTCTGGTCAAAGTCCTATCACATTGCATAGGCTCAGGCCTCTGCTCAGAGGATACCGCCAAATGGTGCACAGTTTTGCGCTCACGTAAGCGCTGATCGATCTGTATGGCCAAGGACATTGATTCATTCAGACCAGCAGGCGTGGGGAACCCCACCATAACATCCTTAAGGGCTTCATAAAGACCCTTTCTGAAAATTCCTACCAGGGCACACTCATTCCACTGAGTAAGCACAGACCACTTTCTGAACTTCTGGCAATATACCTCCGCTTCATCCTGACCCTGACACAAAGCCAGCAAAATTTTCTCTGCCTGATCCACAGAATTCGGTTCATCATAAAGCAAACCCAGCGCCAGAAAAAACGCATCTACATTACGCAATGCAGGATCTCCTGGCGCCAGGGCGAATGCCCAGTCTTGAGGGTTGCCACGCAACAAAGAAATAATGATTCTTACTTGCTGAATAGGGTCACCAGAAGAGCGGGGTTTCAGAGCAAGAAACAGTTTACAATTGTTTTTGAAATTCTGAAATTTAAATCTATCCCCAGAAAACAAATCAGGAATTGGAATTCTAGGCTCCAACATAGGATTCTGAACTACATAATCTTGAATGTTTTGTACCCTTGCAGCGAGTTGATCTACACTAGAGGACAAACCTTGAATGTCCATATCCACACCTAAGTTCTGAACCACCCAGAGTTTAAGGGGGAAAGAAAGGCAAAACACATTGCAGAAAAAAAAAAAAATGGTCTCAGAACTTCTCTTTTCCCTCTATTGAGATGCATTAACACTTTGTGGGCCAGCTGTACTGTTATGGACCTGGTGGTTAGGTGCACCAGAAATGACCTGATAGTTAAACACGGAATCAGGACGAGCTCTGGGGAAATGGGAACTCTGCTGACCGCAAACCCTACTCCTATCAACACAACTAGAAACAGCCGTGGAGCGTGCCTGACTCTGCCTATACGCCTCTTCACAGCCTAAGAGCTAACTACCCCTAAAGAAAGGAAACAAAGCCTTACTTGCCTCAGAGAAATTTCCCCAAAGGTAAAAGCAGCCCCCCCACAAGTATTGACTGTGAGATAAGAGGAAATCACAAACACAGGATGAAATAGGTTTTAGCAAAGAGAGGCCAGTCTAACTAAACAGATTGAGGATAGAAAAGAGATCTTTGCAGTCAACACAAAAAGCTACAAAAACCACGCAGAGTGTGCAAAAAATACCCCCGCACCGACTCACGATGCGGTGGTGCCACTCAGCACCCCCAGAGCTTCCAGCTAGCCAGGTAGTTTCATGATAGCAAGCTGGACTAGAACTTAGCAAGAAAAACCATATGTAACAAATGAACAAGCAGGAACGTAGCTTGTGCTGGAGTAGACAGGTCCTCAGAAAGATCCAGGAGAGATCTGAACCAGTACTAGAACATTGACAGCTGGCATGGAGTAACGATCTGAGTGGAGTTAAATAGAGAATCAGCCTAGCCCCAAACGAGGGCAGCTGGAGAAGGAATCTCAGAACCAGCAGCTCCACTCACAGCCACCAGAGGGAGTCCACGGACAGAACTCACCGAAGTACCCTTCATGACCACAGGAGGGAGTTTGAGAACGGAATTCACAACAAGAATGGTTATTAACTCTTCCTGACATGCGCCATACTAGTACTGCTCTTCGGGAATTGCATTCCCGCAAACACCAGTACTAGTACAGCAGCACAATTGTACGGCCTCACGCTGAGCACCTCGGCGATCGGGTGCGGGTGTCAGCTGTATGATCAGTGCTAGCACCGATCATGGGCATTTTACCCCTCTGATGTCGCTGTCAGTAGTAACAGCGACATAGAGGGAAATCCGCATTAAGGGGGCTCCCTGCGCTCTTCCATCAGGCCAACGCGATGCGATCGTGTTGTTAAGATGGTCTCTATGTAGACCCCTGGCCCCAAAATGGAGAAAATAGAAGAGAAAAAGATGCATGGTAAAAAATAGGGAACTCCCAAGAAAATATATAAAATTTGAACTTTATTATTGTAAACAATAACAAATCACGTGCAACAAGACAGACTCATAAAAACATTTAAAAAAACAGGTTCAATAGCTGGTTATGCCCTTGATATATCAATAACCTACCAACACAGAAGTTCACAAAAATCCAAATGGCAGTATATTAGTATATAATACCAGCAGAAAAATTTCATATAAACAAAGATTCATGAGAAAACAGAACATTGATATGTACTCTTACTAAATGGTTAAACCCATGAACCCATAGATGCCCAAAAAACATGCACAATATGAAGACAGTAGAAGGCTAAATAACTCTATTCACAACACCATGCCAGTATTTAACCCCTTTCTGACCTCAGACGGGATAGTACATCCGAGGTCAGTTCCCCGCTTTGATGCAGAGCTCCGGCGGTGAGCCCGCATCAAAGCCGGGACATGTCAGCTGTTTTGAACAGCTGATATGTGCCCGCAATAGCGGCGGGTGAAATCGCGATTCACCCGCCGCTATTAACTAGTTAAATGCCGCTGTCAAACGCTGACAGCGGCATTTAACCGGCACTTCCGACCATCCGGCCGGAAATGAGCGCATCACTGACCCCCGTCACATGATCGAGACCTCTATGGTTACTGATCCCTGCTAGCTGTGAGCGCCACCCTGTGGTCGGCGCTCATAGCAAGCCTGTTATTAAGCTACATAGCAGTGATCTGATGATCGCTGCTATGTAGCAGAGACGATCGAGTTGTGCCAGCTTCTAGCCTCCCATGGAGGCTATTGAAGCTTGGCAAAAGTAAAAAAAAAAGTGAAAACAATAAATAAATAAAAGTTTAAATCATCCCCCTTTCGCCCCATTCAAAATAAATCAATAAAAAAAAATCAAACATACACATATTTGGTATCGCCGCGTTCAGAATCGCCCGATCTATATAAAAAAAAAGGATTAACCTGATCGCTAAACGGCGTAGCGAGAAAAAAATTTGAAACGCCAGAATTACGTTTTTTGGTCGCCGTGATATTGCATTAAAATGCAATAATGGGCGAGCAAAAGAACATATCTGCACCAAAATGGTATCATTAAAAATGCCAGCTCGGCATGCAAAAAATAAGCCCTCACCTGACCCCAGATCATGAAAAATGGCGACGCTGCGGGTTTCGGAATATGGCACTTTTTTTTTTTTTAAGCAAAGTTTGGAATTTTTTTTACCACTTAGATAAAAGAGAACGTAGACATGTTAAGTGTCTATGAACTCGTAATGACCTGGAGAATCATAATGGCAGGTCAGTTTTAGCATTTAGTGAACCTAGTAAAAAAGCGAAACAAAAAACAAGTGTGGGATTGCAGTTTTTTTGCAATTTCACCGCACTTGGAATTTTTTTCCCGTTTTCTACTACACGACATGCTAAAACCAATGATGTCATTCAAAAGTACGACTTGTTTCTCAAAAAAATAAGCCCTCACATGGCCACATTGACGGAAAAATAAAAAAGTTATGGCTCTGGGAAAGAGGGGAGCGAAAAACGAACACAGAAAAACAAAAAATCCCAAGGTCATGAAGGGGTTAAGGAACAGCAGTTATGACTGAAACACAAAAAAAACACAGCTGCTTGTGGACTACCATTAGGTTTAATCCATAAAGTTATTATCCCAAATGAAAATGCATAGGGGGAGAATAGGTAAAAAATAATAGAAAAAGCTATTGAGAGCAAGACAACTTTGCTAGCAAAAAAAATATTTTTGAAAAATCAAGGTTCAAACCTGCTGGTATTAAGAGTATTATGCTGCCGTTACACTATCAGTATTTGGTCAGTATTTTACATCAGTATTTGTAAGCCAAAACCAGGAGTGGAACAATTAGAGGAAAAGTATAATAGAAACATATGCACCACTTCTGCATTTATCACCCACTCCTGGTTTTGGCTTACAAATACTGATGTAAATACTGACCAAATACTGCTAGTGTGACGGCAGCCTTAGGCCGGCATCACACTAGTGAGTTTTACGGACGTATGAGAGGTGCAGAAAATACGGTACAATGATTCTCTATGGCCCAGCTTCTATCTGCCGTATTTTACTGATCCGTATTATACGGCCTTGTACGGCCGTAGAAAATCGCAGAATGCTGCGTTTGTCAGCGTATTGCGCAAAAAAATCACCAATGAAAGTCTATGGGGGTGAGAAAAATACGGATTACACAGGGGACCATGCGTGTGACTTGCGAGAAATACGCACCGGTGTTCTCTAGAAAAGCCGGCAATTCAGTGCGGTGTACAGTAAAATCACACTGACAGAATAGAATAGGTAGAATAAATGTCTACACATAGAATAGGTATACATAAATATATATATATGTCAGTGAGACACATATATATATATATATTTATATTTCATACAGCGCTAGATATCATAAAAGCCGGTAATTCAATTGCCGGCTTTTGCTATCTCCTTCCCAAACCCGACATGATATGAGACATGGTTTACATACAGTAAACCATCTCATATCCCTTTTTTTTTGCATATTCCACACTACTAATGTTAGTAGTGTGTATGTGCAAAATTTGGGCCCTCTAGCTATTAAATTAAAGGGTTAAATTGCGGAAAAAATTGGCGTGGGCTCCCGCGCAATTTTCTCCACCAGAGTGGTAAAGCCAGTGACTGAGGGCAGATGTAATAGCCTAGAGAGGGTCCATGGTTATTGCCCCCCCAGCTAAAAACATCTGCCCCCAGCCACCCCAGAAAAGGCACATCTGGAAGATGCGCCTATTCTGGCACTTGGCCACTCTCTTCCCACTCCCGTGTAGCTGTGGGATATGGGGTAATGAAGGGTTAATGTCACCTTGCTATTGTTGAGAAAGCTAGTACACGAAACGCACGACCGAGGGTGCTGAGAAAGGTGGGGGAACTTTCCCTGATGACTGCAATGGGTAAGCCTGTAATATGTTACATTTAACTTTTGCCACTTATGTTAATGGGGTGCCTGTGGGACCCTTTGTACAAGTGATATTGGCTTATGTCTGTTGCCGAAAGGATGTATTGTAGTATCCCCCCCTACTCAGCTACCGTCATGTCTCCTCCCTATTGTCCTCTTTTATATGCATAGTGCACACAGCACTTATATGCAGTTTGGATACTTTGTTGTTACATTGTTATATTTATAGAAATAAAACGTTATATATATTTTTATACATAACTATGTTGTTGTGGACTTTTTTGCTCTGTTTTTTTGTGCTAACTTCTGCTTGGAGGTGTCCTGGTGACTTGGTGCCCTTTGGGCGCTTTGGGAGAGCTGGGGTTGCTTGCTCTCAGTTACAATATACTCTGGCGCTTCATGATTGTGTTATTAATAATGGAGAGGCGTCAATTATGACACCTATCCATTATTAATCCAATAGTACGAAATGGTTAATAAAACACACACACATTATTACAAAGTACTTTAAAGAAATAAAGACACAGGGTGTTTTAATATTTTATTAGACTCTTAATCCACCTGAAGACCCTCGTTCTGTAAAAAAGGAAAAAAAAAAAAAAAAAAGAACAATATCCCATACCTTCCGTTGTTCAGGTCATGTCCCACGATGTAAATCCATCTGAAGGGGTTAAATCATTTTACACCCAGGAGCTATGCTAATGCAGTGCTGATGGCTGTAAAACCTCGGGGAATGAATGGAATGCAGGGGAATGTCCTGTAGTTACCTTGAGACGCGGTGATGCGCCCTCTGCTGGATGTCCTCATATGAACTGGAGCGTGGGAAAAATTCCCACTATTTTGGGAACATTTCTGCGTATTATGGCCGTAAAAAACGGACCGTAATTTCATACGCTGAGTCTGACGCCGGCCTTAAGATGTAAAATTCCTATTTGGAGCCATTTTTGCCAGTAGAAAATTTGTGGAGGAGCAGACCCAGGATGGCCGTGGGGTCATGGATTCTGCAGGGAAGTTGGCTTGTGAGCGCCTGGTGGGAGAAAGTGCTGGTATGCTTCCTTCCCTGCCTGTCAGATCATGATGTGATAATATGCAGTGCAGTGATCTGATGTCAAATATATTTTTTTAAATTCCTAAATAAGAAAAGAGAGAAATATTTTTCCAATAAATTCATTTATTTATATAAATAAAAAAAAACAATAAAAGTACACTTATTTGGTATGGCCGTGTCCGTAACGACTCACTCTATAAAACTGTCCCACCTTCAATGAACATCGTAAAAAAATTAAAATAAAAAATGCAGCAAAAAACAATGCTTTATCATCATACCACTGAACAAAAAGTGCAATAAAATGCGATAAAAAAGATGGTTGTAAATAAACATGGTACCGCTGAAAACATCATCTTGTCCCGCAAAAAAAATCCACCATACAGTTCCATCAGCAGAAATTATTAAAAAGATATAGCTCTCAGAATAAAGCGATGCAAAAATAATTATTTGTTCTTTAAAATAATTTTTATTCTTTAAAAGCCCCAAAACATAAAAAACAATATAAATGAGGTATCGCTATAATCATACTGACCAAAAGAATAAAGCGGTCTTACTAATTTTACCACACTCAGAACGGTGTAAAAAACAAAAAAAAAGCAATTCCTGAATTGCTGATTTTTGTTCATTGTCTTCCTAAAATCAGAATAGAAAGCGATCAAAAAATGTCATGTGCCCAAAAATGGTAACAAGAAAAATGTCAGCTCATCCTGCAAAAAACAAGCCCTCACATGACTCTGTCTGGCGAAATATGGAAAAATTATAGCTCTGAAAATATGATGCTACTAAAAGAGGCTTTTTATTGCGAAAGCTAGTTTTTGCATGTGACAGCTGCCAAACATAAAAACTCAATATAAATCAGTAATCGCACCGACCAGAAAAATAAAGTCTCCTAATCACTTATACTGCATGATGAGAGGCATAAAAATTAAATAGAACCAATTCTTCACACGCTGTTGATTTTTTCATTCTGCCTCCCCAAGATCGCAGTTAGGCCATGTTCACACTAGGGTTGAGCGAAACGGGTCGATCATTTTCAAAAGTCGCCGACTTTTGGCTAACTCGGCGTCTCATGAAACCCGATCCGACCCCTGTGCTTGTCGGCCATGCGGTACGCGACTTTCGCGCCAAAGTCGCGTTTCAATGACGCGAAAAGCGCCATTTCTCAGCCAATGAAGGTGAACGCAGAGTGTGGGCAGCGTGATGACATAGATCCTGGTCCCCACCATCTTAGAGAAGGGCATTGCAGTGATTGGCTTGCTGTCTGCGGCGTCACAGGGGCTATAAAGGGGCGTTCCCGCCGACCGCCATCTTACTGCTGCTGATCTGAGCTTAGGGAGAGGTTGCTGCCGCTTCGTCAGAAGCAGGGAGAGCGTTAGGCAGGGTCCACTAACCACCAAACCGCTTGTGCTGTAGCGATTTCCACTGTCCAACACCACCTTCGGTGTGCAGGAACAGTGGAAGCTATTTTTTTTTTTTTTCCTCAGCGCTGTAGCTCATTGGGCTGCCCTAGAAGGCTCCGTGATAGCTGTATTGCTGTGTGTACGCCACTGTGGAAACCAACTGCTTTTTTCAAAGCACATATCCTCTTGTTCCTTCCTTTCTGCACAGCTATCTTTTTTGTTTGTCCACACTTTTTATTTAATTTGTGCATCAGTCCACTCCTATTGCTGCCTGCCATACCTGGCTTAGATTACTGCAGGGAGATAGTAATTGTAGGACAGTCCCTGTTTTTTTTTTTTTTGTGGGAGATTAAGATTGGCATTTCTGCTACAGTGCCATCCCTGTGTGTGCCATCTCTCACTGAGTGGGCCATAGAAAGCCTATTTATTTTTTCCGTGATTTGTGTTCTAAATTCTACCTCAACACAAAAACACTACATCAATCAGTGGTAGAAAAATATTGGCCTCAGTCAGGGCTTGTGTGCCACTGCTGTGTGTGCTATCTCTTATTCAGTGGGCTATAGAAAGCCTATTTATTTATTTATTTTTTTTCTTATTATTTGGTTTCTAAAGTCTCCCTGAAAAAAAAAAATACCTAAAAAAACAGTGGGAGAGTAATATTGCCCTTTCAGCTTGTGTGCCAGTCTTGACTCCTGGGTGTGCCACCTCTCTCTCTCATTCAGTGGGCCATAGAAAGGCTATTTATTTTTTTGGTTTTTTTAATATTATTTGGTTTCTAAAGTCTCCCTGAAAATAAAATAAAAAAAACTTAAAAAAACAGTGGGAGAGTAATATTGCCCTTTCAGCTTGTGCGCCAGTCTTGACTCCTGGGTGTGCCACCTCTCTCTCTCTAATTGTGGGCCATAGAAAGCCTTTTTTTTTTTTTTCTTTTTTTTTTAATATTATTTGGTTTCTAAAGTCTCCCTTAAAAAACAAAAAATACCTAAAAAAACAGTGGGAGAGTAATATTGCCCTTTCAGCTTGTGTGCCAGTCTTGACTCCTGGGTGTGCCACCTCTCTCTCTCATTCAGTGGGCCATAGAAAGGCTATTTATTTTTTAGTTTTTTTTAATATTATTTGGTTTCTAAAGTCTCCCTGAAAAAAAAAAAAAACATAAAAAAACAGTGGGAGAGTAATATTGCCCTTTCAGCTTGTGTGCCAGTCTTGACTCCTGGGTGTGCCACCTCTCTCTCTCATTCAGTGGGCCATAGAAAGGCTATTTATTTTTTTGGTTTTTTTAATATTATTTGGTTTCTAAAGTCTCCCTGAAAAAAAAAAAAAACATAAAAAAACAGTGGGAGAGTAATATTGCCCTTTCAGCTTGTGTGCCAGTCTTGACTCCTGGGTGTGCCACCTCTCTCTCTCATTCAGTGGGCCATAGAAAGGCTATTTATTTTTTTGGTTTTTTTAATATTATTTGGTTTCTAAAGTCTCCCTGAAAAAAAAAAAAAACATAAAAAAACAGTGGGAGAGTAATATTGCCCTTTCAGCTTGTGTGCCAGTCTTGACTCCTGGGTGTGCCACCTCTCTCTCTCATTCAGTGGGCCATAGAAAGGCTATTTATTTTTTTGGTTTTTTTAATATTATTTGGTTTCTAAAGTCTCCCTTAAAAAACAAAAAATACATAAAAAAACAGTGGGAGAGTAATATTGCCCTTTCAGCTTGTGTGCCAGTCTTGACTCCTGGGTGTGCCACCTCTCTCTCTCATTCAGTGGGCCATAGAAAGGCTATTTATTTTTTTGTTTTTTTTAATATTATTTGGTTTCTAAAGTCTCCCTGAAAATAAAAAAAAAAAAACTTAAAAAAACAGTGGGAGAGTAATATTGCCCTTTCAGCTTGTGCGCCAGTCTTGACTCCTGGGTGTGCCACCTCTCTCTCTCATTCAGTGGGCCATAGAAAGGCTATTTATTTTTTTGTTTTTTTTTAATATTATTTGGTTTCTAAAGTCTCCCTGAAAATAAAAAAAAAAAAACTTAAAAAAACAGTGGGAGAGTAATATTGCCCTTTCAGCTTGTGCGCCAGTCTTGACTCCTGGGTGTGCCACCTCTCTCTCTCTAATTGTGGGCCATAGAAAGCCTTTTTTTTGTTTGTTTTTTTTTAAATATTATTTGGTTTCTAAAGTCTCCCTTAAAAAACAAAAAATACCTAAAAAAACAGTGGGAGAGTAATATTGCCCTTTCAGCTTGTGTGCCAGTCTTGACTCCTTGGTGTGCCACCTCTCTCTCTCATTCAGTGGGCCATAGAAAGGCTATTTATTTTTTTGGTTTTTTTAATATTATTTGGTTTCTAAAGTCTCCCTGAGAAAAAAAAAATAAATAAATTAGGTGGGAGATTAATATTGACATTAGTGCTTGAGTGACAGTCCTGCGTGTGTGTCATCTCTGTGATTTTGTGCCACAGAAAACAGAGTGTGTAACATTGTGCCTGATTTTCCTTGTGGTCTCACCAACCTGTTAAGGGATATTGAAATCATACTGAAGTTATAGCTCACCGTGTAAGTTGTTTGACAGCAACAAATAAAGTTACTTTGGTTAAGATTTTAAAACAATGAGGAAGTCTGGTGCAAGAGGTCGTCGTGGGCGTTCATTGTCAGCTGGTAATGATGGTAGTGGTAGTGGAGCATCAGGTGGTCGTGGGGATAAAAATATTCCACCTAAGTCTGGAGCTGTGGAGCCAGTTTCGTCGTCAGGCTACACAAGGCCTCGAACGCTCTCTTTTCTGGGAGTAGGAAAACCGCTTTTAAAGGCGGAGCAGCAACAGCAAGTTTTGGCTTACATTGCAGACTCAGCCTCTAGCTCTTTTGCCTCCTCTTCCGAAACTGGTAAATGTAAAAGCAGCGCGTCGCTTGTGGATGTTCACGGTCAGGGACAAGTTGCTTCCTTGTCCTCCTCAGCAAAAACTACAACAAGAGAGAAGGATGCAGCAGGCGACACAACGGGTCACTCCATGGAGCTCTTTACACATACCGTCCCTGGCTTAGAAAGTGAAACATTTAACAGGCCATGCCCATTACAAGTATATTCTGACATGGAGTGCACTGATGCACAGCCACAGCCAGAGTACTATGCTGCTCCTTTGACTCAGACCACCACATTGCCCTCTCAGGGTACAGATCCACAATCAGACCCTGATGAGACTATGTTGCCCCGCCACGAACGCTATACCACCGACCGACACAGTGACACAGACGAAGTTGCACACGAGCTCGAAGAGGAGGTAATAGATGACCCAGTTATTGACCCCGATTGGCAGCCATTGGGGGAACAGGGTGCAGGCGGCAGTAGTTCAGAAGCGGAGGTGGAGGAGGGGCCGCAGCAGGCATCAACATCGCAACAGGTTCCATCTGCCGGGCCCGTATCTGGCCCAAAACGCGTGTCAAAGCCAAAACCTGTTGGAGGACAGCGTGGCCATCCGGTTAAAGCTCAGTCTGCAATCCCTGAAAAGGGATCCGAGTCTAGGAAGAGTGCAGTCTGGCATTTTTTTAAACAACATCCAACTGATCAGCGCAAAGTCATCTGTCAAAAATGTTCAACTAGCTTAAGCAGAGGTCAGAATCTGAAAAGTCTAAATACTAGTTGCATGCATAGACACTTAACCACCATGCATTTGCAAGCCTGGACTAACTACCAAACGTCCCTTAAGGTTGTAGCACCCTCGGCCAATGAAGCTAGTCAGCAACGCAACATCCCTTCCGTCACTGTAAGGCCACCATTTTCCGCACCACCGGCAGTATCTGTGCAGGTTTCTTTGCCAGCCAAAAGCAGTCAGGGTCAGGGAACCACCAGTTTTGTAGGAGGAAATATTGCATCTAGGGCACCGGCGGAAACAATACCGTCTCCAACCGTCTCATAGTCTGCCATGTACACCGGCACACCCGAAAGTTCCACGATCTCCAGCTCTCCAGTCCAGCTCACCCTACATGAGACTCTGGTTAGAAAAAGGAAGTACTTATCCTCGCATCCGCGTACACAGGGTTTTAACGCCCACATAGCTAGACTAATCTCATTAGAGATGATGCCCTACCGGTTAGTTGAAAGCGAAGCTTTCAAAGCCCTGATGGAGTACGCTGAACCACGATACGAGCTACCCAGTCGACACTTTTTTTCCAGAAAAGCCATCCCAGCCCTGCACCAGCATGTTAAACAGCGCATCGTCCATGCACTCAGGCAATCTGTGAGTACAAAGGTGCACCTGACTACAGATGCATGGACCAGTAGGCATGGCCAGGGACGTTATGTGTCCATCACGGCACACTGGGTGAATGTGGTGGATGCAGGGTCCACAGGCGACATCAATTTAGGGACAGTTGTGCCTAGCCCACGGTCTAGGAAACAGTTGGCTGTAGGCGTTCGCACCCCCTCCTCCTCCTCCTCCTCGTCCTCCTGCAGAAGCTACAGCTCTTCCACAGAACGCAGTCTGCCAACCACTCCATCGGCAGATGACACTGTTGCACACCAGTTGTCCCATTATGGGCCAGCTACTGCCAAGCGTCAGCAGGCTGTATTGGCTATGAAGTGTTTGGGCGACAACAGACACACCGCAGAAGTTCTGTCCGAGTTCTTGCAACAAGAAACGCAGTCGTGGCTGGGCACAGTAGATCTTGAGGCAGGCAAGGTAGTGAGTGATAACGGAAGGAATTTCATGGCTGCCATCTCCCTTTCCCAACTGAAACACATTCCTTGCCTGGCTCACACCTTAAACCTGGTGGTGCAGTGCTTATTGAAAACTTATCCTGGGTTCTCCGACCTGCTCCTCAAAGTGCGTGCACTTTGCTCACATATCCGACGTTCGCCTGTACACGCCAGCCGTATGCAGACCTATCAGCGGTCTTTGAACCTTCCCCAGCATCGCCTAATCATAGACGTTGCAACAAGGTGGAACTCAACACTGCACATGCTTCAGAGACTGTGCGAACAGAGGCGTGCTGTTATTTATTTGTGGGAGGATACACGGGCAGGCAGTAGGATGGCAGACATGGAGTTGTCAGGTGTGCAGTGGTCTAAGATACAAGACATGTGTCAAGTCCTTCAGTGTTTTGAGGAATGCACACGGCTGGTTAGTGCAGACAACGCCGTAATAAGCATGAGCATCCCCCTAATGCGTCTGCTGATGCAAAGTTTGATGCACATAAAGGAGCAGGCGTCTGCACCAGAGGAAGAGGAAAGCCTTGATGACAGTCAGCCATTGTCTGGTCAGGGCAGTGTACAGGACGAGGTAGCGGGCGAAGAGGAGGTGGAGGACGAGGAGGATGATGGGGATGAGTATATTTTTAATGCCGAACCTTTCCCGGGGGCACAGGAAATTGGTTGCGTGTCACGGCCGGGTTCTGGTTTTTTGAGGGACACAAGTGACGTAGATTTGCCTGCAACTGCCCCTCAACCAATCACAACCGGAGATTTGACAACTGGAACTTTGGCCCACATGGCAGATTATGCCTTACGTATCCTAAAAAGGGACACACGCATTACGAAAATGATGAACGATGACGATTACTGGTTGGCCTGCCTCCTTGATCCACGCTATAAAGGCAAATTGCAAAATATTATGCCACATGAGAACTTGGAACTAATATTAGCAACCAAACAATCAACTCTTGTTGACCGTTTGCTTCAGGCATTCCCAGCACACAGCGCACGTGATCGTTCTCACACGAGCTCCAGGGGGCAGCAGACTAGGAGTGTTAGGGGTGCACACATCAGAAGTGGCGTTGGACAGAGGGGTTTTCTGACCAGGTTGTGGAGTGATTTTGCTATGACCGCAGACAGGACAGGTACTGCTGCATCAATTGAAAGTGACAGGAGACAACATTTGTCCAGTATGGTTACTAACTATTTTTCATCCCTTATCGATGTTCTCCATCAACCGTCATTCCCATTTGATTACTGGGCCTCCAAATTAGACACCTGGCCAGAATTGGCAGAATATGCATTGCAGGAGCTTGCTTGCCCGGCAGCAAGTGTCCTATCAGAAAGAGTATTCAGTGCTGCAGGTTCAATATTAACCGAAAAAAGGACTCGTCTGGCTACCCAAAATGTTGACGATCTAACATTCATTAAAATGAACCACAACTGGATTTCGAAATCTTTTGCCCCACCTTGCCCGGCCGACACCTAGCTTTCCTATGAAAAGCTCTTGCCTGTGAATTACTTTTCTAATGTCTAATTTGCTGCAGCTGATTGTACAGCATACGACATGTTTACACCTCCCTAAATGGCCAAACTCCCCACACGGGGCCGTGGTATCGCGACTTGGCGCAAGCACCCGTGAGACTGCTGTTTGTCTGAAGAGGTGGGTGTGCTCGCTTTTGGTTGACGGCATTGCTACTGGGTCCCTCATAGTACAATGTAGTGTCTCTGGCGGTGGTGGTGCGCACCCAACGTCAGACACACCGTTGTAACATGAGGGGCCCTGGGGCGGTCCTGCCGGCCTCAAGAGAGTTCCCCCCTACCCCAGCTCAAAATGTGCTCTACCACGTGCAAAATTATGTCGCACAGCTCCACCAATCTTTAGTCTATTCGCTGACATCATTCAATGTCTGGCACTGACAATACAAATTTGTAGACATCTATGATGCAACTTAAAGTAGTCTGTGTCTGTGTCCTATATTGGCACCATTAAATAGTTACTGCCAAATTACTATGTCAGAAACTCAGTAGATGAGCCCACCCCTGTACCTAAGTATGCCACCTTTTTTTTTGTTTTGGTTGTTTTGCGAGACATTAACATCTATTTATATTTTGGGAGTACTGGGACAGACACTCCTTGCACTACTCCTCCACTCACCACCAAGCTGCCTGTGTATCCATGTAACCGCTGTAAAGCTGCCATGAGCCTATTGTTTGTTATTTTAGGCCTTTGATAGCCTGTCTGCGGTCCCTACTTTAAATACTCCTCCACTCACCACCAAGCTGCCTGCCCGTGTATCCATGTAACCGCTGTGAAACTGCCATGAGCCTATTGTTTGTTATTTTAGGCCTTTGATAGCCTGTCTGCGGTCCCTACTTTAAATACTCCTCCACTCACCACCAAGCTGCCTGCCCGTGTATCCATGTAACCGCTGTAAAACTGTCATGAGCCTATTGTTTGTTATTTTAGGCCTTTGATAGCCTGTCTGCGGTCCCTACTTTAAATACTCCTCCACTCACCACCAAGCTGCCTGTGTATCCATGTAACCGCTGTAAAACTGCCATGAGCCTATTGTTTGTTATTTTAGGCCTTTGATAGCCTGTCTGCGGTCCCTACTTTAAATACTCCTCCACTCATCACCAGCTGCCTGCCCGTGTATCCATGTAACCGCTGTAAAACTGCCATGAGCCTATTGTTTGTTATTTTAGGCCTTTGATAGCCTGTCTGCGGTCCCTACTTTAAATACTCCTCCACTCATCACCAGCTGCCTGCCCGTGTATCCATGTAACCGCTGTAAAACTGCCATGAGCCTATTGTTTGTTATTTTAGGCCTTTGATAGCCTGTCTGCGGTCCCTACTTTAAATACTCCTCCACTCATCACCAGCTGCCTGCCCGTGTATCCATGTAACCGCTGTAAAACTGCCATGAGCCTATTGTTTGTTATTTTAGGCCTTTGATAGCCTGTCTGCGGTCCCTACTTTAAATACTCCTCCACTCACCACCAAGCTGCCTGCCCGTGTATCCATGTAACCGCTGTAAAACTGCCATGAGCCTATTGTTTGTTATTTTAGGCCTTTGATAGCCTGTCTGCGGTCCCTACTTTAAATACTCCTCCACTCACCACCAAGCTGCCTGTGTATCCATGTAACCGCTGTAAAGCTGCCATGAGCCTATTGTTTGTTATTTTAGGCCTTTGATAGCCTGTCTGCGGTCCCTACTTTAAATACTCCTCCACTCATCACCAGCTGCCTGCCCGTGTATCCATGTAACCGCTGTAAAACTGCCATGAGCCTATTGTTTGTTATTTTAGGCCTTTGATAGCCTGTCTGCGGTCCCTACTTTAAATACTCCTCCACTCACCACCAAGCTGCCTGTGTATCCATGTAACCGCTGTAAAACTGCCATGAGCCTATTGTTTGTTATTTTAGGCCTTTGATAGCCTGTCTGCGGTCCCTACTTTAAATACTCCTCCACTCATCACCAGCTGCCTGCCCGTGTATCCATGTAACCGCTGTAAAACTGCCATGAGCCTATTGTTTGTTATTTTAGGCCTTTGATAGCCTGTCTGCGGTCCCTACTTTAAATACTCCTCCACTCACCACCAAGCTGCCTGTGTATCCATGTAACCGCTGTAAAACTGCCATGAGCCTATTGTTTGTTATTTTAGGCCTTTGATAGCCTGTCTGCGGTCCCTACTTTAAATACTCCTCCACTCATCACCAGCTGCCTGCTCGTGTATCCATGTAACCGCTGTGAAACTGCCATGAGCCTATTGTTTGTTATTTTAGGCCTTTGATAGCCTGTCTGCGGTCCCTACTTTAAATACTCCTCCACTCACCACCAAGCTGCCTGCCCGTGTATCCATGTAACCGCTGTAAAACTGCCATGAGCCTATTGTTTGTTATTTTAGGCCTTTGATAGCCTGTCTGCGGTCCCTACTTTAAATACTCCTCCACTCACCACCAAGCTGCCCGTGTATCCATGTAACCGCTGTGAAACTGCCATGAGCCTATTGTTTGTTATTTTAGGCCTTTGATAGCCTGTCTGCGGTCCCTACTTTAAATACTCCTCCACTCACCACCAAGCTGCCTGCCCGTGTATCCATGTAACCGCTGTAAAACTGCCATGAGCCTATTGTTTGTTATTTTAGGCCTTTGATAGCCTGTCTGCGGTCCCTACTTTAAATACTCCTCCACTCACCACCAAGCTGCCTGTGTATCCATGTAACCGCTGTAAAACTGCCATGAGCCTATTGTTTGTTATTTTAGGCCTTTGATAGCCTGTCTGCGGTCCCTACTTTAAATACTCCTCCACTCATCACCAGCTGCCTGCCCATGTATCCATGTAACCGCTGTAAAACTGCCATGAGCCTATTGTTTGTTATTTTAGGCCTTTGATAGCCTGTCTGCGGTCCCTACTTTAAATACTCCTCCACTCATCACCAGCTGCCTGCCCGTGTATCCATGTAACCGCTGTAAAACTGCCATGAGCCTATTGTTTGTTATTTTAGGCCTTTGATAGCCTGTCTGCGGTCCCTACTTTAAATACTCCTCCACTCACCACCAAGCTGCCTGTGTATCCATGTAACCGCTGTAAAACTGCCATGAGCCTATTGTTTGTTATTTTAGGCCTTTGATAGCCTGTCTGCGGTCCCTACTTTAAATACTCCTCCACTCATCACCAGCTGCCTGCCCGTGTATCCATGTAACCGCTGTAAAACTGCCATGAGCCTATTGTTTGTTATTTTAGGCCTTTGATAGCCTGTCTGCGGTCCCTACTTTAAATACTCCTCCACTCATCACCAGCTGCCTGCCCGTGTATCCATGTAACCGCTGTAAAACTGCCATGAGCCTATTGTTTGTTATTTTAGGCCTTTGATAGCCTGTCTGCGGTCCCTACTTTAAATACTCCTCCACTCACCACCAAGCTGCCTGCCCGTGTATCCATGTAACCGCTGTAAAACTGCCATGAGCCTATTGTTTGTTATTTTAGGCCTTCGAAGCCTGTCTGCGGTCCCTCCTTACACTAGGCCTCCACTGACCAGACCACTGCTGCCCGTGTACCCCTGGAACCAATTTTAAAGTGCCTACAGCCAGCCCATTTTATTGTGTTAGGCCTTCGAAGCCTGTCTGCGGTCCCTCCTTCCACTAGGCCTCCACTGACCAGACCACTGCTGCCCGTGTACCCCTGGAACCAATTTTAAAGTGCCTACAGCCAGCCCATTTTATTGTGTTAGGCCTTCGAAGCCTGTCTGCGGTCCCTCCTTCCACTAGGCCTCCACTGACCAGACCACTGCTGCCCGTGTACCCCTGAAACCAATTTTAAAGTGCCTACAGCCAGCCCATTTTATTGTGTTAGGCCTTCGAAGCCTGTCTGCGGTCCCTCCTTCCACTAGGCCTCCACTGACCAGACCACTGCTGCCCGTGTACCCCTGGAACCAATTTTAAAGTGCCTACAGCCAGCCCATTTTATTGTGTTAGGCCTTCGAAGCCTGTCTGCGGTCCCTCCTTCCACTAGGCCTCCACTGACCAGACCACTGCTGCCCGTGTACCCCTGGAACCAATTTTAAAGTGCCTACAGCCAGCCCATTTTATTGTGTTAGGCCTTCAAAGCCTGTCTGCGGTCCCTCCTTCCACTAGGCCTCCACTGACCAGACCACTGCTGCCCGTGTACCCCTGGAACCAATTTTAAAGTGCCTACAGCCAGCCCATTTTATTGTGTTAGGCCTTCGAAGCCTGTCTGCGGTCCCTCCTTCCAATAGGCCTACACTGACAAAGGTACACCTGACAACAGACACATGGACCTGTAGGCATGGCCACGGAAGGTTACGTGTCCTTTGTGGCTCAATGGGTTAATGTATTGGATGCATGGTCCACACAGGGGACAGCCTGCTAAGTCTGTATGCAGTCCCTAATTCAAGTTGTCCTCAACTGAATAAAGCTGAGCTTCTACCTTCTGGCTCTCATTAAGTGTTTTTTAAAAAACAAAATGGTGGTTAGGGCCTACTAACGGCTTCTGTCCCTCCCTGGTGTTGCCCTCAACTGAATAAAGCTGAGCTTCTACCTTCCGGCTCTGATTAACTGCTGTTTTTAAACACATTGCTGGTTCCGGCCTACTAACGGTGTCTGCCCCTGCCTGGTGTTGCCCTCAACTGAATAAAGCTGAGCTTCAACCTTCTGGCTCTCATTAAGTGTTTTTTAAAAAACAAAATGGTGGTTAGGGCCTACTAACGGCTTCTGCCCCTCCCTGGTGTTGCCCTCAACTGAATAAAGCTGAGCTTCTACCTTCCGGCTCTGATTAACTGCTGTTTTTAAACACATTGCTGGTTCCGGCCTACTAACGGTGTCTGCCCCTGCCTGGTGTTGCCCTCAACTGAATAAAGCTGAGCTTCAACCTTCTGGCTCTCATTAAGTGTTTTTTAAAAAACAAAATGGTGGTTAGGGCCTACTAACGGCTTCTGCCCCTCCCTGGTGTTGCCCTCAACTGAATAAAGCTGAGCTTCTACCTTCCGGCTCTGATTAACTGCTGTTTTTAAACACATTGCTGGTTCCGGCCTACTAACGGTGTCTGCCCCTGCCTGGTGTTGCCCTCAACTGAATAAAGCTGAGCTTCTACCTTCTGGCTCTCATTAAGTGTTTTTTAAAAAACAAAATGGTGGTTAGGGCCTACTAACGGCTTCTGCCCCTCCCTGGTGTTGCCCTCAACTGAATAAAGCTGAGCTTCTACCTTCCGGCTCTGATTAACTGCTGTTTTTAAACACATTGCTGGTTCCGGCCTACTAACGGTGTCTGCCCCTGCCTGGTGTTGCCCTCAACTGAATAAAGCTGAGCTTCAACCTTCTGGCTCTCATTAAGTGTTTTTTAAAAAACAAAATGGTGGTTAGGGCCTACTAACGGCTTCTGCCCCTCCCTGGTGTTGCCCTCAACTGAATAAAGCTGAGCTTCTACCTTCCGGCTCTGATTAACTGCTGTTTTTAAACACATTGCTGGTTCCGGCCTACTAACGGTGTCTGCCCCTGCCTGGTGTTGCCCTCAACTGAATAAAGCTGAGCTTCAACCTTCTGGCTCTCATTAAGTGTTTTTTAAAAAACAAAATGGTGGTTCCGGCCTACTAACGGTGTCTGCCCCTGCCTGGTGTTGCCCTCAACTGAATAAAGCTGAGCTTCAACCTTCTGGCTCTCATTAAGTGTTTTTTAAAAAACAAAATGGTGGTTAGGGCCTACTAACGGCTTCTGCCCCTCCCTGGTGTTGCCCTCAACTGAATAAAGCTGAGCTTCTACCTTCCGGCTCTGATTAACTGCTGTTTTTAAACACATTGCTGGTTCCGGCCTACTAACGGTGTCTGCCCCTGCCTGGTGTTGCCCTCAACTGAATAAAGCTGAGCTTCAACCTTCTGGCTCTCATTAAGTGTTTTTTAAAAAACAAAATGGTGGTTAGGGCCTACTAACGGCTTCTGCCCCTCCCTGGTGTTGCCCTCAACTGAATAAAGCTGAGCTTCTACCTTCCGGCTCTGATTAACTGCTGTTTTTAAACACATTGCTGGTTCCGGCCTACTAACGGCTTCTGCCCCTCCCTGGTGTTGCCCTCAACTGAATAAAGCTGAGCTTCTACCTTCCGGCTCTGATTAACTGCTGTTTTTAAACACATTGCTGGTTCCGGCCTACTAACGGTGTCTGCCCCTGCCTGGTGTTGCCCTCAACTGAATAAAGCTGAGCTTCAACCTTCTGGCTCTCATTAAGTGTTTTTTAAAAAACAAAATGGTGGTTCCGGCCTACTAACGGTGTCTGCCCCTGCCTGGTGTTGCCCTCAACTGAATAAAGCTGAGCTTCAACCTTCTGGCTCTCATTAAGTGTTTTTTAAAAAACAAAATGGTGGTTAGGGCCTACTAACGGTGTCTGCCCCTCCCTGGTGTTGCCCTCAACTGAATAAAGCTGAGCTACAACCTTCTGGCTCTCATTAAGTGTTTTTTAAAAAACAAAATGGTGGTTAGGGCCTACTAACGGTGTCTGCCCCTCCCTGGTGTTGTCCTCAACTGAACAAAGCTGAGCTTCCACATTCTGGCTTTCGGCCTATACTATCAGATATTAAACTGCATTTGGCCTACTAGTGTGGTTAGGCCCTTGAAACAGTGTCTGCTGCTCTTGGGTTTGCTACTCCACTGAACAAAGCAATGCCGCCTGTTTAGTCCTGTTACCAATTTTGATCTGCATTTAGCCTACTTTATTCTTTGGCCCTATATCTGTTTCCTCATCATCCTGCCCATTGCCCAGCCACTGCTAGATGAGTCTGCTGGTACATTGACCTAGACCACTACATTCCCCTTGTACTCTACACAGCCAGAATCTGACCCTGCTGAAAGTAAGGTTCCCCTTCCCGCATATTATACCACCTTACACAGGGACAAAGAGGAAGGTGCAGATGAAAGTGCAGGTTCCTTCATCAGGTGGGGGGGCATACTCGTTGGCGACGTCACTGGCACAGGGCCACTCAGAGTACGCAAAAGTGTCGCTGCTGGTGGGAGGCGCCCCCGCCATGCAAACACACCGCCGTACTTTGAGGGGCCCTGTGCCAGTGCCAATGCGAACGAGTGGGCCCCCCCTGCTTGCTCAGGATCACAGCACTTGCAACGTTGAAATACTTACCTCTCCCTGCTCCACCGCCATGACGTAGTCCATGTTTCCTGGGCCCACTAAAACCTTGAACCAGCCCTACCCCCACAACTTTTGCCAAATGACCACCAATTTCCAGTGCCCAACTATTATTTTAAAGTTAATTAAGATTGACAAGCTTCAGAAAACAAGAATGGATGTTTTTGGCAGTAAAATGTGCACTGTAGGTGTTTTCCTGGCCTCCACTCACTGCCGGCTATGCTTCCCCATTGACTTGCATTGGGTTTCGTGTTTCGGTCGATCCCTGACTTTTAGCGATAATCGGCCGACTTCACTCGACTCGACTCTGGACTAAATCGGGTTTCACAAAACCAGACTCGATCTTAAAAAAATGAAAGTTGCTCAACCCTAGTTCACACGTTGCGGATTTTACCGCAGATCCGCAGCGTTTTTGACTCTGCGGATCTGCAGCAGTTTCCCATGCGGTTTACAGTACCATGGAAACCTATGGAAAACCCAATCCGCTGTGCACATGCTGCAGAAAAAAATGCACAGAAACGCAGCATTGTTTTTTCCACAACATGTCAATTCTTTGTGCGGATCTGCAGTGTTTTTACACCCATTGGCTTGCATTGAGTCGGGCACATCTGCAGCAAAACCGCAGATGTAAGATCTGCGGTTTAGCTGCGGTTGAAACGCTGCAGATAGGGAGGAGGGAGTGTGTGGGTGGAGTGTGGGCGGAGTGTGGGCGGTGACTGTGTGCGTGTATGTGTGTGCAGACGGGGTCGGCGAGCTGTCAGTGGGTCTGCCGTGCATCTGCGGGGCTGTCGGGGGTCTGTGTGGGGCTGCTGGTGTGTCTGCGGGGCTGTCGGGGGTCTGTGTGGGTCTGTTGGGGGTCTGTGCAGGTCTGTCGGGGGGCTGTCGGGGTCTGCGGGGCTGTACGGGGGGGTCTTTGGGTGAGTGTTTGTGTACGTACAGGCATCGTCCAATGGGACTACAAGTCCCATCGGGCTATGCCTGCTACAGTGACAGTGATTGACACATTAGCCAATGATGGGACAGTAGTAGTCCCATCATCCGGCTAATGTGTTGAATGTAAAAAAAAAAACATACACACATATAGTACATACAACATATTACAAGTACATACAACATACAGTACATATGGATCGCCCCCAGGCGCAGGGCAGTGGGGTACTTGGTACCGGGTCCCTCTGTCTCGGTTCTGGGGATGTTACGGTGGCCCGACCCGGTCCGTGGCCCTGCTAAGGGGCGCCTAATTAAAGGATGTAGTTTGTCAAGTGTTCGTGACGTCACCTTTATTAGGTTAAAGGTTGGGCAGCCAACTTGGAATTAACTGTCCTGCCGTAGTTTGAAGTAATGCGTAGAGCCTATTACTCCCTCGGTGTTCCGGCTACGCGCCTCAGAAGGATGTTGCCGATCTTAAGGCAGGACTCCTCCTGGTATTATCTCCTTGTGCTGTGATCTCGTTTCTCACTTCTCCACAATATACTTTGCTTCTTGTCCTTTCTCAGGATGCTGACGCAATGAGGTGCAGGCGCAGCTCTGTAATGTTCTATCTCTTGCTATGTCTCTGTCAGGATCCCACCCCTGACAGGGACCTTTGTCTGCAGCACAGATGTTCCTCCTTCTCCCTCTGTCTGCCTGACAGGTCTTCCCTGGGTCGAACCCAGGTAGCTTCTCTCACTGACTTCCTATCCAACCCCCAGTTTTACCCGAGTGTGAGGAGTGGCCTAATAGATAGAACCTTTTGCTCGATAGAATGTGTTGATAGAATTTGTTGATAGAACCTCTGGTGGCCGGAGTGTGAAGTGTAGTGTGTGACTGTGATACCTGGTCAGGTGAACTCCTTTAGAACCATCAGACATACCATCACTCCCCCTGGTGGAAGAGCAACAATACTGCAACGACCAGGACTCTGGGGTGCTGCACTCCCCCCCGTTAAATCCAGTACTCCCGGACTGGGAAAAGAAGAACAACAGTACATGTTAGCAAAAGACATACAAAATTTTTGGAATGCTGTAAACAAGTAAGTATAACAATGCTTCCCTTTATGGGAGGTGAGAACACTTGAACGTTGCAAGCAAAAACATATTTACATTGTGCTTAAGATTTTAAATAACACTTATTAATTAACTAACTATAAATAACTGTTATTACCCATACAGGTATACTATCTACTAAATGCAAATACAAAACAGTACTTTTCCTTTAAGGGCGTATACCCACTAAAGGTATGCTACAAAACTCTAAAGTATAAATCAACATTTTCTTTATTTCTCTAAGTGCAAGGTCTATCAACCATCTATCTATGGCTCTCTGGAGGACTCACTAACCCCTACGGGTTCACTTTATTGAAATTCGGCTTTCAACTTTCTCTTGTCCTCAATTTCTAAAGTACGTCATTAAACATTTCTTATTACTAGCTGGCTAACTACATACTACTAATATGTAAAACATTATCACTATCTAACTATTTAAGGCAACATTATCATGCTTTAGGCTAAGTGCAACAAATGAACATTCCCTTTAAGGGGGAACCAAGTCTCTTCTGAGGTAGTGCAAACTATCAACTTGCAAGTCTGTGTAAAGCAAGAACTGTAATCAGGAACAGTTTCTTCAAAAAGCTCTTCTTTTTGTAAAACCAGTAGGGAGCACCTTTAAGAAGGTGCAAACTATGTACAGGCAGTTTCTAATCATGCGCAGTTCATGATTCAAATGTTCTTTGGCAAAACAGTGATGAACTTGGTGCAAAACTAGAATCAATAGGGATCCCGGGTCAACAAAGGGATCCCTTTAAGAATTAACCCTAGACGGGTTTAGTAGCAAAACCGGAAAAAGGTTTTTTAAAATAACTACCGTATATACATACTCAGGTTTCCGAGGTTCATCCTCATAATAGGTTGCAAGGCATCAGTTGGTAGGGAACACTTCCTGACCGGGGAAGCTTCGGTTCCGTGCTCTCGTCTGATGTGTTGTCAGTAGTGTTGAGCGATACCGTCTGATACTTGAAAGTATCGTTATCGGATAGTATCGGCCAATACCCGAAAAGTATCGGATATCGCCGATACCGACACCAGATACCAATACAAGTCAATGGGACACCAAGTATCGGAAGGTATCCTGATGGTTCCCAGGGTCTGAAGGAGAGGAAACTCTCCTTCAGGCCCTGGGATCCATATTACTGTGTAAAATAAAGAATTAAAATAAAAAATATTGATATACTCACCTCTCTGGAGGCCCCTGGACATCACCGCTGGTAACCTGCAGCCTTCTTTGCTTAAAATGAGCGCGTTTAGGGCCTTCCATGACGTCACGGCTTCTGATTGGTCGCGTGCCGCTCATGTGACCGCCACGCGTCCAATCACATGCCGCGACGTCATTCTCAGGTCCTAAATTCCTAGAATGAGGAGTTTAGGGCCTGAGAATGACGTCACGGCTTGTGATTGGTCGCGTGGCGGTCACATGAGCGGCACCCAACCAATCAGAAGCCGTGACGTCATGGAAGGCCCTAAACGCGCTCATTTTAAGCAAAGAAGGCTGCCAGTTACCAGCGGTGATGTCCAGGGGCCTCCGGAGAGGTGAGTATATCAATATTTTTTATTTTAATTCTTTATTTTACACAGTAATATGGATCCGATTCCCGATACCACAAAAGTATCGGATCTCGGTATCGGAATTCCGATACCGCAAGTATCGGCCGATACCCGATACTTGCGGTATCGGAATGCTCAACACTGGTTGTCAGTGTCATTGGTTCATCTCTAAAGTGCAGCCAGATCACTAGGAGTCTGGATTCGAATGTCAGTTTTAGTGGCATGTTCAGTAGTAGAAATGATGCACACAGTGGTGGTAGTGTTGGGATTCGCTAGTTCAGAGACTAGGGGGTTAATGTCGTTAGTCTTAGTTGTGGCAGCAGGTAGCACTGCTACGGGGCCTATCAGCAGTCCGTCGGTCACCGAGACAGGGTCGGCATTCTTACCTGCCGCAGCGGTGTCCTCGATGTCGGCTGGCTCTGTTGGCGGCGGCGTCCGTGACGGTGTTGGCAGCGGCTCCTGTAGCGATGTAGGGAGCGGTGGCGATGTTGAGGAATCCTGTTATGGACCTGGTGGTTAGGAGCACCCGGAATGACCTGATGAGTAAACTAGTAATCAGAACAAGCTCTGGGAAAGTGGGAACTCTGCTGACCACAAATCCTACTCCTATCACACACACTAGAAATAGCTGTGGAGCGTACCTAACTCTCCCTAGACGCCTCTTCACAGCCTAAGAGCTAACTACCCCTAAAGATAGAAAAGAAGCCTAACCTTGCCTCAGAGAAATTCCCCAAAGGTAAAGTCAGCCCCCACATATATTGACTGTGAGTTAAGAGGAAAGTCACAAACACAGGAATGAAACAGGTTTTAGCATAGGAGGCCAGACTTCACTAAATAGTCAGAGGATAGCAAAGGGAACTATGCGGTCAGCACAAAAAGACTACAAAAAACCACGCAGAGTAAGCAAAAAGACTCCCCACACCGACTCACGGTGTGGAGGTGCCACTCTGCACCCCAGAGCTTCCAGCTAGCAAGGAAATATCATGATAGCAAGCTGGACTAGAAATTAGCAGTACTAAGAAATATATTCAGGAAGCAGTAACAACAAATGAACTAGCAAAGACTTAGCTTCTGCTGGAGTAGACAGGTCCACAGAGAAGTCCAAGAGAGATCTTAACCAATACTGAAACATTGACAGCTGGCTTCAAGTAACGATCTGAGTGGAGTTAAATAGGGAAGCCAGCAGCAATAAACGAGAGCAGCTGACAAAGCCAACCTCAGTGACCAGCAGTTCCGCTCAAAGCCACCAGAGGGAGTCCAAGAGCAGAACTAACCAAAGAACCATTCATGACCACAGGAGGGAGTCCGAGAACGGAATTCACAACAGTACCCCCCCCCTTGAGGAGGGGTCACCGAACCCTCACCAGGGCCCCCAGGCCGATCAGGACGAGCCAAATAAAAGGCACGAACTAAATCGGCAGCGTGGACATCGGAGGCAACAACCCAGGAATTATCCTCCTGACCATAGCCCTACCACTTAACCAGGTACTGAAGCTTCCGTCTCGAAATACGAGAATCCAAAATTTTTTCCACCACATACTCCAACTCCCCCTCAACCAACACCGGAGCAGGAGGATCAACGGAGGGAACCATAGGCGCCACGTACCTCCGCAACAACGACCTATGGAACACATTATGGATGGCAAAAGAAGCTGGAAGGACCAAACGAAATGACACAGGGTTGAGAATTTCAGAAATCTTATAAGGACCAATGAAACGAGGCTTAAACTTAGGAGAAGAAACCTTCATAGGAACATAACGAGAAGACAACCAAACCAAATCCCCAACACGAAGTCGGGGACCAACACAACGACGGCGGTTAGCGAAACATTGAGCCTTCTCCTGGGACAACGTCAGATTGTCCACTACGTGAGTCCAAATTTGCTGCAACCTGTCCACCACAGAATCCACACCAGGACAGTCAGAAGGCTCAACCTGCCCCGAAGAAAAACGAGGATGAAAACCAGAATTGCAAAAAAAAAGGCGAAACCAAAGTAGCCGAACTGGCCTGATTATTAAGGGCGAACTCAGCCAATGGCAAGAAGGTCACCCAATCATCCTGATCAGCAGAAACAAAGCATCTCAGATAGGTTTCCAAAGTCTGGTTGGTTCGTTCGGTTTGGCCATTTGTTTGAGGATGGAAAGCCGAAGAAAAAGACAAATCAATGCCCATCTTAGCACAAAAGGACCGCCAAAACCTAGAGACAAACTGGGAACCTCTGTCCGACACAATGTTCTCCGGAATGCCATGCAAACGAACCACATGTTGAAAAAATAATGGCACCAAATCAGAGGAGGAAGGTAATTTAGGCAAGGGTACCAAATGGACCATCTTAGAAAAGCGATCACAAACCACCCAGATGACAGACATCCTTTGAGAGACAGGAAGATCTGAAATAAAATCCATGGAAACATGCGTCCAAGGCCTTTTCGGGACTGGCAAGGGCAAAAGCAACCCACTAGCACGAGAACAGCAGGGCTTAGCCCAAGCACAAGTCCCACAGGACTGCACAAAAGAACACACATCCCGTGACAAGGAAGGCCACCAAAAGGACCTAGCCACCAAATCTCTGGTCCCAAAAATCCCAGGATGACCAGCCAACACTGAGCAATGAACCTCAGAAATAACTCTGCTAGTCCATCTATCAGGGACAAATAGTTTCTCCGCTGGACAACGGTCAGGTCTATCAGCCTGAAACTCCTGCAGCACCCGCCGCAAATCAGGAGAGATGGCAGACAGAATTACCCCCTCTTTGAGAATACCAGCCGGCTCAGGGACTCCCGGAAAATCAGGCACAATACTCCTAGAAAGGGCATCCGCCTTCACATTCTTAGAACCTGGAAGGTATGAGACCACAAAATCGAAAAACAGCGACCATCGAGCCTGTCTAGGATTCAACCGCTTGGCAGACTCGAGATAAGTCAGATTTTTGTGATCCGTCAAGACCACCACACGGTGCTTGGCTCCCTCAAGCCAATGTCGCCACTCCTCGAAAGCCCACTTCATAGCTAGCAGCTCCCGATTGCCAACATCATAATTACGCGCAGCAGGCGAAAACTTTCTAGAAAAGAAGGCACATGGCTTCATCACAGAGCCATCAGAACTTCTTTGAGACAAAACAGCCCCTGCTCCAATCTCAGAAGCATCAACCTCGACCTGAAAAGGGAGCGATACATCTGGCTGACGCAACACAGGGGCCGAAGAAAAACGACGTTTCAGCTCCTGAAAAGCCTCAACGGCCGCAGAGGACCAATTCACCACATCAGCACCTTTCTTCGTCAAATCAGTCAAAGGCTTAACCACACTAGAAAAATTAGCGATGAAGCGACGGTAAAAATTAGCAAAGCCCAGGAATTTCTGGAGGCTCTTCACAGATGTAGGTTGAGTCCAATCATAAATGGCCTGAACTTTAACAGGGTCCATCTCGATAGTAGAAGGGGAAAAAATGAAGCCCAAAAAGGAAACCTTCTGAACTCCGAAGAGACATTTAGACCCCTTCACAAACAAGGAATTAGCACGAAGGACCTGGAACACCATCCTGACCTGCCTCACATGAGACTCCCAATCATCCAAAAAGACCAAAATATCATCCAAATATACAATCATGAATCTATCCAGATACTTTCAGAAGATGTCATGCATAAAGGACTGAAACACAGATGGAGCATTTGAAAGCCCGAATGGCATTACCAGGTACTCAAAATGGCTCTCGGGCGTATTAAATGCTGTTTTCCATTCATCGCCCTGTTTAATACTCACAAGGTTATACGCCCCTCGAAGATCTATCTTGGTGAACCAACTAGCCCCCTTAATCCGAGCAAACAAATCAGACAGCAGAGGCAAAGGGTACTGAAATTTGACCGTGATCTTATTGAGAAGGCGGTAATCTATACAGGGTCTCAGAGAACCGTCCTTCTTGGCCACAAAAAAGAACCCTGCTCCCAACGGTGATGAAGACGGGCGAATATGTCCTTTCTCCAAGGACTCCTTTATATAACTCCGCATAGCGGCGTGCTCTGGCACAGATAAATTGAAAAGTCGGCCCTTAGGAAACTTACTACCAGGAATCAAATTTATAGCACAATCACAATCCCTATGAGGGGGTAGGACACTGGATTTGGGCTCATCAAATACATCCTGGTAATCCGACAGAAACTCAGGGACTTCAGAAGGAGTGGAAGCAGAAATTGACACCAACGGAACATCGCCATGTACCCCTTGACAACCCCAACTAGACACAGACATTGATTTCCAATCCAATACTGGATTATGAACCTGTAGCCAAGGCAAACCCAACACGACCACATCATGCAAATTATGCAACACCAAAAAGCGAATATCTTCCTGATGTGCAGGAGCCATGCACATGGTCAACTGAGTCCAGTACTGAGGTTTATTCTTGGCCAACGGCGTGGTATCAATTCCCCTTAATGGAATAGGATACTGCAAAGGCTCCAAGAAAAAACCACAGCGCCTGGCAAACTCCAAGTCCATCAAATTCAGGGCAGCGCCTGAATCCACAAATGCCATAACCGAGTAGGATGACAAAGAGCAAATCAGAGTAACAGACAAAAGAAATTTAGGCTGTACAGTACCAATGGTGACAGACCTAGCGAACCGCTTAGTGCGCTTAGGACAATCAGAGATAGCATGAGTGGGGTCACCACAGTAAAAACACAGCCTATTCTGACATCTGTGTTCTTGCCGTTCAGTTCTGGTCAAAGTTCTATCACATTGCATAAGCTCAGGCCTCTGCTCAGATGACACCGCCAACTGGTGCACAATTTTGCGCTCACGCAAACGCCGATCAATTTGGATGGCCAAGGACATTGATTCATTCAGACCAGCAGGCGTGGGAAATCCCACCATAACATCCTTAAGGGCTTCAGAAAGACCCTTTCTAAAAATTGCTGCCAGGGCACACTCATTCCATTGAGTAAGCACAGACCATTTTCTAAACTTCTGACAATATATGTCCGCTTCATCCTGACCCTGACACAAAGCTAGCAAGATTTTCTCTGCCTGATCCACTGAATTCGGTTCGTCATAAAGCAATCCAAGCGCCAGAAAAAACGCATCTATATTAAGCAATGCAGGATCTCCTGGCGCAAGGGAGAATGCCCAGTCTTGAAGGTCGCCACACCACAAAGAAATAATAATTTTTACTTGCTGAATGGGGTTACCAGAGGAGCGGGGTCTCAAAGCAAGAAACAGTTTACAATTATTTTTGAAATTCAGAAACTTAGATCTATCCCCAGAAAACAAATCAGGAATTGGAATTCTAGGCTCTAACATCGGATTCTGAACTACATAATCTTGAATGCTTTGTAATCTTGCAGTGAGATGATCCACACAAGAGGACAGACCTTGAATATCCATATCTACACCTGAGTCCTGAACCACCCATAGATTAAGGGGAAAAGAGAGACAAAACACACTGCAAAGAAAAAAAAAATGGGTTCAGAACTTCTCTTATCCCTCCTTTGAGATGCATTAACACTTTGTTGGCCAGCTGTACTGTTATGGACCTGGTGGTTAGGAGCACCCGGAATGACCTGATGAGTAAACTAGTAATCAGAACAAGCTCTGGGAAAGTGGGAACTCTGCTGACCACAAATCCTACTCCTATCACACACACTAGAAATAGCTGTGGAGCGTACCTAACTCTCCCTAGACGCCTCTTCACAGCCTAAGAGCTAACTACCCCTAAAGATAGAAAAGAAGCCTAACCTTGCCTCAGAGAAATTCCCCAAAGGTAAAGTCAGCCCCCACATATATTGACTGTGAGTTGAGAGGAAAGTCACAAACACAGGAATGAAACAGGTTTTAGCATAGGAGGCCAGACTTCACTAAATAGTCAGAGGATAGCAAAGGGAACTATGCGGTCAGCACAAAAAGACTACAAAAAACCACGCAGAGTAAGCAAAAAGACTCCCCACACCGACTCACGGTGTGGAGGTGCCACTCTGCACCCCAGAGCTTCCAGCTAGCAAGGAAATATCATGATAGCAAGCTGGACTAGAAATTAGCAGTACTAAGAAATATATTCAGGAAGCAGTAACAACAAATGAACTAGCAAAGACTTAGCTTCTGCTGGAGTAGACAGGTCCTCAGAGAAGTCCAAGAGAGATCTGAACCAATACTGAAACATTGACAGCTGGCATCAAGTAATGATCTGAGTGGAGTTAAATAGGGAAGCCAGCAGCAATAAACGAGAGCAGCTGACAAAGCCAACCTCAGTGACCAGCAGTTCCGCTCAAAGCCACCAGAGGTAGGCCAAGAGCAGAACTAACCAAAGTACCATTCATGACCACAGGAGGGAGTCCGAGAACGGAATTCACAACAGAATCCTCTGCAGGTGTCGTCCGGTATGCGGCCCTGGTGGTTACCTGCATCTGCAGGAGCTGGTCAATCAACTCCTCCATTCTGGCCTGCAGGGAGTCGGTGTCAGCGGTGGAGGCCTGGTTCCGGTGCCCTTCCGGGTAGCTGGGGGAGTCCTCTGCTCCGACCCCACGCTCTGGTCCTGGGCAGCTTGCCATTGCGTCCTCCACGTAGTTCGTCTCTTCCTGGTCCTTTTCCCGCTCTCTCCTTCGTGGGCAGTTCCGTTTTCATTGTCTCCGCCCACCATTGAGGATCAGGAGGCGGATCTCTGCTGCTGACGGACACGTCCTCAAGGTACAGAAATATTTAGACTGGGCAGCAATTGTTCTTTGCGCTTCTCAGTTTGTTCACGCACACAACTCCACGCCCTTCTCCTGCGCTCCTCGTGGCGCTGTAATGGCGGCGATTTTGGCGGGAATTTTTGGCGGCAAATGGCAATACACAGTCTTTGCAATAAATCACAGTTCCAATACTGTTCTGACACAGTTCTTAGGCACACATGACCTGATTCTTCAGGCTTAAGTAGATCCTGTTCGTGACGCCAAAGTTGTATGACCTTCAGGGCAGGGCAGTGGGGTACTCGGTACCGGTTCCCTCTGTCTAGGTTCTAGGGATGTCACTGTGGCCCGACCTGGTCCGTGGCCCTGCTAAGGGGCGCCCAATTAAAGGATGTAGTTTGTCAAGTGTTCGTGACGCCATCTGTGGTGTTTGGTCAGGGTGACCGACGCTGCTTAGGGGTCCGCTGGGGTGATGTTATGGCAGCTAGATGGAATACCTTCCCACAGGTGAAGTATGTCCCCAGGGCTTCCCAGTAAGGTAAATGATGATGGTTTTGGTCGCAGTAAATAACGAGGACACAGGGTTGCAGTCTCTTTACCTTTTACTGTAGACTTCAGCTTCCACAATCCAGAGCACTGCTAACAGGGCTGGCAGAATCCGGCCGGTCCGAAGGCACATCCAGAGTTCCCTTTGCAGGTGGAAATCAGTATCCTTCCTACTAGCGCCTGTGTGTTGTAGAACTTCCCTGCTGAGCACCACGGGATAGTCCTCACAACTGTCGTGTATGTTTCTGATATTCTCTCTCTCCGTCCCCCAGATGGTATGGATAGGACGACCCGTATGACGGGGTACGCCTGGAGCTATTTTATAGGGACCCGAGAGACGCCCCTCTCCCACAATTTGCCTCCGTTGTCTTCATTAGGTTAAAGGTTGGGCAGCCAACTTGGAATTAACTTTCCTGCCGTAGTTTGAAGTAATGCGTAGAGCCTATTACTCCCTCGGTGTTCCGGCCACCGGCTACGCGCCTCAGAAGGATGTTGCCGATCTTAAGGCAGGACTCCTCCTGGTATTATCTCCTTGTGCTGTGATCTCGTTTCTCACTTCTCCACAATATACTTCACTTCTTATCCTTTCTTAGGATGCTGCCGCAATGAGGTGCAGGCGCAGCTCTGTAATGTTCTATCTCTTGCTATGTCTCTGTCAGGATCCCACCCCTGACAGGGACCTCTGTCTGCAGCTCAGATGTTCCTCCTTCTCCCTCTGTCTGCCTGACAGGTCTTCCCTGGGTCGAACCCAGGTAGCTTCTCTCACTGACTTCCTATCCAACCCTCAGTTTTACCCGAGTGTGAGGAGTGGCCTAATAGATAGAACCTTTTGCTCCCCCTGGTGGCCGGAGTGTGAAGTGTAGTGTGTGACTGTGATACCTGGTCAGGTGAACTCCTTTAGTACCATCAGACATACCATCACTCCCCCTGGTGGAAGAGCGACAATACTGCAACTCCCAGGACTTTGGGGTGCTGCACATACAACATACAACATATGACATACTGTACATACAACATATAACAGTACATACAACATATGATATACTGTACATACAACAGAATATACAACATATAACGTACAACATACAACAGTGCATACAACATACAACAGTACATACAATATACAAAAGTACATACAGCATACAACAGAACATACAACAGTACATACAACATACAATACATACACTGTTGTGAATTCCGTTCTCGGGCTCCCTCCTGTGGTCGTGAATGGTACTTTGGGGAGTTCTGTCCTTGGACACCCTCTGGTGGCTTTAAGTGGAACTGCTGATCTTTTAGGTTGGCTTTCTCAGCTGCCCTCGTTTATTGCTGCTGCTGGCTTCCCTATTTAACTCTGCCCAGGTCGTTAATTCATGCCAGCTGTCAATGTCTCAGTACTGGTTCAGATCTCTCTTGGATTTCTCAGATGACCTGTCTACTCCAGCAGAAGCTAAGTCCTCGCTAGTCCATTTGCTGTTTATTGGTTTTTGAATATATTTCTCAGCACATGCTATGTTTCTTGTCCAGCTTGCTATTATGATATTTCCTTGCTAGCTGGAAGCTCTGGGGGTGCAGAGCTGCACCTCCACACCGTAAGTCGGTGTGGAGGTCTTTTTGCACACTCTGCGTGGTTTTTGTAGTTTTTAATACTGACCGCATAGTTCCCTTTCCTATCCTCTGTCTGCCTAGAGAAGATTCGGCCTCCTTTGCTAAAATCTGTTTCATTCCTGTGTTTGTTACTTCCTCTTAACTCACAGTCAATATTTGTGGGGGGCTACCTTTACTTTGGGGAATTTCTCTGAGGCAAGGTAGGCTACTATTTCTATCTTTAGGGGTAGTTAGCTCTTAGGCTGTGAAGAGGCGTCTAGGGAGAGTTAGGTACGCTCCACGGCTATTTCTAGTGTGTGTGATAGGATTAGGGATTGCGGTCAGTAGAGTTACCACTTCCTCAGAGCTTGTCCCAGGTTTTTCCATTTTAACCATCAGGTCATTTCGGGTGCTCCTAACCACCAGGTCCATAATAGTACAGCTGGCCAACAAAGTGTTAATGCATCTCAAAAGAGGGAAAAAGTTCTAAGTCAATTTTTTTTTCTTTTCTGCTTGTTTTGTCTTTCTTTTCCCCTTAACCACTGGGTGGTTCAGGACTCAGGTGTAGATATGGATATTCAAGGTTTGTCCTCTTGTGTGGATCAACTCACTGCTAGGGTACAGAGTATTCAAGATTATGTAGTTCAGAATCCGATGTTAGAGCCTAGAATTCCAATTCCTGATTTGTTTTCTGGGGATAGATCTAAATTTTTGAATTTCAAAAATAATTGCAGACTGTTTCTTGCTCTGAAACCCCGCTCCTCTGGTGATCCCATTCAGCAAGTAAAGATTATTATTTCTTTGTTGCGTGGTGACCCGCAAGACTGGGCATTCTCCCTTGAGCCAGGAAATCCTGCATTGCTTAATGTGGATGCATTTTTTCTAGCGCTTGGATTGCTTTATGACGAACCTAATTCTGTGGATCAGGCAGAAAAAATCTTGCTGACTCTATGTCAGGGTCAGGATGAGGCAGATGTATATTGCCAGAAGTTTAGAAAGTGGTCTGTGCTTACTCAATGGAATGAGTGTGCCCTGGCAGGAATTTTCAGAAAGGGTCTTTCTGAAGCCCTTAAGGATGTTATGGTGGGGTTCCCCACGCCTGCTGGTCTGAATGAGTCAATGTCTTTGGCCATTCAGATTGATCGGCGTTTGCACGAGCGCAAAGTTGTGCACCATTGGCGGTGTCCTCTGAGTGGAGGCCTGAACCTATGCAATGTGATAGGACTTTGACCAGAGCTGAAAGGCAAGAACACAGATGTCAGAATGGGCTGTGTTTTTACTGTGGTGACTCCTCTCATGCTATCTCTGATTGTCCTAAGCGCACTAAGAGGTTCGCTAGGTCTGTCACCATTAGTACTTTCAGCCTAAATTTCTCTTATCTGTTACCCTGATTTGCTCACTGTCGTCCTACTCTGTTATGGCATTTGTGGATTCAGGCGCTGCCCTGAACTTGATGGACTTGGAGTTTGCCAGGCGCTGTGGTTTTTCCTTGGAGCCTTTGCAGAGTCCTATTCCCTTAAGGGGGATTGATGCTACGCCATTGGCCAAGAATAAACCTCAGTACTGGACTCAGCTGACCATGTACATGGCTCCCGCACATCAGGAAAATATCCGCTTTTTGGTGTTGCATAATTTGCATGATGTTGTCGTGTTGGGTTTGCCATGGTTACAGGTTCATAATCCAGTACTGGATTGGAAATCAATGTGTGTCTAGTCGGGGTTGTCAAGGGATACATGGTGATTTTCCTTTGTTGTCAATTTCTTCTTCCACTCCTTCTGTAGTCCCTGAGTTTTTATCGGATTACCAGGATGTATTTGATGAGCCCAAGTCCAGTGCCCTACCTCCTCATAGGGACTGTGATTGCGCTATTAAATTGATTCCTGGTAGTAAGTTCCCTAAGGGCCGACTGTTCAATTTATCTGTGCCAGAACATGCCGCTATGCGGAGTTATGTAAAGGAGCCTTGGAGAAAGGGCATATTCGCCCGTCTTCATCGCCGTTGGGAGCAGGGTTCTTTTTTGTGGCCAAGAAGGATGGCTCTCTGAGACCCTGTATAGATTACCGCATTCTCAATAAAATCACGGTCAAATTTCAGTACCCTTTGCCTCTGTTGTCTGATTTGTTTGTTTGGATTAAGGGGGCTAGTTGGTTTACCAAGATTGACCTTCGAGGGGCATATAATCTTGTGCGTATTAAACAGGGCGATGAATGGAAAACAGCATTTAATACGCCCGAGGGCCATTTTGAGTACCTGGTGATGCCATTCGGGCTTTCTAATGCTCCATCTGTGTTTCAGTCCTTTATGCACGACATCTTCCGGAAGTATCTCGATAGGTTCATGATCGTATATTTGGATGATATTTTGGTCTTTTCGGATGATTGGGAGTCTCATGTAAGGCAGGTCAGGATGGTGTTCCAGGTCCTTCGTGCTAATACGTTGTTTGTGAAGGGCTCTAAATGCCTCTTTGGAGTTCAGAAGGTTTCCTTTTTGGGCTTCATTTTTTCCCCTTCTACTATCGAGATGGATCCTGTCAAAGTTGAGGCCATTTATGATTGGACTCAACCTACATCTGTGAAGAGTCTTCAGAAGTTCCTGGGCTTTGCTAATTTTTACCGTCGCTTCATCGCTAATTTTTCTAGTGTGGTTAAGCCTTTGACTGATTTGACGAAGAAAGGCGCTGATGTGGTGAATTGGTCCCCTGCGGCCGTTGAGGCCTTTCAGGAGCTTAAACGTCGTTTCACTTCGGCCCCTGTGTTGCGTCAGCCAGATGTTTTGCTCCCTTTTCAGGTCGAGGTTGATGCTTCTGAGATTGGGGCAGGGGCTGTTTTGTCTCAGAGAAGTTCTGATGGCTCCTTGATGAAGCCGTGTGCTTTCTTTTCTAGAAAGTTTTCGCCTGCCGAGCGTAATTATGATGTCGGCAATCGGGAGTTGTTGGCTATGATGTGGGCATTTGAGGAGTGGCGACATTGGCTTGAGGGAGCCAAACATCGCGTGGTGGTCCTGACTGATCACAAGAATCTGACTTACCTCGAGTCCGCCAAGCGGTTGAACCCTAGACAAGCTCGATGGTCACTGTTTTTCTCCCGTTTCGATTTTGTGGTGTCATACCTTCCGGGATCTAAGAATGTGAAGGCTGATGCCCTTTCTAGGAGTTTTTTACCTGATTCTCCGGGAGTCCCTGAGCCAGCTGGTATTCTTAAAGAGGGGGTGATTCTGTCTGCCATCTCCCCTGATTTGCGGTGGGTGCTGCAGGAGTTTCAGGCTGATAGACCTGACCGCTGCCCAGTGGAGAAATTATTTGTCCCTGATAGATGGACTAGTAGGGTTATTTCTGAGGTTTATTGTTCAGTGTTGGCTGGTCATCCTGGGATTTTTGGTACCAGAGATTTGGTTGCCAGGTCCTTTTGGTGGCCTTCCTTGTCACGGGATGTGCGTTCTTTTGTGCAGTCCTGTGGGATTTGTGCTCGGGCCAAACCTTGCTGTTCTCGTGCCAGTGGGTTGCTTTTGCCTTTGCCTGTCCCGAAGAGGCCCTGGACACATATTTCCATGGATTTTATTTCTGATCTCCCTGTCTCTCAAAGGATGTCTGTCATCTGGGTGGTTTGTGATCGGTTTTCTAAGATGGTCCATTTGGTACCCTTGTCTAAATTGCCTTCCTCCTCTGATTTGGTTCCATTATTTTTTCAGCATGTGGTTTGTTTGCATGGCATTCCGGAGAACATTGTGTCGGACAGAGGTTCCCAATTTGTTTCCAGGTTTTGGCGGTCCTTTTGTGCTAAGATGGGCATTGATGTCTTTTTCTTCAGCGTTCCATCCTCAGACAAATGGCCAAACCGAACGAACCAATCAGACCTTGGAAACCTATCTGAGATGCTTTGTTTCTGCTGATCAGGATGATTGGGTGACCTTCTTGCCATTGGCCAAGTTCGCCCTTAATAATCGGGCTAGTTCTGCTACTTTGGTTTCGCCTTTTTTTTTGTAATTCTGGTTTTTATCCTCGTTTTTCTTCAGGGCAGGTAGAGTCTTCTGACTGTCCTGGTGTGGATTCTGTGGTGGACAGGTTGCAACAAATTTGGACTCATGTGGTGGACAATTTGACGTTGTCTCAGGAGAGGGTGCAGCGTTTTGCTAACCGCCGTCGCTGTGTTGGTCCCCGACTTCGTGTTGGGGATTTGGTTTGGTTGCCTTCTCGTTATGTTCCTATGAAGGTTTCTTCTCCTAAGTTCAAGCCTCATTTCATTGGTCCTTATAAGATTTCTGAAATTATCAATCCTGTGTCGTTTCGTTTGGCCCTTCCAACTTCTTTTGCCATCCATAATGTGTTCCATAGGTCGTTGTTGCGGAGATATGTGGCGCCTATGGTTCCTTCCGTTGATCCTCCTGCTCCGGTGTTGGTTGAGGGGGAGTTGGAGTATGTGGTGGAGAAGATTTTAGATTCTCGTATTTCGAGACGGAAGCTGCAGTACCTGGTTAAATGGAAGGGCTATGGTCAGGAAGATAATTCCTGGGTTGTTGCCTCCGATGTCCATGCTGCCGATTTGGTTTGTGCCTTTCATTTGGCTCGTCCTGATCGGCCTGGGGGCTCTGGTGAGGGTTCGGTGACCACTCCTCAAGGGGGGGTACTGTTGTGAATTCCGTTCTCGGGCACCCTCCTGTGGCCGTGAATGGTACTTTGGTGAGTTCTGTCCTTGGACACCCTCTGGTGGCTTTGAGTGGAACTACTGATCTTTGAGGTTGGCTTTCTCAGCTGCCCTCGTTTATTGCTTCTGCTCGCTTCCCTATTTAACTCTGCCCCGGTCGTTAGTCCATGCCAGCTGTCAATGTTTCAGTACTGGTTCAGATCTCTCTTGGAATTTTCAGATGACCTGACTACTCCAGCAGAAGCTAAGTCCTTGCTAATCATTTGCTGTTCATTGTTTTTTTGAATATATTTTTCAGTACATGTTATGTTTCAGTCCAGCCTGCTATTATGATATTTCCTTGCTAGCTGGAAGCTCTGGGGGTGCAGAGCTGCACCTCCACACCGTGAGTCGGTGTGGAGGTCTTTTTGCACACTCTGCGTGGTTTTTGTAGTTTTTTATACTGACCGCATAGTTCCCTTTCCTATCCTCTGTCTTTCTAGAGAAGATTCGTCCTCCTTTGCTAAAATCTGTTTCATTCCTGTGTTTGTCACTTCCCTCTTAACTCACAGTTAATATTTGTAGGGGGCTACCTTTACTTTGGGGAATTTCTCTGAGGCAAGGTAGGCTACTATTTCTATCTTTAGGGGTAGTTAGCTCTTAGGCTGTGAAGAGGCGTCTAGGGAGAGTTAGGTACGCTCCACGGCTATTTCTAGTGTGTGTGATAGGATTAGGGATTGCGGTCAGTAGAGTTACCACTTCCTCAGAGCTTGTCCCAGGTTTTCTGTTTTAACCATCAGGTCACTTCGGGTGCTCCTAACCACCAGGTCATAACAGTACAGCTGGCCAACAAAGTGTTAATGCATCTCAAAAGAGGGATAAGAGAAGTTCTGAGTCAATTTTTTTTTCTTTGCAGTCTGTTTTGTCTTTCTTTTCCCCTTAAACTCTGTGTGGTTCAGGACTCAGGTGTAGATATGGATATTCAAGGTTTGTCCTCTTGTGTGGATCAACTCACTGCTAGGGTACAGAGTATTCAAGATTATGTAGTTCAGAATCCGATGTTAGAGCCTAGAATTCCAATTCCTGATTTGTTTTCTGGGGATAGATCTAAATTTTTGAATTTCAAAAATAATTGCAGACTGTTTCTTGCCCTGAAACCCCGCTCCTCTGGTGATCCCATTCAGCAAGTAAAGATTATTATTTCTTTGTTGCGTGGTGACCCACAAGACTGGGCATTCTCCCTTGAGCCAGGAAATCCTGCATTGCTTAATGTGGATGCATTTTTTCTAGCGCTTGGATTGCTTTATGACAAACCTAATTCTGTGGATCAGGGAGAAAAGATCTTGCTGATCTATGTCAGGGTCAGCATGAGGCAGAATTATATTGCCAGAAGTTTAGAAAGTGGTCTGTGCTTTGTTATGATCCTAGTGGCTGAGGATCACAAAACGGACTAGCTAAGTTTATGAACATAGACACGAGCTCTAGGGAGGTGGTAACTGGACTGACCACAAATCTGATCCTAACCAACACACTAAAGGTAGCCGGTGAACGTGCCTAAAATCCTGGACGTCTCGACGCAGCCTGAGAAACTATCTACTCCTGGAGGGAAAGTAAGACCTCACTTGCCTCAAGAGAAATCACCCCAAAGATATAGGAAGCCCCCAACAAATAATAATGGTGAGGTAAGGGGAAAACACAAACGTAGAAATGAAAACAGATTCAGCAAATGAGGCCCGCTAATACTAGATAGCAGAAGACAGATAGGGAACTGTGCGGTCAGTAAAAAACCCTATGCAAAATATCCACGCTGAGAATACAAGAACCCCCACACCAACTAACGGTGTGAGGGGGGAAACTCAGCCCCCTAGAGCTACCAGCAAGCAAGGAAATCACATATTAGCAAGCTGGACAAGAAACAAAAATAAACCAAGAAACATATGACCACTGATGGTCAAAAAATGAACCAAGCAAAACTTAGCTTCTCTTGAAGAGACTGATAACAAAGGACTGCAGGAGAGCTCCAAAATAGCACTGAAGACATTGACAGCAGGCAACAACTGAGAGTCCAGGTGGACTAAATAGGAAACCAGCTAAGAGATAACGAGACAGCTGATCCAGCCTCAGACCTGCAGAATGACACAAAGAACCACCAGAGGGAGCCCAAAGACAGCACTCACACAGTACCAGTTGTGACCACAAGAGGGAGCCCAAAAACAGAGTTCACAACAGTACCCCCGCCTTGAGGAGGGGTCACCGAACCCTCATCAAAACCCCCAGGGCGATCAGGATGAGCCACATGGAAGGCATGAACCATATCGGCCGCATGAACATCAGAGGCGACAACCCAGGAATTATCCTCCTGACCATAGCCCTTCCACTTAACCAAATACTGAAGCCTCCGTCTAGAAATACGAGAATCCAAGATCTTCTCCACCACGTACTCCAATTCGCCCTCAACCAGCACCGGAGCAGGGGGTTCAACAGAAGGAACCACAGGCACCACATACCTCCGCAACAAAGACCTATGGAACACGTTATGAATGGCAAACGACGCTGGGAGGTCCAAACGAAATGACACCGCGTTAAGGATTTCCAAGGATTTCCGATGAAGCGAGGCTTGAATTTAGGAGAGGAAACCTTCATAGGAACATAACGAGAAGACAGCCATACCAAATCCCCAACAAGAAGTCGGGGACCCACACCGCGACGGCGGTTGGCAAAGCGCTGAGCCTTCTCCTGTGACAACTTCAAATTGTCCACCACATGGTTCCAAATCTGTTGCAACCTATTCACCACAGAATCCACCCCAGGACAGTCAGAAGGCTCAACCTGACCCGAGGAAAAACGAGGATGAAAACCAGAATTGCAGAAAAAAGGCGAAACCAAAGTAGCAGAACTAGCCCGATTATTAAGGGCAAACTCGGCCAATGGCAAAAAAGTCACCCAATCATCCTGATCAGCAGAAACAAAACATCTTAAATAAGTTTCCAAGGTCTGATTAGTTCGCTCGGTTTGACCATTCGTCTGAGGATGGAAGGCCGATGAAAAAGACAAATCAATGCCCATCTTAGCACAAAAGATCCGCCAAAATCTGGACACAAACTGGGATCCTCTGTCAGACACAATATACTCAGGGATGCCGTGCAAGCGAACCACATTCTGAAAAAATAGAGGAACCAAATCGGAGGAGGAAGGCAACTTAGGCAAGGGCACCAAATGGACCATTTTTGAAAAACGATCACACACCACCCAGATGACAGACATTCTCTGAGAGACTGGAAGATCCGAAATAAAATCCATGGAAATGTGCGTCCAAGGCCTCTTCGGGACAGGCAAAGGCAAAAGCAAACCGCTGGCATGAGAACAGCAAGGCTTAGCCCGAGCACAAATCCCACAGGACTGCACAAAGGAACGCACATCCCGCGACAAGGAAGGCCACCAGAAGGACCTAGCCACCAAATCTCTGGTACCAAAAATCCCAGGATGGCCTGCCAACACTGAAGAATGAACCTCGGAAATAACTCTGCTGGTCTATCTATCTGGGACAAACAGTCTCTCTGGTGGGCAACGGTCAGGTCTATCCGCCTGAAATTTCTGCAGCACTCGTCGCAAATCTGGGGAAATGGCAGACAAAATCACTCCCTCTCTGAGGATACCAGCCGGCTCTGAAACTCCCGGAGAGTCAGGCACAAAACTCCTAGAAAGAGCATCAGCCTTCACGTTCTTCGAACCAGGCAGGTACGAGACCACGAAATCGAAACGGGAGAAAAACAACGACCAACGAGCCTGTCTAGGATTCAGCCGCTTGGCAGACTCGAGATAAATCAGATTTTTGTGATCAGTTAAGACCACTACACGATGCTTAGCTCCCTCGAGCCAATGTCACCACTCCTCAAATGCCCACTTCATAGCCAACAACTCCCGATTACCAACATCATAATTTCGCTTGGCAGGCGAAAACTTTCTTGAAAAGAAAGCACAAGGCTTCATCACAGAGCAATCAGAGCTTCTCTGCGACAAAACAGCCCCTGCTCCAATCTCAGAAGCATCAACCTCGACCTGAAAAGGAAGAGAGACATCAGGCTGACACAAAACTGGAGCCGAAGAAAACAGGCACTTCAGCTCCCGAAAGGCTTCCACGGCCACAGGAGACCAATTAGTCACATCAGAACCCTTCTTGGTCAAATCCGTCAAAGGTTTAACCACGCCAGAAAAATTAGCAATGAAGCGACGGTAAAAATTAGCAAAACCCAAGAACTTCTGAAGACTCTTAACAGATGTAGGCTGAGTCCAGTCATGAATAGCCAGGACCTTGACTGGGTCCATCTCAATAGTAGAAGGAGAAAAAATAAACCTTCTGTACTCCGAAGAGACATTTTGAGCCCTTCACAAATAAGGCATTAGCACGCAGGACCTGAAATACCATCCTGACCTGCTTCACATGGGACTCCCAGTCCTCAGAAAAGACCAAAATGTCATCCAGATACACAATCATAAATTTATCCAGATATTCTCGGAAGATGTCATGCATGAAGGACTGGAACACAGAAGGAGCATTAGAGAGTCCAAAAGGCATCACCAAGTACTCAAAATGGCCTTCGGGCGTATTAAATGCTGTTTTCCATTCATCCCCCTGCTTAATGCGCACAAGGTTATACGCACCACGAAGATCTATCTTGGCGAACCAACTGGACCCCTTAATCCGAGCAAACAGATCAGACAACAATGGCAAAGGATACTGAAATTTGACCGTGATTTTATTTAGAAGACGATAATCTATACAAGGTCTCAGAGAACCATCCTTCTTGGCCACAAAAAAGAATCCTGCACCAAGAGGGGAGGAGGACGGGCGAATATGTCCCTTCTCTAAAGACTCCTTTATATAGCTCCGCATTGTGGCATGTTCTGGTACAGACAAATTAAAAAGTCGTCCCATAGGGAACTTACTACCAGGAATCAAATTTATAGCACAATCACAATCCCTGTGAGGAGGCAGGGCACCGGATCTGGGCTCATCAAATACATCCTGGTAGTCCGACAAAAACTCAGGGACCTCACAAGGAGTGGAAGAAGCAATTGATACCAAAGGAGCATCGCCATGAATCCCCTGGTAACCCCAACTTGACACAGACATAGCTTTCCAATCCAGAACTGGATTATGGGCCTGCAGCCATGGCAGACCCAACACGACAACATCATGCAAATTATGCAGCACAAGAAAGCGAATCACCTCCTGATGCACAGGAGTCATGCACATGGTCACTTGAGTCCAATATTGAGGCTTATTCTCAGCCAATGGTGTAGCATCAATTCCCCTCAGTGGAATAGGGAATTCCAAAGGCTCCAGGACAAAACCACAGCGCCTGGCAAACGACAAATCCATCAGATTCAGGGCAGCACCTGAATCCACAAAAGCCATAACCGAGTAGGATGACAAAGAACAAATTAAAGTAACAGACAAAATGAATTTAGGCTGTATAGTACCAATGGTGACAGGTTTAGCGATTTTTTTAACGCGCTTAGAGCATGCTGAGATAACATGAGTTGAATCACCACAGTAAAAGCACAACCCATTTTGACGTCTATGATTTTGCCGCTCAATTCTGGTCAGAACTCGGTCACATTGCATAGACTCAGGTCTCTGTTCAGAAAACACCGCCAGATGGTGCGCAGATTTGCGCTCCCGCAAACGCCGATCAATCTGAATGGCCAAAGCCATTGAGTCATTCAGACTTGCAGGCGTGGGGAACCCCACCATAACATTCTTAATGGCTTCAGAAAGACCTTCTCTGAAATTTGCAGCCAGGGCACACTCATTCCATTGAGTAAGAACCGACCATTTCCGAAATTTTTGACAATACACCTCAGCTTCATCCTGGCCCTGGGAAAGAGCCAGCAAGGCCTTTTCTGCCTGGTTCTCAAGATTAGGTTCCTCATAAAGCAGTCCAAGCGCCAGAAAAAACGCATCCACATTCAGCAATGCAGGATCTCCTGGCACCAGAGAGAAAGCCCAAACTTGAGGGTCGCCACGTAACAAGGAGATAACAATTTTAACTTGCTGAGCGGAATCACCAGAGGAACGAGGTCTCAAAGATAGAAATAATTTACAATTATTCTTAAAATTCAGAAATCTAGATCTATCTCCAGAAAACAACTCAGGAATAGGTATTTTTTGCTCTGACATAGGGCTATGAACAACAAAATCCTGAATGCTTTGCACCCTTGCAGCAAGATGACCCACACTAGAAGTCAGACTCTGAATATCCATGTCTGCAGCTGAACACAAAACCACCCAGAGATTAAGGGGATGAGAGAAGCTGGATAGACTGCAGCAAAGATAGAGAGGGAAAAAAAAAATTGTACTCAGGGCTTCTCTTATCCCACTTCTGCGATGCATAAAACACTTGTTCGGCCTGCTGTACTGTTATGATCCTAGTGGCTGAGGATCACAAAACGGACTAGCTAAGTTTATGAACATAGACACGAGCTCTAGGGAGGTGGTAACTGGACTGACCGCAAACCTGATCCTAACCAACACACTAAAGGTAGCCGGTGAACGTGCCTAAAATCCTAGACGTCTCGACGCAGCCTGAGAAACTATCTACTCCTAGAGGGAAAGTAAGACCTCACTTGCCTCAAGAGAAATCACCCCAAAGATATAGGAAGCCCCCAACAAATAATAACGGTGAGGTAAGGGGAAAACACAAACGTAGAAATGAAAACAGATTCAGCAAATGAGGCCCGCTAATACTAGATAGCAGAAGACAGATGGGGAACTGTGCGGTCAGTAAAAAACCCTATGCAAAATATCAGGGCCGGACTGGGACTAAAATTCAGCCCTGGCATTTGAAGTTACACAGGCCCACTTGTCACATGGTGACTGTATAATATCTTTGTACACTTGTAGGCAGGGCCGGTTTTAGGCAAAGTGGGGCCCTAGGCAAAGTTTAAAATGGGTCCCCAAATGCAAACATATTGCACATCACACAGAAGCCTTTCTGTTGTATTTACGTGCGCTGAGTTCAGGCCGCTAAACGAGTTTGATCGACAATACTGAAGTTGTTCAACGCTTGTTTCCCGGCCTCTTTCCACCAGCTGAGGAATAATGATGAGACAGAACGATCACTAATAGATCACCATACAGTATCATGTTTTCAGCAGCACATCTACAGTTTACACTGGCAATGTGCTGCTGACAACAAGGCTTTTTGTTCCAGCAAAAACAATCCGAATATGCAGCATTTTACTTGTTTAGTAAAATACACCCCATAGTCCTCCATATATTATAATGTGCTCCACAGTCCTCCATATAGTATAATACACTCCCTATAGTCCTCCATATATTAAAATACACTGCTCAGTCCTCCACATAGTATAATACACTCCTCATAGTCCTCCATATAGCATAATACAATCCTCATAGTCCTCCATATAGCATAATACAATCCTCATAGTGCTCCATATAGTATAATGCACCGCCACAGTCATCCATGTAGTACAATTCACTTCCCATAGTATAATGCACCCCATAGTTCTTCATATAGTATAACGTATTCCCCATAGTCCTCGATACAGTATAATGCAGCCCACATATAGTATAATGCAGCCACCCCAGAGTATAATGCAGCCACCCCAGAGTATAATGCAGCCACCCCAGAGTATAATGCAGCCACCCCAGAGTATAATGCAGCCACCCCACAGAGTATAATGCAGCCACCCCAGAGTATGTAACCCCATAGAATATAATACAGCCCACCTCCCCATAATATATAATGTAGCCCCCCATAGAATATAATGCAGCCCCCCATAGTATATAACGCAGCCTCCCCCATAGAATATAATATACCCCCACAATAGTATATAACACAGCCACATAGTACATAACATGGCCTCCCCCATAGAATATAATATACTCCCCATAGTATATAGCAAAGCCCGCATATTATATAGCACAAACCGCATAGTATACAGCACAGCCTGCATACTATAGCACAGCTCGCGTAGTAGATAACACAGCCCACACAGCAGTATTCAGCACAGACCACACAGTAGTATACAGCACAGACCACATAGTAGTATACAGCACAGCCCACGTAGAAGTATACAGCACAGTCCACACAGTAGTATACAGCACAGCCCACAGAGTAATATATACAGCACAGCCCACAAAGTAATATATACAGCACAGCCCACAAAGTAATATATACAGCACAGCCCACAGAGAACTATATACAGCACAGCCCACAGAGAACTATATACAGCACAGCCCACAGAGAACTATATAAAGCACAGCCCAGAGTACTATATAAAGCACAGCCCAGAGAGTACTATATACAGCACAGCCCAGAGAGTACTATATACAGCACAGCCCAGAGAGTACTATATACAGCACAGCCCACAGAGTACTATATACAGCACAGCCCACAGAGTACTATACACAGCACAGCCCACAGAGTACTATATACAGCACAGCCCACAGAGTACTATATACAGCACAGCCCACAGAGTACTATATACAGCACAGCCCACAGAGTACTATATACAGCACAGCCCACAGAGAACTATATACAGCACACAGTAGTATACAGCACAGAGCACAGCCCACAGAGAACTATATACAGCCCACAGTAGTATACAGCACAGAGCACAGCCCACAGAGAACTATATACAGCACAGAGCACAGCCCACAGAGAACTATATACAGCCCACAGTAGCATACAGCACAGAGCACAGCCCACAGATAACTATATACAGCCCACAGTAGTATACAGCACAGAGCACAGCCCACAGAGAACTATATACAGCACAGAGCACAGCCCACAGAGAACTATATACAGCCCACAGTAGCATACAGCACAGAGCACAGCCCACAGATAACTATATACAGCCCACAGTAGTATACAGCACAGAGCACAGCCCACAGAGAGCTATATACAGCCCACAGTAGTATACAGCACAGAGCACAGCCCACAGAGAGCTATATACAGCCCACAGCAGTATACAGCACAGAGCACAGCCCACAGAGAACTATATACAGCCCACAGCAGTATACAGCACAGAGCACAGCCCACAGAGAACTATATATAGCACAGAGCACACAGTAGTATACAGCACAGAGCACAGCCCACAGAGAGCTATATACAGCCCACAGCAGTATACAGCACAGAGCACAGCCCACAGAGAACTATATACAGCCCAGAGTAGTATACAGCACAGAGCACAGCCCACAGAGAGCTATATACAGCCCACAGTAGTATACAGCACAGAGCACAGCCCACAGAGAACTATATACAGCCCACAGCAGTATACAGCACAGAGCACAGCCCACAGAGAGCTATATACAGCCCACAGCAGTATACAGCACAGAGCACAGCCCACAGAGAACTATACACAGCCCACAGCAGTATACAGCACAGAGCACAGCCCACAGAGAACTATATATAGCCCACAGCAGTATACAGCACAGAGCACAGCACACAGAGAACTATATACAGCCCACAGCAGTATACAGCACAGAGCACAGCCCACAGAGAACTATATACAGCCCACAGCAGTATACAGCACAGAGCACAGCCCACAGAGAACTATATACAGCCCACAGCAGTATACAGCACAGAGCACAGCCCACAGAGAACTATATACAGCCCACAGCAGTATACAGCACAGAGCACAGCCCACAGAGAACTATATACAGCCCACAGCAGTATACAGCACAGAGCACAGCCCACAGAGAACTATATACAGCCCACATCTCTTCTCTTCCTCCCCTCACCTCCTCCGAGAATGGCCCCACAGTCCAGAAAAAAAAAAAAACTCTCCTCACCTCTCCTCGTGCCCAGCGTTGCTTCCTGGTTCCTGCTCCTGTCTCAGCAGCTGCAGTCTGCCCGGGACACAGCAGGTGTGCGATGATATGACATCATCGCGCACCCGCAGTGTCAGAGGCAGAGCGGGGAATGATGGGAGAGGAGCGTCTGTAGACGCTCTCTCCTCCATCATTGCATTCAACTGTACCGGCGTCTATACGCCGGTATAGTTGAATGCGACGGCGGGGGCGGCGGATTGAGCGGCCCACCACTGGCACCGGCCCTTCTGGCATTTGCCAGAAGTGCCCTATGGCCAGTCCGGCCCTGCAAAATATCCACGCTGAGAATACAAGAACCCCCACACCAACTAACGGTGTGAGGGGAGAAACTCAGCCCCCTAGAGCTACCAGCAAGCAAGGAAATCACATATTAGCAAGCTGGACAAGAAACAAAAATAAACCAAGAAACATATGACCACTGATGGTCAAAAAATGAACCAAGCAAAACTTTGCTTCTCTTGAAGAGACTGATAACGAAGGACTGCAGGAGAGCTCCAAAATAGCACTGAAGACATTGACAGCAGGCAACAACTGAGAGTCCAGGTGGACTAAATAGGAAACCAGCTAAGAGATAACGAGACAGCTGATCCAGCCTCAGACCTGCAGAATGACACAAAGAACCACCAGAGGGAGCCCAAAGACAGCACTCACACAGTATCAGTTGTGACCACAAGAGGGAGCCCAAAAACAGAGTTCACAACAGTGCTTACTCAATGGAATGAGTGTGCCCTGGCAGCAATTTTCAGAAAGGGTCTTTCTGAAGCCCTTAAGGATGTTATGGTGGGGTTCCCCACGCCTGCTGGTCTGAATGAGTCAATGTCTTTGGCCATTCAGGTTGATCGGCGTTTGTGCGAGCGCAAAGTTGTGCACCATTTGGCGGTGTCCTCTGAGCGGAGGCCTGAGCCTATGCAATGTGATAGGACTTTGACCAGAGCTGAACGGCAAGAACACAGACGTCAGAATGGGCTGTGTTTTTACTGTGGTGACTCCTCTCATGCTATCTCTGATTGCCCTAAGCGCACTAAGAGGTTCGCTAGGTCTGTCACCATAAGTACTTTGCAGCCTAAATTTCTCTTATCTGTTACCCTGATTTGCTCACTGTCGTCCTACTCTGTTATGGCATTTGTGGATTCAGGCGCTGCCCTGAACTTGATGGACTTGGAGTTTGCCAGGCGCTGTGGTTTTTCCTTGGAGCCTTTGCAGAGTCCTATTCCCTTAAGGGGGATTGATGCTACGCCATTGGCCAAGAATAAACCTCAGTACTGGACTCAGCTGACCATGTACATGGCTCCCGCACATCAGGAAAATATCCGCTTTTTGGTGTTGCATAATTTGCATGATGTTGTCGTGTTGGGTTTGCCATGGTTACAGGTTCATAATCCAGTACTGGATTGGAAATCAATGTCTGTGTCTAGTTGGGGTTGTCAAGGGATACATGGTGATGTTCCTTTGATGTCAATTTCTTCTTCCACTCCTTCTGAAGTCCCTGAGTTTTTGTCGGATTACCAGGATGTATTTGATGAGCCCAAGTCCAGTGCCCTACCTCCTCATAGGGACTGTGATTGTGCTATTAATTTGATTCCTGGTAGTAAGTTCCCTAAGGGCCGACTGTTCAATTTATCTGTGCCAGAACATGCCGCTATGCGGAGTTATGTAAAGGAGTCCTTGGAGAAAGGGCATATTCGCCCGTCTTCATCGCCGTTGGGAGCAGGGTTCTTTTTTGTGGCCAAGAAGGATGGCTCTCTGAGACCCTGTATAGATTACCGCCTTCTCAATAAAATCACGGTCAAATTTCAGTACCCTTTGCCTCTGTTGTCTGATTTGTTTGTTTGGATTAAGGGGGCTAGTTGGTTTACCAAGATTGACCTTCGAGGGGCGTATAATCTTGTGCGTATTAAACAGGGCGATGAATGGAAAACAGCATTTAATACGCCCGAGGGCCATTTTGAGTACCTGGTGATGCCATTCGGGCTTTCTAATGCTCCATCTGTGTTTCAGTCCTTTATGCATTACATCTTCCGGAAGTATCTGGATAGGTTCATGATCGTATATTTGGATGATATTTTGGTCTTTTCGGATGATTGGGAGTCTCATGTAAGGCAGGTCAGGATGGTGTTCCAGGTCCTTCGTGCTAATGCGTTGTTTGTGAAGGGCTCTAAATGCCTCTTTGGAGTTCAGAAGGTTTCCTTTTTGGGCTTCATTTTTTCCCCTTCTACTATCGAGATGGATCCTGTCAAAGTTGAGGCCATTTATGATTGGACTTAACCTACATCTGTGAAGAGTCTTTAGAAGTTCCTGGGCTTTGCAAATTTTTACCGTCGCTTCATCGCTAATTTTTCTAATGTGGTTAAGCCTTTGACTGATTTGACGAAGAAAGGCGCTGATGTGGTGAATTGGTCCCCTGCGGCCGTTGAGGCCTTTCAGGAGCTTAAACGTCGTTTCACTTCGGCCCCTGTGTTGCGTCAGCCAGATGTTTTACTCCCTTTTCAGGTCGAGGTTGATGCTTCTGAGATTGGGATAGGGGCTGTTTTGTCTCAGAGAAGTTCTGATGGCTCCTTGATGAAGCCGTGTGCTTTCTTTTCTAGAAAGTTTTCGCCTGCCGAGCGTAATTATGATGTCGGCAATCGGGAGTTGTTGGCTATGAAGTGGGCATTTGAGGAGTGGTGACATTGGCTTGAGGGAGCCAAACATAGCGTGGTGGTCCTGACTGATCACAAGAATCTGACTTACCTCGAGTCCGCCAAGCGGTTGAACCCTACACAGGCTCGATGGTCACTGTTTTTCTCCCGTTTCGATTTTGTGGTCTCATACCTTCCGGGATCTAAGAATGTGAAGGCTGATGCCCTTTCTAGGAGTTTTTTACCTGATTCTCCGGGAGTCCCTGAGCCGGCTGGTATTCTTAAAGAGGGGGTGATTCTGTCTGCCATCTCCCCTGATTTGCGGCGGGTGCTGCAGGAGTTTCAGGCTGATAGACCTGACCGCTGCCCAGTGGAGAAATTGTTTGTCCCTGATAGATGGACTAGTAGGGTTATTTCTGAGGTTTATTGTTCAGTGTTGGCTGGTCATCCTGGGATTTTTGGTACCAGAGATTTGGTTGCCAGGTCCTTTTGGTGGCCTTCCTTGTCACGGGATGTGTGTTCTTTTGTGCAGTCCTGTGGGACTTGTGCTCGGGCCAAACCTTGCTGTTCTCGTGCCAGTGGGTTGCTTTTGCCTTTGCCTGTCCCGAAGAGGCCCTGGACACATATTTCCATGGATTTTATTTCTGATCTCCCTGTCTCTCAAAGGATGTCTGTCATCTGGGTGGTTTGTGATCGGTTTTCTAAGATGGTCCATTTGGTACCCTTGCCTAAATTGCCTTCCTCCTCTGATTTGGTTCCATTATTTTTTCAGCATGTGGTTCGTTTGCATGGCATTCCGGAGAACATTGTGTCGGACAGAGGTTCCCAATTTGTTTCCAGGTTTTGGCGGTCCTTTTGTGCTAAGATGGGCATTGATTTGTCTTTTTCTTCAGCGTTCCATCCTCAGACAAATGGCCAAACCGAACGAACCAATCAGACCTTGGAAACCTATCTGAGATGCTTTGTTTCTGGTGATCAGGATGATTGGGTGACCTTCTTGCCATTGGCCGAGTTCGCCCTTAATAATCGGGCTAGTTCTGCTACTTTGGTTTCGCCTTTTTTTTGTAATTCTGGTTTTCATCCTCGTTTTTCTTCAGGGCAGCTTGAGTCTTCTGACTGTCCTGGTGTGGATTCTGTGGTGGACAGGTTGCAACAAATTTGGACTCACGTGGTGGACAATTTGACGTTGTCTCAGGAGAGGGCGCAGCGTTTTGCTAACCGACGTCGCTGTGTTGGTCCCCGACTTCGTGTTGGGGATTTGGTTTGGTTGTCTTCTCGTTATGTTCCTATGAAGGTTTCTTCTCCTAAGTTCAAGCCTCGTTTCATTGGTCCTTATAAGATTTCTGAAATTATCAATCCTGTGTCGTTTCGTTTGGCCCTTCCAACTTCTTTTGCCATCCATAATGTGTTCCATAGGTCGTTGTTGCGGAGATATGTGGCGCCTATGGTTCCTTCCGTTGATCCTCCTGCTCCGGTGTTGGTTGAGGGGGAGTTGGAGTATGTGGTGGAGAAGATTTTAAATTCTCGTATTTCGAGACGGAAGCTGCAGTACCTGGTTAAATGGAAGGGCTATGGTCAGGAGGATAATTCCTGGGTTGTTGCCTCCGATGTCCATGCTGCCGATTTGGTTCGTGCCTTTCATTTGGCTCGTCCTGATCGGCCTGGGGGCTCTGGTGAGGGTTCGGTGACCCCTCCTCAAGGGGGGGGTACTGTTGTGAATTCCGTTCTCGAGCTCCCTCCTGTGAGTTCTGTCCTTGGACACCCTCTGGTGGCTTTGAATGGAACTACTGATCTTTGAGGTTGGCTTTCTCAGCTGCCCTCGTTTATTGCTTCTGCTCGCTTCCCTATTTAACTCTGCCCCGGTCGTTAGTCCATGCCAGCTGTCAATGTTTCAGTACTGGTTCAGATCTTTCTTGGAATTTTCAGATGACCTGACTACTCCAGCAGAAGCTAAGTCCTTGCTAATCATTTGCTGTTCATTGTTTTTTTGAATATATTTTTCAGTACATGTTATGTTTCAGTCCAGCCTGCTATTATGATATTTCCTTGCTAGCTGGAAGCTCTGGGGGTGCAGAGCTGCACCTCCACACCATGAGTCGGTGTGGAGGTCTTTTTGCACACTCTGCGTGGTTTTTGTAGTTTTTTATACTGACCGCATAGTTCCCTTTCCTATCCTCTGTCTTTCTAGAGAAGATTCGGCCTCCTTTGCTAAAATCTGTTTCATTCCTGTGTTTGTCACTTCCCTCTTAACTCACAGTTAATATTTGTGGGGGGCTACCTTTACTTTGGGAAATTTCTCTGAGGCAAGGTAGGCTATTATTTCTATATTTAGGGGTAGTTAGCTCTTAGGCTGTGAAGAGGCGTCTAGGGAGAGTTAGGTATGCTCCACGGCTATTTCTAGTGTGTGTGATAGGATTAGGGATTGCGGTCAGTAGAGTTACCACTCCCTCAGAGCTTGTCCCAGGTTTTCTGTTTTAACCATCAGGTCACTTCGGGTGCTCCTAACCACCAGGTCATAACAGACGACCATCATTAAGAAGGGAGGCATGTAAGAGGGTGGTGCTGTTATGGACAGTAAGAAACACGCTGTCACTTTAAGAGGCTGCATCCCCTTGCCTGGTGTGAGATGGAATGGTCTGCTCCCCCCTGCTCTAATCGTTGTGATGAACCAGTCAGTGCAGAGTGGAGGGGTGGAGCTGAAGCAGCGTGTGGGAGAAGAAGCTGAGACAGAAGACGGTGTGCTGTTTTGCTGCAATAAGGGTTACACAGCTTGGTACTTAGTGCGTTTTTGAAATAGACTTTTACAGTTACAGCAAAGGTGGCTGTTCTGTGCTAGTTTGTGAAGCCACGAAGATACTGAGAAAGGGACTTACAGTTTCCAGGAGCATCCCTAGGATCCAGAAGCAAGGAGAAGACCACACTTCGCAGAGCTGACAGGAATCCGTGCGCACCACCGTATTGGACTTCTGGGGGCCCCCTGGGACTGGACCTGTGTCCCCAACATCACCGTGAGTTTGTTCCTGTTTGGTGCACCTGTTAGGGCCTAGTGCAGGCTTCAGTAGTTAGAACACAGTAGTCATGTGGCCTGCGTAGTAAAGGCCAGGGAGGTTATACATAGAGTAGCATCGATACTTGTTTTATTGTTTAAAGCTGCTTGTGAGACAAATTCTGAGTTTGTAATTGTTGGAGCACCGTGCTATTTTACGGACAAGATAACTCATGTACATTGTCTTTTGCTATTGTAAACCCCTGTTTGCATCTTCCTTGTTCCTCCCATTCCGTCTCCCAATAAATCTACCCTTTGTTGTTTGCACCTCATCTTGTGTACAGTAGTCTTCCTGCACCGTGGTGGTCCCCCGGCCATCGCTTCACTTGTTGCACTGAGATGATAAGCGACTGTTCCGTGTCCCTGGCCAAAAATTGAATAGGACTGTTCTGTGTCCCTATAGGGCTGAGAGAGCCCATACTACCCTCAAAGGAAGGGGGGTAGCATGACCAGATTGGGTCACACAGAAACTGTTTTTTTGTTGTTTCTTTTTGTTTCACTTGTTGCGCCCCTTCTGTTGGAAAAGGAGAACATCGCCTGAGGACTGCATCCTGGCTCTCGTGCGGCTGCAGCAACAGACTGTTTTTAGGACAGGCAGAGCACATTGCACAAAAAACTGCTATTTTCTAAGGAAGGGGGACAACTTCTCTCCCCTCAAGGACTGTGGACCTTATTTTTGTAAATATGTTTATGTCCTGTGAACAGGAATGGGACTGATGTTCAACATTCGTTGTCGTGGAAAGAGATTTTCTTTTACCACGGATAATCTGATGGCCTAGTCATATTTTGAAAAATATGTATCTGTAACCTGGAGGACTGTGAGCCAGGAAATTGTGATTTTATTAATGGACTCTACTGTGGAGCAAACGGGCTTTCCCTGATGGCGGCAGGTGGCGTCCGGTGTCTCCTAGTGAGCCAGAAAAGAAAAAAAAAGGATTTTGTTCAAGCATGTTACCTCCTGGTGTGGAGTATTTGTTGTAACCAATAAATGTGTTCGGTGAATGGTCCGGGACGACCATTGTTAAAGGAAGGGGGAATGTAAGGGGCACAAGGAGGTGTCCGTAAATATGAATGTTTGCCTTCCTTGTAATGCTATTGTAAATAATTCATATTGTGAATATTTATGGTACCTGTTGTGTAAATGCTATACAGGATTTCTGTTATACTTGTAGGGAAAGTGTAGTACCCTATTTTGGCCGCTAGATGGGGGTGGAGAGTTATTCAGCTTCTAAATAGTTAAGTGGAGGAGCTAGCAGCAGTTAATCTGGGAAACAGCCGGAAATTTGAATCAGTTGGGCAGGAGCACCCTGTCAGGGCAGTCAGCTCTGCAGCAGCCCAAGATCCAGTCAGGCAACATCAGGGCCAGGAAGGCTATGAGAGAAAGAAGGAATGCATTGAATGGGTCACTGACAGCGCAGTATAAGTTGGACTGCGGCTGTAGGTGCTAGAAAAGAATTAAGCACTACGGACAGGTCACTCAGAATGTGGCGGCTTGCTAAGTGGATGGATTCGGGACCAGGGCAAAATGGTTTAGAAGAATCCCTACTAAAGTAAGACTGGGCACAGAGGATGCTGGAGGACCGGTGAGCATGGTCCTTCTGGAAGCGGGCTTAGTAAAGATGAAGGAAAGACAGAGAAAGAGGAGAAGCTGTGTAATGCAAAGCCTGAGGTAAATGCTGACAAGGAAAGAGAGGAGACAGGGACAGATAAGGGATTGTGTATTCTAAAGCCTGCTGTCAATGCTAAAGAGAACCATTACGTGCCTGTTTCTAGGAAAGTTCATTGTTCAAGCGTTCAACGGGACTGTGACTGTTTATTCTGCTTCGGCTGAGGAAAACGTGCAGATCTTTAAAGGAAGCCCTGAGAGAAAAGGAGCTGCAGGTATGCTGACTGAAAGTCATGGAGTCTATGTGAGGGGAGGTCCGGGTGTGCAAGAGACTTTTACCTCCGCCACGACTACTGCCCTGGCAGACCCTTACATTTATTGTAACATCATGACAAATGACTGTCAGCTGGCTGCTGTTTTTCTGAATTTGTACGCAACAAATTGCAAAAAAATCTACATTCTAGAGATAACTCTGAGACCCCCTAACCATCACTAGAATGAATATTGGTCCTTACCCCTGTTCTGGAGACATAAAATATGTCAGCAGTATTTTTCATGATGTGAAATAGGAGAAATATATTCAGATAAGTACATCCACAATTAGTAATTATTCTCCATTCATGAATATAAGTGAAGCTTTTGTCCATATTTTATTCTCGTAAAATAGCTAGCAGACAAGTAAAGGAACTAAGATTGAAAAAAAAAATAAAAAGAAAAAAGATCATATAACTAGAAATCTGTCACTTAGATACTGAAAGGAGGGGAAAATTCAGCTCCAAGATAGAAAGGCTGCTTCATCTGATGGCACCCTCAGGCCGGTGACAAGAAATTTGCCTAGAGCTATTTGGGCTTCTGGTGAGATGGAAAAATCTAAAATGAAAGTAAGAAGTATGTATTCACCGTGAAAGATTAAAGCAAACAGGTAGACTAAATTCCTTCTATAGCCTGCAATGGGACACATTTGAGAGATGATTACAGTGTTGAAATTCACAAGCATAAAAATGTGCCTACGTGTCTTGTTTTCCCCAGTAAGGTAAAATACTGTATATATTGTAGGACAAAAGCCACCATCTTTTGACTACTAATGAAGATACTGTTGTAAAAACAGATATAAGGTAGGCTAGTTAGTGCATAAAGACAACCTCAATCAAACCTATTGGAAGGAAAATGTTTAATTTAATTAACCCCTTAGCGACATCTCCTGCAAGTGCCTAACAACATGATTGGCTTTAAGCAAGATAGGTCTCTGAGCAAAAGTTAAAAGTGGGGCTCAAAATGCAACTTATTGCCCCATAACAGAGAAACAATTAGGTTGCATTTATACAAGTGTATTTAAAACTTTTATCTCTGAGACTGTGTTGTCTTTACATATAGTACTTCATGATAGTGGTAAAATTTGTTCGATATGACTTGCATTTATTTGTTAAAAAGTCAGAAATTTTATGAAAATGTGGAAAATTTTCAATTTTATCCCCTTAAATCAGAGAGTTATGTCACATAAAATAATAAATAACATTTCCCACATGTCTACTTTACATCAGCACAATTTTTGAAACATAAACTTTTGTTAGGAAGTAAGTTAGAAGGGTTAAAAGTTGTTGACCAGCGATTTCTTATTTTTCCAACAAAATTTACAAAATCATTTTTTTTAGGGACCACATCACATTTGAAGGGACTTTGAGGGAATTATATGACAGAAACTACCCAAAAGTGACACCATTCTAAAAACTACACCTCTCAATGTGTTCAAAACCACATACAGGAAGTTTATTAACCCTTCAGCTGCTTCACAGGAATTAATGGCATGTGGAAGGGAAAAATGAACATTTAACTTTTTGGCTGCAAAAATTTAACTTTAGACCCATTTTTTATTTTTGCAAAGGTAACATGAAAAATTGGACCCCAAGATTTGTTGAGCAATTTCTCCTGAGTACATCGTTACCCCATATGCGTGGAAAAACCACTGTTTGGGCACATGGCAGAGCTCAGAAGGGATGGAGTGCCATTTGAGCTTATAACGTTGAGCCGTGAAAATAAGAAAATCACATTTTTCCCACAAAAAATGTTTTTTTAGACCCAAATTTTGCATTTTGACAAGGGTAACAGGAGAAATTGCACCATACAACTTGTTGTGCAACTTCTTCTGAGTATGCCTATACCCCATATGTGGGGGAAAACTACTGTTTTAGCGCAGGACAGGGCTCAGAAAGAAACAAGCGTCATTTGACTTTTTGCATTCAAAATTTGCTGGAATTATTTGCGTAAGCCATGTCACGTTTGGAGAGCCCTTGATGTGCCTAAACAGTGTAAACCCCCCATATTTTTGAAACTAGACCCTTCAGGGAACTTATCCAGATGTGTGGTGCGCACCTTGAACCCCTTGGTGCTTTACAGACGTTTATTATGTCGAGCTGTGAAAATAAAAAATCACTTTTTCCCACCATTGTTTTGTTTTCACAAGGGTAACAAGAGAAAATGCACCATAAAATTTGTTGTGCAATTTCTTCTTGGTACGGTGATACCCAAAATGTGGAGAAAAACTACTGTTTGTGCACACGGCAAGGCTCAGAATGGAAGGAGCGCCACTTGACTTTTTTAATGCAAAATTTGCTGGAATCATTAGTGGATGCCATGGGGAGTTTAAATAGCCACTGATGTGCCTAAAGAGTGGAAACCCCCAAGAAGTGACATTTTAGAAACTAGACCCCTCAAGCAACTTATCTGGATGTGTGGTGAGTACCCGGAACCCCCGGGTGCTTCATAGAAGTTTATAATGTTGAGCAGTGAAAAAAAAATCATAATTCAACATAGGAAAAGGAGAAAAGGATTAAATCAGTGCTCATTTCTATCTTTTATTTAATCCATTGCTTGAAAAAAGCTGAAAACGTACGTGTTAAATGTCAAGGGGCAAAACATCCCCCGCACATCTGACGGGTTTCAGACTTCATGTCCTAACTCATGAATTTTTATGGAAATCACCTGGTGCCGTTTTTTTCTCTTTGCCTGCAAAGACTCATGGCGGAGCTCCGAAATAATGGAGTGACATTTTGGAATGCAGACTTTGATGGATTATTCTGTAGTTGTCATGTTGGGCTTGAAGAACTCCTAATGTGCCTAAACAGTGGAAACCTCCCACAAGTGACCCCATTTTGGAAACTAGACCCCTCAAGGAACTTATCTAGATGTACGGTGAGCAATTTAAACCCCCAGTTGCTACACAGAAGTTAGTAACGTTGAGCCATGTAAATAAAAAAAAAACACATTTTTTCCGACAAAGATGTTCATTTAGCCCAAAATGTTTTATTTTCACAAGGTTAACAAGGTAAAATTGACCCAAAAATTTGTCTTGCAATTTCTTTTGAGTACACTAATACCTCATATGTGGCTGAAAAGGCACAGTGCAAAGTTGAGAAGAGAAGAAGCGCCATATTTGAGTTGAGAGTTTGCTGGACTCGTATGAGGGTGCCATGTCACATTAGTAGAGTCCCTGAGGTGCCAGAATAGCAGAACTCCCATAATTGATCCCATTTACAAACTACTCTTCTCAATGAATTCATCTATGGGTGCAGTAATATTGATACCACAGGTGTGTCACAGAGTTCTGTAGCATTGGGCAGTGAAGAAAAAATAATTACATTTTTACCACCAAATTTTAGACAATTTTGTCTCCATTGGGGTTTTCCAGAAACAAGCAGCAGTGGATGTTGCTGAGTGAAAATTGCAAACTGCCATTGTGGTGCCCGTACATTGCAGTCATTAGTACGTGGTGGGCACCAGTATGTGGCAGTGCCCAGCTCATGCTTCTGGAGACATACACCTGTAAATTATGCAGGCTGTCAACGCTACAGAAATGACAAACTTGTGGACACCAAATGTGGTTTAGGCACACCATTGTGCTCCGAAGGGAGTTGGAAATTGGATTTGGAAGGGCAGAATTTGCTGAATTTCTTTTAGGGGGCGGGGACCTATAGCACTTTTATTTCCAAAGCCTTTGTACAACCAGTAACATGGAAGTCCCCTATATTTGTTACAGAGCTGAGCGGGAACTTGCTTTTTTGTGGAATGATTTAAAGCTTTTTAGGGAACATTTTACATAACATTTTGGATCACATTTATCCGGTGCTCTATGTTGGGCATTTACATCGAGTTTTCCATCAAAATCTCTGAGTGACATGTTTCAGATGAAACCCCGAAGGGATCCATTCACTGTAATGCAGCAGCAGAGTTACTCTGGGCTCCATCTGGCCTCTGTTCAGTGATGTCCTTCTTTTCAGAAGTGCACAGTGGACAACTGCGCTTTTTTGAACTCCTAAAAAGAGGGACACCACTGGATTACAGGCAAGCACATGGTGTCCATCAGCCTCATTATAGGGAATTTTCCACCAGAGATTGCGTCTGAATCACGTTTTTCAGAGATTTATACGGATACCCCCATGAAAGCGCTCAGCATAGAGCACAGGATAAATGTGAGCCAAGACTTAATGCCATCTTTGGGAGGCATAATGAAAAAATCAACAGCAGGTCTAGAATTGGTTTTATATTTTACGCCATTACTCGTACGGTATAAGCAATTAGGCAACTTTATTTTTCAGGTTGGTGTGATTACAGCGATACCAGATATATAGATTTATTTATGTTTGGATGCTGTCACAAACTAAAAGACGCTTTTTATTGCAAAAATTGCTATATTTTGATAGCTATAATTTTTTCAGATTTCAGTCATATAAGTGCTTGTTTTTTTGCAGAACGAGTTGACGTTTTTATTGGTACCATTTTTGGGCATGTGACATTTTTTGATTGCTTTCTATTCCGATTTTTGTTAGGCAGAATGAACAAAACCCAACAATTCAGGAATTATTATTATTTTTTTAAATGCCGTTCTGCATGTGGTAAAATTGATAAGGCAGCTTTAATCTTCAGGTCAGTATGATCACAGCGATACCACATTTATATAGTTTTTTATGTTTTAGCACTTTTACACAATAAAAACTATTTTATAAAAAAAATAATTATTTTTGTAGTGCTTTATTCTGAGAGCTATAACTTTTTCATTTTTCCACTGACGGAGCTGTATGGCAGCTTGTTTTTTGCAGGACAAGATGACATTTTCAGAGATTCCATTTTCATTTAGGATGGTCTTTTTAATTGTGTTTTATTCCACATTTTGTTCGACTGGAACATAATAAAGCATAGTTTTTTGCCGTGTTTTGTATTTTTTTGTAAACTGTGTGCACTGAAGGGGTTAACTAATGGGACAGTTTTATAGGTCGAGCATTTCCAGTCGCGGTGATACCAAATACGTGTATTTTATTTTATTTTTGCACAAATAAATGTATTGGATTCATATTAATTCATTTCTTTTTGTTCTGTATTTTATGATTTTTTTTAGATTTGTACTATTTTTATTGACTTAAAAAAAAAATAAAAAAATAAAAATAGTTTTACATTATACCAGGATGGGACATCAATTTCCAACTTTCAGATCGCTGATCAAATGCTCTACAATGTTTCTACATTGCAGGGCATCAGACCAGAGTCTGACATGCAGGGAGGAGACATGTCAGCTCATGCTCTGAGACTGAGCTGACAGGCCACTGTCCCTGGGTGATCCCATGGCCATATTTATGCCCAGGGTCACCATTGAGATCATCGGCATAATGTTATCGCATCACATTGTGCTGAATGGAGCACAGAGGGAGGGAGCTCCCTCCCTCACTATTGACAGCAGCATCACAGAGGTTAAATGCCCATGATTGGTGCTAGCAACGATCGTGGGCATTGCCGCAGGTTGCAAGCTCTCACATAGAGCTGACACCCACACTCAATTGTGGTGGTGCTCAGCGTTAGCCAGCGTGATCACAGCGCCGTATGTGTACAGCGGTTTGTGGGAACACAGGGGTTTTACCCCTTTCTGACATTGGATGGGATAGTATGTCCGATGTCAGAATCCCCACTTTGAGGTGGGCTCCGGCGGTGAGCCCATCTCAAAGCCACGACATGTCAGCTGTTTTCAATCTCTGACAGCGGCTTTTAAGATGCGCTTCTGGCCATCGGGCCTGAAATGCGAGCACCGCTGACCCCCATCACATGATCGGATTGCTATGAGCGCCACCCTGTGTTTGGCGCTAATAGCAATGCAGTAATTCTGCTACATACGGGTGATCTGAGCATCGCCTATATGTAGCAGAGTTATGGCAGCTTCTAGCCTCCCATGGAGGCTATTGAAGCATGCCAAAAGTTGAAGAAAAATGTGGTTAAAAATATGGAAAAAAAACAAAAGTTCAAATCACCCCCTTTCGCCCCATTCAAAATAAAACAATTAAAAAAAAATCAAATATACACATATTTGGTATTGCTGCATTCAGAATCACCTGATCTATCGATAAAAAAAGGATTAAACTGATCGCTAAATGGCGTAATGAGAAAAAGAATTAAAACTCCGGAATTACGATTTTTTTGGCCATCGCGACATTGCATTAAAATGCAATAACAGGCGATCAAAAGATTTCATCTACACAAAAATGGTAAAATTAAATAATACGTCAGATCGGCATGCAAAAAATAAGCCCTCACCCAACCTGAGATCACAAAAAATGGAGATGCTACAGGTCTCGGAAAAAGGCGCAATTTTTTTTTTTTTTTTTAGCAAAGCTTTGCATTTTTTCCACCACTTAGATAAAAAAGAACCTAGAGATGTTTGGTGTCTATGAACTCGTAATGACCTGGAGAATCATAATTCTTTAGCATTTAGTGAACATATCAAAATAGACAAAAAAAAACAAAACAAGTGTGGGATTGCACTTTTTTTTGTAATTTTATCACCGCACTTGGAATTTTTCCCGTTTTTTAGTACACGACATGGTAAAACCAATGGTATCGTTCAAAAGTACAACTCGTCCCACAAAAAAACAAGCCCTCACGTGGCTATATTGACGGAAAAATAAAGAAAGTTATGGCTCTGGGAAGGAGGGTAGCGAAAGCCGAAAGCGCAAAACCTAAAAAAGCTCCGGTCATGAAGGGGTTAAACATGCGAGATCAACTCTATTGAAGTCGTTTGGCACTTGTTCATCAGCCTCCTTACAAAGACTGACAGATTGTTCTGTCCCCATACAGTATCATACTATCAGGACCACATCTCATGGTGATATGCTGCTGAGAACAATTACTTTTGTTCTGGTATAAGCAATCCAATCACATGATGAATGAGTATCCTTTTGCTACTTTATGGTGCATATACATATGTATATGCACATACAGTTGTGTGACAAAGTGTTTGTCACCCTTAAATGTTTCAGATCACCAAACAAATTAAAATATTAGACAAACGATAACACAAGTAAACACAAAATGCAGTTTTTAAAGAAAGGTTTTTATTATTGAGGGAAAAATAAATCCAAACCTACAGGACCCTGTGTGAAAAAAATGATTGCCCCCCACCCCCTGAAAAACATAAATTAACTGTGGTTTATTACATCATTTGAAAGCTGAGTTCAAATTTCCTAGCCACATCCTGGTCTGATTACTGCCACACCTGTTCTCAATCAAGAAATCACTTAAATAGGACCAGCCTGACAAAGTGAAATAGACCAAAAGATCATAAAAAGCTAGACATTATGCTGCGATCCAAAGAAATTCTGGAACAAATGAGAAACAAAGTAATTGAGATCTATCAGTCTGGAAAATGTTATAAAGCAATTTCTAAAGCTTTGGAACTTCAGCAGACCACAGTGAGAGCCGTTAGCCACAAATAGTGAAAACATTGAACAGTGGTGAACCTTCCCAGGAGTGTCCAGTCTACTAAAATTACGCTAAGAGCGCAGTGACACTCATTGAAGAGGTCACAAAAGACCCCACAACAACATCCAAAGAACTGCTGACCATACTTGCCTCAATTAAGGTCAGTGTTCATGACTCCACCATAAGAAATAGACTGGGCAAAAATGGTCTGCATGGCTGAGTTCCAAGACGAAAATCAATGTTGAGCAATAAGAACTTAAAGGCTCGTCTCAGTTTTGCCAGAAAACATCTTGATGACCCCCCAAGAATTTTGGAATGTCTATGTCCTATTAAATCTGGCATAGAAGTAGCACAGTATTTCAGAAAAGGAACATCACATCAACAGTAAAATATGGTGGTAGTAGTATGCTGGCCTAGGGCTGTTTTGCTGCTTCAGGACCTGGAAGACTTGCTGTGGTAAATGGAATAATGAATTCTCTTCTCTACCAAAAAATCCTAAAGGAAAACGTCCAGCCCTCTGTGACCTCAAGCTTAAGCACACTTGGGTTATGCAGCAGGACAATGATCCAAAACACACCAGCAAGTCCACCTCTCAATGGCTTAAGAAAGAAAAAAAAAATTAAGGCTTTGGAGTCAAAGTCCTGATATTAATAAGATTGAGATGCTCTGACATGACCTTAACAAAGTGAACTGCCTCCCAAGCTCAGAAACCCTCCAATGTGGCTGAATTTCAAAAATTCTGCAATGCTTGATTGCAGTTGTTGCTGCTAAGAGTGGCCCAAGCAGTTATTAGGTTTAGGGGCAATCCCTTTTTCACACAGGGCCCTGTAGGTTTGGATTTACTTTTCCGTTAATAATAAAGACCTTCATTTAAAAAAGGCTTTTTGTGTTTACTTGTGTTATCTTTGTCTAATATTCAAATTTATTTGGTGATCTTAAACATTTAAGTGTGATAACATGCAAATGAATAGGAAATCAGGAAGGGGCAAACACTTTTTCACGCAACTATAGCATACACACACATATGTATATATAGGGCATGCATACACACATGTATACACATGTATACACATAGCACATACAGACACATATGTATACACGTAGCACATATACAGTGCCTTGCGAAAGTATTCAGCTCCCTGGAACTTTTCAACCTTTTCCCACATATCATGCTTCAAATATAAAGATACCAAATGTAAATTTTTGGTGAAGAATCAACAACAAGTGGAACACAATTGTGAAGTTGAACGAAATTTATTGGTTATTTAAAATTTTTTGGGAAATTCAAAAACTGAAAAGTGGGGCGTGCAATATTATTCGGCCTCTTTACTTTCAGTGCAGCAAACTCACTCCAGAAGTTCATTGTGGATCTCTGAATGATCCAATGTTGTCCTAAATGCCTAATGATGATAAATATTATCCACCTTTGTGTAATCAAGTCTCCATATAAATGCACCTGCTCTGTGATAGTCTCAGGGTTCTGTTTGAAGAGAGCATCATGAAGACCAAGGAACACAACAGGCAGGTCAGTGATACTGTTGTGGAGAAGTTTAAAGCCAGATTTGGATACAAAATGATTTTCAAAACTTTAAACATTTTTCTTCAATAAAATTCGATGTATACTCTAACGGGTGATGACTTTTATTAGACTGGCTGTTATTTGCACCGAGCATTTAGGGAAATCCGAGAAAAATGTAATTTGCATAATAATTTTGAACATGGTGTAAGCTTGTACTGTTAAAATATTATATTACTTTCCCTGCATAATAAATATCACTAAAAATGTAAAGGTAAGAAAAATATTTTTTTTTCACTGAGAATGGTGTGCTGCCTTTGTTTTTTTGATTTCTACAATTGAAGTTTGGTCTATGCCTGGGGGGCTCTGCACCTTATTTTTTCCTTTTTTTAATCTTGCTTTGTGCTGCTCTAATTCTCTTTTTTTTAATATTAAACTGACTATAATAATAAAGGAAAGGCCAAAGCAAAGATGCGCCCCCACCCCCACCCATGGTGTGGGCAGAGTCCCGCATGACAATGGTTTGGAGGTGGTGGGTCTATTGAGGTAGGGGGGTGGGTATGGGTTCAGACAGTTATAAGGCCATTAAGGGGAGGGGTCCCAGGAGTTAGGAACAGTCCCCCTGTAGTGCAGCAGAGCTCTTGTCCTCTGTAGTGCAGCTCCTGGACAGCCTGAGGGTCATGGTGAAGTCTCAGACACATGGCTAGATGAAGGTGCAGTGGCTAGGATCATTAGTGAGGTAGTGGGGACAGTAGTGGCAGCATTCTCACATGAGTGGCATTCCCGTCAGGTGAGGCCTCCATCTTGGCTGTTGCCCAATGTGGCTCCCCAGACTTGGCGCCAGTGCAGGATCCACTCCATGGATCCTCCAGGCCGGGCACCGGGTAGGAAACATGTGAGTAGGCCCCAGCCTGGGAGGAATCCGTCTGCCAGGCTGAGTCCAGCGGTGGTTAGCAGGCCTCAGCCTGTGTCTGGGGAGGGGTCTGCATGAGCTAGGAATACAGGGAATGATGACATCACGGCTGGCCCCTTCCTCCCCAGATGACAGCAGGACACTCCAGGATGACCAGTATGTAGCCGGTATTACTCTGCCTGTGGGGTTACCGGCCCATTTGGAAAGCTCTAGGATAGCTGTTTCTTCAGTCTCTTCAAGTTGAGCTTTTGATCCAGTGTCATGTCGGTGCAGACGGAGAAGGAGTGTAGGATTCATTTAGATGACAGGGCACATGGGGAAGTGTATGTGTGTTTTGAGGGTCCTTTTGAGGCTCATCTTAAGGCGGCAAGGGAAAAAATTTGGAGGCTTCAAAAAGAATAGGGCAAAGTCAGGTGCCAGTAATACCCATGGGGTAGACACCAGTGAAACCCCCTTATCCAAATAGATTTCATGATAGGGTTAAAGCAGCACTATTGTCATCTGGCTTTGAAGAAGGTTTTAAAATACCTCCACCTCCATATAAAATTCCCCAGGTGCTTAACCACTTTCTGACATATGACGTACTATCCGGTCGAGGTGGTATGGGCCCGTATGACCACAGATGGGATAGTATGTCATCACCGATCAGCCGCGCTCCCGGGGGGAGCGCGGCCGATCGGGGCCTGGTGTCAGCTGACTATTGCAACTGACATCCGGCACTATGTGCCAGGAGTGGTCACGGACCATTCCTGGCACATTAACCCCTGGAACACTGTGATCAAACATGATCGCAGCATCCAGCGGCATATGGAAGGGAGCGTCCTATCTCAATTCCAGTCAATTTTGCATTGAAAAGTCAAATGCGCTCCTTCCCTTCCGAGCTCTGCCATGCGCCCAAACAGTGGTTTACTCCCACATATGGGGTATCAGCGTACTCAGGATAAATTACACAACAACTTTGGGGTCCAATTTCTCTTGTTACCCTTGGTAAAATAAAATAAATTGGAGCTGAAGTAAATTTTTTGTGAAGAAAAGTTAAATGTTCATTTTTTGTTAAACATTCTAAAAATTCCTGTGAAACTCCTGAAGGGTTAATAAACTTATTGAATGTGGTTTTGACCACCTTGAGGGGTACAGTTTTTAGAATGGTGTCACAATTCGGTATTTTCTATCATATAGACCCCTCAAAGTGACTTCAAATGTGATGTGGTCCCTAAACAATAATGGTGTTGTAAAAATGAGAAATTGCTGGTCAAATTTTAACCCTTATAACTCCCTAACAAAAAAATTTTGGTTTCAAAATTGTGCTGATGTAAAGTAGACATGTGGGAAATGTTACTTATTAAGTATTTTGTGTGATATATCTCTGATTTAAGGGTATAAAAATTCAAATTTGGAAATTTGCGAAATTTTTAAAATTTTCACCAAATTTCCATTTTTTTCACAAGTACACGCACGTAATAACAAAGGAATTTTACCACTATCATGAAGTACTATATGTCACGAGAAAACAATGTCAGAATCATCAGGATCTGTTGAAGCATTCCAGAGTTATAACCTCATAAAGGGACAGTGGTCAGAATTGTAAAAATTGGCCCAGTCATTAAAGGGACTCTGTCACCTGAATTTGGAGGGAACAATTTTCAGTCATATGGGCGGGGTTTTCAGGTGTTTGATTCACCCTTTCCTTACCCGCTGGCTGCATGCTGGCTGCAATATTGGATTGAAGTCCATTCTCTGTCCTCCGTAGTACATGCCTGCACAAGGCAATCTTGCCTTAAAAAGTTTAAATGTTCATGTTTTTTTAAACAATCCAAAAAATCCTGTGAAGCACCTGAATGGTTAATAAACTTCGTGAATGTGGTTTTGAGCATCTTGAGGTGTGCAGTTTTTACAATGGTGTCTCTTTTGGGTAGTTTCTATCCTATATAAAAAAATGTTGTAAAAATGAGAATTCGCTGTTTAACTTTTAACCTTTATAACTTCCTAACCAAAAAAAATTTTGGTTCCAAAATTGTGCTGATGTAAGGCTACGTTCACATTTGCGTTGTGCGCCGCAGCGTCGGCGACGCAACGCACAACGCAAACAAAAACGCAGCAAAACGCATGCACAACGCTGCATTTTGCGACGCATGCGTCCTTTTTTTGCTTGATTTTGGACGCACAAAAAATGCAACTTGTTGCGTCCTCTGCGCCATGACGCGTGCGCCGCAGGGACGCATGCATCGCAAAATGCAATGCAACGCATGTCCATGCGCCCCCATGTTAAATATAGGGGCGCATGACGCATGCGGCGACGCTGCGGCGCCTGACGCTGCGGCGCAGAACGCTAATGTGAACGTAGACTTAATTAGACATGTGGGAAATTATAACTTATTAAGTATTTTGTGTGACATATCTCTGTGATTTAAGGGCATGAAAATTCAAAGTTGGAAAATTGCAAAATTTTCAAATTTTTTGCCAAATTTTCATTTTTTTCACAAATAAACTCAAGTCATAATAAAGAAATTTTACCACCATCATGAAGTACAATATGTCACGAGAAAACATTCTCAGATTCACCGGGATCCATGGAAGCATTCCAGAGTTATTACCTCATAAAGGGACAGTGGACAGAATTGTAAAAATTAGCCCCGTCATTAACATGCAAACCACTCTCAGGGGTAAAGGGGTTAATGCCTGAGGGCCTATTTGAAAATCTTGTCATGCCTTTTGGACTAACCAATAAGCCAGCAGTTTTTCAAAAGTTTATGAATTATATATTTTCTGATTGTTTTGGAAGGTTTCTTGTAGTATACCTTGATGACATTCTGTTTTTTTCTTCTGATCTTGCTGCGCACTATGAACATGTCCGTTTTGTTTTACAAAAGTACAGAACAAGCACAGACAAACCAATTTTATTTTCTAAATTGGAAAAATGTACTTTTTATGTTTACAAAATATAATTTCTGGGGTTCATTGTATCAGCTGAAGGGTTTAAGGTGGATCCTGGGAAGGTGCAAGCCATAATTGATTGGTTTCAACCTCGTGATCTTAAATGTTTTCAAGGATTTTCAAAATTACTACAAAAAGTTTATATGGTTTTTTTGCAGTTTGTTAAACCTGTTACTGATCTCGCATGTAAGGGGGCGGATCTTAACCCCTTAAGCCCCGAGGGTGGTTTGCACGTTAATGACCGGGCCAATTTTTACAATTCTGACCACTGTCCCTTTATGAGGCTATAACTCTGGAACGCTTTGACGGATCTTGGCGATTCTGACATTGTTTTCTCGTGACATATTGTACTTCATGTTAGTGGTAAAATTTATTCAATATAATTTGCGTTTATTTGTGAAAAAAATGGAAATTTGGCAAAAATTTTGAAAATTTCGCAATTTTCCAACTTTGAATTTTTATGCCCTTAAATCACAGACATATGTCACGCAAAATACTTAATAAGTAACATTTCTCACATGTCTACTTTACATCAGTACAATTTTGGAACCAAAATTTTTTTTTGTGACGGAGTTATAAGGGTTAAAAGTTGACCAGCAATTTCTCATTTTTACAACACCATTTTTTTTTAGGGACCACATCTCATTTGAAGTCATTTTGAGGGGTCTATATGATAGAAAATACCCAAGTGTGACACCATTCTAAAAACTGCACCCTCAAGGTGCTCAAAACCACATTCAAGAAGTTTATTAACCCTTCAGGTGTTTCACAGGAATTTTTGGAATGTTTAAATAAAAATGAACATTTAACTTTTTTTCACACAAAATTTACTTCAGCTCCAATTTGTTTTATTTTACCAAGGGTAACAGGAGAAAATGGACCCCAAAAGTTGTTGTACAATTTGTCCTGAGTACGCTGATACCCCATATGTGGGGGTAAACCACTGTTTGGGCGCATGGCAGAGCTCGGAAGGAAAGGAGCGCCATTTGACTTTTCAATGCAAAATTGACTGGAATTGAGATGGGACGCCATGTTGCATTTGGAGAGCCCCTGATGTGCCTAAACACTGAAACCCCCTACAAGTGACACTATTTTGGAAAGTAGACCCCCTAAGGAACTTATCTTGATGTGTGGTGAGCACTTTGACCCACCAAGTGCTTCACAGAAGTTTATAATGCAGAGCCGTAAAAAAAAAAATCATATTTTTTCACAAAAATGATCTTTTCGCCCCCAATTTTTTATTTTCCCAAGGGTAAGAGAAGAAATTGGACCCCAAAAATTGTTGTGCAATTTGTCCTGAGTACGCTGATACCCCATATGTTGGTGTAAACCATTGTTTGGGCGCATGGCAGAGCTTGGAAGGGAAGGAGCGCCATTTGACTTTTCAATGCAAAATTGACTGGAATTGAGATGGGACGCCATGTTGTGTTTGGAGAGCCCCTGATGTGCCTAAACATTGAAACTCCCTACAAGTGACACCATTTTGGAAAGTAGACCCCCTAAGGAACTTATCTAGATGTGTGGTGAGCACTTTGACCCACCAAGTGCTTCACAGAAGTTTATAATGCAGAGCCGTAAAAATAAAAAATCATATTTTTTCACAAAAATGATCTTTTCGCCCCCAATTTTTTATTTTCCCAAGGGTAAGACTAGAAATTGGACCCCAAAAATATGTTGTGCAATTTGTCCTGAGTACGCTGATACCCTATATGTGGGTGTAAACCATTGTTTGCGTTTGGAGAGCCCCTGATGTGCCTAAACATTGAAACCCCCCACAAGTGACACCATTTTGGAAAGTAGACCCCCTAAGGAACTTATCTAGATGTGTTTTGAGAGCTTTGAACCCCCAAGTGTTTCACTACAGATTATAACGCAGAGCCGTGAAAATAATTTATTTTTTTTTTCTCAAAAATGATTTTTTAGCCCCCAGCTTTGTATTTTTACAAGGGTAACAGAATAAATTGGACCTCAAAATTTGTTTTCCAATTTGTCCTGAGTACGCTGATACCCCATATGTGGGGGGGAACCACTGTTTGGGCGCATGACAGAGCTCGGAAGGGAAGGAGCGCCATTTGGAATGCAGCCTTAAATGGATTGGTCTGCAGGCGTCACGTTGCATTTGCAGAGCCCCTGATGTACCCAAACAGTACAAACCCCCCACAAGTGACCCCATATTGGAAACTAGACCTCCCAAGGAACTTATCTAGATGTGTTGTGAGAACTTTGAACCCCCAAGTGTTTCACTACAGTTTATAACACAGAGCCGTGAAAATAAAACATCTTTTTTTTCCCACAAAAACTGATTTTTACCCCCCAAAATTTTTATTTTCCTAAGGATAACAAGAGAACTTGGACCCCAGAAGTTGTTGTTCAATTTGTCCCGAGTACGCTGATAACACATATGTTGGGGTAAACCCCTTTTTGGGCGCACGGGAGAGCTCGGAAGGGAAGGAGCACTGTTTTACTTTTTCAACGCAGAATTGGCTGGAATTGAGATTGGACGCCATGTCGCGCTTGGAGAGCCCCTGATGTGCCTGGACAGTGGAAACTCCCCAATTCTACCTGAAACCCTAACCCAAACACACCCCTAACCCTAATCCCAACGGTAACCCTAACCACACCCCTAGCCCTGACACACCCATAATTCTAATCCCAACCCTAATCCAAACCGTAAATGTAATCCAAACCCTAACCCTAACTTTAGCCCCAACCCTAACTTTAGCCCCAACCCTAACCCTAACTTTACCTCCAACCCTAACCCTAGCCCTAACCCTACCCCTAACCCTAAATGTGACTGAAATACGTGGCACTGAAATACGTGGCACTGAAATACGTGGCACTGAAATACATGGCACTGAAATACGTGGCACTGAAATACGTGGCACTGAAATACGTGGCACTTAAATACGTGATACGTGGCACTGAAATACGTGATACGTGGCACTTAAATACGTGGCACTGAAACACATGGCACTGAAATACGTGGCACTATGACTGTCAGAAAATGTTCATTAAACGGTTAGGGGTGAGGTTAGGGGTAGAGTTAGGGTTAGGGTTTGGATCTCTTTATCACCTTGATGGTGGTGGGTGGCTTTTCAGTGTGTTTTCTGTTTTTTTTTCGATAAAAACGCATGCGTTTTTAACGCAAACGCATGTGCTTAAAAACGCAAGAAAATACTGCAGGTTGTATTTCTGAAAATGAACGCATGCAGAAAAAAAACGCATGCGTTTGAAAACGCGACCAAACCCGTACAAAAAAACGCATGCGTTTTCAATGTTAAATATAGGGAAAAAACGCATGCGTGTTTTTGTGCAAAAAACGCTGCAGACAAAAACGCAAGTGTGAAACCAGCGACGCTTTTTATAGCAAAAAAGTTTTTGCGTCTCCACATTTTGAGACCTATAATTTTTCCACATTTTGCTCCACAGAGTCATGTGAGGTCTTGTTTTTTACGGGAGGAGTTGACGTTTTTATTGGTAACATTTTCGGACACGTGACCGTTTTTGATCACTTTTTATTCCGATTTTTGTGAGGCAGAATGATCAAAAACCTGCTATTCATGAATTTCTTTTGGGGGGGGGGCGTTTATACCATTCCGTGTTTGGTAAAATTAATAAAGCAGTTTTATTCGACGGGTCAGTACGATTACAGCGATATCTCATTTATATCATTTTTTTATGTTTTGGCGCTTTTATACGATAAAAACTATTTTATAGAAAAAATAATTATTTTGGTATCGCTTTATTCTCAGGACTATAACTTTTTTATTTTTTTGCTGATGATGCTGTATGGTGGCATGTTTTTTGCGGGACAAGATGACGTTTTCAGCGGTACCAAGGATATTTATATCAGTCTTTTTGATCGCGTGTTATTCCACTTTTTGTTCGGCGGTATGGTAATAAAGCGTTGTTTTTTGCCTCGTTTTTTTTTTTTTTCTTACGGTGTTTACTGAAGGGGTTAACTAGTGGGGCAGTTTTATAGGTTGGGTCGTTACGGACGCGGCGATACTAAATATGTGTACTTTTATTGTTTTGTTTTTTTTATTTAGATAAAGAAATGTATTTATGGGAATAATATATATATTTTTTTATTATTTATTTAGGAATTTTTTTTTTTACTTTTTTACTTTGTCCCAGGGGGGGACATCACAGATCGATGATCTGATAGTGTGCACAGCACTCTATCAGATCACCGATCTCACTTACATCGGTGCAGGCTTACCAGCGTCTGCACTGAGCAGACACTCGGTAAGCCACCTCCTTCCCTGCAGGACCCGGATGCCGCGGCCATCTTGGATCCGGGACCTGCAGCCAGGAAGGAGGTAGGAGACCCTCGCAGCAACGCGATCACATCGCGTTGCTCCGGGGGTCTCAGGGAAGCCCGCAGGGAGCCCCCTCCCTGCGCGATGCTTCCCTATACTGCCGGTACACTGCGATCATGTTTGATCGCGGTGTGCCGGGGGTTAATGTGCCGGGGGCGGTCCGTGACCGCTCCTGGCACATAGTGCCGGATGTCAGCTGCGATAGGCAGCTGACACCCGGCCGCGATCGGCCGCGCTCCCCCCGTGAGCGCGGCCGATCGCGTATGACGTACTATCCCGTCACCCGGAATTAAGTCCCAGGTCACCTTGACGGGATAGTACGTCATACGGGATTAAGGGGTTAAGGTTTAGTCATTGAATGCTATTGGGACCTTTAGTAAATTGAGTGTTTCATGTGTGCTACAGTTTTAATCCAACCAGATCTCCAGAAACTCTTCATTGTGGAGGTGGTTGCTTCAGAGGTTGGGGTAGGGCATGTATTATCTCAAAATTCCAAAACTCTGACCAACTTAAAGCCATGTGCATTTTTCTCTAGGAAATTTTGATCCTCTGAGAGAAATTATGATGTTGGAAATTGAGAGCTGCTCACTGTCAAATTAGCTTTTAAAGAATGGAGACTATTTTTAGTCGGAGCTTTTCATCAGGTCACTGTGATGACGGATCATAAAAATTAAGCTTGTATTGAATCAGCTATACGGTTAACCCCAAGACAAGCCAGATGGTCCTTATTTTTTTCTATATTCAATTTTTGAATCACTTTCAGGCCAGGGTGCAAAGAATATGACAGCTGATACCTTATCATGCAGCTGTAAGATATGAAGCAGGAACGCAGTATGCAGTGACGGACAGGAGGCAGAACAAGGGTTAAAAGATTTATTTACAGGGGAAGCACGGTAACAGTATTGAAGGCACGGTATTGAAGGAAACAGTATTCAAAGCACCGTAAAATGAAACGGTTCAAACACAACAATTAGGAAGCAAGAGTATATGGAAGTTCTCACACTGCAGCTCCTGCCTGCGCACTAAATAGCGCCGTCAACGGCGGCCTCCTCCTGGAGGGTACTGTAGTTGCTGGTTCTGTCTTCTGACGGCAGTGGTCGGTTTACCGTACTTTCCACTGGGCCTAATCCATTTACTAATGTGGCTATTAAAGGCACGGGCCACAGTCCGGTGCAAGCCCAACATGGCTTATTAACTATCTCAAATGGGGGGTAGTCAGGTAACAGACGGTCAGGACAACAATTCTCTCCCCACGTCAGGGTGCAAGTCTCAGTCCCGTGTGTGATCTCTCTTGGGGACAGCGCGTGTGCGGTACTCATGGTCATGTCATGGTACTCTCTGGCTATCACTAGGCACACATCGCACATCCCACTCTCCCTGTTCCCTGCTGTTGGCGGCAGGCAACACTGGCCTCTTTGGCGCTGATGCTCCCGACCGGAGCTCTTCTCTCTGTGTCTGCTGTGGCACCCGGCTTGGCTTTGCTCTGTGTGCACGGCTCTGCACACCTCTGTCCTGCACGACTCTGCTCTACTCTGCACGGCTCTGCATCGGTCCCTCGCTCTGGAGTGCTGCTGGGCACACTCAGCTCAGCAGGCAATGGGGTCCTCTCTATGTGGCCTGCTACAGCGCCAGTACTCTCTGAGGGCAAGAGAGACCGAACGCACCACTCACTGCTCTGTGTGCTGCTCTACAACTCTCCTCTTGCGCGTGCTTTCTCTTCACTAGCTGTGTGCCCTTTTCCGGCTCTCCCTGCCTTTCTGGGTCTGGGTCTCCCACTCAGGCTTCCCTCAGGCTGCAGGGGAAGGTCCGCCTCCCCAAAACTGTCCCCCAGGAACAGAGGATGCAGCCTTTCTAGTTCCAGACCCTGCATGCTGGTACTCGAGGTCTGGTCTATCTCCTTACACAGCCTTGATTCAATTTCTCCTCCAGAACCTCCATCCTCCATTCTTTCTTAGGGCATTGTGGTTTCTATGGTATCCTCATAGTTGGAAGAAGAGATGGGAAGATTCCAGCCATTTGTTCAAATTATTTGCGTCTGTGTCACAGCTACACAGAAAGCTATTGCTTGACTCTTTTGATTCCATCCTTGCTTAATGATACTAAAGATTTTGTATCCACTTGTGAAGTTTACACATGCTCTAAAGTCTTTCATAGCCAGCTAGCCAGGAGCTTTCTCCATTGCCAATGTCAAAAAGACCATGGACTCAATTGTCCATGGTTTTCATAACGTGTTTGCCTTTGTCTGAAAACTGTTATTTGGGTGGTAGTTGACTGATTCAGTAAACAGGCTTATTTTGTTCCATTATCGTAGTTACCAAATTCTGAAACACTTTCCTGGTTATTTATCAATCATATGGTGAAATTGCTTGGCATTCCACTGAACATTGTATCTGATAGGGGGTGCAATTTGTGTTCAGAGAGTGGTTTGTAGGAAATTGAGGATTAATTCATTTGATTTGTTATTTTCATTAGCGTACCACCTTGAAATCAACAGACAGTCAGAAAGAACAAATCAATATTTGGAACAAATTTTAAGGTGTTTTGTTGCGGCTCAGCAGGTGGATTTGTCATCATTTTTACGTCTTGATGAGTTTGCCTTTAACCCCTTCACCCCCGGAGCTTTTTCCGTTTTTTCGTTTTCGTTTTTCGCTCCCCTCCTTCCCAGAGCCATAACTTTTTTATTTTTCCGTCAATATGGCCATGTGATGGCTTATTTTTTGCGGGACGAGATGTACTTGTGAACGATGCCATTGGTTTTACCATGCCGTTTAACAGAAAACGGGAAAAAAATTCCAAGTGTGATGAAATTGCAAAAAAAGTGCAATCTCACACTTGTTTTTTGTTTGGCTTTTTTGCTAGATTCACTAAATGCTAAAACTAACCTGCCATTATGATTCTCCAGGTCATTACGAGTTCATAGACACCTAACATGTCTAGGTTATTTTTTATCTAAGTGGTGGAAAAAAATTCCAAAGTTTGCAAAAAAAAAAAAAAAATTGCGTGATTTTCCGATACCCGTAGCATCTCCAATTTTTGTGATCTGGGGTCAGTTGAGGGCTTGTTTTTTGCGTGCCAAGCTGGTGTTTTTAATGATACCATTTTGGTGTAGATACGTTCTTTTGAACGCCCGTTATTACATTTTAATGCAATGTCGCGGCAACCAAAAAAATGTAATTTTGGTATTTTGATTTTTTTTCTCGCTACGCCATTTAGCGGTCAGGTTAATCCTTTGTTTTTATTGATAGATCAGGCGATTCTGAACGCGGCGATACCAAATATGTGTATGTTTGATTTTTTTAAATTGTTTTATTTTGATTGGGGCGAAAGGGGGGTGATTTAAACTTTTATATATTTTTTTTTAATATTTTTAAACACTTTTATATTTAATTTTGGCATGCTTCAATAGCCTCCATAGGAGGCTAGAAGCATGCACAACTCGATCGGCTCTGCTACATAGAGGTGAAGTACAGATCACCTCTATGTAGCAGAAATCCAGGTGTACTTTGAATGCGGACCACAGTGTGGCGCTCAAAGCATTCGGCCATCAACAACCATAGAGGTCTCAAGGAGACCTCTGGTTGTTATGGCAATGCACCGCTGACCCCCGATCATGTGACGGGGGTCAGCAGTGTGAGCACTTCCGGCCGCGCGGCCGGGAGCGCTAGTTAAATGCCGCTGTCAGCGCTTGACGGCGGCATTTAACTAGTTAATGGGCGCGGGCGGATTGCGATTCCGCTCGCGCTCATTGCGCGCACATGTCAGCTGTACAAAACAGCTGACATGTCGCGGCTTTGAGGTGGGCTCACCGCCGGAGCCCACCTCAAAGCAGGGGATCTGCCAGCTGATGTTCTATTCCGTCAGCTGGCAGAAAGGGGTTAACAGTCGGGTGAATCAGTCCACTGGAAGTATGAGATCTGATTAGGCTGTATGAGAGGCTTCTTAGTGGGATCTAGGGAGTAACATTTCTTCTTGTGGAGCGTGACAAGCCAGGGTAAGTTTTGCCTTTAGAGAGTAATACATCCAGGGTAAGTCATGGGGATAGCAAATGAGGCAGAGACAGCAGCTGTTTTGTCTTCCCCCATTTGTGCCATGTGTAATGCTTTTTTTTCTGACTTATGATAGCCCAGATATAGAGCTCAGTCTCTAAGCTTCAGTAGTCACAGGTTTCTGGACAGATCTTCCCTTCTTTTTTCTTAACCTTCCACTATACACCTGCATAGTTAAAGTAAAAATCAACCAAAATTTTTTTATTTCATATCATTTGAATTAATCAGTCTTCTTTGGTCATTTGTGTGTTCATATATCTTATTTTATTTTTTTTGCGGCATCTTCATTCATTCTTAAGGTGCAAAATAAATAATTTTAGTCCAGGTTTAAGTGCGCTGTGATTAATATATTATTGAGAAGCTGAGCTTCAGATTGCATTTGCATTGCATTGATTTCAATAAATTATACTTTTATTAGTATTTCTGTGACTTCACATTTAACCAGTTTTAGAAAAAGATTTTCAATTTGATTTCTTTATCTGGTATACAATATTTTTTCTTATACGTTGCCTGATGATATGACAAGCATTTTTGTTAGAAATATGTTGATCATAGAATTACCCATCCATCAAGTTGACATTTTACAGTGTGCATAATAGCAGAGATCACTGTAAAACAGGCTGCCATTTCCCACTAGACTATGTGTTCTCCTGCATTTATCGGAGTATGAGGTACATACAGATCTACGCTGCCTCAGGCAAATCCTACACAAAGGAAGAACTGTACAAAAAAAAGAAAAGATAGGTGTGGAAATATAATACAAATCATGAGATGAGATTTTATTTAAAAAGATAGATAAAAACAATGTATGCTTAGGCTGGGGATATACTATGGTGCACAAAACTTCTTACCAGACCCTACTGCATGTCACACTCCGCACACTGCATATTACTGACTATCACAACAGAACAATCACTCCTTCAAGGCAAATGCATACTGCAATTTATCATGCACTCAATAGACTACTACATTTCAGGTTCGTACAATCAACAATGTCAATTAGATCATTCCCCATTTCAAAATATGTCACATCGTCGCTCATGCCGAGCCACTAAATGATACACAGACCTGCTTTTACCTACTATCGTAATTCCAAAAAAAGGGAATATTAGCAGCCTTGTTCACTTTGTCAAAAGTAATATATTGATCATATTTTATTTTTAAATCAATGTTCTAAGTGTTTATAAAATCATGGTGATATTTTCTTATTTTGCCTGAAGTTGGGCATAGACATATCTATACATCGTTCTGGCCCATTAGGTGGGAAATACACCAATTACTCTGCTATCATTCAAGAAAAACTGTCTAGCCTAATAAAGACTGTAAACTAAATACATCGGCTGCACAAATGACACTGGTAGTTGGATGCAATGCATCAGTCTGAACGTATGGCTGTTTATCTTATATGTGTTTTCACACATATGGCTGAAAGTCTCAGATCTTGACAGTCTCATTCATGTCTATGAGGAGAACTGTGGCCAGTCCATGCATTGCGGTCCATACTTGGACCGTGAAACATAGATGTGTAAACCTGGCCTTACCGAGCATTGTCTAGTCTGAATACAGTTGTAACCACTTTTGTTATGGACTAGGATGAGGTATGTATAGTTTGCTCCCTCGGAATGCAGGTCAGCAAGCAAATATATTGAAAATGGTGAGAAAGAAGTATATTACACAAGCCTATCCTGTCCCCGTCCTCTTCCCCATATTGGGGCCTCTATTACTTAGAGGGCTTGTTCACTACTTAACATTCATGGCCTATAAGCTGTTACTGGTGTCGGTTACTGAAACTGCCTAGAAGCAGTGCAGCACAGCTCCGTCCACGGAATAGTGGCCACAGCTGGGTACTGCACATCCACCCATTATTCAAAATCAATAGGAAGTGGATGTGCAGTACCAGGCTGTGGTCACTATTCTGTGGACTGAGTTGTGCTGTGCGGCTCCGTAACGGAGTAGTTATGTCCGCCGACATTCGTAAAAGCTGATCGGCATGGGGTGCTGGGTAGAGATGAGCGAACTTGTTCGGAAAACGTTTGCCAATCTCATATTTGGCATGAAGTTAGCACATTTGGATTCTTGTTTGGTTTCCCGAGCATTTATCGTCAAGTCAGCAAAATTTGGTCACAGATCACTTTTCCACTAATGCTGCTTAGATATCTGCCTAGTAAACCATATTTGTATCACTGCCCCTGGTCTGTCTGCTACCAGATGGTTTGGAATCATGCTATTATAGCCTTGTTTCTAATATCCAAGCTGTCTGATTTGCACCACACACCTAGGATAGTCTCCAGCATCTTTCAGCATCATGTACATGTATTAAACATTCAGCACCTTGTTTATTGCATATTAACCCTTACTTTCTTGGATGTTCATTATGATGCATATTGCATTGATAGTGTGATTAGGACTGCAGCATATATTTCCATCATCAATATTAGGTACTTACTAGTTTACAGGCTCCAAATGTATAAATCCCTATAAATGGAGTGATTCTTATTATAACCTTTGCATAGTGTATTTTTCATTTTCTGTTTGTATGTATGGCATCTCCTTTCTTTTAATTATGTCCTTTTTTAAAATAATTGTTTAATAAAAAATCAATTCTTTTTAGACATTATTTTGCGTTTGGAGGATCCTTCTTTTCCTTATCGGTTCATTAGTCTTTACGGTCCTCCGTGTTACTATTTAGGGCACAATAGGTTCTTTGTTTTGACTTTGTCTAGGATAGTGGTGATGTATGATGAGCAGGGGACGTGTTTTATGAGGGGAGGAGCTGTGTCTAGGTCAGAAGAGCGGCTGAGTGTAATTTTTTTTTGTTCTGTAATAACTTAATTGTTTGTACATTCCAGCAGCCAATCAGGGCACAGAAACCATCCACAACGTCATGACACAAGGTCTTCTGTTATTGTCTGCCGAATTCACATGTCCCTGTCCATATAAAAAGTGGACATCTTGTTTTTCTCTCTCCATATTCTCAATGTAACAGCGCAGAGCGGTTGGTCCTGCTGCTGCTGAAAGTGAACTTGTCAGTTAGCTAGATAAGGATCCTGTCCTGTGTAAAATCGATCTTAAAACATATAATTAGATTAGATTGTGCTAAAAATGTGTTGCAGTCTGAGGAGGCCCCATTTCCTAATTGAAATCATTTTGGGCAAAGGGCGTGTTTCAGTGAGGAATCAGGAGGTCCCATTTGATCTTAAAAATCATTAGACCTAATAACGTGGTTCAGCCAGGAGGCCCTATTTGCTAATCCAAATCGTTTGGGATAAAACTGTGTTGCAGTGAGGAATCAGGAGGCCACATTTCCTTTTAAAAATTGTTAGGTATAAGAGTGTTATTCAGACACACTATCTAAAAAAATAAATAGTGATTGTTCATTTAGTGACAGGTGACTGACAGGTCTGGGCCTAAGGTTGTGAAACACCAGGTTAAAAGAGGGGAAGGGTACATACAACATGAGTGGGAAGCAGCGAGGTCGTGGTGGAAGGGGGAATAAGCTTGGTGTTCGACGTGTACGTGGGTTAGGTGTTAGGCTGCAGTCACACTAGCAATATTTGGACAGTATTTTACATCAGTATTTGTAAAGGTACCTTCACACTAAACGATATCGCTAGCGATCCGTGATGTTGCAGCGTCCTGGCTAGCGATATCGTTTAGTTTGACACGCAGCAGCGATCAGGATCCTGCTGTGATATCGCTGGTCGTTGAACAAAGTTCAGAACTTTATTTGGTCGTCAGATCGCCGTGTATCGTCGTGTTTGACACCAAAAGCAACGATACCAGCGATGTTTTACACTGGTAACCAGGGTAAACATCGGGTTACTAAGCGCAGGGCCGCTCTTAGTAACCCGATGTTTACCCTGGTTACCAGTGTAAAATGTAAAAAAAACAAACAGTACATACTCACCTTCGCATCCCCCGGCGTCCGCTTCCCACACTGACTGAGCGCCGTAAAGTGAAAGTGAAAGTACAGCACAGCGGTGACGTCACCGTTCTGCTGTTAGGGCCGGCACTCAGTCAGTGCAGGAAGCGGACGCCGGGGGACGCGAATGTAAGTATGTAGTGTTTGTTTTTTTTACATTTTACGCTGGTAACCAGGGTAAACATCGGGTTACTAAGCGCGGCCCTGCGCTTAGCAACCCGATGTTTACCCTGGTTACCCAGGGACCTCGGCATAGTTGGTCGCTGGAGAGCAGTCTGTGTGACAGCTCTCTAGCGATCAAACAGCGACGCTGCAGCAATCGGCATCGTTGTCGCTATCGCTGCAGCGTCGCTTAATGTGAAGGTACCTTTAGCCAAAACCAGGAGTGAAACAATTAGAGGAAAAGTATAATAGAAACTCGTCACCACTTCTGCATTTATCACCCACTCCTGGTTTTGGCTTACAAATACTGATGTAAAATACTGACCAAATACTGCTATCGTGATGGCAGCCTTAATGTTAATGAAAGCTCAACAGAACAAACAGGTCCTATCCAAAGACCACTGACAACATCTGTTACTGGATGGGCTGCTCCACTCACTTTCTTTGGCAGATGTACAGCGGTACGCCATGTCACATACCACCAAGCTATAGTACTTTATATAAGTGGTGCACTCCTCCTGCACATCTCATGAAAAGGGGTGCAAAACCTGGACAGTAATATGAATACCAGAAATAAGGGAGAAAAAGACTAAAGATAAAGTATATGAAAATATAAAATAATATTTTCGTATACTTTATGGGTGTGCATGCCGTCATTGGCCTAGTCTTTTTCTCTCGTATTTCTGATACCACCAAGCTATAACAACATATTATCAGTATATACAGTACAGTAATGAAACCACCATAGTGATCATTAAATACAACTAGTGTACTAAGACTGATAAACCCACTATACAGTGGTGTGAAAAGTGTTTGCTGCTTTCCTGATATCCTGTTCTTTTGCATGTTTGTCACAATTAAATGTTTCAGATCACCAAACAAATTTAACCCCTTAATCCCATATGACATACTGTCCCGTCGAGGTGACCTGGGACTTAATTCCCAGGGACGGGATAGTACGTCATAGGTGATCGGCCGTGCTCAAGGGGGGAGCACAGTCGATCGCCGCTGGGTTTCAGCTGATTATTACAGCTGACATCCGGCACTATGTTCCAGAAGTGGTCACGGACCGCTCCCGGCACATTAACCGGAACACTGTGATCAAACGTGATGGCAGCGTTCCGGCGGCATAGGGAAGCATCGGGCAGGGAGGGGGCTCCCTGCATGCTTCCCTGAGACCCTCGGAACAATGTGATGTGATCGCGTTGTTCAGAGGGTCTCCTATGTCCTCATCCCTGCAGGCCCCGGATCCAAAATGGCCACGGGGCTCCTTCCGGGTCCTGCAGGGAGGTGGCTTGCAAGCGCCTGCTGCAGGGGCGGACTGGGCCGGGTGGCCGAGAGGCATTTGCCCCCTGGCCAGTTAATTATCAACAGACAGGACTGCCCGCCCTCCCAGCAGCTGTACTGTCTATTCAAGACCTGTCTGCTGGGGCGGGGAATGCTTGACTTGTTATGCATCCTTTCTTAACCCCTTAGTGACAGACAAATTTCAAAAATCTGACCAGTGTCACTTTATGTAGCAATAACTCTGGAATGCTTCAACATATCCCAGTGATTTTGAGACTGTTTTTCCGTGACACATACTTTATGATAATGATAAATTTAGGTTGATATGCTTTGTGTTTATTTATAAAAAATATCAGAAAGCTGAAAAATGTAAAAAAAAATAGCAATTTTCAAACTTTGAGTGAATATCCCTTTAATTCAGATAGTCATACCATAGCAGAACATTAAGGCTGTGTGCACACGTTGCGGGTTTTCTTTGCGTTTTTTCCGTGTTTTTTCATGGTGAAAACGCTTAAAAACTCTTACAAAACGCTTTCCATTATTTTTAATGGAATTCCGCATTGTTGTCCCCATGCTGCTTTTTTTCTGCGAAATAAAAGCATCGTGGAAAAAAACGCAGCATGTTCATTAATTTTGCAGAATTTAGGCGGATTTGCCGCTAATATTGTATTGGAAAGCTCTGGGAAAAAAAACACGAAAGAAACGCGAGCGGATTTTTTGCGAAAGGAGTCCGGTTTTTATCAGGAAAATTCTGCAAACATTCTAGTAACATAATTTTGAGGGGGCACCACAAGAAAATCTTATCTGGGATCCAACCTCGGCCTAAAATGAATTGGAGCCAACTAACCAAAGAGAAAGGTATAGGCCTTAAAGAGGGGATCACCACGAGACATGAACATTATATGCAAATTTTATTGGATACAACAACCTCTTCCTCCCACAACCGCATCTCCCGTGCTTCCCCCATACTCTGGAACTCTCTACCACAACACATCTGACTCTCGCCTACCATAGAAACCTTCAAAAAGAACCTGAAGACTCACCTCTTCCGACAAGCCTACAGCCTGCAGTGATTCTCAACCTACTGAACCACTGCACAACCAGCTCTACCCTCTCCTAGTGTATCTTCACCCATCCCCTGCAGACTGTGAGCCCTCGAGGGCAGAGTCCTCCCTCCTTATGTACCTGTGTGGCTTGTTTTCTTTGCTCATGTTTAGTTGTATTTGTCTATATTTGCCTCCTTTTCACATGTAAAGTGCCATGGAATGAATAAAAGTGTACAATAATAATAATAATAATAATAAGCAGTCGGGGAGTAAACATTACAATACCAGAGCACCCCCATAGCCAGTCAGGGAGTACACATAAACGATGCCAGAGTGCCCCCATAAGCAGTCAGGGAGTAAACATAACAATACCAGAGCATCCCCATAAGCAGTCAGGGAGTAAATATAACAATACCAGAGTGCCCCCATAAGCAGTCAGGGAGTACACATAAACGATGCCAGAGCACCCCCATAAGCAGTCAGGGAGTGAACATAACAATACGACAGTGCCCCCATAAGCAGTCAGGGAGTACACATAAATGATGCCAGAGCGCCCCCATAAGCAGTCAGGGAGTAAACATAACAATACCAGGGCACCCCCATAAGCAGTCAGGGAGTACACATAAATGGGGGGGGGGTACTGCAGGGGACTCAAGCCTTAAGATGGGCTACAACCCACGTCACAGTGGGCCACTGCATTGTGCTTGCCCCCAGGCTAAAATTTGCCAGCCAGCCCCTGGCCTGCTGAGAGCAGGCGCCGGCAAGCCTCCTGCACTGCCTGTCAGATTGATGATCTGACACAGTGCTTTGCAAACTGTCAGATCAGCGATATGACACTATAGCATGATGTCCCACCCTGGGACAAAGTAAAAAAGTTTAAAAAAAATATTTACATGTGTAAAAAAAAATAATTCCGAAATAAAGAAAAAAAAATATTGTTCCAATAAATACATTTCTTTATCTAAAAACAAACAAACAAGGCAATAAAAGTACACATATTTAGTATCGCTGCGTCCGTAACGACCCGACCTATAAAATTGTCCCACTAGTTAACTCCTTCAGTGAACATCGTAAAATAAAAAAAAAAGCAAGGCAAAAAACAATTCTTTATTATTGTACCGCCGAACAAAAAGTGGAATAACACGCGATCTAAAAAAGGATATAAATAAACATGGTACCGCTGAAAATGTTATCTTGTCCCGCAACATACGAGCCACCATACAGCATCATCAGCTAAAAAATAAAAAAGTTATATTCCTCAGAATAAAGCGATGCAAAAATAATTGTTTTTTATATAAAACACTTTTTATCGTATAAAGGCGACAAAACATTAAAAAATGATATAAATGAGGTATCGCTGTAGTCGTACTAACCTGAAGAATAAAACTGCTTTATCAATTTTACCAAATGCGGAACGGTATAAATGCCCCCCCCCCCCCCCAACAAAAGAAATTTATGAATTGCTGGTTTTTGGTCATTCTGCCTCACAAAAATCGGAATAAAAAGTGATCAAAAAATGTCACGTGCCCTAAAATGGTACCAGTAAAAACGTCAACTTGTCCCGCAAAAAAATGCAGTTCAAAATTGGTAACAGGACTAAACAGGCGGCATTGCTTTGTTCAGTGGAGGACAACTGTAATGAGTGGCAGACACAGTTAGTAGGCCCAAATAATAAAGTGGGCTAAATGCAGTTCAAAATTGGTAACAGGACTAAACAGGCAGCATTGCTTTGTTCAGCGGAGGACAACTATTGTCAGGACTCTGAACATTTTTTATTACCTTTTTGTGCATTACTGCCCTTTTCCAAGATGGCGTCTTTGGTCTCATGTGCACTGTGTCTTCCTGCTATAAAACTCCACCCCAGCCTTCAGTCTGTGCTAGAGTATTCTGCATTGCATCCAGCTCCTGACCTCTTGTGACTCCCTGGCTATATACCTGCTCCTGTGAACCTGTGGGGTTATCCTGCTACTCTGCTCTGAGTTCCTGCTGCATACACCAGTTCCAGTAAGTTCCAGTAATCCTCCTTCATCTGCTGCTCGTGTTTGCTTCCATCTGCATTTGCTGGACATGTAAGTTGTTTCTGCTCTGCAAGAACCTGAGACTATTACCCAGACCTCCCTGGTTGAGCTAAGACATTATTTGAACTGCCTTATAAGCATATCTATCTGTGTTGTGGACTAAGCAAGGACTTATTCGTGTCAAGTATCCTCAAGAATAATTGTGCTTCATAGACTTTCTGCATGATTACATTTTCCTCTGAAGTTTCCTATAGACTGCTGAGCTGCATTTGATATTTGCACCAAGTGTTGTGGACTTGAGTTTCTCTCTGCACCTGTTTGAATCACCGTGTGATAATATAGACTTTACCACTTTTAAAACTGTGTCCTGTAGTTGTCCTGTTCCAAGCAAAGAGTCTCCTGAGTTATCCTCTATAATTATTACAGGATACTCTAGCCTAAAAAAAAAAAGGAGACTGCTGGAACAATGACTGCAGAAAGCAGACTAGAGCAGGTGTTTTCCATAATTAGATCACTGCAGAAAGATGTGGAAGGTCTGCAAAAGAAGTTTGGAAGCTTTGAACTCAATCAACAAGTGTTTGGACAGACTTTGCAGGACTTTAGCACCCGCATGGCAGCCCAGGAAATCAAACTTGCTGGCATAGAGTCCCAGTATGGATGGGCTTTTCAGGACAAAAGCACACAAATAGCTGCACAAGCAACTTTTCCCTCTGGGCAACCGCCACCAGCTAGCCCACCTAAGTTGCCCCCATTCAGATTTAATGGTGATCGCGACAAATTTCGTGGCTTTGTGAATCAATGTATGCTATATTTTGATGTGCATGCTGACTGTTTTCCTAATGATAGATCCAAAGTATTGTGTGTAATAATGCTGCTGACCGCACGAGCGCTTGCCTGGGCGAATCCGATGATTGAGTCTCGTGACCCACGGCTAAATAACTTGGATGACTTCTTGGCCGCTATGGCATTAATGTTTGATGATCCTAATCGCCGTGCAACCGCTGAATCTGCTTTATTGTCTTTACGCCAGGCAAAACGTTCTGTTATTAAGTATGCTACTGAATTCAGATTAGCGGTAGATACCAATTGGGACAGTTATGCACAATTGCCTATTTTTAAAAGGGGTCTGTCTAGTATTGCAAAAGATAAACTAGCTCGCTCTGAGTCACCACAAGAGCTAGAGACATTTATACAGCATTGTGTGCGCATTGACATTCGCCTTACTGAGCGTAGGCAGGAGAAGTTTGCTGCATATAACCGGATTTCTAACTTTTCCCTTCCTTCCAAAGAGCCTGCAGGTAAAACATCTTGGGAGGTGGAGGAGGTGCCCATGCAAATTGATTCCGTTCAGAGGCGTGAGATCAATGAGCGCCGGGAGTATCGCCTTCGTGAAAGACTATGTTTCTACTGTGGCCAGTCTGACCACTTCTTGATCAATTGTCCTAAGTGTCCTAGACGGCCTAACAAGGTGCTAGCAGCAGGGGAGTATGACAACTGTGATGATGAATAATAATAATAATAATAATTTTTATTTATATAGCACCAACATATTCCGCAGCGCTTTACAACTTATAGAGGGGACTTGTATAGACAATAGACATTACAGCATAACAGAAATCACAGTTCAAAACAGATAACAGCAGGAATGAGGGCCCTGCTCGCAAGCTTACAAACTATGAGGCAAAGGGGAGACACGAGAGGTGGATGGTAACAATTGCTTTAGTTATTTGGACCAGCCATAGTGTAAGGCTCGGGTGTTCATGTAAACTGCATGAACCAGTTAACAGCCTAAGTATGCAGCAGTACAGACACAGAGGGCTATTAACTGCATAAAGTGTATGAGAACATGATGCGAGGAACCTGATAATGTTTTTTTTTTAATAGGCCACACAGGGATAGTTAGGTTAATGCGTTGAGGCGGTAGGCCAATCTGAACAAATGCGTTTTTAGGGCACGCTTAAAACTGTGGGGATTAATCGTATTAACATGGGTAGTGCATTCCAAAGAATCAGCGCAGCACGTGTAAAGTCTTGGAGACGGGAATGGGAGGTTCTGATTATTGAGGATGCTAACCTGAGGTCATTAGTGGAGCGGAGGGCACGGGTAGGGTGGTAGACTGAGACCAGAGAGGAGATGTAGGGTGGTGCTGAGCCATGGAGTGCTTTGTGGATGAGGGTAGTAGTTTTGTACTGGATTCTGGAGTGGATGGGTAGCCAGTGTAATGACTGGCACAAGGTAGAGGCATCGGTGTAATGGTTGGTGAGGAATATGATCCTGGCAGCAGCATTCAGGACAGATTGGAGCGGGGAGAGTTTGGTAAGAGGGAGGCCGATTAGTAGAGAGTTACAATAGTCCAGACGAGAATGAATAAGTGAGACAGTAAGAGTTTTTGCAGAGTCAAAAGTAAGAAAAGGGCGAATTCTAGAAATGTTTTTGAGATGCAGATAAGAAGAGCGAGCCAATGATCGGATGTGGGAGGTGAATGAAAGCTCAGAATCAAGGATGACCCCAAGGCAGCAGGCATGTTGCTTTGGAGTAATGATGGAACCGCACACGGAGATGGCAATGTCAGGCAAAGGTAGGTTAGTAGAGGGAGAGAACATGAGGAGTTCAGTTTTTGACAGGTTCAGTTTCAGATAGAGGGAGGACATGATGTTAGAGACAGCGGTAAGACAATCACTGGTGTATTCTAAGAAGGTCGGCGTGATAACAGGAGAAGAGGTGTATAATTGGGTGTCGTCAGCATAGAGATGGTACTGGAACCCAAATCTACTGATTGTTTGTCCAATAGGGGCAGTATACAAAGAGAAGAGGAGGGGGCCTAGGACTGATCCTTGAGGAACCCCAACAGTAAGGGGAAGGTGAGAGGAGGAGGAACCAGCAAAACATACAGTGAAGGATCGGTCAGAGAGATAGGAGGAGAACCAAGAGAGAACGGTGTCCTTGATGCCGATGGAGCGGAGCATAGTGAGGAGGAGCTGATGATCCACAGTGTCGAATGCTGCGGAGAGATCCAAGAGAATTAGCATGGAGTAGTGACCATTAGATTTAGCTGTTAGTAGGTCATTAGAGACTTTAGTGAGGGCAGTTTCAGTAGAGTGTAAAGAGCGGAAGAGGGTCGAGAAGAGAGTTATCTGAGAGATAGCGGGTAAGACGGGAGTGGACCAGGCGTTCGAGGAGTTTAGAGATGAAGGGAAGATTAGAGACAGGTCTATAATTAGCGGCACAATTTTGGTCGAGGGAGGGTTTTTTAAGTAATGGATGTATGATGGCATGCTTAAATGAGGAGGGAAAAGTACCGGAAGTGAGGGAAAGGTTGAATATTTTTGTTAGGTGAGAGGTGACAGACATGGAAAGGGACTGGAGGAGATGTGACGGAATAGGGTCACTGGTGCAAGTGGTCGGGCGAGAAGATGCAAGGAGCCTGCTTACTTCTTCTGTAACTGGTTCAAAGTCAGAGAGTGAACTAGATGCAGTGGGGGAGGGAGGACAGTGCATGGTATGAAGAGATTGGGAGATGATTTCCTGTCGAATGTGGTCAATTTTTTCTTTGAAGTAATTGGCCAGATCGTCAGCGTGGAGATCTGTGGTTGGGGCCTGCTCTCTTGGGTTGAGTAGCGACTGGAAAGTGTCGAAGAGACGTTTAGGGTGATTGGACAGCGAGGTGATGAGGGTGTTGAAATAGGTTTGTTTGGAGAGGTGAAGGGCAGAGTTGTATGTTTTTAGCATGAACTTATAATGGATGAAATCTTCGGGTAGATTATATTTTCTCCACAGACGTTCGGCGCACCTGTAGCACCACTGCAGGAACCGTGTTTGCAGCGTGTGCCACGGTTGTCGCCTTCTGTGTCGAGTTGTTCTATGTATAGGAGGTGCAGCTTCATCCAGGGCACTTTGCAGGGTTTCATTGTAATGCTTCAGAGCAGAATCAGGACATGAGATGGAGAAGATTGGGGCCAAAGAGGACTGCAAGTTCTTCATAAGTTTCTGGGTGTTAATGGCCTGTATGTTTCTATAAGTGTGGAAAGTGGGGGTGACCTGAGCGGGATGGCAGTTCTTGATAGAGAATGAAAGAAGGTTGCGGTCAGAGAGCGGGAGAGGGGAGTTTGTGAAATCATCCAGTGAGCAAAGCCGGGAGAAGACCAAGTCAAGGGAGTTTCCACCTTCATGCGTTGGAGAGTTAGTATGCTGCGAGAGGCTAAAAGAGGAAGTTAGAGATAAAAGGTGAGAAGCAGATGGGGAGAGGGGAGAAGCAATGGGGATGTTGAAATCACCTAAGGGTGGGGGTGTCACAGGAGAGAAAGTGTGGAAGCCAGGTGGCAAAATGATCCAGGAACTGATGAGAGGGGCCAAGAGGACGATACACCACCGCCACTCGCATGGAGAAGGGGACGTAGAGTCTGACAGCATGGACCTCAAAGGAAGGGAATACAAGTGAGGGTACTTGGGGGATAACTTGGAAGGTACATTTGGGTGAAAGGAGCAGATTAACGCCTCCACCTGCTCTGTTGTCTGATCTTGGGGTATGAGAAAAGTGTAGTAAAAGTGTAGTCCACCATATGAGAGAGCAGCAGCAGCGGTGGTGTCTGACTGCTGGATCCAGGTTTCAGTAAGAGCCAGGAGATTAAGAGAGTAGTCTGCCTTTAAATGTTGTATTCCATTCACTTTCTATGACTTCACCCCCCAAGGAGCTTAAGGAAAAGAACTCTCACTGTTCTCTCCCTATTAAGATCCTGTGTTCAGGACAGTGGATTTCCGGTGCAGCTATGATTGACTCTGGAGCAAGTGGCAATTTCATGGATATCGCATTTGCCAAGGAACATGGTATTGAAATTCAGCAAAGAGCTTCTCCAATTACCATGGAAACAGTGGATGGGTCACCTTTAATCTCTGGGCCTGTGGATCAGGAGACCGTACCCCTTGAAATTTTGTTGGAGCCTAATCATCAGAGGCAACTTTCTTTCTTGCTAATTTCTTCTCCTCATTTTCCTGTGATGTTAGGCATTCCTTGGTTGCGTTCTCAGAACCCAATTATCAACTGGGAGACCAAGGAGATTATCTTTCCAACAAGGAGCAACTCAGCGTTAACAGAAGCTGTCCCTGAGTCCACGGCTACGAAACCACATGTACAGGTATTTTCTTTCCCTCCAGCATATAAATAGTTCTCTGACATCTGTGACAAGAAGAATGCAGATCAGCTTCCTCCACACAGGCATTATGACTGTCCCATTGAGTTGCTTCCTGGGGCAGCTATTCCTTTTGGTAATGTATACCCTTTGGCGGCACCTGAGCTTCAAGCCTTAAAGGAGTATATTGATGAAAATCTGGCCAAAGGCTTCATACGTCCTTCTTCCTCACCAGCAGGGGCACCTATCTTTTTTGTAAAGAAGAAGGATGGGACCCTGAGACCCTGTGTTGACTATCGGGAACTCAATAAGGTAACCATACGAAACCGTTACCCTTTGCCTCTGATTCCCGAATTACTGGAAAGAGTCCGCCAAGCTAAGGTGTTCTCTAAACTGGATCTTCGTGGGGCTTATAATTTGGTGCGTATTCATCTAGGGGATGAGTGGAAGACAGCATTCAGATGCCGGTATTGACACTTTGAATCTCTTGTGATGCCCTTCGGGCTTTGTAACGCCCCTGCAACATTTCAACACCTTGCTAATGACATTTTCAGAGCTTTGTTGGACCAGTTTGTAGTGATCTATTTGGACGATATACTAATCTTTTCTGACTCTCTACAGGAACATGAAGAACATGTCAAAACTGTTTTAAGACGTCTGAAAGAGAACCATCTGTATATTAAGCCAGAGAAATGAGAGTTCCATCGTTCTGAGATACAGTTCTTAGGTTATATCATCGCTCCCCAGGGGCTGAACATGGAATCTGGTAAGATTCAGGCTATCTTTGACTGGCCGGTACCCAAGAACGTTAAGGAGGTCCAACATTTTATTGGTTTTGCAAATTTCTACAGACGCTTCATTCGAAATTTTTCTGATATTGTCCGTCCCATTACTTCCTTGACAAAGAAGGAAAAGCCCTTTAATTGGTCATCACAGGCTCAAGAAGCTTTTGATCGGCTTAAGATCTGTTTCACATCAGCACCGCTGTTGATACACCCAGATCCAACACTTTCTTTCATTGTGGAGGTGGACGCTTCTGATAATGCTTTGGGGGCTATTCTCTCCCAAAGAACTGGAGAGAAGGGTCTGCTACATCCTTGTGCTTTCTTTTCCCATAGACTAACCTCAGCAGAGAAGAATTACGACGTGGGAGACAAGGAATTGCTGGCTATTATTGCGGCTTTCAAAGAATGGAGGCTGTTATGATCTGGTGGCCTAGGAGCAGCATGGAGGAGCTCTGGAGTAGGTGGTCTCTATACTGACCGCAGACCCTGAACTTAACACCGCAACTATAAGTAGCCGTGGGATGTTTCTGTCACTCCCTCGACACCTCGTCACAGCCGGAGGACTAATTACCCCTAAAGAAAGAAACAGGAAAACTATCTTGCCTCAGAGAAAATCCCCAAAGGAAAGACAGCCCCCACAAATATTGACTGTGAGAGGAGAGGGAAATTACAAACGCAGACTGAAAACAAAATTTAGCAAAGGAGGCCACGCTACCTAGAAAGAAAAGACAGGACAGAGTACTGTGCGGTCAGTATTAAAATACTACAAAAATCCACCACAGAGAATACAAAAATCTCCACACCTAACTAAAGGCATGGAGGGTAACTCTGCGACTCCAGAGCTTCCAGCTTGGCTGAATAAATCCTTACACAGACAAAGCTGGACAAGAAAAAACATAGCAATTCACTGAACTATAAAGTCCACCGCATGTGGACTGCAAAAACAAAGCCAGGACTTATCTTTGATGATTTGGACAATCCAGCAGGAGAAACCAAGCAGAGATGTGAATCCTCCAGAAAACAATGGACAACTGGCACTCACTAAAGGGTGAAGCCAGACTAAATAGCCCCGTCCAAAGTGGAAGCACCTGATGACTGCTGTGAAGGACAAACAGCAGCACTACCACTTATAACCACCGGAGGGAGCCCAAGAGCAGAACCCACAACAGAATTCACAACAGAACCCCCCCCCCCCTTGAGGAGGGGTCACCGAACCCTCACCAGAGCCCCCAGGCTGATCCGGAGGAGCCAAATGGAAGGCACGAACCAAATCGTCAGCATGAACATCGGAGGCAACAACCCAAGAATTATCCTCCTGGCCATAACCCTTCCACTTGACAAGATACTGAAGCCTCCGTCTTGAAAAACGAGAATCCAAGATCTTCTCCACAACATACTCCAACTCCCCATCAATCAACACCGGGGCAGGAGGATCAACAGAGCGAACCACGGGCACCACATATTTCCGCAACAAAGATCTATGAAAAACATTATGGATGGAAAAAGAGGCTGGAAGGGCCAAACGAAAAGACACTGGATTGATAATCTCAGAAATCCTATAAGGACCAATAAACCGAGGCTTGAACTTCGGGGAAGAAACCTTCATAGGAACATGACGAGAAGACAACCAGACCAAATCCCCAACCCGAAGCCGGGAACCCACACGCCGACGACGGTTGGCAAAACGCTGAGCCTCCTCCTGAGACAACACCAAATTGTCCACAACATGAGCCCAAATCTGCTGCAACCTGTCAACCACAGAGTTCACCCCAGGACAATCAGAAGACTCAACCTGCCCTGAAGAAAAACGAGGATGAAACCCAGAATTACAAAAAAATGGTGAAACCAAGGTAGCAGAACTAGCCCGATTATTAAGGGCAAACTCGGCCAATGGCAAGAAAGCCACCCAATCATCCTGATCGGCAGACACAAAGCATCTCAAATAAGTTTCCAAAGTCAGGTTAGTTCGCTCGGTTTGGCCATTTGTCTGAGGATGAAATGCGGAAGAAAAAGACAAATCAATGCCCAGCTTAGCACAAAAGGACCGCCAAAACCTAGAAACAAGCTGGGAACCTCTATCGGACACAATATTCTCCGGAATGCCATGCAAACGAACCACATGCTGAAAAAACAACGGAACCAAATCAGAAGAGGAAGGCAATTTAGGCAAAGGTACCAAATGAACCATCTTAGAAAACCGGTCACAAACCAACCAGATAACTGACATCCTCTGGGAAACCGGAAGATCAGAAATAAAATCCATAGAAATATGCGTCCAGGGCCTCTCAGGGACCGGCAAAGGCAAAAGTAACCCACTAGCACGGGAACAACAAGGCTTGGCCCGCGCACAAGTCCCACAGGACTGCACAAAAGAACGCACATCACGTGACAACGAAGGCCACCAGAAGGACCTACCAACCAAATCTCTGGTACCAAAAATACCAGGATGGCCAGCCAACACAGAACAGTGAACCTCAGAAATCACTTTACTAGTCCATCTGTCAGGAACAAACAGTTTCCCCGCTGGACAGCGATCAGGTTTATCCGCCTGAAACTCCTGAAGAACCCTTCGCAAATCAGGGGAGATGGCAGAAAGAATCACCCCCTCCTTCAGAATACCAACCGGCTCAAGAATCCCAGGGGAATCAGGCAAAAAACTCCTAGAGAGGGCATCAGCCTTAACATTTTTAGAACCCGGAAGATACGAGACAACAAAATCAAAACGGGAGAAAAACAGGGACCATCGGGCCTGTCTAGGATTCAGCCGTTTGGCAGACTCGAGGTAAATCAGATTCTTATGATCGGTCAAGACCACAATACGGTGCTTGGCCCCCTCAAGCCAATGTCGCCACTCCTCAAATGCCCACTTCATAGCCAACAACTCACGATTGCCGACATCATAATTGCGTTCCGCAGGCGAAAACTTTCGAGAAAAGAAGGCAAACGGTTTCATCAAGGAACCATCAGAATTCCTCTGAGACAAAACGGCCCCTGCCCCAATCTCAGAAGCGTCAACCTCAACCTGAAAAGGAAGAGAAACATCCGGCTGACGCAACACAGGGGCAGAAGTAAATCGGCGCTTAAGCTCCTGAAAGGCAGAAACAGCCTCAGAGGACCAATTAGCTACATCAGCGCCCTTCCTTGTCAAATCAGTCAGGGGTTTAACCACACTGGAGAAGTTGGCAATGAAACGGCGATAAAAATTAGCAAAGCCCAAAAATTTCTGAAGGCTCTTCACAGATGTGGGCTGGATCCAATCATGAATGGCCTAAACCTTAACCGGATCCATTTCTATAGATGATGGAGAAAAAATGAAGCCCAAAAAAGAAACCTTCTGTACTCCAAAGAGGCATTTAGACCCCTTCACAAACAAGGCATTATCACGAAGGACCTGAAATACCATCCTGACTTGTTTCACATGAGACTCCCAATCATCTGAAAAAATAAAAATATCATCCAAATATACAATCATGAATTTATCAAGATAATTCCGAAAAATATCATGCATGAAGGACTGAAACACAGATGGGGCATTAGAGAGTCCGAATGGCATCACAAGATATTCAAAATGGCCCTCGGGCGTATTAAACGCAGTTTTCCATTCGTCACCCTGCTTAATACGAACAAGATTATATGCCCCTCGAAGGTCAATCTTAGTAAACCAACTAGAACCCTTAATCCTGGCAAACAAATCAGAAAGCAAAGGCAAAGGGTATTGAAATTTGACCGTGATCTTATTCAAGAGGCGATAATCAATACAGGGTCTCAAGGAGCCATCCTTCTTGGCAACAAAAAAAACCTGCTCCCAATGGAGAAGATGGCCGAATATGCCCCTTCTCCAAAGACTCCTTTACATAGCTCCACATGGCGGCATGTTCAGGCACAGACAGGTTGAAAAGTCGGCCCTTAGGAAACTTACAGCCTGGAATCAAGTCAATAGCACAATCACAGTCCCTATGCGGTGGAAGGGAGCTGGACTTGGGCTCTGTTATGGTTCCCAATGGCAGGGGAACATCAGAAACATAGAAAAACGGACAAGCTCTCGGGTGATGGAAACTAGAGCTGACCGCGATGCTAAACCTCTACACACAACTAATAGTAGCCAGGGAACGTGCCTACGTTTTCGCTAGACGTCTCGCACCAGCCGGAGGACTAACTACCCCTAATAGATGAAACACAGTCCTGGCTTGCCTCCAGAGGAAAATTCCCCACAGGAGATAGTAGCCCCCCACATATAATAACGGTGAGTTAAGGTGAAAAGACAAACGTAGTATGAAAACAGATTTAGCACAGCGAGGCCCACTAACTAGATAGCAGAAGGATACAATAGTGGACTTCGCAGTCAGCTACAAAACCCTATCAAAAACCATCCTGAAATTACCGTAAACTCATGTGCCAACTCATGGCACCGGAGTGGCAATTTCAGCCCACAAGAGCTTCCAGCTGCAGAGAATCACATAACTGCAAACTGGACAAAACATACAAAAATAGACTAAGGGCAGAAATGTCCAACTTAGCTGGTCAGCAGACTGGGAGCAGGTACATGCAACAGAAAGACTCTGGTTACATTGAAAGCCGGCATTGGAATGACTGAGGAACAAGGCTAAATAGGAAACTCCCACATCCTGATAGAAACAGGTGAAAAGCTCACAAGACACCAGTACCACAAGCGACCACTGGGGGAGCCAAATAACCGAATCACAACAGTACCCCCCCCTTAAGGAGGGGGCACCGAACCCTCACAAGAACCACCAGGGTGATCTGGATGAGCCCTATGAAAGGCACGGACCAAATCAGAGGCATGAACATCTGAAGCTGAAACCCAAGAATTATCCTCCTGACCATAGCCCTTCCACTTAACCAGATATTGAAGTCTCCGTCTGGAAACACGGGAGTCCAAGATTTTCTCCACCACGTACTCCAACTCACCCTCAACCAGCACCGGAGCAGGAGGCTCAACAGAAGGCACAACTGGCACCTCATACCTCCGCAATAACGACCGATGGAAAACATTATGGATAGCAAAGGATGCTGGGAGGTCCAAACGAAAAGACACAGGGTTAAGAATTTCCAAAATCCTATAAGGACCGATGAACCGAGGCTTAAACTTAGGAGAAGAGACCCTCATAGGGACAAAACGGGAAGACAACCACACCAAGTCCCCAACACGAAGACGAGGACCAACACGATGATGGCGATTAGCAAAATGCTGAGTCCTCTCCTGGGACAACTTTAAATTGTCCACCACCTGACCCCAAATACGATGCAACCTGTCCACCATAGTATCCACTCCAGGACAATCTGAAGATTCCACCTGACCAGATGAAAAACGAGGATGGAACCCCGAATTGCAAAAGAAAGGGGAAACCAAAGTGGCAGAACTGGCCCGATTATTAAGGGCAAACTCTGCCAACGGCAAAAAGGTGACCCAGTCATCCTGATCAGCAGACACAAAACACCTCAAATAAGTCTCCAAGGTCTGATTAGTACGCTCCGTCTGGCCAATCGTCTGAGGATGAAATGCAGACGAAAAAGACAAATCAATGCCCATCCTGGCACAAAACGCCCGCCAAAATCTGGACACAAACTGAGATCCCCTGTCAGAAACTATATTCTCCGGGATACCATGCAACCGAACCACATTCTGAAAAAACAGAGGCACCAACTCAGATGAGGAAGGCAACTTGGGCAAAGGTACCAAATGAACCATCTTGGAAAAACGGTCACACACCACCCAGATGACAGACATTTTCTGAGAAACAGGGAGATCAGAAATAAAATCCATAGAGATGTGTGTCCAAGGCCTCTTAGGAATAGGCAAGGACAACAACAATCCACTAGCCCGAGAACAACAAGGCTTGGCCCGAGCACAAACATCACAAGCATACTCTCTGGTACCCTCTCAGAAGACACCGCCAAATGGTGCACAGGTTTATGTTCCCGTAAACGCCGATCAATCTGAATAGCCATTGTCATGGACTCATTCAGACCCGTAGGCGTAGGAAACCCCACCATGACGTCTGTTACAGCATCAGAGAGACCTTCTCTGAAATTTGCCGCCAGAGCGCACTCATTCCACTGAGTAAGCACAGACCATTTTCGAAATTTTTGGCAATATATTTCGGCCTCATCTTGTCCCTGAGAGAGGGCTATCAAGGCCTTTTCAGCCTGTATCTCTAAATTAGGTTCCTCATAAAGCAACCCTAAGGCCAGAAAAAACGCATCCACATTGAGCAACGCAGGATCCCCTGGCGCCAATGAAAATGCCCAATTTTGAGGGTCACCCCGCAATAATGAAATCACTATTTTAACCTGCTGTGCAGGATCTCCAGCAGAGTGAGATCTCAGAGAAAGAAACAATTTACAATTGTATTTAAAATTCAGAAAACAAGATCGATCTCCGGAGAAAAACTCTGGTAAAGGAATTTTAGGTTCAGACCGAGGAGCATGTATAACAAAATCTTGTATATTCTGAACTTTAGCAGCAAGATTATTCAAATTTGTAGCCAGACTCTGGAGATCCATATTTCAACAGATAAAATCTGAGCCATTCAGGGGTTAAGAGGAGAGGAAAGCAGGAGACTGCAATTAGAGCTGGAGTGCAACTTCAGAGAAAAAAAAAAAAAAAAATTCCACACAGTTCCCTTTTCTCTCCTGCTTCAGCCCATAGATTAAACATGTAGTCCGGCCATACTGTTATGGTTCCCAATGGCAGGGGAACATCAGAAACATAGAAAAACGGACAAGCTCTCGGGTGATGGAAACTAGAGCTGACCGCGATGCTAAACCTCTACACACAACTAATAGTAGCCAGGGAACGTGCCTACGTTTTCGCTAGACGTCTCGCACCAGCCGGAGGACTAACTACCCCTAATAGATGAAACACAGTCCTGGCTTGCCTCCAGAGGAAAATTCCCCACAGGAGATAGTAGCCCCCCACATATAATAACGGTGAGTTAAGGTGAAAAGACAAACGTAGTATGAAAACAGATTTAGCACAGCGAGGCCCACTAACTAGATAGCAGAAGGATACAATAGTGGACTTCGCAGTCAGCTACAAAACCCTATCAAAAACCATCCTGAAATTACCTTAAACTCATGTGCCAACTCATGGCACCGGAGTGGCAATTTCAGCCCACAAGAGCTTCCAGCTGCAGAGAATCACATAACTGCAAACTGGACAAAACATACAAAAATAGACTAAGGACAGAAATGTCCAACTTAGCTGGTCAGCAGACTGGGAGCAGGTACATGCAACAGAAAGACTCTGGTTACATTGAAAGCCGGCATTGGAATGACTGAGGAACAAGGCTAAATAGGAAACTCCCACATCCTGATAGAAACAGGTGAAAAGCTCACAAGACACCAGTACCACAAGCGACCACTGGGGGAGCCAAATAACCGAATCACAACAGGGCTCATCGAAAACATCCTGGAAATCTGACAAAAACTCAGGAATTTCAGAAGAGGGGGAGGAGGAAATTGACATCAGAGGAACGTCATCATGAACCCCCTGACAACCCCAACTAGTCACAGACATAGATTTCCAATCCAACACCGGATCATGTACCTGTAACCATGGAAACCCCAGCACAATAGCATCATGCAAATTATGCAACACCAGGAAACGACAATCTTCCTGATGGGCTGGCGCCATGCACATGGTTAACTGTGTCCAAAACTGAGGTTTATTTTTAGCCAATGGTGTAGCATCAATACCCCTCAAAGGGATAGGACTCCGCAAAGGCTGTAAGGGAAAACCACAACGTCTGGCACATTCTAAGTCCATCAAATTTAAAGCGGCGCCTGAATCCACAAATGCCATGACAGAGAATGACGATAATGAGCAGATCAGGGTCACAGATAACAGAAATTTAGGTTGTACAGTACTGATGGTAACAGAATTAGCGATTCTCTTGGCACGCTTAGGGCAATCAGAAATAACATGAGCAGAATCGCCGCAGTAAAAGCACAACCCATTCGGACGTCTGAATCCTTGGCGTTCAGCTCTAGACACAATCCTATTACACTGCATTGGCTCAGGACTCCGCTCGGAAGACAATGCCATAGTGTGCACAACTCTGCGCTCACGCAAGCGCCGATCAATTTGAATGGCCAGAGACATAGAATCACTCAGACCTGCAGGCGTGGGGAAGCCCACCATAACATCTTTAACAGATTCAGAAAGACCCTTTCTGAAAATTGCCGCCAAAGCATCCTCATTCCACTTAGTAAGCACAGACCATTTTCTAAATTTCTGGCAATATGATTCTGCCGCTTCTTGACCCTGACACAGGGCCAGCAAGGTTTTCTCAGCATGATCCACAGAATTAGGTTCATCATACAATAACCCAAGCACCTGAAAAAAGGTGTCTACATTAAGCAAGGCCGGACTCCCAGATTCCAGGGAAAATGCCCAATCCTGCGGGTCGCCACGCAACAGAGAAATGACAATTTTTACCTGCTGGATGGGATCACCAGAGGAACGGGGCTTCAGAGCAAAAAACAGTTTACAGTTATTTTTAAAGCTCAAAAATTTGGACCTGTCCCCAAAAAACAGATAGGGGGTAAGAATTCTAGGCTCTAAAACAGGAGTCTGCATGATATAATCAGAAATACCCTGTACTCTAGCAGCAAGTTGATCCACCCGAGAAGCAAGTCCCTGAACATCCATGTCAGCGCCTAACTCTTGAGCCACCCAGAGGTGAAGAGGGAAAAAAACCCACAACAGAGTGCATGATATAATCAGAAATACCCTGTACTCTAGCAGCAAGTTGATCCACCCGAGAAGCAAGTCCCTGAACATCCATGTCAGCGCCTAACTCTTGAGCCACCCAGAGGTGAAGAGGGAAAAAAACCCACAACAGAGTACAGAAAAAAAAATGGCTCAGCACTTTCTTTCCCTTCTTTTGAGATGCGGTTAACTCATTGTTGGCCAGTTGTACTGTTATGATCTGGTGGCCTAGGAGCAGCATGGATGAGCTCTGGAGTAGGTGGCCTCTATACTGACCGCAGACCCTGAACTTAACACCGCAACTATAAGTAGCCGTGGGATGTTCCTGTCACTCCCTCGACACCTCGTCACAGCCGGAGGACTAATTACCCCTAAAGAAAGAAACAGGAAAACTATCTTGCCTCAGAGAAAATCCCCAAAGGAAAGACAGCCCCCACAAATATTGACTGTGAGAGGAGAGGGAAATTACAAACGCAGACTGAAAACAGAATTTAGCAAAGGAGGCCACGCTATCTAGAAAGAAAAGACAGGACAGAGTACTGTGCAGTCAGTATTAAAATACTACAAAAATCCACCACAGAGAATACAAAAATCTCCACACCTAACTAAAGGCATGGAGGGTAACTCTGCGACTCCAGAGCTTCCAGCTTGGCTGAATAAATCCTTACACAGACAAAGCTGGACAAGAAAAAACATAGCAATTCACTGAACTATAAAGTCCACCGCATGTGGACTGCAAAAACAAAGCCAGGACTTATCTTTGATGATTTGGACAATCCAGCAGGAGAAACCAAGCAGAGATGTGAATCCTCCAGAAAACAATGGACAACTGGCACTCACTAAAGGGTGAAGCCAGACTAAATAGCCCCGTCCAAAGTGGAAGCACCTGATGACTGCTGTGAAGGACAAACAGCAGCACTACCACTTATAACCACCGGAGGGAGCCCAAGAGCAGAACCCACAACAGAATTCACAACAGGAGGCATCATCTGCAAGAAGCTGCACAACAGATCATAGTGCTAACTGACCATTGCAATTTAGAGTTCATTAGATCCGCTAGATGTCTTTCTCCTCGTCAGGCTCGTTGGAACTTATTTTTAAATCAATTTAAACTTTGTTATCTCGTACCGTCCAGGTTCTCGTAATGGGAAGGCTGATGCCTTATCCCGAATCCATGCTGCGGATTCCGTACCTGGAGCCCCGTCCAAGACCATTCTATCTGATGCCAATTTCATTGGAGTTATCCATGATCAGGACTTGTGGAAGGAGTGCAGGGAGGCCTATGAAGGTGATGTATTTCTGGCCAACCCACCTGTGGATATTAATCTGGTCTTTAAAGGGACACTGTCACCTGAATTTGGAGGGAACAATCTTTAGCCATAGGGGCGGGGTTTTCGGGTGTTTGATTCACACTTTCCTTACCCGCTGGCTGCATGCTGGCTGCAATATGGGATTGAAGTTCATTCTCTGTCCTCCGTAGTACATGCCTGCACAAGGCTATCTTGCCTTGCGCAGGCGTGTACTACGGAGGACAGAGAATGAACTTCAATCCCATATTGCAGCCACCGGGTAAGGAAAGGGTGAATCAAACACCCGAAAACCCCGCCCCTATGGCTAAAGATTGTTCCCTCCAAATTCAGGTGACAGTGTCCCTTTAAGGGTGGCATGTGGTTCAGAGTTCGACGTATCTAAGTTCCTGAGGTCGTCCGTCTGCAGATCCTCAAGTTGGTACATGACTCTAAGTTGGCTGGTCACAGGGGGGTACAGAAGACACAAGAGTTCCTGAGCCGATTCTTCTGGTGGCCAACTTGCCTGAAGGATACTAAGGACTATGTTCTCTCTTGCTAGCTATGTGTTCATTACAAGACTCCTCATGTGGCACCTACGGGTCTTCTACAACCATTATTTGTTCCGTCCCGCCCTTGGGGGTCTATATCAATGGACTTTATTGTGGAGCTGCCTACATCAGGGGGCATGAATACAATCATGGTGGTAGTTGATCGCCTGACTAAAGCTGCTCATTTTGTTCCATGCACCGGCCTCCCCTCAGCTAAAGATACAGTGAACTTGGTTATACAGAATGTCTTTCGGTTGCATGGGGTTCCGGATGAGATCTGTTGTGAATTCCGTTCTCGGACTCCCTCCTGTGGTCATGAATGGTACTTTGGTTTGTTCTGCTCTTGGACTCCCTCTGGTGGCTTCGAGCGGAACTGCTGGTCACTGAGGTTGGCTTTATCAGCTGCTCTCATTTATTTCTATGCTGGCTTCCTATTTAACTCCACTCAGATCGTTACTTCATGCCAGCTGTCAATGTTCCAGTATTGGTTCAGATCTCTCTTGGACTTCTCTGAGGACCTGTCTACTCCAGCAGAAGCTAAGTCTTTGCTAGTTCATTTGTTGTTACTGCTTCCTGAATATATTTCTTAGTACTGCTATTTCTAGTCCGGCTTGCTATCATGATATTCCTTTGCTAGCTGGAAGCTCTGGGGGTGCAGAGTGGCACCTCCACACCGTGAGTCGGTGTGGGGAGTCTTTTTGCTTACTCTGCATGGTTTTTTTGTAGTCTTTTGTGCTGACCGCATAGTTCCCTTTTCTATCCTCTGACTATTTAGTGAAATCTGGCCTCCTTTGCTAAAACCTGTTTCATTCCTGTGTTTGTGACTTTCCTCTTAACTCACAGTCAATATATGTGGGGGTCTGCCTTTACCTTTGGGGAATTTCTCTGAGGCAAGGTAAGGCTTCTATTTCTATCTTTAGGTGTAGTTAGCTCTTAGGCTGTGAAGAGGCATCTAGGGAGAGTTAGGTACGCTCCACGGCTATTTCTAGTGTGTGTGATAGGAGTAGGGTTTGCGGTCAGCAGAGTTCCCACTTCCCCAGAGCTAGTCCCGATTTTGAGTTTACTCATCAGGTCATTCCGGGTGCTCCTAACCACCAGGTCCATAACAGTACAGCTGGCCAGTAAAGTGTTAATGCATCTCAAAAGAGGGATAAGAGAAGTTCTGAACCCATTTTTTTTTTCTTTGCAGTGTGTTTTGTCTCTCTTTTCCCCTTAACCTCTGGGTGGTTCAGGACTCAGGTGTAGATATGGATATTCAAGGTCTGTCCTCTTGTGTGGATCATCTCACTGCAAGGGTACAAAGCATTCAAGATTATGTAGTTCAGAATCCGATGTTAGAGCCTAGAATTCCAATTCCTGATTTGTTTTCTGGGGATAGATCTAAGTTTCTGAATTTCAAAAATAATTGTAAACTGTTTCTTGGTTTGAAACCCCGCTCCTCTGGTGACCCCATTCAGCAAGTAAAAATTATTATTTCTTTGTTGCGTGGCGACCCTCAAGACTGGGCATTCTCCCTTGCACCAGGAGATCCTGCATTGCTTAATGTAGATGCGTTTTTTCTGGCGCTTGGATTGCTTTACGACGAACCGAATTCAGTGGATCAGGCAGAGAAAATCTTGCTAGCTTTGTGTCAGGGTCAGGATGAAGCGGAGATATATTGTCAGAAGTTTAGAAAATGGTCTGTGCTTACTCAATGGAATGAGTGTGCCCTGGTAGCAATTTTTAGAAAGGGTCTTTCTGAAGCCCTTAAGGATGTTATGGTGGGATTCCCCACACCTGCAGGTCTGAATGAATCAATGTCCTTGGCCATCCAAATTGATCGGCGTTTCCGCGAGCTCAAAATTGTGCACCATTTGGCGGTGTCCTCTGAGCAGAGACCTGAGCCTATGCAATGTGATAGAACTTTGACCAGAACTGAACGGCAAGAACACAGACGTCAGAATAGGCTGTGTTTTTACTGTGGTGACCCCACTCATGCTATCTCTGATTGTCCTAAGTGCACTAAGCGGTTCGCTAGGTCTGTCACCATTGGTACTGTACAGCCTAAATTTCTTTTGTCTGTTACTCTGATTTGCTCTTTGTCATCCTACTCGGTTATGGCATTTGTGGATTCAGGCGCTGCCCTGAATTTGATGGACTTGGAGTTTGCCAGGCGCTGTGGTTTTTTCTTGGAGCCTTTGCAGTATCCTATTCCATTAAGGGGAATTGATGCCACGCCGTTGGCCAAGAATAAACCTCAGTACTGGACTCAGTTGACCATGTGCATGGCTCCTGCACATCAGGAAGATATTCGCTTTTGGTGTTGCATAATTTGCATGATGTGGTCGTGTTGGGTTTGCCATGGCTACAGGTTCATAATCCAGTATTGGATTGGAAATCAATGTCTGTGTCTAGTTGGGGTTGTCAAGGGGTACATGGCGATGTTCCGTTGGTGTCAATTTCTGCTTCCACTCCTTCTGAAGTCCCTGAGTTTCTGTCGGATTACCAGGATGTATTTGATGAGCCCAAATCCAGTGTCCTACCCCCTCATAGGGATTGTGATTGTGCTATAAATTTGATTCCTGGTAGTAAGTTTCCTAAGGGCCGACTTTTTAATTTATGTGTGTCAGAGCACGCCGCTATGCGGAGTTATATAAAGGAGTCCTTGGAGAAAGGGCATATTCGCCCGTCTTCATCACCGTTGGGAGCAGGGTTCTTTTTTGTGGCCAAGAAGGATGGTTCTCTGAGACCCTGTATAGATTACCGCCTTCTCAATAAAATCACGGTCAAATTTCAGTACCCTTTGCCTCTGCTGTCTGATTTGTTTGCTCGGATTAAGGGGGCTAGTTGGTTCACCAAGATAGATCTTCGAGGGGCGTATAACCTTGTGCGTATTAAACAGGGCGATGAATGGAAAACAGCATTTAATACGCCCGAGGGCCATTTTGAGAACCTGGTAATGCCATTCGGGCTTTCAAATGCTCCATCTGTGTTTCTGTCCTTTATGCATGACATCTTCCGAAAGTATCTGGATAGATTCATGATTGTATATTTGGATGATATTTTGGTCCTTCCAGCTTCTTTTGCCATCCATAATGTGTTCCATAGGTCGTTGTTGCGGAGGTACGTGGCGCCTATGGTTCCCTCCGTTGATCCTCCTGCTCCGGTGTTGGTTGAGGGGGAGTTGGAGTATGTGGTGGAAAAAATTTTGGATTCTCGTATTTCGAGACGGAAGCTTCAGTACCTGGTTAAGTGGAAGGGCTATGGTCAGGAGGATAATTCCTGGGTTGTTGCCTCCGATGTCCATGCTGCCGATTTGGTTCGTGCCTTTCATTTGGCTCGTCCTGATCGGCCTTGGGGGCCCTGGTGAGGGTTCGGTGACCCCTCCTCAAGGGGGGGGTACTGTTGTGAATTCCGTTCTCGGACTCCCTCCTGTGGTCATGAATGGTACTTTGGTTAGTTCTGCTCTTGGACTCCCTCTGGTGGCTTTGAGCGGAACTGCTGGTCACTGAGGTTGGCTTTATCAGCTGCTCTCGTTTATTTCTATGCTGGCTTCCTATTTAACTCCACTCAGATCGTTACTTCATGCCAGCTGTCAATGTTCCAGTATTGGTTCAGATCTCTCTTGGACTTCTCTGAGGACCTGTCTACTCCAGCAGAAGCTAAGTCTTTGCTAGTTCATTTGTTGTTACTGCTTCCTGAATATATTTCTTAGTACTGCTATTTCTAGTCCGGCTTGCTATCATGATATTCCTTTGCTAGCTGGAAGCTCTGGGGGTGCAGAGTGGCACCTCCACACCGTGAGTCGGTGTGGGGAGTCTTTTTGCTTACTCTGCGTGTTTTTTTTGTAGTCTTTTGTGCTGACCGCATAGTTCCCTTTTCTATCCTCTGACTATTTAGTGAAATCTGGCCTCCTTTGCTAAAACCTGTTTCATTCCTGTGTTTGTGACTTTCCTCTTAACTCACAGTCAATATATGTGGGGGTCTGCCTTTACCTTTGGGGAATTTCTCTGAGGCAAGGTAAGGCTTCTATTTCTATCTTTAGGTATAGTTAGCTCTTAGGCTGTGAAGAGGCGTCTAGGGAGAGTTAGGTACGCTCCACGGCTATTTCTAGTGTGTGTGATAGGACTAGGGTTTGCGGTCAGCAGAGTTCCCACTTCCCCAGAGCTAGTCCCGATTTTGAGTTTACTCATCAGGTCATTCCGGGTGCTCCTAACCACCAGGTCCATAACAGAGATCATCTCTGACCATGGAGTGCAGTTCACTTCAAAATTCTGGAAGGGGTTTTGCTCTGCACTCAATATTAATGTCTGTCTCTCTTCCGCTTACCATCCCCAGACAAATGGTCAGACTGAGCGTACCAACCAGACGCTGGAACAATATCTAAGATGCTATGTCAGCCATCTCCAGGATGATTGGTTGGAGTTGCTGCCGTTAGCCGAATTTTCATATAACAATTCTCAGAGCGCCTCCACTAAATTTACACCTTTCTTTGCCAATCTGGGTTATCATCCATGTATCTTACCTAGGTCTCCAATTAATTCTCTGGTTCCGGCAGTGGAGGAAAGGCTGATTGCGATGAGGCAAAATCTGGAGGTTCTGAAGGAATCCCTGACCACAGCTCAAGAATGTTATAAGAGATCGGCTGATAGATTCCGTAAACCTGCACCCATGTTCAAGGTACGAGATTCCGTGTGGTTAGCAGCTAAGAATCTGAAGTTAAACGTTCCTTCACAAAAACTTGGACAGAAATTCATTGGCCCTTTCAAGATCAACGGTATTGTGAGCTCTGTGGCCTGCCGGCTGAAGCTGCTTAGGACTATGAAGGTACACCCAGTTTTTCATGTACCTTACTAAAGCCTGTATCTCCTAATACCTTCCAGGGATGTGTTGTGCCACCTCCGCAGCCTGTGGTGATTGATGGGCAAGAACAATTTGTGGTGGAGGAAATTGTTGATTCCAGGATTCGCAGGAATCGGCTCCAATATCTCATAAGATGGCAGGGATATCCCCCTGAGGAAGTCTCTTGGGTACCTGTGGAAAACATCAATGCCCAACAGAAGATTTCTCGTTTTCATCAGAGATTCCCTGAGAAACCAGGTCCAGGATCGTCCTGAGGCCGCTTCTAAGCTTCTGTACATTTTTTATTACCTTTTTGTGCATTACTGCCCTTTTCCAAGATGGCGTCTTTGGTCTCATGTGCACTGTGGCTTCCTGCTATAAAACTCCACCCCAGCCTTCAGACTGTGCTAGAGTATTCTGCCTTGCATCCAGCTCCTGACCTCTGGTGACTCCCTGGCTATATACCTGCTCCTGTGAACCTGTGGGGTTATCCTGCTACTCTGCTCTGAGTTCCTGCTGCGTACACCAGTTCCAGTAAGTTCCAGTAATCCTCCTTCATCTGCTGCTCATGTTTGCTTCCATCTGCATTTGCTGGACATTTAAGCTGTTTCTGCTCTGCAAGAACCTGAGACTATTACCCAGACCTCCCTGGTTGTGCTAAGACATTATTTGAACTGCCTTATAAGCATATCTATCTGTGTTGTGGACTAAGCAAGGTCTTATTCGTGTCAAGCAACCTCAAGAATAATTGTGCTTCATAGACTTTCTGCGTGATTGCATTTTCCTCTGAAGTTTCCTATAGACTGATGAGCTGCATTTGATATTTGCACCAAGAGTTGTGGACTTGAGTTTCTCTCTGCACCTGTTTGAATCAACGTGTGATAATATAGACTTTACCGCTTATAAAACTGTGTCCTGTAGTTGTCTTGTTCCACGCAAAGAGTCTCCTGAGTTATCCCCTATAATTATTACAACTGTAATGAGTGGCAGACACAGTTAGTAGGCCCAAATAATAAAGTGGGCTAAATGCAGTTCAAAATTGGTAACAGGACTAAACAGGCGGCATTGCTTTGTTCAGCGGAGGACAACTGTAATGAGTGGCAGACACAGTTAGTGTGCCCAAATCAAGTGGGCTAAATGTCTGCCAAATTTTTTTTCATAAATAAAGAGGTGGAATAGCTAGGTACAGGGGTGTGCTCTTCTGCTGAGTAGCAGACAGTGGTAGTAGGCACAAAGTATTAACTTGTCTAAATAGAGGCCAGGGCCCCTGTATATTTTAACTATCATCTATCATTTCAACAAATTTGTATTGGCAGTGCCATTGAAGGATTTAACAGCACAGACTACACAGTGGTGGAGCAGGGAGAGGTAAGTATTGCAAGTGGTAAAGCACTGTTCGAGCTGAAGAGGAACACTCTTTCGAGGGCTGCGGTACTGGCACAGGGCCCCTCATATTACGATGGTGTGTCTGACGTTGGTTGTGCACCACCACCATCAGAGACACTTCATTGTACTATGAGGGACCCTGTGCCAGTGCCGTCACCCAAGAGTGGGCACACCCACCTGTCCAAGCAAACGGCACTCGCACGGGTGCTTGCGCCAGGTGGTGACCACGGCCCTGTGGGGGGAGTCAGCCCATTTAGGGAGGTATAAAAATGGCCTATGGTGGACATTCAGCAGCTGCAAATGGAGGAATTGGATAAGTCAGTAAGAGGAGGCCAAAAGCAAGACATTTTTCAGGCAAGCTACGTGTCAGCAGGGGAAGGTGGTGCAAAATAATTTGAAATCCATGATTGGTTCATTTTAATGAAGGTTAGATCATTAACATTTCGGGTAGCCAGACGTGTCCTTTTTTTGGTCAGTATTGAACCAGCAGCACTGAAGACTCTTTCTGATAACACACTAGCAGCAGGGCAAGCGAGCTCCTGTAATGCATATTCTGCCAATTCAGGCCAGGTGTCTATTTTAGATGCCCAGTAATCAAAGGGAATGATCTGTGAGGGAGAACATCGATAAGGGAGGAAAAGTAGTTCGTAACCATACTGGACAAATGCTGTCTCCTGTCACTTTGAATCGATGCAGCAGTACCTGTCGTGTCAGCGGTCATTGCGAAATTACTTCACAACCTGGTCATAAAACCCCTCTGTCCAATGCCACTTCGGATTTGTGCACCTCTAACACCTCTGCCATGTTGCCCCCTACGGCTCGTGTGAGAACCATCACCGCCGCTGTGTGCTGGGAATGCCTGAACCAAACGGTCTACAAGAGTTGCTTGTTTGGTAGCCAATATTTGCTCAAGGTTCTCATGTGGCATGATATTTTGTAATTTTCCTTTATATCGTGGATCCAGGAGGCAGGCCAACCAGTAATCATCATCGGTCACCATTTTGATAATGCGGGGGACCATTTTTAGGATATGCAAGGCATGCTCAGCCATGTGGGCCAATGTTCCAGGTGTCAATTCACTGCTTGTGCTGGGCTGAGGAGCACTTTCTTGCAAATCAACATCACTTGTGTCCCGCAAAAACCCTGTACTTGACCTTGCAATGCCACCAGTTTCTATTGCCCCCTGAGAAGCATCCTCCTCCCATAAATATTCATCCCCATCATCCTCCTCCTCCTCCTCTTCATCCCCCACCTCGTCCAGGAGAGTTCCCTGAGCAGACAATGGCTGACTGTCATCAAGGCTTCCCTCCTCCTCGGCTGCAGACGCCTGCTCTTTAATTTGCATCAAACTTTGCATCAGCAGATGCATTAGTGGGATGCTCATGCTTATGATGGCATTGTCTGCACTTACCAGCCATGTGCATTCCTCAAAACACTGAAGGACTTCACAGAGGTCTTGTAGCTTCGACCACTGCACACCAGACAACTCCATGTCTGCCATCCAAGTGCCTGCCCGTGTATGTGTATCCTCCCACAAATTAATTACAGCACGCCTCTGTTTGCACAGCCTCTGTTCGCACAGCCTCTGAAGCATGTGCAGTGTGGAGTTCCACCTCGTTGCAACGTTGATTATTCGGCGGTGCTGGGGAAGATTCAATTCACTGCTTGTGCTGGGCTGAGGAGCACTTTCTTGCAAATCAACATCACTTGTGTCCCGCAAAAACCCTGTACTTGACCTTGCAACGCCACCAGTTTCTATTGCCCCCTGAGAAGCATCCTCCTCCCATAAATATTCATCCCCATCATCCTCCTCCTCCTCCTCTTCATCCCCCACCTCGTCCAGGAGAGTTCCCTGAGCAGACAATGGCTGACTGTCATCAAGGCTTCCCTCCTCCTTGGCTGCAGATGCCTGCTCTTTAATTTGCATCAAACTTTGCATCAGCAGATGCATTAGTGGGATGCTCATGCTTATGATGGCATCGTCTGCACTTACCAGCCGTGTGCATTCCTCAAAACACTGAAGGACTTCACAGAGGTCTTGTAGCTTCGACCACTGCACACCAGACAACTCCATGTCTGCCATCCAAGTGCCTGCCCGTGTATGTGTATCCTCCCACAAATTAATTACAGCACGCCTCTGTTCGCACAGCCTCTGAAGCATGTGCAGTGTGGAGTTCCACCGCGTTGCAACGTTGATTATTAGGCGGTGCTGGGGAAGATTCAGCGATCGCTGATGGTTCAGCATACTGCTGGAGTGTACGGGCGACCGGCGGATGTGCGAGCAAAGTCTTCGCACCTTCAGGAGCAGGGCTGGTAACTCCGGATAATTTTTGAGGAAGCACTGCACCACCAGGTTCAAGGTGTGAGCCAGGCAAGGTATGTGTTTCAGTTATAAAAGGGCTATGGCAGCCATAAAATTCCTTCCGTGATCACTGACTACCTTGCCTGCCTCAAGATGTACACCGCCCAGCCATGACTGTGTTTGTTGCTGCAAGTACTCGGCCAGTACTTCCGCGGTGTGTCTGTTGTCACCCAAACACTTCATTTGTAACACATCCTGCTGACGCTTACCACTAGCTGTTCCATAATGGGACACCTCGTGTGCAACACTGGCAGCTGCGGATGGAGTGGTCGTGCGACTGCGCTCTGTGGACGAGCTTTTGCTTCTGTAGGAGGAGGAGGGGTGGCGAACGCCTACATCCAACTGTTTCCTAGACCGTGGGCTAGGCAGAACTGTCCCACTATGGCTGTCCCCTGTGGGCCCTGCATCCACCACATTAACCCAGTGCGCTGTGATGGACACGTAACGTCCCTGTCCATGCCTACTGGTCCATGCATCTGTTGTGAGGTACACCTTTCCACTGACTGATTGCCTCAGTGCATGGACAATGCGGTCTTTGACATGCTGGTGGAGGGCTGGGATGGCTTTTCTCGCAAAGAAGTGCCGACTGGGTAGGTCATAGCGTGGTACTGCGTAGGCCATCAGGTCTTTGAAAGCTTCGCTTTCAACCAACCGGTAGGGCATCATCTCTAACGAGATTAGTATAGCAATGTGGGCGTTCAAACCCTGTGTACGTGGATGAGAGGATGAGTACTTTCTTTTCCTAACGAGAGTCTCTTGTAGGGTGAGCTGGACTGGAGAGCTGTATATGGTGGAAATAGCGGTGGGGGTGGTGGACATGGCGGATTGAGAGAGGGTTGGTGATGGTATTCTTGAAGTTGGCCTACATACAGTGTTTCCTACCAAGAACCTTGTGATTCCCTGACTGCTTTGGCCTTGCGACGATACCTCCACATTTGCTGCTGGTGGTGTCCTAACTGGTGGGCTTACAGTGAGGGAAGCAATGTAGCGTTGCTGACTGCCTTCATTCTGAGCAGGTGCACCAACGGTACAGGACGTTCGGTAGTTATTCCAGGCTTGCAAGTGCATGCTGTTTAAATGTCTAAGCATGCACGTTGTATTTAAATTTTGAAGATTCTTCCCTCTGCTAAAGGTCTTTGAGCATTTCTTACAGATAACTTTGCAATGATCATACGGATCTTGGTTAAAAAATTGCCACACTAAACTCTTCCTACTATGGAATACCTTTTCAGGCATTGCACGCTGTGTTACTTTCACCAGATGGCCACGCTGTCCTAAAACCGCTTTTGTTTTTGACAAACGTTTTTGGCCTGACACAGGCCTGCCAGATGACAGCTGTTGTGATGTTGATGGCTGCTGCAGATCATCCCCCTCCGCTTCTGAGCTACTGGCAGCGGCACCCTCTTCCCCCAATTGCTGCCAATCTGGGTCAACAACTGGGTCATCTATCACCTCCTCTTCAATGTCATGTGCACCTTCCTCTATGTCACCGTGTAAGGTGCTATAGCGTTCGGGACGAAGCACCATAATCTCTTCAGGGTGAGATTCTGGCTCAGTACACTGCGAGGGCAATGTAGTGATCTGAGTCAATGGAACAGCATAATAATCTAGCTGTGGCTGTGCATCAGTGCACTCCATGTCCGAATCATCTTGTAATGGGCAGTTAACAATTTCCCTTTCTAACCCAGGCACGGTATGTGTAAAGAGCTCCATGGAGTAACCTGTAGTGTCACCTGACGCATCCTTCACTTTTGGTTTGGGTGAAGGACATAAGGAAATGTCTTGTTCTTGACCTGGAGCATCCACTGACGACTCGCTGCTTTTATATTTGGAACTTTCTGAAGAGGAGGCGAAAGAGCTAGAGGCTGAGTCAGCAAGGAAAGCCAAAACTTTTTCCTGCTGCTCCGGCTTTAAAAGCTGTTTTCCTACTCCCAGATAAGGGAGCCTTCGAGGCCTTGTGTAGCCAGACGATGACGCTGGCTCAACACCTCCAGCCTTAGGTGCTATTGTGCTTTTCCCACTACCACCAGATGCACCACCACCACCACCATCAGTACCAGCTGGCAACCACCACCCACGGGCTCTTCCACCAGACTTCCTCATTTTTTGGAAAATCTAACCAAAATAACAACCGTTATGTGGTACTGTAAAACAAGGTAGAAGGTGTATATAAACTTGTTGAGAATTTAAATCTCCCTATTTTTTTGGAGACTGAACCAAAACTCAGGCCCAGTGTATAAAACAAAGCAATGTAAGTGGCAGCAAGTGGCTGGCTGATATACGACAAACTAACAGGACTGATTTATATCCACTTTGTGAGAATTTGAATCTCCATTTTTTGGGGGGGAGACTGAACCAAAACTCAGGCCCAGTGTATAAAGCAATGCAATGTGAGTGGCAGCAAGTGGCTGGCTGATATACGACAATCTAACAGGACTGAAATATATCCACTTTGTGAGAATTTCAATCTCCTTTTTTTTGGGGGGAGACTGAACCAAAACTCAGACCCAGTGTATAAAACAACGCAATGTGAGTGGCAGCAAGTGGCTAGCTGATATACCGTACGACAAACTAACAGGACTGAAATACATCCACTTTGTGAGAATTGGAATCTCCCTTTTTTTGGGGGGAGACTGAACCAAAACTCAGGCCCAGTGTATAAAACAACGCAATGTGAGTGGCAGCAAGTGGCTGGCTGATATACGACAAACTAACAGGACTGAAATATATCCACTTTGTGAGAATTTGAATCTCCCTTTTTTGGGGGGGAGACTGAACCAAAACACAGGCCCAGTGTATAAAACAATGCAATGTGAGTGGCAGCAAGTGGCTGGCTGATATACGACAAACTAACAGGACTGTAATATATCCACTTTGTGAGAATTTGAATCTCCCATTTTTGGGGGGGAGACTGAACCAAAACTCAGGCCCATTGTATAAAACAATGCAATGTAAGTGGCAGCAAGTGGCTGGAAGATATATGAAAAAATACAAGGACTGTAGTGCAATTTCAATCTCCCTACAATGATCTCAGGACAAGTATGGCAGCAATAAAAAGGACTGCTGCACACAAAAGTGTGGACAAATAAACAAGATAACTGTGCAGAAAGGAGCAACAGGATTTTTGCTTTTAAAAAAGCAGTTGGTTTGCACAGCAGAGTGCAAACAGCAATGCAGCTATCAGGGAGCCTTATAAGGCAGCTTAATAAGCTACAGAGCTGATGCACAAAAATATAGCCTCCACTGTCCCTGCAAAAAAAAGGTGGCGGACAGTGGAAATCGCTACAGCACAAGCAGTTTGGGGGTTAATCTTCCCTCCCTAACTATGTCCCTTCTGACAAAGCTGCAGCAATCCCTATGCTAAGGTCGGCAGAAGTAAGATGGCGGTCGGCGTGCACGCCCCTTTATACCCCCTGTGACGCTGCAGAAAGCAAGCCAATCACTGTCATGCTCTTCTCTAAGATGGTGGGGACCGAGACCTATGTCATCACGCTGCCCACACTCTGCGTCCTCCTTCATTGGCTGAGAAATGGCGCAGAACGCGTCATATGAAACGCGACTTTGGCGCGAAGATCGCCGACCGCATGGCCGATCCCACACTAGGATCAGGTCGGGTTTCATGAAACCCGACTTTGCCGAAATTCGGCGATTTTTGAATTTGTCCGATCCGTTTCGCTCAACCCTAGGTGCACCAAATCCCATACAATTTTCCCACTCACTTCCAGGAACCTGAGGTACTCTCATTCAGTTTGTTCAGTCTCCCCCCGAAAAAAGTGAGATTCAAATTCTCACAAAGTGGATATACCTCAGTCCTCTTAGTTTCTCGTGTATCAGCCAGCCACTTGCTGCCACTCACATTGCATTGTAAAATACACTGGGCCTGAGTTTGGGTTTAGTCTCCCCCCAAAAAAAGTGAGATTCAAATTCTCACAAAGTGGATATACCTCAGTCCTCTTAGTTTGTCGTGTATCAGCCAGCCACTTGCTGCCACTCACATTGCATTGTAAAATACACTGGGCCTGAGTTTGGATTCAGTCTCCCCCCAAAAAAGTGAGATTCAAATTCTCACAAAGTGGATATACCTCAGTCCTCTTAGTTTGTCGTGTATCAGCAGGCCACTTGCTGCCACTCACATTGTGTTGTAAAATACACTGGGCCTGAGTTGTGGTGCAGTCTCCCCCCAAAAAAAGTGAGATTCAAATTCTCACAAAGTGGATATACCTCAGTCCTCTTAGTTTGTCGTGTATCAGCCAGCCACGTTCTGCCACTTACATTGTGTTGTAAAATACACTGGGCCTGAGTTGTGGTGCTGTCTCCCCAAAATAAAAAGGGAGATTTAAATTCTAAACAAGTTTATATACACCTTCTACCTTGTTTTACTGTACCATATAACGGTTGTTATTTTGGTTAGATTTTCCCAAAAATGAGGAAGTCTGGTGGAAGAGGCCGTGGGCGTAGGTTGCCAGCTGGTACTGATGGTGGTGGTGGTGCATCTGGTGGTAGTGGGAAAAGCACAATAGCACCTAAGGCTGGAGGTGTTGAGCCAGCGTCATCATCTGGCTACACAAGGCCTCGAAGGCTCCCTTATCTGGGAGTAGGAAAACAGCTTTTAAAGCCGGAGCAGCAGGAAAAAGTTTTGGCTTTCATTGCTGACTCAGCCTCTAGCTCTTTCGCCTACTCTTCAGAAAGTTCCAAATATAAATGCAGCGAGTCGTCAGTGGATGCTCCAGGTCAGGAACAAGACATTTCCTTGTTTCCTTCACCCAAACCAAAAGTGCAGGATGCGTCAGGCGACACTACAGGTTACTCCGTGGAGCTCTTTACACATACCGTGCCTGGGTTAGAAAGGGAAATTGTTAACTGCCCATTACAAGATGATTCGGACATGGAGTGCACTGATGCACAGCCACAGCTAGATTATTATGCTGTTCCATTGACTCAGATCACTACATTGCCCTCCCAGTGTACTGAGCCAGAATCTGACCCTGATGAGACTATGGTGCCCCGTCCCGAACGCTATAGCACCTTACACGGTGACACAGAGGAAGGTGCACATGACATTGAAGAGGATGTGATAGATGACCCAGTTGTTCACCCAGATTGGCAGCCATTGGTGTAGAAGGTGCAGCTGCAGTAGCTCAGAAGCGGAGGGGGATGATCCGCAGCAGCCATCCACATCGCAACAGCTGTCATCTGGCAGGCCCATATCAAGCCAAAAACGTGTGTCAAAACCAAAAACAGTTTTAGGACAGCGTGGCCATCTGGTGAAAGTAGCACAGCGTGCAATGCCTGAAAAGGTATTCGATAGTAGGAAGAGTGCAGTGTGGCAATTTTTTAACCAAGATCCAAATGATCAGTGCAAAGTTATCTGTAAGAAATGCTCAAAGACCTTTAGCAGAGGGAAGAATCTTCAAAATGTAAATACAACGTGCATGTGTAGACATTTAACCAGAATGCACTTGCAAGCCTGGACTAACTACCAAACGTCACGTACAGTTGGTGCACCTGCTCAGAATGAAGGTAGTCAGCAACGCTACATTGCTTCCCTCACTGTAAGCCCACCGGTTAGGACACCACCAGCAGCAAATGTGGAGGTATCGTCGCAACTTAAGGCCAAAGCAGTCAGGGAATCACAAGGTTATTGGTAGGAAACACTGTATGTAGGCCAACATTAAGAATACCATCACCAACCCTCTCTCAATCCCGCCATGTCCACCACCACCACCACCGCTAGTTCCACCATATGCAGCTCTCCAGTCCAGCCCACCCTACAAGAGACTCTCGTTAGGAAAAGAAAGTACTTCTCCTCTCATCCGCGTACACAGGGTTTGAACGCCCACATTGCTAGACTAATCTCGTTAGAGATGATGCCCTACCAGTTGGTTGAAAGCAACGCTTTCAAAGACCTGATGGCCTACGCAGTACCATGCTATGACCTACCCAGTTGGCACTTCTTTGCGAGAAAAGCCATCCCAGCCCTCCACCAGCACGTCAAAGACCGCTTTGTTCATGCACTGAGGCAATCAGTCAATGGAAAGGTGCACCACACAACAGATGCATAGACCAGTAGGCATGGCTAGGGACGTTACGTGTCCATCACGGCGCACTGGGTTAATGTGGTGGATGCAGGGTCCACTGGGGACAGCCATAGTGGGACTGTTCTGCCTAGCCCACGGTCTAGGAAACAATTGGCTGTAGGCGTTCGCCACCCCTCCTCCTCCTCCATAAGCGAAAGGTCTTCCACAGAGCGCAGTCGCACAACCACTCCATCCGCAGCTGCCAGTGTTCCACACGAGGTGTCCCATTATCGAACAGCTAGTGGTAAGCGTCAGCAAGCTGTGTTACAAATGAAGTGTTTGGGCGACAGACACACCGCAGAAGTACTGGCAGAGTACTTGCAGCAACAAACGCAGTCATGGCTGGGCAGTGTACATCTTGAGGCAGGCAAGGTAGTCAGTGATAACGGAAGGAATTTTATGGCTGCCATAGCCCTTTCAGAACTGAAACACATAACTTGCCTGGCTTGCACCTTGAACCTGGTGGTGCAGTGCTTCCTGAAAAATTATCCGGGGTTACCAGCCCTGCTACTGAAGGTGCGAAGACTTTGCTTGCACATCGGCTGGTTGCCCATACATTCCAGCCGTATGCTTAACCATCAGCGATCGCTGAATCTTCCCCAGCACTGCCTAATAATCAACGTTGCAACAAGGTGGAACTCCACACTGCACATGCTTCAGATGCTGTGCGAATAGAGGCGTGCTGTAATTAATTTGTGGGAGGATACACGTACACGGGCAGGCACTTGGATGGCAGACATGGAGTTGACTGGTGTGCAGTGGTCGAAGCTACAAGACCTCTGTCAAGTCCTTCAGTGTTTTGAGGAATGCACACAGCTGGTAAGTGCAGACGACACCAATATAAGCATTAGCATCCCACTAATGCGTCTGCTGATGCCAAGTTTGACGCACATTAAGGAGCAGGTGTTTGCAGCCGAAGAGGAGGGAAGCCTTGATGACAATCAGCCATTGTCTGCTCATGGAACTCTCCTGGACGAGGTGGCGGACGAAGAGGAGGAGGATGATGGGGATGAACATTTATGGGAGGAGGATGCTTCTCAGGGGGCAATAGAAACTGGTGGCGTTGCAAGGTCAGGTACAGGGTTTTTGCGGGACACAAGTGATGTTGATTTGCAAGAAAGTGCTCCTCAACCCAGCACAAGCAGTGAATTGACACCTGGAACATTGGCCCACATGGCTGAGTATGCTTTGCGTATCCTAAAAAGGGACTCCCGCATTATAAAAATGATGACCGATGACGATTACTGGTTGGCTTGCCTCCTGGATCCACAATATAAAGGAAAATTACAAAATATCATGCCACATGAGAACCTTGAGCAAATATTGGCTACCAAACAAGCAACTCTTGTAGACCATTTGATTCAGGCATTCCCAGCACACAGCGGCGGTGATGGTTCTCACACGAGCCGTAGTGGGCAACATGGCAGAGGTGTTAGAGGTGCACAAATCTGAAGTGGCGTTGGACAGAGGGGTATTATGACCAGGTTGTGGAGTGATTTCGCAACGACCGTTGACACGACAGGTACTGCTGCATCGATTCAAAGTGACAAGAGACAGCATTTTTCCAGTATGGTTAAAAACTACTTTTCCTCCCTTATCGATGTTCTCCCTCACAGGTCATTCCCCTTTGATTACTGGGCATCTAAAATAGACACCTGGCCTGAATTGGCAGAATATGCATTACAGGAGCTCGCTTGCCCTGCTGCTAGTGTGCTATCAGAAAGAGTATTCAGAGCTGGTTCAATACTAACTGAAAAAAGGACACGTCTGGCTACCCGAAATGTTGATGATCTAACCTTCATTAAAATGAACCAATCATGGATTTCAAATTATTTGGCCCCACCTTCCCCTGCTGACACGTAGCTTGCCTGAAAAATGTCTTGCTTTTGGCCTCCTATGACTTCTCCAATTCCTCCATTTGCAGCTGCTGAATGTCCACCAGAGGCCATTTTTATACCTCACTAAATGGGCTGACTCCCCCCACAGGGCCGTGGTCACCATCTGGCGCAAGCACCCGTGCGAGTGCCTTTTGCCTGGACAGGTGGGTGTGCCCACTCTTGGGCGACGGCACTGGCACAGGGTCCCTCATAGTACAATGAAGTGTCTCTGACGGTGGTGGTGCACAACCAACATCAGACACACTGTCGTAATATGAGGGGCCCTGTGCCAGTACCGCAGCCCTCGAGAGAGAGTGATCCCCCCCAGCTCGAACAGTGCTTTACCACTTGCAATACTTACCTCTCCCTGCTCCACCACTGTGTAGTCTGTGCTGTTAAATCCTTTAATGGCATTGCCAATACAAATTTGTTGAAATGATAGATGATAGTTAAAATATACAGGGGCCCTGGCCTCCATTTAGACCAGTTAATACATTGCGCCTACTACCACTGTCTGCTACTCAGCAGAGGAGCCCACCCCTGTACCTAGCTGTGCCACCAGGTTATTTCTGAAAAAAATTTTGGCAGACATTTAGCCTAATTTATTATTAGGGCCTACTCACTGTGTCAGCCACTCCTTACAATTGTCCTCCGCTGAACCAAGCAACGCCGCCAGTTTAGTCCTGTTACCAATTTTGAACTGCTTTTAGCCTACTTACTTATTTGGGCCTACTCACTGTGTCAGCCACTCCTTACAATTGTCCTCCGCTGAACCAAGCAATGCCGCCTGGTTATTCCTATTAACAATTTTGAACTGCATTTAGCCCACTTACTTATTTGGGCCTACTAACTGTGTCAGCCACTCCTTAAAATTATCCTCCGCTGAACCAAGCAATGCCGCCTGGTTATCCCTGTTACCAATTTTGAACTGCATTTAGCCTACTTACTTACTTGGGCCTACTCACTGTGTCAGCCACTCCTTACAATTGTCCTCCGCTGAACCAAGCAATGCCGCCTGGTTATCCCTGTTACCAATTTTGAACTGCATTTAGCCCACTTACTTATTTGGGCCTACACAATGTGTCAGCCACTCCTTACAATTGTCCTCCGCTGAACAAACCAACGCCGCCAGTTTAGTCCTTTACCAGTTTTGAACTGCATTTAGCTTACTTATTTAGGCCTACTAACTGTGTCTGCCTCCCATTACAGTTGTCCTCCACTGCACAAAGCTATGCCGCCTGTTTAGTCCTGTTACCAATTTTGAACTGCATTTAGCCCACTTATTTATTTGGGCCTACTCACTGTGTCAGCCACTCCTTACAATTGTCCTCCGCTGAGCAAACCAACGCCGCCAGTTTAGTCCTTTACCAGTTTTGAACTGCATTTAGCTTACTTATTTAGGCCTACTAACTGTGTCTGCCTCCCATTACAGTTGTCCTCCACTGCACAAAGCTATGCCGCCTTTTTAGTCCTTTAACCAGTTTTGAACTGCATTTAGCCTACTTATTTAGGCCTACTAGCTGTGCCTGCCTCCCATTACAGTTGTCCTCCACTGCACAAAGCTATGCCGCCTGTTTAGTCCCTTTACCAGTTTTGAATTGCATTTAGCCTATTTATTTAGGCCTACTAACTGTGTCTGCCTCCCATTACAGTTGTCCTCCACTGCACAAAGCTATGCCGCCTGTTTAGTCCTTTTACCAGTTTTGAACTGCATTTAGCCTACTTATTTAGGCCTACTAACTGTGCCTGCCTCCCATTACAGTTGTCCTCCACTGCACAAAGCTATGCCGCCTGTTTAGTCCTTTTACCAGTTTTGAATTGCATTTAGCCTACTTATTTAGGCCTACTAACTGTGTCTGCCTCCTATTACAGTTGTCCTCCATTGCACAAAGCTATGCCACCTGTTTAGTCCTTTTACCAGTTTTGAACTACATTTAGCCTACTTATTTAGGCCTACTAACTGTACCTGCCTCCCATTACAGTTGTCCTCCACTGCACAAAGCTATGCCACCTGTTTAGTCCTTTTACCAGTTTTGAACTGCATTTCGCCTACTTACTTATTTGGGCCTACTCACTGTATCAGCCACTCCTTACAATTGTCCTCCGCTGAACCAGGCAATGCCACCTGGTTATTCCTGTTAGCAATTTTGAACTGCATTTAGCCCACTTACTTATTTGGGCCTACTCACTGTGTCAGCAACTCCTTACAATTGTCCTCCGCTGAACCAAGCTATGCCGCCTGTGTACTCCTGTTAGAAATTTTGAACTGCATTTAGCCTACTTACTTATTTGGGCCTAGTAACTGTGTCAGCCAGTCCTTACAGTTGTCCTCCACTGAACAAAGCTATGCCGCCTGTGTACTCCTGTTACAAATTTTGAACTGCATTTAGCCTACTTTTTAATTTTAGGCCTACTACCTGTGTCTGTCTGTGCCACTCCTTACAGTTGTCCTCCACTGAACAAAGGTATGCCGCCTGTGTACTCCTGTTAAAAATTTGGAACTGCATTTAGCCTACTTACTTATTTGTGCCTAGTAACTGTGTCAGCCAGGCCTTACAGTTGTCCTCCACTGACGGTGTGCTGCCTACCTGGCGCTCGAGTCCGAAACATCGCTGATCGGGTGGACAGATTACTGGGAGGGGCTGGTGAGGACCCAGCAGTCATAGTGCACATTGGCACAAATGACAAAGTTAGAGGTAGGTGGAAGGTCCTTAAAGATGATTTCAGGGAATTAGGGTACCGTCTCACATAACGATTTACCAACGATCACGACCAGCGATACGACCTGGCCGTGATCGTTGGTAAGTGGTTGTGTGGTCGCTGGGGAGCTGTCACACAGTCAGCTCTCCAGCGACCAACGATGCCGAAGGCCCCGGGTAACCAGGGTAAACATCGGGTTACTAAGCGCAGGGCCGCGCTTAGTAACCCGATGTTTACCGTGGTTACCAGCGTAAAAGTAAAAAAAAACAAACACTACATACTCACATTCCAGTGTCTGTCCCCCGGCGTTCTGCTTCTCTCCACTGTGTCTGTGCCAGCCGGAAAGCACAGCGGTTACGTCACCACTGTGCTCGCTTTCCGGCCAGCCGTCGCTCACAGTGCAGAGAAGCAGAACGCCGGGGGACAGACACCGGAATGTAAGTATGTACTGTTTGTTTTTTTTTTCTTTTACGCTGGTAACCACGGTAAACATCGGGTTACTAAGCGTGGCCCTGCGCTTAGTAACCCGATGTTTACCCTGGTTACAAGCGAACGCATCACTGGATCGCTGTCACACACAACGATCCAGCGATGACAGCGGGAGATCCAGCGACGAAAGAAAGTTCCAAACGAGCTGCTACGACGTACGATTCTCAGCAGGGTCCCTGATCGCTGCTGCGTGTCAGACACAGCGATATCGTATGGATATCGCTGGAACGTCACGGATCGTACCGTCGTAGCGACAAAAGTGCCACTGTGTGACGGTACCCTTAGGCTGCAAGCTGATAGCAAGGACCTCCAACGTGGTATTTTCTGAAATACTGCCTGTACCACGTGCCATGCCAGAGAGGCAACGGGAGATTAGGGAGGTTAATAAGTGGCTCAAGAATTGGTGTAGGAAGGAGGGGTTTGGGTTCCTGCAGAACTGGGCCAACTTCTCAGTGGGCTACAGGCTCTACGCTAGGGACGGGCTGCACCTCAATGGGAAAGGTGCAGCTGTGCTGGGGGAGAAAATGGCTAGAAGGTTGGAGGAGTGTTTAAATTAGAGATTGGGGGAGGGTATTCAATTTATAGGAGGGGAAGATACGGCAGATAGAGACCTGGGCACAAATAAGGAAGTTGGGGGTGGCGGTGGCATGGGGGGTGGGGTTAGAACAGTTAATAATTTAAGAATGAGTAGAGGTACAGAGAGGAACATCAAGAGCATGTATACTAATGCCAGAAGCCTCGCCAACAAAATGGACGAATTAGAATTAATGTTGTTGGAGCATAATTATGACATGGTGGGGATATCTGAAACAAGGCTGGATGAGAGCCATGACTGGGCTGTTAACTTGCAGGGCTATTGCCTTTTCAGAAATGGCCGTACAGATAAGCGAGGGGGAGGGGTGTGTCTGTATGTAAATTCATCCTTAAAACCCATCCGGCGTGATAATATAGGTGAATTTAATGAAAATGTAGAGTCCCTGTGGGTGGAGATAAGGGGAGGGGGAAAAAATAATAAATTACTGATAGGGGTTTGTTATAAATCTCCAAAAATAATGGAAGCAATGGAGAATATCCTCGTAAAGCAAATAGATGAAGCTGCGACTCAACGAGAAGTCATTATTATGGGGGACTTCAACCACCCTGAAATAGATTGGGGAACAGAAACCTGCAGTTCCAGCAAAGGTAATCGGTTTTTGACAGCTATGAGAGACAATTACCTTTCACAACTGGTTCAGGACCCAACAAGAAGGGGGGCACTGCTAGACCTAATATTAACAAACAGGCCAGACCGCATATCAAATATAAGGGTTGGGGGTCACTTGGGGAATAGTGATCACAAAATAATAAGTTTTCGTGTATACTTTAATAAGATGTGTAGTAGAGGAGTGACAAGGACACTAAACTTCAGGAGGGCAAATTTCCAACGGATGAGAGATGATCTTGGTGCAATTAACTGGGACGATATCCTGAGACATAAAAATACACAAAGAAAATGGGAGACGTTTATTAGCATCCTGGATAGGACCTGTGTACAGTATATACCGTATGGGAATAAACATACTAGAAATAGGAGGAAACCAATATGGCTAAATAGAGCTGTAAGGGGCGCAATAAGTGACAAAAAGAAAGCATCTAGAGAATTAAAGGAAGTAGGTAGTGATGAGGCATTAAATAAATACAGAAAATTAAATAAATTCTGTAAAAAGCAAATCAAGGCAGCAAAAATTGACACAGAGAGACTCATTGCCAGAGAGAGTAAAAATAATCCCAAAATATTCTTATTCTCTGCATAAATAGTAAGAAACTAAAAAATGAAAGTGTTGGCCCCCTTAAAAATAGTCTGGGGGAAATGGTGGATGAGGATGAGGAAAAAGCCAATATGCTAAATGACTTTTTTTCATCAGTATTTACACAAGAAAATCCCATGGCAGACAATATGATCAGTGATAACAAATATTCCCCATTAAGTGTCACCTGCTTAACCCAGCAGGAAGTACGGCGGCGTCTAAAAATCTCTAAAATTGACAAATCTCCGGGCCTGGATGGGATACACCCCTGAGTACTGCAGGAATTAAGTACAGTCATTAATAGACCATTATTTTTAATCTTTAAAGAGTCCATAATAACAGGGTCTGTACCACAGGACTGGCGTATAGCATATGTGGTGCCAATATTCAAAAAGGAGAACTGAACTCGGAAATTATAGGCCAGTAAGCTTAACCTCTACTCTGGGTAAAATCCTGGAGGGCATTCTAAGAGATGCTATGCTGGAGTATCTGAAGAGGAATAACCACATGACCCAGTATCAGCACGGGTTTACTAGGGACCGTTCATGTCAGCCTAATTTGATCAGCTTCTATGAAGAAGTAACTTCCGGACTGGACCAAGGGAACCCAGTAGATGTACTGTATATGGACTGTTCAAAAGCTTTTGATATGGTGCCACACAAAAGGTTGATACATAAAATGAGAATAATGGGGATAGGGGAAAATATGTGTAAGTGGGTTGAGAGCTGGCTCAGGGATAGGAAACAAAGGGTGGTTATTAATGGAGCACACTCGGACTGGGTCGCGGTTAGCAGTGGGGTACCACAGGGGTCAGTATTGGGCCCTCTTCTTTTTAACATATTTATTAATGACCTTGTAGGGGGCATTCAGAGTAGAATTTCAATATTTGCAGATGACACTAAACTCTGCAGGGTAATCAATACAGGGGAGGACAATTTTATATTACAGGATGATTTATGTAAACTAGAAGCTTGGGCTGATAAATGGCAAATGAGCTTTAATGGGGATAAATGTAAGGTCATGCTCTTGGGTAGAAGTAATAAGATGTATAACTATGTGCTTAATTCTAAAACTCTGGGCAAAACCATCAATGAAAAAGACCTGGGTGGATGACAAACTCATATTCAGTGGCCAGTGTCAGGCAGCTGCTACAAAGGCAAATAAAATAATGGGATGTATTAAAAGAGGCATAGATGCTCATGAGGAGAACATAATTTTACCTCTATACAAGTCACTAGTTCGACCACACTTATAATACTGTGCACAGTTCTGGTCTCCGGTGTATAAGAAAGACATAGCTGAATTAGAGCGGGTGCAGAGAAGAGCGACCAAGGTTATTAGAGGACTGGGGGGTCTGAAATACCAAGATAGGTTATTACACTTGGGGCTGTTTAGTTTGGAAAAACGAAGGCTAAGGGGTGATCTTATTTTAATGTATAAATATATGAGGGGACAGTACAAAGACCTTTCTGATGATCTTTTTAATCATAGACCTGAGACGGACAAGGGGGCATCCTCTACGTCTGGAGGAAAGAAGGTTTAAGCATAAAAACAGACACGGATTCTTTACTGTAAGAGCAGTGAGACTATGGAACTCTCTGCCGTATGATGTTGTAATAAGTGATTCATTACATAAATTTAAGAGGGGAATGGATGCCTCTCTTGAAAAGTATAATGTTACAGGGTATATACACTAGATTCCTTGATAGGGCGTTGATCCAGGGAACTAGTCTGACTGCCGTATGTGGAGTCGGGAAGAATTTTTTTTCCCCAATGTGGAGCTTACTCTTTGCCACATGGTTTTTTTTTGCCTTCCTCTGGATCAACATGTTAGGGCATGTTAGGTTAGGCTATGGGTTGAACTAGATGGACTTAAAGTCTTCCTTCAACCTTAATAACTATGTAACTATGTAACTGAACAAAGCTATGCCGCCTGTGTACTCCTGTTACAAATTTTGAACTGCATTTAGCCTACTTTTTTATTTTAGGCCTTCTACGTGTGTCTGTCTGCGCCACTCCTTACAGTTGTCCTCCACTGAACAAAGCTATGCCGCCTGTGTACTGCTGTTAAAAATTTTGAACTGCATTTAGCCTACTTACTTATTTGGGCCTAGTAACTGTGTCAGCCAGTCCTTACAGTTGTCCTCCACTGAACAAAGCTATGCCGCCTGTGTACTCCTGTTACACATTTTGAACTGCATTTAGCCTACTTTTTTATTTTAGGCCTACTACCTGTGTCTGTCTGCGCCACTCCTTACTGAACAAAGCTATGCCGCCTGTGTACTCCTGTTACAAATTTTGAACTGCATTTAGCCTACTTACTTATTTGTGCCTAGTAACTGTGTCAGCCAGTCCTTACAGTTGTCCTCCACTTAACCAAGCAATGCCGCCTGGTTAGTCCTGTTACCACATTTGAACTGCATTTAGCCCACTTTATTATTTGGGCCTACTAACTGTGTTTCCTCTTCATCCTGCCCATTGCCCAGCCACTGCTAGATGAGTCTGCTGGTACATTGACCCAGACCACTACATTCCCCTTGCACTCTACACAGCCAGAATCTGACCCTGCTGAAAGTCAGGTTCCCCTCCCCGCATACTATACCACCTTACACGGGGACAAAGAGGAAGGTGCAGATGAAAGTGCAGGTTCCTTCATCAGTTGGGGGGGCATACTCATTGGCACTGGCACAGGGCCCCTCACAGTATGCAACAGTGTCTCTGGCAGTGGGAGGCGCCGCCCACCGTCAAACACACCACCGTACTATGAGGGGCCCTGTGCCAGTGCCAACTAGTGGGCCCCCCCTGCTTGCTCAGGATCACAGCACTTGCAAAGTTGAAATACTTACCTCTCCCTGCTCCACCGTCATGACGTATTCTGCGTTTCCTGGGCCCAAGAAAATCTTGAGCCAGCCCTACCCCCCCACAACTTTAGCCAAATGACCCCCTGTTTTCAATGCGTAACTATTATTATAAAGTAAATTAAGATTAACAAGCTTAAGTAATAAGAATTGATGTTTTTGGCATTAAAATGGGCACTGTAGGTGTTTTCCTGTCCTCCACTCACTGCCGACTTTGATTCCCCATTGACTTGCATTGGGTTTTGTGTTTCAGTCGGCCCCCGACTTTACGCAATAATCGGCCGATTTCACCCCAGTCGCGAAACCCGACTTGATCCTAAAAAAGTAAAAGTTGCTCAACTCTAGTTGCATCCACTGCTGGATCAAGGTTATCAGCTCAACATAGATACATTTTATACCAGCATCCCACTCTTCCACTCGCTCTGTTCGCAAGATGCAGCATCCTGATGTGCTGTCCACAAAAATCAGAGAGGCCTTCCAAAGACGCTATTTGGGCAGCTGCTTAAAAATGGTGACAGCAGAGCCCAATGTAGCGATAACATGACGGTGGTCAAATACAAGGACAAGAGAAATGTTCTTTTTTGACCACCATACATGGTAATGGTAGCACTTCTAGGACTGACCAGGTACCTCTCTACACATGTCCACAAACCACACTGTGTACTGGTCTACAACAAGAACATGGGGGAGTTGATCTCTCTGATCAAGTCCTCCAGCTACAGTGCTATGAGAAAAGCCTCTTGGGGGTTCATGGTGTGCAGCACATATCTAAATAAATTCCTTGGGAGGATATATTTTCCAAAATAACAGATCTCTATCTCAATTGACAAGAAGTATATCACACATATCACGTAGACGTCATTTCTCAAGAAATATACAGCGGGTAAGATAAGTATTTGATACACTGACGATTTTGCAAGTTTAACCACCTACAAAGAATGGAGAGGTCTGTAATTTTTATCATAGGTACACTTCAACTGTGAAACAGAATCTTAAAATAAAATCCAGAAAATCATTATTTTGTATGATTTTTACATAATTAATTTGCATTTTATTGCATGAAATAAGTATTTGATACAATAGAAAAACAGAACTTAATATTTTTTACAGAAAGCTTTATTTGGAATTGCAGAGGTCAAACATTTTTTTGTAGTTCTTGACCGAGTTTGCACACACTGCAGCATGGATTTTGGCCCATTCCTCCATACAGACATTCTCCAGATCTTTCAGATTTTGGGGCTGTCACTGGGCAACATTGAGTTTCAGCTCCCTCCAAAGATTTTCTATTGGGCTCCGGTCTGGAGACATGCTAGTCCACTCCAGGACCTTGAAATGCTTCTTACGGATCTGCTCCTTAGTTGCCCTGCCTGTATGTTTTGGGTCATTATCATGCTGGAAGACCAAGCCACGTACCCATCTTCAATGCTCTTACTGAGGGAAGGAGGTTGTTGGCCAAAATCTCATGATCAATAACCCCATCCATCCTCTCTTCAATGCAGTGCAGTTGTCTTGTCCCCTTTTCAGAAAAGCACCCCCAAGTATGATGTTTTCCCCACCGTGCTTCATGGTTGGGATGGTGTTCTTGGGGTTGTACTCATTTTTCTTCTTTCTCCAAAAACGGCAAGTGGAGTTGATACCAAAATTTCTATTTTTGTCTCATCTGACCACATAACCTTCTCCCGTGGCTCTTCTGGATCATCCAGATGGTCATTGGCGAACTTCAAATTAGCCTGGACATGTGTTTGCATAAGCAGGAGGACCTTGTGTGCCCTGCTGGATTTTAATCCACGACAGCATAGTGTGTTACTAATGGTAATGTTTGAGACTGTGATCCCAGCTCTCTTCAGGTCATTGACCAGGACATCCCATATAGTTCTGTGTTGATTCCTTATCTTTCTCAGAATCACCCTTACCCCACGACGTGAGATCTTGCATGTAGCCTCGGACCAAAGAAGATTGACAGTCATCTTGTGTTTCTCATCCATTGTCTAATAATTCAGCCAATAGTTGTTGCCTTCTCACCAAGCTGCTTTCTTATTGTCCTGTAACCCATCCCCGCCTTGTGAAGGTCTACAAATTTGTCCCTGGTGTCCTTCGACAGCTCTTTGTTCTTGGCCATGGTGGAGGTTGGAGTATGATTGAGTATGGACAGGTGACTTTTATGGACAGGTAAGGAGTTCAAACAGGTACAACTGATACAGGTAATGAGTGCAGTGTAGGAGGACTTCTTAAAGAAAAAGTAACAGGCCTGTGAGAGACAGAATTCTTGCTTGTTGGTTGGTGATCAATTACTTATTTCATGCATAAAATGCAATTTAATTATTTAAAAATCATACAATGTGATTTTCTGGCTTTTATGTTTTGATTCTGTCTCTCACAGTTGAGGTGTAGCTACGATAAAATTTACAGACCTCTCCATTCTTTGTAGGTGGGAAACTAGCAAAATCGGCATTGTATAAAATGCTTATTTTCCCCACTGTATCTCTTCCTCGTTGAGCACAAAGGAGCTCATCTCCAGCTTTATACTCTTCAGTGTTTGTTTTCCATTTGGGTACAGTGAGTCTCTGAGCACTGCTACAAAGATGTCAGAGTGACAGAAGAGGAGGAGAATGAAGCTGGAGATCTCCTCTCCAAGCACAACATGGGTTAAAATACACTGCTCAAAAAAAAGGGAAACACTTTAACAACAGAATATAACTCCAAGTAAATCAAACTTCTGTGAAATCAAACTGTCCACTTAGGAAGCAACACTGTTTGATAATCAATTTCACATGCTGTTGTGCAAATGGAATAGCCAACAGATGGAAATTATTGGCAATTATCAAGACTCACTCAATAAAGGAGTGGTTCTGCATGTAGGGACCACAGACCACATCTTAGTACCAGTGCTTTCTGGCTGATGTTTTCATCACTTTTGAATGTTGGTTGTGCTTTCACACTCGTGGTAGCATGAGACGGACTCTACAACCGACACAAGTGGCTCAGGTAGTGCAGTTCATCCAGGATGGCATATCAATGCGAGCTTTGGCAAGAAGGTTTGCTGTGTCTGTCAGTGTAGTGTCCAGAGGCTGGAGGTACTACCAGGAGACAGGCCAGTACAGCAGGAGATGTGGAGGGGGCCGTAGGAGGGCAACAACCCAGCAACAGGACCGCTACCTCAGCCTCTGTGCCAGGAGGAACAGGAGGAGCACAGCCAGGGCCCTGCAAAATGACCTCTAGCAGGCCACAAATGTGCATGTGTCTGCACAAATGACTAGAAACTGACTCCATGAGGATGGTCTGAGTGCCTGACGTCCACAGATGGGGGTTGTGCTCACAGCCCAACACCGTGCAGTATGCTTGGCATTTGCCACAGAACACCAGGATTGGCAAATTTGCCACTGGTGCCCTGTGCTCTACACAGATGAAAGCAGGTTCACACTGAGCACATGTGAAAGACGTGACAGAGTATGGGGATGCCGTCGAGAGCGATCTGCTGCCTGCAACATCCTTCAGCATGACCGGTTTGGCAGTGGGTCAGTAATGGTATGTAAGGGGGTGTGCAGGCCGCTGGTGTGAGCCCTGCATTCCTGTGCATGCCTACTGTACCTAATGAAACTGGGTATGTTTTGTGTTTGCTGTGTGCCCTGTGTAGTTTATGATAGCTGACACTGTTTAATATGATAATGGCTTACACTGTTCTGATATCTGTGTGTTAGGGACAGGAATAGGGAAAGTCAGTGGCAGTGGTAGGTCAGCATTAGTAAGGGTTATGGAAGTGTACAGTAGTTGTGGGTTAGTGTTTAGGGGGCATTGTAGAGTAGGAGATTAGATTGTGTTGAGAACTGGTTTCAGTCAGAATAGAGACAGTTGAGAAAGGGGGCGGAGCCAGTGCAGTGGCAGGGAGAGTGCCTTTCTGAGGTAATTTTCAGGAAGTGGGAGGAGCTAGAGCAGAGTGAGAGGAATTGTTCTAGAAGGAGTGGTAGTAGTTGTGTGGTGAGTTACAGAGATACAGTTGAAAGAGACAGAAGCACTGAGGGAAGCAGGTCTGGAGATGTTAGATCTTAAAGCACGTGAAAAGCGAGGCAGTCTGGAAGGGTCGGTGTCTTGTCTGTGGGTTACCTCCCGTGATGTCCCGGACTTACGGTCTGAACAGGAATTGCAGAGGGAACCTGATTTTTCACCTAGGATGGGGAAAGTGGACGGGGAGCACCTAGAATCAGAAAGCTGGAATTCCCAGGGGACTGCGGGTCTGGAAGCCATGGTGCTAGAAGATAAGCTGAAGGAAAAGACCAGGGAAAGTGCAGGAGGAGAAGTTCTTAAGTCTTTTGAAGATTATTGGATTAAGTCTGTTATGAAGATGCACGAATTGAGTAAAGTTTTATTGATAATGAACCGGTCTTTGATAACATTTGTGTGTGTCTGCGACGGATTGGAGCCCTGTATGCTGTAAAGGATTCTGACTCACAGGTGGGTGAACTACTTGACACACACAGCACACCACAAAATGGACATGATATGTCTGTAGCGGAGCGTCAGGGTGTGATGAGGAAGCAGCAGCAATCCTTTGGTATGGCTACCACTTTGGCCCCCGTTACAAAGTGGCATTGTCACCAGGATCCAGATGCTTTGCATTTGGAAAATGGAGAAACCCCTGAAACAGCAAAGATGGTGGCCTTTAAAGACTTTAAAGAGGAGGATGATGGTGCAGAAGCAGGAGATAGCGCCATCCATCGTGGGCGTTCTAAACTGAAAATGGCGCGAAAATCTGTTGGGCAGAGACTGTGGCCTGAGGCCAGGGTAGATCCCCCTGTGGGCGGTGGGCGCAGCGAAAGAAAAAGAAACCTCATCCCCAGCAGCAGATTCCTGGAGAATGGGAGGATGATCCATCAGCAGCAGCTCTAGAGTCACCGGTGACCGCTGGAGCACGGGCATGGAGCCCTTTAGATGATGTACAGGACTGGAGGGGAAGTGGAGCAGAGGCTAGTCGATGCTCCTCCGGTACCCCCTTTGATGATAAGTGGGGACAGTGACTGTAACTGCACCCTGGATCAGAAAGTTGTGCTAGTTGCACCAGATGTGAAAAAGTGGGACTGTTCTGTGTCCCTGAGGGCAAGAGCCCTGTAATGCTGTGAGGGACTGTTCTGCGTCCCGTGGGCAGGAGCCCTGAAGACAGTGCGGTGACAACCAGCCTTTTGACAACCAGCCTTGCTAAAGCAGACAGCTGGGGGCTGGTATTCTCAATCTGGTAAGGGGCCATGGATATTGACCCCCCCAGCCTAAAAATAGCAGCCCACAGCCGCTCAGAAAGGGCAAATCTATTAGATGCGTCAATTCTGCATTTTCATGCTATTGTCTGATATGTGAGGTCAGTAAAAAGACTTATTGGTGGTCACTAAATGGTTATTCATAGGCAGCCTATAATGATTATTCTTATCATATATTTTATACTCATTGTTCATGTTTGATATGGTGATGCACAATTAGAGTAGAGAGCATGGGTCTGAGTCTGCCTTTGTTTTGTTTATGTTGATGGTTAATCTTTGAGCTATATTTTCTTTTTTTGTCAACGGTGATGTGCTTTGGGAATCAGGCTCAGCTTGATTTTCTACAGAATTCTTGCATAATAACAGTTTTCAATCATTTCTTTTTATTTCAATATAACAGCTTTAGGAAGAGGAAAAGGAGATATTCCTTAAATCATTGCTAAGATCATAAAACCAAAGTCTCAGAGAGACTGATTAACACTCAGACTCTACACATGTTTTTTCTCTCTAATAATTAGAATATATGCTAGCATGAAGCCAGAAATGCTTTGGCCTTGCTGGCATCTCTCAGGGCACACAGCAATTATTATAGCCTGTCTTCTACGTGTCCTATCTTCAATGCTTCTGGCCATTGAAAACATGTTGGATTAACAACCACTTAATTCCACACAATCTTGTCACTTGTGACATCATTCTCCATGTGTGGAGCTATACTTATTTTATAATTAAGAGAAAATTTACAATGAAAAAATAATAGAAAATATAAAAAAAAAATCTTAGTGTGCAGTTGTAAATGGGCACAGTGTACAGAATTCAGTAACTAAATCTAGTAAATACAATCCGTGTGGAATTTGTGTCTTTTGTTGGTGTGTTGTGATTTAAATAAAACTGCTTTGTGTTTGTTACTTCCTTTTATTTAGCTTTGACAGAACTTTATTGATACAGTCATGTGCACTTTAAATCCATTTTTAGTTCAGTGGAAATGCGTTAAAAGCAAATATATTATTCACCTGTGGATTTTCCACATCGAATGTAATTCTATGGGGAAAGACTATACGTAAACACACTAAGGCTGCAGGTGCATCTCACAAAATTAGAAAATAATAATAAAAAAAATAATATATTTCAGTTCTTCAATACAAAAAGTGAAACTCATATATTATATAGAATCATTACAAACAGAGTGATCTATTTCAAGTGTTTATTTCTGTTAATGCTGATGAACATGGCTTATAGCCAATGAGATCCCAAAAGTCATTATCTTCGTAAATTAGAATACTTTATAACACCAGCTTGAAAAAATTATTTTAAAATCCGAACTATTGGCCTACTGAAATATGTGTTCAGTAAATGCACTCAATACTTGGTCGGGGCTCCTTTGGCATCAAATACTGCATCAATGCGGTGTGGAATGGAGGCGATCAGCCTGTGGCACTGCTGAGGTGTTATGGAGCCCAGGTTGCTTTGATAGCAGCCTTCAGCTCGTCTGCATTGTTGGGTCTGGTGTCTCATCTTCCTCTTGACAATACCCCATAGATTCTCCATGGGGTTAAGGTCAGATGGGTTTGCTCGTCAATCAAGCACAGTGATAATGTTCTTTTTAAACCAGGTATTGGTACTTTTGGCAGTGTGGACAGGTGCCAAGTCCTCCTGGAGAATGAAATTTCCATCTCCAATAAGCTTGTCGGCAGAGGGAAGCATGAAGTGCTCTAAAATTTCCTTGTAGACGGCTGTGCTGACTTTGGTCTTGATAAAACACAGTGGACCTACACCAGCAGATGACATGGCTCCCGAAACCATCATTGATTGTTTCAAAAAAACGCTGCAAGAATGCTGAAAAAATGCTGAAAGAAGTGACATGCTACATTTTTCAAAAACCAAGCTTATACGACGAAACAGTCAGGAAACAAACACAAGGTGTATGCTTGAGATTTCTATAAATCTCACCAACTTTGATGGAAAGAGCATCAAAAACTCATAGGGAGAAATTAACCTTAAGGCTGTTAGGGCTAGCGGAATGCACTGAGTAAATATAGATGTTTATTATTATTGATGCGTTCGCAGCCCGGGGTCCACCGTGCAGGGGAACCTGCTGCTAGTAAATGGTGACACTATTTGGCGGTATAGACTAGCTCTGTTACTTCACAGAGTAGCCATGAAAGGAAAGCACTGCGCCCTGTTAGACTTCACAGGAGCACAGGCTAACTGCCCAACAGAGAGCAGTCGGTCATGCATGCACACAATCTCCTCACCCGAGGTGCTGGTATTCTAAGGGCTTATTTCAGCCAGGTCCCTGAATAAACTCAAACACACAATCTCCTCACCGGAGGTGCCGGTATTCTAGGGGCTTATTTCAGCCAGGTCCCTGAATACAATCTCACATGACCACACTGCCGCAAAGCACTTAACTCAGAAAGATACTAGCGCATGGCCGTGCGGTCATGCGCACCTTTTATAGCTGCAGCAACTACAGGACCTTCCCAAAAATGACCAATGGGAAGCTGCCACAGAATTTGAGCAACTTCAGGACCTTCCTAGAGTACCAATGGGAATAGCTGCAGTACCTGAGCATGTGACCCTTGATCTCCAATGAGAGATCTTACCCTGGGCATGCTCAGAAGGGGAAAAGTAGGACTTAGTCCCAAAGACATCTGCTCGCTGCTGACCAGTACTGGCTACAATGGCAGAAGCTGGAAAGGCAGCAGTAACCCTTCGCAGAGTGTCAGACTGAGCATGAAACTGGGGCCAACGCCTCCGCTGAGCAGGCTCCACTGTGGCAGGAGAAGAATGGGAGACTGCAGCTGAGATGGCTCGAGATATCCCCTGTGCAGAAGCGGGAACTCAACACCTAACAAAGGCCATGTTTACACATTCAGTATTTGATCGCTATATTACATCAGTATTTATGAGCCAAAATGTGGAGTGGAACAATCAGAGGAAAAGTATAATAGAAACACATCACTACTTCTGCATTTTTGACCCACTCCTGGTTTTGGCTTACAAATACTGATTCTCAGAAAACATTTGTGGAACTTGGCTGCAACTTGTTGCATGACTGTTTTAAGCGCTGATTTTGCTGTACATTAAACAACCAATTCACACACAATTAATATGTTGCATGTGTCTTGCATTGAAACCTATGGAAAATGTGTCATGACTAGTGTTGAGCGATACCGTCCGATACTTGAAAGTATCGGTATCGGAAAGTATCGGCCGATACCGGCAAAGTATCGGATCCAATCCGATACCGATACCCGATACCAATACAAGTCAATGGGACTCAAGTATCGGACGGTATCCCTGATGGTTCCCAGGGTCTGAAGGAGAGGAAACTCTCCTTCAGGCCCTGGGATCCATATTAATGTGTAAAAGAAAGAATTAAAATAAAAAATATTGCTATACTCACCTATCCGACGCAGCCTGGACCTCAGCGAGGGAACCGGCAGCGTTGTTTGCTTAAAATTCGCGCTTTTCCTTCCTTACGTGAAGTCCCGGCTTGTGATTGGTCGCGTGCCGCCCATGTGGCCGCGACGCGACCAATCACAGCAAGCCGTGATGTAATTTTAGGTCCTTCAGGATTTTAAAAATACGTTCTGGCTTGTGATTGGTCGCGTCGCGGTCACATGGGCGACGCGACCAATCACAAGCCGGGACGTCACGGGAGGCTGGACACGCGCGCATTTTAAAATGCGCGCTTGTCCTGCCTCCCGTGACGTCCCGGCTCGCGGTCACATGGGCGACGCGACCAATCACAAGCCGGGACGTCACGGGAGGCTGGACACGCGCGCATTTTAAAATGCGCGCTTGTCCTGCCTCCCGTGACGTCCCGGCTTGTGATTGGTCGCGTCGCCCATGTGACCGCGACGCGACCAATCACAAGCCAGAACGTAATTTTAAAATCCTGAAGGACCTAAAATTACGTCACGGCTTACTGTGATTGGTCGCGTCGCGGCCACATGGGCGGCACGCGACCAATCACAAGCCGGGACTTCACGTAAGGAAGGAAAAGCGCGAATTTTAAGCAAACAACGCTGCCGGTTCCCTCGCTGAGGTCCAGGCTGCGTCGGAGAGGTGAGTATAGCAATATTTTTTTATTTTAATTCTCTCTTTTACACATTTTTACATTAATGTTGTTTCGATACCGATACCCGATACCACAAAAGTATTGGATCTCGGTATCGGAATTCCGATACCCGCAAGTATCGGCCGATACCCGATACTTGCGGTATCGGAATGCTCAACACTAGTCATGACTTGTTAACAGTGAAAGAAAAATCCAAACAATAGGAAACATTTGAGAATCTGTTTTGCAGTATGTCGCAAATTTCAGCATGACACAATAGGTAGTCACTACATCCAATGTGTCACTGCAATTTCAGTGTCACGTCACTTGTTACCATGTAGCCCTAGCCTTATGGAAATGCAGTTTGCATTGTTCTTGCAACATTCTATTGGCTCTGCGGAAAGGAGGAAGGTATGCAGCGAAGAGCAAGGGAGACAGGAAGAGTGCGTGTGCAGAGTACTTTGACTCTTAAAACTAAAAAAACTAAAGACTTGGTTCATCAAAGCTTTAAGATCAGAAATCTGAAAATTTTTGAAAAGCTTCAAAATTTTGGCACAAGAGAAGGCCATTTTTGCCCAGCTCCAACAAAGTGGGGGAAATGGGTGGGACAAGGCATGGCAACACCCGTTCGTCAAATTCATGTGGGTCCTGATGAGGTGGCGTGCTGGCAATATTGCCTTGCGCAGGCGTGTACTCCGGAGGACAGAGAATGAACTTCAATCCAATATTGCGGCCAGCATGCAGCCAGCGGGTAAGGAAAGGGTGAATCAAACACCAGAAAACCACGCCCATATGACCCAAAACTGGTCCCGCCAAATTCAGGTGACAGGTTCCCTTTGAAAACCCTGCAGTAAGGGGTATGGGTGTGTCAGGTGTCTGGCCAGGTCAGGCCAGGTGTGCGAGGTGCACGTCAGTGTCAGTCTGGTGTGTGCTGGTCTGCAGAGTGCATGGAGGCCAGCAGAGCCAGCACCCAGGGCAGCTGAATAGCCTGGCACCCACAGCATACACAGAGATGCAAGTCATCCATGGTACTGGTCTCAGATGTGGACAGTCCTGTGCCCGGAGGTGGATGTCCTGTGCCCGTAGGAGTCGGATGTGGACAGTCCTGTGCCCAGAGGTGGATGTCCTGTGCCCGAAAGAGGCCTAACATGTGCAACGATTGCAAACAGGTAGATATGATGCCCGGCTGCTATCCGGAGGATATCCTGAACTGTGTACGTCTGTGTGAGTAAAGAGTCTGTAAAGAGTCTGTGATACAGTGATGCAGGACACCCACAAGAACTAGTCAGAGGAGGGCTGGAGTGTGTAGTGTCTGCAACATATGAAGCTGTGTGTATGGAGACTTATAGACTGCGAGATGGTGTGCGGTCGCCCAGGGAAACTGGACAAGGGAAGTCTTGCCTGTTTAGGGACCGCAAATCTAAAGCCATGTGATATGTATTGCTTTGAACTGGTGTAAACTGGTCACTGATATTATCCACTGAAGTTATATGCATTTATGTGAATTGGACTTTAATGCTGTGAAGAAACACATTAAAAGAGACTTTTGTGTTTGAATTTGTGGGTCACTGCTTCTTCACTGCGTATGATGCTACTGCAGCTTTACAATATATATATATATATATATATATATATATATATATATATATATATATATATATATATGGAGCGCCCCCAGATGCAGGGCCGCGGGGTACTCGGTACCGGGCCTCTCTGTCTCAGTCCTGGGGTTGTCACGGTGGCTAGACCCGGTCCGTGACCCTGCTAAGGGGCGTCCAATGAAAAGTGTGATGGTGGTGCGTGGTGCAAGTCGCGATGAATAACGAGGACACAGGGTTACAGGGTTGCAGTCTCTTTACCTCTTTACTGAAGGCTTCAGGATCCGCAATCCAGAGCACTGCTAACAGGGCTGGCTGAGACCGGCCGGTCCGAAGGCACATCCAGAGTTCCCTTTGCAGGTGGAAATCAGTCCCTACCTGCTAGCGCCTGTGTGTTGTAGTACTTCCCTGCTGAGCACCACGGGATAGTCCTCACAACTGTCGTATCTGTTCTGATGTTCTTCTCCGTCCCCCAGATGATATGGCTAGGACGCACCTGTATGATGGGTAGGCCTGGAGTTATTCTGGGACCCTAGAGATGCCCCTCTCCCACAATTGCCTCCTATGTCTGCTGATGTTTTAGGTGAGACAGCCAACCTATAATTAACTGTCCTGCCGCTGTTTGAAGTACTGCTTGGAGCCCAATACTTCCTCAGCGTTCCGGCCACTGGCTACGCGCCTCAGTACGATGTTGCCACGATCTTAGGGTGCGACTCCTACTGGTTCTATTCTCCTTTGTGCTGTGTTCTCGTTTCTCACTTCTCCACAATAAACCTCGCTTCGTGTCCTTTCTTAAAATGCCACCGCAACGGGTGCAGGTGCGGCTCCGTAACGTTCTGTCCTTTTTCGCTAGGCCACTGTCAGGATCCCACCCCTGACAGAGACCCCCCTGAATCTTTCCCGCAACACCCTCTGCCACAGGATGTTGCCTGGATCAAACCCAGTCAGCTTCTGCCTAACTTCCTATCCAACCCCCAGTTTTACCAGATTGTGAGGAGTGGCCTAATACATAGAACCCTTTGCTCCCCCTGGTGGCCAAAGTGTGAAGTGTAATGTGTGACTGTGACACCTGGTCAGGTGAACTCCTTTAGTGCCATCAGACGTACCATCACTCCCCTTAGTGGCGGAGCATCAGTACTGCAACGACCAGGACTCTGGGGCGCTGCATATATATATATATATATATATATATATATATATATGTCAGTGGGACACATATGTATATATAAATTTATATTTCATACAGCGCTAGATAGCAGAAAAGCCTGTAATTCAATTGCCGGCTTTTGCTATCTCCTTCCCAAACCCGACATGATATGAGACATGGTTTACATACACACCAAAAACAGGCAGGACTGGCAAAAAGTAAGGACCCTTGACGTGGGTTGCCAGCTTCCATATTATGGCCAGAATATCAACCAATACCTTACATATATTTATATGTTTTGTTTTGCACGTATATTTCTTTGCAGGGTGCAGCTGGGCCCAAATGGTTCTGTATACTGTGGCCTCTGTTCACACAGGATGCATTTCAGCACTGGGCAGCCCGCCATAGGGCGTCATTAATAGGCTGGAGCCAGACGCTTGCATTCCTTGTGTGAACACGCCACATACAGTTTTTATCTTAGTGCATTGGTGTACCACACGGCCAATCCCTTATTGAAGGCTGGCTGTTTCATTAGGTATTGCACCTGTGCATTTGCTATTTTATTTGGGTCCGCTGCACCCTGCTTGTGCATTTGTATTGAGGCCTATTCAGACAGGTAAGCATCTCTGCCTGTTTTTGGTGTGTTTTCTTGAATTGTTCCTTTTTTGGTGTTTTTCATGTTAGTGTAGGACTGGCAAAAAGTAAGGACCCTTGACGTGGGTTGCCAGCTTCCATATTATGGCCAGAATATCAACCAATACCTTACATATATTTATATGTTTTGTTTTGCACGTATATTTCTTTGCAGGGTGCAGCTGGGCCCAAATGGTTCTGTATACTGTGGCCTCTGTTCACACAGGATGCATTTCAGCACTGGGCAGCCCGCCATAGGGCGTCATTAATAGGCTGGAGCCAGACGCTTGCATTCCTTGTGTGAACACGCCACATACAGTTTTTATCTTAGTGCATTGGTGTACCACACGGCCAATCCCTTATTGAAGGCTGGCTGTTTCATTAGGTATTGCACCTGTGCATTTGCTATTTTATTTGGGTCCGCTGCACCCTGCTTGTGCATTTGTATTGAGGCCTATTCAGACAGGTAAGCATCTCTGCCTGTTTTTGGTGTGTTTTCTTGAATTGTTCCTTTTTTGGTGTTTTTCATGGTTTACATACAGTAAACCTTTTCATATCCCTTTTTTTTGCATATACCAGCAGGGGGCGCAGCACCGCAACTCTAGGTAGCTACGTTCCCCTGCTTTCAATTCATTCCCCAGATTTTACAGTCAGGAGCACACCTGCATTAGCAGGCTCCTGGCTGTAAAATTATTTAACCCCTTCAGATGGATTTACAGCGTGGGACGTGACTGAGCTTATTTTTCCTTTTTTACAGAACGAGGGTCATCATTTGGATTGAGAGTATAATAAACTATTACAACACCCTGTGTCTTTATTTCATTAAAATACTTTTTTCCTAATGTGTGTGTGTGTGTTTTATTAACCATTCGCTACTATTGACACCTCTCCATTATTAACCTGGCTTAATGTCACCTTACAATAGCAAGGTGACATTAACCCTTTATTACCCCATATCCCATCGCTACAGGGGAGTGGGAAGAGAGAGGCTAAGTGCCAGAATAGGCGCATCTTACAGATGTGCCTTTTCTGAGGTGGCTGGGGGCAGATGTTTTTAGCCAGGGGGGGCAATAACCATGGTCCCTCTCTAGGCTAATATCTGCCCTCAGTCACTGGCTTTCCCACTCTGGCGGAGAAAATTGCGCGGGAGCCCACGCCAGTTTTTTCCGCGATTTAACCCTTTATTTTAACAGCTAGAGCCCACAAATTTTGCACACACACACTACTAACATTAGTAGTGAGGAATATGCAAAAAAAAGGGATATGAAATGGTTTACTGTATGTAAACCATGTCTCATATCATGTCGGGTTTGGGAAGGAGATAGCAAAAGCCGGCAATTGAATTACCGGCTTTTCTGCTATCTAGCGCAGTATGAAATATACATATATACTGTATATATAGATATATATATATATGTGTCTCACTGACATATATATATATATATATCTCCCTATACTATGTGTAGACATTTATTTTATTAATTCTATTCTAACTTGTCAGTGTGATTTTACTGTACACCGCACTGAATTACCAGCTTTTCTATATATCACCGCTGCGTATTTCTCGCAAGTCACACTGGTGGTCGGTGTGTAGTCCGTATTTTTCTCGCCCCCATAGACTTTCATTGGCGGATTTTTTTGCGCAATACGCTGACAAATGCAGCATACTGTGATTTTTTTACGCCCGTAAAATACAGCTGAGAAATATATGGCAGATAGGAGCTGCCCCATAGAGAATCATTGTTCCGTGTGCAATGCGTCGTTTTTGCGCCTCTCTAGTGTGACGCCGGCATAAAAAATATAAGATGTTTTTGATTTTTTTCAAAGTAAAGAAACATATACAAATTATTTTGACCATAATCGTCATCATTTAACAGTTTACAGTGAATGCGGTTCATGTCTTAACCTCTTTCTGACATGTGACGTACTATCCCATCGAGTTGGGGTGGGCCCATATGCCCACCGATGGGATAGTACGTCATAGCGATCGGCCACGCTCACGGGGGGAGCGCAGCTGATTGCAGCCAGGTGTCAGCTGACTATCGCAGCTGACTTCCGGCACTATGTGCCAGGAGTGGTCACGGACTGCTCCTGGCACATTAACCCCCGAAACACTGCGATCAAACATGATCACAGTGTTCTGGGAGCATAGGGAAGCATCACGCAGGGAGGGGGCTTCTGCGGGCTTCTCTGAGACCCTCGGTACAAAGGGATGTGCTCGCGTTGTACTGAGAGTCTCCTCCCTGCAGGCCCCGGATCCAAAATGGCCGCAGGGCTACATCTGGGTCCTGCAGGGAGGAAGCTTACCAGCGCCTGCTCAGAGCAGGTGCCGGTAAGCCTCTCTGCAGTGCACGTTAGATCGCTGATCTGACACAGTGCTCTGCAAAGTGTCAGATCAGCGATCGTACACTATACCATGATGCCCCCCCGGGGCAATGTTATAGTGTAAAAAAAAATATTCAGATGTGTTAAAAAAAAAAAAAAAAATCCTAAAAAAAAAATATATATATTGTTCCCATAAAAACATTTCTTTATCTAAATAAAAAAAACAATAAAAGTACACATATTTAGTATCGCTGCGTCCGTAATAACCTGACCTATAAAACTGTCCCACTAGTTAACTTCTTCAGTGAACACCGTAAAAAAAAAACGAGGCAAAAAACGCTTTATTATCACACCGCCAAACAAAAAGTGGAATAACACGCGATCAAAAAAATGGATATAAATAACCATGGTACCACTGAAAACATCATCTTGTCCCGCAAAAAACGAGCTGCCATACAGCATCATCAGCGAAAAAATAAAAAAGTTATAGTCCTCAGAATAAAGCGATGCAAAAATAATTATTTTTTCTATAAAATAGTTTTTATCGTAAAAAAGCGTCAAAACATAAAAAATTGATATAAATGAGGTATCGCTGTAATTGTACTGACCCAGAGAATAAAACTGCTTTATCCATTTTACCAAATGCAGAACGATATATAAACGCCCCCCCAAAAGAATTTCATGAATAGCTGGTTTTTGGTCATTCTGCCTCAGAAAAATCGGAATACAAAGCGATCAAAAAATGTCACATGCCCGAAAATGTTACCAATAAAAACGTCAACTTGTCCCGCAAAAAACAAGACCTCACATGACTCTGTGGACCAAAATATGGAAAAATTATAGCTCTCAAAATGTGGTAACGCAAAAAATATTTTTTGCATTAAAAAGCGTCTTTTAGTGTGTGAGGGCTGCCAATCATAAAAATCCGCTAGAAAACCCGCTATAAATAGTAAATCAAACCCCCCTTCATCACCCACTTAGTTAGGGAAAAATTTAAAAATTAAAAAAAATGTATTTATTTCCATTTTCCCATTAGGGATAGGGCTAGGGTTAGGTTTAGGGCTAGGGTTAGGTTTAGGGTTAGGGCTAGGGTTAGGGTTAGGGCTAGTGTTAGGGCTAGGGTTAGGGTTGGGGCTAGGGTTAGGGTTTGGATTACATTTACGGTTGGGATTAGGGTTAGGGGTGTGTCAGGGTTAGGGGTGTGTTTAGGGTTATGGTTGGGATTAGTGTTAGGGGTGTGGTTAGGGTTGGGATTAGTGTTAGGGGTGTGTTGGGGTTAGGGGTGTGGTTGGGGCTAGGGTTAGGGGTGTGTTTGGGTTAGGGTTTCAGATAGAATTGGGGGTTTCCACTGTTTAGGCACATCAGGGGCTCTCCAAATGCAACATGATGTTCCATCTAAATTCCAGTCAATTTTGCATTGAAAGTCAAATGGCGCTCCTTCCCTTCTAAGCTCTGCGATGCACCCAAACAGTGGTTTACCCCCACATATGGGGTATCAGCGTACTCAGGACAAATTGCACAACAACGTTTGGGGTCCAATTTCTTCTGTTACCCTTGGGAAAATAAAAAATTGGGGGCAAAAATATAATTTTTGTGAAAAAATATGATTTTTTATTTTTACTGCTCTGCATTATAAACTTCTGTGAAGCACTTGGTGGGTCAAAGTGCTCACCACTAGGGTTGAGCGAAACGGGTCGATCATTTTCAAAAGTCGCCGACTTTTGGCTAAGTCGGCGTCTCATGAAACCCGATCCGACCCCTGTGCTTGTCGGCCATGCGGTACGCGACTTTCGCGCCAAAGTCGCGTTTCAATGACGCGAAAAGCGCCATTTCTCAGCCAATGAAGGTGAACGCAGAGTGTGGGCAGCGTGATGACATAGATCCTGGTCCCCACCATCTTAGAGAAGGGCATTGCAGTGATTGGCTTGCTGTCTGCGGCGTCACAGGGGCTATAAAGGGGCGTTCCCGCCGACCGCCATCTTACTGCTGCTGATCTGAGCTTAGGGACAGGTTGCTGCCGCTTCATCAGAAGCAGGGAGAGCGTTAGGCAGGGTCCACTAACCACCAAACCGCTTGTGCTGCAGCGATTTCCACTGTCCAACACCACCTTCGGTGTGCAGGAACAGTGGAAGCTATTTTTTTTTTTTTTTCCCCTCAGCGCTGTAGCTCATTGGGCTGCCCTAGAAGGCTCCGTGATAGCTGTATTGCTGTGTGTACGCCACTGTGGAAACCAACTGCTTTTTTCAAAGCACATATCCTCTTGTTCCTTCCTTTCTGCACAGCTATCTTTTTTGTTTGTCCACACTTTTTATTTAATTTGTGCATCAGTCCACTCCTATTGCTGCCTGCCATACCTGGCTTACATTACTGCAGGGAGATAGTAATTGTAGGACAGTTTTTTTTTTTTTTTTGTTTTTTTTTTGTGGGAGATTAAGATTGGCATTTCTGCTACAGTGCCATCCCTGTGTGTGCCATCTCTCACTGAGTGGGCCATAGAAAGCCTATTTATTTTTTCCGTGATTTGTGTTCTAAAATCTACCTCAACACAGAAACACTACATCAATCAGTGGGAGAAAAATATTGGCCTCAGTCAGGGCTTGTGTGCCACTGCTGTGTGTGCGCTATCTCTCATTCAGTGGGCTATAGCAAGCCTATATTTTTTTTTTTTTTTTTTTTTTAATATTATTTGGTTTCAAAAGTCTCCCTGAAAAAAAAAAAAAACCTAAAAAAACAGTGGGAGAGTAATATTGCCCTTTCAGCTTGTGTGCCAGTCTTGACTCCTGGGTGTGCCACCTCTCTCCCTTTCATTCAGTGGGCCATAGAAAGCCTATTTTTTTTTTTTTTAATATTATTTGGTTTCTAATTCTCCCTGAAAAAAAAAAAAAAACCTAAAAAAACAGTGGGAGAGTAATATTGCCCTTTCAGCTTGTGTGCCAGTCTTGACTCCTGGGTGTGCCACCTCTCTCCCTCTCATTCAGTGGGCCATAGAAAGCCTATTTATTTTTTTTTTTAAATATTATTGGGTTTCTAAAGTCTCCCTGAAAAAACAAAAAATACATAAAAAAACAGTGGGAGAGTAATATTGCCCTTTCAGCTTGTGTGCCAGTCTTGACTCCTGGGTGTGCCACCTCTCTCCCTTTCATTCAGTGGGCCATAGAAAGCCTATTTTTTTTTTTTTTTTTAATATTATTTGGTTTCTAATTCTCCCTGAAAAAAAAAAAAAAACCTAAAAAAACAGTGGGAGAGTAATATTGCCCTTTCAGCTTGTGTGCCAGTCTTGACTCCTGGGTGTGTCACCTCTCTCCCTCTCATTCAGTGGGCCATAGAAAGCCTATTTATTTATTTTTTTAAATATTATTGGGTTTCTAAAGTCTCCCTGAAAAAACAAAAAATACATAAAAAAACAGTGGGAGAGTAATATTGCCCTTTCAGCTTGTGTGCCAGTCTTGACTCCTGGGTGTGCCACCTCTCTCCCTCTCATTCAGTGGGCCATAGAAAGCCTATTTATTTTTTTTTTTAAATATTATTGGGTTTCTAAAGTCTCCCTGAAAAAACAAAAAATACATAAAAAAACAGTGGGAGAGTAATATTGCCCTTTCAGCTTGTGTGCCAGTCTTGACTCCTGGGTGTGCCACCTCTCTCCCTTTCATTCAGTGGGCCATAGAAAGCCTATTTTTTTTTTTTTTAATATTATTTGGTTTCTAATTCTCCCTGAAAAAAAAAAAAAAACCTAAAAAAACAGTGGGAGAGTAATATTGCCCTTTCAGCTTGTGTGCCAGTCTTGACTCCTGGGTGTGCCACCTCTCTCCCTCTCATTCAGTGGGCCATAGAAAGCCTATTTATTTTTTTTTTTAAATATTATTGGGTTTCTAAAGTCTCCCTGAAAAAACAAAAAATACATAAAAAAACAGTGGGAGAGTAATATTGCCCTTTCAGCTTGTGTGCCAGTCTTGACTCCTGGGTGTGCCACCTCTCTCCCTTTCATTCAGTGGGCCATAGAAAGCCTATTTTTTTTTTTTTTAATATTATTTGGTTTCTAATTCTCCCTGAAAAAAAAAAAAAAACCTAAAAAAACAGTGGGAGAGTAATATTGCCCTTTCAGCTTGTGTGCCAGTCTTGACTCCTGGGTGTGTCACCTCTCTCCCTCTCATTCAGTGGGCCATAGAAAGCCTATTTATTTTTTTTTTTAAATATTATTGGGTTTCTAAAGTCTCCCTGAAAAAACAAAAAATACATAAAAAAACAGTGGGAGAGTAATATTGCCCTTTCAGCTTGTGTGCCAGTCTTGACTCCTGGGTGTGCCACCTCTCTCCCTCTCATTCAGTGGGCCATAGAAAGCCTATTTATTTTTTTTTTTAAATATTATTGGGTTTCTAAAGTCTCCCTGAAAAAACAAAAAATACATAAAAAAACAGTGGGAGAGTAATATTGCCCTTTCAGCTTGTGTGCCAGTCTTGACTCCTGGGTGTGCCACCTCTCTCCCTTTCATTCAGTGGGCCATAGAAAGCCTATTTTTTTTTTTTTTAATATTATTTGGTTTCTAATTCTCCCTGAAAAAAAAAAAAAAAAACCTAAAAAAACAGTGGGAGAGTAATATTGCCCTTTCAGCTTGTGTGCCAGTCTTGACTCCTGGGTGTGCCACCTCTCTCCCTCTCATTCAGTGGGCCATAGAAAGCCTATTTATTTTTTTTTTTAAATATTATTGGGTTTCTAAAGTCTCCCTGAAAAAACAAAAAATACATAAAAAAACAGTGGGAGAGTAATATTGCCCTTTCAGCTTGTGTGCCAGTCTTGACTCCTGGGTGTGCCACCTCTCTCCCTTTCATTCAGTGGGCCATAGAAAGCCTATTTTTTTTTTTTTTAATATTATTTGGTTTCTAATTCTCCCTGAAAAAAAAAAAAAAACCTAAAAAAACAGTGGGAGAGTAATATTGCCCTTTCAGCTTGTGTGCCAGTCTTGACTCCTGGGTGTGCCACCTCTCTCCCTCTCATTCAGTGGGCCATAGAAAGCCTATTTATTTTTTTTTTTAAATATTATTGGGTTTCTAAAGTCTCCCTGAAAAAACAAAAAATACATAAAAAAACAGTGGGAGAGTAATATTGCCCTTTCAGCTTGTGTGCCAGTCTTGACTCCTGGGTGTGCCACCTCTCTCCCTTTCATTCAGTGGGCCATAGAAAGCCTATTTTTTTTTTTTTTTTAATATTATTTGGTTTCTAATTCTCCCTGAAAAAAAAAAAAAACCTAAAAAAACAGTGGGAGAGTAATATTGCCCTTTCAGCTTGTGTGCCAGTCTTGACTCCTGGGTGTGTCACCTCTCTCCCTCTCATTCAGTGGGCCATAGAAAGCCTATTTATTTTTTTTTTTAAATATTATTGGGTTTCTAAAGTCTCCCTGAAAAAACAAAAAATACATAAAAAAACAGTGGGAGAGTAATATTGCCCTTTCAGCTTGTGTGCCAGTCTTGACTCCTGGGTGTGCCACCTCTCTCCCTCTCATTCAGTGGGCCATAGAAAGCCTTTTTTTTTTTTGGTTTTTTTAATATTATTTGGTTTCTAAAGTCTCCCTGAAAAAAACAAAAAAAACATAAAAAACAGTGGGAGAGTAATATTGCCCTTTCAGCTTGTGCGCCAGTCTTGACTCCTGGTTGTGCCACCTCTCTCTCTCTAATTGTGGGCCATAGAAAGCCTTTTTTTTTTTTTTTTTAATATTATTTGGTTTCTAAAGTCTCCCTGAGAAAAAAAAATAAATAAATTAGGTGGGAGATTAATATTGACATTAGTGCTTGAGTGACAGTCCTGCGTGTGTGTCATCTCTGTGATTTTGTGCCACAGAAAACAGAGTGTGTAACATTGTGCCTGATTTTCCTTGTGGTCTCACCAACCTGTTAAGGGATATTGAAATCATACTGAAGTTATAGCTCACCGTGTAAGTTGTTTGATAGCAACAAATAAAGTTACTTTGGTTAAGATTTTAAAACAATGAGGAAGTCTGGTGCAAGAGGTCGTCGTGGGCGTTCATTGTCAGCTGGTAATGATGGTAGTGGTAGTGGAGCATCAGGTGGTCGTGGGGATAAAAATATTCCACCTAAGTCTGGAGCTGTGGAGCCAGTTTCGTCGTCAGGCTACACAAGGCCTCGAACGCTCTCTTTTCTGGGAGTAGGAAAACCGCTTTTAAAGGCGGAGCAGCAACAGCAAGTTTTGGCTTACATTGCAGACTCAGCCTCTAGCTCTTTTGCCTCCTCTTCCGAAACTGGTAAATGTAAAAGCAGCGCGTCGCTTGTGGATGTTCACGGTCAGGGACAAGTCGCTTCCTTGTCCTCCTCAGCAAAAACTACAACAAGAGAGAAGGATGCAGCAGGCGACACAACGGGTCACTCCATGGAGCTCTTTACACATACCGTCCCTGGCTTAGAAAGTGAAACATTTAACAGGCCATGCCCATTACAAGTATATTCTGACATGGAGTGCACTGATGCACAGCCACAGCCAGAGTACTATGCTGCTCCTTTGACTCAGACCACCACATTGCCCTCTCAGGGTACAGATCCACAATCAGACCCTGATGAGACTATGTTGCCCCGCCACGAACGCTATACCACCGACCGACACAGTGACACAGACGAAGTTGCACACGAGCTCGAAGAGGAGGTAATAGATGACCCAGTTATTGACCCCGATTGGCAGCCATTGGGGGAACAGGGTGCAGGCGGCAGTAGTTCAGAAGCGGAGGTGGAGGAGGGGCCGCAGCAGGCATCAACATCGCAACAGGTTCCATCTGCCGGGCCCGTATCTGGACCAAAACGCGTGTCAAAGCCAAAACCTGTTGGAGCACAGCGTTGCCATCCGGTTAAAGCTCAGTCTGCAATCCCTGAAAAGGGATCAGAGTCTAGGAAGAGTGCAGTCTGGCATTTTTTTAAACAACATCCAACTGATCAGCGCAAAGTCATCTGTCAAAAATGTTCAACTAGCTTAAGCAGAGGTCAGAATCTGAAAAGTCTAAATACTAGTTGCATGCATAGACACTTAACCACCATGCATTCTCAAGCCTGGACTAACTACCAAACGTCCCTCAAGGTTGTAGCACCCTCGGCCAATGAAGCTAGTCAGCAACGCAACATCCCTTCCGTCACTGTAAGGCCACCATTTTCCGCACCACCGGCAGTATCTGTGCAGGTTTCTTTGCCAGCCAAAAGCAGTCAGGGTCAGGGAATCACCAGTTTTGTAGGAGGAAATATTGCATGTAGGGCACCGGCGGAAACAATACCGTCTCCAACCGTCTCTCAGTCTGCCATGTCCACCGGCACACCCGAAAGTTCCACGATCTACAGCTCTCCAGTCCAGCTCACCCTACATGAGACTCTGGTTAGAAAAAGGAAGTACTTATCCTCGCATCCGCGTACACAGGGTTTTAACGCCCACATAGCTAGACTAATCTCGTTAGAGATGATGCCCTACCGGTTAGTTGAAAGCGAAGCTTTCAAAGCCCTGATGGAGTACGCTGAACCACGATACGAGCTACCCAGTCGACACTTTTTTTCCAGAAAAGCCATCCCAGCCCTGCACCAGCATGTTAAACAGCGCATCGTCCATGCACTCAGGCAATCTGTGAGTACAAAGGTGCACCTGACTACAGATGCATGGACCAGTAGGCATGGCCAGGGACGTTATGTGTCCATCACGGCACACTGGGTGAATGTGGTGGATGCAGGGTCCACAGGCGACATCAATTTAGGGACAGTTGTGCCTAGCCCACGGTCTAGGAAACAGTTGGCTGTAGGCGTTCGCACCCCCTCCTCCTCCTCCTCGTCCTCCTGCAGAAGCTACAGCTCTTCCACAGAACGCAGTCGGCCAACCACTCCATCGGCAGATGACACTGTTGCACACCAGTTGTCCCATTATGGGCCAGCTACTGCCAAGCGTCAGCAGGCTGTATTGGCTATGAAGTGTTTGGGCGACAACAGACACACCGCGGAAGTTCTGTCCGAGTTCTTGCAACAAGAAACGCAGTCGTGGCTGGGCACAGTAGATCTTGAGGCAGGCAAGGTAGTGAGTGATAACGGAAGGAATTTCATGGCTGCCATCTCCCTTTCCCAACTGAAACACATTCCTTGCCTGGCTCACACCTTAAACCTGGTGGTGCAGTGCTTATTGAAAACTTATCCTGGGTTCTCCGACCTGCTCCTCAAAGTGCGTGCACTTTGCTCACATATCCGACGTTCGCCTGTACACGCCAGCCGTATGCAGACCTATCAGCGGTCTTTGAACCTTCCCCAGCATCGCCTAATCATAGACGTTGCAACAAGGTGGAACTCAACACTGCACATGCTTCAGAGACTGTGCGAACAGAGGCGTGCTGTTATTTATTTGTGGGAGGATACACGGGCAGGCAGTAGGATGGCAGACATGGAGTTGTCAGGTGTGCAGTGGTCGAAGATACAAGACATGTGTCAAGTCCTTCAGTGTTTTGAGGAATGCACACGGCTGGTTAGTGCAGACAACGCCGTAATAAGCATGAGCATCCCCCTAATGCGTCTGCTGATGCAAAGTTTGACGCACATAAAGGAGCAGGCGTCTGCACCAGAGGAAGAGGGAAGCCTTGATGACAGTCAGCCATTGTCTGGTCAGGGCAGTGTACAGGACGAGGTAGCGGGCGAAGAGGAGGTGGAGGACGAGGAGGATGATGGGGATGAGTATATTTTTAATGCGGAAACTTTCACGGGGGCACAGGAAATTGGTTGCGTGTCACGGCCGGGTTCTGGTTTTTTGAGGGACACAAGTGACGTAGATTTGCCTGCAACTGCCCCTCAACCAATCACAACCGGAGATTTGACAAGTGGAACTTTGGCCCACATGGCGGATTATGCCTTACGTATCCTACAAAGGGACACACGCATTACGAAAATGATGAACGATGACGATTACTGGTTGGCCTGCCTCCTTGATCCACGCTATAAAGGCAAATTGCAAAATATTATGCCACATGAGAACTTGGAACTAATATTAGCAACCAAACAATCAACTCTTGTTGACCGTTTGCTTCAGGCATTCCCAGCACACAGCGCACGTGATCGTTCTCACACGAGCTCCAGGGGGCAGCAGACTAGGAGTGTTAGGGGTGCACACATCAGAAGTGGCGTTGGACAGAGGGGTTTTCTGACCAGGTTGTGGAGTGATTTTGCTATGACCGCAGACAGGACAGGTACTGCTGCATCAATTGAAAGTGACAGGAGACAACATTTGTCCAGTATGGTTACTAACTATTTTTCATCCCTTATCGATGTTCTCCCTCAACCGTCATTCCCATTTGATTACTGGGCCTCCAAATTAGACACCTGGCCAGAATTGGCAGAATATGCATTGCAGGAGCTTGCTTGCCCGGCAGCAAGTGTCCTATCAGAAAGAGTATTCAGTGCTGCAGGGTCAATATTAACCGAAAAAAGGACTCGTCTGGCTACCCAAAATGTTGACGATCTAACATTCATTAAAATGAACCACAACTGGATTTCAAAATCTTTTGCCCCACCTTGCCCGGCCGACACCTAGCTTTCCTATGAAAAGCTCTTGCCTGTGAATTACTTTTCTAATGTCTAATTTGCTGCTGCAGATTGTACAGCATACGACATGTTTACACCTCCCTAAATGGCCAAACTCCCCACACGGGGCCGTGGTATCGCGACTTGGCGCAAGCACCCGTGAGACTGCTGTTTGTCTGAAGAGGTGGGTGTGCTCGCTTTTGGTTGACGGCATTGCTACTGGGTCCCTCATAGTACAATGTAGTGTCTCTGGCGGTGGTGGTGCGCACCCAACGTCAGACACACCGTTGTAACATGAGTGGCCCTGGGGCGGTCCCGCCGGCCTCAAGAGAGTTCCCCCCTACCCCAGCTCAAACTGGGCTCTACTACGTGCAAAATTATGTCGCACAGCTCCACCAATCTTTAGTCTATTCGCTGACATCATTCAATGTCTGGCACTGACAATACAAATTTGTAGACATCTATGATGCAACTTAAAGTAGTCTGTGTCTGTGTCCTATATTGGCACCATTAAATAGTTACTGCCAAATTACTATGTCAGAAACACAGCAGATGAGCCCACCCCTGTACCTAAGTATGCCATCTTTTTTTTTGTTTTGGTTGTTTTGCGAGACATTAACATCTATTTATATTTTGGGAGTACTGGGACAGACACTCCTTGCACTACTCCTCCACTCAGCACCAAGCTGCCTGCCCGTGTATCCATGTAACCGCTGTAAAACTGCCATGAGCCTATTGTTTGTTATTTTAGGCCTTTGATAGCCTGTCTGCGGTCCCTACTCCTCCACTGACCACCAAGCTGCCTGCCCGTGTATCCATGTAACCGCTGTAAAACTGCCATGAGCCTATTGTTTGTTATTTTAGGCCTTTGAAGCCTTTCTGCGCTCCCTCCTTCCACTAGTCCTCCACTGACCAGACCACTGCTGCCCGTGTACCCCTGGAACCAATTTTAAAGTGCCTACAGCCAGCCCATTTTATTGTGTTAGGCCTTCGAAGCCTGTCTGCGGTCCCTCCTTCCACTAGGCCTCCACTGACCAGACCACTGCTGCCCGTGTACCCCTGGAACCAATTTTAAAGTGCCTACAGCCAGCCCATTTTATTGTGTTAGGCCTTCGAAGCCTGTCTGCGGTCCATACTTCCACTAGTCCTCCACTGACCAGACCACTGCTGCCCGTGTACCCCTGGAACCAATTTTAAAGTGCCTACAGCCAGCCCATTTTATTGTGTTAGGCCTTCGAAGCCTGTCTGCGGTCCCTCCTTCCACTAGGCCTCCACTGACCAGACCACTGCTGCCCGTGTACCCCTGGAACCAATTTTAAAGTGCCTACAGCCAGCCCATTTTATTGTGTTAGGCCTTCGAAGCCTGTCTGCGGTCCATACTTCCACTAGGCCTCCACTGACCAGACCACTGCTGCCCGTGTACCCCTGGAACCAATTTTAAAGTGCCTACAGCCAGCCCATTTTATTGTGTTAGGCCTTCGAAGCCTGTCTGCGGTCCATACTTCCACTAGTCCTCCACTGACCAGACCACTGCTGCCCGTGTACCCCTGGAACCAATTTTAAAGTGCCTACAGTCAGCCCATTTTATTGTGTTAGGCCTTCGAAGCCTGTCTGCGGTCCATACTTTAAATACTCCTCCACTCAGCACCAAGCTGCCTGCCCGTGTATCCATGTAACCGCTGTAAAACTGCCATGAGCCTATTGTTTGTTATTTTAGGCCTTTGATAGCCTGTCTGCGGTCCCTACTCCTCCACTGACCACCAAGCTGCCTGCCCGTGTATCCATGTAACCGCTGTAAAACTGCCATGAGCCTATTGTTTGTTATTTTAGGCCTTTGAAGCCTTTCTGCGCTCCCTCCTTCCACTAGTCCTCCACTGACCAGACCACTGCTGCCCGTGTACCCCTGGAACCAATTTTAAAGTGCCTACAGCCAGCCCATTTTATTGTGTTAGGCCTTCGAAGCCTGTCTGCGGTCCCTCCTTCCACTAGGCCTCCACTGACCAGACCACTGCTGCCCGTGTACCCCTGGAACCAATTTTAAAGTGCCTACAGCCAGCCCATTTTATTGTGTTAGGCCTTCGAAGCCTGTCTGCGGTCCATACTTCCACTAGTCCTCCACTGACCAGACCACTGCTGCCCGTGTACCCCTGGAACCAATTTTAAAGTGCCTACAGCCAGCCCATTTTATTGTGTTAGGCCTTCGAAGCCTGTCTGCGGTCCCTCCTTCCACTAGGCCTCCACTGACCAGACCACTGCTGCCCGTGTACCCCTGGAACCAATTTTAAAGTGCCTACAGCCAGCCCATTTTATTGTGTTAGGCCTTCGAAGCCTGTCTGCGGTCCATACTTCCACTAGGCCTCCACTGACCAGACCACTGCTGCCCGTGTACCCCTGGAACCAATTTTAAAGTGCCTACAGCCAGCCCATTTTATTGTGTTAGGCCTTCGAAGCCTGTCTGCGGTCCATACTTCCACTAGTCCTCCACTGACCAGACCACTGCTGCCCGTGTACCCCTGGAACCAATTTTAAAGTGCCTACAGTCAGCCCATTTTATTGTGTTAGGCCTTCGAAGCCTGTCTGCGGTCCATACTTTAAATACTCCTCCACTCAGCACCAAGCTGCCTGCCCGTGTATCCATGTAACCGCTGTAAAACTGCCATGAGCCTATTGTTTGTTATTTTAGGCCTTTGATAGCCTGTCTGCGGTCCCTACTCCTCCACTGACCACCAAGCTGCCTGCCCGTGTATCCATGTAACCGCTGTAAAACTGCCATGAGCCTATTGTTTGTTATTTTAGGCCTTTGAAGCCTTTCTGCGCTCCCTCCTTCCACTAGTCCTCCACTGACCAGACCACTGCTGCCCGTGTACCCCTGGAACCAATTTTAAAGTGCCTACAGCCAGCCCATTTTATTGTGTTAGGCCTTCGAAGCCTGTCTGCGGTCCCTCCTTCCACTAGGCCTCCACTGACCAGACCACTGCTGCCCGTGTACCCCTGGAACCAATTTTAAAGTGCCTACAGCCAGCCCATTTTATTGTGTTAGGCCTTCGAAGCCTGTCTGCGGTCCATACTTCCACTAGTCCTCCACTGACCAGACCACTGCTGCCCGTGTACCCCTGGAACCAATTTTAAAGTGCCTACAGCCAGCCCATTTTATTGTGTTAGGCCTTCGAAGCCTGTCTGCGGTCCCTCCTTCCACTAGGCCTCCACTGACCAGACCACTGCTGCCCGTGTACCCCTGGAACCAATTTTAAAGTGCCTACAGCCAGCCCATTTTATTGTGTTAGGCCTTCGAAGCCTGTCTGCGGTCCATACTTCCACTAGGCCTCCACTGACCAGACCACTGCTGCCCGTGTACCCCTGGAACCAATTTTAAAGTGCCTACAGCCAGCCCATTTTATTGTGTTAGGCCTTCGAAGCCTGTCTGCGGTCCATACTTCCACTAGTCCTCCACTGACCAGACCACTGCTGCCCGTGTACCCCTGGAACCAATTTTAAAGTGCCTACAGTCAGCCCATTTTATTGTGTTAGGCCTTCGAAGCCTGTCTGCGGTCCATACTTCCACTAGGCCTCCACTGACCAGACCACTGCTGCCCGTGTACCCCTGGAACCAATTTTAAAGTGCCTACAGCCAGCCCATTTTATTGTGTTAGGCCTTCGAAGCCTGTCTGCGGTCCCTCCTTCCACTAGGCCTCCACTGACCAGACCACTGCTGCCCGTGTACCCCTGGAACCAATTTTAAAGTGCCTACAGCCAGCCCATTTTATTGTGTTAGGCCTTCGAAGCCTGTCTGCGGTCCATACTTTAAATACTCCTCCACTCAGCACCAAGCTGCCTGCCCGTGTATCCATGTAACCGCTGTAAAACTGCCATGAGCCTATTGTTTGTTATTTTAGGCCTTTGATAGCCTGTCTGCGGTCCCTACTCCTCCACTGACCACCAAGCTGCCTGCCCGTGTATCCATGTAACCGCTGTAAAACTGCCATGAGCCTATTGTTTGTTATTTTAGGCCTTTGAAGCCTTTCTGCGCTCCCTCCTTCCACTAGTCCTCCACTGACCAGACCACTGCTGCCCGTGTACCCCTGGAACCAATTTTAAAGTGCCTACAGCCAGCCCATTTTATTGTGTTAGGCCTTCGAAGCCTGTCTGCGGTCCATACTTCCACTAGTCCTCCACTGACCAGACCACTGCTGCCCGTGTACCCCTGGAACCAATTTTAAAGTGCCTACAGTCAGCCCATTTTATTGTGTTAGGCCTTCGAAGCCTGTCTGCGGTCCATACTTCCACTAGGCCTCCACTGACCAGACCACTGCTGCCCGTGTACCCCTGGAACCAATTTTAAAGTGCCTACAGCCAGCCCATTTTATTGTGTTAGGCCTTCGAAGCCTGTCTGCGGTCCATACTTCCACTAGTCCTCCACTGACCAGACCACTGCTGCCCGTGTACCCCTGGAACCAATTTTAAAGTGCCTACAGCCAGCCCATTTTATTGTGTTAGGCCTTCGAAGCCTGTCTGCGGTCCCTCCTTCCACTAGGCCTCCACTGACCAGACCACTGCTGCCCGTGTACCCCTGGAACCAATTTTAAAGTGCCTACAGCCAGCCCATTTTATTGTGTTAGGCCTTCGAAGCCTGTCTGCGGTCCATACTTCCACTAGGCCTCCACTGACCAGACCACTGCTGCCCGTGTACCCCTGGAACCAATTTTAAAGTGCCTACAGCCAGCCCATTTTATTGTGTTAGGCCTTCGAAGCCTGTCTGCGGTCCATACTTTAAATACTCCTCCACTCACCACCAAGCTGCCTGCCCGTGTATCCATGTAACCGCTGTAAAACTGCCATGAGCCTATTGTTTGTTATGTTAGGCCTTTGATAGCCTGTCTGCGGTCCTTACTTTAAATACTCCTCCACTCACCACCTAGCTGCCTGTGTATCCATGTAACCGATGTAAAACTGCCATGACTGCCTACTGTTTGTTATTTTAGGCCTTTGATAGCCTGTCTGCGGCCCCTACTTGCAATACTCCTCCACTGACCACAATGCTGCCTGGAGTGCCTGCCTGTGTATCCATGTAACCGATGTAAAACTGCCATGACTGCCTACTGTTTGTTATTTTAGGCCTTTGATAGCCTGTCTGCGGCCCCTACTTGCAATACTCCTCCACTGAGCACAATGCTGCCTGGAGTGCCTGCCTGTGTATCCATGTAACCGATGTAAAACTGCCATGACTGCCTACTGTTTGTTATTTTAGGCCTTTGATAGCCTGTCTGCAGCCCCTACTTGCAATACTCCTCCACTGACCACACCAATGCTGCCCGTGTACCCCTGGAACCTATTTAAAAGTTCATAGAGCCTAGTTATATATTTTATTTACTATTAATAAGGCCATGATGGACTACGCTGTACCACGCTACAAGCTAACCAGTCGACACTTCTTTTGCGAGAAAAGCCATCCCAACCCTCCACCAGCATGTAGAAGACCGCATTGTCCATGCACTCTGGCAATCTGTGAGTACAAAGGTGCACCTGACAACAGACGCATGGACCTGTAGGCATGGCCACGGAAGATTACGTGTCCATTACGGCGCAATGGGTTAATGTGGTGGATGCATGGTCCACAGGGGACAGCCTACTAAGTCTGTCTGCAGTCCCTAATTCAAATTGTCCTCCACTGTCTAAATCGGAACTTCCACCTTCTGGCTTTCGGCCTATAGTATCAGAAATTAAACTGCATTTGGCCTTCAACTTTGGTTAGGGCCTACTAACGGCTTCTGCCCCTCCCTGGTGTTGCCCTCAACTAAATAAAGCTGAGCTTCAACCTTCCGGCTCTCATTATGTGGTTTTAAAAAAAAAAATGGTGGTTAGGGCCTACTAACGGCTTCTGCCCCTCCCTGGTGTTGTCCTCAACTAAATAAAGCTGAGCTTCAACCTTCCGGCTCTCATTATGTGGTTTAAAAAAAAAAAATGGTGGTTAGGGCCTACTAACGGCTTCTGCCCCTCCCTGGTGTTGTCCTCAACTAAATAAAGCTGAGCTTCAACCTTCCGGCTCTCATTAAGTGGTTTTAAAAAAAAAAAAAATGGTGGTTAGGGCCTACTAACGGCTTCTGCCCCTCCCTGGTGTTGTCCTCAACTAAATAAAGCTGAGCTTCAACCTTCCGGCTCTCATTATGTGGTTTTAAAAAAAAAAATGGTGGTTAGGGCCTACTAACGGCTTCTGCCCCTCCCTGGTGTTGTCCTCAACTAAATAAAGCTGAGCTTCAACCTTCCGGCTCTCATTAAGTGGTTTTTAAAAAAAAATGGTGGTTAGGGCCTACTAACGGCTTCTGCCCCTCCCTGGTGTTGTCCTCAACTAAATAAAGCTGAGCTTCAACCTTCCGGCTCTCATTAAGTGGTTTTAAAAAAAAAAAAATTGGTGGTTAGGGCCTACTAACGGCTTCTGCCCCTCCCTGGTGTTGTCCTCAACTAAATAAAGCTGAGCTTCAACCTTCCGGCTCTCATTATGTGGTTTAAAAAAAAAAAATGGTGGTTAGGGCCTACTAACGGCTTCTGCCCCTCCCTGGTGTTGTCCTCAACTAAATAAAGCTGAGCTTCAACCTTCCGGCTCTCATTAAGTGGTTTTAAAAAAAAAATGGTGGTTAGGGCCTACTAACGGCTTCTGCCCCTCCCTGGTGTTGTCCTCAACTAAATAAAGCTGAGCTTCAACCTTCCGGCTCTCATTAAGTGGTTTTAAAAAAAAAATGGTGGTTAGGGCCTACTAACGGCTTCTGCCCCTCCCTGGTGTTGTCCTCAACTAAATAAAGCTGAGCTTCAACCTTCCGGCTCTCATTATGTGGTTTTAAAAAAAAAAAAAATGGTGGTTAGGGCCTACTAACGGCTTCTGCCCCTCCCTGGTGTTGTCCTCAACTAAATAAAGCTGAGCTTCAACCTTCCGGCTCTCATTAAGTGGTTTTAAAAAAAAAATGGTGGTTAGGGCCTACTAACGGCTTCTGCCCCTCCCTGGTGTTGTCCTCAACTAAATAAAGCTGAGCTTCAACCTTCCGGCTCTCATTATGTGGTTTTAAAAAAAAAATGGTGGTTAGGGCCTACTAACGGCTTCTGCCCCTCCCTGGTGTTGTCCTCAACTAAATAAAGCTGAGCTTCAACCTTCCGGCTCTCATTAAGTGGTTTTAAAAAAAAAAAAAATGGTGGTTAGGGCCTACTAACGGCTTCTGCCCCTCCCTGGTGTTGCCCTCAACTAAATAAAGCTGAGCTTCAACCTTCTGCTCCAAATTACCATTTTAAAAAATGCAATAGGCTTTTCCGGCCTACTAAAGGTGTCTGCCCCTCCCTGGTGTTGTCCTCAACTGAACAAAGCTGAGCTTCCACATTCTGGCTTTCGCCCTATACTATCAGATATTAAACTGCATTTGGCCTACTAGTGTGGTTAGGCCCTTGAAACAGTGTCTGCTGCTCTTGGGTTTGCTACTCCACTGAACAAAGCAATGCCGCCTGTTTAGTCCTGTTACCAATTTTGAACTGCATGTAGCCTACTTTATTCTTTGGCCCTATATCTGTTTCCTCCTCATCCTGCCCATTGCCCAGCCACTGCTAAATGAGTCTGCTGGTACATTGACCTAGACCACTACATTCCCCTTGTACTCTACACAGCCAGAATCTGTCCCTGCTGAAAGTAAGGTTCCCCTTCCCGCATGTTATACCACCTTACACAGGGACAAAGAGGAAGGTGCAGATGAAAGTGCAGGTTCCTTCATCAGGTGGGGGGGCATACTCGTTGGCGACGTCACTGGCACAGGGCCCCTCAGAGTACGCAAAAGTGTCGCTGCTGGTGGGAGGCGCCCCCGCCATGCAAACACACCGCCGTACTTTGAGGGGCCCTGTGCCAGTGGCAATGCGAACGAGTGGGCCCCCCCTGCTTGCTCAGGATCACAGCACTTGCAACTTTTAAATACTTACCTTTCCCTGCAACACCGCCGTGACGTAGTCCGCATTTCCTGGGCCCACGAAAAACTTGAGCCAGCCCTACTCCCCCCACAACTTTCCCCCAATTCCCTATGCCCAACTATTATTATACAGTTAATTAAGATTGGCAAGCTTCAGAAACAAGAATGGATGTTTTTGGCATTAAAATGGGCACTGTAGGTGTTTTCCTGGCCTCCACTCACTGCCGACTATGCTTCCCCATTGACTTGCATTGGGTTTCGTGTTTCGGTCGATCCCCGACTTTTAGCGATAATCGGCCGACTGCACTCGACTCGACTCTGGACAAAATCGGGTTTCCCAAAACCCTACTCGATCTTAAAAAAATGAAAGTCGCTCAACCCTACTCACCACACATCTAGATAAGTTCCTTAGGGGGACTACTTTCCAAAATGGTGTCACTTGTGGGGGGGTTTCAATGTTTAGGCACATCAGGGGCTCTCCAAACGCAACATGGCGTCCCATCTCAATTCCAGTCAATTTTGCATTGAAAAAGTCAAACGGTGCTCCTTCCCTTCCGAGCTCTGCCATGTGCCCAATCAGTGGATTACCCCCACATATGGGGTATCGGCGTACTCAGGACAAATTGTATAACAACTTTTGGGGTCCAATTTCTCCTGTTATCCTTGGTAAAATAAAACTAATTGGAGCTGAAGTAAATTTTTTGTGAAAAAAAGTTAAATGTTCTTTTTTTTAAAAACATTCCAAAAATTCCTGTGAAACACCTGAAGGGTTAATATACTTCTTGAATGTGGTTTTGAGCCCCTTGAGGGGTGCAGTTTTTAGAATCATGTCACACTTGGTTATTTTCTATCATATAGACCCCTCAAAATAACCTCAAATGTGACATGGTCCCTAAAAAAAAATGGTGTTGTAAAAATGAGAAATTGCTGGTCAACTTTTAACCCTTATAACTCCCTAACAAAAAAAAATTTTGGTTCCAAAATTGTGCTGATGTAAAGTAGACATGTGGGAAATGTTACTTAAGTATTTTATGTGACATATCTCTATAATTTAAGGGCATAAAAATTCAAATTTGGAAAATTGCGAAATTTTTCAAATATTTGCCAAATGTCTGTTTTTTTCACAAATAAATGCAGGTAATATCAAATTAATTTTACCACTATTATGAAGTACAATATGTCAAGAGAAAACAATGTCAGAATCACCAGGATCCGTTGAAGCGTTCTAGAGTTACAACCTCATAAAGGGACAGTGGTCAGAAATTTCAAAATTGGCCCGGCCATTAACGCGCAAACCACCCTTGGGGGTAAAGTGGTTAATGTCAGAATTATGGGCTGTGGACATGTATCACTTATAATCATAATTATTTCTTATGGTTTTTCAATGTGTCCATAAAAAATATTGTCTATCTATGATTTTTTTTCATATGCTGTCCAGAAAAATATAAAAAGTCAAGTTGACAACTCTTGGTGTGAGATACATTTGGTAAAAAATTATCAGTCAGTTCTTGAAGTTTCTGTGTTGGAAGTAGGAAAATACACATGTGTAAGGAGCCGCATTCAGATATCTGAGCTGTCATGGTCTAAAGGCTGAGTCACACATAACGATATCGTTAACGATATCGTTGCAACGTCACACTTTGGTGACTTAGCAACGATCCCGCTAACGATCTCGTTATGTGTGACAGCGAACAACGATCAGGCCCCTGCTGGGAGATCGTTGGTCGTTGGGGAATGATCAGGACCATTTTTTGGTCGCTGATCACCCGCTGTCATCGCTGGATCGGCGTGTGTGACGCCGATCCAGCGATGTGTTCACTTGTAACCAGGGTAAATATCGGGTTACTAAGCACAGGGCCGCGCTTATTAACCCGATATTTACCCTGGTTACCATTGTAAAAGTTAAAAAAAAACAGTACATACTCACATTCTGATGTCTGTCATGTCCCCCGGCGTCCACAGGGTTAAAACTGCTTTCGGCAGGAGCGCTGCTCATGCACGCGCCGCTGCCGAGAGCTTCCCTGCACTGACTGTGTCAGCGCCGGCCGTAAAGCAGAGCACAGCGGTGACGTCGCTAACACATTCAGTGCAGGGAAGCTCTCAGCCTCAGCGCGTGCATTAGCAGCGCTCCTGCCGAAAGCAGTTTTAACCCTGTGTACGCCGGCGGGGGACGTGACAGACATCAGAATGTGAGTATGTACTGTTTTTTTTAACTTTTACAATGTTAACCAGGGTAAATATCGGGTTACTAAGCGCGGCCCTGCACTTAGTAACCCGATGTTTACCCTGGTTACCCGGGTGCTGCAGGGGGACTTCGGCATCGTTGAAGACAGTTTCAACGATGCCAAAGTCGTTCCCCTGATCGTTGGTCGCTGGAGAGAGCTGTCTGTGTGACAGCTCCCCAGCGACCACACAACGACTTACCAACAATCACGGCCAGGTCGTATCGCTGGTCGTGATCGTTGGTAAGTCGTATAGTGTGACTCCAGCTTACCATTGCACTCACAGGGTAAAGAGGGGGTTAACAGTTAGTCAGGTTCTGCAGTTGGGGGGAGTTTTGGGAGCAGAAAGGGAGTTTGCTAGTAAGTTCTAGAGAAGAACTCCCCAACCTGTGGCTTGGGAGCCAAATGTGGCTTGCAGGCCCATGATGTGTGGCTCACTGCTGTCTGCAAGCTTGGTACATTAGCACCAGGTTTAGCAAACCGGTATGATGGGAAGGTTTCCACATGATGCCTTTTGTGCATAGCCCCACACAGAAGAGCAGATCTCGATTCACATTTATTGGTGGTAAAGGGGACAATAAACATGGTGAACTGTAGGTAGGATGATACTGCCAGTCAGAGGGGAGTAATAATGGATGTATATATACCGCCTATAAGGGAGGGGTGACAATGTCTCAAAATGCTTTCTGAAGGGAAGTTTTGGCAGTCATTGAACCGGTAATAGAGGGCTCTGAGTGTCTCTTTGGTGTGTGTGCATGTGGTAGGACAGGAGCACTGGATGTGGCTTGCAACAACTCTGAAAGCTGAATGTGGAAAGAAAGGTTTGGGACCACCTTTAAAGACTGTTCAGTTCAGCAAGTGGAATGAGTCCATCACAAGGAGCGTGACAAATTAGGTAGAGCGTTTGTGTATGTGCAAGGAATTAGACAGAGGTAGCAAGTTGAAAATTGTCCTGTTATGTCTAAATACAATGGACAAGTCTTGCTGCTCAGAAGAGCAGAATGGGAGAGTTATCTCCAGGCATCATCCTTCCCAGAGCCTGGAAGAGGTCATTTATATAAAGTGATAAAAGATGATTTCTCAGCAAGAACACATCTGATATGAGACACACAGTTAGGACTAACCTGTATGACCATATTAATAGTTTAGATAGGTCAAATGTGGTGACAGATTCCCTTTAAATTGCCCCTCTTTTCCTAGTTTTAAAATAATGAATAGTAATAAAAGATATTCGGCGTCACCGTATCCATAAATGTCTGGCCTATCAAACTTTATAATTACGGTATTTAAAAAAAAAAAAAATCCAAACAACTGATTAGCATTTTTTCAGTCACTCACCATAGTTCCCCCCCAAAGTGCAATAAATAGTGATACATTTATCATATGTGTTCCTAAATCTCCTAAATGGTATCAATAAAACTTGAGCTCCTCATAAAAAAAACAAGTCATCATTACACAATTTCAACAACAAAAAAAATAAAAAAGAGTTACTGGTTTTTAAAAATTTCAGATTTTTTTTTACTAATTAAGTATAAAAAAAATGCAAGTTTTGTATCACCAGAAACATCTGGAATCATGCTTCCACGTCATCTTTAATGAACATTGAACAGCATAAAAACAAAAACAAAAAATCAGATCGAAATAGCATTTTTTTTCACAATTTCCACTTGGAATTCTTTTCTATTGTTCAATACTTTCAAAATTACAGCTCGTCCCGTAAATGACAAGCCTCTATACGGCTATATTTATGAAAAAATAAAGTTATGGCTCTTGGAATTAGAATAGGAAAAAGTGAATGTGCAAAAATGAAAATGGAACTGGCTGGTCCAGAATGTTTTAAAAAACATGCCTCCATGAGCTCATCAGAAGAAGCACATTTTATGGCATGAACCTCAGGACCAGGAAGAGTTAAATAAAACTAAACTGCAGCAACTGGGTGGTTTTATGCCACAGAGTTAGGGCAGATGCAGATGGCCATAGATTCTCTTATCTGAGAGAATTGAACTGATTATGAAAATGACACTCTTATCACACTCTGATCAGAGTGTGATCTGATTCTCTCAAATGAGGAGAAAAAAAATGTCTCTATCTTCTCAATTTTGTCAGTGCGCTGAAATCGGACTGCACTCAGTTGACAATGTTCTCCATGCACTTATTTACTTGTATGGGTGAGTGTGATCCGAATAATAATAATAATAATAATAATAATAATAACTCAGGCATGCTGTGATTTTTTTCCCGAGATAGATTCTGTCCGATGAAAAAATTGGACTTGTGCAAGGCCTGTAGACTAACATTGTTCCGAGTGTGATCCGATATTTTGTTGGATCGAACTTGGACAGCAAATATGCTCGTCTGCACCTGCCCTTAGAGCCACACAGGAATAACAGGCTCCAATAAGCCATAATGATTCATCAGAATTAACTGGTATCTTGCCGACAATTAAACCAATGTGCGGAGATTCTCTTGAAAGATGTTGGAGAACGATGCTGGGCATGGAGTGGTGAGTTATAGCGCTGTATATAGCACTAATTGATGGCACAAGTGTTGACATTTCCGGCCTGGTAGAAGGTATCATAGACAGATTGGCTTGTTACACGAAAAATGAGAGGTACTAAAGTAGCGTCTCTGTAAAATGTATACTCGATTAAAAATATTTAAATATCCACCAATGTATAAAGTCTCTCTGTGTGCATTGTAACACCATGGTAAACCACCAGCTCTGATCCATACACATCCAAAACACTGTAACATATTTAGTGAAGAAACGTTTTTCAGCTGAAACTCATTTGTTTCTAGAGAATATAGTATACGTACTGTATACACCCAAAGTATACAGTGGAATTATTTCACAAGTTTTTTAACGTAATACTTAAAAAATTCAACATGCCCAGTCCTCCTTTCCCCCGAAACTGAGAGTGAAGCTTAATATAAAACTTATCTTTGGTTTATGGCCAACTTTAGACAAATCTTCTGAAAAGATCTATAATGTTTAAGAGATAAATAATTTAATATATTTGGAACTTTTTTTTCCACCCATACTATTTTTGCATTTTGTAAATGACCCCCCCCCCCATAGACTATGTTAACTCTTTATCAATCAAGCAAGCAAATCCTTTTTGGGCATGGGATTTGTGATGTTACCCAGTGAGCAGAAGAACAGATACTGTTACTGACAGACACGTCTTGCTTTTACCACTAATAAGATGCATGGGGAGACACAGCATCCGTCAGGTCAGAAGATGCACTGAATTTTCAAAATTTTTCAAAATGTAAACCAGGATCACTTATGAAAGGGTCTCATTATAAAATGCTATACGTTTCTTTATAATACAATTTCAAATACAACTAGTTAGGATAGAATCACATCACATCATTGCCTGTGAGCCCTAATTAATTTTTTATTAGTACACGTTTGGGAGCTAAGCATTCGCCTTCATTAGGTCAAAGAGAATGAGTATGTACATATGTAATGAGAATATAGGAATGCATGCCGTTATCCTGACCTGATGAAGAAGAAGGCCGGTTCCCGGGTGAACGTCAATGTACAATTGTGTTTGTATATGAAAAACAAATATATTCACAAACAAAATATGTGTTGACATCTTTTCTTCCATATAATTGATGGCAGTAATATTTCTGACACATTGTTTTGTTCAGACACAAAGTAAATGTGGTGGGATTCAAATAAGAAAATGATCCCTATGCAAGTAAAAGAGCATAGCATGGTTTGTTGTAAAGCATGGAGGTCATTGCGGCACTGAAGTATGAATTTCACAAATTAGTGCCAGCGAGGGTCTATTGCTGGAGTCCAAATAGTTTAAATGCATTCAAGATTTGAAGAATGGTACAAAATCTGGTTCACATGGTTTCATTGGATGTCCCTCTAAGGCTATGTTCACATGTTCAGCAGTCATCCAATAGAACATATCCAGCAGAAATTGGTTGGCAAAAAAAAAATTGTTTCAGCTATATCCATTTTTTTTAACATTGAAGTTTATGGATAAAGATTTAACTCATACTACTGGTCATGTAAACTTTCAAGTACTCATCTATTTGAAACTGATCCAGTAAGCAAAAAAATGGATCTTTGAATGGGAGAACAACATATGACTAATTAATGGATCCGTTTTCCATTGACTTCTATGTAAAAAAAACAAAAAACGCATCTAGTTGCAATTAGTTTTATTAGCCGGACAAAAAAGTTGTGATTGCATTGGTGCTGGGTCCGTTCTAGCTGATGATTACTACTGTAGACTTGTGAACGTAAATTCACATGTCCAATAATCATCAATTTAAAATGGATCCAGCACCAATGCAATCACAACTTTTTTGTCCGGCTAAAAAACTAATAGCAACTAGATGAGTTTTCTTTTTAACATAGATGTGTATGTAAAAACACATCCGTTTAACAGCCAGACATTTTTCTTCCATTTTTTTGCTTACTGGATCCTTTTGAAACGGATGATTATTGGATATATGAAAATACACTAACTTAAGCTAAGTTAAGTAGTCGTACTTTCAGACAACTTGATGTAATTTAATGTGATTAATTGATAATTTCTCCAAAATGCTAGCCATTAGCTGATTACCTCAGGAAGCGGATGGATATAAGCAGTGTACAGAGTGGATCACTGCAGCTCCGTACATTGTTTTGTGTCTATTGCCAGGTACTGCAGATCAGCTCCTCTAGGAAAGAATAGGAGCTAATCTACAGTCCCTGGCGGTGGCCACTAAATAGTGGGCAGAGCTGTAATGATCCGGTCTACATATTGAATAAATATAGCCTTTACCAGATGTAAGAATAACTGGATAGTGGGGGTGCTGGGTGTTGTCTCCACCAACCTATATACAAGTACCGGAAAACCCCTATAAGTCATTGTCTAAGATTTTGTTCACATTACAATCATGGCTTTTGTACAGTATAAATCTAATATAATAATCGCCAGTTGGGACTTCCAGCCGCTGACCCCGAATCCCATAAGGCACCGCGGCAGTGTCACTAGCGCAGGCGCAGTTCGTGGCCGCAAAGCAAACATGCCTTACTGATACCGTGGGTGTAGGCAGCAGGCTGGGAAGAGGGGTATCCGGGTGTCTCCGGGTGCTCGGCAGTTGCTGGCCGGTGCTGCGAGTGTCTCCGGTGCCCAGCGTTGCTGCGTGGGTGTCCGGCTCTGCCCATGGCTCTGTTGATCTCGAGAGATGAGATTTCAAAGTACCAGAAAAAAACGGCGCACAGCCATAAAAATATGTACAATTTAGAGGGTGCAAATAGCAGTAATAATTGCATCCTACCTAGCGGCTCATGGAGAATCTAAATAACCACAAAAGCTCCCATATATATAGTGGGACATTAGTACTTCCCCTGATGAAGCCTCATTCGGGAGGCGATACGCGTGGGGTCACGGTCCACTCGGCCCCCTGGACACTTCAGCTTGTCTTAACATAGGTGGGTTGCATTTTGCTGTGGGTACCATGCCCTTATAGCTCGGACTAATGTCCCACTATATATATGGGAGCTTTTGTGGTTATTTAGATTCCCCATGAGCCGCTAGGTAGGATGCTATTACTACAACTGCCTATGTAAATGAGATTTATTGACAGGCTGCATACTATTTGGTGTGTATATATGTATCGGTTGTCCAGGCGGTCCATAGTGACGTATTGATTTTAATTGTTTTTATTGTTTATGCCAATAAAGTGTTGTTTTGTATGTTCATATAATTGATGGTGTGCATTCCTTTGTAGCAGTGTCTTTTTCTCCCCCCCTTTTTTTGAGAGATGAGATTTCAGCGCTGAGATCTCATCTCTCATTTGAATGGTATAAGTTGAATGGTGCTGGTCAGATTTGACTTTAGTCAGATGTGACATCATTTGAAGTGACATCTTTTAAGTGTATCGTCAGAAATATAGCAGAATGGTAACCATGGCATATTCTCCTTCACCCTGTCATGCCCTGACCCATCTGCTTCCATCCACAGGTACGTTTAAACTGTCTGCTAACCTGGAATACCCACTGCACCCCGGAATCCATGCACCTCTCTCCCCATGTTCTACCTGACCTGCTCTACAGCCTGAAACCTCACCTACTAACATATAATATAAGCCAACTGCTCTCCTTCACCCACCTGCTTTCCCTTTTTTTAACATTTTCACTGCTAGTGACATATCCCCCAATCCAGAGCCCCCCCACCTCATACATCCCACGAATCCTCACCCCTATCCTTCTCACACTTTGAGAAACTACCCCAATCCCTCACATTTAAAACCTGTGCAACTGACTCCCACCCCCCTGCTTCCTCTCTCTGGGGCACTTTTGATTGCCAGCTCTGTCTGCAACAAGCTCCACGTGATCCACAATATCTTTACTTCCCGCAACCTTTCCTTCCTGGCCCTCACTGAGACCTGGCTGATGCCCCTTTACACGGCCTCCCCTGCTGCACTGAGTTATGGTGGCCTCCACTTTACCCACACTCCTTGCTCTGGAAAAAGACATGGCGGGGGGAGTGGGTTTCCTTCTTTCCAAAAACTGTTACTTCAACCCTATCTCACCCCCACCCTCCCTTATCCTCCCTTCTTTCGAGGTTCACTCTGTCTGTATCTACTCTCCCTCTAATCTCCAAATGGCTGTCATATACCGACCACCGGGCTCAGCCACTACCTTCATTGACCAATTCTCCTTCTGGCTTCTTCACTTTCTCTCTGCTGACATCCCCACCATCATCATGGGTGACTTTAATATCCCTACTGACACCCACCAGCCAGCAGCCTCCAAGCTCCTGGCCCTTACCTCATCCTTTGGACTTACTCAGTGGTCCTCCAAAGCCACCCACAAAGACGGACATACACTAGACCTCATCTTCACCCGCCTCTGTTCCTTATCTAATCTCACAACCTCTCCCTTCCCCCTATCTGACCACCATCTACTCACCTTCTCTTCCTTGTCCTCCTCACCCGCCCCCATGTCCAGCCAGTACCACATCCTCGCAGAAACCTTGCACACCTAGACATTCACAGACTCTCAGACTCTCTTCTACCCCTGTCCTCCATATCTTCACTCCATGACACAGATAGCGACACCGCTTTCTATAACTCGACCCTCACATCGACTCAGTCGCCCCTCTCATGCATGGCAAAGTGGGACAAATCACTAGGCAACCCTGGCATAACAACCTCACCAAAAAACTCCGACAAGCATCCAGGGTCGCGGAGCGGCATTGGAAAAAAACACGCCTGCCAGATGACTTCACTGCTTTCAAACAAGCTACACTTGCCTTCAAACTAGCCCTCACGTCTGCTAAACAGACCTAATTCACTAACCTTGTATCTTCACTGTCCTACAACCCAAAACAACTGTTCAGCACATTTAACGCTCTCCTCCGCCCGCCGCTGCCACCTCCAACACCCCTCATCTTTTCCAAGGACTTTGCCACCTACTTCAAAAACAAGATCGACCAAACAAGGCAAACCTTTACTGTTCCACCACCCCAACCACTCCATATACCAGACCTCTGCCCTTCCCCAATAACTTCCCTCTCCAACATCACTGAAGGAGAACTTATTCGCCTCCTTTCCAAATCACACCTCACCACCTGTGCACTTGACCCCATCCCTTCCCACCTGCTCCCCAACCTCACTAACACGCTTATTCCAGCCCTAACCCATCTCTTCAACCTATCGCTATCTTCTGGTACTTTCCCCTCTGCCTTCAAACATGCCACCATCACACCCATCCTCAAAAAAGCTAACCTTGACCCAACTGCTATACCCAGCTATCGCCCCTTATCACTGCTCCCATTTGCTTCCAAACTCCTTGAGCAGCATGTCCATGGTCAACTTTCCTCCCACCTCTCATCTAACTCTCTCCTTGACAACCTCCAATCTGGCTTCTGCCCCCACCACTCCACCGAAACTGCTCTGACCAAAATTACTAATGACTTACTCACAGCCAAAGCTAACAGACAGTTCTCCATCCTCCTCCTTCTCGAACTGTCCTCCGCTTTCGACACAGTCGACCACTGCCTACTGCTACAGATTCTTTCTTCTCTCAGCATCAAAGGCCTTGCCCTGTCCTGGATTGCCTCATACCTTTCCGACCGCACATTTAGCGTTTCCCACTCCCACACTACCTCCTCACCCTGCCCCCTCTCTGTTGGAGTCCCTCAAGGCTCTGTCCTTGGGCCTCTACTTTTTTCCATCTATACCATTGGCCTAGGACAACTCATAAAGTCCCATGGCTTCCAGTATCACCTATATGCGGACGACACTCAGATTTACCTCTCTGGCTCAGATGTCGCCTCTCTTCTGTCCAGAATCCTGGAGTGTCTGTCAGCCATATCCTCCTCCTTCAACTCTCGCTTCCTAAAACTCAATGTAGACAAAACCGAACTCATCATCTTTCCCCTATCTCGTGTATCCCCCCTACCTGATCTATCTATTATGGTAAACGGCATCACGCTCTCTCCCGCACCTGAAATCCGCTGCCTCAGGGTAACGCTCGATTCTGCCCTGTCCTTCAAACTGCACATCCAAACTCTTGCCTCCTCCTGTCACCTCCAACTCAAAAATATTTCCAGAATCCGTCCCTTCCTCAGCCCACAATCTACTAAAACTCTTGTGCATGCTCTCATCATCTCCCGCCTCGATTACTGCAACACCCTCCTCTGTGGCCTCCCCGCTAACTCCCTTGCACCACTCCAGTCTGTCCTCAACTCTGCTGCTCGGCTAATCCACCTCTCTCCTCGCTACTCCCCTGCTTCACCCCTCTGCAAATCCCTCCACTGGCTCCCAATTCCCCAACGAATCCAGTTCAAACTACTAACACTGATCTACAAAGCCATCCACAACCTGTCCCCTCCCTATATCTCTGAACTGATCTCCCACCATCTTTCCTCACGTAATCTTTGATCCTCCCAAGACCTCCTACTCTCCACCACACTTATTCATTCCTCACACAACCGCCTCCAAGATTTCTCCCGAATATCCCCCATCCTCTGGAATTACACTCCTCAAAACGTCCGATTATCCACCACCCTCGGATCCGTCAGATGGAACCTGAAAACCCATCTCTTCAGGAAAGCCTACAGCCTGCAATAAACATTCTGCCGCCTCACCAACCACCCGAGTTGCCGCCTCACCAACCACCCGAGCTGCCACGTCACCAACCACCCGAGCTGCCGTGTCGCCACCGCCAGAGCTGCCTCCTCACCAACCACCAGTGCTGCAGCACACCGGCCTCCTGTCTCTTCCCCATTATCCCGAAGAATGTAAGTCCGCAAGGACAGGGTCCTTTCCCCTCTGTACCAGTCTGTCATTGTAAATTTATTTACTTTTAACGATATCTATAACCCTGTATGTAACCCCGTTTCTCATGTACAGCACCATGGAATTAATGGTGCTATATAAATAAATAATAATAATAATAATCTCTCAAGATCTTGATAACCAGATCACCATCTGCGCATGCGCCGCCCCTGGTGATGGCCATATTCCCGGAGACCACCGCACATGGAACCGTGGAAGTGCCAGGGCTCTGACCTGTCCCAAAATGTCGGCAGCGCCGGACACCCACTCAGCACCGCTGGGCACAGGAGACACCCGCAGGACCGCTGGGCATCGGAGACACTTGCAGCACCGGCCAGCAACCGCCGGGCACTCAGAGACACCCGGCAGCAGCACAAGACCCCTGCAGCAGCACACCACACATCGGAGCCCCCTCATCCCTGCCTGCGGCCTGCAACATCACCCCACTCATGCCTCCTCCGGCAGCAACCCTGGGACCCCGCTTCACCGCATCCACCACCCCCGTTAAGCAATAAGATGCAAGGATTATAAGAAGCCCCACCATTTTATTAAAAAATATTTTTTTCTTATTTTTCTCCTCAAAATTTGGGGTGCGTCTTATAATTTGGAGCGTCTTATAATACGAAAAATATGGTATGTTGGAAAGCGCAAACGGTGTGAGACTTGTCCGCTGCTCCTGTCAGCAGCACTAAGCATACACAGATGCTAATTTCACCGCACTCCCGATGCGATAGCATCTGGCCTATTTCTAGTATTTTATAAATGATACATTCTTTATAATCCAATATCATCTGTTTTTTATCAAATATTAACATACCACATTAACTTATAAAGGGTTTGCTAAGCTTCTTTTTAACTGTATGATAAAACACAAGCAATGTTACTCTGCTCTTAAAATTCAATGGAGCCTAAAAAATAATAGCATATAATGACATTAGTTTAAAGGGAACCAGGTTAATAGCGTTACTAGTGCCCGCACTTAGCTGAACGTTGCAGGGAGAAATTAACTTTATTCTACCCAGCAGGGTTACGGTTTCAGTCATGGGGGCGGCATGCGGGTTCACTTGGCTGTAACCGCGCCCCGGGCACTGACTGGTAGCTGCCCCAATGCAGAGCCAGTGTCACTCAGGACTGGGCTGAGGTTACAGCTGCTGCTCTGTATACATTATTTTTACTATTTTAATGTAGTACTGTGTTTTATTTTTTTTATTGTGGTTTACTTTACATGTTATACTTCAATATTCAACTTAGCAATCATCACTTTGTTTCTTGGACATCCTACAAGTTTTATTCCTCCAGTTGCTCGGTTTATCTTTGCCAGTTTAGATTTTAATGACTGTTTATTGTGGCAGTGAGGCCATGATAACAGGAGGGGCCTTGGATTCTTTTTTTCGTCTACAGCCGATTGAGTTGTAAACTTAGGTCTGATACTATCCCAGCGATATTTACTGTTACTGTATAAGTAAATGCTTCTTTTGTATTGTGTATATTGCTCAAGGGCCCAGGGTTAAGCCACTATCGATTTATTAATTTAGAAAATGAGTTATCTCATGAATATTTCTGTGGATCTCAATAATAGAAATGTCATAAACTTGCTATAATGTGAGAAGTAAAGGATTCCACTTTGAAGCAAGTTGAGTGTAGGCAGCCATATATAAGTCATGTATAAACAGGTGCATTAGGTCCTTGGTGCCTGAGGGGCTCCAAACAAGGTGTGCAAAGTCTCAGTTATAAGGGATGCCTTAAAATGGAAAACATTGCTGTGACTGGTCATCTCCTTTAGGTTTGACATATATCTCCTGGGGCATCACCGATTTGCCTATAAACCACAGAGAGTAGAAAAAGTCATTGATATGCAAGTAAGCTGAACCAAATTTGGCTTTCTAATCAGAATTTAATTTGTAATAATAATAAAAATAATAATAATAATAATAATAATAATAAAAATATAATACAATAATAATATAATATAGTAGTAATAATGCATAACATTAGTTTTGCTAATATTATTATAGCATTAGATTAAAACAGACATATGTACGCTCCCTATATATTAAAATTGTTTGTTACATCATTGCCTCATGATCATTTGAACCATACTATTATATATTAAATAACTTTCTATTAAAATATATCATACATAATGGACATTTTACATAACAAAATGGATATATTATAGAAATGGTTGTTTTTTTTATTTTATAGTCACGGCTGTCATTGAATTCATTCTGACATATGCAATAAAAATATACACAGTATATATATACTGTATATAATAATAATAATAATAGTAATATATATATAGTAAAAAATATATACAGTATAAATACTGAATTTTCACTAAATTCTGAAACTAAAAAAAATAACTCATGTGACTAGCTTTTGGTGGCAATTCAATTTTGGATAAATTAATAATTCTTGGTTTTCATGTGGGACTGATAGGAATGTATACATTACCCTCCATGTTATATTTTATGAATGCACATACATGTTCCACAATTCACTCATTAATATGTTTCCTAAACATTAGACTGAGTCGAATAGTGACCATCTAATGTGCACTTTTCTCCATCAAAAGATATAATAAGGCATAATCAGCGTAATCTGTGACTGATGGCGATATGGTACATCAGGCAATAAGCAATAAAGAAAATATTCAACTTCTGCACAAACTTAGTTAAATGTCAAGGAATTTAAAGGCCTAGTTAGCAAGTATATTAGATGAGATATGTCAGTTTTCCAATTTACAACTCTGACTTGTCTCTTGTGATTCCTTATAGCCTCTAGCCATTCTCCTCTTACCTGAGGCATTCTCTGGCAAAAACCTGATGCTTCCAGTCATCCTGCATTCTTGTGTTTCTTCAAAAATAATTGGACAGGCATCTTTCCATAAACAATCATCATTAGCTATCTCGTGTGTACAGAAAAAGGATGGCACACAAATAAGTTCCAATTGTTTTCCTAGTCTAACGCCACAACAGCAGCAGTTTGGTCTCCTCATTTAAATATGATTGACAGGACATTAATGTAATTAGCTCTTACCCAGAATGCTTCGGGAACTCATTTCTACCCATTCTACAAGTCCTGCTTCACAAAAAGTGACACAAATATTGACCAGTGCACATGCTGCCGTTCCCCTAACGCTGCTTTCCACTGCATGATTAAAGCCGTGATGAGAGATGTCATGGGGAACGATGAATAATAGCAGGAGACGTGGGCTCATATTATCTACTTTAATTCAGTTAGATATAGATTAAATAATTATATCACAGTCAGAGGTGAAACGACTAAGGCAACCGTTGATCTGGAGGAACCTCGGGATAGGACACCCAAGACTCTTCAGTATGATCCTATTCATGAAAACGCAAGGGTAGATGCAATTAATTGTTGTCTTTTAAATAGATAATATTCGGACTGCAAACACGGACCCTTGTATTTAATAAAATTTTAATGAATTGATTTTATAATGCAGGTTTCTAAACTAAAATGCTTGGAGGATTTTGCTTATGTTTTAGTAATGCTGTTGTCTAACACGCTATTAGTATGTACTACAGAGGCATAATGAGTGTAAAATTGCAACAATGATAATGGCTAGCAGTAGTACTAATAAGCATCATTCTGATAAATCGTATACACTGATACTAATGAATGGAATAATCACATAGGAAATAACTCATGTAATTTCCATATCGCATTTTTCTTAAATAATCAGGAAAAACACTAGGAATAAACTGAATAAATTAACCATTACAATGCATGCAAATAATCAAATAACATTAGCTTACATGTTTCTATTACAACATTTTTCCTAGTATTTAATGTAAATTTCAGTAGTAGGTTTTCTTTACACTTTTAAAAGGAACCTATCATCTATATATATAATTCTCTAAGGGGTACTTTCGTCTTTCTGTCGGCAACTTCCGTAATGGAATTCCTGCGTCGCTGATTGGTCTGGCCAGCTGACTGTCATGGCTGCCGCGACCAATCAGCGACGGGCACAGTCTGATTAGTCCCTCCCTACTCCCCTGCAGTCAGTGCCTGGCGCACGCTCCATACTCCCCTCTGGTCACCGCTCACAGAGGGTTAATGCCAGCGGTAACCGACCGCATTATGCCGCGGGTATTGCACTACGTTACCGCTGCTATTAACCCTGTGTTTTCCCAACTTTTTACTATTGATGCTGCCTATGCAGCATCAATAGTAAAAAGATCTAATGTTCAAAATAATACAAAAAACAACGACGATGCTCTCGCGCCTGCCGCCATCTTCCGTTCCCAGAGATGAATTGCAAAATTACCCAGAAGACTTTGCGGTCTCGCGAGACCGCTAAGTCATCTGGGTAATTTCGCAATGCATCCTAGGAACGGAAGATGGGGGCAGCCGCGCGCGCATTGCCAGAGTTTCGCTGGATCCCGGCGGGTGAGTATATAACTATTTTTTATTTTAATTATTTTTTAACAGGGATATGGTGCCCACACTGCTGTATACTACGTGGCCTGTGTTATATACTGCATGGCTGCTATATACTACATGGCCACTGCTACATACTACATGGGCAGTGTTATATACTGCGTGGCCAGTGTTATATACTGCGTGGCCAGTGTTATATACTGCGTGGGCTGTGCTATATATTACGTGGCCAGTGTTATATACTGCGTGGGCTGTGCTATATATTACATGGGCTGTGTTACATACTGCGTGGGCTGTGTTACATACTGCGTGGCTGCTATATACTACATTGGCAGTGTTATATGCTGCGTGGCCTGTGCTATATACTACATCACCTGTGTATAAACATAATCAGAAAGCACCCATATATGGTCAAACTGAGAGAAATGAACTCTCCCTGAATGCCTCAAGGGCATCCACTCAGCAGAACAACTCCAGAAGTAGTATAACAAAAGAAAACGGAGTAAAGCAGTCCCAAACAACATAGTAAGATAAATGCACAATTTATTAATCAATAACAATTAAATCATATAAATATATATATATCTGCTGTATGCAGCATATACCAGACAGGAGTATGGAATAGGGAGAACATGACAGTACAACAGGTGGTTTAGCAGGGAAACATCCCTATAGTGTGCACAAAAGTAAATCTCTGATCGCTAGGTCAGAGGGACAGCAAAAATAGCTCAACAGAACAACCGAGGGATCCCTGTTGAAAAAGCTCACCGCGAAACGCGCGTCCAGGGCATTCAGGTGGAGTGTGGCCGGGTTTCCATTTGATATATGGGTAAGTGTGCACATTTTACAGTGCATTTATGCACCATACGGTCATTCATGTGGGATAGTTTGACGTGTTTTTGATGCTCTGTTGAGCACTCTATGTGCACAGAGCAGTGACTGAAACCGTGCCGGCGCCAGCCCCATTACAGGAGCCGAACGATGCCGAGAGAATATAGCTCTCAGTGCTGCTGCTACACAGTGTCAGAACAATATTAAGCTGCAGATTAACCCCATATCTGAAGGATAATAGCAATATTTTATATGGCAAATTCCCTTTAACCTGTCGGTTTAGCTTGTCACTTGTGTAACTGAATCAGTATTTTATCTTTTATACATATGCAGTTATCAAGCAGAATTGTAATACTGGCACGCATGTTCTCACACTTGTTATTGTTGAGGTATACAACAGCTGCAGTGGTAAATGTTAAAGGGAACCTCTCATCATGAAAATGCATTCTAATCTGCAGGCAGCATGTAATAGAGAAGGGGGAGCCAAAATGATTGATATATAGTTTTGTGGGAAAGTTTCAGTATAACTTGTGTTTTCATCATTTAATCCTCTGCTCTTTCTGGGATGTTAGGTTCTGTAGGCGGTCCTATCAGTGACTGACAGACATTTCTGTATACACACTTATACATACATAGCTGTCAGTCAATGATAGGACAGCCTACCGAACCCAAAATCCCAGAAAGAGCAGAGGATTAAATGATGAAAACACAAGTTATACTGAATCTTTTCTCACAAAACTATATATCAATCCTTTCCGCTCCCTCTGCTCCATAACATGGGTTTGCAAATTAAACTGCATTTTAATAGTGACAAGTAAAGTTTGTTCATCTACTTCCTCTAGATTGTATGGTATGACCTCTCATTCTCTTCCTGTAATACTCCATGTTCCTATGATGATGCAGATAGTGGTTCATTCTCCCACAATGAGTGCTGAATTACACTGCAGAAATCTAGACTAGAGTTAGTATCCTTTGTATTTCATATATTCTGCCATGGAAATTGTTATTTTAAGGGAGTATCTGTTTTAGACAAACCCCTTATGCATATTCCATAAAAAGTCTAAAAACCCTCATCAGATAGTAGGAGCAATAGTCAATACCAAAGATCAATTCTAGGAGATGTTGTTCTTCTGTGCAATACACAGCTCAGAATAATGCTGTCCATAATGGAAACTACATTTTAATATTAATTTTGCAAGTCATACTGTAATATTTAGATTTAGCCAGATTTATTTTTATGATGGGGTTCTGCAAATGTCTGACTTGTGATCCATTTATTTTGATAAGTGCATATAATTTTACAAAGATTTTACCAGAATTCTTATGAAGTTTTTGTAGGCAACAAAGATGCTACATTCCAGGTCAGAAGAAAACTCTTCCTCATCGGCAGCTTGGGTTGCAATGATTGAATTATTCATCAGATCCTCATCTAAAATGTTTCCAAACCCCAACGATTGGCCTGAGCAATCATTGCATGTATTTTCAATTATATCGGTAGCAGCAACAATCAATGGAAAATGGTTACCAGAGATTGTTTACAGTACATGCTTTATATTGCCACTTAAGAAAATCCAAATTAGTTGCATCGCATAATAAAAGAAGGGGTTAAGTCTACACTTACGCTTGATGTGTTTTGGAATGAATATTGATTACTAATTAGGAAATCTTAGCATGATATTAGTGAACAAATGGACAAATTAGCTTTACAACAGGCAATAAGAGATCTGGTAAAATTTACATTTGAAAGTTATCCTTTCTTTTCATCTCTTGGGATGAATTAGCAGATCGTTATTTACAAGCCGCACTTCTTCCCAAACGAGCAATGATTTTATCATAAGTCTTTGCCAAGCAAGAATAAACTCACCACAGTGTATAAAATAAATCAGTTAATCTCTTGCAGAATTGGCTCTTATTTTCTATTGATTTACCTTTCCTGGAGTTATCATCCGTTTCTCCGAGCAAGAAGGACCATTTGGAACAACATCACATAGTAAATGTAAATCTGGTAGAAAGTAGTTTTTATGGCAACTAGCCAACTATACCTCATTAATACAATTCCAGCAGGACCGTGAATAACATTATGCTGCACCTGTAAAACAGATGAGTAAGTGTACTTAATGAAAAGCAGATGAATGAATTTGCCACATTATAATTAGAAATGTTTGAACAGAGTCCATATAAAACGCGCTGAAGAATAACTTAATTATAGACTTGCCCCATCAACATGGAAGGAATGTCAGTGCATATTTTAATGGACCCTTTTCAAAAATAATTAATAACCCATAGCTTCTCCATTCCTTTCTATGTAGATGTGTGGTCTATTTAATCTAATTACCTGGTGTGATTATTTGCAAAGATTTTATTCTATAAATTCTTTGTGCCTAATGTCAAATCTGTCCCAATATAACCATAAACCATAATGGTTTACCTAAAATGGCTTGTGCAATCAATAGAATATAATTTTCCATATTTTGCCTGTTGGTTCTCGTTAATTGCCACCCTTATTGAACCCACTCTGTTGAGGATATTTGTCTCTGCAAAATGAGGAGGGAAAGTGGAACCAAAAGTTGAGTGGAGGATACAACATAATGAAGAGAGCAAAACATGCGAGCACCTTAAAAACCAACATTAGGGTTGGAACATCGAGGAAAATTTATTATGCTATATGCATCAAAATTTTGGCTTGATTTGCTCTAAAAACTCTTTTACATGAATTTCAGGACATAATCTGTTTTAGACACTTTCTGCTCCTAGTCCAGCAAATGGCCATGGCCTTACTAGTAAGAAAGTGTGGCTCAGTGGAAAGGAGATGTGGCTTAAATGCAACACTGTGTGTCAATAAAATGCATCTAAACTAGGCAACTACTCAAAAGAAAAAATGTGTATAGATAAATCCATTGGATACTGAAGGACAATTGTGCAATATCTCAAAAACTCGCAAATGATGAATTATACTAATTTATTCCGGAAAAAAGTGCAAAAGCAATAATAAATTGGTTACTTTAAAAAAATTTGGTACATTTTTAAACTGAATTTTCTAACAGCATCAGCCACTTTTACAAATCTTGTGCAAGAAAGAACAATAGAAAGAAAGAAAAAGAGAAAGAAAGAGAGAAAGAAAGCAGCAGAAAGAAAAATAAAGAAAATTAATAGTATGTGTATATTTGATTTTTTTTTTATTGTTTTGTTTTGAATGAGGTGAAAGGGGAATGATTTGAACTTTTATTTTTTTTAATTTTTTAAATATTTTTAAAAACATTTTTTTTTACTTTTTGCATGCTTCAATAGAAGCTGCACTAGTTTGATCGGCTCTGCTACATACAGGCGATGATCAGATCGCCTGTATGTAGCAGAAATGCTCACTTGCTATGAGCGCCAACCACTGGCTATGACAACCATATAGGTCTGCTGGAGACCTCTGTTTGTCATGTGGACCCATCAGTAACCTGCGATCACGTGACTGGTTCAGCGATGGGCGAGATTTCAGGTGAGTTTCCAGAAAATGCAAGTTAAATGCCGCTCTCAGAGATTGACAGTGGCATTTAGCTAGTTAACAGCCGTGGGTGGATCGCGATTTCACCTGCGGCTGTTAGAGGCACATGTCAGCTGTTCAAAACATCTGACATATTCCTGGAAATATGTGGGCTCAGTGCCGGAGCCCACATCAAAGGAAGGGATTCTGACGTGGGTGTACTATTACCCCCAACATCGGAAAAGGGTTAAAGGACTTTTCTCTGTGTGAGTGTATCTTACTTTTAAATACAGGGTTAGTAATGGTGATGTGTTATAGACGCCTGTCCATTACTATCTCCTGGGCTTGATGTCAGCGGACATTACACAGCTGAAATTAGCCCCAAAACCATGACTCCGCTACCAACGCACCAGGGAAAGCTCAAAGAGCTGAAACTAAATATTAGAATTGGCACATCTAATAGTATATGTGCCATTTCTGGGGCAGCTGAGGGCTAGTGTTATTAGTCTGGGAGGGGACCAATATTCATGGCCCCTCCCCAGACTATTAATAGCAGCCTACAGCTGTATGCTTAGATTTTGTTGGTAATTAAAAATAGGGGAGACCCAACATCATCTTTGGGGGGTCCCGCCTCTTCAATAGCCAGTAAAGGCTACGCAGACAGCTATGAGGTGAAATTAATAGCCTGGGAAGCTTCATGGGTATTGGCCTCTTCTCAGAATAATACCAGTCCCCAGCTGTCTGCATTCCCTCAGCAGGTTATTAAAAATAACGGGGACACCATTTTTTCTTTTATTTTTTTATTTATTAGCTAAATACATGTACAGTAAGCTACACATGTACTTCACTAATTATATATCTCATTGACATATTTCTTACTATGCACAGGCGCCGACTGGTGAATAATCTCATCAGTGTCATCTGGTCTCGCTGCTATCAGCAAGGGCTGGTGACGCTGATGACAGTAGTAGTCATCAGCCAATGCATGGACGCCGGTAACCTTTTCATCACAGGTCAAAGCCATTCGCTCACACACTGTCCTCTTTGTGATGATACCCAACAGCTGTGATCGGCTATGACTTTAGTAAGGTTACCGTCGTGTTTCTCACACTGTCACACAGAGGATAGCATCATGTCCACACATGGCTCGGAGGGTAGGTTCTTGTACCAACATCGGCTAGGTACACAAGTGTCCAGCCAGGGGACAGTTTTTGGAGGAGGAACCGTGTTCACAGCAGGCTGGCACTCAAAGCAGCTTACAGGTATCACTGGAGCATTGCTGGGGGATACAAAGGACCTAGACCATACACCTGCTACTGAGGACACATTGTCGTTGCCTGTATTGATTACTTGGCCACCCTGGCATCATTACTGGAGAAGGATAAAAAAATATGGGAATGCAAGCGCATGCTGGTAGAAGCAGTGGTGATGGCATTCCCACCTGACAGCAGGGACTCAGTGGAAGAAAAAGGCAGAGGTGGAGGAGGAAGTTACCAACACAGTTGGGGCACTGCCACCACCTCAAATGCCAGGGACAGCATGGCCATAATTTGGAAAAACTTCATGAGCATGCCACAACATCTGGCACCAGCTTGTGACACTGCTCGTATCAGCAGGAAGCAGCGTTTTCACAACATGGTGGAAGAGTATGTGTCCACAGATATCCACGTACTAAATGATGGGTCTGCCCAACTTCACTTTTGGGTGTCCAAATTAGATACAAGTTAGAGCGTGTCTTTAGCACTGCAGGTGGCGTTATCACAGACCAACACATCTGCCTGTCAACTGCCAATTTGGGAAGCTAACATTCATTAAAATGAATCAGGCATAAATCACACAGGACTTAGCCGTACCTTTGGCTGACTACACAACCACACAAGCCGCACCCAGCCATGATTACACTCTATTTGGCATTGTTTAATTTTGGTGCATCCCCAAACTTAAACAAAACAAAACAAAAAAATAGTGTCGGCTACTGCCTCTTCCACCTGCACTTGGACCTCTGCCTCATGGTTCTATTTTTTTATTTTTGTTTATTTTGTTTTATTATCTGTTATTTTTATTACTTGCCTATAAAAAAGCAAAAAACAAACAAAAAAAAGTGTTGGCCCCCTTCCACCTACCCTACCACTTCCACCTTTACCTCCTCCTCCACGTGGACCTCTGCCTCATGGTCGATTTTTTTTACTTATTTGTTTTTTATTCTGTTATTTTAAGTAAAAAAAAAACAAAAAACAAAAGTGTTGGCCCTCTTCCACCTACACCACCACTTCCACCTCTACCTCCTCTTCCATGTGGACCTCTGCCTCATGGTCTATTTTTTTTACTTATTTGTTTTTTTTTTCTGTTATTTTAAGTAATTTCTCTATCCTAATTTTTCTTCCATTTTTCTTTTTTGCAGTCACCTACCCCTTACTACCACCCTTTTACCACCATTATATAGCACTGAAATTCGGGTCTACACTCCTTTTTAATTAATTATTAATAAACAATAAAGACAGCCTTCAGCTGTCAGCTTTATCTTGGCTGGTTATCAAAAATAAAGGGGCCCTCATGCTGTTTTTTTATTTAAATAAATAATAAAAAAAGGTGACGGGTCCTTCCTATTTTTGATAAATAACAAGGGAAAGCAGACAGCAGCAAGTGGGAACTGCCGATGCTAAACTCCAGAATTGGTGCATCCAATGTTTGCATCACTTCTTGGGCAGTTGAGGGCTGGTGTTAGTAGTATGGGAGGAGGCCAATACCCATGGCCCTTTTCCAGCCTATTATTAAGCAGCTGTCTGCTTAGGCTTTGCTGATTATTTAAAATAAGGGGGACCCCATGTCATTTTTTTTGGGGGGGGGGCTTTTAAATAGCCAGTAAAGGCTACACAGACAGTTGTGAGCTGTTATTAATAGGCTGGGAAAATCCATGGATATTCTCCCCTTCTCGGAATAATAACACCAGTTCACAGTTGTCTGCTTTCCCTTGGCTGGCTATTAAAAATAGGAGAGACCCCTTGTCATTTTTTTTTCAATTTATTTAATTATTTATTAATATTGTTTATTTATGAATTAGTAATAAATACATGAAAAAACAGCATGAGGCCCCCCTATTTTTAATAACTGGCTAAGGAAAAATAGACAGCTGTGCTTACAATAATAGGCTGGGAATGCCCATGGTTTTTGGGCTATTCCCAACCTACAAATATCAGCCTACAGCCCCTCCAGAAGTGGTGCATCATATTTGATGCATGAATTCTGGTACTTAGCCTCGGCTCTTCTCGATTTTCATGGTGCAGTGGGTGGCAATCGGGGTAATTGTTTTTGAGGCTAGTAATGAAGAGGTCTCAGTCAAAAAACCCCTGTTAGGGCTAGAGGAATGCACCAAGTAAATATAGATGTTTATTATTGGTGCGTTCGCAGCCCAGGGTGCACCGTGCAGGAGGAACCTGCTGCTAGTGAATGGTGGCCTCCAATGAGAGTTCTTACCCTGGGCATGTTATGGAAATATTGGGGTTGGATAAATTTATCCCTCTGTGTGTGCTGCGGCCGCTCCCAATTAAACTGAGTATTTTGAGCGCTCATCAAGAATGGACTGTACACAACTGTGACAGAACAACATTCCATCAATACTGGTACTTTATTGTACATACATAGTTTTATATTTTCACATAGAAAGGAGTGGTTAGGGGTTGTCAGGGGTGGTTAGTTAATTACCATATTGTCTAGCTCCTCTGTCATTGGTTATCTAAACATATATGGAATATTGTGATTAATGCTCATATGACAGCGGATTAAGCTGATTAAGCAACTAGAATTGAGCTCTCTGCATGTAGGACAGAGTTGAGACATCTGACACTGTTGGTCTGCCGTTTCAGCAAGATTCAGCTATATTCTAGGCATTATTTCAGACATCTGACCCAACTTCCGCTTTTTGGGATGGAAAGCTGAAAAGTAGTCCAAAAGTCTCCGCTTTTCCCCCTGAAGCTGCATCAGGACTCCAGTAGCAAGGCCTTCTTTTCTCATCAAGTAGAGACGGAATGGCTTCTCGTAGTCGGATAGGCCTAGTGCTGGCAGAGACTACAGAGCCTTTTAACTTCTTGAATGAACTGAAGGCCACATCTGTCTGGAGGAACGGGGTCACACTGACGTATTCACACAGAGGCTGCATTAGGACGGAAGCATCAGGGATCCAGGCTCTGCAATTACAAAACTAGACCAAGGAAGGCCTGTAGCACCTTTTGAGTTGTTGGAGGAACCATCTTCTCTACTGTGGTCTTCCGGTCATCTGTCAGGTATTTCACCTGGTGAGCAATACAGTGTCTCTGGAACGTAACTTGCTTCAGACACCACTGGACTTTGTTCTTTGAGATCTTGCAGTGCTGGTCCGCCAGGTAGAGTAGGAGATACAAGGAATGGGCTTTACACATGTCAAAGTCAACTGCACAAAGGAGTAGATTGTCCATGTATTGTAGCAGGGTTACTTCTGCTTGTTCTGTGACCCAGTTGGTGAGGACTGTGGACATGGCTTTGGTGAACTGTGGAGGGCTGTTCTGGGCCCACTGTGGCATCACTGTCCATGTGTGGTGTCCCCCCTGGTGCATTAAGGCAAACAGGAACTGGTCTTCCAGATGAAGGGGAACACTGGAGAAAACATTAGCCAGGTTGTTACACTGTGAACACTTTTGCTGTGGCAGGCACATTTGAGAGCAGAGTGTGCGGATTCGGCATAATTTCAGTTTCAAACACCGTGGCGTCATTCACAGCTCTCAGGTCATATACCATTCTGAACTTGGCTGGCTCTCCTTTTACAGTCTTTTTCTTGACGGGGAAAAGCGGGGTATTGCAAGGCGATGTGCGAGGAACAATGATTCCTATTTCCAGGTAGACCTTCAGTTGGTCAGAGGCAGCTTGACTCTAGGCCTGGCCTGGGCCTTACGAGGGTACGGGGTACATGGCTTGAGTGACACCCGTACTGGGGCAACTTGAGGTTTTCTCACGTGCTGGGGTCCCTTAGACCATAGACTTTCTGGTACTACGTCCAGTACCTCCTTGAGTAGGCCTCATCGGTTGCTTAATGTTCTTGTAGGGCCGCCAGCATGACTCTTCTTGGGTCAGGGATGAAGAAAGTGTCACTGTCCCATCTTCGTGGAACTCTGTGGTTGCCTTCAGCTTCTGCAGTAGGTTCGCTCCCAGCAGGTTGAGTGGCAGGTCCTTTACACCACAAACTGGGACAGGATAGAGTGTCCTGGCTGAGTGCACACGCTCAGTGGCTTTGTAAGCTGAGAATGTCTGACTTGACCCTCATGCGAGACACAGAGGATTCTGATAGGCAGGTGGGATCAGCGAGTTCCACAGGTGTCATCACACTTCTGGCTGCACCACGTTGGATCTGACAATGCCATCCATTTTAAGGGTAATTTGAGGTATTGGTCTTGCAGATGAAGTTTTACATGTCAGGAGTGTAGTGTCTTGAGGACCTGGCTTGCTTGCCTCTGTCCTATGGACGGGGTACTTCACTGCTTTCTGCACTTCTTCCTTGACCTGTTTCTCTGGACCAACTCTTGGGTTGCATGGGTCCAGTCTCTTCGGGGGCGTGGGTGCTTTGTACTGGTTTTGGTAATGGCCAAACTTGCAACAGATGTAACACTTGACACTTTTTCTGTCTTTGTAGGGTGGTTGCGAGAAACCGACCCAGGAGAAGAGAGCGGGAAAAGGATGAGGAAGAAACAGGCATGGCGACCCCCAGATACCGGAGTGGGACCGCTCCGACCCAGCGCAGACACCCATCACCAGAGGAGTCTGCAGACATGCCACTGCTGGAGAAGCTGGACCTCTTGGAGCTGCCGGAGGAGTCGCAATCCCTACCACCGTTGATCCCGGCACCTTCCCCGGAGGAGTGGAATGGCGTCGGTGGAGCCACATCACGTGCAGGTACCAGATACAGCTGCATCCCAGGGATCTGCCTGCCCCCCCACGCCTGTTCCTTCCCCCGCTGCGATCGCTGGGACCCCGACAGCCCCACTACCAGGCCCTGGATCACAAGGGCATGATCTTGAGGCCTTCCTCTGGGGAGAATACCAGTGACATTTAATCTCGTAGTATAGGGAGGAAGAGGAGCAAGAGGCCTGGGGTGATTCACCGACGACTTCCCACCAAAAAGGGGAAGGGTCTCATTCAAGAAATTGGATTGCCGGTGAGGGTCCACGTCACTTGGGATGAATTGGAACCCTGCCTCCGAGGGGAATACGCGGACCCAGACTTGTACCCCGGGGATGGTGTAACCTATATGCGGTACTGGAAAGAGAACAACTGGTGGGCCCGGGATGTACAGAGGTGTGTGGCCCTTATGGTGATACCTAGGGCCCCGGAAAATGAACTCACCACTGAAATAGCCGCTGCAGCCCCTGCTGTAACAAATGCTCACCACCAAGCCACCCAGACTTCCATTGCGGCCCATGATCTTACAGTTCATGAGAGACAAACCAATGGTGTTTATCCCGCACCGGGTGTAACCCTGGACCCTACCCTTCCCAGGCCCGGAAGGGTTATGTGCCAGGTAAAGCCCTGGAAGCCATCCAAATAAGCCTCGGAAAAAAAAAAACACTGAAAAGAATGTAAATAGTTCTAAAAACATTTCCTTCTTCCTACTTTAAACCCGTCTCGGGTTAACTCTTAAAGGGATCCCCTGCTTAAAGGGATCCTTAGTTTTGCACAAGTTTTCTTATTATTTCAACAAAATGCAGAATCATGAACTGTGCATAATCACAAACTCTCCTTGTACATAGTTGGCACCTTCTTAAAGGTGCTTTCTACTGGTTTTACAAAGGAGGCTTTTACAGAGACTGCCTCTTAACAGAAACTGCTGTTAATCTTGTCGTAAAAATAACTTTGCTTTACAAACCTGAAGAAAAACCCGTTGGTGTTTCAGAATTCTGGGTCAGGATTACAGGTCTTGTAGCCCACCCAAGACCAACGTTGGGGGTTCGTCATGGGTCCCTTGCATCACGTCACCTTTAAATTGACTTGAATACTGATGATGTGATTGTTTGCACTACCTCAGAAAAGACTTGAATGTTGTTTTGCCCTTAAAGGGAATGTCGAATTCTTGCACCTTGATAAAAAGTTAATATACTATAGAGTTAATATAATAGATAGTGAGTTAAAACAATAAAGAGAAAGAATTAATTTGAATTTAGAAAGTAATAATGTTTACATAGCCGATAGTATATAGAATAGGAAATAGCTTGGAATGATGTACCTTGAATAAAATTGAAAGAAGATACAGTGATCCCATGGGGGGGGGTGATAAACTGTTCTGCATTTAAATAAAGTGAACCCGTGGGGGTTAGTGAATTAGTGAGTTAGTTGGTAAGCTGAAAGTTAGCACTTGAATAAAGATAAGATGTTTGCCTATGCACTTAGTAAATAGTAAATAGTAAAAAGTATACCTGTATGGGTAGTTATATTTTATAGTTAGTTAGTCATCTGGTATTGGTCAGATTGAAGCAAGTTGGCAATGTAAATATATTATTGTTTGTAACGTTCAAGTGTCCTTACCTCCCATAAAGGAAGCATGGTTAAATTAATTTGTTTTATAGCATTTCAAAAATTTTGCATGTCCTTTGCTAATGTATTGTTGTTTTCTTTTCCCAGTCCGGGAGTACTGGATTTAACGGGGGGGGGGGGGAGTGCAGCTCCCCAGAGTCCTGGTCATTGCAGTAATGTCGTTCTTCCACCAGGGGGAGTGATGTTACATTTGAAGGCAATAAAGGAGATCACAAACCACACAACACACTTCATACTCCAGTCCACCAGGGGAGCTATGCTCCTATTTATTAGGGCACTCTTCACAATTAGGTAAACCTGGTGGGCTGGATAGGAAGTGAGGCAGAAGCGAGTTGGGCTTCACCCAGTTAGCTGCTGTCTGAGCTCCGCTCAGGTAGTGGGTCCCTGACAGGGGGGATCCTGTCAGAGGCCTAGACAGAAGGCCACGGAGCTGCGCCTGCCCGACGTGTGGCAGCATCCTAAGAAAGAGACATTGGAAGAGAACTGTATTGTAGAGAGTGAGAAACTAAGTCATAGCACAAGGAGAGGAAACCAGTAGGAGTTCTGCCCTGTAAAAGGCTGCCTCCTTTCTGAGGTGCAGGATCTGGTAGCCGGAACCCCGAGGGAGTCATCGTCTCCAGGCCTGGCTCTAGAGACCGGCAGGACAGCTAATTCCATATTAGTTGCCCGACCTTTACCCAGGAGGCATGGTGGCAACGATGGGAGGCCGGGGTATCCTAGAGCTCCTGTAAAAAGCCTCAAGCCACCAGTCATATGGGTTTGTCCTATCCTTAGCATCAGGGGGACAGAGAGAGAGAGACATAACATCTAGAACATCTACCACAGTTGTGAGGACCTTACCGAGACGCACAGCAGGGAGGTACTACAACACCCAGGTGCTAGAGGAAGGCGACTGATTTTCACCTCGATAAGGGGACTCAGAATTTGCCTTCGGACTGCCTGGACTCTGCCTGCCCTATGATCTGGTGCTCTGGACTTTGGATGCTGAAGCCTTCAGTAAAGGTAAAGAGACTGCAAGCTTGTGTCCTCGTTCTTCACTGCTCCTCACACCATCCACCATCTACACTCTGGGAAGCCCTGGGGATACGCTTCACCTGTGGGAAGGTATATCATCTAGCTGCCATAACATCACCCCAGCAGACCCCTCACAGCAGCATCGGTCACCCTGACCGAATACCACAGGTGGCGTCACGAACACTATCCCTTTAAAGAACTTTCCCCAATTTTTAACGGACATCCCTAGGGCCACGGACCGGGTCAGCCACCATGACATCCCCCTGCAAACCGAAGGACCCAGTACCGAGTACCCCATAGCCCTACTGGGGGCGATCCACATAAAATGGCACTCCTTGCCTAGCCCCCATCTTTTACACCCCCCAAATTTCCTTCACCTTCCTTGAGTTCACCCTTAGGACGACATTGAACAACAATGGTGTGCATGGTAGGATTGCAAGTAGAAGTCCACTGATATCCAAAAAGAACATTCTTGCCTGTCTGCAGTTTGCTAAAGATCACCTTAACAACCAGAAAGTCATTGGTACAATGTTTAGTGGATGTAAGAAGCCAAAATAAAGTACTGACAGCTCGGGTGTCCAATCTGGTATAGAGGTGTGCTGAAGCTGTCAGTACTTTGATTGACAGCTTTGCCATCCAGTCTGGTACAAGGGCGTGCTGATCTGTCAGTGTGTTGATTGACAGCTTGACTATCCAATCTGAGACTGTGAGGCGTCAGCTGTCTCATGTGTTTACTATTCCAGTTAATGGCCATGCTTCTTAACTGAGCTGTGTTTCCCAGAACACTGCCAGATGTACATTCATCTTGTGATGTTTGTGCTTAGTGCTCTCATGTGCCTTGAGTTCTGTTTGCTTGATCTGTTGCCTGACCTTGGACTTTGTTCTGACCACCTGCCTGTTTAACCCTTTCAGCTCTGATCTACTATCCTCCCAGTACTCTGACCTCGGAATGTTACATGATTATGCTTTTGTCTCTTCCTTCTGTTTAAGATGTTCCCTCCTGGCTTCTGACCTTGGACTCCTTGACCACTCTGACTCACGGCTTGGCTGTGAGAAGTGACTAGCATCATAAAGCCCCTATCACAGACATTTGTGCTGATGACTTGGCCTCCCACTTTATGGGGAAAATAAAGAATATCCATCAGGAAATCCACTCCCAGCCACCAAGTGCTGTGACTCCCATCCCTTCCTGCATCTCCCCTGGCTCACTGTCCACATTTGATCCCATCACAGAAGAAGAAGTCTCCAGACTCCTCTCTTCTTCTCGTCTGACTACATGCATTAACGACCCCATTCCCTCACATCTCCTCCAGTCTCTCTCTCCAGTCATCACTACTCACCTAACTACAATCTATAATCTCTCCCTTTCCTCATGCACTTTTCCCTCCTCCTTCAAACACTATCATTATTCCATTATTTAGGAAATCCTCTTTTGATTCATCCTGCACAAATAACTACAGATGAGTCTCCAATCTCTCCATCATCTCTAAACTCTTGGAGCACCTGGTCTATTCCCACCTTACCCGTTACCTCTCCACTCACTCACTCCTAGATCCTTCACAGTCTGGCTTCCACCCACTACATTCAACAGAAACTGCACTCATCAAAGTGACCAATGACCTTCTGACAGCAAAATGTAACGGTGACCACTCGCTGCATTCTTCTTGACCTCTCTGCAGTTTTTGACACTGTTGACCACCATCTCCTACTCTCTATTCGCAAGTCAATAGGAATAAAGGACACTGCTCTCTCCTGGTTCTCTTCCTATCTTTCTGGCTGCTTCTTTTGAGTATTGTTCACTGGCCCCACTTCGTATCCTCTTCCTCTCACTGTTGGGGTCCCCCAGGGCTCAGTCCTTGGCCCCTTTCTCTTTTCTCTCTACATGGCCCTAATTGGACAGACCATTAGCAGATTTGGCTTTCAGTACCATCTTTATGCCGATGACACACAACATACATGTCATCCCCTGACTTTACCCCTGCTGTACTACAGAATGCCAATGACTGTCTGTCTGCAGTTTTCAACATCATGTCCACTTTCTATCTGAAACTCAACCTTTCCAAAACTGAACTTCTTCTGCTCCCGCTGTCTACCAACCTCCCTAAATCTGATATGGTGGCATCATAATAACGCCCCGGCAACAGGCATGCTGTCTGGGTGTTATATTTGACACAAATATTTCCTTCACCTCCCATATATAAATTCTTGCCTGATCTTGCCGCTTACACCTAAAGAATATGTTTGGAATCTGCCCTTTTATCACCATGGAAACAACAAAAACCCTCACTGTCCCCCTGATCCACTGCCACCTGGACTACTGTAATGCTCTATTAATTGGCCTTCCCCCTCACTCGACTTTCCTTTCTCCAGTCTATCCTTAATGCGGTAGCAAGGATCGTCCATCTGGCTAATCGGTACTCGCTCTGTGCGAGTCATTGCACTGGCTGCCCATTCATTATAGGATCCAATTCAAACTGCTTGTTCTCACCCACAAAGCTTTCCACAGTGCGGCACCCCCCTACATCTCCTCCCTCATTTCTAGTAGTATGATTTTTGTGCAGGCAGTCACGAAGTGACTGTCCTGGCGTGACGTGACCCGATGAAGGGGCGGTCACAAAACAGCGAAACACACAAGGGTACACCGGGGACACTTTAACAATAGTGGGCCCTGTCGGTAGGGAATGAGGAATTGGACACCTCCTGCACTGACATGAGCATGTGCCCTGCTCTTACTATCGTCCCTATACGGGTTCTTTCACCCCGTCGCCGAGCAGGATACCTAATCCCTCACTTGCCCTACTCCCACCACTGTACTAATACAACACAGGGGAAAGTTACAGACAACAAAGGGAGAAAGCAACAATAAACACACTTAGCTTTCTCTGCTGCAATGCACCGCACAGCAGAGTTAGGCACCAGATATCAGTATTCAGCTGAAGAACCGCAGCACTCAGCAAGCTCCTTCTCCAGCCAGGTTGGTCTGTAAAAGGACCTGTATAACCAAAAGTCAGCTGATGCATCAGGTGACCTTTTGAAGGAAGGTGGGAGTGGTCACCACCAACATCAGCAGACTAGGCAGCAATGTAATTACACCAGCGGCCACCGGGGAAAAACTGCATTAACGCCCAATAGCCTGAAAGGAAAACAGTTTTAATCTGAGAGGCCAGATCTGCCACCGATCCAAACATGGATCGTCACACAGGCGCTGTGTAACATAAAAGATTTGCAAGATTTGAGTTCCACGCTATAATTTTTATGTGTTTTGAGTCATAAATAAATGTAATATAATGTTCACAATAAAATATTTGCACAAATGAGAGGATGAAACCCTTCTTTATATTTATTACAGATTCTTTTGAAGTTTTCACAAAGTCCAACTTAACACTAAGAAACCGAATTTAATGTTATGACATACTTTAGATTCTGCTTCTATTTTAGTCTCAGTCCCAATGATCAAGAAAAAGTGAATGTTTCATAGTGAGAAACTTTACACCCTGAATGCAGCATTACCCATTCCACTAGACTACAAATCAAAGGCTATCTCTTAGGCTTCTTAAAAATTAATTTTAAAATCTGATCCTGATTGTAGTTTTATGGTAATTTCAAGCCATCAATCATCCGTATACCTTAAGTCTCCAGGTTCAGTGGTTTCCCTACAGAGCTCATTCATTTCCCCTCATTATATTTCTTGAGTAGTAAAAAAGCCAGATATATCACTGCTATAGAAAATGAGCCAAAACTGTAAATTTACAAGAGCAAAAGTGTATCAAGATATAAATAATTGTTCTATGATTGTGTAGACCGTAAACATAATTTTAGAGCAATTTATATATTTGTATACAAATCAATAAGCAATTTCCACAGTGGACGTAAATTGTAGATGTAACATTACAAGGGGTCTATCAGTAAAGAACAATGCAGCACATATAGCATTATGAGTAAATTACTGTTCAGACAAGAAGCATAAAAAGTAAAGATTATGCTTATATTAAAGCAGATCTATCACCTGATTTCACTATACAAACAGTATACATTATTATACATGGTAATAATCAAAGTGATGAACAACTTGTTGATGGCAATATTCTATAGTATCATATACCTGATCAAATTATTAAGAAGTTACACTGATTCAATCAAAATGTCTTGTTGATGGATCATATACATACAACGCGTTTTGGCTATGATAGTTGAGCCTTTGTCTCTTACCTGTGAGACAAACCACTGGTAAGGCACTAGGAGGGTGCATACGGAATAAGTAAAGTGGGTATGGGCTTAATAACAGAATATTGCTGCAATTATGATTGCTTCTACTAATTATATATACATTGTCCACCATTCACAGAACAAGTCCATATGTAAATTAATACGAGTATAACAGCATATAATAATAATATTCAATGATTTCTTACAATAAAAGTTATTGCACAAGAGACCATAATGCATGAGTCAGGGTATTACTAAACCATGTCCCATCATCTGTGCTGATGTCTAAGATAGATGCAGACGTGAGCCAAATAATAGTTAATTTCCCAGTTGTCAATAATGAGAGGCTGGCTAATAGATAAGGGCATATATAGCATCTAGTGTAATAGACATACTAATGTCCGTACAAATGCAGAATATAATAATTTACTAGAAAGAAAATACATAAGATAACAAGCACACAAGATTACCTCAACAGGAGCTCAGGGGACCCACTACACACGACGCACGTTTCGCGCTGATAGGCAGTTCTAAAAAAATGTTTGCTGGAGGTTGTTTTCTGATAAATAGGGAACTACCAATTAATAGATACACTGCTTTACATTTTCAACAGCAGGATACTGAATATACATTATTTTTTTGTCTAATAAATTATTTTAAAGTTTGTTCAGAAATATCCATGTCGAAGCCCGTCACCGCAATCTCTACTTCCATCACCAGTTTTTTTTTGTGCCTCTTTCGCAGGTGATGTGGAGTGACAGCTCAGGTTCTGTATTGTTCTGTATGATTTTGGACATGTCATACCATGATTCTTGGGGACTTGAGGGTTAACTGTTATTTTTGATTCTTCCTGTTAACTCTAGGTATGGCTTCTGGCTATCTAATAACTCAAATGCCTCTTCTCCATTGCTAGTTAGCGATCCAAACCCTGGTCCACCCGCATTGGTTTTCATTTATGCTGCTTGTAGTTTCTTGTTGTTTTGACCTTTGCCCATATTCTGACCATCCTACCTTCCCAATGTTTCTTCTTTTCCAGCTTTCTTTCTGGTTTTGATGCGGCTTCCCGACAACCCTTTGCCATCCATCTACACTATCTAGGCTACCATTCAAACTACAATCAGACATCACATTAATATGTACAGACAAAATGAAGATCTAGTATCGATATTATCATTTAGAAAAAAATATAAGACTACACAACTTTTTTTTATTCACCTGTCCATGACAATAGTTTCTTATTGAAATATTGAAATATTAATTCTATTCATGTAATTTATCTATCTCCAACACTGAGATACTTTAAACTCACTTTTGGCCACAAGTAAGAAATTTTTTAAATTCCACATAATGGCCTGCAATACCCAATTGGTTAGCATAATAAAGAAAGCAACTTGCTGGCTGGTAACAATTATTACATGATCACGATTAGGTCTACTATTATTATTTGCTTTAAATGATAACTTGTTCTAGAAGAGCATTGGAAATAATTTGATAAATCTTGAATTCCTTTCTCCTTGATATATTAGGAGCCATGCTTTGCTGGGTTCTTTTTTTACTCTTTTTATCTTCATAGCTTGGCTATACCTGCCAATGTATATTATTTGTATCGACAGAGAACACAAAAATCTTTCATACATTTTGAATATCCAGCTGTCAGTATCAATTTCTTGGTTTTGTAGGTCTTGATATACACCGAACAATGGGACCTGATGAATTTGTGTCACTAACATAGTGGTTTAAACTCCACTTTACAGATATAAATCTCAACAGAGAGAAAACACATTTAAAATAGGAATAGGACAGACTTATAATAAAGCCTTCAATACATATTCTATACAGAAAGAGTGAAGGCAAAGTTGAGATTTATCCACAAGGGACATTGACTGCTTTATTAATGCAAGAAGACACACTCAAGGAATGTGCTTACCAAAAGCATAATATAAACAAGCAAGAACAATAAAAATCCTTCTAAAATTGGCAGTAACTTGTACATAGTGACCTGTTTTCTATTTAATGGCTTCGGGGAAAGTAGTTTTAAGGCTATGTACACCTTTTCTCTGGGGGTATTTATATGCCAGTAATAAGCTGAATTTTAACTGTATTTTAAAATGTTCGGTTTAAACAATATGGGGAAAAGTGCACCTTGTGTAAAATCAGGTTTCACAGTTAAAATTAGTCATCTGGAAACTCTGCTTCCCTAAGACTAAAAATTAACACAACGTGTTCTGTAATAAAGACTTCACGGGAAAGCATATAGTATATTGTAGGAGACATTTGACAAAGTTAGAGTGTTAAAAAGACATGTTACTACACAGGAAATTTAGCGTGCAGTAAAGAAAAAGGCACATAAAATTTAACAGCAGAATAGAACCTCTTGCCCTCTTTATTCTGTCAATTTTCAGTGTATACTAGAATAAGATAACTTTTATCTTACAGCATTTTAAGTCAGAACGTTACCTCCGTACTAAATCCTAAATTTACTTGCAAAGCTACTTTTCTGTAATTTCATAATGGTAAAATCCATTACCCCCTGCTACTATGCAAATTTCCCATTCTACGTCTCTTTCCATCCACTTCTGTGAGCTATTCTCAAAACTCACATAGAAGTGGATTGAGAAAGCCACGGTTGTGCGGACATGTTTCCAAAATGGTGTCTGGGCCTTGTTGTAAACTATAAACCAAAAAAGGTTCAGCATCAGCAGTGAATATGAGTCTTTAAAAAGGTATAAATGTATAAATCCTACATAGAACAAGACCCTTAAGGCTACTTTCACATTTCCGTCTTTCTGCTACTGTCGCAATACGTTGATTTTTGAAAATGCAGGATCCTGCAAAAAAATTTGCAGGATCCTGCATTTTCCCATAGATTTGTATTAGGCTGCTTTCACACTAGCGTCGGTACGGGGCCGTCGTGCTGCGTCGGCCTGACGTACCGACGCATACTGTGGAAAAAATGCCCTACGTGGGCAGTGGAAGCAGTCTTACGACGCTTCCGCTGCCCCATTGTAAGGTCCTTGGAGGAGGGGGCGGAGTTTCAGCCATGCATGTGCGGTCGAAAATGGCGGACACGACGTTCAAAAAAACGTTACATGTAACATTTTTTTGTGCTGATGGTCCACCATAACACGACGCAACCGTCGCACGACGGTTGCGACGTGTGGCACTGCGTCGCTAATAAAAGTCTATGGAGAAAAAACGCATCCTGCAGGCAACTTTGCAGGATGTTTTTTCTCCACAATGACGTATTGCGACGTGCAGTGCCCGATGCTAGTGTGAAAGTAGCCTTAGCGACGTATGGACTCACATTTTGTCCGCCATGCACTGGATCCTGCAAAATGTGACGGCCCGTCTTTTGCAAATAACGTTCAAGGGAACGTTTTTCTGTACGTTGTATCCTGTGTTTCCGACTGCGCATGCCCGGCAGGAAATCTCGCTCTCTCTCTCATTCCTCGCCGGGACTTTAGACTGGACAGCAGACCCATTGAAAAACTGCGTCCGCTGCTCACGATATACAGTATTTCACAAACGTCCGTCGGTACGTCGCGCCGACGCTTTGTGACGGCCGACTACCAACGGAAATGTGAAAGTAGCCTAAGGCATATAATAATGCTAGTTCATAATCATTTCTATCTATTAAAATATCTCATAAAAAGTAAATAAATATAAAAACATGAACGAAACCTAACCCTTGACAGGTGTTTTCATTGTGGCTTCCTCAGAAGGGGGCACAACATGAAATGCGTGTCAGGATTCGCTGCATAGGTAATAGGAATATTTCACTTACGTATTTACTTTCTGACTATATTTGAGCTCCACTATTGTCTCCTTATGCCTAGTATGGTGTCTCCACACCTCATTTGTGTTTATCTTGACCTTGCACTTTTCATTTTTTGATGACAGTTTTGTTTTGGTCCATCATTTAATTACACTTTAAGAGTCCTGTTAATTTGACTGCATTGAGATTATCTCTACACCATATGCTTAGATTGCATTTTGAATTTCCATCTACAGTGTTCAGAGCCTCAGTATATCGGTTTGACGCTCATCTGCACATTTGTCAAGTAACCCTATTTTTTATAATTTCTATGGTTGTACTACTTTACATTTGTCTATACTCCCATATTGCAATGCCTCTTTTTATCCTGGTTCCCATATCCTGTATACTTCTTCATGCTTTTATATTTATGTACTTTTTATTACATGAATTATTAAATAAAGATATATTATTTAATGCTAGCATGCTTTAAACTAGCAAGTGAATCTAACTAGCAGTATTTAATGTTCTTAGTGTTAGTATTCACACTCCCAGATGTTGTCATGTGACTGCTCCTATATAGTGATGAGCGAGTATGCTCGCTACTTGAGATTTCCAAGCATGCTCAAATGTGTTCTTCGAGAATTATGGATGTGCTCGGAGATTTAGTTTGTCTCAGCCCAACTGCATGATTTGCGGCTACTAGACAGCCTGAATACATGTGGGGATAGCCTGTTTGTTAGGAAATCCCCACATATATTCAGGCTGTCTAGCAGTCGCAAATCATGCAGCTGCTGGAGACACATACATAATCTAAGCATGCCGAAATACTCAGAGAACATGCTTGGAAATCTCGAGTAACGATCATACTCGCTCATCACTATTCCTATGTTATCCACATACTTTTCAGACTTTCTCTTCTATTTTTTGTATTGAGACCATGAATAATCAGGTGTTGACCACCAAGACTGTGAAGCAGAGCAGAATCCTAACAATGAGTATATTACAAGCTGTTAGTATTCAGCACGTTAGACTCCATTGATGTTTACTAGATGACCCATACAACCCTTTTTACAGTAAGTTGTGTCACTGTAGTATGTACCATCAACTCAAAAGGACTACCTCCATGGTAGTCTTGACACTAGGTACTCCATTTAGCAGGCCAGATCATAACCTTAGTGAGAGGCCCAGACAATGACAGATTTGATTCCAAATGCTTAGTCATGGGATAGCCAGGTTTCATCGGGTCAACCTAAGCTATCTGTGAAAGGGAGTAAAAAGAGAGCATCCAAGGATTAAACAGAGAGTAAACGTGGATAAAAGCCAAGTTAGAAAACAAACTGTCAATCCTTTAAAGGGGTTGTCTTGTAAAAAGAAAAATTTCTCATGTAAAAAATATAATAATCTAAGAGATAGGGGCAAGCACGGTGGCTCAGTGCTGCAAAGTTAGCACTGAAGTCCTGGGCTCAATCCCCCCCAAGGACAACATCTTCATGAAGGAATGAATTTGGAAAGTTTTGTGGAGATTGATGGCACAATATTAAGAACAGGACCAGTAAATACTCACCTAGCGGCACCGTGATTTTGCTTGTAATAATGATGGACTGCTCTGCTGCATTCCTACCCTTGAAGACAACAATCGCGTTATGTGCATAGTGTCATGCAGTTTTATATATACTGTACAATGTGTTAGGATAATGTACAGCATGTAAGTAATGTAAAGTGTTAATGTATAATGTGGGTAATGTATAGTGCAGGGCAGGGGTCCCCAACCTGTAGCTCGGGAGCCACATATGGTTTGTGGTCCCATGAATTGTGGCTTGTGGCTGTTAGGAGTCGAGTTCCCGCCCCTGCACAGGGGGAATCTCGAACCATGTCCGCTGCAGTCTCCCATTCTCTTCCTGCCACAGTGGAGCCTGCTCAGCAGAGAAGTCGATCCCAGCGCCTGGCTCAAGCTGATACTGTGTGCTTGGTTACTGCTGCTTTCCAGGCTCTGCCTTTGTAGCCAAGATTTGATCAGCAGCGAGCAGACGTTTCAGGGACTAAGTCCTGTTTTCCCATACTGAGCATGTCCACGGGACGACCTCTCATTGGAGGTCGGGGGTCACATGCTCAGGTCCTGTTGTGACTCCTATTGGACCATCAGGAAGGTCCCGGGGCGCTACTACTATAAAATGTTAGCATGGCCTCTCGGCCATGAGCTAGTGTAAACCTATTTTCATGTGTGTATGTGGATGTATGCCTGTCGATGGATGAAAGCTTTAAATCATTCCCCTTCCTAGATTTGTTGACTGCTCGCGAATGGAGGAGCTACTTAGCACCTGACAGTGCTATCTCACACCAGAGCACAATCTGTGCAGTAATCCTTTATCCTGACAATCGGTTGGTGTAGGGTGGGAACTCCCACTTGATCTCAGCTGCTGACTCAGGGCGTCCTCAGGCGCGGGCTCAAAAGCCACTGAAGGTCAGAGTGAGACCAGGCACCAGCTTTGTGGGGGTGAATCTCAGGGATCCCACTAGCGTCTTCAACTGCACCCTGTGACTGCTAACAGGGTGCAGCATTTATTTAGGTGAAGCAACAGAGATCGCTCCCTTTCACACTGGGTGAGGTCTAAACCCACGTGTGAGTAAGCGTTCATCCGCCATTACTCAGCAGCAGGTACCATCTCTGCACGGTGGACCCCGGGCTGCGAACGCACCTCATATCTACCTCTTTATTATTTGATGTGTTCCGCTAGCCCTAACAGTGGCTGTCTGTCAACTTGGTGCTTTAGCTCCAGGTCTAGCAAACAAATATGACGAGCAACTCTTATAATGGTGAATTTTGTGAGTAGCCCTGAACAGAAGAGCAGATCTGGATGCCCATATGCTGGTCATAGGGGTCTCATAAAATTTAAGTATGGCACGATGGAGACAGAAGAGGTGCTTTAAGCTGGATGCGACAGTGTTGGGAGCGCTTGATGGGAGAATACTGAATGGGGGTATGGTGAGAACCACTGGATCTTGGTATACTTCATCAAGGTCATTTCTGTGGAAAAGTTTTGGTTGTTATTATACCCATAATGGAAACTTTTGTTGCCACTACTGTGAGGGGAGTGGGAGCTGGATGTGGCTCGTGACCCTCTAACAGAGCTGAATGTGGCTCATAACCATTTCTCAGAACTGAATGTGGCTCTCAAGGTCATCAAGTTTGGGAACCACTGGTGCAGGGTAAGCACAGGATAAGATTAGGAATAAGATAAGCATTGTTTATATAGTAAGTGGATTAAAAATGGCCTAGGACAATAGGTTTATTCTATAGCATAGGACATAGCTAATAATAAAACTAGTGCAAAGGGTGGAAACAAGTGTTAGTAAAAGGTGGGCACTTCCTAGTAGTAAGGGAGATAGAGAAGTGTAGTGACAAGTCCAAGTCCAGTGGGCTGTTAGGGTCAGCATGTGTCTACCATTTAAGGCAGTGAGACGCCATACTAGAATCCCGAGTGTACTTTCCTGTCTCGTCCAGAGCCAGAGGTCTGACATAGGGGCTGCCGGGCACATCGTATTATTTGACATACAGGAAAAGATGGACAGGAACCCGCCAAGACAGATGGTAATGGATCCCGGGTACACTGACAAACGGAAAGGGAGATCTCTGGGGCAAACAGAGCTAGTGGGTGAAGGGATGCTCAAAGAGGAATGAATGGTAGGGCTGAAGATGTGTTGTGCCAGGACAGTAAGGAATTTGAAGTGCTGTGCCCTATCTCATGTTTTTCCACTTGAATAACTTGAACTGACCAGTAAACTTTTGCCTGTTGCAATTAACTTTGTGACTCAGAATTGTGTGCAGCGGCTCCTCAGGATGGAGGCCTGCAGACAGCGGAGGCCCGTAGCCTACAAGTGAGTGTGATGCACCCCACACTTAACAACCCCCTTGGGACTGGGACTGTTTTTCCTGTAAAGTGCCAGAGTGTAACAGGACAGCAACTTGGTCATGACTACTGCTCTCCCGCACTTTACATGCTGACACTGTTAAGGATGTAAAGAATTAATGAAGATATACAAAAATGACGCTAGCATCCTGAACCACACCCGAGTAATATTTAGAGACCAGATAAGGCTTGAACCTTGAACTAAAAAGTTAATAATTGCAGCTTTTAATTATGATCAGGAAGATAAGTAATTGCCTATATAAACCTATGTAACTTCCTCAAAAAAGAGAGCTACTGCATTTGACTGACATTGCCAGTCCAGTGTGGGCATTCTCCACATATGTGCATGTACATCCATTTGATATCTGACCTTCCAACAGATAATTAAGATGATTGCACACCCCTGGAGTGTATCCATATCAACACAGGAAGAGGAAATATCATTATTCCACTAGCACAAAAACAACCAATGATGAGCTGCTCAATTCACTTGACTTTTGCAGCCAATCACTGAATTTTCTTGTGTCCGCTGGGAAGAGCATGTAGCGAACTGCACTGAACCCAGGTGGGTGATGGTAGGTGAGTACATGTCCTGTTATTGGTTCACTGTATGGCCTCTATGATAGACCAGCCAGGGGGACAGTTATCAAAATGTGCAATTGCATTACTGCTCACTGCTCAATAGTGCATCTGCAGAAGAAACTTACACTCCTCAACTAGAGGAGGCATTAATGGCGTATGCTGGCAGCACTTGTATTGCCCAGGACTACAGTGACACCTATGGACACAGAGCAGTGGCCTCTGAGGAGAACAAATAAGTGTGTTACCTTCTGACAGAAACCAGAATTCTGAAAACTCTGCAGATCACAAATGCAGCAGGACAAATATTGTAACATATTGTAATCTTTTGTAAAAAAAAGTTTTATTCAAGAACACCTGATATTGTGAATTAATATTGTTAGATAAATGTAATTGGCCTTTAGAATTGATGCCTCTGAAATTTACAGGGCTATTATATGAAACCCATGAAGTTTTACATACTCTCCTATACAGGCATAAGGCTATGTTACACAGTCTCCATTAGGACCACAGTGTAATAAATACATCACTGCATGCAACACAGAAGAAATTTATTGAAAGAAACGGTTTTGTCATCTCAACACCCTTTCATGGTCAACTCCCTCCTCAGGTGGAAAAGTGTGAGATACTGATTAATCTAAAAGGAACAAAAATTCCAGTACTTTGCATGGTCGACGAAAAGTCGTTATCCAAAAGACAATTGGAGGACTTTAATGAGACTTTTGCATGAATTTGCTGTAATGTACCACTAGTAACAAATTTTGCAACTTTTTGACACTGGAAAATTGGAGCACTCTATTGTGACTTTCTGCCCTTTGTTGCCAGCCCAGGACTTTTTATTTTTTGGATGAGTCTTAGGAAAAGGGGGCATGGCTACTGCCGTGTGGCAACTTTACTATAATGAATGCCAGAAATGTGCATTGTTGAAACCTGTTGCCAGATCATGGCTCTTTCATGCTTCTTACTTTAGCAAGCCATCAGTTTTGTATTGGCGTATGATCTGTCTTGGTACGTTTCCCCCAATGAATAAAGCAGCAAATTAATATTGTGATCATTAACCATGAGCAGTACCGATCAGTCGGCAGCCAAGTAAAAGGGAACTGACAGCTTAGAATTGCCACCATGAGCTGTTTAGTATTAGTGACGGTTACATTTTAGTGCATTTTACGTGCAAGACACATATGGTCATAAAGACAAGTGACATTACAATATAGTTAAAACATAATTGAAAGTAGAAATTTCATAACGGGTCTTTTATTTTTATATTAATTTCATTTAATTATTTTTTCCACTTTTATGTTGCCAAATAAAAATAGGGTTACACATATTTTGAAGTCAAAACATCATAAATAAAAAACAAATAAAAAATATATACTGTACATATTTGTTAAAGGGAACCTGTCATGTAAAAAATGCTGTTAACCTGCAGATATGAGGTTAATCTACAGTTCAATAGTGTCCTGAAGCTGCCAAGTACATGAACTGAGAGCCCCACTGCTGGGAGGAAATTAACTTTATTCCTCCCGGCAGACTTGGGCTTTCAGTTATAGAGGTAAGGCCGGCAAGGCTTCAGTCACTGTCACTGCTCAGTGCATAGTGTGTGGTGACTGATTCCATGTATCGGCACTGACAGCCAACTCAGTCATGCCGGCTTCACCCCTACAATTGAATGCCTAAGGTTGCCAGGAGGAAGAAAGTTAATTCCCTCCCAGCAGCGGGGCTCTCAGTGCCGGCGCTGAACAGTTTCAGAATGCTGTTAACGTGCAGGTTAACCCCTTACCTGCAGGTTTATAGCAATTTTTTTTTTACATGACAGGTTCCCTTTAATGTTCTGTACAAAAAAGATAACATTTTGAATGTACTTGCATTATAACAAATATTATTACATAACAATTATATAACTGAAATATCACTGTTATGAAAAATAATGGCTAAAACTTGGATAACTCGTTCTACTTCGCTTGAGTCTTAGGCTACGTTCACATTTGCGTTGTGCGCCGCAGCGTCGGCGCCGCAGCGCACAACGCAAACAAAAACGCAGCAAAACGCATGCACAACGCTGCGTTTTGCGCCGCATGCGTCCTTTTTTTAATTGAATTTGGACGCAGCAAAAATGCAACTTGCTGCGTCCTCTGCGCCCAGACGCGGGCGCCGCAGCGACGCATGCGGCGCAAAACGCAAGTGCGACGCATGTCCATGCGCCCCCATGTTAAATATAGGGGCGCATGACGCATGCGGCGCCGCTGCGGCGCCCGACGCTGCGGCGCCCGACGCTAATGTGAACGTTGCCTTAGTAGTTTTGAACAAAAATATAAAATATAAATGACGGCTAGAAAATAACCTCAACTTTTATATAAACAAAATGATTTTATAATAATAACAAGTCAGAAAACAAGAGAAATTAATAATGGGATGTCCTCCTGAACAACTAGTGAAGGATATGTCAAGACTCCATTGAAAAGAGTGAAGTCCATTGTTTTATGGAATCTGGTCTAATTATTAAGCCCATTTAATAACAGAAATCCTGAACCATAAATTACAGATCTTAGTTGTGCCATATGATCTGGTGTTTGTGCTTTGTTGCAACTTTAATACCCTATGGTCAGTTGGATCATGTACAAAGAAATCCTCTGCGGATGCGGAGCTGCACTCCTGCTTAATAAAGCAAAGGTCTTTCTGAAGAAAGTTTCAGTGCACACGAGGACAGGAGAAGTTTCCAAGTTAACTCAAGAAGTAATAGTTTCCTGGGTGCTGGAGGAAACATCTTGGACTCTGGAGGAGATGTGACTGAAATATGAAATTCTGTCAGCATCAATCTGGTTGCCATACAATTGTGTTGATTAGGGATTTATAATGAAATAAATGTACACGGATTTCACATTGAAATAAAATGATTATCCCTAAAAATAGCATCTGCAAATCATTTCTACCCCGTATATTAAATCATTTCATCTGTAATAAATTACAATTTTCTGGTTTGTTATTTTCAATTTGAATCAAATATTAACATGTTTTCTATGGAAGTTTTATTTTTGACAGTCACTCCTAATTTAAATGCCCAAATTTAACATTGTTTAAACTGGAACTGTAGAATACATCCATTTTTAATCAATTGTAAATTGCCTTGCAACACACAGAGTGCCAGGTATGCCAGGCAGCTTTATGAACCATGCAAAGTGTGCCGCATAGATAATGCAAGAGGTGCACGTAATTAGTTTACATAAACTTGTCATTTCACATAGTCAGAATGTGGACGCAGGCATTTGTGGTCAGAACCAGAGATAGTATGGCAGGGCTACCTGAGGGGTATTCATAAATTCACATTTATATTTATTACATGGAGGCTTCTATGTGATTGATAAGCTGCTTTTTTAATGTGAATTGTCCCAGAACTCTGATGTATGGAAGTAAGGAGTTCACTTTACCATTAAATACTGTCTGGGAGAGAATCGTAGCAGGCATGTGATTTAGAAGCAAAGGCTCCTCTGTCCTTAGTTATTAGCCCTCGTTTACTATTGCTCCACCAGATATCTGGTATAAGTTGCACTATTTTTTTGTCGAAAATCACTTTGGACAAATTTATTATTGATTTTGATTTGGTACTCTTCATAGGTGTCGAAACGGCAACAGGTTAGTTATTGGCATGAGGCAGGTTTTAGGCACAAAATCAGTAAGCTAAATTAAGCCAAGAAAGTAAGTTATAAGTAAGAGAAAGGGTCATACATCTTACAAGAGGTAACAAATCTATTGCGCATGCTAGTCTAATTAATTTGGCACATTTTCAGACTGCTGGAAGTAGGTTTAACCTATACATTCGGCTGTATTAGTAAATGTGGGACATTCATCTCACTCTCAGGCTGCCGTCACACTAGCAGTATTTGGTCAGTATTTTACCTCAGTACATGTAAGCCAAAACCAGGAGTGGGTGATAAATGCAGAAGTGGTGCATATGTTTCTATTATACTTTTCCTCTGTTTGTTCCACTCCTGGTTTTGGCTTACAAATACTGATGTAAAATACTGACCAAATACTGATAGTGTGATGGCAGCCTAAACGTGAACTTATTCTTCAAAAGAGAAACAATCATGGTGCGGGATTTTGTGATTTTGCTGTTAGCCTGCACACTAACATTTCGAGGTCGATATTGTGGGCTGCACTAAACTACTTGCAGATCTTACTTGTTGCTCTTTGCAACTGTCTTCAGTGCTGGAGTGAGTACTGTAATTCATATACCACTAGCTCTCACTTTGAAGACAGCAGCCAGGCAACATCAACATTAAACTGCCTTGTTTAGGGCAGCCCGTAGTATAGACCTCGGGTGGTCAATGCTGCAGTTTATCTGCAAATTCCTCTATTAGAGTGATGTAGAAAAAATGAATTTATTTCTTCCTGCGAGCTGCTGGTTTTCAGCTCCTGGGGCGGTGCACAGTTGCCGCTCACAGCCATCCTATAAACATGACATGGCACTTTGATTTACAGCTCACTTTAGAGCAAGCTGTCAATCAAAATGCCGGGGCATGCTTATAGTCGCTGCTCATAGGATAGTGAGGTGTGCTGTGAGTGGTGACTGTAACTGTCCATGAAAGGCGACAGCTCCTGGGAAGAAATTAATTTTCTCCAGATAGCCTCACTTTTAATAAGGTGGCCATGCACCATTGTAATGCTACTTACCTGCAGATTAACCAGATATCTGCAGGTAAATACCTGGTCCAAAAGGTCAAAGGTGATGCACTCAACAGGTTAGTATGGTGCTTGAAGGAAAGCAATTAGTATATAAAAAAGTAACCTTCAGCACGCAATAAGTCATAAAATTCCATAGGAGTTCCAGTTAAAGTAGAATTTAATGAACAGCCCAGTCGACAAATTAGGTTACACAGACATGTCCAACATTTCAGCAGTATTGCCTTTATCAAGGTAGTCTGTATTTAAAAGGTTACATATGACATCATAGAATCCAAGGATACCAATGGAAAAAGTCAGTCAGGCTGTATATCAGGGGTACGTAGTATAAGATGTGTCAATAGGAACAGCCAAAATGCTGTGGTGCTGGGATCGTCTGTGTAACCTAAATTGTCGACTGGGCTGTTCATTAAATTCTACTTTAACTGGAACTCTTACGGATTTTTATGACTTATTGGGTGCTGAAGGTTACCTTTTTATATGCAGGTAAATACCGTTATCCAAGGTTACAGGTCCGCTTTAAGCAAAGGGGCAGAAGTGCCCTGTTTCTGCTTGAGCTCATCAAGAGAGGTGTGGGCCCCATAGATTTACTATTGAACCTGTTCAGTGCTATGCACATGCTCATGGATTAGCTACTCATTTATATCCCTTGGTAACAGCAATGGTTGCAGGTCTTAGTAATGAATGCCATTTAGTTAAACTTTAAGTTCTTGTTTACTCATTGAAGATTTGGTGCGTTATTCGAATGTGTGTACATTTCTTTTTTTCAAAGGAGTTGTCTTATGTCCATTTCTCCAGGCTAAAGAAAACAAAGACAAACAAAAATCATGTCTGGCCACGGATAGTAATGTCTTATCACAGGATAGATCATCAATATCAGACCTGTAGGGGTCCTGGCATCCAAACTCTGAATCCTCACCGATCAGCTGTTATTAGCACCAGCAGCGCAGAATGGGCACTGCAGAAGAGCTCTTATTTTTTATAATACTTTGACTTTTAAGCAATAAAATCTTTTACGTAAAAATACAGTGGGGAGAAAGTATTTAGTCAGCCACCAATTGTGCAAGTTCTCCCTCTTTAAAAGATGAGAAAAGCCTGTAATTGACATCGTAGGTAGACCACAATTGTGAGAGTCAAAATGAGAAAACAAATCCAGAAAATCACCTTGTCTGATTTGGCAAGATTTATTTTGCAAATTATGGTGAAAAATAAGTACCGTATATACTCAAGTATAAGCCGACCCAAGTATAAACCGACCCCCTAATTTTGCCAGAAAAAAATGGGAAAACTTAATGACTCGAGTATAAGCCTAGGGTGGGAAATGCAGCCGCTACCAGTAAATGGCAAAAGTAAAAATAGATACCAAAAAAAGTTAAATTAATTGAGACATCAGTAGGTTAAGTGTTTTTGAATATCCTTATTGAATCAGGAGCCCCATATAATGCTCCATACAGTTCATGATGGCCCCATAAGATGCTCCATATTAAAATATGCCCCATATAATCCTGCATAAAGGTTAATAATGGCCCCATAAGATGCTCCATAGACACATTTGCCCCATATACTGCTGCACAAATGTTGATTATGGCCCCATAAGATGCTCCATACAGACACTTGCCCCATATAATGCCCCTCACAAGATCTCCTTCTCTACCCCCCTCTGATCTCCTCTCCCCACAATCGCATACAAGATTTCTCTCGCACATCGCCACTACTCTGGAACTCTCTACCACAACATATTAGACTCTCACCTACCATCGAAACCTTCAAAAAGAACCTGAAGACCTACCTCTTCCGGCAAGCCTACAACCTGCAGTAAAAACCGATCGACCAAACCACTGCACGACCAGCTCTATCCTCACCTACTGTATCCTCACCCATCCCTTGTATATTGTGAGCCCTCGCGGGCAGGGTCCTCTCTTCTCCTGTACCAGTTGCGACTTGTATTGTTCAAGATTATTGGACCTGTTTTTATTATGTATACCCCTCCTCACATGTAAAGCGCCATGGAATAAATGGCGCTATAATAATAAATAATAATAATATAATGCTCCACAAATGTTAATTATGGCCCCATAAGATACTCCATAAAGATATTTGCGCCATATAGTGCTGCACAAACGTTATGGCCCCATAAGATGCTCCATACAGACATTTGCCCCATATAATGCTGCACAAACGTTAATTATGGCCCCATAAGATGCTCCATAAAGATATTTGCCCGATATAATGCTGCACAAATTTTATGGCCTCATAAGATGCTCCATACAGACATTTGCCCCATACAATGCTGCACAAACGTTATGGCTCCATAAGATGCTCCATACAGTCACTTGCCCTATATAGTGCTGCACAAACATTGATTATGGCCCCATACAGACACTTCCCCCACATAGTACTGCACAAACGTTATGGCCCCATAAGATGCTCCATACAGACACTTGCCCCATTTGCTGTTGCTGCGATAAAAAAAATCACATACTCACCTCTCCGTCGCTCAGGCCCCCGGCACTTTCAATATTCACCTGTCTTCCTTCCGGCACTGCTCCATCTTCAGCATCTTCTCCACTGATGTTCAGGCAGAGGGCGGCACGCACTAACCACGTCACCACGCCCTCTGACCTGAGCGTCACTGCAGAAGATGCTGAAGACGGAGTGGCGCCCGGAACGGGGAGCAGGTGAATATCACGCAGCGCACGCTCCCCCTTCCCATTATACTCACCTGCTCCTGGTGCTGTGCAGTCCCTGTTTCCCTGGCACTGCAGCTTCTTCCAGTACTGAGCGGTCACCGTTACCGCTCATTACAGCAATGAATATGCGGCTCCACCCCTATGGGAGGTGGAGCAGCATATTCATTACTGTAATGAGCGGTACCATGTGACCGCTCAGTACAGGAAGAAGCTGGGGCGCTGGGGAGCCAGGGACCTGCAGGGACCGCACCAGGAGTAGGTGAGTATAATTAGACAGCCCCCCGCTCCCCCTCCCCTGCCGACCCCTGGGTATGACTCGAGTATAAGCTGAGAGGGGGACTTTCAGCCCAAAAAAATGGGCTGAAAATCTCAGCTTATACTCGAGTAAATACTGTATTTGGTCATTAACAAAAGTTCATCTCAATATTTTGTTATATATCCTTATTTGGCAATAAAAGAGTTCAAACATTTTCTGTAAGTCTCCACAAGGTTGGCACACACTGTTGGTGGTATGTTGGCCCATTCCTCCATGCAGATCTCCTCGAAAGCAGTGATGTTTTGGGCCTGTCGCTGGCAACATGGACTTTCAACTACCTCTAAAGGTTTTCTATGGGGTTGAGATCTGAAAGACACATCCACGTTTCATCTTCAATGCCCTTACTGATGGAAAGAGGTTTGCACTCAAAATGTCACGATTAGTGTTGAGCATTCCGATACTGCAAGTATCGGGTATCGGCCGATACTTGCGGTATCGGGATTCCGATACCGAGTTCCGATATTTTTGTGATATCGGAAATTGGAATCGGAAGTTCCCAGTGTATGGTTCCCAGGGTCTGGAGGAGAGGACACTCTCCTTCAGGCCCTGGGATCCATATTCATGTAAAAAATAAAGAATTAAAATAAAAAATATGGATATACTCACCCCTCCGGAGGCCCCTGGACCTTACCGATGTAACCGGCAGCCTCCGTTCCTAAGAATGAGGAGTTTAGGACCTGCGATGACGTCGTGGCTTGTGATTGGTCGCGTGAGCGGTCACATGAGCGGTCACGCGACCAATCACAAGCCGCCACGTCATCGAAGGTCCTAAACTCCTCATTCTTAGGAACGGAGGCTGCCGGTTACATCGGTAAGATCAAGGGGCCACCGGACGGGTGAGTATATCCATATTTTTTATTTTAATTCTTTATTTTTTACATGAATATGGATCCCAGGGCCTGAAGGAGAGTTTCCTCTCCTTCAGACCCTGGGAACCATCCAGGATAGCTTTTGATACTTGTGTCCCATTGACTTGTATTGGTATCGGGTATCGGTATCGGCGATATCCGATATTTTTCGGGTATCGGCAGATACTATCTGATACCGATACTTTCAAGTATCGGAAGGTATCGCTCAACACTAGTCACAATACATGGCCCCATTCATTCTATCATGTACTCGGATCAGTCATCCTGGTCCCTTTGCAGAGAAACAACCCCAAAGCATGATGTTGTCACCCCCATGCTTTACAGTAGGTATGGTGTTCTTTGGATGCAACTCAGCATTTTGTCTCCTCCAAGCATGACGAGTTTTGTCTCTTCCAAACAGTTCTACTTTGGTTTCATAAGACCATATGATATTCTCCCAATATCCTTCTGGATAATCCCAAAGAAAAGGGTGAACTGTTATGCGAAAAATAGGAACATTTATAGATTATCTAAATGTTATTATAATTTTCAAAGGATTAATTTGGTTATAATGAATTTGTATCTTGTATTATATGTATCTTCAAAGTTTCTAGCGTATGCTAGATTTGCACATTTGTTCTGCCCATGTACACTGGTGTGAGTTTTTAATTCTTCAATAAAGACTTCTGACTTCTGAATTTGCTGGATATTTTTCTATTACTACCTTTATGGGGTACAAGCAATTTTTTTTATCTCATTATATGTCATTTTTGGGGAGACAGATGGATTTTTTTTGCTATTTGATTTTTATTACAAAATAAAGAAATGGGTAAAAAGGGGAAAGTTTTTTTTTTACATTTGCTTGTATATTTAAACAACATTTTGTAACCGCTTTACATATTTATCTTAGTCTCACTAGGAACTTAAGCTGCATGAGTTTGATCGCAGAATATTGTCTATCTAATTGATGCTGGATCTAGTAGGAGGACTAAGATGGCAGCCATTTGGCCATTGCTAGGCCCTTGCCTCAATTTCAATGTATTGGCACATCTGCGATTGTGTGATGGTGTGGAGGTGGGTCATGGGTGGACAATAGGAGACACCTTTGTCTGTCTAACCATTTAGGTGCCACAGTTGACACTGTGGCATCTAAGGGGTTAAACTGTGGGGATCAGTGATGTTGCTTATCTTTGGAAGCTTAGCAGGTTCATGACTATGTGCATCAGGGAGGATCATGCAGCCACTGCCTCTGTACTTGTACAAACAGCTGCAGGTGCCTGGCTGATACACATAGCTGATGTCCTGCGGACAGTGTGAGGATCAATGACAATAAGCACTCATGAAAGATATATGTGTCATAGAGCTCTATGGAGTTAAGGAGTTTTCTTAAATTCTAGGAAATTTGTCCAAGAGGAGGGATTATTATATAAAAATAGCATTATTTAATAGTTGATCCTGTGTTTCATGCATGGTCCCTAACATAATATTATATGGGTAGGTTCTTATGAATATGGGTTTACATGGATTCTAACTAGGTTTTCTATTTACCATTTTTATTCAACATGTTCTCACCATTTTGTACTTTTTGGGGTTTTATTTAGCATTCATATAATTCTAGCCAACAGTCTCTTATAGATGGAATGGTGATTGAGGACGGGACTGAGAATCAGATTTGGATTCTTTCAATTTATGTGCGTACTGTTGTTTTTTTTTTTATCCAATTGCATAGTAGTGATTCGTATATCTTGTTGTATATTCTTTTTCGTACCTTTGCAAGTTTACTACATATTTGACTACATAGGTCAGTCGTAGTGATGAGTGAGAATACTCATTGCTCGGTTTTTCCCGAGCACGCTCCGGTGGTCTCCGAGTATTTCTGAGTGCTCGGAGATTTAGTTTTTGTCTACACAGCTGCATGATTTACGGCTGCTAGCCAGCCTGAGTACATGTGGGGGTTGCCTCATTGCTAGGGAATCCCACATGTATTCAAGCTGTCTAGCAGCCGCAAATCATGCAGTTGCATCAACAAAAACTAAATCTCTGAGCAGTCACAAATACTCAGAGACCACCTGAGTGTTCACGGGAAAACCCGAGCAACGAGTATACTCGCTCATCACTAGTCAGTAGCACTAGGCTGTTTTATGTAGTTTGTGCCTGCCTATCTGGATTTCTGTACTGCACATCAATTCATCTGACAGCTAATTGATAACTGCAGAATTACAGGGGCTACACTAGAGCCCAGGAAGATTTCATTAGTGAGCCTTGTTTTGTTTTTTTAAATAGCATTCCTTACTCTTCTCCATGTTTCTTAAAATCTCAAAAATAATCTTTATTAAAATTTGTCAAGAGCCAGGATGGACACATCTATATGTTCAAATAGACAAAAACAACTCACTTCAGACAGAAAAGAAAATCACTTATGTGAAAAAAGAAATTACTACTAACGTAACGTGACAAACAAAAGAAAATCACCAATGTGAAAACATCCCATACATTAAAAACAAAAGAAAAACACTGACATGACAAACAAAAGAAAATCACTGACATGACAAACAAAAGAAAATCACTAATGTGAAAAAAGAAATCACTGACATGACAAACAAAAGAAAATCACTTATGTGAAAAAAAAAATCACTGACGTGACAAACTAAAGAAAATCACCTATGTGAAAAAAGAAATCACTGACGTGACAAACAAAAGAAAATCACTAATGTGAAAAAAGAAATCACCGACGTGACAAACTAAAGAAAATCACCTATGTGAAAAAAGAAATCACTAACGTGACAAACAAAAGAAAATCACTGACTTGACAAACTAAAGAAAATCACTAATGTGAAAAAAGAAATCACTGACGTGACAAACAAAAGAAAATCACTGACGTGACAAACAAAAGAAAATCACTGACGTGACAAACAAAGGAAAATCACTGACATGACAAACAAAAGAAAATCACCTATGTGAAAAAAGAAATCACTGACGTGACAAACAAAAGAAAATCACCTATGTGACAAACAAAAGAAAATCATCTATGTGACAAACAAAAGAAAATCACTGACGTGACAAACTAAAGAAAATCACCTATGTGAAAAAAGAAATCACTGACGTGACAAACAAAACAAAGTCACTAATGTGAAAAAAGAAATCACTGACGTGACAAACAAAACAAAATCACTGACTTGACTAAAGAAAATCACTGACGTGACAAACAAAAGAAAATCACTAATGTGAAAAAAGAAATCACCGACGTGATAAAAAAAAGAATATCACCTATATGAAGAAAGAAATCACCGATATGACAAACAAAATAAAATCACCTACTGCTAAAAGTAAATTGTGTACGTGAAAAAATCATCTACATGACAAACTAAAGAAAATCATCTACGTGATAAAACAAAATCACTCACATGAAGAACATACGAGTGCTTTGAATAATAGGGAAATTATGTACAAGCAAATTATTGTGTATTAGACAAAGATGCAAGGACCAGATAATTGAGATTACAAAGGCACTATGGTTTACCTGGCTGTTTTCTTGTGTTTCCTGTGTTTCCTGCCTTGGTTTTTGCTGAAATTGAGGACTGGGAAGCTATTTACATCTCTGTACTGTAGCTGCCACTAAGTATATTATAAATGTCAGTTATTTTTTTGGCATTCTAATAAACAGGTTCAAGAATGACTGAAATGTCTTTGGCAAAATTTTACATGAATAAACAGCTGCCCAGCATGTTACTTATACTGTCATGGAATAATGAGTGATTGGCACGGGTGACAGTAAAAATAAAGACGTATGCCGGAAACACCTCACGGAATGTAAACTTGTACTGGCTCAGTAGCTTTAACAAATAGGGAAAAGAATATGTAAAAATTGTAAAGTATTTGACAAGAGGCAGCTATTGCTGACAGTAAGCAAACCAGGAGCATGGCTTGATTGTAAAAGAAGGGATTTACTGAAATAGAAAATTCAATGCGTATGCTAACAGTATTTTTCTTTCTTTAAATATACAATATTTCACTCAATTGAAAACTGATATAAAATAAATATTTTTCCCATCACTATATAATTTTGACTCTTACAATGACTTGGCAAGAACTAAACAGGAACCTATCGTCAGTGTGACAGTGATGTGTAATACAGGCATTAATGGACAGCATATTCTCAGAATTAACATATCGGAAAGCTGTCAGCTGACAACCTGTCACATCTATGTATAGATTTGGTTTTATTTTTTTTAACTTCAGTTATTTTTCTTTAACTCCAAAAATAACACTATACCCTATTCATGTAAAACTGCTTCTGCAAATTAACTGGACACACTATTTCAACCATCTCTACCTTCGTCTCTTGTATTATTGTGTGTTCATACCCTTACACTAATTAGACTTTGCCCTTTCCTTGTCTATCATTTGATATTTACTTTTTCAGTTTTAAGTTGGTCTCAAATAATAAAAAAGTGGGAAATTATTGAAAATGGTGAAAATATCATTATATTTACAATAACAGAGCACGTGCATAAAATTTAAAGCTATTTCCTAGTTAACTTGCTTTTTTTCTGTCAAATGCCACCTCATGACTAGCCAACATTTATGCTAATATTTTGATCCAAAAAGGGTGCATGACCTTGATAAATTAGGCAGCACCTGTTTATCCACATTCCTGTTACTTCACACTATAATACTGTCAATGAAGATTTAAAAATGGCCAGAAACACATATTAAATTTGGTGGTACTCAAATTTATTGGTGGAATTTGGCCCAGTGTAGCTGATGAGAAAGTGATTATCAATCATCATCATCACATCAATTTTTTTATGTCTGATTTGTAGGTTTTTTTATAATTTTTTTAATATTGATAAGGGAAAAGAAAAAAATTATGAGAATTATTATCACACCTGCTGCGTCCCTTTCTTTCCCCATGAAAAGGGGAGTAATTGTTAAATTTGGAAAATAATGGGGAGACTGGATTAGGTGCCCAGTGTTAGTATCTGAAGTGTTGGCAAACAACCTGATTTTCAATTTATTACTTCTCTGACAAATCTAAACTACTGTAGTGCCAGGATTACGAGATAGATAGTATTGAATTCTAATGCACTGGCTTTTCTTTAATCAGTCTTGAGTTGTATTGTGTGCAGCGAAAAGGAGGCTTTGTTTCAGTGGGCAAAGGGGATTAGAGGGGATAAATGGGAATGGTTCAAATATGAAGACGAACAGTGGGACTATACTTCAGCAAATCGTTTTTATGTACTGTATATAACCTGTTATTATTGACTGTTCTGTTGTTAATTGAAAATTGTTTCAATAAAAGTTACCTGTTTAAAAGAAATTTAATAGAAACAAAAATAAACACCAAAAACAAGACAAATTGATGATATATTGTTTGTCACAGTGTACTGGAAAACAGTATGTGTACATTTTGCTAGTCCCTACAACTTTTGTGTAACATAGTGGCCGATATAACTAATATGAATAGTAATATACCCAATGCCCCCTGAAATAAATGATTCTATATACTGCGCCCCTTAAGTAAATAATGTTTATACTGTTCCTACTGAAATAAGTAATTCTATGTACTGCACCCCTTTAATAATCTACTCTATATACAGTACCGGTCAAATCTGAGGACACCGATCTGTTTATGCAATGTTTTTCTTTGTTCTTATTGGAATATGCACTTTGTAGTTTCATAAACACGAAAATTATTCCCCAAGAAAATGGAAAAAGGAAATATAACTCTGAGAAACTATATTAACAACAAACTGGTACAAAAAACCAGAAACCGAGTATAATCCAAAACAATAATACCTTTATTGTATAGTACACAGAGGATTACATAAATCTAAAACTGAACTGGTCACCTGATCACAGGGACCGGGTGCTGACACAAAAAAAAAGCCTAGATAGTATTTAAAAAATACCTATATCCAACCTACTAGCTGAAAAAACGCTAGATAGCAAATCTATATAGCAGCATCACATGTCTCTAGATAGTCAGCAGTGGTACAAACTGACAAAAAAATATATAGATTTAAATAAAGTGCAAAGTGCACATAATGTCAGTTAAAATACAGACATAACATGCTGATATAGCTCTTAATATAACTCACAATAGACAGCAATAGTATAACCTGACGTAAAACATTTTTTTTAAATAAAGTGCAAAGTGCTTATACCACCGTCAGTATATCATAAGATGCCTATATAGCAGAAGTTTTTTAATGGAAGGATATCACATAATTATCTTACCAATAAAGAACGGCTGCAGTGCCAGCGGACCCGGTCCCCGCCGCCCCAACGCACGTTTCGTTATGAACTTCCTCAGGAGGCGTGAGATTCAGCCTGAAGGGAACAAAACCACGAACAAACACATATGGAAACAAGGAGTAAGCAAACACGTGTGAAACAATCGAAAACATGTGTAAAACCTTAAAGAGGTTGTCTATTACATTCTATAATGCCCCTATCAATTTAAACATTGTAAAGAAGTATATTTGTAAACATCTCTTGCTGCCATCTGTGCCTGTGAGCGGCGCTATTGCTGACCGCTCACTCGGCATCACATGACCCCGGCTGCAGCCTCCACTGATATCCGCTGATAATACATCAAGTTCTGGATCTCCTGCAACCCCCCCCCGGCAAGTAATGTGCACCCCTCCTGATTGACTGGGCTGTGGACAAAGTTTCACCACACATCACAGCCCAGTATCCATCATGTTTTCTCTCTCTCCTCTGCTTTCGGAAGCTGCAAGCAGGTGTTGGATACTGGGCTGTGATGTCCGGGGGGAATGCAGGAATTCCGTAACTTGATGTGACATCAGTGGATATTGAAAGCCACTGCAGCTGGGGTCACATAATGCCAAGTGATCGATCAGCGATAGCGCCGCTCACAGGCACAGATGGCAACAAGAGGTATTTACAAATATACTTCTTTACAAGGTTTAAATCGTTGGGGGGTATTATAGAATGTAGTGGACTATCTCTTTAAACTCAAAGTACTCCCCTTTTACTCTCATGACAACTTTATACTCCCTTGGCCTTCTCACAAGCAGCTTCATCAGACAGTCACCTAGAGTCACTTTTAAACAGTCCTGAAGAAGCACTGAGCTCCCTGTGTCTGAGCTCTTGGGGCTCTGTGGAGGCATTATTCTGTGTGTGACTGTGGAGGGTACTGAGAAAAAATTCATTGAGAGGGAATCATATTGTGTTTGGGTGGTATTTTGTATTGCCATCATACTTTATCAGGGCCATGAAAAGAGTTTAATAGTGGGTGAGAACACTGAGGGGCTTCAATAGGGGTAAGATTACTTTGCAAGGTCTGCTATACATGTCCCTCTCTGTCTTTAAAAGTTGGTTGGTGACTATGACAATGTGCTGTAACCCTGCCTACTCCACTTTTTTTGGGTGGGGTGGGGGAGCCAATTATTACCTCTGCTTTGGGGCCTCATGATTTCTATATATGCGTTACCACTTAGACCCCAGTCCAGAGCCTCTCACCTAGCCAAATCAGTTCTCATGCTTCGCACTGACGAGGGCCAACAGCCCGAAACACCGTGTCTGCGAATTGAGATACTGATTTGGCTTTAATCCTAAGTCATATTGCACGACTCGTTAAAGGGTTGATTGTGACTTGTAGGATCGCTACTTCCAACAGGTGGCACTATAGAGTTAAGTCCTCTTTTTCTCAGAAGAGGCAATTTGCATATATATGCTCCTGAAATAAATACCGTATATACTCGAGTATAAGCCGAGATTTTCAGCCCAAATTTTTGGGCTGAAAGTGCCCCTCTCGGCTTATACTCGAGTCATGATCGGTGGTGGGGTCGGCGGGTGAGGACTGTCATATACTCACCTAGTTCCGGCGTTCCTGTCGCTCCCCCTGCCCGTCCCACGGTCTCCGGGTGCCACAGCCTCTTCCCCTGAGCGGTCACGTGGGACCGCTCATTAGAGAAATGAATAGGCTGCTCCACCTCCCATAGGGGCGGAGCCGCCTATTCATTTCTCTAATGAAGCGGTGCCGGTGACGGCTGATAGAGGAAGAGGCTGCGGCACCGAAGACCAGCTGTCCGGGGGAAGGAGCGGGACGCCGGGAGCAGGTAAGTATGACGTATTCACCTGTCCTCGTTCCACACGCCGGGCGTCGCGCCATCTTCCCGGCGTCTCCCCTCACTGACTGTGCAGGTCAGAGGGCGCGATGACGCATATAGTGTGCGCGCCACCCTCTGCCTGATCAGTCAGTGCGGAGAGACGCCAGGACGGGACGCTGAGGAGCTGCAAGCAAGAGAGGTGAGTATGTGTTTTTTTTTTTTATTGCAGCAGCAATGGCACAGATTTATGTGGAGTATCTATGGGGCAACGGTGCAGAGCACTATATGGCACAGCTATCTATGGGGCAACGGTGCAGAGCACTATATGGCACAGCTATGGGGCAACAGTGCAGAGCATTATATATATATGGCACAGCTATGGGGGAAAGGTGCAGAGCACTATATGGCACAGCTATGGGGCAACGGTGCAGAGCACTATATGGCACAGCTATGGGGCAACGGTGCAGAGCACTATATATATGGCACAGCTATGGGGCAACGGTGCAGAGCACTATATGGCACAGCTATGGGGCAACGGTGCAGAGCACTATATATATGGCCCAGCTTTATGGGGCAACGGTGCAGAGCACTATATGGCACAGCTATGGGGCAACGGTGCAGAGCATTATATATATATGGCACAGCTATGGGGCAACGGTGCAGAGCACTATATGGCACAGCTATGGGGCAATGGTGCAGAGCACTATATGGCACAGCTATGGGGCAACGGTGCAGAGCACTATATGGCACAGCTATGGGGCAACGGTGCAGAGCACTATATGGCACAGCTATGGGGCAACGGTCCAGAGCACTATATGGCACAGCTATGGGGCAACGGTGCAGAGCACTATATGGCACAGCTATGGGGCAACGGTGCAGAGCACTATATGGCACAGTTATGGGGCAACGGTGCAGAGCACTATATGGCACAGCTATGGGGCAACGGTGCAGAGCATTATATATATGGCACAGCTATCTATGGGTCAACGGTGCAGAGCATTGTATATATGGCACAGCTTTATGTGGAGTATCTATGGGGCAACGGTGCAGAGCATTGTATATATGGCACAGCCGTCTATGGGGCAACGGTGCAGAGCATTGTATATATGGCACAGCTTTATGTGGAGTATCTATGGGGCAATGGTGCAGAGCATTGTATATATGGCACAGCTTTATGTGGAGCATCTATGGGGCCATAATGAACGGTGCAGAGCATTATATGTGGCACAGCTTTATGTGGAGCATCTATGGGGCCATAATGAACGGTGCAGAGCATTATATGTGGCACAGCTTTATGTGGAGCATCTATGGGGCCATAATGAACAGTATGGAGTATCTATTTTTAATTTTGAAATTCACCGGTACCTGCTGCATTTTCCACCCTAGGCTTATACTCGAGTCAATAAGTTTTCCCAGTTTTTTGTGGCAATATTAGGGGGGTCGGCTTATACTCGGGTCGGCTTATACTCGAGTATATACGGTACTAGAATACCGGGCTTCCAAAAATCAGATATTGTATACACTGTGTCCTCTTAAAATAGGAGAACCCAAGCCTTAGCAAAATAGGAGCAATCCAGTTCAAATGGAGTAAAGAATTCCAAACATTAATTAAGTGCATTTAAAATGATGATGATATTAGGAAATACTATATGACATTTAGCATGCAGCATATATGCATTTCTGTGGTGTATAGCACCCCTGATCATGATTTTAAATGCACATGATTAAAGTTTGGAATTCTTTACTTTATAGACTGTTCTTCCTATTTTTCTACATGATTGATGTCAATGGCATTGGCTATGTTCTGGGCTCTGGTGTACAGCGTGCTGCATTGGTGAGCTGCCTTTTCTTTTCTGCTGCAATTGTCTTAGTAAATGATACTGACTTGTTCAGTCTTTGCATTGTCAGCTAGAATTGCCTGTCTGGTTCTTCTGGAAAGTCCTGGTTCCTGAGGATGGAGGTTAGGCAGTGATGTACTTGTGTGCCAGTGTCACAGGAATAGCAGAGCAGAGAATTACAGGATAGGGAGCTGATCACTCCCTTGCACCTTCAAGACCACACATGATCATTCAACACTATCTTGTCCTGTCAAAAGAGATAGAACTGAGTCCTGGGGATAACTGGGTCAGGATGACATTTTTCACTACTTCACGTGAATTGAAGTATTGGCCTGCACTCTGTCTAGTAGCGAGGTACTGGTGTAACGGGCCTAGATGACCCCTAGTCCACATAGTTGAAATTCACCGCACACGCTAGTATTTTGGGTGATGCAAGGAAAACATATTTATTCAAATCAGTGAAAAACAGAAAAAAGGGGGTACAAATCACAGGAAAAAATTAATAACGATACAGAGCGACTATATTCAAGTGTAGACATTTCGACCTGTCCAGGCCTTATTCATTAAGTCATTGTATGTTGCTGGAGGTAGAATTGTGCTTCTCTATGGTGGCAGTCCCCAGATTACGAGAATATATATCGAGAGCTGTGCAGTCCTCCGTTTCCTGGAGTAGCTGTGGTGTGCTGTGTGGAGAAATGATGGCGGCACTCCCGCGCTTTGCCCCTGGTTGTAAGCTGTAAGTTGTAAGGTTAAACCCTGTTCTGCCAATGAAGGAGAGGTGCTTCTTCTCAGTGTCGCAGTAGGAGCATTCAGACACTGCGGTCTTCTGGCTCCACAGTGTTGCGGTAACCCCATGACAGCACTTTTTCAGGAGGATTGTAAGCTGTCAATAAATTCCCTTATCCTACACACCCAGTAATAAAGAAATGCAAGTGGAGAATAGCACTCGCCTATCTTTGGGGTGGTGGTGGTCACAGAATGTCTGTTACTGCACTGTAGATGTCAGGATTCCTCGGCATTAATGTTGAGCGATACCGTCCGATACTTGAAAGTATCGGTATCGGAAAGTATCGGCCGATACCGGCAAAGTATCGGATCCAATCCGATACCGATACCCGATACCAATACAAGTCAATGGGACTCAAGTATCGGACGGTATTCCTGATGGTTCCCAGGGTCTGAAGGAGAGGAAACTCTCCTTCAGGCCCTGGGAACCATATTAATGTGTAAAAGAAAGAATTAAAATAAAAAATATCGCTATACTCACCTGTCCGACGCAGCCGGGACCTCAGCGAGGGAACCGGCAGCGTTGTTTGTTTAAAATTCGCGCTTTTACTTGGTTACGTGAGGTCCCGGCTTGTGATTGGTCAGGGCGGCCATGTTGCCGGGACGCGGACCAATCACAGCAAGCCGTGACGAAATTACGTCACGGCTTGCTGTGATTGGTCCGCGTCCCGGCAACATGGCCACCATTAACCAATCACAAGCCGTGACGTCACGGGAGGCTGGACATGCGCGTATTTTGAAAAGCGCGCGTGTCCAGCCTCCAGTGACGTCCCGGCTTATGATTGGTCACGGCGCCATGTTGCCGGGACGCGGACCAATCACAGCAAGCCGTGACGAAATTACGTCACGGCTTGCTGTGATTGGTCCGCGTCCCGGCAACATGGCCGCCATTAACCAATCACAAGCCGTGACGTCACGGGAGGCTGGACACGCGCGCTTTTCAAAATACGCGCATGTCCAGCCTCCCGTGACGTCACGGCTTGTGATTGGTTAATGGCGGCCATGTTGCCGGGACGTCACTGGAGGCTGGACACGCGCGCTTTTCAAAATACGCGCATGTCCAGCCTCCCGTGACGTCACGGCTTGTGATTGGTTAATGGCGGCCATGTTGCCGGGACGTCACTGGAGGCTGGACACGCGCGCTTTTCAAAATACGCGCATGTCCAGCCTCCCGTGACGTCACGGCTTGTGATTGGTTAATGGCGGCCATGTTGCCGGGACGTCACTGGAGGCTGGAAACGCGCGCTTTTCAAAATACGCGCATGTCCAGCCTCCCGTGACGTCACGGCTTGTGATTGGTTAATGGCGGCCATGTTGCCGGGACGTCACTGGAGGCTGGACACGCGCGCTTTTCAAAATACGCGCATGTCCAGCCTCCCGTGACGTCACGGCTTGTGATTGGTTAATGGCGGCCATGTTGCCGGGACGTCACTGGAGGCTGGACACGCGCGCTTTTCAAAATACGCGCATGTCCAGCCTCCCGTGATGTCACGGCTTGTGATTGGTTAATGGCGGCCATGTTGCCGGGACGCGGACCAATCACAGCAAGCCGTGACGTAATTTCGTCACGGCTTGCTGTGATTGGTCCGCGTCCCGGCAACATGGCCGCCCTGACCAATCACAAGCCGGGACTTCACGTAACCAAGTAAAAGCGCGAAATTTAAACAAACAACGCTGCCGGTTCCCTCGCTGAGGTCCCGGCTGCGTCGGACAGGTGAGTATAGCGATATTTTTTATTTTAATTCTCTTTTTTACACATTAATACATTAATGTTGTTGCGATACCCGATACCCGATACCACAAAAGTATCGGATCTCGGTATCGGAAATTCCGATACAGCAAGTATCGGCCGATACCCGATACTTGCAGTATCGGAATGCTCAACACTACTCGGCATCTATTTCTGGGGATTAGTTTCAGGATGATGCAGACCATTTTTCCTCTGCAGTGTACCATGCAGAAAGAGATTATAGGGGTGAGAAAGAATTACAGGAACTGCTGCAGGAGGGGATCAACTACAAGAACCTGCTGGTGATTGAAGCTAGAAGATTCTGCTGGGGATGATGAAAAGTGGAACTGCAGGGGGGCTGGATGACTTCTTCAGAGGCCCACTGATGGCAACTGCTTTTTGACAGACAATTCCAAGATTGGTCAAAGTTGTACATCATAGTTACACATGTGACTCTCGTGTGACTTAGTCTATGATTATTATTCTTCTATAATAAGTAGTGTTGAGCATTCCGATACCGCAAGTATCGGGTATCGGACGATATTTGCTGTATCGGAATTCCGATACCGAGTTCCGATATTTTTGTGATATCGGAAATCGGAATCGGAAGTTCCCAGTGTATGGTTCCCAGGGTCTGGAGGAGAGGAGACTCTCCTTCAGGCCCTGGGATCCATATTCATGTAAAAAATAAAGAATAAAAATAAAAAATATGGATATACTCACCCCTCCGGCGGACCCTGGACCTTAGCGATGTAACCGGCAGCCTCCGTTCCTAAGAATGCAGTGAGTGTAGGACCTGCGATGACGTAGCGGCTTGTGATTGGTCGCGTGAGCGGTCACATGAGCGGTCATGCGACCAATCACAAGCCGCGACATCATCAAAGGTCCTTCACTCTGCATTCTTAGGAACGGAGGCAGAGGCTTGGACCGGTGAGAGCCAGGGGCCGTCCGAGGGGTGAGTATATCAATATTTTTTATTTTTATTCTTTATTTTATACATGAATATGGATCCCAGGGCCTGAAGGAGAGTTTCCTCTCCTTCAGACCCTGGGAACCACTCCGATATTTTGTGTCCCATTGATATGCATTGGTATTGGGTATCGGCGATATCCGATATTTTTTGGGTATCGGCCGATCCAATCTGATACCAATACCTTTGCATATCGGAAGGTATCGCTCAACACTAATAATAAGTCTATGCAATAAGTCTGTCATCTCTGAGTCATTTTGTACTAGTACTCCATGTCTACAATCCCCACCCCACAAACTTTCACACCCTCGCAGAAATCTTAAACATCTTGACCTACATTCATTCTCTGAATCCCTCCTCCCTCTCACAGACATAAGTTCTTTACACAATGCAGATGACGCTGCCGCTCTATATAACACCACAATAGCTGTAGCTCTGGAATCTGCTGCCCCACTTACACATACCAAAGTTTGCAAAATCAACAGACAGCCCTGGCACACCAGCCTGACCAAAGAACTGAGGCGAACTTCCAGGGCTGCTGAGCGCAGATGGAAAAGATCCCACTCCAATGAGCACTCAAACAGTCCCTCACTACTTTCAAGACCACACTCACCACAGCTAAACAAACCTACTTCTCATCTCTCATATCCTCCCTGTCTCACAACCCTAAACAGTTATTCAACACCTTCAATTCTCTCCTCCGTCCCCCAGCACCTCCTCCCTCCCCACTTATCTCAGCTGAAGACTTTGCCTCATTTTTCAAGCAGAAGATTGATAACATCAGAGACAGTTTTGGTCAACAGCCCCCAGAGCCCTTCCTCCCGATTTCCCAGCCCTCCACCTTCAAATCCAACTTCTCCACCATTACAGAAGATCAACTCTCCACTTTACTCTCAATATCGCATCTCACCACCTGTGCACTTGACCCGCTCCCATCCCACTTCATCCCAAACCTCACCAAAGTCTTCATCCCAACCCTATCCCATCTCTTCAACCTATCACTAACAACTTGTGTTTTCCCCTTAAGCTTTAAACATGCCTCAATCACACCTATCCTCAAAAAGCCTTCTCTTGATCCATCCTCTGTATCTAACTATCGCCCCAATATATCTCTTCTCCACTATGCCTCCAAACTACTGAAACAACACGTCTGCCTTGAACTGTCCTCCCCTCTCTCTTCTTGCTCCCTCTTTGACCGCTTACAATCTGGCTTCCGGTCACACCACTCCACTGAAACTGCCCTAACTAAGGTCACCAATTACCTCTTAACCGCCAAGAGCAAGCGACACTACTCTGTCCTCCTCCTCCTTGACCTGTCAGCTGCCTTTGACACAGTGGACCATTCCCTATTATTACAGACCCTCTCATCCCTTGGCATCACATACTTGGCCCTATCCTGGATCTCATCATACCTAACAGACCGGACATTCAGCATCTCCCACTCACACACCACCTCCTCACCTCGCCCCCTATCTGTCGGAGTCCCACAAGGTTCAGTCCTTGGGCCCCTGCTCTTCTCCATTTACACCTTTGACCTGGGACAGCTCATAGAATCTCATGGCTTCCAGTTTCACCTCTATGCTGATGACACACAGATCTACATCTCTGGACCAGATATCACCTCCCTACTAACCAGAATCCCTCAATGTCTGTCCACTATTTCATCCTTCTTCTCCGCTAGATTTCTGAAACTTAACATGGACAAAACAGAATTCATCATCTTTCCCCCATCTCACGCGACCCCCCCAACGAACCTATCCATTACAGTGCATGGCTGCCCACTCTCCCGAGTCCCACAAGCTCGCTGCCTCGGGGTATTCCTTGACGCTGATCTCTCCTTCAAACCACATATCCAAGCCCTTTCCACTTCCTGCCGACTTCAACTCAAAAATATTTCATGAATCCGTACATTCCTTAACCAAGAATCTGCAAAAACCCTAGTCCATGCCCTCATCATCTCTCGCCTTGACTACTGTAACCTCCTGCTCTGTGGCCTCCCCTCTAACACTCTCGCACCCCTCCAATCTATTCTAAACTCTGCTGCCCGACTAATCCACCTGTCCCCCCGCTATTCCCTGGCCTCTCCCCTCTGTAAATCCCTTCACTGGCTCCCCATTGCCCAGAGACTCCACTACAAAACCCTAACCATGACGTACAAAGCCATCCACAACCTGTCTCCTCCATACATCTTTGACCTCGTCTCACGGTACTTACCTACACGCAACCTCCGATCCTCACAAGATCTTCTCTACTCCCCTCTTATCTCCTCTTCCCACAATTGTATACAAGATTTCTCTCGCGTATCACCCCTACTCTGGAACCCTCTACCACAACACATCAGACTCTCGCCTACCATCGAAACCTTCAAAAAGAGCCTGAAGACCCACCTCTTCCGACAAGCCTACAACCTGCAGTAACCACCGATCAACCAAACCGCTGCATGACCAGCTCTATCCTCACCTACTGTATTCTCACCCATCCCTTGTAGATTGTGAGCCTTCGCGGGCAGGGTCCTCTCTCCTCCTGTACCAGTTATGACTTGTATTGTTTAAGAATATTGTACTTGTTTTTATTATGCATACTGTCATGATATGTACTTTTGCCCTGTCCTGTATTTGAATAATATGCCATTTGATGTATGTAACTGTTCTCTGGTTTCTATTAGCTGTAATTTATGTATTTTCTTGTGCTGGGAGTTCACCTGTAACAATATGTCTCCTTCCCCGAATACTTGCAGCCCTAAGCTATAATGTAATTAAGCTTTGTCAACACCACTAGTGAAGAATAGCCATTCTTCCTCACAGCAGGTGGCTAGTCAAATGTACATACTAGATAGACTAAGCGGATCCGACCAGTCTAGAATCTTCTGGTGGACCCAACGATTGAATAGAAGGTGTGACCCCTACCCCCCTACATGGGCGGATCCCAGGAGCTCAGACAATCCATTCTTATTTTTGAGATCAGATGTGAGTTGACCCTTGAAGGAGAAGGAGTGGGGATTCTTAGCTGAGGCAAGACCCCACGTCCATCTGTGACTGCGGAAGCGAACGGGGCGAGACTTGAGCTGAGGACATATCTCGTCGTTCATGGGATTGTTTTGGGATCCCTTGGACTCATGTGGACTATTGCTTTGTTAGCTGGCACAAGGATTATCGGGAGGTGCCCCGAACCTGTTCCGTTGGACTAATTGTGGACTCTGTAGATCTACCTGCATGTGTTGTTCCAGCGTTCTTGATAATAAAACTGTTGAATCATCCCTTGGCCTGTTGTCCCTTCTTGCTCTGCCGTACACCCTGTCATAAACTGGTGGCAGCAGTGGGATCAGAGCAGAAGGAATGGAGGACAATGGCCCAACATCGGGAACCAGCACCGCAGAGTACAATAACTGGACTTTGGGGAGCCTACAATCAAAGGCCCGTGAAGTAGGAGTCCATTTTAAAGGACTCTCCAAGGAGCAGCTAATTGAGGCTTTGGAAGGAGTTCGCCTGCAAGATGACGCTGAGGAAGGATCCTCAGAGCAAATGGAGGAAAGACTGCAGCCGGAGGTAAATACCCAAAAAAGTCAGTGGGTTGTGTTGTACAAGGAGGAGTTGGCATTGCTGGGAGAAGAGGCTACCATAGACCATAAGAGGGAGGCCATTCACAGAGCTCAGGAGAGGGAGAGGGAGGCCATTCACAGAGCTCAGGAGATGGCATTGCTGGAGAGGCAGATCGCTTTGGAAGCAGCTAGAAGCTCCAGACAGACTGTAACCTCAGCACCCACCATGAGGAAACTCCCCAGAGTGTCCCACAAAGACTTTAAGCCCTTTAATGAGGCTGCAGGCGACATTGAGGGCTTCTTCCAGGACTTTGAGCATCAGTGTCGATTAATGGAAGTAGCGGAAAGGGAGCGAGTCCGACATCTTGTGGGGTTCTTAGAGGGTGGAGCTGCCGAAGCCTATAGAGCTATGGACCCTCGGGGGAACCGTGAGTATGCGGAGATTAAACAGACTATTCTAGAACATAATGCTGTGACGCCAGACACTTACAGGACTCAGTTCCGTACTTTAGCCTGTGATGGGGAAGTGTCTTTTAAGATATATGCTCATAGACTCAAACAAAATGTCATCGCTGGCTGGAGGCAGAGGAGGCCTTAACCTGGAACACCTTTCTCCAGGTTATCCTAAAAGAACAATTCTTTGCCCAGTGCCCCATTGAGATCAGGGAATGGGTGCGTGAGAGGAGACCAGCGACAGTGGAAGAAGCTGCATCTCTCACTGATGAGGCTCTCACCATCAAGCCTCAGTGGAGGGTTCTGTTGGAGGATGGAGAGAGGCCTACCAGCTCCACAACACCGGTGGCCCCCAGTTCTTCTGTCCCCATTGTTCCCCATTCCTCTAAGCCACCACCTCATGCTGATACCCGTGTAAATGTGCCTCCTGTTGCTTCTACTGCATTTTCTGGAATACGATGAGGAGAGGAAGTAGCAGAGCGCAGGTGTTATGGTTGTGGGCATCCGGGGCATCTGCAGGCCTCATGCCCAGCCAGCCCATGGAGGAGTCGTGCTCAAACCCCTACAGCACCTTCAGGTGGGAGCTGGCCTCCAGGTTCCCTTACCCCTCGCTCAAGAGGACGCCTTGGATGGAGTGAGACCCAGCACAGATGCTATCGATGGGGCTTTCCTCACACTGGCTGATCCCCGAGTGGTTCGGCCTGAGGCAATTCATAGAGGACCTGGGATTGTCATGAAACTGGCTGGTGGACAATGGAGGACTATTCCCACAGCCACTGTGGATCTGAACTTTGGTTTTGGGGTCAGGCGATGTGTGGTTGGGGTGATGAGTGGTCTGCCTGCAGATGTTCTCCTGGGCAATGATGTGGGAGAGTTACGATGCCAATTCGTGGCTGCAAGAAGCCACATGTAAGTTACGCTCTGCCTGTGTGTACTTAACCAGCGACCTGTAGAGGTCCCTAGTACGTACACAAATTGGGAGGGGAAGGGATTGTCATGATATGTACTTTTTCCCTGTCCTGTATTTGAATAATATGCCATTTGATGTATGTAACTGTTCTCTGGTTTCTGTTAGCTGTAATTTATGTATTTTCTTGTGCTGGGAGTTCACCTGTAACAATATGTCTCCTTCCCCCAAAACTTGCAGCCCTAAGCTATAATGTAATTAAGCTTTGTCAACACCACTAGTGAAGAATAGCCATTCTTCCTCACAGCAGGTGGCTAGTCAAATGTACATACTAGATAGACTAAGCGGAGCCAACCAGTCTAGAATCTTCTGGTGGACCCAACCATTGAATAGAAGGTGTGACCCCTACTAACCTTCATGGGCGGATCCCAGGAGCTCAGACAATCCATTCTTATTTTTGAGATCAGATGTGAGTTGACCCTTGAAGGAGAAGGAGTGGGGATTCTTAGCTGAGGCAAGACCCCAAGTCCATCTGTGACTGCGGAAGCGAATGGGGCGAGACTTGAGCTGAGGACATATCTCGTCGTTCGTGGGATTGTTTTGGGATTCCTTGGACTCGTGTGGACTATTGCTTTGTTAGCTGGCACAAGGATCATCGGGAGGTGCCCCAAACCTGTTCCGTTGGACTAATTGTGGACTCTGTAGACGTACACCCCGTCACAATACCCCTCCTCACATGTAAAGCGCCATGGAATAAATGGCGCTATAACAATAAATAATAATAATAATACTAAAGTTGCTGTTATTGCATCTCAGTGGTTTTCTATGGAAGATTCATTTGTAGCAGTTCTATGACTATAATGTAATTATGTGTGTGCAGCCAAAGCCTAGTTGTCAGATGGCAAGGTGTAGTTATCCAATGTAGGTAAATAAATGCTAGAAATCTAAGAAACCGTCTCACTATGCAATTACGAGAGGCCACGTTCACGCGACAGTATTTGATCAGTGTTTTACATCAGTATTTGTAAGCCAAAACCATGATTGGGTGATAAATGCAGAAGTGGTGACGTGTTTCTATTATACTTCTCCTCTGATTGTTCCACTCCTGGTTTTGGCTTTCAAATACTGATATAAAATACTGGCCAAATACTGAACGTGAGAATGTGGCCAAAGTAGGAGAAAAGAGTAGCACAACTGCCGTCCTCTTTCTGCCTGACTTTGTGAAAGTTGACTGTGCGATTAGTACCAGTATTTATACACGTTACCTCCTTGTACGTCACATCCCGATTACTTAATTTATGTCCTTTTTATTGATCTAATGCATCTAAACAATATATTGCAAATAGTCTTCTTGCCTATTTTGGGCCTTTAGGGCAAAGTAATTTTTGGAGGGTTTTCATTGTCACATTTCAAGAGCAATGGTATTTTTATTCAATATCAATGTAGAAGTATGAGGGCTTTATTTTCAGGATAAGTTGCTTTTATCCATGGTAGCATTTTGGGGGTACAAATGGAGAAATAACAAAACAGCTGTTTGCTTGTTGTTTTTTAATGTGTTACATTTTTCACTATTCGTGTGCTGCATAATTAAGGTGTTAAATTCATTTTGTAGATCAGCATGATTATGGCCATAATAATGTTATATGGATTTATTTATGTTTTATTACTTTTTTACAAGTAAACGTTTAGAAAAAAGTGTTTTTTTTGTTGTCACTATTCTGAGAGTCATACGTTTTACAATTTTCACGACTTATTTTTTGTGTGACAAAATGTAGTCTTGGTGGTACCATTTCCTGGTACGTAAAACTTTTTGATTGCTTTTTAAAGCACTGTTTTTGGAGGTGGAATGCACAAATATTAGAAACATTTCTGGATGTTTTTAAACACCATTCACTATTCAGTTTAATTGACATATTCACTTTATTCTGCAGATCAACAACGATAATGACAATACCCAATTTACTTAGATTTAAAAAAAAAGTTTTACAACTTTCACAAAAATATATATTTTTTCTTTTTTTGGGGTGAGGTGGAATAGAGGAGGGGGCGGGGGTTGCCATAACATTTTTATATCTTCCCACAGACAGAGATGTTTAAGTCTTATTTCTTGTGGGACAAGTTGGGGGTTTTCACTAGTACCTTTTCTGGTTACAAACAATTTTTTTTTTCTATTCACTTTTTGTTTCATTTTTTGTGAGGCTGTATCCTGCAATTCTAGTATTTTTTTTTATGTATGTTTTTTTCGACATGCACCATACAAGACAAATAATTATATATTTTTATAGTACAGGCCAATGCAATTACAGTCATATCCAATCTATAATATTTTTAGATTTTACAACTGTTGCACTATATTATAACGTTTTATTAAAAATAAATAGTTTTTGCATCATGTTCTTAGAGCCTTAACTTTTTCATTTTTTCATTTATAGAGCTCTATGAATGCTTTTTTTGTGCGTAACAAAATAATCAATAATTATTGATATTATTTTGAGATATGTACTTTTTGATAATTTTTTTATTCATGCTTTATGCGGCGGGTAGTGATGAGCGAACCCGTGGATGTTTGGGTTGACCGGGTTTGGGCAGACTTTTTACAAAGTTCTGTTCAGGGCTCAAACTTGACTTGAACTTGACCCTGGACTCTGAAACCGATTTAAGTCAATGGGGACCTGAACTTCAGTGCTGTAAAATGGCTGTAAAATGATCAGAGACAGGGCTAGGGGGCTGCAAAAGAAAGCTAAATGGGAGTAGGACAATTGCCCGCCTTGCAAACAAATGTGGGTAGGGAAATTACTTAAAATAACAGAAATTAAATAAAAGAAAAAATCATAATCTTGAACCAGGAGGCAGAAGTCCAAGTGCAGCAAGATTTTGAGGAGGAGAAGGAGGTGGTGGTGTAGTGGAAGATGTGTACAAGGAGGAGGTAGCCAACACTGTTTTTGTGTTTTGTTTGTTTTTATCGAATTTTTGGCAGATATTCTAAAAACAGGCAGTGCTGGCCACTCTCTCTCTTTGCACAGGTCATGTAATACTCTGCAAATTTTGGAGTTGAAACAATGAGGAGAGCATCAAATAGGAGATGTGGCCATGTTGGTGATGCAGCTTCTGCATGGAGAGAGAAGGCATGGTCAATCTGTGTCTGCTATGCACCCAAATGAAACATCTTCCTCTGGTGAAAGCAGGCGACAGAACATTCTGTGTAATTTCATAGGCCCGAGTACCATTAGATGAATGGTGAGGCCAGAACAAGTAGAGGCAGTTTTAGATTGGTTGATTTAGAGTACCTTCAATTCCTTTGCTTTGTCTTCCACCTGGTCCCCTGCTGAAAGCGCATATTTAGCACTTGCGGCCCATGGGCATCTGTCTTCCAACTCAACCCCTTGCAAATCAGGCAAGCAGTCTGAGCCCCAAGTCATGCAGCAGTCACTTGTGCTTTTTGATGACTCTGCTGGCTATGGTTTCATGGGCCATCCGAATGGCCCTGCCTCACAATTCGAAGAGATTGATTGCACTGATGCCTGGCCACTTGCTCTTTTGGAGGATAAGTACAAGAAGTAGTGCAAATGGTCAGTGGACCACCAAAGCACATCTCTGCTGATGCAGATGACAAAACACAGGTGCCAAATGTTGCAGATTTCTGCTGTATGTTCTCCGGCAAGGAGGGCAGGAGTGAAGAATAGGTGGAGCAACATGCAGGGGATTATTATTTCTTTTTAGAGCACCATTAATTCCATTGTGCTGTACACGAGGAGGGGTTACATACAAAATGCAAAAAGAAAATACAAAAAATACAATGAACAAACTAATAGTGACAGACAGATATACGGGGAGAGGACCCTACCCTTGAGGCCTTAAATTCTACAGAATATTAGGAAACGAGACAATAGGTTTGGAGGTTAAAGCAGCTCTGGTGTTGGTGAGGTGGCAGGAGTCATTGCAGGTTGTAAGCTGTTCTGAAGACATGGGTTTTCAAGTTCCGCTTCAAACTTCTGAATATAGGGGGTAATTGGATTTGTTGGGGCACAGAATTCTGCAGGACAAGGAATACTTGGGAGAAGTCGATTTAATGAGGAACGTACGATTGTGGAGGAGAGAAGGAGGTCTTGGGAAGACCAGAGATTACGTGGTGGGAGTTATCAGGAGATTAGTTCAGAAATATATGGGGGAGACAGATTATAGATGGCTTTGTAGGTCATTGTTAGTAGCTTGAAGTGGTAACGTTGTGCAATTGGGAGACAATGAAAGGATTTGCAGAGGGGAGAAGTGGAGGAGTATCGAAGATAGAAGTGGATTAGTAGGGCAGCAGAGTTACTGACAGACTGGAGAAGTGTGATGATGTGATAGGGGATGCAGGGTGCAAAAGTACATAGGCCAGCCCCTATCCTTGCAGTTGGCTGCCTCTGTGCACTATGGCCACCCCATGCCTTTTCTCTGTCCATTTTGCCTCCTCCTCCTACTCCGCTTCCTCCAATGTCTCCTCATCTGGTCAAAAAGTGCAAGTTGTCTGTGCGCCCTTTTGGCATTCTCACTCTGCTGCTTACCTGCTTACGGTGCTGCATTACTTCTACTTTCCTGCTCCCCGCCTCATATGTAATGTACCCACAACAAACCTTGCATATGTTGGAGAGACTGTGCGAGCAACCAGACATGATATTGGAGTTTCAGCTGCAGCATGCACCCATGAGTCCATCTGCAGAATAACACCACTTCCAGACCAATGAGTGGGGCTCCATGTGGAACGTTTGTGCTGTGCTGCTCCGAGTACTCTACGAACATAGCCATCGCTAATAATGCTATCATCAGCTTTACTATCCCACTTCTATGCTTCCTTGAAAAAACGCATCAGGCTATGATGGATCAGGTGGTGTCAGATATATGGCGGAGATAGATTATGGAAGGCTCTCTTGGTCAGTGTTAGTAGTTGAGATGGATACATTGTGGATTTGGGAAATAATAAAGGAGATTTGCAGAGGGGAGAAGCAGAGGAGTAGTGAGGACAGAAGTGGATAAGTAGGACAGCAGGGTTAAGGATAGACTGGAGAGGTGTGATGATGTTATGAGGGATAATGACATCCTAGACCCCAAATGGAGTCAATGTCATCCAAGTGACATGGGCAGTTCAGAGGAACCTCCCACACAGGCTGTTTTGCAGAGTACCCCCACAAAGGCTTTCTTCAGAGTACTCCCACAGAGAAACACAGTACACACACAGGTTTTTCTGGCACAGTATTCCAACAGACACGATTGTAGAATAGAAGAATTTGTTTTTACACACTGTACTCCCACAGACATGGATAAAATACCAACAACTATGGGTAGCCAAAAAATACCAAGGGGTTAAAAATATATATTTGAAAGACAACATGATTAAAATCAATGAAAAAGGTGGGCCAGAAAAATTATATATTTAGACCAGAGTAACAATATGGACAGTTACAAAGTACCTCCCACAAGAAAAAATTAATAATTATTATAAGGATCCCATAATGTAAAAAATCAATGTTATTAGTGAATAGGGGAGAAAGAAATGCTACAAATGTGAGTAATTAAAGTGCAATAGTGTCACACTGAGAGGAAAAAAGGTCGCCATATAGGAACAGAGTGCATGGTGCTATAATAACAAAAATGTGAAAATAGGAGGTCTATACCTTTAAGGTCCACCAGGTCACTATGGCGCACACACCCCGACACGCATTTCGGAAATGACAGAAGGAAGAGACAAAAGCATAGTCAGGTAACATTCTGAGGTCAGAGTACTGGGAGGATAACGGATCAGAGCTGAAGGGGTTAAACAGGCGGATAGTCAGAACAAAGTCCAAGGTCAGGCAACAGATCGAACATATAGAACTCAAGGCACAGAGAGCACAGCACAAACCTCACAAGATGAATATACATCGGGCAGTGTTCTGGGAAACTCAGCTCAGTTAGGAAGCATGGCTATTAAGTGGAATAATGAACACATAAGACAGCCGACACCTCACAGTCTCAGATTGGATAGTCGAGCTGTCAATCACAGCACTGACAGCTTCAGCACACCCCTATATCAGATTGGACAGCCGAGCTGTCATTAACTGTATCCCAGACATCCTGAGGGGTGGAACCGTGACACACAGTTATTTTTTGGGCACAGCCATTTTTTCGGCCCACAAATGGGAAAGAGATGGCTGCATTGTATAATTGCTTTTTAGACACACTACTTGTATAGACATCATGGTAGAATAAAAAAAAAATTCAGCCAACAAATGGGAAAGAGATGCATAGTAGAATTGTTTTTTAGACACACTACTCACAAAAAGACGGCTGCATAGTAGAATATTTGTTTGGATTCACTACTCATATAGACACAGCGGTAGAATAAAATATTTTTTCAGCTTGCAAATGGGAAAGAAACAGCTGCTTAGTAGAATTGCTTTTAGACACACTACTCGTATAGACAAGGCGGTAGAATAAATGTATTTTTTCGGCCCACAAATGGGAAAAATATGGCTATAGAGTAGAATTTTATTTTAGACTCACTAATCTGAAAAACACGAGTGCAGAGTATACAATTTTCTTAGAAACACTACACAGCATTACAGTAAAATTATTTCTTTGGCCTAAATATAGCAACGAGACGGCTGCTGCTGAGATTTATTTATTTGCCACCCTACTAGAAAAGACACAGTGGTACAAAAAAATTATTTATTTGGCCTGCAGAAGGCAATGAGAAGGCTGATTCAAATTATTTATTTGCCTAACTACTAAAAAACACACAGAGGACCTGAAAAATTATTGCTTTGGCCTACTAATGGCAATGAGATGGATGATGCCAATTATGTATTTGCTAGTGTTGAGCGATACTTTCCGATATTTGAAAGTATCGGTTTGTATCGGCCGATATCTGAAAAATATCGGATATCGCTTATACCGATACCGATACCCGATACCAATACAGGTCAATGGGACACAAATATCGGAAGTGATCCTGGATGGTTCCCAGGGTCTGAAGGAGAGGAAACTCTCCTTCAGGCCCTGGGATCCATATTCATGTGTAAAATAAAGAATAAAAATAAAAAATAGGGATATACTCACCCTCTGACGCGCCCTGGTAGTAACCGCTGCAACCGGCAGCCTCCGTTCCTAAGAATGAGCGAGTGAAGGACCTTCGATGACGTGGCGGCTTGTGATTGGTCGCGTGACCGCTCATGTGACCGCTCACGTGACCAATCACAAGACCGCGACGTCATCGCAGGTCCTTCACTCGCTCATTCTTAGGAACGGAGGCTGCCGGTTGCAGCGGTTACTACCAGGGCGCGTCAGAGGGTGAGTATATCCCTATTTTTAATTTTTATTCTTTATTTTACACATGAATATGCATTCCGATCCCGATTCCCGATATCGCAAAAATATCGGAACTCGGTATCGGAATTCCGATACCGCAAATATCGGCCGATACCCGATACTTGCGGTATCGGAATGCTCAACACTAGTATTTGCCACACTATGAGAAAAGACACAGAGGTACAGAAAAAATATTTATTTGTCCTACAATTGGCAATGAAATGGCTGATGCCAATTATTTATTTGCAAATAGATACAGAGAAGACAGGCTAACGGAGTGCCAGGCTGGCGGTCAGGGGAGATGTTGATTGAGAAAGGTAAAATGCAGCTCCTGCCGGGTGTCTCAGGAGAGGAATAAACAGTGAGTTGCAGGATACTCTGGTCACATTGGAGCGCACAGGACACAGTTTATTATTATTTTTTTTAAATGAAATCCATTTAATTAAAAAAAGAAACTTTTAATCCTTTCATCTGTGTCCTGTGCGCTCCCATGTGACCGGAGTATCCTGCAACTCACTAATTATTTATTTGCAACACTACTATAAAATACACACTAGCCCTGAAAAATTATTTTTGGGGCCTAGAAATGGCAAAAAGATGGTTGAAGCCAATTATTTATTTCCCAGACTACTAAAAAATACACACTAGTCCAGAAAAATTGTTTTTGCGGCCTAGAAATGGCAACAAGATGGTTGATGCCAATTTCTCAGAGTACAAGAAAGCACACAACTGCTTAAAGGACAGTACTCCCACAGGCAGGGAGTTGCAGAGTACACACAGTGGCTAAACCCCTTTACCTCCAAAGTTGGTTTGCATGTTAATGACCAGGCCAATTTTTACAATTCTGACCACTGTCATTTTATGAGGTAATAACTCTGGAACGCTTCAAAGAGACCCTGTGATTCTAAAAAAAATTTTCGTGACATATTGTACTTCATGTTAGTGGTAAAATTTCTTCTATATGACTTGACTTAATTTGTGTAAAAAGTGGAAATTTGGCGAACATTTTGAAAATTTTGCAATTTTCAAACTTGGAATTTTTATGTCCTTAAATTAGAGAGATATATATCACACAAAATAGTTAATAAATACCATTTTCCATCCGTCTACTTTACATCAGAACAATTTTTGAAACAATTATTTTTATTAGCAAGTTCTAAGGGTTAAAATTTGACCAGCGATTTCTCCTTTTTACACCAAAATTTACATAACCATGTTTTTAAGGACCACCTCACAATTTAAGTCACTTTGAAGGGTCTATTTGATAGAAAATAATGCTTGAAATCACATTCAAGAAGTTTATTAACCCTTCGGGTGCTTCACAGGAATTAATGGAATGTGAAAGAAAAATGAACATTTGGAGAGCCCCTAATGTGACTAAACAGTGGAAACCCCACACGTGTCCACATTTTGGAAAATAGATCCCTTAAGAAACTTATAAACTTTTGTGAAACACTTGGAGGTTCAAAGTGCTCACCACACATCTAGATAACATAGAGCCGTGAAAATAAAAAATCATTTTTTTTCCACAAAAATTATCTTTTAGCCCCCAATTTTTTATTTCCACAAGGTTAACAGGAGAAATTGGACGCCAAAAGTTGTTGTTCAATTTCTTCTGAGTATGCTGATACCTCGTATATGGGTGAAAACTACTGTTTGGGTGCACATCGGAGCTCGGAAGGGAAGTAGTGACGTTTTGGAATGCAGACTTTGATGGAATGGTCTGTGGGCATCATGTCGAATTTGCAGAGTGCTTGATGTGCCTAAACAGTATAAACCTCCCACAAGTGACCCCATTTTGGAAAATAACCTCTTAAAGAACTTATCTAGATGAGTGTTGAGCACTTTGATCCCCCAAGTGCTTCACAAATGTTTATAACGTAGAGCCGTGAAAATAAAAAATCATATATTTTTTTCCACAAAAATGATCTTTTAGCCCCCACTTTTTTATTTTCCCAAGGGTACCTATAGAAATTGGTTGTTGTTCAATTTGTCCTGAGTATGCTGATACCCCGTACATGGGAGAAAACTACTGTTTGGGTGCACATCAGGGCTCGGAAGGGAAGCAGTGATGTTTTGGAATGCAGACTTTGTTGGAATGGTCTATGGGCATTATGTCATGTTTGCAGAGCCCCTGATGTGCCTAAACAGTGGCAATACCCAACAAATGCCCCATTTTTGGAACTGTTTGTTTCATGTGTGAGGCAGTGAGCGGGATCACATGCGAGGGTCGAAATGTGTCCCCCAGGATGCAGACAGAGTCTTATTAAACCCGTTGGAGCGCCTTGTGTTCACAGCAGAACGCCTGTGAATCACAAGGCAAAATAAAAGAAAGAGTGGATTAGGTCCAAGTAGTTGATCCAGTCAAATATTTAGGAAAACCCATGAAGGGCTTTTATTTTTATTGGGATTGGCAGGTTTAGTGGGTTGAATCCCTCTCTCCACTCCGGGTTTTGGAAGTGGCTCTATGGCCATGATTCCATTTTAAATTTGTCAGTTTGGCCTTGGGTATGTCACTTTTGGAGTTTGCAAGCTGCAGAGCAGGAGGCTCTGTGCAACTCAGGTCTGTGTGGCACTTAAACAGAGCCAGGAACTTCAAGGCAGCTGACGCACCCAAGAGACAGGGCGGTGCCATTGTCCACTGCAACAGGTTTTGAACATGGACTGTATTTGTGGAAACCCGACTGCGATCCGGAGGATATCACTCCTGTATGTGAGTCTGGAAATAAAGACACTGTTTATGTTGAATTTTCAGTGGTCACTGCCTATCTATAGCACTGCACCAACCCCCCTGCACTACACATGGTGTGTGAATTTTATAATGCAGTGGCATGAGTGAGTTGTGTAGTGTTTGTCAGGTTGTCATACGTCAGTTGTGTAAGTCAGAAATGAATTTAGTAGTCCATGGATGTGTGGTACAGTCTGAAGCATTCTTTCATACACAGGCCAGGTTTATTGGGGCAGGTGTCGCATTGATAAATGGTGTCCTTGCGTATTCCCTTTCTGTAACACAATCAGCACCTCTTTTGCAACTTACCTTTTTTTCCGCTGTGAAGGACCCACCCCGGGAAATGTTCGCCTGGTACGATATGAGCGCCTTCAGTTTTGAAAGTACTGAGGCCCTGACTGCCAAACATCAGGGCCTTAATCACTACATTCTTGAACTGAAGGTATTAGGTTGCAGTCTGGCCTGCACATCGTGACAGCAGGAAAGCATTGAGCATTGTCATCTGTACGATGTACCCGGCCAGCTTCTTATACCACACCTTTGCTTTCCTCAAAGCACTGTACAGCTGGAGGACTTGATCAGAGAGATCAATGCCCCCATGTTTTTATTGTACCCCAGTACACAGTCCGATTTGCAGACCAGGGTAGAGCTACCTTGTACAGTACCGAGGGTGCTGCCATCACCATGTATGGTGGTCAAGAAAAAGACATCCCTCTTGTCCTTGTACTTGACCACCAGCAGGTGGTCGCTACATTGAGCTTTGCTGTCACCCCTTCTGAGCATGTGCCCAATGTAACAGCGTGTCCCTCCCCCGACCTGTGTCCCTGGACTGCCATATAATCAGGCATGAGTCAACAACCAGTGGGGGGAGCGCTCCCCCATGGAAGGGTGGATCCCAGGACACCGAACAATAGACTCATGTGTTGGCTGATTCAGTTGTGAGGTGACTTGGGAAGGGCTGGGATCTTATACTGAGGCGAGATCCTGGTGCCAGAGTGTGGAGGGTAAAAAGCTGCCACGTTGGACTGTGTTGTGTCCCTCATCTGCTGGAGCCATTGAATTCACTAAAGGACTATTTCTTTTTCCCTGGTGTCGGATTGCCGGGTGGCGCCCCCGAATCTGCTCCCTTTGTGTGGATTCATTGTGGATTCATTGTGGACTACTTACGGATGCTGCAGAACTACTTTCATTTGTGTTATCCCAGTTCCCTGTTCCAATAAATCTTGTTGGATTGTCTATCGGCCTGGTGTCTCTTTCTGCTCTGTTGCAAACCCCATCACAAACTGGTGGCAAGCAGTGGGATCAGAGCAGAGGGAATGGAGGACAGCAGCCCATCAATGTCTGGAACCGGAACCTCAGGATGCAAGAACTGGACTGTGGGGAGCCTACAAACAGAGGCCCGTGAATTAGGAGTCTGCTACAAAGGACTGACAAAGGACGAACTAATTAAGACTTTGGAAGGAGCTTGCCTGCAAGGTGGCATTGCAGGAGGATTTCCACAGCAAAGGGAGGAAAGACAGGAGCTGCAGGTAAATACCCAAAAAAGTCAGAGGGTTGTGTGGTACGAGGAGGAGATGGCATTGCTTCGGGATGAGGCCACCATAGAAGATAAGAGAGAGGCCATTCGTACAGCTAAGGAGAGGCAGCGCATGGTGGAAGCAGTTAGAAGCTCCAGACAGACTGTAACTACAGCACCCACCATGAGGGAATTTCCAAGGGTTTCCCGTAAGGACTTTAAGCCATTTAATGAGGCTGCAGTTGACATTGAGGGCTTCTTCCAGGACTTCGAACATCAATGTCGATTAATGGAAGTCCCGGAAAGGGAGCGACTCAGACATCTAGTGGGGCTCTTAGAGGGTGGAGCTGCTGAAGCCTATAGAGCTATGGACCCTCAGTGGATCTGCGATTATGGGAATAATAAAGACACCATCTTGGAACATTATGCTGTAACTCCAGACACTTACAGAGCGCAGTTCCGCTCCTTAGCCTGTGAGGGAGAAATGTCTTTCAAGATATATGCCCACAGGTTCAAACAAGTATGTCACCGTTGGCCGGAGGGAGAGGGGGCCTTAACTTGGGAGGCCTTCCTCCAGGTCATCCTAAAAGAACAGTTCTACACCAAATGCCCCTCTGAAATCCGGGAATGGGTGCGTGAGAGGAGACCAGCGACAGTGGAGCAAGCTGCTGCTCTAGCTGATGAGGTTCTCACCATCAAACCTCAGTGGAAAAAACTAATAGTCGGTGAGAAAAATACTAACAGCCCCCCAGCCTTGGCAGCCTCCAATGTTCACTGTCCCACCAGACTACCAACTCATGGGGAAGCCCATGTGAATGTACCCTTCAGCACTACTGCCTCATCTTTGGGAATATGACGTGGACACAGAATACTAGAACACAGATGTTATGGATGTGGGAAACCTGGTCATCTGCAAGCCACCTGTCCAGATGTTCGGAGGTAGAACCGCTACAAACCACCTTTGCCTGTCCATTATCTACAGACACCCTCAACTGGAGAAGAGCTGGATTCTCCCCCTGATGATTTGCCAAGTGACTCTGATATAGTGGCTCCCCTACCAGGAGTTTATGGGGTGCGAGCCACCACCACCTGTTCATCTGATCTTCAGCACAAACATCTAAAGGATGTCTTGCTAGATGGACAAAAAGTGGTTGGTTTTCGTGACACTGGGGCTTTTCTCACTATAGCCGAGCCCCGAGTTATTCAACCAGGAGCAATTCAAAAGGGGCCAGGAATTGCCATTGAATTGGCTGAAGGTACTCAGAGATATATTCCAATAGCGAATGTGGCCCTGGATTATGGCTTTGGGGCCAAACAATGCATGATTGGTGTGATGAGCGGCCTTCCTGTAGACGTTCTTCTAGGAAATGATGTGGGGAATCTTCAATGTCACTTTGTCGGTGTGGTAACTCGAAGTCAAGCCAAGAGAGTAGCAGATGTGGACGTGAATACACCATCAATGGAAGGAATGCCACCAGAACTGCCGTCACAGCCGTACTATGGCCAAGCCTCTTACAGATCTCACCAAGAAAGCGATGCCCCGGGTGGTGACCTGGACTCCAGCCTGTGATGAGGCTTTTAATCTGCTGAAGGAAGCTCTGATCGGCGACCCTGTTCTGGCTGCTCCAGACTACAAGAGGAGATTTATTGTGCAGTCCCCACAGGTTTTAACAGGGACCTGTGGAAAACATTAGATATTTTGAAGGAGGTGAGCAACTGTAATCTATAGGGCACCGGGTTGATCACCTCTACAATCTTGTATGGACCTATAAAACTGGGGCCCAACTTCATAGAGGGTATCTTAAAGGGAACCTGTCACCCCCCCAGGCATTTTTAACTAAAAGAGCTACCTTGTGCAGCAGTAATGCTGCATTCTGACAAGGTGGCTCTTTTAGTTATTGGTGCTGTAACTGCAAAAATAATCCATTTTATAATTTGTCATAAATACCTTTCTTCAGTCCTGGAGGCAGGTCTTTCCCCCCCTGCTGCAGACGCCACACAGCCATCACTCAAGTCTTCTTGGTGCCGGGCGTCGCCTCCTCAGCGCTGTTTTGAAATCAGCCGGCGCCTGCGCTCTTTTGTCATGCCTTGTGCAGGCGCAGTGAGCACTGCCCGTCCTCTATCCTCATATGCTGTCTAGCTGACTGCGCCTGTGCGGCCGCCCTGCCTGTGAATCCCAGCCCCGTAGTGTCTTCTGATTTATTCACATTGCGGGGCTGGGATTCACAGGCAGGGCGGCCGCACAGGCGCAGTCAGCTAGACTGCATATGAGGACAGAGGACGGGCAGCACTCACTGCGCCTGCCCAAGGCATGACAAAAGAGCGCAGGCGCCGGCTTATTTCAAAACAGCGCGGAGGAGGCGGCGCCCGGCGCCAAGAAGACTTGAGTGACGGCTGTGTGGCGTCTGCAGCAAGGGGGGAAAGGCCTGCCTCCAGGACTGAAGAAAGGTATTTAGGACAAATTACAAAATGGATTATTTCTGCAGTTACAGCACCAATAACTAAAAGAGCCAACTTGTCAGAATGCAGCATTACTGCTGCACAAGGTGGCGCTTTTAGTTAAAAACGCCTGGGGGGGTGACAGGTTCCCTTTAAGTTTGAAGTTATGGGTAGACAACCACATCTTATCCCCCACAGCCAACGCAGAAGCTGACCCCCTCCTCCTGTCCGCAAAATGCTTGTGCTTCTTCTGGACTTTGGAGATGTTCCCCTGAACCTCCCTCCAAAGGGTTCTTAAGTGTTGCACCATACCCTCAGCACCAGGGCAACCAGAATCCATGTGGGAAAATTCTCCAAACTGCGGAACAAACCCATAATTGACCTGAAAGGGAGATTTACCAGTAGACTGATTAATACGACAGTTGAACGCGAATTCTGTCATAGGCATTACCTCACACCAGTCCTCCTGTCCGGAAGAGGCCAGGCATCTCAAAATTTGTTTCAAAGACTGGTTGGTGCGTTCAGTCTGTCTGTTAGATTCCGGGTGATAAGCAAAAGAGAATGATAACATGACCCCCAACTTCTTACAAAAAATGTTCCAAAACCTGGCCAAAAATTGCACACCCCTGTCAGACACCACATTCACAGGTACCCCATGCAACCGAACTATGTGCTTTATAAACAAGCAAGCCAAGGTTTCAGCAGAAGGTAACGCAGGTAACAACACAAAGTGGGCTTGCTTTGAAAACCTATCAACCACTACCTACTACAGAGTTGCCCTTGGAAGACGGAAGATTAGTATTAAAGTCCATGGACAGGTGTGTCTATGGTTTATCTGGAATTTGCAAAAGCACCAATTTCCTGGCCAGCCGGACCTGAGAGCTCTTAGGGTACCGTCTCACAGTGGCACTTTGGTCGCTACGATGGTACGATCCGTGACGTTCCAGCGATATCCATACGATATTGCTGTGTCTGACACGCAGCAGCGATCAGGGACCCCGCTGAGAATCGTACGTCGTAGCAGATCGTTTGGAACTTTATTTCGTCGCTGGATCTCCCGCTGTCATCGCTGGATCGGTGTGTGTGACACCGATCCAGCGATGCGTTTGCTTGTAACCAGGGTAAACATCGGGTTACTAAGCGCAGGGCCGTGCTTAGTAACCCGATGTTTACCCTGGTTACCATCGTAAATGTAAAAAAAAAAAACAGTACATACTCACATTCCGGTGTCCGTCAGGTCCCTCGCCGTCTGCTTCCCGCACTGACTGTGAGTGCCGGCCGGAAAGCAGGGCACAGCGGTGACGTCACCGCTGTGCTTTGCTTTTACTTTACGGCCGGCACTCAGTCAGTGCGGGAAGCAGATGGCGAGGGACCTGACGGACACCGGAATGTGAGTATGGACTGTTTTTTTTTTTTTACATTTACGATGGTAACCAGGGTAAACATTGGGTTACTAAGCGCGGCCCTGCGCTTAGTAACCTGATGTTTACCCTGGTTACCCTGGGACTCCGGCATCGTTGGTCCCTGGAGAGCTGTCTGTGTGACAGCTCCCCAGCGACCACACAACGACTTACCAACGATCACGGCCAGGTCGTATCGCTGGTTGTGATCGTTGGTAAATCGTTTAGTGTAACGGTACCCTTAGAGCGAGCACACACCCCACAAGTATTTGCAAACCTTTTGATATCAATACCCATAGAGGGCCACCAAAAACTCCTACTGCCCCCCAGGTAGCTGCAATCCCAGGGTGTGCACTTAACACAGAATCATGAAATTCTTGCAGGAGTGTGAGACGGAAATGTTTGGGTACAAACAATTTACCTGGGGGCTTATTCCTCGGAGTTTGTGCTTGTGCTTCTAAAATCTCTCTCTGTAACTCAGATGAGACCATGTCCTGACCATGACAGTGTGCCTCTCCACTCTTCCTCCAGACTTTGGGACCTTGATTTCCAAATGAAATTCAAAATTTACTTTCATTTGAAAACAACACATTGGACCACTGAGCAACAATCCAATTCTTTTTCTCCTTGGCTCGGGTAAGACTCTTCTGGCATTGTCTATTAGACATGAGTGGCTTTGGATAAGGAAAGTGACACTTGCAGCCCATGTCCTGGATATGTCTGTGTGTGGTGTCTCTTGAAGCAATGACTCCAGCAGCAGTCAACTCCTTGTGAATCTCCCCCAAATTTTGAATGGCTTTTTCTTAACAATCCTGTCAAGGCTGCGGTTATCCCGGTTGCTTGTGCACCTATTTCTACCACACTTTTTCCTTTCATTCCTCAACTAGCATTAATATGCTTGGATACAGCACTCTGTGAACAGCCAGCTTCTTTAGCAATGACCTTTTGTGGCTTACCCTCCTTGTAGAGTGTGTCAAAGACTGCTTTTTGGACATCTGTCAAGTCAGCAGTCTTCTCCATGATTGAGGAGCCTACTGAAACAGACCTTTTTAAATGCTTAGGAAGCCTTTGCAGGTGTTTTTGTTAATTATTCTAATTTACTGAGATAATTACTTTTGGGTTTTCATTGGCTGTAAGCCATAATCATCAAAATTAACAGAAATAAACACTTGAAATAGATCACTCTCTTTGAAATGACTCTATATACTATACGACTTTCACTTTTTGTATTGAAGAACTTAAATAAATTAACGTTTTGATGATATTCTAATTTTGTGAGAAGCACCTGTATGTCTACAAAATGGAGGCTGGCAAAATTTTTAAAAGTGTTTGCTCACTTTTAGAGATTACAGAAATATTCACAGACAAAGTAACACTGTATGTCTAGGAAATTGAGGCTTACAAAATTTTGAAAAGCTTTTTTGCAATTTTACAGATCACATAAATATTCACAAACAAAGTATCACTATATGTTTGAGAAATGAAGGCCTACAAAATGTTTGAAATCTTTTTTGCAGTTTTGCGGATCACAGAAATATTCACAGACGAGATAACACTGAATGTCTGAGAAATGGAGGCTGGCAAAAAATGTTAAAACGTTTGTTCATGTTTAGAAATTACAGAAATATTCACAAAGTAAGGCTAGGTTCAGATTGCGTTAGTGCAATCCGTTTAGCGCGAGCGCTAGCGGATTGCGCTAACGCAATGTCTTTTTCGGGGCCGCGTTCAGGGGTCGCGTTAACGTCCCCGCTCTCGCAGATCCCCGATCTGCGAGAGCGGGGAACGGACCTCTGGCGCGCCGCGGACGCTGCAAGCAGCGTCCGAGGCGCGCTACAAAAGACCGGCACATCGCTAGCGCGTGCCGAAAATGACACGCGCTAGCAATGCGCTCTAACATTGCCGGCAATGGGAGCGCTAACGGACGCGGTGCACGGCGTTAATTTCGCCGTGCAACGCTGTCCGTTAGCGCTATCCCATTAACGCAATGGGAACCTAGCCTAACACTGTCTGTCTTAAAAATGGAATCTCTACACAGAATCGTGTAGAGATCACAGAAATTTGCTCTACTTAACGGAACAGTGTATAGCTGAAAAACGTAGTCCAGGAAAATGCACAGACCTAATCCCTGTCTACAGAATGGATTCTGTCACTCGTCCTGCTCGTGCGACTCTCCCTCCCTATACTAAATGCAGATTGTATGTGTTGCAAATGATTAGCCCTTAGAATGGCTGTCAGTATGATGGCTCAGTTTCAGCACCAGTACCAACTCTACAGGCCTCTGATATTGTTACACTGTGCACATAAACCTTGACAAGCACGCTCTCCAATACAAAGTGTCAGAGAGCTGTTCAATGACATCAGTGTGCCAAAGCGGGTGGTGCCTGTCCTTTCATAACCTCTGATGATGTCACACAGCCATCCAGTCACAGTAATGCTGCAACCAAGATTACAGTGACTCACAGGCAATCCCCGCAAGCTTGTTGCTTGCATAACAGGAGCCAAAGACGCAGGGCAGGGATTCAAGTTTTATATCGAGCACTGCCATTACTCACCAACGAGCACATCCGAGCACCATGATACTTGAGTAATAACCGTGTATCACCGAGCAAGCTCGCTCATCCCTAGCATTTACACAAAGCATACTACTAAAGTAGCACTCAACAGCGCATTTTGACTAGGATACAATTTGCCTGTAAAGTACCCCGGCGTTATGAAGCAGCAGCTTGTCATCAGATATCGCTGTCACTTTACAGCAGTGTGTTATTCCTCAGGTTGAGTCTGAGTTGTGGGCTATGATGGCAGCCATAAAGTACATTGTTAGGCCACTGCAACAAATTGAACGAATTACAGGAATACCCTTTCTTCTGCCGCCGCTATAAAGATTGGCATCTAAGGGGTAAAAGTAAAAGGATCGTTATCGCTGATCTCTGCAGTGTCAGCAGGAGCTCGCCTATATATACCATTCGGGTTCCTGCAGCTGATCGCGGGGTGCACAAGCAGTACCTGCCCTATCAGCTTGACATATGTATCCATCATGGAGCAATTACCGTATTAACAAGTGCTAATGATGGCTAAATGCTTCATGTAGTGTTAAAGAATGTAAGTTCTTGCGTGTGGGGCCATCAAGTGTTTTGTTTGAACTGCTATCTAGTTTGTTTCACTTTAATGATTTTATCTCTCTGTGTAAAGTGCTGCAGAACATTATTTTGTTATAGAATTAAATATTATTATGTTGTAAGGCTATATATTTGACATGATAAAAATGTTGCAATTGTTTGCTTCAATCTGTATTTATTCATAGGATTTCTGTTGTAGTGGTCTACGGTAATATGGGAAAAAATATTTTATTGGCAGTTTTAGAAAAATCATACTAAATACAGCCATTGATCAATTTGTTTGACAGCTAATAAATAAATACCCACAACCCTATCATGCGCCTATTGATGAACAACATTCAGTGCAGGGTATCATAAGCAATTTCATAGAGATTCAGGTCTTTAATAAATATGGAATAAATCAATGATTAGATTAGTGGAGCCCACAGCCCCATAGTGATCTTACACTGATATTACCTCTCTACAGAACCTTCTACATTGTCACCAACATATGATTTTCATATGCAACGTTTTAATAAAAATATAAAAAAGTAAGACTATCAATGGCAGAGAAGCAGAGCAGACACGTCTGTCCACTAGTACAGATCCAATAATTAGCACATTGTGCTTGTGATTGAATCCTCTGCAGAGAATAATGGGATGTGGCTGTCACTAAACTCCACATTCCCTTGTTTTTCTTTAATATTGTCCCTGTCAGGTAGCAGCCTAGGGTTACATTCCTGTGCACTATCAGTGCTTTGATATAAAACAACCATGGCCAGGTCCTTTTAGTTATCTGCTATCTCTCCAGCTTTGTTCAAGCTAGAGATCCATTCGTCTGCTAATTAGCTCTTTGGAGATTTCCCTTTTAAAACTCACTATCACAAAGGACAGGAGCTGTTCAAAAGTTTCCAGCTTCATAGAAAATTCCATATTCATGCACATCCTGTAAAGCCGTCTTTTAAAATTAATAATGGCACGGCACACCAATTTAGCGTAAATAAAGAAGAAGCTAGCTAATAGGTAAAAATCTAAAAGCGCGGGATCGGCGCAGGAATTATAGGTGGACAAGATTGGGGCGTGATAACACCACTTGAAATGAAGCCTCACAAATTAAAAAAATCTATAAATCAATGCAACAGGCGCAATCTCTTCTTCATGTTCCGGTGAACAAATATTGTTCTAGCTGAATATAAAAGTAGCACAAGTTTAGGGTACAAAAAAAAACACACACTGTAAAAACATCAAGAGTGGTCTTACATCAAGGAAGGCCCCGAGGATGTCTTTGTTGTCAACTTCAGAAGAAAAGATAGGAACAGAAGAGGAAACTGGCAGAAGGAATAGATGCCAGAGAGAACTCAAAGGATTAGGTCTGGGTTAGGTGATCGGTATTCGAAAGCAGTCTAGCTTCTGGCTCTGATCTAAGGGAATAGGCTGGCAGCAAAGCCAGAGGGCATAACAGCACAAACACACCTTCAGCACACTGCTGGAGGCTCGCCTCAGTGCCTTAAAATTGTACCAGTAATTAGAAATAAAGGTAGAGAAGAACAATAGGCAAAAGTAAGAGATTTATGAACAATCTTTCCCACTTTTATTTCTGTTCATGCGGGATGTCAGTGATTACTTCTTTTTTTTTTACCTTTAACTATGAATATTTTTTATTCCATTGCAAGACAATGATGCTGTGAGCAGGAGTCCTTATGTGGAGCAGCTCGGTGCTAATGTCTGCGAGATGAAAGTCAAAACATTTTGAATATATTAATGCTATAGCGCAGATGTCTTACTTTTCATTCTTTGCTACTAATCTGGTGTTGCTAATAATGATGCAGATTGTGATGGAAAGATGAAGAGCTGAAAATAGGGAATACAGATGAAATAAAATTGGCCTCAAAGCTTAGATTTGCTTCATAATTTAATCTCTGTAGTTCCCGTGGAGGTAAGAAGTGACTATACATATTGTAATGATTTTTATCAGTCAACATTAAAGAAATTAAAGAAACACTTAAACTTTTAAAGAGATACAATAAAAAAAAAATAAGACGGCGAAAACTTAGCACTCTGTAAAGCAGTCAATCAATGTATGTATGGCTCATTACTTGGAGTCAACATTCTGAAAGGTTGATCTTTAGATTGAACACAACATGTCATTTATTGCTCAGTGTTCGTGGTTACAGTCATTAAATGATAATGATGATATTAAAACTTGTAGTGTAGAATGAACAGTAGCAATGTGAATTTGGATGACTGGAAGGATTGAAAAAAAGAGAGCTAAAGACCCCCATATAAAGAATAAATTCAACCATAGCCAAAGGTATTGGTAGGATTGGCAATCAGCTTATGTGTATGAGGGCCTACTGGCTCTTCCTCTACAGAGGATGTTGGGGAGAGGAAATTTGGAAAGTTTAAAACCAAGAAAGTGATCCTTTTGTTTTTGGAGAACATAAGCTGCTGCCAGAGGAGTCCGACAGAGGCTTACTTCTCTTTCCCAATTAAAAATAAGGACCTGAGTCATTAAGACGGGTGTTTTTCACGTTAGTCTTAATGAGGTAGCAGGAGGGTGCCCTCTTTATTAGGAGGCACTTGCCTCTCAGTGTAACAGGCGAGCCACGAAGTTGTATATGCCTCCGTGTGTGCCCCGCCACAAATCTTACTCTGACTAAAGTAAGACTTGTGGTGTAGCGAACACTACCACACATCATGAATTTGACGAGAGAGGGTCGCCACACTCCATCGTGCCCCTGTCTCACATCTGCGACAACAACTTTGTTGGGGCCTGACAAAAATGGAGTAAAAACACCAAAAGTTTCAAAATGTTTGTGCAGCTTCACATTGTGCAAACGTTTTTCAAATCTTTTTATGTCAGAATTCTAGTGTAAAAGTTTTGATGAATTGGGGCCTAAGTATTTGTCCTAATATCTGCCGAATATTTGGGCACCTTATGGGTCAAGTCAATTTGTCTTACATGTCATGGTAATGCAGCAGGACATGAGCAAAATAATTAGCATGGGGGGATTTGTGTAAGATATCACTAATATCACTAGTTGTTTAGACCTATTGGAATGATTCTGTGGAAACTGCTACAGCATTAATTTTGCATTTACAATGGGGAAAATACACCATGCTCCAAATTATTATGCAAATGACATTTATCTCGGATTTTACTAAATGGTCGGTGGAAATGACAGTCAGTGTAATAAAAGTCATCACCCGTTAGAGTATGTGCAGCGCCCCAGAGTCCTGGTCGTTGCAGTACTGATGCTCCGCCGCTAAGGGGAGTAATGGTACGTCTGATGGCACTGAAGGAGTTCATCTGACCAGGTATCACAGACACCAATACACTTCATAGTCTGGCCTCCAGGGGGAGCTAAGGGTGCTATGTATTAGACCACTCCTCACAATCTGGTAAAACTGGGGGTTAGATAGAAAGTTAGAACAGAAGCCGACTGGGTTGGAACCAGGCAACATCCTGTGGCAGAGGGTGTTGCAGGGGAAGATTCAGGGGGGTCCCTGTCAGGGGTGGGATCCTGACAGAGGCCTAGCGAACAGGAAAGAACGTTAAGGAACCGCGCCTGCACTACATCGCGGCGGTATCTCAAGAAAGGACAAGAAGCGAGGTTTATTGTGGAGAGTGAGAAACGAGATCAAAGCAGAAAGGAGATAACACCAATAGGAGTCGTGCTGTAAGATCGAGGCAACATCCTATTGAGGCGCGTAGCCGGTGGCCGGGAATGCCGAGGAAGTATTGAGCTCCAAGCATTACTTCAAACCAATGGCAGGACAGTTAATTATAGGTTGGCTGTCTCACCTAAATCACCTAAGCAGACATAGGGGGCAACTGTGGGAGAGGGGCGTCACTAGGGTCCCGGAAGAACTCATACGGGTGCGTCCTATCCATATCATCTGGGGGACGGAGAAGAACATCAGAATAGAAATGAGAGTTGTGAGAAAGAACATCAGAAACAGACACAACAGTTGTGAGGACTATCCCGTGGTGCTCAGCAGGGAAGTACTACAACACACAGGCGCTAGAAGGTAGGCACAGATTTCCACCTGCAAAGGGAACTCTGGAGGTGCCATCGGACAGCCCTGTTAACAGTACTCTGGATTGAGGATCTTGAAGCCTTCAGTAAAGAGGTAAAGAGACTGCAACCCTGTGTCCTCATTATTCACCGCGAATTGCACCACGCACCACCACCTACACCTTTCATTGGACGCCCCTTAGCAGGGTCACGGACCGGGTCTAGCCACCGTGACAACCCCAGAACTGAGACAGAGAAGCCCGGTACCGAGTACCTCGTGGCCCTGCGTCTGGGGACACTCCATATACATCGAATTTTATTGAAGAAACCTCCCAATGATAACAGTATAATCTCCAAAATGAATAAAAACTCAAAATGCACTGTTCCAAATTATTAGGCACAGTAGAATTTCTAAACATTTGATATGTTTTAAAGAACTGAAAATGCTCATTTGTGGAATTTGCTGCATTAAGAGGTCACATTCACTGAATAAAAAAATGTATTTAACTCCAAAACATCCTAACGGGCCAAGTTACATGTTAACATAGGAACCCTTCTTTGATATCACCTTCACAATTCTTGCATCCATTGAACTTGTTTTTGGACAAATCAGAAATCACATTGTATGATTTTTCATAATTATTTTGCATTTTATTGCATGAATAATTATTAGTGATGGGCGAGCACTAAAATGCTCGGGTGCTCATTGCTCGGGTCGAGCAAATTGGAATACTCGGGTACTCGGCCAGAACAATGAGCCCAATGAAAGTCTATGGGAGACCCGAGTATTTTTACTGCGATTCCCACCCGGGGGTCCTTTTAAGGTCTAAAAACGTCTGAAAATGATGGAAACACTGCTCAAATGACACAGGAACATCATGGGGATCGCTCCTGGAAGCATTCCTGACTCCTATTTCACAGCCTTAATCATTTTTTTCCGAGATTCATGCCATTTTTCCCGGTGCCACAAAAAACACATGAAAACGAAACCAAAACGGGTTTTGCTTGGAAATATGTCAAGGTACAGCCTTTGCAGGTTAATGACTTGCCTGTAAGGCCAAATATTTAACTCCAGACCGAAAATTTCATCTCCCTCTAAGGCTTAGTTCAGACGCTGTGTTTTTGAAGCGTTTTTCAACTTTAGCATTGTCTTCAACCACTACAAATGCATTGACTGGGAAATGTCATTGTAACATTTAACAACCCTAGCTGGCCATGTGGTGTGTGACACATAAGCAGACCCATCTTGTTTCATTTACGAAGGAGGGACTCTTAAAGTCACAGAGCCTTTTTTTACTGGTGCATAAGGTGGCATTAATCTTATTAAAGGGCCATTGTGAAACAGTGGGTCTCCTAAGCTGTTGTAGCCTATGCTGTGAGTGGATGGGCTGCCAAGAATTATGATGCACCACAATACCCCTGTCATAAGATGTCCAGGGGGGACTCCTGAAAAAGTGTTGCATTGAATTCAAGGCCTGCCCTGCTACCAATTCATATGCATTTCAATAAGCCTTTGAACCCACATACTGGATGGACCCAAGAAAATCCACTTCACAATATGCATTTTGTGCTCCATACTCCTTTCTTTTACACATTGGCAGGAAGGCCAGCCCTGCTACATAGTCAGTCATATGCCCCTTATTAGGCCTTGGAACCCACATACTGGATGGGCCCAGGAAAATCCACTTCACAATGTGCATTTTGTACTTCGTACTCCTTTGTTTTACACATTGGCGGCAAGGCCAGCCCTGCTGCATAGTCAGTCATATGCACCCCATTAGGCCTTGGAACCCACATAGTGGAACCCACATAGACTGTAAGCTGCCAAGTAAAAGTTTGACTGTTTTTACAAATTCAGTGTCCTCTGGATTCTGTGGTGTGAATGTTCTGGACAATAAAAGCCTAGAACCAATGGAGGCCTATGGGCCAAAAGTAAGTGTGATGCACCCCTCATACAGCAGTACTCCTGGAATGGGACATGTTTTATCTGTAGGGTGCCAGAGCAAGCAAAAGCAGTAACTCGCCCATGACTACCTTGCCCAGACACATTACACAGGCAGGCATAAAAGTGTAGGTGGGGAAATTGGAGTGACTGTACATGTGGGGTGCGCTTTTAGAGTGCTGGGCCGCTCGCCTGTTTTAATACTAAGGACATGACTATAAGCTGTAAGCTGGCTTGATGCACTTCACGTTACTGTGTGCCTGTCACCTTACATATTCCTTACCATGTACATCTATAATACTAAGCATCCACCTTCCCTCATGGATGGTATGTGTATAAGACATTGCTCATCAGTATTTTGCACTTGTGCTACCTCTACCTCTTATCATCATGGCACCTGGACTCCAACCCGCAGTATATTGGTATTGTGACCAGGTATTTGTTAGCCATGATTAAGAGAGGGTCAACTGCTTGATATGTGTGCCTAATTTTGTGAGATTACTCTGTTACAACATATTTTACTCTACATTCAATAAAGATGTTATGCTTTATCCATGTGGCTGGTCTAAATAGGCATTTTTGGATTTGTAAGCATTACCTCTATTTTTTCTGTGATTTTCTTTTTACGCCCACTGTATAGGAAAGTGGTAAAATCACCAAATGTTGCACAATAAAAACTCAAGAAAAATCCTTGCTGAATTCCAGCCATTGTCCATACAACTGATCTTTGTAGTGATGATGACTGCTATAAGTATGGGCAACTTCTGCTCCCAGACTGCGATCGCTGTGTGAACAAAAATGTTTATTTAAGGATGATTTAAGCAAACTAATTAGATTCAGGAAAAAACAAATGAGCCATATTTAAGTTTTTGAATCCAACAGAAACAGAAACAGACCTTTTTTCTGCTGGACAAACTCCCTGAGTACCCAAAATATGTCATTTTAGTAGCTGTCCTTCTAAACTATTTAAAAAAAAAGTTACAAAAAGTCATGTTCCATTTTAATAAAAAAATAAAGATTTCCTTGATATGTAGTCACTATTTCACATGACTGTAGTTATGCACCAGGAGAGATGCGCAGTGTCATATGTAGTGCCATGCATCTGTGTATAATCCCCATGTCCTGATATCAGAATGCAACAATTCTACAGATTATTATTTTCCCACAAGACAATAGAAGAAGCCCATTAAAGTACAGTAATATAGTAGGGCAAAGTATATGCTGCCGTCTGATTTGCCCATCTTTTTCGCTGATAATTCTTTCATGAAACATTTCATAAAAATGATTTAAATACATCCACATTGCTGATTTAAAGACCAGTTCTCTGCCTCTGTCATACCGTATATCTACAATGTAGACTATGTTGGAAGCTCATAAATATTACAAGTATCCTTTTTTTTGCTCATTTTCATCATTAGTTTAATGACTGCTCCTCTTAGAAAATAAAATAAATTGGACTTTCTAGAATAATAATAGAAGAGTCATTAGAATCATGTCCTATACAGGATAGGCGTATGTATATACTGATGCCACTACCTGTTCCCTTTTGGCAGTAGCTGTTTGATCAGCTACTTGTAATCTCTATGGATCTCCTTATAGAGGCCTAATTGAGAGATTCCTTTCCTTTTTATTTCAGTCCAAAATTAAAAATGTATGATGGACATTTCATAATGAACTGTAGAATGCAAAAAATAATAATATACGTGTTAATGTTTAAAGAAAATGGCAAATTACTGGTCAAAAATTGTATCAAGATATAATATAATATATTGCTATGAACAGATACAGTTAGGTCCAGAAATATTTGGACAGTGACCGAATCTTTGCGATGTGGACTCTGTGTGCCACTATATTTTATTTAAAATGAGACACCTGAGATGCAATTGAGGTGTAGACTTTCAGGTTTAATTAAAGGGTTTGAACAAAAATATTTATGAAAAGTTTAGGAATGGCAACTATTTTCTATAAAGCCTCCTCATTCCAGGAGCTCTAAAGTAATTGGACAAATCAACTTTACCATAAATAAAATGTTCCTGTTTAATACTTTGTAGAGAATACTTTGCAGTAATGGCGGTCTGAAGTGTGGAAGCCATGGACGTCACCAAACACTGTATTTCCTCCTCTGTGATGCTTTGTCAGGCCTTTACTACACCGGACTTCAATTGATGTTTGCTTGTGGGTCTTTCTGTCTTAAGGTTTGTCTCAAGCATGTTTAATACATGCTTGATGGGGATCTAGTGATTGACTCGGCCATTGCAGAATATTCCACTTCTCTGCCTTAAAAAACTCCTGAGTTTTGGATCATTGTCCACCTGTACTGTGAAGTACCATCTAATCAACCTTCCAGCATTTGGTTAAATCTGAGGAGAAATCTGAGGGGCAGGCATACCGCCATTTCTTAGTAACCAACCTTCCCATCCCCCCACCTCCCCGAGAGGAAAGATTCTGAGAACAGGGGTCTGCAGTCTTGTCCAGAGCAGAGTTGTGCATGCTCGGCCTCTGCTATCTTCATTAACGATAAAGTTGCTGAGCGCTGCGCTCGGCTATTTCCATTATTTCCATAGACAATGAATAGAGCAGAAGTGATTCATGCGCCCCTCCAATTCATACATGGCTGAGCTGCAGAGTCCTGTTTTCAGGATTGCTGGGACTCCCAGTGATCAGTCCCTCAAAAGTCAGTAAGTTATCCCTTATCATCGGGATTTGGGATAACTTGATTTATTTGGGGAATAATCCTTTATCAAGATACCAGATGTTATAGATACCAGACATATAATATAATATATAAATGTTTGGGCTCAGCAGAACTGAATCCTAGCAGAGATATATATCTCCATCTCAGTAAGAAAATATGAAACTATATACTTTTAGAGATGTGGAGGGAGCCAAATAGAACTTTTACTATGGTGTCCTGTGAACTCTATGTAAGTCCTGCTTGCAGGGTGGTGATAATGAGGGCAATTCGGCCTCTTGCTAAGAGCCCAAGGCTCCGGGAGTCCCATGGTTAGATTGTCCTCATCATAAGTGGCATGCTGGGCAGGGAGTAGGGCCCAGACATATTTCTCTTACAGGGCTCCAAGCTGTCAGGCTGCTTTCACACATCAGCTTTTTTGCCATAAGGCACAATCCGGTGAATTTTTGAAAAAACGGATCTGGTCAAATTGTGAAAAACTGATGCGACAGATCCGTTTTTTGCTGGATCCGTTTTTTTGTTTGTTTTTTTTTAACCCGGGGACAGAGTTTGGACTTCCTGTTCCGGGGGGGGGGGGGGGGAGAGAGAAAGAGAGAGGGACCAGAATGGAAAACTCATGATTTGAATGGAAAATGCGTGTTTTGTGTAAAAGCTAGATCCAGTCACCGGATTCGGTCATTTCACCTCACGTTTCATATGTTTTGCACCGGATCCATCGCTGGCCGTTTGTTTGCTAGACAGAAAAAACGTTCTTATGTACGTTTTCTCCGGCCGCCGTAAAAAATTTTTTTAGACAGATCCACCAAAAAACGGATGAAGTGTGAGGCCATCCGTCACAATCCAGCGCTAATACAAGTCTATGAGAAAAATTTGCCGCCGGATCCATTTTTTAAAAAATTCGCCGGATTGTGCCTGACGGCAAAAAACTGATGTGTGAAAGTAACATCAGTGTTCGCCCCTGATACAGCTGCTTCTGTTTTTAGTTATATCAGTAATAAACATTAGTTACTCAGTGGCATTGGAAGCCATGCATGTCCATTACATCACACTGCCTCCACCATATTTTACAGAGATGTGGCATGCCTTGGATCATGAGCTGCTCCAAGCCTTCTCCAAACTTTCTTTTTCAAATCATTTTTGTACAGATTGATCTTAGTTTCATCTGCCCAAAGAATGGTTCTCCATTATCAGTCTAGCTTCATTACATTTTTTTGGCAGTCTAATCTGGCCTTTCAATTTTTAAGGTTGATTAATGGTCTTCTCTTTATGGTAGACCTAGATACTGAAACACCTACTTCCTGGAGTGTACTTCACTTGGGTGGATGTTGTGAAGGTTTTTTTCTTTACCATGGAAAGGATTCTATGATCATCCAGCACTGTTGTCTTCCATGTACCTCCACCCTTTTTGAGCTCCCAAGCTCACTAGTGCACTCTTTATTATGCAGAATATACCAAACTGTTGGTTTGACCACTCCTGATATTTCTGCTTCTCTCTGTGATGGATTTTATCTTTCTTTTCAGCCTAATGATAATCTGCTTCTCTTCCACTGAGAGTTCCTTTGACTGCATGATGTGCGTTTACAGCAACAGCTTCCAAATACAATTGCCACACCAGGAATTAGCTCCAGACCTTTTACATGCTTAAATGATTATGGATTTATGACGGAATAGTTCATGCAGACCATTAAAGAACTTCATTCCATAAATGTTTATACTTATCTCCTTGTCTATATAGCATTATTTATTTATTTATTTATTAGGCTTTGCTTATATATATAGTAGTTCCCTATAAGTATGTCTTTGGAGTGTGGGAGGAAACCGGAGTACCTGGAGGAAACCCACGCAAACACGGGGAGAACATACAAACTCCTTGCAGATGTTGTTATTGGTGGGTAACATAGTTTTAAAAGCTTAAAACTGTTGTAAGATAAGGGATTGTCCAACTTTTGGGACATTGTTTCATTAAATGCTTGTCATTTCAGCGCTAAATTATTTTTGCTACTGGGCTTTAATTAAAATGTTGCACCATTTGCTTATAGTCTTTTATTGCACTCTCCATAGTTGGCTGCAGAAAAAGTTCACTATAAAAGTGTAATGGGGAATTTGTAACTCTTTTATCCGCATTTTTTCTGCACACCTCTGTGTGTGTTGATTTAGGATCACAGGCCACATCAAAGTTGAACGCGCAGGGAAACAAAGAGCCTGTAAGAGCAACATTTTTAACCCCTTAAGCCCCGAGGGTGGTTTGCACGTTAATGACCGGGCCAAATTTTACAATTCTGACCACTGTCCCTTTATGAGGTTATAACTCTGGAACGCTTCAACGGATCTTGGCGATTCTGACTTTGTTTTCTCAAGACATATTGTACTTCATGATAGTGGCAAAATTTATTCGATATAACTTGCGTTTATTTGTAAAAAAATGGAAATTTGGCAAAAATGTTGAAGGTTTTGCAATTTTCCAACTATGAATTTTAATGCCCTTAAATCATAGAGATATGTCACGGAAAATACTTAATACGTAACATTTCCCACATGTCTACCTTACATCTGCACAATTTTGGAACCAAAATTTTTTTTGTTAGGGAGTTATAAGGGTTAAAAGATGACCAGCAATTTCTCATTTTTACAACACATTTTATTTTAGGGACCACATCTCATTTGAAGTCATTTTGAGGGGTCTATATGATAGAAAATAACCAAGTGTGACACCATTCTAAAAACTACACCCCTCAAGGTGCTCAAAACCACATTCAAGAACTTTATTAACCCTTCAGGTGTTTCACAGGAATTTTTGGAATGTTTAAAAAAAATGAACATTTAACTTTTTTTCACACAAAATTTATTTCAGCTCCAATTTGTTTTATTTTACCAATGGTAACAGGAGAAAATGGACCCCAAAAGTTTTTGTACAATTTGTCCTGAGTACGCTGATACCCCATATGTGGAGTACACCACTGTTCGGGCGCATGGCAGAGCTCGGAAGGGAAGGAGCGCCATTTGACTTTTCAATGCAAAATTGACTGGAATTGAGATGGGACGCCATGTTGCGTTTGGAGAGCCCCTGATGTGCCTAAACATTGAAACCCCCCACAAGTGACACCATTTTGGAAAGTAGACCCCTTAAGGAACTTATCTAGATGTGGGGTGAGCACTTTGACCCAACAAGTGCTTCACAGAAGTTTATAATGCAGAGCGTTAAAAATAAAAAATGATATTTTTTCACAAAAATGATATTTTCGCCCCCAATTTTTTATTTTCCCAAGGGTAAGAGAAGAAATTGGACCGCAAAAGTTGTTGTGCAATTTGTCCTGAGTATGCTGATACCCCATATGTGGGGGTAAACAACTGTTTGGGTGCATGGCAGAGCTCGGAAGGGAAGGAGCGCCGTTTGACTTTTCAATGCAAAATTGAATGGAATTGAGATGGGACACCATGTCGCGTTTGGAGAGCCCCTTATGTGCCTAAACATTAAAAACCCCCACAAGTGACACCACTTTGGAATGTAGACCCCCTAAGGAACTTACCTAGATGTGTTTTGAGAGCTTTGAACCTCCAAGTGTTTCACTACAGTTTATAACGCAGAGCCGTGAAAATAAAAATTCTTTTTTTTTTCACAAAAATGATTTTTTAGCCCCCAGTTTTGTTGTTGTCCAATTTGTCTTGAGTACGCTGATACCCCATATGTGGGGGGAACCACTGTTTGGGCGCATGGCAGAGCTCGGAAGGGAAGGAGCGCCATTTGGAATGCAGACTTAGATGGATTGGTCTGCAGGCGTCACGTTGCATTTGCAGAGCCCCTGATGTACCCAAACAGTATAAACCCCCAAGAGGTGACCCCATATTGGAAACTAGACCTCCCAAGGAACTTATCTAGATGTGTTGTGAGAACTTTGAACACCCAAGTGTTTCACTACAGTTTATAACGCAGAGCCGTGAAAATAAAAATTATTATTTTTTCCACAAAAATTATTTATTAGCCCCCAGTTTTGTATTTTCACAAGGGTAAAAGGATAAATTGGACCCCAATAGTTGTTGTCCAATTTGTCATGAGTACGCTGATATCCTATATTTGGGGGGAACCACTGTTTGGGCGCATGGCAGAGATCGGAAGGGAAGGAGTGCCATTTGGAATGGAGACTTAGATGGATTGGTCTGCAGGCGTCATGTTGCATTTGTAGAGCCCCTGATGTACCCAAACAGTAGAAACCCCCCACACATGACCCCATATTGGAAACTAGAACTCCCAAGGAACTTATATAGATGTGTTGTGAGAACTTTGAACCCCCAAGTGTTTCACTACAGTTTACAACGCAGAGCCGTGAAAATAAAAAATATTTTTTTTCCCACAAAAATGATTTTTAGTCCCCCAAATTTTTATTTTCCCAAGGATAACAAGAGAACTTGGACTGCAAAAGTTGTTGTCCAATTTGTCCCGAGTACGCTGATACCCCATATGTTGGGGTAAACCCCTGTTTGGGCACATGGGAGAGCTCAAAAGGGAAGGAGCACTGTTTTACTTTTTCAACGCAGAATTGTCTGGAATTGAGATCGGACGCCATGTCGCGTTTGGAGAGCCCCTGATGTGCCTGAACAGTGGAAACTCCCCAATTCTACCTGAAACCCTAATCCAAACACACCCCTAACCCTAATCCCAACGGTAACCCTAACCACACCCCTAACCCTGACACACCCCTAACTCTAATCCCAACCCTAATCCCAACCGTAAATGTAATCCAAACCCTAACGCTAACTTTAGCCCCAACCCTAACCCTAAATTTAGCCCCAATCCTAACCCTAACTTTAGGCCCAACCCTAACTTTAGTCCCAACCGTAACCCTAACTTTAGCCCCAACCCTAACCCTAACTTTAGCCCCAACCCTAACCCTAACTTTAGGCCCAACCCTAAACCTAGCCCTAACCCTAGCCCTAACCCTAACCCAAGCCCCTAACCCTAGCCCTAACCCGAACCCTAACCCTAGCCCTAACCCTAGCCCTAACCCTAGCCCTAACCCTAATGGGAAAATGGAAATAAACACATTTTTTTAATTTTATTATTTTTCCCTAACTAAGGGGGTGATGAAGGGGGGTTTGATTTACTTTTATAGTGTTTTTTATATCGGATTTTTATGATTGGCAGCTGTCACACACTAAAAGACGCTTTTTATAGCAAAAAAGTTTTTGCGTCTCCACATTTTGAGACCTATAATTTTTCCATGTTTTGGTCCACAGCATCATGTGAGGTCTCGTTTTTTGCGGGACAAGTTGACGTTTTATTGGTAACATTTTCGGGCACGTGACATTTTTTGATCGCTTTTTATTCCGATTTTTGTGAGGCAGAATGACCATAAACCAGCTATTCATGAATTTCTTTTGGGGGAGGTGTTTATACCTTTCCACGTTTGGTAAAATTGATAAAGCAGTTTTATTAGTCGGGTCAGTCCGATTACAGCGATATCTCATTTATATCACTTTTTTAATGTTTTGGCGCTTTTATACGATAAAAGCTATTTTTTAGAAAAAATAATTATTTTGGCATCGCTTTATTTTGAGGACTATAACGTTTTTATTTTTTTGCTTATGATGCTGTATGGTGGCTCGTTTTTTGCGGGACAAGATGATATTTTCAGCGGTACCATGGTTATTTATATCTGTCTTTTTGATCGCGTGTTATTTCACTTTTTGTTCAGCGGTATGATAATAAAGCGTTGTTTTTTGGCTCGTTTTTTTTTTCTTACGGTGTTTACTGAAGGGGTTAACTAGTGGGACAGTTTTATAGGTTGGGTCGTTATGGACGCGGCGATACTAAATATGTGTACTTTTATTTATTTATTTATTTTTATTTAGATAATGAAATGTATTTATGGGAATAATATTTTTTTTTCTTTATTTAGGAATTTTTTTTTTTTTTACACATGTGGAATTTTACTTTTTTACTTTGTCTCAGGGGGGGACATCACAGATCGCTGATCTGACAGTTTGCACAGCACTTACCAGCGCCTGCTCTGGACCCGGAAGTAATCCCTGCAGGACCCGGATGCAGCCCTGCGGCCATTTTGGATCCGGGGCCTGCAGGGATAGGAGGTAAGAGATGCTCGGAGCGTTGCTCCGGGGGTCTCAGGGAAGCCCGCAGGGAGCCCCCTCCCTGCACGATGCTTCCCTATACCACCGGAACACTGTGATCATGTTTGATCGCAGTGTGCCGGGGGTTAATGTGCCGGGGGCGGTCCGTGCCGGATGTCAGCTGCGATAGTCAGCTGACACCCGGCCGCGATCGGCCGCGCTCCCCCCGTGAGCGCGGCTGATCGCTATGACGTACTATCCCGTCAGTGGGAATTAAGGCCCACCCCACCTCGACGGGATAGTACGTCATATGGGATTAAGGGGTTAATGAAACGCAATTGAAAACATGAATTTTAGGTCCAAAATTCATGGCCTTTTTTTTCATTTGCCATACAATTCCAGAGATAGTCAAACAATCAAAAAAGAGAGATATGCATAACAGTGGGATCAACCTTCAAAAAATTACAACTTTATTAATACAAAAAAGGCACGACAGAGCAAGACATACATTTAAAAACAGTTAAAAGACCAAAAAAAGGACAAACAGCATATGGCTGATAAGCCACATGCAACCCCCCAGACAGTTGGAAGCAAATGCCATCAAGCACCAAACAGTTCAGAAAACATTAATAACAAGATAATGCATGTACACATGTTTAAACATAAGCACTAATATATGTCTGTCTGCTGCCAGCTATCCCGTATAGGCATGAAGCAAATATACAAAAATGAAGTACAAAAATTAGGTAACTTCCACCTCCCAAACCTATTTATTCCATATAAGCCATAACATCACATGAAATGTTCCCTAAGAACCTGGGGACAGAACGACCGTATATAAGTCAGAGTATGCCCCATGTTGTGAACTCTGTTTTCGGGCTCCCTCTTGTGGTCACAGGTGGTATTGTGTGAGTTTTGTTTTTGGGCTCCCCCTGGTGGCTTTGTTTGTTATCCTGCGGATCTGTGGCTGAATCAGCTGCCTCGTTATGCACTAGGGAGTTTCCTATTTAGCTCTGCTTCACCTCCACTTGTTGCCGGCTGTCGATGTATTCAGTGCTATTCTGATCTCCCCTGATTATCTTCGTTTTCAGTCTCTTCTGGAGAAGCTAAGTTTCTGTTTGATTATTTTTTGCTCATCAGTAGTGTTGAGCATTCCGATACCGCAAGTATCGGGTATCGGCCGATACTTGCGGGTATCGGAATTCCGATACCGAGATCCCATACTTTTGTGGTATCGGGTATCGGTATCGAAACAACATTAATGTGTAAAATAAAGAATTAAAATAAAAAATATTGCTATACTCACCTCTCCGACGCAGCCTGGACCTCACCGAGGGAACCGGCAGCGTTCTTTGCTTAAAATGCGCGCTTTTCCTTCCTTCCGTGACGTCACGGCTTATGATTGGTCGCGTGCCGCCCATGTGGCCGCGACGCGACCAATCACAGCAAGCCGTGACGTAATTTTCAGGTCCTTCTAGGCATTCAGTATTTTAAAATTACGTTCCGGCTTTGTGATTGGTCGCGTCGCGGTCACATGGGCGACGCGACCAATCACAAGCCGTGACGTCACGGGAGGCAGGAAACGCGCGCATTTTTAAAATTATGTCGCGGCTTGTGATTGGTTGTGTGCCGCCCATGTGACCGCGACGCGACCAATCACAGCAAGCCGTGATGTAATTTCAGGTCCTGATGCCTATCTCTTATGATTGGCTTATGATTGGTCACGGCGCCATGTTGCCGGGACGCGGACCAATCACAGTAAGCCGTGACGAAATTACGTCACGGCTTGCTGTGATTGGTCCGCGTCCCGGCAACATGGACGCCATTAACCAATCACAAGCCGTGACGTCACGGGAGGCTGGACACGCGCGTTTTTTAAAAAGTGCGCAAGTCCAGCCTCCCGTGACGTCACGGCTTGTGATTGGTTAATGGCGGCCATGTTGCCGGGACGCGGACCAATCACAGCAAGCCGTGACGTAATTTCGTCACGGCTTGCTGTGATTGGTCCGCGTCCCGGCAACATGGCCGCCCTGACCAATCACAAGCCGGGAATTCACGTAACCAAGTAAAAGCGCGAATTTTAAACAAACAACGCTGCCGGTTCCCTCGCTGAGGTCCCGGCTGCGTCGGACAGGTGAGTATAGCGATATTTTTTATTTTAATTCTTTCTTTTACACATTTATATGGTTCCCAGGGCCTGAAGGAGAGTTTCCTCTCCTTCAGACCCTGGGAACCATCAGGAATACCGTCCGATACTTGAGTCCCATTGACTTGTATTGGTATCGGGTATCGGTATCGGATTGGATCCGATACTTTGCCGGTATCGGCCGATACTTTCCGATACCGATACTTTCAAGTATCGGACGGTATCGCTCAACACTAGTTGTGTTTCTACTGTGGTGATTCAACACATGTTATCTCAGCATGCTCTAAACGTTTAAAGAAAAAAGTTAATCCTGTCGCCATTGGTACTTTTCAGCCTAAGTTTATTTTGTCTGTGACTTTAATTTGTTCATTATCTTCTTACTCAGTTATGGCTTTTGTGGATTCTGGTGCTGCTTTAAGTCTGATGGATTTGTCGTTTGCCAAGCGCTGCGGTTTTGTCCTGGAGCCTTTGGAAAATCCTATTCCTCTTAGAGGAATTGATTCTACGCCATTGGCAGAGAATAAACCTCAGTATTGGACGCAGGTGACCATGTGCATGACTCCTGTACATCAGGAGGTGATTCGTTTTTTGGTACTGCATAAAATGCATGATGTTGTCGTTTTGGGTCTGCCATGGTTACAGGCCCATAATCCAGTTTTAGATTGGAAAGCTATGACTGTGTCTAGTTGGGGGTGTCAGGGGATTCATGGCGATTCTCCATTGGTGTCTATTGCTTCTTCTACTCCTTCTGAGATCCCTGAGTTTTTGTCAGACTTTCAGGATGTATTTAATGAGGCCAGGTCCAGTGCCCTTCCTCCTCATAGGGACTGTGATTGTGCTATAGATTTGATTCCTGGTAGTAAGTTTCCTAAGGGACGACTCTTTAATTTATCTGTGCCAGAGCATGCCGCGATGCGGAGTTATATCAAGGAGTCTTTGGAGAAGGGACATATTCGCCCATCCTCGTCCCCTCTTGGTGCAGGATTCTTTTTTGTGGGCAAGAAAGACGGGTCTCTGAGACCTTGTATTGATTATCGTCTTCTGAATAAGATCACTGTTAAATTTCAGTATCCTTTGCCATTGTTGTCTGATTTGTTTGCTCGGATTAAGGGATCCAGTTGGTTCACCAAGATAGATCTTCATGGTGCGTATAACCTTGTGCGCATAAAGCAGGGAGATGAATGGAAAACGGCATTTAATACGCCTGAGGGTCATTTTGAGTACCTGGTGATGCCTTTCGGATTATCTAATGCTCCTTCTGTGTTTCAGTCCTTCATGCATGACATCTTCCGGAAATATCTGGATAAATTTATGATTATTTATCTGGATGATATTTTGTTTTTTTCTGATGATTGGGAGTCCCATGTGAACCAGGTCAGGATGGTGTTTCAGGTTTTACGGGAGAATGCTCTATTTGTGAAGGGCTCAAAATGTATCTTTGGGGTACAGAAGGTTTCTTTTTTGGGTTTTATTTTTTCCCCTTCTACTGTGGAGATGGATCCAGTTAAGGTCCGTGCCATTCATGACTGGACTCAGCCCACGTGCTTGATAAAGGTCATTGGACCGAAACGTCGCCGCAGGAAGCAGATTAAAAAACGTAAGACTATCATCACTGTCCGTTGTGGCGCTGTCTTTTTTCTATTTTTGCTATGGACTCAGCCCACGTCTGTTAAGAGCCTGCAGAAGTTCTTGGGCTTTGCTAATTTTTACCGTCGTTTTATCGCTAATTTCTCCAGCGTGGTTAAACCTTTGACGGATATGACCAAGAAGGGTTCTGATGTTGCGAATTGATCTCCTGCGGCCGTGGAGGCCTTTCGGGAGCTGAAGCGTCGGTTTACTTCAGCGCCAGTCTTGTGCCAGCCGGATGTCTCTCTTCCCTTCCAAGTTGAAGTTGATGCTTCTGAAATTGGTGCAGGGGCTGTTTTGTCGCAAAAAAGTTCTGATGGCTCCGTGATGAAGCCATGCGCCTTCTTTTCAAGGAAATTTTCGCCTGCTGAGCGGAACTACGATGTTGGTAATCAGGAGTTGTTGGCCATGAAGTGGGCATTTGAGGAGTGGCAACATTGGCTCGAGGGAGCCAGACATCGTGTGGTGGTCTTGACTGATCATAAAAATCTGATTTACCTCGAGTCTGCCAAGCGCCTGAATCCTAGACAGGCCCGTTGGTCGTTGTTTTTCTCCCGTTTTGACTTTGTGGTCTCGTACCTGCCTGGTTCGAAGAACGTGAAGGCTGATGCACTTTCTAGGAGTTTTGTGCCTGATTCTCCGGGAGTCTCTGAGCCGGCTGGTATTCTCAGAGAGGGAGTAATTTTGTCTGCCATTTCCCCAGATTTGCGACGAGGGCTGCAAAAATTTCAGGCTGATAGGCCTGATCGTTGTCCACCAGAGAGATTGTTTGTCCCTGATGGATGGACCAACAGAGTTATTTCTGAGGTTCATTCTTCGGTGTTGGCGGGACATCCTGGGATTTTTGGTACCAGAGATTTGGTGGCCAGGTCCTTTTGGTGGCCTTCCTTGTCGCGGGATGTGCGTTCTTTTGTGCAGTCCTGTGGGATTTGTGCTCGGGCTAAGCCTTGCTGTTCTCGTGCCAGCGGGTTGCTTTTGCCCTTGCCTATCCCAAAGAGGCCTTGGACGCACATTTCCATGGATTTCATTTCGGATCTTCCGGTGTCTCGGAAGATATCTGTCATCTGGGTGGTGTGCGATCGTTTTTCTAAAATTGGCCATTTGGTGCCCTTGCCTAAGTTGCCTTCCTCCTCTGATTTGGTTCCTTTGTTCTTTCAGAATGTGGTTCGTTTGCATGGCATCCCTGAGAATATTGTGTCTGACAGAGGATCCCAGTTTGTGTCCAGATTCTGGCGATCCTTTTGTGCTAAGATGGGTATTGATTTGTCTTTTTCGTCGGCTTTTCATCCTCAGACTAATGGCCAGACCGAGCGAACTAATCAGACGTTAGAGACTTATTTGAGATGTTTTGTTTCTGCTGATCAGGACGACTGGGTTACCTTTTTGCCACTGGCCGAGTTTGCCCTTAATAATCGGGCTAGTTCTGCCACCTTGGTTTCACCCTTTTTCTGCAACTCTGGTTTTCATCCTCGTTTCTCCTTGGGTCAGGTTGAACCTTCTGACTGTCCTGGGGTTGATTCTGGGTGGATAGGTTGCAGCGGATTTGGAACCATGTGGTGGACAATTTGAAATTGTCACAAGACAAGGCCCAGCGGTTTGCCAACCGCCGCCACGGTGTGGGTCCCCGACTTCGTGTTGGGGATTTGGTTTGGTTGTCTTCTCGGCATGTTCCTTTGAAAGTCTCCTCTCCTAAGTTCAAGCCTCGCTTTATCGGTCCTTATAAGATTTTGGAAATCCCTAACCCGGTGTCATTTCGCTTGGACCTTCCAGCGTCTTTTGCTATTCATAATGTGTTCCATAGGTCCTTGTTGCGGCGGTACGTGGTGCCTATGGTTCCTGCTGTTGAGCCTCCTGCCCCGGTTTTGGTTGAGGGCGAGTTGGAGTACGTGGTGGAGAAGATTCTGGATTCTCGTATCTCTAGACGGAAACTCCAGTATTTAGTTAAGTGGAAAGGCTATGGTCAGGAGGATAATTCCTGGGTTGTCGCCTCTGATGTTCATGCGGCTGAGTTGGTTCATGCCTTTCACGCTGCTCATCCTGATCGCCCTGGGGGTCTTGGTGAGGGTTCGGTGACCCCTCCTCAAGGGGGGGTACTGTTGTGAACTGTGTTTCTGGGCTCCCTCTGGTGGTCACTAACGGTATTGTGTTAGGTATGTCTTGTTGCAGGCCTGAGCTCCAGCTGTGTCGTTAAGCAGCGGGTGTTTCCTATTTGAGTCTCCTCTGGACTCAGTCTCTTGCCTGGCATCGTTGTATCCAGACCTATTTGGTCTCCTTCGGATTCCTTTCAGTCTGCCTCATGCAAGAAAAGCTAAGTCTGTTTTGTACAATTTGGATCGTTTGCATTATTCAGTGTTTTTGTCCAGCTTGCTTTACATTTGATTTTTGACTCGCTGGAAGCTCTAGGGGGCTGATATTCTCCCTCCACACCGTCAGTCGGTGTGGGGGTTCTTGAATGTTCAGCGTGGATGTTTTGTAGGGTTTTCTGCTAACCGCATAGTCCACTATCTATTTTCTGCTATCTAGACTATTGGGCCTCACTTTGCTGAATCTAGTTCATCTCTACGTTTGTGTTTTCCTCTTGCCTCACCGTTATTATTTGTTGGGGGCTTTCTATATCTTTGGGGTTCAATTTCTCTGGAGGCAAGCGAGGTCTTATTTTTTCCCTCTAGGGGTAGTCAGTTCTCCGGCTGGCTCGAGACGTCTAGAACCAACGTAGGCACGTTCACCGGCTACTTTTAGTTGTTTGTGTCAGGATCAGGTATGCTGTTAGCCCAGTTTCCACCTCCCTAGAGCAGTATTTATATTTTTGCTATCTTGCCGGAATATCAGAGATCCTCTGCCATTGGGATCATAACACATAACAGTACAGCCGGCCCATAAAGTGTTAATTGCATGGCAGAAGCAGGAGAAGAGAAGCCTTGAGGATTTTTTTATTTTTTTTTGCTGCCGTGTGTCTAGCTGCTGTGTGTCTAGCTTCTCTCCTCCTCTTAATCTTGGTGTGGCTCTGAGTTCAGCTGCTGACATGGATATCCAGAGTTTGGCCTCCAGTGTAGATCATCTTGCTGCAAGGGTACAAAGTATTCAGGATTTTGTTGTTCACAGTCCTATGTCAGAGCCTAGAATACCTATTCCGGAGTTGTTTTCTGGAGATAGATCTAGGTTCCTGAATTTTAAGAACAATTGTAAATTGTTTCTTTCTTTGAAACCTCGTTCCTCTGGTGATTCCGTTCAGCAAGTTAAGATTATTATTTCTTTCTTGCGCGGCGACCCTCAAGATTGGGCCTTCGCATTGGCGCCAGGGGATCCTGCATTGCTCAGTGTGGATGCGTTTTTTTCTGGCCCTTGGATTGCTCTATGAGGAACCTAATCTTGAGAACCAGGCTGAAAAAGCTTTGTTGGCCCTCTCTCAGGGGCAAGATGAAGCAGAGGTGTATTGCCAGAAATTTCGGAAATGGTCAGTGCTTACTCAATGGAATGAGTGTGCCCTGGCTGCAAATTTCAGAAAGGGTCTTTCTGAAGCCATTAGGAATGTCATGGTGGGGTTCCCTACGCCTGCAGGTCTGAATGAGTCAATGACTCTGGCCATTCAGATTGATCGGCGTTTGCGGGAGCGCAAACCTGCGCACCATTTGGCGGTGTCTTCTGAACAGACACCTGAGTCTATGCAATGTGATAGAATTCTGACCAGAAGTGAACGGCAAAATTATAGACGGCAAAATGGGTTGTGCTTTTATTGTGGTGGTCTTGACTGATCACAAAAATCTGATTTATCTCGAGTCGGCCAAGCGGCTGAATCCTAGACAGGCTCGTTGGTCGTTGTTTTTCTCTCGTTTTGATTTCGTGGTCTCGTACCTGCCTGGTTCGAAGAATGTGAAGGCTGATGCTCTTTCTAGGAGTTTTGTGCCTGACTCTCCTGGAGATTCTGAGCCGGCTGGTATCCTCAGAGAAGGGGTGATTTTGTCTGCCATCTCCCCAGATTTGCGACGAGTGCTGCAGGAGTTTCAGGCTGATAGACCTGACCGTTGTCCACCGGAGAGACTGTTTGTCCCAGATAGATGGACCAATAGAGTTATTTCCGAGGTTCATTCTTCGGTGTTGGCAGGCCATCCTGGAATATTTGGTACCAGAGATTTGGTGGCCAGGTCCTTTTGGTGGCCTTCCTTGTCGCGGGATGTGCGTTCCTTTGAGCAGTCTTGTGGAATTTGTGCTCGGGCTAAGCCTTGCTGTTCTCGTGCCAGTGGTTTGCTGTTACCTTTGCCTGTCCCGAAGAGGCCTTGGACGCACATTTCCATGGATTTTATTTCAGATCTCCCTGTCTCTCAGAGAATGTCTGTCATCTGGGTGGTGTGTAGGGTTGATCGAAACGGATCGTTCATTTTCATAAGTCGCCGACTTTTGGCAAAGTCAGCGTCTCATGAAACCGAGCCGATCCCTGTGTGGGGTCGGCCATGCGGTACGCGACTTTCGCGCCAAAGTCGCGTTTCAATGACGCTAAAAGCGCCATTTCTCAGCCAATGAAGTTGGACGCAGAGTGTGGGCAGCGTGATGACATAGATCTCAGTCCCCACCATCTTAGAGAAGGGCATTGCAGTGATTGGCTTGCTTTCTGCGGCGTCACAGGGGCTATAAAGGGGCGTTCCCGCCGACCGCCATCTTACTGCTGCTGATGTGAGTGTAGGGAGAGGTTGCTGCCGCTTCTTCAGAAGCAGGGATAGTGATAGGCAGGGTACATAAAGCTGCAAACCGCTTGTGCTGTAGCGATTTCCACTGTCCAACACCACCTTTTGTTTGCAGGGACAGTGGAAGCTACATTTTTTTTTCCTCAGCGCTGTCGCTCATTGGGCTGCCCTAGAAGGCTCCCTGACCCTGATAGCTGCGTTGCTGTGCCTGTGTGTGTACGACGCTGTGCAAACCAACTGCTTTTTTCAAAGCACAAATCCTGTATTTCCTTCCTTTCTGCACAGCTATCTTGTGTGTTTGTCCACACTTTTGTGTGCAGCATTCTTTTTTCTAGCTGCCTGCCATACTTTTCTGAGATAACTGCAGGGAGATAAATCTTGGCAAGTCTGCCTCCGTGCCATTGCTGTGGGTGGCATCTCACTCTCATTGTGTGGCACCGAAAAAACCACTGTGTGATACTTGGCCATTTTTTTTGGGGGGGGGTAAATTCTCCCTTTTCAAAAAAAAAAAGTTAGTGGGAGATAAATCTTGGCAAGTCTGCCTCCGTGCCATTGCTGTGGGTGGCATCTCACTCTCATTGTGTGGCACCAAAAAAACCACTGTGTGATACTTGGCCATTTTTTTTTTTGTCTAAATTCTCCCTTTTCAAAAAAAAAAAAGTTAGTGGGAGATAAATCTGGGCAAGTCTGCGTCCGTGCCATTGCTGTGGGTGGCATCTCACTCTCATTGTGTGGCACCGAAAAAACCACTGTGTGATACTTGGCCATTTTTTTTTTTTTTGTCTAAATTCTCCCTTTTCAAAAAAAAAAAGTTAGTGGGAGATAAATCTTGGCAAGTCTGCCTCCGTGCCATTGCTGTGGGTGGCATCTCACTCTCATTGTGTGGCACCAAAAAAACCACTGTGTGATACTTGGCCATTTTTATTTTTTTTTGTCTAAATTCTCCCTTTTCAAAAAAAAAAAAGTTAGTGGGAGATAAATCTTGGCAAGTCTGCCTCCGTGCCATTGCTGTGGGTGGCATCTCACTCTCATTGTGTGGCACCGAAAAAACCACTGTGTGATACTTGGCTATTTTTTTTTGGGGGGGGGGGTAAATTCTCACTTTTCAAAAAAAAAATAGTTAGTGGGAGATAAATATTGGCAACTCTGCCTCCGTGCCAGTCCTGTGTGTGGCATCTGTCTCTCATTGTGTCCCACCGAAAAGCAGTGTGTAATACTGGTCCTTTTTGTTTTTTGGGGGTAAATTCTCCCTTTTCAAAAAAAAAAAAAAAAAGTTAGTGGGAGATAAATATTGCTACTCATCTATGGCATCTGCTATCAGTAATCCTTTTTGACAGGCCTCCTGATGAACCGGAGAGCGGGGAAACGCGTTGAGGCGCAACACATTGCGATAAGTAACATGCAATAGTGTGGACTAGTCACAGAGTACCGCGTTAAGCTATCATGCAAAACTGTGGATATTATTAACATACTCTTAAATCTGGCTAAACGTATTTTCATGTGGGTACCTGATGCTGCTGGGCGCAGCAGACTGTGGTAACTAATATGCGAGGAGTATTAAAGCATTGTGATGAATATTAAGCACTGTGAGGGATGCTATTGTTCAGAGGTAATCTGACTCATTAGTGTGTAGGTACTATACATTGACTAAGAGCGTGGTCAGCTGTTAATAAATGAATGGGCAGATACGTATGACACTGACTATATTGTATAATACATATGGCTGATAGCACTATTTTTTTGATATATTAAATCTGTGGTGCTGGTGCTAGTCCAAAAAGGTAGACATTTTTTGCCTAATATAATATTTGTATGGTGTATCTGGTAGCATACCCATTGGAATATAGCATTTGGTATTATTTCAATTGCTAAAATAGTTCCTATATGGAAATGATATTTCCTTCCTATCAACTGCCTTCCACCCCCTTTTTTTGTTACCTTTTTTGCTAGGTTTGTTATATTTAGTTTTTTTATTAATTTGACCATTTTTTTGTCTTCCTTCATTTCTGTTCATATGCTATTGTTTTCTCACCTGTATTGATTAGGGTGAGATAGGGCAGAGAGGGCTAGCCTACGTTGAGTGGGGGCGCCAAAAAATCGTTGCTAGGGTGCCAACCTCCACAGCTAGGTAGGGGTCAGGAAGGACTAGTATAGGGTATGTGCTAGACCTTGGTCTTTTTAAAATAGGCAGTTTATTCTGCCAAAAACACTGGGTGGTGTATTTTATACATTTTGAAATAAAAAGTATTTTTAAAGGGATACATGTTCACTAAGTTTTGATAAATTATTCCCAATATGTTAAAATCCTTTCAAAAAAACGATTTATAAATTCTCCCTTTTCAAAAAAAAAAAAATAGTTAGTGGGAGATAAATATTGGCAAGTCTGCCTCCGCGCCATTGCTGTGGGTGGCATCTCACTCTCATTGTGTGGCACCGAAAAAACCACTGTGTGATACTTGGCCATTTTTTTTGGGGGGGGGGGTAAATTCTCCCTTTTCAAAAAAAAAATAGTTAGTGGGAGATAAATATTGGCAAGTCTGCCTCGGTGCCAGTCCTGTGTGTGGCATATGTTTCTCATTGTGTCCCACCGAAAAGCAGTGTGTGTGTAATACTGGGCCTTTTTGTTTTTTTTGGGTAAATTCTCCCTTTTCAAAAAAAAAAATAGTTAGTGGGAGATAAATATTGGCAAGTCTGCCTCCGTGCCATTGCTGTGGGTGGCATCTCACTCTCATTGTGTGGCACCGAAAAAACCCACTGTGTGATACTTGTCCATTTTTTCGGGGGGGGTAAATTCTCCCTTTAAAAAAAAAATAAAAATTAGTGGGAGATAAATATTGGCAAGTCTGCTTGAGTGCTGCTCCTGTGTGTGCCATCTGTCTCAAATTATTGGGGCACAGAAAACCGAGTGTGTAACATTGGGGCTGATTTTCCTTTCAGTGTCAGGCACCTATAAAGGTATATATAAATTCTACAGAAGTTTGAGTTCACCTTATAAGTTGTTTTACAGTAACAAATAGCGTTACTTTGGTTACGTTTTGCAAACAATGAGGAAGTCTAGTGGAAGAGGTCGTGGCCGCGGGCGGTCATTGTCAGCTGTTAATGATGGTAGTGGTGGTGGAGCATCAGGTGGTCGTGGTAAAAGCAGTACAGCACCTAAGTCTCGAGTTGTTGAGCCAAAAACGTCGTCTGCCTACACAAGGCCTCGAATGCTCTCTTTTCTGGGAGTAGGAAAACCACTTTTGAAGCCGGAGCAGGAGGAACAAGTATTGGCTTTCATTGCTCACTCTGCCTCTAGCTCTTTCGCCTCCTCCTCGGAAAGTGCCAAATGTCAGAGCAGTGCATCATCAGTGGATGCTCCCGGTCAGGAACAAGTCGCTTCCTTGTGTCCTTCACCCAGAACAAGAGAGAAGGATGCGTCAGTCGACACAACAGGTTACTCCATGGAGCTCTTTACACATACCGTTCCTGGGTTAGACAGTGAAACAGTTAACAGGCCATGCCCATTAGAAGTTGAATCGGACATGGAGTGCACAGATGCACAGCCACAGCCAGATTACTATGCTGTTCCTTTGACTCAGACAAGAACATTGCCCTCGCAGTGTACTAAGGCAGAATCAAACCCAGCGGAGACTATGGTGCCCCGTCACGAACGCTATACCACCGGCTTACACGGTGACACAGACGAAGTTGCACACGACATAGAAAAGGAGGTCATAGATGACCCAGTTGTTGACCCCGATTGGCAGCCATTGGGGGAACAGGGTGCAGGCGGCAGTAGTTCAGAAGCGAAGGAGGAGGAGCCACAGCAGGCATCAACATCACAACAGGTTCCATCTACCGGGCCCGTATCTGGCCAAAAACGCGTGGCAAAACCAAAACCTGTTGGAGGACAGCGTGGCCATCCGGTTAAAGAAGCTCAGTCTGCAAAGCCATAAAAGTTATCCGATAGTAGAAAGAGTGCAGTCTGGCATTTTTTTAAACAACATCCAAATGATCAGCGCAAAGTCATCTGTCAAAAATGTTCAACTACCTTAAGCAGAGGTCAGAATCTTAAAAGTCTAAATACAAGTTGCATGCATAGACATTTATCCACCATGCATTTGCAAGCCTGGAATAACTACCAAATGTCCCTAAAGGTTGCAGCACCCTCGGCCAATGAAGCTAGTCAGCAACGCTACATCCCTTCCCTCACTGTAAACCCACCACTTCCCCCACCACCGGCAGTATCTGTGCAGCTTTCGTCGCCAGGCCAAAGCAGTCAGGGAATCACCAGGTTTGCAGTAGGAAACACTGCATGTAGGGCACCGGCAAGAATACCATCTCCAACCCTCTCTCAGTCTGCCATGTCCACCGGCACCACCGCTAGTTCCACGATCTCCAGCTCTCCAGTCCAGCTCACCCTACATGAGACTCTTGTTAGGAAAAGGAAGTACTCATCCTCGCATCCGCGTACACAGGGTTTGAACGCCCACATTGCTAGACTAATCTCATTAGAGATGATGCCCTACCGGTTAGTTGAAAGCGAAGCTTTCAAAGCGCTGATGGACTACGCTGTACCACGCTACGAGCTACCCAGTCGACACTTCTTTTCTAGAAAAGCCATCCCAGCCCTCCAACAGCATGTTAAAGACCGCATCGTCCATGCACTCAGGCAGTCTGTGACTACAAAGGTGCACCTGACAACAGATGCATGGACCAGTAGGCATGGCCAGGGACGTTACGTGTCCATCACGGCACACTGGGTGAATGTGGTGGATGCAGGGTCCACAGGGGACAGCAATATTGGGACAGTTTTGCCTAGTCCACGGTCAAGGAAAGAGTTGGCTGTAGGCGTTAGCCCCCCCTCCTCCTCTTCCTCCTCCTCATGCAGAAGCGAGAGCTTGTCCACACACCGCAGTCGCACATCCACTCCATCCGCAGCTGCCACTGTTGCACACCAGGTGTGCCATTATGGGACAGCTAGTGGCAAGCGTCAGCAGGCTGTATTGGCAATGAAGTGTTTGGGCGACAACAGACACACCGCGGAAGTTCTGTCCGAGTTCTTGCTGAATGAAACTCCGTCATGGCTGGGCACTGTACATCTTGAGGCAGGCAAGGTTGTGAGTGATAACGGAAGGAATTTCATGGCTGCCATAGCCCTTTCCCAACTGAAACACATTCCTTGCCTGGCTCACACCTTAAACCTGGTGGTGCAGTGCTTCCTGAAAAATTACCCGGGGTTACCAGACCTGCTCCTCAAAGTGCGCAGACTTTGCTCGCATATCCGCCGTTCGCCCGTACACTCCAGCCGTATGCAGAACTATCAGCGGTCTTTGAACCTTCCCCAGCATCGCCTAATCATCGACATTTCAACAAGGTGGAACTCCACACTGCACATGCTTCAGAGACTGTGCGAACAGAGGCGTGCTGTTATGTTTTTGTGGGAGGATACACATACACGGGCAGGCAGTTGGATGGCAGACATGGAGTTGTCAGGTGTGCAGTGGTCGAAGCTACAAGACCTGTGTCAAGTCCTTCAGTGTTTTGAGGAATGCACACAGCTGGTTAGTGCAGACAACGCCATAATAAGCATGAGCATCCCCCTAATGCGTCTGCTGATGCAAAGTTTGACGCACATAAAGGAGCAGGCGTCTGCAGCCAAGGAAGAGGAAAGCCTTGATGACAGTCAGCCATTGTCTGGTCAGGGCCGTGTAGAGGACGCGGTAGCGGGCGAAGAGGAGGAGGAGGACGAGGAGGATGATGGGGATGAGTACTTTTTGAATGAGGAAGCTTCTCCTGGGCCAACAGAAATTAGTGGCGTTGCAAGGCCGGGTTCTGTTTTTTTAAGGGAGACAAGTGACGTAGATTTGCCTGTAACAGCCCCTCCAACCAGCACAACCGCAGATTTGACAACTGGAACTTTGGCACACATGGCGGATTATGCCTTACGTACCCTCAAAAGGGACACACGCATTATTAAAATGATGAGCGATGACGATTACTGGTTGGCCTGCATCCTTGACCCTCGCTATAAAGGCAAATTGCAAAATATTATGCCACATGAGAACCTCAAACAAATATTAGCAACCAAACAAGCTACTCTTGTAGACCGTTTGATTCAGGCATTCCCAGCACACAGCGCCGGTGATGGTTCTCACACGAGCTGCAGGGGGCTACAGGGCAGAGGTGTTAGAGGTGCACAGATCAGAAGTGGCGTTGGACAGAGGGGTTTTCTGACCAGGTTGTGGAGTGATTTCGCAATGACCGCAGACAGGACAGGTACTGCAGCATCTATTCAAAGTGACAGGAGACAACATTTGTCCAGTATGGTTACTAACTATTTTTCTTCCCTTATCGATGTTCTCCCTCAACCGTCATTCCCATTTGATTACTGGGCATCAAAATTAGACACCTGGCCTGAATTGGCAGAATATGCGTTGCAGGAGCTTGCTTGCCCAGCAGCTAGTGTGCTATCAGAAAGAGTATTCAGTGCTGCTGGTTCAATATTAACCGAAAAAAGGACTCGTCTGGCTACCCAAAATGTGGATGATCTCACCTTCATTAAAATGAACCACTCCTGGATTTCAAATTATTTTGCCCCACCTTTCCCGGCTGACACCTAGCTTTTCTATAAAAAGGTCTTGCTTGTGGACTGGTCTTACTGAGTGTTCCAATCTGTTAATTTGCAGCAGCTGTTTGTCCAGCATACGACATGTTTACACCTCCCCCAATGGGAAAAATCCCCCCACGGGGCCGTTGTCTCGCCACTTGGCGCAAGCACCCATTACAGTGCTGATTGTCTGAAGAGGTGGGTGTGCCCGCTTTTGGTCGACGGCACTGCCACTGGGTCCCTCATAGTACAATGTAGTGTCTCTGGCGGTGGTGGTGCGCACCCAACGTCAGACACACCGTTGTAACATGAGGGGCCCTGGGGCGGCACCGCCGGCCACAAGAGAGTCCCCCCCCAGCTCAAACTGTGCTCTACCACGTGCAAAATTATCTCGCACAGCTCCACCAATGTTTAGTCTATGCACTGACATCATTCAATGCCTGGCACTGACAAACAATACCAATTTGTTTGCATCTATGATGCTAGTTAAAGTAGTCTGGGTCAGTGTCCTATATTGACACCAGTAAATACTAATTGACTGCCAAATTACTTTGTCATAAACTCTGCAGATGAGCCCACCCCTGTACCTAAGCATGCCACCCTTTTTTTACTTATAGTTGTTTTGCGAGACATTCACATCTATTTATTTTTTTGGAGTACTAACTGTGTCAGACACTCCTTGCAATACTCCTCCACTGACCACAATGCTACCTGCCTGTGTATCCATGTAACCGATGTAAAAATGCCATGACTGCCTACTGTTTGTTATTTTAGGCCTTTGTGAGCCTGTCTGCGGCCCCTACTTGCAATACTCCTCCACTGACCACAATGCTGCCTGCCTGTGTATCCATGTAACCGATGTAAAACTGCCATGACTGCCTACTGTTTGTTATTTTAGGCCTTTGTGAGCCTGTCTGCAGCCCCTACTTGCAATACTCCTCCACTGACCACAATGCTGCCTGCCTGTGTATCCATGTAACCGATGTAAAACTGCCATGACTGCCTACTGTTTGTTATTTTAGGCCTTTGTGAGCCTGTCTGCGGCCCCTACTTGCAATACTCCTCCACTGACCACAATGCTGCCTGCCTGTGTATCCATGTAACCGATGTAAAACTGCCATGACTGCCTACTGTTTGTTATTTTAGGCCTTTGTGAGCCTGTCTGCGGCCCCTACTTGCAATACTCCTCCACTGACCACAATGCTGCCTGGAGTGCCTGCCTGTGTATCCATGTAACCGATGTAAAACTGCCATGACTGCCTACTGTTTGTTATTTTAGGCCTTTGTGAGCCTGTCTGCGGCCCCTACTTGCAATACTCCTCCACTGACCACAATGCTGCCTGGAGTGCCTGCCTGTGTATCCATGTAACCGATGTAAAACTGCCATGACTGCCTACTGATTGTTATTTTAGGCCTTTGTGAGCCTGTCTGCGGCCCCTACTTGCAATACTCCTCCACTGACCACACCAATGCTGCCCGTGTACCCCTGGAACCTATTTAAAAGTTCATAGAGCCTAGTTATATATTTTATTTACTATTAATAAGGCCATGATGGACTACGCTGTACCACGCTACAAGCTAACCAGTCGACACTTCTTTTGCGAGAAAAGCCATCCCAACCCTCCACCAGCATGTAGAAGACCGCATTGTCCACTCTGGCAATCTGTGAGTGCAAAGGTGCACCTGACAACAGACGCATGGACCTGTAGGCATGGCCACGGAAGATTACGTGTCCATTACGGCGCAATGGGTTAATGTGTTGGATGCATGGTCCACAGGGGACAGCCTACTAAGTCTGTCTGCAGTCCCTAATTCTAATTGTCCTCCACTGTCTAAATCTGAGCTTCCACCTTCTGGCTTTCGGCCTATAGTATCAGAAATTAAACTGCATTTGGCCTTCAACTTTGGTTACGGCCTACAAACGGTGTCTGCCCCTCCCTGGTGTTGCCCTCAACTGAATACAGCTGAGCTTCAACCTTCTGGCTCTCATTAAGTGCTGTTTTTAAATAAAAAAATGGTGTTTAGGGCCTACTAACGGTGTCTGCCCCTGCCTGGTGTTTGTCCTCAACTGAATACAGCTGTGCTTCAACCTTCTGGCTCTCATTAAGTGCTGTTTTTAAATAAAAAAATGGTGTTTAGGGCCTACTAACGGTGTCTGCCCCTGCCTGGTGTTTGTCCTCAACTGAATACAGCTGAGCTTCTACCTTCTGGCTTTCGGCCTATAGTATCAGAAATTAAACTGCATTTGGCCTTCAACTTTGGTTACGGCCTACTAACGGTGTCTGCCCCTCCCTGGTGTTGCCCTCAACTGAATACAGCTGAGCTTCAACCTTCTGGCTCTCATTAAGTGCTGTTTTTAAATAAAAAAATGGTGTTTAGGGCCTACTAACGGTGTCTGCCCCTGCCTGGTGTTTGTCCTCAACTGAATACAGCTGTGCTTCAACCTTCTGGCTCTCATTAAGTGCTGTTTTTAAATAAAAAAATGGTGTTTAGGGCCAACTAACAGTGTCTGCCCCTCCCTGGTGTTTTTCCTCAACTGAATACAGCTGAGCCTCAACCTTCTGGCTGTCATTAAGTGCTGTTTTTAAATAAAAAAATGGTGTTTAGGGTCTACTAACGGTGTCTGCCCCTGCCTGGTGTTTGTCCTCAACTGAATACAGCTGAGCTTCTACCTTCTGGCTTTCGGCCTATAGTATCAGAAATTAAACTGCATTTGGCCTTCAACTTTGGTTACGGCCTACTAACGGTGTCTGCCCCTGCCTGGTGTTTGTCCTCAACTGAATACAGCTGAGCTTCAACCTTCTGGCTCTCATTAAGTGCTGTGTTTTTAAAAATTGGTGGTTAGGGCCTACTAACGGTGTCTGCCCCTCCCTGGTGTTGCCCTCAACTGAATACAGCTGAGCTTCAACCTTCTGGCTTTCGGCCTATAGTATCAGATATTAAACTGCATTTGGCCTACTAGTGTGGTTGGGCCCTTAAAACAGTGTCTGCTGCTCTTGGGTTTGCTACTCCACTGAACAAAGCAGTGCCGCCTGTTTAGTCCTGTTACCAATTTTGAACTGCATTTAGCCTACTTTATTCTTTGGCCCTATATCTGTTTCCTCCTCATCCTGCCCATTGCCCAGCCACTGCTAGATGAGTCTGCTGGTACATTGACCCAGAACACTACATTCCCCTTGCACTCTACACAGCCAGAATCTGACCCTGCTGGAAGTAAGGTCCCCCTTACCGCATGTTATACCACCTTACACAGGGACAAAGAGGAAGGTGCAGATGAAAGTGCAGGTTCCTTCATCAGGTGGGGGGGGCATACTCGTTGGCGACGTCACTGGCACAGGGCCCCTCAGAGTACGCAAAAGTGTCGCTGCTGGTGGGAGGCGCCCCCGCCGTGCAAACACACCGCTGTACTTTGAGGGGCCCTGTGCCAGTGCCAATGCGAACGAGTGGGCCCGCCCTGCTTGCTCAGGATCACAGCACTTGCAACGTTGAAATACTTACCTCTCCCTGCTCCACCGTCGTGACGTAGTCCACATTTCCTGGGCCCACTAAAGCCTTGAACCAGCCCTACCCCCCACAACTTTTGCCAAATGACCCCCAATTTCCTATGCCCAACTATTATTATAAAGTTAATTTAGATTGACAAGCTTCAGAAACAAGAATGGATGTTTTTGGCATTAAAATGGGCACTGTAGGTGTTTTCCTGGCCTCCACTCACTGCCGACTATGGTTCCCCATTGACTTGCATTGGGTTTCGTGTTTCGGTCGATCCCCGACTTTTAGCGATAGTCGTCCGACTGCACTCGACTCGACTCTGGACAAAGTCGGGTTTCACAAAACCCGACTCGACCTTAAAAAAATGAAAGTCGCTCAACCCTAGTGGTGTGTGATCGTTTTTCTAAGATGGTCCATTTGGTGCCCTTGCCTAAGTTGCCTTCCTCCTCCGAGTTGGTTCCGCTGTTTTTTCAAAATGTGGTTCGTTTGCACGGGATCCCTGAGAATATTGTTTCCGACAGAGGATCCCAGTTTGTGTCTAGATTTTGGTGGACCTTTTGTGCTAAGATGGGCATTGATTTGTCTTTTTCGTCGGCCTTCCATCCTCAGACGAATGGCCAGACCGAGCGAACTAATCAGACCTTGGAAACCTATTTAAGATGTTTTGTTTCTGCTGATCAGGACGACTGGGTGGCTTTTTTGCCATTGGCCGAATTTGCCCTTAATAATCGGGCTAGTTCTGCTACTTTGGTTTCGCCTTTTTTTTGTAATTCGGGGTTTCATCCTCGTTTTTCCTCGGGTCAGGTGGAGCCTTCTGACTGTCCTGGAGTGGATCTTGTGGTGGATAGGTTGCATCAGATTTGGGATCATGTGGTAGACAATTTGAAGCTGTCACAAGAGAAGGCTCAGCGCTTTGCCAACCGCCGTCGCTGTGTGGGTCCCCGACTTCGCGTTGGGGACTTGGTGTGGTTGTCTTCTCGCTTTGTTCCTATGAAGGTCTCCTCTCCCAAGTTCAAGCCTCGGTTTATCTGTCCTTATAAGATTTTGGAAGTCCTTAACCCTGTGTCATTTCGTTTGGACCTCCCAGCATCGTTTGCTATTCATAATGTGTTCCATCGGTCGTTGTTGCGGAGGTATGTGGTGCCTGTGGTTCCTTCGGTTGAGCCTCCTGCCCCTGTGCTGGTTGAGGGAGAATTGGAATACGTGGTGGAGAAGATCTTGGATTCTCGTATTTCTAAATGGAGGCTTCAGTATTTGGTTAAGTGGAAGGGCTATGGTCAGGAGGATAATTCCTGGGTTGTCGCCTCTGATGTTCATGTGGCTGATTTGGTTCGTGCCTTCCATGTGGCTCACCCTTATCGCCCTGGGTGTCATGAATCCCCAATGGCTAGGGATAGCACAGGATTAGCAAAGTATAATAAATATCGGACGAGCTCTAGGGTGATGGAACCTGGGCTGACCGCTGCCCTACGCCTGACAAACGCAACTAGAGATAGCCAGGGAGCGTGCCTACGTTGGTTCTAGACGCCACGCACCAGCCTAAGAGCTAACTAGTACTGCAGAGAAAACAAAGACCTCACTAACCTCCAGAGGAATTAACCCCAAAGATATAGTTGCCCCCCACATGTATTGACGGTGAAATGAGAGGAAGGCACACACATAGAGATGATGTATATAGCTTTAGCAAATAGAGGCCCGCTGAAAACTAGAAAGCAGAATGACACAAAAGGGGACTGAGCGGTCAGCAAAAAACCCTAATCAAAAAAACCATCCTGAGATTACAAGAACCCATGTGCCAACTCATGGCACATGGGGAGAACCTCAGTCCACTAGAGCAACCAGCTAACAAAGAGACATTCTAAGCAAGCTGGACAAAAAACCAAACAACTGAAAATCAGCACTTAGCTTATCCTGAAAGATCTGGGAGCAGGTAGGCAGGAACCAAACAGAGCACATCTGAACACATTGATAGCCGGCAAGGGAAATGACAGAAAGGCCAGGTAAAATAGGAAACACCCAGCCTCTGATGGACAGATGGAAACCAAAGGCCGCAACCCACCAAAGTCACCCAGTACCAGCAGTAACCACCAGAGGGAGCCCGCAAACAGAATCCACAACAGTACCCCCCCTTGAGGAGGGGTCACCGAACCCTCACGAGAACCCCCAGGGCGATCAGGGTGAGCTCTATGGAAGGCGCGGACCAAATCAGTCGCATGAACATCGGAGGCGACCACCCAGGAATTGTCCTCCTGACCATAACCCTTCCACTTAACCAAATACTGGAGTTTGCGTCTGGAAACACGAGAATCCAAGATCTTTTCAACAACATACTCCAATTCTCCCTCCACCAGCACCGGAGCAGGAGGCTCGACCGAAGGAACAACAGGCACCTCATACCTCCGCAACAACGACCGATGGAACACATTATGAATAGCGAACGATGCTGGGAGATCCAAACGGAAAGATACAGGGTTAAGAATCTCCGAGATCCTATAAGGACCGATGAACCGAGGCTTGAACTTAGGAGAAGAGACCTTCATAGGGACAAAACGAGAAGACAACCACACCAAGTCCCCAACAAGAAGTCGGGGACCCACGCGGCGACGGCGATTAGCAAACTGCTGAGTCTTCTCCTGAGATAACTTCAAAATGTCCACCACCTGATTCCAAATGTGATGTAGCCTGTCCACCACCACGTCCACTCCAGGACAATCCGAAGACTCCACCTGACCAGAGGAAAAACGAGGATGAAACCCCGAATTACAAAAAAAAGGAGAGACCAACGTGGCCGAACTAGCCCGATTATTAAGAGCAAATTCGGCCAGTGGCAAAAAAGCAACCCAGTCATCCTGATCAGCAGAAACAAAACACCTCAAATAAGTTTCCAAGGTCTGATTAGTTCGCTCCGTCTGGCCATTCGTCTGAGGATGGAATGCAGACGAGAAAGACAAATCAATGCCCATCTTGGCACAAAACGTCCGCCAAAATCTAGACACAAACTGGGATCCCCTGCCAGAAACGATATTCTCCGGAATCCCATGCAAACGAACCACGTTCTGAAAAAACAAAGGAACCAACTCAGAGGAGGAGGGCAACTTAGGCAAGGGCACCAAATGAACCATCTTAGAAAAGCGGTCACACACAACCCAGATAACGGACATTTTCTGTGAAACCGGGAGATCAGAAATAAAATCCATGGAAATGTGCGTCCAAGGCCTCTTCGGGATGGGCAAGGATAACAACAACCCACTAGCCCGTGAACAGCAAGGCTTAGCTCGAGCACACACTTCACAAGACTGCACAAAGGTACGCACATCCCTAGACAAGGAAGGCCACCAAAAAGACCTGGCCACCAAGTCTCTTGTACCAAATATTCCAGGATGACCAGCCAACACAGAAGAATGGACCTCGGAGATGACTCTACTGGTCCAATCATCCGGAACAAACAGTCTTTCTGGTGGACATCGATCCGGTTTATCCACCTGAAACTCCTGCAATGCGCGTCGCAAGTCTGGGGATACGGCGGACAATATTACCCCATCCCTAAGGATACCAGCAGGCCCAGTGTCTCCAGGAGAGTCAGGCACAAAACTCCTGGAAAGAGCATCTGCCTTCACATTCTTTGAACCTGGCAGGTATGAAACCACGAAATTGAAACGAGAAAAAAACAACGACCAACGAGCCTGTCTAGGATTCAAACGCCTGGCAGACTCAAGGTAAATGAGATTCTTGTGATCAGTCAAGACCACCACGCAATGTTTAGCACCCTCAAGCCAATGACGCCACTCCTCAAATGCCCACTTCATGGCCAAAAGCTCCCGATTACCCACATCATAATTGCGCTCGGCGGGCGAGAATTTTCTAGAGAAGAAAGCACATGGCTTCATCACCGAGCCATTAGAACTTCTCTGTGACAAAACCGCCCCCGCTCCAATCTCGGAAGCATCAACCTCCACCTGGAAAGGAAGTGAAACATCTGGTTGACACAACACAGGAGCAGAAGAAAACCGGCGCTTAAGTTCCCGAAAGGCCTCCACGGCCGCAGGAGACCAATCAGCAACATCAGCACCCTTTTTAGTCAAATCAGTTAAAGGTTTAACAATACTGGAAAAATTAGCAATGAACCGACGATAAAAATTAGCAAACCCCAAGAACTTCTGAAGGCTCTTAACAGATGTAGGTTGTGTCCAGTCACAAATAGCCTGAACCTTAACGGGATCCATCTCAATAGTAGAAGGAGAAAAAATGTACCCCAAAAAAGAAATCTTCTGGACTCCGAAGAGACACTTTGAGCCCTTCACAAACAGAGAATTGGCCCGCAAAACCTGAAACACCTTCCTGACCTGTAGAACATGAGACTCCCAGTCATCAGAAAACACCAAAATATCATCCAAATACACAATCATAAACTTATCCAGATATTCACGGAAAATATTGTGCATAAAGGACTGAAAGACTGACGGAGCATTGGAGAGTCCAAAAGGCATTACCAAATACTCAAAATGGCCCTCAGGCGTATTAAATGCGGTCTTCCACTCATCACCCTGTTTTATCCGCACCAGATTATACGCACCACGAAGATCTATTTTAGTGAACCACCTAGCCCCCTTAATGCGAGCAAACAAATCAGTAAATAATGGCAATGGATACTGGTATTTGACTGTAATCTTATTCAGAAGGCGATAATCTATACAAGGCCTCAGGGAACCATCTTTTTTTGCCACGAAAAAAAAACCTGCTCCCAGAGGGGACGAAGATGGACGAATATGTCCCTTTTCCAAGGACTCCTTAATATAATTCCGCATAGCAGTATGCTCTGGCAGTGACAGATTAAATAAACGACCCTTAGGGAACTTACTGCCAGGAATCAATTCTATAGCACAGTCACACTCTCTATGGGGAGGGAGCGAATTGAGCTTAGGCTCCTCAAAAACATCCCTATAATCCGACAGAAATGCAGGGATCTCCGAAGGAGTAGATGAAGCGATAGAAATCGGAGGTGCATCATCATGAACCCCCTGACATCCCCAGCTTAGCACAGACATTGTTTTCCAGTCCAGGACAGGATTATGAGTTTGTAACCATGGCAGACCAAGCACTAGTACATCATGTAAATTATACAGTACAAGGAAGCGAATCACCTCCTGATGAACGGGAGTCATGCGCATGGTCACTTGTGTCCAATACTGCGGTTTATTCATAGCCAATGGTGTAGAATCAATTCCTTTCAGAGGAATAGGAACTTCCAGAGGCTCTAGACTAAAACCGCAGCGTTTAGCAAATGACCAATCCATAAGACTCAGGGCAGCGCCTGAATCCACATAGGCATCGGCGGAAATGGAAGACAGTGAAAAAATCAGAGTCACAGACAAAATGAACTTAGACTGCAGAGTATCAATGGCAAAAGATTTATCAACCCTTTTTGTGCGTTTAGAGCATGCTGATATAACATGAGCTGAATCACCACAATAAAAACACAAACCATTTTTCCGCCTATAATTTTGCCGATCACTTCTGGACTGAATTCTATCACATTGCATAGTCTCAGGTGCCTGTTCAGAAGACACCGCCAACTGGTGCACGGGTTTGTGCTCCCGTAAACGCCGATCAATCTGAATGGCCATAGCCATAGACTCATTCAGACCTGTAGGCGCAGGGAACCCCACCATAATATCCTTAATGGCCTCAGAAAGACCATTTCTGAAGTTTGCAGCCAGGGCGCACTCATTCCACTGAGTAAGCACCGACCATTTCCGAAATTTCTGACAATATATTTCCGCTTCATCATGCCCCTGAGAGAGGGCTAATAAAGCCTTTTCAGCCTGAATCTCTAGGTTAGGTTCCTCATAGAGCAATCCCAATGCCAGAAAAAACGCATCCACACTGAGCAATGCAGGATCCCCTGGTGCCAATGCAAATGCCCAATTCTGAGGGTCGCCCCGTAGGAACGATATAACAATCTTGACCTGTTGAGCAGGGTCTCCAGAGGAGCGAGATTTCAAAGAGAGAAACAATTTACAATTGTTCCTGAAATTCAGGAAGGTAGATCTATCTCCAGAAAAAAACTCTGGAATAGGAATTCTAGGTTCAGACATGGGAGTGTGAACAACGAAATCCTGTATGTTTTGAACCTTTGCCGCGAGATTACTCAGGCTGGAAGCCAAACTCTGGACATCCATGATAAACAGCTAAGATCAGAGCCATTCAAGGGTTAAGAGGAGGTAAGAAGCAGCTAGACAGCAATTAAGGGCTAGGCAGCAAAACTCTGAAGGAAAAAAAAAAAAATTTCCCTTGAACACTTCTTTTCCTCCTGCTTCAGCCCAAACAATTAACACTTTGTGGGCCGGCTATACTGTCATGAATCCCCAATGGCTAGGGATAGCACAGGATTAGCAAAGTATAATAAATATCGGACGAGCTCTAGGGTGATGGAACCTGGGCTGACCGCTGCCCTACGCCTGACAAACGCAACTAGAGATAGCCAGGGAGCGTGCCTACGTTGGTTCTAGACGCCACGCACCAGCCTAAGAGCTAACTAGTACTGCAGAGAAAACAAAGACCTCACTAACCTCCAGAGGAATTAACCCCAAAGATATAGTTGCCCCCCACATGTATTGACGGTGAAATGAGAGGAAGGCACACACATAGAGATGATGTAAATAGCTTTAGCAAATAGAAGCCCGCTGAAAACTAGAAAGCAGAATGACACAAAAGGGGACTGAGCGGTCAGCAAAAAACCCTAATCAAAAAAACCATCCTGAGATTACAAGAACCCATGTGCCAACTCATGGCACATGGGGAGAACCTCAGTCCACTAGAGCAACCAGCTAACAAAGAGACATTCTAAGCAAGCTGGACAAAAAACCAAACAACTGAAAATCAGCACTTAGCTTATCCTGAAAGATCTGGGAGCAGGTAGGCAGGAACCAAACAGAGCACATCTGAACACATTGATAGCCGGCAAGGGAAATGACAGAAAGGCCAGGTAAAATAGGAAACACCCAGCCTCTGATGGACAGATGGAAACCAAAGGCCGCAACCCACCAAAGTCACCCAGTACCAGCAGTAACCACCAGAGGGAGCCCGCAAACAGAATCCACAACACCTGGGGGTTTTTGATGAGGGTTCGGTGACCCCTCCTCAAGGGGGGGGTACTGTTGTGAACTCTGTTTTCGGGCTCCCTCTTGTGGTCACAGGTGGTATTGTGTGAGTTTTGTTTTTGGGCTCCCCCTGGTGGCTTTGTTTGTTATCCTGCGGATCTGTGGCTGAATCAGCTGCCTCGTTATGCACTAGGGAGTTTAATATTTAGCTCTGCTTCACCTCCACTTGTTGCCGGCTGTCGATGTATTCAGTGCTATTCTGATCTCCCCTGATTATCTTCGTTTTCAGTCTCTTCTGGAGAAGCTAAGTTTCTGTTTGATTATTTTTTGCTCATCAGTCTGCAATATGATTTCAGTGTATGATGAGTTTAGTCCAGCTTGCTAATATGTGAGTTCTTTCTGCTGGTAAGCTCTGGGGTACGGAGTTGCTTCCCCCGCACCGTTAGTTGGTGCGGGGGCTCGAGCAATCTCTGCGTGGATATTTTGCTTAGGGTTTTCTATTGACCGCACAGCTCCCTTCCTATTTTCTGCTATCTAGTGTTAGCGGGCCTCATTTGCTAAATCTATTTCATCTCTGCGTTTGTGCTTTCCCCTTAACTCACCGTTAATATTTGTGGGGGGCTTTTCTATATCTTTGGGGTCATTTCTCTGAGGCAAGTAAGGACTTTACTTTCCCTCTATGAATAGGTAGTTTCTCAGGCCGTGAAGAGACGTCTAGGATTTTCAGGTAACGTTCCACGGCTGCCTATAGTTGTTTGCGGATAGGATCAGGTTGCGGTCAATCCAGATACCACTTCCCCAGAGCTGGTCGTCGGTTTAGTTACTTAGCTAGTCTTACTTGTAATCCTTGCCACTAGGATCATAACAGCCCCACTCAAATGAAAGTTATCAGGTAGCAAAGCAATATATCACTTAAGACACCGGGAACAAGGTGGACGACCGGCTCCAAAAAGCCTTGAAGTACAAGGGTGCAAAATAGGGCAGCGGTAGCAAAATATAAGGTGCTAGTGCTGGGGGGACCTGAGCCCCATGCGTATCGATGCTACAAGAGCGTCTTCATCAGAGGAAATGTGAGGTAGACAATCTATGCTCGCTCTAATATAGCCAAATAATAGAGTATAATAAAAATCACCTGTGAGGGAGCATTGGCGTGCGGTTCCCTGGTGGCATGTGCAGACCGACATACACTTCCGGGTCAGCAGATTGGCCCCACCGCGCTTGCGCAGTGTATTTCTGCTATGCTACCGAGGCTGTAGTGAATGCAGTCTCGGCTAAAGGGTTGCCACGAGAGCAGTAACACCGGAATTGTAAAGAGATGCGCCTGCGCAAATATGCTCCCAGAAGTCAGGCGCTTGCGCAGTATAATACTACTGCTGTGTTACAGAGGCTGTAATAAGTGCAGTCTCGGCTTGAGAGTTGCCATGGGAGCGGTAACATCGGAATGATCAGGAGATGCGCCTGCGTAGACATGCTCCAAAAAGACGAAAAGTCGGGCAGTATGCGCCTGCGCAGTGCGGTGAGCTTACCGCATGAATCTGTGTGTAATTCTATACAAGGACGCACATACCATAGGCAGAAACACAGAAGAATGAGATTATAAAAGCAGACTCCAAAACAGCGCCATTTACCAATTAGAAGAGTATATACATAAGACGATAGACTTAGAATAAAGACACAAGAATTATTCCTACTATACTATCTAAACTGTGAATATGAGACGCAGAACCAGTTCAAGGATTACCATAAATTTAGTCTCCCAAATACATCAAAGGCCCCCATCTACCAGGGAACCCCAAGAAAGGCACCTGCGCAGCACAACCAACTTGCTCAGGGAATATGAATGTATAGAACTGCCACTAGCTATTGGTGTTGGTGTAATGGGCTTCATCGACACGCTTACCGTTGGGATTCGGGAGATATTTTCCTGGCCTCATGTGTCTTTTTTTTTGCGCGCCTTTCTCCTAACAGTAATATCTGATACGCTAATTTTGTCAAGGGCCCACTACGATTTCTCATGCTTATTTTGACCTATGTATATATCGTCCTGGTCAGAACATTGTACTGGGTACCTGTCAGCAATTATGTTTTTTAATTCTCTCTGATATTAACCCTTGATCGGGTATGTTGATCTAGCCCAATGCTGTGTGCATTGGATTACATTCATATTCCCTGAGCGAGTTGGTTGTGCTGCACAGGTGCCTTTCTTGGGGTTCCCTGGTAGATGGGGGCCTTTGATGTATTTGGGGGACTATATTTATGGTAATCCTTGAACTGGTTCTGCGTCTCATATTCACAGTTTAGATAGTATAGTAGGAATAATTCTTGTGTCTTTATTCTAAGTCTATCGTCTTATGTATATACTCTTCTAATTGGTAAATGGTGCTGTTTTGGCGTCTGCTTTTCTAATCTCATTCTTCTGTGTTTCTGCCTATGGTATGTGCATCCTTGTTTAGAATTACACACAGATTCATGCAGTAAGCTCACCGCACAGTGCATGCGCATACTGTCCGACTTTTCGACTTTTGGGAGCATGTCTACGCAGGCGCATCTCCTGATCATTCCGATGTTACTGCTCCCATGGCAACCCTCAAGCCGAGACTGCACTTATTACAGCCTCGGTAACACAGCAGCAGTATTATACTGCGCAAGCGCCTGACTTCTGGGAGCATGTTTGCGCAGGCGCATCTCTTTACCATTCCGGTGTTACTGCTCTCGTGGCAACCCTTTACCCGAGACTGCATTCACTACAGCCTCGGTAGCATAGCAGTAATACACTGTGCAAGCGCGGTGGGGCCAATCTGCTGACCCGGAAGTGTATGTCAGTCTGCACATGCCACCAGAGAACCGCACGCCAATGCTCCCTCACAGGTGATTTTTATTATACTCTATTATTTGGCTATATTAGAGTGAGCATAGATTGTCTACCTCACATTTCCCCTGATGAAGACGCTCTTGTAGCGTCGATACGCGTGGGGCTCAGGTCCCCCCAGCACTAGCACCTTATATTTTGCTACAGCTGCCCTATTTTGCACCCTTGTACTTCAAGGCTTTTTGGAGCCGGTCCTCCGCCTTGTTCCCGGTGTCTTAGGTGATATATTGCTTTGCTACCTGATGACTCTCATTTGTGTGGGGCATACTCTGACTTATATACGGTCGTTCTGTCCCCAGGTTCTTAGGGAACATTTCATGTGATGTTATGGCTTATATGGAATAAATAGGTTTGGGAGGTGGAAGTTACCTAATTTTGTCTTCATTTCTGTATATTTGCTTCATGCCTATAGGGGATAGCTGGCAGCAGACGAACATATATTAGTGCTTATGTTTAAACATGTGTACATGCATTATCTTGTTATTAATGTTTTCTGAACTATTTGGTGCTTGATGGCATTTGCTTCCAACTGTCTGGGGGGGTTGCATGTGGCTTATCAGCCATATGCTGTTTGTCCTTTTTTTGGTCTTTTAACTGTTTTAAAATGTATGTCTTGCTCTGTTGTGCCTTTTTTGTATTAATAAAGTTGTAATTTTTTGAAGGTTGATCTCACTGTTATGCATATCTCCTTTTTTGATTGTTTGACTGTTCTCTATATATGCATTTGGTTGATCCCTGATTTACTTGTGCCTGTGGTGCCCGCTATTCTTTTTGTACAATTCCAGAGATATGGGCATTTTTATTTAGTAAGCATTTTTATGGTCTTTTTCAGGGGGCGTGGCTTACAGGATTCTCTGGCGGTGTGTCTTTAGGCTGCTCTGCATAATTACCCAGTAAGCCACACCACCGTGGTAAAGACCATAAAAAATAGCACTAGATAAAAAGGCCCATATTTCTGAAACTGTATAGCGATATAATAAATGTCTTTTTAGCTTTTTTTATTGTTTCCTGATGACTTTCACTTTTTCAATGTTTTCGACAGGTTTTTTATGCTTTTACAGCACTTTTTGTAATACACTTTTTTTACTGGCATTTTCCAGTCCTTTTTTTTTTTTAACTCCATTCAACAATGAAGTTACTGTTGGTGGCTTTTGAGCCTTCCCATTGACTTGTATTATAAAATATAAAGCATCTTCTGAGCGGAAAAAGAATGATCAGTTCGCTTTTCTTAACTGCTTGGTGTTTTTAGAAACCTGAAGCGGTAAAAGACACTCAAAAGACTGAAAGTATGCACAGCAAGTCGTCTTTACATAGAATTGCATATATTCATTTTTTGAGCATTTAGTTAGCACTTTTTAAGAAGAGTTTCAGAGCCTAAAAAATAACGTAGTTTGCACATAGTATAAGAATGTCTGTGATTTTTTTTAAAAAGTTTTATTAAAGATAAGCATTTTATTCAGCTTTGGGTGGATTTATAAAATGCGCAGAATAAAAGAGCTATACTAACATATATTTTCAAAATAAGTACAACAGTCTCATCAAGTCTAAGAGATCTACAAATGTATGCAGTTTTTACTGTGAAATTTGCGTGTTCCCCTGGCTGCAACTTTATGTGGTGCATTCACTAGGTCACACATCTGTATAAGCATAGTTATAGCAATAGCTATCCTGCATGTATTGTTATATGATAGCAGCCATTTAATGCACAATTCTACATGGGTATTATGGGTGATTCTGTTTGGGGTGTACGGTCTTTGGCTAATTCTGTATTGCTATTATTGTGCTGTTACAAACATGCCACTAACCCTTTTTGATGGCCACAGAAATAAGAAATGGCTCCAAGGTAGCACAACTGTGGGTACTTATGTTGGAAAAGTCTGCTTAGAGGACTGCTTGGAACAGTTAAGGGCACTAAAATGCAAATATATGTTGAGATAGGGCTATTAGGGTTAGGGTTATTTTAGGTGATGTGACTTGACCAGTATAATACATAGGGTAATGCTGGGTTCACATGAGTATATTTCACAATGCGTTTATGGACCCGGTCGGAAGGCAGGTCACCGAAAAGCGAACTTACAGCCTCATGTTTCTATGAGGCTATACGTTTGGGGTGGGAGACCCTCAGTCAGTCCAAGCATTGCGGTCCATTTTCGGACCAAGAAGTTTGCTCATGTGACCCTGGTTCAAGACTGAGTTCCTATGTACAGTATTCACTGTAATGGACCAATTTTCAACTTTGTAATTTTTCAAATGTAAAAGATGGAAATATCATCTGTAACTTGAGGCCTTTTAGAGATTATTTCATGTTCAACCTGCCTAACTGTTCACAATAACAGTAATTTTGACGAGGGGTGCCCAAACCTTTACATGCCACTCTATCTGAATCCACCATATTTCTAATTAAGCCTCTTCAATGATATAGCGAGTTCTGTGCTTGCCAGTCACCTTTTCTATATACAGTATAATACAGTGCCTACAAGTAGTATTCAACCCCCTGCAGATTTAGCAGGTTTACACATTTGGAATTAACTTGGCATTGTGACATTTGGACTGTAGATCAGCCTGGAAGTGTGAAATGCACTGCAGCAAAAAAGAATGTTATTTCTTTGTTTATTTTTTTTTTAAATTGGGAAAAGTATTTTCAGAGGGTCATTTATTATTCAACCCCTCAACCCACCAGAATTCTGTTTGGTTCCCCTAAAGTATTAAGAAGTAGTTCAGGCACAAAGAACAATGAGCTTCACATGTTTGGATTAATTATCTCTTTTTCCAGCCTTTTCTGACTATTTAAGACCCTCCCCAAACTTGTGAACAGCACTCATACATGGTCAACATGGGAAAGACAAAGGAGCATTCCAAGGCCATCAGAGACAAGATCGTGGAGGGTCACAAGGCTGGCAAGGGGTACAAAACCCTTTCCAAGGAGTTGGGCCTACCTGTCTCCACTGTTGGGAGCATCATCCGGAAGTGGAAGGCTTATGGAACTACTGTTAGCCTTCCACGGCCTGGACAGCCTTTGAAAGTTTCCTCCCGTGCCGAGGCCAGGCTTGTCCGAAGAGTCAAGGCTAACCCAAGGACAACAAGGAAGGAGCTCTGGGAAGATCTCATGGCAGTGGGGACATTGGTTTCAGTCAATACCATAAGTAACGTACTCCACCGCAATGGTCTCCGTTCCAGACGAGCCCGTTAGGTACCTTTACTTTCAAAGCGTCATGTCAAGGCTCGTCTACAGTTTGCTCATGATCACTTGGAGGACTCTGAGACTGACTGGTTCAAGGTTCTCTGGTCTGATGAGACCAAGATCGAGATCTTTGGTGCCAACCACACACGTGACGTTTGGAGACTGGATGACACTGCATACGACCCCAAGAATACCATCCCTACAGTCAAGCATGGTGGTGGCAGCATCATGCTGTGGGGCTGTTTCTCAGCCAAGGGGCCTGGCCATCTGGTCCGCATCCATGGGAAGATGGATAGCACGGCCTACCTGGAGATTTTGGCCAAGAACCTCCGCTCCTCCATCAAGGATCTTAAGATGGGTTGTCATTTCATCTTCCAACAAGACAACGACCCAAAGCACACAGCCAAGAAAACCAAGGCCTGGTTCAAGAGGCAAAAAATCAAGGTGTTGCAGTGGCCTAGTCAGTCTCCTGACCTTAACCCTATTGAAAACTTGTGGAAGGAGCTCAAGATTAAAGTCCACATGAGACACCCAAAGAACATAGATAACTTGGAGAAGATCTGCATGGAGGAGTGGGCCAAGATAACTCCAGAGACCTGTGCCGGCCTGATCAGGTCTTATAAAAGACGATTATTAGCTGTAATTGCAAACAAAGGTTATTCCACAAAATATTAAACCTAGGGGTTGAATAATAATTGACCCACACTTTTATGTTTAAAATTTATAAAAATTTAACTGAGCAACAAAACTTTTTGGTTTGTAAGATTTATGCATCTGTTAATAAATCCTGCTCTTGTTTGAAGTTTGAAGGCTCTAACTTATTTGCATCTTATTAAATCTGCTAAATCTGCAGGGGGTTGAATACTACTTGTAGGCACTGTAAATGTAGCTCCTTAGTTTATCCAAAAATATCCAATGTGAACATTCTCTTAACGCCTTAATGACCGCCAATATGTCTTTTATCTGACCTGACATATAAGAGAATAGCCTCCCCATACAGGAGCTGTCGGCTGTCCACTATAGCTGACAACTTGCTCTATCAGCCACGATCAGTGTTTGCACCGTCCATATCTGTTTAACCCCTTAGATGCTGCTGTCAATAGTGACTACATCATTATAAATGGTTAACAGAGCATGGGGGCTCCCTCTTTATCCAAACTGGTGCCCTCAGACCATGATATTGTGGTCCTGATGTTTGCAATGGCAATTCACAACTAAATAGCGGCCTTAGAGTCTGACGGCTGTTGTAACCTGTTCCGAAGTTAGCGGCATTTAGGTGGTAAAAATAAATATTTTCATTTCTGTCGTGCCACTTTGCATTAATTCCTGAAAAGCATCTGTAGGGTTAATAAACTACCTGACTGCAGTTTTCAATATGTCAGGGCATGCTGTTTTTAAAATGGTATAACTTTTGGGGTTTCCCAATATATGGGACCCATAAAGTCACTTCAAACATGGATACGTCCCTAAGAAAGTAAATTTTGCTAATTTCCTTGAAAAAAGGAAAAACTACTGCTGCATTTTTAAAACTCCTAAAATGCTAACAAAATAAAAGAACATTTTTACAAATGGTGCTGATGTAAAGCAGACATGAGGGAAATGTTATTTATTAATGTTTTGCTGTGATATGACTTTCTTTATTAAAGAGATAGTCATTCAAAGTGTGAAAATTGCTAATTTTTTAACATTTTTCTCAAATTTCTGCTATTTTTTATAATTAAACACAAAACATATCGACCTAAATTTACCATTATCATAAAGTATAATGTGTCACGAAAAAACAATCTCAAAATCACTGGGATTTGTTGAAGCGTTCCAGAGTTAATACCACATAAAGTGACACTGGTCAGATTTCAAAAATTTGGCTTCGTCACTAAGGGGTTAAATAGATGCGACAGATGTGGAAATAAATTCATGCTACAAAGTTACAGTTAGTGTCTTAGTAAGATTTAATTCAGTCTAATACTGATCACGATATTTTCTTTTTACTTGTCTTTTGCCAAATAAGATAAAGTAAGCAGATGCCATTCAGTGACTTGTGTTTGTGCTTTAGTTTCAGATATGGTGTTGGCTTGGGTAATTTAATATGGTGGAATGTGCTTATAAAGAGGGTTGTCGACTTTGAATAATCATTACTTGTTAAATGGGCTCCTTGATATTAATATAATTTCAGTGTTCTCATGCTGGGACCCTCAATTACAGGCAGCGCTACCACAGGGGAAATTGAGAATTGCTCAGTGCTCATTCTAATTCATATGTTGTAATTCAGGATTCTTCAGAATGAGATACATAGTTTATTTTACAGAGTTATATAGGTTGAAAACAGACTTTGATGAATCAATTTCAACCTTTCTCCATCAATTATACATTATCTGTTGCTAGATTATCTGTAACTTACAATGCCATTTGTTGTGAAAAAGCATCCAGCCCTTTTATAAAAGCTGTTATAGTGTCTGCCATTATTTCCTCTTGTGGTAGGGCATTACGCAGTCTGACTGCTGTAACTGTAAAGAACCCTTTCCTATTTAGCTGCTGGAATCGCCTTTCTTCCACCTGTAGTGAGTGCCATCTGGTCCTTTTTAAGGTATAGGTCATGTGGCAGTCCATTGTATTGACCACACATATATTTATACATATAAATAAGATTACGTCTGAGACGTCTTTTTTCTAAGCGAAACAAGCCCAACTTTTCCAACCTCTTCATCAGGTGTGTGGCCTTCCATCCCTTGCAATTTGGTTGCCTGCTTTTGAATTGACTGTATCTTCCAAATATCCTTTCTAAAACATGGGGCCCAAAATTGGATCTCATATTCTAGATGTGGGCTCACCAGTGATTTATAAAAGTATAACAATACATTGGTATCACAGGATTTTATGTCTCTGTTTATACACCCTAAATTCTTGTTTGCTTTTGCGGCTGCTGCTTGACATTGAGCACTGCTTCTCAGCTTACTTATAACCAGAATACCCAAGTCCTTCTCCTGTTCTGTAGTCCCGAGTATACTCCCATTTAATGTATACACAGCAATAGGATTACTCCATCCTAGGTGCATTAGTCTGCATTTATTTGTAAGGGGTGTACCGGGATCGTGTGATGCTCCACTCCCTTCCTTCATATATTGCATTGTATGTATTATTGTATTTTTATTGCTGTATCTAGCTATTTGGACAGGATTAATAGGGAAAGTGCAGTACCTCAGTTATTACACTAGATGGGGGGTACGTTAGTGTACATAGTTTACATAGGAGAAGCCAAAAGTGGATAAGATAGAGGGTTTTCCTATTTCTAGCAGTAGGGCCTAAGAGATTGTACAGTGCGGTTGCCGCTGCAATGTTCGAAACAAGAAGCCCAGCTTTCCAGAGCAAGTGGGCCAGAAGGGCAGCATTAACAGCTGCAGTGGGTACAGGAGCTGTAGCCAAAGAGACAGCAGTACAGGGACGCAGGTTGCTCAACATGTGGCAGATTACTTTATGGGCAGATGCCCTCTTGTCTGGGGCAAAGCGGATGAGGGAATCCTGTTTGTAGTAAGGCTGAACAAGGAGGATGCTGCGGTACTGGATGGAACGGTATGACCCGGGCACCCACTAAAAGCGTAGGGAAGAATACAGGGAAAGCGATGGTTGTGAATTGCATGGAACCTTACACTGTTGCTGTATCTGATATGGACATGCTGCGAAAGGAAAGAAGTAAAGCTATTCGTTTACAGTTGAAATTGGACTGTGTCTCTGTGTGCAATCGTCTTCAGCAACTTAGAGGAGACCCTGTAGGTGCAGAGAGCAGAAAGGCAGTACATTGACAAAAAAACATTGTTTGTTTGTGATGGGAGACCCGGGTGCACAAGAACCATTAGTCTCAGCCAGGACTATGGGCCTGGCACATTTGGTGTAGTCGGCAGGATGCAGTCTACGGTCGCAGAGGTGGCAGACCAACCAGTTAGGGGAGCTCCAAAGGCTAGTATACCTCTGGGGACAATATTGACTAACCTCCTTAAGTTTACAGGGAGCAACATTCTGCTATGCAGCTGGACTGAGCAAGTCAGGGGTATGTTAAGGATGTACCCCATGACCCCCGTAATGGAGGCAGAGATTGCCCTGATGGCTCTGGATGGAGAAGCGAAGATTTCTGTTATGTTACAGCCTCCCCATGAGCGTGATACCTTTAACAAGGTGCTACAGATTGTAGAAGAGATGCACGGAGACCCCACAGATGTCGGAGAATTGCGCATGCGCTTGTTTAGGCTTGTCTGAAGGGAGGGGGAGTCTGTGACTCAATACATGAATGTGCTACAGGAAATCCATACTGCAATTATTAAGAAAGATGGCATAGGTGTAGGCCCCCTGACATAGTGCTGCGAGACCAGCTAGTGACAGGCTGTGGAGATGCGCTGCTTAAGCAAGCCTTGCATGAGCGCCTGCGAGCTAACCTGTGCATGACTTTTTCAGAGATGGGGTCAGAGGCACGCAAAAGAGAGCAGGAACAGGGGACCGCAGCCTTGGCAGGGATGGTCCGGAGCCATGAAGTACTTACCCCGAGGGTGGAAGAGCCGGAGTGGTCCCCCAAATTACGACAGGGAATGCAGAATATCAGGGCAGAAATCAAGAGCCTGATGGAAGTCTTTGCTGCTGCCTTGGAGTCCACTCCCATAAACCTGGGTAACTTAAATCAAGAGAAGAAATACGTTAGAGGAGAGATGCGGAGCATAGGAAAAACTCCAACAGCAGCCCCAAAATTTATTTTCAGATCCTGGGGTGAAGAGCGACTATGGAGGGTATGTACATCTCAGGGAGGACGGTGATCCAGACCGAAGCGCCCACCTGACAGGCGTGGAAGTGAGTGTTGGACGTAAGGAAGAATGGGGCACCTGTCAAGTAGTTGCCCTACAAGAGACAGCCGACGACGAAGATGTGCTCACCCCTCTGAAGGTCCTGCTCACTGGAGAAAACACTGTAACTGGAAGAAATTGTATGGTGAGTGAAGGGGAACCCCACCCAGAGCAAGACAGAGCCACGACGTCAGATACCGAGAAGAGAGGGAGAAGGTGTTGACTATCTACGGTGAGATGTCTGCGCTTCTCAGGCACGTGGAGACGAATTGAGTGTAATGCCAAATTGGATCTGATGGGTCAGTCTGAGGATCAACCCGAAGAGGAAGAAGCTATGTCTTCCCGAATATTCCACCAAAGTATGTCGTGTTCCTACCTGTTACAAGATCCCGAAGGAGGGGAACAAGTGCCAGGTGTCCCTGAAACACCCACTCCCACGTTACCCGATTGTGAGGAGGAAGAACCACTTGCTCCATTCTCCTGTCCGTCACTGCATCTCGCAACCTGCTCACATATCTACATTAAACCTCATCTGCAAAGTGTTTGCCCATTCAGACATCCTATCCAGATAGTTTTGTAATATTACACTGTCAAGCTCAATTTTTATTATCCTACATAGTTTGATATTGTCAGTAAAGACTGACTGACAACACTTTACTCTGAATCCCATCCACAAGGTTATTTATAGAGATTAAAAAGAATTGATTCTAGTACACATCCCTATGGTTCCCCACTGCTGACTATATCCCATTTAGAGAATGTACCATTTACAACAAATCTTTGTTTTGTAACCTATCTCCACGGTAAGTTGAGAGAAGATCCTGAACAGGATACCCACGCTATCGAGTCAGAATTTCCTAATAGGGCATGTGGAAATGTGGTTTCTAAACTAGACAAAACATATATTTTTTTGGCTGCAAAAAACACCGTTTAGCAAGAAAAAGTGTTTGTGTCTTATAGTCTAGAGGAAGTTTCCTATGATTGAGAACAATGATGACACAGCATCCTTCCCATTTCCTGAAGAAACTAAGCAGAGGGACAGCTATTTCTCCTTCAGCCAGAAATTGATCAGTCTGATCAGTGCAGGAGAGAAAGCTACCATGGATGTTGAATGTCTTGGCTCGCTGAAGGACATTTCAGATAATTTGATTAGTCACATGCCTGGAAGGAACTTCAAAACGTGGTTGTGTATACAGTGTGTGTGCGTATTGATGTTGCAGAGCTGTGTGCGTTGATGAACCTGAACTGTATATTGATGCAAATAAAGTGTGTGTTATTGTAGTTGAACTGTGTGGGTTGATGAAGATAGGCTGTGTGTCTGTGTGTTGATGTGGCAGAGTTGTCTGTGCACATGTAGCAGAGCTGTGTGTGTGCATGTAGCAGAGCTGTGTGTGCATGTAGCATTGTTGTATCTCTTTTTCACATATAAGAGTTGTATGTAGCAAAGCTGAGTTTGTATATACAGCAGAGTGGATTGTGCTTGCATAGTGCTTGTGTAGAGACCGCAGATAAAGAAGGATGCAGGGACAAATGGGAGCCAGAAAGCAAACAGCGTTTTTAACTTTTCTTTTAACTTCCAACCAAAAAGATAACAACAGTTTTCCACGCAGGGAACTTAAGTACAAGTCTACAATATCACAGTAAATCCTATCTACTATATAGGAGGCCTGAACTATACCCGAAGAACGCGGCAGCGCCTTACTAGTACCTCCCCTACTAAGGTAAAGTCAACAACGTTCACTTATCAGTGCTGTTTCAGCGATGTCGTCCCGGTGGCGAGGCTCCGTCAGCGACGTAGTCCTAGTGGTGAGGGAAGGCGGTGTCCTCCGACGTCGAGCCCAGGTGTAGATTCGAGTCCAGAATGTCTTTTGCGGTGCTGCGTTACCTCCCGCAGGCGGACGTTGATCCGGGGTAACAGTTTCCACGTCCAGAGAGGAGTCTTTTTGAGGAGAATTAGCAGAATTATCAGTATCAGTCACAGCTAAGAAAAACCCAGGAGGGCCCGGAGCACTCGGTGGCAAGATGCTCCCGGGGAGCGCGGTAATACTGTCCCTGAGCTGATCAGCACTACCCCTCTGCCTGGGGGGTCGCTGACGACGAATGCGCCTCTTTTTGGGGGCTCTGGTAATTGCCCGCAGTGTCTGTTGCACGTTTTCCCCCTGCTTCCAGCGAGTCTCACTGCGGCCTGCACACACACAACAACTGCGCTGCAGTTTCCTCTCCTCAGAGATTTCCCGCGCTTCTCTGCCCCTGCTTTCGCGCGTTTTGCTTTTTATCCTCTCCTCTCCCTGCGTCACTCTGCCTCCTGTCACATGAGCCTGGCTTCCCATGCGCCCCTCAAATCCGTCCCCCGGAACCCCAACTCCCGGCAACAATGGTTCCACCCGTCTGCACAGCTCACCAGGTCCCTGTCCCCTACATTCCCCCACCCTGTATGCTCGCCAGTCCCCGGGCGAGGCCTTCGCACTGACAGGTCGCCCACCTGACGGGTTGTTCCACACTTGGGTCTGTCTAGTGTGTAAGTCAGGACTGTAGCGAGTTGGGGGTCTACCGGCAGTAGAACGTTCAGAACGTCGTGGATCGGGTACTTGTGTAGGGGGTGTAGGGGGAATGTCGTCAGCGGAAGGGTGACTGGTCAGGGGTAGTGTAGTAGTCGAGATAGGGGGAGTATTTTGACGCCGTTCTTCTTCTTCATCATCTTCTTCATCCCACCAATGGTTGTTGGGGGACTCAGTCGTAGGTGGCTCTTCCCTGATTGCGGATTCCGGGGTGTCCGAGTCAACAGAGCGACACAACCGGAGCATGTTGCGATGAAGAATGCGAGTACCTGTACTTCCGGGGGCCTCAGACTGCACTTCATATACAGGTCCATGCGGGTCTATACGGCGAAGCACCCGATAGGGTGTTTTTTCCCAACGATGGTCTAACTTGTTTTGCGGTCTTTGCTCTCGAACGAGTACTCGATCACCTGGCCGGAACTCTGGGGGTTTTGCTGTAGGGGTGCTCCGATGCTCCACTTCCCGAATTCGAGTGTGTACCAGTCGGTGTAAGGTCTGCAACCGATGCCGATGATCACGCACCCACGAAGCCATCCCTGTACGGGGGCCTTCTTCCTCCGAAGACAGTTCCAGATCTGTCATGCCTTTTCCTGGGCGCCCAAAGACCACTTCATACGGGGTGCGTCCTGTGACTTGATGAACTCTATTGTTGTAGACCCACACTAGGTCAGACACATACTCCGGCCAGCGGGCCTTCTGATCTTGTTCTAGCGCACGCAGCATTTGAAGCAAAGTCCGGTTAAACCGCTCACAAGCCCCATTTCCCTGGGGGTGATACGGTGTGGTGCGTGACTTATCAATGCCGTAGAGGCGATGCAGCTCTTCCATGACTTTGCCCAAGAAACAGGCGCCTTGATCCGAATGTATTCGCCTCGGACAGCCGTAAACTTGAATAAAGTTCTTACAGATAGCGATCGCCGCCGACTCAGCTGTCTGATCACGGGTAGGGGTGACTACCGCGAATTTTGAAAAATGATCTACCATAACGAGGCAGTGTTCGTAGCCTTGATGCGATGCTCATGGTAATGTAGTCTATCATTAATACTTCAAAAGGGGCAGACGTCGTGATGCTCTGCACAGGCGCCCTTTCCTCCGGTGACTTGGTTAGCTCACATTGTCGACATTGTCTACAGGCAGTTTGTACTTCCGCAAGCAGCCGAGGATGATAGAACCGAGTTTGCAGCCACTTAAACGTCCTCTTCACTCCGAAGTGTGCCCCGGACTCATGAGCTTCTTTAGCAACTGCGGCCACCACGGGCCCTGGTAAGACCATCTGCCAGGTCGGCTCGGAATCTGCCTGAGCCATGGTTAAGTGGCATAAGAGCCCGTCCTGAAGAGTTAGGCGCTCCCACTGCCGCAGAAGAAGGTTCAGGTCTGACGGGAGAGTTTGTCCAGGGGTTCTCACGGGCAATAGACCATTCGTTATCCACTGTCGCAATGGAGCTAGTTCCTGGTCTTCCTGTTGCAGCCGTATCCATTCGTCCCGACTCTGAACCAACAGTCCTGTAGCCGTTCTGTTCCTGGTCTGTTCCCGGCTCACAGCCGTCCGAGCAGCGCCCCCGATGGCGTAGGGGATTTCTTCTCCCTCCAGCTCCTCATCTCGGTTAGTTCTTGGGGGGTTCTTCCGCAGACGAGATAACGCGTCAGCATGAACATTCTCCGCTCCTCGCTTGTAGAGGATACGGTATCTGTACTTGGCCATCCGGGCTACCCAGCGCTGTTCCAGGGCACCCAATTTCGCATTTTCCAGATGTGCCAATGGGTTGTTATCCGTGCGTATCAGCACCTCGGAACCGGCCAGGTACTCAGCGAACCGCTCCGTCATAGCCCACACCACGGCCAGCAGCTCCACCTTGAAAGAACTGTAATTGTCCGGGTTCAACTCAGAGTCATGAAGAGACCGACTCGCATAGGCGATCACTCTCTCCCGCCCATCCTGAACCTGAGACAACACAGCCCCCAATCCCTGAGAGCTGCCGTCGGTGTGTAGGATGAACGGTTGCGAAAAGTCCGCATAAGCCAACACCGGCGGCTCCATGAGAGCTGTCTTCAAGTCCCGGAACGCTGCTTCTTGTGGCTCCTGCCATTGTATCTTCTTTCCCCATTCCTTGGGGGAGCTTCCTTTCAGCAGGACTTGTAGATTGTGAGAACGGCGAGCAAAGTTCTTCACGAAGCGCCGGTAGTACCCAGCGAGGCCCAAGAACGCCCGTACATCCTTGGCGGTCTCCGGTGTGGGCCACTCCTGGATTGCGGCAATCTTCTCCTGCGATGGCCGGACTCCTTCGGCGGACACCACATGCCCCAGGTACTCGATCTGTTCCCAGAACAAGTGACACTTCTGGGGCTTCACCTTAAGCCCGTATTTCAGCAACCGGTCTAGTACCTGCTCCAGTCGGCACAGATGTTCCTCGAATGTTGGAGCATAGATGATGATGTCATCCAGATAAATGAGAGTGGCCTCGAAGTTCAAATCCCCCAGACACCGCTCCATTAATCGTTGGAAGGTGCCTGGAGCGTTGGCCAGCCCAAACGGCATTCGATTGAACTCGAATAGTCCCATGGGAAGGATAAACGCTGTCTTAGGACGATCTGCTTCTGTCATCGGGACCTGCCAGTATCCGCTGGCTAGGTATAAGGTGGAAAAATATTTGGCCCGACCCAGCACGGAGAGAGACTCCTCGATACGGGGAAGTGGATAAGAGTCTTGGACGGTGCATGCATTTAGCTTACGATAGTCCACACAGAACCGGAGCGTGCCGTCCTTTTTCTGCACCAGCACGATTGGGGCAGCCCACGGGCTCTGACTCTCGCGGATCACTCCCTTTTGTAGCATCTGGCCTAACAACGTCTTTACTTCCTGGTACATCTGCGGGGGAATCTGTCTGTACCGCTCCCTGATGGGCACTGTATCTCCGGTCGGAATTCCATGTTCGATGGCCGTGGTACAGCCAAAATCATCTTCATGTTGTGCGAACACTTTAGCATAATGTCCAAGGAGTCGCTGCACTTGTGAGATCTGTGATGGATCCAGGCCCGACAATTCCGTCCGCATGTGCTCCAGAATAGTGTGACCCTTTCGAAACGCTATTGGCTCAGGATCCTGCGTAGACCGGACACTGACCATCCAGGGATCAGGGGAATCCACCGTTAACTGCAAAGTATCTGGAGGGGGCATCACTTCTAAAGGTCGTAACACTTTGGCCATCTCACTTCGGACCCGTAGCACAACATCGTGTTCGTCCACATTCACACATCGCACTGGTACGGCCCCATTTTTAACAGTAGCCAGGGATCGGGCCACCAGCAGTCCTGTGGGCAAAGGGGATGTAAAGGTGGGCTCAATCTGTACTTGTACTCCTTCTAGAGGGATGCGAGCTCGTATGGGCAGGGATATAACAGTCTGTCCTGGGGGGAACGTCACCTTTGCTGTTGGGGAAGTAATTACTCTCCCTAGTATGTCTCCCTCCTGACAGGTCTCTTGTACCCGGACTTCCCTCACTAACTGTCTGAACACGGAGCCCTGAGGTGTACTGGTCCCCCACTGATTGAGTGTCTCTTGCGTAGTCTCCCCTAACAGAAAACTGCCAAAATCTTTCAATACGTTCATCCCCAAGGTCACAGTATGTTGTGGGCCGGGATCTCCCCGTGTTAACACAACCCCCCGGCGGCCCAGGTCCTTCCCACATAAAGATATTTGCATCCAGGTGACCCCTTCCACTGGGATGGGCAGCTGATTGGCGGCCTGTAACCGAATTACGGGACCCCATTGGGGTCTAACTGTCAAAGGAAAGTGTTTTCTAAAATAAGCCTCGGGCATAGTCGTGACTTGGGACCCGGTGTCCACCAGACAACGGACAGCCCGCCCTTCAAACTCTGCCCAAACCAGGGGGCAGCTGGCAACCATATTTCCGGGACTTTCACCACCCATCCGCGGGGACTCTGGCTCCGAGCGTCGTCCCCTTAGCTCGGAGCCCTCTAGTTTAACGCCTGACGGGACGAGGCCCTCCCTCTCCGGGGGCACTCCCGTGCGAAATGTCCTGCCTCCCCGCAACCATAGCAAGCACCGGGGACCGGTTAATATCCTGGACGAGCGCCACGAGCTGGACTCCCAGACCCTTGCCCCTGGGGTAGCTCCCTTGGGCTTCGCGCATTCTTTTTAACTTCAGCCAGTTCGTCTCTGATTTGTTTGAGCTCCTGCCGCATCTCCTGAACCCACGACGGCTCACCCCCTCCTGGTGCAGCGGTCTGGATAACCCGAGTCTCTCCTGTCAGGACCGTCACCCCCCTCTCTTGCTCCCGGGTGCGGGCCTCATTGCCTATGTCGGAGAAAGTCAGGCGCGGGTCGACCCGCACTCGTTCACGTAGAGCCTGTTTGGTCAACTCATCTCGCAGTCCCGTCACCAGTTGGTCGCGCAGGGTCACGTCAACATGTCCCATCCCCATACCATCTTTCCGCACGATTGCAATGTTTAGCTCTTGCAGAGCATTCATGTACTGAGTGACAGTCTCGCCTTCTTTTTGTCGCCGTCCAAACAACCGGGCCCGCAGCTCTCCCACGTCGGTGGGATCCCCGTGCGTCCCCTCTAACACATTTAACACCCCGGTAAAAGTATTCCGCTCTGTGGGGGGTCTCAACATCACTGAATCTCGGGCCTCTCCGTCTAAGGCCATAATGGCCACCTCTGCTTCCAGGGCCGGGGTCATAGGATGCATCCTCAGCAGTCCCCGCATCCTTTCAGTCCAACTCCACAACAACATGTTGCTCCCATTAAACTTGGTCAGGTTATTCAACATGGCCCCCAATGAGAGAGACGCTCTCGGCCCAGCCCCATCCTCCGTATCTTCTGGCTCCCTCTTTGGATCCTGCATCCTGCCGACTACGCCAAATGTAGAGACCGCAGATAAAGAAGGATGCAGGGACAAATGGGAGCCAGAAAGCAAACAGCGTTTTTAACTTTTCTTTTAACTTCCAACCAAAAAGATAACAACAGTTTTCCACGCAGGGAACTTAAGTACAAGTCTACAATATCACAGTAAATCCTATCTACTATATAGGAGGCCTGAACTATACCCGAAGAACGCGGCAGCGCCTTACTAGTACCTCCCCTACTAAGGTAAAGTCAACAACGTTCACTTATCAGTGCTGTTTCAGCGATGTCGTCCCGGTGGCGAGGCTCCGTCAGCGACGTAGTCCTAGTGGTGAGGGAAGGCGGTGTCCTCCGACGTCGAGCCCAGGTGTAGATTCGAGTCCAGAATGTCTTTTGCGGTGCTGCGTTACCTCCCGCAGGCGGACGTTGATCCGGGGTAACAGTTTCCACGTCCAGAGAGGAGTCTTTTTGAGGAGAATTAGCAGAATTATCAGTATCAGTCACAGCTAAGAAAAACCCAGGAGGGCCCGGAGCACTCGGTGGCAAGATGCTCCCGGGGAGCGCGGTAATACTGTCCCTGAGCTGATCAGCACTACCCCTCTGCCTGGGGGGTCGCTGACGACGAATGCGCCTCTTTTTGGGGGCTCTGGTAATTGCCCGCAGTGTCTGTTGCACGTTTTCCCCCTGCTTCCAGCGAGTCTCACTGCGGCCTGCACACACACAACAACTGCGCTGCAGTTTCCTCTCCTCAGAGATTTCCCGCGCTTCTCTGCCCCTGCTTTCGCGCGTTTTGCTTTTTATCCTCTCCTCTCCCTGCGTCACTCTGCCTCCTGTCACATGAGCCTGGCTTCCCATGCGCCCCTCAAATCCGTCCCCCGGAACCCCGACTCCCGGCAACAATGGTTCCACCCGTCTGCACAGCTCACCAGGTCCCTGTCCCCTACACTTGCACCAGTGTTGAGTCTACGCGTGCACTGCAGAGAGTGTACTTAATATGCGTGCTGTAAAGCTATGTGTGTATACAAAACAGATGCTGCAGGGAAACACTAACAATACAGTATATCTATTATCTCCTTAGTATATACTAAATTAAAATTAGTGATATATAACCTGCTCTTAGTCTCTTTACACCACCAGGGAAGATTAGATTAGCAGGAAATATGTTTTTCCTGTTTTCTGCCATCTAAACTTGGGGTGCATCTTATAGTAAAGTGTGTCCTGTAAAAATTTGGTAAGTGCATAAAGTAGTATAAAGTAAAACAGATAAAGTGTGTAGATGATAAACATCACATCCATAGTCATATCAATGTTCATTGCTTTGTAAGACATATATGCATGAACCATATACCCTGTGTGCTGCCACTGAGATGTAATTAATCAGAATCGCTTTATTCTATGCCGTCTGGAACGGCTGCGTTAAACATGGAAGTGAAATTGTTCTGCAATAGGAGCAGACAGTAGCGGTGTAATTTATTTCTAAAGCTTTAGGGATCTCTTGGCTTGAAAGGTATTGTTACAATAGTACCTTGTATGTAGTATGTGTAATGAAATGGCTGAGCTGCTCACTTTATTAAATGTTTTGTGAGTCCATAGGGAAATTCCACATTTCACATACAATAAAGAACTCATTTGCAGTTTAGTAGAACATAGGCTGATTTTCCATTACTTTTATAATAAAAGTGTATTAGTGAACAAAATGTCAGCCCTATACTTGATAATAGTAACCATAAACCTGTGTGTAAATCAAATGGTTGTAGTTATATAGAAATGTAAAACATTAAAATCATATGTTCAAATTTGTCAGTGTATGTGACTTGTGATTTCATTTACAGTAACCCACAGTCCCACAGCTATAAAACTAGCTTATTATTAGGGTTCTCGTACTAAAGTCACACATCTACTCACTAGTCTTCAAGAGTACAGGGAAGTTTATTTGACTAGATTTCACGCATTGAACACAGAGTTGGACTGGTATAGGATCCAGAGCATGAGCCTCCAGTACGTAGAGCTAGTGAAACCACTGCGGCATGCTCTACTGACCGTAATGGGAATCTGTCACCAAGTTTTTGCCACCACATCTGAGAGCAGCATGTAGGAGCAGGAGCCCTGATTCCAGTGATGTGTCAGTTATTGGGCTGCATGTTGTATTTTTTTTTAAAAATCCCAGTTTTCTCTGATATACAAGTGCTTCTCATTAAATTAGAATATCATCATAAAGTTAATTTGTTTCAGTTCTTTAATACAAAAAGTGAAACTCATATATTAGATAGAGTCATTACAGAGTGATGTATTTCAAGTGTTTATTTCTGTTAATGTTGATGATTATGGCTTACAGCCAATGAAAACCCAGAATTTATCTCAGTAAATTAGAATACTTTATAACACCAGCTTGAAAAAATGATTTTAACATCCGAAATGTTGGCCTACTGAAATGTATGTTCAGTAAATGCTCTCAATACTTGGTCGGGGCTCCTTTTGCATCAATTACTTCATCAATGCGGTGTGGTATGTAGGCGATCAGCCTGCGGCACTGCTGAGGTGTTATGGAAGCCCAGGTTGCTTTGACAGCAGCTTTCAGCTCGACTGCATTGTTGGGTCTGGTGTCTCATCTTCCTCTTGACAATATCCCATAGATTCTCTATGGAGTTAAGGTCAGGCGAGTTTGCTGGCCAATCAAGCACAGTGATACTGTTGTTTATAAACCAGGTATTGGTACTTTTGGCAGTGTGAACAGGTGCCAAGTCCTGCTGGAGAATGAAATTTCCATCTCCTAAAAGCTTGTCGGGAAAGGGAAGCATGACGTGCTGCAAAATTTCCTGGTAGACGGCTGCACTGACTTTGGTCTTGATAAAACACAGTGGACCTACACTAGCAGATGATATCGATCCCCAAACCATCACTGATTGTGGAAACTTCACACTAGACCTCAAGCAGCTTGGATTGTGGCCTCTCCACTCTTCCTCCAGACTCTTTGACCTTGATTTTCAGACGAAATGCAAAATTTACTTTCATCTGAAAACACCTTGGACCACTGAGCAACAGTCCCGTTCTTTTTCTCCTTGGCCCAGGTAAGACTCTTTTGGCATTGTCTATTGGTCATGAGTGGCTTGACACAAGGAATGCAACACTTGTAGCCCATGTCCTGAATACGTCTGTGTGTGGTGGCTCTTGAAGCAATGACTCCAGCAGCAGTTCATTCCTTGTGAACCTCCACCAAATTTTTGAATGGCGTTTTCTTAAAGGGAACCTGTCACCCCCCTCAGGCGTTTGTAACTAAAAGAGCTACCTTGTGCTGCACTAATGCTGCATTCTGACAAGGTGGCTCTTTTAGTTCTGGTCCCTGCTGCTGAAATAATCGTGTTTGAAATTTGTCCCTCATACCTTGAAATCGCCACGGGGGCAGGTCTTTCCCTCCTAATCCAGACGCCTCACAGCCATCACTCATGGCCTCGGTGCGCCGGGGCTGCCTCCTCTTCCTTCATTAGCGTTCTTGGCACCTGCGCTGTAAGTTCGAAGGGCACCGCAACTGCGCATGCCCGAAAAAAAAAATTACAGCGCAGGTGCCGGGGACGCTGATGAAGAAAGAGGAGGCGGCGCCCAGTGCGCAGAGGCCATGAATGACGGCTGTGAGGCATCTGGTTTAAGGGGGAAATACCTGCTCCCTTGGCAATTTCAAGGTATGAGGGACAAATTTCAAAAACAATTAATTCAGCAGTGCCAAGGACCAGAACTAAAAGAGCCACCTTGTCAGAATGCAGCATTAGTGCTGCACAAGATGGCTCTTTTAGTTACAAACACCCTTTCAAGGCTGCGGTTATCCCAGTTGCTTGTGCACATTTTTCTACTGCACTTTTTCCTTCCACTCAACCACTCAACTTTCCATTAATAGGCTTGGATACAGCACTCTGTGAACAGTCAGCTTCTTTAGCAATGACCTTTTGTGGCTTACCCTCCTTGTGGAGTGTATTAATGACTGCCTTCTGGACATCTGCCAAGTTTGCAGTCTTCCCCATGATTGTGGATCCTACTGAGACAAACTAAGGGACCTTTTTAAATGCTTAGGAAGCCTTTGCAGGTGTTTTTTGTTAATTATACTAATTTACTGAGATAATGACTTTTAGGCTTTCATTGGCTGTAAGCCATAATCATCAACATTAACAGAAATAAACACTTGAAATAGATAGATCACTCTGTTTGTAATGATTCTATATAATATATGAGTTTCACTTTTTGTATTGAAGAACTGAAATAAAGTAACTTTTTGATGATATTCTAACTTTGTGAGAAGCACTTGTACCAGTTTTCTGCACACTGAGCTCTGCATCAAACCATCCATACCAATGATCGACAGCTTTCTATATATACTGTAAATAGGCAGAAAGCTGCCAATCATTAGAGAGTGTGGGGTTATTCAGAGTTCCTGAATATGGAGGACTACATGGCAGAAGGTCCTCTAGTGATAATCTCCTGCAGATAAAACAGTGATTTTATGAAAGCTTCAGTAAGCAGCCCAGTAAGTGATGCATTCCTGTAATCAGGGTCTCTGCCCCTACATTATACTGCTCTCAGATTAGGTAGAAAAAATCTGGTAACAAATTACTTTTAAGCACAATCACAACAATGCCACAGTACCCCTATCTGATCCTGACAGCCTATATTCAGTACATCACTAACAGCTGACAGCAGATGAGCTCACTATTAACAATGGGTAGATAATTATAGCTGAACATAAGGCTTAGAATATGGTACCCTTACCTGACTTGAGAAGATGGCTATTTACATAAACATGTTTGATCCGAAGATAACTTACATGGGTGGATACCTTTGCACTTAGATGTATCACTATGGAAGAAATGATTTTCATTTTGCACCATTCATTGTGATAACACTTTCAGCCCATAGCAACTACGTAGATTCCATGTTCAATTTCTCATTGCTGTGAAAGAAAATGAGCTCTCGTTAGGACTGCAGGTAAAGCCTACTTTATTATCGTCACTTAATGAGCTATCCTGCCACTCTACCAATACGTCACGCGCTTACTGCATCTAAATTACTTTAATAATTTCTCTTGCAATCTCACACATACCATATAAGCAGGCCTTGGTTGGTGCAATTTTCAAGATTTCATGATGATTCCTCTAATCATTTTAAAATTGCATAAAACTATATCCAAATAATTGGTCACTAATTTGTCACATGCACCATAATATCCAACATGATGGATTAAAGGGAATTTGTCACCACATTTGATATATGTAAACCATTATTATGCTGAGGAGAGTGATACATGTATGTCTCATATTAAATGCTTTTTTTGTGGATTAATCTTTTATCACTTTATATAAATGAACTCTTCCAGGCCCTGCGGAGGATGCTACCTGGATGATAACTCTGCCTCCGGAGGTTATTTTACATGAAGGGGGAGTTTCCAGTGTGAGACAAGTTATCTTCCAGGCAGCCTCCTCCCCATAGCCTGGAATTTACATATAAGAATAACATGGATTACTCTGGAACAAGACTTTGGATCACAGATATCAAGGTATCGCTTTTTGCAGCTTCCTATGACCTACATTCCCATACAGACGGCTTGGGAGGGATGATCCTGCTGACAGATGCCCATTAATACTTTGACTGACAGTTAATAGTGATGAGCAAATATACTCGTTACTCGAGATTTCTCGAGCCCGCTCGGGGGTCGTCCGAGTATTTTTTTAGTGCTCGGAGATTTAGTTTTTCTTGCCGCAGCTGAATGATTTACATCTCTTAGCCGGCATAAGTACATGTGGGGATTGCCTGGTTGCTAGGGAGTCCCCACATGTACTTATGCTGGCTATCAGATGTAAATCATTCAGCTGCGGCAAGAAAAACTAAATCTCCGAGCACTAAAAACTACTCGGACGACCCCCGAGCGTGCTCGAGAAATCTCGAGTAACGAGTATATTCGCTCATCACTAATAGTTAACAATTGTTTGTACAAAAAAAACAAAAAATAAACCATGATTAATAAATGGCCGACAATGGGGAAATCAGATCACAATCGGCAGTGTAAGGCTAGGTTCACATTGCGTTAGGGCAATCCGTTTAGCGCTAGCGCTAGCGGATTGCGCTAACGCAATGTATTTGTAGGGGCCGCGTTAGGGGTCGCGTTAACGTCCCCGCTCTCGCAGATCCCCGATCTGCGAGAGCGGGGAACGGACCTCGGGCGCGCCGCGGACGCTGCAAGCAGCGTCCGAGGCGTGCCACAAAAGAACGGCACATTGCTAGCGCGAGCCGAAAAAGGCACGCGCTAGCGATGCGCTTCAGGCAGAAACAACATTGCTGTCAATGGGTGCGCTAACGGACCCGTTGCACGGCGTTAATTGCGACATTTTCGCCGTGCAATGCTGTCCGTTAGCGATCACCCAATAACGCAATGTGAACCTAGCATAAGCCTGGCAGCTCAAAACGTGAGGCACAATGGCAATACTACTACATCGTGGAACGACTACTTTTCCAACAGCATGGTCAAAAATATCCATCTCCCTTTACTCCTCAATATATTTGCAAATAAAGATTTCCTTCTATCCACAGGTGTGGTTGCTGCCACTCTATACTCTATTGGCATACAATGGAGTTGTGACCTGCACAACATGGTCAGGTGAGCATCTCCCTCATCTTCCCCTAACTTTTTCTACCCTATACTGTATCACCCTAAGTGTGCTTGTCTCGCTTTTTTCTCTGTGTTTTGTTTGCAACATGTGGAAACTTAATAAAAACCTTGGAATTAAAAATAATAATAATTTGCATAAATCTGAAGTTTAGTCAAATATGCTAATTAGGGTGCTTGGGTGCAATATTGCCTTGCGCTGGCGTGTACTCCGGAGGACAGAGAATGAACTTCAATCCAATATTGCGGCCAGCATGCAGCCAGCGGGTAAGGAAAGGGTGAATCAAACACCCGAAAACCCCGCCCATATGACCCAAAACTGGTCCCGCCAAATTCAGGTGACAGGTTCCCTTTAAGCTAAGAAGCCGTTATGACTATGAATGTAGATTTAGGCTGTGATAAAACATGTAACTGAGGATCAGTAAAAGATTTGTAAAGGTCCATACTTAACCCCTTACCATACACCTAGGTCAGTACTGGGATGACTATGTGTGTGGAGGAGGCGCAGGATATGAGCTCCATACATACACAGTAGATGACACCTACTTTACATAGCCGTCATCTATGTTTAAAGGGTATCTGTCACTCCACTTGAGTGTTTTTAGCTAATAACATGGATAGAGATGGGCGGTCCCCTGTATGTTCGGGTCTGCCGGGTTCGGCCGAACAGTTAAAAAAAGTTTGGGGTCGGGTACCAGAACAGTACTCAGATTCAAACCCGAACCCAGGGGGTCTGAACATCCAGCATTTGCCACACTGCCATGTTAATGACAGCGCGGCAAACACTGCTTCTGATTGGTGGTAAGACAGTCACGGTTCCCACGCTCTCAAATGACAGCGTGAGCCTCCAGCTGTGATCGGAGGTACAAAGTGTACCTCCAGTCATTGGCCTGTGCGCTAAATAATTAAAAATATGGCATGGGTCCCCATGTCCCCCTGTATTTTTGATAAGAAGCCAGGCAAAACTAACAGCTGCGGGCTGCAACCATCAGCTGTCAGCTTTAGCAAGGCTGGTTATCAAGAATAGAGTGGTCCCCACTCCGTTTTTTTAATTATTTAAATTTCTCACGGTGAACTGACCGCTGCACTGTAAGACTTTTTCTCATTGTGCTAGTAGTGATCACCGTAGGTCAGGGGCCCGCTCGCAGAAGCTCAATTTTCCTTGCTTCTCAGCTTGAGCAGTCAGATAATGGCAGTGTTCATGCTGAAGAGCACATGTCCCACAGATGGATTATGGCATGGGACACTATGGATTCCAGCCATCCCTCCATCCTACCACCCCTCCATTCATCCTTATCCATTCATCCCTCATCCATCCATCCACCTATCCATCCATCCATCCCTCATCCATCCATCTCTTATCTAGCCATCCAGTCATCCCTCATCCACCTCTCCATCCATCCAGCCATCCCTCATCTCTACATCCAGCTATATCTCCATCCATCCCTCCATGCATCCCTCATCATCACTTAAGCCATCCCTCAGCCCTCCATCTCTCCATCCCATGTAGCCTCAGTGATTTGTGGTAACCTCGATGACATCACCGCTAGTCACTGAGGCTGTGCTTGCAGCAGCTCATTCTACCAGTGGTTCTTAGCCAGGACGGTCACATCTTGGCACCATCCAGGTTGAAAACTGTTTATCCTAGATATGGATTACGACGTGGGGCAGAATGATGGACAGGAGAGGGATATTGCTTTTTTTAATTTTTGTTTTATTACAGGAGATGAGGGCTTTACTTCAATTGAATGGGAATTGAGTATAACTGTGTTTCTTATTTTTAAATAAAAATGTAAAAATGTGTTTTGTTTTTATTTCAAATAAAAGACTTTATACTGGCTGTGTGTTTATTTACAATACAACTATAGGATTAGTAATGGATAGGTGTCTTATAGACGCCTCTCTATTACCCAGCCGTGGGCTTGATGTCACCTGGTCAAAGGTGACGTCAACCCCACAGATATGAACCCCACTTGCCACCGCCACCAGCCAAGTGGAAAGAGCTGGGCAAATCACCAGAATTGGCACATATAATAGATGCACCTTTTCTGGGTGGCTGTGGGCTGCTATTTTTAGGCTGGGAGGCCAATATCTATGGCCCCTTACCAGCCTGAGAATACCAGCCCCCAGTTGTCTGCTTTAGCTTGGCTGATTTTCAAAATTGTGGATACCCCACACCACCGTTGAGTTCTGCAGCATCTATGGGAGATCAATTTGTTTGCCAAGTTGTCCAAATGTGACTTTGAAAAAAACCTCCTTGCCCTTCCTTGGTTACATTGTTTCTGAACAGTATCTTGAGATGGATCCAGAAAAGGTTTAAGCCGATCTCTCCTGGCCTCATCCTCAAGGTCTGCGAGCCATCCAGCCCTTGGTTTCGCCAACTACTAAAGGCAATTTTTTTGCACTTCTTGTACCTTATAGCTCCTATCTTAACCAGGAAGAGGGATAATGCCAGAATCTGGCCTGAATCAGCCCTATCGGCTTTCCAGCATTTAAAAGAGGCCTTCGTGAGTGCTCTGGTGCTACATCACCCCAAATCTAACAAACAGTTTTCTTTTTCTCCAAACCGTTTTTGCCTGCTAAGCCAAATTATATCATTGGGAATCGTGAGCTTCTGGCTATCAAAATGGTGCTCGAAGAATGGCGACATCTACTGGAAGGTGCCAGTTCTCCGGTATTAATATATACAGACCATAAAAATCTGACCTTCCTGCAGTCTACTCAGTGATTAAATCCTCGGCAAGCCATGTGGGCACTCTTCTTCGACCATTTTAACTTAGAATTACACTTCAGTCCTGTGGAGAAGAATTACAAAGCAGATACCCTGTCTCAATCCTTTGATTTGACCGAATTCATGGAGAAGCCTCAGCACATCATTGACCCAGCCAGGATTATTGAACTAGCCCCTGTTCTTTTAACTCCTCAGGGCAAAACCCTTGTCCCTACTGCTAGAAGCAGCAGAGTTCTGTCCTGGGGATGTAATAAGAAGCAGTGAAATCCCTGAAGAGCCCTTGCAGGATGCTATTAATGAGGAGAGACTGCCATCTGCTGGCCAGGTGAAATCAACCAGAACCAAATGGTGAAAATTGGAGTCCGGCTCAACAGGACTGGATTTTCCTTTTCTTTTTCTTTTTCAAAAGAAAATATACGGTAGTGCATACAAAAGAAAAATTTACATGGTCGACATGACCCAGTTGACGCGTTTCGACTGCACTAGGCAGTCTTACTCTTTACTAAGGGTCAAATAGCATGCAGTCATTTATATATTCTTTTATAAGGTATAACACAGATGTTATTAATTCACTTAACAATTAGGTGTTACATATAGTAAGCGATGTAGCAAATAGTAGAATGACATTACAAAACTGCTAATTAATAGTGCCCATGAATTTTTCCACAGTGCAGGTGAAAAAATTATATATAAGTAAAGTCACACACCAAAATGATAAAAAAAACACATGCAATAGTGTGATATTCAAATAAGAAAAATTAAATCATACACCAGAATAAAAACCCCAAAGTGTATTTAATAATGACATGTTATGAAGGTGAATGTGAATTCTACCCAATTTTTTTTTTTTTTTGAGTCCAACTCAACAGCAAAAATTCAGTCCTGTTGAGACAGACTCCAATTTTTTCTATTTTCCTTGATGTGATGCCAGGGCGAGGCCGATGTCTGAGCCCCAGGTGGATGAGCATAGAGCAACTGGGTAAGCTGGAATGAAGTTTCTAGAACCAAATGGTGCTGAAGATTTGTAGGGGGGGCCACTTTGTGTGTTGGACCTGATCAAGTGACCCACAGGAAGAACTTCCTGGATATGAAAGCCCTGTAGGCCAAACCACAGTCAGATTTGTCACAACAGAGGAGAGCAGAGCAGATGAGCTTCAGGAATGTCTCTGAGGCCAGTGTAAAAGGCCTCAGCGGAAAGCCTATTGCAGCAAGGTGTCAGCCATCCGCACAAGAGGACTCCAAGTTCCACGTGAAATAGTCGGGACCAGGATCCATGCCCCACATCAGTAAAGCTCAAGAGACCAGACGTTGCCCATCAAGAGGCGAGGCCTAGTCCACTTCGGTCCAATCCTGAGAGACTTCCATCAATGGTCAAGCTGAGAAGATCTGTGAGGAGACTGCAACAAGCAGGACGGGTCTGCGACTGCGGAAGGATAGTGCGTGTGAGCAGGGCGGTCACTTCCAGCTATCCTATATGGTCCTGAGGTCGACTGGGATTAGGTTCTCAGGTTGGGAGGGGGCATGTTGGTGTGTGGGAGGCTCAACAGGCTTTGATAGACTACGTCTTAGAGAGACTTGTGGCTTAGGCTTCTTTCACACATCCGTAGGTATGGGCCAGTCGCAATGCGTCGGGCCGATGTACCGACGGATGCTGTAAAATAACTGCAAGACGTGGGCGGCGGATGCAGTTTTACAACGCATCCGCTGCCCATTCTGCAGTCCGGGGAGGAGGGGGCGAAATTTAGGCCCCGCATGCGCTGTCGAAAATGGCGGATGCGACGCACAAAAAAAGTTACATGGAACTTTTTATGTGCCGACGGTCCACCGACGACAGATACGACGTGTGGCAATCCGTCGCAATGCGTCGCTAATGCAAGTCTATGGAGAAAAAACGCATCCTGCGGGCAACTTTGCAGGATGCATTTTGTCTCCAAAACGACACATTGCGACTTACGCCATAAGACGGAAGTGTGAAAGTAGCCTTAGTGGGAAAACCCAGTGACCCCTGCTAGGGCCCGAATTGCAGCAAGACAACTTACGTGATGGCTCCCATGACTGGGTGCAACACTGTTGTGAACAGAACATTGATGTTGGATAGAGAAAGACTTCCTTTGCTTTTCCAAGTTTATTGTTATGTTTATTTGAATGCTAATCTGCCTAGTTACTAACACTAATTGTTTACAGTTACTTTAAATAACTATATACAAATAGAACTATAATCATCCCTGACTGTTTCTGCCTTGTGCCTCTGTGCTCTGCATCCAGACACCTGTGTAATAGCATGAAGGTGTTGAGTATGTCACCATGGAACAGACAGACTAAGGGTATGTGCACACGTCAGGATTTCTTGCAGAAATTTCCTGAAGAAAACCGGAAATTTTCTGCAAGAAATTCGCATTTTTTTTTTTGCGTTTTTTTGGCATTTTTTTTAGCATTTTGCAAGCGTAATTAGCTTGCAGAATGCTAAAGTTTTCCAAGCGATCTGTAGCATCGCTTGGAAAACTGATTGACAGGTTGGTCACACTTGTCAAACATAGTGTTTGACAAGTGTGACCAACTTTTTACTATAGATGCTGCCTATGCAGCATCAATAGTAAAAGATAGAAAGTTTAAAAATAATAAAAAAAAAATAAAAAATGGTTATACTCACCTGCAGGCGTCCGTTCCTATAGATGCTGTGTGTGTTCAGGACCTTCGATGACGTCGCGGCTTGTGATTGGTCGCTGAGCGATCACATGAGCGGGCACGCGACCAATCACAAGGCCGCGACGTCATCGCAGGTCCTGAACACAGACCATCTAAAGGAACGGAAGCGGCAGCATGCCTCCGGGGCCATCGAAGGTGAGTATATCACTATTTTTTATTTTAATTCTTTTTTTTTACCAATTATATGGTACCCAGTCCGTGGAGGAGAGTCTCCTCTCCTCCACCCTGGGTACCAACCGCACATAATCTGCTTACTTCCCGCATGGTGTGCACAGCCCCGTGCGGGAAGTAAGCAGATCAATGCACTCCTAGGTGTGCGGAATCCCCGCAATTCCGCATTTTTAATGAACATGTTGCTTTTTTTTCTGCGATGCGATTTTTTTGCGGAAAAAATGCAACATTTGCACAAGAAATGCGGAATACACTGTAAATAATAGGAGGCATATGTAAGCATTTTTTTCGCGTTTTTATCACGTTTTTATAGCGAAAAAACGCGAAAAAAACGCAAAAAATACTGAACGTGTGCACATGGCCTAACCGTTGAGGGGTTTATTAACAGGAATAAGGTTCTCCTTGCAGGAAGAAAACAGTAGAATATAAACTAATAATATAACCGTGCAAATATATGGAAAGTAGTATAAATTCCCAGACAGTCAAACAGTGTAACAGTAGTAAATGGAATTTCTTGAGAAAACACTTATCAGTCTGATGAGGACTTGCTTGTAGGGTCGTCTTCTCCAACGTAGGCGCTGAGAAACATCGGCACTTGTCGACTCTGAAGTCTCTCCTCTGTCTCCTGGGAACTGGAAACTCCAGGGTTAAATCTTTGCAGTCTCTTCTCAGGGTAATTATAATGATAAGGAAGGTGCTCACTGATGTAGATGCTCGGTTAATATAGGTGCTCAGGAAAAAGTAATAATAATAATATGAAGAAACTCCGGCACACTACTTGACAATGGAGAAACTTCTCATTCTTTGGTTATTTTTTATTATTGCAAAAAACAGCGGTGAATTTCCAAGAAATAAAATATTCGTTCATATTTCAACACAGCAATGGGATTTCCAAAATTGTTATTCTCACAATCCGTATGTATACAATGATAAATTCTTAGTATCTCAATTCCTTGTATCTCAACGTTTCGGCTGTAAAGCCTTTTTCAAGAGATCTAAGGTCCCTCTGCAATATATGTAAAACATATACGTCAAAATAATAACATAAATGTGAACATAACATAGAGTATACAGAAAAAATACAACATGCTCCCTTTTTTTCGTTAGTTTCACATAATTCACCCCCTAAATGTCATAGAACGACAATCTCATATTATATACAAATTTTGGAGTAGCATCGCACAATAAACTGTTACTAAAAATATATTTATCTGTAAGCTAGTCATCTTAGGGGAAACAACTAGGTAAAATTAGCTGTTTATATGACTATATATCAAAGTGTAACTGTGCATGATAACACTGTAATACGTATTTTAGGTCTAATGGCATGGCAAGCAGACCATTCGAGCACCCCTTGTGCAGAGATATAGAAAAAATAATGCAAAAAGTAAAAATAAAAATAAAGATAATAAAGAGGACACAGTCCGCATACTTGCAACTCATGAGAAGCCGGATAGGGAAACCCACTGTGGGAACAGATAAGTATTAAGTCTAGATACAGCAAATGAAAAAGAAAAAGCCTGTACCGCACATACATTCATCAGGTCCACTGATTACCTTTATCCTGAAGAAACGCCGTGTAAATGCTAAAGCCCAAAAGGGGGAACCGCTAACATGAAGGCATTGTGTGCCTAATGTGCGGCCGGCATTTTATCCTGTACCGGTGCTCGTGTTCGTGAGAGTACTTCCGGGTGAGAGTGCAAGTGACGGACGTGTGAAGGAAAATCCGAACAGTCGAGGAAAGCCGAAGGGGTGCGCCTGCGCAGAAGAGCCCGCGTCCGGACTCTAATTTCCACCCGAAGGCTGTAATGAGACAGGAGAAGGGGGATCATTAGTCACAAAGCCAATCTGATGATATTACCTATTATTATATACAGTTATGCCAGCTAGCACTTATATGCAGTATGGATTATATATCATGGGAAAATTCCTATGTTTAAGAAAAACCATGGTGGACTCAAATATAAGGTAGACTATAAGATATGGCGGAGGCCAGATGCCCATAGAGAGAAGTGAAGTATATCTAAATAGTATCTAATATATAATTGCCTAGAATACTACTTCCTGCAATTTGTGCCAACTTCCGTGGCTTTGTCCGGAGCTAATGTCCGGAGCTAATGTCCGGAGCTAATGTCCGGAGCTAATGTCCGGAGATAAGTGACGTCACCAGTGTCCAGTGTCCTACACCCAGAGCAGAGCACAGGGGCCCCAGGCAGAGCACAGTGGTCCCAGGCAGAGCACAGGGGCCCCAGGCAGCCTATGGGGCCCCAGGCAGAGCACAGTGGCCCCAGGCAGAGCACAGGGGCCCCAGGCAGCATATGGGGCCCCAGGCAGAGCACAGGGGCCCCAGGCAGCATATGGGGCCCCAGGCAGAGCACAGTGGCCCTAGGCAGAGCACAGGGGCCCCAGGCAGAACATGGGGCCCCAAGCAGAGCACAGGGGCCCCAGGCAGAGCACAGGGGCCCCAGGCAGCATATGGGGCTCCAGGCAGAGCACAGGGGCCCCAGGCAGAGCACAGGGGCCCCAGGCAGCATATAAGGCCCCAGGCAGAGCACAGGGGCCCCAGGCAGCATATGGGGCCCCAGGCAGAGCACAGTGGCCCCAGGCAGAGCACAGGGGCCCCAGGCAGAACATGGGGCCCCAGGCAGAGCACAGGGGCCCCAGGCAGCATATGGGGCCCCAGGCAGAGCACAGGGGCCCAAGGCAGCATATGGGGCCCCAGGCAGAGCACAGTGGCCCCAGGCAGCATATGGGGCCCCAGGCAGAGCACAGTGGTCCCAGTCAGAGCACAGGGGCCCCAGGCAGCTTATGGGGCCCCAGGCAGAGCACAGTGGACCCAGGCAGAACATGGGACCCCAGGCAGAGCACAGTGGCCCCAGGCAGAGCACAGGGGCCCCAGGCAGAACATGGGGCCCCAGGCAGAGCACAGGGGCCCCAGGCAGAGCACAGGGGCCCCAGGCAGCATATGGGGCCCCAGGCAGAGCACAGGGGCCCCAGGCAGCATATGGGGCCCCAGGCAGAGCACAGTGGCCCCAGGCAGAGCACACACCAAATCGGAGGCCGAGGGGCCCCGCCAACCAAATCGGAGGCCGAGGGGCCCCACCAACCAAATCGGAGGCCGAGGGGCCCCGCCCACCAAATCGGAGGCCGAGGGTCCCCGCCCACCAAATCGGAGGCCGAGGGTCCCCGCCCACCAAATCGGAGGCCGAGGGTCCCCGCCCACCAAATCGGAGGCCGAGGGTCCCCACCATCCAAATCGGAGGCCGAGGGGCCTCGCCCACCAAATCGGAGGCCGAGGGTCCCCGCCCACCAAATTGGAGGCCGAGGGTCCCCGCCCACCAAATCGGAGGCCGAGGGGCCCGCCTACCAAATCGGAGGCCGAGGGTCCCCGCCCACCAAATCGGAGGCCGAGGGTCCCCGCCCACCAAATCGGAGGCCGAGGGGCCCCGCCCACCAAATCGGAGGCCGGGGGTCCCCGCCCTCCAAATCGGAGGCCGAGGGGCCCTGCCCACCACATCGGAGGCCGAGGGGCCCCGCCCACCAAATCGGAGGCCGAGGGTCCCCGCCCACCAAATCGGAGGCCGAGGGTCCCCGCCCACCAAATCGGAGGCCGAGGGTCCACACCATCCAAATCGGAGGCCGAGGGGCCCCGCCCACCAAATCGGAGGCCGAGGGGCCCCGCCCACCAAATCGGAGGCCGACAGGCCCCACCCACCAAAGCGGAGGCCGAGGGTCCCCGCCCACCAAATCGGAGGCCGAGGGTCCCCGCCCACCAAATCGGAGGCCGAGGGTCCCCGCCCACCAAATTGGAGGCCGAGGGTCCCCGCCCACCAAATCGGAGGCCGAGGGGCCCCGCCCACCAAATCGGAGGCCGGGGGTCCCCGCCCTCCAAATCGGAGGCCGAGGGGCCCTGCCCACCACATCGGAGGCCGAGGGGCCCCGCCCACCAAATCGGAGGCCGAGGGTCCCCGCCCACCAAATCGGAGGCCGAGGGTCCCCGCCCACCAAATCGGAGGCCGAGGGTCCACACCATCCAAATCGGAGGCCGAGGGGCACCGCCCACCAAATCGGAGGCCGAGGGGCCCCGCCCACCAAATCGGAGGCCGACAGGCCCCACCCACCAAAGCGGAGGCCGAGGGTCCCCGCCCACCAAATCGGAGGCCGAGGGTCCCCGCCCACCAAATCGGAGGCCGAGGGTCCCCGCCCACCAAATTGGAGGCCGAGGGGCCCCACCAACCAAATCGGAGGCCGAGGAGCCCCGCCCACCAAATCGAAGGTCGAGGGGCCCCGCCCACGAAAGCGGAGGCCGAGGGTCCCCGCACACCAAATCGGAGGCAGAGGGACCCCGCCCACCAAATCGGAGGCCGAGGGGCCCCGACCACCAAAGTGGAGGCCGAGGGTCCCCGACCACCAAATCGGAGGCCGAGGGTCCCTGCCCACCAAATCGGAGGCCGAGGGTCCCCGCCCACCAAATCGGAGGCCGAGGGTCCCCGCCCACCAAATCGGAGGCCGAGGGGCCCCGCCCACCAAATCGGAGGCCGAGGGTCCCTGCCCACCAAATCAGAGGCCGAGGGGCCCCGCCCACCAAATCGGAGGCCGAGGGGCCCCGCCCACCAAATCGGAGGCCGAGGGGCCCCGCCCACCAAATCGGAGGCCGAGGGGCCCCGCCCACCAAATCGGAGGATAAGGGGCCCCGCCCACCAAATCGGAGGCCAAGGGGCCTCACCAACCAAATCGGAGGCCGAGGAGCCCCGCCCACCAAATCGAAGGCCGAGCGGCCCCGCCCACCAAAGCGGAGGCAGAGGGACCCCGCCCACCAAATCGGAGGCCGTGGGGCCCCGCCAACCAAATCGGAGGCTGAGGGTCCCCGCCCACCAAATTATTCTTACATTTGAATAAATAAAGTATATATGGATTCTAGACTCCCGATTCTTTAGAATCGGGCTGCCATCTAGTAATCCATATATTTACATACAAAATGGACATTCCACATGCCACGTAACTCATTCAATAAGAGGAAAAGTGTCATAAAGAGTGAAACGATAACAATTAATAAGATACCAATTAATAAGATACCAATTAATAAGAGACCTCATATTCTCTGTTCAGACCATATGGAGATAGAGTCTGTAACGTATAAATCCAAAAGGATTCCCGTTCCTTTAGTATAAACAGATTATAATAAAACCGGCGGACAAGGGGGGTTCAATAGTAGTCTTAGGGTACCGTCTCACATAACGATTTACCAACGATCACGACCAGCGATACGACCTGGCCGTGATCGTTGGTAAGTGGTTGTGTGGTCGCTGGGGAGCTGTCACACAGACAGCTCTCCAGCGACCAACGATGCCGAAGTCCCCTGGTAACCAGGGTAAACATCGGGTTACTAAGCGCAGGGCCGCGCTTAGTAACCCGATGTTTACCGTGGTTACCAGCGTAAAAGTAAAAAAAAACAAACAGTACTTACATTTCGGTGTCTGTCCCCCGGCGTTCTGCTTCTCTCCACTGTGTCTGCGCCAGCCGGAAAGCACAGCGGTGACGTCACCGCGTCACCGCTGTGCTCGCTTTCCGGCCGGCCGGCGCTCACAGTGCAGAGAAGCAGAACGCCGGGGGACAGACACCGGAATGTAAGTACTGTTTTTTTTTTTTTACTTTTACGCTGGTAACCACGGTAAACATCGGGTTACTAAGCGCGGCCCTGCGCTTAGTAACCCGATGTTTACCCTGGTTACAAGCGAACGCATCGCTGGATCGCTGTCACACACACCGATCCAGCGATGACAGCGGGAGATCCAGCGACGAAAGAAAGTTCCAAACGATCTGCTACGACGTACGATTCTCAGCAGGGTCCCTGATCGCTGCTGCGTGTCAGACACAGCGATATCGTATGGATATCGCTGGAACGTCACGGATCGTACCGTCGTAGCGACAAAAGTGCCACTGTGTCACGGTACCCTTAGACCGGGACTATTATATGCAGGAGATTAGGACACAACTTAGGGATTTGGATACATATCAACCCATAGGTAATAACCGTCCTTTGAAATAAGCAGAGAAATTCCCCCTTTTGGGCTTTAGCATTTACACGGCGTTTCTTCAGGATAAAGGTAATCAGTTGACCTGATGAATGTATGTGCGGTACAGGCTTTTTCTTTTTCATTTGCTGTATCTAGACTTAATACTTATCTGTTCCCACAGTGGGTTTCCCTATCCGGCTTCTCATGAGTTGCAAGTATGCGGACTGTGTCCTCTTTATTATCTTTATTTTTATTTTTAATTTTGCATTATTTTTTCTATATCTCTGCACAAGGGGTGCTCGAATGGTCTGCTTGCCATGCCATTAGACCTAAAATACGTATTACAGTGTTATCATGCACAGTTACACTTTGATATATAGTCATATAAACAGCTAATTTTACCTAGTTGTTTCCCCTAAGATGACTAGCTTACAGATAAATATATTTTTAGTAACAGTTTATTGTGCGATGCTACTCCAAAATTTGTATATAATATGAGATTGTCGTTCTATGACATTTAGGGGGTGAATTATGTGAAACTAACGAAAAAAAGGGAGCATGTTGTATTTTTTCTGTATACTCTATTTTATGTTCACATTTATGTTATTATTTTGACGTATATGTTTTACATATGTTGCAGAGGGACCTTAGATCTCTTGAAAAAGGCTTTACAGCCGAAACGTTGAGATACAAGGAATTGAGATACTAAGAATTTATCATTGTATACATACGGATTGTGAGAATAACAATTTTGGAAATCCCATTGCTGTGTTGAAATATGAACGAATATTTTATTTCTTGGAAATTCACCGCTGTTTTTTGCAATAATAAAAAATAACCAAAGAATGAGAAGTTTCTCCATTGTCAAGTAGTGTGCCGGAGTTTTTTCATATTATTATTCTTCTCAGGGTAAAACTGGAAGCAGGAAGTAGAACAGCCACACTGCTGCACGAGTCTCTGTATGTTAAGCTGACAGTCTCTCTGCAGTAGCAATGCTACACACACTGAGCAGTTTACTTGTCACCCTCAGGGGTCTCATCTTGTCACTGCGGTCATCTGGGCTGCACGCTCGGGTCACTGTCTCTGCACTGTCAGGGGGAAAGACTCCTCTGATCATGGAGGCTTTCGAGTCCACACCCTCACATCCAGCCTTCACTATGGCTCATATCTCAGCCTCAGTGCCCTCATGGGGAGCACTCTCTCTTGGGGAGCGCAGCGCTGCAGCCTGCTTTCTCTCTCACGCGCTGTCCCCTCTCTCTGGCGCGCTCAGCTTTTGCGCCCTCTGCCTGCCAGCTCTTTTGGACCACTGCCCCTTCCACTTTCTCTCTGCCTCCAGCAGTCACATGGTCTACTCTGTCCAGGGCAGAAAGTCCTCCCCCCAACAACCCAGCTGTCCGGCTAAGTGGTTCCAGGTAAGAAGCAGGGAAAGCAACCTCCTTTAGGCTCTTCTTCCTCTTCACCCCCTTACACCTGCATTACAGGGGAATGAAATCAAGTTGGCTGGTCATATGGGCATACGCAAGTCCACTGAGCTGATTGCTCGTCGCTTCTGATGGCGCTTGCTGGTCTAGGATGTCCGGGACTTCGTAAACGCTTGTTCACAGTGGGCCAGAAACAAGTCTTCCAGGTACAATCCTACTGGCCTCCTCCAGCTTCTGGTGATTCCTGTCACAACCTGGCAACATAATGCCCGGACCTCTCTCTGAGGGTTGTGATACCATCTGGGTTGTGGTGGAAGAGTTCTCTAAGATGGCTCACTTCATTGATCTGGCTGGCCTTCCTTCACTCCTAAGCTCACCATGCAGTTTTTCCAGCATGTGTTTTGTCTCCACTCTCCACTGTCTGCTGCTCCATATTACCTCTGATCGTGGAGTTCAATTCACTTTGAAGTTTTGGAGAGCTCTGTGCAAGCTGCTGAATGTCCAGCTGGACTTTTCCTCGATGTACCATCAGCAGACCAATGGGCAAATAGAATGGTTTAATCTAATTCTTGAGCCATTTTATCTTTGGCTGTCAGGATAACTGGGTACAACTACTCACCTGTGCAGAGTTTTCCTACAATAATCATGTTGGGTGTCTTCGGGTGCATCTCCATTGTTCGTAGTATACTCCCAGCATCCTCAAGTGTCCACTCCTATGTCTTCTTCCTTTGGGGTACCAGCAGCTGATATCTCATATGGCAACTTTCTATTGATCTGACAGCAGACCCAGGCTTAACTCCTTAAGGTTGTGTCTCGGTTGAAGACTCATGCTGACAAGAAGAGAGATACACCACCTCAGTATCTTCCAAGAGATAAAGTCTAGCTGTCATCCTGGAATATTCATCTGAAGGTGCCTTCATTCAAGTTTACGCCTCGGTACCTCGGTCCATACAAAATCCTCAGGCATCTAAATCCAGTGACCTACCATCTACAACTCCCTGAGATTCTACAGATCCCAAATGCCTGTCATGTCAAGTTCCTGAAGCCTGTTGTCTTGAGTTGCTTCTCAAAGCCACATGCTAATTCCACTACCACTGTTCCTGAAGGTCCCTTAGATGTCTTCGAGGTTCAGGACATCCTGGATACTAAAAAGGTTTGGGGGAGGACCTTCCATCTAATGGACTGGAAGGCATTTGGGCCTCAGAAGAGGTCCTGGGAAACTGTGGAGAATATCTGTGCCCCTGTCATCTTGGAAAGGTTTCTCCGTCGGTCTGGCCAAAAAGGAAGAGACATAAGGGGGGTACTGTTACGCCAGCCACTCGAATGCCTTCAAAGCGCTGCCCTACTCACTGTGTGTTTCTCTCTCCTCCATCCAGTACCTGAACATCGCTCTGTGTATGGTGTCTTGTGCTGGTTGTGAGTCATAGGGGGTGCGTCCAAACACTGCAAGAATTTGTATCCACCTATTCCTGCAGAGATTTGCTTCCCCAGCCTATAACCTGCTATCATGTGATGTGATATATCAAAATACTCCATCCTCCGTTCCTCACATGAACGTTGGTTCCTAGTCAGCTCTTTTGCTAGTGTCCTGTTTATGCGACTACCGTAACTTGGTTATGCCCCTCCAGGGTAAGGGTGGCGCAGTGGGTCCACACCCACCAGCTTTACAGTGAACATGTTGCAGAAGTATTCCCATTCAGATGAATGGAGCTTTGAGTCCAGCCATTTCTGTGTGTGACATCAGCCCGATTGCAATTTTCTTTAACATGGAACTTTGTATGGAATAATATGTCCCATTACTACATAATTATAACTATTATGACCTTATGAGACATTTGTTTCCATACTGCTATGACCTTACTTACTCTCCTTTCAACAAAATAATAAAAATTTTCTTACAGGGGTTGAATAAAATTTGAATAAACATTTGAATAAAAATTCTCTAGATGTATTTAAAAATTAAATTTGTACAGCTTAATATACTTTTTAATTATGAACGGTTGACCGATGTCCTGTTTGTAGCCCCTCTTCAGGGTCTCGACCTCTCGACTTCTATTTTGACTTTCTATGTCAGGTACTTGCTTGCAGGGGTGGCTGTCTGGTAAGCCAAGCACTGTAAATCAGCTCCCTACCTGGTCTCCCTATGGCTGAGACAGACAAGAGGGATAACTTAGCTACTATAATGAGCCGGATTGCCATCCCCATGCAAGAATGTCACTGACACAGACAGGGGACAGGAAAACGTTTCTATATTAAAGCCAGCATGGAAGTGGAGGTCCCAGAGCCAGGACCTGTGAACTTCATAATGAACGTAAATTGTATAAATATAATCTTAAAACATATGTAGGGCAATTTATGCTTAGCTTGGCAACCACTTAAGTAATGCAATGATATGTTGCCGGAACTGTATTTATTTCAGTGTTTGCATAGGTAGCTGTTTTTGTAAAATGCCAACTAATCATTGGGTAATATACTGTACGTGATTTCTTGCAGGAATGTGTGTTATTGACTCGCTACTGAATGGGAACTATCTCTTAGTGTCTCTATTATGTGTATGGTATGACAATACTGCCATCTATAGGTCATCTTTGGTAACAGTGGATAGAGATTTGCTGATACATTGACTGAAAGTATGAAGTTATTATTCTTATTATCTAGAATATCAGTTGCTTTAGAATTTGTATATTTACTTCTCGAATTTTCACAAAATCATCTTGCATCTTGTTTGTAACAAGAATTTGTACAAATTATTACACCATAGAACTTCTTTGACCAGTTAGAGTATAACTAATGAGCTTAATCCCATTATACAATGAAAACATGACATTCTGGTCGACCATTACATTTTGTGCCTCTTTCTTTTTGTGTGCCTGTTTTCAAATGAGTAGTGTGAGGAACACTGGGTCCGATACTGAGACTGATCTGCCAGTTCTTTTCATCCTGCACATCATCAATTAGGGAGCATGTCCTGTTCATCAGTCTGATGACTGTGTATGAAGAAGAGATACTTGTACATCACTTTCATGAAGTGTCTTTCACTGTCTTAAGCCACCAGGAATATTAATATTACCATAAATCCTTTTAGTAACCTATACTACACAATGTTACTGTAGGGATGTATGCTCTCTTAGTCTGATCCTGCCCCTGAAGACAACAGATGCATCATGTGAATACTGCTGTGCGGTTTTATATGTAAAAATGATGTGCGTCTTATGTAATGTGTTATGGAGATGTACAGTATATAAAATGTTAATGCACAATGTGAGGATAGCATAGGATAAGCTCAGGATATATGTATATATATATATTGTGAGGCAGTGACTCGTGTCACAGGTAGGGGTCGCTGTGTGTTCTCCCCAGGTTGTGGATGAAGATGGATGAAGTCCCTGGTGTGCATGGCAGTCCGGGTTTTCCACAGATTTGTTTGCTAAAAACCCTGCAGTAAGGGGTATGGGAGTGTCAGGTCTCAGGTGCAATGTCGGTGTCAGTCTGGTGTGTGCTGTTGTCCATGGTAACTGGTCTCAGATGTGGAAAGTCTTGTGCCCGGAGGTGCCGGAGGTGGATGTCCTGTGCCCAAAAGAGTTGGATGTGGACAGTCCTGTGCCCAGAGGTGTACCGGAGGTGGATGTTCTGTGCTCGAAAGAGGACTGGCATGTATAACGATTGCAAACAGGTGGATATGGTGCCCGGCTGCTATCCGGATGATATCCTGGGCTGTGTATGGCTGTGAGAGTAAAGAGACTGTGATACAGCGCTGCAGGACACCCACGGGAACTAGTCAGAGGAGGACTGGCGTGTGCAGTGTCTGCAACATATGAAGCTGTGTTTGGAGACTGTAATACGGCGTGCGGTCACCCAGGGAAACTGGACAAAGGGAAGTCCGGCGTGTTAAGGGACTGCAATCTAAAAGCCATATGATCTGTCGTGCTATGAGATGGCACTGAGACGAGATGCAACTGTGTGTATTGAACTTTCATGACTTGTACTATAAAATGCTATGCACCTTTATGTGTGAAGTAACACATTAAAGAGACCTTTGTGTTTGAACTTTGTGGGCCACCGCCTCTTCACTGCATACGGTGTTACCACAGCCTTACAATATATGTATATATATATATATATATACTAGATTGTGGCCCGATTCTAATGCATCGGGTATTCTAGAATATGCATGTCCCCGTAGTATGTGATTCGCGGCAGACTGTGCCCGTCGCTGATTGGTCGAGGCAACCTTTATGACATCATCGTCGCCATGGCAACCATTATGACATCATCGTCGCCATGCTGTGCCCATCTCTGATTGGTCGAGGCCGCCCGACAAACCGTCGACCACTCCATATAAGGTATGGTCTACAAACCGCCGACCACTCCATATAAGGTATGGTCTACAAACCGCCGACCACTCCATATAAGGTATGGTCTACAAACCGCCGACCACTCCATATAAGGTATGGTCTACAAACCGCCGACCACTCCATATAAGGTATCCTGTTTGTAGACCATACCTTATATGGAGTGATTTCCAGGACAGACAGACAGACAGACAGACAGACAGACAGACAGACAGACAGACGGAAAAACCCTTAGACAATTATATATATAGATATATATATATATATATATATATATATATACTAGACTGTGGCCCGATTCTAACGCATCGGGTATTCTAGAATATGCATGTCCCCGTAGTATATGGACAATGATGATTCCAGAATTCGCGGCAGACTGTGCCCGTCGCTGATTGGTCGAGGCAACCTTTATGACATCATCGTCGCCATGGCAACCATTATGACATCTACGTCGATACTGTGCCCGTCGCTGATTGGTCGAGGCCTGGTGGCCTCGACCAATCAGAGACGCGGGATTTCCATTATGACATCATCGTCGCCATGCTGTGCCCGTCTCTGATTGGTCGAGGCCCGGCGGCCTCAACCAATCAGAGAGGCGGGATTTCCAGGACAGACAGACAGACAGACAGACAGAAAGACAGACAGACAGACAGACAGACAGACAGAAAAACCCTTAGACAATTATATATATAGATATAAAAACATACATTTCTGGAAATGCATTTGGGCGTAATAAGTGATTGGGCCACGCATCAGAGCCAACAACCCATTAATCAACCAGAGGGGTAGCGCTAGGCAGGCAATACAGCATCAGAGTGTGAAGTTCATTGTTAATGCGCTTCCAGAAACATATATACTGTCACGATCCATGTTTGGATCTGTGGCAGATCTGGTTTTCCTTTGATTAAAACTACTGTATCTAACTGCTTTTCTTTTTGTTTTCACTTCCTTTTTTATGACACTTTGAGAATCCCAGTGCATGCTAGGATACTGAAATAAAGCTGCAGCCTCAGCCTCCTCCTAAAAATGAGGTGATATATCAGTGACACTTGTTTTAGGGGCTGGGCTAGCCCCGCCTCTGTCACTGTAAGATGTGCACAATGACAGCTTGCGCTCTCGCCAGATCAGATCAGTACTAACCAGCCAGCAACAGAGCACACTGTCAGAATACCCAATGTGCAGAGACAAGTGATATCACGTGCAGGGGTGGCACTAGTCTCTGCACAGGGACTAGCCCATTCCCTGAAACGAGCATCACTGATGACCTTTCATTTCAGGGATGCTTTGTTTAAGCATCCCACCATGCACTAGGATTCTCAAATAAAGCATCATAACAAAAAGAAAGGGAAAAAAAAGAAAAGCACATAGATATAGTAGTTAGGGAATGATAGTGAATTTTAAATTTGGTATTAAATAGATGGGGATTTAGAATGAAAATTAATTTGAACTTTGGACCACCCCTTTAACAGTAAATTAGCTATTGTATGTGTATGTATATATATATATACTAGATGGTGGCCCGATTCTAACGCATCGGGTATTCTAGAATATGCATATCCACATAGTATATTGCCCAGCCACGTAGTATATTGCCCAATGACGTAGTATATTGCCCAGCCACGTAGTATATTGCCCAGTTACATAGTATATTGCCCAGTTACGTAGTATACAGCACAGAGCCACGTAGTATATTGCACAGCGACGTAGTATACAGCACAGAGCCACGTAGTATATTGCACAGCGACGTAGTATACAGCACAGAGCCATAGTATACAGCACAGAGCCATGTAGTATATTGCACAGCGACGTAGTATACAGCACAGAGCCACGTAGTATATTGCCCAGCCACATACTATATTGGCCAGTCACGTAGTATATTGCCCAGCTACGTAGTATATTGCCCAGCCACGTATGTCACAGGTTAAAAAATAAAAAATAAACATATACTCACCTTCCGAGGGTACCCTTGTAGTTCTGTCGCCTGTGTGCGGTGCAGGCAGCAGCTTCCGGTCCCAGGGTGTGATGACGTTGCGGTCACATGACCGTGACGTCATGGCAGGTCCTTCTCGCGCAGGCGAGCAGGACCTGTGATGACGTCGCGGTCACATGACCGTGACGTCATGGTAGGTCCTTGTCGCATACCATCCTTAGCACCGGAACCTGCCGCTTGCATGGAGCGGTCACCGGAGCGTCGCGAGGAGCGGGAAAGACGGCGGAAGGTGAGTATATAATGATTTTTATTTTTTGTTATTATTTTTAACATTAGATGTTTTTACTATTGACGCTGCATAGGCAGCATCAATAGTAAAAGCTTGGTCACACAGGGTTAATAGCGGCGGTAACGGAGTGAGTTACCCGCGGCATAACGCGGTCCGTTACCGCTGGCATTAACCCTGTGTGAGCCATGACTGCGGGGAGTATGGAGCGGGCGCCGGGCACTGACTGCAGGGGAGTAGGGAGGGACTAATCGGACTGTGGCCGTCGCTGATTGGTCGCGGCAGCCATGACAGGCAGCTGTCGAGACCAATCAGCGACTTGGATTCCATGACAGACAGAGGCCGCGTCCAATGAATATCCATGACAGAAAGAAAGAAAGACAGACAGAAGGACAGACAGAAAGATGGAAGTGACCCTTAGACAATTATATAGTAGATATATATATATATATATATATATATATATATATATATATATATATATATATATATATATTGTATATCTACAACTTAATTCTTATTCCTATCAATTCTGTAAGATCTAACCCTCAACAAGTTTTATAATTTATATTTCACATAGTAATTCCTACACTTAACACAGTATCTGATATCTGATTTCTTGACAATTCGTCGTGTTTTTAAAAATGCAGATACTGATGTTGCAGAGCTCAGTTTTCAAATTAGTCATATTGATTTTGCAATTTCCAAAAACAAAAGTATAGGAAAAAATTTAAAAAGCCCAACTTTCATAATGTTGCCATGAGACCTGAAAGGAACTTAAAATAAATTAACCTCTTGGCAATTTCCATTTTTGCATTTTTGTTTTTTCCTCATTTTATTGCAAGAGTCAAAACTTTTTTTTATTTTTCTGTCCACATAGACATATGAGGGCATGTTTTCTGCAGAACTAGATGTACGGTAGTTTTGAAAGACAACATTCATTTTATCAAATAGTGCACTGGAAAATGTGAAAAAAAAGTTTAAGTGAAGTGAAATTGTGAAAATAACCCTGTAGTTCTGACATTGATTTTTTTAAAACATTTTTATGCCGTACATTGTGTGGTAGAAATGAACTCACAATATGTTTCAAGGGTTTCAAAAGAGCTCCATGATGACTAGCACAGAGGTTTTCATCAGACGCCTGCTGTCATAGCAACCCATTGGTGTCCCGCGATCGGGTCAAGGGCACGCTAATGGGCACATAGAATGATGGGCCCCGATGCCGGCGAGCTCTTAATGCTGTGGTTAGAGTTAACAGGTTAACGGATGCACCCTGCTGCTGTTAGAAGCTGATCTTCTTGTCAAAGCCATATTTTGCTGGGTATTGGTCAGGCTCCATACACCTGATAACGACATGCGCCGTATGTGTACAAAGGATGTCAGTAAGGGGTTAAAGTATGTTAATAGTTAACGAACGATGAAACAATAAAAACAGATTTGCTACACTACATGCTATGTAAGTGAAGGTAGTTTATTAATTGTGCATACTTGTTCAATGGGTTTTATGTAGCATTCTAGTATTTTCTAGACATTCCCTCGAATCCACTGCATAGACAACAATTCTTTAACCCCTTTACCCCCTAAGCCTGTTTTCACCTTCATGACCAGGCCAAATTTTATAACTCTGACCAGTGTCACTTTATGTGGTAATAACTCTGGAACGTTTCAACGGATCCCACAGATTTTGAGATAGTTTTTTAAAGACATATTACACTTCATGATAGTGGTAAAATTTCTTTGATGTGACTTGCTTTTATTTGTGAAAATGTAGAAATTTTGGCCATTTTCAAACTTTTCATTTCTATGCCCTTAAGAGAGTCATAACGCACAAAATTGTTAATAAACAACATTTCTCACATGTCTACGTTACATCAGCACAATTTTTGAGACATCATTTTTTTTTTGTTAGGAAGTTAGAAGGGTTAAAAGTTGACCAGTGATTTCTAATTTTTCCAACAAAATTTACAAAACCATTTTTTTTAGGACCACATTACATTTGAAGTGACTTTGAGGGCCTATATGACATAAAATACCCAAAAGTGACACTATTCTAAGAACTGCACCCCCTCAAGGTTCTAAAAACCACATGCAAAAAGTTTATTAACCCTTCAGGTGCTTCACAGGAATTAATGGAATGTGGAAGGAATAAATAAACATTTAACATTTTTCACAAAAATTTTACTTTAGGCCCATTTTTTTTTTCTCAAGGGTAAGAGGAAAAATTGAACCCCAAAATGTGTCGTGCAATTTCTCCTCAGCATGCTGATGCTCTATATCGAGGGAAAAAATACTGTTTGGGCGCATGGCAGAGTTCAGAAGGAAAGACGTGCCATTTGACTTTTTGAATGTAAGATTTGCTGGAACACTTAGCAGACGGCATGTCATGTGTGGAGAGCGCCTGATGTGCCACTGGTAGAAACCACTCACAAGTGAAGCCATTTTGAAAACTAGTCCTTACAGGGCACTTATCTAGATGTTCGGTGCATACCTTGAACCCCTAGGTGCTTCACGAAAGTATATAATGTTGAGCTGTGAAGATAAAAAAATCTGTAGAAAAGAACCCTCTCCTTGAAAGTTAAATAAAAAAGTCTAATTTTTCCCACAAAAATGTTTTTAGCCCCACATTTTGTATTTTCACAAAGGTAACCGGATAAATTGCAATTTGTTGTGCAGTTTCTCCTGAGTACGCCGATACCCAATATGTGGGGTAAAACTACTGCGTGGACACACGGCAGGGCTTGGAAGGGAAGGAGTGCCATTTGACTTTTTTGAATGTAAAATTTCTTAGAATAACTAGCGGACACCGTATTGCATTTGGGGAACACCTGATGTGCCTAAACAGTAAAAAGCCCCACAAGTGACACCATTTTGGAAAGTAGACCCCTCAAGGAATGTATCTAGATGTGTGGTGAGCACCTTGATCCCCCAGGTGCTTCACAAAAGTTTATAAAGTAAAGCCGTAAAAATTAAAAAATCACATTTTTCCCATAAATGTTATTTTAGCCCCAATTTTTTTATTTTCATAAGAGTAACAGGAAAAAATGGACCCCAATAATTGTTGTCCAATTTCTACTGAGTACATGGATACTCACAATATGTGATCAAAAATTACTTTTGAGGTACAGTGCAAAGCTCAAAAGAGAAGACGCACCATATTGGAGTTCATATTTTGCTGGACTGGTTTGAGGGTGGCATGTCACATTGGCAGAGCCCTTGAGGTGCCAGAACAGCAGTGACCTTGTTTTACAAACTACACATTTTAATTAATTCATCTAGGGGTGCAGTGATCATATTACCACCACAGATGTGTCACAGAATGTTATACCATTGGTCAGTGAAGAAAAAATAATTACATTGTTACCTACAAAATTTGCAACTAATTTTTGCATCACCATATTTTAAGAGCTATAATTTTCCATATTTCTGTCTACAGAGTCATGTAATAGCTTGTTTATTTCGGGATGAGTTGCTGCTTTTATTAGTACCATTTTTGGGCACATGACATTTTTGATCGTTTTCTATTCTGATTTTTGTGAGGCAGAATGAACAAAAACCAGCAATTCAGTAATTGTTTTTTTTTATGCCGCTTCACGTGTAGTAAAATTGATAAGGCAGCTTTATTCCTCAGGTCTGTACAATTACAGCGATACCAAATTTATATAGCTTTTTTATGTTTTGGCACTTTCACACAAAAAAAACTATTTTATAGAAAAAATAATTATTTTTGTATCACTTTATTCTGAGAGATATAACATTTTCTTTTTCTGCTGATTGAGCTGTATGGCAGCTTGTTTTTGCAGGACAAGATGACGTTTTCAGCCATATAATTTTTATTTATATTTGCATTTTTGATCGTGCTTTATTCCACTTTTTGTTTAGCAGTATGACAATAAAACATGTTTTGCCTCATTTTTTTTCAGTGTTCACTGAAAAGGTTAACTAGTGGAACAGTTTTATACATTGGGTCATTCCGGACGCATCAACACCAAACGTACTTTTATTGTTTATTTATTTTATTTTCATATAAATATATTTATTTATGAGTACAATATATATTTTTTATTATTATTTTCTAATTTTTAAAAATCACATTTTAACAACTTTTTTTTACTTATTTACTTAGTCCCACTGTGAGACTTTCATTTTTTGCAGTCTCATCTCTGCTATAAAGCATTGCAGTGCAACCTGTCAGCCCTGCAGACACAAGCTAGTTAAATCATGCACTGTACGTGATCTAACTATCTTGCTAGTGCTTGGTGACCCGGATATCGTCATGACATCGGGTCACCATGGCAACAATTGGGCTTCCATGATGATGTCTTTGCGGGGGCGACATTGAAGGGCAGAGGGGGCTCTCTCGCTATGCCTGCCTTTTAAATGCTGAGATTGATATCGATCACAGTGTAATAGAGTGCAGGGTAGAGTATGTCACCACGGAACAGACAGACCAACTGTTGAGGGGGGTTTATTAACAGGAGCAATATTCTCCTCGCAGAGAGAAAACAGTAGAATATAAACTGATAAAATAACTGTGCTAAAATATGGGAAGCAGTATAAGTTCCCAGATAGTCAAACAGTATAACAGTAATAAACAGAATTTCTGGGGAAAACACTTATCAGTCTGATGAGGACTTGCTTGTAGGGTCGTCTTCTCCAATGTAGGTGCCGAAAAACAGTGGCACTTGTCGTCCCTCTGTTATCCGTGGGCTGTGTAGTCTCTAGGAACCCGCAACCTGGGGTTTAAGGGGTTACTGTGGTAAGCAGAGAGGATGCTAGGCAAACAGGGTCCCCTGTGCTCTGAGTCTTTTGCTTCAACTGTGCAGCCTATCTCGGGAGAACGATGCTCAGTCTATTTTTGGGTCTCCCTACAGGAATCAGGGGCTCTGCACTAATACCGTGGGTACTAGGGGCCACTGTCTCTGCACGGGCCACTGTCTCTCCAGTCACAGCAGAGTCCGCTTTCACGTACTCACAAGATGCAGTCTTTCTGGACAATCTCCCTCTATCAGTCCTCCGACCGGGAGCTCTCTCTCTCTTCCCCAGAGCGCAGCTGCATGCTGTTTTGGCCGCTGAATTCGCTGCACTGTCTGCTGCATGCACTGCGCACCCGCTGCTCTGTATCCAGCACACGCTCCTCTAGCCCTGGAAAGCACGCCATTTCTCTCCCTCAGCCCGACTTCCTTCCTGTCTAAGTCTGCCCCCAGGGAAACCTGCTGCACAGCTAATTGGTTCCAGGCACAGAGCAGAGAAGGTAACCCCCTTACAGCAGAATTTAAGGAGTTAAAATGCCAGGAGTGGTGCGGGCGTCAGCTGTCAAAATTAGCTGACACTCGGCGGCGATCGCGCACACAGCCCCTGTGCATGCAAAATCATCATGACATATTCATACGTCCAAGGTTGGCAAGTATCTAGCAACCTGGACTTAAGGATAGGTCCAAGGTTGTAAAGGGGTTAATATTTGTAAACAAACAAAAAAACATAAAAATAATTTACAAAATACATGTGGGAATACACAAAGAGATTAAAACAAGCAGAAAAAGCGCTTGTGATTAAAAAAACAAACTTAAATGACATTTGTGTCAGTTTTTTGTACTTATTTTGTATTTGTATTTTGTACTATTATTTTATTTCCAAATTGATCTGTTGAAAGAAAAAAAAAATTTGACCCAAAAGATCAGCATGAATTAGTTTTTTTAAATTACTGACTCAATCTGCTTCTAGGTATTTTTTTTGTGAACCTGCTTAATTATTTTTTGTCTGGTTTGGCATTTTTCTTTGCTATTTATGCGCACACACACTAGAGGGCATCCATGCTTGAATGTTTAGTCAGGCAGTCCGTCAATAGCTATTCAAGTATTTTTGCAAACATAAAGGGCTATTCGATTTTTTTTTATTACTTACGGTACATAAAAATTAAAGTGGTCTTTCACTTTATTTTAGCAAAAGTGTTGGATACAGGATTTTGTGACATTTACTTTTATATAATTCTATATATTATGTTTACATATGGCTACTGGTTTTGGATCATGTGTCCAGACCTATCCATCAGCCTTCTCCAATAGAAAAATAGCGATCTTAGGTGCAAAGCTTTTCAATTGGAGGAGGTTGATTGACAGGTCTGGTCACATGCTCGTCCACCTGTGGCCTTTGTATTGACAGGGTTGCATAATCAAGCTAAGGCTGGGGACACACTTAACGTATAAAAAACGGTCCGTTTTTCACGGCCGAGAATCGCACAAATGTTTCAAAAACAGTGATCCGTGTGCAGTGCGAGGATGCGATTTCCTCGCATCAAATGATCCGTGTGACATCCGTGTGACATCCGTATGGCATCCGTATGCCGAGATTTTCGCGCAGGCTTGCAAAACCGACATCTAATGGATTTATGTGCTCAAATGTTCGGGAAAACATATATACAGTATATATATATAGAGATATGTCATTGAGACACATATATACATATTCTGTATTTATATTTCATTCAGCGCGATATCTGTGAACAGCCGGTAATTCAATTGCCGGCTTTGCATTTCTCCTGCCTAAACCCGACAGGATATGAAACATGGTTTTCATACAGTAAACCATCTCATATCCCCCTTTTTTTTGCATATTCCACACTACTAATGTTAGTAGTGTGTATGTGCAAAATTTCAGCGCTGTAGCTGCTAAAATAAAGGGTTAAATGGCGGAAAAAATTGGCGTGGGCTCCCGCGCAATTTTGTCCGCCAGAGTGGTAAAGCCAGTGACTGAGGGCAGATATTAATAGCCAGGAGAGGGTCCATGGTTATTGGCCCCCCTGTGGCTAAAAACATCTGCCCCCAGCCACCCCAGAAAAGGCACATCTGGAAGATGCGCCTATTCTGGCACTTGGCCACTCTCTTCCCACTCCCTGTAGCGGTGGGCTATGGGGTAATGAAGGGTTAATGCCACCTTGCTATTGTAAGGTGACATTAAGCCAGATTAATAATGGAGAGGCGTCAATTATGACACCTATCCATTATTAATCCAATTGTATGAAAGGGTTAAAAAACACACACACACATTATTAAAAATTATTTTAATGAAATAAAAACAGCGGTTGTTTCAGTATTTTATTGCTCTCTCAATCCATCAGCAACACCCTCGCTTGGAAAAATAATAAACGCACAAGATACATACCCTCAGCTGAACCGTCACGTCCCACGAGGTAATCCATGATCTGAAGGGTTTAAAATATTTTACAGGCAGGAGCCCTGCTAATGCAGCTGTGGCCTGTAATCCCCGGCGAATGAATGAAATGTAGGTCATTGACCTACATTTCCTTCAGTCGCGGTGATGCGCCCCCTGGTGGATGTCCTCATATGACCTGGAGCGTGGGAAAAAGTTCCCAGGCTGCAGTTCATGAGAACATCCAGCAGGGGCGCATCACCGCGACTGAATGTAAGTATAGATCACTCTGCTTTCCTTTCAGCACCCGGGGATTACAGGCACGAGCGAGTGGTTTATCGCAGCTCCTGCCTGTAATATTAGTTAACCCCTTCAGATGGATTACCTCGTGGGACGTGATAGGACATCAGAAGGTATGTATCTTGTGCGTTTATTATTTTTCCAAGCGAGGGTGTTCCTGATGGATTGAGAGAACAATAAATTATTACAACAACCGCTGTGTTTATTTCATTAAAATACTTTTAAATCATGTGTGTGTGTGTGTTTTTTAACCCTTTCATACAATTGGATTAATAATGGATAGGTGTCATAATTGACGCCTCTCCATTATTAATCTGGCTTAATGTCACCTTACAATAGCAAGGTGGCATTAACCCTTCATTACCCCATATCCCACCGCTACAGGGAGTGGGAAGAGAGTGGCCAAGTGCCAGAAAAGGCGCATCTTCCAGATGTGCCTTTTCTGGGGTGGCTGGGGGCAGATGTTTTTAGCCACGGGGGGGCCAATAACCATGGACCCTCTCCTGGCTATTAATATCTGCCCTCAGTCACTGGCTTTACCACTCTGGCGGAGAAAATTGCGCGGGAGCCCACGCCAATTTTTTCCGCCATTTAACCCTTTATTTTAGCAGCTACAGCGCTGAAATTTTGCACATACACACTACTAACATTAGTAGTGTGGAATATGCAAAAAAAAAGGGGATATGAGATGGTTTACTGTATGTAATCATGTCTCATATCCTGTCGGGTTTGTGAAGGAGAAATGCAAAGCCGGCAATTGAATTACCGGCTTTTCTATAGAACACCGCTGCGTATTTCTCGCAATGCACATGCATGGTCCGTGTGTAATTCGATTTTTTCTCGCTCCCATAGACTTGCATTGGCGAGTCTCGGCCGAGATACGCTGACAATCGCAGCCTGCTGCGAGTTCCCTCGGATCCGAAATACGGTGGAGAAAATATCGGATGATGGGAGCTGCACCATAGATTAACATTGGGCCGAGTGCTATGCGATTTTTTATCGCATAGCCCTCGTCCGTATTACGGTCTAGTGTGACCCCGGCCTAAGGAGGAGAATACAGGTTTTTTCCCCCTTTTGCCAAATCACTAATAGCCTTCCAAAGACCTGATACCAGCAGGTGCCATGACATAGTGGGCAACTTTACGTTGATTACAAATAATTGCTGTCCTCCCTACAATTCTGCTGCTATGACTTATGAAAATAGGGTGGGTGGTTGGGAATCTGCTCCAGCAACGTTCTGTCTCTATTTTGCCCTACCACCCTATGTTCAACCACCACTTCCAATCAGGTGACCCTATATAATCTTTTCTTTAACTAACTCGCGTTCTGTGCTCTCTCCTGCTTAGGCCGGGATCACACATACACGAGATACGGCTGAGTCTCACAGGTGAAAACCCAGCTCTGGCGCTGGCACTCCGGAATGGAGCGTGCAGCTCCATGTATTGCTGTGCAGCGGAGCGCTCCGCTCCGGAGCCAGAACAGGGTTTTCACCTGCGAGACTCGGCCGTATCTCGTGTATGTGTGATCCCGGCCTTATGCTCCTTCCTGCCTCACTCCTGCAAATCCTACCTCGCTATTTGCCATTAGGACACCAAAGCCTGACCCCATTGGTGCCCATACAAATTTACATGACAATGTCACATGACCCTCTGGGAATAGCAGCACCGGCATCTTAGGATCAGCACCGCTGTGGGAGGTTAGTATCCATTGTGCGTTTTTTATTTTAAATGGATTTCAATTCTTTTTTGACCCATAAATATATAAACTGGTGTAATATAAAAAAAAAATTGTACTCATCGTCCCCAGTTCCGCCTCTCTGCCGCTGCTCTGGCTTTTGCTGATTGGCTGCGGCAGTGCTTGTCAGAGCTGCTGAGCTCTGTGATTTTTGATACATGTTAAGGTTTTAATACTAGAGTTTAGAACTGTCCCAACTGGGTACAGCTTGGCACTGGTGGGTTGACTTTTATGCTTTTTTAAAAATCAAAAACAGTGTTTACTAAGTAGTCTATGTTAGTTATATGCACTATTGTTTTTTACGTACTTATAGTAAACAATTGAGTAGCTTCCTTTTTTTGGCTGGACATTACATTTATATAGCTTCCCACTGTTGGGTGTCAAAGTTGGGTCCCGCTCCTGCTCAGCCTTTATTCACATTGAGGTCATTTTTGACATATGGTAAGGTTTTAATACTAGATTTTAGGTCTGTCCTGACTGGATACACCTTGGCACTGGTGGGTTGACTTTTATGCTTTTTTAAAAATCAAAAACAGTGTTTACTAAGTAGTCTATGTTAGTTATATGCACTATTGTTTTTTACGTACTTATAGTAAACAATTGAGTAGCTTCCTTTTTTTGGCTGGACATTACATTTATATAGCTTCCCACTGTTGGGTGTCAAAGTTGGGTCCCGCTCCTGCTCAGCCTTTATTCACATTGAGGTCATTTTTGACATATGGTAAGGTTTTAATACTAGATTTTAGGTCTGTCCTGACTGGATACACCTTGGCGCTGGTGGGATGGCTTTTAAATAGTGTTTACTAAATACCCTATGTTAGTTATATACACTAACATAAAAAAGTGTACATTACAATAAAAAAAAACACAAAAAAGCATAACAAATAGAATTCACATGTGAGGGCACAAAGTGCAAGAGTCAATAATGAAACATTAGTTCACGTCACATATTTTATCCATTTGGATAGCATGTATTAGGTAGTACATCCAGAACGCCTCCCGGACCAATAGACGCCTTCTGGTGTCCCCATCTCTTGGGTAAGCAAACACTTTATCTATGCCAAAAACTTGCAGGGGAGAAGTATCCCTATTGTGACGTTAGATAAAGTGCCTAGTTGCATAAGAGATAGTACGGTTTGTATACGACAAACTGTAAATATCTGTTAAATGTCCAGAAATGTGTTTTTGAGCTTGAGAATAGTGCATATACCTTATTGCATGCAAGCAACACATTTTATTACAGATACCACATGATCGCTATTACAGTTTATACATTGCTTGATACCAAATTGTTGCGATCCATCTGTGTTTGAAAAGTTTTTAGTAGTCAAGGCCAAGCAGAATAAACCACAATGGCTGAAATTTGTAGAAACCTTTGCAGTTAAGCAAGTGTGGCGCTGCTCTAAAAGGCTGCGGGAACTCGGGGATTATTATTATTATTATTATTTATTTATATAGCACCATTAATTCCATGGTGCTGTACATCAGAAGGGGTTACGTCAAAATACAAATATCACTTACAGTAAACAAAACTAACAACGACAAACTGGTACAGAGGGAAGAGGACCCTGCCCTTGCGGGCTTACATTCTACAGGGGATAAAATATTTCCCAATGTTTGAGCCATTTTGGCTGTCACACTTACCCCTGGATTTAACATTTTCAAAACCATAGCATCATCATATAGGATAGGTAAGTATTTTCTGATTATATTTTTTATCATGTAGAATTGAGGACTAAATTATACAAAAGTGTAATCCAATTAAAAAGATTCCATGGTAGAGATGGACACAGCAACGCGTTTTGAATGCACAAACTGTGTTCTTTCTCTAAGCTGCACACATGTTGACCACCGATTAATTTATGTGGCAAGCAGCCAAACCGAAATAAATAATGCGGTCACATGGTGCAATATGTGTACACTACAATAAGAAAAAAACACACAGAAAAGCATAATAAATAGAATTTACATGTTACATATTACATACGAGTATAGTTATGTAGGTAGAAAAAAGACCTAGGTCCATCAAGTTCAACCTTTCTGCACCAATTTCACATTTTGTACCTAATTTAACCATAAGCCGCAATGTTATGTGTATAGAGGAAAGCATCCAGCCCTTTCTTAAAAGCTGTTATAGTGTCTGCCATTACTACCTCTTGTGGTCCGGTATTTCACAGTCTGACCTCTCTGTACAGAACCCTTTCCTATTTAGCTACCAGAATCGTGTTTCTTTCACCCATATTGAATGTCCCCTGGTCCTCAGTATGGCCTTTGGAAGAAATAAGTCATGTACCAGTTACCAGTCCTTTTCTACTGACCACAGATATATTTTTACATGTGAATGAGATATCCTCTAAGTGTTTTATCAGCAGAAGATTATCACTACAGGGCAAGCTGTCCATGTGCCTCTTAGTCCAACCCCGACTACACCACTGATTAGCAGCTTTCTGTCGATAATATACACAGAAAACTAGTAATCAGTGGTGTGGGATGATGTACACAGGCCTCAGCATTCCAAGCTCTACTAGATCTACAGCAGAAAAAAATGTGAATTTATCACAACTGCTGCACCCAGTAAACTAATATCAACCATAAGGAAAAGGAGCACAAAGTCCAATAATATAGAAGGGTATAAGATTATTAATAGTGTTGAGCGATACCTTCCGATATTGAAAAGCATCGGTATCAGATTGGATCGGCCGATATTCAAAAAATATCGGATATCGCCGATACCGATACCCGATACCAATGCAAGTCAATGGGACCAAAATATCGGAATTAAAATAAACCCTTTCTTTCCTTGTAGGTTCATTCTACATGAAGGAAAACAACTAAGAATAATGTAGGATATATTGGGGGAGGTGGAGGAGACAGTAAAGGCATAGAGGTTTAGCCCAATCAAATAGAATAGCAGGAATTAAGTTTTTTTTTTAAGATGTTCAGAGTTACAAAGATATTGACTATGTTAAGATTTTTTATATTTTGTCAGATATTGATGTTTCACTAATTCCATGCTCTCCACCTTCTTTTTTACTTCTCCGACACTTTCTTCTTCATCATCCTCAGCAGCAGCATCTTTTACATCAACTTTTTCTTCACCTTATTCATCTTCTTCTTCATCTTCTACCTATTATTCTTTTTTGTTACATACTTCATATTCTTTTTATTCAACTCTTATTCTTCTTCATATTCTACTTCTTCATCATATTCTTATTTGTGACAGGCATTCCTGTCGTTGTTATCTATAAAAGTTTGAAGATTACACCTTCCGTTCTGCCTGTCACAAAAGAGTTACAACAGGATTTGTCCGCGTTCAGTTTGGCCTGCACCAGCAGGCTTTTTCCAGGACTCACCCCCATACACTGCTTAGTCTTCTTCTGCTTATAATTTAGATAATATCTTTTGCTCTGATTTTTAGTCTTATGCTTAATGTTCTTCTGCTCTTTGTTCTGCAGCTTCTTGTTCTTCTGCTTTTCGGTCTGCAGGGTCATCGTCTCCAGGGTCTTCGTCTCAGCGGACGTCGTCTCTGGGGTCGTCGTCATCTTAGGGGTGGTCTTCAGGGTCGTCGTCTTTAGGGTCTTGAACTTGGAAATGTAGCAGAAAGTACAAGAAGGCTGAGGAAATGCCGAGAACCAGCTGACGGTACTGGAACCTGGATGGCTACCCGAAGGTCCAAGAGCCAATGGAACTACCGAAGACCAGCTGACGGTACTGGAACCCGGTTACTAAGCAGGAGGTACCCATGCTAGAAAGCACTACCAAGGATCACCTGACGTTGGTGGAACTCGGATACCCAGAAGGAGGCACCTAAGCCAAAGGCTCTGCCCGGAACCAGCTGACTGTACTGGAACCAGGATGGGGAGCAGAAGGTACAAGAGCAAAAGACACTGCCGAGAACCAGCTGACAGACCTGGAACCCGGATGGGTAGCCGAAAGTACAAGAGCCAATGGAACTACCAAAGACCAGCTGACATTACTGGAATCCGGTTACTAAGCAGGAGGTACCCGTGCCAGAAAGCACTACAAAGGACCACCTGACGTTGGTGGAACTCGGATACCCAGAAGGAGGCACCTAAGCCAAAGGCTCTGCCCGCAACCAGCTGACGGTACTGGAACCAGGATGGGGAGCAGAAGGTACAAGAGCAAAAGACACTGCCGAGAACCAGCTTATGGTACTGGAACCCGGATGGGTAGCAGAATGTAAAAGAGTCAATGGAACAACCGAGGACCATCTGACGGTACTGGAACCCGGTTACTAAGCAGGAGGCACCCATGCCAGAAAGCACTACCAAGGACCACCTGACATTGGTGGAACTTGGATACTCAGAAGGAGGCACCTAAGCCAAAGGCTCTGCCCGGAACCAGCTGACGGTACTGGAACCAGGGGGACCTATTCGAGATTGTCTTCCTAAGAACCAGCTAATGGTGCTGGAACTCAGATAGGCAGAAGGTCCACAGGAAAAACAAAAGTTGCTAGGCCGCGAACCGAAAATCAACAGTCCTACAGGGGGAGCTTGTCCTATTGGCACTACGGAACCAGCCTTGATTGCCAGTTCCCGCAGCCCACATAGGAAGCACGTAAACTGCATTCACCATGGAGTCGGCTAACCCGACCTCAACCCGACAGGACAACGAATTGGAGGCCAAGTGACCTTGACACTACCCGGAAACAGCTGGCATGCTGTAACCGGGCTGGGCAGGAGGGAGTACCTGTGCCAAAGACCCTTTTGAGCAGCAACTAGGGGTGTTGGAGCCCAAGGGACAAAAGGAGGAGCAGGGTAGAGTTATTGCCGCAACACAGTAGGGGCGCAGCTGGCGTTACTGAACCCCACTAACACAGGAGAGAGTGTTTTTTTGTGCAGACAGCACTTTCGAGCAGCAACTAGCGGTGTTGGAGCCCAGGGTCAGCAGGAGGAGCAGAGTGTAGGCCGAAGCCTGCACTCGAGGCAGTTTAATATCTGTTGTTGTGTCAGCATGGTGGTCGCAGGACACATTGCCGGATACACAGCTGGGGATCAGCTGACATTACTGAAACCCAATAACAGAGGAGCAACTGTTGACTGTACAAACAGCACTTCCGGGCAGCAACTAGTGGTGTTGGAGCCCAGGGACAGCAGGAGGAGCAGAGTGTAGACCGAAGCCTGCACTCGAGGCAGTTTAATATCTGTTGTTGTGTCAGCATGGTGGTCGCAGGACACATTGCCGGATACACAGCTGGGGATCAGCTGACGCTACTGAAACCCAATAACAGAGGAGCAACTGTTGACTGTGCAAACAGCACTTCCGGGCAGCAACTAGTGGTGTTGGAGCCCAGGGACAGCAGGAGGAGCAGAGTGTAGGCCGAAGCCTGCACTCGAGGCAGTTTAATATCTGTTATTGTGCCAGCGTGGCGGTCACAGGACACATTGCCGGATACACAGCTGGGGATCAGCTGACGTTACTGAAACCCAATAACAGAGGAGCAACTGTTGACTGTGCAAACAGCACTTCCGGGCAGCAACTAGCGGTGTTGGAGCCCAGGGACAGCACGAGGAGCAGAGTGTAGGCCGAAGCCTGTACTCGAGGCAGTTTAATATCTGTTGTTGTGTCAGCGTGGCGGTCACAGGACACATTGCCGGATACACAGCTGGGGATCAGCTGACGTTACTGAAACCCAATAACACGGCAGCAAGTGTTGACTGTGCAAACAGCACTTCTGAGCAGCAACTAGCGGTGTTGGAGCCCAGGGACAGCAGGAGGAGCAGAGTGTAGGCTGAAGCCTGCACTCGAGGCAGTTTAATATCTGTTGTTGTGTCAGCGTGGCGGTCGCAGGACACATTGCCGGATACACAGCTGGGGATCAGCTGATGTTACTGAAACCCAATAACAGAGGAGCAACTGTTGACTGTACAAACAGCACTTCCGGGCAGCAACTAGCGGTGTTGGAGCCCAGGGACAGCAGAAGGAGCAGAGTGTAGACCGAAGCCTGCACTCGAGGCAGTTTAATATCCGTTGTTGTGTCAGCGTGGCGGTCGCAGGACACATTGCCGGATACACAGCTGGGGATCAGCTGACGTTACTGAAACCCAATAACAAGGCAGCAAGTGTTGACTGTGCAAACAGCACTTCCGAGCAGCAACTAGCGGTGTTGGAGCCCAGGGTCAGCTGGAGGAGCAGAGTGTAGGCTGAGGCTGAATTTGAGCAAATTGAAAGGGAACCTTTAAACCCCCCCAGGCGTTAGTAACTGAAAGAGCCACCTTGTGCAGCGCTAATGCTGCACAAGGAAAAGGTGGCTCTTTTAATTATGCTCCTTGCACACGCTGAACGAAACACTTATCAAATTTTGCCCCTCATACCTTGAAACTGTCACAGAGGCGGGACTTTCCTTCTTAATGAGACGCAGCACAGCTGTCAAAAAAAAACCCTTGGCGCTGGGCACAGCCTCCTGAGCGTTGCTTTTTTGTGGACCGGAGTCTGCGCTGTTATGTTATCCCTTGGCCATGCACTGTTAGTGCTGCCCGTCTTCTGACATCATTTGATGTCAGCCTGAGCGGTCGCGCTGTCCATGAATCCCAACCCCGCAGTGTCTTCTGATTTATTCACACTGTGGGGCTGGGATTCATGGCCTTGCGCAGTAAATATGTTCGCCTCTCACTCATGTCCTTACGCTTGCTTCAGACAGTGCGGCGTCAGCTGATCCCTAATCACATGCCACGGCCGTGAAGCCGCACAGTCTGAAGAAGGCGGAAGGAGATGATTGAGAGGCGAAGATATGCACAGCGCATGCCCATGAGTCCCAGCCCCGCAGTTTCTTCTGATTTATTCACACTGTGGGGCTGGGATTCATGGCCTTGCGCAGTAAATATGTTCGCCTCTCACTCATGTCCTTACGCTTGCTTCAGACAGTGCGGCATCAGCTGATCCCTAATCACATGCCACGGCCGTGAAGCCGCACAGTCTGTAGAAGGCGGAAGGAGATGAGTGAGAGGCGAAGATATGCACTGCCCATGCCCATCAATCACAGCCCTGCAGTGAGAATAAATAAGACACTGCGGGGCGTGATCTTGGGCAGGGTGGCCGCACAGGCGCAGCCAGCCTGACAACAAATGATGTCAGAAGACAGGCAGCGCTAACTGTGCATGGCCAAGGGATAACATAACAGCGAAGGCTCAGGGACAGATTCACACAACGCTGAGGAGGTGGCGCACGGTGACAAGGGGGTTGCTGCGTGTCCGAAGGAAAGTCACACCTCCGGGACGGTTTAACGGTCTCAGGGGACAACTTTTATAGGTGTTTAGTTCTGCGTGTGCAAGGTGACTAACTAAAAGAGACACCTTGTCCAAATGCAGCATTAGTGCTGCACAAAGTGGCTCTTCTAGTTACAAACGCCTGGAGGGGAAAGGTTCCCTTTAATTTCTGTTGTTGTGTCAGCATGGCAGTCGCAGGACACATTGCCAGATACACAGCTGGGGATCAGCTGACGTTACTGAAACCCAATAACTCGGGCAGCAAGTGTTGACTGTGCAAACAGCACTTCCGAGCAACTAGAGGTGTTGGAGCCCAGGGACAGCAGGAGGAGCAGAGTATAGGCTGAAGCCTGCACTCGAGGCAGTTTAATATCTGTTGTGTCAGCGTGGCGGTCGCAGGACACATTGCCGGATACACAGCTGGGGATCAACTGACGTTACTGAACCCCACTAACACTGGAGCAGGTGTTTTTCTCTGTGCAGACAGCACTTCCGGGAAACAACTGGCGGTGTTGGAACCCAGGGACAGCAGGAGGATCAGACTTGAGTGATTGCCGCACACACAGCAGGGGAGCAGCTGGCGTTACTGAACCCCACTAACACTGGAGCAAGTGTTTTTCTCTGTGCAGACAGCGCTCCCGGGAAACAACTGGTGGTGTTGGAACCCAGGGACAGCAGGAGGAGCAGACTTGAGTGATTGCCGCACACACAGCAGGGGAGCAGCTGGCATTACTGAACCCCACTAACACAGGAGCAAGTGTTTTTCTCTGTGCAGACAGCACTTCCGGGAAGCAACTGGCGGTGTTGGAACCCAGGGAATGCAGAAGGAGCAGACTTGAGTGATTGCCGCACACACAGCAGGGGAGCAGCTGGCGTTACTGAACCCCACTAACACTGGAGCAAGTGTTTTTCTCTGTGCAGACAGCACTTACGGGAAGCAACTGGCGGTGTTGGAACCCAGGGAATGCAGGAGGAGCAGACTTGGGTGATTGCCGCACACAGAGCAGGGGAGCAGCTGGCGTTACTGAACCCTACTAACACTGGAGCAAGTGTTTTTCTCTGTGAAGACAGCACTTCCGGGAAACAACTGACGATGTTAGAACCCAGGGAATGCAGGGGGAGCAGAGTGTAGGTCGAGGCCTAATTGGAGCAAGTTGAAAGGGAACCTTTAACCCCCAGCAGGCATTAGCAACTGAAAGAGCCACCTTGTGCAGCACTAAGGCTGCATAAGGAAAAGGTGGGTCTTTTAATTATGCTCCTTGCAAATGCTGAACTAAACACTTATAAAATGTGTCCCCTAATATGGTGAAACCGTCCTGGAGGTGGGACTTTCCTTCGTAATGAGACGCAACACAGCCGTCATTCCTACCCCCTTGCCGCCATGTGCCGCCTCCTCAGCGTTGTTTGAATCTGTCCCGGAGCCTGCGCTGTTATGTTCAACCTTGCCCATGCGCAATTAGCGCTGTCCGTCTTCTGACATCATTTGGTGTCAGGCTGACTGTGACTGTGCGGCCGCGCTGCCCGAGAACCCGCCTCGCAGTGTCTTCTGATTTAATCCCACTGCGGGCCCGGGATTCATGGCCATGTGCAGTGCATATCTTCGCCTTTCACTCATCTCCTTCCGCCTTCTTCAGACTGTGTGGCGTCACGGCCGTGGCATGTGATTAGGGATCAGCTGATGCCACACTGTCTGAAGAAGGCAGAAGGAGATGAGTGAGAGGCGAAGGTATGCACTGCGCAAGGCCATGAATCCCAGGCCCGCAGTGGGATTAAATCAGAAGACACTGTGAGGCGGGTTCTCGGGCAGCGCGGCCACACACGACAGTCAGCCTGACACAAAATGATGTCAGAAGATGGACAGCGCAAACTGCGCATGGCCAAGGTTGAACATAACAGCGCAGGCTCCGGGTCAGATTCAAACAACGCTGATGAGGCGGTGCACGGCTACAAGAGGGTAGGAATGACGGCTGTGTTGCGCCTCATTACGAAGGAAAGTCCCACCTCCAGGACGGTTTCACCGTATCAGGGGACACAATTTCTAAGTGTTTAGTTCAGCGTTTGCAAGGAGCATAATTAAAAGACCCACCTTTTCCTTGTGCAGCCTTAGTGCTCCAATTAGGCCTCGACCTACACTCTGCTCCTTCTGCATTCCTTGGGTTCCAACACCGCCAGTTGCTTCCCGGAAGTGCTGTCTGCACAGAGAAAACACTTGCTCCAGTGTTAGTCGGGTTCAGTAACGCTAGCTGCTCCCCTGCTGTGTGTGTGGCAATCACTTAAGTCTGATCCTCCTGCTGTCCCTGGGTTCCAAAACTGCCAGTTGTTTCCCGGTATTGCTGTCTGCACAGAGAAAAACACTTGCTCCAGTGTTAGTGGGGTTCAGTAACGCCAGCTGCTCCGCTGCTGTGTGTGCGGCAATCAATCATGTCTGCTCCTCCTGCACTCCCTGGGTTCCAATACCGCCAGTTGCTTCCCGGAAGTGCTGTCTGCACAGAGAAAAACACTTGCTCCAGTGTTAGTGGGGTTCAGTAACGCCAGCTGCTCCCCTGCTGTGTGTGCTTCAATCACTCAAGTCTGATTCTCCTGCTGTCCCTGGGTTCCAACACTGCCAGTTGTTTGCCGGAAGTGCTGTCTGCACAGAGAAAAACACTTGCTCCAGTGTTAGTGGGGTTCAGTAACGCCAGCTGCTCCCCTGCTGTGTGTGCGGCAATCACTCAAGTCTGCTCCTCCTGCTGTCCCTGGGTTCCAACACCACCAGTTGCTTCCCGGAAGTGCTGTTTGCACAAGAAAAACACTTGCTCCAGTGTTAGTGGGGTTCAGTAACGCCAGCTGCTCCCCTGCTGTGTGTGCGGCAATCACTCAAGTCTGATCCTCCTGCTGTCCCTTGGTTCCAACACCGCCAGTTGCTTCCCAGAAGTGCTGTCTGCACAGAGAAAAACACTTGCTCCAGTGTTAGTGGGGTTCAGTATCGCCAGCTGCTCCCCTACTGTGTGTCCAGATACAAACGCCTGGGGGCAGGGGACAGGTTCTTTTTAATATCTGTTGTAGTGTCGGCATGGTGTTTGCAGGACACATTGCCGGATACACAGCAGGGGATCAGCTGACGTTACTGAAACCCTATAACACTGGGTCATGTGTTGACTGTGCAGACGGCACTTCTGGGCAGCAACTGGCGGTGTTGGAGCCCAGGGATTGCAGTTCAGGTGGTAAAAACACAACAGGAGACCTGGATACTGTTGCCAACCAATTATTTAATCTACAAGAGGAGTGGCAAATTTCTGCGAGATCCAGGCCTTGCTCATTTTCAGAAAAGTAAGCCAGTCAACATTATCGGAGGATAGTCGCATGAGACGGTCTGTTAGTACACCACCTGCAGCACTAAAGACGCATTCCGATAATACATTGGCAGCAGGGCAATCCAGCACCTCCAATGCATAGTGGCTAAGCTCTGGCCATGTATCCTGCTTAGAGACCCAAAACTTGAAGGGGGAAGAGCCGTCTGGGAGTACACTGAGCGGGCAAGACATGTAGTCTGTCACCATCTGATGGAAACGTTTCCTCCTGCTGACTGGAGCCGCCTGTGATGGTGTAGACATTTGTGGCGGGCACACAAAACTGTGCCACAGTTGGGCCATACTGGTCTTGCCTTGTGCTGAGGCACTGCTTCTGCTCCCTCTTTGTGCAGAGCTTCCTCCACTGCCTCGACACACTGAGCTGCTTTGTAAAGCACTAGCAGCACTGCTCTCAGTTGGACTGGAGAAGATGATGGAATTCACCAGTGTGTCTTGGTACTCCCGCATTTTACGCTCCCGGTTCAACAGTGTTATGAGGCTTTGTAAGTTGTCCCGGTAGCGAGGATCTAGGAGGGTGTTCACCCAATAATCAGCCGTGTTGAGCATGAGGGCAATGCGGTGGTCGTTTATCAGGCACTGCAGCATGTAATCAACCATGTGCTGCAGACTGCCAACTGGCCAAGAAACGCTGTCCCCTGCTTGAGGCGTGATCTCTGCCTGCTCTGCATCACCCCACCCTCGCTCTACACACTGACTACTGGAGAATTGTGTAACTCCCTCCTCTGGACCAATGTCTTCCTCCTCCATTGACTCCTCCTCATCTTCCTCACAAAGTGTCCCCTGCCTAGGCCTTTGTGAGGAGCCACGTAGCGCTGACTGTCCAGAACCTGATGGAATTGTTGACTCCTCATCCTCCACCTCTTCCACAACATCATCCCTTAGCACTTGTAGTGTTTGTTGAAGCAGGCAGATAAGGGGGAGAGTCATGCTGACTAGTGCATCATCTGCACTCGCCATCCACATGGATTCATCGAAGGAACGCAAAACCTGGCAGACGTCCTTCATAGTGGCCCACTCAGTAGTTGTGAAGTCTGAACGGCGCGAAGTGTGACTTCTTTGTGCCTGATGCAGCTGGTACTCCATTACTGCTTGCTGCTGTTCACACAACTGCTCCAACATATGTAACATGGAATTCCACCTGGTGGGTAGGTCACATATGATGCGATGTTCCGGAAGGCGGAATCAGCGCTGCAGAGCTGCAATGCGCGATCTTGCCATGCTGGAACGCCGCAAGTGAGCACTCTCTAAGCGGACCTTGTGCAGCAGTGAATCAAGATCCGGATAGTCCCTCAAAAAATTCTGCATGACCAAGTTGAGTACATGTGCCAGACATGGGATGTGAGTGAGGTTGCCTAGGCCCAGAGCTGCCACCAGATTTCGGCCATTGTCACACACTACCATGCCTGGCTGGAGATTCGCTGGCACAAACCACACATCGCTCTCCTGCTTGATGGGATTACAGAGCTCCTGTGCTGTGTGGCTTCGATTCCCCAAAGAAATTAATTTCAATACGGCCTGTTGACGTTTGGCCACGGCTGTGCTCATTTCGGTCGTAACAGGTAATCTATCACAGGTCCATGTGGAGGTGGACTGTGATGGCTCCTGCAGCGATGATTCTGAGGAACTTGAGTATGAGGAGGAGTCAATGCGTACAGACTGGATTCCTGCAATCCTTGGAGCTGGCAGAACACGTCCTGCGCCAATCGCACGATCTGTACCCGGCTCAACAACATTAACCCAATGGGCAGTGAGGGAAAGGTATCGCCCCTGTCCATGGTGACTGGTCCATGCATCGGTGGTGAGGTGGACCTTGCTACTGACGGCGTTCAGTAGCGCGTGTTTTATGTGTCCCTCCATATGCTTGTGCAGGGCAGGGATGGCTTGCCTGCTGAAATAAAAGTGGCTGGGCACATTGTATTGTGGGACTGCCAATGCCATCAAGTTACGGAAGCTGTCAGTCTCCACCAGCCTGAATGACAGCATTTCAAGGGATAGTAGTTTTGCAATGCCAGCATTAAGAGCCTGTGCTCGGGGGTGGTTTGCCTAGAATGGCCACCTTTTTTTCCCATGCCTGTGCTACCGATGACTGTAGACTGGGCTGGGAGTGTGAGGATGACTGGGAACGTGGTGCTGTGGGTGGAATTACACTGGGTCTCTGGACAACAGTGCCAGAGGTTCTTCCATGGCGATCCTGTGAGGAAGCCAAACCAGCTGTGTGTGAGCTGGAGGAAGAGGCAACAACACGAGCTGAAGAGGTGGTAGCTGCCACTGTAGGTTGGCCTAGGTCTTCAGTGTGTGTTTTTGTAACTCCACCGCGTGCTTGGACCGCACATGTTTCCACATATTGAGGTATTGAGTTTGCTGACATTTTTCCCTCTTTTGGCTTTCTGATGACACATCTTGCATTTGACAAAGCAAATGTCATCTGAAACTGTGTCAAAAAAGGACCAGGCACTGCAAGTCTTGGGAGCACCCGTTTTGGGTTTTGGAAGAGGCATGTTCCTAACAGGTGCTGAAGTGGAGGCTACAGGCACTGCAGTCTTCCCCCTCCCTCTCCCTGTTTGTGTTGTTCGGGGAATCTCTTCCTCAGAGCTGCTCCCACCACCTTCCTGTACCTCACGCCATGATGGGTCAAGGACCTCATCATCTTCACTACCCTCTTCCACCAACTGCTTCTTCGGGGTAGTCTTGGCAGCACAGTACGCACCTGAAAGTGGCACCTGAGTCTCATCACCAGATGCGTACTGAGGTGTGCTGACAGGAGGCACTGGCCCACCCATCTCTTCAGAGTCAGAGAGACAAAGCTGTTGGGCATCACTGCATACTGCCTCTTCTTCCATTTCTCCAATGCTGCTTGGCTGGCCCCCTCTTTCCAAGCCAAGAGATTCAGAGAAAAGAAGTAGAGATGGCTCCTGTCCTGGGCTCTCTGACTGCCAGGGCAATTTGACAGGTGGTGAAGAGACAGATGGGTGCTCTTCAGTGCTCTGTGCCTGAGAGGATGTGGCACTAATTGAAGTCGATGCGTTAGCTGCCATCCATCCGACAACAGCTTCAAATTGTTTGTTCCACAGCAGCGGGGCACAGCGAGCACCTACAAAGCTGCACATGAAGGACTGTTCCCTGCTAAAACTGAGGGATGATGATTCACCGGTGCCCGCAGCAGGCATAGAATCCCCACGTCCTCTCCTTGCTCCACGCCCATGCCCACGTGCCTTACTCCCTGCCTTCTTCATCTTGGTAGACTGATAAAAATAGGCAGAAAAGTACTAAGGGCTTAATTTGTTTATTCCTGAACAGCTGCTAACAGGTATAAGGAACACTAATTTTATCAAGTGTGGACTAGACTTTAATATGAGCTAATGTGGCCTACACAACTCTAAAGTGGAGTGTTTGGTGAACTTTATAAACTTTTTGTTTTTTCCGCAGAACAGACTACAGAGCGAGCTGCACTCACACGGAGACTGTGCAGACAGCCGTAAACGGCGCTGCAAGGCCAAAAAAAGCTCCTCTATGTAATCCTATATAGTGTTTTTCCACAATCTAGCAGGATACGGATGGAAAGCCACTAATAGGATAAATTTGAAAAAATGTGCAGCAGGCTGCACTATTTGAAAAACAAACACTGGAACGGTATGAGGCAGTGACGCACCCTGAGCTGACTACAACCGGCTGTGGCAGCAGAACAGACTACAGAGCAAACAGCACTCACACACAGACCGTGCAGACAGCCGTAAATGGCACTGCAAGGCCAAAAAAAACTCCTCTATGTAATCCTATATAGTGTTTTTCCACAATCTAGCAGGATACGAATGAAAAGCCACTAATAGGATAAATTTGAAAAAAATGTGCAGCAGGCTGCACTAATTGCAAAAAAGGACAATGGATTGAACAGTATGAGGCAGTGACGCACCCTGAGCTGACTACAACCGGCTGTGGCTGCGGACAGACTACAGAGTGAGCTGCACTCACACACAAACAGACCTTGCAGACAGCTGTAAACAGCGCTGCAAGGCAAAAGCGAGGTTCTCACACAGCGGTTGCTAAATTAGCCTGGGTAAAGCACAATGAAGCAAATCGCTATCTCTAAACTGGCCCTCAGTCAGAACACAGCGTCCTGTCCCTAACTGAATTCACAGCAGAGCGAGTCCAAAATGGACGACTTTTATAGTGCATCATGACATCATTTCAGCAGCCAATCACAGCCATGCCAGTAGTTACAAGCCTACCATGCAGAACAGGATGTGCCCACACTTCTAATTAGTCCTCATTGGCTGAATTCTGGCTCTGTGAATTATGGGAACTTCCGATTCCGGTATCTGATATACTGAAAGTATCGGAACTCGGTATCGGAATTCCGATACCGCAAATATCGGCTGATACCCAATACTTGCGGTATCGGAATGCTCAACACTAATTATTAATAACAAAAATTACCAAAATTGTAATCAGCATATAACGTAACAGACTAGGATCAGGTCATAAGGCCAAACATTGTCCTGACTTAAATAGCTGTCATTTTCTGTAGGTAAAGTGCTCAAGTGCCAGAAAAAACATCCACCTAAGGAGTTTTAAGGGATACAGGATCAGTGTGCATCAATGATTAAGTATGTGCGCGCTATATCATTGGAGTCCGAATCCCCAAATTACTGTGCATGCTTACCCATGGCATAGGAAGTCAGGACAAGTGCCTCGCTGACACCGACGCGCGTTTCGCTTCTTTCTCAAGGTGCGGTCAGTAAACTAAGTGATACATCACAGGAATCAGGGTTTCTGTTTTTGCAACATGCTGCTGTCAGATTATGTGACAAAACCCGGCTAACAGATTCCCTTTAACAAAAGTTAACTCATTAGGCCCCACTGTTACATTGTGGGTCCAGTTCAACATGAAAATTTTGATGATAGGTCCACTTTAAATACAATATACTCAGGATCTGAAACTTTTACCACTACATTCATTCTTACTACTTTTGGTAAATGGTGTACTTTGTTACATATATTAGATAGGTTCTAATACCCTTATTTCAAAATGAGATAAGCTCATAACCAGTGGCGTAACTACAAAGTTATGGGCCCCGGTGCGAACTTCCAAATGGGGCCCCCCCCTACCCCCCCACCTTCCCCCGCCCCCGCAACCCCCCCACCTTCCCCCGCCCCGCTTCCCCTAGATACGCCTCGGACTGTTGCAGGAATCTCCTGCACTGCAACATGGTGTTGGGTGCCAGCACAGCCCGCACAGTGGTATATCCAGCACAGCCCGCACAGTGGTATATCCAGCACAGACCGCACAGTGGTATATCCAGCACAGACCGCACAGTGGTATATCCAGCACAGCCCTCACAGTGGTATATCCAGCACAGACCGCACAGTGGTATATACAGCACAGACCGCACAGTGGTATATCCAGCACAGCCCTCACAGTGGTATATCCAGCACAGACCACACAGTGGTATATCCAGCACAGACCGCACAGTGGTATATCCAGCACAGACCACACAGTGGTATATCCAGCACAGACCGCACAGTGGTATATCCAGCACAGACCGCACAGTGGTATATCCAGCACAGACAGCACAGTGGTATATCCAGCACAGACCGCACAGTGGTATATCCAGCAGAGCCCGCACAGTGGTATATAGAGCACAGCCCGCACAGTGTTATATACAGCAGAGCCCGCACAGTGGTATATACAGCAGAGCCCGCACAGTGGTATATACAGCAGAGCCCGCACAGGGATATATACAGCAGAGCCCGCACAGGGATATATACAGCACAGCCCCCACAGGGGTATATACAGCAGAGCCCGCACAGGGATATATACAGCACAGCCCCACAGGGGTATATACAGCACAGCCCGCACAGGGGTATATAGAGCACAGCCCACATCTCATCTCATCCCCCCCGATAATGGCCCCACAGTCCGGTTAAAAAGAAAAAAAAAAAAAAACTCTCCTCACCCTTCCTTTTGCCCGCGCTGCTCCTGGCGGCTGCAGTCTGCCCAGGACACTGCAGGTGCGCGATGATATGACGTCATCGCGCACCCGCAGTGTACTGTCAGAGGCAGAGCGGGGAATGATGGGAGAGGAAGCGTCAGGTGACGCTCTCTCCTCCCATCATTGCATTGAACTATACCGGTGTCATAGACGCCGGTATAGTTAAATGCGGCGGCGGCGGCGGCACTGGGGGGGGTTCCGGGGGAGGAACAGTGCAGCGGCCCACTACTGGCATCGGCTCTTCTGGCATTTGCCAGAAGTGCCCGATGGCCAGCCTGGCCCTGCTCAGACCTGCCGGCCCGGGGCCCCTGACCTGCGGGGCCCGGTCGCAATGGCGACCGCTGCGACCGCGGTAGTTACGCCCCTGCTCATAACTAAATCTATTATATAAGAGAGCCAGAGCTAAATAAATCCAGATGTGCAATATGTCCTGAAACTAGTTTATATTTTGTCTGCTAAATATAATATAATATAAGTATAGAATATCAAGTACTTTTCTGTTTAGACAGATAATCTCATTTTCTGGGAAAAGTCCCAGCTGGTTTACTGGATATATACTACATTAGACCTAACATGACTTTTAAACAGGACATGGTGGCTCTGGACCTCAGACTTGGCCGAAGGTTCACCTTCCAACAAAACAATGACCCTAAGCACACAGCTAAAATAACAAAGGAGTGGCTTCACAACAACTCTGTGACCATTCTTGACTGGCCCAGCCAGAGCCCTGACCTACACCCAAATGAGCATCTGTGGAGAGACCTGAAAATGTTTTTTGTCTCCAACAATTCACCATCCAACCTCACGGAACTGGAGAGGATCTGCAAGGAAGAATGGCAGAGGATCTCCAAATCCAGGTGTGAAAAACTTGTTGCATCATTCGCTAGAATGTACTAGCTCAAAAGGCTGCTTCTACTCAATACTGAGCAAAGGGTCTGAATACTTATGACCATGTGAAATTTAAGTTTTTCTTTTTTAATAAATTTGCAAAAATTTCTACATTTCTGTTTTTTTTCAGTTTAGATGGGGTGCAGAATGTACATTAATGAGAAAAAAATGAACTTTTTTAAATTTACCAAAAGGCTGCAATGAAACAAAGAGTGAAAATTTAAAAGGGGTCTGAATACTTTCCATACCCACTGTATATTATATAACATTCCTGGTGGTTCTTGCCTTAATTCTATTCGTCATGTAAGCTTATGGAAGTAGCAGTTTGCTTTTTTAGCACAGTATTTCTGAATATTTTTTTTTTGTGTAGCATATAGAAAGACTATGAATTGTGAAAGTTATCCTTTCATTATAATGCACCATTAACAAGCAAGTTGCATGAGAAGTGCGCTGAAGGTTATATCTTTCCTTCAAGCTGTGTAAAGTGAAGATGGGATAGGAACTCCTGGTATCTCATCAGGATGATTCCAAGCCCTAGATGTTAGATACATTTATATTTTTACCATGTGTAACACTCTCAATTTAGCTAGGAATATCTACAAAACCCAACACAAATGTTCATTTCAATTATTAGTATACCTTAACATAGATAACAAAATATTTCTTCCTGTTTGCGAGTATGTCCAAACCATAGAAATGTTAAAGGGTTAATCACTTTTTTATCAAGATATGCACTTGTCCTATTCATTAGAATCTATCCATAGGATAGGGTTCCAGCTGCAAAGGACACCACCTCTCCAGATATAGATAAAAGTTCCCTTTTAATGAAGCATTGCTAAACATGTGTGATCACCTCTCCATTAATTGTCTATAACCACTGTAGACAGGCTGTGGACAATTAATGGAGCCGTGGTCACACATGTTCAATAATGTTTCATTCCCACACGTGACTTTGGGACCTCTATTCTCATGAACAATGGAAATCATATCATGTAGATAGTTGATAAATGTTTATACATGAAACCATTTAAACCATAAATATATTGTTAATTGCTTTTATTTTTTTTGCAGAAATAAGTCATGTGTGTGAACTTATAGAAAGGTATAATAAAAAACATTTTAAAAAGTTGGCACACTATATAATATGTAAAGAAAACATAGATGCAATGATTTGGAAATCACCAATAACATTCTTTTATTCACAGTAGAAAACAGATCAGAAGATGCAAGTGAAAGACATTCATCAAAAAAGTTGGGACATTGCCATGTCTATGTGAACAAGAGAAAACAGACCAGGTCTATAAAAACAGGGATCACCACACTAGATCATACAAAAAACACAGCTTTATTCAAAACAACAATACACGTAGCAAACCACAAATACTTTTTAAAAACATTTAAAAAGGCATAACATTGCCATGTACACAAGCCCACAATAGGGCTACTCGCCCTATTGTGGGCTTGTGTACATGGCAATGTTATGCCTTTTTAAATGTTTTTAAAAAGTATTTGTGGTTTGCTACGTGTATTGTTGTTTTGAATAAAGCTGTGTTTTTTGTATGATCTAGTGTGGTGATCCCTGTTTTTATAGACCTGGTCTGTTTTCTCTTGTTCACATATCAGTGCTTTTTCTCAGGTCTAAGTGTGATCCCACAATCCGTGGTGCCCCCTTATAAATTACTTAGTAGACATTGCCATGTCTACCATTGTGTACAGTTGGATGGAGCACCATGTCACAAGGCCAAAGTGATAACTAAATGACTCGGTGAATAAAACATTGACATTTTGGGACCATTTTTAAGAAACTCCCCAGATTTAAATCCCATTGAGAACCTGTGGTCAATCCTCAAAAATAAGTTGACAAACAAAATCCCAGAACTCATGATAAACTCCAAGCACTGATTAGACAAAATTGGGTTTCCATCGGTCAGAATTTGACAGCTGATATCCAGCATGCCAAGGCAAGTTGCAGAAATCTTGAAAAATAAGGGACAGCACTAAATATTGAATTTAAATTTCTCAATAAAATTTGAAAAAACTTATGAAATTCTTATAATTGTACTTCGGTAACCATAAAAACATCTGACTAAACTATCTATAATCACTGTATCGGCAGCTTAATGAAAATAAATATTTGTGTCAGTCGCAAAACTTTTTTCCATGACTGTAGCATTTTCTTTTCTATTTACAACTGTCTATATATGTATGGCAATGGAAGAGACCAATTGATGGAGTTTTGGGAGAGGAATGTTCTTCCATTCTTGTCTAACTTAGGATTCAAGTTACTCAACAGTCTGGGGTCTTCTTTGCCCAAATTTTAATTTCATAATGCATCAAATGTTTTCTATTGGTGAAATGTCTGGACTGACAGTTCATCACTCAACCGTCTGTTTTGTGAAGCCTTGCTGTTGTGATGGATGCAGTACGTGGTTTAACATTGTCTTTCTGATACACACAAGGCCTTCCCTGAAAAACATTGCATGGATGGGAGCATATGTTATTTTAAAACCCCTATATAATGCTCAGCATTGATAGTGCCACTCAAAAATTGTAAGCTGTTCATGCCACAGGCACTAATGCAACTCCAAACCATCAGAGATGTAGTTTGTTGAACTGTGCACTGATAACAAGCTGGATGGTCTCTCTCTTCTTGAGTCTGCAGGAAGGGGGTTCTGATTTCCATAAAAAATGTTTAATTTTGATTTATTTGACCACAGAACATTTTTCCATTATGCCTAAGTCAATTTTAAATGAGCTTTGGCTCAGAGAGAAGACAGCAGCTTTTCTATATTGAGTTAATATGTGGCTTCTTCTTTGCATGATAGAGATTTCACTTGCATTTGTGGATTGCACATTCAACTGTGTGCACAAATGATGATTTCTGGAGGTAATATACAGTGCCTTGCGAAAGTATTCGGCCCCCTGGAACTTTTCAACTTTTTCCCACATAACATGCTTCAAACATAAAGATACCAAATATAATTTTTGGTGAAGAATCAACAACAAGTGAAACACAATTGTGAAGTTGAACAAAATGTATTGGTTATTTTAAATTTTTGTGGAAATGCAAAAACTGAAAAGTGGAGCGTGCAATATTATTCCGCCCCTTTAACTTAGTACTTTGTTGCGCCACCTTTTGCTGCAATTACAGCTGCAAGTTGCTTGGGGTATGTCTCTATCAGTTTTGTACATCGAGAGACTGAAATTCTTGCCCATTCTTCCCTGGCAAACAGCTCGAGCTCAGTGAGGTTTGATGGAGATCGTTTGTGAATAGCAGTTTTTAGCTCTTTCCACAGATTCTCGATTAGATTGAGGTCTGGACTTTGACTTGGCCATTCTAACACCTGGATACGTTTATTTGTGAACCATTCCATTGTAGATTTTTCTTTATGTTTGGGATCATTGTCTTGTTGGAAAACAAATCTCAGTCCCAGTCTCAGGTCTTTTCCAGACTCCAACAGGTTTTCTTCAAGAATGGTCCTGTATTTGGCTCCATCCATCTTCCCATCAATTTTAACCATCTTCCCTGTCCCTGCTGAAAAATAGCAGGCCAAAACCATGATGCCACCACCATGTTTGACAGTGGGGATGGTGAGTTCAGGGTGATGAGATGTGATCCCTTTACGCCAAACATATCGTTTGGCATTGTTGCCCAAAAGTTCGATTATGGATTTATCTGACCAGAGCACCTTCTTCCACATGTTTGGTGTGTCTCCCAGGTGGCTTGTTGCAAACTTTAAACACTTTTTATGGATATCTTTGAGAAATGGCTTTCTTCTTGCCAAACTTCCATAAAGGCCAGATTTGTGCAGTGTACGACTGATTGTTGTCCTATGGACAGACTATCCCACCTCAGCTGTAGATTTTTGCAGTTCACCCAGAGTGATCATGGGCCTCTTGGCTGCATCTCTGAACAGTCTTCTCCTTGTTTGAGATGAAAGTTTAGAGGGATGACAGGGTCTTGGTAGATTTGCAGTGGTATGATACTTCTTCCATTTCAATATGATCGCTTGCACAGTGCTCCTTGGGATGTTTGAAGTTTTGGAAATCATTTTGTATCCAAATCCAGCTTTAAACTTCTCCACAACAGCATCACGGACCTGCCTGTTGTGTTCCTTGGTCTTCATGATGCTCTCTATGCTTCAAACAGAACCCTGAGACTATCACAGAGCAGGTGCATTTATACGGAGACTTGATTACACACAGGTGGATTATATTTATCATCACTAGGCGTTTAGGACAACATTGGATCATTCAGAGATCCACAATGAATGTCTGGAGTGAGTTTGCTGCACTGAAAGTAAAGGGGCCGAATAATATTCCAAGCCCCACTTTTCACAAATTTCCACAAAAATTTTAAATAACCAATAAATTTTGTTTAACTTCACAATTGTGTTCCACTTGTTGTTGATTCTTCACCAAAAATTTACATTTGGTATCTTTATGTTTGAAGCATGATATGTAGAAAAAGGTTGAAAAGTTCCAGGGGGGCGAATACTTTCGCAACGCACTGTAATATATGTAATAAGCCCATGCAGCGATTTTCATGACATAATTATGCCCGTTTTTAATGCAGTAATATCTGAGGACCCATAGATTACGAGCATCCAATATTGACAGTTGGTCTTGTGCCTTGTGTACATAGATTTATCCAGGATCTCTGATTATTTTGTTGATACTGTGTACTGCAAATGTTGGGATATTAAAAGTCCTTGAAATTTTTTGTTGACAATCTTTTTCTGCATTTGTTGCACAATGATTTGTTGCTGCCATCCATTTCTAAATGAGTGCATTTTTTCAACTGAAATGGTAAAATGTCTAACTTTTAACTTCCGATATGTGTTGTGAATAAAACATGGCTATAAAAGATTTCTAAATGATTGCATTCTTGTCCTAACTTGTTGTTGTGACGGCGGTGGGTGTGGACCTGCTGTGCCACTGGCTAGGTTTACTCTGGTGGGCATAATTAAGTGACTACCTGGTCTTTACTAGAGCCTCTGATGGTGAAGATAGGCTTGTGCTGTTAGGGTAGTCACCAAGTGCCACTCCAGGGCAGGCCCTGGACATGCAGCAGCTGACTAACGGGTCAAAGGAAGAATATGGGGCACAGAAGGCTAAGACAAAAACATGGTCTGGAAGTCTGGAGTTGGGGCAGGAAGCACAGGTTCAAAATATGAAGCTGTGGTCAGGAGCAGAGAGAGCAAATGAGTAAACAAGCCCGGTCAGTAACAGGAGAGTCAGAACAATATTGTACCTTGACAGAAGACAAGTAACAAGCTGCAGCTAGGAACCAAACCTCAGGCAAAATGTAGAGAGAGGAGCTGCCTAGTATATCCACTTCTGGCAGGTGATAGGCCAGGGAAGGAAGGCTTTAAATTTCTGCAAAGTTTGGCCACGACCTCCCTATAGCCGGGTGGAGACTCCAGCAACAGGAGAATGTAGCAGCACTGGAAGTGTTTGAATGAGGCAGCTCAGCGTGATGGTCTGACACTGGGTGGAGCAGAGCGGTGCAGGTATTGAGTAGGGCGGCACCTACAAACCGTGCAAGTCACTGGCATCACATTTGTAATTGGGGTTATACAATATTATGGTAAATGCCCATCTTTCTCGGCTTCGATCATCCTGCGGTTCTCTTCTTCTTGCTGACAGAATCTTAGAGACCACATGAGTCACTTAAAAATCCATATAGCCTAAAACATAAACTATAAAAGTAAGGTCTAAGGCAGCGTAAGCTCCAAAATATTTGTATAATTATCTATATAAACATGAAGAAATTACATTAAATTTTGAACAAAAAACATTTTATTAAAGGGATATATTGCTTTTATATAAAACTTAATAGTAACTAATAGGGTTGAGCGAAACGGGTCGTTCATTTTCAAAAGTCGCCGACTTTTGGCTAAGTCGGCGTCTCATGAAACCCGATCCGACCCCTGTGCTTGTCGGCCATGCGGTACGCGACTTTCGCGCCAAAGTCGCGTTTCAATGACGCGAAAAGCGCCATTTCTCAGCCAATGAAGGTGAACGCAGAGTGTGGGCAGCGTGATGACATAGGTCCTGGTCCCCACCATCTTAGAGAAGGGCATTGCAGTGATTGGCTTGCTGTCTGCGGCGTCACAGGGGCTATAAAGGGGCGTTCCCGCCGACCGCCATGTTACTGCTGCTGCTCTGAGCTTAGGGAGAGGTTGCTGCCGCTTCGTCAGAAGCAGGGAGAGCGTTAGGCAGGGTCCACTAACCACCAAACCGCTTGTGCTGTAGCGATTTCCACTGTCCAACACCACCTTCGGTGTGCAGGGACAGTGAAAGCAATTTTTTTTTTTTTTTCCCTCAGCGCTGTAGCTCATTGGGCTGCCCTAGAAGGCTCCCTGATAGCTGTATTGCTGTGTGTACGCCACTGTGGAAACCAACTGCTTTTTTCAAAGCACATATCCTCTTGTTCCTTCCTTTCTGCACAGCTATCTTTTTTGTTTGTCCACACTTTTTAATTAATTTGTGCATCAGTCCACTCCTATTGCTGCCTGCCATACCTGGCTGAGATTACTGCAGGGAGATAGTAATTGTAGGACAGTCCCTGTTTTTTTTTTGTTTTTTTTGTGGGAGATTAAGATTGGCATTTCTGCTACAGTGCCATCCCTGTGTGTGCCATCTCTCACTGAGTGGGCCATAGAAAGCCTATTTATTTTTGTCCTTGATTTGTGTTCTAAAATCTACCTCAACACAAAAACACTACATCAATCAGTGGGAGAAAAATATTGGCCTCAGTCAGGGCTTGTGTGCCACTCCTGTGCGTGCCATCTCTCATTCAGTGGGCCATAGAAAGCCTTTTTTTTTGTTTTTTTTTAATATTATTTGGTTTCTAAAGTCTCCCTGAAAAAAAAAAAAAAAAAACTTAAAAAAACAGTGGGAGAGTAATATTGCCCTTTCAGCTTGTGCGCCAGTCTTGACTCCTGGGTGTGCCACCTCTCTCTCTCTAATTGTGGGCCATAGAAAGCCTATTTATTTTTTTCCTTCATTTGTGTTTTAAAATCTACCTCAACACAAAAACACTACATCAATCAGTGGGAGAAAAATATTGGCCTCAGTCAGGGCTTGTGTGCCACTCCTGTGCGTGCCATCTCTCATTCAGTGGGCCATAGAAAGCCTTTTTTTTTGTTTTTTTTTAATATTATTTGGTTTCTAAAGTCTCCCTGAAAATAAAAAAAAAAAAACTTAAAAAAACAGTGGGAGAGTAATATTGCCCTTTCAGCTTGTGCGCCAGTCTTGACACCTGGGTGTGCCACCTCTCTCTCTCTAATTGTGGGCCATAGAAAGCCTATTTATTTTTTTCCTTCATTTGTGTTTTAAAATCTACCTCAACACAAAAACACTACATCAATCAGTGGGAGAAAAATATTGGCCTCAGTCAGGGCTTGTGTGCCACTCCTGTGCGTGTCATCTCTCATTCAGTGGGCCATAGAAAGCCTTTTTTTTTTGTTTTTTTTTAATATTATTTGGTTTCTAAAGTCTCCCTGAAAATAAAAAAAAAAAAACTTAAAAAAACAGTGGGAGAGTAATATTGCCCTTTCAGCTTGTGCGCCAGTCTTGACTCCTGGGTGTGCCACCTCTCTCTCTCTAATTGTGGGCCATAGAAAGCCTATTTATTTTTTTCCTTGATTTGGGTTTTAAAATCTACCTTAATAAAAAACACTACATCAGTCAGTGGGAGAAAAATATTGGCCTCAGTCAGGGCTTGTGTGCCACTCCTGTGCGTGTCATCTCTCATTCAGTGGGCCATAGAAAGCCTTTTTTTTTATTTTATTTAATTATTTGGTTTCTAAAGTCTCCCTGAAAAAATAAAACATAAAAAACAAACCAGTGGGAGATTAATATTGCCCTTTCAGCTTGTGCGCCAGTCTTGACTCCTGGGTGTGCCACCTCTCTCTCTCTAATTGTGGGCCATAGAAAGCCTATTTATTTTTTTCCTTGATTTGGGTTTTAAAATCTACCTTAATAAAAAAACACTACATCAATCAGTGGGAGAAAAATATTGGCCTCAGTCAGGGCTTGTGTGCCACTCCTGTGCGTGTCATCTCTCATTCAGTGGGCCATAGAAAGCCTTTTTTTTATTTTATTTAATTATTTGGTTTCTAAAGTCTCCCTGAAAAAATAAAACATAAAAAAAAAACAGTGGGAGATTAATATTGCCCTTTCAGCTTGTGCGCCAGTCTTGACTCCTGGGTGTGCCACCTCTCTCTCTCTAATTGTGGGCCATAGAAAGCCTATTTATTTTTTTCCTTGATTTGGGTTTTAAAATCTACCTTAATAAAAAAACACTACATCAGTCAGTGGGAGAAAAATATTGGCCTCAGTCAGGGCTTGTGTGCCACTCCTGTGCGTGTCATCTCTCATTCAGTGGGCCATAGAAAGCCTTTTTTTTTTGTTTTTTTTTAATATTATTTGGTTTCTAAAGTCTCCCTGAAAAAAAAAAAAAAAAAACATAAAAAAACAGTGGGAGAGTAATATTGCCCTTTCAGCTTGTGCGCCAGTCTTGACTCCTGGGTGTGCCACCTCTCTCTCTGTAATTGTGGGCCATAGAAAGCCTATTTATTTTTTTCCTTCATTTGTGTTTTAAAATCTACCTCAACACAAAAACACTACATCAATCAGTGGGAGAAAAATATTGGCCTCAGTCAGGGCTTGTGTGCCACTCCTGTGCGTGTCATCTCTCATTCAGTGGGCCTTAGAAGGCTTTTTTTTTTGTTTTTTTTTAATATTATTTGGTTTCTAAAGTCTCCCTGAAAATAAAAAAAAAAAAACTTAAAAAAACAGTGGGAGAGTAATATTGCCCTTTCAGCTTGTGCGCCAGTCTTGACTCCTGGGTGTGCCACCTCTCTCTCTCTAATTGTGGGCCATAGAAAGCCTATTTATTTTTTTCCTTCATTTGTGTTTTAAAATCTACCTCAACACAAAAACACTACATCAATCAGTGGGAGAAAAATATTGGCCTCAGTCAGGGCTTGTGTGCCACTCCTGTGCGTGTCATCTCTCATTCAGTGGGCCATAGAAAGCCTTTTTTTTTTGTTTTTTTTTTATATTATTTGGTTTCTAAAGTCTCCCTGAAAATAAAAAAAAAAAAACTTAAAAAAACAGTGGGAGAGTAATATTGCCCTTTCAGCTTGTGCGCCAGTCTTGACTCCTGGGTGTGCCACCTCTCTCTCTCTAATTGTGGGCCATAGAAAGCCTATTTATTTTTTTCCTTGATTTGGGTTTTAAAATCTACCTTAATAAAAAAACACTACATCAGTCAGTGGGAGAAAAATATTGGCCTCAGTCAGGGCTTGTGTGCCACTCCTGTGCGTGTCATCTCTCATTCAGTGGGCCATAGAAAGCCTTTTTTTTTATTTTATTTAATTATTTGGTTTCTAAAGTCTCCCTGAAAAAATAAAACATAAAAAACAAACCAGTGGGAGATTAATATTGCCCTTTCAGCTTGTGCGCCAGTCTTGACTCCTGGGTGTGCCACCTCTCTCTCTCTAATTGTGGGCCATAGAAAGCCTATTTATTTTTTTCCTTGATTTGGGTTTTAAAATCTACCTTAATAAAAAAACACTACATCAATCAGTGGGAGAAAAATATTGGCCTCAGTCAGGGCTTGTGTGCCACTCCTGTGCGTGTCATCTCTCATTCAGTGGGCCATAGAAAGCCTTTTTTTTTTATTTTATTTAATTATTTGGTTTCTAAAGTCTCCCTGAAAAAATAAAACATGAAAAAAAAACAGTGGGAGATTAATATTGCCCTTTCAGCTTGTGCGCCAGTCTTGACTCCTGGGTGTGCCACCTCTCTCTCTCTAATTGTGGGCCATAGAAAGCCTATTTATTTTTTTCCTTGATTTGGGTTTTAAAATCTACCTTAATAAAAAAACACTACATCAATCAGTGGGAGAAAAATATTGGCCTCAGTCAGGGCTTGTGTGCCACTCCTGTGCGTGTCATCTCTCATTCAGTGGGCCATAGAAAGCCTTTTTTTTTATTTTATTTAATTATTTGGTTTCTAAAGTCTCCCTGAAAAAATAAAACATAAAAAAAAACAGTGGGAGATTAATATTGCCCTTTCAGCTTGTGCGCCAGTCTTGACTCCTGGGTGTGCCACCTCTCTCTCTCTAATTGTGGGCCATAGAAAGCCTATTTATTTTTTTCCTTGATTTGGGTTTTAAAATCTACCTTAATAAAAAAACACTACATCAGTCAGTGGGAGAAAAATATTGGCCTCAGTCAGGGCTTGTGTGCCACTCCTGTGCGTGTCATCTCTCATTCAGTGGGCCATAGAAAGCCTTTTTTTTTATTTTATTTAATTATTTGGTTTCTAAAGTCTCCCTGAAAAAATAAAACATAAAAAACAAACCAGTGGGAGATTAATATTGCCCTTTCAGCTTGTGCGCCAGTCTTGACTCCTGGGTGTGCCACCTCTCTCTCTCTAATTGTGGGCCATAGAAAGCCTATTTATTTTTTTCCTTGATTTGGGTTTTAAAATCTACCTTAATAAAAAAACACTACATCAATCAGTGGGAGAAAAATATTGGCCTCAGTCAGGGCTTGTGTGCCACTCCTGTGCGTGTCATCTCTCATTCAGTGGGCCATAGAAAGCCTTTTTTTTTATTTTATTTAATTATTTGGTTTCTAAAGTCTCCCTGAAAAAATAAAACATAAAAAAAAACAGTGGGAGATTAATATTGCCCTTTCAGCTTGTGCGCCAGTCTTGACTCCTGGGTGTGCCACCTCTCTCTCTCTAATTGTGGGCCATAGAAAGCCTATTTATTTTTTTCCTTGATTTGGGTTTTAAAATCTACCTTAATAAAAAAACACTACATCAATCAGTGGGAGAAAAATATTGGCCTCAGTCAGGGCTTGTGTGCCACTCCTGTGCGTGTCATCTCTCATTCAGTGGGCCATAGAAAGCCTTTTTTTTTTGTTTTTTTTAAATATTATTTGGTTTCTAAAGTCTCCCTGAAAAAAAAAAAAAAAAAACATAAAAAAACAGTGGGAGAGTAATATTGCCCTTTCAGCTTGTGCGCCAGTCTTGACTCCTGGGTGTGCCACCTCTCTCTCTGTAATTGTGGGCCATAGAAAGCCTATTTATTTTTTTCCTTCATTTGTGTTTTAAAATCTACCTCAACACAAAAACACTACATCAATCAGTGGGAGAAAAATATTGGCCTCAGTCAGGGCTTGTGTGCCACTCCTGTGCGTGTCATCTCTCATTCAGTGGGCCTTAGAAGGCTTTTTTTTTTTGTTTTTTTTTAATATTATTTGGTTTCTAAAGTCTCCCTGAAAATAAAAAAAAAAAACTTAAAAAAACAGTGGGAGAGTAATATTGCCCTTTCAGCTTGTGCGCCAGTCTTGACTCCTGGGTGTGCCACCTCTCTCTCTCTAATTGTGGGCCATAGAAAGCCTATTTATTTTTTTCCTTCATTTGTGTTTTAAAATCTACCTCAACACAAAAACACTACATCAATCAGTGGGAGAAAAATATTGGCCTCAGTCAGGGCTTGTGTGCCACTCCTGTGCGTGTCATCTCTCATTCAGTGGGCCTTAGAAGGCTTTTTTTTTTTGTTTTTTTTTAATATTATTTGGTTTCTAAAGTCTCCCTGAAAATAAAAAAAAAAAAACTTAAAAAAACAGTGGGAGAGTAATATTGCCCTTTCAGCTTGTGCGCCAGTCTTGACTCCTGGGTGTGCCACCTCTCTCTCTAATTGTGGGCCATAGAAAGCCTATTTATTTTTTTCCTTGATTTGGGTTTTAAAATCTACCTTAACAAAAAAACACTACATCAATCAGTGGGAGAAAAATATTGGCCTCAGTCAGGGCTTGTGTGCCACTCCTGTGCGTGTCATCTCTCATTCAGTGGGCCATAGAAAGCCTTTTTTTTTGTTTTTTTTTAATATTATTTGGTTTCTAAAGTCTCCCTGAAAATAAAAATAAAAAAACTTAAAAAAACAGTGGGAGAGTAATATTGCCCTTTCAGCTTGTGCGCCAGTCTTGACTCCTGGGTGTGCCACCTCTCTCTCTCTAATTGTGGGCCATAGAAAGCCTATTTATTTTTTTCCTTGATTTGGGTTTTAAAATCTACCTTAATAAAAAAACACTACATCAGTCAGTGGGAGAAAAATATTGGCCTCAGTCAGGGCTTGTGTGCCACTCCTGTGCGTGTCATCTCTCATTCAGTGGGCCATAGAAAGCCTTTTTTTTTATTTTATTTAATTATTTGGTTTCTAAAGTCTCCCTGAAAAAATAAAAGATAAAAAAAAACCAGTGGGAGATTAATATTGCCCTTTCAGCTTGTGCGCCAGTCTTGACTCCTGGGTGTGCCACCTCTCTCTCTCTAATTGTGGGCCATAGAAAGCCTATTTATTTTTTTCCTTGATTTGGGTTTTAAAATCTACCTTAATAAAAAAACACTACATCAATCAGTGGGAGAAAAATATTGGCCTCAGTCAGGGCTTGTGTGCCACTCCTGTGCGTGTCATCTCTCATTCAGTGGGCCATAGAAAGCCTTTTTTTTTGTTTTTTTTTAATATTATTTGGTTTCTAAAGTCTCCCTGAAAAAAAAAAAAAAAAAACATAAAAAAACAGTGGGAGAGTAATATTGCCCTTTCAGCTTGTGCGCCAGTCTTGACTCCTGGGTGTGCCACCTCTCTCTCTGTAATTGTGGGCCATAGAAAGCCTAATTTTTTTTTCCTTCATTTGTGTTTTAAAATCTACCTCAACACAAAAACACTACATCAATCAGTGGGAGAAAAATATTGGCCTCAGTCAGGGCTTGTGTGCCACTCCTGTGCGTGCCATCTCTCATTCAGTGGGCCATAGAAAGCCTTTTTTTTTTTTTTTTTTTTAAATATTATTTGGTTTCTAAAGTCTCCCTGAAAAAAAAAAAAATAAATTAGGTGGGAGATTAATATTGACATTAGTGCTTGAGTGACAGTCCTGCTTGTGTGTCATCTCTGTGATTTGGTGCCACAGAAAACAGAGTGTGTAACATTGTGCCTGATTTTCCTTGTGGTCTCACCAACCTGTTAAGGGATATTGAAATCATACTGAAGTTATAGCTCACCGTGTAAGTTGTTTGACAGCAACAAATAAAGTTACTTTGGTTAAGATTTTAAAACAATGAGGAAGTCTGGTGCAAGAGGTCGTCGTGGGCGTTCATTGTCAGCTGGTAATGATGGTAGTGGTAGTGGAGCATCAGGTGGTCGTGGGGATAAAAATATTCCACCTAAGTCTGGAGCTGTGGAGCCAGTTTCGTCGTCAGGCTACACAAGGCCTCGAACGCTCTCTTTTCTGGGAGTAGGAAAACCGCTTTTAAAGGCGGAGCAGCAACAGCAAGTTTTGGCTTACATTGCAGACTCAGCCTCTAGCTCTTTTGCCTCCTCTTCAGAAACTGGTAAATGTAAAAGCAGCGCGTCGCTTGTGGATGTTCACGGTCAGGGACAAGTCGCTTCCTTGTCCTCCTCAGCAAAAACTACAACAAGAGAGAAGGATGCAGCAGGCGACACAACGGGTCACTCCATGGAGCTCTTTACACATACCGTCCCTGGCTTAGAAAGTGAAACATTTAACAGGCCATGCCCATTACAAGTAGATTCTGACATGGAGTGCACTGATGCACAGCCACAGCCAGAGTACTATGCTGCTCCTTTGACTCAGACCACCACATTGCCCTCTCAGGGTACAGATCCACAATCAGACCCTGATGAGACTATGTTGCCCCGCCACGAACGCTATACCACCGACCGACACAGTGACACAGACGAAGTTGCACACGAGCTCGAAGAGGAGGTAATAGATGACCCAGTTATTGACCCCGATTGGCAGCCATTGGGGGAACAGGGTGCAGGCGGCAGTAGTTCAGAAGCGGAGGTGGAGGAGGGGCCGCAGCAGGCATCAACATCGCAACAGGTTCCATCAGCCGGGCCCGTATCTGGCCCAAAACGCGTGTCAAAGCCAAAACCTGTTGGAGGACAGCGTGGCCATCCGGTTAAAGCTCAGTCTGCAATCCCTGAAAAGGGATCCGATGCTAGGAAGAGTGCAGTCTGGCATTTTTTTAAACAACATCCAACTGATCAGCGCAAAGTCATCTGTCAAAAATGTTCAACTAGCTTAAGCAGAGGTCAGAATCTGAAAAGTCTAAATACTAGTTGCATGCATAGACACTTAACCACCATGCATTTTCAAGCCTGGACTAACTACCAAACGTCCCTTAAGGTTGTAGCACCCTCGGCCAATGAAGCTAGTCAGCAACGCAACATCCCTTCCGTCACTGTAAGGCCACCATTTTCCGCACCACCGGCAGATTCTGTGCAGGTTTCTTTGCCAGCCAAAAGCAGTCAGGGTCAGGGAATCACCAGTTTTGTAGGAGGAAATATTGCATCTAGGGCACCGGCGGAAACAATACCGTCTCCAACCGTCTCTCAGTCTGCCATGTACACCGGCACACCCGAAAGTTCCACGATCTCCAGCTCTCCAGTCCAGCTCACCCTACATGAGACTCTGGTTAGAAAAAGGAAGTACTTATCCTCGCATCCGCGTACACAGGGTTTTAACGCCCACATAGCTAGACTAATCTCGTTAGAGATGATGCCCTACCGGTTAGTTGAAAGCGAAGCTTTCAAAGCCCTGATGGAGTACGCTGAACCACGATACGAGCTACCCAGTCGACACTTTTTTTCAAGAAAAGCCATCCCAGCCCTGCACCAGCATGTTAAACAGCGCATCGTCCATGCACTCAGGCAATCTGTGAGTACAAAGGTGCACCTGACTACAGATGCATGGACCAGTAGGCATGGCCAGGGACGTTATGTGTCCATCACGGCACACTGGGTGAATGTGGTGGATGCAGGGTCCACAGGCGACATCAATTTAGGGACAGTTGTGCCTAGCCCACGGTCTAGGAAACAGTTGGCTGTAGGCGTTCGCACCCCCTCCTCCTCGTCCTCCTGCAGAAGCTACAGCTCTTCCACAGAACGCAGTCGGCCAACCACTCCATCGGCAGATGACACTGTTGCACACCAGTTGTCCCATTATGGGCCAGCTACTGGCAAGCGTCAGCAGGCTGTATTGGCTATGAAGTGTTTGGGCGACAACAGACACACCGCGGAAGTTCTGTCTGAGTTCTTGCAACAAGAAACGCAGTCGTGGCTGGGCACAGTAGATCTTGAGGCAGGCAAGGTTGTGAGTGATAACGGAAGGAATTTCATGGCTGCCATCTCCCTTTCCCAACTGAAACACATTCCTTGCCTGGCACACACCTTAAACCTGGTGGTGCAGTGCTTATTGAAAACTTATCCTGGGTTCTCCGACCTGCTCCTCAAAGTGCGTGCACTTTGCTCACATATCCGACATTCGCCTGTACACGCCAGCCGTATGCAGACCTATCAGCGGTCTTTGAACCTTCCCCAGCATCGCCTAATCATAGACGTTGCAACAAGGTGGAACTCAACACTGCACATGCTTCAGAGACTGTGCGAACAGAGGCGTGCTGTTATTTATTTGTGGGAGGATACACGGGCAGGCAGTAGGATGGCAGACATGGAGTTGTCAGGTGTGCAGTGGTCTAAGATACAAGACATGTGTCAAGTCCTTCAGTGTTTTGAGGAATGCACACGGCTGGTTAGTGCAGACAACGCCGTAATAAGCATGAGCATCCCCCTAATGCGTCTGCTGATGCAAAGTTTGACGCACATAAAGGAGCAGGCGTCTGCACCAGAGGAAGAGGAAAGCCTTGATGACAGTCAGCCATTGTCTGGTCAGGGCAGTGTACAGGACGAGGTAGCGGGCGAAGAGGAGGTGGAGGACGAGGAGGATGATGGGGATGAGTATATTTTTAATGCGGAACCTTTCCCGGGGGCACTGGAAATTGGTTGCGTGTCACGGCCGGGTTCTGGTTTTTTGAGGGACACAAGTGACGTAGATTTGCCTGCAACTGCCCCTCAACCAATCACAACCGGAGATTTGACAACTGGAACTTTGGCCCACATGGTGGATTATGCCTTACGTATCCTAAAAAGGGACACACGCATTACGAAAATGATGAACGATGACGATTACTGGTTGGCCTGCCTCCTTGATCCACGCTATAAAGGCAAATTGCAAAATATTATGCCACATGAGAACTTGGAACTAATATTAGCAACCAAACAATCAACTCTTGTTGACCGTTTGCTTCAGGCATTCCCAGCACACAGCGCACGTGATCGTTCTCACACGAGCTCCAGGGGGCAGCAGACTAGGAGTGTTAGGGGTGCACACATCAGAAGTGGCGTTGGACAGAGGGGTTTTCTGACCAGGTTGTGGAGTGATTTTGCTATGACCGCAGACAGGACAGGTACTGCTGCATCAATTGAAAGTGACAGGAGACAACATTTGTCCAGTATGGTTACTAACTATTTTTCATCCCTTATCGATGTTCTCCCTCAACCGTCATTCCCATTTGATTACTGGGCCTCCAAATTAGACACCTGGCCAGAATTGGCAGAATATGCATTGCAGGAGCTTGCTTGCCCGGCAGCAAGTGTCCTATCAGAAAGAGTATTCAGTGCTGCAGGTTCAATATTAACCGAAAAAAGGACTCGTCTGGCTACCCAAAATGTTGACGATCTAACATTCATTAAAATGAACCACAACTGGATTTCGAAATCTTTTGCCCCACCTTGCCCGGCCGACACCTAGCTTTCCTATGAAAAGCTCTTGCCTGTGAATTACTTTTCTAATGTCTAATTTGCTGCAGCTGATTGTACAGCATACGACATGTTTACACCTCCCTAAATGGCAAAACTCCCCACACGGGGCCGTGGTATCGCGACTTGGCGCAAGCACCCGTGAGACTGCTGTTTGTCTGAAGAGGTGGGTGTGCTCGTTTTTGGTTGACGGCATTGCTACTGGGTCCCTCATAGTACAATGTAGTGTCTCTGGCGGTGGTGGTGCGCACCCAACGTCAGACACACCGTTGTAACATGAGGGGCCCTGGGGCGGTCCCGCCGGCCTCAAGAGAGTTCCCCCCTCCCCCAGCTCAAAATGTGCTGTACCACGTGCAAAATTATGTCGCACAGCTCCACCAATCTTTAGTCTATTCGCTGACATCATTCAATGTCTGGCACTGACAATACAAATTTGTAGACATCTATGATGCAACTTAAAGTAGTCTGTGTCTGTGTCCTATATTGGCACCATTAAATAGTTACCGCCAAATTACTATGTCAGAAACTCAGCAGATGAGCCCACCCCTGTACCTAAGTATGCCACCTTTTTTTTTGTTTTGGTTGTTTTGCGAGACATTAACATCTATTTATATTTTGGGAGTACTGGGACAGACACTCCTTGCAATACTCCTCCACTGACCACCAAGCTGCCTGTGTATCCATGTAACCGATGTAAAACTGCCATGAGCCTATTGTTTGTTATTTTAGGCCTTTGATAGCCTGTCTGCGGTCCCTACTTTCAATACTCCACCACTGACCACCAAGCTGCCTGCCGTGTATCCATGTAACCGCTGTAAAACTGCCATGAGCCTATTGTTTGTTATTTTAGGCCTTCGAAGCCTGTCTGCGGTCCCTCCTTCCACTAGGCCTCCACTGACCTGACCACTGCTGCCCGTGTACCCCTGGAACCAATTTTAAAGTGCCTACAGCCAGCCCATTTTATTGTGTTAGGCCTTCGAAGCCTGTCTGCGGTCCCTCCTTCCACTAGGCCTACACTGACCAGACCACTGCTGCCCGTGTACCCCTGGAACCAATTATAAAGTGCCTACAGCCAGCCCATTTTATTATGTTAGGCCTTGGAAGCCTGTCTGCGGTCCCTCCTTCCACTAGGCCTCCACTGACCTGACCACTGCTGCCCGTGTACCCCTGGAACCAATTTTAAAGTGCCTACAGCCAGCCCATTTTATTGTGTTAGGCCTTTGAAGCCTGTCTGCGGTCCCTCCTTCCACTAGGCCTACACTGACCAGACCACTGCTGCCCGTGTACCCCTGGAACCAATTTTAAAGTGCCTACAGCCAGCCCATTTTATTGTGTTAGGCCTTCGAAGCCTGTCTGCGGTCCCTCCTTCCACTAGGCCTCCACTGATCTGACCACTGCTGCCCGTGTACCCCTGGAACCAATTATAAAGTGCCTACAGCCAGCCTATTTTATTATGTTAGGCCTTCGAAGCCTGTCTGCGGTCCCTCCTTCCACTAGGCCTACACTGACCAGACCACTGCTGCCCGTGTACCCCTGGAACCAATTTTAAAGTGCCTACAGCCAGCCCATTTTATTGTGTTAGGCCTTCGAAGCCTGTCTGCGGTCCATCCTTCCACTAGGCCTCCACTGATCTGACCACTGCTGCCCGTGTACCCCTGGAACCAATTATAAAGTGCCTACAGCCAGCCTATTTTATTATGTTAGGCCTTCGAAGCCTGTCTGCGGTCCCTCCTTCCACTAGGCCTCCACTGACCTGACCACTGCTGCCCGTGTACCCCTGGAACCAATTTTAAAGTGCCTACAGCCAGCCCATTTTATTGTGTTAGGCCTTCGAAGCCTGTCTGCGGTCCATCCTTCCACTAGGCCTCCACTGATCTGACCACTGCTGCCCGTGTACCCCTGGAACCAATTATAAAGTGCCTACAGCCAGCCTATTTTATTATGTTAGGCCTTCGAAGCCTGTCTGCGGTCCCTCCTTCCACTAGGCCTCCACTGACCTGACCACTGCTGCCCGTGTACCCCTGGAACCAATTTTAAAGTGCCTACAGCCAGCCCATTTTATTATGTTAGGCCTTGGAAGCCTGTCTGCGGTCCCTCCTTCCACTAGGCCTCCACTGACCTGACCACTGCTGCCCGTGTACCCCTGGAACCAATTTTAAAGTGCCTACAGCCAGCCCATTTTATTGTGTTAGGCCTTCGAAGCCTGTCTGCGGTCCCTCCTTCCACTAGGCCTACACTGACCAGACCACTGCTGCCCGTGTACCCCTGGAACCAATTTTAAAGTGCCTACAGCCAGCCCATTTTATTGTGTTAGGCCTTCGAAGCCTGTCTGCGGTCCCTCCTTCCACTAGGCCTCCACTGACCTGACCACTGCTGCCCGTGTACCCCTGGAACCAATTTTAAAGTGCCTACAGCCAGCCCATTTTATTATGTTAGGCCTTCGAAGCCTGTCTGCGGTCCCTCCTTCCACTAGGCCTCCACTGACCTGACCACTGCTGCCCGTGTACCCCTGGAACCAATTTTAAAGTGCCTACAGCCAGCCCATTTTATTATGTTAGGCCTTGGAAGCCTGTCTGCGGTCCCTCCTTCCACTAGGCCTCCACTGACCTGACCACTGCTGCCCATGTACCCCTGGAACCAATTTTAAAGTGCCTACAGCCAGCCCATTTTATTGTGTTAGGCCTTCGAAGCCTGTCTGCGGTCCCTCCTTCCACTAGGCCTACACTGACCAGACCACTGCTGCCCGTGTACCCCTGGAACCAATTTTAAAGTGCCTACAGCCAGCCCATTTTATTGTGTTAGGCCTTCGAAGCCTGTCTGCGGTCCCTCCTTCCACTAGGCCTACACTGACCAGACCACTGCTGCCCGTGTACCCCTGGAACCAATTTTAAAGTGCCTACAGCCAGCCCATTTTATTATGTTAGGCCTTCGAAGCCTGTCTGCGGTCCCTCCTTCCACTAGGCCTACACCTGACAACAGACACATGGACCTGTAGGCATGGCCACGGAAGGTTACGTGTCCTTTGTGGCTCAATGGGTTAATGTATTGGATGCATGGTCCACACAGGGGACAGCCTGCTAAGTCTGTCTGCAGTCCCTAATTCAAGTTGTCCTCAACTGAATAAAGCTGAGCTTCTAGCTTCTACCTTCCGGCTCTGATTAACTGCTGTTTTTAAACACATTGGTGGTTCCGGCCTACTAACGGTGTCTGCCCCTGCCTGGTGTTGTCCTCAACTGAATACAGCTGAGCTTCAACCTTCTGCCTCTCATTAACTGCTGTTTTTTTTAAATGGTGTTTAGGGCCTACTAACGGTGTCTGCCCCTCCCTGGTGTTGCCCTCAACTGAATAAAGCTGTGCTTCAACCTTCTGGCTTTCAGCCTATAGTATCAGATATTAAACTGCATTTGGCCTTCAACTTTGGTTACGGCCTACTAACGGTGTCTGCCCCTCCCTGGTGTTGCCCTCAACTGAATAAAGCTGAGCTTCAACCTTCTGGCTCTCATTAAGTGTTTTTTAAAAAACAAAATGGTGTTTAGGGCCTACTAACGGTGTCTGCCCCTCCCTGGTGTTGCCCTCAACTGAATAAAGCTGGGCTTCAACCTTCTGGCTCTCATTAAGTGTTTTTTAAAAAACAAAATGGTGTTTAGGGCCTACTAACGGCTTCTGCCCCTCCCTGGTGTTGTCCTCAACTGAATAAAGCTGAGCTTCAACCTTCTGGCTCTCATTAAGTGTTTTTTAAAAAACAAAATGGTGGTTAGGGCCTACTAACGGTTTCTGCCCCTCCCTGGTGTTGTCCTCAACTGAACAAAGCTGAGCTTCCACATTCTGGCTTTCGGCCTATACTATCAGATATTAAACTGCATTTGGCCTACTAGTGTGGTTAGGCCCTTGAAACAGTGTCTGCTGCTCTTGGGTTTGCTACTCCACTGAACAAAGCAATGCCGCCTGTTTAGTCCTGTTACCAATTTTGATCTGCATTTAGCCTACTTTATTCTTTGGCCCTATATCTGTTTCCTCCTCATCCTGCCCATTGCCCAGCCACTGCTAGATGAGTCTGCTGGTACATTGACCTAGACCACTACATTCCCCTTGTACTCTACACAGCCAGAATCTGACCCTGCTGAAAGTAAGGTTCCCCTTCCCGCATATTATACCACCTTACACAGGGACAAAGAGGAAGGTGCAGATGAAAGTGCAGGTTCCTTCATCAGGTGGGGGGGCATACTCGTTGGCGACGTCACTGGCACAGGGCCACTCAGAGTACGCAAAAGTGTCGCTGCTGGTGGGAGGCGCCCCCGCCATGCAAACACACCGCCGTACTTTGAGGGGCCCTGTGCCAGTGCCAATGCGAACGAGTGGGCCCCCCCTGCTTGCTCAGGATCACAGCACTTGCAACGTTGAAATACTTACCTCTCCCTGCAACACCGCCGTGACGTAGTCCGCATTTCCTGGGCCCACGAAAACCTTGAACCAGCCCTACCCCCCACAACTTTTGCCAAATGACCCCCAATTTCCAGTGCCCAACTATTATTATAAAGTTAATTAAGATTGACAAGCTTCAGAAAACAAGAATGGATGTTTTTGGCAGTAAAATGGGCACTGTAGGTGTTTTCCTGGCCTCCACTCACTGCCGGCTATGCTTCCCCATTGACTTGCATTGGGTTTCGTGTTTCGGTCGATCCCCGACTTTTAGCGATAATCGGCCGACTTCACTCGACTCGACTCTGGACTAAATCGGGTTTCACAAAACCAGACTCGATCTTAAAAAAATGAAAGTCGCTCAACCCTAGTAACTAACAATGCTTATTAAGGAAAAGAAAGCCATATTTACCCCCGGAACCCCCTGGAGCCTCTACTCCAGCTCTGCTGCTCCCATGGTGTCCCTCGGACAGAACCGAAAACATTACAACCCCAAGTGACTTGACCACCAAAGCCACTAATTGGCTACAGGGTCAGGTGATGTCACCAAGACTGCACTAGAGGAGAGAATAAGTTCTTGGGGGATGTTTGGCTTCTTTTTATCTTTTACGTAAGCATAGTTAACTACTGGTAGGTATTAAAAGAGAGTGGAAAATGCCTTTAAATAAAAAAAATATTAACACAGCTTTCAATGTAAACATATTCAAATAAAAAGATTACAACACAATCTTAATAAGTCTTCATAATAATCAAAACAAGTCTGACTGCATAAGACCACATTTAAACTATTCTTCTTTTTCTATATGAAGAAATACTGCTGTTAACATTTTGGAAATCCAAATCCTGTTCAGTTAACTAATTACCGTAGCTTAGATCATTTAGTTTACTATTTTTTTTTTTTACAACAGAATTATTAGAGTAAAAAATACTGTTATTTTATATGAATATATACTGTACATATATTTAAAGGGGAAAAAATGAAGAATCCTATTAAATTTATGGCCATTTTGATATGACTTTTACCCTGGTGTTACAACTGCCAGTTATATGGTTTTGACCCTCATGTCAAGTTGTAGAAATGTTATCCCACTAGTGCACACTAGATTCTCGAGCTACCAACAGCTGGATAACCACATAGAAGTCCCTAAGATTAGAATAGAACTCGTGTGTCACTGTTCAAAGAACACTAATATAAGGGATGACATGCCAGAACATTATGTTTTATACCTTACATACATGGTATGTAAAGGGATAAAATGCTAGAAACCAACAATAGTACCCATACCACTTGGGATTGCAGAACACTATACTTTTCTAATAGCTGTATTTTCACATTGAAAACAGTGTGTGTGAGTAATGGTTAAACAGTATGAATGCTGAACATATTAGACAGCCACAAGAAAACATATGTTATCCAGTATGTTCAGCTAGGGGTCTGAAATGCATCCTGTTTCCAATATTGTGCTGTATGTTTCCTATTAATGAATTGTACTGTGCCCCCTGGAATCATAAATAACTATTGTGGTGTAAAATATATGGTCATTTAAAACTTTTTTTTTTCCCTTTTAAAATGTAAATTTTCCTTGAATTTGTAATTTACTAATTTGAGTCTATAAAAAGAAGACTTTCATGTATACATAGATATAATTCATATTTGAACATCACAGACTTTACAGCTCCCTGGCAAGCCATTGGTGCCCCACAAGAGCGTCAGTCACTGGCAACCACTCCATTTAAATTAATTTTATGAATAACAGCAATAATCTGAGGTCAGCTTTGGCTGCAGCTCTTAAACATAGATGCTGGCTATGTGATATTGGTGTCATCTACTGTGTTTGGATGGAGCTCAGCTCCTGAGCTTCCTCCACGCATAGTCACCCCAACAGCAACGTACAGTGGCATATAAAAGGTTGGGCATCCGTAGTCAAAATTACTGTTATTGTGAATAGCTAAACAAGTTGATGATGAAATGATCTCTAGAAGGCCTAAAGTTAAAGATTACACTTTCCGTTGTATTTTAGGCAATATATATATATATATATATATATATATATATATATATATATAGTCTTTTTAAATATTTTACATTAAATTAAGAATTACAAAAAAGGAAAATGGGCCAATGCAAACGTTTGGGCACCCTCCATGATTGGTACCTAGTAGCACTCCTTTTTGAAAGTATCACAGCTTGTAAAAGCTTTTTGTAGCCAGCCAAGAGTCTTTCAGTTCTTGTTTGAGGGATTTTCATCCATTCTTACTTAGAAAATTCTTCCACTTCTGTGAGATTCCTGGGTCATCCTGCATGCACTGCTGTTTTGAGGTCTAGCCACAGAATATATATATAATACTGTTGCAAAGCCTTAAAACCACTTACCGGCAGAAACTTTGCAACTTTGACACATTCAAAAAGCAGCACGGCCGAAAACCGATACCCAAAAATAGAGGCAGACATCACGTTCATGCGTGGATCATGGATCCACGCCACCACAGACTCTACTTAACTGGGATGGGTGTGACTAAGCAACCAACTGGTTTTTCACTAGAGCTCCTGATGATGGAGTTAGACTTAAACCAATTATGGTTGCCATTTACCACTTCCAAGGCAGTGTCCAGTACCATAGCAGATGACCCGAAGGGAGGCACGCAGGCCAGGCTCAGAGCCGGAGTAACAGGCCAAACAGGAACAGTATGTTATGTGGCTGGTAGACAGAATGGATACTGGGTCAGGCACAGAAGGGATAGGTTCAGGAGCACAGGGCAGACTCATGTGAAGGATCACATGTGCTGGTTAAGATTGGACAGGGGAGGGTAGTGGTACAGGTGTGGACTAGGTGGATCATAATCAGGACTAAGTAACGGTAGGATGGATTCAGGAACAGGAACAGCAGAATGGATAGGACCAAGTTCAGACATGATGGACAGGAACAAGTCCAGGGAGAAATATGCCACTGGCAAGAGCGGTACAGGACCACAGTTGCAGACAGACAAGGAACCCGCAAGTGCAGACAGACAGGGAACCATCGGAGCAAACAAATAGGGGATCACAGGTGCAAACAGACACAAAATTGCAGGAGAGGATAGACTGGGATCCATAGGTGTGGACAAACACAGAACCGTAGGTGCGGACATACATGGAGCTACAAGTGCAGACAGACACCGAACCACAGGTGTAGACATAGGGTTCAGGAAACAGGTGCTAGTTCAGACTAGTCCAGAACAGGGAAAGGTTCAGGATCAGACAGGGGCAACTCAGACTAAGGACGAATGTTAAAAGTACTTGTTTAGACACTGCAGGTTTGGAGGTGGGTACTGATTCAGTCTCAGCGGGTATAGAGATAGGTACTGATTCAAATACCTCAGATTTAGAGATAGATACTGATTCAAAAATTGCTGATTTAGAGATAGGAACTGATTCAGATACTGCAAGTTTAGAGATAGGTACTGATTCGGACACAACAGGTTCAGGAATAGATCCTGATTCAGACACAAAGTACAGATTCAGAGTTCAGGCCAGGGCAGGACATGCTTAGAGAGGGTTTGAGTGCAGACAAGAGCTGACAAATGACTTAGCAGCATCAAAACAAGCTAGACACTAAAGTCCTAGATGTTGAACAGGCACCTCCCAATATGGGATGATGTCTTAAATACCAGATACATCCAGTCTATTGGCTGGGGACATTTTAGGAGTGTGTGCACTACCTCTTTAAGAAACAGGAAGTGCACACTAGGCATGTTGCCCGGAAACCTGCGAATCATACACATGCATGGGGACCACAGAGCTGTCATGGATGCCCGCAACAGGAGTGCGGCCGGGATGGTGAGCATATTGGCATTCCTGCCAGAGAGAGGAGAAAGCACACAAGGGCACTGGTATTACAGCAGGTTCTTGGAGTTACTAGACCCTCGTGTCATCAAGTATGATCCTCACATTTGGATCAATTTAAATCACTGTAGGCTCTGTGTGTTGAAAGAGGTTGCTCTACCCACCGCTTTCGGCAGAGGGTGTTGTTGAGTTAGGCAGCAAAGTCAGGTAGGCTAGGCTGGGATTTTAGAAAGTTTGAGACCACTCTGACACATCAAATTGGACTTGCTGTGCTAGTTGCTGATATTTTAAATGAACAGATATGACAAGTTCCCTTCAGGTTGTATTATAGCCCATACTGCTACAATCTGGAATGAAATCCTCAGATCAGGAAATGTCTTCCGCCTCTGCGCTATATTATTTGTATATGAATCTGCAGTAAAATTGCAGTGAGCGAAAAAAAGAGAACCATAAATGAATAACAAAGATTTCTCTTGGATTAGAACGGGCCCTTTAATAACGGTTTTCCATGAATTATTTTTTATATAGCAAATTTATGCTAACGATAGAAATAGCAAACTAAGCTTTACTCCTCCAACTGCTCCACTGCTTTTTACCTGCTGATGCTAGTTCTTGTCAATTGGCTGCGGTGGTGATGACTTCTGGACACAAGACTGCAGCAGCCATTCAACGGGCTCAGCAATATTTTGTCGACTTGTTTAGCTTCACCACTGGGACGACTGCAGTAAAAAAATAATTGAGGAAATCCATTTTAAGCTTATTGGGATATTATTTTCATTACTGTCTACCTGGAGTAATGTTTTCAGTGTTTGCCATCCCTTATCAAAAAATATGTTTTCTTTGGTTTTGCTCTCATCTTAACCTGTGTTTCCATATTTCTGTTCTGGTGTTTAAACTGAAATCTGAAAAACATGGCAGTGCTGATCTTGCAAAAGCAACAACGGTCCTCATTGATATTATAGGGTCTTGGTCGTGGTGTCTGGCCTCGTTAATTTTTCCGATAATTGACGGAATTAGTAACACTAAAGTAAATAGAGCCTTCCACTCACGCCACTAGACTATAGATTGGGCAAGTATGGTTTTGGGAGTCACTTCTCATATACAGTAACCATTTTGTTTCATTGCTTAAAATGAATGCAAAGTGTTTCCAAAACATAATTGTAAATTCAGTTGAACTGATAGGACTAAAAGTAAGAATTATCCTTAATATAAATTTGCTTGCTAAGTGCCTGACTATTGCTGAAAGATGGCTATAAATATTCATGTGTTGAAGCGCCTGATTTGACTGATGGATATTGCATGTGAAACATTGTAGCACAAATAGTTATTTTAGCAAAATCTGTAATAATTACTATCAGAATCAATTTACTGGATCAGAACTGTTTTGATTTTTTTCAGCCAACTCCCCAAAAATTGCTTCTTTTTCCCTATATGACACCTACCTGGAATGCAGATACATCCCAAGTATGAAACTTTTTATCTTGCGTTAATCTGAATTTCTCTAAAGTACAAAATGGATGAATTTAAGTGTAACTACAATTACCATTAGTTATATAATTGGCGAATGTTATTTATTCTTGATCTTTCATAATTCTATCATTGGTGTCAATATTACACTTTAATCGAGATTGAAGACACACTGTATAGAGGTATGTGCTCTATAAAGTGAAGCAATAGTATAGCGATATGTGCTGTATATGAAGGCTTGTCCAGTTTTATAAGGGATAACATTAAAGGTGTATTCACACAGAAATTCTGCATAATTGATACATAGATAGGCTTGCACAAGTTGATCAGTTTATCGGTTCATTTTTTTAAATGATCAGTGGTGCAAACAGCAAATCAGTGATATCAGTTAAATACTAAAATCACCACCACTGGGGATGGAAAGGGATTTCTATCTATAATTGTTTTAACCCCATTGGTTAAATGTCAATAAAAATAATAAAATCAGCTTTACTTATCAGCCACCAAAGATGTTAGTGATTGGTCAGTGTAAAAGACTTTATTATTTATATGTACAGTAAGCTCATGAAATAAAAAATAAATAAATGGGAAAACCCCTTTAACCCCTTAACGACAAGGGGTATTTTGGGTTTTGCATCTTCATTTTTCGCTTCCCTCCTTCCCAGAGCCATAACTGTTTTATTTTTCCGTCAATATGGCCATGTGAGGGCTTATTTTTTGCGGGTCGAGTTGTACTTTTGAATGACACCATTGGTTTTACCATGTCACGTAATATAAAATGGGAAAAAAAATCCAAGTGCAGTGAAATTTTTTAAAAAAATGCAATCTCACACTTGTTTTTTTATTTAGCCTTTTTACTAGGTTCACTAAATGCAAAAACTGACCTGCCATTATGATTCTCCAGGTCAGTACGAGTTCATAGACACCAAACATGACTAGGTTATTTTTTATCTAAGTGGTGAAAAAAAATTCCAAAGTTTGTAAAAGAAAAAAAAAAGTTGCCATTTTCCAAGACCCGTATCGTCTCTATTTTTCTGGATCTGGGGCTGGGGGAGGGCTTATTTTTGCACGCTGAGCTGATGTTTTTATTGATACCATTTTGGTGTAGATATGGTCTTTTGATTGCCCATTATTGCATTTTACTGCAATGTTGCAGCGACCAAAAAACGTAATTCTGGCGTTTAGATTTTTTTCTTGCTACGCCATTCACCGATTGGATTAATTCTTTTTATATATATTGATATATCGGGCGATTGATATATCGGGCAATCAACGATACCAAATATGTGTATATTTGATTTTTTTTAATTGTTTTATTTTGAATGGGGCGAGAGGGGGTGATTTGAACTTTTAGGCTATGTGCACACTTTGCGGATTCCACTGCGGATTTTTCCACAGCGGAATTCCAAAATCTGCAGTGAAAACCCGTTGCGGTTTTTACTGCAGATTTATCACGGTTTTTACTGCGGTTTCTTCTGCGGATTTTCATCTGCATTTGGAGCAGGTGAAAATCCGCAGAAAAGAAGTGACATGCTGCGGAATGTAATCCGCAGAGTTTCCGTGCGGCTTTTTCCGCAGCATGTGCACAGCGTTTTTTGTTTCCCATAGGTTTACATTGTACTGTAAACTCATGGGAAACTGCTGCGGATCCGCAGCGGTCAAATCCGCTGCGGATCCGCAGCAAAATCCGCAAAGTGTGCACATAGCCTCATATTTTTTTTATTTTTTTAATATTTTTAAAAACTTTTTTTTTTACTTTACATGGGAGTGTTAAAGGGGTTGTGCCAGGCTTAGATGCTATCCCTTATCCATGGGATAGAGGATAATTTCCCAATTGCTGGGGATCTGACTACTGGGCCCCACCAATCCAGACAACAGGGCTCTTGTTTGCATGGAGCGAAGGCTGAGCATATGCACTTCTGCTCCATTTATTCTCAATAAGAGCACGCGAAGATGGCCGAACGAATGCTCGACCTCCATTACATAGCTGGCCCTGCTACCCCTCTCTTCATGAGCTCATTAGATGCTTCAATATATAATTTAGGGTTAGCGGTTTTGCTGCAGCTAATTAATGTACTTATGTTCCTGAAACAACAGGAAGTTAGAGCCTAAGAAAGCCTTTGTAGCCAGTGTTAAAATTACAAGGTTTTAATTTTTTATTTTTAATACAAATTGTGATATGCAGCCATAGTGTTAATATGCAGGAACATAGTATTTTAACCCCTTAACACCCAGAGCTTTTTTCGGTTTTGCGTTTTTGTTTTCCGCTCCACTTCTTCGCAGAGCCATACATTTTTATTTTTCCGTCAATATGGCCGTGTGAGGGCTTGTTTTTTACAGGACGAGTTGTACTTTTGAACTGCTCCACTTCGAAACACAAGACGCGAGTGGCTGCTAGGGGAAAATAAGTTTGATTTCTCTCTGCAGCCGCACTTCCAAATACATTGCTGCACGTTTAGAACAGCATTTACCTGCAGATTAGGACTATGGCTGCGATTAATTACTGTTTTTTTCTGCTTTAAATTCTTACATACTTAGTAGATAGGAATTAAATATGAATATATTTGTAAATTGTATGGAAACAACTTTAGATTACAGCTTCATCTGTCAATTCACAAGAGAGAATACTCGGGATCTGGAGAAAGTAGCTCTCGCCTTCTATGCAGTATAACATTTTATATAGCCACAAACAAATTAGCAAAGGGGACTTTTGAACTAATCTGCTGATATACTTCTCATCTTTTCTATATCTTTTAACCTTGAATACTGAGTCACACACTTCATTTTAGGGTGTACGATATCCCCAACAGTATGTGCTGCGTATTTCATCCACACGATGGCGCCATACATCCTATGTATATATTCTATACTGCTTGCTTTCCATGACATTATTTTTCTTGCATTTGTCTCTATATAAACATAGAAGAGTAAAGTGCATAATAGTTCAATGCCGTGTATCACAACTGTTATTGTGCAATGTATAAAGTCTGTCCTGGTGGTGAGCAATGCAGATGTGATGTTATAAATAGACAATATGACTGCACATATTGTCGTCCGTAAAGAGAATTGTCCTTGAACATACATCTTGGCAACATTTCTTAGCTACAATTACAATTGTGTTATTGTTCTGTTACATATTAATGAGAGCTGATGTCACAGGCATGATGGAGGCAAATATGCAACTATACAGGTGCTTCTCACAAAATTAGAATATCATCAAAAAGTTAATTTATTTCAGTTCTTCAATGCAAAAAGTGAAACTTGAATATTATATAGAGTCATTACACACAGAGTGATCTATTTCAAGTGTTTATTCATGTTAATGTTGATGATTATGGCTTACAGCCAATGAAAACCCAAAAGTCATTATCTCAGTAAATTAGAATACTTTATAACACCAGCTTGAAAAATGATTTTAAAATCCGAAATGTTGGCCTACTGAAATGTGTGTTTAGTAAATGCACTCAATAATTGGTCGCGGCTCCTTTTGCATCAATTACTGCATCAATGCGGCGTGGCATGGAGGTGATCAGTCTGTGGCACTGCTGAGGTGTTATGGAAGCCCAGGTTGCTTTGATAGCAGCCTTCAGCTTGTCTGCATTGTTGGGTCTGGTGTCTCTCATCTTCCTCTTGACTATACCCCATAGATTCTCTATGGGGTTAAGCTTAGGCGAGTTTGCTGGCCAATCAAGCACAGTGATACTGTTGTTTATAAACCGGGTATTGACACTTTTGTCAGTGTGGACAGGTGCCAAGTCCTGCTGGAGAATTAAATCTTCATCTCCAAAAAGCTTGTCGGCAGAGGGAAGCATGAAATGTTCTAAAATTTCCTAGTAGACGGCTGTGCTGACTTTGGTCTGGATAAAACACAGTGGACCTAAACCAGCAGATGACATGGCCATCAACCATCACTGATTGTGGAAACTTCACACTAGACCTCAAACAGCTTGGATTGTGGCCTCTCCACTCTTCCTCCAGATTCTGGACCTGGATTTCCAAATGAGATGCAAAATTTACTTTCATCTGAAAACAACACCTTGGACCACTGAGCAACAGTCCAGTTCTTTTTCTCATTGACTACTGAATGAGATGTTCCCTTTCCTTCTACTTCTCTCATCTTTCTGCACCACTCACACATAAAAATGAAAATCAACCTCAAGAGAGAACCACACGAGAACCTCAGTTCACAATTTTGATCTCAATTTATTGCCATGATTAAAATTAATGAAAAAAAGAGAAACAAATAGGCTAGGATTTAAAGATCGACAAGATGTGTAGAATCCACTGTAGATTTTTTTCTCTTTAAGTGGATGACATTTGTTGAACCCTCTTCATTGCTGCCGATTGCACCTTGTTAGATAATAAAAATACATATTTTTCATATAAATTTTTTGTATACATTTCTATTGAAAAGCACAGTTGACTATTTTTGTGTTATAGGCTCCCAATGTATCCAAGTACGGTATATTCAAACTAGCCAACCCTTTGTAACCCAATATGTTTGCCCATTGAAGTTCACAGGGAAGTTGGCACATGTGCAGAAAGTACATCACAGATGTGAAGTCAGAAATAGCCTTATCATCTCTAACTCTAGCAGTAATCATTGTGACATATCTTCCTAGGTTCTTCAGGCTAAAAACTCATTTAGATGGGACGATCTTCGCCTGTAAATAGGTGCTCATAGGGGGCAGTTCATCAAAGTATTTACGCCAGAAAACTGGCATAAAACAGTTCAAAAAGTTGCAAAATGTTTGAAGTTTCAAGGAGCCTGTCAAAATGTCCAGAGCGGAGCAGCAGACAGTCTATGTCTATGCCTACCCATCAAATTCATCGAATGTGGGGTACTACAATGTGCCAGAAATGTTACTCAAGTCCTTGATTGGAGTAACATGTATGGCGAGGTGCATGGAGACGTACGACATTAAGATGCGCCAAATTCATTAAGTGACGTGTATCTGTTATTACTGACTTGGGCAGACATGGCTGGTGAAATTAATTTTTAGTATTCTCACCACAAATTCATAGAATATTTCCTAGCTCGCTGCTTTTAGAGGAAAAAGTGCTCATCTTAGTTTAGAATTCCAAAACTCAGACTAAGCTGTTTCTGTGGCAGCAGCGGTTTGTCTTCCCAATCATCTGCCTTCTGATTTTGTATTTCCAGGAATTTGTCATTGTTCTCTGGTTTCTGCTTCCACCGTCGGTAGTTCTCATAATGTCCTCAGTACCGCTCTTTACGTCATACGGTTATTCATTATGTGCTAATGGCAGTCAGAGGTATTCCTTCTGCATCTTCCTCAGTGACTGTTTTATATCAGAAGGTACATCTTTGGCTTCGACTTTAGATCTAATGTGTGTCTATAAATCGCAGCTCTGGAAATGTTGGCTTGTACATAACTGTCAGCTATTATCAGGGGATTTGTCATTTTTCTGGTTGTTTTCTCATCTATGTAGCTTTGGACCGAGGAAAGATTAACTGTTCCAGAACATTTTTGTGTTCACAAGAGTATTATATTTATAAGAAAACAGAAATGTTAATAGCGTTGTGTGTTTTTCTTAGTGAGCAGTCTCAACAATCATTGTGTTAAATAATCATTAAAGGGGTGGTCCAAAACTTACACTGATTAATCCTTAATACCTATTTATTGCCATAATCTAACCTCTCTTCTAATATACTTTAATTAAAAAGTCCATACCGCTCCTTAACTTCCCTATCTAACTGCTTTATTTATTTTATTTATTTTTTACCAACTTCCTGCTTGATGATGCTTTTTTGAGAATCCCCAGTGCACTCAAATGAGAAGTCATCAGGGGCAAAGCCTGCTGTCACTGCTGCAGCCTCTGTCCCCGCCATGAAAAAAAATGTAATTCGGTTACTTCCTTTTGAGTGGCTGGACTAGTCCATACTGTAGTCAGCATGCATCGGTTGTCAATTCTGAAATATGCTCAGTAGGCTCTTGTCACTGTGCAAATTTCCTTTCAATCCACAGTGACAGTGCACTCCCTCATTGGCTCTGATGAGAAATGATGACCTAACAAGAGAGAGCACTGTCAGTGCGCTTTGTAAGGAGATAACCTGGCAAGCAATAACCAGCTAAACCCCATAAACCAACATCACTTTCTGGGCATGGCAGGTCTCTATTCTCGCTGCTCGTCAGGTCTTTGCCATGTGTGTATATAGAAAGATATCTGTGAATCATCTGGAACGTGGCAGGGCAGATGACATCAAACTAGTCTGGTCTCCACCTATAGCCCTCTTGCCGGCTTTTCAAGCTATATTTTCTCTGAAATGTTCCAGTATTTCAGAGGAAAACAGGAAAACATACCTGACTGCAATCCTACTGCCAGACTCTGTTTCACCATAGTTGGGGCAAAATAAATCACATTATTTGCACTCAGTTGGAGTTGTCTGGGATTTAGTTGACAGACTTGCTGCCTGCTTCTCGTGACAATCAGCAGAATTGTCAGTGACTGAAGCAGCATTGGCCACACCTCTATGACTCAAAGCTGGAGGCTGCAGGGAAGAATAAAGTTAATTTCCTCCTGGTAGCCAGGCTTTCAGTGTGGCAGTGTGACAGCTTTAGAACGCTATTAACTTGCAGATTGCCCCCACATTACTAGCATTTTTTTACATAACAGGTTCTCTTTCATCTTTTTTTTCCTTATCCCTCTTACACTAAAATACCAAGATGATGATATACATTGTCTAAAACACAAACCATGTGACTGGCCAGGGAGAGTCATCTGATCTTATAAAAAGATGAATAATTTCACACCATTATTCTTCATTCACTTTCAGATTCTGCGGTTTTTGCTCATTTCATCATATTTCACAAACTGACTGTACAGAGGTCTCACATGCCCATGCGTGTGGAAATTGGGAATAATATAACATTATTGTTAGTAATTTAATAATTAAAATAAAAAAATAGATAATAACTGCTCCATACTTGGTATAGCCAGCTGGCTGGGGATGGAAGAAATAATGTTTCATATTTACAGCCGTGGTTGTTAGGTTGGCTAGACTAATTATAAGTCTATCCAAGTCATATTATTCTGTCTTATTGTACTTTAAATGTATCACAGGCTTGGGCTGTAAATGCAGAATGCTCAATACATAATGTAATGAAGCACTGAATGTAGTACTGGACCATTAACCCCTTTACGACCAGAGGTATTTTATGTTTTTGTGTTTTAGTTGTTTTTTTTCGTACTTCCCAGAGCCATAACTTTTTTATTTTTTGGTCAATATGGCCATATGAGGGCTTATTTTTTGTGGGGTAAATTGTACTTTTGAAAGACACCATCGGTTTTAACATATTGCGTACTGGAAAATGAGAAAAAAATTCCAAATGCGGTGAAATTGCAAAAAAAGTGCAATTCCACATTTTATTTTTGACCATGTTCACTAAAAGAGCAGGCCGGAGCGAGCCGTCCCCTCCCCCAGTCGGCGTACGTGCAGGCCGACATGACAGGGGTTTGGAGCAGAAGGGTAGAGGGTGGGGTTATGTTTAAGGGGAGGGGGTAATATGCATTAGGGGGGGTTATAGGGCAATGAGGGGGTGGGGTTTGGCCAGTTCCCGCTCTGGAGGCCAATCAAGAGATCCCACTCGCCCGCCCTGTTTTTTGTTTTCTCGTTTGGAGGGTTTTTTCTGGGCTAGTTGCCTTGGGTCATAGTGGCTGGTGGCGGTGGGAGGGGTCCTTGGAGTTGGTGCTAAATTGGCCTGGGGGATCCGTCGGGATATGGATTCTTCAGTTGGTGTAAAGTTTGGTTTCGGGTCTGGCGGTTTGGGGGGATCTTGGCAACGGTGGGCCGGATTCCTAAGTGTTAAGTGGACAATGGTAACCCTTCGGGGTATTTTGGTGCTCCCGAGCCAATGTGGTAATGGCTGGGAGTAAATTATGGTCTGTTTTCTGTCCACTCTATATTATGGTTTACCACCAGTTTGTAGCTTCAAGGACCTCCCCACGTTACTTTACTGTTATGTTTGTATGTTTATAATAAAGGCCACTGTGGCCAATTATTATCCAAGTTTTGAATCCTGTCGTTATTGGGGATGGGGTTTATCTGGTGAAATTGGGGGTTGGGGCTGAATGGTGGGAGAGTCCTACCGAGCTATCGAACAATACCAATGTCATGCTAAAACTGACCTGCTGTTATGATTCACCAGATCATTACAAGTTCATAGAACCAATTTTTATTTAAGTGGTGAAAAAAAAATGGCGCCATTTTCCAATACCTGTAGTGTCTCCACTTTTCGTGATCTGGGGCTGGGTGAGGGCTTATTTTTTGTATGCTGAGCTGAAGTTTTTATTGATACCATTTTGGTGCAGATATGATTTTCTGATCGTCCATTATTGCATTTTGTTGCAATGTAGCAGCGACCAAAAAACGTAATTCTGATGTTTTAATTTTTTTCTCATTATGCCATTTAGAAATTGGGTTAATTTCTTTTTTATATTGATAGATCGGGTGATTCTGAATGCGACTATACCAAATATGCGTATATTTGATTTTATTTAATTGTTTTGTTTTAAATGGGGCGAAAGAGGGGTGATTTGAACTTTTATATATATTTTTTTCATATTTTTAAAAACATTTTTCTTTACTTTTTGCATGCCTGAATTGTCTCCATGGGAGACTAGAAGCTGCACTACTTCGATCGCCTCTGCTACACTCAGGAGATGATCAGATCGCCTGTGTGTAGCAGAAATGCTCACTTGCTATAAGAAATTTCTGCAATCAAATACTCACTGTGTGCACATAGCCTCACCCTCTTTACTACACATGCCTTAGGTCGGGATCACACATACGCGAGATACGGCCGAGTCTCACAGGTGAAAACCCAGCTCTGGCGCCGGCACTCCGGAGCGGAGCATACAGCTCCGTGTATTGCTGTGCGGCTGCACGCTCCGCTCCGGAGTGCCGGTGCCAGAGCTGGGTTTTCACCTGTGAGACTCGGCCGTATCTCGCGTATGTGTGATCCCGGCCTTACTGAGACATTTTCATGCCATAGAGGTGGACACCTAGATGGGATTCACCTCTGGGAAACAAAGCTGTCCGCTGCTAAGAAGCAGAAATTCTCTCTATGGTGGACCTGCTGCATGTACTAAAAGGATGTGCATTCATTTAAATAGTAGAATGTAATACTACCCTGTTCCTGTAGCAACTGCTGCATGGGGAACGAGAAGGTGACATCAGCTTCACCTGATGAAATCAAGGTCTCTGGAGTAATCAGATCATCGTGGAAGCTATCATTTGTAGAGATTGCCAGTGATCACACAAGAGAAAAGCCGGTAATTCAATTGCCGGCTTTTCATTTCTCCTTCCGAAACCCGACATGATATGAGACATGGTTTACATACAGTAAACCATCTCATATCCCTTTTTTTTGCATATTCCACACTACTAATGTTAGTAGTGTGTATGTGCAAAATTTGGGCGATGTAGCTGGTAAAATAAAGCGTGGCGTGGGCTCCCGCGCAATTTTCTCCGCCAGAGTGGTAAAGCCAGTGACTGAGGGCAGATATTAATAGCCAAGAGAGGGTCCATGGTTATTGGCCCCCCCTGGCTACAAACATCTGCCCCCAGCCACCCCAGAAAAGGCACATCTGGAAGATGCGTCTATTCTGGCACTTGGCCACTCTCTTCCCACTCCCATGTAGTGGTGGGATATGGGGTAATGAAGGGTTAATGTCACCTTGCTATTGTAAGGTGACATTAAGCCAGATTAATAATGGAGAGGCGTCAATTATGACACCTATCCATTATTAATCCAATAGTACGAAATGGTTAATAAAACACACACACATTATTACAAAGTATTTTAATTAAATAAAGACACAGGGTGTTGTAATATTCTATTAAAAGAAAATCGCATCCTCGCACTGCACACGGATCACTGTTTTGGAAACATTTGCGCGATTCTCGTCCGTGAAAAACAGACCGTTTTTTTATACGTTGTGTGTGTCCCCGGCCTTACCCTTCCCCTCTTTAGTGAACTTTAAGGCTATGTGCACACGTTGCGGATTTTGCTGCGGATCCACAGCGGTTTTGACACTGTGGATTCGCAGCAGTTTTCCATGCGGTGTACAGTACTATGTAAACCTATGGAAAACAAAATCTGCAGTGCACATGCTGTGGAAAAAATCGCACAGAAGTGTAGCGTTGTTTATGTCAATTCTTTGTGTGGATTCCGCAGCGGTTTACACCTGCTCCATAATAGGAATCCACAGGTGTAAAACCGCAGGTGAAATCCGCACAAAAACCGCAAAAAAAGCGGTAAATCTGCGGTAATTCCACAGGTGATCCGCAGTGCGGTTTACCTGCGGATTTACCAAAATCAGTCCGGAAAAATCTGCAGGACTTTCCGCATCGTGTGCACGTAGCCTTAAAGCACCAACTGTTGTTTCCCATCTCAGTAATATGAAAGCCTGTCTTCAGCGAATACAGATCTTATAAATGATTTGAGAGTGAAAGATCAGTCCAGGAAAAGAAAGGAACAGATTTCTCTGATAAAATATACTAGAAAGTTTCTTATTTCCATGTATACTATTGATTTATTAAATAAAAAAAACAATAGTTACTCTTTAATGACTTTTGGGTTTCCATTGGCTGTAAGCCATAATCATCAACATTAACAGAAACAAACACTTGAAACAGATCACTCTGTTTGTAATGACTCGATATAATATGAGTTTCACTTTTTGTATTGAAGAACTGAAATAAATGAACTGTTTTATATATATACTGAATATATAGATATTCTAATTTAGTGAGAAGCACCTGTATGTGACACCCTCCAGTGTTCTACCCCTCTATGTTTCATTCTGTGCACTTTGTCTGCTATACCTCTTTTTTATATAGTGATCTTTTACACAACATTTGTTTGTATTGAACTTAATATGCTTTAGGTGGATTTCCACACTTGTACATACTATCTAGTCCTGCACACCATCTTCCTTCTCTTTTTCAGGCAATAGGCAAACATGACATCTAGTCTGCCTCTGGTGAATCCCATAATCCATTGTGATGCATTTAGATGTATCTAATATAAGATTTATGTGAATACATTTAGATTTCTATCTATTGGTCCGGCTTTGATTTCTTATAGTATTTTCATCTTGTATATTAATGATTGACTTTTATTCTAGTGTGGACTCTTTTTTTCATATAGTTCTACCGTATACCATTTTTGTCTAATAAAGGTATTTTTATCTTTCTATCATTTGTTCCACATTTCTTCTTTTTTGCATAATATGTTCAGTGTTCTCCCTTTGGATTAAAGTCCTTACAATGTAGAACATGAGAAAAGACTGAATTTATTTAACACATATATGGATGCGTCCTATAGACGGAAGACATCGTTTTAGATAAAAGTATGCCACCTGAAATGTAAAAGTAAACGCCTGTGATGTGCACTCTCCGTCTATACATTTCCATAAATGACAAGTAAAATATAAATATATGCATGCATCATTTTACACACTTACATGTTCATATGCCTAATTGGTTACATTGCTTTCAAAATTTCATGTTCTCGGGGTAGTTTGAGGCTATTTTGCCTAATGACATTTATGCTAATGGATTTATGCTAATACAACAATTTAGCCAGCTGACAGTTATTAAACATGAATATTGAAACTTGCATGTACTGGTAAACACTGAGATGTTTATGTATTATGTATATGGAATCGAGACTTGGGGAAGTTTATACAATTTTATAAATAGTTTTTATTTTCTACAAACTACTCCTATTAATTACCGGTTCAGATCAGATATACATCACCGGGCAGCTCTCAGACTGTCATCTTGAGATTTGCTCATGAAAGATTAAAATAAGGTTTAATTTATAAAATAATGCCAGTTTTATATTCTTAGCAAACTATAACATTCTATTGTTCTAATTTCTGTTGTAACTCAATTACCATTTATTCCGTTGTTACCTGTTAATGTATTTAGAGAATTAACAAAGATTTTATTTATCTGTTTTTAGTAAATGTCAGTAGATGCGCAATGCACTAATAAATACTATACAAAATAAAGCTGTGCATTGAATAAGTACCTGTGTCCTAAAGGCGTCCATACTCTTTAGATAGCTGTTAGATACTTTCAGTATCGGACTGGAGTGCCAAGGACCCACCAGTAACCAACTCCAGAGCCCCACTTTTCAGCTACATGCAAATGTGACATTATCCTCAATCACAAATTTATAGAACAATGACCTGGGTAGATTATTAGATGAATAAGATGCCACCATGGTCTGTACATAGTGATTCAAGTATGTTGTGCCAAGTACTGGGGTGTAACGTTAGTCCGCCTCCACGTGGTGCACCCTGGGTAACGCTAAAGGACTAACAACCTTGACGACCAAACAATCAAACTACATCTAGATCTCCTGGTCAATATATTTTACATCATATTTGATAATCAACAAAGGATCAAATTTGATAATGTCTACAAATAATGGTACCATCACAAATGACACTCCTCAAACGAAAGATCTTGGACCCACTGTGAAAATCTGCCAAATTAATATTGAAGGTATCAGCCGCTCAAAATGTGATTTCCTTCACAAGTTTCTCACTGCTAACAAAATAGACGTTCTTGTTCTTCAGGAAACTCATGTTGAAAATGAAGACCAACTTCTAGCTCGTGGCTCCATTGCTGGTTTTGATTTAATTGGTGCTACATATGACCCACACTACGGTGTAGCTACCTATGTGAAAGGCAACATTGAAAATGTAAAACTTGTTTCTACATCTGTTGAAAATTACATCCATGAAGCTGTGATTAAAGTTGGTGATATCACAATTGTTAATATTTACAAGCCTCCTGCAGTACAATGGCCTACTGAAGTTATCCATGTCCATCCACATCCTACCGTGTATATAGGAGATTTCAACAGTCACCATGAGCTCTGGCAATATGCTAGTAATGACGACAATGGTGAGCACCTGGTAAACTGGTCTGACGTGCACAACACATTCTTGGTTTTTGATGCAAAGGATTTTCCAACCTTCCAATCAGCAGCCTGGCAGAGAGGATACAACCCTGATTTATGTTTCGTATCACGCAATAGAAACAATCAACCTTTATGTACAATTCGGAGTGTTGTCAAACATTTCCCTCGAAGTCAGCATCGCCCTGTCATCATCACTGTTGGAGTATCCATTCCTCTTGTAACTTCGTACCCACATCCTCGATGGAATTTTGTTAAAGCCAACTGGAAAAAGTTTGCAGATCATCTTGACAAGTGTATTGGTTGGATACCTCCAATCAGTAAAAACTATGAGCGGTTCTGTAAAGCTGTTATTAAAGCTGCAAAGAAATCAATACCACGTGGCTTCCGCAAAGAATACATTCCAGGCTGGACTGAGGAATGTGAACAACTATACAGACAATTTCTTGAGAGTGAAGATGGTGAAATCGGTGATGAGTTGCTGAACAAACTGAATGCAGCACGTTGTGCCAAATGGATGGAAACAGTTGAGAACTTGGACTTTAAAAGGTCCAGTAGAAAAGCGTGGTCTCTTATAAGAAAATTAGAAGGAAACCGTAAAGCAAAACAGAAAACGAATGCTGTAACTCCAAATCAAATTGCAGCACACATTGTGAACACCTCAAGAACCCCTAAAGACCGAGCTCATACCATAGAAGTTAAAAATAAGTTTAAACTACTAAAATCATCTGTGGCATCAACTGAAGAATATTCCCGTCCTTTTTCAACTTGTGACATTGAAATTGCCCTTGTTGATACTAAAAGTAACAAAGCTCCTGGATTTGATGGGATTCATCCCGAATTTCTCAAAAATTGTGGACCTTTTGCGAAAAAATGGTTGGCAAAGTTCTTCTCAGATATCATGGAGAATGCTCAAGTCCCCAGTAAATTAAAACACGCCAAGATCACTGCATTGTTAAAACCTGGGAAGCCTGAAGATAATCCATCAAGCTATAGACCCATTGCTTTATTGAGCTGCCTTTACAAGCTGTACAACGCTTAATCTATAACAAGATCAATTTAAAGATTTTTGACTCAATACCTGTAGAGCAAGCCGGCTTTAGACCTGCTCGAAACTGCAGTGACCAAGTTTTAGCCTTGACAACTTTAATTGAAGCTGAATTTCAAAAGAACAAGAAGGTTTCAGTGGCGTTCATCGATCTTTCTGCCGCATATGACACTGTGTGGAGGGAAGGACATCTATATAAGTTTCTGAAGGTGATTCCATGTAAGAAAATTATGTACCTCTTGAATAATATGATTGCAAATTGAACCTTTCAACTTATCATGGGTGATTCAACCAGTTGTAAGAAAACCTTAAACAATGGTTTGGCCCAGGGATCAGTGCTGGCACCTCTCCTGTTTGCTTTGTACCTAGCTGACATTCCTGACACAATATCACGGAAATTTGGATACACCGATGACTGGGCACTTGCTACAGTGAGCAAAACAATGGAGGAAGCAGAGGAGGTCCTAACAGAAGATCTTAGTGTAATGGGAACGTATTTTTGACAATGGAGGCTAAAGCCCAATCCATCAAAAACGGAAGTATGTTGCTTTCATTTACAGAATGCAAGTGCTAAGACTGAACTCAAAGTATGTTTTGAAGGTCAACTTGTCAAACACAACTTCAATCCCAAGTATTTAGGCATAATCCTTGATAGAAGCCTAACCTTCAAATCTCACTTGGAAAAGACGGCACAGAAACTGAAAGCACGCAACAATATTATTCAGAAACTCTGCGGATCCTCCTGGGGTTCCTCCACACCTGTTTTGCGAACGTCTACCCTTGCCTTGGTGTACTCTACCGCAGAATATTGTGCTCCAGTATGGCTGAATAGTTGTCATGTGAATGCAATCGACAATCAGTTGAACAACTCTATGCGCATAATTTCTGGTGCTATCAGACCTACGCCCATCCACTGGTTACCTGTCTTGACCCATATCGCACCTGCAAATCTGAGAAGACAAAGGCTCCTACTTAAAGAATACACCAAAGTATTGAATAATGAAAATCTCCCAATACATCAAAATATCCAAGATGTTCAAATACAGCGACTGAAATCAAGACATCCACCCATCCGAACCGCAATTACCCTGTATGATCATGATTTCAATTTAGAAGAGAAATGGCGTGAACTTTGGGTCAGTGCAGTAGACGGTGAGCCTCAAGCGTTTCCTCACTTTCAAAATCCACCACCAGGCTTCAATCTGCCAAGGAAAACCTGGGTCACTTTGAATCGTATCAGAACAAACTTTGGTGTCTGTGCAGATCTTATGCATAAGTGGGGAAAATCTGACTCTCCTGCCTGTGACTGTGGAGCTGACCATCAAACAATTCAGCACATTGTCGAGGAATGTCCCCTCAGAGCTTATACTGGTGACAAGAATGATTTCTATACTGGAAATAACAATGTTATTGCATACATAGAAAATCTCGATATCCGACTCTGATTTCTGCTCCTTTGTTCTTTTCAATCACTGTTTATCATTTATGTATTCTTATATGATGTTTAAATATATGTTCATACGATTAATAATGTGCCAAGTACTGCTCATATAAGAGGGTGGTGACCCACTCTTGCACAGGGGTCCACTGGAGGAGTCTCCTGTTCTCCTGTGGGCCAGACCAAGCCTGGATACTTTCCTCTGACTCCCCTATACATAAGAACATTTGGCTTGGCCGAGCATTTTTGTATTTTCTCTTTAATGAGAAGAGTGGAATAAGCTGCAGCCAGACAGCTCTGGCAGTGGCTTATCTTATGGAAAATAAACGGATCTGGTTTCTAAGTTTGAAATGCTCTACACTTATCTCCCCCAACATAATCTGTCAGAGGAGAATCAATGGCCACCATAGACGTTGGAGAGTTCAGTCGATTTTAATCTAATGTGTATGGTTGCCTCAAGTAGAGATGTAATAGCGATACATAATACAGCACCCAAACTGCTATGGACTCAATATGTCCCTATGAATCCAATATAAAAAGCATGTAAAGTTTCTTCTTGTGTACAGTTTCAAGTTTAAGAAGTAAATTTAAAAATGCAAATTGCCTCTTCAGAGAGGAAGAGGGCAGGAACTCTAATGCCACCTATTGGAAGAAGCAATGTCAACCCTTTAATATGCCTTGCCAGGCTAGTTGCATATTTTAATTTCCAGGGTAGAAATGCATGTCATATAAGCCTCCCTATGCCAACATGGAGAACCTTTACCCCTTAGACCCACTGTAAAAAAAAGTGTCATTCTCCAATGCATGCTTTATTTTGGAGATAAAATAAAAGAATACTGGGGAAGGAGGAAAAGTAACATCTCTAAAACCTGCCTAGCAAAAACACAATAACACCACACTGCCCAGCTTGAGCAAAAATATTCCAAGATGTTATCTTGGACAGAGGTGGGCAAAGCTTCAACTGGCTTTTCAAACTTCCATATGACAATCTCAGAAAATTTAGATCCATTGAGTACTGCTCTTAAACAATGGGAAAAATAAGTATTTGTTCCCTTGCTGATTTTGTAAGTTTGCCCAAAGTTTGACAAAGACATGAACAGTCTATAATTTTAAGGGTAGGTACATTTTTACATTTAGTGAGAGAATATAAGAAATAAAATATAGAAAATCCCATTGTATAAATTATAAATGTATTTGCATTTTGCAGTGAGAAATAAGTATTTGATCCCTCTGGCAAACAAGACTTAATACATGGTGGCAAAACCCTTGTTGGCAAGCAGCAGTCAGACGTTTTTTGTAGTTGAATGATAGTCCCATAGTGGGGCACAGTAAAAAAAGTAAACTTTTTTCTAAATAATTGTAAAAATATATTAAAAATAACAATAAAAATCAAAAGATATTGTTTCTACAAATAAATGTTTGAATGAAAAAAATATAAACAATAAAAATACACATATTTGTTATTGCCGAGTTCGAAACGACCTCACCTATAAAAGTGTCCCACTAGTTAACCCATTTAGTGAACACCATAAAAAATATAAAAAAACAAGGTAAAAAACATCCTTCATCATCATACCGCTGAACAAAAAGTGGAATAAAACGAGATAAAAAAGACGGGTATAAATAAACACGGTACCGCTGAAAACGTCACCTTGTCCAGCAAAAAACTAGCTGCTATACAGCTCTATCAGCGGAAAAATAAAAAAGTAATAGCTCTCAGAATAAAGCGACGCAAAAATAATTATTTTGTCTGTAAAATAGTTTTTATTGTGTAAAAGAACCAAAACATAAAAAATGATATAAATGAGGTATCGCTGTAATTGTACTGACCCGAAGAATAAAACTGCCTTACCAATTTTCCACACACAGAACTGCATAAACCCAGCCCAAAAATTTTTCCTGAATTGCTGTTTTTTGGTCATTCTGCCTCCCAAAAATTGGAATAGAAAGCGATCAAAAATGTCATGTGCCTGAAAATGGTACCAATAAAAATGTTAACTTGTCCCACAAAAAACAAGCCCTCACAAGACTGTGGGCCAAAATATGGAAAAATTATAGCTCTCAAAATATGGTGATGCAAAAACTATTTTTGAAAGAAAAGTCTTTTACAGTGTGACAGCAGCCAAACATAAAAACCCGATATAAATCTGGTTCGCTGTAATCACACCGACCCGAAGAATAAAGTCACCTCAATTATACTGCATGAGAAATGGTGTAAAAAAATAAATAAAACCAATTCTTCAGCTGCTGTTGATTTTTTCATTCTGCCTCCCAAAGATTGCAGTAAGCCTCAGCGCACATTTATCCTGTGCTCTGCGCTGAGCGCTTGCACCAGGATTTCCATGTAAATCTCTAAAATATGTTATGCAGCTGGATCTTCTGGCAGAAGATTCCCTATAATGAGGTAGATGGAGATACAGTGGACACTGTCTGGCCTGTAATCCAGCGGTGTCCGTCTTTTTAGGATTGCATAAAAGTGCCATCAGCCACAGTTTTGTGCACTTCTGAAAAGAAGCATACCAGTGAACATAGGCCAGATGGAGTCCAGAGTAACTCTGCTGCCTCATTATAGTGAATGGATCCCTTGGGGGTTTCACCTGAATCACGTCACTCAGAGATTTAAATGTAAATCCCGAAGTAAGTGGTCAGTGTAGAGCGACGGATAACTGTGATCCAAAACGTTATGTAAAATGTTCCCAATAAAAGCTTCAACTCAATCCATGTTACTGATAGTACAAATGCTCTCAGCCGAAATGGCTCCTCACCTGCCAAAAGAAATTCAGCATTTTTCACCCTCAAATCCAATTGCCCCCTCCCTTATGAGCCCCACAGTGTAACTAAACCACATATTGCGTCCACTTTTGCCATTTCTGAAGTGATGAGAGCCTGCCTAACTTAGGCTACTTTCACATTTGCGGTTTAATCTGCAGCGTTTAATCCGCAAACGCAAGGACAAGAAAAACGCAGGAAAATGCGTGTAAACGCAGCGGTTTTTAAGCGCATGCGGTTAACACATGCGGCTGTAAAACGCTGTGTTTACATGCTTTTTTATGCGTCTTTCATGTGTTTGCATTTTTTGTGCTCATGTTGAAAAAATTTACAGGAGAAAAATCTAGATTATCAGAAACAGCCAATGGGACTACAGAGGGCGTGTATTATGGGATATCTATATATAGACCCTAGGACTGCTGAAATCTTCAGATTTTGCTCCTGTATCCTGTGACATGATGGATCTTCACATGGATAGCTTTTACTTCAACCTGGATCTAAGCATCAAGATATTTCTTGCGTGTGCGTTTGCTTGGGAGGAACACCGAAACCGTGAAAGACAGAGAAGGACACGGCGTAGGCGTTTTTGGCAACACCCCATTATAGAACTGTGGGAGAGCCGTGGTGCATATCACACCCTGTATGTCGAGCTCAATGAGAACCCGGAAAAATTCCCGGAATATACCAGGATGTCACTAGACTCTTTCCGGGATTTGCTTGCTCGTGTCCAAGGAGCCATCCGGAGACAGGACACACAGCTCCGTAGAGCGATTCCACCAGAGGAACGTCTCCTGGTTACCTTAAGGTACGTAATAATTCTAAACAAATGCTAGTCATAATTATTGCTAGTCTGACATGTATTTTTTGCATTTTTGTAAATTATTTTTTCTTTATTACAGATTTCTTGCAGCTGGAGAGAGCTTGTCATCCCTCCATTTCCAGTTTCGCCTTGGAATTTCCACCCTGTCCGGAATAGTTTTTGATACCTGCCGGGCTTTGTGGAACGTTCTCCGTGAAGAATTTATACCCATACCCACCGAGGACATGTGGATGGAAATTGCTGATAAATTTTGGACTGTGTGTGATTTCCCCAACTGTTTGGGTGCGGTGGATGGGAAGCACATCCGGATTATCAAACCAGCCAGAACGGGATTACAGTTCTTTAACTACAAGAAATATTTTTCAGTAGTTCTCATGGCAATAGCCGATGTGGACTGTCGCTTCATTGCCGCAGACATTGGTGCTTTTGGCCGTGGCAACGATTCACAGACTTTTAAAAACTCGGGTATGGGCCGACGTGTTTATGGCAAAAATTGTAATTTTCCACAGCCACGACCTCTCCCCAACACTCAAAGTAAATTATTTTTTCTTTATTACAGATTTCTTGCAACTGGAGAGAGCTTGTCATCCCTCCATTTCCAGTACCGCCTTGGAATTTCCACCCTGTCCGGAATAGTTTTTGACACCTGCCGGGCTTTGTGGAACGTTCTCCGTGAAGAATTTATACCCATACCCACCGAGGACATGTGGATGGAAATTGCTGATAAATTTTGGACTGTGTGTGATTTCCCCAACTGTTTGGGTGCGGTGGAAGGGAAGCACATCCGGATTATCAAACCAGCCAGAACAGGATCACAGTTCTTCAACTACAAGAAATATTTTTCAGTAGTTCTCATGGCAATAGCCGATGCGGACTGTCGCTTCATTGCCGTAGACATTGGTGCTTTTGGCCGTGGCAACGATTCACAGACTTTTAAAAACTTGGATATGGGCCGACGTGTTTATGGCAAAAATTGTAATTTTCCACAGCCACGACCTCTCCCCAACACTCAAGGCCCACCGATGCCATTTGTAAAGGTTGGGGATGAGGCATTTCAGATGAGTGAAAATCTCCTGAAGCCCTATTCAAGTCGAGACTTGAACCGCACAAAACGGATCTATAACTACAGACTAACCAGGGCACGCAGAACAGTAGAGTGTGCCTTTGGGATTATGGTGTCCAAATGGCGCTTTCTAGCAACAGCCATAAATCTAAAAATGGAGACAGTGGATGAGGTGGTAAGAGCCTGTGTGGTTCTCCACAATTTCATTCTGGCTAAGGAGCGACCCACCATTGAACTTGATGAACCAGTTGCAAACCCGTCATCACCCGCTGCGGTCAACAGTTGAAGTAGGCCACATGCGGAACCAATTTGCTGCCTTTTTTGATTCTGTCATTGGACGTGTGTCATGGCAGGACAATATGGTGTAAAATGTCCTGTTGGTTTCGGCTCTGTAACAGTTATGTTTTAAATGTTAATAATGTTTTTTCTAATAAAATAATTGTGTTTTATTTTCTTCACCATGTCTCCTATCTATTTCCTTTACAAACCACTTTGGGTTTTTGGTCTTAGGTTGTTGACGTCACTGCGTCCTGACTCGGTTCACCAGTAGCTATTTGCCGCAGACTGTAGAGACGATGGCTGTTTGGTGTCGTCGCATTCGCAGTATTTGTTCAGTACTTAACATCAGTATTTGTAAGCCAAAACCAGGAGTGGTTGTTAAATGCAGAAGTGGTGCATATGTGTTTATTGTACTTTTCCTCACATAGTTCCACTCCAGGTTTTGGCTTACAAATAGTGATGTAAAATACTGAGCAAATACTGACAGTGTGACGGCAGCCTACACAACAGATCTATAGTCATCAAGTCAGGTGTCAGAAATAATGAATTCATGATGCACCAATAAATGGCTCATGAATTCATTTTTTCTGACACTTGTCCTGGTGAGTATAGATATGCCTTGTATGACCTACATCGTCCCTTCACTTTGTGTGAAATATATTTAATGTACAAAGAAGATAAAATGGAGGTAATACAAGGCATTTCTCAAATCAGCAGGTCAGGTGTCAAAAATAATGATTTTGTGAAGACACGACCTGTTGAGTATAGTTGTGCTGTGTATTACCACCATTTTGTCTTCTGTCTGCGACAAAAAGTCACAGAGTAAACAGAAAGAAGGGGTTTTGGAGAAAATACAAGTGTTATTTTTTGGGTCAACCTCATATCTCTAAACCAAACACACACAAAGCTTCAGTGTTGTGCTAACTAAATACTGGAGGTTGGAGGTGGCCCCAAAAAAAGTGTTAGATGCATTTTTTGTAATTGGCGCACGGTGTGTGTTGCCGGCGGCGAAATACACAATTAACCAAACTTTATTGGGGCAAAAAACAGGTTTATTTTTTTAAACACAAAAAAGAAAAAAAAATTTAACTGCGCCTGCTTGGGGTTGAGTGACAAAATTGTGGGGTGTCGAGCTGTGAGGTCTGGCTTACTGTCACCAACATAGGGGTGGCAGGAGAAGGCGCTATAAAACTACTGGGGTCAGGAAATTCGGGGATTGGGCTAGACACATGAGAGGGCTGAGACACACTGGAAGGGTGAGACAAACCAGACATTACAGACACAATGGAAGGTGAGGGGGGAGGGATAGCTATGTTTTTTTTTTGTTTGTTTTTCCTTTGCGTTTCTTGGGTTGGCGCAAGTGTCCTGGGAGCCCCGTTGCGCTCATTGGTATTTGCATGGCCGTGGTGGCCGACCTGTCACGGTCTGTGTGCCTTTGCAGCGGCATTGTTGTTGTGGTGGCGGGGAACGTCAGGGCAAGGTCCGGCAGCGGCATTCCTGTTGTTGTGGTGGTGGGGAACGCCAGGGCAGGGTCCGGCAGCGGCATTCTTGTTGTTGTGGTGAGGGGGAATGCCAGGGCAGGGTCCGGCAGCGGCATTCTTGTTGTTGTGGTGGCGGGGAACTCCAGGGCAGGGTCCGGCAGTGGAATTCTTGTTGTTGTGGTGGCGGGGAACGCCAGGGCAGGGTCCGGCAGCGGCATTCTTGTTGTTGTGGTGGCGGGGAACGCCAGGGCAGGGTCCTGCGGCTGCAGCATGGTGGTGGCAGTGGAGGAGGTCCAAGCAGGAGCAGCGGTTGTCATGGTGGTGGCAGTGGGCTGTCCTACTGCACTCGGCATGGTGGTGGTGCTATAGTGGTGTCCGGCAGTGCTTGGAATGGAGGTGGCCGTGCAGTGGTATGCACCAGAGGTCGGCATTGAGGTAAAGTGTGACAGTGTGGGCACAGGTGGAAATGCCCCCACTGTCTGCTGAAAATACCGACTCTGCTGCATAGCCTGCATGTAAACAGCATTGCAGGCCTGCATAACACTAATCTGGAGATCGGGAGTAAGGTGTTCCGACATGCCCTGTTCTATTTGATTAAAAAAATGATGTTCTGGCCTCTGGAGGTCGGCTTTCACTTGGGCAAGGGCTGTGGTAACCTCCTGGATACGTGTACTCATATGACTAATGGCAATATCCAGTCGGTCACCCATCGCCTTGAGTCCCTCGTGGAAGACCGAGCTCAAGTGCAAAAACTCGGGCATGAGTGACCTGTCTGCGGCCCTCTGCCGCTGCCAGGTGGAGCCCAAAAAAAATTGGGCAGAGGCAGAGGACTGGGGAAGGGGATCACCTGATGGACCAGCTTCCTGGTCTCCAGTTAGTGTGGCAGGCCCACTTGCTGCAGCACTGGAGGATGGCTGGGACGGGTCCGTGACTGACTGATGAAGGACCGCTCCAGAACCTGGGCCAACAGTGGAGCTCCAAGTGCTGTGAAAAAAGATTAAAAAAAATTAATACCAAACATTTACAAAACGATAACTCCTGTGGAATATAAACACTGAGATTAAGGCTGAGGTCACACTAGCACTATTTGGACTAAGTTTTACATCAGACTTTGCAAGCCAAAATCAGGAGTACAACAGTACGAAGAAAAGTATAATAAAACCATATGCTCCACTTCTGCATGCATCAACCACTCCTGGTTTTGGATTCAAAATACTGATGTAAAATATGAAGGGACGATGGAGGCGATACAAGCCATATCTATATACAAGCCATATCTATACTCACCAGGACAAGTGTCAGAAAAATTGAATTCAGGAGCCATTTATTTGTGCATCATGAATTCATTATTTCTGACACCTGACTTGATGACTATAGATCTGTTGTGTAGGCTGCCGTCACACTGTCAGTAATTGCTCAGTATTTCACATCTCTATTGGTAAGCCAAAACCTGGAGTGGAACTATGTGAGGAAAAGTATTCAAAAAACACATGCCCCACTTCTGCATGTATCAATCACTCTTGGTTTTGGATTTCAAATACTGATGGAAAATATGAATGGACGATGGAGGTCATACAAGGCACATCTATACTCACCAGGACAAGTGTCAGAAAAAATGAATTCAGGAGCCATTTATTTGTGCATCATGAATTCATTATTTCTGACACCTGACTTGATGACTATAGATCTGTTGTGTAGGCTGCCGTCACACTGTCAGTATTTGCTCAGTATTTCACATCACTATTGGTAAGCCAAAACCTGGAGTGGAACTATGTGAGGAAAAGTATTCAAAAAACACATGCCCCACTTCTGCATGTATCAATCACTCCTGGTTTTGGATTCCAAATACTGATTCAAAATAGTGACCAAAAAATGCTAGCATTACAAAACATTTCTTTTTTTTTAACCAATATACTTACATTCTCTGGGCAAGGACCAGTCTCAAAAACGCAAGGATGCGGTGGTACTTGTATTTTCGGATCCTTGCTCCAGAACCACTAGGAAGCCGGCTCTCTTGACCCAGGTCCTTGTTGAAGCGGTCCTTCATCGGTCTCCAACGTGTTTTGACTTTTGACACTGTTGACAAAACAAAACATAATAGTTAGGACAATGGTCTTTTGTCCGTGGTCACACAACTGTGTGTGCTGAGAAAAAGTAATGACTTTCTATCATCATACACAGTTGTGTGAGCATGGCCAAGGTCTTGGCTGCATCGCACTGCATTGCGATACTTACCAAATGCAGATCGGACCCGAGTCGGGGCATTGTCCCAGCCATCCCACAACGCTGTGGCCACCTCATTCCAAAGCCGCCGGATCGTCACGTTGTTGGAGTGCAGTGGATCCCAGGTGTCCCACAACGGGACTCGCTCATGGACCAGGGAGATGAGGTGCTCATTCTCTATGAGGTCCTCATCCCGTTCTGGAACCTAAAAAACAAAAAGGACATTAATATTGGAGACATTAACATAAGGAAGACAGAAAACAGAAGCAGAGGAACGGCATGAATATTGAAAGTAAAAAAAAATAGTGCTGAAGCAAAAGGAAAAGAAAGAGAGAAGTAAAAAGAAATGAAGATTCAAGAATTGTAAAGTGAGGATACAATAAACAGTCAGCCAGGTATACTTACACGCTGCCGCCGTGCCACCCGACCGTGACTCCGCTGCTCCTGCCCAGTCTCCTGCCCAGTCTTTTCCGCTGTAGAAGAAGTGCTCTGAAAAAAGGAAAATATACATTGTCATATGTATAGATGTGACAGTGAATACTTACCAATCTGAGGAGGTGAATACTCACTTCGCTGACATTTTCCCCTTGTGCAGGCCCAGGCGTTTGCTCATCATCAGAAGAATCAGACATTCTGATGTGTGCAGAAAGAAAGAAATGGCAGAAATTAGGGCATGTAGAGACAGGCTTGTTTGCTGCTCCAAGGGGCTGTGGGGCGTCTCGTCTGCAAGGCAGTCTGCTGACTAGTGACCTGCAAATGTCCACTACCTCCCTTTATCACCTTGTATGTGGGGGGTGGCTTATCAGTGTCTAGACATGATTTTCTCTTGTGGAACGCATGCGTTTACAAACGCAAGCAAACGCGTGTGCTTGTAAACGCATGCGTTTACATAGACAGCAATGCGTTTTTTTGGCGCAAACCTTACGCAATTGACCACATACGTTTCCAGGCGGCAAATTGACGCCTCTAAAAATTACTACATGTTGCATTTCCGCGCCAAGCCACAGACGACGAGACAACGCATGCGTCGTCAAACGCGGCAAAACGCGAATAAACAAAAACGCATGCGTTCCTAATGTTAAATATAGGAATACACAACACATGCGGATATTTGCGGAAGAAACGCTGCGGACACAACTGCAAATGTGAAACCTGGCCTTACAGGTGCATGTCTCCAGAAGCAAAGGCTGGGCTAACGCACTGGTGTCTACAACGTACTGGTCACTACAATGTACTGGTCACTGCAACAGCAGTTTGCAAATTTCACTAGGCAACTTTTATTGCTGCTTGTTTCTGGAAAATGCCCATGGAGTTAAAATTGTCACTACACCTGTAGATAAATTCCCCAAGGGGTATATTTTTCAAAATGGGGTTACTTGAGGGGGATTCTGCTCTTCTAGCAATTGGGGGATCTGTATATGGAGTCCGCAAACTAGGAAAATCTGCGCTCCAGAAGGCAAATAGCGCTCCATTTTGTGTGACACACCTCTGTGATTCAAGGGCATGAAAGTTCAAAGTTGGAAAATTGTGAAATTTTCACCAAATTTCTGTGTTTTTCACAATAAATGCAAGTCATACCGATTAAATTTTACCACTATTATGAAGTATAATATGTCACAAAAAAACAGTCTCAGAATCACCGTGATCCGTTGAAGCATTCGAGAGTTATTTCCTCATAAAGTGACAGTGGTTAGAATTGTAAAAATTGGCCCAGTCATTAATGTGCAAACCACCTTTGGGGTAAAGGGGTTAAAAATGGCATTTTCTGTTGAAGTTGGAGAAGCGATTTGTTGTAATAGTTGTTTCTAGTTAAATAAATTGTTATTAGTCCATTAAAACAGCAGAAAGTTTGTACATTTTTTAATAAACCTAAGGCTATGTTCACATACATTGTTTCTGCTGTGTTTTTTTCCTCAGCCAACATCAGCTTTCTTGGCAGAAAAAAAAGTAGTGTTCAAAATGCAGGTTTTCTGCTTTTTGGGGGGAGGGTTCTGGCATTTTTTCAGTGTTTTTTAGCTGCTAAAACCATGTTTGCTTGTTTTTTTCCACACTTTTTGCACTTTCTGAATGTTTTCTATGGAGGAAAGAATGCTGAAAGAATTGACATTGCTATGTAATCTGAGACAGAGAGTTGAAGCATGTGTCATTTATTATCCTGTGTGGTGTTGTTTACTTATAGTGAAGGTTTTATAACTTGTCACTCTGCTCCCCCTTCCACTGTGATAAGCAGCTCACTGTCAATAGATATTGTGTATACAGAACCTACTGGGAGTGGGGGGCGCAGCTTTCTAGGTTCTGCTGGATTCCTAAATCTAAAAACTTTGATTATGTGAGAACGGCTGCACCAAGTAATGCACCGTATATACTCGAGTATAAGCCGACCCGAGTATAAGCCGAGACCCCTAATTTTGCCACAAAAAACTGGGAAAACTTATTGACTCAAGTATAAGCCTAGGGTGGAAAATGCAGCAGCTACTGGTAAATTTCAAAAATAAAAATAGGTACCAATAAAAGTAAAATTAATTGAGACATCAGTAGGTTAAGTGTTTTTGAATATTCATATTGAATCAGGAGCCCCATATAATGCTCCATACAGTTCATGATGGGCCCCATATAATGTTCCATATAAAATACGCCCCATATAATGCTCCATACAATTTATGATGGGCCCCATGAGATGCTCCATATTAAAATATGCCCCATTAAATGCTGCACAAATGTTGATTATGACACCATAAGATGCTCCATACAGACATTTGCCCCATATAATGCTACACAAATGCCGAATATGGCCCCATAAGATGCTCCATAGACACATTTGCCCCATACAATGCTGCACAAATGCTGATTATGGCCCCATAAGATGCTCCATAGACACATTTGCCCCATACAATGCTGCACAAATGCTGATTATGGCCCCATAAGATGCTCCATAGAGATATTTGCCCCCATATAATGCTGCACATGGCCCCATAAGATGCTCCATAGAAATATTTGCCCCATATAACGCTGCACATGGCCCCACAAAATGCTCCATAGAGATATTTGCCCCAATATAATGCAGCACATGGCCCCATAAGATGCTCCATTGAAATATTTGCCCCATATAATGCTGCACATGGCCCCATAAGATGTCCCATAGAAATATTTGCCCCACATAACGCTGCACATGGCCCCATAAGATGCTCCATAGAAATATTTGCCCCATATAACGCTGCACATGGCCCCATAAGATGCTCCATAGAGAAATGCCCCCGGCACTTGCTATACTTACCTTTTTCGTTCTACCGTCGGCGCCGCTGTGTCTTACACGTCCTCTGCACTGACTGTTCAGTCAGAGGGCGGCGAGTACACTAATCGCGTCATTGCACTCTGTGACCTGAGCGTCACTGCAGAGGACGCAGAAGACGGAGCGGCGCCGATGGGGGAACGTGGGACAGGTGAATATGCCCCCGTTATACTCACCTGCTCATGGTGCAGTCCCTGCAGGTCCCTGGTTCTCTGACAGCTTCTTCCTGTATTGAGCGGTCACATATTCATTACTGTAATAAGCGGTACCATGTGACCGCTCAATACAGGAAGAAGCTGCCGGCCCCTGGAGAATCAGGGACCTGCAGGGACCGCGCCAGGAGCAGGTGAGTATTATTAGGCAGCTGCCGCTCCCCCTCCCCTGCCGACCCCAGGGTATGACTCGAGTATAAGCCGAGAGGGGCAATTTCAGCCTAAAAAAATGGGCTCAAATTCTCGGCTTATACTCGAGTATATACAGTAAATGATACATTGTTGGATACCTTTAAGGCTGCAGTTCTCAGTTAATTGCCTTAGTATATATCTATACAAATGTGCTAGTACTGTGTGGGAGAAAATCGTTTTTTGTTCAAACGACAATTGTTAATTATTTATTGGACTATTCAGTGTCCTTCTTTAGCATGAGGCATTTTATTATATACTGTATATATATATATATATATATATATATATATATATATATATATATACAACGGGTATGGAAAGCATTCAGACCCCTTTAAATTTTTCACTCTGTTTCATTGCAGCCATTTGGTAAATTCAAAAAAGTTAATTTTCTTTTCTCATTAATGTACACTCTGCACCCCATCTTGACTGAAAGAAAACAGAAATGTAGAAATTTTTTCAAATTTATTAAAAACGATTAACTGAAATATCACATGGCCATAAGTATTCAGACCCTTTGCTCAGTATTGAGTAAAAGAACCCTTTTGAGCTAGTACAGCCATGAGACTTCTTGGGAAAAATGCAACAAGTTTTTCACACCTGGATTTGGGGATCCTATGCCATTATTCCTTACAGATCCTCTCCAGTTCCATCAGGTTGGATGGTGAACATTGGTGGACAGCCATTTTCAGGCCTCTCCAGAGATGCTCAATTGGGTTTAGGTCAGGGCTCTGGCTGGGTCAGTCAAGAATGGTCACAGAGTTGTTCTGAAGCCACTCCTTTGTTATTTTAGCTGTGTGCTTAGGGTCATTGTCTTGTTGGAAGGTGAACCTTCGGCCTAGCACTCTGGAAGAGGTTTTCATCCAGGATATCGCTGTACTTGGCCGCATTCATGTTTCCATCAATTGCAACTAGTGATGAGCGAGTGTGCGCGTTACTCAAGTTTCTCGAGTATGCTCGGATGTTCTCTGAGTATCTTGGGCATGTTCGTAGATTTTGTTTGAGTCCCTGCAGCCGCATGATTTGCAAATCATGCAGCTGCGGAGGCAAAAACATACTCTATGAGCATGCCCAAGATACTCGGAGAACACCGAAGCATGCTTGGAAAACTCGAATAACGAGCACACTTGCTCATCACTAATTGCAACCAGTCATCCTGTCCCTGCAGCAGAAAAACACCCCCATTGCATGATGCTGCCACCACCATGCTTCACTGTTGGGATTGATTTGGACAGGTGATGAGCAGTGCCTGGTTTTCTCCACAAATTCCGCTTAGAATTATCACCAAAAAGGTCTATCTTCATCTCTTCAGACCAGAAAATCTTATTTCTCATAGACTGGGAGTCCTTCATGTGTTTTTTTTAGCAAACTCTATGCGGGCTTTCATATGTTTTGTAACAAGGAGAGGCTTCCATCGGGCCACTCTGCCATAAAGGCCTAACTGGTGGAGGGCTGCAGTGATAGTTGACTTTCTGGAACTTTCTCCCATCTCCCTACTGCATTCTGGAACTCACACCGTGATCTTGGGGTTCTTCTTTACCTTTCTCACCAAGGCTCTTCTCCCATGATTGCTCAATTTGGCTGGACGGCCAGGTCTAGGGAGACTCAATAGGATTTAGGTCAGGGCTCATATAAGGCTACTTCAGAATATTCCAATGTTTTCCTCTTAGCCATTCTTGGGTGTTTTTAGCTGTGTGTTTTGGGTCATTATCCTGTTGCAAGAGCCATGACCTGCGACTGAAACCAAGCTTTCTAACACTGGGCAGCACATTTCTCTCTAGAATCCCTTGATAGTCTTGAGATTTCATTGTACCCTGCACAGATTATAGACATCCTGTGCCAGATGCAGCAAAGCAGCCCCAGAACATAGAGCCTCCTCCATGTTTCACAGTAGGAACAGTGTTATTTTCTTGATATGCTTAATTTTTGCATCTGTGAACATAGAGCTCATGTCCATTTCCAAAAAGTTCATTTTCGTCTCATCTGTCCATAGGACATTCTCCCAGAAGCTTTGTGGCTTGTCAACAAATAGTTTGGCAAATTGCAGTCTGGCTTTTTTATGATTTTTTTTCAACAATGGTGTCGTCCTTGGTCGTTTCCCATGAAGTCCACTTTGGGTCATATAACGACGGATGGTGCGATCTAACACTGATGTTGCTTGAGCTTGTAGTTCACCTTTAATCTGCTTATACATTTTTCTGGGCTCTTTTGTTACCATTCATATTATCCGTCTCTTTGATTTGTCATCAATTTTAAATATCCTCCTGCCTGGAAGCCAGCAATAAGCAAATGCAGATTAGTGAAGCCTGGACACTAACAAAGATGCAAGGTCAAAAAAGTACATTGAATTCGCATATACAGTGTCTTCAATAAAATGGCGCTGCAGATCGCAGTATGTGCACATGTTAACTCTGGTTACATTTTACTACAACATCAATATAGCAGTGTGCATGTGCTATTCATACGGATAATGGTGCATTCACACTGTTATGTTGACGTTGTAACCAGTGGCGTAACTACAAAGTTATGGGCCCCGGTGCGAACTTCCAAATGGGGCCCCCCCCCCTACCCCCGCGACGCCCCCCCACCCCCTTCCCCTAGATACGCCTCGGACTGTTGCAGGAATCTCCTGCACTGCAACATGGTGTTGGGTGCCAGCACAGCCAGCACAGTGGTATATCCAGCACAGCCCGCACAGTGGTATATCCAGCACAGCCCGCACAGTGGTATATCCAGCACAGCCCGCACAGTGGTATATCCAGCACAGCCCGCACAGTGGTATATCCAGCACAGCCCCCACAGTGGTATATCCAGCACAGCCCGCACAGTGGTATATCCAGCACAGCCCGCACAGTGGTATATACAGCACAGCCCGCACAGTGGTATATACAGCACAGCCCGCACAGTGGTATATACAGCACAGCCCGCACAGTGGTATGTACAGCACAACCCGCACAGTGGTATATACAGCACAGCCCGCACAGTGGTATATACAGCACAGCCCGCACAGGGGTATATACAGCACAGCCCGCACAGGGGTATATACAGCACAGCCCACACAGGGGTATATACAGCACAGCCCGCACAGGGGTATATACAGCACAGCCCGCACAGGGGTATATACAGCACAGCCCGCACAGGGGTATATACAGCACAGCCCGCACAGGGGTATATAGAGCAGAGCCCGCACAGGGGTATATACAGCACAGCCCGCACAGTGGTATATACAGCAGAGCCCGCACAGGGGTATATACAGCAGAGCCCGCACAGGGGTATATACAGCACAGCCAGCACAGGGGTATATACAGCAGAGTCCGCACAGGGGTATATACAGCACAGCCAGCACAGGGGTATATAGAGCACAGCCCGCACAGGGGTATATACAGCACAGCCCGCACAGTGGTATATACAGCACAGCCGGCACAGGGGTATATAGAGCACAGCCGGCACAGGGGTATATAGAGCACAGCCTGCACAGGGGTATATAGAGCACAGCCCGCATCTCATCTCCCCCCCCCCCCCCCGATAATGGCCCCACAGTCCGGTTAAAAAGAAAAAAAAAACTCCTCACCTTTCCTTTTGCCCGCGCTGCTCCCGGCGGCTGCAGTCTGCCCAGGACACTGCAGGTGCGCGATGATATGACGTCATCGCGCACCCGCAGTATACTGTCAGAGGCAGAGCGGGGAATGATGGGAGAGGGAGCGTCAGGTGACGCTCTCCTCCATCATTGCATTGAACTATACCGGTGTCATAGACGCCGGTATAGTTAAATGCGGCGGCGGCGGGGGGGAAGGAACAGTGCAGCGGCCCACTACTGGCATTGGCTCTTCTGGCATTTGCCAGAAGTGCCCGATGGCCAGCCCGGCCCTGCTCTGACCTGCCGGCCCGGGGCCCCTGACCTGCGGGGCCCGGTCGCAATGGCGACCGCTGCGACCGCGGTCGTTACGCCCCTGGTTGTAACAACAAGAGTTGATAAGAAGGGAACAGAGCTAGATCCCGTTGTGTGATAGCTAGATAGTAAATATGTAAAGTTATCGAGTATAGTATATAGTGCCCACACAACTTAAAAAAGATTACCGGACTATATATGTTTTTATAGGACAGCCAGTATTAAACATGAGAAGAGGAAAGTGAATCCGACCATAAAGTCCCAATTCATGAGATAGTGAAAAAATCTATTTTATTTATTTGAATCAGGTGATAAACAGTGGGATAACAAAACAATGCCTAAAGATATATAAAAATAGGAAATAAAAACAAAAGGCGCACATCCAGACAGATGTAGATCAGTATCCAGAGGAAGAGGGTTATATTTAAAAATCAACATAAGACAAGTAGTATATGATCCATACAAATTTACACAGTATAAGTAACGTTTACCCATTAATCAATCAGATATTTATGAGACAAATGCTGTAGCTATAGTAGCAACAGAAACCCCACATACATACTTATAGACCGGGATGGTGACATGAGTTGTCCACAAACCCCGGCCAAATTATATCAGCTCCAATAAATATCAGGAAGCAATAGGAGAAAAAGGAGCAAGATGATGATATCTAGTAAAATTAATTATTACATTTTATTAATTCATTAAATAGTAGAAAGATATATATACGATACATAAAATGTCACAACAATACATAAAGTGCCAGAAAAATGCAGACAGCTAAACCCTGCACCCCCGCTGGTCCCCACATAGGAAATGTATATCAACTCCTCATATAGCCATAAAGGTCCAGTGACCATAAAAGGGGAAAAGATAATGCAATCCTGGTAAGCATCTAAAGATAAGCATATGTGGGTCAAATAGCTGGAAAAGGAGCTCCAAATGCATCCATCATTGAAGTGCAATAAAAATATATAGTGCTTACCAGTGGATAAGTGGCGATGAGAAGGGTCGGATAGAGGATCCCGACACGCGTTTCGCGGCGACGTGGGGCCGCTTTCTCAAGGGAATGTAGTCAAATGCCCCAACAGGACCTTCAAATAATCTGGTGAACCTGGTCACATGGTCGGAAACGACCAATCCTGGTGGCGTTCATCGGCGCATGCGCGCTAGGGCCATCAGGTCCCAAACTGCGGACCAGGCATCATGCACAATGCGCATGTGCCGGGGAAGGAGGGATCCCACAGAGCAGTGCACAAGTCATAAAGACGCCCGCAGGCAGGACCCAGCAAGCCACAGCACGATGCGCACAGCCATACACAAAAGTGTAGTCACGTGAATCACATATCAAAAGCCACATGGTTCAACAGGTTATTTGAAGGTCCTGTTGGGGCATTTAACTACATTCCCTTGAGAAAGCGGCCCCACGTCTCCGCGAAACGCGCGTCGGGATCCTCTATTCGACCCTTCTCGTCCCCACTTATCCACTGGTAAGCACTATATATTTTTACTGCTCATTATTGCACTTCAATGATGGATGCATTTGGAGCTCCTTTTCCAGCTATTTGACCCACATATGCTTATCTTTAGATGCTTACCTGGATTGCATTATCTTTTCCCCTTTTGAGGCCATGTGCACACGTTCAGTATTTTTCGCGTTTTTTTCGTGTTTTTTCGCTATAAAAACGTGATAAAAACGCAAAAAAAAGCTAACATATGCCTCCTATTATTTACAGTGTATTCCGCATTTTTTGTGCAAATGTTGCATTTTTTCCGCTAAAAAATCGCATCGCGGAAAAAAAGCAACATGTTCATTAAAAATGCGGAATTGCGGGGATTCCGCACACCTAGGAGTGCATTGATCTGCTTACTTCCCGCACGGGGCTGTGCACACCATGCGGGAAGTAAGCAGATTATATGCGGTTGGTACCCAGGGTGGAGGAGAGGAGACTCTCCTCCACGGACTGGGCACCATATAATTGGTCAAAAAAAAAAGAATTAAAATAAAAAATAGTCATATACTCACCTTCGATGGCCCTGGAGTCTTCCCGCCTCTCACCGCTGCATGCTACCGCTTCGGTTCCTGAAGATGGTGTGGTTCAGGACCTGCGATGACGTTGCTGTCTTGTGATTGGTCGCGAGAACGGTCATGTGACCGCTCACGTGACCGCGACGTCATCGAAGGTCCTGAACCACACCATCTATAGGAATGGACGCCGCTGAGGATATCGGCTGTCTGCAGGTGAGTATAAGCATTTTTTTTATTTTTTTATTATTTTTAAACATTCTATCTTTTACTATACACTGTGTTCCAAATTATTATGCAAATTGGATTTAAGTGTCATAAAGATTTAATTGTTTTGTTTTTCAAATAAACTCGTGGATGGTATTGTGTCTCAGGGCTCAATGGATCACTGAAATCAATCTTAAACACATGTGATAATTGGTTTTCCAGGTGATTCTAATTAAAGGAAAACTACTTAAAAATGATGTTCCACATTATTAAGCAGGTCACAGTTTTCAAGTAACATGGGAAAGAAAAAGGATCTCTCTGCTGCTGAAAAGCATCAAATAGTGCAATGCCTTGGTGAAGGGATGAAAACATTATAAATTTTCCAAAAACATAAGCGTGATCATCGTACTGTTAAGAGATTTGTGGCTGTATCTGAGCACAAATGTGTTTGTGCTGATAAAGGCATAATGAGGAAGATTTCTGCCAGGCAAGTTCATCGGATTAAGAGAGCAGCTGCTAAAAAGCCATTACAAAGCAGCAAACAGATATTTGAAGCTGCTGGTGCCTCTGGAGTCCCTCAAACCTCAAGGTGTAGGCTCCTTCAAAGGCTTGCTGTGGTGCATAAACCTACTATTCGGCCACCCTTAAACAGTGTTCACAAGCAGAAATGGTTGTATTGGGCCCACACATACATGAAGACTAATTTCCAAACAGTCTTGTTTACTGATAAGTGTTGAGCAACCCTGGATGGTCCAGATGGATGGAGTAGTGGATGGTTGGTGGATGGCCACCATGTCCCAACAAGGCTGCAACATCAGCGAGGAGGTGGAGGAGTCAGGTTTTGGGCTGGAATCATGGAGAAACAGCTGGTAGGGCCCTTTAAGGTTCCTGAAGGTGTGAAAATGACCTCTGCAAAGTATATAGAGTTTCTGACTGACAACTTTCCTCTATGGTCTAAAAAGCAGAAACGTGCCTTCAGGAGCAAAATAATCTTCATGCTGACAATGCCCCATCTCATGCTGCAAAGAATACCTCTGAGTCATTGGCTGCTATGGGCATAAAAGGAGATAAACTCATGGTGTGGCCACCATCTTTCCCTGACCTCAACCCTATAGAGAACCTTTAGAGGATCATCAAGCAAAAGATTTATGAGGGTGGGAGGCAGTTCACATCCAAACAGCAGCTCTGGGAGGCTATTCTGACTTCATGCAAAGAAATACAAGCAGAAACTCTCCAAAAACTCACAAGTTCAATGGATGCAAGAATTGTGAAGGTGACATCAAAGAAGGGTCCTATGTTAACATGTAACTTGGCCTGTTGGGATGTTTTGGCGTTAAATAGCTTTTTTGTTCAGTGAATGTGACCTCCTAATGCTGCAAATTCCACAAATGAGCATTTTCAGTTCTTTAAAACATATCAAATGTTTAGAAATTCTACTGTGCATAATAATTTGGAACAGTGCATTTAGAGTTTTTATTCATTTTGGAGATTATACTGTTATCATTGGGAGGTTTCTTCAATAACATTCGATGTATAATCTAACGGGTGATGACTTTATTAGACTGACTGTCATTTGCACCGACCATTTAGGAAAATCTGATAAAAATGTAATTTGCATAATAATTTGGAACATAGTGTAGATGCTGCATAAGCAGCACCTATAGTAAAAAGTTGGTCACACTTGTCAAACAGTATGTTTGACAAGTGTGACCAACCTGTCAGTCAGTTTTCCAAGCGATGCTACAGATCGCTTGAAAAACTTTAGCATTCTGCAAGCTAATTACGCTTGCAAAATGCTAAAAAAAATGCAAAAAAAACGCAAAAAAAAAATGCGGATTTCTTGCAGAAAATTTCCGGTTTTCTTCAGGAAATTTCTGCAAGAAATCCTGACGTGTGCACATACCCTTACGGTCACTGAACCTTTATGGGTATATTAGGGGTTGATATACATTTCCTATGTGGGGACCAGCGGGGGAGCAGAACAGACGCTGACTCCGGCGCCACACTGCGCAGGTGCCACCCATCTCGGCTTCAGACAGAAGGACACATCCACCATTATATAAGATACCATCTCTGTTTTTAATATGAAAAAGCGATAAAATAGATGTTGTATCTTCTTTGCCTTGTACACTTCCTGACCAGAGATTATTCTATCAATTGTCTTTATTAGTGATGAGCAAGTGTGCTCGTTACTCAGGTTTTCCGAGCAGGCTCAGGTGTTTTCCCAGTATTTGGGCATGCTTGTAGATTATGTTTGTGTCCCCGCAGCTGCATGATTTATGGCTGTTAGACAACCTGAACACATGCAGGGATTGCATGTTTGTTTATAATGGTAGTTGAATTTTAATTGCTCCTATTTCTGTAGGATGGGTGAACCATATGTTACCAGTAGGAGACTGATACCCAGCACCTCTCAGTGATCAGCTGAATTCTAGGCCGGTGGTTGCCGAATATTAGCAATGAACGTGGCACAACACAACAGCCCCGTACATTGTTGCACTATATCTCAGTGCACGGTGTGCCTTCTAGTAATGCCATGGTTTTCTTTAAGAGAATGTGATGAAGTATATGTCTGAATGGTGAGGTAATAACTTCCTGTCACTGAGCCACACTCCCAAAATCGGTTTGATAAGGTCAGTATTCCTGGCTGCGAGCTCCATACCAGAAAAACCAATGTGGCCATTTGACACAGCGGGCATTCTGTCAGCACACGCCCCGGCCAGGCACTGCTCAGGTTTATATATCACAGTTAATGTCAGAGCCACACATAAATCCAGATTGTTTGGAGTTCAGAAGTTTACAGTTTGTAGAGGGAAAAATGAAAATCCCAGAGCATTCCAGGAAAAACAGAGCAGTGTTTTCCTAGCAAATAGAATATTAAGATATAAGTCTGGGCAAAGCAAATGTGTCCAAAAACAGGAATGCTTCATGTTTGTTATTTTTATGTCTCCAAGGAATAAAACATCCACTTGTAATGGGTCAAACTAAGTTTCTCCGAGATACTGAACCAGCCTAAACTGGCAGCACTGAGCCTATAATGTAGGGCAATCAACCCGCACAGCTATTCTCTAGTAATTAGGGGGGATTTGCAGTCAGTTGTATTCTCAAAGTGACATTCTGTTTCAGCAAATAAATGTTTTTTGTTTTTTTTTTGTATCATGAAAAGTAATACAATGTTTCACTATTTTATAATGAAACCACAGTTCGTTGTTTACTTCTAGTGGATAAAAATCTTTCCTGGTCACGTGATGGACATCAATGCAGACCTTTATCAAGACAGTTGGAGTAGTTATCTGTAGTAGTAGTAGTTCTGTTTTGTAATGTGCCGCGTACCTTTAATCAGGACAGATTTTCTAACCCCTGTAGATAAACAAGAAGGATTCTACAAGGATTGATCTCGTAAACTGTGTATAACATCTGCTCTTCTTTTACTCAGAAGTCCAGCGTATAGTTCTAATCAGTGACTACAGCTGCAGTGTATCTGTATACATGCTGACACAGGGATGGCCACTAGGCGGCGTCACTCACACTAAACCCTTCACCAGTATGCGCAGCTATTCCAGTATAGAGTTGGGCTTTAGCTTTTCTTTTGCTGTTAAGGTACCGTCACACTAAGCAACGTCGCCAGCGATCTGTGACGTTGCAGCGTCCTAGGGAGCGATATCGCTGTATTTGACACGCAGCAGCGATCAGAATCCCGCTGTGAAATTGCTGGTCGCTGCTAGAAGGTCTGCACATTATTTGGACGCTAGGTCGCCGTGTATCGCTGTGTTTGACAAGCAAAAGCAACCATACCAGCGATATTTTACACTGGTAACCAGGGTAAACATCGGGTTACTAAGCGCAGGGCCGCGCTTAGTAACCCGATGTTTACCCTGGTTACCAGCGTAAAATGTAAAAAAACAAACAGTACATGCTCACCTGCGCGTCCCCCAGCCTCTGCTTCCTGACTCTTACTGATCGCCGGCCCTAAACTGAAAGTGAAAGCACAGCGGTGACGTCACCGCTGTGCTGTTAGGGCCGGAGCTCAGTCAGTGTCAGGAAGCAGAGGCTGGGAGACGCGCTGGTGAGTATGTGCTGTTTGTTTTTTTAACTTTTACGCTGGTAACCAGGGTAAACATCGGGTTACTAAGCGCGGCCCTGCGCTTAGCAACCCGATGTTTACCCTGGTTACCCGGGGGCCTCGGCATCGTTGGTCGCTGGAGAGCGGTCTGTGTGACAGCTCCCCAGCGATCAAACAGCGACGCTGCAGCGATCGGCATCGCTGTCGCTATCGCTGCAGCGTCGCTTAGTGTGACGGTACCTTTAGGCACAGTATTTACCATATGTATGTAAAATGGAACTAAGAAGCCATGTAGCATCCAGAAGGGTCGATCATATATTTTATTTGTAATTTAATGCTCGTTATATAAAATTGTATAGCACATGTAATGCATTAAAGAATAACTGGCATTATATGTGAATATATTTATGTCTAGAGGCAGAAAACAAGCAGACTTAAGATCTCTTACTGCAGAGAATATGTTGTAGTGTAGACCTCTTTGCATAAAACATCAAGGTTTATAGCACCAACCTACACAATAGCTAAACATGAAACAGCTGTCGGACGAACCTCCAAGCACATCACATTATCAGTCCATCCTGCCAAAATTGGCAAATTTAGATGATTTTTTCTAATGTCAGGGGGGCCCTTTCACAGGTTGCAAGAGTTTTGGTGCCAAACCTTAATAAATGTGACAATAACAATCATAAGATTAACTTACTAGCAAAGACACTAAAGTCTAGAACCTTCAAGGTGGCATTTTCAGAAACACTGTCAGTGTAAAAAGTGTCACTAGAAAGGCAGTTGGGACTTAGGGAAATACAGAAGTGGCTTTGAAATTGGTGTAGGAAAGTGGGTTTCGGTTCATGGAGAACTCGGCAGTCTTCTGTCAGCTACAGGCTCTACAGTAGGGGGAGTGGGGAGGGTGCAACTGTCCTGGGGGTAAAATGGTAAGATGAAAGGAGGAGCTTTTAAACTACTATCTGGTAGAGGGTAGGGAGGGTGATGTACAAAATAGGGGATAAATAGAGCAGACACAGATATAATAGGGGCCAATTGGGATTTAGATGGGGCTGGGACAGGGAAGGAAAGTAGGGAGGTGGCTAGGAGTATCAAATGGGCCAATAATACTAAATTTCTGCTGGCGAATGCAAGAAGTCTTACAAAATACATGAATTGTTTTAATGCCATGCGGTAAAAAGGCTGCCTCCTGTCACAGGCATCGGCTGATGAAAGAGTACTAACTATTTTTAGCGATGATTATCGCTGATTATTATTTTTTTATACCCTGTGCTATAAATAAATAAATAAATAAACTTAAAAATTTAAGAAATGACTATGAGTCTCTTCTATTTTTGGTAACCAGTGCATGCAAAACTAGCAACTGCGGGCTGCGGCTCTCAGCTGTCAGCTTTATTATGGCTGGTTATCAAGAAAAGATGGGTAACATGCCATTTTAATAAAAAAAATATTTAAATAAATAATTTAAAAAAATGGCGTGGGGTTCTCCTATTTTTGACTACCTGCCAAGTTAAAGCAAAGAGCTTGGGGCTGGTATTCTGAGACTGGTAAAGATCCATGGATATTCCCTCCCAGCCTAAAAATGTCAGCCTGCAGCCGCCACCAAAAAGGCGCATCTATTAGATGCTCCAATTTTGGTGCTGTGCCCAGCTCTTCCCACTTGACCTGGTGCAGTGTCAAGTGAGGTAATACTTGTGGGGTTGATGTCAGCTGTTTTATAGCGGCTGAAATCAAGCCCACAGTTTAGTAATAGAGAGGTATCTATAAGACACCCCCATTACTAACCCCATAGTTAGATTGTAAAAAAGACACAGCCAGAATAAAATCCTTTAATTGAAATAATTACACTGACACCTTTATTTGTAATCAACATAAAAAAGCACAGCTATACTCACTCATGCCTAATACATTGAAGACCATGTCACCTGTAAAAAGACAGACGATAATAAACAACCATATGCTCACCTTTAAGCCTAATCCACTGATGCCCATGTCTGCTGGAAAAGAGAAAAAATAATAAGCAACCATATCAATCATCTGTCCGATGTGAAGATCGATGTGAAGATAATCCACACTATCCCATGACGATCCGGATGATTTGGAGAGCAGTCACATTAGTGACTGCTCTCCCCGTCAGCCTACTCACACTGACAGGAGTGAATTTGCTCTTGCAGTGTCTAGCGCTGAGCTGCCATGAGAAATTTCTCACACAGTTAGCTGTGTCATATGTGAGGTCAACGGGGTTCATCAGCTTTGAACTTCGGTGAACTTTCTAAAAGCAGCTCAGCGCTACACACTGCAGGAGCGATTACGCTCCTGTCAGTGTGAGCCAGCTGGGTCGTTGTGGCACAGTATACGTAGATTATTTTCACATTGGACAGGTGAGGGATATGGTTGTTTATTATTTTTCTTCTTTTCCACGTGCTTTGGTTTGGGTTCAGGTACTGTTTTGGTACCCATACCAAACTTTTTTAGATGTTTGACCACATCCATGGGTTTGCCCATCTCTAGTCAGTATCTTTTCCTATATTAGCTGTTTCTGAATCTTTACCTATCTCTAATCTGTCGTTACTGTGCAACATTAGTGATTAGTGTGTACACTGGTTACTTCATTGTAAGTACCCTGTGTGAATCTGGCTCTGTCTGACATGTGTGTGCTTGCCATAGTATATGACCTGTATAGATCTGCTCCTCTCTATCCTGAGTGTACCTGTCCTTGTATTTGTCCTGTGCCAACCTGGTCCTGTCTGTCCTGTATATACCTGTCCCTGTGTTTGTCTTGTATGAACCTGGTCCTGTCTGTCCTGTGAGAACCTGCAGTTCCTTGATTGGCCACTCAGCATTGCCTGCGCGCATCTGCAGTTTTCTGCCTGTACGCAACTGTAGTTTCCGGCCTGTCTGCATCTGTGGTTCTGTACCTGTTTGCATCTGCTGTTCTGCCTATCTGCACCAGTGCTTCAATTCTTGGCTGCTCCTGCGGTTCCCTGCCTGTCTGCATCAGCAGAACCCTGCCTGTCTTCACTTGCGGTTCAGTACCTCTGCTGCCAATGACCCAGATCTGTTATGACCTGGTGGTTAAGAGGCCACACTGATATGACCTGGTGGCTAAAACGCAACATGGGACGAGCTCTGAGGAAGTGGTATCTCTACTGACCACAATCCCTAATCCTAACAACAACACTAGTAATAGCCGTGGGATGTTCCTGACTCTCCCTAGACACCTCTTCACAGCCTAAGAATTAACTACCCCTAAAGAAGGAAATAGAAAGCTATCTTGCCTCAGAGAAAACCCCCAAAGGAAAGATAGCCCCCCACAAATATTGACTGTGAGTGAAGAGGGAAATGACATACACAGAAATGAAATCAGTTTTCAGCAAAGGAAGCCAATACTAAACTTGATAGACAGAGAGAAAAGGATACTGTGCGGTCAGTATTAAAAACTACAAAAATCCAACCAGAGTTTACAAAAATGAACTCCACACCGACTCACGGTGTGGAGGGGCAAATCTGCTTCCCAGAGCTTCCAGCTAGCCTGAATATGACATAGTGACAAGCTGGACAAAAAGAGACATATTTGCAAAACAATAAGTCCAAAGCAAATGGACAAACAAGAACTAGCAGAAACTTATCTTTTGCTGAGAAGGACAGGCCATATGAGAAATCCAAGGAGAGAACAAAATCCAACCTAAGACATTGACAGCTGGCATGAACTAAAGCCCAGAGTAGGTTTAAATAACAAACCCAGGCAAGGCGATCAGTGATGGCAGCTGCAACAGCTACCTAAAGGAGCAGCAGTTCCACTCGAAACAACCAGAGGGAGCCCAAGAGCAGAACTCACAAAAATACCATTAGCAACCACAGGAGGGAGCTCCAGAACGGAATTCACAACACAGGTCCTCCTGAAGCTTTTCCTGTCCGTCCAGTCTGACCTTGGTCCTATTCGTTCCTGCATTTTAGTCGTACCAGCCAGTAAATACTAGTATCTGCCTGACTGTATATCTGCCAGGCCCGCCACCACCTGCCTGCCTGTATTTGAACTGTGTCCGCCAGCACTTGCCTATCAGTGTATAAGTCATGCCCACCAGCAACTGTCTGCCTGTATATCAGCTGTGCCCGCCAGCACCTGCCTGACTGTATATCAGCTGTGCCCGCCAGCACCTGCCTGTCTGTTTATCAGCTGTGCTCTCTAGCACTTGTCTATATACCAGCCGTGTCTGCCAGTACATGCTGTCTGTGAATCAGTTGTGCCAGCCAGTATACCTGCTGCATCTGCCTGCACTTGAAATGCCTGCCTGTATCCCTGCCATTCGTGCCAGCACCTGTCCTTAGAGCTTTCTGTCCATTTAGAGGTCAGCTGCTGTGCGTCTGAGGTCTATCCTGGGGTAGCACCTGGCATCCATCCGGAGCCAAGTCTAACCCCACCATTAGGGGCTCTAGCAACGTGTCGGATGATCACTTAGACATGCCCCTCCAGGCTCTCCTCGGTCCACAGCACAGGGGGTCCATAATCCAAGTGAGTCACCACCAGGGCAGTGGGGTACTCAGTACCGGGTCCGGTCATCTATTAAAGGGGACGTCACGGTGGCTGCAACCCAGTCTGTGGCCCTGGGACTCACTGTAAAAGCGGAATGGTCTTTTAAGGGAAAAATGTTTATAAGTCTATCATGACGCCACCTGTGGTGTTCGGTCAATAGTGGGACTGACACTGCATTAAAGGGGTCCTCTGGGGGATGTTATTGCAGCACTGATAGTACACTTCCCACAGGTGAAGCGGGGTTCCCAGGGGTCCTAAGGTGTATGGTGGTGATGAGGGTTGCAGGTAAATGAGTGAAGGACACAAGTTGTAAGTCTTTACCTGGTTTAGTGTAGTTGGCAGGCCACAGTCCAGGGCACCAGCAACAGGTTCATAGAAGTCCAGGTAGCCCGTAAACAAGCAGAATCCCATTGGCAAGTCAGGTTGGGAGCCTTCCACTCTGCGCTTGCTAAAGTCCCTTGCTGCCTGAAGTGTTCCAAACAAGGTCCTAATTCTTTCAGTTCTTGCTCCTGTCATGGGACAGGTACCTGTATGGCAGGCAGCTTGAGCCGTACTTTCTGGGGTCTCTACGTGGTGACTCCAGGCTCTAGGATGCTGTTGTGCCACAGGCGTAATTTGGGCAATGACTATGATCTTATGCCCTCCGGTTCTGCTGAGTGTCCCATAGTTCCACTCTAGCCTCGGGCTCCCGGTATCCGGTCTCTGCACACTGACTCCTTGGAGGCCTATTGTTAACCTCCTTGAGCCCTGAATCTCTTCTCTGCTCCTTTCCTGTCTGTCCTCACTCACAGACTTTCTGTAAAAACTGAACTAGCTCCTCCTCCAAACCAGGATCTTTATCCAGGGAAGCTGCCCTAAAACAGGGTTCTTAGCTCCCCCTCCTGGCCTGGATTTGGAAGATGTTGTGTGTGTGATTTACCTGCCAAAGAGATCCCTCTTGTTTCCAGGCATAGCACTACCCTCTCCGAGAGGAAGGCAGCACTACTGTGGTACCCGAATTCCTGGGGTGCCACACAAGCATGCTCTTAACAGTCCTCACTAGGGTTGAGCGAAACGGGTCGATCATTTTCAAAAGTCGCCGACTTTTGGCTAAGTCGGCGTCTCATGAAACCCGATCCGACCCCTGTGCTTGTCGGCCATGCGGTACGCGACTTTCGCGCCAAAGTCGCGTTTCAATGACGCGAAAAGCGCCATTTCTCAGCCAATGAAGGTGAACGCAGAGTGTGGGCAGCGTGATGACATAGATCCTGGTCCCCACCATCTTAGAGAAGGGCATTGCAGTGATTGGCTTGCTGTCTGCGGCGTCACAGGGGCTATAAAGGGGCGTTCCCGCCGACCGCCATCTTACTGCTGCTGATCTGAGCTTAGGGACAGGTTGCTGCCGCTTCGTCAGAAGCAGGGAGAGCGTTAGGCAGGGTCCACTAACCACCAAACCGCTTGTGCTGCAGCGATTTCCACTGTCCAACACCACCTTCGGTGTGCAGGGACTGTGGAAGCTATTTTTTTTTTTTTTTCCCCTCAGCGCTGTAGCTCATTGGGCTGCCCTAGAAGGCTCCGTGATAGCTGTATTGCTGTGTGTACGCCACTGTGGAAACCAACTGCTTTTTTCAAAGCACATATCCTCTTGTTCCTTCCTTTCTGCACAGCTATCTTTTTTGTTTGTCCACACTTTTTATTTAATTTGTGCATCAGTCCACTCCTATTGCTGCCTGCCATACCTGGCTTACATTACTGCAGGGAGATAGTAATTGTAGGACAGTCCCTGTTTTTTTTTTGTTTTTTTTGTGGGAGATTAAGATTGGCATTTCTGCTACAGTGCCATCCCTGTGTGTGCCATCTCTCACTGAGTGGGCCATAGAAAGCCTATTTATTTTTTCCGTGATTTGTGTTCTAAAATCTACCTCAACACAAAAACACTACATCAATCAGTGGGAGAAAAATATTGGCCTCAGTCAGGGCTTGTGTGCCACTGCTGTGTGTGCTATCTCTCATTCAGTGGGCTATAGCAAGCCTATTTTTTTTTTTTTTTTTTTTTAATATTATTTGGTTTCTAAAGTCTCCCTGAAAAAAAAAAAAATACCTAAAAAAACAGTGGGAGAGTAATATTGCCCTTTCAGCTTGTGTGCCAGTCTTGACTCCTGGGTGTGCCACCTCTCTCCCTCTCATTCAGTGGGCCATAGAAAGCCTATTTATTTATTTTTTTAAATATTATTGGGTTTCTAAAGTCTCCCTTAAAAAACAAAAAATACATAAAAAAACAGTGGGAGACTAATATTGCCTTTTCAGCTTGTGTGCCAGGCTTGACTCCTGGGTGTGCCACCTCTCTCCCTCTCATTCAGTGGGCCATAGAAAGCCTATTTATTTTTTTTTTTAAATATTATTGGGTTTCTAAAGTCTCCCTTAAAACACAAAAAATACATAAAAAAACAGTGGGAGAGTAATATTGCCCTTTCAGCTTGTGTGCCAGGCTTGACTCCTGGGTGTGCCACCTCTCTCCCTCTCATTCAGTGGGCCATAGAAAGCCTATTTATTTATTTTTTTAAATATTATTGGGTTTCTAAAGTCTCCCTTAAAAAACAAAAAATACATAAAAAAACAGTGGGAGAGTAATATTGCCCTTTCAGCTTGTGTGCCAGTCTTGACTCCTGGGTGTGCCACCTCTCTCTCATTCAGTGGGCCATAGAAAGCATTTTTTTTTTTTTCCTTGATTTGTGTTCTAAAATCTACCTCAACACAAAAACACTACATCAATCAGTGGGAGAAAAATATTGGCCTCAGTCAGGGCTTGTGTGCCACTGCTGTGTGTGCTATCTCTCATTCAGTGGGCTATAGAAAGCCTATTTATTTATTTATTTTTTTTCTTATTATTTGGTTTCTAAAGTCTCCCTGAAAAAAAAAAAAAAAAACATAAAAAAACAGTGGGAGAGTAATATTGCCCTTTCAGCTTGTGTGCCAGTCTTGACTCCTGGGTGTGCCACCTCTCTCCCTCTCATTCAGTGGGCCATAGAAAGCCTATTTATTTTTTTTTTTAAATATTATTGGGTTTCTAAAGTCTCCCTTAAAAAACAAAAAATACATAAAAAAACAGTGGGAGAGTAATATTGCCCTTTCAGCTTGTGTGCCAGTCTTGACTCCTGGGTGTGCCACCTCTCTCCCTCTCATTCAGTGGGCCATAGAAAGCCTATTTATTTTTTTTTTTAAATATTATTGGGTTTCTAAAGTCTCCCTTAAAAAAAAAAAAAACATAAAAAAACAGTGGGAGAGTAATATTGCCCTTTCAGCTTGTGTGCCAGTCTTGACTCCTGGGTGTGCCACCTCTCTCTCATTCAGTGGGCCATAGAAAGCATTTTTTTTTTTTTCCTTGATTTGTGTTCTAAAATCTACCTCAACACAAAAACACTACATCAATCAGTGGGAGAAAAATATTGGCCTCAGTCAGGGCTTGTGTGCCACTGCTGTGTGTGCTATCTCTCATTCAGTGGGCTATAGAAAGCCTATTTTTTTTTTCTTTTTTTTTAATATTATTTGGTTTCTAAAGTCTCCCTGAAAAAAAAAAAATACCTAAAAAAAAAAAACAGTGGGAGAGTAATATTGCCCTTTCAGCTTGTGTGCCAGGCTTGACTCCTGGGTGTGCCACCTCTCTCCCTCTCATTCAGTGGGCCATAGAAAGCCTATTTATTTATTTTTTTAAATATTATTGGGTTTCTAAAGTCTCCCTTAAAAAACAAAAAATTCATAAAAAAACAGTGGGAGAGTAATATTGCCCTTTCAGCTTGTGTGCCAGGCTTGACTCCTGGGTGTGCCACCTCTCTCCCTCTCATTCAGTGGGCCATAGAAAGCCTATTTATTTTTTTTTTAAAATATTATTGGGTTTCTAAAGTCTCCCTTAAAAAACAAAAAATACATAAAAAAACAGTGGGAGAGTAATATTGCCCCTTCAGCTTGTGTGCCAGTCTTGACTCCTGGGTGTGCCACCTCTCTCTCATTCAGTGGGCCATAGAAAGCATTTTTTTTTTTTTCCTTGATTTGTGTTCTAAAATCTACCTCAACACAAAAACACTACATCAATCAGTGGGAGAAAAATATTGGCCTCAGTCAGGGCTTGTGTGCCACTGCTGTGTGTGCTATCTCTCATTCAGTGGGCTATAGAAAGCCTATTTATTTATTTTTTTTTTTCTTATTATTTGGTTTCTAAAGTCTCCCTGAAAAAAAATTAAAAAACATAAAAAAAGAGTGGGAGAGTAATATTGCCCTTTCAGCTTGTGTGCCAGTCTTGACTCCTGGGTGTGCCACCTCTCTCCCTCTCATTCAGTGGGCCATAGAAAGCCTATTTATTTTTTTTTTTAAATATTATTGGGTTTCTAAAGTCTCCCTTAAAAAACAAAAAATACATAAAAAAACAGTGGGAGAGTAATATTGCCCTTTCAGCTTGTGTGCCAGGCTTGACTCCTGGGTGTGCCACCTCTCTCCCTCTCATTCAGTGGGCCATAGAAAGCCTATTTATTTTTTTTTTTAAATATTATTGGGTTTCTAAAGTCTCCCTTAAAAAAAAAAAAAAACATAAAAAAACAGTGGGAGAGTAATATTGCCCTTTCAGCTTGTGTGCCAGTCTTGACTCCTGGGTGTGCCACCTCTCTCCCTCTCATTCAGTGGGCCATAGAAAGCCTATTTATTTATTTTTTTAAATATTATTGGGTTTCTAAAGTCTCCCTTAAAAAACAAAAAATACATAAAAAAACAGTGGGAGAGTAATATTGCCCTTTCAGCTTGTGTGCCAGGCTTGACTCCTGGGTGTGCCACCTCTCTCCCTCTCATTCAGTGGGCCATAGAAAGCCTATTTATTTTTTTTTTTAAATATTATTGGGTTTCTAAAGTCTCCCTTAAAAAACAAAAAATACATAAAAAAACAGTGGGAGAGTAATATTGCCCTTTCAGCTTGTGTGCCAGGCTTGACTCCTGGGTGTGCCACCTCTCTCCCTCTCATTCAGTGGGCCATAGAAAGCCTATTTATTTTTTTTTTTAAATATTATTGGGTTTCTAAAGTCTCCCTTAAAAAAAAAAAAAAACATAAAAAAACAGTGGGAGAGTAATATTGCCCTTTCAGCTTGTGTGCCAGTCTTGACTCCTGGGTGTGCCACCTCTCTCTCATTCAGTGGGCCATAGAAAGCATTTTTTTTTTTTTTCCTTGATTTGTGTTCTAAAATCTACCTCAACACAAAAACACTACATCAATCAGTGGGAGAAAAATATTGGCCTCAGTCAGGGCTTGTGTGCCACTGCTGTGTGTGCTATCTCTCATTCAGTGGGCTATAGAAAGCCTATTTATTTATTTATTTTTTTTCTTATTATTTGGTTTCTAAAGTCTCCCTGAAAAAAAAAAAAAAAAAACATAAAAAAACAGTGGGAGAGTAATATTGCCCTTTCAGCTTGTGTGCCAGTCTTGACTCCTGGGTGTGCCACCTCTCTCCCTCTCATTCAGTGGGCCATAGAAAGCCTATTTATTTTTTTTTTTAAATATTATTGGGTTTCTAAAGTCTCCCTTAAAAAACAAAAAATACATAAAAAAACAGTGGGAGAGTAATATTGCCCTTTCAGCTTGTGTGCCAGGCTTGACTCCTGGGTGTGCCACCTCTCTCCCTCTCATTCAGTGGGCCATAGAAAGCCTATTTATTTTTTTAAAAAAATATTATTGGGTTTCTAAAGTCTCCCTTAAAAAACAAAAAAAACATAAAAAAACAGTGGGAGAGTAATATTGCCCTTTCAGCTTGTGTGCCAGTCTTGACTCCTGGGTGTGCCACCTCTCTCTCATTCAGTGGGCCATAGATAGCATTTTTTTTTTTTCCTTGATTTGTGTTCTAAAATCTACCTCAACACAAAAACACTACATCAATCAGTGGGAGAAAAATATTGGCCTCAGTCAGGGCTTGTGTGCCACTGCTGTGTGTGCTATCTCTCATTCAGTGGGCTATAGAAAGCCTATTTATTTATTTATTTTTTTTCTTATTATTGGGTTTCTAAAGTCTCCCTTAAAAAAAAAAAATACATAAAAAAACAGTGGGAGAGTAATATTGCCCTTTCAGCTTGTGTGCCAGTCTTGACTCCTGGGTGTGCCACCTCTCTCTCTCATTCAGTGGGCTATAGAAAGCCTATTTTTTTTTTTTTTTTTTTTTTTTTTTTTTTATATTATTTGGTTTCTAAAGTCTCCCTGAAATAAAAAAAAAACTTAAAAAAACAGTGGGAGAGTAATATTGCCCTTTCAGCTTGTGCGCCAGTCTTGACTCCTGGGTGTGCCACCTCTCTCTCTCTAATTGTGGGCCATAGAAAGCCTTTTTTTTTTTTTTTTTTTTAATATTATTTGGTTTCTAAAGTCTCCCTGAGAAAAAAAAAAAAAAAAATTAGGTGGGAGATTAATATTGACATTAGTGCTTGAGTGACAGTCCTGCGTGTGTGTCATCTCTGTGATTTTGTGCCACAGAAAACAGAGTGTGTAACATTGTGCCTGATTTTCCTTGTGGTCTCACCAACCTGTTAAGGGATATTGAAATCATACTGAAGTTATAGCTCACCGTGTAAGTTGTTTGACAGCAACAAATAAAGTTACTTTGGTTAAGATTTTAAAACAATGAGGAAGTCTGGTGCAAGAGGTCGTCGTGGGCGTTCATTGTCAGCTGGTAATGATGGTAGTGGTAGTGGAGCATCAGGTGGTCGTGGGGATAAAAATATTCCACCTAAGTCTGGAGCTGTGGAGCCAGTTTCGTCGTCAGGCTACACAAGGCCTCGAACGCTCTCTTTTCTGGGAGTAGGAAAACCGCTTTTAAAGGCGGAGCAGCAACAGCAAGTTTTGGCTTACATTGCAGACTCAGCCTCTAGCTCTTTTGCCTCCTCTTCCGAAACTGGTAAATGTAAAAGCAGCGCGTCGCTTGTGGATGTTCACGGTCAGGGACAAGTCGCTTCCTTGTCCTCCTCAGCAAAAACTACAACAAGAGAGAAGGATGCAGCAGGCGACACAACGGGTCACTCCATGGAGCTCTTTACACATACCGTCCCTGGCTTAGAAATTGAAACATTTAACAGGCCATGCCCATTACAAGTATATTCTGACATGGAGTGCACTGATGCACAGCCACAGCCAGAGTACTATGCTGCTCCTTTGACTCAGACCACCACATTGCCCTCTCAGGGTACAGATCCACAATCAGACCCTGATGAGACTATGTTGCCCCGCCACGAACGCTATACCACCGACCGACACAGTGACACAGACGAAGTTGCACACGAGCTCGAAGAGGAGGTAATAGATGACCCAGTTATTGACCCCGATTGGCAGCCATTGGGGGAACAGGGTGCAGGCGGCAGTAGTTCAGAAGCGGAGGTGGAGGAGGGGCCGCAGCAGGCATCAACATCGCAACAGGTTCCATCTGCCGGGCCCGTATCTGGCCCAAAACGCGTGTCAAAGCCAAAACCTGTTGGAGCACAGCGTTGCCATCCGGTTAAAGCTCAGTCTGCAATCCCTGAAAAGGGATCCGAGTCTAGGAAGAGTGCAGTCTGGCATTTTTTTAAACAACATCCAACTGATCAGCGCAAAGTCATCTGTCAAAAATGTTCAACTAGCTTAAGCAGAGGTCAGAATCTGAAAAGTCTAAATACTAGTTGCATGCATAGACACTTAACCACCATGCATTTTCAAGCCTGGACTAACTACCAAACGTCCCTCAAGGTTGTAGCACCCTCGGCCAATGAAGCTAGTCAGCAACGCAACATCCCTTCCGTCACTGTAAGGCCACCATTTTCCGCACCACCGGCAGTATCTGTGCAGGTTTCTTTGCCAGCCAAAAGCAGTCAGGGTCAGGGAATCACCAGTTTTGTAGGAGGAAATATTGCATCTAGGGCACCGGCGGAAACAATACCGTCTCCAACCGTCTCTCAGTCTGCCATGTACACCAGCACACCCGAAAGTTCCACGATCTCCAGCTCTCCAGTCCAGCTCACCCTACATGAGACTCTGGTTAGAAAAAGGAAGTACTTATCCTCGCATCCGCGTACACAGTGTTTTAACGCCCACATAGCTAGACTAATCTCGTTAGAGATGATGCCCTACCGGTTAGTTGAAAGCGAAGCTTTCAAAGCCCTGATGGAGTACGCTGAACCACGATACGAGCTACCCAGTCGACACTTTTTTTCCAGAAAAGCCATCCCAGCCCTGCACCAGCATGTTAAACAGCGCATCGTCCATGCACTCAGGCAATCTGTGAGTACAAAGGTGCACCTGACTACAGATGCATGGACCAGTAGGCATGGCCAGGGACGTTATGTGTCCATCACGGCACACTGGGTGAATGTGGTGGATGCAGGGTCCACAGGCGACATCAATTTAGGGACAGTTGTGCCTAGCCCACGGTCTAGGAAACAGTTGGCTGTAGGCGTTCGCACCCCCTCCTCCTCCTCCTCCTCGTCCTCCTGCAGGAGCTACAGCTCTTCCACAGAACGCAGTCTGCCAACCACTCCATCGGCAGATGACACTGTTGCACACCAGTTGTCCCATTATGGGCCAGCTACTGCCAAGCGTCAGCAGGCTGTATTGGCTATGAAGTGCTTGGGCGACAACAGACACACCGCGGAAGTTCTGTCCGAGTTCTTGCAACAAGAAACACAGTCGTGGCTGGGCACAGTAGATCTTGAGGCAGGCAAGGTAGTGAGTGATAACGGAAGGAATTTCATGGCTGCCATCTCCCTTTCCCAACTGAAACACATTCCTTGCCTGGCTCACACCTTAAACCTGGTGGTGCAGTGCTTATTGAAAACTTATCCTGGGTTCTCCGACCTGCTCCTCAAAGTGCGTGCACTTTGCTCACATATCCGACGTTCGCCTGTACACGCCAGCCGTATGCAGACCTATCAGCGGTCTTTGAACCTTCCCCAGCATCGCCTAATCATAGACGTTGCAACAAGGTGGAACTCAACACTGCACATGCTTCAGAGACTGTGCGAACAGAGGCGTGCTGTTATTTATTTGTGGGAGGATACACGGGCAGGCAGTAGGATGGCAGACATGGAGTTGTCAGGTGTGCAGTGGTCTAAGATACAAGACATGTGTCAAGTCCTTCAGTGTTTTGAGGAATGCACACGGCTGGTTAGTGCAGACAACGCCGTAATAAGCATGAGCATCCCCCTAATGCGTCTGCTGATGCAAAGTTTGACGCACATAAAGGAGCAGGCGTCTGCACCAGAGGAAGAGGAAAGCCTTGATGACAGTCAGCCATTGTCTGGTCAGGGCAGTGTACAGGACGAGGTAGCGGGCGAAGAGGAGGTGGAGGACGAGGAGGATGATGGGGATGAGTATATTTTTAATGCCGAACCTTTCCCGGGGGCACAGGAAATTGGTTGCGTGTCACGGCCGGGTTCTGGTTTTTTGAGGGACACAAGTGACGTAGATTTGCCTGCAACTGCCCCTCAACCAATCACAACCGGAGATTTTACAACTTTATGCCTTACGTATCCTAAAAAGGGACACACGCATTACGAAAATGATGAACGATGACGATTACTGGTTGGCCTGCCTCCTTGATCCACGCTATAAAGGCAAATTGCAAAATATTATGCCACATGAGAACTTGGAACTAATATTAGCAACCAAACAATCAACTCTTGTTGACCGTTTGCTTCAGGCATTCCCAGCACACAGCGCACGTGATCGTTCTCACACGAGCTCCAGGGGGCAGCAGACTAGGAGTGTTAGGGGTGCACACATCAGAAGTGGCGTTGGACAGAGGGGTTTTCTGACCAGGTTGTGGAGTGATTTTGCTATGACCGCAGACAGGACAGGTACTGCTGCATCAATTGAAAGTGACAGGAGACAACATTTGTCCAGTATGGTTACTAACTATTTTTCATCCCTTATCGATGTTCTCCCTCAACCGTCATTCCCATTTGATTACTGGGCCTCCAAATTAGACACCTGGCCAGAATTGGCAGAATATGCATTGCAGGAGCTTGCTTGCCCGGCAGCAAGTGTCCTATCAGAAAGAGTATTCAGTGCTGCAGGTTCAATATTAACCGAAAAAAGGACTCGTCTGGCTACCCAAAATGTTGACGATCTAACATTCATTAAAATGAACCACAACTGGATTTCGAAATCTTTTGCCCCACCTTGCCCGGCCGACACCTAGCTTTCCTATGAAAGGCTCTTGCCTGTGAATTACTTTTCTAATGTCTAATTTGCTGCAGCTGATTGTACAGCATACGACATGTTTACACCTCCCTAAATGGCCAAACTCCCCACACGGGGCCGTGGTATCGCGACTTGGCGCAAGCACCCGTGAGACTGCTGTTTGTCTGAAGAGGTGGGTGTGCTCGCTTTTGGTTGACGGCATTGCTACTGGGTCCCTCATAGTACAATGTAGTGTCTCTGGCGGTGGTGGTGCACACCCAACGTCAGACACACCGTTGTAACATGAGGGGCCCTGGGGCGGTCCCGCCGGCCTCTAGAGAGTTCCCCCCTACCCCAGCTCAAAATGTGCTCTACCACATGCAAAATTATGTCGCACAGCTCCACCAATCTTTAGTCTATTCGCTGACATCATTCAATGTCTGGCACTGACAATACAAATTTGTAGACATCTACGATGCAACTTAAAGTAGTCTGTGTCTGTGTCCTATAATGGCACCATTAAATAGTTACTGCCAAATTACTATGTCAGAAACTCAGCAGATGAGCCCACCCCTGTACCTAAGTATGCCACCTTTTTTTTTGTTTTGGTTGTTTTGCGAGACATTAACATCTATTTATATTTTGGGAGTACTGGGACAGACACTCCTTGCACTACTCCTCCACTCACCACCAAGCTGCCCGTGTATCCATGTAACCGCTGTAAAACTGCCATGAGCCTATTGTTTGTTATTTTAGGCCTTTGAAGCCTGTCTGCGGTCCCTCCTTCCACTAGTCCTCCACTGGCCAGACCACTGCTGCCCGTGTACCCCTGGAACCAATTATAAAGTGCCTACAGCCAGCCCATTTTTTTATGTTAGGCCTTTGAAGCCTGTCTGCGGTCCCTCCTTCCACTAGTCCTCCACTGGCCAGACCACTGCTGCCCGTGTACCCCTGGAACCAATTATAAAGTGCCTACAGCCAGCCCATTTTCTTATGTTAGGCCTTTGAAGCCTGTCTGCGGTCCCTACTTTAAATACTCCTCCACTGACCACCAAGCTGCCTGCCCGTGTATCCATGTAACCGCTGTAAAACTGCCATGAGCCTATTGTTTGTTATTTTAGGCCTTTGAAGCCTGTCTGCGGTCCCTCCTTCCACTAGTCCTCCACTGACCAGACCACTGCTGCCCGTGTACCCCTGGAACCAATTATAAAGTGCCTACAGCCAGCCCATTTTCTTATGTTAGGCCTTTGAAGCCTGTCTGCGGTCCCTACTTTAAATACTCCTCCACTGACCACCAAGCTGCCTGCCCGTGTATCCATGTAACCGCTGTAAAACTGCCATGAGCCTATTGTTTGTTATGTTAGGCCTTTGATAGCCTGTCTGCGGTCCCTACTTTAAATACTCCTCCACTCACCACCAAGCTGCCTGCCCGTCTATCCATGTAACCGCTGTAAAACTGCAATGAGCCTATTGTTTGTTATTTTAGGCCTTTGATAGCCTGTCTGCGGCCCCTACTTGCAATACTCCTCCACTGACCACAATGCTGCCTGGAGTGCCTGCCTGTGTATCCATGTAACCGATGTAAAACTGCCATGACTGCCTACTGTTTGTTATTTTAGGCCTTTGATAGCCTGTCTGCAGCCCCTACTTGCAATACTCCTCCACTGACCACACCAATGCTGCCCGTGTACCCCTGGAACCTATTTAAAAGTTCATAGAGCCTAGTTATATATTTTATTTACTATTAATAAGGCCATGATGGACTACGCTGTACCACGCTACAAGCTAACCAGTCGACACTTCTTTTGCGAGAAAAGCCATCCCAACCCTCCACCAGCATGTAGAAGACCGCATTGTCCATGCACTCTGGCAATCTGTGAGTACAAAGGTGCACCTGACAACAGACGCATGGACCTGTAGGCATGGCCACGGAAGATTACGTGTCCATTACGGCGCAATGGGTTCATGTGGTGGATGCATGGTCCACAGGGGACAGCCTACTAAGTCTGTCTGCAGTCCCTAATTCAAATTGTCCTCCACTGTCTAAATCGGAGCTTCCACATTCTGGCTTTCGGCCTATAGTATCAGAAATTAAACTGCATTTGGCCTTCAACTTTGGTTAGGGCCTACTAACGGCTTCTGCCCCTCCCTGGTGTTGCCCTCAACTAAATAAAGCTGAGCTTCAACCTTCTGCTCCAAATTACCATTTTAAAAAATGCAATAGGCTTTTCCGGCCTACTAAAGGTGTCTGTCTGTGTGCCCCTGCCTGGTGTTGCCCTCAACTAAATAAAGCTGAGCTTCAACCTTCTGCTCCAAATTACCATTTTAAAAAATGCAATAGGCTTTTCCGGCCTACTAAAGGTGTCTGTCTGTGTGCCCCTGCCTGGTGTTGCCCTCAACTAAATAAAGCTGAGCTTCAACCTTCTGCTCCAAATTACCATTTTAAAAAATGCAATAGGCTTTTCCGGCCTACTAAAGGTGTCTGTCTGTGTGCCCCTGCCTGGTGTTGCCCTCAACTAAATAAAGCTGAGCTTCAACCTTCTGCTCCAAATTACCATTTTAAAAAATGCAATAGGCTTTTCCGGCCTACTAAAGGTGTCTGTCTGTGTGCCCCTGCCTGGTGTTGTCCTCAACTAAATAAAGCTGAGCTTCAACCTTCCGGCTCTCATTAAGTGGTTTTAAAAAAAAAAAAGGGTGGTTAGGGCCTACTAACGGCTTCTGCCCCTCCCTGGTGTTGCCCTAAACTAAATAAAGCTGAGCTTCAACCTTCTGCTCCAAATTACCATTTTAAAAAATGCAATAGGCTTTTCCGGCCTACTAAAGGTGTCTGTCTGTGTGCCCCTGCCTGGTGTTGTCCTCAACTAAATAAAGCTGAGCTTCAACCTTCCGGCTCTCATTAAGTGGTTTTAAAAAAAAAAAAGGGTGGTTAGGGCCTACTAACGGCTTCTGCCCCTCCCTGGTGTTGCCCTCAACTAAATAAAGCTGAGCTTCAACCTTCTGCTCCAAATTACCATTTTAAAAAATGCAATAGGCTTTTCCGGCCTACTAAAGGTGTCTGTCTGTGTGCCCCTGCCTGGTGTTGCCCTCAACTAAATAAAGCTGAGCTTCAACCTTCTGCTCCAAATTACCATTTTAAAAAATGCAATAGGCTTTTCCGGCCTACTAAAGGTGTCTGTCTGTGTGCCCCTGCCTGGTGTTGTCCTCAACTAAATAAAGCTGAGCTTCAACCTTCCGGCTCTCATTAAGTGGTTTTAAAAAAAAAAAAAAATGGTGGTTAGGGCCTACTAACGGCTTCTGCCCCTCCCTGGTGTTGCCCTAAACTAAATAAAGCTGAGCTTCAACCTTCTGCTCCAAATTACCATTTTAAAAAATGCAATAGGCTTTTCCGGCCTACTAAAGGTGTCTGTCTGTGTGCCCCTCCCTGGTGTTGTCCTCAACTGAACAAAGCTGAGCTTCCACATTCTGGCTTTCGCCCTATACTATCAGATATTAAACTGCATTTGGCCTACTAGTGTGGTTAGGCCCTTGAAACAGTGTCTGCTGCTCTTGGGTTTGCTACTCCACTGAACAAAGCAATGCCGCCTGTTTAGTCCTGTTACCAATTTTGAACTGCATGTAGCCTACTTTATTCTTTGGCCCTATATCTGTTTCCTCCTCATCCTGCCCATTGCCCAGCCACTGCTAAATGAGTCTGCTGGTACATTGACCTAGACCACTACATTCCCCTTGTACTCTACACAGCCAGAATCTGACCCTGCTGAAAGTAAGGTTCCCCTTCCCGCATGTTATACCACCTTACACAGGGACAAAGAGGAAGGTGCAGATGAAAGTGCAGGTTCCTTCATCAGGTGGGGGGGCATACTCGTTGGCGACGTCACTGGCACAGGGCCCCTCAGAGTACGCAAAAGTGTCGCTGCTGGTGGGAGGCGCCCCCGCCATGCAAACACACCGCCGTACTTTGAGGGGCCCTGTGCCAGTGGCAATGCGAACGAGTGGGCCCCCCCCTGCTTGCTCAGGATCACAGCACTTGCAACTTTTAAATACTTACCTTTCCCTGCAACACCGCCGTGACGTAGTCCGCATTTCCTGGGCCCACGAAAAACTTGAGCCAGCCCTACTCCCCCCACAACTTTCCCCCAATTCCCTATGCCCAACTATTATTATACAGTTAATTAAGATTGGCAAGCTTCAGAAACAAGAATGGATGTTTTTGGCATTAAAATGGGCACTGTAGGTGTTTTCCTGGCCTCCACTCACTGCCGACTATGCTTCCCCATTGACTTGCATTGGGTTTCGTGTTTCGGTCGATCCCCGACTTTTAGCGATAATCGGCCGACTGCACTCGACTCGACTCTGGACAAAATCGGGTTTCCCAAAACCCTACTCGATCTTAAAAAAATGAAAGTCGCTCAACCCTAGTCCTCACGTAAGCGTAACAATTGTAGACTCTTGTGGTGGGCATTACAGAAATCTGATTTGATGAAAGGGATGACTTGGTGACAAACATAGAGGGATCTACTACATGCAGAAATGACAGGAAAGGCAAAAAAATGTGTAACAGGTGTGTATTTTCATTAAATCCAACTTAAGGGTGGCATTCACTTCTTAAAGCATGGGCAAGTTACCATGTTTCATAGTTATATGGCCCTCACAATGGTGCAATGGTGTATATCTCTTGCAAAGGTGTTTACCTTTGGATGTGTGCAATTGAATACTTAACACACCAAAACCTTTTATATGCAAAGTACAGCATTGGGTGGTGTGTTTCTTTTTATTATGGTCATTCAAAGCTACAGCTCTTCTCACAAAAAACGAGCCCTCTTATGGATTTGTAAAAAAAAAAGTGGTGACTGTTTGAAAAAGGGTGGGAAAAAATAAAAAAGCAAAAACAAAAATTGGCTATGTCTTTAAGGGGTTAATCACTGCCGTAAAAAGGCATTAAAGGGTTATTATCATTTAGGGGTTAAGGTTAATTGATGATCTATTTTGTTGCTACATTGTCATTATTATCAGCCACCTCCTCATTCACACCTGAATGCCCTTAACTGGGGATATATTCACATGCAGGCGTCTGCTACAGACGCAGTCTGCTGCATTTCATCTTTTATCTTCCATCTTTTAAATTACATCTTTTTAATTATGAATTTGAATTAGACTGAATTCGAGTGGAATTGACTGGAAGGTAACAGAACACCAACCTCTACAATGTTTCGGTTTCTTTTCTCATTCAACCCCATACTACTTTCCTTCTTACAATCTCCTGCAATCCCTCCACCTTGTAAGGAACTAGTCATTTCTTCCTCCATCCTCCCCAGCCATCTCACCTTATCCTCAGAACTGTTCCTCCACATACAATCTTTTTTCTCCAGACACACACGGCCACATCATGTCCTATCCTGCTCCCACCTTCTAACGCTCTGTCTGCTACTCCTCATTGCCGGTGATGTATCCCCAAATCCCGGCCCACCTCAACACATCCCCACGCTCATTTCTAACCCCCTACCTCGATCCTCCGCACGTTTTCCAAACCATGACAACCTCATACCCATTCATCCAGCCCCCACTCCCCCGGTCCCCTTACCTGGAGCACTATGGAACGCACGCTCCGTCTGCAACAAACTGCCATTTATCCATGACCTCTTCATCACCAACAAACTCTCCTTCCTTGGCATCACGGAAACCTGGCTCACCCCCTCTGACTCATCCTCTCCAGCTGCGCTTTCCTACGGCGGTCTCCACCTCTCTCACACCTCTCGCTCCACCAACAAACGTGGTGGAGGGGTTGGCTTGCTCCTGTCTGACACCTGCTCCTTCACTCCAATCCCGCTACCACCCTCCGCTACTCTTCCCTCATTTGAGGTGCACTCCATCCGCATCTATTCCCCCTCCAACCTCCAGCTGGCTGTCATCTACCGCCCCCCAGAACTAGCCATCTCCACCTTTCTCGACCACTTCACCACATGGCTACTTCATTTCCTCTCTGTTGACATCCCCACTATCATCATGGGTGATTTCAACATCCCGATTGACACTTCCACCTCAGCTGCCTCTAAACTTTTATCACTGACTGCCTCCTTTGGCCTCACTCAATGGTCCTCTGAGGCCACTCACAAAGATGGCCACACGCTGGACCTCGTCTTCACCCGCCTCTGCTCCCTTGCTAATCTCACTAACTCACCCCTCCCCCTGTCTGACCACAACCTACTGACATTCTCTTCCCTCTCCTCTCCTAGTGTGCAACCCCCACTCCACGAACTCCCTCGCAGAAATCTCAAACATCTCAACTTACAATCACTCTCTGAGTCCCTTCTCCCTCTTACCGACATAGCCTCCCTTCATGACACAAATGCTGCTGCTGCTTTTTATAACGCCACAATAACAGCAACACTCAATTCGGCCGCCCCGCTCATGCATAGCAAAACTCGTACAGTCAACAGGCAGCCCTGGTTGACCAGCCTGACTAAAGAACTGAGACGGGCTTCCAGGATCGCTGAGCGAAGATGGAAGCGATCCCGCTCTGCTGACCACTTCACCGCATACAAGCAGTCCCTCGCCAGCTTCAAGTCCGCGCTCACTGCCGCAAAACAAACTTACTTCTCATCTCTCATATCCTCCCTGTCTCACAACCCTAAACAGCTTTTCAACACTTTCAATTCTCTACTCCGTCCCCCTGCACCCCCTCCCTCCCCTCTCATTTCTGCTGAAGATTTTGCCTCTTTCTTTAAACAGAAGTTCGATACGATCAGAGAAAGCTTTGGCCCACAGCGCCCACTGCCCCTCTTAGCTGCTCACCCCTGCTCCTCCAAAACCAGCTTCTCCACCATGACAGAAGATCAGCTCTCCACCCTGCTGTCGAGATCACACCTCACCACCTGCACGCTCGACCCGCTCCCATCTCACCTCATCCCTAACCTTTCCACGGTCTTCATCCCAACCCTAACGCACCTCTTCAACCTCTCACTCACAACAGGTGTCACCAGCTCATCCTTCAAACATGCCAAGATCACACCCATCCTCAAAAAGCCCTCCCTCGACCCATCCTCTGTGTCTAGCTATCGCCCGATATCTCTTCTTCCTTATGCCTCCAAATTGCTGGAGCAACACATCCATCTTGAACTGTCCTCTCACCTCTCCTCCTGCTCCCTCTTTGATCGATTACAATCTGGCTTCCGTTCCCATCACTCAACTGAAACTGCCCTAACTAAAGTCACCAATGACCTACTAACTGCCAGGAACAAGCGACACTACTCTGTCCTCCTTCTCCTGGACCTGTCTTCTGCCTTTGACACTGTGGACCACTCCCTTCTGCTACAAATCCTCTCATCTCTTGGCATCACAGACTTGGCCCTTTCCTGGATCTCATCATATCTGACAGATCGGACATTCAGTGTCTCCCTCCGCCACACCACCTCCTCACCTCGCCCCTTGTCAGTCGGTGTTCCTCAAGGCTCTGTTCTAGGACCCCTACTCTTCTCCATCTACACCTTCGGTCTGGGACAGCTCATAGAATCCCACGGTATGCAGTACCATCTCTATGCTGATGACACGCAGATCTACCTATCCGGACCTGACCTCACCTCCTTACTTACCAAAATCCCGCACTGTCTGTCTGCTATTTCAGCCTTCTTTTCTGCTCGCTTTCTACAACTGAACATGGACAAAACAGAATTCATCATCTTTCCCCCATCTCACTCTACCCCTCCACCAGACCTATCCATCAATGTCAATGGCTGCTCACTTTCCCCAGTCCCACACGCCCGGTGCCTCGGGGTGATCCTCGACTCTGCCCTCTCTTTCAAGCCACATATCCAAGCCCTTGCCTCCTCCTGCCGCCTCAAACTCAAAAACATTTCCCGGATCCGCGCATTCCTTGACCATGACACCACAAAAACACTAGTGCATGCCCTTATCATCTCCCGCCTCGACTACTGCAACCTCCTACTCTCTGGACTCCCCTCTAGCACTCTGGCACCACTCCAATCCATCCTACACTCTGCTGCTCGAGTAATCTACCTGTCTCCCCGCTATTCCCCAGCCTCTCCCCTATGCCAAGCCCTTCACTGGCTTCCTATTGCCCAGAGACTCCAGTTCAAAACCCTCACAATGACCTACAAAGCCATCCACAACCTATCTCCTCCATACATCTGTGACATGATCTCCCGGTACCTACCAACACGCAACCTCCGATCCTCTCAAGACCTCCTTCTCTACTCCCCTCTCATCTCTTCTTCCCACAACCGCATCCAAGACTTCTCCCGTGCTTCCCCCATACTCTGGAACTCTCTACCCCAGCACATCAGACTCTCGCCTACCATAGAAACTTTCAAAAAGAACCTGAAGACTCACCTCTTCCAACAAGCCTACAGCCTGCAGTGATCCTGAACCTACTGAACCGCCGCACAACCAGCTCTGCCCTCTCCTAGTGTATCATCACCCATCCCCTGCAGATTGTGAGCCCTCGCGGGCAGGGTCCTCCCTCCTTATGTACCCGTGTGCCTTGTTTTTTTTTGCTCATGTCTAATGTATTTGTCTATATTTGCCCCGTATTTCACATGTAAAGCGCCATGGAATAAATGGCGCTATAAAAATGAATAATAATAATAATAATTATTAGAGAAAGTGTCTTCTGCGGCCACATTCATTCACATGTCATTATAGCTTCCATTGCTGAGCAGTAGAACCAGCTTTAGACAATGTAGAGCCCTAAGCAAAAGTGACAAAGTGGGGCCCCAACTACTAACATATTGCACTGTAACAAGGGCGATCGAGGGGGGGTGTAGTTGTGGCCGAGTTATTTAAAGGTACAGTTCACAGAGTCCACTGAGCAAACGGTCAGTGAGCACCCCCGGCCCCTTGTACATACAATAGGCAGAACTGACACAGCTTCTTCCCACGGGTTACCTTACCTTCCTTTGGGTCACAGCAATCCAGGCAGTAAAGGTCCACGAACACAGCTGTAGTCCAACAGGGAATAACTTTTCATTAAACGATGATGAAGAGGAAAGGAAAAGACAAGTTCAACACTGGCTTCCTGCTCTCTCCCTGACGCTTGCTGTGGCCGTATCCACAACGGCTGCAGTAGCCGAAGTTTGCAGAAGTCCACTCGTTGGGATCTGGGCACTTAGAACCCCTTTAGCGAGGGGCCCCTCCAAAGTCCTGGAGACCAGTTTTGCAGTTCTTAAATCCTTGAATCCTTGAGTCCTTTTTGAGCCTAGGGCAACAGATCTCTCTCATCTGGGAGTCTGGCAATGCCCCATCTCCTCAGCAATCTGCCTGGGCAAATGTACCAGAGCGTGTGACTAGGAGCAGCAGCTTCCTGTTCCCTCTCTGCTGCTGGCCTAGCCCACTAAATTAACTAGCTCTTTCCCTAACTCTACCACATAAGCATCGACTTAGCATGTACATGTAATGACCAGAGGTCCGAATAAGATCCAGTGAGTCACAAACCAAGACTAAGGCAGAAATCTCCAAACGGTATTTACTCAAAGGCAAAATAATAAAGGTAATATGGAGAATATTAAAGTAGATGCACCCCAAAGATACACCAGCTCAGCATCAGCTGAAATCACTGTCCCTCTCCAAGGTCTCCTGAGAACTGTATGCTACAAAAGACTAGTAAGAAATTTACCTAACAAGGAAACTAAAACAGGAACAAGTGTAAATTGATTGTAATGTTATAAAGGGAGTCCCTGGAACGGCACACTGAGTATAACTTACACAACTCTAATATTAGATACACCTCTAAAGTAACAATTAAACACTGCGCAGGGATACCCGGGTATCTATGACTATTGGTACCGTATCCTGAGATAGATCTCCTCTCAGGTAAGAATCCGCACAGGCTGCAGCCCAGTCTATATCTTCAGCGCCAATAAGTTACAGCAAGCTCCTCTTGTCTGATCGGCGGATGCCGAGCCCAAACGCCGGGGACTTAGTTAGTGGCCTCACGATATTGTCTCTTCTTCTGTAGCTTCTAGGAATGCTTCCATGACAACCCGTCAGTCTCTGTATCAGCAATCGGTCAGACTTGTTTCTCCAATCAATGCACAGGGAATCACAGACTCTCAAACACGTAGTGGGTCTTTAGTCAAGTCTCAGTCTTTTTAGATAATGGATTAGCTCTTCTTCAGAATACGCTGGCAACGAAGTCTCTCAAAGGTTAACAAAAGATTGGCTCTTCTCCAGGGGAACGTTAGCAAGACTAAGTCTCTCCACAGCTTCTTTTCTCTACACACTCGCAGTAAAGTCCACACACTGACTCCTTGCAATATCACCGCAGCTTCTGTCTTCTCTTCCCGCACTTTTTCTCTCACTTCCTTGTTTCATTTTTACACAGAAGACACCAGACCCCACCCACCAGCCCAGATTGTCTCCGGGATTCTGGCAGTATCAGAATTTGTCCCTTGCTGCAGCAGGCAGAAACCACAGGGTCCTAGTGCTCTCTCAGTGTGACTACAGTTCACCCTCTTACATGCCACCCCACTAGAGGTTGGCGTCCTCGACACACCTTCCCACTCAAATTCATCCTGAGCATATCGCTGAGGCGGTATTCCTGCCGTAGATCGTGTAGTTCTCCTGAGTCCTACATCAACAGGTGCAACCCTAGAGGGAGCTAAAGTCTCTTCCGTGATCGTGTTAGTGGGCGCAAGTGGAGTTGCCTCCTTCCGCGGCTCGATGTTCCGCGATACAGCGTCAGGACCAAGCAGTTGACCTGATGCGCTCTCCTCAACAGCATCCGCCACATTCTCAACATTCTCATCACACGAGGCAAGATTGGTCACAGGGGGCAAATAAGCAGGCGCAGGAATAAGCACACCATCAAACTCAAGATCATTCAGAGTTCCCGCCCCTTGGGACATGGCCTCTGGCTCTGGGGGAATAGGCGCCGAATCTTCAAACCAGCACCGTTGTAGCATGTTACGGTGCAAATTACGGGTTGGCCCCCCTGTCCCCACCGGTTCAACTTCGTACACTGGAATCTCAGGATTCACTTGTTTTTTTATCAGATACGGTATCGCCTCCCATCGGTCACTCAGCTTTCCTGACCGTCGCTTTGTCCTCACCAACACTCTGTCTCCCGGAGAGAACAATTCTGTTTGCACGGGTCGCGTGTCCCTATGAACCACCTGGCGAAGACGGTCGCCCACCACCTGATGCACCACCCTTAACCGTCGCCGATGTTCTCGTACCCACTCGGATGCAGTCCGGGGGGGAACGGAGGAGGGATCTGGCATGTTCAAATCCTCAATGTCTCGGCCAGGTCTACCAAACATCAACATGTGTGGCGAGTAACCAGTAGTACTGTGCACCCTGTTATTGTAAGCCCACATCAATTCGGGGAGATACTCAGGCCAGCATGTCTGTTGCTGACTCTCTAAGGACCGCAACATTTGCAACAAGGTCCGATTAAAACGCTCACATGCCCCGTTACCCTGAGGGTGGTAAGGCGTTGTTCTCGACTGCTCGATACCATAGAGCTGGTGCAACTCTTTCATCAGCGTCCCCTGAAAGCAGGCCCCTTGATCTGAATGTATTCTCTGCGGACACCCGAACACTTGGAAGAAATGTCGGCACACTGCCTCAGCCGCCGACTTGGCCGTCTGATCTCTTGTCGGCACCGCTACAGCATACTTGGTAAAGTGATCTGTCATCACCAGGCAATAGGAGTACCCTGACGTAGAGTACCCTATCAACACGTAGTCAATCATGAGTAGCTCCAGCGGAGCTGAAGTTTTAATAGATTGTGTGGGAGCCCGCTGCTCAGGGCTTTTGTTGAGCCCACAAATTCGGCACTGCCGACACGCGTCGGCCACCATCCCTCCCAACTCAGGGCAGTAGAGGACTCGCTGCAACCACTGGAGTGTCTTTTCACTTCCAAAATGGGCCCCCTTCTCATGCGCCTCACGAGCGACCACTGGACCCATCCCCACAGGGATTATCAGTTGGTACCGATGCTGCAGCTCCGATGGCAGGTACACCTTACGATACAAAAGACCTTGTTCCACACACAATTTATCCCATTGTCGAAGGAGTTTCATTCCTTCCATGGACAACTGAGCCTTGTCCTCTGCACTGGGCCAGGCCTTGTTTTGTACCCAACGGCGCACAAGTGCAACGTCCGGACACTCATCCTGGACTCTTATCCAATCTGAGGATGTTTTACCCAGGACACAGGGCATCCCAGTGGCCACCCCACTTGAGTGTACCACACTTTGGAAGATAGGTATCTGCCCCAAAACTGGAGTTTCAGTGTCCTCCAGTTGTTCGTCAACATCTTCCCCTGATGACCCAAGGGGCACTCTTGACAATGCATCTGCATTGCCGTTTTCTCGACCAGAACGAAATTTAATGCGGTAATTGAACTTGGCTAGTCTGGCGACCCACCGCTGCTCCAACGCCCCAAGTTTTGCATTCTCTAAGTGAGCTAGCGGGTTGTTATCTGTCATGACTAGCACCTCCGCTCCTGTTAGATACTCGGCGAAGCGTTCTGTCATTGCCCACACCAGGGCCAGCAATTCCAGCCGGAATGAGCTGTAGTTAGCCGGATTTCGCTCGGAGTCTCTTAAAGATCTGCTACCATAAGAAATCACTCGCTCTCGGCCGTCCTGCACCTGTGCTAGCACTGCCCCCAACCCATGAAGACTACCATCGGTATACAACAAAAAAGGGGTGTCAAACCGGGCGTAGGCCAGCAATGGGGCACTCGTTAGGGCGGTTTTCACTTCATCAAATGCCTTTTTCTGTAGGGGCCCCCATGGGATGGGGCGATTTCGAGGACCCAGCGCTGTCCCTCTCAAAAGTTCATTCAAGGGACTCACCACTTGTGAGAATTTAGGCACAAACCGCCGATAGTATCCTGCTAGACCCAGGAAGGCCCGCACTTCTCGCAAGTCACAAGGAGGTGGCCACTCTTGTACCGCCTTGATCTTACTGTCTAAAGGTAGTACCCCGTCCGGGGTCACCAAATGCCCCAAATATTCAATCTGGTTTCGTAACAGTTGACATTTTTTTGGCTTTATTTTCAGGCCGTAGCTCTTGAGCCGCCGGAGAACTTGACGCAGCTTCTCCAGATGATCTTCAAATGAGGTTCCGAACACCACAATGTCATCTAGATATATCAAGACTGATTCAAAATTTAGATCGCCCAAGCAATGTTCCATCAGGCGTTGGAAGGTTCCCGGGGCGGTAGCGAGGCCAAAGGGCATCCGGTTGAACTCGAAGAGCCCCATTGGCAAGACAAACGCCGTCTTGGCCCGATCTTTTTCAGCCATTGGGACCTGCCAGTACCCGCTTGCCAAATCCAACGTTGAGAAATACTTGGCCCGACCCAGGGCCGACAGGGATTCTTCAATACGGGGTAAAGGATATGCGTCCCGTACGGTGTGGGCGTTCAATTTTCGATAGTCCACACAAAATCGGAGTGTCCCATCCTTCTTGCGGACCAAGACTACAGGAGCCGCCCAGGGACTCCGGCTCTCTCGGATCACTTGGTTGTCCAGCATACTGGCCACCATGCTCTTCACCTCTTGATAAAGAGCTGGAGGAATTTGCCGATATCTTTCTCTAATGGGTGGAGTATCCCCCGTTGGAATCTCATGCTCAATCATCTGGGTACACCCGAAATCCTCTCCATGTCGGGAAAAGGTCTCTTGATGTTCCCACAAAACTCTCTCCAACTGCTCCAACTGCGCGGGAGTCAGCTTCTCCCGATCCACTCCCATCTGTTCCATGATCACATGACCATTCCATTCCTCCGTAGGAGGCTCAGCCCGGCCTACCTCGACCGCAAAGGTCCAGGATGACTGTTGGTCTGGTCGCAGTTCGAATCCGGCATTTTCCGGCACCTTTTCTGCCGGCACGAACAGTTCAGCCAGTATGGTTCCAGCAGGAATTGCAACAGCTTCATCTAAAACATTGATGCATCGGACCGGCACTCGTCCATTCTTCACAATCGCCAGAGACCGGGCCACATGTACCTTGGCGAATGAGGAACCCTCTCGGACGGGCTCAAGTAGCACTTCAAGCCCATTCAATCTCTGTGCAGCTCCCACAGGCAGCATTAAGAGTTCCTCTTGTCTTGGTCCCAGCAGGATCGGGGCCCTCGATGGCACTCGGACCCGGCCCACCCGGCCGCCTGGGACCGCACTTTTCAGCAAGTCGCAACTCAGCACTAGACGGTGTAGAATTCTCTGTGTGGGTCGGTGTTTTGTCGCACGGGCCCAGTATCGGGGTCCTTCACTGGCATACATCTGGTGATTCAAGTCTCGCAGCACGTTCATTCCGAGCGTCACTTCCATCCCTCTTCTAGGGGGGTGATCCACCAGTACTACCCCTTTCTGCCCCAGCTCTTGACCAAACATTTTTAGTTGCATCCACACGATTCCCTTGACTGACAGTTGACCATTATTTGCGGCGGTCAGTCGTATCACTCGGCCATCCTCTGGAATCACTAGTCGACTGAAGTATCTCTCATATATTTCTAGTGGCATTATAGTACATTCGGATCCCGTGTCAACCAAGCACCTCATCTTCCGCCCTTCAAATTCTGCTTCTATCACTGGACTACATGCAAACAAATCTTGCTCATTCCGTCGAGGGCTTTGTGTGAGTGGGGCCGCTGCTGCTTGCCCTCTCATGGCAGCGGCCGGAAGTTTAAAGCTGGCGACGGAGTTTCTGGGGCTGCAAGCGTCCAGCAGTAACGAGAGATGTGTCCCTGGCGTCCACACTTCCAGCAGGTGATTGCTCCTCGTGGACGAGGGCTTGACTCATTCTGATAGGACGACCTGGCCGTCCGTGGGGTCACCGTTCCAGGGGGTGGGGCAGGAGGCCCCCGTGAGGGGGTAGAGGCGGGATCAACTGTCAGTTGAGACAATTTCAGCCTCAACTCCTTCACCTCAGCACGCAAAGCTTGTACCACGCTCACCAGCCCCTCTCCCCCTGACCCTGATGACCCACCTTCTTCCAGCTGGGCACTGTTCACTGACCCCTCGGGCACATGGGCAGATTTCTCTTCCCTTTCCACTGCAGCTCGGTAAATCTGCCAGAAGGATAATTCTGGTGCAGCCCGGGCCATTTCCAACAGTTTGTCCCGGAGAAGTCTATTAGCTAAACCGGTGATGAATTGATCCCGCAGCAAGCGGTCTACCTCCCGGAACGCTCCCATGGCCCCCTGGTCTAGTCGCTGCATCTCATTCAGCGTCTCTTGCAAGATATTAGAGTACTGCATTAGGGACTCACACTCTCTCTGGGGGCGATTAAAGAATAGGGACCGAAGCTGGGCCACACGCGCTCGGCCCCCCAAACTCCCCTCTAACAGTTCCAAAATCTTTTCTAACGTATCCCTCTCTGATTCTGGGCGCACCATCACCATACGTCTAATATCGCCCTCCAGTGCATTTAATGCCAGCTTAGCGCGTAACGCGGGGGTCAAATTACACATGCGCAGAATACTCCGGATTCTCTCAGCCCAATCTTGCAACGCCATATTGCGCCCGTCGTATTTCGGCATGTGCTGAAGTAAAGCTCCTACAGGCACATACCCTCCCGAAATCGCCGCGGCTGCCAGGGGAACCCCAACCCCCGAGGAGGATGCGGATACAGCGGGGTCATTTCTACCCTCGCCCTCGTCCATGACAAACACTGGATCCTGCCGACTACGCCAAAAATGTAATGACCAGAGGTCCGAATAAGATCCAGTGAGTCACAAACCAAGACTAAGGCAGAAATCTCCAAACGGTATTTACTCAAAGGCAAAATAATAAAGGTAATATGGAGAATATTAAAGTAGATGCACCCCAAAGATACACCAGCTCAGCATCAGCTGAAATCACTGTGCCTCTCCAAGGTCTCCTGAGAACTGTATGCTACAAAAGACTAGTAAGAAATTTACCTAACAAGGAAACTAAAACAGGAACAAGTGTAAATTGATTGTAATGTTATAAAGGGAGTCCCTGGAACGGCACACTGAGTATAACTTACACAACTCTAATATTAGATACACCTCTAAAGTAACAATTAAACACTCTGCGCAGGGATACCCGGGTATCTATGACTATTGGTACCTAGTGTTGAGCGATACCGTCCGATACTTGAAAGTATCGGTATCGGAAAGTATCGGCCGATACCGGCAAAGTATCGGATCCAATCCGATACCGATACCCGATACCAATACAAGTCAATGGGACTCAAGTATCGGACGGTATTCCTGATGGTTCCCAGGGTCTGAAGGAGAGGAAACTCTCCTTCAGGCCCTGGGATCCATATAAATGTGTAAAAGAAAGAATTAAAATAAAAAATATCGCTATACTCACCTGTCCGACGCAGCCTGGACCTTAGCGAGGGAACCGGCAGCGTTGTTTGTTTAAAATTCGCGCTTTTACTTGGTTACGTGAAGTCCCGGCTTGTGATTGGTCAGGGCGGCCATGTTGCCGGGACGTGGACCAATCACAGCAAGCCGTGACGAAATTACGTCACGGCTTGCTGTGATTGGTCCGCGTCCCGGCAACATGGCCGCCATTAACCAATCACAAGCCGTGACGTCACGGGAGGCTGGACACGCGCGCTTTTTAAAAAGCGCGCGTGTCCAGCCTCCAGTGACGTCCCGGCTTATGATTGGTCACGGCGCCATGTTGCCGGGACGCGGACCAATCACAGCAAGCCGTGACGAAATTACGTCACGGCTTGCTGTGATTGGTCCGCGTCCCGGCAACATGGCCGCCATTAACCAATCACAAGCCGTGACGTCACGGGAGGCTGGACACGCGCGCTTTTTAAAATGGGCGCGTGTCCAGCCTCCCGTGACGTCCCGGCTTGTGATTGGTTGCGCCGCGGTCAACCAATCACAAGCCGGGAGGCTGGACACGCGCGCATTTTAAAATTTTAAAATGCGCGCGTGTCCAGCCTCCCGGCTTGTGATTGGTTGATCGCGGCGCAACCAATCACAAGCCGGGACGTCACGGGAGGCTGGACACGCGCCCATTTTAAAATGCGCGCGTGTCCAGCCTCCCGTGATGTCACGGCTTGTGATTGGTTGCGTCTCCCATGTGACTGCGACGCAACCAATCACAAAGCCGGGACGTAATTTTAAAATCCTTAAGGACCTGAAATTACGTCACGGCTTGCTGTGATTGGTTGCGTCGCCCATGTGACTGCGACGCAACCAATCACAACGCCGGAACGTAATTTTAAAATCCTGAAGGACCTGAAATTACGTCACGGCTTGCTGTGATTGGTTGCGTCCCGGTCACATGGGCGGCACGCAACCAATCACAAGCCGGGACTCACGTAAAGGAAAGAAAAGCGCGAATTTTAAACAATGAACGCTGCTGCTTCCCTCGGTAAGGTGCAGGCTGCGTCGGAGAGGTGAGTATAGCAATATTTTTTATTTTAATTCTCTCTTTTACACATTTTTACATTAATGTTGTTTCGATACCGATACCCGATATCACAAAAATATCGGATCTCGGTATCGGAATTCCGATACAGCAAGTATCGGCCGATACCCGATACTTGCAGTATCGGAATGCTCAACACTATTGGTACCGTATCCTGAGATAGATCTCCTCTCAGGTAAGAATCCGCACAGGCTGCAGCCCAGTCTATATCTTCAGCGCCAATAAGTTACAGCAAGCTCCTCTTGTCTGATCGGCGGATGCCGAGCCCAAACGCCGGGGACTTAGTTAGTGGCCTCACGATATTGTCTCTTCTTCTGTAGCTTCTAGGAATGCTTCCATGACAACCCGTCAGTCTCTGTATCAGCAATCGGTCAGACTTGTTTCTCCAATCAATGCACAGGGAATCACAGACTCTCAAACACGTAGTGGGTCTTTAGTCAAGTCTCAGTCTTTTTAGATAATGAATTAGCTCTTCTTCAGAATACGCTGGCAACGAAGTCTCTCAAAGGTTAACAAAAGATTGGCTCTTCTCCAGGGAAACGTTAGCAAGACTAAGTCTCTCCACAGCTTCTTTTCTCTACACACTCGCAGTAAAGTCCACACACTGACTCCTTGCAATATCACCGCAGCTTCTGTCTTCTCTTCCCGCACTTTTTCTCTCACTTCCTTGTTTCATTTTTACACAGAAGACACCACACCCCACCCACCAGCCCAGATTGTCTCCGGGATTCTGGCAGTATCAGAATTTGTCCCTTGCTGCAGCAGGCAGAAACCACAGGGTCCTAGTGCTCTCTCAGTGTGACTACAGTTCACCCTCTTACATACATATTACCAACAGTAGTTAACCCCTTAACGACCGCCGATACGCCTTTTAACGGCGGCCGCTAAGGGTACTTAAACCACAGCGCCGTTAATTAACGGCGCTGTGGAAAAAGTGAATAGCGCCCCCCAGAGTCGGATTTTCTCTGGGGTCTCGGTTGCCGAGGGTAGCCGAGACCCCAGAGAACATGATTCGGGGGTTTTTTACCGACCCCCGAGTTGCGATCGCCGGTAATTAACCGTTTACCGGCGGTCGCAACAAAAAAAAAAAAAACGCGATTTGCCGTTTAATTTCTCTGTCCTCCGATGTGATCGCACATCGGAGGACAGAGAAATGTGGTCCCCGATGGCCCCCAATAGCCCCCCAATACTTACCTACCTCCCCCGGTGCTCCTCGTGTCTCCCCATGGGCGCCGCCATCTTTTTTCCGGGAAAAAATGGCGGGCGCACGCGCAGTGCGCCCGCCGCCCGGCACCCGGATGTTCTTTGGGGTCTCGGCTGCCGGGGGTAGCCGAGACCCCAAAGAACATGATCGGGGTCGATTTGCACCGACCCCTGCTTTGCGATCGCCGGTAATTAACAGTTTACCGGCGACCGCAAAAAAAAAAAAAAAAAAAGCGATCAGTTATTTCTCTGTCCTCTGATGTGATCGCACATCAGAGGACAGAGAAATAGGGGGATTCGGGGACCCTAACATACTCACCCGGTGTCCCTGGGTCCTCTTCTGTCTTCTCCTGCCAGCCGGCTTTTTCATCATGGCGGGCGCATGCGCAGTGCGCCCGCCATCTGCTGCCATCTGCCGGCCGGCAGGAGAAGACAAGTTGGGGCTAAAATTAGGGTTAGGGTTAGGGTTAGGGTTAGAGTTAGGGTTAGGGTTAGGGTTAGAGTTAGGGTTAGGGTTGGGGCTAAATTTAGGGTTAGGGTTAGGGCTAGGGTTAGGGTTAGGCTACTTTCACACTAGCGTTTTTTGGCTTCCGTCGCAATGCGTCGTTGGAGAAAAAACGCATCCTGCAAAAGTGCTTGCAGGATGCGTTTTTTCTCCATTGGCTTGCATTAGCGACGCATTGCGACGGATTGCCACATGTCGCATCCGTCGTGCGACGGATGCGTCGTGCTTCGGCGGACCGTCGACACAAAAAAAACTACATGTAACTTTTTTGTGCGACGTGTCCCACATATTTCAGTGCCACGTGCCACGTATTTAAGTGACACGTGCCACGTATCAAAGTGCCACGTGCCACATATTTCAGTGCCACGTATCAAAGTGCCACGTGCCACGTATCAAAGTGCCACGTGCCACGTATCAAAGTGCCACGTGCCACGTATCAAAGTGCCACGTGCCACGTATCAAAGTGCCACGTGCCACATATTTCAGTGCCACGTGCCACGTATCAAAGTGCCACGTGCCACGTATCAAAGTGCCACGTGCCACATCTTTCAGTGCCACGTGCCACGTATTTAAGAGACACGTGCCACGTATCAAAGTGCCACGTGCCACATATTTCAGTGCCACGTGCCACGTATTTAAGTGACACGTGCCACGTATCAAAGTGCCACGTGCCACATATTTCAGTGCCACGTATCAAAGTGCCACGTGCCACGTATCAAAGTGCCACGTGCCACGTATCAAAGTGCCACGTGCCACGTATCAAAGTGCCACGTGCCACATATTTCAGTGCCACGTGCCACGTATCAAAGTGCCACGTGCCACGTATCAAAGTGCCACGTGCCACATCTTTCAGTGCCACGTGCCACGTATTTAAGTGACACGTGCCACGTATCAAAGTGCCACGTATCACGTATTTCAGTGCCACGTATTTAAGTGACACGTATCACGTATAAGTGCCACGTGTCACGTATTTAATTGCCACATATTTAAGTGCCACGTATCAAGATTTTCCATGGAGAACAGACACATCCAGAGATATGTCTGCTCTCCACGGCTGCAGCAACACACTGACAGGAGCCATAGTTCCTGTCGGTGTGTCACTGCGCATGCGCGAGCGAGTTTACCGGCGGTCATTGACCCCGGCACTCTCGCTTAACGGCAGTGCTGCGTGGGAAAGTTCAACGCAGCTGTACTGCTGTTAACCGAGACGCCGGAGTCATTGAACTCCGGAACAGTACGCGATACACTGCTAGGAGCTTCGCTCCTGGCAGTGTATCGCCGGAGAGCAGCCGATCGGCGTGGGACACTCGTTTTATGGATTCTGCGGACAGGGAGTATGAATTTGGTTTATTATTTTTGGATTTTTTCCTGGAGGATCGAGGGCTTCGCCTACAAGTGTGCTGTTGGTGAGTATATACTCTGTGTTATATGTTGTATGTACTGTGTGTCATGTATGTGTATTGTGTGTAGGTGTTTTGTGTAACTTTACAATTGTGCTAAGTCGCCGGACACAGGGACAACTCTCCCATCCTAATACCGGATGGGAGTAGTAGTCCCATACGGCGACTTAGCACAATGGTGGCACTAGCGTCGCATGGGGACACACACACGCACACACACGCACACACACGCACACACACACACACAGAAGGACTCCATGCTGCTTCACTGGGGGGCGGGGGCTTCCCTCTTCCTGTCCGACGTCACGTCCGGTCCTGGGTGTCAACCCCTCCGTACAAAGACGCCGACACCCAGGACAAAGGCGCTGTGTGTGGAAGGTAATATGGGGCCCTAGGGGGATACGCAGACACGCCGCTGCGTAAAGAATTGACATGTCAATTCTTTTTACGCCGGCGTGTTTGCAGACAAAAGCGCCGCGTTTTTTTGCGGTGTGTCTGAACGGCAAAGTGAATTTCTCATTCACTTTGCCGGCAGACGAAAATGACATTGCGCATTTTTGAAAAGCGCCCGCAAAATAGCGCTCAAAAATGCGCTATGTCTGAAAGTAGCCTAAGGCTTCTTTCACACTTGCGTCGGTACGGGGCGGTCGCAATGCGTCGGCCCGATGTACCGACGCACGTTGTGAAAATTGTGCACAACGTGGGCAGCGGATGCAGTTTTTCAACGCATCCGCTGCCCAGTCTATGTCCTGGGGAGGAGGGGGCAGAGTTACGGCCACGCATCCGCGGAAATGGCGGACGCGACGTACAAAAAAAAGGTTACATTGAACTTCTTTTGTGATGACGGGGGCTAAAGTTATGGTTAGGGTTGGGGCTAAAGTTAGGGTTGGGGCTAAAGTTAGGGTTAGAGTTGGGATTAGGGTTAGGGTTTGGATTAGGGTTGGGATTAGTGTTACGTTTGGGATTAGGGTTGGGATTAGGGTTAGGGTTGGGATTAGGGTTAGGGGTGTGTTGGATTTAGGGTTTTGATTAGGGTTATGGTTAGGGTTGAGATTAGGGCTGTTTTGGGGTTAGGGTTGTGATTATCGTTAGGGTTGTGATTAGGATTATGGATCGGGTTGAGATTAGGGTTAGGGCTGTGTTGGGGTTAGGGTTGGAGTTAGAATTGGGGGGTTTCCACTGTTTAGGTACATCAGGGGGTCTCCAAACACGACAGCCAATTTTGCGCTAAAAAAGTCAAATGGTACTCCCTCCCTTCTGAGCTCTGCCGTGCGCCCAAACAGTGGTTTACCCCCACATATGGGGCATCAGCGTACTCGGGATAAATTGGACAACAACTTTTGGGGTCCAATTTCTCCTGTTACCCTTGTGAAAATAAAAACTTGGGGGCTAAAAATCTTTTTTGTTGGAAAAAAATATATTTTTTTATTTTCACTACTCTGCATTATAAATTTCTGTGAAGCACTTGAGCTTTCAAAGTTCTCACCACATATCTAGATAAGTTCCTTAGGGGGTCTAGTTTCCAAAATTTGGTCACTTGTGGGGGTTTCTACTGTTTAGGTACATTAGGGGTCTGCAAACGCAACATAACGCCCGCAGACAATTCTATCAAAGTCTGCATTGCAAAATGGCGCTCCTTCCCTTCCGAGCTCTGCCGTGCGCCCAAACAGTGGTTTACCCCCACATATGGGGTACCAGCATACTCAGGACAAATTGGACAACAACTTTTGGGGTCAAATTTCTCTTGTTACCCTTGTGAAAATAAAAATTTGGGGGCTAAAAAAATCTTTTTTGTGGGAAAAAAAATATTTTTTATTTTCACTACTCTGCATTATAAACTTCTGTGAAGCACTTGGGCATTCAAAGTTCTCACCACATATCTAGATAAGTTCCTTGGGGGGTCTATTTTCCAAAATGGGGTCACTTGTTGGGGGTTTCTACTGTTTAGGTACATTAGGGGTCTGCAAAGGCAACATAACGCCCGCAGACAATTCTATCAAAGTCTGCATTCCAAAATGGCACTCCTTCCCTTCCGAGCTCTGCCATGCGCCCAAACAGTGGTTTACCCCCACATATGGGGTACCAGCGTACTCAGGACAAATTGGACAACAACTTTTGGGGTCCAGTTTCTCTTGTTACCCTTGTGAAAATAAAAACTTGGGGGCTAAAAAATCTTTATTGTTAAAAAATATATATTTTTTATTTTCACGACTCTGCATTATAAACTTCTGTGATGCACTTGGGCATTCAAAGTTCTCACTACACATCTAGATAAGTTCCATGGGGGGTCTAGTTTCCAAAATGGGGTCACTTTTGGGGGGTTTCTGCTGTTTAGGCACATCAGGGGCTCTCCAAACGCGACATGGCGTCCGATCTCAATTCCAGTCAATTTTGCATTGAAAAGTCAAATGGCGCTCCTTTGCTTCCGAGCTCAGCCATGCGCCCAAACAGTGGTTTACCCCCACATATGGGGTGTCGGCGTACTCAAGACAAATTGTACAACAGCTTCTGGGGTCCATTTTCTCCTGTTACCCTTGGTAAAATAAAAATTTGGAGGCAAAAAGATCATTTTTGTAGAAAAAATGCGATTTTTTTATTTTCACGGCTCTACGTTATAAACTTCTGTGAAGCACCTGGGGGTTTAAAGTGCTCACCACACATCTAGATAAGTTCCTTAAGGGGTCTAGTTTCCAAAATGGTGTCATATGTGGGGGGTCTCTACTGTTTAGGCACATCAGCGGCTCTCCAAACGTGACATGGCGTCCGATCTCAATTCCAGCCAATTCTACATTGAAAAAGTAAAACGACACTCCTTCTCTTCCAAGCTCTGCGGTGCGCCCAAACAGTGGTTTACCCCCATATATGGGGTATCGACATACTCAGGAGAAATTGCACAACAACTTTTGTGGTCTAATTTCTCCTGTTACCCTTGTGAAAATAAAAATTTGGGGGCAAAAAGATCATTTTTGTAGAAAAAATGAGATTTTTTATTTTCACGGCTCTACGTTATAAACTTCTGTGAAGCACTTGGGGGTTCAAAGTGCTCACCACACATCTAGATAAGTTCCTTGGGGGGTCTAGTTTCCAAAATGGTATCACTTGTGGGGGGTTTCCACTGTTTAGGCACATCAGGGACTCTCCAAACGCGACATGGCATCCGATCTCAATTCCAGCCAATTCTGCATTGAAAAAGTCAAACGGTGCTCCTTCACTTCCAAGCTCTGCGGTGCGCCCAAACAGTGGTTTACCTCCACATATGGGGTATCGACGTACTCAGGAGAAATTGCACAACAACTTTTGTGGTCTAATTTCTCCTGTTACCCTTGTGAAAATAAAAATTTTGGGGCAAAAAGATCATTTTTGTAGAAAAAATGAGATTTTTTATTTTCACGGCTCTACGTTATAAACTTCTGTGAAGCACTTGGGGGTTCAAAGTGCTCACCACACATCTAGATAAGTTCCTTGGGGGGTCTAGTTTCCAAAATGGTATCACTTGTGGGGGGTTTCCACTGTTTAGGCACATCAGGGACTCTCCAAACGCGACATGGCATCCGATCTCAATTCCAGCCAATTCTGCATTGAAAAAGTCAAACGGTGCTCCTTCACTTCCAAGCTCTGCGGTGCGCCCAAACAGTGGTTTACCTCCACATATGGGGTATTGACGTACTCAGGAGAAATTGCACAACAACTTTTGTGGTCTAATTTCTCCTGTTACCCTTGTGAAAATAAAAATTTTGGGGCAAAAAGATCATTTTTGTAGAAAAAATGAGATTTTTTATTTTCACGGCTTTACGTTATAAACTTCTGTGAAGCACTTGGGGGTTCAAAGTGCTCACCACACATCTAGATAAGTTCCTTGGGGGGTCTAGTTTCCAAAATGGTATCACTTGTGGGGGTTTCCACTGTTTAGGCACATCAGGGACTCTCCAAACGCGACATGGCATCCGATCTCAATTCCAGCCAATTCTGCATTGAAAAAGTCAAACGGTGCTCCTTCACTTCCAAGCTCTGCGGTGCGCCCAAACAGTGGTTTACCTCCACATATGGGGTATCGACGTACTCAGGAGAAATTGCACAACAACTTTTGTGGTCTAATTTCTCCTGTTACCCTTGTGAAAATAAGAATTTGTGGGCAAAAAAATCATTTTTGTGAAAACAAATGCGATTTTTTATTTTCACGGCTCTACGTTATAAACTTCTGTGAAGCACTTGGGGGTTCAAAGTGCTCACCACACATCTAGATAAGTTCCTTGGGGGGTCTAGTTTCCAAAATGGTGTCACTTGTGGGGGGTTTCCACTGTTTAGGCACATTAGGGGCTCTCCAAACGCGACATGGCGTCCGATCTCAATTCCAGCCAATTCTGCATTGAAACAGTCAAACGGTGCTCCTTCACTTCCAAGCTCTGCGGTGCGCCCAAACAGTGGTTTACCTCCACATATGGGGTATCGGCGTACTCAGGAAAAATTGCACAACAAAATTTGTGGTTAAATTTCTGTTTTTACACTTGTGAAAATTAAAAAAAATGGTTCTGAAGTAAAATGTTTGCAAAAAAAAGTAAAATGTTAATTTTTTTCTTCCACATTGTTTTAGTTCCTGTGAAGTACGTAAAGGGTTAATAAACTTCTTGAATGTGGTTTTGAGCAGCTTGAGGGGTGCAGTTTTTAGAATGGTGTCACACTTGGTTATTTTCTATCATATAGACCCCTCAAAATCACTTCAAAGGTGATGTGGTCCCTAAAAAAAACATGGTGTTGTAAAAATGAGAAATTGCTGGTCAACTTTTAACCCTTATAACTCCCTAACAAAAAAAAAAATTGTTTCCAAAATTGTGCTGATGTAAAGTAGACATGTGAGAAATGTTATTTATTAACTATTTTTTGTGACATATCTCTCTGATTTAAGGGCATAAAAATACAAAGTTTGAAAATTGCAAAATTTTAAAAATTTTCGCCATATTTCCATTTTTTTCATAAATAATCGCAAGTAATATCGAAGAAATGTTACCACTAACTTGAAGTACAACATGTCACGAAAAAACAATCTCAGAATCAGCGGGATCCGATAAAGCGTTCCAGAGTTATAACCTCATAAAGTGACACTGGTCAGAATTGTAAAAATTGGCTCGGTCATTAAGTACCAAATTGGCTCTGTCACTAAGGGGTTAAAGAGGAGCTCCCAACATTACAGGAATAACAAGACATAACACAGAGTAACAGAGTAGATCACATACATTACACTTTAATACACATACAAACATTGCAAACATAGCCCATTAAGAAAACATGGACATTTTACATTAAGGTATTAACCCCTTAATCCCATATGATGTACTATCCTGTCAAGGTGACCTGGGACTTAATTCCCAGTGACGGGATAGTACGTCATATGTGATCGGCCGCGCTCACGGGGGAAGTGCGGCCGATCGCGGCCGGGTGTCAGCTGACTATTGCAGCTGACATCCGGCACTATGTGCCAGGAGCGGTCACTGACCGCCCCCGGCACATTAACCCCCGGCACACTGCGATCAAACATGATCGCAGTGTTCCGGCGATACAGGGAAGCATCGAACAGGGAGGGGGCTCCCTGCGTGCTTCCCTGAGACGATCGGTACAAGGCAATGTGCTCACCTTTTACCGAGTGTCTCCTCCCTGCAGGCCCTGGATCCAAAATGGCAGTGGGGCTACTTCCGGGTCCTGCAGGGAGGTGGCTTACCAAGGCCTGCTCAGAGCAGGCACTGGTAAGTCTGCAGCAGGGCACATCAGATCACTGATCTGACACAGTGCTCTGCAAAGTGTCAGATCAGCGATCTGTCACTATACATGATGACATGATGTTTCCCCCTGGGACAATGTACAAAAGTTAAAAAAAAAATATTTAGATGTGTAAAAAAAAAAAAATCCTAAATAAATAAATTAAAAAAAAATTGTTCCCATAAATACATTTCTTTATCTAAATAGAAAAAAAACAATAAAAGTACACATATTTAGTATCGCCGTGTCCGTAACGACCCGACCTATAAAACTGTCCCACTAGTTAACCCCTTCAGTGAACACCATAAAAAAAAAACGAGGCAAAAAACAACAAAAAGTGGAATAACACGCAATCAAAAAGACGGATATAAATAACAATGGTACCGTTGAAAACGTCATCTTATCCCGCAAAAAACAAGCTGCCATACAGCATCATCTGCAAAAAAATAAAAAAGTTATAGTCCTCAGAATAAAGCGATGCAAAAATAATTATTTTTTCTATAAAATAGTTTTTATCGTATAAAAGCGCCAAAACATAAAAAAAGATATAAATAAGGTATCGCTGTAATCGTACTGACCCAAAGAAGAAAACTGCTTTATCCATTTTACCAAACAAGGAACAGTATAAACGCCCCCCCCCAAAAAAGAAATTCATGAACAGCTGGTTTCTGGTCATTCTGCCTCACAAAATTCAGAATAAAAAGCGATCAAAAAATGTCACATGCCCAAAAATGGTACCAATAAAAACGTCAACTCGTCCCACAAAAAACAAGACATCATATGACTCTGTGGACCAAAATATGGAAAAATTATAGGTCTCAAAATGTGGTAATGCAAAAAGTATTTTTTGCAATAAAAAGCATCTTTTAGTGTGTGACAGCTGCCAATCATAAAAATCCTCTAAAAAACCCTCTATAAAAGTAAATCAAACCCCCTCTTCATTACCCCCTTAGTTAGGGAAACATAAAATTTTTTTTAAAAATGTATTTATTTCCATTTTCCCATTAGGGCTAGGGTTAGGGCTAGGGTTAGGGTTAAGGCTAGGGTTAGGGCTAGAGTTAGGGCTAGGATTAGGGCTAGGATTAGGGCTAGGATTAGGGCTAGGGTTAGGGCTAGGGTTAGGGTTAGGGCTAGGGTTAGGGCTAGGGTTAGGGCTTGGGTTAGGGCTAGGGTCAGGGCTAGGGTTAGGGCTAGGGCTAGGGCTAGGGTTAGGGCTAGGGTTAGGGTTAGGGCTAGAATTAGGGCTAGGGTTAGGGCTAGCGTTGGGGCTAGGGTTGGGGCTGGGGTTGGGGTTAAGGTTTAGGGCTAAAGTTAGGGTTAGAGCTGGGGCTAAAGTTAAGGTTAGGGCTACAGTTAGGGGTGGGGCTAAAGTTAGGGTTAGGGTTGGGGCTAAAGTTAGGCTTAGGGTTGGGGCTAAAGTTAGGGTGGGGCTAAAGTTAGGGTTAAGGTTTGGATTCCATTTACGGTTGGGATTAGGGTTAGGGGTGTGTCAGGGTTAGGGGTGCGGTTAGGGTTATGGTTGGGATTAGGGTTAGGGGTGTGTTTGGGATAGGGTTTCAGTTAGAATTGGGGATTTCCACTGTTTAGGCACATCAGGGCTCTCAAAACGCGACATGGCATCCGATCTCAATTCCAGCCAATTCTGCGTTGAAAAAGTAAAACAGCTCTCCTTCCCTTCCGAGCTCTGCCATGCATCAAAACACGGGTTTACCCCAACATATGGGGTATCAGTGTACTCAGAACAAATTGTACAACAACAATTGGGGTCTAATTTCTCTTGTTACCCTTGGGAAAATAAAAATTTGGGGGGCTAAAAAAACATTTTTGTGGGGAAAAAATATTTTTTATTTTCACGACTCTGCGTTATAAACTGTAGTGAAACACTGGGGGTTCAAAGTTCTCACAACACATCTAGATAAGTTCCTTGGGGGGTCTAGTTTCCAAAATGGTGTCACTTGTGGGGGTTTCTACTGTTTAGGTGCATCAGGGGCTTTGCAAATGCAGCGTGACGCCTGCAGACCAATCCATCTAAATCTGCATTCCAAATGGCGCTCCTTCCCTTCCGAGCTCTGCCATGCACCTAAATGGTGATTCCCCCCCCACATATGGGGTATCAGCGTACTCAGGAAAAATTGGACCCCAAAAGTTGTTATCCACTTTGTCCTTTTACCCTTGGAAAAATACAAAACAGGGGGCTAAAAAATAATTTTTGTGGAAAAAAAATGATTTTTTATTTTCATGGCTCTGCGTTATAAACTGTAGTGAAACACTTGGGGGTTCAGAGTTCTCACAACACATCTAGAAAAGTTCCTAGGGGGTCTAGTTTCCAAAATAGTGTCCCTTGTGGGGGGTTTCTACTGTTTAGGTGCATCAGGGGCTCTGCAAATGCAACGTGACGCCTGCAGACCAATCCATCTCAGTCTGCATTCCAAATGGCGCTCCTTCCCTTCCGAGCTCTGCCATGCGCCCAAACGGTGGTTCCCCCTCACATATGGGGTATCAGCATACTCAGGACAAATTGGAAAACAACAATTGGGGTCCAATTTCTCCTGTTACCCTTGGAAAAATACAAAACTGGGGGCTAAAAAATAATTTTTGTGGAAAAAAATGATTTTTTATTTTCACGGCTCTGTGTTATAAACTGTAGTGAAACACTTGGGGGTTCAAAGTTCTCACAACACATCTAGATAAGTCCCTTGGGAGGTCTAGTTTCCAATATGTGGTCACTTGTGGGGGGTTTCTACTGTTTGGGTACATCAGGGGCTCTGCAAATGCAACGTGATGCCTGCAGACCAATCCATCTCAGTCTGCATTCCAAATGGCGCTCTTTCCCTTCCGAACTCTGCCATGTGCTCAAACGGTGGTTCCCCCTCACATATGGGGTATCAGCGTACTCAGGACAAATTGGACAACAACAATTGGGGTCCAATTTCTCCTGTTACCCTTGGAAAAATACAAAACTGGGGGCTAAAAAATAATTTTTGTGGAAAAAAATGATTTTTTATTTTCACGGCTCTGTGTTATAAACTGTAGTGAAACACTTGGGGGTTCAAAGTTCTCACAACACATCTAGATAAGTTCCTTGGGGGGTCTAGTTTCCAAAACGGTGTCACTTGTGGGGGGTTTCTACTGATTAGGTGCATCAGGGGCTCTGCAAATGCAACGTGATGCCTGCAGACCATCCATCTAATCTGCATTCCAAATAGCGCTTCTTCCCTTTCGAGCTCTGCCATGCGCCCAAACGATGGTTCCCCCCACATATGGGGTATCAGCATACTCAGGACAAATTGGATAACAACTTTTGGGGTCGAATTTCTCCTTTTACCCTTGGGAAATAATTTTTGTGAAAAAAAAAGAATTTTTATTTTCACGGCTCTGTGTTATAAACTGTAGTGAAACACTTGGGGGTTCAAAGCTGTCAAAACACATCTAGATAAGTTCCTTAGGGGGTCTACTTTCCAAAATGGTGTCACTTGTAGGGGGTTTCAATGTTTAGGCACATCAGGGGCTCTCCAAACGTGACATGGTGTCCCATCTCAATTCCAGTCAATTTTGCATTGAAGTCAAATGGCGCTCCTTCCCTTCCGAGCTCTACCATGCACCCAAATAGTGGTTTACCCCCACATATGGGGTATCGGTGTACTCATGACAAATGACACAACTTTTGGGGTCCAATTTCTTCTCTTACCCTTGGGAAAATAAAAAATTGGGGGCGAAAAGATCATATTTCTGAAAAAATATGATTTTTTATTTTGACGGCTCTGCATTATAAACTTCTGTGAAGCACTTGGTGGGTCAAAGTGCTCACCACACATCTAGATAAGTTCCTTATGGGTCTACTTTCAAAAATGGTGTCACTTGTGGGGGGTTTCAATGTTTAGGCACATCAGGGGCTCTCCAACCGCAACATGGCGTCCCATCTCAATTCCAGTCAATTTTGCATTGAAAAGTCAAATGGCGCTCCTTCCCTTTTGAGCTCTGCCATGCACCCAAACAGTGGTTTACCCAAACACATGGGGTATCATCGTACTCAGAAAAAATTGTACAACAACTTTTGTGGTCCATTTTCTCCTGTTACCCTTGGTAAAATAAAACAAATTGGAGCTGAAGTAAATTTTTTGTGAAAAAAAGTTAAATGTTCATTTTTTTTTAAACATTCCAAAAATTCCTGTAAAACAGCTGAAGGGTTAATAAACTTCTTGAATGTGGTTTTGAGCACCTTGAGGGGTGCCGTTTTTAGAATGGTGTCACACTTGGTTATTTTCTATCATATAGACCCCTCAAAATGACTTCAAATGTGATGTGGTCCCTAAAAAATATTTTTGTTGTAAAAATGAGAAATTGCTGGTCAACTTTTAACCCTTATAACTCCCTAACAAAAATTTTTCGTTCCAAAATTGTGCTGATGTAAAGTAGACATGTGGGAAATGTTACTTATTAATTATCTTTGTGTGACATATCCCTGTGATTTAAGAGCATAAAAATTCAAAGTTGAAAAATTGCAAAATTTTCAAAATTTTCGCCAAATTTCTGTTTTGTTTCACAAATAAACGCAAGTTATATCAAATAAATTTTACCACTACCATGAAGTACAATATGTCACGAGAAAACATTGTCAGAATCGCCAAGATCTGTTGAAGCGTTCCAGAGTTATAACCTCATAAAGGGACAGTGGTCAGAATTGTAAAAATTGGCCCGGTCATTAACATGCAAACCACCATTGGGGCTTAAGGGGTTAACCCATAGGTACTCCGTCCAAGTACCACATATATTACAATAAAGAACACATAACATATTTATATAAAGTGCATTGGAGGTCACATGGAAAGAGGAGAGGGTGCAACTGAGGGGACCTGCCACCCCCTTGCAGCACCAGCACACTGAAACATTTATGTTGCATTTACTGTTGGGGGTCGAGCTCCCGCCTCTGCACAGGAGGAATCTCAGGCCATCTCCGCTGCAGTCTCCCATTCATCTCCTGCCGCAGTGGAGCCTGCTCAGTGGAGACGTCAGTCCCAGTGTCTCGCTCAGTCTTACTCTGTGCAAAGGGTTACTGCTGCTTTTCCAGCTTCTGCCATTGAAGCTAGTGCTGGGCAGAGGCAAGCAGATGCTTTTGGGACTAAGTCCTGCTTTTTCCCTTCTGAGCATGCCCAGGGTAAGATCTCTCATTAGAGATCGAGGGTCACATGCTCAGATACTGCAGCAAAACCCATTGGTTCTCCAGGAACGTCCTGAAGTTGCTCAGGCTCTGTCGCAGTCTCTCATTGGTCCTTCTAGGAAGGTCCTGTACTTGCTGCAGCTATAAAAGGTTTGCATGGCCGCACGGCCATGCGCTAGTATCAAATTTAAGTTATGTGCTTTGTGCCAGTGTGGTTACGTATATATGTGTTCAGGGACCCGGCTGAAATAAGCCCCTAGAATACCGGCACCTCCGGTGAGGAGATTGTGTGTATGGATTCAGGCCCCCGGCTGAAATAATCCCCTATAATACCGGCTCCTCCGGTGAGGAGATTGTATGACTGCGTAACCACAAACTGCTCTCTGCTCGGCAGTTGCTGTGTACACCTGTGAGTTTAACAGGACACGGTGCTTTCTTTAGGCGACTCTGTGAAGTAACAGAGTTTGCTTCTACCGCCATATAGGGCCGCCATTTGCCAGCAACAGGTTCTGTCCTGCACAGTGGACCCCGGGCTGCGAACGCACCAAATAACATCTCTCTATTTACTCGGTGCGTTCCGCCAGCCCTAACATTTACAGGAGCTGATTTTAGACCTTTAAACGAGCACGATCGACTATATTAAAGTCATCAGGCACTTGTGTATCAGCCACATACATTTCTTGTTATCAGCAGCACATCTCCTGTTTACACTGGGCAATGTGCTGCAGAGAACAATTGTCCTGATTCATTATGACTGGTGTTGTCATCAGGAGAGGATGAAGTAGTTCCACACTGTAGGGATCTATAGTAGAGGCCTAGAAGTATAGAACTGTACCTCAGTTGATAAAGTTTAAGAACTTGTACCTCCAAATGAGCAACATCTAATGTTCCGTTTGTCTTATGGCTAGTGTTGAGCGATACCTTCCGATATGCAAAGGTATCGGTATCGGATTGGATCGGCCGATACCCAAAAAATATTGGATATCGCCGATACCGATACCCGATACCAATGCATATCAATGGGACACAAAATATCGGAATGGTTCCCAGGGTCTGAAGGAGAGGAAACTCTCCTTCAGGCCCTGGGATCCATATTCATGTATAAAATAAAGAATAAAAATAAAAAATATTGATATACTCACCCCTCGGACGGCCCCTGGCTCTCACCGGTCCAAGCGTCTGCCTCTGTTCCTAAGAATGCAGAGTGAAGGACCTTCGATGACGTCGCGGCTTGTGATTGGTGGCGTGACCGCTCATGTGACCGCTCACGCGACCAATCACAAGCCGCGACGTCATCGAAGGTCCTTCACTCCCTGCATTCTTAGGAACGGAGGCACCGCTAAGAGCCAGGGTCCGCCGGAGGGGTGAGTATATCAATATTTTTAATTTTTATTATTTATTTTTTACATGAATATGGATCCCAGGGCCTAAAGGAGAGTCTCTCCTCCAGACTCTGGGAATCATACGCACCGCACACTTCCGATTCCGATTTCCGATATCGCAAAAATATCGGAACTCGGTATCGGAATTCCGATACAGCAAATATCGGCCGATACCCGATATTTGCAGTATCGGAATGCTCAACACTACTTATGGCCCATTTAAACAGATCGATCCGGGTCATTAAAGAACCACCAATCGGCTATACACAAGCCAATCAGCAGTCGGTTTCTGTCTTTTTTTACAAAGGTTAATGAATAGTAATGGGAACAGAACAATCACTTACACGATTGTTCCCCCTCGGTATCATGTTATTGGCAGCATATCACCTGTTTACACAAGCCAATGTGTTGTTAAAGGGAATCTGTCTCCAGTTTTTTGTTACTTCATCTGAGAGCAGCATGATGTAGGTAATGAGACCCAGTATCACTTAGTTTACTGGGTGAAGAAGTTCTGACAAAGAGTTTTTAGAATTAGCAATGCAGCAGAGATGAGGAAGCTAACCCTGCCCACACCAGGCTCTCCATATACAAAGTCCATAGTCAGTGAGGGACTTATCTCAGGAGTGGAAGGAGTCATACTAGAATACACCTGCTGCTGTAGCTTCTGTAGTCTGGGCAATGATAATCACAAGATGATAACACTTTCAGTGTAAGTAAACAACAGCACACAACCTGGTAAGTGACACATTGCCGAAATCTGTATTTTAAATGCTACCTCATGCTGCTGTAGGGAAGTGGACCAGGCTAGCGGTCCCCCTTGCGTGTCTGAAACTGTCGGGGCTGTCACCATTATTCTGGGGGGAAGAGATTTCTGACTGGAGCAGTTCAGGACTCCTGACTGGTGGGGGTGGGTCCGGGGAACCAGTGTGTGAGGACAGAGACGGTTGACTCCCTCTCAACTTACCCACACCAGCTATCCGGGCCAATTAGCAAGTCTATCCCGACTGAGGACACTCAGCTCAGAGAGACCTCCACACTGTACAGTGACCGGTACAGAGTGAATTGCATCGTTCCGCAGACCACCACGGAGGTACTGCTCAGCCATATCTCTGTGGTACCTACTGAGAACTGGCCTGCTCCTGAGGCTGTGAACGCTGGACTGTGTACTTCTTCTGCGGTCTTGTCTACTGAACTGTCTGCTTCACCCACTGTGCCATGGACCAACACCTCTACAACATCCCATGCCCGTATCAGGCTACCACGTGCCGAAAGACCCGGAGGAGTCATCACCGCAAGGAGACAATGCATTGCCTTTCTGCGGGACCAGATGGGAGACATCTCGCACCACCTGCGGCGCCACTGATAAGTTAAACTGTTGTTACTTTTACTATTGTACCCCCTGCTTGACCTACTATTATTTTACATAAAAACACCTGTTAACCCTTGCTCTGCCTCTTGTGTGTCCCTGCATCCTACGCACCTGCTAGCTTCCTACACTGACCTCAGATTACATAGAAAAACTCGATGACAGATTCCCTTTAAAGGGAACCTGTCCCCCCCAAAATCGAAGGTGAGCTAAGCCCACCAGCATCAGGGGCTTATCTACAGCATTCTGGAATCCTGTAGATAAGCCCCCGATGTATCCTAAAAGATGAGAAAAAGGTTAGATTATACTCACCCAGGGGTGGTCCCTGTCCCGGTCCGGTCCGATGGGTGTCGCAGTCCGGTCCGATGGGTGTCGCAGTCCGGTCCGGCGCCTCCTCTCTTCATACGATAACGTCCTCTTCTTGTCTTCATGCTGCGGCTCCGGCACAGGCGTACTTTGTCTGCCCTGTTGAGGGCAGAGCAAAGTACTGCAGTGCGCATGCAACGAGCCTCTCTGACCTTTCCCGGCACCTGCGCACTGCAGTACTTTGCTCTGCCCTCAACAGGGCAGACAAAGTACGCCTGGGCCGGAGCCACAGTGTGAAGACAAGAAGAGGACGTTATCGTAAGAAGATGGGAGGCCCCGGACCGGACCGCGATGGCCATCGTACCGGGACCGCCCCCCGGGTGAGTATAATCTAACCTCTTTTTCTCATCTTTTAGGAGACATTGGGGGCTTATTTACAGCATTACAGAATGCTGTAGCTAAGCCCCTGATGCGGGTGGGCTTAGCTCACCTTCGATTTTGGGGGTGACAGGTTCCCTTTAATAACATAGATTTTTATCCATGTCTGAAAATCGTCTTTCCCGATTAACAAGATTTTTTCTTGTTCATTAGGTGATTGCTTGCCTTTTTAGATTGGCTGATGACCTGGAAAAATAGTTCTACCAATGCTCACTCAATGATTATTTGGTTGTGTAAATGGGACATAGGTCTATATGTGCCCACTGAGTGAGTGCTCTTCTCCACCCTTGATCCCTCTTAAAATCACAATGAAAAACTATTTTTTCCTGGTGTTTCTCTTTAAGAATCTATGGTGTAATGGTAATGAGTCTATTTTTAAAAAAAGAACAGCAAATATTTTAAAGAATTCTGAAGTTATGAGTTCATATAGCTTTTGGTCGACGTTATGTCAAAAAATAAATATGAAATGTCTGGCGTTGTCATCCAGATAACATCTTTATATTGAGGTGAAGTAGTTTCTGCATTTGATCCCTTTCGTTTACGAATGTGATAAAAGATATCCTGAATATTTATGTTTGCAGCATTATGATCCACAGAGTGATTCAGTGGAAAACATTGAAGAACAAGAACTTGCTTGAATTGTCATAATTTGATGCTCTTTCTTGTTTTTATTGCATTCATTTCTAAAATCATTGAATGAGAACAAAGATCTTCAGTTCACTAGATGACTATTTACCCACTGACATCACTCATGTACTCTGTGCACCTTTTAGATCATTGGGTACACAGCAGATTGTAGAACTATGCATCATTATTACTGGAATACAGAATATTTCCACCATTTTTTTACAATCTCACATTCTTAGAGAACATTGAATTTTACCTTATAATTTACTTTCCATTAAAGATGAGCGAATAAATTTACAAGACCTTTGTGCAGCAGCTACACCATTATGCAAAACGTCCTGCACACGTGCACATGGATAACACACATTGGTGTCATCTGTGTGACACGCATCGGTGCCGGGGAACAAGTGTTACAGTAAGCATTGCTCCCTGGCGCCGGGTGCTGAACACGGCTCTCATCATTCTCCTCTGCTCTGCCGGCGAGCAGTGCAAGCAGGGGAGAATGATGAGAGTTATATTTAAGTGATAAAAGAGACAGCAGGCGATGACTGATGGGACTATTACTCCCATCAGCCTACCCTTGCTGCTGCTAATAACAGTGACAGCAGTAGCGGCTGATGGGGGTATTCAGCAGCCGCCGCCTGCACTGTAAATGAATAAATAAATGAAAATAATGGCATGGGTTCCCCTGTATTTTCTATAACCAGCCAGGCAAAACTCACAACTGGGGGCTGCAACCCTCAGCTGTCAGCTTCAGCAAGGTTGGTTATGAAGAGTAGAGGGGTCACCACGCTGTTTTTTTTTAATTATTTAAATAAATAATTTAAACAAATGGCATGGGGTCCACCCATTTTTGACAACCAGCCTTGCTAAAACTGACAGCTGGGGGCTGGTATTGTCAGGCTGGTAAGGCACCATGGATATTTATCCCCCCCCCTCCAGCCTAAATATAGCAGCCCGCAGCTGCCCAGAAAAGGCACATCTATTAGCTGCACTAATTCTGGTTCTTTGCCTGGCTCTTCCCTCTTGCCCTGTACCGGTGGCAAGTAGGCTTCATATTTGTGGGGTTGTTATCACCTTTATATTGTCAGGTGACATCAAGGCCACGGCTTAGTAATGGAGAGGCGTCTATAATATTAACCAAAAGACCACAATGTCTGCCTGCTATTTCATCTTTCTTCTCCACTAGATTTCTAAAACATAACATGGACAAAACAGAATTCATCATCTTTCCCCCATCTCACTCGACTCCCCCAACAGACCTATCCATTAAAGTAAATGGCTGCTCACTCTCCACAGTACCAAAAGCTCACTGCCTCGGGTTAATCCTTGACTCTGATATCTCCTTCAAACCACATATCCAAGCCCTTTCCACTTTCTGCTGATTTCAACTCAAAAATATTTCCCATATCTGTACATTCCTAAACCAAGAATCTACAGCTACCCTAGTCCATGCCCTCATCATCTCCCGCCTTGACTACTGCAACCTCCTGCTCTGTGGCCTCCCCTCAATCACTCTCGCACCCCTCCAATCTAGCCTAAACTCTGCTGCCCGACTAAGCCACCTGTCCCCCCACTATTCCCCGGCCTCTCCACTCTGTCAATCCCTTCACTGGCTCCCCATTACCCAGAGACTCCAGTTCCAAACCCTAACCATGGCATACAAAGCCATCAACAACCTGTCTCCTCCAAACATCTGTGACTTCGTCTCCCGATACTTACCTGCACACAACCTCCGATCCTCACAAGATCTCCTTTTCTACTCCCCTCTTATCTCCTCTTCCCACAATCGCATACAAGCTTTCTCTCGTGCATCCCCCTACTCTGGAACTCTCTACCCCAACATATCAGACTCTTGCCTACCATGGAAACCTTCAGAAGGAACCTGAAGACCTACCTCTTCTAACAAGCCTACAACCTGCAGTTACCACCAATCAACCAAACTATCACAACCAGCTCTGCCCTCAACTACTGTATCCTCACCCATCCCTTGTAAATTTTGAGCCCTCGCGGGCAGGGTCCTCTCTCCTCCTGTACCAGTCATGACTTGCATGGCTTCACCCCATAACGACCGTCAATACGCCTTTTAATGGTGGCAGTTAAGTGTACTAATTTCTCTGGGGTCTCGGCTACCGGGGGTAGCTGAGACCCCAGAGAACAAGATTCAGGTCAGTTTTCACCCACCCCAATGTTGCGATCGCCGTTATTAACGGAATAACAGCGACCGCAAAAAAAGTCCGATTTCGCATTTCATTTTTCTCTCCTCTGATGTGATCATACATCAGAGGAGAGAGAAATGGGGTCCTCTGATCCCCCTCGGTACCTCATTGTCCCTGCAACTCCCTGTAAAGTCCCCCAGGCAGCTAACATCATCTTCTGGGAGAAAATAGCTGATGCATGTGCAGTACACCCGCCGAGACCTGCTGGCCGGCACCCGGCAACAATAGAAAATTTTTCCTATTGGTTTATTTTTTATCACTGTGATAGACACTATCACAATGATCAAAATAAAAAAAATAAATCAAACGCCCTTTATCACCCCCTTATTTACGTAAAAATAATAAAATAAAAAAAGTATTTATTTCAATTTTTCCATTAGGGTTAGGGTTGGGCTAGGGTTGGGTTGGGATTTTTCCATCAATGCTACGGATGTTCGGCAGCCATGTAGGTGTAAACCCTGTGGCTGAATTTAACCCCATGATGCAGTATAGGTGAATATGACAGATGGATCCAATTTGGGATATTAAATCCCCGGTCTTGGGAAAGGAAGCAGATAAAGCTACTAGTGTGGCATCATGTAGATCCGGAGTCCACCAGGTACCTAGTTTTACGGCCAATCAGTGGTGTCCAGTGGGGATGCAATTCCTCCTAAGATGGGGTGTCCACCGTGTGTCAGGTCGGCACACTAGCAGCTTTATCTGCTTCCATTCCCAAGACCTGGGATTTAATATCCTAAGAAGGATCCACTGCTGCTGTACAACTAAAGCTAACATGATTTTCTGTTTACAACAAGCAGTTGGTACACTCTTGAAGGTCGCCATATGACCAAAATGTCTGAATTTGATGTACTATATCCTGGACTACATTAAAATTTTCCTGCATAATATCAAGCTGAATGCCAAGTTTTAGTAACTACACTTTTTGGTTTGGGACCCTAATTGAGCACTTGCATGGTTGTGCCATGGCTTACTATAATCACTGTTTGGGTGCATGGCAGGCCTCAGAAGGGAGGGAGCACCGTTTGACTTTTTGAACTCAAAATTGGCTGGAATCAATGGTGGTGCCATGTCACATTTGGAAACCCCTGATGTACCTTAGCAGTGGAACCCCTCCAATCCTGACTCCAACCCTAACCCCAACACACCCCTAACCCTAATCACAACCCTAACCATAACTCTAACAACAACCCTAACCCCAACACACCCCTAACCCTAATCCCAATCCTAACCATAACTCTGACCACAAACCTAAACCTAACACACCCCTAACAGTAATCCCAACCTTAACTTTAACCCCAACCCGGATCCATCTGTCATAATCAACTATACGGCATCACGGGGGTGGATTCAGTGACATCTACACGGCTGCCAAACATCCGTAGCATTGATGGAAAAATCCCAATCCTAACTTTAACCCAACCCTAACTTTAGCCCCAAACTTTTAGCCCAACTCTAACTCAAATGGAAAAATGGAAATAAAGACTTTTTTTATTTTATAATTTTTACCTAACTAAGGGGGTGATAATGGGGGGTTTGCTTTACTATTTTTTTTATTTTGATCACTGTGATAGAGTCCATCACAGTGATCAAAATGAACCAGTAGGAACAATTTCCTATTGCTGCCAGGTGCCAGCCTGCAGATGTAGGCGGGCACACTGCACATGCGCCCGCCATTTTCTCCCGGAAGAAGATGCCGGCGGCCCGGGGAAGTTGCAATGACAGCGGAGGTATCGGGGGGATCAGGGGACTCCATTTTTCACTCCTCTGGTGGGCGATCACATCAGAGGAGAGAGAAATTAATTGGGAAATCGGACTTTTTTTTGCGGTCGCCGGTGATAACGGCGATCGCATCACTGGGTTTGGTAAAAAACGACCAGAATCATGTTCTCTCAGGTCTCAGTTACCCCCGGTAGCCAAGACCCCGGAGAAATTCCGAGTCTGGTATGCCCTATACACTCGCTGCCGTTAAAAGGTGTATTGGCGGCCGTTAAGGGTTTAAAACCCTACAGCTATAGGGGTATAGCTATAGATATTGATTACAAGGCAAAAACCCGCTGACAAATTCCCTTTAAATTGCTTTGATAGTATCACAGACAAATGGAGTAACAAAATAGTGTGCTAAGGGGCCTTTAAATATTAACACTAATTGAGTAGTTAGGCACATTTATTTATAAAGTATAGACTGTTTTACCACTAATTTATTTCATGTGTTAATGACTGGCTATATCGATTGCGTGAATATGATTATAATACAGTTTTTAATTATTAATTCCTTTTTTGGAAAACTTTATAAATATTTTAATCATTTCAGTGCAACTATACAGATGACAAAAAATGTCATTTTATTAAATAAAGGAAAAGGAGGAGGTCACCCTTCATCTTTTGCCATGGACAATATCCACATTGCACAACTGTTATGGAGCATATGCTTACAATTAGACCATTAGTTCTACTTCAGTTTTCTACATCAAGTATTCATTACTGTTCTGCTTTTAAGGAGTCATTGTCTGTCTACGTCTATTTTCTTCATTATGACCTTGTTTACAAAGTGCAGCTTTTAGACAGTTTTTCCATGTATTTTGTTTACTGAAAATTGTTCTTTATTCAGTAAAGGAGTATGATTCTTTCCTTTGTTATTTTCCTTTCACTTAGTATTTCCTTCATGCCCCAAAGTGCATTGTGTGAGCATGGCATGTGGGGAATTTACAAGATTGTAAAAGCACAATATGGATGTAGCAGGCGTTAAACAATCCTGTGCAGCACAATATGGCGTGAGCGCATCTACTTGTAAGTGTAATTAGATTGGATTGTATCCATGGACTGTAGGAGGCATTGCTTAAAGGGTTTGTCTAGTCTAAAACTACAAGTCTGCAGTCACTTACGTGCAGTGCTGGGCTTGTCTGCAAGCGTCACTGTGGGGTCCCGATTGTTGCCATGGTAACACACGATGTCGTCATGACAACATCCGGGTCACCAGAGCTAGTAAAGTTGCTAGATCATGCTCAGAGCATGATTAGCAACTTTGTCAGTGCATCTTTGACAGTTTGCATAGCATGAGGATGCTGCTGCATCCCCATGCTATACAAGCGACCAGCCTGCAAAATATGAACATCCCATAGTGGGGCAAAGTAAAAAAAGCTAAAAAAAAAAAGTTTAAAAAAAATTGGAAAAATATATATAAAAATAAATAAAAGAAATCTAAATGTATTGTTCCCATAAATAAATAATCTGATGAAAAAAAATATTAACAATAAAAGTACACGTATTTGATATGGCCACATCCAGAACGACCGAATCTATTATTATTATTATTATTACTTATATAGCACCATTAATTCCATGGTACTGTACATGAGAAAAGGGGTTACATACAGGGTTATAGATATTGTTAACAGAAAATAAATTTACAATGAGACTGGTACAGAGGGGAGAGGACCCTGTCCTTGCGGACACATTCTACGGGATAATGGAGAAGAGACAGGAGGTCGGGGGTGCTGCAGCTCTGGTGGTTGGTGAGGCGGTAGCTCGGGTGGTTGGTGAGGCGGCAGCTCGGTGGTTGGAGGCGGGAGCTTGGGTGGTTGGTGAGGTGGCAGCTCGGGTGGTTGGTGAGGCGTCAGCTCGGGTGGTTGGTGAGCCGGCAGCTCGGGTGGTTGGTGAGGCGTCAGCTCGAGTGGTTGGTGAGGTGGCAAAATTGTTATTGCAGGCGGTAGGCTTTCCTGAAGAGGTGGGTTTTCAGGCTCCGTCTGAAGGATCCGAGGGTAGTGGATAGTCGGACTTGTTGAGGCATGGAATTCCAGAGGATGGGAGATATTTGGGGGAAATCTTGCAGGCGGTTTTGTGAGGAACGAATAAGTGTGGAGGAGAGTAGGAGGTCATGGGAGGATCGAAGATTATGTGAGGGAAGATAGTGGGAGATTAGTTCAGAGATATAGGGAGGGGACAGGTTGTGGATGGCTTTGTAGATCAATGTTAGTAGTTTGAACTGGATTCGTTGGGGAATTGGGAGGCAGTGGAGGTATTTGTAGAGAGGAGAAGCAGGGGAGTAGCGAGGAGAGAGGTGGATTAGCCGAGCAGCAGAGTTGAGGACAGACTGGAGTGGTGCAAGGGAGTTAGTGGGGAGGCTACAGAGGAGGGTGTTGCAGTAATCGAGGCGGGAGATGATGAGGGCATGCGCAAGAGTTTTAGTAGATTGTGGGCTGAGGAAGGGACGGATTCTGGTAAAATTTTTGAATTGGAAGCGACAGGAGGTGGCAAGAGTTTGGATGTGCGATTTGAAGGACAGGGCAGAGTCGAGAGTTACCCCGAGGCAATGGATTTCAGGTGTGGGGGAGAGCGTGATGCCGTTTACCATAATAGATAGATCAGGTAGGGGGGATACGCGAGATGGGGGAAAGATGTTGAGTTCGGTTTTGTCTACATTGAGTTTTTTACTTTATGAGTTGTCCCAGGCCAAGTGTATAGATGGAAAAAAGTAGGGGTCCTAGAACAGAGCCTTGAGGGACTCCTACAGAGAGAGGGCGGGGTGAGGAGGTAGTGTGGGAGTGGGAAATGCTAAATGTGTGGTCAGAAAGGTATGAGGCAATCCAGGACAGGGCAAGGCCTTTGATGCCAAGGGAATAAAGAATCTGTAGCAGTAGGCAGTGGTCGACTGTGTCGAAAGCAGAGAACAGGTCGAGAAGGAGGAGGATGGAGAACTGTCTGTTAGTTTTGGCTGTGAGTAAGTCATTAGTAATTTTGGTCAGAGCAGTTTCGGTGGAGTGGTGGTGGCTGAAGCCAGATTGGAGGTTGTCGAGGAGAGAGTTAGATGAGAGGTGGGAGAAAACTTGAGCGTGGACATACTGCTCAAGGAGTTGGAAGCAAACGGAAGCAGTGATATTGGGCGATAGCTGGGCATAGCAGTTGGGTCAAAGTTAGCTTTTTTGAGGATGGGTGTGATGGTGGCATGTTCGAAGGCAGAGGGGACGGTAGGTACCAGAAGATAACGATAGGTTGAAGAGATGGGTTAGGGCTGGAATGAGCATGTTAGTGAGGTTGGGGAGCAGGAGGGATCTATGAAACTGTTGCACTAGTTAACCTCTTTATTGAACACCATTAAAAAAAGGCAAAAAACATTGATCTATCATCATACCAGCAAACAAGAAGTGAAATAAAACGCAAACAAAAAGACAAATATAAATAAAAATGAAACCACTGAAAACGCCATCTTGCCCCGCAAAAAAACAAGCCATCATACAGCTCCATCAGCATAAAAATAAAAACATTATAGCTCTCAGAATAAAACGATGCAAAAATAATTATTTTGTCAATGAAATCGTTTTTATTGCGTAAAAGCGCCAAAACATAAAAACTACATAAATGGGGTATCACTTTAATTGTACTGTCCCATAGAAATAAAAATGCCTTATCAATTTTACCACATGCGAAATGACATCACCTCCCCTCAACAAAAAAAAAAAAATCCCGAATTGCTGGTTTCTGTTTATTTTGCATCCCAAAAAATTAGGCTTCTTTCACACTAGCGTCGGGCTCGGCCCGTCGCAGTGCGTCGGGCTGAGGTTACCGACGCTAGCGTTCTCTGCGCCGCACAACGGGGGCAGCGGATGCATTTTTCCAGCGCATCCGCAGCCCCATTGTGAGGTGCGGGGAAGTGCGGGGAGGTGGGGGCGGAGTTCCGGCCGCTCATGCGCGGTCGGAAAAAGCGGACCGTCGGCAGCAAAAAACGTTACATGTAATGTTTTTTGCTCCCGGCGGACCGCCACAACACGGCGCAACCGTCTCACGACGCTTGCGACGTGTGTCAATGCGTCGCAAATGCGTCGCTAATGTTAGTCAATGGGAAAAAACGCATCCTGCAAGCACTTTTGCAGGATGCGTTTTTTGCCAAAACGACGCATTGCGACTAGGGTTGAGCGACTTTTATTTTTATAGGATCGGGTCGGGTTTCACGAAACCCGACTTTCTCAAAAGTCGGGTCGAGTGAAATCGGCCGATCCTATAAAAAAGTCGGGGTCGGGGTCGGCCGAAATGCGAAACCCAATGCAGTGCAATGGGATACTATGGTTCCCAGGGTCTGAAGGAGAGGAAACTCTCCTTCAGGCCCTGAGATCCATATTTAAGTGTAAAATAAAGAATTAAAATAAAAAATATTGATATACTCACCCTCTGACGCGCCCTGGTAGTAATTGGCATCTTCCGTTCCTAAGAATGGCGCTTGAAAGACCTTTCGATGACGTCACGGCTTGTGATTGGTCGCGGCGGCCCACGTGACCGCTGAGCGACCAATCACAACAAGCCGTGACGTAATTCTCAGGTCCTAAATTCCTCATTCTAGGAATTTAGGCCATGAGAATTACGTCACGGCTTGTGATTGGTCGCTGAGCGGTCACGTGGGCCGCCGCGACCAATCACAAGCCGTGACGTCATCGAAAGGTCCTTCACGCGCTCATTCTTAAGAAGGAAGGCTGCCGGAAAGAAGCCGAGGGTGAGTATATTCCTATTAGGTATATACTCACCCTCGGACGCACCCTGCTTCTTTCCGGCAGCCTTCCTTCTTAAGAATCAGCGCGTGAAGGACCTTTCGATGACGTCACGGCTTGTGATTGGTCGCGGCGGCCCACGTGACCGCTCAGCGACCAATCACAAGCCGTGACGTAATTCTCATGGCCTAAATTCCTAGAATGAGGAATTTAGGACCTGAGAATTACGTCACGGCTTGTTGTGATTGGTCGCTCAGCGGTCACGTGGGCCACCGCGACCAATCACAAGCCGTGACATCATCGAAAGGTCTTTCAAGCGCCATTCTTAGGAACGGAAGATGCCAGTTACCAGCGGCGATGTCCAGGCTGCGTCGGAGAGGTGAGTATATCAATATTTTTTATTTTAATTCTTTATTTTACACTTAAATGTGGATTCCGATACCGAGTTCCGATATCGCAAACATATCGGAACTCGGTATCGGAATTCCGATACCAGATTCAGAAGATCGCCGACCTCATGGCCGACCCCACACAGGGGTCGGGTCGGGTTTCATGAAACCCGAATTTGCCAAAAGTCGGCGACTTCTGAAAATGGCCGACCCGTTTCGCTCAACCCTAATTGCGACGTTTTGAAAAAAACGCTAGTGTAAAAGTAGCCTTAAATAGAAAGCGATCAAAAAATGTCAATGACAATATGCAAAAATTATACCTTTCACTATATGGTGATGCTTTTGCAATAAAAAGCATCTTTCAGTGTGTGACAGCAGCCCAACATAAAAAAACAACATAAATCTCATATCGCTTTAATCGCACCGACCCCTAAGAATAAAGTCGCCTTGTCACTTATACTGCCTAAGGAATGGAGTAAAAAGTAAATAAAACCAATTTTTCATCTGCTGTTTTGTTCATTCTGCCTCCCAAAGATCGCAGTAACGCTCTATACTGAGCTTTAAGACCGGGGTTTCCATTTAAAACTCTGCAATACGTGATTCAGACATAAGCCTTGGGTGAAGATTCCCTATAATTTGGCAGATGGAGGCACTGTGGACACCATAGGACCTGTGATCCGGAGGTGTCAGTCTTTTTAGGATTGCACAAAAGTGCAGTCGGTCAGAAGGACACCGCTGAACAGAGGCCAGGCGGAGACCAGAGTAACTCTGCTGCCTCATTATAGTGAATGGATCCTTAGGGTGTTTCATCTGAATCACATCACTCGGAGGTTTAGATAGAAACCACAAAGTAAGTGGTCAGCGTAGTGCACTGGATAAATGTGATCCCAAACATTATGTAAAATGTTCCCAATAAAAGCTTTCACTATATCCACAAAAAGCAAGCCCTCACTCAGGTCTGTCATATCGGAAATATAGGGCTTCCACGTTACTGGTAGTACAAAGGATCTTGAAAAGCGAAATGGCTCCTCATCCTCCAAAAGAAATTCAGAAAATTCTGCACTCCCAAATCCAAATGCCCCCCTCTCTTCTGGGCCCCACAATGTACCTAAACCACATGTTTGCTATTTCTGAAGCAATGAGAGCCCGCCTAACTTACGGGTGCATGTCTCAAGAAGCATGAGATGGGCATAACGTATTGGTGACTGCAACATACTGATCACTGCAATGTACTTTTCCTTACAGCATACTGGTCACAACAACGGTAATTTGCAATTTACACTTGGCGACAATCATTGCTGCCTGTTTCTGGAAAATACAAATGGAGTCAAAATTGTCACTACACCTGTAGATAAATTCTTAAAGGGGTATAATTTCCAAAATGGGGTCACTTGAAGGGGGATTCTGCTCTTCTACCAATTAGGAGCTCTGTCTATGAAGTCCGCAAACTATTCTAGAAAAACCTGTGCTCAAGGAGTCAAACAGTGCTCCATCACATCTGAGTCTCTCCGTATGGCTAAGCTGTACTGTACATATGGGGTATTGCCACGTTCAGTATAAATTATGGGACAAATTATGGTGCCATTTTACCCACTTCTTGTGTGAAAATGTAAAATCTGGGGCTAAAACAAAATTTGGTGTTAAAAATGTAGATATTTTTCTTTACTGCCCAATGGTATAAAATTCTGTGACAAACCCGTGGTGTCAATATGATCACTGCACCAATAGATGAATTCATTGGGGAGTGTAGTTTGTAAACCGAGTTCACATATAGGGAGTTTCTGTTGTTTCAGCACCTCAGGGACTCTGATATTGCACAACACATGTTGGGGTCCACTTTTACCTATTACTAGTGTTGAGCATTCCGATACCGCAAGTATCGGGTATCGGTATCGGGATTAATATCAATGTGTAAAAGAAAGAATTAAAATAAAAAATAGGGATATACTCACCTCTCCGACGCAGCCTGCACCTTACCGAGGGAACCGGCAGCCTTCTTTGCTTAAAATGCGCGCGTTTACTGCCTTCCGTGACGTCACGGCTTCTGATTGGTCGCGTGCCGCCCATGTGACCGCGACGCGACCAATCACAACAAGCCGTGACGTAATTTTCAGGTCCTGAATGCCTAATTCTAGGCATTCAGGACCTGAAAATTACGTCACGGCTTCTGATTGGTCGCGTGCCGCCCATGTGACCGTGACGCGACCAATCGCAACAAGCCGTGACGTAATTTTCAGGTCCTGAATGCCTAATTCTAGAATTAGGCATTCAGGACCTGAAAATTACGTCACGGCTTGTTGTGATTGGTCGCGTCGCGGTCACATGGGCGGCACGCGACCAATCAGAAGCCGTGACGTCACGGAAGGCAGTAAACGTGCGCATTTTAAGCAAAAAAGGCTGCCGGTTCCCTCGATAAGGTGCAGGCTGCGTCGGAGAGGTGAGTATATCAATATTTTTTATTTTAATTCTTTATTTTACACATTAATATGGATCCCAGGGCCTGAAGGAGAGTTTCCTCTCCTTCAGACCCTGGGAACCATCAGGGATACCGTCCGATACTTGAGTCCCATTGACTTGTATTGGTATCGGGTATCGGTATCGGATTAGATCCGATACTTTGCTGGTATCGGCCGATACTTTCCGATACCGATACTTTCAAGTATCGGACGGTATCGCTCAACACTACCTATTACCCTTATAAAAATAGAAAAATTGGGGTCTAAAGTAAATTTTTTGTAAAACAAAATGCTAAATGTTCTTTTTTTTCACATTCCAAAAATTCATGTGAAGCACCTGAAGGGTTAATAAACTTCTTGAGTGTGGTTTTGAGCTCCTTGAGGGGTGCAGTTTTTAGAATAGTGTCACTTTGGGTATTTTCTATCACATAGACCCCTCAAAGTCACTTCAGATGTGAGGTAGTCCCTAGAAAAATGGTTTTGCTATTTTTTTTTTGAAAAAGAACTCACTGGTCAATTTTTAACCCTACAAAAAAATTGTTTAAAACAATTGTGCTCATGTAAATAGACATGTGAGAAATGTTGTTTATTAACTATTTTGTGTGACACATCTCTCTGATTTAAGGGAATAAGAATTCAAAGTTTGAACATTTCAAAATTTTCCAATTGTTCACCAAATGTCTTTTTTTCCACAAATAAATGAGTTATATCTTTTTTACCACTATCATGAAGTACAATATGTCAAGACAAAAGAGTTTCAGAATCAGTGGGATCCTTTGAAGCGTTCCAGAGTTATTGCCTCATAAAGTGACACTGGTCATAATTGTAAAAATTGGCCTGGTCATTAGAGTGCAAACCACCTGGGGGGGGGGTAAAGGGGTTAATTCTTGAACTTTCTGAGGTTATTCGGGGACTCATATTGTATATAGGAGGCTATGTGGAGGCTCATACTATATATAGTAGCTATGTGGTGTCTAACTCTGCATATAGGAGGATATGTGGGGCTCATACTTTATATAAAGGACTATGTGGGATAATACTCTATCCAGGAGGCTATGTGGGGGCTCAGACTGTATACAGGGGCTATGTGGGGGCTCATACTGTATATATATATATATGGAGGTTATTTGGAGGTTAATACTGTAAATATAGGGAGGCTATGTGGAGGCTTATACTGTATATAGGAGCTATGAGGTATATAACTTTGTATATAGGAGGCTATGTGGGGCTCACACTTTATATAGGCGGGCTATGTGGAATCTCACATTGTATGTAGAGGCAATTTAAGGATTACAGTTATATGAAAAAGTTTGGGCACCCCTATTAATCTTAAGCTTAATGTTTTATAAAAATTGTTTTTTTTGCAACAGCTATTTCAGTTTCATATATCTAATAACTGTTGGACACAGTAATGTTTCTGCCTTGAAATGAGGTTTATTGTACTAACAGAAAATGTGCAATCTGCATTCAAACAAAATTTGACAGGTGCATATGTAACGCCCGGGAGACCAAGGTACCCAGCACCAGATCAATGAGGTCCGTCTCTTGAGGAGGATGTCACTAGTGGCTTGACCCGGTGCTGTGGCCTCAGGCGATGCACAGTGTAAGGGGTATCATGAAGGAACAGACACTTACTTGATCAGCAGCAGGTCCTCCCAGCTGTGATGACCCCGATCCTGGATCGATGGCTATTGTCCAAATGAAAGACTGAGGCGCTGAAACGTTTAACCAGTTTACTTCAACACAAAGGGAATTGCAATCAGTACTGTCACCGGAGTCTGTATGAGAATTCTGAATTACTCTGACCCTGTCAGGATTTCCACCTCTTATTATGCGCAGTTTCTGTATGGCCCTGCTGCTGTTTGTGAACTGGCTGCCGACCCAATCTGTCTCTTCTGTGCTCTGGTTTGACGGACAACCCAAGTCCTTTTTGTCGGCTTACCCCCTCTGGGAGTACCGCTGAACTCTGTGTCTGTTGCTGCGTCTTACCCTGGTGAAGCTGATATCACCTCACTTCCTTCCGGTTGCGGTATTATATATAATAAATATAGCCACGGATCCGGTATCCGTCTCTGCGCCTATTCTGGGTAGAGGTTATTGCTACCCGGTTCTCACAATGTCCTTTTTCTCTATTCCTCTTTTCCTACTATGGGTATTACGGACCTATAATCCGTCATAGGGCTGTTAGGAGTTCAGATATATGACCTCTCACTTTCAACTCCTCAACCCAACTGCCAGTCCTTTTCTCAGACCAGAATAGATCAAGGGGAGTCTCTGGAGCTCCCCCTTCTGGCCGGAGATGGTAGTGCAGTCTTGCTATTTTAATATTTGTATTTAGTGTCAATAACTATTTTTGTGGCAAATACCCCTAGGGGCGCCACATTCCCCCTTAGTTAAGAACAGTACTCCGGGACTGTGGGATGATAACATTTTGAAATAACAATTGATATGTACAGAGTCTTAAAAATGAAAAGTTACAAAAACCACTCAAAGAAACAAAAAAAAAATGGAATTCTGTAAAAAGTCACTTCAAATAGCGTCCATTAATACAGTTCTACAGTTCTATCCTTGAAGGTACTAGGAAGCAAAGTTCGCAAAGCAGTCTTTCCGGAGCTTTGATTTAGTGTTTCCGGGCTGATAAAAAGTTCAAGAATATGCAAGAAGTTCATGCAGGTAAGTCTCTGTAGGTACTGGGCTTAAACGTTACAGAACGATAACAATGACTATAGTCTTATAGTTGGTAATCCGCATACCTGGCCGGTAATTGACCCTGGGTACTACGCTGGGATCTACGTAATAGCAGTGTCTCTTTATGTGGTGTACTACTGTCTACTGCGGATATAGTATCTGCCCTCTCTGCTAAAGATAATTCCACCACTATGGGGTTGGCAAGTCCACCGTGAATGGGATCACTCTGATCAGGAATCTGTTCTTCCTGACCTGGAACCTCTTGTAGTACGGGGTCAGCCTCTTCCTGTCTTGGGACTTCTAATATTGGATTCGGTGTTGGATAAAAGGCCACCATGGGAACCACTACTGCACCATGGTATGTTAGTAGGGTTTTGGGAAAGTCTCCTATACAGGTGTGATACATTTCCTCCTTTTTCCTTTACTGGTTGAACCTGTATAGGTTGAATAACTTCTGATTCTGGCTGGACAACTTCTGGCTCTTTCAACGTTTCCGGACATAATTTAAGATTGTCTCTTGACACTAGTACAGATGTTAAACCTCCGTTTTTGCTAATGAGACACATGTTAGGATTATCCATTCTTGTTGGTAAAACTGTGTAGGGTACGGCTTCCCATTGATTATCCAGTTTATTGGTTCGACGATTCCTCTTGAGTACTTGGTCACCCGGTCTTAATGGAGTTGCTAGAGCATTCTGGTAGAAAGTTCGCTCTTGTCTTTCTCTGGTTTGCTGGAGGCTTCTTTCCACACTCTCTTGCACTTGACGATACTGCTTTTGCTATACGACATCCCAATTGGAGTCTTGAACTTCTGCGTCTGGTTTCAGAATTCCCATTTCTAGATCGATTGGCAATTGGCCGGGTCTTGCACGCATAAGATAAGCTGGGGTGCAGTTGGTAGAGCTCACCGGGACATGATTATACAGATCCACCAAGTCAGGCAATTTCTCTGGCCATTGATTCCTTTCCGTTTCAGGTAAAGTCTTTAGTAGGTCTATCACAATATGGTTCATCTTCTCACATAAGCCGTTTGTTTGCGGATGATAGGCCGTCGTCCGGATCTTTTTGCAACCATACATATTACAGAATTCTCTGAAGATCTCTGATTCAAAGGCTGTACCCTGGTCAGTGAGAACCTGTTCCGGATATCCATGGGGTCTACAAAAGTACGTTTGGAACGCTTTGGCTGCTGTTTTTGCAGTCAGATCTTTTACAGGTACTACTACCAAGAAACGCGAATAATGGTCCACGATGGTCAAGGCATAGACGTAACCGGACCGGCTCGGTGTCAACTTCACGTGGTCCATGGCTACCAGTTCAAGTGGTTGTTTGGTGATTATGGGCTGCAGTGGTGCTCTTTGGCTCTTTTGATCGTTCCTTCTAAGGTTGCACGGGCCACAGTTTCTACACCACTGTTCGATTGATTTTCTCATCCCGACCCAATAAAATCTTTCTCTCAGAAGTACTTCTAGCTTTTTCCAACCAAAGTGACCAGCACCATTGTGGTAAGCCTCGAGAACCATCCTCACATCTTGTTTAGGCACGATAATCTGCCAAACCAATTCATGTGTTTTCGGATTGGTGTATCTTCTACAGAGTTTCCCTTGATACAGGAACATTTTGCCTCTCTCTTTCCAGAGTTGATGCATCTCTTCTGGGGCATCCTCATCGGGATATGCACTTTGCTCAGTCAATAGTTCCTTCACTAGCTTCACAGCCGGATTACTATCTTGGGTGTCAGCCCATCTATGGTGTGCTAACGGATTAAAATTCACTTCTTGTTGTTTCTGATAGGTATTTGACTGACGATGTTTTACCTTGGGCTGATGAAAGGCTGGTAGTTCAATTTCTTCAAGCTCCCCCGTTTCTTCTTCTACATCTCTCAAGTGTGGCATCCGGGATAGGGCATCGGCATTTCCATTCTTGCGACCTGCTCGATACTTGATCACGAAGTTGTAATTAGATAACCGGGCTATCCATCGCTGTTCTAACGCACCTAATTTAGCCGTGTCTAGGTGGGTCAATGGATTGTTGTCAGTATAGACAATAAATTCTGCACCAGTCAAATAGTGTTTGAAACGTTCAGTCACAGCCCAAACTACTGCCAGTAGCTCCAATTTGAAGGAACTATAATTTTCAGAATTTCTTTCAGTAGGCCGGAGTTTTCTACTTGCAAAGGCGATGACTTTCTCCCGACCTTCTTGCTTTTGTGACAGCACCGCTCCCAATCCCACATTTCTGGCATCGGTGTAGAGGATGAAAGGTTGATGGTAATCCGGGTACGCCAGAACTTCTTCTCCGGTTAGTGCCTTCTTTAGTTGTTCAAAGGAGTCTTCTCTTTCGTCGTTCCACTGAAAAGGAGGGTTTCGGTTTGAAGGTTTCTTCATCTGCCCTATCAAAGCATCTTGCAAGGGCGCTGCCAATTTGGTAAATCCTTTTATAAATCTACGATAGTAACCCACTAATCCCAAGAATTGCCTCACTTCTTTTGCGTTGGTAGGTCTTGGCCAATCCCTTATGGCAGTTATTTTCTCGGGATCCGGTGCTACTCCCTCCGAACTCACGATGTGCCCTAAGTATTGTACCTTTGGCTTGAGAAGGTGACATTTGGATGGTTTGATTTTCATACCATACTTGGATAAGGCTTCGAACACCTCTGCCAGGTCTGTTAAGTGCTGTTCGTAAGTCTTTGAGTAGACGATCACATCATCTAGGTACAGGAGGACGGTCTCGAAGTTCTTGTGTCCGAGGCAACATTCCATCAGTCGCTGGACAGTACCGGATGAGTTGCAGAGTCCGAACGGCATGCGATTAAATTCGCTTAGACCCATTGGTGTGGTGAATGCCGTTTTTTCTTTATCTCTCTCAGCCACAGGGACTTGCCAATACCCGCTTGTTAAGTCTAAGGTGGAAAAATAATTAGCAGATTTTAAAGCAGTCAAGGACTCTTCTATCCTAGGCAAGGGATAGGCGTCTTTATGGGTGATGTTATTAATCCGCCGGTAGTCTACGCACATTCTCATGGTTCCGTCCTTTTTTTTGACAATCACCAGAGGGGCCGCCCAAGGGCTACAACTATTTCTTATTACCCCGGCCTGTTTCATCTCTCTCAGCATGTCCTTCGCGCATTGATAGTGAGCGGGCGGTATGGGTCTATAGCTTTCTTTTATCGGGGGATGGTCACCGGTGGGGATTGTATGTTCCACCCCTTCTATCCGTCCGAAGTCCAATGGGTGTTTACTGAAGACCTGTTCATATTCCGTCACTTATCTATACACCCCTTGTCTTTGATAGGTAGGTGTTGAATCTACACCCACGTCTAGCTGTTGGCACCAATCCTCCGATTCTCCATCTGAGCCGTTATCTTCCACCTGACAGGTTGATTCTAAGGGCTCAATGGTTGTGATGGCATTGTTGTCAACAGTATATAACTTTGCCACTGTAGCGTACCTTGGCAAAGTGACCTCTTCCTCTCCACAGTTCAAAAGTCGTACCGGCACCCATCCCCGGTGTACCTCGACCACCCCTCGTGCCGTGAGTATAGTGGGCCTGCTGTCGGTGTACGCTGGTTCTATTAAGGCTTGATAGTCTCGTCCTTTAGTACCAATGGCCGCTCTACACCATACCAGCATTTCTGTTTTTGGTGGGATTACAATAGACGTTGGATCACTCACCCTCACACTGCCGATTTCTCCACCTGCAACTTCTATCTGTTGCATTAACATCAACACTTTTATTTCCCTCCGGAGAACTCTCTGCTGGCAGGATCGGGCAGTTTCAGCAATTTGTTGTAAGACAGAAATACCTTCGGAAAAGCAGTTCTCTAACACATTCATTCCTATCAAAACAGTTGGTTCACAGTTCTGTCGGTCAACATCAACGACAATTATACCCTGTTTCTTCCATTCTGCTTTACCAATCTTTATAGTCATCTCCCTGAATCCTAGTTTCGGTACCAACTTACCATTACTGGCCCATATATCTAGTTCAACATCAGAGGGTCCTTTATCAATATCTACCTCAGCCCAGTACCTCTTATAAAGGATATATGGTATACATGAAATCTGGGAACCTGTATCCAGCACGATAGGGATGATGGGTCGTCCTCCGATGTACCTGTCATGCCAGGGTGTTGGGCCTTGAAAATTCATTCCTGTGAAGCGGCCCGCATTCCCAGGGGATTCCCGTTTAAATCACAATTTCGTGCAAAGTGGCCTGACTGCTGGCAACGGCGGCAAATAGGCTGTCCATCCGGTTGGTAGCGGTCACGGGGTCGTCCTCTCCATGTCGGGTATCTCCGGGACCTCATCTATGGAACATCCTCTCTACGGTTTGCCAACTCCATCTTGGGTTCTCTCATCTCCTGCATGGTTTTAGCCATTGAAGCAACAACATCAGTTAAAGAGTCAAGCTTTTGCTGAAGAGCCTCATTAGTAATGGGCCCCAGAGACTTAGCACTGGCACCGGACGTAACTGATGTCACTGGCATTCCCCGTTGCAGAAGTGCATCTGCCATGGGTTGTGTGAGATCCTGATCCCGAGGTGCCTCTGCCTGCTGGAGACGTATAGCGCTCTCCTTTAATTGGGCAAATGTCAATTCAGGGTTCTTAAAAACAAGCATGCTCACATGCCCCCGGTGAGAAGGGGTGTAGAGTCCCTCAATAAATTGATCTCTTAGCAGTTTATCGGCTCCTGTGTTAAAAATGGGTTCAGCCAGTGTAAGTGATTTAAGGGCTTCCTGCAGGTTTAAGGCAAAATCTCTCACGCCCTCATTAGCTTTTTGTTTGCAATTAAAGAATCGTACTTTAGCTTTGCTGCTGGCAGTGGTTTCAAATGTAGCTTTTAATCCAGCAAATATGCGTTCAACAGTACCTTTTAGATCAGTTGCCCATGCCGTGACTTCTCGCTTAGCATGGCCACTTAACTGCATCATCAGGAGACTAACACGCTGAGCTTCACCCACGGGGAACATATCAAAATGAGCCAGCATCTTTTCCCTGAAACCGTCAAGGGTATTAGGTTCACCTTCATACATTGGAAGCCACGGGCCACCCGGGGTATATGGCATCAACACCGGCATCATGGGTGCCACTCCTTGTACTGCTGCGCTGCCAGGCTCTCTATCGACACTCTGTCTTTCAGCTGCATTAGCGTCGCCGGGTGCTGCGGTGTCTCCGTGCTGCGACATACTGTACCCCCTTAGTTAATCCAGACCCCTCCGGTCCCAGCTTCCGTCTAGATAATGTAGATTCGTTCCTCTGTGCAGCAGGATGACAATGACATGCCCCCTGCTGCCTCTAACTGCCGCACGCTCTGTGATGATGGATTTTGAAGTTTTTAAGTTAGACTGGGGCTTGGGTAATGACGTAGCTCGATTAACAGTTTTGTGCCTAACGGTTATGAGATGATTACATCAGGGGATGGCGGCCATTTTTACCCCATTATAACCAATGGAGAAAAGTCACTTTCAATAGTTTTCAATGGGGAACGGGATTTTCGTTAACAAAGTCAATTTCCAAGATTTTTCATCCAAATTTTCACAGTTTCAGACTCCAATTACGGCACACAATACCCGGTGTACGGGCTGGCCCAATCCTGTTCGTGATGCCAGTAGTAACGCCCGGGAGACCGAGGTACCCAGCACCAGATCAATGAGGTCCGTCTCTTGAGGGGGATGTCACTAGTGGCTTGACCTGGTGCTGTGGCCTCAGGCGATGCACAGTGTAAGGGGTATCATGAAGGAACAGACACTTACTTGATCAGCAGCAGGTCCTCCCAGCTGTGATGACCCCGATCCTGGATCGATGGCTATTGTCCAAATGAAAGACTGAGGCGCTGAAATGTTTAACCAGTTTACTTCAACACAAAGGGAATTGCAATCAGTACTGTCACCGGAGTCTGTATGAGAATTCTGAATTACTCTGACCCTGTCAGGATTTCCACCTCTTATTATGCGCAGTTTCTGTATGGCCCTGCTGCTGTTTGTGAACTGGCTGCCGACCCAATCTGTCTCTTCTGTGCTCTGGTTTGACAGACAACCCAAGTCCTTTTTGTCGGCTTACCCCCTCTGGGAGTACCGCTGAACTCTGTGTCTGTTGCTGCGGCTTACCCTGGTGAAGCTGATATCACCTCACTTCCTTCCGGTTGCTGTATTATATATAATAAATATAGCCATGGATCCGGTATCCGTCTCTGCGCCTATTCTGGGTAGAGGTTATTGCTACCCGGTTCTCACAATGTCCTTTTTCTCTATTCCTCTTTTCCTACTATGGGTATTACGGACCTATAATCCGTCATAGGGCTGTTAGGAGTTCAAATATATGACCTCTCACTTTCAGCTCCTCAACCCAACTGCCAGTCCTTTTCTCAGACCAGAATAGATCAAGGGGACTCTCTGGAGCTCCCCCTTCTGGCCGAAGATGGTAGTGCAGTCTTGCTATTTTAATATTTGTATTTAGTGTCAATAACTATTTTTGTGGCAAATACCCCTAGGGGCGCCACACATAAGTATCATTTGCTTGTTTTAAATACTCCTACCTACTTTTTACTGACTTGCTAAAGCACTTTTTTGGTTTTTGTAACCTCATTGAGCTTTGAACTTCATAGCCAGGTGTATGCAATCATGAGAAAAGCTACTTAAAGTGGCCACTTGCAAGTTGTTCTCCTGTTTGAATCTCCGCTGAAGAGTGGCATCATAGGCTCCTCAAAACAACTGTCAAATGATCTGAAAACAAAGATTATTCAACATAGTTGTTCAGGGGAAGGATACAAAAAGCTGTCTAAGAGATTTAATCTGTCAATTTCCACTGTGAGGAACATAGTAAGGAAATGGAAGAACACAGGTACAGTTCTTGTTAAGGCCTGAAGTGGCAGGCCAAGAAAGGCAGAGAAGAAGAATGGTGAGATCAGTCAAGGACAATCCTCAGACCACCTCCAGAGAGCTGCAGCATCAACTTGCTGCAGATGGTGTCACTGTGCATCGGTCAACTATACAATGCACTTTGCACAAGGAGAAGCTGTATGGGAGAGTGATGCGAAAGAAGCCGTTTCTGCAAGCACGCCACAGAGTCGGCTGAGGTATGCAAAAGCACATTTGGAGAAGCCAATTTCTTTTTGGAAGAAGGTCCTGTGGACTGATGAAACCAAGATTGAGTTGTTTGGACATACAAAAAGGCGTTTTGCATAGCGGCAAAAAAAACAGCATTCCAAGAAAAACACTTGCTACCCACAGTAAAATTTGGTGGAGGTTCCATCATGCTTTGGGGCTGTGTGGCCAATGCCGGTACCGGGAATCTTGTTAAAGTTGAGGGACGCATGGATTCCTCTCAGTATCAGCAGATTCTTGACAATAATGTTCATGAATCAGTGACAAAGTTGAAGTTACGCAGGGGATGGAACTTTCAGCAAGACAATGATCCAAAACACCGCTCCAAATCTACTCAGGCATTCATGCAGAGGAACAATTACACTGTTCTGGAATGGCCATCCCAGTCCCCAGACCTGAATATCATTGAACATCTGTGGGATCATTTGAAGAGGGCTGTCCATGCTCGGCGACCATCAAACTTAACTGAACTGAAATTGTTTTGTAAAGAGGAATGGTCAAAAATACCTTCATCCAGGATCCAGGAACTCATTAAAAGCTACAGGAAGCGACTAGAGGCTGTTATTTTTGCAAAAGGAGGATCTACTAAATATTAATGTCACTTTTCTGGTGAGGTGCCCATACTTATGCACCTGTCAAATTTTGTTTGAATGCAGATTGCACATTTTCTGTTAGTACAATAAACCTCATTTCAAGGCAGAAACATTACTGTGTCCAACAGTTATTAGATATATGAAACTGAAATAGCTGTTGCAAAAAAAACAATTTTTATAAAACATTAAGCTTAAGATTAATAGGGGTGCCCAAACTTTTTCATATAACTGTATACTGTATACAGGGGTTATGTGGGGGATCATACTGTATGCAGGAAGCTGTGTGGGGGCTCATACTGTATACTAGGTGCTATGTGGGGTCTAATACATTACAGATGAGGCTACGTGTGATGAGGCTCATACTGTGTATCGGCAGGCTACGTGAGATACAGATCACCTGTGCGTTAATCACATAACCTATCACATGATCTATCAAGGGAATCATGTGACCTTTCATGTGATACGTCAGGTGCTGGGGGGGCACAACTTCTAATCTGCGCGGGGTCCCTGGCTATTAATCTTCCCTTGTACTGTATACTCCAGTGATTTACACTACACTATCCAGATATATGACAAATACTACTGCTATGCTTTGATCAAGCTCAAGTGGTAGCAAAGTTTAAAAAATTGGAATTAAAAGAACTTTCCCAATGGATATTATTATTGTCCCTTCATTGCTTTGTTTCCTATATTCATATTTCTGACTGCCTTCTATGTTAGACATGTAACCTGTCCTCTGAGCTCCTAAAATGCTCCATGTTTTGCATCCTCGCCTTACCATTGGGTTAGTACTCAGTGGATGCTATTGTCAGGATGCAAAGGGCATGTTTACAGCAGAATTTGACCCCACAGGGTGCTAAACCCCTTATACAGATTCAGAGGCCTCTTCTGCCCACGAAATCAATGTCAACTGACTTTCAACTTCACCTCACTATCACTCCTTATTATTTACAGTCACTCATCACAATATGTTCCTAAAGTGCAGACGTTAAGTGTTCATACATATTATTTCCAGCTGTCTGGCTGCCCACGTCGTGCTGCTCGCTACTTCTCCATCCACACTTCTATTACATAATAGAGTATGTGGGTGGACAGACTCATTGTAAGCGCAGCATATGCCCCTCTGTAATGGCTGGATTAGTACATAGTGTAGCGTGTCATTGTATATGACAGAGTTATCTTATGTGTGAAAAAATAATAGCAGATGTTTATCTCTAGTATTAGGATATGTCATGATGTCCTTATGTGAAATCAAATTGCTACCTCTATGTCATCCATGATATTGCAGCAAAGAGGTTTTTATTTGTTTCCATATCTTTACTAAATGTCGTTCTTTGGTGACATGATCTGATGTATTACAACTGTGCATTCACTTTTATTCATATTTTAAGTTGTTAAGCTTTTATTTTTAAGAACAAATTATACTTCTCATTGATATTACTGTATATCGGTCAGTGACAGAGAATTGCTTGTAGTTTTCCTGTAAACCCTATCACATTTTTATTAATGTATATATTAATAGAGATGAAACTGCCATATGACCGATACCAACAGCACTTGATGGACCCTATGACTTATAGAATGACCATCATGGTTCCATTGTAACGTTTGTTGTTTTTATAGGAAGAATAACATTGCTGAAAATTCTGTCAGAATAGTGCAGTCTCTAAATGAATCATATAATGCAAATGCGAACTGAGGCCAAGTAAAATTAAATTGATCATCCAGTAAAAATAAAAAAGTTGACGATGCATATCCAATGTAAGGTGCACATATCTGGTACCATTCTACTGGAAGCTGTGGCCACTGTTCTTCGATCTTGAAGGTCCCACAGCCTCTTTGCATAATGGCCACCGCAGACCACCCTCTGCATAGATTATAAGGTTGTCTAAGACATGACCAACTTCATTCACTACTCTTTGATTGTGGTAGACTTCTAAGTACACTGCATAAGACAGTTTAATCACTCCCATACGCATTAGATGAAAATCGACGGAACCCACTGATTTAGGTGATTCCAGCCTATCATCTCATGATACTGTGTGGTCAACTTTAGAATATGGCAATCATTTTGTTAAAGGAGTTTTCCCACCTCCAAAATCCTATCCCAATATGTAGTAGGTGTAGTAATAATAATAATAGTAAATACCTCCAATTATAAATGTATCATAGTTCTTCTGATTTGCTATGTTGCTTACCCCATGTGCAGGGCATTGCAGTAGTTTAGGAGTCCATGGTTACGACCTTTCATATTGTGACAGTTAACTGTTAGTGATTGTAACAATGGATACCTAAGCTACTCTACTGGAAGGTCTAAGCAACATAGAAAATCAGAAGAACTATACTACATTTTTAATTGTAGGTATTTGCTAAAATTATTATTACTATACCAACTACATATTGGCATATGATCTTTGGGATGGGAATATCCCTTTAAGATGCAAATGGATGCCTGAACATGCAAATTACTGCAGGGATATTTATGGAAAGGGCTCCAAATATGGTAAGTATACATTTATCTAGCCAATATACACTAAAAAGATGTTTATTTGGGCATCTATGGTGTAACGGGAGTGGTGGAACCACTGTGCTGCGGTCCGAGGAGAGCTTTTAGGGGTTTGACTAGGTGAGCACATGACTTATCACTAGAGTCCCTGATGGTGGGGTTAGACTTGGCTCCCGATGGACACCAGGTGCTGCTGTAGGACAGAACACGGACACACGGCAGCTGATCCCCAAGGGACAGGTAGCTGGAACTGCCCAGTAGCTGGATACAGCTGATACAGGCAGGCATGGCAGGAAGACAGGAACCACGGATACAGAAAGGTCCAACAGATATACAAATTGGCATGACAGGTGCAGACGAAATTGGCTGATGTACAGACTGGTACATCAGGTGCAGACAGGACCAGCTGATGTACAGACTGGTATAGCAGGTGCAGACAGGAGCGGCTGATGTACAGACTGGCACTACAGGTGCAGATGGGTCCGGCTGATATACAGACTGGCACGACGGGTGCAGGTGGGTCCAGATGAAATACAGACTGAAAAGGCAGGTACTAACAAGGAGGTTAAGGATGGACAGATACTAGCAGTACTAGCAAAAAAAAAGGAAAGGGACTTGAGAACTAGCAAGCGTATAGGAACTAACTAACAATGTTGCACAGGCACCTCCATGCAGGTGGAGGTGCCTTAAATAAGTGTCTCCCAGCCATTGACTGGGGACACTTTAGGACAGAGCGCATGACCCCTTTAAAATTCACAGTGCCTGAGGTTCTACGCGCACTGCGCAGACCCCAGGAAACAGCAGGAGAGGAAGGAGGAAGTGTGTAATGGGGGCCGCAGTGGTGAATGAGTCGGCGTTCCTGCCGGGAGAGGGGAGCTACGTGCAGGGTCACTGGTGCTACATATGGCCATATAGCGCTACATATGGAAAATATTATGAGAATTATTAAAATCTGAAGATGACTGTGCAATACATTCATGTCAATGCCAAAAGTAAAAATGAAGTATATTTTAAAGCATTTACAGAATATCCTCTGAATTATTATGATGTATGAGATGTTAATTGCTTGAAGAAAATATTTTGGACTTTCATTAATATACTGGATCTCTTCATATGTGTCACATCCATTAAAGAAAAATGCCATAGACACAAAGCCGTCATATGGAAAACAGTGCATTATTGCTGTATCGAGATCTGCTAAGTCTGCCTGTTAATCCAATGTCTCTGCCAACATTAAAAGTGGTGGACACCAAATGTTCATCTCGGTCACTCTTTTAGGATTAACCTCAGCAGCTAATGTATTTGCCTTGAGGCATCGAGGCAGAGATGAGATCATACAGCCCGTCACAGTGGTAATTTACCTTAATTGCACACAGAGTATGTTTTCAATCTATGATGTATATGACATGCACTGTGAGAACAGTGTTGTGACTGGTGTAGATGGCTTTAAGTCAGGGAAGTCAAATACACAGAGGGCCAAAATTAAAAGTTTGGACAAAGTCGCGGGCCAACCTTTATATTTATTAAAACAATGTCTGCAATTGAGGAAGTTTTACTTTATCATCAAACATAACGATGGACTTTTTCAAATGGAAACAAACTTAAATGGGTTGTCCCATGAGCAAAGTTCATGTTAATTAATAGGTGTTAGAATAAAATAAGTGAGAATTAAAATTAAACTTTTAATATGCCTATTAAAATGTAAAAAAAGAAAAAGGTGCCACCATTCAAGTGAAAAAATTGAAGAGTGGTGTTTTTTCAGTCGACGTGAATCTATTAAATGTCGACCAAAGGGAACACACCTCCCCTAGGATAAAATAGATTCCTCCTGCAGTAGCAGGGACAAAATCTATAAAGATACAGGATACACTGTTGTGAGGTGTAAAAACTTATGCAGTGACACCCTCTGCCATAGATGTTCTATTACTTTGTATATATGCAAACAGGATTACACTACTGTGTTTTTGGTGATTAGTCTCTAATCATAGAGTATAAGTCTTTACACCTCACAACAGTGTATCCTGTATCTATATAGATTTTGTCCAAGCTACTGCAGAAGGAATCAATTTTATTCTAGGGGAGGGGTTTTCCCTTTGGCTGACCTTTGAAAGATTCACATCGACCAAAAAAAAACACCGCTCTTCATTTTTTTCACTTGAATGGTGGCACTTTTTTATTTTTTTACATTTTAAAAGGCATATTAAAAGTGATATTTTAATTCTCACTTTTGCTGTATACTACATTTTCTTCAGTGAGATCTCTACCATAATTTTTGGTGGTTTTCATCCCATCATAGCTTTTTTTCAAATAAAATATTGGAATAATATGTTATGCAAGAGCAGTAAAAAGCATATTGTCCAATTGCCTAATTTAGATTTGTAATAATAAAAGATAAAAAACCTTGAATAATACACATAATAAAGTATGATTAAAATAAAAGTGCCCCCAAACACATTATGATACCTCCACAGTGAATTTCTTCACAGTACCCTCCACACACATGGTATAAAGACGTTACGGTACTCCCCTCCCTCAATCCCCCTGACAAAGAATGATGACCCCAACACAGTATGATTTTCCAACCCACATAGCCCTCCATACAGTATGATACTCACAAAAAGTGCTTCATACTGTGTAACGGGCCCGACATAGTCCTCCATACGGTGTAACGGGGCCCTGCATTGCCTTCCATACAGTATAATGGCCCCACACCATGCACAGTACATTATAATGGGCCCCATATAGTGCTTTGTGAGGCAGTGAGGGGGGGATCATATGCAAGGGTCGATATGTGTCCCCCAGGATGCGGACGGAGTCCTATTAAACCCGTTGGAGTGCCTTGCGTTCACAGCAGGATGCCTGTGAGTCACAAGGCAAAATAAAAGAAAGAGTGGAGTGGGTGCAAGTAGTGATTCAGGCAGATTTTCAGGAAAACCTGTTAATGGCTTTTATTTTTAGAGGGATTTGCAGGTTTGATAGTGGGACGAATCCCTCTCTCCACTCTGGGTTTTGGAAGTGGCTCTATGGCCACAATTCCATTTAAATCTGTCAGTTTTTGCCTTGGGTGTGTTAGTTTGGAGTTTGCAAGCTGTAGAGCAGGTGTCTGTGAAGCTAACACAGAGCCAGGGACTTCTAGGCAGCTGACGAACCCAAAAGATACAGCGGTGCCATTGTCCACAGCAACAGATTTTGAGTTCTGGACTGTGATTACGGAAACCCGACTGCGATCCAGAGGACATCACTACTATGTGTGAGTTTTAAAAATAAAGACTCCACTTATGTTGAACTTCCTGTGGTCCCTGCCTATCTGTTGCACTGCACCAACTCCGCTGCAGTACATGCTCCCTACAGTATAATGGCCTCACTTAGTGCTCCATACAGTATGTCCCCACATAGTGTTCCGTACAGTATAATGGGCCCCATATAGTGCTTCTTACAGTATAATGGCCTCACATAGTGCTCTATACTGTATAATGGGACCCACATAGTGGTCCATACAGTATAATGGCCTCACATAGTGCTCCACACGGTATCATGGGCCTAATTATAGTGCTCACTACAGAATAATGGCCTCACATAGTGCACAATATAGTATAATGGTTTCACATAGTCCTCCATACAGTATAATGGCCTCACATTGTGCTCCATACAGTATAATGAGCCCCATATAGTGCTCCACACAGTGTAATGTGTGATGCAGCAGTAAAAAAGGCAAACACAGTTCTAGGATGTAATGAGAGAAAGATAGAGTCTATATCACATGAAGTCATTATTGCCCTCTTCTCCTCCTTAGTCAGACCTCATCTGGAATACTGTGTTCAGTTCTGGGCATCACATTTTAAAAAAGACACTGGAAAACTGGAGAAAGTTCAGAGAAGAGTTACTAGGATGGTGAGTGAACTGCAAAGTATGTCCTACAAGGAACGGTTAAAGGATCTGGAAATGTTTTGCTTGCATAAAAAGTCTAAGAGGAGACTTAATAGCTGTCTACAAATATCTGAAGGAATGTCACAGTGTAGAGGGATCCTCCTTATTCTCATTTGCACATGGAAACATGAGAAGCAATGGAATGAAACTGAAAGGGAGGAGATACAAATTAGATATTACAAAAAACTTTTTGACAGTGAGAGTGATCAATGAGCGAAATAGGCTGCCACGAAAGGTGGTGAGTTCTCCTTCAATGGAAGTCTTCAGAGTCTGGACAGACATCTGTCTTAGATGGTTTAGTAAATCTTGCGCTGCATTGAGCAGAGGATTGGATGCGATGACCCTGGAGCTCCCTTCCATCTTTACCATTCTATGATTCTATGACTAATGGCCCCACATAGTGCTCCGTATAGTATAATGGCCCCACATAGTGCTTCATACAGTATAATGGCCCCATATAGTGCTACATAAAGTATAATGGATCACACAGAAAGTATAGACCAGAAAGTATAATAGGCCGCACATTAAAAATATAAATACTCACCTCTGACCATCATGGTGTCTTTAGATCCTCCGCACACCTCGGTACAGTGGGCGCATTGTAATGACATCAGCGCTCCCGCTGTGCTAAGATGTCAGACGCAGAGGGAGAATGATGGGAGAGGGGGAATCAGCTGAAGCTCCTTCCTCCATCATTGCTTTCAACTGTATTGGCATCTAGGATGCTGAAATAGTTGAAAGTGTGACATCGTGTGAAAGTGCAATGTTAGGAGGGGGACCCGTCCGGCATTGCTGCTCAAATATACTCGTGGGACTACTCCAGAATTATGGGCCAAATATACTGACCCTGCAGGCCAGATTTTGCCCAGGGGCCAGAGTTCGACATACAGTATGTACTTTAAGGTAATAATTCAGATAATAATGATTCCTATATGAAGAAGCAGTTTTTTAACAGTGACTGTATTAGAAACCATGTGGATTAGTAAAGCAGTCAGAAAACATTGCTCTATAGCCAAATTGGTTCAGAGACGAAAACAGTTGTGCTTAACTAAGTTTGTGGTGCTGAAAACGTATATGATGCTTACATTTTCTGATTGGCTCTAATTTTCAAGATCCAGAGGAGATTGTTATTACCTATGACACCTTAAGGGATGACAAGATTTCTTTTGGATTCCTTTGATCTGCAAGATCTGTTGTCAAAAGAACTCCATAATATTAAGGTAACTTGGATTTTTTTTTTTTACTATGACGGATTTCCAGGTATACAAGCCTTACATCACCAAGCACAATGCTAAGCGCTGGATGTGGTGATGTAAAGCACTGGACTCTGCAACAGTGGAAACATATTCTGCGGAGTTTTGAATCCTCACTATCTGGCAGTCTGATGGATGAGTCTGACTGCATTGTGCCAGCTGTAAAGGTTGACAGAGGAGAGATAATTATATGCGGTTGTTTTTCAGGGCTTAGCCTAAGTCTACTAGTTTCAGTAAAGATCATCTCTAATGCATAGCCAGATATATTGCACAGTTGTACATTTCCAAATTTAAGAAGCAGTTTGGAGGAAGCCCATTTTTATTCCAGCATGACCATGCCCCTGTGCCTGAATCAAATTCCATAAAGGCATCGTTGGGTGAGTTCAGTGTGGAAGATCTTGACTGGTAGCATAGAATTGTATCCTCAACCCCATCCAACACCTTTGGGATGAATTAGAAGAGAGATTAAAAACCAGGTCCTATCATTCAGCATCAGTGTCTGACGTTACAAATGCTCTTCTAGATGATTGGGTAAAGAGTCTCAAAAACAATCCAAAATGTTGTAAAAAATCCTTCCTAGAAGAATGGAAGTTGTTATAACTGCCAAGCGGAGACTACCTCTATATTATTGCCTATGAATGGGGTGTGATAGTAGTTCATGTAGGTATAATGTGCCGGTGTCCCAATTCTTTTGTCCATATGCTGTATAAAATAGGCTTCTACGCCAGATACTTTCAGATAGTTTGGTCCACTGATGACTGTTATATTGCACCACCCTAGATAGTCTGTTATTATATTTAATAAATATCAGGAATTAAGTTCTGTCAGCAAGGCAGGAGACCATATTGAGTTATGCCAAAGAAGAACACATTTCATCTTTTCATGTATCTAGTTTTAATCATATACTGTATATAAACTGAAGCTGCAGTATGGACCACATGCTGCTCCTAATATGATCCAGCATTGGGTTCTACAAATGTAAATACGTTCATTATTCAGAATACTTAGAATTAGACAATTGCTTTTCTTAGCTTGCTGTACTTTTTAGCACTCTCTAACCTTTGTTTCTCTAGTTAAATCATCCTATGGAACCATTTATCCAAATCAAGCCTGAAGTTTTACCGCAGGTGACAGCTCACGGGCCATTATAAACCTGTGTGTGATATCACAGCTAAGTTATGTCCTCCCAACCAATAACAGCTGCTGAGCTGCTCTACCATGTGTCAAACTTGGAATATTTCCGCAAGCATCTGTTAATACTTGACAATTCAATTTTTTGGTGTCACAACTTGTAAATCACGAACGACTTACTGTAAATGGAAACAATATTATGTATCAGATCAATGCATAAATGGAGCCGTTACTTTCTGCAGGTTTTGATCAATGAAATCTGTTACATTGTTTCCGTAAATAACTTTTTCCAGTGTAAGTTTTGAAATAATTTTAGTGTCATTTACGAGCAATCGTTATACATTGGATAGCGTGTGTGTCATGGTATTGTCATGCTGAGAGCAATAAACATGAAAGTAGTTAATGAAAGACATATTCTTCTTTGTGGCTTTTTATCAGACTGACAGTCCATTGTATCTAAATGAGACTTTTCTATTATAGTTAGAGACTCCCAGATAGTTTCCTACACATTATTACATATTGGGACCATTGCCTGTTAATGGGAGCTTGATGGCAGACATATGCAGCTGTACAGACCCATATAGACGTTCCTATACGAAGTAGTGATATCCCTTAAAATGTCATTCCAGCACTTACTTTATGATAAATAGGACCTGTCACCCTTTGTGATGTATTTTTCATTGAATACTTGGATGGCCCATGAAACAGCAACTCTATAGAATCTTTTTGTAGAAGCTGCATTGTGCTTTTCTTCTCTTTATCTTACTGAATTCATTTATAGTAAGACACTGGCCAATTTGTGAATGTTATATTTTAATCAGTCTCCTTTATGGTTTTGAGAAAATTGTATAACCATGATAGTTGTCACATTATAGCACAGGTCCCATTGCACCCCATCTCCTATAGCCATGCATAGTCAGAGTGAAGATAAAGCACCAATCCTGCATTTTGTTTGTTTTTCCAGTGCTGGAGTGGCCCTTTAAATAGAAGCCCCCTGTCCCTGTTCTTATACTCACCTTCCGGTGGCTTCCCCTTTTACCGACATCGCTGATTCTATCAAAGTTTCACTTACTGGGCTGCTTGCTGTAGTTTTAATAAAAATCGGTTTTATCAGCAGGAGATTATCAATTTATGAATAGTACACCTGCTGCCATACAGTCCTCCATATTCATGAGCTCTGAATAAACCCGCCCCACTAACGATTGGCAGTTTTCTGCCTATACACAGTGTACACAGAAAGCAACCAATCAGTGGTGTGGGTGGGGTTATACAGAGCTCAGCATTCAAAGAGCTGGTAGCTCAGCAGCATATAAAGTAGTGATTTTATAAAAACACAGCACATAGCCCAGTAAGTGACACATTGCTGGAATCAGGGTCTCTGCCCCTACACCATGCTGCTCTCAAAAGAGGTAGCAAGAACATGGTGACAGATAAATGAGAATGTCCCTACACATTATCAAAGCACTGATTGGACAGTGTCAGATTAAGTATGGACATACACTGGAAAATGTATTGATATATTTTGTAGTAGGTTTACCAAAGAAACATCAGAGGTACACCACAATTCTGAAAAAAAAAGATTCCTCAGAATTAATAAAAAACAGGAGAATGCAAGTATTTACTAAAACACAAGAAACGCTAAGTTCTCTTAAACTTAGTGGTTTTGCAAAAGGAATCGCTTGATCTTACTGCAGACCTGGAAAATGCATTGCCGTATTTTACTGAAATGACATCAGAGTGAGTTGCCTGGTAATATGTAACTTTTCTATCTTTTAGACTTGGCTCAAACATGAGTATGCGGCTAAATAAAGAAACAATAATAATATTACCGATAAAATGAAACAAATAGCTTTCAAGCAAAGTATCTGGACAAAGAAGAATGAAGCCGGTTGATACGATTCAAAGAGAAAAAAAGCTTTTGAACTTACAACCTATATTTATCTAATAGACAAGAATTAACCTGAGCAACGAAACCGCACCCAAGGCGCATTCTACATGAACTAAAACTGAATGTTCATACACCTTACAGTATCCATAAAGCTTTAATGATCTCCTGTGAATTTATTCTATTACAGTATCAAAGTCGGTGGCCTATTTGGATGGAAAATAATGGATAACTTCAGATTTCCTTTTTGGCAAAAAATGTATCAGTTGATGTGTTGGAACAAGAATACAGGAAAGTAATAAAATGTTACTAAAGATATTCTTGGCTAAGTGTAAATGTCTTGGAGTGCAGCACCGGGATGTGCTTAACATACGCAATTAGCCATAGATCTGTGGTAATGTGATAGCCCTAACACGCACGTTTCCTAAGGAACCCCATGGGTGGAATAATAAACACCTTTATTAATCTGATAAACACTTAGTTTAGTTCTCTTATTTTTTTCTTCTCTCATTTACTTTGTCCTTTAACTTCAATAACTTTATATAAAGGGCAATTCTATAGGAATTTCTTTTACTGGAGGACTTTCCAGTTTAGTTACTCACAGTTTTGTTGACCTTCTATTTGTAGTATTTGTCATAACTTCTGCTATCTAATTTGTCTGCAGTGGACGTTTCTCTCTCCCCAATGAAAATAAATGAAAAGTCGGCTAATCTTTTACATTCTTATGGGGAGTCATGTGAGGTAGCTGTCAGCAGAATGAACATTCAGCCAACAACTATCTAAAGTGTTTGGTCTTTTTAAACTTTGTGTTCTTTGTACCTTTCCTGCATTTGACCCTGATAATGAAGATTGCATCTCTGTATCTATTGGCAGCACTTTTTCATCATAGTACACCATTCAAGAAACCTTTTTCTTAGACCCATTATTTTAATTTCGCCTTTAAGCATTCATCTTAACCCTCTTAATTTTCTAAATATCCTGGTTTAATTCTGTTTAGTTAATTGATTGACATCCGATGGACCTAATTTTTGGCAGTGTGTGCTTTCTGAGGTGGGCACAAAAGTGTTTTGTCGAGCACGTTTTTTCCCCAAGTCATAACTTCACACAATTAAAATACTATATGGTTCTACACTTATCCCCCTGGTTTTCTATCATTGCCCAGTGAAAACATGGCAACAATCAGTTTATGATGAACAAGAAACCACCTATTCATTAGCTAATTGCATCTTTCATGTGGTTATAAAAAATAATTGTTGGCAGCATATTTCCCCACGCAAACGGGGCACGTGCTCCTAAGTACTAACATGATACAAAATATATTGAGACTGAGCAATCAAATGAATCATTCATGCACATACAGTTTGCATTGACCTGTATAAAAGGATTTAAATTAACATCTGTCTTCATGTGTAAAATTACTTTAGCATCACAGAACCTGGTCTTAAGGTGTTGTTCCTAAAATGTAAAGTTATAAGCTATCCACAGCATGGGGAGTAACTTTCAGATCAATGCAGATACCATCAGTGAAACCCCCATAATTTCTGAGAACAGTACTTAAATATCATTTTTAGATATTTATTTTAATTTTTCTAAATTAAGCATGGAATACTGATGTTATTCTGTTGACCTTCCTCTGATTGGATTATTTGTGTTACACTGAGACTGAAACGTGGTACCGTGCCACCGATGCATACTATGATTTTGTGGTGAGCTGGCTATTTTTACTGGATATATGTTAGGTGTCGAGCTCCCGCCACTGCACAGGGGGAATCTCGAACCATGTCCTCTGTGGTCTCCCATTCTTTCTCAGCCGCAGAGGATTCTGCACAGCACAGACGTCGGTCCCAGCATCTTGCTCAAGCTGATACTGTGCATCAGGTTACTGCTGCCGTCCCAGGTCCAGCTATTGTAACCAGCATTGATCAGCGGCGAGCAGATGCTCCTTGGACTAAGTCCTGCTTTTTGCCTACTGAGACGACTGATTGGACCACTGGCAAGGTCCCAGAAGGCTGCAACTATAAGAGGTTTGCATGGCCGCTCGGTCATGTGCTAGTATAACTTGTAATCATGCTGTGTGTCATTGCGTGTATGTTCTGGTGACAGCTCCTAAATGATCTCCTTCCCTAGTGTTGTTGTCTGAGTGTGGGTGATTGGAGCTAACATAGCGCCAGTTAGTGCAATCCAGCACTGTGCCCGAATTTACCAGTGTCATTTAGTGGCGTTCGCAGTACGATGCCGTGTGCAATTAGTGTGCTTTCCTACCCTAGTTAGTGCAGTTAGTGGCGTTCGCCAGTGCGACGCTGAGCACACTCAGTTGGCTAAATTTACTAGAAAGTTCTCTAGACATCACAGTTGCGGCACCGTACGCTTGTGGGTCTAGAAGGACTCTTACCCCATGTTCTTGGGGCTGAGTCCTGTGACCATACACTAGCATCCTCTCAGCCGAGCTCTGTGAGTCCTAACAGGGTACGGCATTTATGTTTCACGGTATTGCGGCTCTGTGAAGCAACAGAGTGCACCTCTGTACACACTGGGTCACGTTAACCCACGTGTGTTCGTCTATTATACTGCTATATAGTGTCCGCCATTACCGGGCAGCAGGTAACATCTCTGCACAATGGACCCCGGGGTGCGAATGCACCTTATCTCTACCTTTATATTATTTGGTGCATTCCGCCAGCCCTAACACTATATCTGTTATACTGGTGACCATACATCCATGGAACAGTTTTTTCATCCTCAGTGGAACAGCCAGTGATTCCCATTTTGATCGGTAATGTAGAGAGACCCATTCTTGGGATCAATGGGGATATCCCTACCAGGATCAGACCCCAATCAATGTATAAGTTATCTCATACCCATGACATGTGGGGCAGGGCGGTAACCATGGGTTAGGTACTTCTCTTTTATGCCACAGCAAGTTACTTGAAGGTGGGGGTCCAGGCTGGGTCTGTTAACTTGTGCTGTGAGAGCACTATGCCAGTGCCAGCCGCATGTAACCGATGTTGCTGGCTGGCCAGGACCAGATGTTTTACAGTTCAATGAGTGACATCACCATTTGAAAATAAACATTTCACTGAACGGGAATATGGTTGGGAATATATACAGGAGATAAGTTCACACGCAGTGTTTTTGCTGCATTTTTGCACATTTGCATTGCTTTCAATGGTGAAAAAAACATTCAACAGGAAATTTAATTTTATAATTTAAATACCTTATCTGGCCATGTGGGGGTGTGTGACATGATCAGACACATTGAAAGTCTTTTTTTTTTGCAGGGCCATCAGCCGGCCATCAATATTTGTAGAGGGCTATCAGGTTGCCCTTTCTATTGCTAACGGGCCAGCAGGTGTCTTATGAACAGATGAGTCAGATTTTTGGTAAAGTACATAATTCTACTGTTTAGTATAAATGGGATGAGGCCTACAAATAAAGGAACACAGTAGTTACAGTCAAATATGATGGAGGTTCAAAAATATTTTTGGGTTGTTTTGCTGCCTGAGGCCCTGGGCGCCTTGAAATGTGAAGATTCCCAAAGGATTTTGTTTCGCAAAGTAGTGTCCAGGGTCATAAAGTTGGGTTTGCATCATAGTAGGTCATGGTTCTTTCAGCAGGACAATAACCCCAAACATACTTCAAAAACCACTGAGAAATAGATGAAAACAAAGCACTGGAGAGTTCAGAAATGGTAATTCCATATTCAGTACCATAAAGTCTTCCACCACTACCTCTTACATACAGATGCTACAGAGAAGCTATGAATGGATACATTAAATCATTTAATTTTGCCTGCTTTGGTGAATTTCTGAGTAAAAAACATGAATTGGTCAATGAGTGGATGGAAAAAAATGTTTTTTTTTTTGTTTTTTTTAAATACATATTTTGAGGGGAGGGGGGATTATGAGGCACAATTGCACGCTAAATGCCACATAAAATTTCACTGCCAGGCAAATTTGCCCAATTGAGATGGCCGTATGAGACTGCAGTATCAATATAGCAATGCTACTGAGAGCCAACCAATAGAAACATCCCACAATGGACAAAAATACTCTTGGTCTCTCACACATACTAATAGTATTGTGTTCGAAAGATAACCATTCAAGAGACCATATATCACTATCAAGGACACTCCAGCAACGCATGAAGACAACCAGAGAATAACACACGGAGTATAAGTCCCAATTACAAAAGGTATAAACACATGTAATGTAAACAGCGAGGGAACCAAAGAAAAACACTGAAAAACAGTCTACACGGCAGTAGCCCCCCAAAAAGTATCTAATTAGTATACATACAAAAGTGCTACAAGTGCATTTTTAAGGCAAAGATACTACATAGACCGGGTGGCTACAGGTCATTTAAAAAGTAAATCCCACGGGTGTGGTACCGGTCAAAAATCCTTTGGTTCCCTCGCTGTTTACATTATGTCTGTAATGATTAAACTGTATATGACTAATGTATTTTGATTGTTTTATGAATAAAAACATGTGTTTATACCTTTTGCAATTGGGACTTATACTCCGTGTGTTATTCTCTGGTTGTCTTCATGAGAGCCAACCAAGTCTGGCTGTATGCTTTTGATGCACAGCTGCTGCAGTAAAAATGGTGTATAATATTTCCCTGTTCAGAACAATTTGCAGGATTAAGAGCAAAAAGAATATTATTAGCCCTGAGAATGGGTTTTGGTATCAGTTGCAGGCTGCAGCGTAAAGGACATGTAATTCATCCCATCCTGTCCTACACGATCCCTTCAGCACATTCTCCCTCTAAGTGCTGCTAACAGTAGTATTAATATTGATTATAATTAGCCCTAAGAAGGACTGTTGTTGTACTTCACATAAATATGAATGTGGCTGAATCCCTGGCTAATACACAGCTTCAATTCTGTCTCTCTCTCATCAGCACCTTTCCCTACGCTGCCTGTATCCAGGTTACAGTGTGCCAAGCACAGGTCTTATATAGACCTGATAACACTATGCGGCCAGCCAATCACAGTAATGCCACAACCAAGATGGCTATGGCATTAGAGTGTCAGGTAATCCCCACATGTTCATTGGCTGTCTATAAAGCACCAAACATGCGGGGTGGGGACTTGAGCTCCTGCTCGAACATTAAAAAAATACTCTGAGTAACGAGCATTCCGAGCACACTGATGCTTGAGCGAGTAACGAGTAGTGGCGAGCACGCTCGCTCATCTCTATTGTGCATATGTATTCACCCTTTTGTTATAAAGGCTTTAAAAAATTTGGGGACAAGCAGTTACCTTAATAAGTCACATGATTAGTGAAATAAAGTCCAGCTGTGTGCAATCTAAGTGTCACATGGTCTGTCAGTATATACACACCTTTTCTGAAAGGTCACAGAGGCTGCAACACCATCAAGAGGCACCACTAACCAAACAACACCGTGAAGACCAAGTAAATCTCCAAATAAGTCAGGGACAAAATTGTTAAAAAGTACATGTCAGTGTTGGGTTTAAAAAAAAAAATCCCAATCTCTGATGATCCCCTGAAGCGCCATCAAATCCATTATCATCAAAAGGAAAGAACATGGTACCACAACAAACCTGCCAAGAGAGGGCCTTCCATCAAAACTCTCAGCGCGGACAAGGAGGGCATTAATCAGAGAGGCAACACAATGACTAAAGGGTAACCTTGAAGGAGCTGCAAAGTTCACAAGCAGAGAATGGAGTATCTCTCCATACGACCACAATAAGCCATATACTGCATAGCGGTGGCCTTTATGGAAGAGTGGGTAGAAAAAAGCTTTTACATACAAATTCTGAGGCTCGTTTTGAGTTTGCCAAAATACATGAGGGAGACTGCCCAAATGTATGAAGGAAGGTGCTGTGGTCAGATGAGACCAAAATTGAACTTTTTGGCCACCAAGGTAAACGCTATATCTGTCAGCAAACTAGCATAGCTCATCACCCCAAGAACACCATCTCCACAGTGAAACATGGTGGTGACAGGATCATGCTGTGGGGATGTTTTTCAGCAGCAGGGACAGCGAAAATGGTCCGAGTCGAGGAGAAGATGGTGTGAAATACAGGAATATTCTTGAGCAAAACCTTTTTCAGTCTGTCAGTGAAATGAGACTGGGACGGAGGTTCACCTTCCAACAAGACAATGACCCAAAGTATACTGCTAAAGCACTCGAATGGTTTAAGAGGAAACGTGTAAATGTTTTGGAGTGGCCAAGTCAAAGCCCAGACCTTAATCCAATTGAGAATTTATGGACAGAATTGACGATTGTTGTTGAGCAGATGAAACCATCTAACTTGAAGGAGCTGGAGCAGTTTTGCCTTGAGGAACGGGCAAAAATCCCAGTGGAAAGATGGAAAGACGTAGAAAGCTCATAGTTACTTATCCAAAGCGACTTGCAGCTGTAATTGCCACAAAAGGAGGCTCTATAAAATACTGACTTTAGGGGGGTGAATAGTTACGCACACTTAAGTTTTCAGTTTTTTTATTTGTTATTTGCTTCATAATAAAAGGAAAAACAAATGTTTACAGTTGTAGGCATGTTCTTTACTTGAACTGATGCAACCCCTCAAAAAACAGTGAAATTCCAAGTTGAGAGGTAGCAAAACATGAAAAATGTTAAGGAGGTGAATACTTTTGCAAGCCACCATAATTGTCAATAATTATTTTTCAGGTGATATTATTAGGTGCTTCCAAGATTTAATTAAAGGATGTGGATAAATTCAGGGTTATTTTTTTCTTACTTTAATGCATGTATTTGGGATAACAATCATTTTTGCAATCGGATTGAATTAAAAAATGTGTTCTATTTGCTCTTTATAGCCTCCATGTTGCACTGTCTATTTCTGACTGCGAAATGAGTTTTCTGAGAATACCTCAGTGAACTCCTTTTGATGTCTATAACTCTTTTCTCTGTGTTTTTCTGAGTTTCTCGAATCATCCAGTTCGAGCATCCAGCTCGATTGACCGAGTCATCTTTTGAAATCACGCGCAGTAAGCTTGGTGAGGCCGCCTTCGTCTATAGATCTTAGCTCCATGCACATGACAGAGGCCCTGGATTTCAAAGAAGTTTGCTTTGGCATCTCCAGGCTGGAGCAATCCACCAAAGAGAATGGGTGTGTTTTAAAAGGTGATTTGGACAGGATACTGTACCTCCTTAATTACTATTACAATGCTAACGTACTAATGAGCTAGTTTTGCGATCACCAGTATATCATTAGTACTGCATCACTATTACAGAGCAGAAAACTCATGAGCTGCCTTCTAGGTACAAAACCTAACTATTGAGCATGAAACTCTTAACCCATTCATGACTTTGAAATTTTCCATTTGTGAGCTTTTGTTTTTTCCTCCCTTTCTTCCAAGGTCCATAACTTTTTTATTTTTCCATCCCTATAGTCATTTGAGGGCTTGTTTTTGTGAGACGAGTTGTACTTTCGAAGTACACCATTGATGTACGGCACATATTGGAAGAGGGTACAGGGAGCGGGCTCACTCAGAGAGCTCACTCCATGCCCAGCAAGTAATGTCTCTGTATTACAGCCAGGACCTCCCGCTAACAATTGTGGGTGGAGCAGTGTTCCGCCTGCAATTCTTAGCTTGTTAGCTTGCTGTGTGTGCGAGTCATTTTCTCCGCCCATCAGCGCACCCGTGATGTGGTCGTGGGTTGCTGAGGAGTTGTCATGACAGCTGGGGGTCAGCTGATGACCCCTGTGCTTCTCGTTACTTAGTTCCTTTGAAACCCTGCCTGTGGCCGGACTTCAACAGGGACCGTGATTTATGCTATATGCGGTGATGCTGTGGCATAGCACAAGCGACCAGATGATCTCATCTTCAAGTCCCCTATAGGGACTAACAATAACATTAAAAAGTTTTAAAAAATCTGGAAAAAATGGAGAAACCTTAAAGTTCAAATCACCCATACTGAAAATAAAGATATTAAAAATGAACATATGTCACATCGTTGCTTTCAGAAAATTCCAATTAAAATAAAAAAAACTATTAACCTGATCTGTAAACACAGTAAATGGAAAAAATTCAAGAACGTCAAAATTAAATTTTTTGGTAGCCATACTTCCACAAAAAAGGCTATGACAAGCAATCAAAGTCACAGCCATCCCAAAATGGTACTAATAGAAATGTTGTCTCATCCCACAAAGAATAAGCTATCACACAGCTCCATTGGCCAAAAAGTAAAAATGTTACGAGTCTCGGAAAGTGGTGACACAACCCCTGCCCCCCCCCCCACCTAATTTTCTTTGGGGGAAACTTCAGAATTTTTTTTAAAGCACAATAATAATAAATAAACTGGAAATGTTGGGCATCGCTGTAATCGTATCAATGAGGAGAATTATATTGTCAGGTCATTGTTACCACAAAATGTACACTGTAAAGTCAATTCCCAAAAAACAAATATCTGAATTGTGCTTTTTTCACAGTTTCAGCGCAGTTGGATTTGTACACATAGTGGTAAAATGAATAGTTTTATTCAAAAGTACAGCCCTTCCCACAAAAAATAAGCCCTCATATATGAATGTGGACTGAAAAATATAGAGTTAGGGCTCAGGGAAGAAGGGGGCGAATAGAAACGCAAAAACGGAAATTGGCTGTGGCGTGAAGTGGTTTAACTGGACATGGGACTGGGTGCGGACAGAAAATCTGCAATTCTTTTTTTTTACTAGTGCATCTGAACAGGATATAAAATCTCTCTATCACTTGTATTGGATATAGACTGTCTGTTAGCTTATATTTGAGGCAGATATAATATGCAAATTGCCTCTTCAGAGAAAAAAAGGACTTAAACTTTATAGCGCCACCTGTTGGTAGTAGCGATCCTACAAGTCACAATCAACCGTTTAACGAGTCGTGCAATATGACTTAGGATAAAAGCCAAATCAGTATCTCAATTCGCAGACACGGTGTTTCGCGCTGTTGGCCCTCGTCAGTGCAAAGCATGAGAACTGATTTGGCTAGGTGAGAGGCTCTAGACTGGGGTCTAAGGGGCAGCAGGACATTTAAGGTGTTGTCCAGGCAAAATAAAACTTTGTCCAGGATGGGATATGTAGAAAAATGAACTCAGTCATACTCACATACCAGCACCATCTGGATCCAGCGCGCAGGTCGCTGTGTGGTCTGTGCAGAGACAGAATGTGGTGATGTCACCATTCCGCCAGACTATGTATCATCGAATGTTCTATGATGACATGCTGCTCACAGTCATCAAATCCAGGTGGATGCCAGTAGCTGGGTATATCTGAGTCTGTTCATTTTTACATATCATGTCTCCTAGACAAAGTTTTATATTGCCGGACAACCCCTTTAATTTACATGGGAGAATTGCAGTATATAATTCTCACTCCAATTATAACGCAATTATAAAAAAATCTAATGCTTCATTGTTACAAATCCACTTTTATTGATATATTTATGATTAGATCTAGAAAGACGTATATAGTCTGCAGCATTACAGACCTTTAATTATGCTGTCACTGAAAAAGATAAATAGCTCGGAGTATGCACACTGTATAAATGGTTGCCAAAAGTGCTTAGAACATCTGCTCAATGTCACTAATAAAGGTAATAATAATAACTTTGTATGATCTCATGTTATTCTTTATAATTTAATAAAATGATGTTCTGGGAAAGTTTACCGGTCTCTTCCCATTTGCTATTCAGTTCACAAAGCACAAACTGTCCAACAATTAAGTTAGTAGATTAGTACAATTAAATAATGTCAGTAAAGAAATCATGTATTCTGCCTTAAATGGTCCTGAAAGGCCATTACCAGAGCTTCCTGCATTTTTCCTTCTTTCAGAGATATAGAACTGTTGTACTTATACACACTTGTCACCAGATTTCACACTAAAATCTGCATTTCAGGATGACTTACTAAAAGTTTAAAGGGGTTGTCTGGTCAAAAGATATTGATGATTTACAACAAAGATAATATTGTTGAATATTAAAATTATGGGCGTCCAACACCCAGCAACCTGACCAATCAGCTGTTTTAAGCTGTTCCAAGTGTTAATATCTGACCCTGTCAGGGCAGCTGATCTGCAGGGTTACCGGGTATCGGCCCCCCTTCCCCCGATTTGATATTTGTGTAGATCATCAATATCTTCTGACCTGACAACTCATTTAAGTTTACTCTCCACCTGCAGCTATTTGTCAGGCTTATTGAATGGAGATTGAATGCACTTGGAATTATGAGCGCTTTTATTCTGACATGAATATTCAAAGTAAATACATCAGCCTCAGCAGGTCTAAGAGATTTACTTAATAATATATGCAGTGTGTATTGTGAAACTTGGTCACACATGCACTTTAATGGTCATTTGGATTTCAATGTTGTCCAACAGTACACAAAAAAAATCAATGCAATATTTCCACCATAGAAAAGCTACAAAAACAAAATGAAAACAAGAAACTAACAACTATTCTTGTTGGAGTAAAGGAGTAATGCTTATTATTGTATAAATTGCATCATCTACTATTTACTACCGTTTAATAGTGCATGAGTTTCTGTCTCCAGCAAAAGTGTTGTATTGACCAATAATATTATTGCACTCAAGGTAATGCTAATTCATTCAAATATTTATTACATAGGACAAAATAGTTTAGGAACAAAGCAGGAATATAAAGTGGAAGCCATATATATAAAGACATTTCTCTACCAGAGCCTTAATCATTTTATCGCTTATTCCAAAGTCAGATCAAGAGTAGGGTGCAAATTAAGGGATAGAATTCCCCGCAGTGCCTTGAAACGGCTAGTATTGCAACAATGTCCTTGTGTTGTGAATGGGTAGTCACTGAGAGACTGGTATGATATGGATGTACAGCGGCGCTCCCTCGCCTTGCTGCATTGGCGGCGTGTTGACCAATAATACATTGTTTAAAAAAATCAAAAAACAAACCAGGAAGTTCCTGTTCACTGTATGTGTAGCTGGAGCACATTTTACTCTCACATTGTAAGCTGACAGAAAAGATGCTAAAATCTTAAGCTATGAGAAATACCAGTTGTAAGCTGTGTTATCTTTGTTCCTGAATAAATATATATACAATCTACAGATCTGAACCCCATTGAAAATCTCTGGAATGTAATCAAGAGGATGATGGATAGCTGAACCATCAAACAACTGCTTAAATTTTGTGCCAGAAGCATTGTGAAAGACTGGTGGAAAGCATGCCAAGACGCATGAAAGCTGTGATTAACCTCTTCATGACCAGAGCTTTTTTCATTTTTGCGTGTTCATTTTTTGCAACCATTCTTCCCAGAGCCATAACTTTTTTATTTTTCTGTCAATATGGCCATGTGAGGGCTTATTTTTTTGTGGGACGAGATGCACTTTTGAACAATGCCATTGGTTTTACCATGTCCTGTAACAGAAAACTGGAAAAAAAATTTCAAGTGCGGTGAAATTGAAAAAAAAAGTGCAATCCCACACTTGCTTTTTGCTTGGCTTTTTTGCTAGCTTCCCTAAATTCTAAAACTGACCAGATATTATGATTCTCCAGGTCATTACGAGTTCATAGACACCAAACATGTCTAGGTTTTTTTTTTATCTAAGTGGTGAAAAAAATTCCAAAGTTTGCTAAAAAAAAAATTGCGCCATTTTCTGAGACCCGTAACGTCTCCATTTTTCATGATCTCGGGTTGGGTAACATTTTAATGATACCATTTTTGCGCAGATGCGATCTTTTGATCACCCGTTACTTCATATTAATGCAATTTTACGGCGACCAAAAAAACATAATTCTGGCGTTTTGATTTTTTTTCTCGCTACGCCATTTAGAGACCAGGTTAATCCTTGTTTCTTATTGATAGATTGGGCGATTCTGAACGCGGCAATACCAAATATGTCTATGTTTGATTTTATTTGTATTGTTTTATTTTGAATGGGGCGAAAAGGGGGGTGATTTGAACTTTTGTTTTATTTTATATTTTTATATCACTTTTTTTATATTTGAGATATTTTTTATATTTTTAATCACATTTTTTTTTACCTTTGGCATGCTTCAATAGCCCCCATGGGAGGCTAGAAGCTGCCATAGCTTGATCAGCTCTGCTACATAGAGGCGATGCTCAGATCGCCTCTATGTAGCAGAATTACAGACTTGTTATGAGCGCCGACCACAGGGTGGCACTCATAGCAATCCGACATCAACAACCATAGAGGCCTCAAGGTAACCTCTGGTTGTCATGTCGACGCACCGATGACCCCGATCACGTGACGGGGTCAGCGGTGCGCGTATTTCTGGCCCGATGGCCAGAAGAGCGCTTTAAATGCTGCTGTCAGAGTTAATAGGCATTTAACTAGTTAATAGGCACGGGTGGATCGCGATTCTGCCCGCGCCTATTGTGGACACATGTCAGCTGTTGAAACAGCTGACATGTTGCGGCTTTGAGGTGAGCTTACCGCCGGAGCCCACTTCAAAGCGGGGATACTGAGGTCGGACGTACTATCTCGTCTAACGTCAGAAAATGGTTAAAAATCATGGTTATTCCAATATATATATATTGTAATTGTTAAGTGCACAGACGTCACCCGTATTGACAAGGTCTGTGTCAGATGTCGAGGAACCAGGACAACCTGATGATAAATGGGCTACTGGAATAAACCATACATGGACAAGGCAAGAGAACCAGGATCTGATAAAATGCTACTATAACAGCAGACCAAATGAAAGAGGATATATGAAGTGTATGAGAAAACTCTGGATGGATGAACAATACTGGAGGAACATATGGGAGAAAGAAAAAACGCACAAGCACAACACTGTTGTGAATTCCGTTCTCGGGCTCCTCCTGTGGTCATGAGTGGTACTGTGTGAGTTTGTTCTTGGGCTCCCTCTGGTGGCCTTTAGCGATATGGCTGGGTTCAGCTGTTTCATTTACTGCTATGCGGGGCCTATTTAATTCAGCTGGACCTTCACTTGTTGCCTGCTGTCGGTGTATTCAGTCCTGTTTCTGTGCTCTCCTGAATATTCCTTGTGACCAGTCTCCTGCTAGGAGAAGCTAAGTTTGCTTGTTCATTTTCTCATTATTTCCTTGAAAACGTTTCTCAGTATATTATGAGTTCAGTCCAGCTTGCTTTTATGTGATTTTTCGCTCGCTGGTTAGTTCTGGGGTGCAGAGTGCGCCCCTCACATCGTGAGTCGGTGTGGGGGTTCTTGTATTCTCTGCATGGTTTATTTTTGATAGTTTTTGTACTGACCGCACAGACACCTATCTATTTTCTGCCTATCTAGTATTAGCGGGCCTCATTTGCTAAACCTGTTTCATCTCTACGTTTGTGTTTTCCCCTTAACTCACCGTTATTATTTGTGGGGGGCTATCTAAAACTTTGGGATATTTCTCTGAGGCAAGTGAGGTCTTTGCTTTCTCTCTAGGGGTAGTCAGTTTCTCAGGCTGTGACGAGGCGTCTAGGTTTTCAGGTAACGCTCCACAGCTGCCTTTAGTGTGTGTGGATAGGATCAGGATTGCGGTCAGTTTAGCTTCCACATCCCCAGAACTTGTCCTATATATTCAGGGTATATGTGTCAGGTCAGTTTGAGATCCTACCACCGGATCATAACACAACACCAGTGCAATGTGGCTGCAAGATCTGAGACTGAAACATAGTAACCACTGTTATGCAGTAACTCATGTTACAACCAGGGGGCGCCATATGTGCTCCTCAGGATACGCATGGAGGCATATCTATAATGGTGGTAATGAAACAGTGTCCGGCATGATTGTAAATGGCCAGTATGTGTTGCAGAGGGAGTCTGCACTGTAAGCCTGTAGGATTGTGGTTCTGAGACCTGTAGTCCCACAAGTATTTGTTTACTTAAAAGGGAGGCTTGCAGGGTTAGTCGGAGAGCTGGGTGGATCTGGCTAAGCACACACACCTCCCATCCAGGAGAGGGGTTACAGGTAGATAATGTCACCATGGTGTGGTCACATGTTCTGAGTGTATGGACCTGAATGGTTCTTGGCTGTAAGGTCCTGTGAGAGGAAAGGCCTGGGTGTTGGGAGGTCCAGAGTGGGGACCGGATCCCTGAAGAGCACCTGGTGAGGCCATGATCCTGAATGGCCTCTGTGTTGTGAGGTCCTGGGAGTAGGACGGATCCCTGAAGAGCAGTAGGTGAGATCGTGTACCTGCAGAACCTGGGACGGCTTCTGTGCTGGCGAAGCCAGGACTGACAAGGAGTCAGTTTGAGGAGCGGAGCTCCTGGAAGGTAACCCCAGACAAGGGCGGTTGTAATTTAGGGCAGAGAAGTTTATCTGCTACATGAACAGACTGGTGGTCAAGATATGTTCGTGGATTTAATGAAATGGACTTTATGTTATGTAGTTTATGCGGAGTTAATAAACCAAATAGACTGTTTATGTGAGAAAACGTTCCGGTGTGCTTTAATCCCGCTGCCAAGCGAGTGTCCCCTAACACACTCAGGTAGCACTATCTCACACCACCTTGAGCAAGAACCAGTCACCATTACAGAAGCAGACATCCAACAGAGGGTCAAGAACATAAGGAGCTGGACAGCACCTGGCCCAGACATGATCCACACCTACTGGCTAAAGCAATTAACAGCAGTACATGAACACATGGAAAAGCAGATGAACCAACTGCTAGAAGCAGGCCACCACCCAACTTGGCTAACACAAGGAAGAACAGTGCTGATCATGAGGGATCCTCACAAAGGAACTGCTCCATCCAATTACCGTCCAATAACCTGCCTTACAACATCATGGAAACTCCTGTCAGGCATCATAGCCACCAAGCTACAGAACCATATGAACCAGAACATAAATCCAGCTCAGAAAGGCATTTGGACCAACAACAGAGTCTCTAAGCATCAGCTCCTACTAGATAGAGCAGTAGCTCAAGACTCAAGATTCAGACAGACCAAACTCAGCACAGCCTGGATTGACTACAGGAAAGCCTTTGACTCAATGCCACACACAAGGATCTGTGATATACAAAGGTGTTACAAAATGGTAACAAAACAATACGGTATATAGCAACAAAGAAATAACTATTTCAGCTTTGATGGATGGTATTTTTTACAGAAAACAGTAGTTAGTATGGGAGCTAAATTTTCCCCAGCTCTAACCAATATTGTTATGTCAAGATAGAAGGAATTACACTTATATAATGACAACAACATCATATACAGTCATAATATAGTTTGATACGGAAGATTTATAGACGACCTGCTCCTGGTGTGGGGGGGGGGGTGTTGTGAACTCTGTCTTTGGGCTCCCTCTAGTGGCCACAAGCGGTACTGTGTAGTGTTGTCTTTCTGCAGGTTGGCAGCATCAGCTGGTTCGTTATCCTTGGTTGGTTTCCTATTTAGTTCACCTGGATACTCAGTTCCTTGCCTGCTCTCAATGTATTCAGTGCTCTTCAGATTCCTTGTGACTACCTTGCTCCCAGTCTCTCCAAGACAAGCTAAGTTTTTGTTTGATCATTTTTTGATTATCAGCATTTATTATGTTTTTAGTCCAGCTCGCTAAAATGTGATTTCCTCGCTTGCTGGTTGCTCTAGGGGACTGAGTTTCTCCCCCCACACCGTTAGTTGGTGCGGGGGTTCTTGAAATCTCAGTGTGGATATTTTGTAAGGGTTTTTTACTGACCGCACAGACCCCTTTACTATTTTCTGCTATCTAGTATTAGTGGGCCTCATTTGCTAAATCTGTTTTCACCTCTGTGTATGTGCCTTCCTCTTACCTCACCATTATTATATGTTGGGGGCTTCTATTTCTTTGGGGATTATTTCTCTGGAGGCAAGAGAGGTCTTTCTTTCTCTCTAGGGGTAGTTAGTTCCTCAGGCTGGCTCGAGACGTCTAGGATTTTTAGGCACGTTCACCGGCTACTTCTAGTGTGTTTGGATAGGTTCAGATTTGTGGTCAGTCCAGTTTGCCACCTCCCTAGAGCTTGTCCTATGTATGTTACTTAGCTGGAGTAATTTGTGATCCTCAACCACTAAGGATCATAACAGGGGGGGTCACGCAGGAGGAGGCAGAGGCATTCATTCAGTATATCAGTAATAATAATTTTAATTTAAAATTTACCTATTTTTTTATCTAAGTAATATCAATAATTTGGATCTAAAATTAATTGCAGACAGTAGAAATAATATGGTGAATATTGACTCATTTAGAAAACCTACAGTGAGCAATGCCATGTTGGCAGCTTAATCATATCACCCGCCGCACGTAAAAGAGAACATCCTTATGGAGAACTTATTAGAATCAAACATAATTGCTCATATGACATAACTTTCCAACAGGAGCAGGAAAAATATGTGACAGGGGATACCCAGAATGTTCCCTTACCAAAGCTAGATTTGTGTTTCTAACATTAATCAGGAAACGTTACTGTATAATGAAACAACAATAGAAAAAGATCAACCTACCTCTATTACTTTCTCAACAGAATATAGCCCCCAATTCAAAGATATAGTTTCTATAATTAAAAAATATATGCCTTTACTTAATCAGGATGATAAGTTAAAACATGTACTAAACAGCAAAATCCGCTATGTAGCGAAAAAAGCATCCACATTGGGATCCTTATGATCACGCAGCTTTTTCCATAGTGATGATTCCAAACATAACCAGAGAAAGAAAACCTGGCTGGACATAAAAGGCTTTTTTAGATGTGGAGCAAATCACTGCAAACCCAGACGTAACGCCATGCTTTTCTGTACATATGACTTTATCAATTGCAATGATACACATGCTATTTACCTTATTGAATGCACAATATGCAGATTGCAATATGTAGGGTGCACAAAAAGCCCCCTATATAGGTATGGATCAGACAACATGTTTCTGATGCAGCTAATCCCCAGGCCATATCGTTGTCTGCAGTCTCTAGACATTTTGTGAGTTCACACAAAAGAGATGTCAGCAGTTTAAAATTTGGTGGAATAGAAAAAAGTATATACTGTAGACCTTGCAGAGGTGGTGATCACAGATGCAAATTATTACATAAAAAATCATATTGAATACTTACACTAGAGACAAGAATACTGTATGGTCTCAAGCAAAGGCAAGACCTTATTTTGCAAAATTGCATTTGTTCCTAGTTTTGTATAACATTCTTTCTCTATTTTGATTTTTGTATACATAGATTTCTGTTCAGTGCAGCTGTTGTTTTAATGAGCTCCAAATGTCTCTCATAATTAAACCATCAGGTGTTTAACCTTCTGGAGTTATTTAAATCCACTCTGAAATCTTAAACTCAGACCATGATTAAAGTGAACCTGCCAGCAGGATTCATAGAAGATTGACTCTCCACTCTACTCTCAAGAACGCATCTCACCAACTGTGCACTTGACCCGTTCCCATCCCACTTCATCCCAAACCTCGCCACAGTCTTCATCCCAACCCTAACCCATCTCTTCAACCTATCACTAATAACTGGTGTTTTCCCCTCAAGCTTTAAACATGCCTCAATTACATCTATCCTCAAAAAGCCCTCTCTTGACCCATCCTCTGTATCTAGCTATCGCCCTATATCACTTCTCCCCTATGCCTCCAAACTACTGAAACAACACGTCCATCTCAACTGTCTTCCCATCTCTCATCCTGCTCCCTCTTCGACCACTTACAATCTGGCTTCCGGTCACACCACTCCACTGAAACTGCCCTAACTAAGGTCAGCAATGACCTATTAACCGCCAAAAGCAAGCAACACTACTCTGTCCTCCTCCTCCTGGACCTGTCCTCTGCCTTTGACACAGTGGATCATTCTCTATTACTACAGACCATCTCATCCCTTGGCATCAGAGACTGGCCCTATCCTGGATCTCGTCATACCTAACTGACTGAACATTCAGCGTCTCCCATTCACACACCACCTCCACACCTCGCCCCCTATCTTTTGGAGTCCCGCAAGGTTCAGTCCTAGGGCCCCTGCTCTTCTCCATTTACACCTTTGGCCTGGGACAGCTCATAGAATCTCACGGCTTTCAGTATCGTATCACCTCTATGCTGATGACCACAGATCTACATCTCTGGACCAGTTATCACCTCCCTACTAACCAGAATCCCTCAATGTCTGTCCACTATTTCATCCTTCTTTTCCGCTAGATTTCTAAAACTTAACATGGACAAAACAGAGTTCATCATCTTTTCCCCATCCCATGCGACCCCACAACGAATCTATCCATTACAGTAAACGGCTGCCAACTCTCCCCAGTCCCACAAGCTCGCTGCCTCTGGGTAATCCTTACACTGATCTCTCCTTCACACCACATATCCAAGCCCTTTCCACTTCCTGCCGCCTTCAACTCAAAAATATTTCACGGATCCGTACACCCGTACTGAGTACATCCGTACTCCCCTCGAACACTCTCGCACCCCTCTAATCTATTCTAAACTCTGCTGCCCGACTAATCCACCTGTCCCCCTGCTATTCCCCAGCCTCTCCCCTCTGTTAATCCCTTCACTGGCTCCCCATTGCCCAGAGACTCCAGTACAAAAACCTAACCATGACATACAAAGCCATCCACAACCTGTCTATTCCATACATCCGTGACCTTGTCTCCTGGTACTTACCTGCACGCAACCTCCGATCCTCACAAGATCTCCTTCTCTACTCCCCTCCTATCTCCTCTTCCCACAATTGCATACAAGATTTCTCTCGCACATCACCCCTACTCTGGAACTCTCTACCACAACATATCAGATTCTCGCCTGCCATCGAAACCTTCAAAAAGAACCTGAAGACCCACCTCTTCCGACAAGCTTACAACCTACAGTAACCACCAATCGACCACACCGCTGCGCGACCAGCTCTACCCTCACCTATTGTATCCTCACCCATCCCTTGTAGATTGTGAGCCCTCGTGGGCAGGGTCCTCTCTCCTACTGTACCAGTCATGACTTGTATTGTTTAAGATTATTGTACTTGTTTTTATTATGTATACCCCTCTTCACATGTAAAGCACCATGGAATAAATGGTGCTATAATAATCAATAATAATAATAATAATCATAGAATGTTAGAGTTGGAAGGGACCTCCTGGGTCATCTGGTCCAACCCCCTGCTCAAAGCAGGATTCACTAAATCATCCCAGACAGGTGTCTGTCCAGCCTCTGAAGACTTCCATTGAAGGAGAACTCACCACCTCTCGTGGCAGCCTGTTCCACTCATTGATCACCCTAACTGTCAAAAAGTTTTTTCTAATATCTAATCTGTGTCTCCTCCCATTCAGTTTCATCCCACTGCTTCTAGTCTTTCCTTGTGCAAATGAGAATAAAGATGATCCTTCTACAATGTGACAGCCCTTGAGATATTTGTAGAAAGCTATTAAGTCTCCTCTCAATCTTCTTTTTTGCAAGCTAAACATTCCAAAATCCTGTAAACGTTCCTCATAGGACATGGTTTGCAGACCAGTCACCATTCTGGTCGCTCTTCTCTGTTGTGCACATGATCAGTAAATTTCCTTCCGTATTTGTAGGGCTTTATTTTCTGCAGCATTTTTCACCCATTGACGTCAATTGAGTCAGTAAAATCCGCAGCAAATATGCAGGTATAAAATGCTTGTGGATTTGCTGTGGCTTTGTTGACTTTTTGTTTGCGTCTTTACAGGCTTCCTATGGTCTTTCCCACGCTGTCATTTGTTTCACAGCATGGGAAACACCGGCGTGGTAGTTCTCATTGGTGGCAACGCTACCGCCGATAAGGCCGTCGGTCATAGCGCTGCGGTGTAATGCTGTCAGGTGTCAGCATGACCCCACAGCTGTGATTGTGACCCGCAGTGGTGACCTGTGGTAAAAAGCAGTTCAGCTGGCGTGGGCTGATGAGACTATTGCTTCCATCGGACTATGTCAGCTGTCACTGATAACAGTGACAGCAGGTGCCGCTGATGGGAGACGTAGTCTCATCTGTCGTCGCCTGGGCTCACAGTTAAAAAAAAAGTTAAATAATTACATACATATTCAAATAAAAATTAAAAAAAACATTATACTCACCTAATACCAAATCCCTGATGCCCTCGTCTCCTAGAAGGGAACTCCTTCATGTCTTTTGGAAGGCATTACAGGAGTCTAACTGGTGAGGCTGCATGAGAGAAGGCCAAAGAACATGTAAAGCCATCATCAGAGTAAGGACGGGGTCACACTTACCGTATGGAAAATCGGGCCAAGTCGCCCTGCCGAGAGTCACAGGAGTGTTCTCCGTATGGTCATCCGTGTGTAATCCGTTTGCAATGTGATAATGCAATTTTTTCACACCTATGTATCCATATGACATCCGTATGCAAGGCGATTGCTATCCGAGTGCAATGCGATTTTAACATGAGCTTTTACATACAGCAGTTCTCTATCATTTACACATCGTTTTCAAAGGAAATATTCGTCAAAACACACATGTATATTGTGGTACAGTGACTGGCATCATTGTGAATGGCCGGCATGTGTCGCAGAGACAGAGGTTGCCCTCTGCGCTTCAAGCCCAAAATGTTGTTGCTCTGGGAACTGTAAACCCACAGATATATGTTTAGTTTAAAGGGAGGCTTACTGGGTTAGTTGGAGAGCTTGGTGGGACTGACTAACCACACACACCTCCCATCTATTGGGGGTGGTTACATAATGTGACCAGGGTTTGGGTAACATGGTCTCTGGGTTCAGAATGGGTTCAGAACATGATATCTTCGTGGATGTAATGAAATGGACTTTATGTTATGGGGTTTATGCGGAGTTAATAAACCAACTTGACTGTTTTTGTGAAAAAACATTCCTGTATGCCTTAATCCCGTCTCCAAGCGAGTGTCCCCCAACACTCTCAGGGAACGCTATCTCAATATATATATATATATATATATATATATATATATATATATATATATATACATAGATATATATATACAGTACAGACCAAAAGTTTGGACACACCTTCTCATTTAATGATTTTTCTGTATTTTCATGACTATGAAAATTGTATATTCACACTGAAGGCATCAAATCTATGAATTAACACATGTGGAATTATATACTTAACAAAAAAGTGTGAAACAAATGCAAATATGTCTCATATTCTAGGTTCTTCAAAGTAGCCACCTTTTGCTTTGATGACTGCTTTGCACACTCTTGGCATTCTCTTGATGAGCTTCAAGAGGTAGTCACCAGGAATGCTTTTCACTTCACAGGTGTGCCCTGTCAGGTTTAATAAGTGGGATTTCTTGCCTTATAAATGGGGTTGGGACCATCGGTTGTGTTGTGCAGAAGTCTGGTGGATACACCGATGCGACCGTCCCGGTTTAAAACCACTGGTGAATGATCTGCTGGGAGCGCAGCTTAAGTGATGCCACTGAGGCTGCGCTCCCAGCCATGTTGACCTGCAGTGACCTCTGGACAGTAAGAAAATGCCAGTGATGAGGTCAACGCAGTTCAAGCTCAGTGTCTTTACAGTAGAATTCTGTAGCTGTGTGTCTTAATATTCTCAAAACTGTATGGGTTGTACTGTATTTATCATTATTTATTGTGCATTGCTTATAGCACTATCTTATTCCACAGCATTTTACATACATTATCATTGCTGTCCCCATTGGGGCTCACAATCTAAATTCCCTATCAGTATGTCTTAGAAGTATGGGAGGAAACCGGAGAACCCGGAGGAAACCCATGCACACATGGGGAGAATGTACAAACTCCTTGCAGATATTGTTCTTGATGTGATTTGAACCCAGGACCCTAGCACTGCAAGGCTGCTGTGCTAACCACTAAGCCACCCTGCTGACCTATTGTAAATTGATAAGAGAGATAAGTTTTTTATGCACAATACAGTATATACAGTATTCAGTAGCTCTGTACAATGAGAGAATTTTCTGATAATATTCACTTTTCATTATATACTATCCTCGTTTTGTAACTAATTGAGAATTTTCCGTACTATCCAACACAGATCTCTTAAAATTTTACTTTCTTTCCCCTTATTTTTTATATGTGGTAGGTTAAAAATTTCAACTATTTACTCGAAATGAGATATGGGTAACTATCAATAAACTAGATGTAAAATTCTAAAATTTGACTCTGCCGTATATATTTATCATGAGCTGCTAATTTCCTTTCATAAACCCTTGGAACTAAATCAAAGGCATTCAGAAGGTAGTTCACACTTTGATGTTAGGGTAAAGTTTATATATACAATTATCAGATTAATACTTCAAATAGCGCTAGACAGCTGATCTCTCATTTTTTTAAATATGAGTACTTAGAGCGTAAGTAAGGTGAATAAACGCACTGATTAAGACCATATGTAGGAGAATTTACATTTCAGTATGGGTGACGCTACGTGCAGTGCATTGCTTTTGATTTATCAATGATAAAAACCAAGCCTGGCTTTTCTCACAAGTGCCCAAATTTCTAGAGCCACGATATGTGAATATGAACAATTACTAGTTTATTATGTTTCCAGCTTGATCCAAGAAAAAATGGCTTCAGCATTTAAATTCTTCTGAGGACGGTTTATACAATTTCTAAGGTTACGTCATAACATTGTTATTTAAGTTGAAAAAGACCATGTGTCTGCTGACATTAAACCTTCATTTTTTAAATCTCCAACTGATCCAAAGGATCAACTAGGCCTAAACCTGGTTTTAATTCAAAAGATTCAAGCCTTGAGTCTTATCCTCTGTCAACTATAAAAGATTTTAAAGTCAGGATTTAAAGGTTTATTGATGGACATCTGGAAATTCTTCCATTAGTTACGATATGCTGTCACGGAAGGTAAAATTTAACAATCAGTATTAATTATATTCCTTTATTTTTACTTAAAAAAATGGGCAATTTGTTCTAATATTTATTCTGCTCCAAGTTTTCTTCACTTTTTCTCTTAAGTTTTTTTAAGTAACCATGAATTGTTTATGTCTAACTTATCTTTAATGAAAAATTCGGAGTTTGGAAAGGCTGCTGACCCCTGAATTTTTCTGCATTGCATTTTGAGAATCAATTTAGGTATTTGTTTCAGTCTCAGGATTGAAAAGCTTAACTTATCAACTTGATCTTCATTCACAACTTTAGAGGCCATTATGTGTGTTCTTAGGTCTAAATGACAAGTTTATTCTTCACACAATTAGTTACTACATTGCGTTGATTGATGGGCTGAAAAGCATAGAGGTCAAGCCAAGAGGTTTACAAAGTGCTTTTCTTTTATGACCATTTACTGACTGAATGTTCTACTTCATTTGTTTTCTAAAGATCACTTAAGAGATTAGTTGCATCTCTGTATCAGGTGTCTTGTCCGTGTCTTAAGATACATTCAGCATTTTTATAGAAAGCAAGAAAAATATATCTTTGTACCCTGTTAGCCAGTAGACAGTCATTAAAAGGTACCAACCACTTAGGATACTGAGAAAATGTGAAGACAATTCATAAGTGAAACTTCAATATTATATAATTTCAGTAAATTAGCATTTTCTTATCATTATTATCTATATGTAATGTTTATTTCTAAGCTTCTTTTAATTCCATGGTGCTGTACATGGTACCTACCACATGGTCTTAGTACAATACACGAAATAAGTATAAAATAGATATATAAAAAAGATAAAAAAGATATATAAAAAAGACAAGTGTAGTAAACATGGTGACAAAATGGCAACCTATTATGACATCATCGTCACCATGGCAACTATTATGACATAACCGTCACCATTGCAACTGATTATGACATATTCATCGCCATGGCAACCATTGTGACATCATCTTCGCCATGGCAACCTTTATGACATCATCATCGTTATGGCAACCATTATGACATCGTCGATACACACATACATACACACATACACATATGGTACAGCTGAAAATGTCATCTTGTCCTGCAAAAAACAAGCCACCATACACCTCCCTCAGCAGAAAAGTAAAAAAGAGATATTGTTATAATCATACTGACCCGAAGAATAAAACAAGCCCTCACATAACTTTGTGGGACAAAATATGGAAAATTTATAGCTCTCAAAATGTGGTGATGCAAAAACTATTTTTTACAATAAAAAGTATCTTTTAAGGTGTAACAGCAGCCAAACATAAAAACCCGATATAAATCACCTGCTGTTGATTTTTTCATTCTGCCTCCCAAAGATCGCAGTAAGGCTCGGCGCACATTTATCCTGCACTCTGCGCTGAGCGCTTGTACCGGGGTTTCCGAGTAAATCTCTGAAGTATGTGATCAAATGGAACCTCTGGTGGAAGATTCCCTATAATGAGGCAATTGGAGGCACTGTGGACGCTGTCTGGCCTATGGTCCGGCGGTGTCCGTCTTTTTAGGATTGCATAAAAGTGCTATTGGCCTCAGTTTTGTGCACTTCTAAAAAGAAGGACACCGTGGAAAAAAGGCCAGACAGAGTCCAGAGTAACTCTGCTGCCTCATTATAGTGAATGGATCCCTCGGGGATTTCACCTGAATCACATCACTCAGAGATTTAGATGAAACCTCAAAGTAAGTGATAAATGTGATCCCAAACGTTATGTAAAATGTTCCCAATAGATGCTTCAACTCAATCCACAAGAAAAGCAAGTCACTACTCACATCCTCAGTTAATGGAAATATAGGGGGCTTCCACGTTACTGGTAGTACAAAGGCTCTGGAAAAGTGAAATGGCTCCTCACCTGCAAAAAGAAATTCATCAAATTTTCCGCTCTCAAATCCAAATGCCCCCTCCCTTCTGAGCCCCACAGTATACCTAAACCTCATATTGCGTCCACATTTGGCATTTCTGAAGCAATGAGAGCCTGCCTAACTTACGGGTGCATGTCTCCAGAAGCCTGGGCTGGGCATAATGTACTAGAGACTGCAATGGGCTGGTGATTGCAACATACTGATCACTACAATGACAGTTTGCTATTTTCAATCGGCAACATTCATTGCTGCTTGTTTCTGGAAAATAACCATGGAGTCAAAATCATCACTACACCTGTAGATAAATTCCCCAAGGGGTATAGTTTCCAAAATGGAGCCACTTGAGGAGGGATTCTGCTCTTCTAGCAATTAGCGGCTCTGTATATGGAGTCCGCAAACTGTTCTAGGAAAATCTGGGCTTCAGGAGGCAAATAGCGCTTTGCTCCTCTTGAGTCTCTCCATATGGCTAAGTAGTACTGTACAGCCACATATGGGGTAATGCCACGTTCAGTAGAAATTGTGGGACAAATTTTTTTTGCCAGTTTTACCTACTTGTGTGAAAATGTAAAATCTGGGGCTAAAACAAAATTTTGATGGTAAAAATGTGGTTATTTTTTCTTCACTGCTCAATGTTAAAAATTTCTGTGATATACCTGTGGTGTTAATGTGATCACTGCACCCCTAGATGAATTCATTGAGTGGTGTAGTTTATAAAATGAGGTCACTTATGGGGGTTCTGTTGTTCTGGCACCTCATGGGCTCTCCCAGTGGGTCATGGCACCTGCAAACCATAACAGTAAAATCTGGCGCTCCTTGCCTTATGAGCTTTAAACTGTGCCTGGAAAATATTTCCCGATTACATGTAGGGTATTGGCGCACACAGGAAAAAATGGACCTCAGTTTGTCATAAAAAAAATTCCTATTAGCCCTTAGAAATATTAAAAACTTGGGGCTAAAACAACATTTTGGTGGTAAAAATGAAATGTATTCTTTCTTCACCGCTCAGTGGTATAAATTCTGTGAGGTGCATGTGGTGTCAATATGATAATAATAATAATAATCTTTATTTTTATATAGTGCTAACATATTCCGCAGCGCTTTACAGTTTGCACACATTATCATCGCTGTCCCCGATGGGGCTCACAATCTAAATTCCCTATCAGTATGTCTTTGGAATGTGGGAGGAAACCAGAGTACCCGGAGGAAACCCATACAAACACGGGGAGAACATACAAACTCCTTGCAGATGTTGTCCTTGATGGGATTTAAATCCAGGACCCCAGCGCTGCAAGGCTGTAGTGATATCCACTGAGCCACCGTGCTGCCCCTATGATCACTGCACCAATAGATTAAATCATTGGGGAGTATAGTTTGTAAAATACATTCACATATAGGGGTTTCTGTTGTTCTGGCACCTCAGAGGCCAAACCATTCCAGCAACATCTGAACTCCAATATGGTGCCTCTTCCTTTTTGAGCTTTGCATTGTGCCTCAACAGCAGTATTCCTCCACACATGGGGTATCAGCGTACTCAGGAGAAATTGCACTACAAATTGTACTGTGTAATTTGTCCTGTTACCCTTATGAAATTGGTTCAGCAAATTTTGCATTCAAATGGTGCTCCTTCCCTTCCGAGCTCTGCTGTGCACCCAAACAGTAGATTTCCCCCACATATGGGGTATCAGCATGCACAGGAGAAATTACACAACAAATGTTTGGGTCCATTTTTTTCTGTTACCCTTGTCAAAATAAAAAAAACATTCGATCTGAAGTACATTTTTGTGAAAATTCCATTCCAAAAATTCCTGTGAAGCACCGGAAGGGTTAACAAACATCTTGAATGTGGTTTCGAGCACCTTGAGGATCCAGTTTTTATAATGGTGTCACTTTTGAATATCTTCTATTATAGGGACTTCAAATGTGATGTGGTCCCTAAAAAAATGGTTTTGTAAATTTTGTTGCAAAAATGAGAAATCACTGGTCAACTTTTAACCCTTACAACTTCCTAACAAAAAAAAAATTAGGTTCCAAAATTGTGCTGATGTAAAGTAGACATGTGGAAATGTTACTTATTAAGTATTTTGTGTGACATATCTCCGTGATTTAAGGGCATGGAAATTCAAATTTGGAAAATTGTGAAATTTTCGCCAAATTTCCATTTTTTTTAACATATAAACACAAGTCATATCAAATAAATTTTACCACTATCATGAAGTACAATATGTCACAAAAAATGAATCTCAGAATCACCGAGATCCATTGATACTTTCTAGAGTTATTACCTCATAAATTGATAGTGGTCAGAATTGTAAAAATTGGCCTGATCATTAACGTGTAAATCACCTTTGGGGTAAAGGGGTTAATATTTCCACATGGAACAAATTGACAAAAAAGATAATGTCATAAAATCTGGTCATGATGCTTTAAACAACGTGATGTAATTTTGTAGGTTCACTTAGGTCAATGTCACATTGTTATGATGGGAATGTATTTATTGAACGAATATACAATAGTGGAGGATATCACTAAATATAATAGAATAAGGTTTGCTCAAGATAATTATCCATTTTTCAGGCTTCTGCTTTCAACACAAATTTTTTTTCTTTATATTTTTAGTCTGAGTCATACGCTTCGCTAGCACTAAAAGTAATGTCACCTGGTTTTTGACACTTAATCTATATGCAGCTTAATTAGAATCAGAGACTGTGATTCCAGTGATGTGTCATTTACTGCACTGCTCACTATAGATTTGATAAGATCTCCATTTTATCAGCAGGAAACTATCACTAGAGGACTAGTAAATCTGCTGCGATATATTCCTCCATATTCATGAAATCAGTATGTACTGTTTCCACTACTGATTGGCAGCTTTCTGCCTCTGCACAGTACACAGAATGCTGCCAATCAGTGGTGTTGGGGGTGGGGAGTTATGCAGTGCTCGGACTTCAGAGAACTGGTAGATCTGCAGCAGACAACAAGCAGCAAACAGAATTTACTGTGCTGTCAGTGTAACAGAAATACTCACTTGTAGAATGTTCTCTTTCCATTTTAAAGGGGTTGTCCACTACTAGGACTACCTCTTCATAAAGTAAGAAGGGGTTGGACAATCCCTTTAATGGCTCATGCACACTGCATTATTACTGATCTGTGTTGTACAGAATCATTATATGGCGTCCATAAAACATCTTGAGGCCAATACTATAATTCTGTTCGCATCACAAGCATTTTTCCTAATTAAACAAAGAGGAAGAAAAGAAGATTGTCCCATTGTATGCAATATTATTATTGAGGATCTTTCCACCAGAAACATCGCTGGACAGTGACGCAATATGGTGGGACATAGAATGTGGCCATGATACCCGAACTCCAGAGATTCTGTATGCCCCGGCACAGGCTCCATGCACCTGGCAGTGTCATGTGTGAGGTCTAACGATTTATTCACAAAGTAATCGTTGGAGACAGCCATTGTGATAAATATTACAGAACTATATCATGGAAAATAACATTTTGTTACATGCAACCACTGTTTTATTTTGTAGGACTCATGTCAGGATTATTCAGGCACATTAGCTTCCAGGAATTGGTATAATATTCATTCTATAAATCTCTGAAAGTCCAGGGAATCACTGAACCTGTGAGAACAGACAGAAGAAGAATGCTATACGTGATGCTAGTATGAAGCTTTAAAGGGAATTGTGTGTACGGTTAACCAAGCAACACAGGAGATGTTAAACTTCAACTTATGCACGTAATGGAGCCTGATATATGTGTCACTTTTATGCTGGTTCTTATAAAAATAAAGGAGTCATAATGGAGTTTTCCAGATATATGAAATAAATCAACTACCACTTTTTTATTTCTTTGGTTGAACAATGATGCCTCATTCTACTGTCACCAAAGAGTTGGAGTTTTTAACACAGAACTGAAAATCTCATGTTTCCATTCACACAGTCATAGAATAAAAAATAAATAAAATTCTGCCTTCCGCCACGTGTAGGAGAAACTCATTAGTTCAATATCAGAAATATTAACATATATATTAATAAACAAATAAGCATAACATAATTTTGGACTTTGCTGGAGTTCAGAAAATGTTCGCAATTAATAAATATCAAACTTTTTTTTTTAACATATGGACAGCATCATGATTAGCACTGAAGCCTAGAAATGCTGGAGTCCTGGGTTTAGGTCCCACCATGGCCAACATCTGCAGAAGGTTTGCATTTTCTCCCCCTCTTTGTGTGGGTTTCCTCCCACACTCCAAAGACTCCTGGTTAGATCATTTAGATTGTGAGCCCCAATGGGGACAGTGAGGATGTCTGTAAAGGGTTGTGGACATTAGCGCTATATAAGCGAGTTAAATAAATATATTTTATTTACTAATATATGTTCTACATGCCTTTTTGGGGAGCACTAGGTACAGAGTTGAGGCTGTATTGAGGCTTGGTGAAGTGTAGGTGCTTCACAGTGTATGCCATTATTTTGACCATCCATATGGCTTACTATAGCATATTTTCCATTTTTGTTTTGTTTTATATTAAAGTTATAAAAAAAAATTATATTTTTGTATGTCTCATATAAAATCCGAGATGTATGTAGGTAAATAGGGCTCCAAATACTTAGGTGAGGGCTGTGTTACATGTCACCATGGAGATTATCTAGAACTGTGATATGGTTATGTGCATGATGCCTTCTGTTTGCATTAATTTAGTACAAAATTATTAATTTTTAATTCACACATTATTTTTGCTTCTATTGTCTATGACCATGGTTGCGTTTTCCAAATTCCACCATTTTGTCAAAGCCATCACTGCAGTATGATTTTCTTAGCATTACTTTACGAATGTATACAATCTACCGTACATATGAATATGCAGCAAAAGCGCCACTGGATTGAAAAATAAATGATGAAAAATCTGATGACAACTGACTGAGATCAAATAAAGGCAAAAAATCACATTAAAGTGACCCATGACATTAAACGCTGACTAATAAGTAGTTATATAACGTCAGGTGATAAAGATGAGCTTTTGGTGCCTTTTGATGTTGCTGAATTTCTACACCATTTCTGCTTCTCTTACATAAATTAGGTTTCTTGGGGTTTGTCATTCAGCTTTTGTGTGCGTATTTTTAACATGCGTTTTTGTAGCGTTTGTTTCTTTTTAGTGTGTCATACGTGAAATAAAGCGGCTTTGTTTTTGCTACATCCTGGTATTTGGCTTTCACATAACTTTATTGACCTATTCTGGCGCAGATTACATGTGTTATTGATGCCTTTCCATTGCGGAGCCGCATTAAACGCGCATGTGCATTTTTTACCTGCGGATTTCCCGCATCTAATGCAAGTCTATTAGGAAAATCCACGCAGAAAACTCAGCGTACCCGCAAGAGATATTGACATGTTGTGGATGTGAAACACGTACCGCAGGCAGTTCACATTAAGTAAAATAAAAGCACATTGGCAGGAGATTCCTATCAATCACATCCACTTTGCTGCAACTATACGCAGGAGAAAAACGTAGTGTTAAGAACGCACCAAAAGCCAATTGTGGAAACGTTGCCTTATAATCGTTTTCTTTTGTTATTTGTTTTTTTAAAATGGCGTACTATAGATATCAACCCGAGGACTCATTTACATAGCAGTATTCACACGTGACTATTTTATTTTCAGTGTTGTGTATTGGATTTGAATTTTTCCTATATAATTCCCTCCGTTTATTATCTAATGTACTTTTATTTGGCCACTGAAATTGCATCAAAACAGCACATCTGAGAATGAAACCTCAAAAACAGGTCACCGTTATAGGAAATGTAAACTTTAATAGCAATTGCCTTGAAATTGACCAAACCTTTAACATTTCTGTGGAAAGTAAACATACAGTAGAACAAACTTGTCATTTATTTAACGTTTTAATAAGAAAAATATTCTAGCATTGCAGTGAGTAATGTGAAGATTAGATTAGGAACATATAGACAGATCAGCTAATACACAATTTATGTATAATATAATTTTAATTGTTACTACCTGCCCACAATGCAGGAGAATGTCATAATCATTGCTAATGCATATAGTGAAATGACATGACAGACAATTCATCTTTTGGCGGTTTATTGTTTACTCATTTCTTTTGTTACATATATTTGTATTGATTGGATTTCGCTGATGGAAATGGCTGCAGATCAATTTGCAGAAAGTATCAGTCATGCATTACAGCATTATTTCTGCAGTTCTGTGGAATCAGATATTGTGGTTTTCTTTCAATAGGCAATGGGATCAGTCTGGATCTTTGTTTTGCTGTAGTATAGTCAACCACATTGAGACAATTGAGTATAAAATGCAGTCTGCTTAGCCCAGATGATGGGAAGCTATAAAGAATGAAGACAAGTTAGTCAGCAATACTTCAATGAAAAGGTAGTAAATACTGATCGTAAATTTTGGTAAACTGAGCAAATACATACTGTTCCTTGCACAGGTTTGAGAATTTATAGCTTAGAAGCAAACTATATATTTTACTCAAGATGTAGCAACCCTCTAATTTATAGCATAGTACATCATTAAAAGTGGAGTAACTTGAAGCTAATGGGCGCCAATGAGAAGTCTTTAACCCGGCCTACCTCAATTCTTTTTCCATTTTTTTTTCAAATCAGCTAAAGGGACCCTTTGAGCCCCCCAGATGCTAGGGACTAGAGTTGAGCGAATTTGTTCGGATTCGGTCGCCGAATCTGAATTTGCCATATTTGTGCCATATTAGTACCCTATTCCTGCCGAATTTATGTTTGATGATCGGTTCCAAACATATTCAGTAATTTCTACTCCCATTCACTCTAATAATGTCTGGATGTGTTCGACGAATATTGCAAAAACAATATTCGCTGCCAATCGTATTCGGGCCCAAATCCAAACAAATTCACTTAACTCTACTAGGAACCAAAACTCCTGTATCCCAGTAGAAGCATGAGAGTGGGACTCCTCACACTTCATCTAGGCTGAAACATGATTTATTAGTGTTACGGTGAGACCTGTGAAAGCAGCAACACTTTACAAAAAATATCTTAGTTTATCTATCAAGATGTTTTTATTCAACCATGGTATTCTATGCTGGTGACACTCAAATCTACCTCTCTGGCCCAGATGTCACTACTCTGCTGTCCAAAGTCCCAAAGTGTCTATCAGCCATGTCCTCCTTGTTCTCCTTTCGCTTCCTAAAGCTTAATGTGGACAAAACCAAACCCATCAACTTTCCTCCATCCCACTCAACTTCCTTTCTCTCTGGCTATAAATGTCATCACGCTTTCCTCGTACCAGAAGTCTGATGCCTCGGAGTAATAATTGACTCTACCCTATACTTCAAACCACACATCCAAGCCCTCACCACCTCATGCAGCCTCCAGCTCAAAAAAATGTCCAGATTCCATTTTTTCCTCATCCCTCAATCTACTGAAATGTTAGTGGATGTCCTCATCATCTCCCGCCTCGACTACTGCGATATTCTCCTGTGTGGTCTCCCATCTAACACACTACCTAATGTATTCATCCTCTTTAAAATTGGTTTCTTTGGCTCCAAGAATGGGGCCCAGTGTAAAATTAGGTATTGGGTCCCACTCCACTAAAATCGCCTTCAGCATGGAGGTCAGAACATGAAAAATGTAAAGAACACCATGGTGTTGTAGTACAAAACTAATAAACCTAGTCATATCAAAGTACAAGGATAATGCACAAAGTAATGATAAATCCCAGGGAGGATGATGCATACAGTGATGTCACGGTACAGGAATAACACGTAACGTAATATCATATTAGAAAATCAATGCCTGCAAAAAGTTGTAATACAGCAAGAATAATGCAAAAAGTAATTTCCCAGAGAAGGAATAATGTACATAGTCATTAGTAAATAAATGTTATGTCTTAGTGGTAATGGCCCCGAGTTGTTGGGCCACATAACAGCTACTAGGCCAGCTATCCTGGTAGTTACATCCAATACTGCACAATATAGGAGCACTAAAATATAATCTGCAAAATTCCTTGTCCCTAAGCAACGGTCAACACATGGCGGGATACACTTCTGTGACTGTTTCTTTCAGGTCCAGGTTTTCCCAGCAATCCATTGACACTGTCAGTGATCTGTTTTATAGTTTTGTGTTATTTTAAGTCACATTCTTTTGTGTCCTTTCCCAGCACTAGCAGTCTGCTGCTCTTATCTTCTCAGTGTAATTCAATATATTGGCTGCATTATGCTCTGTGGTGCTGTGTCCATATCACAGACAGCAATGATTAGATGAAATACAAACTTTACATGTGCTCCACATTACCGAGTAAAGAATACAATGCTCTTATATGAAAATTTTGTCCTTGTATTACAACATTCATTGCATAAGAAATCGGAAACTTGTGTTATTCCATACAATATTACAATCATTACTCCATAGAGCACAATGTATAAAGCAGAAAAGGTCCGATACTTTCTCATTTTGTTCTGCAAATGATGAGGTTAAATATGCCATACCTCGCAACTTTTGAAGACGGGAAAGAGGGACAAAGTTTGCGGCGCGCCGCGGCAAATTTTAGGCCATGCCTCTGACCACACCCATTCATAACTAGTCACACCCATATCCACGTTCCAACCACACCCATTTAGCACTGCTGATCACACTGTTTCATAAAGAATAATTATAAACCAAAAAATATTTCCACACAGTGCTCCATACTGTGTAATGGCCACACATGATGCTCCCTACTGTATAATGGCCCCACATGATGCTCCGTACTGTATGATGGCCCCAAATGATGCTGCGTACAGTATACTGGCCCCACGTGATGCTCCATACAGTATAATGGGCCCACATGATGCTCCATACTGTATAATGGCTCCACATGATGCTCCATACTGTATAATGGCCACACATGACGCTCCATACTGTATAATGGCCACACATGACGCTCCATACTGTATAATGGCCTCACATGACGCTCCATACTGTATAATGGCTGCACATGATGCTCCATACTGTATAATGGCCACACATGATGCTCCATACTGTATAATGACCGCACATGATGCTCCATACTGTATAATGACCGCACATGATGCTCCATACTGTATAATGGCCGCACATGATGCTCCATACTGTATAATGACTGTTGTGGATTCTGTTTGCGGGCTCCCTCTGGTGGTTACTGCTGGTACTGGGTGACTTGGTGGGTTGCGGCCTTTGGTTTCCATCTGTCCATCAGAGGCTGGGTGTTTCCTATTTTACCTGGCCTCTCTGTCATTTCCCTTGCCGGCTATCAATGTGTTCAGATGTGCTCTGTTTGGTTCCTGCCTACCTGCTCCCAGATCTTTCAGGATAAGCTAAGTGCTGATTTTCAGTTGTTTGGTTTTTTGTCCAGCTTGCTTAGAATGTCTCTCTGTTAGCTGGTTGCTCTAGTGGACTGAGGTTCTCCCCATGTGCCATGAGTTGGCACATGGGTTCTTGTAATCTCAGGATGGTTTTTTTGATTAGGGTTTTTTGCTGACCGCTCAGTCCCCTTTTGTGTCATTCTGCTTTCTAGTTTTCAGCGGGCCTCTATTTGCTAAAGCTATATACATCATCTCTATGTATGTGCCTTCCTCTCATTTCACCGTCAATACATGTGGGGGGCAACTATATCTTTGGGGTTAATTCCTCTGGAGGCAAGTGAGGTCTTTGTTTTCTCTGCAGTACTAGTTAGCTCTTAGGCTGGTGCGTGGCGTCTAGAACCAACGTAGGCACGCTCCCTGGCTATCTCTAGTTGCGTTTGTCAGGCGTAGGGCAGCGGTCAGCCCAGGTTCCATCACCCTAGAGCTCGTCCGATATTTATTATACTTTGCTTATCCTGTGCTATCCCTAGCCATTGGGGATTCATGACAGTATAGCCGGCCCACAAAGTGTTAATTGTTTGGGCTGAAGCAAGAGAAAAAGAAGTGTTCAAGGAAATTTTTTTTTTTTTTTTCCTTCAGAGTTTTGCTTCCTAGCCCTTAATTGCTGTCTAGCTGCTTCTTACCTCCTCTTAACCCTTGAATGGCTCTGATCTTAGCTGTTTATCATGGATGTCCAGAGTTTGGCTTCCAGCCTGAGTAATCTCGCGGCAAAGGTTCAAAACATACAGGATTTCATTGTTCACACTCCCATGTCTGAACCTAGAATTCCTATTCCAGAGTTTTTTTTCTGGAGATAGATCTACCTTCCTGAATTTCAGGAACAATTGTAAATTGTTTCTCTCTTTGAAATCTCGCTCCTCTGGAGACCCTGCTCAACAGGTCAAGATTGTTATATCGTTCCTATGGGGCGACCCTCAGAATTGGGCATTTGCATTGGCACCAGGGGATCCTGCATTGCTCAGTGTGGATGCGTTTTTTCTGGCATTGGGATTGCTCTATGAGGAACCTAACCTAGAGATTCAGGCTGAAAAGGCTTTATTGGCCCTCTCTCAGGGGCATGATGAAACGGAAATATATTGTCAGAAATTTCGGAAATGGTCGGTGCTTACTCAGTGGAATGAGTGCGCCCTGGCTGCAAACTTCAGAAATGGTCTTTCTGAGGCCATTAAGGATATTATGGTGGGGTTCCCTGCGCCTACAGGTCTGAATGAGTCTATGGCTATGGCCATTCAGATTGATCGGCATTTACGGGAGCGCAAACCCGTGCACCAGTTGGTGGTGTCTTCTGAACAGGCACCTGAGACTATGCAATGTGATAGAATTCAGTCCAGAAGTGAACGGCAAAATTATAGGCGGAAAAATGGTTTGTGTTTTTATTGTGGTGATTCAGCTCATGTTATATCAGCATGCTCTAAACGCACAAAAAGGGTTGATAAATCTTTTGCCATTGATACTCTGCAGTCTAAGTTCATTTTGTCTGTGACTCTGATTTTTTCACTGTCTTCCATTTCCGTCGATGCCTATGTGGATTCAGGCGCTGCCCTGAGTCTTATGGATTGGTCATTTGCTAAACGCTGCGGTTTTAGTCTAGAGCCTCTGGAAGTTCCTATTCCTCTGAAAGGAATTGATTCTACACCATTGGCTATGAATAAACCGCAGTATTGGACACAAGTGACCATGCGCATGACTCCCGTTCATCAGGAGGTGATTCGCTTCCTTGTACTGTATAATTTACATGATGTACTAGTGCTTGGTCTGCCATGGTTACAAACTCATAATCCTGTCCTGGACTGGAAAACAATGTCTGTGCTAAGCTGGGGATGTCACGGGGTTCATGATGATGCACCTCCGATTTCTATAGCTTCATCTACTCCTTCGGAGATCCCTGCATTTTTGTCGGATTATAGGGATGTTTTTGAGGAGCCTAAGCTCAATTCGCTCCCTCCCCATAGAGAGTGTGACTGTGCTATAGAATTGATTCCTGGCAGTAAGTTCCCTAAGGGTCGTTTATTTAATCTGTCACTGCCAGAGCATACTGCTATGCGGAATTATATTAAGGAGTCCTTGGAAAAGGGACATATTCGTCCATCTTCGTCCCCTCTGGGAGCAGGTTTTTTTTTCGTGGCAAAAAAAGATGGTTCCCTGAGGCCTTGTATAGATTATCGCCTTCTGAATAAGATTACAGTCAAATACCAGTATCCATTGCCATTATTTACTGATTTGTTTGCTCGCATCAAGGGGGCTAGGTGGTTCACTAAAATAGATCTTCGTGGTGCGTATAATCTGGTGCGGATAAAACAGGGTGATGAGTGGAAAACCGCATTTAATACGCCTGAGGACCATTTTGAGTATTTGGTAATGCCTTTTGGACTCTCCAATGCTCCGTCAGTCTTTCAGTCCTTTATGCACAATATTTTCCGTGAATATCTGGATAAGTTTATGATTGTGTATTTGGATGATATTTTGGTGTTTTCTGATGACTGGGAGTCTCATGTTCTACAGGTCAGGAAGGTGTTTCAGGTTTTGCGGGCCAATTCTCTGTTTGTGAAGGGCTCAAAGTGTCTCTTCGGAGTCCAGAAGATTTCTTTTTTGGGGTACATTTTTTCTCCTTCTACTATTGAGATGGATCCCGTTAAGTTTCAGGCTATTTGTGACTGGACACAACCTACATCTGTTAAGAGCCTTCAGAAGTTCTTGGGGTTTGCTAATTTTTATCGTCAGTTCATTGCTAATTTTTCCAGTATTGTTAAACCTTTGACTGATTTGACTAAAAAGGGTGCTGATGTTGCTGATTGGTCTCCTGCGGCCGTGGAGGCCTTTCGGGAACTTAAGCGCCGGTTTTCTTCTGCTCCTGTGTTGTGTCAACCAGATGTTTCACTTCCTTTCCAGGTGGAGGTTGATGCTTCCGAGATTGGAGCGGGGGCGGTTTTGTCACAGAGAAGTTCTAATGGCTCGGTGATGAAGCCATGTGCTTTCTTCTCTAGAAAATTCTCGCCCGCCGAGCGCAATTATGATGTGGGTAATCGGGAGCTTTTGGCCATGAAGTGGGCATTTGAGGAGTGGCGTCATTGGCTGGAGGGTGCTAAACATCGCGTGGTGGTCTTGACTGATCACAAGAATCTCATTTACCTTGAGTCTGCCAGGCGTTTGAATCCTAGACAGGCTCGTTGGTCGTTATTTTTTTCTCGTTTTAATTTCGTGGTTTCATACCTGCCAGGTTCAAAGAATGTGAAGGCAGATGCTCTTTCCAGGAGTTTTGTGCCTGACTCTCCTGGAGACACTGGGCCTGCTGGTATCCTTAGGGATGGGGTAATATTGTCCGCCGTATCCCCAGACTTGCGACGCGCATTGCAGGAGTTTCAGGTGGATAAACCGGATCGATGTCCACCAGAAAGACTGTTTGTTCCGGATGATTGGACCAGTAGAGTCATCTCCGAGGTCCATTCTTCTGTGTTGGCTGGTCATCCTGGAATATTTGGTACAAGAGACTTGGTGGCCAGGTCTTTTTGGTGGCCTTCCTTGTCTAGGGATGTGCGTACCTTTGTGCAGTCTTGTGAAGTGTGTGCTCGAGCTAAGCCTTGCTGTTCACGGGCTAGTGGGTTGTTGTTATCCTTGCCCATCCCGAAGAGGCCTTGGATGCACATTTCCATGGATTTTATTTCTGATCTCCCGGTTTCACAGAAAATGTCCGTTATCTGGGTTGTGTGTGACCGCTTTTCTAAGATGGTTCATTTGGTGCCCTTGCCTAAGTTGCCCTCCTCCTCTGAGTTGGTTCCTTTGTTTTTTCAGAACGTGGTTCGTTTGCATGGGATTCCGGAGAATATCGTTTCTGACAGGGGATCCCAGTTTGTGTCTAGATTTTGGCGGACGTTTTGTGCCAAGATGGGCATTGATTTGTCTTTCTCGTCTGCATTCCATCCTCAGACGATTGGCCAGACGGAGCGAACTAATCAGACCTTGGAAACTTATTTGAGGTGTTTTGTTTCTGCTGATCAGGATGACTGGGTTGCTTTTTTGCCACTGGCCGAATTTGCTCTTAATAATCGGGCTAGTTCGGCCACGTTGGTCTCTCCTTTTTTTTGTAATTCGGGGTTCCATCCTCGTTTTTCCTCTGGTCAGATGGAGTCTTCGGATTGTCCGGGAGTGGACGTGGTGGTGGACAGGCTACATCACATTTGGAATCAGGTGGTGGATAATTTGAAGTTATCTCAGGAGAAGACTCAGCAGTTTGCTAATCGCCGTCGCCGCGTGGGTCCCCAACTTCTTGTTGGGGACTTGGTGTGGTTGTCTTCTCGTTTTGTCCCTATGAAGGTCTCTTCTCCTAAGTTCAAGCCTCGGTTCATCGGTCCTTATAGGATCTCGGAGATTCTTAACCCTGTGTCTTTCCGTTTGGATCTCCCAGCATCGTTCGCTATTCATAATGTGTTCCATCGGTCGTTGTTGCGGAGGTATGAGGTGCCTGTTGTTCCTTCGGTCGAGCCTCCTGCTCCGGTGCTGGTGGAGGGAGAATTGGAGTATGTTGTTGAAAAGATCTTGGATCCTCGTGTTTCCAGACGCAAACTCCAGTATTTGGTTAAGTGGAAGGGTTATGGTCAGGAGGACAATTCCTGGGTGGTCGCCTCCGATGTTCATGCGACTGATTTGGTCCGCGCCTTCCATAGAGCTCACCCTGATCGCCCTGGGGGTTCTCGTGAGGGTTCGGTGACCCCTCCTCAAGGGGGGGGTACTGTTGTGGATTCTGTTTGCGGGCTCCCTCTGGTGGTTACTGCTGGTACTGGGTGACTTTGGTGGGTTGCGGCCTTTGGTTTCCATCTGTCCATCAGAGGCTGGGTGTTTCCTATTTTACCTGGCCTCTCTGTCATTTCCCTTGCCGGCTATCAATGTGTTCAGATGTGCTCTGTTTGGTTCCTGCCTACCTGCTCCCAGATCTTTCAGGATAAGCTAAGTGCTGATTTTCAGTTGTTTGGTTTTTTGTCCAGCTTGCTTAGAATGTCTCTCTGTTAGCTGGTTGCTCTAGTGGACTGAGGTTCTCCCCATGTGCCATGAGTTGGCACATGGGTTCTTGTAATCTCAGGATGGTTTTTTTGATTAGGGTTTTTTGCTGACCGCTCAGTCCCCTTTTGTGTCATTCTGCTTTCTAGTTTTCAGCGGGCCTCTATTTGCTAAAGCTATATACATCATCTCTATGTATGTGCCTTCCTCTCATTTCACCGTCAATACATGTGGGGGGCAACTATATCTTTGGGGTTAATTCCTCTGGAGGCAAGTGAGGTCTTTGTTTTCTCTGCAGTACTAGTTAGCTCTTAGGCTGGTGCGTGGCGTCTAGAACCAACGTAGGCACGCTCCCTGGCTATCTCTAGTTGCATTTGTCAGGCGTAGGGCAGCGGTCAGCCCAGGTTCCATCACCCTAGAGCTCGTCCGATATTTATTATACTTTGCTTATCCTGTGCTATCCCTAGCCATTGGGGATTCATGACAAATGACCACACATGACGCTCCATACTGTATAATGGCCACACATGATACTTCGTACCGTATAATGGCCACACATAGCTACTCCTACACATGCGGCTGCGCTCCGTACACTTTGCACACACGGCTCCACTCCGTACACATGCGCTCCGCTCCATACACCTCATACACACGCGGCTCCGCTGCGTACACCTCATACACGCGGCTCCACTTCGTACACCTCATACACACACGGCTCCTCTCCATACACCTCACACACACACATGGCTCCGCTCCATACACGTCGTACACATTCAGCTCCGCTCCATACACCTCGTACACATTCAGCTCCACTCCATACACCTCATACACACACGGCTCGGCTCCGTACACCTCGTACACACACGGCTCTGCTACATCCACACTGTAAACACCTCCTGACCCCACACATAACAGGCAGCGCATCACCAGGGCACGTGCTTCTCTCCAGAGAAGGGGGTGTGTGAGCCCTGTGCCAGTGCTGCATGGCGCTCACCTGCGGGTGCCCTCACCAGGGCATGTGTTGCTTCCCTGGCAGTGATGGAGGGGCAGCGACAGCACAAAGCCTCATTAGGTGCAGATCAGTAAATCTGGAGACATTTCTCTGCACGGTGAGAACTAGTTTCCTTTGTTACAAGCAGAGCAACAAGCAGCCTGCTGCAGCACATGGCTACCGAGCACGCCCACTCCAGCTCATTATCCTGCTGCCACCTACCTGGCACCGCACACACCGGGGGCATGAGGGTCGGTGTGCCTGCTCATCCTGCACAACATCCAGCTCCTCGTCCTCCTCTTCCTCGCCACGTCCATGTCCTGCAGATGACCTCGTGCCCAGTGCTGGCAGCGCCTCCTTCATGTCACAGGAAGCCCTAAGAGTAAGACTCAAGAACATGGGGAAGGGGCATGGCCTAACACAAGGGAGTGGGTGACGGCTAATTCTCCTGTTGTCTGTGGGAGCAGAGTGTCCCATGCAGGACAGCGGGGAAAAGCATCAAATGCAGGACAGTCTTGCACAATGAGGGACGGTTGGGAGCTATGATTATGCACATGGTTTTAAGAGATATTGTCAGCTGCTAATCTATGGGCAGCATATATCAGGCACTGACTGTATTATCTCAACCAGGTATGTTTGACTCTGAAACACTGGCGTTTCAGAGAAGAACATCATTTACAAGTCGCTGGTGATTCAGTCCATGCTGTAGACCAGTTGGACAGATGGGTCCCAAGTGGCTTCTCCTCTCTGCCCTAGATTGACATGTCTCTCCTTATATGCACATGTAGGCAGAGAACTGTCATTTCTGGATAGAGGCCAGGGAGAAGCTGCTGGGGACCCGCCTGACCAACTAATTTCTAGCACGGTCTCGATCACAACGGCTTTTAAAGAATGTTTTTCTCTGAAACTGGTTTCACAGTCAAAAATACCTGGCTGAGATAGGCATGTCACAGGCTTACTTTATTATAAAACATAAAATGTATCACTTGGATCCAGGTGACAGCAACACATCTGTGTTCTGTCTAGTGTTGAGCATTCCGATACCGCAAGTATCGGGTATCGGCCGATATTTGCGGTATCGGAATTTCGATACCGATTTCCGAAACTTTCAGTATATTGGATAACGGAATCGGAAGTTCCCATAATTCAGAGCCAGAATTCAGCCAATGAGGACTAATTAGAAGTGTAGGCACATCCTGTTCTGCATGGTAGGCATGTAACTACTGGCATGGCTGTGATTGGCTGCTGAAATGATGTCTGGATGCAGTATAAAAGTCGCAGCCGCCATTTTGGGTTCACGCTGCTGTGAATTCAGTTAGGGACAGGACGCTGTGTTCTGACTGAGGGCCAGTTTAGAGATAGCGATTTGCTTCATTGTGCTTTACCCAAGCTAATATACCAACCGCTGTGTGAGAACCTTTTTTTTGCCTTGCAGCGCTGTTCATGGCTGTCTGCAAGGTGTCTGTGTGAGTGCAGCTCACTCTGTAGTCCGGTCTGCAGCCACCGCTGGTTGTAGTCAGCTCAGGGTGCGTCACTGCCTCATACCGTTCCATTGTCCATTTTTCAAATAGTGCAGCCTGCTGCACATTTTTTCAAATTTATCCTATTAGTGGCTTTCCATCCGTATCCCGCTAGATTGTGGAAAAACACTATATAGGATTACATAGAGGAGTTTTTTGGCCTTGCAGCGCCGTTTACGGCTGTCTGCACGGTCTCTGTGTGAGTGCAGCTCACTCTGTAGTCTGTTCTGCGGAAAAAACAAACAGTTAATAAAGTTGACCAAACACTACACTTTAGAGTTGTGTAGGCCACATTAGCTCACATTAAAGTCTAGTCCATACTTGAAAAAAATTAGTGTTCCTTATACCTGTTAGCAGCTGTTCAGGAATAAGCACACTAAGCCCTTAGTTCTTTTCTGCCTATCTTTATCAGTCTACCAAGATGAAGAAGGCAGGGAGTAAGGCACGTGGGCGTGGGCGTGGAGGTGGAGCAGGGAGAGGATGTGGGGATTCTGTGCCTGCTGCGGGCACCGGTGACTCGTCATCATCCCCCAGTTTTAGCATGGAACAGTCCTTCATGCGCAACTTTGTCGGAGCACGCCGTGCCCCGCTGCTGCGGGACGAACAAATTGAAGCCGTTGTCGGATGGATGGCAGCTAACACATCGACTTCAATTAGTGCCACATCCTCTCAGGCACAGAGCACTGAAGAGCACCCATCTGTCTCTTCACCACCTGCCAAATTGCCCAGGCAGTCAGAGAGCCCAGGACAGGAGCCATCTCTACTTCTGTTCTCTGAATCTCTTGGCTTGGAAAGAGGGGGCCAGCCAAGCAGCATTGGAGAAATGGAAGAAGAGGCAATATGCAGTGATGCCCAACAACTTTTTCTCTCTGACTCTGAAGAGACGGGTGGGCCAGTGCCTCCGGTCAGCACACCTCAGTACGCATCTGATGATGAGACTCAGGTGCCACTTTCCGGTGCGTACTGTGCTGCCGAGACTACCCAGGAGAAGCAGTTGGTGGAAGAGGGTAGTGTAGATGATGAGGTCCTTGACCCATCATGGCGTGAGGTACAGGAAGGTGGTGGGAGCAGCTCTGAGGAAGAGATTCCCCGAACAGCCCAAAGAGGGAGAGGGAGGGGGAAGACTGCGGTGCCTGTAGCCTCCACTTCGGCACCCGTTAGGAGCATGCCTCTTCCAAAAGCCAAAACGGGCGCTCCCAAGACTTGCAGTGCCTGGTTCTTTTTTGACACAGTTGCAGATGACATTTGCTTTGTCAAATGCAAGGTTTGTCATCAGAAAGTCAAAAGAGGGAAAAGTGTCAGCAACCTCAATACCACAAATATGTGGAAACATGTGCGGACCAAGCACGCGGTGGAGTTACAAAAACACACTGATGACCTAGGCCAACCTACAGCGGCACCTACCACCTCTTCAGCTCATGTTGTTGCCTCTTCCTCCAGCTCACGCACAGCTGGTTCGGCTTCCTCACAGGATCGCCATGGAAGAACCTCTGGCACTGTTGTCCAGAGACCCACTGTAATTCCACCCACAGCACCACGTTCCCAGTCATCCTCACACTCCCAGCCCAGTCTGCAGCCATCGGTAGCACAGGCATGGGAGAAAAGGCGGCCATTCTCGGCAAACCACCCCGAGCACAGGCCTTGAATGCTGGCATTGCAAAACTACTGTCCCTTGAAATGCTGCTGTCAGGAGACTGACAGCTTCCGTAACTTGATGGCATTGGCAGCCCCACAATACAACGTGCTCAGCTGCTCTTATTTCAGCAGGCAAGCCATCCCTGCCCTGTAAAAGCATGTGGAGGGAAACATTAAACATGCGCTACTAAATGCCATCAGTAGCAAGGTCCACCTCACCACCGATGCGTGGACCAGTCACCATGGACAGGGACGATACCTTTCCCTCACTGCCCATTGGGTAAATGTTGTGGAGCCGGGTACAGATCGTGAGAGTGGCGCTGTACATGTTCTGCCAACTCCAAGGATTGCAGGAATCCAGTCTGTACACATTGACTCCTCATACTCCAGTTCCTCAGAATCAGCGCTGCAGGAGCTGTCACAGTCCACCTCCACATGGACCTATGAATGCTTACCTGTTACTACCGATATGAGCACAGCTGTGGCCAAACGTCAACAGGCCATATTGAAATTAATTTCTTTGGGGAATCGAAGCCACACAGTGCAGGAGCTCTGGAATGCCATCAAGCAGGAGAGCGACGTGTGGCTTGTGCCAGCTAATCTCCAGCCTGGCATGGTAGTGTGTGACAATGGCCGAAATCTGGTGGCAGCTCTGGCCCTAGGCAAACTCACTCACATCCCATGTCTGGCACATGTGCTCAACTTGGTCGTTCAGAGTTTTTTGAGGGACTATCCGGATCTTGATGCACTGCTGCACAAGGTCCACCTAGAGTGTGCTCACTTGCGTCATTCCAGCATGGCAAGATCGCGCATTGCAGCTCTCCAGCACCGATTCCGCCTTCCGGAACATAGCATCATATGTGACCTATAGGGTTGAGCGACTTTCATTTTTTTAAGATCGAGTCGGGTTTTGTGAAACCCGACTTTGTCCAGAGTCGAGTCGAGTGCAGTCGGCCGATTATCGCTAAAAGTCGGGGATCGACCGAAACACGAAACCCAATGCAAGTCAATGGGGAAGCATAGTCGGCAGTGAGTGGAGGCCAGGAAAACACCTACAGTGCCCATTTTAATGCCAAAAACATCCATTCTTGTTTCTGAAACTTGTCAATCTTAATTAACTTTATAATAATAGTTGGGCATAGGAAATTGGGGGTCATTTGGCAAAAGTTGTGGGGGGTAGGGCTGGTTCAAGGCTTTAGTGGGCCCAGGAAACGTGGACTACGTCACGGCGGTGGAGCAGGGAGAGGTAAGTATTTCAACGTTGCAAGTGCTGTGATCCTGAGCAAGCAGGGGGGCACACTTGTTCGCATTGGCACTGGCACAGGGCCCCTCAAAGTACAGCGGTGTGTTTGCACGGCGGGGGCGCCTCCCACCAGCAGCGACACTTTTGTGTACTCTGAGGGGCCCTGTGCCAGTGACGTCGCCAACGAGTATGCCCCCCCACCAGAAGGAACCTGCACTTTCATCTGCACCTTCCTCTTTGTCCCTGTGTAAGGTGGTATAACATGCGGGAAGGGGAACCTTACTTTCAGCAGGGTCAGATTCTGGCTCTGTAGAGTGCAAGGGGAATGTAGTGGTCTAGGTCAATGTACCAGCAGACTCATCTAGCAGTGGCTGGGCAATGGGCAGGATGAGGAGGAAAAAGATATAGGGCCAAAGAATAAAGTAGGCTAAATGCAGTTCAAAATTGGTAACAGGACAGGACTAAACAGGCGGCATTGCTTTGTTCAGTGGAGTAGCAAACCCAGGAGCAGCAGACACTGTTTTAAGGGCCCAACCACACTAGTAGGCCAAATGCAGTTTAATATCTGATACTATAGGCCCAAAGCCAGAAGGTTGAAGCTCAGCTTTATTCAGTTGAGGTCAAACACCAGGGAGGGGCAGACACCGTTAGTAGGCCGTAACCAAAGTTGAAGGCCAAATGCAGTTTAATATCTGATACTATAGGCCGAAAGCCAGAAGGTTGAAGCTCAGCTTTATTCAGTTGAGGAAAAACACCAGGGAGGGGCAGACACCGTTAGTATGCCCTAACCACCAATTTTTAAAATAACAGCACTTAATGAGAGCCAGAAGGATGAAGCTCAGCTTTATTCAGTTGAGGACAAACACCAGGCAGGGGCAGACACCGTTAGTAGGCCGTAACCAAAAGTGAAGGCCAAATGCAGTTTAATATCTGATACTATAGGCCGAAAGCCAGAAGGTTGAAGCTCAGCTTTATTCAGTTGAGGAAAAACACCAGGGAGGGGCAGACACCGTTAGTATGCCCTAACCACCAATTTTTAAAATAACAGCACTTAATGAGAGCCAGAAGGTTGAAGCTCAGCTTTATTCAGTTGAGGAAAAACACCAGGGAGGGGCAGACACCGTTAGTAGGCCCTAACCACCAATTTTTGAAAACATAGCACTTAATGAGAGCCAGAAGGTTGAAGCTCAGCTTTATTCAGTTGAGGACAAACACCAGGCAGGGGCAGACACCGTTAGTAGGCCGTAACCAAAGTTGAGGGCCAAATGCAGTATAATATCTGATACTATAGGCCGAAAGCCAGAAGGTTGAAGCTCAGCTTTATTCAGTTGAGGAAAAACAAACACCAGGGAGGGCAGACACTGTTAGTATGCCCTAACCACCAATTTTTAAAATAACAGCACTTAATGAGAGCCAGAACGTTGAAGCTCAGCTTTATTCAGTTGAGGAAAAACACCAGGGAGGGGCAGACACCGTTAGTAGGCCGTAACCAAAGTTGAAGGCCAAATGCAGTTTAATATCTGATACTATAGGCCGAAAGCCAGAAGGTTGAAGCTCAGCTTTATTCAGTTGAGGAAAAACACCAGGGAGGGGCAGACACCGTTAGTTGGCCCTAACCACCAATTTTTAAAATAACAGCACTTAATGAGAGCCAGAAGGTTGAAGCTCAGCTTTATTCAGTGGAGGAAAAACACCAGGGAGGGGCAGACACCGTTAGTATGCCCTAACCACCAATTTTTAAAATAACAGCACTTAATGAGAGCCAGAAGGTTGAAGCTCAGCTTTATTCAGTTGAGGAAAAACACCAGGGAGGGGCAGACACCGTTAGTAGGCCGTAACCACCAATTTTTAAAATAACAACACTTAATGAGAGCCAGAAGGTTGAAGCTCAGCTTTATTCAGTTGAGGAAAAATACCAGGGAGGGGCAGACACCGTTAGTAGGCCCTAACCACCAATTTTTGAAAACATAGCACTTAATGAGAGCCAGAAGGTTGAAGCTCAGCTTTATTCAGTTGAGGACAAACACCAGGCAGGGGCAGACACCGTTAGTAGGCCGTAACCAAAGTTGAAGGCCAAATGCAGTATAATATCTGATACTATAGGCTGAAAGCCAGAAGGTTGAAGCTCAGCTTTATTCAGTTGAGTAGAAACACCAGGGAGGGGCAGACACCGTTAGTATGCCCTAACCACCAATTTTTAAAATAACAGCACTTAATGAGAGCCAGAAGGTTGAAGCTCAGCTTTATTCAGTTGAGGAAAAACACCAGGGAGGGGCAGACACCGTAAGTAGGCCAGCACCAAAGTTGAAGGCCAAATGCAGTTTAATATCTGATACTATAGGCCGAAAGCCAGAAGGTTGAAGCTCAGCTTTATTCAGTTGAGGAAAAACACCAGGGATGGGCAGACACCGTTAGTAGGCCCTAACCACCAATTTTTAAAAACACAGCACTTAATGAGAGCCAGAAGGATGAAGCTCAGCTTTATTCAGTTGAGGACAAACACCAGGCAGGGGCAGACACCGTTAGTAGGCCGTAACCAAAGTTGAAGGCCAAATGCAGTTTAATATCTGATACTATAGGCCGAAAGCCAGAAGGTTGAAGCTCAGCTTTATTCAGTTGAGGAAAAACACCAGGGAGGGGCAGACACCGTTAGTATGCCCTAACCACCAATTTTTAAAATAACAGCACTTAATGAGAGCCAGAAGGTTGAAGCTCAGCTTTATTCAGTTGAGGAAAAACACCAGGGAGGGGCAGACACCGTTAGTAGGCCCTAACCACCAATTTTTAAAATAACAGCACTTAATGAGAGCCAGAAGGTTGAAGCTCAGCTTTATTCAGTTGAGGAAAAACACCAGGCAGGGGCAGACACCGTTAGTAGGCCCTAACCACCAATTTTTAAAAACACAGCACTTAATGAGAGCCAGAAGGATGAAGCTCCGCTTTATTCAGTTGAGGACAAACACCAGGCAGGGGCAGACACCGTTAGTAGGCCGTAACCAAAGTTGAAGGCCAAATGCAGTTTAATTTCTGATACTATAGGCCGAAAGCCAGAAGGTGGAAGCTCCGATTTAGACAGTGGAGGACAATTTGAATTAGGGACTGCAGACAGACTTAGTAGGCTGTCCCCTGTGGACCATGCATCCAACACATTAACCCATTGCGCCGTAATGGACACGTAATCTTCCGTGGCCATGCCTACAGGTCCATGCGTCTGTTGTCAGGTGCACCTTTGTACTCACAGATTGCCAGAGTGCATGGACAATGCGGTCTTCTACATGCTGGTGGAGGGTTGGGATGGCTTTTCTCGCAAAAGAAGTGTCGACTGGTTAGCTTGTAGTGTGGTACAGCGTAGTCCATCATGGCCTTATTAATAGTAAATAAAATATATAACTAGGCTCTATGAACTTTTAAATAGGTTCCAGGGGTACACGGGCAGCATTGGTGTGGTCAGTGGAGGAGTATTGCAAGTAGGGGCCGCAGACAGGCTCACAAAGGCCTAAAATAACAAACAGTAGGCTCATGGCAGTTTTAGATCGGTTACATGGATACACAGGCAGGCAGCATTGTGGTCAGTGGAGGAGTATTGCAAGTAGGGGCCGCAGACAGACTCACAAAGGCCTAAAATAACAAACAGTAGGCAGTCATGGCAGTTTTACATCGGTTACATGGATACACAGGCAGGCACTCCAGGCAGCATTGTGGTCAGTGGAGGAGTATTGCAAGTAGGGGCCGCAGACAGGCTCACAAAGGCCTAACATAACAAACAGTAGGCAGTCATGGCAGTTTTACATCGGTTACATGGATACACAGGCAGGCACTCCAGGCAGCATTGTGGTCAGTGGAGGAGTATTGCAAGTAGGGGCCGCAGACAGGCTCACAAAGGCCTAACATAACAAACAGTAGGCAGTCATGGCAGTTTTACATCGGTTACATGGATACACAGGCAGGCAGCATTGTGGTCAGTGGAGGAGTAATGCAAGTAGGGACGGCAGACAGGCTATCAAAGGCCTAAAATAACCAACAATAGGCTCATGGCAGTTTTACATCGGTTACATGGATACACAGGCAGGCAGCATTGTGGTCAGTGGAGGAGTATTGCAAGGAGTGTCTGACACAGTTAGTACTCCAAAAAAATAAATAGATGTTAATGTCTCGCAAAACAACTATAAGTAAAAAAAGGGTGGCATGCTTAGGTACAGGGGTGGGCTCATCTGCAGAGTTTATGACAAAGTAATTTGGCAGTAAATTAGTATTTACTGGTGTCAATATAGGACACTGACCCAGACTACTTTAACTAGCATCATAGATGCAAACAAATTGGTATTGTTTGTCAGTGCCAGGCATTGAATGATGTCAGTGCATAGACTAAACATTGGTGGAGCTGTGCGAGATAATTTTGCACGTGGTACAGCACAGTTTGAGCTGGGGGGGGGAAACTCTCTTGTGGCCGGCGGTACCGCCCCAGGGCCCCTCATGTTACAACGGTGTGTCTGACGTTGGGAGCGCACCACCACCGCCAGAGACACTACATTGTACTATGAGGGACCCAGTGGCAATGCCGTCGACCAAAAGCGGGCACACCCGCCTCTTCAGACAATCAGCACTGTAACGGGTGCTTGCGCCAAGTGGCGAGACAACGGCCCTGTGGGGGGATTTTTCCCATTGGGGGAGGTGTAAACATGTCGTATGCTGGACAAACAGCTGCTGCAAATTAACAGATTGGAACACTCAGTAAGACCAGTCCACAAGCAAGACCTTTTTATAGGAAAGCTAGGTGTCAGCCGGGAAAGGTGGGGCAAAATAATTTGAAATCCAGGAGTGGTTCATTTTAATGAAGGTGAGATCATCCACATTTTGGGTAGCCAGACGAGTCCTTTTTTCGGTTAATATTGAACCAGCAGCACTGAATACTCTTTCTGATAGCACACTAGCTGCTGGGCAAGCAAGCTCCTGCAACGCATATTCTGCCAATTCAGGCCAGGTGTCTAATTTTGATGCCCAGTAATCAAATGGGAATGACGGTTGAGGGAGAACATCGATAAGGGAAGAAAAATAGTTAGTAACCATACTGGACAAATGTTGTCTCCTGTCACTTTGAATAGATGCTGCAGTACCTGTCCTGTCTGCGGTCATTGCGAAATCACTCCACAACCTGGTCAGAAAACCCCTCTGTCCAACGCCACTTCTGATCTGTGCACCCCTAACACCTCTGCCATGTAGCCCCCTGCAGCTTGTGTGAGAATCATCACCGGTGCTGTGTGCTGGGAATGCCTGAATCAAACGGTCTACAAGAGTAGCTTGTTTGGTTGCTAAGATTTGTTCGAGGTTCTCATGTGGCATAATATTTTGCAATTTGCCTTTCTAGCGAGGGTCAAGGATGCAGGCCAACCAGTAATCGTCATCGCTCATCATTTTAGTAATGAGTGGGTCCTTTTTGAGGATACGTAAGGCATAATCCGCCATGTGGGCCAAAGTTCCTGTTGGCAAATCTGCGGTTGTGCTGGTTTGAGGGGCAGTTACAGGCAAATCTACGTCACTTGTCTCCCTTAAAAAAACAGAACCCGGCCTTGCAACGCCACTAATTTCTGTTGGCCCAGGAGAAGCTTCCTCATTAAAAAAGTACTCATCTCCATCATCCTCCTCGTCCTCCTCCTCCTCTTCGCCCGCTACCGCGTCCTCTACACGGCCCTGACCAGACAATGGCTGACTGTCATCAAGGCTTTCCTCTTCCTCGGCTGCAGACGCCTGCTCCTTTATGTGCGTCAAACTTTGCATCAGCAGACGCATTAGGGGGATGCTCATGCTTATTATGGCGTTGTCTGCACTAACCAGCCGTGTGCATTCCTCAAAACACTGAAGGACTTGACACAGGTCTTGTAGCTTCGACCACTGCACACCTGACAACTCCATGTCTGCCATCCAACTGCCTGCCCGTGTATGTGTATCCTCCCACAAAAACATAACAGCACGCCTCTGTTCGCACAGTCTCTGAAGCATGTGCAGTGTGGAGTTCCACCTTGTTGAAATGTCGATGATTAGGCGATGCTGGGGAAGGTTCAAAGACCGCTGATAGTTCTGCATACGGCTGGAGTGTACGGGCGAACGGCGGATATGCGAGCACTTTGAGGAGCAGGTCGGGTAACCCCGGATAACTTTTCAGGAAGCACTGCACCACCAGGTTTAAGGTGTGAGCCAGGCAAGGAATGTGTTTCAGTTGGGAAAGGGCTATGGCAGCCATGAAATTCCTTCCGTTATCACTCACAACCTTGCCTGCCTCAAGATGTACAGTGCCCAGCCATGACTGAGTTTCATTCTGCAAGAACTCGGACAGAACTTCCACGGTGTGTCTGTTGTCGCCCAAACACTTCATTGCCAATACAGCCTGCTGACGCTTGCCACTAGCTGTCCCATAATGGCACACCTGGTGTGCAACAGTGGCAGCTGCGGATGGAGTGAATGTGCGACTGGGGTGTGTGGACGAGCTCTCGCTTCTGCATGAGGAGGAGGAAGAGGAGGAGGGGGGGCGAACGTCTACAGCCAACTCTTTCCTTGACCGTGGACTAGGCAAAACTGTCCCAATATTGCTGTCCCCTGTGGACCCTGCATCCACCACATTCACCCAGTGTGCCGTGATGGACACGTAACGTCCCTGGCCATGCCTACTGGTCCATGCATCTGTTGTCAGGTGCACCTTTGTAGTCACAGACTGCCTGAGTGCATGGACGATGCGGTCTTTAACATGCTGTTGGAGGGCTGGGATGGCTTTTCTAGAAAAGAAGTGCCGACTGGGTAGCTCGTAGCGTGGTAAAGCTTCGCTTTCAACTAACCGGTAGGGCATCATCTCTAATGAGATTAGTCTAGCAATGTGGGCGTTCAAACCCTGTGTACGCGGATGCGAGGATGAGTACTTCCTTTTCCTAACAAGAGTCTCATGTAGGGTGAGCTGGACTGGAGAGCTGGAGATCGTGGAACTAGCGGTGGTGCCGGTGGACATGGGTGACTGAGAGAGGGTTGGAGATGGTATTCTTGCCGGTGCCCTACATGCAGTGTTTCCTACTACTAACCTGGTGATTCCCTGACTGCTTTGGCCTGGCAACGAAAGCTGCACAGATACTGCAGGTGGTGTGGGAAATGGTCGGCTTACAGGGAGGGAAGGGATGTAGCGTTGCTGACTAGCTTCATTGGCCGAGGGTGCTGCAACCTTTAGGGACGTTTGGTAGTTAGTCCAGGCTTGCAAATGCATGGTGGATAAATGTCTATGCATGCAACTTGTATTTAGACTTTTAAGATTCTGACCTCTGCTTAAGGTTGTTGAACATTTTTGACAGATGACTTTGCGCTGATCATTTGGATGTTGTTTAAAAAAATGCCAGACTGCACTCTTTCTACTATCGGATACCTTTTCAGGCATTGCAGACTGAGCTTCTTTAACCGGATGGCCACGCTGTCCTCCAACTGGTTTTGGTTTTGCCACGCGTTTTTGGCCAGATACGGGCCCGGTAGATGGAACCTGTTGTGATGTTGATGCCTGCTGCGGCTCCTCCGCTTCAGAACTACTGCCGCCTGCACCCTGTTCCCCCAATGGCTGCCAATCGGGGTCCACAACTGGGTCATCTATGACCTCCTCTTCTATGTTGTGTGCGATTTCGTCTGTGTCACCGTGTAAGCCGGTGGTATAGCGTCCGTGACGGGGCACCATAGTCTCCGCTGGGTTTGATTCTGCCTCAGTACACTGCGAGGGCAATGTTCTGGTCTGAGTCAAAGGAACAGCATAGTAATCTGGCTGTGGCTGTGCATCTGTGCACTCCATGTCCGATTCAACTTCTAATGGACATGGCCTGTTAACTGTTTCACTGTCTAACCCAGGAACGGTATGTGTAAAGAGCTCCATGGAGTAACCCGTTGTGTCTCCTGACGCATCCTTCTCTCTTGTTCTGGGTGAAGAAGACAAGGAAGCGACTTGTCCCTGACCGGGAGCATCCACTGACGATGCACTGCTCTGACATTTGGCACTTTCCGAGGAGGAGGCGAAAGAGCTAGAGGCAGAGTCAGCAATGAAAGCCAATACTTGTTCCTGCTGCTCCGGCTTCAAAAGTTTTTTTCCTACTCCCAGAAAAGAGAGCGTTCGAGGCCTTGTGTAGCCAGACAAGGAACCTGGCTCAACAACTCGAGACTTAGGTGCTGTACTGCTTTTACCACGACCACCTGATGCTCCACCACCACTACCATCATTACCAGCTGACAATGACCGCCCACGGCCACGACCTCTTCCACTAGACTTCCTCATTGCTTGCAAAACGTAACCAAAGTAACACTATTTGTTACTGTAAAACAACTTATAAGGTGAACTCAAACTTCTGTAGGATTTATATATACCTTTATAGGTGCCTGACACTGAAAGGAAAATCAGGCCCAATGTTACACACTAGGTTTTCTGTGGCCCAATAATTTGAGACAGATGGCACACACAGGCCCAGCACTCAAGCAGAAATGCCAATCTTAATCCCCCACTATTTTTTTTTTTTTCTGGGAGAATTTACCCAAAAAAAAAAAAAAAAAAAAGGCCCAGTATTACACAGTGTTTTCGGTGCCACACAATGAGAGAGAGATGCCACACACAGCAATGGCACGGAGTCAGACTTGACAATGTTTATCTCCCACTAATTTTTTTTGGGGAAAAGGGAGAATTTAGAAAAAAAAAAAAAAAAAGGACAAGTATTGCACAGTGTTTTCGGTGCCACACAATGAGAGAGAGATGCCACACACAGCAATGGCATGGAGTCAGACTTGACAATATTTATCTCCCACTAATTTTTTTTTTGGAAAAGGGAGAATTTAGAAAAAAAAAAAAGGACAAGTATTACACAGTGTTTTCAGAGGCACACAATGAGAGAGAGATGCCACACACAGCAATGGCACGGAGTCAGACTTGACAATATTTATCTCCCACTATTTTTTTTTTTGAAAAAGGGAGAATTTAGAAAAAAAAAAAAAAGGACAAGTATTACACAGTGTTTTCGGTGCCACACAATGAGAGAGAGATGCCACACACAGCAATGGCACGGAGTCAGACTTGACAATATTTATCTCCCACTAATTTTTTTTTGGAAAAGGGAGAATTTAGAAAAAAAAAAAAAAAGGACAAGTATTACACAGTGTTTTCAGTGGCACACAATGAGAGAGATGCCACACACAGCAATGGCACAGAGGCAGTCTTGACAATATTTATCTCCCAATATTTTTTTTTTTTGAAAAGGGAGAATGTACCCCCCCCCCCCAAAAAAAGGCCAACTATTACACAGTGTTTTCAGTGGCACACAATGAGAGAGAGATGCCACACACAGCAATGGCGCGGAGGCAGACTTGCCAATATTTATCTCCCACTAATTTCTTTTTTGGAAAAGGGAGAATTTAGAAAAAAAAAAAAGGACAAGTATTACACAGTGTTTTCAGTGGCACACAATGAGAGAGAGATGCCACACACAGCAATGGCACGGAGTCAGACTTGCCAATATTTATCTCCCACTATTTTTTTTTGGGAAAAGGGAGAATTTAGAAAAAAAAAAAAGGACAAGTATTACACAGTGTTTTCAGTGGCACACAATGAGAGAGAGATGCCACACACAGCAATGGCACGGAGTCAGACTTGACAATATTTATCTCCCACTAATTTTTTTTTGGAAAAGGGAGAATTTAGAAAAAAAAAAAAAAAGGACAAGTATTACACAGTGTTTTCAGTGGCACACAATGAGAGAGATGCCACACACAGCAATGGCACAGAGGCAGTCTTGACAATATTTATCTCCCAATATTTTTTTTTTTTTGAAAAGGGAGAATGTACCCCCCCCCCCAAAAAAAGGCCAACTATTACACAGTGTTTTCAGTGGCACACAATGAGAGAGAGATGCCACACACAGCAATGGCACGGAGGCAGACTTGACAATATTTATCTCCCACTAATTTTTTTTTTGGAACAGGGAGAATTTAGAAAAAAAAAAAAAAAGGACAAGTATTACACAGTGTTTTCAGTGGCACACAATGAGAGAGAGATGCCACACACAGCAATGGCACGGAGGCAGACTTGCCAATATTTATCTCCCAATAATTTTTTTTTTTTTTAAAAGGGAGAATGTACCCCCCCAAAAAATGGCCAAGTATTACACAGTGTTTTCAGTGGCACACAATGAGAGAGAGATGCCACACACAGCAATGGAACGGAGGCAGACTTGACAATATTTATCTCCCAATATTTTTTTTTCTTTGAAAAGGGAGAATGTACCCCCCCCAAAAAAAAATGGCCAACTATTACACAGTGTTTTCAGTGGCACACAATGAGAGAGAGATGCCACACACAGCAATGGCACGGAGGCAGACTTGCCAATATTTATCTCCCAATAATTTTTTTTTTTTTTTAAAGGGAGAATGTACCCCCCCCAAAAAAAAATGGCCAAGTATTACACAGTGTTTTCAGTGGCACACAATGAGAGAGAGATGCCACACACAGCAATGGCACGGAGGCAGACTTGACAATATTTATCTCCCACTAATTTTTTTTTTGGGAAAAGGGAGAATTTAGAAAAAAAAAAAAAAGGCCAAGTATTACACAGTGTTTTCGGTGCCACACAATGAGAGAGAGATGTCACACACAGCAATGGCACGGAGGCAGACTTGCCAATATTTATCTCCCTGCAGTTATCCCAGAAAAGTATGGCAGGCAGCTGTAAAAGGACTGCTGCACACAAAAGTGTGGACAAACACACAAGATAGCTGTGCAGAAAGGAAGGAAAAACAGGATTTGTGCTTTGAAAAAAGCATTTGGTTTACACAGCGGCGTACACACAAAGCAACGCAGCTATCAGGGAGCTTTCTAGGGCAGCCCAATGAGCTACAGCGCTGAGAAAAAAAAAATTTAGCTTCCACTGTCCTGCAAACAAAAGGTGGTATTGGACGGTGGAAATCGCTACAGCACAAGCGGTTTGTGGCTTTATGTACCCTGCCTATCACTATCCCTGCTTCCGAAGAAGCTGCAGCAACCTCTCCCTACGCTCAGATCAGCAGCAGTAAGATGGCGGTCGGCGGGAACGCCCCTTTATAGCCCCTGTGACACCGCAGAAAGCAAGCCAATCACTGCAATGCCCTTCTCTAAGATGGTGGGGACTGAGATCTATGTCATCACGCTGCCCACACTCTGCGTCCACCTTCATTGGCTGAGAAATGGCGCTTTTAGCGTCATTGAAACGCGACTTTGGCGCGAAAGTCGCGTACCGCATGGCAGACCCCACACAGGGATCGGCTCGGTTTCATGAGACGCCGACTTTGCCAAAAGTCGGCGACTTATGAAAATGAACGATCCGTTTCGGTCAACCCTAGTGACCTACCCACCAGGTGGAATTCCACGTTACATATGTTGGAGCAGTTGTGTGAGAAGCAGCCAGCAGTAACGGAGGACCAGCTGCATCAGGCGAAAAGAAGTCGCACTCCGCGCCTTTCAGAATTCACAACCACTGAGTGGGCCACTATGAAGGACGTCTGCCAGGTTTTGCGTGCCTTCGATGTTTCCATGCGGATGGCGAGTGCAGATGATGCACTAGTCAGCATAACTGTCCCCCTTATCTGCCTGCTTGAAAGAACACTGCAAGCGCTAAGGGATGATGTTGTGGAAGAGGTGGAGGATGAGGAGTCACCAATTCCATCTGCTTCTGGACAGTCAGCGCAACGTGGCCTAGGAGGCCTAGGCAGGGGACACTTTGTGAGGAGGATGAGGAGGAGTCAATGGAGGAGGAAGACATCTGTCCAGAGGAGGGAGTTACACAATTCTCCAGTAGTCAGTGTGTAGAGCGAGGGTGGGGTGATGCAGAGCAGGCAGAGATCACGCCTCAAGCAGGGGACAGCGTTTCTTGGCCAGTTGGCAGTCTGCAGCATATGGTTGATTTCATGCTGCAGTGCCTGAGAAACGTCCGCCGCATCGCCCACATTCTCAACACGGCTGATTATTGGGTGTACACCCTCCTAGATCCTCGCTACTGGGACAACTTACAAAGCCTCATAACACCGTTGAAACGGGAGCATAAAATGCAGGAGTACCAAGACATACTGGTGAATGCCATCATCTTCTCCAGTCCAACTGAGAGCAGTGCTGCTAGTGCTTTACAAAGCAGCTCAGTGTGTTGAGGCAGTGGAGGAAGCTCTGCACAAAGAGGGAGCAGAAGCAGTGCCTCAGCACAAGGTAAGACCAGTATGGCCCAACTGTGGCACAGTTTTGTGTGCCCGCTACAAATGTCTACACCATCACAGAGAGCTCCAGTCAGCAGGAGGCAACATTTCCGTCAGATGGTGACAGACTACATGTCTTGCCCTCTCAGTGTACTCCCAGACGGCTCTTCCCCCTTCAAGTTTTGGGTCTCTAAGCTGGATACATGGCCAGAGCTAAGCCAGTATGCATTGGAGGTGCTGGCTTGCCCTGCTGCTAGTGTATTATCGGAACGCGTCTTTAGTGCCACAGGTGGTGTACTAACAGACCATCGCATGCGACTATCCTCCGATAACGTTGACCGGCTTACTTTTCTGAAAATGAACAAGGCCTGGATCTCACAGGAATTTGCCAGTCCTCTTCCAGATTAAATAATTGTTTGGCTACAGTATCCAGGTCTCCTGTTGTGTTCATGTTTCTACCACCTGAACTGCAATCCCTGGGCTCCAACACCGCCAGTTGCTGCTCAGAAGTGCCGTCTGCACAGTCAACACATGACCCAGTGTTCTTGGGTTTCAGTAACATCAGCTGATCCCCATCTGTGTATCCAGCAATGTGTCCTGCTACCTCCACGCTGACACTACAGCAGAAATTTAAGGGAACCTGTCCCCCCAGGCGTTTGTTACTGAAAGAGCCACCTTGTGCAGCAGTAATGCTGCACAAGGAAAAGGTGGCTCTTTTAGTTATGCTCCTTGCACCCGCTGAACTTAACACTTATAAAATGTGTCCCCTCATACCGTTAAACCGTCCCGGAGGTGGGACTTTCCTTCGTAATGAGACGCAACACAGCCGTCATTCCTACCCTCTTGGTGCCATTCGCCGCCTCCTCAGCGTTGCTTGAATCTGTCTCGGAGCCTGTGCTGTTATGTTAAACCTTGGCCATGAGCAGTTAGCGATGCCCGTTTTCTGATATCATTTGTTGTCAGGCTGACTGCGCCTGTGCGGCCGCGCTGACCGAGATCCCGCCTCGCAGTGTCTTCTGATTTATTCACACTGCGGGGCTGGGATTCATGAGCATGCGCAGTGCATATCTTCACCTCAGGCTCTCACTCATCTCCCTCCGCCTTCTTCAAACTGTGTGCTGTCAGCTGATCCCTAATCGAATGCTACAGCCGTGACGACGCAGAGTCTGAAGAAGCCGGATGGAGATGAGTGAGAGGCGAAGATATGCACTGCGCAAGCCCATGAATCCCAGCCCTGCAGTGTGAATAAATCAGAAGACACTGCGAGGTGGGATTTTGGGCAGCGCGGCCACACAGGCGCAGTCAGCCTGACACCAAATGATGCCAGAAGACGGGCATCGCTAACTGCGCCTGGCCAAGGTTTAATATAACAGCACAGGCTCCGAGACAGATTCAAACAACGCTGAGGAGGCGGCTCATGGTGCCAAGGGGGTAGGAATGATGGCTGCGTTGCATCTCATTACAAAGGAAAGTCCCACCTCCGGGACGGTTTCACGGTATCAGGGGACACGTTTTATAAGTGCTTAGTTCAGCGTTTGCAAGGAGCATAATTAAAAGAGCCACCTTATCTTTGTGCAGCATTAGTGCTGCACAAGTGGCTCTTTCAGTTACAAAAGACGGGGGGGTTAAAGGTTCCCTTTCAACTTGCTCCAAGTAGGCCTCGGCCTACACTCTGCTCCTCCTGCATTCCCTGGGCTCCAACACCGCCAGTTGCTGCTCGGAAGTGCCGTCTGTACAGTCAACACTTGCCGTGTTATTGGGTTTCAGTAATGTCAGCTGATCCCCAGCTATGTATCCGTCAATGTGTCCTGCGACCGCTACGCTGACACTACAACAGATATTAAACTGCCTCGAGTGCAGTCCTTGGCCTACGATCAGCTCCTCCTGCTGTCCCTGGGCTCCAATACCGCCTGTTGCTGCCCGGAAGTGCTGTCTGCACAGTCAACAGTTGCTCCTCTGTTATTGGGTTTCAGTAACATCAGCTGATCTCCAGCTGTGTATCCGGCAATGTGTCCTGCGACCGCCACGCTGACACTACAACAGATATTAAACTGCCTCGAGTGCAGACCTCAGCCTACACTCTGCTCCTCCTGCTGTCCCTGGGCTCCAATACCACCAGTTGCTGCCCGGAAGTGCTGTCTGCACAGTCAACAGTTGCTTCTCTGTTATTGGGTTTTAGTAACGTCAGCTGATCCCCAGCTGTGTATCCGGCAATGTGTCCTGCGACCCCCACGCTGACACTACAACTGATATTAAACTGCCTTGAGTGCAGGCCTCGGCCTACTCTCTGCTCCTCCTGCTGTACCTGGGCTTCAACATCGCCAGTTGCTGCTCAGAAGTGTTGTCTGCACAGAGAAAAACACTAGCTCCTGTGTTAGTGGGGTTCAGTAATGCCAGCTGCTCCCCTGCTGTGTGTGCGGCAATTGCTCCTGCTCCCTCCAAACTCACACAACTTCTGAAATTAAACTTGCTCCAATTAGGCTTCGGCCTACAATCTTTTTTTCTGTAATCCCTGGGCTTCAACACCGCCAGTTGCTGCTCAGAAGTGCTGTCTGCACAGAGAAAAACACTAGCTCCTGTGTTAGTGAGGTTCAGTAATGCCAGCTGCTCCCCTGCTGTGTGTGCGGCAATTGCTCCTGCTCCCTCCAAACTCACACAACTTCTGAAATTAAACTTGCTCCAATTAGGCTTCGGCCTACACTCTTTTCTTCTGTAATCCCTGGGCTTCAACACCGCCAGTTGCTGCTCGGAAGTGCTGTCTGCACAGAGAAAAACACTAGCTCCTGTGTTAGTGGGGTTCAGTAACACCAGCTGCTCCCCTGCGGTGTGTGTGGCAATTGCTCCTGCTCCCTCCAAACTCACAAAACTTCTGAAATTAAATTTGCTCCAATTAGGCTTCGGCCTACACTCTTTTTTTCTGTAATCCCTGGGCTTCAACACCGCAAGTTGCTGCTCGGAAGTGCTGTCTGCACAGAGAAAAACACTAGCTCCTGTGTTAGTGGGGTTCAGTAACGCCAGCTGCTCCCCTGCTATGTGTGTGGCAATCACTCAAGTCTGCTCCTCCTGCTGTCCCTGGGCTCCAACACCGCCAGTTGCTGCCCGGGAGTGCCATTTGCACAGTCAACACTTGCTGCCGTGTTATTGGGTTTCAGTAACGTCTGCTGATCCCCAGCTGTGTATCCGGCAATGTGTCCTGCGAACTCCACGCTGACACAACAGAAATTAAAGAGAACCTGTCCCCCCAGGCGTTTGTAACTGGAAGAGCCACCTTGTGCAGCAGTAATGCTGCATTTGGACAAGGTGGCTCTTTTAGTTATTCTCCTTGCACACGCTGAACTTGACACTTATAAAATGTGTCCTCTCATACCATGAAACCATCCCGGAGGTGGGACTTTCCTTCTTAATGAGACGCAGCACAGCCATCATTCCTGCCCCCTTGGCGCCGTTCGCCGCCTCCTCAGCGTTGTATGAATCTGTCCCGGAGCCTGCGCTTGTTATGTTATCCCTTGGCCATGAGCAGTTAGCGTTGCCCGTCTTCTGACATCATTTGGTGTCAGGTTGGCTGCGCCTGTGCGGCCGCCCTGCCCGAGATCATAACCCGCAGTGTCTTATTTATTCACAGTGCATATCTTCGCCTCTCACTCATCTCCTTCCGCCTTCATCAGACTGTGCGGCGTCACGGCCGTGGCATGTGATTAGGGATCAGCTGACGCCTCACAGTCTGAGGAAGGCGGAAGGAGATGAGTTAGAGAGGCAAAGATATGCACTGCGCAAGGCCATGAATCCCAGCCCCGCAGTGTGAATAAATCAGAAAACACTGCAGAGCTGGGATTCATGGGCATGCACAGTGCATATCTTCGCCTCTCACTCATCTCCTTCCGCCTTCTTCAGACTGTGAGGCGTCACGGCCGTGGCATGTGATTATCCCACACAATAATCACCATTAAAAAAAGGAATAAAAAGCATTGGCAGAATTGTTAACTTTTTGTTCATTCTGCTTTACCAACAGCTGAAAAGAAAGTGAAAAATGTTATGTTATGTTCACTAAACTGCATTGCTATAATCCCCTATGGCTCCAGTGCCGATCCGCATTTCTTCCCTGCCCGTCACTGTTTACTTTGCAGCTATAACCATAAGGTACATGCACATGAACACCGCATCTAAGTGCCAAGAGTGCCAGAGACTATCCAAGCATCAGTGCTGTAGCAGAGCAGGATTTAACATTTCTATGCTGTATATCATTACATTCTCAGAAAACTCCTTACACATGACTTAACTGCAAAGCGACAAAATCTGCACCAATATATGCAGATTTTGTTGAGCTATTGAGTGAAGGAAAACTTGAAGTAGATATCACCCTTTGCGTTAAAACTGTTATAAAACATCCATCTAATAAATTGATAAGACGCAGAAGGTCAAATCAGCAGCGTTGGCCAATTTCCGCTGCATTTTTTTTCTAGGACAACAAGATTTCTTAAAAATATCATCCATATACTATATATATAATGTATATTGTGAACTTTCCAGACAGAAATTCTACTTTGTATCTCACTTATATGGATGTATACTTAAAGGGAACCTGACAACAAATTTTTCACCTAGAAGGAATCAGGAGTGGTTTATCAGCATGTATTATCACTATGTGTTGCTGTAGCTTGGTGAAATGCTAGTATCATGCCCACAGTGGTGTGATTGGCATGCAAGTATGTGTACTGAGAGCAAGTGGGAAGAGAAGCAGGAGAGTGACCTTCCAGGACTATGGAGGATATATAGCAAAAACTGTAAGCTGTGCATCCTTCATTCACTTCATGGCGGGGCTGCATACCCATGGGACCCCCTTTGTGCATGAGGGACCTTATAAAGTACCTAGTTAGGTCCGCATAACACTGGCCTTTCACAGGAGCATGTACTTTCTCCAAAAGCAATCAGCAAAGAACTGTTCATGCAGCAAAAAAGAAACAAATTCAGAGGCACTAGTTATAGGTAGGGTTGAGCGACCTTTAGTTTTTTAGGGTCGAGTCGGGTTTTGTGAAACCCGACTGTCTTAAAAGTCGAGTCGAGTGTAATCGGCCGACCACCGTGAAAAGTCGGGTTTCGGCCGAAACACGAAACCCAATGAAGAAATTTTTTTAATATTATTTTTTAAATCTCTCTCTCTCTCTCTCTCTGCCCCCCTAAACGCTGATTTTCCACATCGCTCCCAGAACGCTCATTTTACACTTTGCACATCGCTGTAATGCACGCGAAAAAAAAATGCCTGTTGTTGTGTACGCCCCATAACACCTACGTGAGCACTCTACCGCTCCTTCATTGGCTGCAAAAATGGCGCTAAACGCGTCATACGAAACGCGACTTTCGCGCCTAGATCGCGTACCGCATGGCCGACCCCACACAGGGATCGGGTCGGGTTTCATGAGACGCCGACTTTGCCAAAAGTCGGCGACTTATGAAAATGAACGACCCGTTTCGCTCAACCCTAGTTATAGGTCAAGCAGACATAGAGACCTTTTTAAACAATGCAATTCCAAAGGTGAGTTACAAGTATTGAGCACTAGAGACTTGGACCAAAGTAAAATGCATTGTACCAAAACTGCCAGAGGTGAGTGCCGCTTCTTTTACTCTCCTCTGAATCTTATAACACTGGAGTTAAAATGCCAAAATTCACCAAATTTTTGCCATCCACGAATTGTAAAAATGTTTCCTTACTTTTGAAACTGCCAATATTCTGAGTTAAATGTGCAGCGCCCCAGAGTCCTGGACGTTGCAGTAATGTCGCTCTTACACCAGGGGGAGTGATATTACGTCTGATGGTACTAAAGGAGTTCACCTGACCAGGTATCACAGTCACACACTACACTTCACACTCCAGTCCACCAGGGGGAGCAAAGGTTCTATCTACTAGGCCACTCCTCACACACACGGGTAAAACTGGTGGGTTGGATAGGAAGTTAGGGATAAGCTACCTGGGTTTGACCCAGAGAGGACCTGTCAGGCAGACAGGGGGAGAAGGAGGAACATCTGAGCTGCAGACAGAGGGTCCCTGTCAGGGGTGGGATCCTGACAGAGACCGGCAGCATCCTAAGAAAGGACATGAAGCAAAGTATATTGTGGAGAGTGAGAAACGAAGTCACATCACAAGGAGATAATACCGGGAGGAGTTCTGCCCCAAGATCGGCAGCCTCCTTCTGAGGCACGTAGCCTGTGGCCGGAACACTGAGGGAGTATTAGGCTCTACGCATTACTTCAGAGACTGGCAGGACAGTCAATTCCAAGTTGGCTTGGACCTTAATACCTAAGAAGACACGGAGGCAAATTGTGGGAGAGGGGCATCTCTAGGGTCCCTATAAGCTCCAGGCCTACCCCGTCATACGGGTTGTCCTATCCATATCATCTGGGGGACAGAGAGAGAGAGAGAGAACATCAGAAACATCCACGAAAGTTGTGAGGACTATCCCGTGGTGCTCAGCAGGGAGGTACTACAACACACAGGCGCTAGTAGGAAGGCTACTGATTTCCACCTGGATAAGAGAACTCTGGATTTGCCTTCAGACCGGCCGGACTCAGCCAGCCCTGTGAACAGTACTCTGGATTGTGGACTCTGAAGTCTTCAGTAAAAGGAAAAGAGACTGCAACCTTTGTGTCCTTGTTATTCATTGCGCCTTACGATGTCCACCATCACCACCTATACAACTGGGAAGCCTGTTGTGAACTCTATTTTTAGGCTCCCTCTAGTGGTCACAAGCGGTACTGTGTAATGTTGTCTTCTGCAGGTTGGCTGCATCAGCTGGTTCGTTATCCTTGGTTCGTTTCCTATTTAACTCACCTGGATACTCAGTTCCTTGCCTGCTATCAATGTATTCAGTGCTCTTCAGATTCCTTGTGATTACCTTGCTCCCAGCCTCTCCAAGACAAGCTAAGTTTTTGTCCGTTCATTTTTTGATTATCAGCATTCATCATGTTTCTTGTCCAGCTTGCTAAGATGTGATCTCGCTTGCTGGTTGCTCTAGGTCACTGAGTTTCTCCCCCCACACCGTTAGTTGGTGCGGGGGTTCTTGAAATCTCAGTGTGGATATTTTGTTAGGGTTTTTTACTGACCGCACAGACCCCTTACTATTTTCTGCTATCTAGTATTAGTGGGCCTCATTTGCTGAATCTGTTTTCACCCCTGTGTATGTGCCTTCCTCTTACCTCACCGTTATTATTTGTTGGGGGCTTTTATATCTTTGGGAATTATTTCTCTGGAGGCAAGAGAGGTCTTTCTTTCTCTCTAGGGGTAGTTAGTTCCTCAGGCTGGCTCGAGACGTCTAGGATTTTTTAGGCACGTTCACCGGCTACTTCTAGTGTGTTTGGATAGGTTCAGATTTGCGGTTAGTCCAGTTTGCCACCTCCCTAGAGCTTGTCCTATGTTTGTTACTTAGCTGGAGTAATTCGTGATCCTCAACCACTAAGGATCATAACAGAAGCCCTGGGGACATACTTCACCTGTGGGAAGATGCACCATCTAGCTGCCATTCCATCACCCCAGCGGACCCCTAGCAGTGTCGGTCACCCTGACCGAATACCACAGGTGGCGTCACGAATTCCGTACAAACAACTACTCCTTTAATTGGGCGCCCCTCAGAAGAGCCACGAACCTGGTCGGGCCACCGTGACATCCCTAGAACCGAGAGAGATAGACCCGGTACCGAGTACCCCACTGCCCTACATGTGGGGGCACTCCAAATGCTTAAATCTTTTTTGAAACTACCAACTCTCTAGAAGACAATTGTTGATGCAATTCTTAGTGTCTTAATAAAAAATTGTTACTACCTTGAATGTCAAGGTAAATTCCTGCTGATGTGTGTTAAAATATTATATTAATATGTTATAATATGTTATACTTGTATGGAAAGATGCAGAAAATATAGATATTCCTATAAATCATGGAAAAATGGATGCAGGTAGTCCAGAGGTAGATAAAGAGGTGCAACTGGCAAAGCAGGAGGGTTCTTTGATGAGTCGTTTTAATGATTAGGGATAGCATGCATCACAAATATAGGAAAAGTAAAGTATAAGATTAGTATAGAGCAGGACATTATGTACACCCAATCCATTGGTAATCTTCAAATTTCATGATGTTCATTATTAAATTTCATGATCTTCAATTTTTACCCAGTGCCAGAGGCAGCAAAATAGCCCCAAAACATTGTTCTTTTATTTGTAGGCCTCATTCCATTTTCAGTAAACAGTAAATGATTTGCTTTACCAAAAAGTTCTATCTTGGGCTCATCTGTCATAAGACACTTTCCCAGAAGGATTTTGGCTTACTCACTTACATTTTAGCAAACTGCCATCTAGCTTTTGAATGTCTCTGTGTCAGCAGTGGGATTCTCCTACCATAGCATTTAATTTCATGCAAATGTCCACAGATAGTTTGCACTGACATTGATGCATCCTGAGCCTGCAAGACAGCTTCAATTTCTTTGGAACTGGATTGGGGCTGCTTATCCACCATCCATACTATCCTGCGTTGCAACTTTTCATCAATTTTTCTCTGCCGTCCATGTTCAGGGAGATTAGCTACAGTGCCATGGATTGTAAAATTCTTGATTATGTTGCACACAATGGATAAAGGAACATCAATATCTCTGGAGACAGACTTAAGAACCCAAATTGTCGAACAATATCAACAGTCTCAAGGACTTGTAACTTTGAGATTGCTGGTACTGTTTAACAATTTTGCTTCTCACGTTCTCAGACAGTTCGCTTCTCCTCTTTCTGTTTTCCATGCTTAGTGTGGCACACACACTCACACAATGCAAAGGTTGAGTAAATTTTTCCCCTTTTTATCTAATTCCAGGTGTGATTTTCATATTGCCCACACCTGTTAATCGCCACAGGTGAATTTGAATGAACATCCCACAATTTTTTGGAAAGGTGCTAGCAATCTTTTTCGTCCCATTTTGAGGATTTAGCGTGGAATTATGTTCACTTTGCCTTTTTTCTCTGTTTTTTTGTGCTGTTCCAATGCACACAAAGGAAATAAACATGTGTAGAACAAAACATGTGCAACTGCAATAATTTTCTGGGAGAAATATTTCATTTTCTGGAACAATTGCAAGGGTGCCAACACTTTTGGCCATGACTATATATTTAATATTTTGCCTTCCACCATTGATTAAAGTGAAGAGATAGCATATTTAGGTCATTTTAGATAAAATAAAGCAAAGGAAGACTAAAGAACTGGTTTCTTTTTTATTTCTTTTTTAAAGCAAAACTGGGAAAACATTATTTTAACTCTATTACATCGGAACTGAAATGAATGCAACAAAGACAGACATTTCTCCAGCACGGCTCCAAGTGAAATCTCTGGATGTATAGGTGCCTTAGGGAACAAAATGAGCAAAGAAACAAAGAAAGCTGTTCCTTAAACATGTCAGGCTGTCATGAGAGGTTGTTTGCCTAGGGCTTCACTACAATTCTGGGATGTGAAAGGAACCTAAACCTAAACCTGTGATAGGAAATGTTATTGTACTAATATTTAGTTAGAAATCCTAGCCTTTTAATGTGCCGACCACAGAACTGTGCTAAGAATCAATGTAGGATCAAGAACTCTTTCTGTATTCCCTGAAGTGTAATATTTTTTTCTGTTTAAACGTTATATTAGACAATATAAGATAAAGAACCACTGCTATATTAATTGAAGCGACAATAGAAATGCATGATTTTCCAATTTCGACACCAACAATTATTTGTTTAAATTTTTTATTTACAGTTGTCAGTAATACAATAGTCAATTAACTACAGGCTGCCATAAAGCACTAGCATCCCGAAGGCTGCATGGGCTACATAGATGTCGGTATTAAAAAAGTTCTTGGCAAACTTCTTGAGGCAAACCATTGAAGGAGTTTATAGCCAGCTAGAGTGCACAGTGTTTAGCACTATTACTCTGCAGCACTGGGGTTCAAATCCCACCAAGGCAAATATCTGCAAGCAGTTTATATGTTCCTTTTATGTTTTCGTGGGTTTCCTCCGGGTTCTCCAGTTTCCTCCCACTCTCCAAAGACATACTGATAGGGAATTCCAATAGCAGGCTCCAATGGGGATATTAATGATGATATCTATAAAGCACTGTGAAATTAATGCCACTATTTAAGTAACCATAGTAAATATAAATAAGTATACATCTAAATTCCCTATAATTTTGTTTTTGTAGTGTGGGTGGAAACCGAAGAAAACCTATGCAAGCACGGTGAGAATATACAAAATTTATTACATATCAACCAGAGAGCTGATAAATGTAGGATCACACCAATCTTGAGACCAGAGAGCCTAAAGTCTCCATATGTTAATGGAATGATAGTGTGCATGTGCAAGTAAAATTATTATAGACAGTGACAAGATCAGTGGTCATAAATTCAGACTACAGCTTTATAAGAATAATGTGTTTAGATCACCAGTGATCATACATTTATCAACAATTCACAGGATAGGTAATATATAGCGGGTGAAATAAATATTGAACGCGTCACCAATTTTCTAAGTAAAAATATTTCTAAAGGTGCTACTGACATGAAATTCTCACCCGACGTCAGCAATAATCCATCCAATCCATGCAGGCAAAGAAATGAAAACATAGATGTCCAGAAATTATGTGTAATAATGATAAATGACACTGGGAAAACGTATTGAATACTCTTGCTTAAATTTATCTAATTCGTACAAAAGCCTTTGTTGGTGATGACTAGAGTTGAGCGACTTTCATTTTTTTAAGATCGAGTCGGGTTTTGTGAAACCCGATTTTGTCCAGAGTCGAGTCGAGTGCAGTCGGCCGATTATCGCTAAAAGTCGGGGATCGACCGAAACACGAAACCCAATGCAAGTCAATGGGGAAGCATAGTCGGCAGTGAGTGGAGGCCAGGAAAACACCTACAGTGCCCATTTTAATGCCAAAAACATCCATTCTTGTTTCTGAAGCTTGTCAATCTTAATTAACTTTATAATAATAGTTGGGCATAGGGAATTGGGGGTCATTTGGCAAAAGTTGTGGGGGGAGTAGGGCTGGCTCAAGTTTTTCGTGGGCCCAGGAAATGCGGACTACGTCACGGCGGTGTTGCAGGGAAAGGTAAGTATTTCAACGTTGCAAGTGCTGTGATCCTGAGCAAGCAGGGGGGGCCCACTCGTTCGCATTGGCACTGGCACAGGGCCCCTCAAAGTACGGCGGTGTGTTTGCATGGCGGGGGCGCCTCCCACCAGCAGCGACACTTTTGCGTACTCTGAGGGGCCCTGTGCCAGTGACGTCGCCAACGAGTATGCCCCCCCACCTGATGAAGGAACCTGCACTTTCATCTGCACCTTCCTCTCTGTCCCTGTGTAAGGTGGTATAACATGCGGGAAGGGGAACCTTACTTTCAGCAGGGTCAGATTCTGGCTGTGTAGAGTATAAGGGGAATGTAGTGGTCTAGGTCAATGTACCAGCAGACTCATCTAGCAGTGGCTGGGCAATGGGCAGGATGAGGAGGAAACAGATATAGGGCCAAAGAATAAAGTAGGCTAAATGCAGTTCAAAATTGGTAACAGGACTAAACAGGCGGCATTGCTTTGTTCAGTGGAGTAGCAAACCCAAGAGCAGCAGACACTGTTTCAAGGGCCTAACCACACTAGTAGGCCAAATGCAGTTTAATATCTGATAGTATAGGGCGAAAGCCAGAATGTGGAAGCTCAGCTTTGTTCAGTTGAGGACAACACCAGGCAGGGGCAGACAGACACCTTTAGTAGGCCGGAACAGCCAATTTTTTTAAAAAACAGCAGTTAATAAGAGGCAGAAGGTAGAAGCTCAGCTTTATTCAGTTGAGGACAACACCAGGCAGGGGCAGACCCCTTTAGTAGGCCGGAACAGCCAATTGCATTTTTAAAAATGGTAATTTGGAACAGAAGGTTGAAGCACAGCTTTATTCAGTTGCAGCTTCTTGGCAATAATATAAAGAAGACGAGACAGGACAACACTCGTTGGATGCCATACCTGTGTTTTCACTGGAAAAAAAACTGTCAGTTAACTACTTGTAGGAGAAAGTTTTTGTAGCTGGAGGCCACTTTTTGTATTGTACCAGTTTTTTGTTGTATGTTTGGAACTGAAGGTTGAAGCTCAGCTTTATTCAGTTGAGGACAACACCAGGCAGGGGCAGACCCCTTTAGTAGGCCGGAACAGCCAATTGCATTTTTAAAAATGGTAATTTGGAACTGAAGGTTGAAGCTCAGCTTTATTCAGTTGAGGACAACACCAGGCAGGGGCAGACAGACCCCTTTAGTAGGCCGGAACAGCCAATTGCATTTTTAAAAATGGTAATTTGGAACTGAAGGTTGAAGCTCAGCTTTATTCAGTTGAGGACAACACCAGGCAGGGGCAGACAGACACCTTTAGTAGGCCGGAACAGCCAATTGCATTTTTAAAAATGGTAATTTGGAACAGAAGGTTGAAGCTCAGCTTTATTCAGTTGAGGACAACACCAGGCAGGGGCAGACAGACCCCTTTAGTAGGCCGAAACAGCCAATTGCATTTTTAAAAATGGTAATTTGGAACAGAAGGTTGAAGCACAGCTTTATTCAGTTGCAGCTTCTTGGCAATAATATAAAGAAGACGAGACAGGACAACACTCGTTGGATGCCATATCTGTGTTTTCACTGGAAAAAAAACTGTCAGTTAACTACTTGTAGGAGAAAGTTTTTGTAGCTGGAGGCCACTTTTTGTATTGTACCAGTTTTTTGTTGTATGTTTGGAACTGAAGGTTGAAGCACAGCTTTATTCAGTTGAGGACAACACCAGGCAGGGGCAGACAGACACCTTTAGTGGGCTGGAACAGCCAATTGCATTTTTAAAAATGGTAATTTGGAACTGAAGGTTGAAGCTCAGCTTTATTCAGTTGAGGACAACACCAGGCAGGGGCAGACAGACACCTTTAGTAGGCCGAAACAGCCAATTGCATTTTTAAAAATGGTAATTTGGAACAGAAGGTTGAAGCACAGCTTTATTCAGTTGCAGCTTCTTGGCAATAATATAAAGAAGACGAGACAGGACAACACTCGTTGGATGCCATATCTGTGTTTTCACTGGAAAAAAAACTGTCAGTTAACTACTTGTAGGAGAAAGTTTTTGTAGCTGGAGGCCACTTTTTGTATTGTACCAGTTTTTTGTTGTATGTTTGGAACTGAAGGTTGAAGCACAGCTTTATTCAGTTGAGGACAACACCAGGCAGGGGCAGACAGACACCTTTAGTAGGCCGGAACAGCCAATTGCATTTTTAAAAATGGTAATTTGGAACAAAAGGTTGAAGCACAGCTTTATTCAGTTGCAGCTTCTTGGCAATAATATAAAGAAGACGAGACAGGACAACACTCGTTGGATGCCATATCTGTGTTTTCACTGGAAAAAAAACTGTCAGTTAACTACTTGTAGGAGAAAGTTTTTGTAGCTGGAGGCCACTTTTTGTATTGTACCAGTTTTTTGTTGTATGTTTGGAACTGAAGGTTGAAGCTCAGCTTTATTCAGTTGAGGACAACACCAGGCAGGGGCAGACAGACATCTTTATTAGGCCGGAACAGCCAATTGCATTTTTAAAAATGGTAATTTGGAACAGAAGGTTGAAGCACAGCTTTATTCAGTTGCAGCTTCTTGGCAATAATATAAAGAAGACGAGACAGGACAACACTCGTTGGATGCCATATCTGTGTTTTCACTGGAAAAAAAACTGTCAGTTAACTACTTGTAGGAGAAAGTTTTTGTAGCTGGAGGCCACTTTTGGTATTGTACCAGTTTTTTGTTGTATGTTTGGAACTGAAGGTTGAAGCTCAGCTTTATTCAGTTGAGGACAACACCAGGCAGGGGCAGACACCTTTAGAAGGACGGAAAAGCCAATTTTTTTAAAAACAGCAGTTAATCAGAGTCAGAAGGTAGAAGCTCAGCTTTATTCAGTTGAGGCCAACTTGAATTAGGGACTGCAGACAGACTTTGCAGGCTGTCCCCTGTGTGGACCATGCATCCAATACATTAACCCATTGAGCCACAAAGGACACGTAACCTTCCGTGGCCAGGCCTACAGGTCCATGTGTCTGTTGTCAGGTATACCTTTGGACTGACAAATTGACAGAATGCAAGGACAATGCGGTCTTTAACATGCAGGTGGAGGGGTGGGATGGCTTTTCTCGCAAAAGAATTGTCAACTGGGTAGCTCATAGCGTGGTATATCGTAGTTCATCCTGGCTTTATTAATATTAAATTAAATTAAAAAATAGGCTCTATGCACTTTATAATTGGTTCCAGGGGTACACGGGCAGCAGTGGTCTGGTCAGTGGAGGCCTAGTGGAAGGAGGGAGCGCAGAAAGGCTTCGAAGGCCTAACATAATTAAATTGGGCTGGCTGTAGGCACTTTATTATTAGTTACAGGGGTACACGGGCAGCAGTGGTCTGGTCAGTGGAGGCCTAGTGGAAGGAGGGACCGCAGACAGGCTTCAAAGGCCTAACATAATTAAATTGGGCTGGCTGTAGGCACTTTATTATTAGTTACAGGGGTACACGGGCAGCAGTGGTCTGGTCAGTGGAGGCCTAGTGGAAGGAGGGACCACAGACAGGCTTCGAAGGCCTAATATAATTAAATTGGGCTGGCTGTAGGCACTTTATTATTAGTTACAGGGGTACACGGGCAGCAGTGGTCTGGTCAGTGGAGGCCTAGTGGAAGGAGGGACCGCAGACAGGCTTCGAAGGCCTAACATAATTAAATTGGGCTGGCTGTAGGCACTTTATTATTAGTTACAGGGGTACACGGGCAGCAGTGGTCTGGTCAGTGGAGGCCTAGTGGAAGGAGGGAGCACAGAAAGGCTTTGAAGGCCTAACATAATTAAATTGGGCTGGCTGTAGGCACTTTATTATTAGTTACAGGGGTACACGGGCAGCAGTGGTCTGGTCAGTGGAGGCCTAGTGGAAGGAGGGACCGCAGAAAGGCTTCGAAGGCCTAACATAATTAAATTGGGCTGGCTGTAGGCACTTTATTATTAGTTACAGGGGTACACGGGCAGCAGTGGTCTGGTCAGTGGAGGCCTAGTGGAAGGAGGGACCGCAGACAGGCTTCGAAGGCCTAACATAATTAAATTGGGCTGGCTGTAGGCACTTTATTATTAGTTACAGGGGTACACGGGCAGCAGTGGTCTGGTCAGTGGAGGCCTAGTGGAAGGAGGGAGCGCAGAAAGGCTTCGAAGGCCTAACATAATTAAATTGGGCTGGCTGTAGGCACTTTATTATTAGTTACAGGGGTACACGGGCAGCAGTGGTCTGGTCAGTGGAGGCCTAGTGGAAGGAGGGAGCGCAGAAAGGCTTCGAAGGCCTAACATAATTAAATTGGGCTGGCTGTAGGCACTTTATTATTAGTTACAGGGGTACACGGGCAGCAGTGGTCTGGTCAGTGGAGGCCTAGTGGAAGGAGGGACCGCAGACAGGCTTCAAAGGCCTAACATAATTAAATTGGGCTGGCTGTAGGCACTTTATTATTAGTTACAGGGGTACACGGGCAGCAGTGGTCTGGTCAGTGGAGGCCTAGTGGAAGGAGGGACCGCAGACAGGCTTCGAAGGCCTAATATAATTAAATTGGGCTGGCTGTAGGCACTTTATTATTAGTTACAGGGGTACACGGGCAGCAGTGGTCTGGTCAGTGGAGGCCTAGTGGAAGGAGGGACCGCAGACAGGCTTCGAAGGCCTAATATAATTAAATTGGGCTGGCTGTAGGCACTTTATTATTAGTTACAGGGGTACACGGGCAGCAGTGGTCTGGTCAGTGGAGGCCTAGTGGAAGGAGGGAGCGCAGAAAGGCTTCAAAGGCCTAACATAATTAAATTGGGCTGGCTGTAGGCACTTTATTATTAGTTACAGGGGTACACGGGCAGCAGTGGTCTGGTCAGTGGAGGCCTAGTGGAAGGAGGGAGCGCAGAAAGGCTTCGAAGGCCTAACATAATTAAATTGGGCTGGCTGTAGGCACTTTATTATTAGTTACAGGGGTACACGGGCAGCAGTGGTCTGGTCAGTGGAGGCCTAGTGGAAGGAGGGACCGCAGACAGGCTTCAAAGGCCTAACATAATTAAATTGGGCTGGCTGTAGGCACTTTATTATTAGTTACAGGGGTACACGGGCAGCAGTGGTCTGGTCAGTGGAGGCCTAGTGGAAGGAGGGACCGCAGACAGGCTTCGAAGGCCTAATATAATTAAATTGGGCTGGCTGTAGGCACTTTATTATTAGTTACAGGGGTACACGGGCAGCAGTGGTCTGGTCAGTGGAGGCCTAGTGGAAGGAGGGACCGCAGACAGGCTTCGAAGGCCTAATATAATTAAATTGGGCTGGCTGTAGGCACTTTATTATTAGTTACAGGGGTACACGGGCAGCAGTGGTCTGGTCAGTGGAGGCCTAGTGGAAGGAGGGACCGCAGACAGGCTTCGAAGGCCTAACATAATTAAATTGGGCTGGCTGTAGGCACTTTATTATTAGTTACAGGGGTACACGGGCAGCAGTGGTCTGGTCAACGGAGGCCGATTGTAATGAGTGTCTGCCAGTTAGTAGTCCAAAACAACAACTAAATGTGAATGTCTCGCATTAAAACAAAACAAAAACACTAAAGGATGCAATCATTAGGTTCAGGGGTGGGATCCTCTGCGTTGTTTCAGACCTACTAATTTTGCGCAAAGTATTTACTGTGGTAAATAGAGGACACTGCCCCTGACTATGTTAAGTACCATAATACATGTCAACACAATGGTATTGTCAGTGGCAGGTATGGAAGGATGTCAGCGCATAGACTTAACATTGGTGGAAGTGTGAGAGATAACTGTGGAAGTGGAAGAGCAATGTTTGACCTGGGGGTGGGTGAACTCTCTTGTGGCCGGCGTTACAGGCCCAAGGCCCCTCATGTTACAACAGTGTGTCTGACGTTGGGTGCGCACCACCACCGCCAGAGACACTTTATTGTACTATGAGGAACCCAGTAGCAATGCCGTCGACCAAAAGCGAGTACACCCACCTCTTCAGACAAACAGCAGTCTCACGGGTGCTTGCGCCAAGTCGCGATACCACGGCCCCGTGTGGGGAGTTTGGCCATTTAGGGAGGTGTAAACATGTCGTATGCTGGACAATCAGCTGCAGCAAATTAGACATTAGAAAAGTAATTCACAGTAGTCCACAGGCAAGAGCTTTTCATAGGAAAGCTAGGTGTCGGCCGGGCAAGGTGGGGCAAAAGATTTCGAAATCCAGTTGTGGTTCATTTTAATGAATGTTAGATCGTCAACATTTTGGGTAGCCAGACGAGTCCTTTTTTCGGTTAATATTGAACCTGCAGCACTGAGTACTCTTTCTGATAGGACACTTGCTGCCGGGCAAGCAAGCTCCTGCAATGCATATTCTGCCAATTCTGGCCAGGTGTCTAATTTTGATGCCCAGTAATCAAATGGGAATGACGGTTGAGGGAGAACATCGATAAGGGATGAAAAATAGTTAGTAACCATACTGGACAAATGTTGTCTCCTGTCACTTTCAATTGATGCAGCAGTACCTGTCCTGTCTGCGGTCATAGCAAAATCACTCCACAACCTGGTCAGAAAACCCCTCTGTCCAACGCCACTTCTGATGTGTGCACCCCTAACACTCCTAGTCTGTTGCCCCCTTGAGCTCGTGTGAGAACGATCACGTGCGCTGTGTGCTGGGAATGCCTGAAGCAAACGGTCAACAAGAGTTGATTGTTTGGTTGCTAATATTAGTTCCAAGTTCTCATGTGGCATAATATTTTGCAATTTGCCTTTATAGCGTGGATCAAGGGGCAGGCCAACCAGTAATCGTCATCGTTCATCATTTTCGTAATGCGTGTGTCCCTTTTTAGGATACGTAAGGCATAATCCGCCATGTGGGCCAAAGTTCCAGTTGTCAAATCTCCGGTTGTGATTGGGTGAGGGGCAGTTGCAGGCAAATCTACGTCACTTGTGTCCCTCAAAAAACCAGAACCCGGCCTTGACACGCAACCAATTTCCAGTGCCCCCGGGAAAGGTTCCGCATTAAAAATATACTCATCCCCATCATCCTCCTCGTCCTCCACCTCCTCTTCGCCCGCTACCTCGTCCTGTACACTGCCCTGACCAGACAATGGCTGACTGTCATCAAGGCTTTCCTCTTCCTCTGGTGCAGACGCCTGCTCCTTTATGTGCGTCAAACTTTGCATCAGCAGACGCATTAGGGGGATGCTCATGCTTATTACGGCGTTGTCTGCACTAACCAGCCGTGTGCATTCCTCAAAACACTGAAGGACTTCACACATGTCTTGTATCTTCGACCACTGCACACCTGACAACTCCATGTCTGCCATCCTACTGCCTGCCCGTGTATGTGTATCCTCCCACAAAAACATAACAGCCCGCCTCTGTTGGCACAGTCTCTGAAGCATGTGCAGTGTTGAGTTCCACCTTGTTGCAACGTCTATGATTAGGCGATGCTGGGGAAGGTTCAAAGACCGCTGTTAGGTCTGCATACGGCTGGCGTGTACAGGCGAACGTCGGATATGTGAGCAAAGTCCACGCACTTTGAGGAGCAGGTCGGAGAACCCAGGATAAGTTTTCAATAAGCACTGCACCACCAGGTTTAAGGTGTGAGCCAGGCAAGGAATGTGTTTCAGTTGGGAAAGGGAGATGGCAGCCATGAAATTCCTTCCGTTATCACTAACTACCTTGCCTGCCTCAAGATCTACTGTGCCCAGCCACGACTGCGTTTCTTGTTGCAAGAACTCGGACAGAACTTCCGCGGTGTGTCTGTTGTCACCCAAACACTTCATAGCCAATACAGTCTGCTGACGCTTGCCAGTAGCTGGCCCATAATGGGACAACTGGTGTGCAACAGTGTCATCTGCCGATGGAGTGGTTGGCCGACTGCGGTCTGTGGAAGAGCTGTAGCTTTTGCAGGAGGACGAGGAGGAGGAGGAGGAGGGGGTGCGAACGCCTACAGCCAACTGTTTCCTAGACCGTGGGCTAGGCACAACTGTCCCTAAATTGATGTCCCCTGTGGACCCTGCATCCACCACATTCACCCAGTGTGCCGTGATGGACACATAACGTCCCTGGCCATGCCTACTGGTCCATGCATCTGTAGTCAGGTGCACCTTTGTACTCACGGATTGCCTGAGTGCATGGATGATGCGCTGTTTAACATGCTGGTGCAGGGCTGGGATGGCTTTTCTGGAAAAAAAGTGTCGACTGGGTAGCTCGTATCGTGGTTCAGCGTACTCCATCAGGGCTTTGAAAGCTTCGCTTTCAACTAACCGGTAGGGCATCATCTCTAACGAGATTAGTCTAGCTATGTGGGCGTTAAAACCCTGTGTACGCGGATGCGAGGATAAGTACTTCCTTTTTCTAACCAGAGTCTCATGTAGTGTGAGCTGAACTGGAGAGATGGAGATCGTGGAACTTGCGGGTGTGCCAGTGGACATGGCAGACTGAGAGACGGTTGGAGACGGTATTGTTTCCACCGGTGCCCTAGATGCAATATTTCCGCCTACAAAACTGGTGATTCCCTGACCCTGACTGCTTTTGGCTGGCAAAGAAACCTGCACAGATACTGCCGGTGGTGCGGAAAATGGTGGCCTTACAGTGACGGAAGGGATGTTGTGTTGATGACTAGCTTCATTGGCCGAGGGTGCTACAACCTTAAGGGACGTTTGGTAGTTAGTCCAGGCTTGAAAATGCATGGTGGTTAAGTGTCTATGCATGCAACTAGTATTGAGACTTTTCAGATTCTGACCTCTGCTTAAGCTAGTAGAACATTTTTGACAGATGACTTTGCGCTGATCAATTGGATGTTGTTTAAAAAAATGCCAGACTGCACTCTTCCTAGCATCGGATCCCTTTTCAGGGATTGCAGACTGAGCTTTAACCGGCAACGCTGTGCTCCAACAGGTTTTGGCTTTGACACGCGTTTTGGGCCAGATAGGGGCCCGGCCGATGGAACCTGTTGCGATGTTGATGCCTGCTGCGGCCCCTCCTCCACCTCCGCTTCTGAACTACTGCTGCCTGCACCCTGTTCCCCCAATGGCTGCCAATCGGGGTCAACAACCGGGTCATCTATTACCTCCTCTTCGAGCTTGTGTGCAACTTCGTCTGCGTCACTGTGTCGGTCTGTGGTATAGCGTTCGTGGCGGGGCAACATAGTCTCATCAGGGTCTGATTGTGGATCTGTACACTGAGAGGGCAATGTGGTGGTCTGAGTCAAAGGAGCAGCATAGTACTCTGGCTGTGGCTGTGCATCAGTGCACTCCATGTCAGAATCTACTTGTAATGGGCATGGCCTGTTAAGTGTTTCACTTTCTAAGCCAGGGACGGTATGTGTAAAGAGCTCCATGGAGTGACCCGTTGTGTCGCCTGCTGCATCCTTCTCTCTTGTTGTAGTTTTTGCTGAGGAGGACAAGGAAGCGACTTGTCCCTGACCGTGAACATCCACAAGCGACGCGCTGCTTTTACATTTACCAGTTTCAGAAGAGGAGGCAAAAGAGCTAGAGGCTGAGTCTGCAATGTAAGCCAAAACTTGCTGTTGCTGCTCCGGCTTTAAAAGCGTTTTTCCTACTCCCAGAAAAGAGAGCGTTCGAGGCCTTGTGTAGCCAGACGACGAAACTGGCTCCACAGCTCCAGACTTAGGTGGAATATTTTTATCCCCACGACCACCTGATGCTCCACTACCACTACCATCATTACCAGCTGACAATGAACGCCCACGGCCACGACCTCTTGCACCAGACTTCCTCATTGTTTTAAAAAATTAACCAAAGTAACTTTATTTGTTGCTGTCAAACAACTTACACGGTGAGCTATAACTTCAGTATGATTTCTATATCCCTTAACAGGTTGGTGAGACCACAAGGAAAATCAGGCACAATGTTACACACTCTGTTTTCTGTGGCACAAAATCACAGAGATGACACACACGCAGGACTGTCACTCAAGCACTAATGTCAATATTATTCTCCCACCTAATTTTTTTTTTTTTTAATTTCTCAGGGAGACTTTAGAAACCAAATAAGATAAAATGTTTTTTTCAGGGACAATTTAGAAACCAAATACTAATAATAAAAAATAAATAGGCTTTCTATGGCCCACAATTAGAGAGAGAGAGGTGGCACACCCAGGAGTCAAGACTGGCACACAAGCTGAAAGGGCAATATTACTCTCCCACTGTTTTTTTATGTATTTTTTTTTTTTTCACGGAGACTTTAGAAACCCAATAATATTAAAAAAAACAAAAAAATAAATAGGCTTTCTATGGCCCACAATTAGAGAGAGAGAGGTGGCACACCCAGGAGTCAAGACTGGCACACAAGCTGAAAGGGCAATATTACTCTCCCACTGTTTTTTTATGTATTTTTTTTTTTTTCAGGGAGACTTTAGAAACCCAATAATATTAAAAAAAGCAAAAAAATAAATAGGCTTTCTATGGCCCACAATTAGAGAGAGAGAGAGGTGGCACACCCAGGAGTCAAGACTGGCACACAAGCTGAAAGGGCAATATTACTCTCCCACTGTTTTTTTATGTATTTTTTTTTTTTCACGGAGACTTTAGAAACCCAATAATATTAAAAAAAACAAAAAAATAAATAGGCTTTCTATGGCCCACAATTAGAGAGAGAGAGGTGGCACACCCAGGAGTCAAGACTGGCACACAAGCTGAAAGGGCAATATTACTCTCCCACTGTTTTTTTATGTATTTTTTTTTTTCAAGGAGACTTTAGAAACCCAATAATATTAAAAAAAACAAAAAAATAAATAGGCTTTGTATGGCCCACTGAATGAGAGATGGCACACACAGGAGTGGCACACAAGCCCTGACTGAGGCCAATATTTTTCTCCCACTGATTGATGTAGTGTTTTTGTGTTGAGGTAGATTTTAGAACACAAATCTAGGAAAAAAATAAATAGGCTTTCTATGGCCCACAATTAGAGAGAGAGAGGTGGCACACCCAGGAGTCAAGACTGGCACACAAGCTGAAAGGGCAATATTACTCTCCCACTGTTTTTTTATGTTTTTTTTTTTTTTTTTCACGGAGACTTTAGAAACCCAATAATATTAAAAAAAACAAAAAAATAAATAGGCTTTCTATGGCCCACAATTAGAGAGAGAGAGGTGGCACACCCAGGAGTCAAGACTGGCACACAAGCTGAAAGGGCAATATTACTCTCCCACTGTTTTTTTATGTATTTTTTTTTTCAGGGAGACTTTAGAAACCCAATAATATTAAAAAAAGCAAAAAAATAAATAGGCTTTCTATGGCCCACAATTAGAGAGAGAGAGGTGGCACACCCAGGAGTCAAGACTGGCACACAAGCTGAAAGGGCAATATTACTCTCCCACTGTTTTTTTATGTATTTTTCTTTTTCAGGGAGACTTTAGAAACCCAATAATATTAAAAAAAACAAAAAAATAAAGAGGCTTTGTATGGGCCACTGAATGAGAGATGGCACACACAGGAGTGGCACACAAGCCCTGACTGAGGCCAATATTTTTCTCCCACTGATTGATGTAGTGTTTTTGTGTTGAGGTAGATTTTAGAACACAAATCTAGGAAAAAAATAAATAGGCTTTCTATGGCCCACAATTAGAGAGAGAGAGGTGGCACACCCCGGAGTCAAGACTGGCACACAAGCTGAAAGGGCAATATTACTCTCCCACTGTTTTTTATGTATTTTTTTTTTCAGGGAGACTTTAGAAACCAAATAATATTAAAAAAAGCAAAAAAAAAAATAGGCTTTCTATGGCCCACAATTAGAGAGAGAGAGGTGGCACACCCAGGAGTCAAGACTGGCACACAAGCTGAAAGGGCAATATTACTCTCCCACTGTTTTTTCATGTTTTTTTTTTTTTTCAGGGAGACTTTAGAAACCCAATAATATTAAAAAAAACAAAAAAATAAATAGGCTTTGTATGGGCCACTGAATGAGAGATGGCACACACAGGAGTGGCACACAAGCCCTGACTGAGGCCAATATTTTTCTCCCACTGATTGATGTAGTGTTTTTGTGTTGAGGTAGATTTTAGAACACAAATCTAGGAAAAAAATAAATAGGCTTTCTATGGCCCACAATTAGAGAGAGAGAGGTGGCACACCCAGGAGTCAAGACTGGCACACAAGCTGAAAGGGCAATATTACTCTCCCACTGTTTTTTTATGTTTTTGTTTTTTTTTCACGGAGACTTTAGAAACCCAATAATATTAAAAAAACAAAAAAATAAATAGGCTTTCTATGGCCCACAATTAGAGAGAGAGAGGTGGCACACCCAGGAGTCAAGACTGGCACACAAGCTGAAAGGGCAATATTACTTTCCCACTGTTTTTTATGTATTTTTTTTTTTCAGGGAGACTTTAGAAACCCAATAATATTAAAAAAAAGCAAAAAAATAAATAGGCTTTCTATGGCCCACAATTAGAGAGAGAGAGGTGGCACACCCAGGAGTCAAGACTGGCACACAAGCTGAAAGGGCAATATTACTCTCCCACTGTTTTTTTATGTATTTTTTTTTTTTCACGGAGACTTTAGAAACCCAATAATATTAAAAAAAACAAAAAAATAAATAGGCTTTCTGTGGCCCACAATTAGAGAGAGAGAGGTGGCACACCCAGGAGTCAAGACTGGCACACAAGCTGAAAGGGCAATATTACTCTCCCACTGTTTTTTTATGTTTTTTTTTTTTCACGGAGACTTTAGAAACCCAATAATATTAAAAAAAACAAAAAATAAATAGGCTTTGTATGGGCCACTGAATGAGAGATGGCACACACAGGAGTGGCACACAAGCCCTGACTGAGGCCAATATTTTTCTCTCACTGATTGATGTAGTGTTTTTGTGTTGAGGTAGATTTTAGAACACAAATCTAGGAAAAAAATAAATAGGCTTTCTATGGCCCACAATTAGAGAGAGAGAGGTGGCACACCCATGAGTCAAGACTGGCACACAAGCTGAAAGGGCAATATTACTCTCCCACTGTTTTTTATGTATTTTTTTTTTCACGGAGACTTTAGAAACCCAATAATATTAAAAAAAACAAAAAAATAAATAGGCTTTCTATGGCCCACAATTAGAGAGAGAGAGGTGGCACACCCAGGAGTCAAGACTGGCACACAAGCTGAAAGGGCAATATTACTCTCCCACTGTTTTTTTATGTTTTTTTTTTTTTTCAGGGAGACTTTAGAAACCCAATGATATTAAAAAAAGCAAAAAAATAAATAGGCTTTCTATGGCCCACAATTAGAGAGAGAGAGAGGTGGCACACCCAGGAGTCAAGACTGGCACACAAGCTGAAAGGGCAATATTACTCTCCCACTGTTTTTTTAAGTTTTTTTTTTTTTCAGGGAGACTTTAGAAACCCAATAATATTAAAAAAACCAAAAAAATAAATAGGCTTTGTATGGGCCACTGAATGAGAGATGGCACACACAGGAGTGGCAAACAAGCCCTGACTGAGGCCAATATTTTTCTCCCACTGATTGATGTAGTGTTTTTGTGTTGAGGTAGATTTTAGAACACAAATCTAGGAAAAAAATAAATAGGCTTTCTATGGCCCACAATTAGAGAGAGAGAGGTGGCACACCCCGGAGTCAAGACTGGCACACAAGCTGAAAGGGCAATATTACTCTCCCACTGTTTTTTTATGTTTTTTTTTTTTCAGAGAGACTTTAGAAACCAAATAATATTTAAAAAAGCAAAAAAATAAATAGGCTTTCTATGGCCCACAATTAGAGAGAGAGAGGTGGCACACCCAGGAGTCAAGACTGGCACACAAGCTGAAAGGGCAATATTACTCTCCCACTGTTTTTTTATGTTTTTTTTTTTTTTCAGGGAGACTTTAGAAACCCAATAATATTAAAAAAAGCAAAAAAATAAATAGGCTTTCTATGGCCCACAATTAGAGAGAGAGAGAGGTGGCACACCCAGGAGTCAAGACTGGCACACAAGCTGAAAGGGCAATATTACTCTCCCACTGTTTTTTTAAGTTTTTTTTTTTTTTTCAGGGAGACTTTAGAAACCCAATAATATTAAAAAAAACAAAAAAATAAATAGGCTTTGTATGGGCCACTGAATGAGAGATGGCACACACAGGAGTGGCACACAAGCCCTGACTGAGGCCAATATTTTTCTCCCACTGATTGATGTAGTGTTTTTGTGTTGAGGTAGATTTTAGAACACAAATCTAGGAAAAAAATAAATAGGCTTTCTATGGCCCACAATTAGAGAGAGAGAGAGGTGGCACACCCCGGAGTCAAGACTGGCACACAAGCTGAAAGGGCAATATTACTCTCCCACTGTTTTTTTATGTTTTTTTTTTTTCAGGGAGACTTTAGAAACCCAATAATATTAAAAAAACCAAAAAAATAAATAGGCTTTGTATGGGCCACTGAATGAGAGATGGCACACACAGGAGTGGCACACAAGCCCTGACTGAGGCCAATATTTTTCTCCCACTGATTGATGTAGTGTTTTTGTGTTGAGGTAGATTTTAGAACACAAATCTAGGAAAAAAATAAATAGGCTTTCTATGGCCCACAATTAGAGAGAGAGAGGTGGCACACCCAGGAGTCAAGACTGGCACACAAGCTGAAAGGGCAATATTACTCTCCCACTGTTTTTTTATGTTTTTTTTTTTTTTTTCAGGGAGACTTTAGAAACCCAATAATATTAAAAAAAACAAAAAAATAAATAGGCTTTGTATGGGCCACTGAATGAGAGATGGCACACACAGGAGTGGCACACAAGCCCTGACTGAGGCCAATATTTTTCTCCCACTGATTGATGTAGTGTTTTTGTGTTGAGGTAGATTTTAGAACACAAATCTAGGAAAAAAATAAATAGGCTTTCTATGGCCCACAATTAGAGAGAGAGAGGTGGCACACCCAGGAGTCAAGACTGGCACACAAGCTGAAAGGGCAATATTACTCTCCCACTGTTTTTTATGTATTTTTTTTTTCAGGGAGACTTTAGAAACCAAATAATATTAAAAAAAGCAAAAAAATAAATAGGCTTTCTATGGCCCACAATTAGAGAGAGAGAGGTGGCACACCCAGGAGTCAAGACTGGCACACAAGCTGAAAGGGCAATATTACTCTCCCACTGTTTTTTCATGTTTTTTTTTTTTTTTCAGGGAGACTTTAGAAACCCAATAATATTAAAAAAAACAAAAAAATAAATAGGCTTTGTATGGGCCACTGAATGAGAGATGGCACACACAGGAGTGGCACACAAGCCCTGACTGAGGCCAATATTTTTCTCCCACTGATTGATGTAGTGTTTTTGTGTTGAGGTAGATTTTAGAACACAAATCTAGGAAAAAAATAAATAGGCTTTCTATGGCCCACAATTAGAGAGAGAGAGGTGGCACACCCAGGAGTCAAGACTGGCACACAAGCTGAAAGGGCAATATTACTCTCCCACTGTTTTTTTATGTATTTTTTTTTTTCACGGAGACTTTAGAAACCCAATAATATTAAAAAAAACAAAAAAATAAATAGGCTTTCTGTGGCCCACAATTAGAGAGAGAGAGGTGGCACACCCAGGAGTCAAGACTGGCACACAAGCTGAAAGGGCAATATTACTCTCCCACTGTTTTTTTATGTTTTTTTTTTTTTTTCACGGAGACTTTAGAAACCCAATAATATTAAAAAAAACAAAAAATAAATAGGCTTTGTATGGCCCACTGAATGAGAGATGGCACACACAGGAGTGGCACACAAGCCCTGACTGAGGCCAATATTTTTCTCCCACTGATTGATGTAGTGTTTTTGTGTTGAGGTAGATTTTAGAACACAAATCTAGGAAAAAAATAAATAGGCTTTCTATGGCCCACAATTAGAGAGAGAGAGGTGGCACACCCATGAGTCAAGACTGGCACACAAGCTGAAAGGGCAATATTACTCTCCCACTGTTTTTTTTTTTTTTTTTTTTTTCACGGAGACTTTAGAAACTCAATAATATTAAAAAAAAACAAAAAAATAAATAGGCTTTCTATGGCCCACAATTAGAGAGAGAGAGGTGGCACACCCAGGAGTCAAGACTGGCACACAAGCTGAAAGGGCAATATTACTCTCCCACTGTTTTTTTATGTTTTTTTTTTTTTTTTCAGGGAGACTTTAGAAACCCAATAATATTAAAAAAAGCAAAAAAATAAATAGGCTTTCTATGGCCCACAATTAGAGAGAGAGAGAGGTGGCACACCCAGGAGTCAAGACTGGCACACAAGCTGAAAGGGCAATATTACTCTCCCACTGTTTTTTTATGTTTTTTTTTTTTTTCAGGGAGACTTTAGAAACCCAATAATATTAAAAAAACCAAAAAAAATAAATAGGCTTTGTATGGGCCACTGAATGAGAGATGGCACACACAGGAGTGGCACACAAGCCCTGACTGAGGCCAATATTTTTCTCCCACTGATTGATGTAGTGTTTTTGTGTTGAGGTAGATTTTAGAACACAAATCTAGGGAAAAAATAAATAGGCTTTCTATGGCCCACAATTAGAGAGAGAGAGGTGGCACACCCCGGAGTCAAGACTGGCACACAAGCTGAAAGGGCAATATTACTCTCCCACTGTTTTTTTATGTTTTTTTTTTTTTTTCAGGGAGACTTTAGAAACCAAATAATATTAAAAAAAACAAAAAAATAAATAGGCTTTGTATGGCCCACTGAATGAGAGATGGCACACACAGGAGTGGCACACAAGCCCTGACTGAGGCCAATATTTTTCTCCCACTGATTGATGTAGTGTTTTTGTGTTGAGGTAGATTTTAGAACACAAATCTAGGAAAAAAATAAATAGGCTTTCTATGGCCCACAATTAGAGAGAGAGAGGTGGCACACCCATGAGTCAAGACTGGCACACAAGCTGAAAGGGCAATATTACTCTCCCACTGTTTTTTATGTATTTTTTTTTTTCACGGAGACTTTAGAAACCCAATAATATTAAAAAAAACAAAAAAATAAATAGGCTTTCTATGGCCCACAATTAGAGAGAGAGAGGTGGCACACCCAGGAGTCAAGACTGGCACACAAGCTGAAAGGGCAATATTACTCTCCCACTGTTTTTTTATGTTTTTTTTTTTTTTTCAGGGAGACTTTAGAAACCCAATAATATTAAAAAAAGCAAAAAAATAAATAGGCTTTCTATGGCCCACAATTAGAGAGAGAGAGAGGTGGCACACCCAGGAATCAAGACTGGCACACAAGCTGAAAGGGCAATATTACTCTCCCACTGTTTTTTTAAGTTTTTTTTTTTTTTCAGGGAGACTTTAGAAACCCAATAATATTAAAAAAAACAAAAAAATAAATAGGCTTTGTATGGGCCACTGAATGAGAGATGGCACACACAGGAGTGGCACACAAGCCCTGACTGAGGCCAATATTTTTCTCCCACTGATTGATGTAGTGTTTTTGTGTTGAGGTAGATTTTAGAACACAAATCTAGGAAAAAAATAAATAGGCTTTCTATGGCCCACAATTAGAGAGAGAGAGGTGGCACACCCCGGAGTCAAGACTGGCACACAAGCTGAAAGGGCAATATTACTCTCCCACTGTTTTTTTATGTTTTTTTTTTTTCAGGGAGACTTTAGAAACCCAATAATATTAAAAAAAGCAAAAAAATAAATAGGCTTTCTATGGCCCACAATTAGAGAGAGAGAGGTGGCACACCCAGGAGTCAAGACTGGCACACAAGCTGAAAGGGCAATATTACTCTCCCACTGTTTTTTTATGTTTTTTTTTTTTTCAGGGAGACTTTAGAAACCCAATAATATTAAAAAAAAGAAAAAAATAAATAGGCTTTGTATGGGCCACTGAATGAGAGATGGCACACACAGGAGTGGCACACAAGCCCTGACTGAGGCCAATATTTTTCTCCCACTGATTGATGTAGTGTTTTTGTGTTGAGGTAGATTTTAGAACACAAATCTAGGAAAAAAAATAAATAGGCTTTCTATGGCCCACAATTAGAGAGAGAGAGGTGGCACACCCAGGAGTCAAGACTGGCACACAAGCTGAAAGGGCAATATTACTCTCCCACTGTTTTTTTATGTATTTTTTTTTTCAGGGAGACTTTAGAAACCAAATAATATTAAAAAAAGCAAAAAAATAAATAGGCTTTCTATGGCCCACAATTAGAGAGAGAGAGGTGGCACACCCAGGAGTCAAGACTGGCACACAAGCTGAAAGGGCAATATTACTCTCCCACTGTTTTTTTATGTATTTTTTTTTTTCACGGAGACTTTAGAAACCCAATAATATTAAAAAAAACAAAAAAATAAATAGGCTTTCTATGGCCCACAGTTAGAGAGAGAGAGGTGGCACACCCAGGAGTCAAGACTGGCACACAAGCTGAAAGGGCAATATTACTCTCCCACTGTTTTTTTATGTATTTTTTTTTTTCAGGGAGACTTTAGAAACCCAATAATATTAAAAAAAGCAAAAAAATAAATAGGCTTTCTATGGCCCATAATTAGAGAGAGAGAGGTGGCACACCCAGGAGTCAAGACTGGCACACAAGCTGAAAGGGCAATATTACTCTCCCACTGTTTTTTTATGTATTTTTTTTTTCAGGGAGACTTTAGAAACCCAATAATCTTAAAAAAAACAAAAAAATAAATAGGCTTTGTATGGGCCACTGAATGAGAGATGGCACACACAGGAGTGGCACACAAGCCCTGACTGAGGCCAATATTTTTCTCCCACTGATTGATGTAGTGTTTTTGTGTTGAGGTAGATTTTAGAACACAAATCTAGGAAAAAAATAAATAGGCTTTCTATGGCCCACAATTAGAGAAAGAGAGGTGGCACACCCAGGAGTCAAGACTGGCACACAAGCTGAAAGGGTAATATTACTCTCCCACTGTTTTTTTATGTATTTTTTTTTTCAGGGAGACTTTAGAAACCAAATAATATTAAAAAAAGCAAAAAAATAAATAGGCTTTCTATGGCCCACAATTAGAGAGAGAGAGGTGGCACACCCAGGAGTCAAGACTGGCACACAAGCTGAAAGGGCAATATTACTCTCCCACTGTTTTTTTATGTATTTTTTTTTTTCAGGGAGACTTTAGAAACCCAATAATATTAAAAAAAACAAAAAAATAAAGAGGCTTTGTATGGGCCACTGAATGAGAGATGGCACACACAGGAGTGGCACACAAGCCCTGACTGAGGCCAATATTTTTCTCCCACTGATTGATGTAGTGTTTTTGTGTTGAGGTAGATTTTAGAACACAAATCTAGGAAAAAAATAAATAGGCTTTCTATGGCCCACAATTAGAGAGAGAGAGGTGGCACACCCAGGAGTCAAGACTGGCACACAAGCTGAAAGGGCAATATTACTCTCCCACTGTTTTTTTATGTATTTTTTTTTTTTCAGGGAGACTTTAGAAACCAAATAATATTAAAAAAAGCAAAAAAATAAATAGGCTTTCTATGGCCCACAATTAGAGAGAGAGAGGTGGCACACCCAGGAGTCAAGACTGGCACACAAGCTGAAAGGGCAATATTACTCTCCCACTGTTTTTTTATGTATTTTTTTTTTTCACGGAGACTTTAGAAACCCAATAATATTAAAAAAAACAAAAAAATAAATAGGCTTTGTATGGCCCACTGAATGAGAGATGACACACACAGGAGTGGCACACAAGCCCTGACTGAGGCCAATATTTTTCTCCCACTGATTGATGTAGTGTTTTTGTGTTGAGGTAGATTTTAGAACACAAATCAAGGAAAAAAATAAATAGGCTTTCTATGGCCCACTCAGTGAGAGATGGCACACACAGGGATGGCACTGTAGCAGAAATGCCAATCTTAATCTTCCACAAAAAAAAAAAAAAAAAACAGGGACTGTCCTACAATTACTTTCTCCCTGCAGTAATGTAAGCCAGGTATGGCAGGCAGCAATAGGAGTGGACTGATGCACAAATTAAATAAAAAGTGTGGACAAACAAAAAAGATAGCTGTGCAGAAAGGAAGGAACAAGAGGATATGTGCTTTGAAAAAAGCAGTTGGTTTCCACAGTGGCGTACACACAGCAATACAGCTATCACGGAGCCTTCTAGGGCAGCCCAATGAGCTACAGCGCTGAGGGAAAAAAAAAAAAAATAGCTTCCACTGTCCCTGCACACCGAAGGTGGTGTTGGACAGTGGAAATCGCTACAGCACAAGCGGTTTGGTGGTTAGTGGACCCTGCCTAACGCTATCCCTGCTTCTGACGAAGCGGCAGCAACCTCTCCCTAAGCTCAGATCAGCAGCAGTAAGATGGCGGTCGGCGGGAACGCCCCTTTATAGCCTCTGTGACGCCGCAGACAGCAAGCCAATCACTGCAATGCCCTTCTCTAAGATGGTGGGGACCAGGACCTATGTCATCACGCTGCCCACACTCTGCGTTCACCTTCATTGGCTGAGAAATGGCGCTTTTCGCGTCATTGAAACGCGACTTTGGCGCGAAAGTCGCGTACCGCATGGCCGACAAGCACAGGGGTCGGATCGGGTTTCATGAGACGCCGACTTAGCCAAAAGTCGGCGACTTTTGAAAATGAACGACCCGTTTCGCTCAACCCTAGTGATGACAGCTTCAAGACACTTCCTGAATGGAAAACCTAGTCACATGCATTGCTCAAGTATGATTTTGGCTCATTCTTCCACATAAACACTCTTTACATCCTGAGTCCTGACTGTCCCGTGGGCTCCTTCTATGAACTCTGATTTTTATTTACCTCCTTCCAAAAATGTTCTATTGGATTCAGGTCAGGTGATTGGCTGGGGCATTCTAGCAGCTTTAAATTCTTTGTCTGAAACTAATTGAGATTTTCCTTGTCTGTGTCCACCCTCATTTCATCTTCATCATCCTGATATATGGCAGCAGATTCTTATTAAGCATGTCTCAGTACATTTGTTCATTCATCCTTCCTTCAATTACATGAAGTTTGCCAGTTCCGTGTGCTATAAAACAGCCTTAAACCTTTTTGTTTCCACCTCCAAACTTCACTGTTGGTATAGTATTTTTGGGGCAATAAGCAGTGCCTCCAAACATGGTATGTATTATGGCATCCAAAGGGTTCAATTTTCGTCTCATTTGGTCACATTATATTCTTGCAGTATTTCCCAGGCTTGTCTTAGCTGTGTGCACACGTCGCTTTTTTTTCTCGCGTTTTTTTCGCTATAAAAACGCTATAAAACCACGAAAAAAACGCTTACATTAAGCATCCTATTTAATGGAATGTAATCCGCATTTTTATGCACATGCTGTGTTGTTTTCCTGAGCGGAAACGCTTTCAAGAAAAAAACGCAGCATGTTCATTAAATTTGCGGAATCGCAGGGATTCCGCACACCTAGGAATGCATTGACCCCCTTACTTCCTGCATGGGGCTATGCCCATCATGCGGGAAGTAAGCAGATCATGTGCGGTTGGTACCCAGGGTGGAGGAGAGGAGACTTTCCTCCACAGACTGGGCACCATATAATTGGTAAAAAAAAAAGAATTAAAATAAAAAATAGTGATATACTCACCTTCTGAGGGCCCCCGGAGTCTTCCCGCCTCTCAGCGATGCACGCGGCTGCTTCCATTCCCATAGATGCTTTGTGTGAAGGACCTGCCATGACGTCGCGGTCATGTGACCGCGACGTCATCGCAGGTCCTTCACACAAAGCATCTATAGGAACGGAAGCCGCCGCGTGCACCACTGAGGAGATCGGGGGTCATCAGATGGTGAGTATAACCATTTTTTTATTTTTTTATTATTTTTAACATTATATCTTTTTACTATTGATGTTGCATAGGCAGCATCAATAGTAAAAAGTTGGTCACACTTGTCAAACACTATGTTTGACAAGTGTGACCAACCTGTCAATCAGTTTTCCAAGCGATGCTACAGATCGCTTGGAAAACGCTAGCATTCTGCAAGCTAATTATGCTTGCAAAATGCTAGGAATATGCATTCCAATTCCGCATGCGATATACCGATGGCAGGAGTTGCAGAATTGCCGCGGAAATTACTGCTGCAATTCTGCAACGTGTGCACTTAGCCTAAATGTTGTTGAGCAAACTTTAAATGCTCTTGAACTTGATTTTTATTCAGCAATCTTGTGTTGTGAGTGTGCATACAGGCCATGGAGATTGAGTGCATTACTTGTTGTTTTCTTTGAAACAATTGTACCTGCTAATTCCATGTCTTTCTGTTGCTCTCCACATGTGGTCCTTGGCTCTTGGACAACTATTCTGATAATTCAATTCACTCCTCGGTCTGAAATTTGCAGAAAGCACCTGCTTGTGGCCGGTTTATGTTGAAATAATGTTCTTTCCACTTTAAAATTATGGCTCCAACAGTGCTCACTGGAATCTTTTGCAGTTTGGAAATTCTTCTGTAAGCATTGCCATCAGTAGATTTTGCAACAATAAGGATGCAAAGGTATTGAAACAACTCATTGGTTTTACCCATCATGAAACATTTCTTGTGTGACACCTTGTGTCACGGGGAGACTAGGTGGGCAAGAGCTAATAACCCGGGCCCCTGCAATTTCCCTCAGACTAGGGAAATCCTGACTGACCCTCTACCTAGAGTTTACACTAATGGTGTGCATGTCTAGGCCTCGACCCTCACCCTGTCTCCTGTTTCAACCCTAGGCTGAAACCAGCGCCCACCACCCAGTGATAAGATCATACACCAATACCCACAGTTAGAACAGACAAGGATAACGGAAAATATACACCACGCCGCAGTCACTCAGGAATACACTATAAATGCACAGGGCAAAATAAATACAAATATAGGAAGGAGTAAATAAGACAAAGGGAAATACACCACCAGCAACGATACTCCAACTTCTGGCTCACCACTCCAGACCGAGATAACAACGCACAAGACAGAAGCTATAATCGGCGACGCCCAATGTTCAGGAGAACTATTTAAAGGCAATGGGCATGGCCCAGCTTCCAATCCGAGCATCAGGTAAATTAACCCCAGACCAGCTAGATAAAATCTAGCCGACGCCAATGAGCACATAGTGGTCAAAAGCGGAATTACCACTGTCTGTCGAACGACCTGGTCTGAACAGCGTCCGACATGACACCTTGGTAGTGAGACACCTTTTTATCAGTTGAACAAGCTGATATTATTTTTTACTAAGTGGCAGGATTGCTTTCTAATTACTGATAGATTTCATCTCGTGTCATGGCTTTCCATGGCTTTTGCATCTCTCTTTCTTCATGTGTTAAATACTTTTTCCCTGTGTAATTTTTTATTCCACATAACTTAATTTATGGATATCTATGGTTTGATTTCTTTGCGAGAATTGCATGTAAGGGGCACATTTAGAAATCCACTTACTTAGAAAATTAATGATGTGTTCAATATTTGTTTCACCAACTGTATGTTGTTTATAGGACAAATCCTTTAACCAGTTCTCCACACTACAATAGTGGTTGTGTTAGTGTGTCAACAATTTGATGAAGCATTTATATTGAGCTAAAAAACAATTTCTTGCTGCTGTGTCCTAAACATACTGAACAGGGGCGGAACTACCGCGGTCGCAGGGGTTGCAGCTGCGACTGAGCCCGGAGTGCTTAGGGCCCACCCAGTCCAGCAAAGACTGGGTGGGCCCCTAAGCTCTGAGCTACAAAATTGTCCGCCGGCCCTTTAAATCAGTGGGTGGCTCTAAATGCGGCCGGCCAGCAGGTCCGCAATTCTCCGGGGGCAGCCTGCCGTATCGTGCCGGCTGCCGACCCTTTAACCCCCGAGTGCAGGGTAAGCAGCGTTCATTACAGAACGTTGCCTCTCCTGCATAGCAGCACAGGAATGATGTGATGTCATCAGGGTGGGCGGGGTTACCGGGTGGGCTGAGTTACCGCCCAATGCTCTCCTGTCCTGTCCCGACTCCAGAAATAGGAGCTGCTGCCCAACAGAGTCCAGACTCCAGAGCGATCTCTGTGCTGCCAGCTCTGTGCCTCTCTGCAGGTGATCTGTGCCCCTCAGCTCTGTGCCACCCCCCACTGTTTGCCCCAATATGATCTGTGCCCCCTGCTGTGTGCCCCAATATGATCTCTGTGCCCCACGCTGAGTGCCCCTATATGATCTGTGCCCCCGCTGTGTGCCCCAATATGATCTCTGTGCCCCCCGCTGTGTGCCCCAATATGATCTGTGCCCCCCGCTGTATGCCCCAATATGATCTCTGTTCCCCCCCGCTGTGTGCTCCAATAAGATCTCTGTGTGCCCCTATATGATCTGTGCCCCCGCTGTGTGCACCAATATGTTCTCTGTGCCCCCCGCTGTGTGAACCAATATGACCTCTGTGCCCGCTGTATGCACCAATATGATCTCTGTGCCCCCCCACTGTATGCACCAATATGATCTCTGTGCCCCCCACTGTGTGCCCAAATATGATCTCTGTGCCTCCCCGCTGTGTGCACCAATATGATCTCTGTGCCCCACTGTGTGCCCTAATTTGATCTCTGTGCCCCCCGCTGTGTGTCCCTATATGATCTGTGCCCCCTGCTGTGTGCACCAATATGATCTCAGTGCCCCCGCTGTGTGCACCAATATGATCTGTGCCCGCTGTATGCACCAATATGATCTCTGTGCCCCCCGCTGTGTTCCCCAATATGATCTCTGTGCCCCGCTATATGCACCAATATAATCTCTGTGCCCCTTTGTCTTTTGTCCATGTTCTCCCCAAGTGTGCCCGCATATGTTCTAAATAAAGGACTTTCGCACAAGAGACTAGTGAGTGCACTTCTGTTTTTTCTTTGCCTGGATGTTTAAAGGGATTGTCTCCCACTAGGACAACCTCGTGTTAAACTAAATGTTCACCCCAATAAAATAATAAAGCCTATACTCGCCTCCTGTGCCTGTGCCGTTCCCACAGTGGCTGTGATGACTGCCTCAGGGCTGTGATGTGCTGTGGAGATGCCCGGCACCAATCAACGCTGGTGTCGCTGTCTCCATCTTCGGACAAACTGAACGTGAAGAGGAAGTCCAGGATGAGGGTGTGAGTTTGGATCGGGATACCCTCCACGAGGCTGAAGGTTGTGGTCTGTATACAGACAGTGAACTTCAGTCTTGTGAACACAGCCTACAACTAATTCTGTAATGGTGCATGTATACTAACGCAGATCATGTTCGTTCGTGCGTGTCTCCATTTCTAATTCACCTATATATTTTGGCATGGTGGGGGGCCCCATTTGAAAGTTTGCACCGGGGCCCATAACTTTGTAGTTACGCCACTGATACTGAAACACCTCCCAGTCAATGTTCCAGTAGCGTACATTACAATTTATCAGACCTCAAAAATATCTGACAACAGACCCCCAGAAACAAATCAATGCTAAACCTCAGACCTGAAAAAAAGAAATTCAAAATCAAAATACAAATCTTCAAAATCAGAAGGTGATTTCTGCTCCCATGGACTTTTTCTTGTGTCCCCACCCTATAGTTGAATAATGATGGTGTATGAACAGGGCACACTTAAAGGGAACCTGTCACCAGAATTTGGCGGGACCGGTTTTCGGTCATATGGGCGGGGTTTTGGGGTCTTTGATTCACCCTTTCCTTACCCGCTGGCTGCATACTGGCCGCAATATTGGATTGAAGTTCATTCTCTGTCCTCCGTAGTACACGCCTGCGCAAGGCAATCTTGCCTTGCACACGCGCAGTATGCTTTGCCCAACTGCAGGCAAAGCCGAAAAGCATTAGTGCGCATGCGACGGCGCACTATGTCCCGGAAGTATTTCGCTGTGTTCCGGGACATAGTGCGTTGGCGCATGCGCACTAATGCTTTTCGGCTTTGCCCGCAGTTGGGCAAAGCATACTGCGCGTGCGCAAGGCAAGATTGCCTTGCGCAGGCGTGTACTACGGAGGACAGAGAATGAACTTCAATCCAATATTGTGGCCAGCATGCAGCCAGCGGGTAAGGAAAGGGTGAATCAAACACCCGAAAACCCCGCCCATATGACCGAAAACCAGTCCCGCCACATTCTGGTGACAGGTTCCCTTTAATACCATTGTAAATCAGTCTGTGAAGCTGTTAGAGACATGTGGGTTCACCACAACTGAGTTTGAGAATTTGCTTTTGTTGTAATAAGGATTGCAAAATAAGGATTTTGTAAACTATTACAAAAGGACAGTATGTATAAAGCGAGAGTGTGCAGTGATAGTTGACTTTGTGGAACTTTCTCCCATCTCCCTACTGCATCTCTGGAGCTCAGCCACAGAGATCTTGGGGTTCTTCTTTACCACTCTCACCAAGGTTCTTCTCCCACGATTGCTCAGATTGGCTGGACGGCCAGGTCTAGGAAGACTTCTGGAGGTCCCAAACTTCTTCCAATTAAGGATTATGCAGGTCACTGTGCTCTTTGGAACCTTAAGTACTGCAGAAACTCTTTTGTAACCTTGGCCAGATCTGTGCCTTGCCACAATTCTGTCTCTGAGCTCCTTGGCCAGTTTCTTTGACCTCATGATTCTCATTTGGTCTGACATGCACTGTGAGCTGTGAGGTCTTATATAGACAGGTGTTTGCCTTTCCAAATCAAGTCCTATCAGATTAATTAAACACAGCTGGACTCCAATGAAGAAGTAGAATCATCTCAAGGAGGATCACAAGGAAATGTACAGCATGTGACTCAAATATGAGTGTCTGAGCAAAGAGTCTGAATACTTATGACCAAGTGATATTTCAGTTTTTCTTTTTTATTAAATTTGCAAAAATTACTACATTTCTGTTTTTTTCAGTCAAGATGGGGTGCAGAGTGTACATTAATGTGAAAAAAATGAACTTTTTTGAATTTACCAAATGGCTGCAATGAAACAGAGTGAAAAATGTAAAGGGGTCTGAATACTTTCCGTACCCACTGTATATTGTACTTCATATTCTCTTATCTATCTAGGGTGGCACTATATTACTTCTATATTATTATTATGAAGTCTATATTACTTCATTACTTTTTTGGTTACTTTTTTTTAGTAACTTTTATGTGTGTGTCACTAATTATTTGGTTTATACTATCATGCTACCAATAATACTGGTCTATATTTGGTTATTGCAATTTGTATTAGGGTTCGTGCAGACAAGCGTATTACCGTATATACTCGAGTATAAGCTGACCCGAGAATAAGCCGACCCCCCTAATTTTGCCACAAAAAAAAACGGGAAAACGTAATGACTCGAGTATAAGCCTAGGGTGGAAAATGCAGCAGCTACCGGTAAATGTCAAAAGTAAAAATAGATACCAATAAAAGTAAAATTAATTGAGACATCAGTAGGTTAAGTGTTTTTCAATATCCACATTGAATCAGGAGCCCCATATAGTGCTCCATAAAGTTTATGATGGCCCCATAAGATGCTCTATATTAAAATATGCCCCATATAATCCTACATAAAGGTTAATAATGCCCCCTTTAGATGCTCCATAGATATATTTGCCCAATATAATGCTGCACAAATGTTGATTATGGCCCCATAAGATGCTCCATAAAGATATTTGTCCCATATAGTGCTGCACAAACGTTGATTATGGCCCCATACAGACACTTGCCCCATATAGTGCTGCACAAACGTTGATTATGGCCCCATACAGACACTTGCCCCATATAGTGCTGCACAAACGTTATGGCCCCATACAGACACTTGCCCCATATAGTGCTGCACAAACATTATGGCCCCATACAGACACTTGCCCCATATAGTGCTGCACAAACGTTATGGCCCCATACAGACACTTGCCCCATATAGTGCTGCACAAACGTTATGGCCCCATACAGACACTTGTCCCATATAGTGCTGCACAAACATTATGGCCCCATACAGACACTTGCCCCATGTAGTGCTGCACAAACGTTATGGCCCCATACAGACACTTGTCCCATATAGTGCTGCACAAACGTTATGGCCCCATACAGACACTTGCCCCATATAGTGCTGCACAAACGTTATGGCCCCATAGATGCTCCATACAGACACTTGCCCCATTTGCTGTAGCTGCGATAAAAAAAGAATCACATACTCACCTCTCCGTCGCTCAGGCCCCTGGCACTTTTAATATTCACCTGACTTCGTTCTGGCGCCGCTCCATCTTCAGTGTCTTCTGTACTGACGTTCAGGCAGAGGGCGCGCACTAACCACGTCACCGCTCCCTCTGACCTCAGCATCACTGCAGAAGACGCAAAAGACGGAGCGGCGCCTGGAACGAGGAGCAGGTGAATATCACGCAGCGCTGCGCTCCCCCTCCCCGTTATACTCACCTGCTCCTGGCGCTGTGCAGTCCCTGCTTCCCCGGCGCCGGCAGCTTCTTCCTGCACTGAGCGGTCACTGTTATCGCTCATTACAGTAATGAATATGCGGCTCCACCTCTATGGGAGGTGGAGCCGCATATTCATTACTGTAATGAGCGGTACCATGTGACCGCTCAGTACAGGAAGAAGCTGGGGCGCCAGGGACCTGCAGGGACCGCGCCGGGAGCAGGTGAGTATAATTAAACAGCCCCCCTGCCCCTCCCCTGCCGACCCCTGGGTATGACTCGAGTATAAGCCGAGAGGGGGACTTTCAGCCCAAAAAAGTGGGCTGAAAATCTCGGCTTATACTCAAGTATATACGGTATATGGACGTTTACTGTCCTAATAAAAATTGGACAGCGCATTAACCAATGTGATTCAATAGGTTTGTTCAGATGACAATTTTTTTCACATAGCAGCATGCACTATTCTCCTCTGTATTTCAAACGAATCATCTGATAATTTTTACCAATATACTGCCATTAGGAAGCTGTATTTGATCATATACATTTTAAAATGTGGATATGTAAAAATTCCACACAGAGATCATAGAAACGTGAAAAATGGACACACAGATGGCACCCAGATGACAATATGAATGAAAAACAAAAAGAAAATATAGGACCTGCATACCTTTAGTATTAAATTAATGTACAGGTGAACAAAGACTGCAAAAGATATCAAACCATCAACCTTATATACAGTACCTATCTTTCCCATACAAGGTTTTAAATGCAAGCTAAACCTGGTTTCCTTTTCAGTCCCTGTGCAGATGAGGGCTAATGTGGCACAAGGAGGGGTAGGACATTAATCTTTGAGGACCATGCGTATTTAGGTACACTTTGGCATGGTTGGATGGGTTTTGCCCTTTTTGATAAAAAAATCTAAGTACCTTACGTATTAGTATTTAAAGTTTACAGCAATATTAAAGTTCATGTATTCATTAATGACAGTGTATTGACACAATGCGTATGTACGGTTTACGGATGAAAATCATCCTCGCTTTCTTGATGAAATGAAGATGATGTTAATACAATGCTTTGTGTTTGTGGTGGGTTTATTATCACCCATATAACAAATCTATATATCTCCCCTCATATGGGGATGTTTGAGTGCTTTTAATCTTTGTCCGTATTGTTGTATAAATGTAAATTGTGTCATAAAAATCTGCAATATTCTTTCTTGTTTATGATATTTTGGTGTTCATTTTTTAAATACTGTCATTTTGTAGCTGTTCATTTTTACAGGGTGTTGGTAACAGTAAACTCATGACAATATCAGTTGTGCCAGTCCTTTCATTTTGGTTTAAAAAGTAACCATGGTTTAACATTTTATTGTATGAATCAATTGTACATGTGGAAATAACAATAATAATTTTTAATGATAAATATGTTTTAATTTCTATAGTGCCAACATACTCCGCAGCACTTTACAATTTAGAGGAGGCTTGTGCTGACAATATCAGACATTACAGATAGTGATTGGCGAACCCGAACGGTAAAGTTCACGGCCTGTACCAGACATCTAGTGTCCATGCACAGACTGCAAACATGGACTTCTCACGGAAGTCCATGTTACTGTTTGAGTTTGGCAGACTGAGCAAAGCTTGTTGAATGGCTGTGCTGCAGCCTAGTACGGCATGGCAGTGATTGGCCAGAGCAGCATATAAAAAAAATAGCAATAATAATATAAAAGATGTGTGGTTCCCTCTATTTTTGATAACACATGCAGGTAAAACAGACAGCTGTAGGCTGCAGCCCTCAGCTGTTTCCTTTATCTTGGTTTTCAAAAATAGGGGGGCCCATGCCATTTTTTATTAAACCATTTAAATAAATAATTAAAAATGGTGTGGGCTCCCCCCTAGTTTTGATAACCAGCGAAGGTAAAGCAGACAGCTGGGGACTGGTATTCTTAATCTGAGAAAAACAATGGGTATTTGGCCCTCCCCAGCCTAAAAATAGCAGTTCACAGCTACCCCAGAAAAGGCGTAACCATTAGATGTGTTGGTTCTAATGCTTTGCCCAGCTTTTCCCACTTGCTGTTCACTTACCAGGTTAGTAATGGGGGTGTATGATAGATGCCTTTACATTACTAACCCATGGGCTTGATGTCAGCAAGCATTACACAGCTGACATCAACCCCACAATCCCATTACTCTGATTGTCAACACACCAGGGCAATCAGGAAGAGCTGAAGCTAAACACCAGCTTTTTTTGCATCTAAAGGATGTGCCTTTTCTGGAGTGACTGAGGACTGGTCTTATTAGGTGGGGACTATTTCCATGGTCCTTCACAGCCTATTAATATCAGCACCCAACTGTCTGCTTTACCTACGCTCTTGATTAAAAATACGGGGATCACATGCCCTTTTTTTAGGGTCCCCCATTTTTAATAACCAGTAAAGGCTAAGCAGACAGCCGGGGCTGATATTAATAGGTTGGGAAGGTCCACGGATATTGGCTCCTTCCCAGAATAAAAAGACCAGCTCATAGCTATTTGCTTTTCCTTGGCTAGTTATTAAAAATGTATTCATTTATTAGTATTTTTTATTTATTTATTTATGTATGTATTAGCAATAAATAAATGAATAAATAAAAAAAACAGTGTGGGGTCTCATCTATTTTTAATAACTAGTGTGGGAAATGCTGCTTACTTGTATGGGGTTCGGGTTTGGGATCAAATTCAGGTAGCGTCTGGTACCCGGACAGAACTTTTTTATAAAGTTTGACCACATCGACAGGTCTGCCCATCCCCAATTACAGATTAACACAAAATTCAAAATATACCAGATGAGTGAGGGCCCAGCACGCAAGCTTACAATCTATGAGGAAATGGGGGAGACACAAAAGGTAAAGAGTAAAAAAATGCTTGTATTGCATGGTCCAGTCATCAATATAATAAATAGGGTATCCAAATAATTCTGCATGAACTGGTGACCAGAAAATATCTATACAGTACGCATACAGAGTGTTATTAAGTGTATATACAGTATGTAAACAGATGATACAAGGGACAAGATCTTGAGGAAAAATTACTGTAGGAAAGGTAATAGATTAATGATGTGAGATGATAGGCAGGTCTAAAGAAATTCATTTTAGGGCACGCTTAAAACTGTGGATACTAGGAATTAATCAAATTGTCCAACATAGTACATTCCAGAGAACAGGCACAGCACAAGAAAAATCTTGGAGATGAGAGTGAGAGTTTGGATTATTGTAGATATCAGTCTTAGGACATTAGCAGAATGGAAAGCACAGGTAGGTTGGTACACAGAGATGAGAGAAAAGATGTAGGGCGGTGCAGAACGGTGGAAAACATTGTGGGTGAGGGTGATAAGTTTAGATTGTACAGTACTCTTTAGTGGATGGGCAACCAGTGCAATGACTGGCACACAGGAGAGGCATCAGTGTAGCTGTTAAATAGGAATGTGATAGCAGCTGCTGCATTCAAGATGGATTGGAGAGTGGAGAATTTAATAAAAGGGAGACCGATTTATTAGAGAGTTGCAATAGTCCAGATGAGAATCAAAAAGAGCAGCAGTAAGAGCTTTTTTGTGAAATCAAAGATAAGAAAACGTTGAATTCTACAGACTTTTTTGAAGAGCAGGTGGCATGAGCAAGTGTGCGATCAGATATAGATAGTGAAGGAAAGATCTCAGTTAAATATAACCCCATGACAGAAGCATTCTGCTTGGCAGTTATTGTAGAACTGCCCACAGAAATGGCAATTTTAGGTTTAAGTAGGTTAGTAGAGGGGGAAACACAAGGAAGTCAGTGTTTGACAGATTCTGTTTTAGCGAGGATGTTCGAGACAGTGGACAGACAATTACTAGTATTTTGTGTTAAGGTAAGATGACAGAAGAAGATTTGCATAATTGGGTGTCATCAGCATTTAAATGGTTCTGAAAGCCAAATCTGCTGATGGTTTGTTGAATAGAGGCAGTGTAAAGAGGAAAAGGGATGTGGCCTAGAGCTGAACCCTAAGGAACCACGACTGGAAGGGCAGTTTCTGTAGAATGTAAAAAGCGGAAACTGGACTGTAAGGCCATGTGCACACGTTCAGGATTTTTAGCGTTTTTTTTCGCGTTTTTTCGCTATAAAAACGTGATAAAAACGCGAAAAAAGCGCTAACATATGCCTCCTATTATTTACAGTGTATTCCGCATTTTTTGTGCAAATGTTGCGATTTTTTCCGCGAAAAAATCGCATCGTGGAAAAAAAAGCAACATGTTCATTAAGAATGCGGAATTGCAGGGATTCCGCACACCTAGGAGTCCATTGATCTGCTTACTTCCCGCACGGGGCTGTGCACACAATGCGGGAAGTAAGCAGATTATGTGCGGTTGGTACCCAGGGTGGAGGAGAGGAGACTCTCCTCCACAGACTGGGCACCATATAATTGGTCAAAAATAAAAGAATTAAAATAAAAAATAGTCCTATACTCACCCTCGATGTCTTCCCGCCTCACCGCTGCATGCTGCCGCTTCGGTTCCTATAGCTGCTGTGCGGTGAAGGACCTGTGATGACGTCACTGTCTTGTGATTGGTCGTGAGCGGTCATGTGACCGCTCACGTGATCGCGACGTCATGGAAGGTCCTGCGCGCACACACCAGCTATAGGAAGAGGAACGGACGCCGCTGAGGAGATGTCTGGGTGAGTATAACCATTTTTTTTATTTTTTTAAATTATTTTTAAACATTCTATCTTTTACTATAGATGCTGCATAAGCTGCATCTATAGTAAAAAGTTGGTCACACTTGTCAAACAGTATGTTTGACAAGTGTGACCAACCTGTCAGTCAGTTTTCCAAGCGATGCTACAGATCGCTTGGAAAACTTTAGCATTCTGCAAGCTAATTACGCTTGCAGAATGCTAAAAAAACCGCAAAAAAAACGGAAAAAAAACGCAAAAAAAAAATGCGGATTTCTTGCAGAAAATTTCCGGTTTTCTTCAGGAAATTTCTGCAAGAAATCCGGACGTGTGCACATACCCTTAAAACCCTGCTGTTCTGTTTAGATTTCACATAAAAAAATTGTACCAAATAAAGTAAACAAAAATTAAAAAAAAAAAAAATTCCCACAGAGAGTACCCCCCTAATGACGAAAAGTCAGGGACCCTCAAGTCTCAGAATCACACGCTGAATTTTTATAACATTATAGAATTTCAAAAACGGTCATTTTTGACCAACAGAACAGCAGGGTTTTAAGGTTAAAGATGGGAGTTTTCTGAAAGATAGCTGATTAGATGGTAGTAGATCAAGTGTTCCAGGAGTTTACAGATGAAGGGCAGATAAGAGACAAGTCTGTGGTTACCAACGCAATTGTGGTGGAGGGATGTTTTTTACGTAATAGGTGTATGATAGTGTGTTTGAAGGAGGAGCAGCTGCCAAGGCAAACAGGATCATAGGGTGCATTAAAAGAGGTCTGGATACACATGATGAGAGCATTATACTGCCTCTGTACAAATCCCTGGTTAAGACTGCACATGGAGTACTGTGTACAGTTTTGGGCACTAGTGCTCAGGAAGGATATAATGGAACTAGAGCGAGTAGAAAGGAGGGCAACAAAATTAATAAAGGGGATGGGGAAACTACAATACCCAGAGAGATTAGCAAAATAAGGATTATTTAGTCTAGAAAAAAGATGACTGAAGGGTAATCTAATAACCATGTATAAGCATCTAAGGGAACAATACAAATATCTCTCCGGGGATCTGTTTATACCAAGGAATGTGATGGTCACAAGGGGGCATTCTCTGCATCTGGAGGAAAGAAGGTTTTTCCACCAACATAGAAGAGGATTCTTTACTGTTAGGGCAGTGAGAATCAGGAATTCCTTGCCTGAGGAGGTGGTGATGGCGAACTCAGTCAAGGGGTTCAAGAGAGGCCTGGATGTCTTCCTGGAGCGTAACAATATTGTATCTTACAGTTATTAGGTTCTTTAGAAGGATGTAGATCTGGGGATTTATTCTGACGGAATATAGGCTGAACTGGATGGACAAATGTCTTTTTTCGGCCTTGCTAACTATGTTGCTATGTTAATATTTTAGTTAGATGGATAGTGAGAGTTGTGGAGAGGGACTAGAGGAGGTATGAAGGAATAGGGTCAGTGGTGCAGGTAGTAAGGCAAGTAGAAGTGAGGAGCCTGATAACGTCCTCTTCTTTGACCAGTTCAAAGACAGAATGGTAGATTGATGAAATGCAGAAGGGAAGAGAATGTATGATATCAGGGGATTAGGAGAAAATGCTCTATTGGATATCATCAAATATTTCTTTGAAATTATTGGCCAGGTTGTCAGCACTGATGGTGTTGATAGGAGTATGCACTTGATGAGGGAGTAAAAAGTGTTTAAAATGGCATTTAGGATTGTTGGATGGTGAGGTGATGAGGGCAGTGAAATAAGCTAATTTGGACAGGTGAAGAGGTGGGTTATGTATTTTAAGCATAAACTGATGATGAAATGGGTGAAATTTTCAGCCAAAAGGGATTTTCTCCACAGACATTTGGCACACCTAGAGCACTGTAGAAAACATATTTTCTGTAGAAAACTGTAGAAAACATATTTGCAACATGTGCCAGAGTTTCTACCATCTGTGCTGGAGTGTTCTATGTGTAGTGGGTGTACTTTCATCAAAGGCACAGTCCAGTGTTTTATTATAGCATTTCACACCTAAGTCGGGATATGAGAGGGAGGAGATTGGAGCCAATGATGCCTGCAAATTCTTCACAAGTTGCATTTCTATAAATTTGGTAAAAAGGGGTATTCTGAGTGGGCTGACAGTTCTTGACAGAAAAAGAAAGAAGGTTGTGGTTAGAAAGCAAGAGAGGGGAGTTTGTAAGATCATTTTCTGAGCAGAGCCAGGAGAAGATCAGCTCCAGTGTATTCCTGTCTTCATGTGTTGAAGAGTTAGTTAGCTATGAAAGGCTGAGAGAGGAAGTTAGTGATAAAAGATGAGTGGCAAATGAGGGCAGCAGATTTTCAATAGGGATCTTAAAGTCCCCTGTGATGAGAGTTAAAATATCACAGGTGTAGAAGCTCCAGCTTACTGATAGATGCATGGATATGCACAGGCACAAGGTTTTTATATGAAAATAGAATAAAGTTTATTGTCCTTTATTCTCCCAAATGAAAACAGATGTTCTCCAACACAACACACTCTGTTAAGCTAACCCAACTGGCTGTTATCAGGCCTGTAAGACCCAGACTGGAGTATCAGAGTGACCTTTCCCACCCAGACTCTTTTGGTTGTTCCAAAATTCAAGACCCAGAATTCAGTCATTTAAAAATCCTCTCAGTAACCTAGTTTTAATCATACAGACTTCCTGGGACTTACATTACCAAGTCCAGCAGCCTCGGTGACACATACATGACATCCAGCACCCTACCTCATGCTTTCTTACACAAGATAGAAAGTGTGGAATCTAGGTGGAAAAGTGATCCAGGAACGGGTGAGGTTGTTATGAATCTTATCAGATAAATCTTCTTTCTCCATCAGGACTGATTATTCATTTTCAAAATTATCAATTCCAGAGTAAAATATGTAGTCAGTGAAGACAGATAGTTGCTGCTGATAATACTCTTTGCAGACAGGAGGGGGGAGCTAGAGACAGAGCTCCACGCTCCTCAATAATCCTTTCAGATTTTAGAATAACAGTCGCTCCGCTCTACCAACAGCCGCTAAAACCAGATTTTGGCTTACCCTATGTGTCCAGTCCATACACCTGCTCCCGACTTGAGCCGTACATATATGGCTGATGTTGGTAAGGGGTTAAAAGGATATCTACTGTATGTTAGAAGTTATTATCTGGTAAGCTACTCAAAGTTACCAATTACTTGGAAGCCAATTCACATACCTTGGACAACCATGCTGGATACATTCTTTTTTTTGGATGCAGGCAGTTTGCTTATACTTTAGGCTACTTTCACATTAGCGTCGTGCACTGCACGTCGCAATGCGACGTTGCAGCGCACCGACACATACTGTGCAAGCGCCGCACAACGGGGGCAGCGGATGCAGTTTTTCAACACATCCGCTGCCCCATTGTGAGGTTCGGGGAGGCGGGGGTGGAGTTCCGGCCGCGCATGCGCGGTCGGAAATGCTGCAGACAACGCACCAACAAACGTTACATGCAACGTTTTTTGGTGGCGACGGTCCGACGGCTGCGACGTGTGGCAATGCGTCGCACTGCGTCACTAATAAAAGTCTATGGAGAAAAAACGCATCCTGCAAGCAATTTTGCAGGATGCGTTTTTTCTGCAAAACGACGCATAGCGACGTGCAGTGCACGACGCTAGTGTGAAAGAGGCCTTAGACTTACATAAAAAGGCAGCCTTGCTTACCAACACCAAGTCACAAAACCAATGTAGTACAAGCTTGCATCGGGCACCAGATACTTGCAATGCACATTGTAGCCCACAGCTTATTAATGACATCCACATTATTAGACCAGGTGGGCTGCCCAGAACCATATCAATGCACCCTATGAGGACAGACACCCCATAGAGTTACCAGTGATCAGTAGTATAGCACAGTGTTTGTCAAGATGCTAGTTAGGTTCACAGCAGTTGCCAAATTGAAAAGATCTGCAGCAGTTAATGAGAGTAAGATGTATTATTTCAGACTGAAAACAGTGCAGACAACAATGCACATTCACTGTGGTTAACTTTATAAAAGTAAGTTTCCAAATAGCAGTGAGAAAATGTTGACCTTTTATGGAAATGCTGCACTTGTTAACTCTTATGATTATTGGTTAAAAGCAGAGTTGGCTTACAAACCAATGTCCCTTATTATGATTCTATCAATATTGCTAAAAATACAAATATTGATGATACTACTGTGTTGAAGATTTTTTTCTGAAACACTAAATGGAAATGGAAAAATACAGTATATACCAACTGAAGACGATCAAACCTAATGAGATCATATTTAGGGCATTCATTAAAATGTTAGTTTCCTAAAAAATAGAAATTGAAGACTAAAATATACAACTTTCTTATAGATTTGTAAATTGTTTCTGAAACATCTACCAAACTGTAGACTCAATATAGGGTTTTTTACCAGTTTTTTCAGGAAGTTAATGTAAAACTTTGAAAGTGGAAGGAAAGTTCAGATGGAGAAATGTATTAAAGCTGTCTAACTTTTTGCAAACTTAGACTAGGTGTGATGCTGAGTCACTTTTCAAGCATAAACCAAGAGTCAGGGTAGTCAAGGAGTCCAAGGTCAAAAGCCATGAGGGTACATTAACCCCTTTCTGTCATTATACGTGCTATTCCGTCCATGTGGGGTGGGCCTTACTTCCCATGGACAGAATAGTACGTCATAGGCGATCGGCCACGCTCACGGGGGGAGCACGGCCGATCACCGCCGGGTGTCAGCTGATTATTACAGCTGACATCCGGCACTATGTGCCAGGAGTGGTCATGGACCACTCCTGGCACATTAACCCCCGGCACACTTCGATCAAAGATGATCGCAGCGTTCCCGCGGCACAGGGAAGCATCGCTCAGGGAGGGGGCTTCCTGCGTGCTTCCCTGAGAATCTCGGAGCAACACGATATGATCGCATTGCTCCCAGGGTCTCCTACCTCCTCCTCCCTGCAAGCCCCGGATCCAAAATGGCCACGGGGGGCCTTCCAGGTCCTGCAGGGAGGTGGCTTGCAAGCACCTGCTCAGAACAGGCGCCGGCAAGCCTCCTTCAGTGCCTGTGTGATCGCTGATCTGACACAGTGCACTGAAAAGTGTCAGATCAGCGATCTGTCACTGTAACATGATGTCCCCCCCGGGGCAATGTTACAAAGTAAAAAAAAAAAAAATTTACTTGTGTGAAAAAAAAAATCCTAAATAAAGAAAAGAAAATATATTGTTCCAATAAATACATTTCTTTGTCTAAATAAAAAAACAAAACAATAAAAGTACACATATTTAGTATCGCCGCGTCCGTAGCGACCCAACCTATAAAACGGTCCCACTAGTTAACCCCTTAAGTGATCACCGTAAAGAAAAAAAAAATGAGTCAAAAAACAACCCTTTATTATTATACCGCCAAACAAAAACTGAAATAACACGCGATCAAAATGACGGATATAAATAACCATGGTACCGCTGAAAACGTCATCTTGTCCCACAAAAAACGAGCCACCATACAGCATCATCAATGAAAAAATAAAAAAGTTATAGTCCTCAGAATAAAGCGATGCAAAAATAATTATTTTTTATATAAAATAGATTTTATCGTATAAAAGCGCCAAAACATAAAAAAAGATATAAATGAGGTATCGCTGTAATCGTACTGACCCGAAGAATAAAACTGCTTTATCAATTTTATCAAACGTGCAACGGTATAAACGCCCCCCCCAAAAGAATTTCCGAATTGCTGGTTTTTGTTCATTCTGCCTCACAAAAATCGGAATAAAAAGCGATCAAAAAATGTCACGTTACCGAAAATGGTACCAATAAAAACGACAACTCGTCCCACAAAAAACAAGACCTCAAATGACTCTGTGGACCAAAATATGGAAAATTATAGCTCTCAAAATGAGGAGACGCAAAAACTATTTTTTGCAATAAGAAGCATCTTTTAGTGTGTGACAGCTGCCAATCATAAAAATCCGCTAAAAACCCAGCTATAAAAGTAAATCAAACCCCCCTTCATCACCCCCTTAGTTAGAGAAAAATAATACAATTTAAAAAATTTATTTATTTCCATTTTCCCATTAGGGTTAGGGTTAGGGCTAGGGATAGGGTTAGGGTTGGGGCTAAAGTTAGGGTTAGAGTTGGGGCTAAAGTTAGGGTTAGGGTTGGGGCTAAAGTTAGGGTTAGAGCTACAGTTAGGGTTGGGGCTACTGTTAGGGTTAGGGTTGGGGCAACAGTTAGGGTTAGGGTTGGGGCAACAGTTAGGATTAGGGTTGGGGCTAAAGTAAGGGTTAGGGTTGGGGCTAAAGTTAGGGTTGGGGCTAAAGTTAGGGTTAGGGCTACAGTTAGGGTTGGGGCTACAGTTAAAGTTAGGGTTGGGGCTAAAGTTAGGGTTGGGGCAAAAGTTAGGATTACATTTACATTTTTGGATTACATTTACGGTTGGGATTAGGGTTGGGATTAGGGTTAGGGGTGTGTCAGGGTTAGGGGTGTGGTTAGGGTTATGGTTGGGATTAGGGTTAGGGGTGTGTTGGAGTTAGGGGTGTGGTTAGGGTTGGGATTAGGGTTAGGGGTGTGTTGGGGTTAGGGATGTGGTTGGGATTAGGGTAGGGGCATGTTCTGGTTAGGGGTGTGGTTAGGTTTATGGTTTTGGTTGGGATTAGGGTTAGGGGTGTGTTTTGGTTAGGGTTTCAGTTAGAATTAGGGGATTTCCACTGTATAGGCCCATCAGGGGCTCTCCAAATGTGACATGGCACCCGATCTCAATTCCAGCCAATTCTACGTTGAAAAAGTAAAACAGTGCCCCTTCCCTTCCGAGCCCTCCCGTGCACCAAAACAGGGGTTTACCCCAACAGATGGGGTAATCAGTGTACTCAGGACAAATTGGGCAACAACTTTTGGGGTCCAATTTCTCTGGTGATCCTTGGGAAAATAAAAATTTGTGGGGTTAAAAAATCATTTTTTGGGGGAAAAAATGATTTTTTTATTTTCCCGGCTCTGCATTATAAACTGTAGTGAAACATTTGGGGGGTCAAAGTTCTTACAACACATCTAGATAAGTTCCTTGGGGTTCTAGTTTCCAAAATGGGGTGACTTATGGGGTGTTTCTACTGTTTAGGTACATCAAGGGCTCTGCAAACGCAATGTGACGCCTGCAGACCATTCCATCTAAGTCTGCATTCCAAACGGCGCTCCTTCCCTTCCAAGCTCTGCCATGCACCCAAACAATAGTTTACTCCCACATATGGGGCATCAGCATACTCAGGACAAATTGGACAACAACTTTTGGGGTCCAATTTCTCCTATTACCCTTGGGAAAATACAAAACTGGGGGCTAATAAATAATTTTTGTGGAAAAAAAAAGGAATTTTTATTTTCACGGCTCTGCGTTATAAACTGCAGTGAAACATTTGGGGGTTCAAAGATCTTACAACACATCTAGATAAGTTCCTTGGGGGGTCTAGTTTCCAATATGGGGTCACTTGTGGGGGGTTTCTATTGTTTAGGCACATCAGGGGCTCTCCAAACGCAACATGGCGTCCCATCTCAATTCCAGTCAATTTTGCATTGGAAAGTCAAACGGCGCTCCTTCCCTTCCGAGCTCTGCCATGCACCCAAACAGTGGTTTACCTCCACATATGGGGTATCACCGTACTCGGGACGAATTGGACAACAACTTTCGGGGTCCAATTTCTTCTGTTACCCTTGGGAAAATAAAAAATTGGGGGCGAAAATATTGCTTTTGTGAAAAAATATGATTTTTTATTTTTACAGCTCTACATTATTAACTACTGTGAAGCACTTGGTGGGTCAAAGTGCTCACCACACATCTAGATAAGTTCCTTAGGGGGTCTACTTTCCAAAATGGTGTCACCTGTGGGGGGTTTCAATGTTTAGGCACATCAGGGGCTCTTCAAATGCGACATGGCGTCCCATCTCAATTCCTGTCAATTATGCATTGGAAAGTCAAACGACGCTCCTTCCCTTCTGAGCTCTGCCATGCACCCAAACAGTGGTTTACCCTCACATATGGGGTATCATGGTACTCAGGACAAATTGCACAACAATGTTTTGGGTCCAATTTCTTCTGTTACCCTTGGAAAAATAAAAACTTGTGGGCGAAAATATTATTTTTGTGAAAAAATGATTTTTTATTTTTACAGCTGTACATTATCAACTTCTGTGAAGCACTTGGTGGGTCAAAGTGCTCTCCTCACATCTACATAAGTTCCTTAGGGGGTCTACTTTCCAAAATGGTGTCACTTGTGGGGGGTTATAATGTTTAGGCACATCAGGGGCTCTCCAAACGCGACATGACGTCCTATCTCAATTCCAGTCAATTTTGCATTGAAAAGTCAAATGGCGCTCCTTCCCTTCTGAGCTCTGCCATGCGCCTAAACAGTGGTTTACCCCCACATATGGAGTATCAGCATAGTCAGAACAAATTGTACAACAACTTTTGGGGTCCAATTTTTCCTGTTCCTTTTGGTAAAATAAAACAAATTGGAGTTAAAGTAAATTTTTTGTGGAAAAAAGTTAAATGTTCATTTTTTTTTTAAACATTTTAAAAATTTCTGTGAAACACCTGAAGGGTTAATAAACTTCTTGAATGTGGTTTTGAGCACCTTGAGGGGTGCAGTTTTTATAATGGTGTCACATTTGGGTATTTTATGTCATATAGACTTCTCAAAGTGACTTCAAATGTGATGTAGTCCCTAAAAAATGGTGTTGTAAAAATGAGAAATTGCTGGTCAAATTTTAACCCTTATAACTCCGTAACCCAAAAAAATTTTGGTTCCAAAATTGTGCTGATGTAAAGTAGACATGTGGCAAATGTTACTTATTAAGTATTTTGTGTGACATATCTCTGTGATTTAAGGGCATAAAAATTCAAAGTTGGAAAATTGAGAAATTTTCAAATTTTTCACCAAATTTCCATTGTTTTCACAAATAAATGCAGGTAATATCAAATAAATTACCACTATCATGAAGTACAATATGTCTCGAGAAAACAGTGTCAAAATCACTGGGATCCGTTGAAGCTTTCCAGAGTTATAACCTCATAAATGGACAGTGGTCAGAATTGTAAAAATTGGCCCGGTCATTAACATGCAAACCACCCTTGGGGGTAAAGGGGTTAAGCAGAGGGAAGAAACAAAGGTGTAGTCAGGTAATGGCCAGAGGTCAGAATGCTATTAGGAAAGCAAATCAGAGCAAATGGAGCAGGCAAACTTTTGGTAAAAATGAGGTCCAAGGTCAGGCAGCAAAAAGATCCACAAGCAGAGCACAAGGCACAGAAAGACAAAAACGACACAGAGCTGAATGTATGTCTGACAGTGATCTGGGACTGACTGCCAGGTAAGTAGCTAGGAAATCACCTGGGACAGGGAACACCTGAAGGCAGCCTAGAACCTATCAGTCTCAGAGTGGCTGGCAAGTATGTGCCATCACCATACCTCCCAACCATCCCGGATCCAGCGGGACTGTCCCGATTTTGACAGTCAGCCCCGTGATCTCGGGGCGGGACATTAGTTGTCCCGCACTGGTTGTGAGGTGTGTATATCACCCGGTCAGTCCCTGAGCCCTTGCATCCGCCCGCAGAGAACTGCAGCATATTGGCTGCTCTGTGCGCACAGGCTCAGGACCTGTGATGAAGTCACAGGATGGGAGGAGTCAGGGGGTCACATGATCGGGAGGACCTCCGTGTACAGGACCTTGCTTGCTGGTTGTCAAGACGCTGCAGGAAGGTAAGCATATGTGTGAGGTCAGGAGGTGTTTACAGTGTGGATGTAGCAGAGCTGTGTGTGTACAAGGTGTATGGATTGGAGCAGCGTGTGAAAGGTGTATGGAGCAGAGTCGTGTGTGTAAGACGTGTACGGAGCCGTGTGTACGAGGTGTACGGAGCGGAGCAGCATGTGTACGAGGTGTGCGGAGCAGAGCCATGTGTGTACAAGGTATATGGAGTGGAGCAGCGTGTGCAATGTGTATGGAGCGGAGACGTCTGTGTATGAGGTGTACGGAGCGGAGCCGTGTGTGTACGAGGTGTACGGAGCGGAGCCGTGTGTGTATAAGGTGTATGGAGCTGAGCCATGTGTGTGCAAGGTGTACGGAGAGGAGCAGCGTGTGCAATGTGTACGGAGCAGAGCCGTGTATATACGAGGTGTACGGAGTGGAGTCGTGTGTGTGCGAGGTGTACGGAGTGGAGCCGTGTGTGTATGAGGTGTACGGAGTGGAGCCGTGTGTGTATGAGGTGTACGGAGTGGAGCCGTGTGTGTATGAGGTGTACGGAGTGGAGCCGTGTGTGTATGAGGTGTACGGAGTGGAGCCGTGTGTGTATGAGGTGTATGGAGTGGAGCCGTGTGTGTATGAGGTGTACGGAGCGGAGCCGCATGTGAAAGGTGTATGGAGCGGAGTCGTGTGTGTACGAGGTGTACGGAGTGGTGCCGTGTGTGTACGAGATGTATGGAGAGGAGCCGTATGTGTATGAGGTGTACGGAGGGGACCCTTGTGTGTGCAAGGTATACGGAGCGGAGCAGCGTGTGCAATGTGTACGGAGCGGAGCCGTGTGTGTAAGAGGTGTACGGAGTGGAGTCGTGTGTGTGTGAGGTGTACGGGGTGGAGCCGTGTGTGTATGAGGTGTACGGAGTGGAGCCGTGTGTGTATAAGGTGTACGGAGTGGAGTCGTGTGTGTATGAGGTGTACGGAGTGGAGCCGTGTGTGTATGAGGTGTACGGAGTGGAGCCGTGTGTGTATGAGGTGTACGGAGTGTGTTGTGAACTCTGTTTTTGGCCTCCCTCTTGTGGTCACAAGTGGTACTGTGTGAGTGCTGTCTTTGGGCTCCCTCTGGTGGCTCTTTGTGTCTTTCTGCAGGTCTGAGGCGGATCAGCTGTCTCGTTAACTGTTAGCTGGTTTCCTATTTAGCTCACCTGGACTTTCAGTGTTTGCCTGCTGTCGATGTATTCAGTGCTATCTTGATCCTCCTGAATTCCTTCGCTATCAGTCTCTCCAAGAGAAGCTAAGTTTTCTGTTTGGTTATTTTTTGCTCATCATCAGTGTTCAATATGTTTCTTGGTTATTTACTTGTCCTTGTCCAGCTTGCTAATATGTGATTTCCTTGCTTGCTAGTAGCTCTAGGGGGCTGAGTTTCTCCCCTCACACCGTTAGTTGGTGTGGGGGTTCTTGTATTCTCAGCGTGGATATTTTGTATAGGGTTTTTTACTGACCGCACAGTTCCCTGCCTGTCTTCTGCTATCTAGTATTAGTGGGCCTCATTTGCTGAATCTGTTTTCATTTCTACGTTTTGTATTTTCCCCTTACCTCACCGTTAATATTTGTTGGGGGCTTCCTATATCTTTGGGGTCATTTCTCTGAGGCAAGTGAGGTCTTACTTTCTCTATAGGGGTAGCAAGTTTCTCAGGCTGCGTCGAGACGTCCAGGAACTTAGGCACGTTCACCGGCTACCTTCAGTGTGTTTGGTCAGGATCAGGTTTTGCGGTCAGTCCAGTTACCACCTCCCTAGAGCTCGTTCTATGTTCAGTAACTTAGCTAGTTCATTCTGTGATCCTCAGCCACTAAGGATCATAACAGGAGTGGAACCGTGTGTGTATGAGGTGTACGGAGCAGAGCCGCATGTGCAAGTGTATGGAGCGGAGTTGTGTGTGTACGAGTTGTACGGAGTGGTGCCGTGTGTGTACGAGATGTATGGAGAGGAGCCGTATGTGTATGAGGTGTACGGAGGGGAGCCGTGTGTGCAAGGTATACGGAGCGGAGCAGCGTGTGCAATATGTACGGAGTGGAGCCGTGTGTGTACGAGGTGTACGGAGTGGAGCCGTGTGTGTATGAGGTGTACGGAGTGGAGCCGTGTGTGTATGAGGTGTACGGAGCGGAGCCGCATGTGCTAGGTGTATGGAGCGCAGTCATGTGTGTACGAGGTGTATGGAGCGGAGCCGCATGTGCAAGGTGTATGGAGCGCAGTTGTGTGTGTATGAGGTGTACGGAGCGGAGCTGTGTGTGTACGAGGTGTACGGAGCGGAGCAGCATGTGCAAGGTGTATGGAGCGCAGTCATGTGTGTTCGAGGTGTACGGAGTGGAGCCGTGTGTGTACGAGATGTATGGAGAGGAGCCGTGTGTGTATGAGGTGTACGGAGCGGAGCCGTGTGTGTATAAGGTGTATGGAGCGGAGCCATGTGTGTACGAAGTGTATGGAGTGGAACCATGTGTGTACAAGGTGTATGGGGAGGAGCCGTGTCTGTATGAGGTGTACGGAGCAGAGCCGTGTGTGTACGGAGCGGAGCCGCATGTGCAAGGTGTATGGAGCGGAGTCGTGTGTGTACGAGGTGTATGGAGCGGAGTCGCATGTGTACGAAGTGTACGGAGCGGACGCTGGCTGTGTTGGATCGGAGCAGATATTGCTCCTCGCTCTGACACTGACTGGCACAGGAGACACGGAGGTCTTTATCAGTGGCGTATCACAGCTGCAGCGACATGAGCAGTCAGCGGCGCAGCTGGATGACACCATTCAGCGCCGGGGGACTGGAAGCTGCCGGCTGCTGCGAGGGAGCGCAGTGAAAGGTGTCCGTGTGTAGTGATAGAGAAGGCAATGATGGGGGTGGGGTAACCATGTGTGGCCATTATACTGCACCCAGCATTGTGTGGGGCCATTATACTGTATGGAGCATCGTGAGGGGCCATTATACTGTACTCAGCATTATGTGTGGCCATTATACTATACCCAGCATCGTGTGGGGTCATTATACTGTACAAAGCATCATGTGGTGCCATAATACTGTATGGACCATCACGTGGGGCAAGTATACTGTACGCAGCATCATGTGGGGCCATTATACAGTATGGAGCATCATGTGGCCAATGGCCATTGTACAGTATGGAGAGTCATGTGTGGCCATTATACAGTATGGAGCGTCATGTGTGGCCATTTTACAGTATGGAGCATCATGTGTGGCCATTATACAATATGGAGCGTCGTGTGTGGTCATTGTACACTATGGAGCGTCGTGTGTGGCCATTGTACACTATGGAGTATCGTGTGTGGCCATTGTACAGTATGGAGCATCGTGTGTGGCCATTGTACACTATGGAGTATCGTGTGTGGCCATTGTACAGTATGGAGCGTCGTGTGTGGCCATTATACAGTATGGAGCGTCGTGTGTGGCCATTGTACAGTATGGAGCGTCGTGTGTGGCCATTGTACAGTATGGAGCGTCGTGTGTGGCCATTGTACACTATGGAGCATCGTGTGTGGCCATTGTACACTATGGAGCGTCGTGTGTGGCCATTGTACACTATGGAGCGTCGTGTGTGGCCATTGTACAGTATGGAGCGTCGTGTGTGGCCATTGTACAGTATGGAGCGTCGTGGGTGGCCATTGTACAGTATGGAGCGTCGTGTGTGGCCATTGTACAGTATGGAGCGTCATGTGTGGCCATTGTACAGTATGAAGCGTTGTGTGTGGCCATTATACAGTATGGAGCGTCGTGTGTGGCCATTGTACACTATGGAGTGTCGTGTGTGGCCATTGTACAGTATGGAGCGTCGTGTGTGGCCATTGTACACTATGGAGTGTCGTGTGTGGCCTTTGTACAGTATGGAGCGTCGTGTGTGGCCATTATACAGTATGGAGCGTCGTGTGTGGTCATATTTTTTTTGTTTATAATTATTGTTTACGAAACATTGTGATCAGAAGTGCTAAATGGGTGTGGTTGGGGCGTGGCTAGTTGTGAAATGGGTGTGGTCAGAGGTGTGGCCTAAAATTTGCCGTGGCGCGCTATGCGCGCCACTGATTTTGTCCCTCTTTCCCTCCCTCGAAAGTTGGGAGGTATGGTCATCACACAACTTTGACTTGGGGCATATACTTTTCATTGTATAATATTGACCAATTATAAACAGACAACAACACAGCAGAACAATAACTCACCCCACAATAGCTTAGACCAGGTTTCTCAGTGAGTGACATATAATTATATAGCTCTGATCTCCTAATCTAACCTCCTGCATGAGTCAGCATGGGAGGAGGGGCAGTACAGATGTGTCACATTTCAAAATCTTCTATCAGCTCTCCTCCTCTCACATCACTTTCAGCTCTGCTGTCCTGCCTCTACTCCATACTGTCCAGAAATGTGCTTGCTGTGCTCAAGCAACTTGTAGTCTCTCTGCAGTGAGACCAGAGCAGGCTGTCATTATGCATCTTACCCAGGATAAGTACAGAACAGACTGCTTCTGTGTGAACGAATACAAGTTGCTTGAGCACAGCTGACCTGTGTGATTAAAAATAAAAAATTGAGAAACCTGGTCAGCATCATACAGAGGGAAGTACTGTAGTTTTATGGGGACATGTACCATTTGATAACACCAACTTGAACTTAAAGCGAACCTGTCAGCAGGATTTTGCTCAGTAAACTACAGAAACTGTCAGGCTGGCGCTGTTATAATGATTAAATTGATACCTAGGTTGATGAAATCCATCTTGTGGTTGTTGCTTAATCTTTATTTGCAGTTTTCAGTTAATGAGATTCTCATGCTTCGGGCGGATCTGTGAGTGGGTCTTCATGTTGTGCTCTACTTACATATTGATCTGTATTGGGTTATAACAGGTCACTAATTGTTCAGTGACCTGCCCCCTATTTTACATACTGCATTGAATATTGTGTGGAAAAATAAAAATAAATTAACAATCACCATGTAGGCGCTGGCAGCGGCGCCTGGGCTGTAGCATGATACAGTTTATAATATGCATATATTCATTTATTATTTAGTCATATAGTATTATGGGGGGCATGATTTATGTTAATTTTTTTCCCACACAATATTCTATGCAGTATAATAAAATAAAATAGTAGGCAGGTCACTGAAAGATCAGTGACCTGTCATAAGCCATACAGATTAATAAATAAGCAGAGCACCAGATAAAGACCCCCCACAGGCCACCCGAAGCATGAGAATCTCATTAACTGAAAACTGCAAATAAAGAATAAAGAACAACCACAAGATGGATTTCATCAACCAAGGTATCATTTTAATTAGTGGCACCGACCTGACACTATCCTGTCTGTCAGCACAATCCTGCTGACTGGTTCACTTTAATAAAAGTTAACTCATTGGGTGGCAAATACTTTGATTCGCAACGGAGAGACAAAATAAAAAAAAAAGTAAAATAAAAGTTGTATTTCGATCTGCAGCCATTGTTATATCGTGTGTCTTGTTCAACATTGAAAATTTGCTTAAAGCTTTTCTTTAAATTCAGTTTTAGGTGGAAATTTCCTAAAGGGCACACAAACTTAATCTAATTTAATTTATTAAATCAAGACTTAGTTATTAAAAGGCATAAAATGTATTTCAATATTTTTAGAAATGTAGCTAGTTAGCTACACATGGAAGACATAAGAGAAAGGAGAACACATACAATCATATTGAGATAATAAAGGAGCTGTCCAATACCTATAATGCCCTTTATAAATATCTATCTATAAGCCCTAACCACTTTTGCAATTTGCTTTATTATAAAATTCCCTACCATTCTCCCTACCCTGCTAATCCATAGAAGCGTTTATTTTTTTCTTTACTTCCAGTGATAATTCATGTGCTGGGAGTTGAAACAGAACATCTCAAGAGGATGGCCCTGCAGCTGCTACTCCACCACTTCAATCACCTTCCCTGACACAGAACATCATCAGGGGTAGTGCTGCAGTCATTTACCACAGCTTCTGCCAACCCCGTCCCCTGATGACATCCTGTTTCAGTAGCCATGATTGGGAAATAACCGCAAAAAAAGGTTAGGGCTAATGCATAGATTTTATAAAGGACATTATAGGTATCGGACAACCCCTTTAACTTACAAACGTGAACCTGATGTTTATTTTACTAAACATTATGTGCTAAATAAATGTACATTAGTTCTAATGTAATGGAAATTACTAGTGATGAGCGATAATACTCATTGCTCGGGTTTTCCCGAGCATGCTCGGATGGTCTCCGAGTATTTGTGAGTGCTCGGAGATTTAGTTTTTGTCTACGCAGCTGCATGATTTACAGCTGCTAGACAGCCTGAGTACATGTGGGGGTTGCCTGATTGCTAGGGAATCCCCACATGTATTCAAGCTGTCTAGCAACCACAAATCATGCAGCTGCGTCAACAAAAACTAAATCTCCGAGCACGCACAAATACTTGGAGACCACCCGAGCATGCTCAGGAGACCACCCGAGCATGCTCGGGAAAACCCGAGCAACGAGTATACTCGCTCATGACTAGAAATTACATAATTAAATGGGTTTTCGGTACTTTTATATCAATGATCTATCCTCAAAATAGGTCATCATCAATGTATAGTCAGTGGGGTTCATCAACCTCAATGATCAGTATAGGATGCAAACAATTTATAGGGTGACACACCACAACTCCATAAACTGTTAATATTATTATTATTATTATTATTATTATTATTATTATTATTATAGCGCCATTTATTCCATAGCTTTTTTTTTTTTTTTTACAGGAGACAATGGCTTCAATAGAATGGGCATTATGTGAGTATAATTGTGTCTGTTATTTTTAAATAAAAAAGTAAAACTTTTTTATTCCAAATAAAGGACTTTATACTGGTTGTGTGTTTATTTACAATATAACTATAGGATTAGTAATGTGACGGCTGCGAGCTGCTAGTTTTAGACTGTGGGGGGCCAATATCCATGACCCCTTACCAGCCTGAGAATACCAGCCCCAGCTGTCTGTTTTAGCTTGGCTGTTTGTCAAAAGTGGGTGGGACCACATGCCATATTTTTTAAATTATTTATTTAAATAATTTTAAAAAGCGGTATGGGATCCCTCTATTCTTGATAACCAACCTTGTTAAGGTTGACAGCTGAGGGTTGCAGTCAGCAGCTGTCAATTTTGCCTGGCTGGTTATCAAAAATACAGGGTAACCCATGCCATTTTTAAAATGTATTTATTTATAGAGCAAGCACCAGCTAATGAATGCACCCATCAGCAGCACCTGCTCTCGCTGTTATCTGCAACAGCAGGCGTAGGCTGATAGGAGTAGCAGTCCTGTGACCAAAGGTAAACTTTTTACTTTTAATGATCGCCGATCAGAGCTTGCGGTGATTCTTGTGCTGTCACGCAGATGACAATACGAGAAACATCCAGTGTTCGAGGTGCTGAACCCTAACAATAACATGGACTAGTGAAGTCGGTGTTTGGGGCCATGCCCATACAGTAGCTATTACCCTTATATTGTCACTTTATGGTGATAATATCAGTCCTAGTAAATTGATTTTGGTTAATGATCGGTATGCTAGTGTAGCACCCCCACTGCCGCAGGGCCGAGGGGTACCCGGTACCGGGCCTCTGAGTCTCTGCTCTGGGGTTGTCACGGTGGCTAGGCCCGGTCCGTGACCCTGCTGAGGGGCGCCCAAATAATAGGGTGTGGATGATGGTGGTGGTGCGGTGCAGTAAATAACGAGGACACCAGGTTGCAGTCTCTTTACCTCTTTACTGAAGGCTTCAGGTGTCCAATCCAGGGCACTGTTAACCGGGCTGTCTGAGACCGGCCGGTCCGAAGGCACATCAGGAGTCCCCTTCACAGGTGGGAATCAGCGTCTACCTTCTAGTGCCTGTGTGTTGTAGTCCTTCCCTGCTGAGCACCCCGGGATAGTCCTCACAACTGCTTCTGTCTGTCTCTGATGCTCGTTCTCTCCGTCCCCCAGATGATATGGCTAGGACGCACCCGTATGACAGGGTAGGCCTGGAGTTCTTCCAGGACTCTAGAGTTGCCCCTCTCCCACAGCTGCCTCCGTTGTCTGCTTAGGTGTTTTAGTGAGACAGCCAACCTATGATTGGCTGTCCGGCCGTGGTTTGAAGTAATGCTTGTAGTCTCTTACTTGCTCGGCGTTCCGGCCACCAACTGTTGTCCCTCAGAAGGATGTTGCCTAGATCTTACAGCACGACTCCTTCTGGTTCTATCACTTCTTTGCTGTGTCCCCGTTGCTCACTGGTTTGTGCTATTCTTAGGAGTCTGCCAGGATCCCATCCCTGACAGGTCCTCTCTCTAGCTCTTCCCAGTTACTTCTCCCTGTCTTCCTGTCCAACCCCCAGTTTTACCAGAGTGTGAGGAGTGGCCTATTAGATAGAACCACTCCCCCTGGTGGCCGGAGTGTGAAGTGTAATGTGAGTGTTACCTGATCAGGTGAACTCCTTTAGTGCAATCAGACGTAACATCACTCCCCTTAGCGGCAGAGCGACGTTACTGCAATGACCAGGACTCTGGGGTGCTGCACTCCCCCCCGGTTAAATCCAGTACTCCCGGACTGGGAAAATAAGAACAACAATACATGTTAACAGGAAAACACACAACATTTTGAAAGATTATACACAATTAAACATAACATTGCTTCCCTCTATGGGAGGTGAGGACTCTTGAACGTTGCGAAAGTTAGGTCATGCACAGTTTATGACTCTCAGTTCAGTGGTTGAAACAGCGGGGACCCCGGGTAAACAAAGGGGTCCCCTTTTAGAAGTTTTTGGAGCAATTCACTGTCCATTACCCCGTTGTCCATTTTTAAAACCTGTAACAGAAGATATGCACACAAACATTTTCAACTAAATAGCAGCCCTCATTAATACCTCCAAGCTTTGTAGCGGAGTGGAGTTTGATTCTGAGTGCTGCGTGTGGACCTTCGCAGCGCAGTGGTTGCTATTGACCTAACAGGGCCCGCTATGCTTGCTACCGCTGGTGTAGTGCACTGTCTTCTGGCTACACTTCTAGTGAGTCTGGGTAGCACTGGCAGGCTAGAGCTCTCAGGGCTGCTGCTACCAGCAGTGGGTACGACAGATTCGCCGATAGCAGTGGGAGGACTTGCCGGTTCAACGGTCGGCATGGCATCTTCAGATCGGATCTGCTGAGCCTGCTGAGGCTGCGGGCCGGATGATCTGGTACCACCATTGTTTCTGGTGGGTCCGGCTGTTGGAACGTTAGGACGGGTACCACGATGGCCTGATTTATCTGAGTCCAGGACTGGGGAAAGTCACCAAGGACAGTGTGGATCATCTTCTCCTTTTCTTCAGGTGGGGAGATTCCTGGATCCATTTCCTTCGCTCTCAGCTTATCAGAACAGGCTTTAAGGTGGTCCCTGGATATCACCGTCGAGGTCTCCCCTCTGTCCTTGCTGATGAGACAGACCTTCGTGTTGTCGAAATCAGATGGCAGGATGGTATATGGTTCCGCTTCCCATTGGTCATCGAGCTTGTGCAGTCTCCTCTTTTGTTTGAGTACTTGCTCACCAGGTGACAGGGGAATCGCAGGAGCGTGCTGGTTGTAGTCCCTTTCTTGTTTCTGCCTAGCCTGGGCGAGACTTCTTTCCACGCACTCCTGTACTTTGCGGTACCTTCGCTGCCTTTCTGCATCCCAATCTGCATCCGGCGAGGTATTTTCGGGGACTAGGACCCCCATGTCCAGATCAACGGGTAACTGGCTAGACCTTCCTCACATCAGGTACGCTGGAGTGCAGTTGGTAGAATTTACTGGGATGTGATTGTATATATCCACCAAGTCAGGCAACTTTGTCGGCCACAGGTTCCGTTCCTCTACGGGCAAGGTCTTCAATAAGTCGATCACCACTTGGTTCATCTTTTCGCACATTCCATTGGTTTGAGGATGGTACGGTGTGGTTCTGATCTTCTTACACCCGTACAGTTGGCAGAACTCTTGGAACACTTCTGCTTCGAATGCTGGTCCCTGATCGGTCAGTACCTTCTCCGGGTAGCCATGGGGCCTACAAAAGTACTGCTGGAAGGCCTTGGCGGCAGTCCTGGCCGTTAGATCCTTGACAGGCACAACCACCAAAAATCTGGAGTAGTGATCTACGATGGTAAGAGCGTAGATATAGCCTGACCGGCTAGGTATCAGCTTCACATGATCCAGCGCGACCAGTTCGAGCGGCCGTTTGGTGATGATAGGCTGCAAGGGAGCCCGCTGGCTGCCACGGTCCCTCCTGCGTAGGCTACATGGACCGCACTCTCGACACCACTTCTCAATGGTTCTCTTCATGCCAATCCAATAGAACCTCCCTCGGAGTAGCCTCTCCAGCTTCCTCCACCCGAAGTGTCCGGCTCCATCGTGGTAGGCTCCTAGAACCATGGGCGCATCTCGCCTTGGCACCACTATCTGCCATACCAATTTGTGAGTACGTGGGTCGATGCTTCTCCGGCACAGCTTGCCATCATGGATAAACAGTTTGCTTCTCCCCTTCCACAGCTGTTGGGTCTCCTGTAGATCATCTGGGACAGGATGCAGCCCTGCCTGCGTCAAGAGCTCTTTCACCCGACGGACCGCGGGGTCACCATCCTGAGTTTCCGCCCATCCGTGATGGGGCAGGGGATTCAGCGTGCCATCCGGTTGGTTCTTGTGCCTGTTCCTCACATGATGGGAGTTCTGAGTGGCTTTGGGGCGATGGAATGCAGGCAGCTCCACCTCTTCAAGTGCCTCCGGGTCTTCCTCTGCTTCCGGCAAATTGGGCATTCGAGACAGGGCATCAGCATTTGCATTCTTGTGTCCTGCCCGGTACTTGATGGTGAAGTTTTAGTTGGAAAGCCGGGCCATCCACCGCTGTTCCAAGGCCCCAAGCTTGGCGGTGTCCAGATGTGTTAATGGATTGTTATCCGTGAAGACAGTGAATTTCGCTGAGGCCAGGTAGTGTTTGAACCTCTCTGTCACGGCCCAGACGATGGCAAGGAATTCCAGCTTAAAGGAACTGTAGTTGTCAGGGTTCCTTTCCGTGGGACGAAGTTTCCTGCTGGCGTAAGCGATTACCCTCTCCTTGCCCTTCTGGACCTGGGACAGCACGGCTCCCAATCCTACATTGCTGGCATCCGTGTACAGCACAAACGGTTGGTCATATTCGGGGTAGGCCAGTACCTCTTCTCCCGTCAGTGCCGACTTCAAGCAAGTGAAGGACCCTTCCAGCCCCTCGTTCCAATCAAATGGGGTGTTCTTCCCTTTGGTCTTCTTTGATTGCCCCACCAACAGGTCTTGCAAGGGCGCGGCCTTCTTGGTGAAGTCCTTAATGAACCTCCGGTAATAGCCTACCAGCCCGAGGAATTGCCGGACTTCATGGAGGTTGCTGGGCTTCGGCCAATCCTGGATCACCGTGACCTTGTCGGGGTCTGGGGCCACTCCTTCAGCGCTCACCACATGGCCTGTTGTGAATTTGGATTCTGGGCTCCCCCGGTGGCCGCTTGTGGAATTGGACTTGTCATCCTCTTTCCTGTTTCACCTGATTCCATCAGTAGTGGGTGTCGCTATTTAAGCTCATTTCTCTGGTGGTTTCTTGCCGGTCAACAATGTTATCTGATGCCTCTCAGTGCTTGTTCCTGCTTCTAGACAACTACTAGATAAGTTGGACTTTTGTCCATGTTTTGTTTTGCCTATTTGTTCCAGTTCACAGCTGAAGTTTTGTTACTGTGTCTGGAAAGCTCTCGTTGATCAGGGATTGCTACTCTGGCGTTATGAGTTAATGCCAGAGTTTAAGGTAATCTCTGGATGGTGTTTTGTTAGTGTTTTTCTGCTGACCATGAAAGTATACTATCTGTCTTCTGCTATCTAGTAAGCGGACCTCAAATTTGCTAAGACTATTTTCCTGCTGCGTTTGTTGTTTCATCTGAACTCACCGTCATTATATGTGGGGGGCTACTGTCTTCTTTGGAATATTTCTCTAGAGGTGAGCCAGGTCTTATATTTCCCTCTGCTAGCTATTTAGGTCTTAGGCCAGAGCTGGGCATCTAGCGATAAATAGGAAATGCTACCTGGCTATTTCTAGTTGCGCGGCAGGCTTAGTTCATGGTCAGTATAGTTCCATCTTCCGAGAGCTTGTCCCTCTATAGGCTTGCTATGATCTCTGCCTGCAGAGATCATGACAGTTTGACCGGCCAATAAAGTGTTAAAGACCCAGGTTGAGAAAGGAGAGTTATAAGTAGTCTGCTGGAATTTTTTTTTTTTTTTTTTTCCTCCAGTCTGCCTTGCTGCAGTCTTTTTTCTCTCTCTCCTCCTAATCTCTGTATGCTCTGTGTGCACCTGACAATAATGGATCTCCAGAGTGTAACTGCGGGTTTGAATAGTCTCATCACGAAAGTACAAAATTTGCAAGATTTTGTGGTACATGCTCCGGTATCTGAGCCGAGAATCCCTTTGCCTGCAGGTCTGAATGAGTCCATGACAATGGCTATTCAGATTGATAGGCGTCTGCGGGAGCGCAAACCGGTGCACCATCTGGCGGTGTCTATGGAAAAGACGCCAGAAAGTATGCAGTGTGATAGAATTCTGTCCAGGAGCGAGCGACAGAATTTTAGACGGAAGAATGGATTGTGTTTCTATTGTGGGGATTCTACTCATGTTATATCGGCATGCTCTAGGCGTACAAAGAAGCTTGATAAGTCTGTTTCCATTGGCACCATTCAGTCTAAGTTTATTTTGTCTGTAACCCTGATTTGCTCTTGGTCATCCATTGCCACGGACGCCTATGTTGACTCTGGCGCCGCTCTGAGTCTTATGGATTGGTCCTTTGCCAATCGTTGTGGTTTTGATTTAGAGCCTTTGGAGACTCTTATTCCTCTGAAGGGGATTGACTCCACCCCATTGGCTAATAATAAACCACAATACTGGACACAAGTAACCATGCGTATCAATCCGGATCACCAGGAGATTATTCGTTTCCTGGTGCTGTATAATTTACATGACGATTTGGTACTGGGATTGCCATGGTTGCAGTCTCACAACCCAGTCTTGGACTGGAGAGCAATGTCTGTGTTGAGCTGGGGATGTAAGGGTATTCATGGGGACGTACCTTTGGTTTCTATTTCGTCGTCCATTCCCTCTGAAGTCCCTGAGTTCCTCTCTGATTATCAAGACGTCTTTGACGAACCCAAGCTTGGGTCGTTACCTCCGCACCGTGAGTGCGATTGTGCCATAGATTTGATACCGGGTTGTAAATATCCAAAGGGTCGTTTGTTTAATTTGTCTGTGCCGGAACATGCTGCTATGCGGGAATATATAAAGGAGTCTTTGGAAAAGGGACATATTCGTCCATCTTCTTCTCCCTTGGGAGCTGGGTTTTTCTTTGTCTCAAAAAAAGACGGCTCTTTGAGACCATGTATTGATTATCGGCTTCTGAATAAGATCACTGTTAAGTATCAATACCCATTGCCATTGCTTACTGATTTGTTTGCTCGTATAGAGGGTGCTAAGTGGTTCTCTAAAATTGATCTTCGTGGGGCGTATAATTTGGTGCGGATCAGGCAGGGGGATGAGTGGAAGACCGCATTTAATACGCCCGAGGGCCACTTTGAGTATTTGGTCATGCCTTTTGGTCTTTCTAATGCCCCTTCAGTTTTCCAGTCTTTTATGCATGATATTTTCCGCGATTTTCTGGATAGATTTATGATAATATATCTGGATGATATTCTGATTTTTTCTGATGACTGGGACTCTCATGTCCAGCAGGTCAGGAGAGTTTTTCAGGTTCTGCGGTCTAATTCTTTATGTGTGAAGGGGTCTAAGTGCGTTTTTGGGGTCCAGAAAATTTCCTTTTTGGGGTATATTTTTTCTCCCTCTTCCATTGAGATGGATCCCGTCAAGGTGCAAGCTATTTGTGACTGGACTCAGCCCTCCTCTCTTAAGGGTCTTCAGAGATTTTTGGGCTTTGCCAACTTTTACCGCCGATTTATTGCTGGTTTTTCGGATGTCGTTAAACCACTGACTGATTTGACCAGACAAGGCGCTGATGTTGCTAATTGGTCCCCTCATGCTGTAGAGGCCTTTCAGGAGCTTAAGCGCCGTTTTGCCTCTGCCCCTGTGTTGCGTCAGCCTGATGTGAATCTGCCTTTTCAGGTTGAGGTTGACGCTTCGGAGATCGGAGCTGGGGCAGTGTTGTCGCAGAAAGGTTCCGACTGCTCCGTCATTAGGCCTTGTGCCTTCTTTTCTCGCAAATTTTCGCCCGCAGAGCGGAATTATGATGTTGGGAATCGGGAGCTTTTGGCCATGAAGTGGGCGTTTGAGGAGTGGCGCCATTGGCTCGAGGGGGCTAGGCATCAGGTGGTGGTATTGACTGACCACAAAAATTTGATTTATCTTGAGACTGCCAGACGCCTGAATCCTAGACAGGCGCGCTGGTCTTTATTTTTTTCTCGCTTTAATTTTGTGGTGTCATACCTACCGGGTTCTAAGAATGTTAAGGCAGATGCCCTTTCTAGGAGTTTTGACCCGGACTCTCCTGGTAATTCTGAACCCACAGGTATCCTTAGGGAGGGAGTAATTTTGTCGGCCGTTTCTCCTGATCTGCGGCGGTCCTTGCAAGAGTTTCAGGCGGATAGACCGGATCGTTGTCCGCCTGATAGACTGTTTGTTCCGGATGATTGGACCAGCAGAGTCATCTCTGAGGTACATTCTTCTGCATTGGCAGGTCATCCCGGAATTTTTGGTACCAGGGATTTGGTGGCAAGATCCTTCTGGTGGCCTTCTCTGTCACGAGATGTGCGAGTCTTTGTGCAGTCATGTGACGTTTGTGCTCGGGCCAAGTCTTGTAGTTCTCGGGCTAGCGGACTGCTGTTGCCCTTGCCTATTCCTAAGAGGCCTTGGACACACATCTCGATGGATTTTATTTCAGATCTGCCTGTTTCCCAGAAGATGTCTGTCATCTGGGTGGTCTGTGACCGTTTCTCTAAAATGGTCCATTTGGTTCCTCTGCCCAAGTTGCCTTCTTCTTCTGAGTTGGTTCCTCTGTTTTTTCAGAATGTTGTCCGATTGCACGGTATTCCTGAGAATATTGTTTCTGACAGAGGTACCCAATTTGTGTCTAGATTTTGGCGGGCATTCTGTGCTAGGATGGGCATAGATTTGTCTTTTTCATCTGCTTTTCACCCTCAGACTAATGGCCAGACCGAGCGGACTAATCAGACCCTTGAGACATATCTGAGGTGTTTTGTCTCTGCTGACCAGGATGATTGGGTTGCTTTTTTGCCATTGGCAGAGTTCGCCCTCAATAATCGGGCCAGTTCTTCCACCTTGGTGTCCCCGTTTTTCTGTAATTCGGGGTTTCACCCTCGATTTTCCTCCGGTCAGGTGGAATCCTCGGATTGTCCTGGAGTGGATGCGGTGGTGGAGAGATTGCATCACATCTGGGGGCAGGTTATGGACAATTTGAAGTTGTCCCAGGAGAAGACTCAGCGTTTTGCCAACCGTCATCGTCGTGTTGGTTCTCGGCTTTGTGTTGGAGATTTAGTGTGGTTGTCTTCTCGTTTTGTCCCTATGAGGGTCTCTTCTCCTAAGTTTAAACCTCGGTTCATCGGCCCTTATAGAATATTGGAGATTCTTAATCCTGTTTCTTTCCGTTTGGACCTCCCTGCGTCCTTTTCCATTCATAACGTTTTTCATCGGTCGTTATTGCGCAGGTATGAGGTACCTGTTGTACCTTCAGTTGAGCCTCCTGCTCCGGTGTTGGTTGAGGGTGAGTTGGAGTACGTTGTGGAGAAAATTTTGGACTCTCGTGTTTCCAGACGGAAACTCCAGTATCTGGTCAACTGGAAGGGTTACGGCCAGGAGGATAATTCTTGGGTCAATGCATCTGATGTTCATGCTTCTGATCTTGTTCGTGCCTTCCATAGGGCTCATCCTGGTCGCCCTGGTGGATCTGGTGAGGGTTCGGTGCCCCCTCCTTGAGGGGGGGGTACTGTTGTGAATTTGGATTCTGGGCTCCCCCGGTGGCCGCTTGTGGAATTGGACTTGTCATCCTCTTTCCTGTTTCACCTGATTCCATCAGTAGTGGGTGTCGCTATTTAAGCTCATTTCTCTGGTGGTTTCTTGCCGGTCAACAATGTTATCTGATGCCTCTCAGTGCTTGTTCCTGCTTCTAGACAACTACTAGATAAGTTGGACTTTTGTCCATGTTTTGTTTTGCCTATTTGTTCCAGTTCACAGCTGAAGTTTTGTTACTGTGTCTGGAAAGCTCTCGTTGATCAGGGATTGCTACTCTGGCGTTATGAGTTAATGCCAGAGTTTAAGGTAATCTCTGGATGGTGTTTTGTTAGTGTTTTTCTGCTGACCATGAAAGTATACTATCTGTCTTCTGCTATCTAGTAAGCGGACCTCAAATTTGCTAAGACTATTTTCCTGCTGCGTTTGTTGTTTCATCTGAACTCACCGTCATTATATGTGGGGGGCTACTGTCTTCTTTGGAATATTTCTCTAGAGGTGAGCCAGGTCTTATATTTCCCTCTGCTAGCTATTTAGGTCTTAGGCCAGAGCTGGGCATCTAGCGATAAATAGGAAATGCTACCTGGCTATTTCTAGTTGCGCGGCAGGCTTAGTTCATGGTCAGTATAGTTCCATCTTCCGAGAGCTTGTCCCTCTATAGGCTTGCTATGATCTCTGCCTGCAGAGATCATGACAATGGCCCAGGTACTGCACTTTAGGTTTCAGCAGATGACATTTGGACGGTTTCACCTTTAAGCCAAAGTTGGACAGGGCTTCAAACACCTCAGCCAGGTGTTTCAAATGGTCTTCGTAGGACTTAGAGAAGACAATGACATCATCCAAATACAGCAGCATGGTTTCAAAGTTCTTGTGTCCCAGACAGCACTCCATCATCCTCTGGAACGTCCCCGGGGCATTGCACAATCCAAAGGGCATGTAGTTGAATTCGCAGAGACCCATCGGTGTCGTGAAGGCCGTCTTCTCTTTGTCCGCCTCCGCCACGGGAACCTGCCAGTACCCACTGGTGAGATCTAAGGTAAAGAAGTAGTTAGCAGATTTTAAGGCAGCCAGAGACTCCTCTATCCTGGGCAATGGGTATGCGTCCTTATGTGTAATGCGATTCAACTGTCTATAATCAACACACATCCTCATTGTACCATCCTTCTTTTTAACCAGGACTAATGGAGCTGCCCAGGGGCTACAACTGTCTCTCACCACCCCAGTCTCCTTCATTTCTCGCAACATGTCCTTGGCACACTGGTAATGAGCTGGGGGTACAGGGCGGTATCTCTCTTTTATGGGCCGGTGATCTCCCGTGGGGATATGGTGTTGGATCCCTTTCACCTGTCCAAAATCTAAGGGGTGTTTGCTAAATGCCCGCTCGTACTCGTGAACCACCCTGTAGGCCCCCTGTTTCTGATGGGATGGGGTGGAGTCAGTGCCCACATGCAATTCCTGACACCAATCTTTCGTGTGCCCTGCAGAACCATTGTCCTCCGTCACGCCTGACGGGACCAAGGGTTCAGGTGTCCTTATCACACTATTGTTGACAGTGAACAGTTTGGCGAGCGTGGCATACTTGGTGAGATGAACCTCTTCCTCCCCACAATTGAGGACACGTACGGGCACCCTCCCCTGGCGCACGTCGACCACCCCCCGGGCTGTCAGAATAGTAGGCCTATTGTCTGAATACACGGGTTCTACCAAGGCCTGGTAGTCCTTTCCCCTGAGGCCTATGGCAGCCCGACACCATATTAACATTTCACTCCTGGGGGGTATCGCAATGGGGTTTGAATCACTCACAGTGACACGGCCAATCTCACCAGCAGTCAGCTCTACCTGCTGTCTCTGCATCAGAGCTCTGATTTCTTTATGCAGGGCACGTTGTTCGCTGTGGCCAGCGGTTTCGGCTACCTGTTGCAACAAAACAATAACTTCTGCAAGACAATTTTCTATAACATTGGTACCGATAGTCATCATGGGATTACATTCTCGGCAGTCAATATCAACAATCACAATCCCCTGAGCTTTCAATTCCACCCGCCCCACTTTGATAGTGGCCTCTTTATACCCCACTTGTGGCAATGGCTGACCATTACTGGCTATTATGGTGAAATCGTCATCGGGGCCACGAGTAATATCGGTGTCCTCCCAATACCGCTTATAGAGTACATAAGGCATAGTCGTCACCTGAGAACCGGTGTCCAGCAAAGCATTCAGGGGGATGCCGTCAACCACTACAGGAAAAACTGGTCGCCCTCCAATGTATTTGGCTCTCCAATGCTGTGGGCCTTACCGTCCTATTCCTGGGGGTTGGCCCTTTGCCCCAGGGGTTGCTCGTTTAAAGGACAGTACCTTGCAAGGTGGCCCACCTGATGACAGCGGCGGCAGATGGGTCATCCATCCTCATGGAAGCGATCGTTGGACCGGCCTCTGGTCGGCGGGGTCCTCCTCGGTCGCATCCAAGGAACATCCTCCGGTCTGGTGGCCAGCTGGATCTTCTCCTTGGGGGCCTCCTGTAGGGACCGCACCGTCCGGGCCAGGGCAGCAACGCTCTTAGTCAGCCCCTGCATCTGAAGGCGGAGTCCGGCAGGGGAGTCGTCTTCTAGGCTCTGGGCATTGGCCTCGGCGGCGACTGGAACATCCGACGCCACCTCCTGGTGGTATGTGAGAGCGGGACGCCCAGAAGGTGCTGCACGGCTAGGCTGTCGCTCCTGCCATGCCTGGATAGCTTTATCCTTGAATTGCGCAAAAGTCAAGTCTGGATTTTGCATGGCCAGGAAGTGCAGTTGACCCCTTTGGTGGCTGCACAGGAGCCCCTCAATGAACCGCTCCTTCAGGAGTTTATCCTCATCCTGCATGCTGTCAGGGTCACTCTGCTTAATGGCCCGCAGCACCTCATGGAGATTAAGGGCATAATCCCATAAGCTATCCTGCGGCCTCTGCTTGCACCCATAGAAAGTCAGTTTAATTTCGGTAGCAGTGCGGGTATCAAAGGTGGCTTTAAGCTTTGCAAAAACCTGCTGTGCAGTTCCCTTATCCGCGGCGGGCCAGGATTTCATTTCTCTCAGAGCCGCCCCAAAGAGTTGGTTTGTTATCAGATGAACCTTCTGAGGCTCTGTCAGGGGATAGAACTCGAGCAGGCTGCAGATCCCTTCTTTAAAGTCAGTGAATGTATGTGAATCCCCGGAGTATCGTGGGAGCCAGGCCGCCCCGGGCAGGTATGGCATAGAGAAGGGCATTATAGCCTTTGCGGTAGCGGCGGTGTCCGACTGGCTGATGGGGGCAATGGGCTCCGGGGCTGCCAGTGGTGGTATTAGGGCCGCGGCTTCGCCCGCTGCGGGGACCGGAGGTGCCCCTGCGTCCACGGCTGCGGCCGCCACCTCCTCTCCTCCCGACTCGGACATGGCTGTCCCTTCCTCCCACTAACCTGCTGGAGGTCGGAGTTCCTCTTCCGGGATTGGCGCCTTACTGCGCTTTTCCGTTCCGCGCTTCTTTTGGCCGGTTCCGCCCACGAAGCTAAGGCTCCTCCTTCCGTGCGCGGCAATGGCGAATTTTGGCGGCAAATGACACAGCACAGTCTTTGCAATAAATCACAGTCCGAGTATAATAAATCACAGTTTCAAGGCACACATGACCCGATTCTTCAGGCTTAAGTAGATCCTGTTCATGACGCCAAGTTGTAGCGCCCCCACTGCCGCAGGGCCAAGGGGTACCCGGTACCGGGCCTCTGAGTCTCTGCTCTGGGGTTGTCACGGTGGCTAGGCCCGGTCCGTGACCCTGCTGAGGGGTGCCCAAATAATAGGGTGTGGATGATGGTGGTGGTGCGGTGCAGTAAATAACGAGGACACCAGGTTGCAGTCTCTTTACCTCTTTACTGAAGGCTTCAGGTGTCCAATCCAGGGCACTGTTAACCGGGCTGTCTGAGACCGGCCGGTCCGAAGGCACATCAGGAGTCCCCTTCACAGGTGGGAATCAGAGTCTACCTTCTAGCGCCTGTGTGTTGTAGTCCTTCCCTGCTGAGCACCCCGTGATAGTCCTCACAACTGCTTCTGTCTGTCTCTGATGCTCGTTCTCTCCGTCCCCCAGATGATATGGCTAGGACGCACCCGTATGACGGGGTAGGCCTGGAGTACTTCCGGGACTCTAGAGTCGCCCCTCTCCCACAGCTGCCTCCGTTGTCTGCTTAGGTGTTTTAGTGAGACAGCCAACCTATGATTGGCTGTCCGGCCGTGGTTTGAAGTAATGCTTGTAGTCTCTTACTTGCTCGGCGTTCCGGTGTTATGACCCCAATGGCGAGGGTCTCAGAGGAACGTGGAAGTCTGCAGAATACAAAAATCCAGCTCATAGGGCAGTGGTAACTGGGTTGACCATATATCTACTCCTAACGCCAACACTAGAAGTAGCCGGGGATCATTCCTACGTTGATTCTAGATGACACGCGCCAGCCGGAGAATCTAGCTACCCCTAGTAGAGGAAAACAAAGACCTTTCTTGCCTCCAGAGAAGGGGACCCCAAAGCTGGATAGAAGCCCCCCACAAATAATGACGGTGAGGTAAGAGGAAATGACAAACACAGAAATGAACCAGGTTTAGCACAGAGAGGCCCGCTTACTGATAGCAGAATTAAGAAAGGTAACTTATATGGTCAACCAAAACCCTATCAAAATCCACACTGGAAATTCAAGAACCCCCGAACCGTCTAACGGTCCGGGGGGAGAACACCAGCCCCCTAGAGCTTCCAGCAAAGGTCAGGACACAGATTTGGAACAAGCTGGACAAAAATACAAAACCAAAACAAATAGCAAAAAGCAAAAGGCAGACTTAGCTGATATAACTGGAACCAGGATCAGTAGACAAGAGCACAGCAGACTAGCTCTGATAACTACGTTGCCAGGCATTGAACTGAAGGTCCAGGGTGCTTATATAGCAACACCCCTAACTAACGACCCAGGTGCGGATAAAAGGAATGACAGAAAAACCAGAGTCAAAAAACCAGTAACCACTAGAGGGAGCAAAAAGCAAATTCACAACAGTACCCCCCCCTTAGTGAGGGGTCACCGAACCCTCACCACGACCACCAGGGCGATCAGGATGAGCGGCATGAAAGGCACGAACTAAATCGGCCGCATGAACATCAGAGGCGACCACCCAGGAATTATCCTCCTGACCATAGCCCTTCCACTTGACCAGGTACTGAAGCCTCCGCCTGGAGAGGCGAGAATCCAAGATCTTCTCCACCACGTACTCCAACTCGCCCTCAACCAACACCGGAGCAGGAGGCTCAGCAGAAGGAACTACAGGCACAATGTACCGCCGCAACAAGGACCTATGAAATACATTGTGAATAGCAAACGACACAGGAAGATCCAGACGAAAAGATACAGGATTAAGGATTTCCAATATCTTGTAAGGCCCAATAAAACGAGGTTTAAATTTGGGAGAGGAGACCTTCATAGGAACAAAGCGGGAAGAAAGCCACACCAAATCCCCAACGCGTAGTCGGGGACCCACACCGCGGCGGCGGTTGGCAAAGCGCTGAGCCTTCTCCTGTGACAACTTCAAGTTGTCCACCACATGATTCCAGATCTGCTGCAACCTATCCACCACAGAATCCACCCCAGGACAGTCAGAAGGCTCCAAATGACCCGAAGAAAAGCGAGGATGGAAACCAGAGTTGCAGAAAAAAGGCGAAACCAAGGTGGCGGAACTAGCCCGATTATTAAGGGCAAACTCAGCCAACGGCAAGAATGTCACCCAATCGTCCTGATCAGCAGAGACAAAACACCTCAAATAAGCCTCCAAAGTCTGATTGGTTCGCTCCGTCTGTCCATTAGTCTGAGGATGGAAAGCAGACGAAAACGACAAATCAATGCCCATCCTACTACAAAAGGATCGCCAGAACCTGGAAACGAACTGGGATCCTCTGTCTGACACAATATTCTCAGGGATGCCGTGCAAACGAACCACGTTCTGGAAAAACACAGGAACCAGATCGGAAGAGGAAGGCAGCTTAGGCAAAGGAACCAAATGGACCATCTTGGAGAAGCGATCACATATCACCCAGATAACGGACATGCCCTGAGATAGCGGAAGATCAGAAATGAAATCCATGGAGATATGTGTCCAAGGTCTCTTCGGGACAGGCAAGGGCAAGAGCAAACCGCTGGCACGAGAACAGCAAGGCTTAGCTCGAGCACAAGTCCCACAGGACTGCACAAATGACCGCACATCCCTTGACAAGGAAGGCCACCAAAAGGACCTGGCCACCAGATCTCTGGTGCCAAAAATTCCCGGGTGACCTGCCAACACCGAGGAATGAACCTCGGAAATGACTCTGCTGGTCCACTTATCCGGGACAAACAGTCTGTCAGGTGGACAAGACTCAGGCCTATCAGCCTGAAATCTCTGCAACACACGTCGCAGATCCGGAGAAATAGCTGACAAGATAACTCCATCTTTAAGAATACCAACAGGATCAGCGACTCCAGGAGCATCAGGCACAAAGCTCCTAGAAAGAGCATCGGCCTTCACATTCTTTGAACCTGGTAAATACGAGACAACAAAATCAAAGCGGGAGAAAAACAATGACCAGCGGGCCTGTCTCGGATTAAGGCGTTTAGCAGACTCGAGATACATCAGATTTTTGTGATCAGTCAAGACCACCACACGATGCTTAGCACCCTCGAGCCAATGACGCCACTCCTCAAATGCCCACTTCATGGCCAACAACTCCCGATTGCCCACATCATAATTTCGCTCGGCAGGCGAAAACTTCCTAGAGAAAAAGGCACAAGGTTTCATAACAGAGCAACCAGGGCCTCTCTGCGACAAAACGGCCCCTGCCCCAATCTCCGAAGCATCCACCTCAACCTGAAAGGGAAGTGAGACGTCAGGCTGGCACAAAACAGGCGCCGAAGTAAACCGGCGTTTCAACTCCTGGAAAGCCTCCACGGCAGCAGGAGCCCAGTTAGCTACATCGGAGCCCTTCTTGGTCATATCCGTCAAAGGTTTCACAATGCTAGAAAAATTAGCGATAAAACGACGGTAGAAGTTAGCGAAGCCCAAGAACTTCTGAAGACTCTTAACTGACGAGGGCTGAGTCCAATCAAGAATAGCTCGGACCTTGACTGGGTCCATCTCCACAGCAGAAGGGGAAAAAATGAACCCCAAAAAGGGAACCTTCTGTACACCAAAGAGACACTTTGAGCCCTTGACAAACAAAGAATTTTCACGCAAAATTTTAAAGACCAACCTGACCTGCTCCACATGCGAATCCCAATTATCAGAAAAAAACAAAATATCATCCAGATAAACAATCAAAAATTTATCCAGATACTTCCGGAAAATGTCATGCATAAAGGACTGAAAAACTGAAGGCGCATTGGAGAGCCCAAAAGGCATCACCAAGTACTCAAAATGACCTTCGGGCGTATTGAATGCGGTTTTCCATTCATCACCTTGCTTAATGCGCACAAGGTTGTACGCACCACGAAGGTCTATCTTGGTGAACCACTTGGCACCCTTAATCCGGGCAAACAAGTCAGACAACAGCGGTAAAGGATACTGAAATTTGACAGTGATCTTATTCAAAAGCCGATAATCAATACAAGGTCTCAAAGATCCGTCCTTTTTTGCCACAAAAAAGAATCCCGCACCAAGAGGGGAAGAAGACGGACGAATATGTCCTTTTTCCAGAGACTCCTTGATATATGAACGCATAGCGGTATGTTCAGGTACCGACAGATTAAACAGTCTTCCCTTAGGAAATTTACTGCCTGGGATCAAATCTATAGCACAGTCACAGTCCCTATGAGGAGGCAGTGCACTGGACTCAGACTCACTGAAGACATCCTGATAATCAGACAAATACTCCGGAACTTCCGAAGGCGTAGAAGAAGCAATAGACACAGGCAGGGAATCCTCATGAATACCACGACAGCCCCAACTTGAGACTGACATAGCCTTCCAGTCCAGGACTGGATTATGGGTCTGTAACCATGGCAGCCCTAAAACAACCAAATCATGCATTTTATGTAAAACCAGGAAACGTATCACCTCGCGGTGTTCAGGAGTCATGCACATGGTAACCTGAGTCCAATACTGCGGTTTATTTGCTGCCAATGGTGTAGCATCAATACCCCTAAGAGGAATAGGATTTTCTAATGGTTCAAGAGTAAATCCACAGCGCTTAGCAAATGAGAGATCCATGAGACTCAGGGCAGCACCTGAATCTACAAACGCCATGACAGGATAAGATGACAGTGAGCAAATCAAAGTTACAGACAGAATAAATTTAGGTTGCAAATTACCAACGGTGACAGGACTAACAACCTTAGCTATACGTTTAGAGCATGCTGAGATAACATGTGTAGAATCACCACAGTAGTAGCACAAGCCATTCCGGCGTCTATGAATTTTCCGCTCATTTCTAGTCAGGATTCTATCACATTGCATTAAATCAGGTGTCTGTTCAGACAACACCATGAGGGAATTTGCGGTTTTTCTATCACATTGCACCGAATTAGGTGTCTGTTCAGACAACACCATGAGGGAATTTGCGGTTTTGCGCTCCCGCAACCGCCGGTCAATTTGAATAGCCAGTGCCATAGTATCATTCAGACCTGTGGGAATGGGAAAACCCACCATAACATTCTTAATGGCTTCAGAAAGGCCATTTCTAAAATTAGCGGCCAGTGCACACTCGTTCCAATGTGTCAGCACGGACCATTTCCGAAATTTTTGGCAATACACTTCAGCCTCGTCCTGCCCCTGAGACATAGCCAGCAAGGACTTTTCTGCCTGAATCTCAAGATTGGGTTCCTCATAAAGTAAACCGAGCGCCAGAAAAAACGCATCAAGATCAGCCAATGCCGGATCTCCTGGCGCCAGCGAAAAAGCCCAATCCTGAGGGTCGCCCCGTAAGAACGAAATCACAATTTTTACTTGCTGAGTAGAATCTCCAGATGAACAGGGTCTCAGGGACAAAAACAATTTACAATTATTCACGAAATTCCTAAACTTAAACCTGTCTCCGGAAAACAGTTCAGGAATCGGTATTTTAGGTTCTGACCTAGGATTTCTGATAACATAGTCTTGTATGCCCTGCACACGAGTAGCCAGCTGGTCCACACTTGTAATCAAGGTCTGGACATTCATGTCTGCAGCAAGCATAGCCACTCTGAGGTAAAGGGGAAGGAGAAAAAAAAAACTCAGAATCTTCTTTCTTATAATCCCTCTTCTGCAATGCATTAAACATTTAATACTGGCCTGGCAAACTGTTATGACCCCAATGGCGAGGGTCTCAGAGGAACGTGGAAGTCTGCAGAATACAAAAATCCAGCTCATAGGGCAGTGGTAACTGGGTTGACCATATATCTACTCCTAACGCCAACACTAGAAGTAGCCGGGGATCATTCCTACGTTGATTCTAGATGACACGCGCCAGCCGGAGAATCTAGCTACCCCTAGTAGAGGAAAACAAAGACCTTTCTTGCCTCCAGAGAAGGGGACCCCAAAGCTGGATAGAAGCCCCCCACAAATAATGACGGTGAGGTAAGAGGAAATGACAAACACAGAAATGAACCAGGTTTAGCACAGAGAGGCCCGCTTACTGATAGCAGAATTAAGAAAGGTAACTTATATGGTCAACCAAAACCCTATCAAAATCCACACTGGAAATTCAAGAACCCCCGAACCGTCTAACGGTCCGGGGGGAGAACACCAGCCCCCTAGAGCTTCCAGCAAAGGTCAGGACACAGATTTGGAACAAGCTGGACAAAAATACAAAACCAAAACAAATAGCAAAAAGCAAAAGGCAGACTTAGCTGATATAACTGGAACCAGGATCAGTAGACAAGAGCACAGCAGACTAGCTCTGATAACTACGTTGCCAGGCATTGAACTGAAGGTCCAGGGTGCTTATATAGCAACACCCCTAACTAACGACCCAGGTGCGGATAAAAGGAATGACAGAAAAACCAGAGTCAAAAAACCAGTAACCACTAGAGGGAGCAAAAAGCAAATTCACAACATCCGGCCACCGACTGTTGTCCCTCAGAAGGATGTTGCCTAGATCTTACAGCACGACTCCTTCTGGTTCTATCACTTCTTTGCTGTGTCCCCGTTGCTCACTGGTTTGTGCTATTCTTAGGAGTCTGCCAGGATCCCATCCCTGACAGGTCCTCTCTCTAGCTCTTCCCAGTTACTTCTCCCTGTCTTCCTGTCCAACCCCCAGTTTTACCAGAGTGTGAGGAGTGGCCTATTAGATAGAACCACTCCCCCTGGTGGCCGGAGTGTGAAGTGTAATGTGAGTGTTACCTGATCAGGTGAACTCCTTTAGTGCAATCAGACGTAACATCACTCCCCTTAGCGGCAGAGCGATGTTACTGCAACGACCAGGACTCTGGGGCGCTGCACTAGCATTATTGCTACTATACATATTGGTAATATTTGATTAAGGACCGGTAGTAGTTGCCATATTGCATTATTATTATTGCGGTATTATTTATTATCATTATTTATTCTTATAAAATGGTATTATTGGAAATATAGGTCTTGTAGTAAATCACAATTTCCTTGAGGTAGGGTAATATAAATAATAGAGACCCCAACCTAGGGAAGGGCACAAAGCTGACATGGGCCTGTTTGCTTTCAAATGCCAGGGCTGAATTTTAATCCCAGTCCGTCTCGTCACCCTTTCCATTTAGACGGAAAGCTTTTAAGCTTTTATGATCAGGGAGTTGTTTATTTAGTTTACCATTTTAATTCTGCGTAATTTCTTTAAATGTAAAATTCTGTGAAATATGCAGATGCTATTTAAATTAGGATTACTAAAGAGATACAAGTATATCAGATTTTGGCTTCTTGAGTTCAGCCGTATATATTTAACTTTGAAATGCTCCGGCATTTCAGAGAAAAACATAGTTTATTGGTCACTGGGGACAGAGCACCATGGGAGACTGGCAGGTCCCCTGCAGCTTTTTTCCACCCTCTACCCTGGTGTAACAAGTCTCTCCCTATACATGCACGTAGGGAGAGTCCTGTAACTGGCAATAGGCATGGAGAAGCCATAAATGTGTCTGACTAGTTTCCCGTGGGTCTCCTTCCTTGTTGGGCAGCATATTTCAGCTGTCAGGTTCCCTTTAATATAATTGTTTTTAAAGCAGCTGTATTAGGAGAAAATTTAGTTTATGCCATTTGCTTTATATTTGGATGCGAGTACAAGCATTTTCTGGAGCATTGTATGCATATGAACAGTACTTCAGGGGCACGAATACTTAGCATTTGGCTGGTGTCACACTTGCAACTGCAATTTGGGAAACTCATGCGAGTCTCTAGCCTCAATACCTGGCACTGCCGCCGGCACTCGGGACCAGAGTGTGTGGCTGCATGTATCTCTATGTAGCTGAACGCTCCGGTCCGAACCACTGGCGGCAGTGCCGGGTATTGAGGCGAGAAACTCACGTGATTTTCTCGCATTGCAGTTGCAAGTGTGATACCGGCCTTTGCCTGAGAATCATCTCTCTTGACACTGCCTGCCATTCAGATGCACTCTTGGCTCGACAGAGCTTTTATGTTTTAATTGAGGATAGAGAATATTAAAATTATTAAAATTAAACCTGCCTGATCATTTTTTCCCCCATATCATCTTTGGTGCAGTTAGGGTACACTTTTTGGATCTTTGATAATCTTTGGTGTTCTCCAAACACAAAGAGCTATAAATAATCATGTAATAGATTACTCATAGATATATTCAAGTGCCGGGAAATTACACCATATTAACCAGTGGAGGTACAGTGTTCTGATGTACTTGACATATGCAGAGGAACATTAAAGCAGAGTACTTAAAAATCACAATTGTTGCACAACAGCTGTTTTCTCCTTCAAAAGCTCTCTGGTGTTAGTTTAATTCGGTAGTAAAAGAACTAAAAAGGCAATCAAAACCTGTCCAGCAGCAAAAAGAAAAATATCCCCAGTAAAAGGCAATGCAAAACATATGTAGCATGCACTGGGAAAGTTCTGCTGATTGTAATGTTTTGTACGAGTTTACATAAAAGTAAGGGAACCGCCACAGCAAAAATGTAATGGACCCTCTATCAGGTACTACTTAACCCCTTACTGACCGAGACAATTTTGAGCTTAATCAATTTTTACAATTCTGACCACTGTCATATTGTAAGGTTATTGCTCTGGAACACTTCAACATTTCCCACTGATTATGAGACAGTTTTTTCATAACATATTGTACATCATGATAGTGGTAAAATTTCTTGAATAAGACGTACGTTTATTTATGAAAAAATAGAAATTTGTCAAAAATTTTGAAAATTTTGTAATTTTCAAACTTTTGTTTTTTGTGCCATTAAATTAGAAAGTTATGTCACATAAAATAGTCAGTAAATAGCATTTCCCACATGTCTACTTACATCAGCACAAGTTTGGAAACAACATAATTTTTTTGTTACGAAGTTATAAGGGTTAAAAGTTGACCAGCGATTTCACATTTTTCCAACAAAATTTACAAAACCATTTATTTTAGGGACCACATCACATTTGAAGTGACTTTGATGGGTCTATATGACAGAAAATACCCAAAAGTAACAGTATTCTGAAAACTGCACCCCTCAAGGTGCTAAAAAACACATTCAATAAGTTTATTAACCCTTCAGGTGCTTCACGAGAACTAAAGCAATGCAGAAGAAAAAAATTAACATTTAACTTTTTTCACTAAAGATGTACTTTAGACCCAAACTTTTTTAGTTTCTCAAGGGTATCAGAAGAAAATAGACCCCACAATTTGTTTTGCAATTCCTCCTGAATACACCAATACCCCATATGTGGGGTTAATCCACTGCTTGGGCGCATGGCAAGGCTAAGAAGGGAGGGTGCGCAGTTTGTCTTTTTTAACACAAAATTGCCTGGAATCGATGGCGGGCACCATGTCGCGCTAGGAGACCCCCTGATGTACCTAAACAGTGGAAAACCCACAATTCTAACTCCAACCCTAAGACAGCCGTAAACTCAACCCTAACCCCAACACACCCATAACCCTAATTACAACCCTAACCCAACACAACCCTAACCCCAATGCAACCCTAAGCCCAACACAACCCCAAACCCAACACAACCCTAACCCCAACATGACCCTAACCCCATCACAACCCTAACCCCAACCCAATCTTAACCCCAACACAATCGTAACCAGAACCCTAACCACAACCCTAACTCCAACCCAACTTTAACCCCAACACAACCTAAACCCTAACGCAACCCTAACTCCAGCTCTAACCGCCAACCCCAACCCAAACCCTAACTGCATAGAATGGAAAAAAAATATTATTTTTATCTAACTAAGGGGATGACAAAGTTGGGTTTTATTTACTATTTTTTTATTTTCATCACTGTGAAAGGGTCTATCACATTGATCAAAATGTACCAATATGAAAAATCTCCTATTGTTGCCGGGTACCAGTTGACAGATCTCGGTGCACCCACCATTTTTTTCCAGAAAGATGACATGGAGGGCCAGGGGATGGAGCAGGAGGATCCGGGGATGGCGGAGATACCGGAGGGTGCTCGGGGGACCCCATTTTACTCTCCTCTGGTATGCTAGATCATGTCAGAGGAGAGAGAAATGAATGAAAAACTGGACTTTTTTGTTGTTGTGACCACCGTTCAGTGAATAACGGCAATCACATGACAGGGGATGGTAAAAAACTGACCTGAATCATGTTCTCTGGGGTCTCGGCCACCCTCAGTAGCCGAGACCCTGGAGATTATTTTCTGATGCTGGGGGGCACTAAACACTTATTTCTCAGCACCGTTAAAAAGCAGCGCTGAGGAATAAATACCCTTGACTTATGGGGTTAATCTGGTTTTGTTTGCTAATGGTTTAGGTCCTATAGGGAAAATCTCCATGTACATATGCTTATCAAACAATAAAATAAGGGAAAAGGCCAACATGGGTCCCCCCTCACCTAGGGCATTGTAGCATGGGCTCACGATATAATACATACAGTGCTTTGAAATGCTTCATGAACTTTTTGATGTATTTTCACGTTACACCCACAAATTTAAATGTACTTTATTTGGATTTTATGTGATATACCAACACAAAGTAGCAAGTTTTTGTGACATGTAAAGGAAATTATACATGGGTTTCTAAATATTTTAAAAATATAAATTTGAAAATTGTGACTCTCATTTGTATTCATATACATACTCGAAGCGTCAGCACATGGTGACTAATGAATACATAAACTCCAATATTGCTATAAAGGATAAAAACGTAAGGTACTTAGCATTTTTTTAAAGAGCTCAAAAGGCATCCAACCACGTCATGGTGTACCTTTGTATATGGATGGTCCCTAACCACTGTAATTCCTACCTCTCAATGTGCCAAACAGGGCCTCATCTGCATTGGAAGTGAAAAGGAAACCAGGCATAGATCACTATTAAAATCTTCTAAGGGAAAGATGGATGAATATTTTTTCCTTTTTTGTAGTACATATGGAAGGCCTCTCCAGGGCTCAGCACCCTTATCCACCCATCTTCCTGTTAACACTTGGCATTGAGCGCTCATTGACTTAAACTGCCTGCTCTAAATTCTGACATTATTTTTCAACCATAATCTAAAATCACCTGGCAAGGCAGTGTTTCCACTTCTCAGTCATCCAATTTTTGCATTATTTCCCCTTTGTAGTCTCTTGACTTTCTGTTTTGCCTAAACAGCATTGGCTATTTTGTGCCTAGCGGCACTAAGGAATTACAAGTTGTGTGTTCAGACATGTTAGTTGCAGTATAGCAATTTTATGAATCCTTTTTTTCATAAGATCCATTCTTTATACCTTCATTGGACACCTGTTGCCAACAAGTTTCCCGCGTTCACAGGATACCGTTTTCCTAGATGCATTTTTTCGATCACGCAACTCTCAGTACACTCTTCACTCTTGACACTACTGCAGAAGAAAACCCACAAGGCTGTTTTTATAAAACTTGTCTGACTAGTTTAGCATCAATGGTCATGCCTTGTTCAAAGTCGCTCAATTTTCCCATTCTAATGTGGATTTACATTGAAATACTGATTAGATGCTAACGGTTTAGCTAATTGTTCTGCAATTCATCTAATATTAAAAGGATTGATAACTGAGGTCCCAAATACATGTTATAAAGCCGGGAATGTGGCGGAAAATACCACCCACCCCCAGACTAGCTCAATCCGCTCCAAAAAATACATGTGAATAAGGAGAACAATAAGGAGCACCGATGAAAATTAAATGAGAAAGATAATTTTATTATAATATATAATAATATATATATAATATAAAAATACCATAATATATCACAAAGTAACAAGCCAACGCCAATTAAATGCAGAAAATCCACCCAAATCACCCCAGGGAGAAACCCCTCATGATCTAATATGTGTCAAAATAACTGATGATCTACACCAGGTAAGCTCAAGCAAAAGAGTAACATGGCCACAGGCTCCCTAAAGAAGCTGAGTATCACTCAATGCCATAATAAATACAAAAATATACACTGTGAATGATCAGAGCTTACCGGTGAGAGGGCATGATCAGGGGGAGGCCGGATGATAGACCCTGACTCGCGTTTCGCGGCAGCACAGTGCCGCTTTCTCAAGGGCATATGAATATGCAGCTGTGATCCATAATAACAAGGATAATATCATGTTTTTATCCATAGTGTGTGGCTGAAGTCCATAATAGATAAAGTGGTGACATGCTATGATTTGCAGGTTCAGAAAAAGGGCGGATGGAGGTCGTAGTAGAACCCAGAAGGTCAAAAGTTACTAGTAATACAAAGTAAACAAGCATTAGGAACAGTAGATTAAAAGACTAAATTAAAAACAGAGCAACAACAAAACCGGCAGAGAACGAGGGGGGGGGGGGGTAGATTGATGGGAGACAGGAAGAAACCAAGCATTAAGCAGCTAAAAAGTGGATGCTATAAGAAAGGGGCAAAACTCAAGCCCTTCGGTGTCATAGTATCCAGCAACACGATCCACCTTGTTTCGGTTTGTGCCAAGAGTTTCTTGTTATCACCTCCTCGGATGCTCATGTGGAGGGCATCAATCCCCCTAACCTGAAATAATTTTGCACCACAACTGTGATTAACTTAATATTAAAAGGATCAGCAATGACACTTGGAGTTAGTGGTCTATGTACTAGCTCTAGTCTCTTCTAGGCTGGACAAATCTGTCCTTGGAAATTAAAAATATGATGGTTTTCATTACAGTGAAAATCAGAACAGGTTGCATAGGGACAACACACATTGGTCTCAAAGTGGTTATGTCTCATGAGTCCAGGTAAGTAGTAGGCTCAAGAATAGTGTTCCCATATTTAATTCATTTATTGTAAAAGGCTTCTTCTACCTGATCTGAATGTCTCCCTTGACAATAATCTGGAATCTGTGTCCTGCAAAAGGAATGGAAATTTGCTGGTCAGAGTATGATGAGGAAGTATTCTAGATGGGTATAATGTAGAATATTATCAGATTTAATACATTAGTCAGTTCTGCAATATATGACTGACATTTAAAATAGCATTATGATGATATATGTAAAATGATCCCGATGGCCTAAGTCAGAATCATGACATTAACTATAGTGAAGGGAGCTAATAGTACATTATTAATAATGTATGCAAATATTTTTTGTGATCCGATTAAAGATTAAAAGTTATTGAATAATTCTAACTGTTCAGCACTGACTGGCAGGGGCATTAGCAAAAGTACTTATTAGTGCTATTGCTGCATAAGAGTTTATCCAATGAAGGATACAAGACCTAGATAACCCAAGAAACTGCCAAGGCCCACTATGCCATGTCTGCAGATGTGTGCACTGCATCAATTGGGGTATGAGAGCTCTCACTCAAAAGATCAAAAGATCGGATTGTGCTCGGACCAATGTTAGTCTATGGAGCCGTGCATACCCATACCCCATGAACTCTTCTACATTTTTTCACGTTACACCCACAAGCTTAAAGGGAACCTGTCAGCTTCTCCCTGTCCACTGACAATGATTGACAAGCTATGGAGAAGTTTAAGACTCATATGACAACAGTACATGGTTCTTAACCAGCTGAAAATAGACGTCTGGATTAAGATTAAATGCTGTGTCGTATAGGCAGAGGCTTGCCAATCAGTGTCAGCTTGCAGGCAGAAGCCACCAGGGAACCGCCTGTATGACTAGTCAATAGCGTTGCTCAGTCCCCCGTGGCTATTAAAAGTATGTTTTTCTCTGAAACACCACAACGTTCAAAGACTAACATACATGGCTGTGACCGTACAGCCAGTGGCTGATACATGCAGCTCATGGTTTGGGCAGCATGAATCAGCTGACAGGTTCCTTTAAATGTGTTTTATTGGGATTTTATTTCATATAACAACACAAAGTAGCAACTATTTGTGAAGTGTAAAGGAAATGATACATGGTTTTCTGATGTTTTTAAAAATATAAATCTGAAAATTGTGATGTGCATTTGTCTTCAGCCCCTGTAGTCCGATACCCCTATATAAATCTTGAGTGAGTAATTGCCTCCAGAAGTCAGATAATTAGTAAATTGAGTCTACCTGTGTGTAATTTATTCTGAGTATAACTGTTCTGTGGAGGCTTCAGAGGTTTGCTTGAAACCATTAGGGATCAAACAGCATCATGAAACCTAAGGATCAAGCTGAACAGGTTAGGGATATACAGTTTTATTAAAAAAAAGTGTTTGCCCCATTCTTATTTCCATTCTTTTGCATGTTTGTCACACTTAAATGTTCCATAGCACCAAACACGTTTAAATATTAGACAAAGATAACACAAGTAGACACAAAATGCAGTTTTAAAATGTAGGTCTTTATTATTAAGGGAAAATAATTAAGGTCAACAGGACCCTGTGGGAAAAGTGAATGCCCATTCTTAAAGCATAAATTAACTGTGGCTGATCATATCTTTGGAAAGCTGAGTTCAAAGTCCCTAGCCACTCCCAGGCCTGATAACTGCCAAAGCTGTTCTCATTCAAGTAATCACTTAAGTAGGACTGGCAAACACTTTTTCACACAATTGTAGCTGTGGAGAACATTAAATCAGGGTTAGGTTATAAAAAAAACTAGGTTATAAAAAAAATAGCCCAAGCTCTGAACACCTCGTGGAGGACTGTTCAATCCATGAGCTAAAAATGGAAGAAGATTGGCACAACTGCAAACCTACCAAGACATGGCCATTCACCTTAGCTGACATCCCAATGTTGTCGCCATGTAGTGTGGGACGTTCTGAGATGTTGTGTCTGCACCAAATTAAATCACAGAGACCAAGTACATGCATTGGAAAGAATCATGCTGACACACTAAGTATCAAAGCAGACCTTCAATTTTTTTCATAATTGTCACTCTATTATATAGGCATTGCCTGGACTTACATGGTAGCAACATAATTGGCTCAGCTTATCTTTGCATACGTGCTGGCATTAGCATATATACATATCATTGGCTAAAGTTAATAGACCCTTTAAGGGTCTATGTGTGATTCCTACTTCTTAAGTTTCACATTCCTATATGTTCTCTCAATGTTTTGTATTTTTTTATCCATGTGAGTTCTAATCTAAAAACACACACTAGCTCCTCCATTTCACAAGGAAGGAGATACACGTATACACAACTAAAATGAAGTCAAGATAGACAAATAAATCCTGCTATCACACAAGCAATGATAGAACTAATTGAATAAGTGGTCAAGAGGCCTATGGTGACTCTGATAGAGCTGCAGAGATCCTCAGTTCAGGTGGGAAAATCTGTCCACAGGACAACTATTAGTTGTATAATCCAGAAATATGGCCTTTATAGAAGAGTGGCAAGAAGAAAGACATTCGTGAAAGCAAGCCATAGCAAGTCTCATTTGCAGTTTGTAAAAAGCCATGTAGGGGACACATCTAGCATTTTGAAGAAGCTGCTGTAGTCAGATGAGAACAAAGTAGAACAATTTTTACTAAATGCAAAATGCTATGTGTGACAGGAAACTAACATGGCACATAAACCTTAAAAACACCATCCCCACCGTCAAACATGTTGGTGGCATCATGCTGTGGGGGTGCTTTTCATCAGCAGGAAAAAAAACTGGTCGGAGTTGATGAGATGATGGAGCTAAATATAGGCCAATCCAGGAGGAAAACCTGTTAGAGGCTGCAAAAGACTTGAGACTGGAGTGTAGGTTCACCTTCCAGCAGCACAACGGCCCTAAACATACTGTGAGAGTTACAATGGAATAATTTAGATAAAAGCATATTCATGTGTTTGAATGGCCTAGTCACAGTCCACACCTAAATCCCATTGAGGATCAGTAAGAAGATTTTAAAATTGCTGTTCACAAATGCTCTCCATCTAATCTAACTGAGATCTAGGTTTCTAAGAAGAACTGGCAAAAATATCAACCTCTAGATTTGCAAAGCTGATAGAGTCATAACCCAAAAGACTTGCAGCAATAATTGCAGGAAAAGGTGGTCCTACAAAGATTTGACTAAGGGGGTCTGAATACAAATGCACATCACAGTTTTCAGATTTATGCATTTTAAAAACATTAGAAAACCTTGTATCATTTCCTTTACACTTCACAATAGTTGCTACCTTGTGTTAATATATCAAATATAATCCCAATAAAACACATTTAAAGGAACCTGTCAGCTGATTCATGCTGCCCAAACCATGAGCTGCATGTATCAGCCACTGGCTGTACGGTCACAGCCATGTATGTTAGTCTTTGAACGTTGTGGTGTTTCAGAGAAAAACATACTTTTAATAGCCACGGGGGACTGAGCAACGCTATTGACTAGTCATACAGGCGGTTCCCTGGGGGCTTCTCTCTGCAAGCTGACACTGATTGGCAAGCCTCTGCCTATACGACACAGCATTTAATCTTAATCCAGATGTCTATTTTCAGCTGGTTAAGAACCATATACTGTTGTCATATGAGTCTTAAATTTCTCCACAGCTTGCCAAACATCGTCAGTGGACAGGGAGAAGCTGCCAGGGGCCCGTCTGGGTAACTAATAAATAGGGCGGTTAGGTTCCACTTATTAAAAGTATGTTTTTCCCTGAAACACCACAACGTTTCAGAGACTAACATACATGGCTGTTATCGTACGTCCTTTACACGTCACGAATAGTTGCTATTTTGTGCTTGCATATCACATACAATTTCAGTAAAATACATTTACGTTTGTGAGTGCAATGTGAAAAAATGTGGAAAAGTTCACAGGGTATGAATACTTTTTCAAGGCATTGTATATTAGCATCCTTGACAGGCCAAGGAAAAGGTAATATATTTTTTTTTTGCATGCTACAGAATATGTTGCCAATATGTGCTCATATAATGTTATAATTTTGTATTCATACAGTATCACACTATGCTGTTCGTCACTTGTAAATTTCTCTTTGAAACATTTCCATGAGAATCACATCAGGGTGAGCTTTTTGGCACGCTATATTGTTTGGATATTTTATCCAACATAATTTCCTTTTAATATTTTCCTTTTTATGTCAGAAGATCAAAGACAAATTCATCTTTTTCAGATGTTCTGCACGATAAGCTTAAGAAATCCCATTAACAGGTTTATTACTTACAACACAAGCAGCTTTTAACTTGAAGGCCATGTTCCCATGTAGCATAAACAAGTTACACTGCGTCTCTTCAGCTGTATTTTCTTGTGCAAGAAATCTGCTTACTCATCCCATTGTGCGTTCAACCCCTTCCCTCTGCAGCCAATTTTTGTTTTTGAACTTTTCTTTTTCCTTGTCAGGGCCGGATTTAAGAGGTGGGTGGCCCGGGGCACATTTTGGAGGGAGGCCCATTTTTCAAGGTGTTGCAAAATGTGATGCAAAAACACAAAATGAAACAAATGCAAGTTTATTTACAAAAATCATTTACGCAGAGTAATTCAGGGAACATAATTCATTTTTTACAATCCAGGCACTTTCCTTGATTTTTGTGCTGCAAAATCACTAATGATGTCACTAAAGTCCAATTCACGCAGTATATCTGACTCGATGCTCATGATGGCCAAATTTACAAGTCATTCCTTCTTCATGGATGTCCTTAGGCTACTTTAACACTAGCGTCGTGCACTGCACGTCGCAATGCGAGGTTGCAGCGCACCAACATATACTGTGCAAGCGCCGCACAACGGGGGCAGCGGATGCCCAAACGCAGGTGGTGAAAAAATGCATGTAAACGCGTGCAAACGCTGCGTTTTTTAGACGCATGCGTTTTTGCATGCGGTAAAAAAATGTGGCGTTTTGCCGCATTTACATGCGTTTCTTCCTGCGTTTGCGTTTTTGAAACGCATGCTGAGAAGTGTGTGACAGCTGCCAATCATCAAAATCAACAAGAAAACACACTATAAATAGAAATAGCTAGAGTTAGGGTTAGGGGTAGAGTTAGGGTTAGGATCCCTAGGGTTAGGGGTAGTGTTAGGTGTTATGGTTCTCAATGGCAAGAGAACATAGCCCAGCAAACATAAGTACTAGCTCTCGGAAGGATGGAAACTAAACTGACCATGAACTAAACCTGCCGCACAACTAACAGTAGCCGGGTAGCGTTGCCTACATTTTTTATCCCTAGACGCCCAGCGCCGGCCGGAGGACTAACTAATCCTGGCAGAGGAAAATATAGTCCTGGCTCACCTCTAGAGAAGTTTCCCCGATAGGCAGACAGAGGCCCCCACATATATTGGCGGTGATTTTAGATGAAATGACAAACGTAGTATGAAAATAGGTTTAGCAAAATTGAGGTCCGCTTACTAGATAGCAGGAAGACAGAAAGGGCACTTTCATGGTCAGCTGAAAACCCTATCAAAATACCATCCTGAAATTACTTTAAGACTCTAGTATTAACTCATAACATCAGAGTGGCAATTTCAGATCACAAGAGCTTTCCAGACACAGAAACGAAACTACAGCAGTGAACTGGAACAAAATGCAAAAACAAACGAGGACTAAAGTCCAACTTAGCTGGGAGTTGTCTAGCAGCAGGAACATGCACAGAAAGGCTTCTGATTACAATGTTGACCGGCATGGAAGTGACAGAGGAGCAAGGTTAAATAGCGACTCCCACATCCTGATGGAAACAGGTGAACAGAGGGGATGATGCACACCAGTTCAATTCCACCAGTGGCCACCGGGGGAGCCCAAAATCCAATCTCACAACAGTACCCCCCCCCTCAAGGAGGGGGCACCGAACCCTCACCAGAACCACCAGGGCGATCAGGATGAGCCCTATGAAAGGCATGGACCAGATCGGAGGCATGAACATCAGAGGCAGTCACCCAAGAATTATCCTCCTGACCGTATCCCTTCCATTTGACCAGATACTGGAGTTTCCGTCTGGAAACACGGGAGTCCAAGATTTTTTCCACAACGTACTCCAACTCGCCCTCAACCAACACCGGAGCAGGAGGCTCAACAGAAGGCACAACCGGTACCTCATACCTGCGCAACAATGACCGATGAAAAACATTATGAATAGAAAAAGATGCAGGGAGGTCCAAACGGAAGGACACAGGGTTAAGAATCTCCAATATCTTGTACGGGCCGATTAACCGAGGCTTAAACTTAGGAGAAGAAACCCTCATAGGGACAAAACGAGAAGACAACCACACCAAGTCCCCAACACAAAGCCGAGGACCAACCCGACGCCGGCGGTTGGCAAAAAGCTGAGTCTTCTCCTGGGACAACTTCAAATTGTCCACTACCTGCCCCCAAATCTGATGCAACCTCTCCACCACAGCATCCACTCCAGGACAATCCGAAGATTCCACCTGACCAGAAGAAAATCGAGGATGAAACCCCGAATTACAGAAAAAAGGAGACACCAAGGTGGCAGAGCTGGCCCGATTATTGAGGGCAAACTCCGCTAAAGGCAAAAAAGCAACCCAATCATCCTGATCTGCAGACACAAAACACCTCAAATATGTCTCCAAGGTCTGATTCGTCCGTTCGGTCTGGCCATTAGTCTGAGGATGGAAAGCAGACGAGAAAGACAAATCTATGCCCATCCTAGCACAGAATGCTCGCCAAAATCTAGACACGAATTGGGTTCCTCTGTCAGAAACGATATTCTCCGGAATACCATGCAAACGGACCACATTTTGAAAAAACAGAGGAACCAACTCGGAAGAAGAAGGCAACTTAGGCAGGGGAACCAAATGGACCATCTTAGAGAAACGGTCACACACCACCCAGATGACAGACATCTTCTGAGAAACAGGAAGATCCAAAATAAAATCCATCGAGATGTGCGTCCAGGGCCTCTTCGGGATAGGCAAGGGCAACAACAATCCACTAGCCCGAGAACAACAAGGCTTGGCCCGAGCACAAACGTCACAAGACTGCACAAAGCCTCGCACATCTCGAGACAGGGAAGGCCACCAGAAGGACCTTGCCACCAAATCCCTGGTACCAAAGATTCCAGGATGACCTGTCAACGCAGAAGAATGAACCTCAGAAATGACTTTACTGGTCCAATCATCAGGAACAAACAGTCTACCAGGTGGGCAACGATCAGGTCTATCCGCCTGAAACTCCTGCAAGGCCCGCCGCAGGTCTGGAGAAACGGCAGACAATATCACTCCATCCTTAAGGATACCTGTAGGTTCAGAGTTACCAGGGGAGTCAGGCTCAAAACTCCTAGAAAGGGCATCCGCCTTAACATTCTTAGAACCCGGCAGGTAGGACACCACAAAATTAAACCGAGAGAAAAACAACGACCAGCGCGCCTGTCTAGGATTCAGGCGTCTGGCGGACTCAAGATAAATTAGATTTTTGTGGTCAGTCAATACCACCACCTGATGTCTAGCCCCCTCAAGCCAATGACGCCACTCCTCAAAAGCCCACTTCATGGCCAAAAGCTCCCGATTCCCAACATCATAATTCCGCTCGGCGGGCGAAAATTTACGCGAGAAAAAGGCACAAGGTCTCATCACGGAACAATCGGAACTTCTCTGCGACAAAACTGCCCCAGCTCCGATTTCAGAAGCGTCGACCTCAACCTGAAAAGGAAGAGCAACATCAGGCTGACGCAACACAGGGGCGGAAGAAAAGCGGCGCTTAAGCTCCCGAAAGGCCTCCACAGCAGCAGGGGACCAATCAGCAACATCAGCACCCTTCTTAGTCAAATCAGTCAATGGTTTAACAACATCAGAAAAACCAGCAATAAATCGACGATAAAAGTTAGCAAAGCCCAAAAATTTCTGAAGACTCTTAAGAGAAGAGGGTTGCGTCCAATCACAAATAGCCTGAACCTTGACAGGATCCATCTCGATGGAAGAGGGGGAAAAAAGTATATCCCAAAAAGGAAATCTTTTGAACCCCAAAAACGCACTTAGAACCCTTCACACACAAGGAATTAGACCGCAAAACCTGAAAAACCCTCCTGACCTGCTGGACATGAGAGTCCCAGTCATCCGAAAAAATCAAAATATCATCCAGATACACAATCATAAATTTATCCAAATAATCACGGAAAATGTCATGCATAAAGGACTGAAAGACTGAAGGGGCATTTGAAAGACCAAAAGGCATCACCAAATACTCAAAGTGGCCCTCGGGCGTATTAAATGCGGTCTTCCACTCATCCCCCTGCTTAATTCGCACCAAATTATACGCCCCACGGAGATCTATCTTAGAGAACCACTTGGCCCCCTTTATGCGAGCAAACAAATCAGTCAGCAGTGGCAACGGATATTGATATTTAACCGTGATTTTATTCAAAAGCCGATAATCAATACACGGTCTCAAAGAGCCATCTTTCTTAGCCACAAAGAAAAAACCGGCTCCTAAGGGAGATGACGAAGGACGAATATGTCCCTTTTCCAAGGACTCCTTTATATATTCTCGCATAGCAGCATGTTCAGGCACAGACAAATTAAATAAACGACCCTTAGGGTATTTACTACCCGGAATCAAATCTATGGCACAATCGCACTCCCGGTGCGGAGGTAATGAACCAAGCTTAGGTTCTTCAAAAACGTCACGATATTCAGTCAAGAATTCAGGAATCTCAGAGGGAATAGATGATGAAATGGAAACCACAGGTACGTCCCCATGCTTCCCCTTACATCCCCAGCTTAACACAGACATAGCTTTCCAGTCAAGGACTGGGTTATGAGATTGCAGCCATGGCAATCCAAGCACCAACACATCATGTAGGTTATACAGCACAAGAAAGCGAATAATCTCCTGATGATCCGGATTAATCCGCATAGTTACTTGTGTCCAGTATTGTGGTTTATTACTAGCCAATGGGGTGGAGTCAATCCCCTTCAGGGGTATAGGAGTTTCAAGAGGCTCCAAATCATACCCACAGCGTTTGGCAAAGGACCAATCCATAAGACTCAAAGCGGCGCCAGAGTCGACATAGGCATCCGCGGTAATAGATGATAAAGAACAAATCAGGGTCACAGATAGAATAAACTTAGACTGTAAAGTGCCAATTGAAACAGACTTATCAAGCTTCTTAGTACGCTTAGAGCATGCTGATATAACATGAGTTGAATCACCGCAATAGAAGCACAACCCATTTTTTCGTCTTAAATTCTGCCGTTCACTTCTGGACAGAATTCTATCACATTGCATATTCTCTGGCGTCTTCTCAGTAGACACCGCCAAATGGTGCACAGGTTTGCGCTCCCGCAGACGCCTATCGATCTGGATAGCCATTGTCATGGACTCATTCAGACCCGCAGGCACAGGGAACCCCACCATAACATCCTTAATGGCATCAGAGAGACCCTCTCTGAAATTCGCCGCCAGGGCGCACTCATTCCACTGAGAAAGCACAGCCCATTTACGGAATTTCTGGCAGTATATTTCAGCTTCGTCTTGCCCCTGAGATAGGGACATCAAGGCCTTTTCCGCCTGAAGCTCTAACTGAGGTTCCTCATAAAGCAACCCCAAGGCCAGAAAAAACGCATCCACATTGAGCAACGCAGGATCCCCTGGAGCCAATGCAAAAGCCCAATCCTGAGGGTCGCCCCGGAGCAAGGAAATCACAATCCTGACCTGCTGAGCAGGATCTCCAGCAGAGCGAGATTTCAGGGACAAAAACAACTTGCAATTATTTTTGAAATTTTGAAAGCAAGATCTATTCCCCGAGAAAAATTCAGGCAAAGGAATTCTAGGTTCAGATATAGGAACATGAACAACAAAATCTTGTAAATTTTGAACTTTCGTGGTGAGATTATTAAAACCTGCAGCTAAACTCTGAATATCCATTTTAAACAGGTGAACACAGAGCCATTCCAGGATTAGAAGGAGACAGAGAGAGAGAAAGGCTGCAATATAGGCAGACTTGCAAGAGATTCAATTACAAGCACACTCAGAACTGAAGGGAAGGGGAAAAAAAAAAAAAAAAAAAATCTTCAGCAGACTTCTCTTTTCTCTCCTTTCTCTGTCAATTAATTTAACCCTTTCGGGCCGGTCAAACTGTTATGGTTCTCAATGGCAAGAGAACATAGCCCAGCAAACATAAGTACTAGCTCTCGGAAGGATGGAAACTAAACTGACCATGAACTAAACCTGCCGCACAACTAACAGTAGCCGGGTAGCGTTGCCTACATTTTTTATCCCTAGACGCCCAGCGCCGGCCGGAGGACTAACTAATCCTGGCAGAGGAAAATATAGTCCTGGCTCACCTCTAGAGAAGTTTCCCCGATAGGCAGACAGAGGCCCCCACATATATTGGCGGTGATTTTAGATGAAATGACAAACGTAGTATGAAAATAGGTTTAGCAAAATTGAGGTCCGCTTACTAGATAGCAGGAAGACAGAAAGGGCACTTTCATGGTCAGCTGAAAACCCTATCAAAATACCATCCTGAAATTACTTTAAGACTCTAGTATTAACTCATAACATCAGAGTGGCAATTTCAGATCACAAGAGCTTTCCAGACACAGAAACGAAACTACAGCAGTGAACTGGAACAAAATGCAAAAACAAACGAGGACTAAAGTCCAACTTAGCTGGGAGTTGTCTAGCAGCAGGAACATGCACAGAAAGGCTTCTGATTACAATGTTGACCGGCATGGAAGTGACAGAGGAGCAAGGTTAAATAGCGACTCCCACATCCTGATGGAAACAGGTGAACAGAGGGGATGATGCACACCAGTTCAATTCCACCAGTGGCCACCGGGGGAGCCCAAAATCCAATCTCACAACAGTTAGGGGTAGGGTTAGGGGTAGGTTTAGGGTTAGGGTTAGGGTTAGGGGTAAGAATCCCTAGGGTTAGGGGTAGTGTTAGGGGTAGGGTTATGGGTAGGGTTAGGGTTAGGGGTAGGGTTAGGGGTAGGGTTAGGGTTAGGGGTAAGGATCCCTAGGGTTAGAGGTAGTGTTAGGGGTAGGGTTAGGGGTAGAGTTAGGGTTTGGATCCCTTTATCACCTTGATGGTGGGGGGTGGCTTATCAGTGTGTATTCTTGTTTTTTTCTATAAAAACGCATGCGTTTTTAACGCAAACAAACGCATGTGCTTAAAAACGCATGCGTTTACATAGAGAGCAATACTTTTTTTGCGGCAAAAAAACGCCTCTAGAAATTACTACATGTTGCATTTCCGCAAAAAAAACGCAAGTATAGAAACGATGCATTCGTTGTCAAATGCAGCAAAACGCATGCAAAAAAACCGCATGCGTTTTTAATGTTAAATATAGGAAAAAAAACGCATGCGTTTTTTTGCGGTAAAACGCCGCGGCAAAAAACGAAAATGTGAAACCAGCCTAACACATGTGGAATTATATACTTAACACAAAAGAGTGAAACAACTGAAATTATGTCTTATATTCTAGGTTCTTCAAAGTAGCCAGCTTTTGCTTTGATGACTGCTTTGCACACTCTTGGCATTCTCTTGATGAGCTTCAAGAGGTAGTCACCGGGAATGGTTTTCACTTCATAGGTGTGCCCTGTCAGGTTTAATAAGTGGGATTTCTTGCCTTATAAATGGGGTTGGGACCATCAGTTGTGTTGTGCAGAAGTCTGGTGGATACACAGCTGATAGTCCTACTGAAAAGACTGCTAGAATTTGTATTATTGTATTGTATTATGGCAAGAAAAAAAACAGCTAAATAAAGAAAAACGAGTGGCCATCATTACTTTAAGAAATGAAGGTCAGTCAGTCCGAAAAGTTTGGAAAACTTTAAAAGTGTCCCCAAGTGCAGTGGCAAAAACCATCAAGCGCTACAAAGAAACTAGCTCACATGAGGACAGCCCCAGGAAAGGAAGACCAAGAATCACCTCTGCTTCTGAGGATAAGTTTTTCCGAGTCACCAACCTCAGAAATCGCAGGTTAACAGCAGCTCAGATTAGAAACCAGGTCAATGCCACAGAGTTCTAGCAGCAGACACATCTCTACAACAACTGTTAAGGTTAAAAGGAGACTTTGTGCAGCAGGCCTTCATGGTAAAATAGCTGCTAGGAAACCACTGCTAAGGACAGGCAGCAAGCAGAAGAGACTTGTTTGGGCTACAGAACACAAGGAATGGACATTAGACCAATGGAAATCGGTGCGTTGGTCTGATGAGTCCAAATTTGAGATCTTTGGTTCCAACCACCGTGTCTTTGTGCGATGCAGAAAAGGTGAACGGATGGACTCTACATGCCTGGTTCCCACCGTGAAGCATGGAGGAGGAGGTGTGATGGTGTGGGGGTGCTTTGCTAGTGACACTGATGGGGATTTATTCAAAATTGAAGGCATACTGAACCAGCATGGCTACCACAGCATCTTGCAGCGGCATGCTATTCCATCCGGTTTGCATTTAGTTGGACCATCATTTATTTTTCAACAAGACAATGACCCCAAACACACCTCCAGGCTGTGTGTGCTTGGGAGTGGAGCTTCGGTTACCAGGGGTGATGTCATAGAGGTTACATCCAGTCACTGAGTTCAGTTCCCAGCCAGGCTGAACTGCGATCAGATCCCTGCTAGCACTGTGAGCATTCAGGGCTCACGGTGCTAGCGGGGATCTCACAGAAGTCATGGCAGCTCAGCCTGGCTGGGAACGGAGCTCAGTGACCAGTAGGGTTGAGCGACCTTGACCTTTTTAGGGTCGACTCATGTTTTGCGAAACCCGACATTTTGAAAAGTCGAGTCGGGCGAAATCGGACGATTACTGCGAAAAGTCGAGGATCGGCCGGAACACGAAACCCTATGCACGTCAATGGGGATATTTTTTTTTTTTCTCTCTCTCTCTCTCTCTCTCTCTCTCTCTCTCTCTCTCTCCCCCTCCGTCCCATATTCCCCTCCGTCCCAGCACAGAAAATCTCGTGTTACACATTGCAAATCCCTACTGCGCACAAGCGATAAAATGATGATAGCCGTGCACGCCCCTAACCCCTATGTCATCACTCTGCCCACACTCCTTCATTGGCTGAAAAAATGGCGCTAAACGCGTCATACGAAACGCGACTTTGGCGCCAAGATCGCGTACCGCATGGCCGACCCCACACAGGGATCGGGTCGGGTTTCATGAGACGCCGACTTTGCCAAAAGTCGGCGAATAATGAAAATGAACAATCCGTTTCGCTCAACCCCAGTGACCAGTAGTAGCCTCTATGATGTCACCCTCAGTCACTGAAGCTCCGCTCCCAAGCAGCTCATTCACCAGTGCTTTTCAGCCGGGATGATCGCATCTTGGCACCATCCAGGTTGAAAACGGTATATCCCCAAGAAATGTTACTGCGTGGGACACAACGATGAACAGGTATGGTATATTGTTGCTTTATTATTTTACTTTTATATTAGATCAAAGGCTTCGTTTGGATTAGGAATAAAAATAAAAATGTTAAACTGTGTTTTGTTTTTATTTAAAATAAAAGACTTTATTCCTGCTGTGTCTTTATTTACCATACAACTATAGGATTACCGGTGATATCAACCCCACAACTATTAGCCCACTTGCCACTGCTACAGGGCAAGTGGGAAGACTCGGGCAAAGTGCCAGAATTGGCGCATTTGATAGAGGTGCCTTTTCTGGACAGCTGCGGGCTGCTATTGTTAGGCTGGAGGGGTCAATATCCAAGGCTCCTTACCAGCCTGAGAATACCAGCCCACAGCTGTGAGCTTTAGCAAGGCTGGTTGTCAAAAATGGGGGGACCCCACAACATTTTTTTGTAAACATTTATTTAAATAATTAAAAAATTTAGCATGGGGACCGCTCTATTCTTGATATCCAACCTTGCTGAAGCTGACAGCTGAGGGTTTCAGCCCCCAGCTGTGAGTTTTGTCTGGCTGGTTATTAAAAATAGGGGGAATCCACGCTTCTTTTTTTTAAATTACCATATTAATTTACAGCGCAGGAGCTGCAGATGAATACTCTCATCCACCGCTCCTGCTGTCTCTGTTATTAGCAGCAGCAGGGGTAGGCTCATGGGAGTAATAGCCCCATCAACTGTCGCCTGCTGTCTCTTTTATTACTTAAATGTAACTCTCATCATTGTCCCCTGGTCTTGCCGATCGCCAACAGAGCAGGGAATAATGAGGAGAGCTGTGTTCAGCACCCGGCGCCGGAGAACAGCACTTACTATAATGCTTCTTCCCCGGCGCCGATGCGTGTGACATGCATGACATCCATGTGTGTTATGTGTATGCACGTGTGCGGGACATTTTAAGGCCTGTGCTGGCATTACAAATGGACATGTCAGTGTGTTTTGCCCACGGACACATGGTCCGTTGAAATACACTGATATGTGCACAGACCCATTCACTTGAATAAGTAAATAGCGCTCCGTTCCTCCCGAGTCTCTCCGTATGGCTAAGTAGCACTGTACAGCCACATATGGGTATTGCCACATTCAGTAGAAATGGTGGAACAAATTTTGTTGCCATTTTTCCCTTGTGTGAAATCGTAAAATCTTTTGCTGAAGCAAAATTTTGGTGGTAAAACTGTAGTTAATTTGTCCTCACTGCCCAATGGTATAAAATTCCGTGACATACCCATGGTGTCAATATGATCACTGCACCCCTAGATGAATTCATTGAGAGATGTAGTTCGAAAAATGGGGTCACATATGGGGGGTTCTGCTGTTTTGGCACCTCATGGGCTCTTCCAGTGGGTCATGGCACCTGCAAACCATAACAGTAAAATCTGGTGTTTCTTCCCTTCTGAGCTCTGCCATGGGCCTAAACAGTGTTTTATCCCTACATATGGGGTATCAGCGTACTCAGAACAAATTTCACAACAACATTTCGGGTCCAATTTCTTCTGTTACCCTTGTGAAAATAAAAAGTTGGGGTAAAAATATCATTTTTGTGAAAAAAATATGATTTTTTATTTTTACGTTTCTATGTTATAATCTTCTGTGAAGATTTAAACATTGAAAAAATTCCTGTGAAGCAGCTGAAGGGTTAAAAACATCTTGAATGTGGTTTTCAGCACCTTGAGGGGTGCAGTTTTTAGAATGATGTCATTTTTGGGTATTTTCTGTTATATTGACCCCTCCTAAATTCACTTCAAATGTGAGGTGGTACCTAAAAAAAATGGTGTTGTAAAAATGAGAAATCACTGTTTAACTTTTAACCCTTATAACTTCCTAAGTCTACATTCACATTTGCGGTCTGCGCCGCAGCGTCGGGCGCCGCAGCGTCGCCGCATGCGTCATGCGCCCCTATATTTAACAAGGGGGTGCATGGACATGCGTTGCACTTGCGTTTTGCGACGCATGCGTCACTGCGGCGCACGCGTCCGGGCGCAGAGGACGCAGCAAGTTGCATTTTTGCTGCATCCAAAATCAACCAAAAAAAGGACGCATGCGGCGCAAAACGCAGCGTTGTGCATGCGTTTTGCTGCATTTTTGTTTGCGTTGTGCGTTTCGTCGCCGACGCTGCGGCGCACAACGCAAATGTGAACGTAGCCTAACAATGAAAAATTTTGGTTCCAAAATTGTGCTTATGTAACATGGACATATGGGTAATGTTATTTATTAACTATTTTATGTGACATACTTCTCTGTTTTAAGGGCATAAAAATTCAAATTTAGAAAATTGCTAAATTTTCTAAATTTTCACCAAACGTGTTTTTTACACAAATAAACTGAAGTTATATTAAAGAAATTTTACCACTATCGTGAAGGACTATATGTCATGAAAAAACATTTTCAAAATCGCCATGCTCCGTTGAAGCGTTCCAGAATTATTACCTCATAAAGGGACAGTGGTCAGAATTGTAAAAATTGGCTTGGTCATTAACATGCAATGCAAACCACCCTTGTGGTAAAGGGGTTAAGGTTACTGAAGTTCCCAGCTGCTGGGACACCTGGAGGCTGTGAACTAAGGTTACCAGAGTTCACAGCCTCCAGGTTTAATGGCCGCTTGGAATTCCAATAACCTTAAAGTCTCTTTTAAAGACTCCTTTCAGGTATGCTAAATAGTTGAGAGCCAAATTTCTGTAGGAAATAGCCAAGATGATTGTCTATAAAATGATGACAGTGTTATGTTCGAAGCAGTAGTGAATGATGAAACATGGAGCCTGAAAGTCAAAAATCAAAACATTGTTACCCTTTTGCTCATCAGTGTAGATTCTCTCCTCCCTAGATTTCTATTTAATGGAAGTTCCAAATGCCAAGAGAAACATTTCACACCACATTATATAAATGCACTTTCCCTATGAATCAGAAAGGAAGTGGGTTAGCAGATGTTGCTGTTTATTTTTTAAGTCTTGCTGTGACTTATGCTTACTTTCTCTTGACCTTCTAGGCTCCGCATATATACACTGTGAGGGATAAAATACCCAAAGAAGCCCTGAAGCTTAATTCAAAGTATCTCAGTTTTTTTTACCCAAGAAAGCTAGCCTGTCTTAATATGCTACTTGTGCTTATTAATGTAACATCATTGCTGATTTATGAAGATTACGTTTCATTATTGTGAGTCTTGAATGTTGTTTATAAAAATGTTAAAATATCATTCCAGAATACTTAAGGAGATTTAGGTCTATGAGCAGAATTGCGAGATTTAGTGCCATAAAATCAGTTAGAGTGGATGCTGATTTTTTGTCTTTGAATTAGTAAATGTTTTCATATAGTAAAAATTTAATATGTCCACTGATAAGACAAAGTTACATGATACAGATATTGATATAAACAAGAGGTTAGACTATGTGTAAGTAATATTAGCAGTTATGACTGTAATGTTGGAGTAAAAGCTGTAGATTTATGCTGAAAAGTGCTGTGTTGAGCAGACAGCAGGTGATGCTGTGTTAACTGTTAAGTTTGTTAATGTTGCAGTTTCTCTTGACAATTGCGACACCTGATTCTATCATCTGTGACCCACGGGACACCGTAGCTCCAGACAGATCCTCAGGATATCAGAGAGCAGGAATAGTGCGCCGCACCTCTAAAAGGGAATCTGTCAGCGAGTTTTTACTACCTCATCAGAGAGCAGCGTGTGTTAAGCAAAGAGACACTAGATGCAATGATGTATCACTTAGTTAGTTTATTGGGTGCAGCAGTTGTGACACAATCAGATTTCTTAAATGCAGCATGAAACAGATCTGCAAAAGCTGCCCCTACCCACAGAAGGCTCTCTATGTACAATGTCTATAAGCAGTAAGCTGTCTATCATAGGAGGGGGCGTGGGCGGACTAGGTCTCACACACAGATGTAGCTGCTGTAATCCAAGCAATGATGTTCAAGTGATAAAACCTGATAAGTGACACATCGCTGAATTCAGTGCTTTGAACCCTATCTCATGCTGCCCTCAGACTAAGACTACATAGCAAAAACTTTCTGACAGATTCCCTTTAATAACATCACATCAGAATAGTGTGTTTAATAAGTATTAAAAACTCTTAATAAGGAAGAAAGAGAGACTCTATGATCTCTCCATAATAATGATGATATAGTCATAAGGTCTGCCTATAAAGGGAAGGTATAGTAATTAAAAATTACACTGAATACTGTAATAAAGCCCTAAAAATTCTTTTCAATTCCACTTACCGTATATACTCGAGTATAAGCCGAGATTTTCAGCCCATTTTTTTTAGGCTGAAAGTGCCCCTCTCGGCTTATACTCGAGTCATTGTCCCAGGGAGTCAGAGGGGGAGCGGCAGGAATCGGTGACTGTCACATCATACTCACCCCCTCCTGGCACAGTCTCTGCACTTCCCTGCTTCTCAGATGGTCTCTGGCGCTGGCAGCTCTTCCTGTGTTAAGTGGTCACATGGTACCGCTCACTAAAGTAATGAATATGCGCACGACTCCACTCCTAAAGGCATGGAGCTCATATTCATTACTTTAATGAGCGGTACCATGTGACCACTCAGCACTGGAAGGAGCTGTTGCCCCGGGACAATGGAGAAGCAGGGAAGTGCAGAGACCGCGCCAGGAGGGTGAGTATGACGGGGAAGGGTAAGCCATGTGATCTTCACCTGTCCCCGTTCCACCGCCTTGCTGTGTTTTCCGCATCCTCTGGCTGTGACATTCATGTCAGAGGGCACGATGATGTGGTTAGTGCACGTACCACCCTCTGCCTGAACAGTCACAGAGAGACGGAAGACAGAGCAGCGAGCAGTGGTGGAACGGGGACAGGTGAATATCGCAAGTGGCGGGGGCCTGAGCCAGCGGCAACACTGGCACCTGGCCCCCAGTGACGAGAGGTGAGTATGTAATTTTTTTTCAACGCAGCAGCAGCATATGAAGCCCATCATTAACTTTATGGAATATTATATGGGGCTCCTGATTCAATATGGATATTCAAAAACGTTTAACCTACTGATGTCTCAATTCATTTTACTTTTATTGGTATCTATTTTTATTTTTGAAATTTACCAGCAGCTGCTGCATTTCCCACCCTAGGCTTATATTCGGGTCAATAAGTTTTCCCAGTTTTTTGTGGCAAAATTAGGGGGGTCGGCTTATACTCGGGTCAGCTTGTACTCGGGTATATACGGTACTATCATATTATCACAACACAGCCCCTCTGAAATGCTATCCTAAAATATGAAGCATTTATAAACAAGGCTATGTCTCTAAATATTCTCACTAACCAAGACAAATAAATTCCTCACTGTAAAAACAAACCCACTACCCCTTTTTAAAAATTTGCCTAAAATTCATACAGACTTAAAAAATCTTCCATGTCGTCTTATTGTTTCAGTAATAGGATCACTCACTAGCAAAATGTCCGCTTACAATGATAAAATGAAGTAAATTATGTTCTTGATCTTTCCAGTCATCACAGAGATTGCACACATCTAGTAGGGTTATTGCATGTATAAATTAAAGGATGTGACTCCCATGTATTTCTAACCATGGTTGTCTCCTCCCTCTATTTGAATATTTCACATGAGATTGACTTGAATTGTTTTAATAATTTTTTACCACAAGATGCAAAAACTCCTTTGAACCAAAAGAATTTTGTCCTTGCAAATCTTTCATTCATTTTACACAATAATTATTTTACTTTTCTGGACAAACATTATCACCAAATAAGGGGCACTGCGATGGGCTTGAAAGTAGCATCTATGTATGCAAATTTATTCATGGCTATTTTTTAAGACATTTTTATGTATAACTGTTTTTTTTATGGAAATATACTGTACAAACATTTTATTGGTGACCTCTTTATTATATGGGACAATTACGATAATGATTTTCAATCCTTTGTCACTTGGATAAACTTGGTGTCTTTCGTTTTCTCCCATTATTAGTAAATCTAGTATTGACTTTTTGGATTATACTGTATTTCATTTAGACCAGCAGGTAGCAGATTATTATTATTATTATTATTTATTATTATAGTGCCATTTATTACATGGCACTTTACATTTGAGGAGGGGTATACATAATAAAAAACAGGTACAATAATCTTAATCAATACAAGTCACGACTGGTACAGGAGAAGAGACAACCCTGCCTATGAAGGCTCACAATCTACAAATCAACTGATTCTAGGTTATACGGGTACTTTTGTTAAAAATGCGTGTCTCACATGCCTTACCATGTAACCCGATGCCAATCACCCGATGAATGATTTTTTTTGTGCAGCATAAATGATCATACGACTTTTCATCCTGTGTAAATAGGACTGCCGAGAATTATTGCAGTCTATGTGCAATACGCCATGTAACCCCTTAACGACTGCCGATACGCTTTTTAAAGGCAGCAGTTAAGGGTAATTATGCCTCAGCGCCGCTTTTTAACTGCGCTTATAAATAAGTGTATAACACCCCCAGCGTCGGAATTTCTCTGGGGTCTCGGCTACCAGGAGTAGCTGAGACCCCGGAGAACATGATTCGGGTCGTTTTTTACCGACCCCAGTATTGCGACCACAAAAAAAGTCCGATTTCTCATTTAATTTCTCTCTCCTCTGATGTGATCGCACATCATTTACTGTAGTCTGCCTGTGGCCAATAGCCATTCAAACAACAGAAAAGTTTACCGATTGGTGGTCGTATCGTGCTGCCAGTCAGTCCATGTAAATGGACCCTAACAGAAGGTTTTATAGTAGATTTCTTCATGACTATTAGGCTAATTTTTGGTGTTTGCTAGTACATCAATTCCTCTAAGGTCTTGCTCAGGCTGATGCTCCTATTAATGTTGCAGTGGTCAATTGTGTGATATGTGCTTTGGACTATGCCGACTGCTCAGAGCTGCACCCCAAGACTGATTTCAGACATCTTGCTTCATTCCAATCTATAGAGGAAGTTACTGGCTGTGACTAAATATAGGAGTGCGACAGGGGTAAAGCCAAGAAAAAGCAGAAAAGGCATGTGATCAGCAAAGTGGAACCAACAGGTGACAGCCATTTGCCAGGGGCAGAGAAACCAACAAACTATTTTCATTAGCAAGAAAATTTCTATACAGGGCTTTGGTAGGAAACTGAATCTTTGCCTTGGGTGAAAGAAAACAAAGTTAGTTCTCTAAAATGAGGAATAATGATGCATGCACTTGGCAATGAGGTTGTCTATGACTCAGAAAAAAAAAAAGTACAAAAATCTGGGACTGTTGTAGAACAAAAAAAATGGATAATTAAGAGTGTGAGTTCTTCAATGTAATAAATTGTATGAATAAAGGTAATCCTCACACTTTGTTGTCACTAGTGACAAATTGTATATTTTAAAGTAAGAAAGGGAAGAGATAAAGATGGAAAGCAATAAGAGTATGGGTTATAAGATGTAACATTTATTATCTGGTAATTAAAATATACATAAATTATTTAGTGCATAATATTTTCCATTCTATCATTCCAACTCTCTCATCTTACCAGCTCCGCTATAGTGATGTTTCACTTGTCCTGCAGTCAATCAGTGTTGAAGTCAATAATAGGCTGCAATGGTCACAGGCACATGTATAGACTGTAAAACAAGTGAATACAATGTAAATGCTTGGTAAAGGGAATCTGTCACAAGGCTATTGTTACCCTATCAGAGAGCAGCATGATATAGAGGCACATAAAAAAAATAAAGATTATACCCTGATTCCAGCTATGCATCACTCGCTGGGCTCCTTGCTGTTTTATTTGCTGTAAATTTAGCAGTTCTATGAATGCTGAGCTCTGTATATCCCAGCCCACAACACTGATTGGCAACTGTCTATGTACAGTGTGCATAGGCAGAAAGCTGCCAATCAGTGGTGGGGGAGGGGTTATACAGAGCTCTTGAATATGCAGGACTGCATGGCTGCAGGTTTACTAATCCTCTACTGATAATCTCCTGCTGATAAAATGGTGAGTTTATAATGATCACAGCAAGCAGCCCAGTAAGTGACACATTGCTGGAATCAGAATTCCTATCTCTATATTATGCTTCTCTCAGATTAGGTGGCAAAAACCTGGTGACAGATTCGCTTTAAGTGACTAGTACCTGAATGAAATACACCAACTAAAGATCAACAAAACCAGTACCAGTATTGTCATGATTTGCATATGTGGTATATTATTATAATGAGGTATATTATTATATAAACAGATTCACAACAAATTGAGTATACAGGTGAAAAAATGGAAAACCTCATTAAAGTAATTAAACTAGTTTTCAAGGCCTATCTGAGAAAATATCTGTAAACTCAGAGAAGATGGAGAAAGATCATTCTGTTGGACTTATGGTCCATTTAAAGGTATAGTCGTAACTAGCAACAGATAGAGTTGCACAATATTCACAGTTGTCATTTATTATGTGATAGGTTTAAAAATAAATATTGGTCTAATGAAAACATTTGCATTTTTATTGTACTTCCAGCCACAGCAATTACACATTTAAAGAGCAGTTTCTGGTGTTAGACAATAGCCCAAGAAGACAATAGACGAGCATTAAGTCCAGATGTAGAGGTTCAGAGCTATTATGGAATATTTGGCAGTGGTGACAATAATTTATTAGCTCTTCATGTATTCTATAAATCGTGATATTTGGACTTTCTCATGCTGCCAAACTTCTGGAAAGTCATGAATGTTTTGTTAAAGGTCTGGTGTCTGGTGATTTTTTATTTTTTCATTTTTAAACGATAGAATAGATGCAGACTACCATATAACAGAGTGAGATCCTTCTAGCTCTTTAGGGATCGTCTGACATTTGGTGTTTTCAGTGTAATGAAAAAGTTATTTAAACATTAATTTGTGAACCATAATGGTCTCCTGAGGATAATGCAATAAAACGGTCATGGTATGTTGTATGGACCATATGTGCTGTTTATTGAAGACATCTGTGAATGGTCAGAGGCTAACTTTGCAAAAAACTATACTCTAAAGCAGTTTTAAAGTAACAAAGATCTCCTATTTACCAACTTATGTTAGAAGGCATGAATAAAATATAGTGCATCTGTTGAAAATCGACATTAAAGGAGTAGTCTTGAGAGACGTTTATGGCATATCATGTCTCCAGGATGGTAATCCTTCAGTTTTTCATTCTCCCTAGTATCCGACGACCAGTGAGTAGAGAGGCAGCAATGCATGTGCCGACTTTCTCTTCATTGCAATGGCAGTTCTGAATATGTCTGAAAATATTTGCTTGGATATACAGTATTCAAAACTCCTATAAAGTAATGAAGATAATAATTAACCATCCCATTCATCTCTACCTCACCACTCACTGGTGGGTGAATGCTAGCTGCACCACAAGCTCAACGATACTCATTGTGGTGTGGGACATAGAGGTGCCATTCTTGGATATGTCATATATGTGTCTTTTTAGAAAAGCCCATAGATCTTAACAGTTCATTTACATATTAAGAAAAGTGTGGATAACTCTGGAATAAAACATAAGATTGCAAATACCAAGGTATCATTTTATTCAACTCCCTATGACCTGCATGTCTATATAGATGGCTTAGGAGGGGCAATCCTACTGACAGTTTCCCTTTAATATAATGTACATATTTAGAATGCAGGATGGGCCATTTATATGGATACACCTAAATAAAATGGGAATGGTTGGTGACATCAACTTCCTGTTTGTGGCACATTAGTATATGGGAGGGGGAAAACTTTTCAAGATGGGTGCAGAACATGGCGACCATTTTGAAGTCGGCCATTTTGGATCCAACTTTATTTTTTTCAATGGGAAGAGGGTCATGTGACACATCAAACTTATTAAGAATTTCACAAGAAATTTTTTTTCACAAAAATGATTTTTTCACCCTCAATTTTTTATTTTCCAAAGGGTAACAGGAGAAATTGGACCCCAAAAGTGGTTGTGCAATTTGTCCTGAGTACTCTGATACCCCATATGCCCCATATGTGGAGATAAACCACTGTTTGGGTGCATGGTAGAGCTCGGAAGGGAAGGAGCGCCGTTTGACTTTCCAATGCATAATTGACAGGAATTGAGATGGGACGCCATGTCGCATTTGAAGAGCCCCTGATGTGCCTAAACATTGAAACCCCCCACAGTTTACACCATTTTGGAAAGTAGACCCCCTAAGGAACTTATCTAGATGTGTGGTGAGCACTTTGACCCACCAAGTGCTTCACAGTAGTTTATAATGTAGAGCTGTAAAAATAAAAAATCATATTTTTTCACAAAAGCAATATTTTCGCCCCCAATTTTTTATTTTCCCAAGGGTAACAGAAGAAATTGGACCCCAAAAGTTGTTTTGCAATTTGTCCCAAGTACGCTGATACCCCATATGTGGAGGTAAACCACTGTTTGGGTGCATGGCAGAGCTCGGAAGGGAAGGAGCGCCGTTTGACTTTCCAATGCAAAATTGACTGGAATTGAGATGGGACGCCATGTTGCGTTTGGAGAGCCTCTGATGTGCCTAAACAATAGAAACCCCCCACAAGTGACCCCATATTGGAAACTAGACCCCCCAAGGAACTTATATAGATGTTTTGTGAGAACTTTGAACCCCAAAATGTTTCACTGCAGTTTATAACGCAGAGCCGTGAAAATAAAAATTCTTTTTTTTTCCACAAAAATTATTTTTTAGCCCCCAGTTTTGTATTTTCCCAAGGGTAACAGGAGAAATTGGACCCGAAAAGTTGTTGTACAATGTGTCCTGAGTACGCTGATACCCCATATGTTGGGGTAAACCCCTGTTTGGGCACACGGGAGAGCTCGGAAGGGAAGGAGAACTGTTTTCCTTTTTCAACGCAGAATTGGCTGGAATTGAGATAGGACGCCATATCGCGTTTGGAGAGCCCCTGATGTGCCTAAACAGTGAAAACCCCCCAATTATAACTGAAACCCTAATCCAAACACATCCCTAACCCTAATCCCAAAGGTAACCATAACCACACCCCTAACCCTGACATACCCCTAACTCTAATCCCAACCCTAACTGTAGCCTTAACCCCTAGCCCTAACCCTAGCCCTAACCCTAACCCTAACCCTAATGGGAAAATGGAAATAAATACATTTTTTTAATTTTTTAATTTTTCGCTAACTAAGGGGGTGATGAAGGGGGGTTTGATTTACTTTTATAGCGGGTTTTTTAGCAGATTTTTATGATTGGCAGCCGTCACACACTGAAAGACGCTTTTTATTGCAAAAAATATTTTTTGCGTTACCACATTTTGAGAGCTATAATTTTTCCATATTTTGGTCCACAGAGTCATGTGAGGTCTTGTTTTTTGTGGGACGAGTTGACGTTTTTATATGTAACATTTCCGGGCGCGTGACATTTTTTGATCGCTTTTTATTCCGATTTTTGTGAGGCGGAATGACCAAAAACCAGCTATTCATGAATTCCTTTTGGGGGAGGCGTTTATACCGTTCCGCGTTTGGTAAAATGGATAAAGCAGTGTTATTCTTTGGGTCAGTATGATTACAGCGATACCTCATTTATATCATTTTTTTATGTTTTGGTGCTTTTATACGATAAAAACTATTTTATAGAAAAAATAATTATTTTTGCATATCTTTATTCTGAGTACTATAACTTTTCTATTTTTTGTTTGATGATGCTCTGTGGTGGCTCATTTTTTGCGGGACAAGATGATGTTTTCAGCGGTACCATGGTTATTTATATCCGTCTTTTTGATCGCGTGTTATTCCACTTTTTATTTGGCAGTATGATAATAAAGCGTGGTTTTTTGCCTCGTTTTTTTTTATTTTTACGGTGTTCACTGAAGAGGTTAACTAGTGGGACAGTTTTATAGGTCAGGTCGCTATGGATGCGGCGATACTAAATATGTGTACTTTTATTGTTTTTTATATTATTTAGATAATGAAATTTATTTATTGGAACAATATATATATATTTTTTTTTTTTTTGCTTTTTTTTTGGAATTTTTTTTTTTTTTTTTTACACATCTGCAAATTTTTTTTTTTACACTATAACATTGCCCCGGGGGGGGGGGGCATGATGTTATAGTGTAAGATCGCCGATCTGACACTTTGCTGTGCACTGTGTCAGATCGGCGATCTGACGTGCACAGCTCCCGGAGGCTTCCACCTCCCTGCAGGACCCGGATGCCGCGGCCATCTTGGATCCGGGCCTGCTGCAGAGAGGAGTAGGTAAGAGACCCTCGGAGCAACGCGACTACATCGCGTTGCTCCGGGGGTCTCAGGGAAGCCAGCAGGGAGCCCCCTCCCTGCACGATGCTTCCCTATACCCCCGGAACACTGCGATCATGTTTGATCGCAGTGTGCCGGGGGTTAATGTGCCGGGGGCGGTCCGTGACCGCTCCTGGCACATAGTGCCGGATGTCAGCTGCGATAGTCAGCTGACACCCCGCCGCGATCGGCCGCGCTCCCCCCCGTGAAAACGGCCGATCGCGCTGGACGTACTATCCCGTCGGTGGTCATACGGGCTCACCCCACCTCGATGGGAGAGTACGTCCGATGTCAGAAAGGGGTTAAGGTTGGGGCTAAGGTTAGGGTTGGAGCTAGGGTTAGGGTTGGTGCTAGGGTTGAGGTTGGTGATTACAGTTAGGGTTGGGGCTAGGGTTAGGGTTGGGCTAGGGTTAGGGCTAGAGCTAGGTTAGGGCTGGGGATAGGGTTAGAGTTGGGGCTAGGGTTAGGGCTGTGGTTAGGGTTATGATTAAGGTTGGGATTAGGTTTAGGAGTAGGTTGGTGTTAGGGTTGGGGCAAAGGTTAGGGTTGGAGCTATGGCTAGGATTGGGGCTAGGGTTAGGGTTAGACTAGGGTTAGAGTTGGGGCTAGAGTTATGGTTGAGTTAGGGTTGGACTAGGGTTAGGGTTGGGGCTAAGGTTAGGGTTGGAGTTAGGGTTAGGGTTGGGGCTAGGGTTAGTTTTGGGGCTAGGGTTAGAGTTGGCTAGGGTTGTGGTTAGGGTTATGATTAGGGTTGGGATTAGGGTTAGTGTTGTGAATTCTGCTCTTGGGCTCCCTCCGGTGGTTGTAAGTGGTAGCGCTGCTGTCTCTGAATCACAGCATTTATCAGGTGTGTTCACTTTTTGCAATTTTGACTGGGCTATTTAGTCTTGCTTCACCGTTTAGTCAGTGCCAGTTGTCCATTGTTCCTGGAGGATTCACATCCCTGCCTGGTCTCTTCTGCTTTGCAGTTCATTTCAACAAAGATAAGTTCTGGCCTTGATTTTTGCTGTCCACATGCTGTGGCCTTATTGTTCAGCTCTTTTCCATGTTTTTGTCTTGTCCAGCTTGGTCTGTATAAGGATTTGTTTAGCCAAGCTGGTATCTCTGGAGATGCAGATATACCCTCCATATCTTTAGTTAGCTGTGGAGATTTTGTATTTTCTGTGGTGGATATTTTCTAGTGTTTTAATACTGACCGCATAGTACTCTGTCCTATCCTTTCTATTTAGCTAGAAGTGGCCTCCTTTGCTAAATTCTCATTTCAGTCTGTGTATGTTTTTTCCCTCTCCTCTCACAGTCAATATTTGTGGGGGGCTGTCTATCCTTTGGGGATTTTCTCTGAGGCAAGATAGTTTTCCCTTTTCTATCTCTAGGGGTAATTAGTCCTCCGGCTGTGTCGAGATGTCTAGGGAACGCTAGGTACTTTCCACAGCTACTTCTTGTTGCGGTGTTAAGTTCAGGGTCTGCGGTCAGTACAGGTACCACCTTCTCCAGAGTACGTCTCATGCTGCTCTTAGGCCACCAGATCATAACAGTACAACTGGCCAACAATGAGTTAACCGCATCTCAGAAGAAGGGAAGGAAAGTGCTGAGCCATTTTTTTTCTGTAGTCTGTTGTGTTTTTTTTTTCTTCCCTCTTTACCTCTGGGTGGCTCAGGAGTTCGGCGCTGGTATGGATGTTCAGGGATTGGCTTCTTGTGTGGATCAACTTGCTGCTAGAGTACAGGGTATTTCCGATTATATCGTTCAGACTCCGGTTTTAGAGCCTAGAATTCCAACTCCTGATTTGTTTTTTTTGGGGATAGGTCCAAATTTCTGAGCTTTAAAAATAACTGTAAACTGCTTTTTGCTCTGAAACCCCGTTCCTCTGGTGATCCCATCCAGCAGGTTAAAATTGTTATATCTCTGCTGCGTGGTGACCCCCAGGATAGGGCATTTGCCCTGGAACCTGGGAATCTGGCGTTGCTTAATGTAGACACCTTTTTTCAGGCGCTTGGGTTATTGTATGACGAACCTAATTCACTGGATCATGCTGAGAAGACCTTGTTGGCCCTGGCTCAGGGTCAAGAAGCGGCAGAATCATATTGCCAGAAGTTTAGAAAATGGTCTGTACTGACTAAATGGAATGAGGATGCCTTGGCGGCAATCTTCAGAAAGGGTCTTTCTGAATCCGTTAAAGATGTTATGGTGGGGTTCCCCACGCCTGCTGGTCTGAGTGATTCTATGTCTCTGGCCATTCAGATTGATCGGCGCTTGCGCGAGCGCAGAGTTGTGCACACTATGGCATTGTCTTCCGAGTGGAGTCCTGAGCCTATGCAGTGTGATAGGATTGTGTCTAGAGCTGAACGACAAGGATTCAGACGTCAGAATAGGTTGTTTTTACTGCGGCGATTCTGCTCATGTTATTTCTGATTGCCCTAAGCGTACCAAGAGAATTGCTAGTTCTGTTACCATCAGTACTGTACAACCTAAATTTCTGTTATCTGTGACCCTGATCTGCTCATTATCGTCATTTTCTGTCATGGCATTTGTGGATTCAGGCACCGCTCTAAACTTAATGGACTTAGAATTTGCCAGACATTGTGGTTTCCCTTTGCAGCCTTTGCAGAGTCCTATTCCTTTGAGGGGCATTGATGCTACACCGTTGGCTAAAAATAAACCTCAGTTTTGGACACAGCTGACCATGTTGGTGTATGGTGACGTTCCTTTGATGTCAATTGCCTCCTCCCCCTCTTCTGAAATTCCTGAGTTTTGGTCAGATTTCCAGGATGTATTCAATGAGCCCAAGTCCAGTTCCCTTCCACCGCATAGGGACTGTGATTGTGCTATTGACTTGATTCCAGGCTGTAAGTTCCCTAAGGGCCGACTTCTCAACCTGTCTGTGCCAGAACATACCGCCATGCGGAGCTATGTTAAGGAGTCCTTGGAGAAGGGGCATATTCGGCCATCTTCTTCACCATTGGGAGCAGGTTTTTTTTTTGTTGCCAAAAAAGATGGCTCCTTGAGACCCTGTATTGATTATCGCCTCTTGAATAAGATCACAGTCAAATTCCAATACCCTTTGCCTTTGCTTTCTGATCTGTTTGCTAGGATTAAGGGGGCTAGTTGGTTTACTAAGATTGACCTTCGAGGGGCATATAATCTTGTTCGTATTAAGCATGGTGACGAATGGAAAACTGCGTTTAATACGCCCGAAGGCCATTTTGAATATCTTGTGATGCCATTCGGACTCTCTAATGCTCCATCTGTGTTTCAGTCCTTCATGCACGATATATTTCGGAATTATCTTGATAAATTCATGATTGTATATTTGGATGATATTTTGATTTTTTCAGATGATTGGGAGTCTCATGTGAAACAAGTCAGGATGGTATTTCAGATCCTTCGTGATAATGCCTTGTTTGTGAAGGGGTCTAAGTGCCTCTTTGGAGTACAGAAGATTTCTTTTTTGGGCTTCATTTTTTCTCCCTCATCTATAGAAATGGATCCGATTAAGGTTCAGGCCATTCATGATTGGATCCAGCCCACATCCGTGAAGAGCCTTCAGAAATTTTTGGGCTTTGCTAATTTTTATCGCCGTTTCATTGCCAACTTCTCCAGTGTGGTTAAACCCCTGACCGATTTGACGAAGAAAGGCGCTGATGTGACGAATTGGTCCTCTGCGGCTGTTTCTGCCTTTCAGGAGCTTAAACGCCGATTTACTTCTGCCCCTGTGTTGCGTCAGCCGGATGTTTCTCTTCCTTTTCAGGTTGAGGTTTACGCTTCTGAGATTGGGGCAGGGGCCGTTTTGTCTCAGAGGAATTCTGATGGTTCCTTGATGAAACCGTGTGCCTTCTTTTCTCGAAAGTTTTCGCCTGCGGAACGCAATTATGATGTCGGCAATCGTGAGTTGTTGGCCATGAAGTGGGCATTTGAGGAGTGGCGACATTGGCTTGAGAGGGCCAAGCACTGTATTGTGGTCTTGACTGATCATAAGAATCTGATTTATCTCGAGTCTGCCAAACGGCTGAATCCTAGACAGGCCCGATGGTCCCTGTTTTTCTCCCGTTTTGATTTTGTGGTCTCGTATCTTCCGGGTTCTAAGAATGTTAAGGCTGATGCCCTCTCTAGGAGCTTTTTGCCTGATTCTCCTGGGGTCCTTGAGCTGGTCGGTATTCTGAAGGAAGGGGTGATTCTTTCTGCCATCTCCCCTGATTTATGACGGGTTCTTCAGGAATTTCAGGCTGATAAACCTGACCGCTGTCCAGTGGGGAAATTGTTTGTTCCTGACAGATGGACTAGTAAAGTGATTTCGGAGGTTCATTGTTCTGTGTTAGCTGGTCATCCTGGGATTTTTGGTACCAGAAATTTGGTTGGTAGGTCCTTTTGGTGGCCTTCTTTGTCACGGGATGTGTGTTCTTTTGTGCAGTCCTGTGGGACTTGTGCGCGGGCCAAGCCTTGCTGTTCCCGCGCTAGTGGGTTGCTTTTGCCTTCGCCGGTCCCTGAGAGGCCTTGGACGCATATTTCTATGGATTTTATTTCGGATCTTCCGGTTTCCCAGAGGATGTCAGTTATCTGGGTGGTTTGTGACCGGTTTTCTAAGATGGTTCATTTGGTACCTTTGCCTGAGTTGCCTTCCTCTTCTGATTTGGTTCCGTTGTTTTTTCAGCATGTGGTTTGTTTGCATGGCATTCCGGAGAATATTGTGTCCGATAGAGGTTCCCAGTATGTTTCTAGGTTTTGGCGGGCCTTTTGTGCTAGGCTGGGCATTGATTTGTCTTTTTCTTCCGCATTTCATCCTCAGACAAATGGCCAAACCGAGCGAACTAATCAGACTTTGGAAACTTATTTGAGATGCTTTGTGTCTGCTGATCAGGATAATTGGGTGGCTTTCTTGCCATTGGCCGAGTTTGCCCTTAATAATCGGGCTAGTTCTGCTACCATGGTTTCATCCTTCTTTTGTAACTCTGGTTTTCATCCTCGTTTTTCTTCGGGGCAGGTTGAGCCTTCTGATTGTCCTGGGGTGGACTCTGTGGTTGACAGGTTGCAGCAAATTTGGGCTCATGTTGTTGACAATTTGGTGTTGTCTCAGGAGGGGGCTCAGCGTTTTGCTAACCGTCGTCAGTGTGTTGGTTCCCGGCTTCGGGTTGGGGATTTGGTCTGGTTGTCTTCCCGTCATGTCCCTATGAAGGTTTCTTCCCCTAAGTTTAAGCCTCGGTTTATTGGCCCTTATAGGATTTCTGAGATTATCAATCCAGTGTCTTTTCGTTTGGCCCTTCCAGCCTCTTTTTCCATCCATAATGTTTTTCATAGATCTTTGTTGCGGAAATATGTGGTGCCCGTTGTTCCCTCTGTTGATCCTCCTGCCCCGGTGTTGATTTATGGGGAGTTGGAGTATGTGGTTGAGAAGATTTTGGATTCTTGTTTTTCGAGGCGGAAGCTTCAGTATCTTGTCAAATGGAAGGGTTATGGCCAGGAGGATAATTCTTGGGTTGTTGCCTCCGATGTTCATGCTGATGATTTGGTTTGTGCCTTTCATTTGGCTCGTCCGGATCGGCCTGGGGGCTCTGGTGAGGGTTTGGTGACCCCTCCTCAAGGGGGGGTACTGTTGTGAATTCTGCTCTTGGGCTCCCTCCGGTGGTTGTAAGTGGTAGCGCTGCTGTCTCCGAATCACAGCATTTATCAGGTGTGTTCACTTTTTGCAATTTTGACTGGGCTATTTAGTCTTGCTTCACCCTTTAGTCAGTGCCAGTTGTCCATTGTTCCTGGAGGATTCACATCCCTGCCTGGTCTCTTCTGCTTTGCAGTTCATTTCAACAAAGATAAGTTCTGGCCTTGATTTTTGCTGTCCACATGCTGTGGCCTTATTGTTCAGTTCTTTTCCATGTTTTTGTCTTGTCCAGCTTGGTCTGTATAAGGATTTGTTTAGCCAAGCTGGTATATCTGGAGATGCAGATATACCCTCCATATATTTAGTTAGCTGTATAGATTTTGTATTTTCTGTGGTGGATATTTTCTAGTGTTTTAATACTGACCGCATAGTACTCTGTCCTATCCTATTTAGCTAGAAGTGGCCTCCTTTGCTAAATTCTCATTTCAGTCTGTGTACGTTTTTTCCCTCTCCTCTCACAGTCAATATTTGTGGGGGGCTGTCTATCCTTTGGGGATTTTCTCTGAGGCAAGATAGTTTTCCCTTTTCTATCTCTAGGGGTAATTAGTCCTCCGGCTGTGTCGAGATGTCTAGGGAGCGCTAGGTACTTTCCACGGCTACTTCTTGTTTCGGTGTTAAGTTCAGGGTCTGCGGTCAGTACAGGTACCACCTTCTCCAGAGTACGTCTCATGCTGCTCTTAGGCCACCAGATCATAACAGGTTAGGTCCACCTCTGCAGTGGATCTGATCTTCAGCCTCTTGATATTCCAGGCTTTGGTCGCAGGGTGGATTTTTGGCATGTTGTCAGAGCTCAAGTTGCAGTTCAATTGAAGGTCTGGGGTGCTGGGCTTCTTTTTATACACAAACACTAATTATCCAATCATTTACTGAACATAGGTGAGCATGTAAACTAGGATTGAGTGCATTATATGACCAGGCAACAAAACTTTTTTCTTGCCAAAATCTGACCATCCTGTGTCCATTAACTGATCAATATTTCTGCATTGATGCCAATTTATTTTCTTAACCTAAACCACATTTCGGAGGGTTTCAGCTTTCAAAAGAATAATTTCTACAGCCAATGGATGAATTTAACATCAGGTTATAAGCTTTTATTTACATAACATGGATAAGCGACATAACTTCTGTCAGGGAGTGTACATTACATGATGGATATCTCTTGTAAATTCTACAATAGCTCAAAATCGGACAGTATAGTCCTCCATACTATGAGCCCCATATATTGCTCCATACAGTATTATAAGCACCACATAGTTCTCCATACAGAATAATGAGCCCTATATATTGCTCCATACAGAATAATGAGCCCCATATATTACTCCATACAGTATTATAGGCACCACATAGTGCTCCACACAGAATAATGAGCCCCATATATTGCGCTATACAGTATTATGGGCACCACATGGGGCTCCATACTGAATAATGAGCCCCATATATTGCTTCATACAGAATAATGGATATCATATAATGCTCCATGCAGAATAATGAGCATCATATATTGCTCCATACAGAAAAATGAGCCCCATAATTTGCTCCATACAGAATCATGGACCCCATATATTGCTCCATACAGTATAGTGAGACCATATATTGCTCCATACAGTATAATGAGACCCATATAATGCTCCATACAATATAATGAGCCCCATATATTGCTTCATACATAATGCGCCCCATATATTGATTCATACAGAATAATGAGCCCCATATATTGATCCATGCATAATGAGCCCCTTATATTGCTCCATATATAATGGGCCCCATATAATGCTCCAGTATATGATGGGTGGCCCCACATAAGCTCCTGTATATGAATGGCCCCATATATTGATCTAAACACTAAAAAAATGAATTACTCACCTCTCCTCGCTGGCGTTTGCTCTGTTACAAACTCCTCAGTGTTGGTGTCTTCCGGCTCTTTTACACTGTGACTGTTCAGAACAGATAGAGTGCTACAGTGTCAGGAGACACGGAAGACGCTACAGCCGAAAAACAGGGAGACGTAAGTATTGCATGTACTGGGCCCTGAGCAAGCGGGGGGGCCTACTTGCATGCACTGGGCCCCCATAGTGCACCAGTGTCCCCATCACTACTTGCCCGGGTGCTGATGCCAGCACTGGTACCAGGTGTACTTAAAGGCAGACAATAGACCAAAATGCCACACAATGGGCAAATTCACTTTGTATGGTAATAATTCTGGAATGCTTTCAATTATCCCAAAAAGGTATCAGCCACTGAGGACTCTCAAATCTAAATATTTTTCTATCTACTGGCTAACACGGCGCAAAGATATATATCTTTCCTGTATTCACGTATCCCAGTGATTCTGAGATAGTTTTTTCATGACACATTATATTTTATGCTATTGGTAAAATTACCGTATTTTTCGGACTATAAGACCATAAGACGCACCCCAAATTTCCAGAAGAAAAATAGGGAAAAAATGAATGCGTCAAATGAGGGTCCGTCTTACAGTCTGAATAATTCAGCTTACCTGGGGGGTAGGGTGTGAGAGGGAGCGCTGGTGGAGCGGGTTCTTAGGAGGTGTTCGGTGGTCTGGCTCATCCCAGGCTGGTGCAGCAGGCTCAGTGGTGTGAAAGCCACCACACATCCATCCCATGCTGATGCGCGGCAGTTTGGCAGATGATTGGTGGTGCAGGGGCTCCGCTGGCATTTGTGGAAATCCCGGAGCCCCCGCACATCCATTCCGGGCTGGTGCGTGGTACTTTTGCAGATGATCGGTGGTGCGGGGGCTCCACCGGCATTTTGTGAAAGGCCGAAGCCCCCGCACTTCCATTGCTGTAATGATGAGTTGATCTTCATGAAAATGGCCACCGGAGCAGCGCATGCGCAGAATGAGATTTCAGTGCACCAGCCCAGGATGGATGTGCGGGAACTCCAGGATTTCCACAAATGCCTGCGGAGTGTCCGCAGCACGATCGTCTGCAAAAGTACCACGCATCAGCACAGGATGGATGTGCAGGGGCTTCGGGATTTCCACAAATGATGGCGGAGCCCCCACACCACGAACATCTGCAAAAGTGCCACGCACCAGCCCGAAATGTGTCTCTTGGTAAGTGCATCCCGACCATAAGACGCACGCCCATTTTCCCATAAAATGTTTTGGGAACAAAGTGATTCTTATAGTCCGAAAAATATGGTAGGTCAGTATGTTTTGCGTTTATTTGTGAAAATATTGGAATTTTGGCAAAAATTTAGAAAAAAATTGCTATTTTCAAACTTTCAATTTTTATACCCTTAAACCAGTTAGTCATGCTGAAAAAAATATTTAATAAATAACATTTTCCACATGTCTACTTTATATCTGCATACTTTTTCAAATGTTATTTTATTTTGCTAGGATTTTATAAGGGTTAAATTTGATCAGCAATTTCTAATTTTTTAAGATATTTACAGAACTTGTTACTTCAGGGACCTATTCAGATTTAAGGCTACTTTCACATTGGCGTCGTGCACTGCATGTCGCAATGCACCGACGCATACTGTGGAAGCGCTGCACAACGGGAGCAGCGGATGCTGTTTTTCAACGCATTCGCTGCCCCATTGTGAGGTGCGGGGAGGCGGGGGCGGAGTTCCAGCCGCGCATGTGTGGTCGGAAATGCTGGACACGATGCACCAAAAAACGTTACATGCAACGTTTTTTGGTGGCGATGGTCCGACGCAACACGACGCAACCGTCACACGACGGTTGAGACGTGTGGCAATGCGTCGCACTGCGTCGCTAATGCAAGTCAATGGAGAAAAAACGCATCCTGCAAGCACTTTTGCAGGATGTGTTTTTTCTACAAAACGACGCATAGCGACGTGCAGTGCACGACGCTAGTGTGAAAGTAGCCTAACTGGACTTTGAGGGGCCTATATATTGAAAATTCTCCAAAAGTGATACCATCTTACAGTGGCTTGAAGAGGTATTCATCCCCACGGCTTTTTACCTATTTTATTACAGTACAACCTGTGTTTAACTCCTTAGTGACAGAGCCAATTTTGTCCTTAATGACCAAGCCAATTTTTACAAATCTGGCCACTGTCACTTTTTGTGAGGCTATAGCTCTGGAATGTGTCAACGGATCCCACTGATTCTGAGATTGTTTTTTCATGACGTATTGTACTTCATGTTAGTGGTAAAATTTCTTCCATATGATTTGTGTTTATTTATAAAAAAATGGAAATTTGGCAAAAATGTTGAAAATTTAGAAAATTCCAAATTTTTTTGAGCCCTTAAATAAGAGAGTCATATCACATTAAATTGTTAATAAATAACATATCCCACATGTCCACTTTACATCAGCACAATTTTGCAAACATAATTTTTTTGTTAGTAAGTTTTAAGGGTTAAAAGTTGACCTGCGATTTCTCATTTTTCCAACAAAATTTACAAAACCATTTTTTAGGGACCACCTCACATTTGAAGTAATTTTGGGGGATCAATATGATAGAAAATATCCCAAAGTGACACCATTCTGAAAACTGCACACCTCAAGGTGCTCAAAACCACATTCAAAAAGTTTATTATCCCTTCAGGTGCTTCACGAGAACTAAAGCAATGTGGAAGGTAAAAATGAACATTTTACTTTTTTCACAAAAAAATTTACTTTGGAACCAAACTTTTTTATTTTCACAAGGGTATCAGGAGAAAATGGACCACAAAATTTGTTGTGCAATTTCTCCTGAGTACATCAATACCCCGTGTGTGGGGGAAAGCCAGAGTTTGGGCGCATGGCAGGGCTCAGAATGGAGGGAGCACTATTTGACTTTTTTAACACAAAATTGGCTGGAATCAAAGGCAGGTGCCATATCTGTTATGACCCCAATGGCAGAGGGTCTCAGAAATAATGACTAAGTCTGCAAACACAATAAACCAGCTCATAGGGCAGTGGTAACTGAGCTGACCATATATCTAATCCTAGCACCACAAATAGCAGCAGCCGGGGAACGTGCCTACGTTGGTTCTAGACGTCTCGCGCCAGCCGGAGAACTAACTAACCCTAGAAGGGAAAAAAAAGACCTTTCTTGCCTCCAGAGAAAAGACCCCAAAAGTTGGATACAAGCCCCCAACAAAAAGTAACGGTGAGGTAAGAGGAAAAGACAAACGTAAGAATGAGCTAGGTATATAGCAAAGAGAGGCCCACTAGCTAATAGCAGAATATAGTAAGATGACTTATATGGTCAGCAAAAACCCTATCAAAATATCCACGCTGGATATTCAAGAACCCCCGAACCGTCTAACGGCCCGGGGGGAGAACACCAGCCCCCTAGAGCTTCCAGCAAAGTCAGGAATCACATTTAGTACAAGCTGGACAAAAATAAGAGCAAAGCAAATAACCAAAAAACAAAGAAGCAGGACTTAGCTTAATTTTGCACGAATCGGGACCAGCAGACAGGAGCAAACAGAAAGGATCTGATTACAACGATGCCAGGCACTGGACTAAGGATCCAGGAAGTTATATAGCAACACCCCTGGACTAACGACCCAGGTGAGTGCCAAACTGAGGAAAGACAATCCCAGAGTCATATCACCAGTGACCACAAGAGGGAGCCAAAAAGTCTAATTCACAACAGTACCCCCCCCTTAAGGAGGGGTCACCGAACCCTCACCAAGACCACCAGGGCGATCAGGATGAGCAGCGTGAAAGGCACGAACTAAATCGGCCGCATGCACATCAGAAGCAACCACCCAGGAATTATCTTCCTGACCATAGCCCTTCCACTTGACCAGATACTGAAGCCTCCGTCTGGAGAGACGAGAATCCAAGATCTTCTCCACCACGTACTCCAACTCGCCCTCAACCAACACCGGAGCAGGAGGCTCAACAGAAGGAACCACAGGTACAACGTACCGCCGCAACAAAGACCTATGGAACACGTTGTGAATGGCAAACGACACCGGAAGATCCAAGCGAAAGGACACAGGATTAAGGATTTCCAATATCTTGTAAGGACCGATGAAGCGAGGCTTAAATTTAGGAGAGGAGACCTTCATAGGAACAAATCGAGAAGACAGCCATACCAAATCCCCAACACGAAGTCGGGGACCCACACCGCGGCGGCGGTTGGCAAAACGCTGAGCCTTCTCCTGTGACAACTTTAAGTTGTCCACCACATGATTCCAGATCTGCTGCAACCTATCCACCACAGAATCTACCCCAGGACAGTCAGAAGGCTCCACATTAGTGTTGAGCGATACCGTCCGATACTTGAAAGTATCGGTATCGGAAAGTATCGGCCGATACCGGCAAAGTATCGGATCTAATCCGATACCGATACCCGATACCAATACAAGTCAATGGGACTCATGTATCGGACGGTATTCCTGATGGTTCCCAGGGTCTGAAGGAGAGGAAACTCTCCTTCAGGCCCTGGGAACCATATTAATGTGTAAAATAAAGAATTAAAATAAAAAATATTGCTATACTCACCTCTCCGACGCAGCCTGCACCTCACCGAGGAAACCGGCAGCGTTGTTTGCTTAAAATTCGCGCTTTAACTTCCTTACGCGAAGTCCCGGCTTGTGATTGGTCGCGCGCCGCCCATGTGACCGCGACGCAACCAATCACAGCAAGCCGTGACGTAATTTCAGGTCCTTCAGGATTTTAAAATTACGTTCCGGCGTTGTGATTGGTCGCGTCGCAGTCACATGGGCGACGCGACCAATCAAAAGCCGTGACGTCACGGGAGGCTGGACACGCGCGCATTTTAAAATGCGCGCTTGTCCTGCCTCCCGTGACGTCACGGCTTGTGATTGGTCGCGTCGTCCATGTGACTGCGACGCGACCAATCACAACGCCGGAACGTAATTTTAAAATCCTGAAGGACCTGAAATTACGTCACGGCTTGCTGTGATTGGTTGCGTCGCGGTCACATGGACGACGCGACCAATCACAAGCCGTGACGTCACGGGAGGCAGGAGACGCGCGCATTTTAAAATGCGCGCGTGTCCAGCCTCCCGTGACGTCACGGCTTGTGATTGGTCGCGTCGCCCATGTGACTGCGACGCAACCAATCACAACGCCGGAACATAATTTTAAAATCCTGAAGGACCTGAAATTACGTCACGGCTTGCTGTGATTGGTTGCGTCGCGGTCACATGGGCGGCGCGCGACCAATCACAAGCCGGGACTTCGCGTAAGGAAGTTAAAGTGCGAATTTTAAGCAAACAGCGCTGCCGGTTCCCTCGGTAAGGTGCAGGCTGCGTCGGAGAGGTGAGTATAGCAATATTTTTTATTTTAATTCTTTATTTTACACATTAATGTTGTTTCGATACCGATACCCGATACCACAAAAGTATCGGATCTCGGTATCGGAATTCCGATACCCGCAAGTATCGGCCGATACCCGATACTTGCGGTATCGGAATGCTCAACACTACTCCACATGTCCCGAGGAAAAACGAGGATGGAAACCAGAGTTGCAGAAAAATGGCGAAACCAAAGTAGCGGAACTAGCCCGATTATTAAGGGCAAACTCAGCCAACGGCAAGAAGGTCACCCAATCATCCTGATCTGCCGAAACAAAACACCTCAAATAAGCCTCCAGAGTCTGATTAGTTCGCTCCATTTGTCCATTAGTCTGAGGATGAAAGGCAGACGAAAACGACAAATCAATGCCCATCCTAGCACAAAAGGATCGCCAGAACCTGGAAACAAACTGGGATCCTCTGTCAGACACAATATTCTCAGGAATGCCGTGTAAACGAACCACATTCTGAAAGAACACAGGAACCAAATCGGAAGAGGAAGGCAGCTTAGGCAAAGGCACCAAATGGACCATTTTAGAAAAGCGATCACATACCACCCAGATGACAGACATGCCTTGAGACACCGGGAGATCTGAAATGAAATCCATGGAAATGTGTGTCCAAGGCCTCTTCGGGACAGGCAAGGGCAAGAGCAACCCGCTGGCACGAGAACAGCAAGGCTTAGCTCGAGCACAAGTCCCACAGGACTGCACAAATGACCGCACATCCCGTGACAAGGAAGGCCACCAAAAGGACCTAGCCACCAGATCTCTGGTGCCAAAAATTCCCGGATGCCCTGCCAACACCGAGGAATGAACCTCGGAAATGACTCTGCTGGTCCACTTATCAGGAACAAACAGTCTGTCAGGTGGACAAGAGTCAGGTCTACCATCCTGAAATCTCTGCAACACACGTCGCAAATCAGGAGAAATGGCCGACAAGATAACTCCCTCTTTAAGAATACCAACTGGTTCTGCGACTCCAGGAGAGTCAGGCACAAAGCTCCTTGAAAGAGCATCAGCCTTCACATTCTTTGAAACTGGTAAATACGAGACCACAAAGTCAAAACGGGAGAAAAACAATGACCAGCGGGCCTGTCTAGGATTCAGGCGTTTAGCAGACTCGAGATACATCAAATTTTTGTGATCAGTCAAGACCACCACACGATGCTTAGCACCCTCGAGCCAATGACGCCACTCCTCAAATGCCCACTTCATGGCCAGCAACTCCCGATTGCCAACATCATAATTCCGCTCAGCAGGCGAAAACTTCCTAGAGAAGAAAGCACATGGTCTCATTACCGAGCAACCAGGGCCTCTCTGCGACAAAACGGCCCCTGCCCCAATCTCAGAAGCATCCACTTCGACCTGAAAGGGAAGTGAGACATCAGGCTGGCACAAAACAGGCGCCGAAGTAAACTGGCGCTTCAACTCTTGGAACGCCTCCACGGCTGCAGGAGCCCAGTTAGCAACATCAGAACCTTTCTTGGTCATATCCGTCAAAGATTTAACAACGCTAGAAAAATTAGCGATAAAACGATGGTAGAAGTTAGCAAAACCCAAGAACTTCTGAAGACTCTTAACTGACGTGGTTTGAGTCCAATCATGAATAGCTCGGACCTTGACTGGGTCCATCTCCACAGCAGAAGGGGAAAAAATAAACCCCAAAAAGGGAACCTTCTGTACTCCAAAGAGACACTTTGAGCCCTTAACAAACAAAGCATTCTCACGCAAAACCTGAAACACCATCCTGACCTGCTCCATATGTGAGTCCCAATCTTCAGAGAAAACCAGAATATCATCCAGATAAACAATCATAAATTTATCCAGATACTTCCGGAAAATATCATGCATAAAGGACTGAAACACTGAGGGAGCATTAGAGAGCCCAAAAGGCATCACCAAGTACTCAAAATGACCTTCGGGCATATTAAATGCTGTCTTCCATTCATCTCCTTGCTTAATGCGCACAAGGTTGTACGCACCAAGAAGATCTATCTTGGTGAACCACTTGGCACCTTTAATCCGGGCAAACAAGTCTGACAACAGAGGCAAAGGATACTGAAATTTAACAGTGATTTTATTCAGAAGCCGATAGTCAATACAAGGTCTCAAAGATCCGTCCTTCTTGGCCACAAAAAAGAATCCCGCACCAAGAGGGGAAGAGGATGGACGGATATGCCCCTTCTCCAGAGACTCCTTGATATACGAACGCATTGCGGCATGCTCAGGTACAGACAGATTAAATAGTCTTCCCTTAGGAAATTTACTACCTGGAATCAAATCTATGGTGCAGTCACAGTCCCTATGAGGAGGCAGAGCACTGGACCTGGACTCGCTGAATACATCCTGATAATCAGACAAATACTCAGGAATTTCCGAAGGAGTAGAGGAAGCAATAGACACCGGCGGGGAATCAGCATGAATTCCCTGACAGCCCCAACTTGACACAGACATTGCCTTCCAATCCAAGACTGGATTGTGGGTCTGTAACCATGGCAGACCCAAAACGACCAAATCATGAATTTTAGGCAGAACAAGAAAACGAATCACCTCCCGATGTTCAGGAGTCATGCACATGGTTACCTGCGTCCAAAACTGCGGTTTATTTTCCGCCAATGGCGTAGCATCAATACCTCTAAGAGGAATAGGATTTACCAACGGTTCAAGAACAAAACCACAGCGCTTGGCAAATGACAGATCCATAAGACTCAGGGCAGCACCTGAATCCACAAACGCCATAACAGGGTAAGAAGACAATGAGCAAATTAAAGTCACAGACAAAATAAATTTAGGTTGCAAATTACCAATGGCGACAGGACTAACAACCCTTGTTAGGCGTTTAGAGCATGCTGATATAACATGTGTAGAATCACCACAGTAAAAACACAACCCATTCTGACGTCTATGATTTTTCCGCTCATTTCTAGTCTGAATTCTATCACATTGCATTAAATCAGGTGTTTGTTCAGACAACACCACCAGAGGATTAGCGGTTTTGCGCTCCCGCAAACGCCGGTCAATTTGAATAGCCAGCGCCATTGAATCATTCAGACTTGTAGGAATGGGGAAACCCACCATCACATTCTTAATGGCTTCAGAAAGGCCATTTCTGAAATTTGCGGCCAGAGCACACTCATTCCACTGAGTAAGCACGGACCATTTCCGAAATTTTTGGCAATACACTTCAGCTTCATCCTGGTCCTGAGAAATAGCCAGCAAGGCTTTTTCTGCCTGAACTTCAAGATTGGGTTCCTCGTAAAGCAATCCGAGCGCCAGAAAAAACGCATCAATATTTGCCAATGCCGGATCTCCTGGTGCTAGCGAGAAAGCCCAATCCTGAGGATCGCCCCGTAAAAAAGAGATAACAATTTTAACTTGCTGAACTGAATCTCCAGATGAACGGGGTCTCAGAGATAGAAACAATTTACAATTATTCCTGAAATTCCTAAACTTAAATCAGTCTCCAGAAAACAGTTCAGGAATAGGTATTTTAGGTTCAGACATAGGACTACTGGTAACAAAATCTTGTATGCCCTGCACACGAGCAGCAAGCTGGTCTACACTTGTAATCAAGGTCTGGACATTCATGTCTGCAGCAAGCACAAGCCACTCAGAGGTAAAGGGGAGGAAAAGAGGAAAAAAAAAAAAAAAAAAAGAACCTCGGAATTTCCTTTCTTATTATCCCACTTCTGCAATGCATTAAACATTCAATGTTGGCCTGGCATACTGTTATGACCCCAATGGCAGAGGGTCTCAGAAATAATTACTAAGTCTGCAAACACAATAAACCAGCTCATAGGGCAGTGGTAACTGAGCTGACCATATATCTAATCCTAGCACCACAAATAGCAGCAGCCGGGGAACGTGCCTACGTTGGTTCTAGACGTCTCGCTCCAGCCGGAGAACTAACTAACCCTAGAAGGGAAAAGAAAGACCTTTCTTGCCTCCAGAGAAAAGACCCCAAAAGTTGGATACAAGCCCCCAACAAATAGTAACTGTGAGGTAAGAGGAAAAGACAAACGTAAGAATGAGCTAGGTATATAGCAAAGAGAGGCCCACTAGCTAATAGCAGAATATAGTAAGATGACTTATATGGTCAGCAAAAACCCTATCAAAATATCCACGCTGGATATTCAAGAACCCCCGAACCGTCTAACGGCCCGGGGGGAGAACACCAGCCCCCTAGAGCTTCCAGCAAAGTCAGGAATCACATTTAGTACAAGCTGGACAAAAATAAGAGCAAAGCAAATAACCAAAAAACAAAGAAGCAGGACTTAGCTTAATTTTGCACGAACCGGGACCAGCAGACAGGAGCAAACAGAAAGGATCTGATTACAACGATGCCAGGCACTGGACTAAGGATCCAGGAAGTTATATAGCAACACCCCTGGACTAACGACCCAGGTGAGTGCCAAACTGAGGAAAGACAATCCCAGAGTCATATCACCAGTGACCACAAGAGGGAGCCAAAAAGTCTAATTCACAACACATATTGCGTTTGGAGACACCTGATGTACCTAAACAGTGGTAACCCCCGAATTCTAACTCCAACCCTAACATAGCCCTACCTCTAACCATAATCCCAACCCTAATCCCAACTCTAGCCACAATTCTAACACCAACTCCAACACCACCATATCTTCAACACCCCAACTGTAAGCCTAACACAACCGTAACATCAACACAACCATATCCCCAACACAACCTTAACTCCAACCCTAACCCCAACACAACTGTAACCACAACACCACAATGTAACCCTAACCATAACCCCAACACAACTCTAACCCCAACACAATCCTATCCCTAGCCCATACCCTAACCCTAGCTCTAACCCCACCCTAACCCCAGCCCCAACCCTAACCCTAGCCTCAACCCTAGCCCCAAACCTAACCCTAGCCCCAACCATAATCCTAGCCCCAACACTAACCCTAGCTCTAACCTCAACCTTAACCCTAGCCCCAACCCTATCCCTAACTGCAAAGAATGGAAAAATACTTATAATTCCAATAGATGATAACTTGTTATAAACAGGCAGTCCTTTTAATATCTCCAGCCTATTGTTTCCTATTGTCTGTGTAGCTAGAGTTAAGAAAAAAGGCAACTGTTACCAGAAATCCAGACAAAATGTCCATCATCATATTAAAGTCCAGAAGAGGAAAAGCCAAGCTACTCAGCGCATGATTTTATTATAACATTATTATATAAACCTAATTCCAAAATATGTTGGGATCATGTGTAAAATGTAAAGATAACCTAAGTTCAATGATTTTGAAATCTCTTATAGCCATTTGTTGTTCACAAAAATGTTTAGAACACAAATTAAATGATGATAGAGGCAATTTTTCCATTTCATTTGAAAAAAAGGGTTAACAACAAGTTGGAATAGTAAGCGGTACTAATGCAAAACAGCAGGAGGGTCAAATTTCTTTACATTTTACAGTGTCCCAGCTTTCTTGGAATTGGGGATGTATATGACTTTGCTTCACATAAAAAGTGTCATTGCTTTATTATTTGAAGAGTAAAGGTCATATAAATTTTTATTTCCTAAATCAATAGCGTGTGCAGAGAAGAGCAGCAAAAAGTTATTAAGGGAATGAATGGACTGCAGTATCAGGATAGGCTACTAAACTTTGGATGATTCTGTTTGGGAAGAACAAAGAGGGGATCTTATTACAATGTACACATATATGAGGGGAGAGTAGAAAGATCTTTCTAATGATATTTTTACACTTCGGCGTGCAACAGGGAGAAGGGGGCATCCTCTATGACTAGAGGAAAGAAGGTTTAATCAATCACAGACACAGATTCTTTCTCTGCCACATGATGGTGTAATGGTTGATTCACTGCTAATATTCAAGAAGAGTATGGATGCATTTCTTGATAAATATCTATATAAATAATTGCCAGTTGGGACTTCCAGCCGCTGTCCACGAATCCACGAAGCAGTGTCACTTGAGCCTCATTTTTAGTAGGATTCCAGTAAAATTGAACACCTTCTGTACTGTCAGGTTTCCCCACAAATTCTAGTTCATCATTTGGACTTACAGCTCGGGGATACTTTGTGGGTGACTAATTGTCAAGTCACCCTTGTAGGTACGTATGGATTGTCCCAAAGGAACAACCCCTTTAAATGTTGCTAATAGTGACACTGTGGATGCTTGCATTTTATATTTCCACTGTAATTATTTATTTTTCATGACAATGGTAAAAGTTAAATAATTGGCTGAGTTTTTTACTTTTTCAAAAGTAAGTTGGCACAAGCAACCTTGAAATCTTCAGGCGGCTGCGCAAACTTTAATTGATTCAACATCATTTATTTCTTCTTTAGAACAGCGTTCTCTATGTGTTATGTAAAAGAACAAGTAAATCAAGCTCAGATGTTCTTAAGATATTCAGTGTTTAACATATTTAACATTTAACATATAAGGAGCAGACACTTTCTCCTCATAGGCAAATGTAAGGCTGTGACATCTTTTATAAAACCTCATTACATATATGGTAACAAATGGAAACAAAAGCGCCATATGAAGATGAAAACCTGCAGTATTTTTGTTCTGTTGTTTTGCTCTGGCAGGATCACTGTCCTCATTGTTCTAATTGTTAGACAATATCATCAGCACATGGAAATGATTAGAAAGCAAAGCAAACAAGAAACAGAAATGGCAAAGCATAAACAATTTGCATTCACTGGCACATGTGGGTTTTTGGTTCAGTTCTCTTCTCTGTGGGACCGGGGCCAAGGAAGGAATCAAGCTGATTTTATAGTAAAACTATCCTCAATTAGCCTATAATCTTAATTAGAAATCATGTGGCTAAAGATGATCGAATCTGCAGAGATTCAAATTTGGCAAATTGCACAAATTTATCAGGGAAATTCAATGCGCATCAAAGTTTTGCAATACTAGTTGAATATTCCTTATTTCGATTTGCGGTCTCTCCAGACTCCAAAGCATAATAAATGTAGGACCAGTGTCACTTTATGATGGAATAACTCTGGAACACTTCAACACATCCCAGTGATTCAGAGACTGTTATATCAGGACATGTTGTACTTCATTTGAGTGGTATTTAAGAAAATACCAAGAATTTGCCAAAAATTAAAACATTTTACAATTTTCAAACTTTGAATTTTTATGCCCTTAAACCATACCATTTACCACCTGTCTACTTTACATCAGCATCGTCATTGAAACATCTTTTTTTAGGAAGTTAGATGGTTTAAAACTTTTCTTTATTTCTTGTTTTTCCAACAAAATTTACAAAACCAATTTTTTTAATGACCACATCACATTCGAAGTAACTTTGAGGAGCATATGTGACAGAAAATACCCAAAAGTCACATTTTAAAAACTGCAAAGAGCTCAAAAACCGCATTCAAGAAGTTTATTAACCCTTTAAGTGCTTTGCAGGAATTAAAGCAATGTGGAAGGAAAATATTATAATTTTGTTTTTTCCCACAAAAATGTTACTTTAGCCCCAATTTTTTTATTTTTACAAGGGTAACAGGAGAAAATGGACCAGAACTTGTTGTACAATTTCTCCTGAGTACACTGACATTACTACTGCTTGGGCACATAGCAAGGCTATGAAGGGAAGGAGAGCCTATTGAAATATGGAGAGCAAAATTGGCTGGAATATATAGCAAACACCATGTTGCGTTTGTGGAGCTGCGATGGTGCCAAAACAGCAGAAATCTGACCCATTTTTGGAAATTACATCTCCTGAGGAATTCGTCTAGTGTTGTAGTGAGCATTTTGAAACCCAAAGATGATTCACAGAGATGTGTAACATTTGCCTAGAATGTTGTTTTAGCCCCTAGTTTTTAATTTTCAAAAGGACTATTAAGTGGTAATAGACCATTTTGTTATGCAATTCTCCTGAGTTTGCAAATATCCTACATGTGGTTGGAAGCTACTTTTCAAGCACAGTGCAGGGAAGAAGTACCATACTAGAGTGCAAATATTGCTGGAATGCTTTGTGGGTGCCAAGTCTTATTAGCAGAGCCCCTGAGGTACCAGAACAGCAGAAACCTCCATATGTGACCACATTTTACAAACTACACCATTCAGTTAATTCATCTAGGTGTGCAGTGAGCATTGTGAGGCTGTGGCCTCTGATACAGCTAGGGGGCGCTGTTTGTTCTCCCCAGAATGTGCATGCAGACGGATGAAGTCCATAGGTGTGCATGAGAGTCACGGATTTCCGGTCCGGGATTTCCAGGTGGCTGAAGGCCACAGGTTTGTGTGTATGTTTAAAAACCCTGCAGTAAGGGGTATGGATGTGTCGGGACGTGTCAGGTCAGGTGTGCGAGGTGCACGTCAGTGTCAGTCTGGTGTGTGCTGGTCTGCAGAGTGCATGGAGGCAGAGGCCAGCAGAGCCAGCACCCAGGGCAGCTGAATAGCCTGGCACCCGCAGCGTACACAGAGATGCAAGTCATCCATGGTACTGGTCTCAGATGTGGACATTCCTGTGCCCGCAGGTGGATGTCCTGTGCCCAAATGAGTCGGATGTGGACAGTCCTGTGCTCGGAGGTGGATGTCCTGTGCCCGAAAGAGGACTAGCTTGTGCAACGATGGCAAACAGGTGGATATGGTGCCCGGCTGCTATCCGGAGGATATCCTGAACTGTGTACAACTGTGTGAGTAAAGAGTCTGTAAAGAGACTGTGATACAGCAATGCAGGACACCCACGAGAACTAGTCAGAGGAGGGCTGGCGTGTGTAGTGTCTGCAACATATGAGGCTGTGTGTATGGAGATGTATAGAGACTGTGAGATGGCGTGCGGTCGCCCAGGGAAACTGGACAAGGGAAGTCTGGCCTGTTTAGGGACCGCAAATCTAAAGCCATGTGATATGTATTGTTTTGGACCAGTGTAAACTGGTCACTGATAATATCCACTGAAGTTATATGCATTTATGTGAATTGGACTTTAACCCTTTCACAACATGCGCAGTAAAAGTACGGCGCATGTCGTGTCTCCCCCTTTGATGTGGGCTCCGGCGGTGAGCCCACATCAAAGTCGCGACATGTCAGCTGTTTTGTACAGCTGACATGTGCGCGCAATAGCGGCGGGTGAAATCGCTATTCACCCGCCGCTGTTAACCTGTTAAATGCCGCTGTCAAACGCAGACAGTGGCATTTAACTACCGCTTCCAGCCGGGCGGCCGAAAATGAGCGCATCGCCGACCCCTGTCACATGATCGGGGGTCGGCGATGTGTCAGGACAGTAACCATAGAGGTCCTTGAGACCTCTATGGTTACTGATGCTGGCCTGCGGTGAGTGCCCCCTGTGGTCGGCGCTCACAGCACACCTGCATTTCAGCTACATAGCAGCGATCTGATGATCGCTGCTATGTAGCAGAGCCGATCAGGCTATGCTAGCTTTTAGCCTCCCATGGAGGCTATTGAAGCATGGCACAAGTAAAAAAAAAATGTTTTTAAAAATATGAAAAAAAAATAAAAGTTTAAAATCACCCCCCTTTCGCCCCATCCTAAATAAAACAATAAAAAAATCAAACCTACACATATTTGGTATCGCCGCATTCTGAATCGCCTGATCTATCAATAAAAAAAAGCATTAACCTGATCGCTAAACAGCGTAGCGAGAAAAAAATCCGAAACGCCAGAATTATGTTTTTTTGGTCGCCGCGACATTGCATTAAAATGCAATAACGGGCGATCAAAAGAACGTATCTGCACTGAAATGGTATCATTAAAAACATCAGCTCGGCATGCAAAAAATAAGCCCTCACTCGACCCCAGATCACGAAAAACGGAGACGCTTTGGGTATCGGAAAATGGCACTTTTTTTTTTTTTTAAGCAAAGTTTTGAATTTTTTTTCACCACTTGGATAAAAAATAACCTAGACATGTTAGGTGTCTATGAACTCGTAATGACCTAGAGAATCACAATGGCAGGTTAATTTTAGCATTTAGAGAACCTAGCAAAAAAGCCAAACAAAAAACCAGTGTGGGATTGCACTTTTTTTGCAATTTCTCCGCTCTCGGAATTTTTTTCCCGTTTTCTAGTAAAAGACATGGTAAAACCAATGGTGTTGTTCAAAATTACAACTCGTCCCACAAAACATAAGCCCTCACATGGCCAAATTGATGGAAAAATAAAAAAGTTATGGCTCTGGGAAGGAGGGAAATGAAAAACGAAAACGTAAAAACGAAAAAGGGCTGCGACTTGAAGGGGTTAATGCTGTGAAGAAACACATTAAAAGAGACTTTTGTGCTTGAATTTGTGGGTCACTGCCTCTTCACTGCGTACGATGCTACTGCAGCTTTACAGCATATTGACATCACAGGCATATCTCAAAACGTTATACTATTGGGCGGTAAATCAAAACGAATTACATTTTTACCACTAAAATGTTGTTTTATCCCAAAGTTTTACATTTTCAATGGGGACTACATAGTTTGCTACAGGATTTCTCATAAGTTCACCAATACCCCATATGTAGTCGGAAAATACTTTTCAGGTACATTGCAAAGCTCAGAAGGGAAGAAGTGCCATATTGTAGTGCAGATTTTTCTGTTAGGGTTTGTGGGTGTCATATCCCATTGGCAGAGCGCCTGAGGTGCCATAGCAGCAGAGCTCTCTAAATGTACAAATTGCACCCCTCAGTGAATGCATCTAGTGATATCTAAGATATCTACATCAGAGGTATGTCACAGAATTTTATATATACCATTGAGTGGTGAAGAAATGCTAATTACTTTTTTATGACTACAATATTTTCAGTTATCACTAAAATATTTCATTTTCACAAGGGGAAATGGGTAAATAAGGCTCCAAACTTTGTTACACAATTTCTCTTTAATGTGGCAATACCCAATATGTGGCTATACACTACTGTTTGGCCACACAGCAAGGCTCGAGAGGGAAGGAGCACTATGTGACTTTTTCTGCACAGGTTCTTCTAGAATAGTTTGTGGACTCCATATACAGAGCCCCTAATGTGCCTAAACAGTGGAAACCTTGCTCAAATGACCCCTTATTAGAATTTACACCCCTCGTGGAATTCATCTGTGGATGAAGTGACAATTTTTACTTTGTGGACATTTTCCAGAAGCAAACATGCAGTGGAAGTTGCAGAGTGAGAATTGTAACTATGCCATTATACTGCCCGATACATTGTAGCGCACAATACATTTTGCCCAGCTTGTGTTTCTGAAGCCATGCACCTGTAAATTATGTGGGCTCTCCTCACTATGTCTGTCATGATTCCATACCTCAGTGTGTCTGGATTGCAGTTACAGACAGCTCAGCCACCTAACCTGGCACAGGGACATGCTAAAGCTGTCAGTACTTTGATTGACAGCTCAGTGAGCTGTTAGTCCAAGACCTCTGCCAGATGTACAATCAGCTTTGTGTGGTTTGTCTCTCTGTGACTTGTGTTTTGCTTGTTGATCTTTCATTGCCTGACCTTGGAACTCATTCTGACCATCTGTCTGTTTAACCTCGTTTTTTCTGATCTACTATCTTCCTGGTATTTTGATCTTGGATCATTACCTGACTATGCCTTTGTCTCGTCCCTCTGCATATGATGTACCCTCCTTGCTTTAGACCTTGGATTCCTTGACTCTCCTGACTCACGGCTTGTCCATGAGAAGTGACTCAGTGTCACATTACATCTGGTCTATCAGTTCTTTTTGGCCAATATAGATTCTGTTCACAGGCTTAGTGACCAGGTGGCAAATTTGACTTAGTTGACTCAGGATCTGACTAAGCAATGCCAGAGTCTAGAGTCATCACAATATCAGTTGCAGGGTCAGATAATTAATTTTATGAATGCTTCCTATAGTGCTCCAACGCCGGCAGTGGATGTGATGTCGGTATCCTCTGATGTACAGTTGGTCTCTCCTGAAGCTGTAATGGCCCTCCCTTATAAGGTATCGGGAGAGAAAGACCAATTTAGGGTGTTCAGGGAGAGCTGTAGGTTGTTTTACAAACAAATTATTTGTCTTTCAAAGGATTCACTCATCTTATACTGTGATTTCTCCCAAATACAGTGCATAGAAAATGATGGTTCCTGCTCTTTTGTCTCTATGTAGCCTATCTTTAGAAGCAACATGGAGAACATTATACAGCAGGAATAAGTATACAAGTAGCTGTGAAAACAGCAATGATGTGAAATAAACACTTGCTAGAAAGCAGCAGCATAATTTGTGTGTCTCTGTCTCTTTCACATTCTGCTCCTCCCTTCTCCTGCCTCCTCCCCGCTTCCGAAACTTAAGGCTGAGTCACACATAACGATATTGTTAACGATATCGTTGCAACATCACGCTTTTGGTGACGTAGCAACGATCCCGCTAACGATCTCGTTATGTGTGACAGCAACCAACGATCAGGCCCCTGCTGGGAGATCGTTGGTCGTTGGGGAATGATCAGGACCTTTTTTTGGTCGCTGATCACCCGCTGTCATCGCTGGATCGGCGTGTGTGATGCCGATCCAGCGATGTGTTCACTTGTAACCAGGGTAAATATCGGGTTACTAAGTGCAGGGCTTAGTTCTGGGATTTATTAAGAGAAGCACAGAGTCAAGATCACATGAAATAATTTTCCACATTTACTTTTCCTTAGGCTACTTTCAAACTAGCGTCGTTTGTAATATGTCGCAATGCGTCGTTTATGAGAAAAACGCATCCTGCAAAGTTGTCTGCAGGATGCACTTTTTACCCATAGACTTTCATTAGCGACGCATTCACGTCGTGTCCGCCATTTTCGACCGCACATGCTCGGCCGAAACTCCGCCCCCTCCTCCCCGGACATTACAATGGGGCAGCGGATGTGTCATAAGACTGCTTCCGCTGCCCACGTCGGGCATTACTTTCACAACGTGCGTCGGCTTGTCGGGCCGACGCATAGCGACGGCCCTGTGCCGACGCTAGTGTGAAAGAAGCCTAAGTCAGACCTCATATAACAGGAGTGGTTTAACTCCCAAGGGCACTGAGCTGGATCAGCCTAGAAATGAAATCTCAGCTGGTACAGGCAGACATAGCAGGAATAAAGGAATGGCAGGTACTGGTGGGAATGGCTGATATACAGGCGAGTACTGGCAAGTGCAGACAAACATCTGGTGTACCAATAGGAATGACAGGTGCAGACTGGTGTGGCTAGTATACAGGCAGGCAGTGGCAGGTAGCGGCTGGTACAACTGGTGTACAGGCAGGTACTTGCAGGTGCAGGCACGTACAGCTGATATACAGGTGATATGGAAATTTTTGGGTAGGATAAATTTATCCCTGTGTGTGCTGCGGCCGCTCCCAATAAGACTGAGTATTTTGAGCGCTCAAGGAATGAGACTGCAACATCATTGTGTCAATAACATTCCATCAATACTAATACTTTATTGTACATACATAGTTTTATGATAGCATATAGAAAGGAGTGGTTAGGGGTTGTTAGGGGTGGTTAGTTAATTACCATATTGTCTAACTCCTCTGTCATTGGTTATCTAAACATATATGGGATATTGTGATTAACGCTCATATGACTGCTGATTAAGCAACTAGAATGTAGCTCTGTATCTAGGACAAAGTTGAGACATTTGATCAGCACTTAATACATCTGGTGTTGTTCCGCTTTTGGGATGGAAAACCCCATACAATCTGTCTGGCCTATATCAGTTCATGTCAGCCTTTTTAAACCATTGATTATAATGTATATATTAGCTGTGAGCATATGAGTATATATGATTATAGAGGAGTATACATGCAAGTGAGATCATGATATATATATTTCTATCACACAGGCAATCACTGGCAGTTGTAGGCAGGCACAATTTTTAGACAGGTAGGCACAGGCACCTGTATCCCTGGTTGTGAGGTGGGAATAAACATGTCTTTAATGCAAGGCGATTCTGAGACGTGGGCATTTTCTTTGTCCCCACAAGCCCCAGAACGGTCTTCTGTTGACGCCTTTTTTCACAGTTCTTCATGATGCCCCTTGTTCTCTGGCAAAGGCCATGACCCAGGTCATATGAATGGACCTCAGACCCTGAGAGGTGGTGAACAACAGATTGCCTGTTAGACTTCCCTGGAGCAGGTCCATTTACAGTAGGTTAAGCCATTGCAGGTTAGAGATGCCAGTCTTTGTATTATGGATAAAAAACAGTTAAGATCTTAGACTCTGTTTGTGCTGTGGTCTCTGGTCATTTTCTCAAGAATTGCCCAACTCATCCTCAGACAAGCAAACTGTCGGGAGAACGTCTGGGTGACGACCGAGACTGTCACCCAGACTCCCAGGTACCTTTTACTTAATCTGCTAAATTACTGATAAGTACGGTGTTATCCTTCAAGAACCAGGTGTTATCAACATTGCTTGTGGGTCTTCTGCTAACTTTTTGATTTAGGACTGGTTCTGAAATTAGGATTAGGAACAGATAGTTTAGAAAGCCCATTGAAATCTTAACCCTTGAAAAGACACTGTTAGCCTCGAATTTGGTCAAGAGGGTAACCATGGATTTCACGCTCCAAGTGGGAGCAGTCCACTCTAAATCCATCTCCTGTTTTGTTTTGGATAATTTACTTGCTGGGTTGGTACTGGGGTTTCCATGGTTGCAGATTCAAAATCCTGTTATTGATTGGTGTCAAAAGGAGATTGTTTAAATGGAGCCCCAATTGTTACTAGAAATGTCTAAAATCTGTAAAAATATACTCCACTAGTCAAAATGGTCTGTCGAGGTAACTGAAGGACTTCGGAGATGTGTCCTTCCTCCTCCCCTGTAGCTGCTGGATTTTTTTTGCAAAAAAAAATTATGGGGGTCTCTGTCGCTGCCTCGATTTCCAAGAGCTAAACAAAATCATGGTTAAAAATATTTACCCACTTCCACTCATCTCCTACCTAAATAATAAGCTTCTGGGGGCCAAGTGGTTTTCTAAACTTGATCTTAGAACGGCTTACAATTTGATATGCATCAGGAAGGGTGATGAGTGGAAAACAGAGTTCTTAATATCTAAGGGTCTATTTGAAAATCTTGTCATGCCATTTGAGTTATCCAAAGGATATTTCATTTTTGGGGTTTATCTGTCAGAAGGGTTTAAGATGGACCCTAGCAAGGAGCAGACCATAATTGATTGGGTTCAACCTTGTGATCTTAAAGCTTTGCAACATTTTCTGGAATTCAACAAACTTTTATTGGAAATTTATAAAGGGCTTTTCTCAGATTGCTAAACCTTTTATTGACCTTACAGGTAAGGGGTCAAATCGCAAGGTTTGGTCACCAGGTGCTATTAGAACTTTCAAAAAATTAAAAAAGTATTTCATATCAGCTCCCATTTTAATCCAATCTAATCTCCAAGAAACAATCATTGCAGAGGTGGATGCTTCAGAGGTCAGAATAGGGGTAGTTTTATCTCAGGGGCCCAAAACTCTGACTAACCTGCATCCATGTGTGTCTTTTCTAAAATATTTTCGTCTGCGGAAAGAAATTTTGATGTTGGGAATTGTGAGTTACTTGCTATCAAATCTAGCTTACATTGAATCAGCAAAACTGCTAACTTCTAGACGGATCAGATGGTCCTTGTTTTTTTACTAGGTTTAATTTTTCTATCACATTCTGACCGGGAACTAAAAATGTGAAAACTGATGTATTATCTCGTAGTCTCGATTCAGTTTCTCCTTCAGAACCTTCATCCTCCATTAGTCCTCAGGGTATTGTGGTTTCTAGGGTAGCCTCAAAGTTGTAAGAGGAGATCTGTAAAGTCCAGATGTTGACTCCTTCCGCTACTCCAGAGTCCAATTTGTTTGTGCCAGTACTTTGATTGACAACTCAGTGTCCATTTTGGTGCAGGGACGTGTTGAGCTGTTGGTGTTTTGATTGACAGTCTAGCCATCAAATCTGAGACTGGAAGGTACTGGCTGTCTTCAGGTGTTTATTGTCGCAGGTGATGGTCCGGCTACTTAGCTGGGCTGTTAGGCCCAGATCTCTGCAAATGTACATTCAGCTCTGTATGGTTTGTCCCTATGTGCCTTGTGTTCTGCTTTTTGATCTTTCATTGACTGATCTTGGACCTTCTTCTGACAATCCATCTTTTTAATTCATTTGTTCTCATTAGCTATATTCCTGGTATTTTGACATTGGACCATTATCTGATTACGCCTTTTTCTCTTCTCTTTGTTTATGATGTACCCTCATGATTGTTGGCCTCAGTTTAAGCACATTGGGGAGCTCAGAAGGGAGGGGAGCATTTGGATGTGTGAGTGCAAATTTCTCTGGATTTCCTCTGGTGGGAACCATGTCACTTTTCAAGAGCCTTTGTGCTACCAGTAACTTGGACACCTCCAATATTTCTGTTAACAGACCCGATTGGACACTTGTTTTTGTGGGTTGAGTTGAAGCTTTAATTGGTAGAATTTTGGGGTACAGAGCAGTTTGGATAAGTTCACAATTAACTTGTGGTCTACGATGAGTGCAAGTATCTCTGAAACACATGATACACATGATTCAGATGAAACCCCGATGGATCTATTCATTAATTAAGCAGGTGGAGTTACTCCTGACTCCGTTTGGTCTCTGTTTAGTGTTATTCATTGACCACACTTTTGTGAATGCCTAAAAAGACACTTAAAACTATGAACACTGCCAGATCATAGGCAAGACAGCATCCAAAGTGTCTGCATCAGCTTTATTGTAGGAGGTTCTGTTTTAATCAAGTATTTCAGAGATAAAATGCCAGGGCAATATAAGTTTTCTGCACTTACTGGAAATATGACAATCCGTGATCGGATATGAACTGCTGGATTATTGTCTGCAAGTTTCAGAGTTGCACTGACATCTTCTTCCGGAAACCACACATTGCAATGCATTACACCTGCACAATCATCATGATATACAAGTTCGTCCATATGAGGGAAGCATGTATGAAAATATGACATACCGGTTCATCATATGTTTGGAAGAGGATAAGGATCATTTTAATTGCCTTGAAAATCCATTTAAATTTACATACAAAAAGATAAAGATGAAAGAGATGACACTGGATTGAAACAGAGGGAGAGACCATAGAATGTAAGTCCGCAAGGACAGGGTCCTCTCCCCTCTGTACCAGTCTGTCACTGTAAACTTGTTTACTGTAAATGAAATTTATAACCCTGTATGTAACCCCTTTTCTTATGTACAGCACCATGGAATTAATGGTGCTATATAAATAAATAATAATAATAATAATAATAAGACACACAAGCACTGTTGCTGTTTTTGCTTTCTAATAAGTATTTTAATTCTCTTAAATTGCTACTGTACTGAACAATTGTGAACATTTCTGCTGTATAATGTCCTACAATTAAAACGTCTTACTTAAATCAGGTGACACAGGACCTTCATTCTGGTGAGAAGTGATTAGACATTTATCATGTATCCATTTTAAGGAATAAGGGAAACTCTTTGCTCTAAACATTGTTACTGTAAAGATTATGGTAAGAAAGATAAAGAGCAAGGTGTAGAAAGAAAAAGTCTCCATTGCTAAGAAGGCTGGACTAAAAGGTATTCCAACTTGGCTGGAAAAGTACAGTAGGTTTTTTAAACACCACAGAAGCCAACTCAGCCCCACAGTGCTGTAGGGTTACAGTGTAGTGCTGTAAATAATCATTTACACATTTATGGAAATTATATGCACACATCTCTATTCAATATGTGAAAATGAGGTAACATTGTTCTCTATTACCTAACTTAATGCCTGGAAACAATTTAAGATATTTAGGATGGCTCTATTGCCAGTATCATCATTTTGTAATTTACTACCTTCAGAAAATCTTCAATCTTGATCAGATATGCTTAACTTAAAGATCTACTTTCTGGATACATGAAACATTTTTTTTATTATTTCAAGAGCACATTTGGATATATTTTTGAGTAATTTTTGAGGAATCAGCTTAATATATTGTATTCTGGCTAAAAGACGTTTCTAGGTTTCATAGACAAATATCTCTGAGACATGCATGTGAAAGACATATAGAGATATAAATAAATGTTTTTTTTTTCCTTACTTTAGATTGGGGAGGTTAAATGCTTAGATTAATGACATTTTACTACATGAATCAGACCCTGGAAATTACAAAACAGGGCAAAATATGAGATACCATATATACTCGAGTGTAAGCCGACCCGAATATAAGTCGAGGCACCTAAATTTGGCACAAAAAACTGGGAAAACTTGACTCAAGTATAAGCTGGGTATGCATTGTCCCCTCATCCCTATCCTGGTATGCATGGCTCCCCATCCCTGTATGCACAGCTCCTTATCCCCATCTTTGTATGCATGGCTCCTTATCCTCAATCCTTATATGCATGGCTTCCCATCCCTGTCCTTGTATGCATGGCTCCCCATTCCTGTATGCATGACTCCTTATCCCCGTCCTTGTATGCCTGGCTCCTTATCCCCTGTCACTGTATTCATGGTTCCTATAATAAAAACACATCCTACTTACCTTCCCTGCATGCCCTCGCTGCTTCTCGTTCCGGCACTAGCAGCTCTTCCCGCTGAGCGATCATGTGTCCCCGCTCATTAAGGTAATGAATATTCACTCCACGCTTATGGGTGTGGAGAGACGTGAATATTCATTACCTTAATGAGCGGGGGACACCTGATCGCTCAGCCGGAAGAGCTGCTGGTGCCAGAGGGAACGAGATGCAATGAGGGTGCGCAGGGAAGGTATGTAGGATGTGTGCTAGAAGCCGGCGACTGCAGCTGTAACTGCACATTATAAGAGAAATGAATATTCACTGCCAGTGCAGTGAATATTCATTTCTCTTTAGCAGTGGGCACAGGCTTTAGCTGCAGCCGCCTGCTCCTGCCTCTGTGGCCATGTTGCCCCTCCCCCCATCTTTCTGGGACAATGACTCATGTATAAGCCGAGGGGGGCATTTTCAGCACAAAAAAAGTCTTGAAAAACTCGGCTTATACACGAGTATATACGGTAAGTGCTTTACCTCACAGTAGTCAATTGCCTGATTGTTGCTATAGTACTTACTGTATAGTATGCCTAAAATTAACAATTGAAAATGTTGTACAAAGCATGAATATCAAGCTGCAATATTTAAATTGTACCTGTAGATTTAACTGACTTTACAGAATAAGCCCCTCTGAATGTACATGAGAAATAACACTATTTTTATTTCTGACCAATATTTCCCAATGCACAATCCATCTCTAATTTTCATTAAAAAAAATCCTAGCAGCATTTCCCATGTGCTACACACTCAGTGAGTGGGCTAATGGCATCAGGCTTGGCAGCGCAGGTTTCCCTATAATGCCTGCATCACAATCCAATCACATGGTATAGCACAGCCAATTGGGGGCTGTCACATAGGGTTCGGCCATAGAACACCATTTTATTGTGTAGGGATAGGAGTGCTCAGAACACACAGCATAGAGATATAAAAAAGCCTAAAGTGAATGTGGTGTACTACTTTGCTACTTTACTTGTGCTGAAGTATCAAATTGAAAATGGAAGTGATAGTCTCAGAATGTAAACAGAAATCCAACATTCAAGTAACATAAAATGAACTTTTGTAAGTCTCATCATCACCACTCAATGTACGACTGTGAATTCATACATCTGTGATATACTACAGCAACAGCACTTTAATAGCTAATAATAATAATTATCACTATTATTATTATTATTCTCAGAGACTTCCTGGAGAAGTCCTTGTTCGGGGTCCGTGCACGGACTCTAGGTGTTCAGTACACACCCCGAACGTTACCGTTCAGGTTCTCCCATCCCTATTTATGAGCCACAAATAATTTTTTATTCTTTATGGAACTTAGGTGCATGGTTTTTGTAAGCAAACATGTGTCCATGTGTGCTAGTTATATATACGTGTCCATGTGTGCTAGTTATATATACTGCTGAAATAATTTCTTCCCTGGAAGGTATGTTGGATACTTCTAATTCCTAGCAATGCCTAGTTTCATAGCCATACAAATATGAGCAGTGATTGCTTTGTCTCAGGGTGGGACCTTGTTAATGTCCAAGAAGTGCTAAAAGGTGAAATAGGTGTCATTCAACTTTGGACAAGAACAGAGAACATGTATGAGTGCTCCTTTCATTCCATAATCCCTCCAGCATAATGATGGCATGCCAGAATAGATAATACAAAGTTTTCAGGTGTGTAGTATCATCTGAGAATAATATTACTTGCCGATTCTACATGTGCAGCCCAGTGGAAAGTTTTGTGGATAAGTGATAGATAAGTGATATAAGTACTGTCATGGAAGGAGTTGCCCAGATTGCCCAGATCCTTCCCTCAGGACAGTAAAGGGGTAGATTTAGTGAATTTATCTTTTTCATTTAACATAGTATTTGTTGGGCACACCTCTAGAAGAATTCGGGATGAGGGAAATTTGAATTCAAAGGATTTGCTCATCTTAACCTATGATGTCTCCCAATCACAGTGCATAGAAAATGATGGTTCCTGCTCTTTTGTCTCTATATAGCCTATCTTTAGAAGCAACATGTAGAACATTATACAGCAGGAATAAGTATACAAGAAGCTGTGAAAACAGCTAATGATGTGAAATAAACACTACCTAGAAAGCAGCAGCATAATTTGTGGGGTTTTGTCTCTTTCATATTCTGCTCCTCCCTACTCCTGCCTCCTCCCTGCTTCCAAAACTTACAGGGGAATTGAAATGTGAGCAAGCAGATCAACTTCTCTTGATCAAGTCAGATTTGAGCTGTATTTCCAAATGGAGAAAGGGGTAGGAAAATAATTGTCTAATAAGTCTTTAATAGGTACATCTGGCTGGTACAGCTGGTGTACAGGCAGGTACTGGCAGGTGCAGGCATGTACAACTGATATACAGGCAAGTACTGGCAGTTGCAGGCAGTCACAGTTGGTATACAGGCAGGGCCGGACTGGCCATCTGACAATTCTGGCAAATGCCAGAAGGGCCTGCCTGGTTGTGGGCCACATTGTCTGCTACGTTGTTAACAGAATCAGTGTTCTCAAGGCGGCCATAATGTTAAGAGATGTGACAGAGGTATCATTAGAAATATTGGTCTTGTAGTAAATCTTGCTTTCCTGCACGGGGGTTAAAATTAGTAATATATCCCATCCGGTGCTTGAAGATGGGGACAGCATGGGCCTGTGTGATTTCAAATGCCAGGGCTGAATTCTAGCCCCAGTCCGTACCTGTATACAGGTGGGCATGGGCAGGTACAGGCTGGTACTGGAAAATAAACTAGAACAGGGGACCTGAGAACTAGCAGGCATGCAAGTAAGCATAGTATACACATTGCTCAGGCACCTCTCATCAGGTGCCTTAAATAATACTTGTCTCCCAGCCATTGGCTGGGGACACTTTAAGACAGTGTGCATTGTACGTTTACATCTTAAGCACAGTGCCCGGGGATCTGCGAGCTGTGTGCAGACCACGAGCATCAGCAAGAAGAGGAAGAAGTGCGGGACAGGGGCTGGGGCGGTGAGTGAGAAATGCCAGCGCTACACCTCATCTGGAATACTGTGTCCAGTTCTGGTCAACACATTTTAAAAAAGACATCGAGCAAACTCCTTTCAATCCACAAGAAAAATACACAAGAAATGAATTGGGGATGAATAAAGAGTTTAAGCTTGTAAGCTACAGCTTTAATTTGTTTGAGAACCTCCTTGAATAGACCAATGAAGCAAAGACCTGAGGGTAGCTTGAGACGGACGTACTTCGAAGAAAGCCAAACCTTATCCCCAGGACACAACAGTGGTGGGTCTAGACATCTCTTGTCTGTGTGTTTCTTCATCTCTTCAGAAGATTTCATTAATGTGGTCTTGATGTCCTCCTAAATTCTAGAGAAGCCCTTGATGAGAGCTTCAGCTGCAGGAATGTTGGTGGTAGTAAACACAGGGAATGTAATATTAGGGTGTTGACCTTACACAACGAAAAACAGAGATTTAGCTGAGGATTTACTCACATGATTGTTATATAAGAATTCGGCCCAAGGCAGGAGTTCAACCCAATCACTGATGAGCATTAACGAAGTACCACATGAAGTTGGTCAGGATCTGATTGGCCCATTCTACCTGGCCATTGAATTATAGATGGTATGCAGAAGAGAAGTCAAAGGTAATGTTTAGTAGTTTTCATGTAGCCCTTCAGAAGCGAGAACTAAACTGAACGCCTATCAGAAATTATATGAAGAGGTAACCCATGGAGGAGGAAAATATGTTGGATAAACTTCTAGGCAAGCACAAGAGCAGATGGGAGACCAGACAGCAGAGTAAGATTGGCTATCCTTAGAGAAGCGATCCACAACTATCCAGATGATGGTGCATCTGGCCGATATTGGAAGAGCAGAAATGAAGTCCATCACGTTGTGCTGCCATGGAGCAGATGGTAAGGGCAAAGGAAGTAAAATGAGAAGAGACATTTTCTTCTGTCCAGCGTGATCAGTCAACTTAGACAAGTGAACACAATGAAGAACTCACTTCCTGTGACAAGTCCAACGGTGCTGCAGTAAGCATCTTGGAGGGCTCAATGAAGCGCTGAGCTCCTCTTCCTGGTCAGAAGACTTGATTTAAAAAGCCCATTCACTTTGACATTCTTGTCTGTCAGCTGTAAATGGAGAGCAAAATCAAGGTGAGCGAAGAACAAAGACCACCTGGCTTGACATGGATTTAGGCGCTGTGTGGACTGCAGATAGGCCAGGTTCTTGTTGTCCATATACAGTAGATAATTACAGGATGAACCATTCCTTCAGGTACAAAGTACCATTCATCCAAAACCAATTTATTCGCCAACAGTTCTCAATCGCCTATAAAGTAGTTGCGTTCTGGAGCCAAGAAGATTTTGGAAAAGAAACCACAGGTCACCATACACCCTATGGGAGATTTCTGAGTAAAGACTGTACTGGCCCCAGAGGAGGAAGCACCCACTTCTAAGAAGAATTATTTATTACTGTCAGGTCAATGCAGCACTGAAGCTGAAGAAAAGGCCTGTTTTAAGGAAGAAAAGGTGCTGTCATCCTCTGGAGTCTATACCTTAGGGTTAGCCCCCTCACGGGCCTGGGCAGAAATAGGAGCTGTCCGGGAGGACAAATGTGAAATGAACTGGCGGTAGTGATTTGCGAATCCTGGAAACTGCTCTATAACTTTCAAGCCAGCAGGATGAGGCCACTTCAAGACGGCTAACACTTTCTCGGGATCCATCCTCAGTCTAGACTCAGAGATGATGTATCCTGAGAAAGTAAGAAAGGTTTGCTTAAAGAAGTACACTACTGTTCAAAAGCTTAAGGTCACTTAGAAATTATTTTTGAAAGAAAAACATAGTTTTTTCCAATGAAGCTAACATTAGGGTTGGGCGACCTTAACTTCTATAGGATCGGGTCGGGTTTCACGAAACCCGACTTTCTCAAAAGTCGGGTCGAGTGAAATCGGCCCATCCTATAAAAAAGTCGGGGTCGGGGTCGGCCGAAACCCAATGCACTGCAATGGGATACTATGGTTCCCAGGGTCTGAAGGAGAGGAAACTCTCCTTCAGGCCCTGGGATCCATATTTAAGTGTAAAATAAAGAATTAAAATAAAAAATATTGATATACTCACCTGTCCGGCGGCCCCTGCAACTTACCGAGGGAACCGGTGGCCTGCTTTGGTTAAAATGAGCGCATCCAGGGCCTTCCGTGACGTCACGGCTTTGTGATTGGTCGCGACGGCCCATGTGACCGCCACGCGACCAATCACAAGCCGCGGACATCATTCTCAGGTCCTAAATTCCTAGAATTCTAAATTCTAGGAATTTAGGACCTGAGAATGACGTCCGCGGCTTGTGATTGGTCGCGTGGCGGTCACATGGGCCGTCGCGACCAATCACAAAGCCGTGACGTCATCTTAAGGTCCTTCACGCGCTGATTCTTAGGAAGGAAGGCCGCCGGAAAGAAGCAGGGCGCGTCCGAGGGTGAGTATATTCCTATTAGATATATACTCACCCTCGGCTTCTTTCCGGCAGCCTTCCTTCCTAAGAATCAGCGCGTGAAGGACCTTAAGATGACGTCACGGCTTTCTGATTGGTCGCGACAGCCCATGTGACCGCCACGCGACCAATCACAAGCCGCAGACGTCACCGCAGGCCATTCACGCGCTGATTCTTAGGAAGGAAGGCTGCCGGTTAGTACCAGGGCGCGTCAGAGGGTGAGTATATCAATATTTTTTATTTTGATTCTTTATTTTACACTTAAATATGGATTCCGATACCGATTCCCGATATCGCAAACATATCGGAACTCGGTATCGGAATTCCGATCCCAGATTCAGAAGATCGCCGACCTCATGGCCGACCCCACACAGGGGTCGGGTCGGGTTTCATGAAACCCGACTTTGCCAAAAGTCGGCGACTTCTGAAAATGGCTGACCCGTTTCGCTCAACCCTAGCTAACATTAAATGATTCAGAAATACAATCTATACATTGTTAACTTGGTAAATGACTATTCTAGCTGCAAACATCTGGTTTGTAATGCAATATCTTCATAGGTGTATAGAGGTCCATTTCCAACAACCATCATTCCAGTGTTCTTATGGTACTTTGTGTTTGCTAACTGTGTAAGAAGGCTAATGGGTGGTTAGAATACCCTTGAAACCTGTGTGTATGTATGTTAGCAAAGCTGAAAACAGTTTGGCTGATTAGAGAAGCTATAAACCTGACCTTCCTTTGAGCTAGTTGAGAATCTGGAGAATTACATTTGTTGGCTTCATTAAACTCTCAAAATGGCAGAAAAAAAGAACTTTCATGTGAAACTCGACAGTCTATTCTTGCTCTTAGAAATGAAGGCTATCCCATGCAAGAAATTGCCAAGAAACTGAAGATTTCCTACAACGGTGTGTACTACTCCCTTCAGAGGAGAGCACAAAAAGGCTCTAACCAGAGTAGAAAAAGAAGTGGGAGGCCCCGCTGCACAACTGAGCAACAAGACAAGTACATTAGAGTCTGTAGTTTAAAAAATTGACACCTCACAGGTGCTCAACTGGCAGCTTCATTAACTAGTACACGCAAAATTCCAGTGTCGACATCTACAGTGAAGAGGCGACTCCGGGATGCTGGCCTTCAGGGCAGAGTGGCAAAGAAAAAGCCACATTTGAGACTGGCTAATAAAAGGAAAATATTAATATGGGCAAAACAACACAGACATTGGACAGAGGCAGACTGGAAAAAAAGTCTTATGGACAGTCGAATCCAAGTTTGAGGTGTTTGGATCACACAGAAGAACATTTGTGAGACGCAGAACAACTGAAAAGATGTTGGAAGAATGCCTGACACCCATCTGTCAAGCATTGTGGAGGTAATGTGATGGTCTGGGATTGCTTTGGAGCTGGTAAAGTGGGAGATTTGTACAAGGCAAAAGGGATTTTGAATAAGAAAGGCTATCAGTCCATTTTGCAATGCCATGCCATACCCTGTGGACAGCGCTTGATTGGAGCCAATTTCATCCTACAACAGGACAATGACCCAAAGCAAACCTCAAAATTATGCAAGAACTATTTAGGGAAGAAGCAGGCAGCTGGTATTCTATCTGTAATGGAGTGGCCAGCTCAGTCACCAAATCTCAACCCCATTGAGCTGTTGTGGGAGCAGCTTGACCATATGGTAGGCAAAAAGTGCCCATCAAGCCAAACCAACTTGTGGGAGGGGCTTCTGGAAGCATGGGGTGAAATTTCTCCAGATTATCTCAGCAAATTAACTGCTAGAATGCCAAAGGTCTGCAATGCTGTAATTGCTGCAAAGGGAGCATTCTTTGATGAAAGCAAAATTTGAAGGAGAAAATTATTATTTCAAATAAAAAGCTTTTTTTGGAACCTTGTCAATGTCTGGACTAGATTTTTAATTCATTTGGCAGCTCATTTGATTAATAAAAGTATGAGTTATCATGGAAAACACAAAATTGTCTGGGTGACCCTAAACTTTTGAACGGTAGTGTACTTCTCCAACTTGGCGTATAAACAGTTCTTCCTCAATCTCAGCAAGACCTGGCGGATATCCCTCCTGTGTGTAGGCATATTAGGAGAGAACGCTAGAATGTCATCCAGGTAAACCACCACACAGAGTAGAGAAGATCCCAGAAGATATCGTTTAACAGTTATTGGCAGACTGTTTGTGCATTGCAGAGCCCAAACAGCATTATGTGATACTCAATGGCCATCCCGGGTGTTGAATGCAGTCTTCCATTCATCCCCCTGACATATTCGGACTAGGTTAAAAGCTCCCCGTAGATCAAACTTAGTAAAGACTTTAGAACCACTGAGGTCATCAAACAACTCTGAGATGAGGGATAGCGGATACTTGTTGTTGATTATCTGGTTGAAAACCCTATATATTCAACACAGTGACAGAGTGAGCCTTCCTTCTTTTTAACAAAGAAGAATTCTGCTCCAGCCAGTAGGATGACTTCTGGATAAATCTCCTGGGAAGCTTCTCTTTCATATATTCAGACATAATAACATATTTTGTAATGATCTGTATGAGTATGTGTAGTTTTTTTTAATTACATCCTAATCTGCTATAGAGATTTAGACTCACATCGTCTTCTAAAGAGACAGCACCAAAACCATATTTATGCAAAGAGGGAAAAATTAATCAAAGTGTCAGAAAATGCCTTTTTTGCATATATCATCTCTTATATTCCTGCTATTTTGGATTAGCCACAACCCTTTGTTATCAAATTTTCCAATAATTCCTCAGATTTTCAAATTATTTCTGCCAATTTATTTAAAAAAAATGCTCGAGTGGTTTTCCCTCTTACAGCCCTAACTCAAAAGGGAGAAAATTTTCATATCTATCCGGATTCCACTGTTCAAGCCTACAAGTGACTTAAATTTTGTTTTCCAACTGCTGCAGTCCTATACTATCCTGATGTGAACAGGCCATTTTTCTTTTAAATTGATGCTTCTGACAATATTGTAAGAGCAAAATAGGAACCTGAGAGACTGTAGGTTATGCTGCGTTATTTGTTTTTGGTCCAACGTTTTGTCCGAGAGTGCTCTTTGTCAAGGACATCTGAAGTTCATGACATTACAGAATATATACATAAAGTTGGAACCAGAAGTTTACATATACTATATAAAAAGACTCAAATGCACATTTTTTTCAATATCTAACATTAAATCACGATAAACCTTTCCCGTTGTAGGAAATCTTCAGTTTCTTGGCAATTTCTCGCATGGAATAGCCTTCATTTCTAAGAACCTGAATTGACTGTCAAGTTTCACATGAAAGTTCTTTTTTTCTGGCCATTTTGAGAGTTTAATGGAACCAATAAATGTAATGCTCCAGATTCTCAACTAGCTCAAAGGAAGGTCAGGTTTATAGCTTCTCTAATCAGCCAAACTGTTTTCAGCTGTGCTAACATACTTGCACAAGGGTTTTCAAGGGTAATCTAACCATCCATTAGCCTTCTTACACAGTTAGCAAACACAAAGTACCATAAGAACACTGGAGTGATGCTTGTTGGAAATGGGCCTCTATACACCTATGAAGATATTGCATTACAAACCAGACGTTTGCAGCTAGAATAGTCATTTACCACATTAACAATGTATAGAGCGTATTTCTGAATCATTTAATGTTAGCTTCATTGGAAAAAACTGTGCTTTTCTTTCAAAAATAAGGACATTTCTAAGTGACCCTAAACTTTTTGAACAGTAGTGTATCTCTGTGGAGTCTTCTACAAGAAATGTTCTACAGCAGCACAGAATTATTGTATTGGCGACTGTGAGCTCTTAGGCTATGTTCACACGTGTTTTTTCAGCTTTTTTATGTGTTTTTTTAATGCAAATTTTCAGCTGTGTTTTACAGTAAAGTTTATGAGATTTACAGAAATCTCATGCACACAGCTTGTTTTTTTTTGCCCTCAGTATTTTTTGCAATACCTTGTTTTTTTCAAAATGCAGCATGTCACTTCTTTCAGCACTTTTTCAGAGTTTTTCACCCATTGAAGCAATGGGTGATTCAAAACACTGCAAAAACGCAGGTATCAGTTTTTGCTGCATTTTTGGTGCCAAACACATGATGAAGTAGAATCTGATTTTTTTTATGCACTAAACTTTATCAGGATGCCTAAGAGACAAATACTGTATACCATGAGAAAAATGCAGGAAAAAAACACAGCAAAAATGCAACAAAAACTAAGCTAGTTTCTTACTGCCAAGAAAGCAGGTTTTGGGTGCAGAAAAAAACTCATAAAAAATGCAATGCGTGAACATAGCCTAAGCGAGTAAATTTATCTCTTGAGAAACAGTGACATATAATTGAAGGAGCTACCTTAGTATAGTTAGAATAGATAGTCACTAAAGTAACCATATTCATAAATATCTGGAATATCTTTAGTCAACCCGTAGTCTAAATCCTTTGCAAGTTCGATAGTCACTAAGCAGCCCAGTAAGCATTGGGATCAAGTTTTCTGACCCTACATCATACTGCTCCCAGATTACATAGAAATAAACAGACAGATTCCCATTAAGAGAGCATTCCTAAGGTTGCAATTTTGTTCTCAATCTAATATATATTCAGTTCTACTTAACAAATATATTAACCATATATTCTGGTATTAAACAATAAAATCATGACAAACAAAACATAAAAGATTTACTAACAGACATTCAAAGTAGGAAATATGGCTTCCATTGAACGAGGCAGTAATTTTTTTTGAGGCTTTATAAGCCTTATCACAGGAAGATGAAAGAAAAGCATTAAAAGACAGTGACTCACAGATCTTAAAAGATGAAATAGTATTTTACCAAAGGATTATGATATTTACATATGTAGTAACAGGGTCGGACTGGGCCACCAGAGAACTGGAGGATTCTTTGGTGAGCCCAGGTACTGAGACCTGCTGGTATACTGGCCAGCAGCTGCCTAGGGCCCCCCACTGCTCCAGGGGCCTCCAGCCAGTGGGCAGCTGCTATGGGGGCCCCTGGTGCCAGCGGAGCAGCAGTGGGTGACAGGAAACAGAAGCCCCTGTCCCCGCTGGGAAATGAATATTCACTACTCCCAAGCCACCATGGGCGTGGAGAGGGGTGAATATTAATTTCACTTTAGCAGCGGGCAGTGTTTGCCGCAGTCAGCACATGAGCGCTGTGTAAGGCTACGTTCACATTTGCGGCCAGCGCCGCAGCGTCGGGCGCCGCAGCGGCGCCGCATGCGTCATGCGCCCCTATATTTAACATGGGGGCGCATGGACATGCGGCGCACTTGCGTTTTGCGCCGCATGCGTCGCTGCGGCGCCTGCGTCGGGGCGCAGAGGACGCAGCAAGTTGCATTTTTGCTGCGTCCAAATTCAATGAAAAAAACGACGCATGCGGCGCAAAACGCAGCGTTGTGCATGCGTTTTGCTGCGTTTTTGTTTGCGTTGTGCGCTGCGGCGCCGACGCTGCGGCGCACAACGCAAATGTGAACGTAGCCTAAACTTACAACTCCTGAGCCGCAGGCTGCAGCAGCAGCAGCCGAACATGTCGGCTGTAATCAGTGACACCCGCACCGCTCTCTGACTAACTGTGGGAGGAGCCACGAGCAGGATGTCCTCCCAGCATGACGTCACCACTACTCCCGGCTCCGGTGCTCAGAGCTAGTCAGAGAGCAGTGCGGGCGTCACTGATAACAGCTAACATGTTTGGCTGCTGCTGCTGCAGCCTGCGGCTCAGGATTTGTAAGTAACACAGCGCTCCTGTCCTCATGACTTTTTCTGTCACTGACCACTCTTCCCTGCGGTGGAGCAGGTCTAAAGGTTTAAGGTAACATTGATTGGCCACAGTGCAGCCAATCAGTGTTAGCTTTGCTTGTGTCCTCATCTCCCCAGCCGTACAACACAGCTCAGGTAATGAGCTGCTTTCATCTATAATGCACGCTTCCCTCCCCCACAGTGTAAACAGCAGAGGGAGATAGAGGGGCTCCCTGCTACAGCTTCAAAGTTTGAACAAGGCCTGTTAGGCCTGCAAGCCTAAAAGTAAGTGTAAATGGGGGGCTTTAGTCTGGGGTAAGAGAGGGGGAGGGGCTAAGTTAATTAGGGATAAATGTGGACCCTATTACCTCATCTCTCCTTTCAATCCTAACTGACTGCACCCCCTCCCTCTATATCACGCCTGACTGCGCCGCCTCCCCCTGTATCACCCCTGACTGCGCCAGCACCCCTTGTATCACCCTGACTGCGCCAGCACCCCTTGTATCACCCTGACTGCACCAGCACCCCCTGTATCACCCCTGACTGAGCCCTCTCGCACTATATCATCCCTGACTGAGCCACCTCCCTTGTATCATGCCTGACTGCACCCCCTCCCCTGCTAAATCCCCTCGCCCAGGAATCACCCTGACTGAACTCTTCTACCCCTGTATTAACCCTGACTGCACCCCCACCCCCATATCACCACTGAATGCACCCCCTCCCCCATATCACCCCTACTGAATACCCTCACCTGGAATCACCCTGACTGAGCCCCTGTATTATCCCTGACTGTGCCACCTCCCTCTATATGACCCCTAACTGCACCCCCTCCCCTGTATCACCCCTGACAGCACCCGCTCCCCTATATCACCCCTGCTGAATGCCCTCACCCTGGAATCAAACTGACTGAGCCCCTCTACCCCTGTTTTACCCCTGACTGCACCCCCTCCTCCTGTATCACCTCTGACTGCACCACCTCCCTCTGTATCATCCTGATTGAGCCTCTTTCCCCCTGTATTACCTCCAACTGCACCACCTCCCCCGGTATCACCCCTGACTGACTGCATCACCTCCCCCTGTATCACCCCTGACTGACTGCATCATCTCCCCCTCTATCACCCCTGACTGACTGCATCACCTCCCCCTGTATCACCCGTGACTGACTGTGTCACCACCCCCTGTATCACCCCGGACTGACTGCGTCACCTCCCCCTGTATCACCCCTGACTGACTGCGTCACCTTCCCTGTATCACCCCAGTCCGACGGCATCACCTTCCCCTGTATTACCCATGACTGACTGTATCACCTCCCCCTATATCTCCCCTGATTGACTGCATCCTCTCCCTCTGTATCACACCTGACTGACTGCATCACCTCCCCCTGTATCTCCCCTGACTGACTGTGTCACCTCCCACTGTATCACTTCTGACTGACTGCATCCCCTCTGTTGTGAACTCTATTTTTGGGCTCCCTCTAGTGGTCACAAGCGGTACTGTGTAGTGTTGTCTTTCTGCAGGTGGCCTCATCAGCTGGTTCGTTATCCTTGGTTGGTTTCCTATTTAACTCACCTGGATACTCAGTTCCTTGCCTGCTAGCAATGTATTCAGTGCTCTTCAGATTCCTTGTGACTACCTTGCTCCCAGTCTCTCCAAGACAAGCTAAGTCCTTGTTTGTTCATTTTCTGATTATCAGCGTTCATCATGTTTTTTTGTCCAGCTTGCTAAAATGTGATTTCTTACTTGCTGGTTGCTCTAGGGGACTGACTTTCTCCCCCCACACCGTTAGTTGGTGTGGGGGTTCTTGAAATCTCAGTGTGGATATTTTGTAAGGGTTTTTTACTGACCGCATAGACCCCTTTGCTATTTTCTGCTATCTAGAATTAGTGAGCCTCTTTTGCTGAATCTGCTTTCACCCCTGTGTATGTGCCTTCCTCTTACCTCACCGTTATTATCTGTTGGGGGCTTCTATATCTTTGGGGATTATTTCTCTGGAGGCAAGAGAGGTCTTTCTTTCTCTCTAGGGGTAGTTAGTTCCTCAGGCTGGCTAGAGACGTCTAGGATTTTTAGGCACGTTCACCGGCTACTTCTAGTGTGTTTGGATAGGTTCAGATTTGCGGTCAGTCCAGTTTGCCACCTCCCTAGAGCTTGTCCTATGTTTTGTTACTTAGCTGGAGTAATTTGTGATCCTCAACCACTAAGGATCATAACAGTATAGCAGGCCAAAAAGTGTTTAATGCATCGCAGAAGTGGGATTAAAAGAAGATCTGAGTTAATTTTTTTTTTTTTTTTCCCCCCTCCCGCTTTTCCTTGCTGCAGTCTGTCTAGCTTCTTTCATCCCCTTGAACTCTGAGTGGTTTTGAGCTCAGCTGCAGACATGGATGTTCAGACTCTGACTTCTAGTGTGGATCATCTTGCTGCACGGGTGCAAAGTATTCAGGATTTTATTATTCATAGCCCTATGTCAGAACCAAAGACACCCATTCCTGAGTTGTTCTCTGGAGATAGGTCTAGGTTTCAGAATTTTAAGAATAATTGTAAGTTATTTCTATCTCTGAGACCTCGTTCCTCTGGTGATTCCGCTCAGCAAGTAAAAATTGTTATCTCCTTGTTGCGTGGCGACCCTCAGGATTGGGCTTTCTCTCTGGCGCCAGGAGATCCTGCATTGCTTAATGTGGATGCGTTTTTTCTGGCTCTTGGACTACTTTATGAGGAGCCTAATCTTGAGAGTCAGGCAGAAAAAGCGTTGCTGGCCCTCTCTCAAGGGCAGGATGAAGCAGAGGTGTATTGTCAAAAATTTCGGAAATGGTCAGTGCTTACTCAAAGGAATGAGTGTGCCTTGGCTGCAAATTTCAGAGAAGGTCTTTCTGAAGCCATTAAGGATGTTATGGTGGGGTTCCCCACCCCTACAAGTCTGAGTGATTCTATGGCTTTAGCCATTCAGGTTGATCGGCGTTTGCGGGAGCGCAAATCTGCTCATCCTTTGGCGGTATTTTCTGAACAGAGACCTGAGTCTATGCAATGTGATCGAACTCTGACCAGAATTGATCGACAAAGTCATAGACGTCAAAATGGGTTGTGCTTTTACTGTGGTGATTCTGCTCATGTTATCTCAGCATGCTCTAACGCTTAAAAAAGGTCGCTAAACCTGTCACTATTGGTACTATACAGCCTAAATTTATTTTGTCTGTTACTTTGATTTGTTCTTTGTCGTCCTACTCGGTTATGGCCTTTGTGGATTCGGGTGCTGCCCTGAATCTGATGGATTTGTCATTTGCCAGGCGCTGTGGTTTTGTCCTGGAGCCTTTGGAATTTCCTATTCCTCTGAGGGGAATTGATGCTACGCCATTGGCTGAGAATAAACCTCAGTATTGGACGCAAATGACCATGTGCATGACTCCCGTTCATCAGGAGGTGATTCGCTTTCTTGTTCTGCATAATTTACACGATGTTGTCGTTTTGGGTCTGCCATGGCTGCAGGCTCATAATCCAGTTTTAGATTGGAAAGCTATGTCTGTGTCTAGTTGGGGTTGTCAGGGAATTCATGGCGATACTCCATTGGTGTCTATTGCTTCTTCCACTCCTTCTGAGGTCCCTGAGTTTTTGTCTGACTACCAGGATGTATTTGATGAGCCCAGGTCCAGTGCCCTACCCCCTCATAGGGATTATGACTGTGCTATAAATTTAATTCCTGGTAGTAAATTCCCTAAGGGACGACTTTTTAATCTGTCTATACCAGAACATGCCGCGATGCGGAGTTATATAAAGGAGTCTTTGGAGAAGGGACATATTCGCCCATCCTCTTCCCCTCTTGGTGCAGGATTCTTTTTTGTGGCCAAGAAGGACGGTTCTTTGAGACCGTGTATAGATTATCGTCTTCTGAATAAAATCACAGTCAAATTTCAATATCCTTTGCCACTATTGTCTGATTTGTTTGCTCAGATTAAGGGTGCCAGTTGGTTCACCAAGATAGATCTCCGTGGTGCGTATAATCTTGTGCGCATTAAGCAGGGAGATGAATGGAAAACAGCATTTAATACGCCCGAAGGCCATTTTGAGTACTTGGTGATGCCTTTTGGACTCTCTAATGCTCCTTCTGTGTTTCAGTCCTTCATGCATGACATTTTCCGAGAATATCTGGATAAGTTTATGATTGTTTATCTGGATGACATTTTGGTCTTTTCTGATGATTGGGAGTCCCATGTGAAGCAGGTCAGGATGGTGTTTCAGGTCCTGCGTGCTAATGCTTTATTTGTGAAGGGCTCAAAATGCCTCTTCGGAGTACAGAAGGTCTCCTTTTTGGGTTTTATTTTTTCTCCTTCTTCTGTGGAGATGGACCCAGTCAAGGTCCAGGCTATTCATGACTGGACTCAGCCCACGTCTGTTAAGAGTCTTCAGAAGTTCTTGGGTTTTGCTAATTTTTACCGTCGTTTCATCGCTAATTTTTCTAGCGTGGTTAAACCTTTGACGGATTTGACCAAGAAGGGCTCTGATGTGACTAATTGGTCTCCTGCGGCCGTGGAGGCCTTTCGGGAGCTGAAGCACCGGTTTTCTTCAGCTCCAGTCTTATGTCAGCCAGATGTCTCTCTCCCCTTCCAGGTCGAGGTTGATGCTTCCGAGATTAGAGCAGGGGCTGTTTTGTCGCAGAGAAGCTCTGAGGGCTCTGTGATGAAGCCGTGTGCTTTCTTTTCAAGAAAGTTTTCGCCTGCCGAGTGAAATTATGATGTTGGTAATCAGGAGTTGTTGGCTATGAAGTGGGCATTTGAGGAGTGGCGTCATTGGCTCGAAGGAGCTAAACATCGTGTGGTGGTCCTGACTGATCACAAAAATCTGATTTACCTCGAGTCTGCCAAGCGCCTGAATCCTAGACAGGCTCGTTGGTCGTTGTTTTTCTCCCGTTTCAACTTCGTGGTCTCATATCTGCCTGGTTCGAAGAACGTGAAAGCTGATGCACTTTCTAGGAGCTTTGTGCCTGACTCTCCGGGAGTTTCTGAGCCGGCTGGTATTCTCAGAGAGGGAGTGATTTTGTCTGCCATTTCTCCAGATTTGCGACGAGTGCTGCAGAAATTTCAGGCAGATAGACCTGACCGTTGTCCACCAGAGAGACTGTTTGTCCCGGATAGATGGACCAGCAGAGTTATTTCCAAGGTTCATTCTTCGGTGTTGGCGGGTCATCCTGGGATTTTTGGTACCAGGGATTTGGTGGCTAGGTCCTTCTGGTGGCCTTCCTTGTCGCGGGATGTGCGTTCCTTTGTGCAGTCTTGTGGGATTTGTGCTCGGGCTAAGCCTTGCTGTTCTCGTGCCAGCGGTTTGCTTTTGCCTTTGCCTGTCCCGAAAAGGCCTTGGACGCACATTTCCATGGATTTTATTTCGGATCTTCCAGTATCTCAGAAAATGTCTGTCATCTGGGTGGTGTGTGATCATTTTTCCAAGATGGTCCATTTGGTGCCCTTGCCTAAGCTGCCTTCCTCCTCCGATTTGGTTCCTCTATTTTTTCAGAATGTGGTTCGCTTGCACGGCATTCCTGAAAATATTGTGTCTGATAGAGGATCCCAGTTTGTGTCCAGGTTTTGGCGAACTTTTTGTGCTAAGATGGGCATTGATTTGTCTTTTTCGTCGGCCTTCCATCCCCAGACTAATGGCCAAACCGAGCGAACTAATCAGACGTTGGAGACTTATTTGAGATGTTTTGTTTCTGCTGATCAGGATGATTGGGTGACTTTTTTGCCATTGGCCGAGTTTGCCCTTAATAATTGGGCTAGTTCTGCTACCTTGGTTTCGCCTTTTTTCTGCAATTCTGGTTTCCATCCTCGTTTTTCCTCGGGTCAGGTTGAGTCTTCTGACTGTCCTGGGGTGGATTCTGTGGTGGACAGGTTGCAGCAGATTTGGAGCCATGTGGTGGACAATCTGAAATTGTCACAGGAGAGGGCTCAGCGCTTTGCCAACCGCCGCTGCGGTGTGGGTCCCCGACTTCGTGTTGGGGATTTGGTGTGGCTGTCTTCTCGGTATGTTCCTATGAAGGTCTCATCTCCTAAGTTTAAGCCTCGCTTCATCGGTCCTTATAAGATCTTGGAAATCCTTAACCCGGTGTCTTTTCGTTTGGATCTCCCGGCATCGTTTGCCATCCATAATGTGTTCCATAGGTCTTTGTTGCGGAGGTATGTGGTACCTGTGGTTCCTTCTGTTGAGCCTCCTGCTCCAGTGCTGGTCGAGGGCGAATTGGAGTACGTGGTGGAGAAGATTTTGGATTCTCGTATCTCTAGACGGAGACTTCAGTATCTGGTTAAGTGGAAGGGCTATGGTCAGGAGGATAATTCCTGGGTTGTCGCCTCTGATGTTCATGCGGCCTATTTGGTTCGTGCCTTCCACGCGGCTCGTCCTGGGGGTCTTGATGAGGGTTCGGTGACCCCTCCTCAAGGGGGGGGTACTGTTGTGAACTCTATTTTTGGGCTCCCTCTAGTGGTCACAAGCGGTACTGTGTAGTGTTGTCTTTCTGCAGGTGGCCTCATCAGCTGGTTCGTTATCCTTGGTTGGTTTCCTATTTAACTCACCTGGATACTCAGTTCCTTGCCTGCTAGCAATGTATTCAGTGCTCTTCAGATTCCTTGTGACTACCTTGCTCCCAGTCTCTCCAAGACAAGCTAAGTCCTTGTTTGTTCATTTTCTGATTATCAGCGTTCATCATGTTTTTTTGTCCAGCTTGCTAAAATGTGATTTCTTACTTGCTGGTTGCTCTAGGGGACTGACTTTCTCCCCCCACACCGTTAGTTGGTGTGGGGGTTTTTGAAATCTCAGTGTGGATATTTTGTAAGGGTTTTTTGCTGACCGCATAGACCCCTTTGCTATTTTCTGCTATCTAGAATTAGTGGGCCTCTTTTGCTGAATCTGCTTTCACCCCTGTGTATGTGCCTTCCTCTTACCTCACCGTTATTATCTGTTGGGGACTTCTATATCTTTGGGGATTATTTCTCTGGAGGCAAGAGAGGTCTTTCTTTCTCTCTAGGGGTAGTTAGTTCCTCAGGCTGGCTAGAGACGTCTAGGATTTTTAGGCACGTTCACCGGCTACTTCTAGTGTGTTTGGATAGGTTCAGATTTGCGGTCAGTCCAGTTTGCCACCTCCCTAGAGCTTGTCCTATGTTTTGTTACTTAGCTGGAGTAATTTGTGATCCTCAACCACTAAGGATCATAACACCCCTCCCCCTGTATCACCCCTGACTGTGTCACCTCCCCCTGTATCACCGCTGACTGACTGCGTCGCCTCCCCCTGTATCACCCCTGACTGTCACCTCCCCCTGTATCACCCCTGACTGTCACCTCCCCCTGTATCACCCCTGACTGACTGCGTCACCTCCCCCTGTATCACCCCTGACTGTGTCACCTCCCCCTGTATCACCCCTGACTGACTGCGTCACCTCCCCCTGTATCACACTGATTGATCCCCTCCCCCCCCTTTGTCACCCCTGACTAAAACCTTTCTTTCTACGCTTCTAACAAAATGAGCCATTTATAAAAAGTTATGGCATTATAGGTGGCAGAGAGATTTCTGTAAAAAGTGTATGGGGGGATGTGAGGGAAAACTCTTTCGATATCACTCCAATGTCATACATAAGTGATCTAGGACCTCCACCACTAGAAGAGGGGGCATTCACCTAATGTATTTGCTTCAGAAATCAAACAGCAAATTAACAGTGGAAATATCCACACAGACAGGGCCGGACTGGGACTGAAATTCAGCCCAGGCATTTGTAAGAACACAGGCCCACATATTGTAACTTCTGTAATCTTGCTCTCTAGATAGTCTAAGTACAGGTCAGCAGCAGACAATCAAAACGGTTTGTGTTGTGGACCTGCATAGCCAACAGCCACTGAATTATGGCCAATTTAGATGAGCCAATAATCATGAAATGTGTGATTGTAAGAGCACGTCTTCCTGATTATTGGCTGATTTAAATAATAATCACCTGATGTAAGAGCAAAATGATTAGTAGTCACATGCAACGATTTTTAGCTGGCTTAAAAATCAAGGTTCTTGGTAGCACATTGCTCCCAGTAAACAGGACATGCGCTTCTGAGAACAGGACATTCTACATGCACAGAACATATTAACAATCGCTGTGTTCACAGAGAAGTGCGTCCTCCTGTGTGAATAGGCCATGTAGGATGCTGACTGAGGTGTATATAGCTGGTCGGTGGTCATGTACATGTTATAACATTTCATCAAAGTGCAGTCTGATGTTTTCCACGCACTCATTGAATTGCATGACCAACTGTGATTGGAATATCAGATCAGTCTCAGACATGCAGCAATGGCTTCCTCAGACTGGCTTCGTCTGTCTAAATAACAAAATTTCAAATGCAGATACCATCATAGAAGATCGGGATTAAAGCGACCCATATCTATAATATAACGCTGGGAGCGTCACTCTGTCCGAAGCCTTTATAGACTGCGCAAGCGCAAGCGCCGGCGCAGTCTGGACCCAACAGAGTGACGCTCCCAGGAGATTGCGGTATGCGTAAGCGCTGAACGCACACCGCGATCTCCAACGGAGAAGCAGGGACGAGCCAGGAGGCGGAGGGTGAGTATACTTACCTGTCCCGTTCCACCGACGCGATTCCGGGCCATGAATGTCCCCCTGCTCCCGGAATCGGCGCCTGCGCAGTCCGCGCTTTCTGGCACCATTTTATTGAAGACACATTGCAGTGTGTCTTCAAGAAAATGGCGCCAGAAAGCACGGACTGCGCAGGCGTCGATTCCGGCACCAGGAGCAAGAAAATGGCGGCGGAAATGAATCAGGTGGCGACAGCTGCCGCACCCAGCACAGCCGTCCACAGCCGCCGCACCCAGCACAGCCACCCACAGCCGCCGCACCCACCACAGCCACCGCACCCAGCACAGCCACGCACAGCCGCCACACCCAGCACAGCCAACTACAGTGGCCCACAGCCACCCACAGCCGCCTACAACCACGCACAGCCGCTGCACCCAGCACAGCCACCGCACCCAGCACAGCCACGCACAGCCGCCCACAGCCACCCACAGCCACGCACAGCCGCCTACAGCCACGCACAGCCGCTGCACCCAGCACAGCCGCCGCACCCAGCACAGCCACCCACAGCCGCCGCACCCACCACAGCTACCGCACCCAGCACAGCCACGCACAGCCACCACACCCAGCACAGCCGCCGCACCCAGCACAGCCGCCGCACCCAGCACAGCCGCCGCACCCACCACAGCCGCCGCACCCACCACAGCCGCCGCACCCACCACAGCCGCCGCACCCACCACAGCCGCCGCACCCACCACAGCCACCGCACCCAGCACAGCTACCGCACCCAGCACAGCCACCCACAGCCGCCGCACCGATCACAGCCACCGCACCAAGCACAGCCACGCACAGCCACCGCACCCAGCACAGCCGTCCACAGCCGCCGCACGCAGCACAGCTGCCGCACCGACCACAGCTGCCGCACCCAGCACAGCCGCCGCACCCAGCACAGCCGCCGCACCCAGCACAGCCACGCACAGCCACCCACAGCCACGCACAGCCGCCTACAGCCGCCCACAGCCACCCACAGCCACGCACAGCCGCTGCACCCAGCACAGCCACCGCAGCCAGCACAGCCGCCGCACCCAGCACAGCCACCCACAGCCGCCGCACCCACCACAGCCACCGCACTCAGCACAGCCACGCACAGCCACCGCACCCAGCACAGCTGTCCACAGCCACCACACCCAGCACAGCCACCCACAGCCGCCGCACCCACCACAGCCGCCGCACCCACCACAGCCGCCGCACCCACCACAGCCACCGCACCCAGCACAGACACCGCACCCAGCACAGCCACGCACAGCCGCCGCACCCAGCACAGCTGCCGCACCCAGCACAGCCGCCGCACCCAGCACAGCCGCCGCACCCAGCACAGCCACGCACAGCCGCCCACAGCCATGCACAGCCGCCTTCAGCCACGCACAGCCACCACACCCAGCACAGCCACCCACAGCCGCCGCACCCACCACAGCCACCGCACCCAGCACAGCCACCGCACCCAGCACAGCCACGCACAGCCGCCGCACCCAGCACAGCCACGCACAGCCGCCCACAGCCACGCACAGTCGCTGCACCCAGCACAGCCACCGCACCCAGCACAGCCGTCCACAGCCACCACACCCAGCCCAGCCACGCACAGCCACCCACAGCCGCCCGCACCCAGCACAGCCACGCACAGACGCGCCACATACAGCCGCCCGCACTCAGCACAGCCGCCCGCACTCAGCACAGCCGCCCGCACTGATGGGGGCGCAGGATGGAGCAGCACGTGATAGGATGGGGGCACAGGATAGGAGCACATAACAGGATGGGGATGCAGGATGGAGCAGCACATGACAGGATGGGGGTGCAGGATGGAGCAGCACATGACACGGTGGAGCAGCACATGACAGGATGGGGGCGCAGGATGGAGCAGCACATGACACGGTGGAGCAGCACATGACAGGATGGGGATGCAGGATGGAGCAGCACATGACACGGTGGAGCAGCACATGACAGGATGGGGGCGCAGGATGGAGCAGCACATGACACGGTGGAGCAGCACATGACAGGATGGGGATGCAGGATGGAGCAGCACATGACACGGTGGAGCAGCACATGACAGGATGGGGGCGCAGGATGGAGCAGCACATGACAGGATGGGAGCAGCACATACCAGGATGGAGACCAGATACCAATATAAATGCTCGCCACCCGGGCGTAGAACGGGTTCAATAGCTAGTACTGTATATGGGTACTACGCTGCGGAGCTCCCAAACAACATTAGATCACCAAAATATGGAGCATATACAACACCACAAAAAAGTTCCTTAGAATAAAATTGTATTCTTTAATTAAACAAGCAGATAAAAACAGCAGTCATTAGATTATTCATATACAAACAGAGCTATTCAGATAAGGCCACAGATGCAAAGATATAAAGTAACTACAGATAAGACAATAGACATGGGTATAAATAATATACAGTCATCAGTAATATCCCCAATCTAGGTTTCGAATTAAACTAAAGTGCCTAGTGCATCAAAAATATAGGGATGACCACATCCTAAGTGTCCTGGAAGGAGATAATACTAAAATATCCTGGAAATTTCTCCCTGTACTTCGGTCAGTGACCTTTCATAGAGAACTCTCTACTTACAGCACTGTGTGGTCATATGTATTAAAAAATGGTCTTACGTATGTTAGTGTCCATCTGCAGCCACGCGCCCCAATGCGCGTTTCGCAATGGCTTCCTTCCGGGGGCCAAGATGGCTTCGTCTGTCTGAGGTAAATATTGAACATGTGCAGGGTCCATACACTAAGGGTACTGTCACACAGTGGCACTTTGGTCGCTACGACGGTACGATCCGTGACGTTCCAGCGACATCCATACGATATCGCTGTGTCTGACACGCAGCAGCGATCAGGGACCCTGCTGAGAATCGTACGTCGTAGCAGATCGTTTGGAACTTTCTTTCGTCGCTGGATCTCCCGCTGTCATCGTTGGATCGGTGTGTGTGACACCGATCCAACAATGCGTTCGCTTGTAACCAGGGTACACATCGGGTTACTAAGCGCAGGGCCGCACTTAGTAACCCGATGTTTACCGTGGTTACCAGCGTAAAAGTAAAAAAAAAAAAACCGTACATACTCACATTCCGGTGTCCTTCAGGTCCCTTGCCGCCTGCTTCCCGCTCTGACTGACTGCTGGCCGGAAAGTGAGAGCAGAGCACAGCGGTGACGTCACCGCTGTGATCTGCTTTCACTTTAAGGCGGCACTCAGTCAGAGCGGGAAGCAGACTGCGAGGGACCTGGCGGACACCGGAATGTGAGTATGTACGGTTTGTTTTTTTTTACTTTTACACTAGTAACCAGGGTAAACATCGGGTTACTAAGCGCGGCCCTGCGCTTAGTAACCCGATGTTTACCCTGGTTACCCGGGACCTCGGCATCGTTGGTCGCTGGAGAGCGGTCTGTGTGACAGCTCCCCAGCGACCACACAACGACTTTCCAACGATCACGGCCAGGTCGTATCGCTGGTCGTGATCGTTGGAAAGTTGCAGAGTGTGACAGTACCCTAACATTGGTCTGAGTGAGATCCAATGTTTATTTCTCACAGATCGCACTCAGACCGATGATACAGCATCAGCACAAGCCCCAACACTACACGAATAAAAATGTGATCAGGCCACAGAAACAACTTATTACACCAATACAAATAACAGAACACTCGAATTAGGTATACTATACAGAAATGACAACAAAGCCAAGACGACTATATCGAGAACAAAACCAAATCACACGTAAATGATGTGAAAATTGCTGCATTTTAAAAGGATGTGTGATTTTAAGGAAAAGGTAGATGGAGGCATAGGACATCCCACCTACCCCACAAAAAAGGCTGATTGAAAAGAAAAAAAAGTGTTTAAAGGGAACCTGTCACCCCCCTCAGGCGTTTTTAACTAAAAGAGCCACCTTGTGCAGCACTAATGCTGCATTCTGACAAGGTGGCTCTTTTGGTTATGCTCCCTCCACACACTGAAATAAATGCTTATAAAATGTGCCCCCTCATACCATGAAATCGTCCCGGGGGCAGGTCTTTCCCCCCTATCAGACGCAGCACAGCTGTCACTCCGGGCCTGTGTTCGTCGGGCGCCGCCTCCACTTGCTTCATTAGCGTTCCCGGCGCCTGCGCTGAAAGTATTTTTTCCGGGCATGCATAGTTGCGCTGCCCTTCGAACTTACAGCGCAGGCGCCAGGGACACTAATGCAGCTAGAGGAGGCGGTGCCCGGCGCGCACAGGCCCGGAGTGACGGCTGTGCTGCGTCTGATTAGGAAGGAAAGTCCCGCCCCCGGGACAATTTCATGGTATGAGAGGGCACATTTTATAAGCGTTTATTTCAGCCTGTGCAGGCATCATAACTAAAAGAGCCACCTTGTCAGAATGCAGCAGTAGAGCTGCACAAGGTGGCTCTTTTAGTTACAAACGCCTGAGGGGGGTGACAGGTTCCCTTTAAAGCTATTTAGAAATTTATAGGGAACTTGTCACCAGTTTTTGAGTCTCTCAACAAATGTCACCAGTGTTATCTGCTCTGTGCTGCATTACATGTATGTGTATATTGAGTCCTGCCTTCCCCTGTACAGCTACAAAACCATCTGCGGTGTGTGCGCCTCCTCTCTGCTCCTAATTGCTGTCCTCCAGCTCTGATTGGTGTGGATGACTCATCCTGTGTCATCTACATAGTGCAACGCAACATTGCGCCTGTGCAGTAGCATCAGCGGCCCGTCCTCTTTGCAGGTGGAGCAAGGCACATTATTGGATATACAACAAAAGAAGTAATTCCAGCACCGGTGAAAGTGCGCGAGATGGCGATGCTACTGTGCAGACGTAAGATTTTGTTGGGCTATGTGGATGACAAGTCTTCCATATTTATCAGAGCTGAAGAACGACGTTTAGGAGCAGAAAGGAGGCGCACAGACCACAGAGATGACACCCAACCAGCCTCACTTAAATACAGTGTGGGAGCAACTCAAATGTTTTGTTTGGGGGTAAACAGGGGGTCAGGAGTCAATATAAATGTCGGTGTAATGCAGCACAGAGCAGATAAAGTCGGTGGCATTTGTTGAAAGACTCAAACACTGGTGATAAGTTCCCTTTAAGGCTGTGTGCCCACGTTGCGTTTTTTATGCATTTCTGCCATATTTCTTGCAGCAGCGGAAACACATAATCCTATGGGATTCCGCAGTTGCTGTGCCCATGCTGCGGATTTTCCCGCTGCGGATTTTCCCGCTGCGGAATCGCATAGCGGTAAAATCCGCAGCATGTTCATTATATCTGCGGAATCGCGGCGATTCTGATGCCATAGGATTGCATTGAAACGCTCACTTTATGCATGTGACTATGCCCACCATGCGTAAAGTGAGCGCTTCTTGTGCGGTTGGTACCCAGGGTGGAGGAGAGGAGACTCTACTCCAGGCCCTAGATACAATATCCCTGTAAAAAAAGGATTAAAATAAAAAATATTGATATATTTACCTTCTGATGGCCCCCGGAGTCCTCCCGCCCCTCAGCGGTGCACGTGGCGGCTTCCGTTCCCAGGGATGCATTGCGCGAATCACCTGAGATGACGTCGCGGTCACGCGACCGTTACGTCACAAAGGTCCTTCGCGCAAAGCATCCCTGGGAACGGAACAAAATGGGAGCGCCACTGAGGAGATCGGGGGCCGTCGGAAGGTGAGAATAACCATATTTATTTTTTTTTATTATTTTTAACATTCCATCTTTTGCTATTGATGCTTCATAGGCAGCATCAATAGTAAAAAGTTGGTCACACTTGTCAAGCACTTTTCCAAGCGATGCTTCAAATCACTTGGAAAACGCAAGCATTCTGCAAGCTAAAAAACGCTTGTGCTTTGCGGGAAAACGCATGCGAAGGCAGGCAGGGAGGGAGTTGCAGAAATGCTGCGGACATTTCTGCAACATGGGCACATGGCCTAAAGATAGACTTGTTTCCACAAATCTGCAACACAGGGCAGTAAACTGCAAGTTGCAGAAATAAAGTGTGGGTGGCCTGGGGTGTTGTAATTCTGCAGCATTTTATAGCACATACACATATATATATACAGTGCATGTTTGTGTGTGTGTGTGTATATATATATATATATATATATATATATATATATATATATACACACACACACACACACACACACACACACACACACACACACACACAGTACATATACAGACATATAAGGAGCATATATATACATATATAGATATATACACACATTACATATATACATTAACACACAGTACATATATATACACAAACTACAGTCACAAAACTTGCACATATACACACTTTACACATTGAGCATGCACCTATATACTCACTCCTTTCTGCAGGCAGCTGTATTGCTTCATGTGACAACACTTCCTAGGAGCAGGGGATTTCAGCTCCATTGCTAGTGGTTGCACACACAGGCCTGAGCCCTCCTCTCTCGGCCCTCAATCCTCCAGCACTGATACAGCAGAGGAGGGAACGCTGCAGCTGCTATTGGAGGAGCTCAGTGCTGGACTCTTCCATAGTCTTGTTCTCCTCACAGCACTGGCCACGCCCACCTCCTCCCATTGGTTTCTGAAGCTCCCCTGCTTGATTTCATTGGCTGGGTGTTGCAGAAAGCAGCTGGGTGAAGATGTGGATCTGGTGCGGCCTCCTAGTGAGGTATGTAAATTACCGCCCTGAACAGGAGCTGAGAGATGGTCCGGGGATAAATGCCTCCCTGCCCCCAGCCCAGCTTATCTCCATCCTTCCTCCTGACTGCGACAACTGTCCCACTGCTGCTGCTCACAAGAAATAAGCAGTGGAGGCCGCGCCTCCTTCTCCTGCTCCTGTCCTGTCATCATATCAATGGTGCTCCTGCAGTGGGAGCGGCCCACGGCAGGGGGTGGCCCCTCTGGCAAATGCCAGAACTGCTCGATGGCCAGTCCGGCCCTGCACACAGACATTGTGCAGATATTGCTGCGTTTACTATTACTACTGCTGTGGATTTTCTCAGAGTAGAGAGGAGATGTCATAAAATCCTCTCCACTACACTAGTGCTGTAACACATTGACCTAGTGGTTAATAAATACCAGGGAACTTTTATCATTGAGTTTGAACCAAAATGTGGGTGCCAACCCCTGCTATATCATTAAGACATGTACTACCTTATGTTATGTCTGATATTAGCGTGTTATATCGCACAATTGGTGGTCTTGTATTTATTCTTTGTAGTGACATAGTGAGCCCCAAGAATGATTTTCTCTGGTGGGCCCAAGGTGCTCCAGTCCGACGCTGTGTAGTAATCATTTAGGCAAACATGCTGCAGATGCCTTACATGGCAAAAGATATTAAAAGTTTAGGAATGTTCAGGATTGAATTATTGATAAGTCAGTATAAATCACATTTACAACTAACAAAAGGATCAGGGCACACAGAGCAGCCAAGAAAGCTCATTAGATTATGTGTCTGCTGAGTTATGCTCTGATTAATGGACTTTAATTACAGTACACTAGAGTATTTTATTACGTAAAGGATCCTTTTCCTGTAATGTCTTCAATTAAGAAGCAGCAATAGAATAGCAGACCTGTGAATATTTCCGTGATACGAATGCATTAATTCACAATCCAAGTCCTACGAAACCAGTCAGAGGGGTTCTAATCTAAAAACCATAGCTTTCATAGAATCATAGAATGGTAGAGTTGGAAGGGACCTCCTGGGTCATCTGGTCCAACCCCCTGCTCAAAGCAGGATTCACTAAATCATCCCAGACAGGTGTCTGTCCAGCCTCTGTTTGAAGACTTTCGTTGAAGGAGAACTCACCACCTCTCATGGCAGCCTGTTCCACTCATTGATCACCCTCACTGTCAAAAAGTTTTTTCTAATATCTAGTCTATGTCTCCTCCCATTCAGTTTCATCCCATTGCTTCTAGTCTTTCCTTGTGCAAATGAGAATAAAGATGAACCTTCTACAATGTGACAGCCCTTGAGATATTTGTAGAAAGCTATTAAGTCTCCTCTCAATCTTCTTTTTTGCAAGCTAAACATTCCCAAATCCTGTAAACATTCCTCATAGGACATGGTTTGCAGACCGGTCACCATTCTGGTCGCTATTCTCTGAACTTGCTCCAGTTTGTTGATGTCTTTTTCTATTGGTTTAATGATTTAAAGGGAATCTGTCACCAGGTTTTTGCTACCTCATCTGAGAACAGCGTAATGTAAGAAAAGAAACCCTGATTCCAATGATGTATAACTTAATTTACTGCTATTGAATATGAGAATGAAACACTGACACTGCTCAGATGTCCATATCACTTAAAACTGGGACTTTAAATGTGAAAATAAACCAGAATCTGTCCAATGTCCAGAAAAAACAGGCTGGAGTCACACTACCGTACAATATGGCCAAGTGCTTTGCGAGAAAACATCACATTGCACTTGGCCCAGTGTTACGCTATGGGACAATACAGATCAGTCAGCGTATTACCCCAGTTGCCACCGCATCAGGGCAAGTGGGAAGAGCGAAGCTAAGTGCCAGAATTAGCGCATCTTATAGATAGATAAGATTTCTATCTACACTGCGTGCAGAATTATTAGGCAAGTTGTATTTTAGAGGATTATTTTTATTATTGATCAACAACTATATTCTCAATCAACCCAAAATATCAAAGCTTAATATTTTTTGGAAGTTGGAGTGGTGTTTTTTTTTATTTGGCTATCTAAGGAGGATATCTGTTTGTACAGGTAACTATTACTGTGCAGAATTATTAGGCAACTTAATAAAAAAACAAATATAATCTCATCTCACTTGTTTATTTTCACCAGGTAAACCAATATAACTGCACAAAATTTAGAAATAAACATTTCTGACATGCAAAAACAAAGCACAAAAAAATTAGTGACTACATAGTAACATAGTTATTAAGGTTGAAGGAAGACTTTAAGTCCATCTAGTTCAACCCATAGCCTAACATGCCCTAACATGTTGAACCAGGGGAAGGCAAAAAAAACCATGTGGTAAGAGTAAGCTCCACCATGGGGAAAAAAAATTCCTTCCCGACCCAACATACGGCAATCAGACTAGTTCCCTGGATCAACGCCCTATCAAAGAATCTAATATATATACCCTGTAACATTATACTTTTCCAAGAAGGTATCCAGTCCCCTCTTAAATTTAAGTAATGACTCACTCATTACAACATCATACGGCAGAGAGTTCCATAGTCTCACTGCTCTTACAGTAAAGAATCCGCATCTTGTTATTATGCTTAAACCTTTTTTCCTCCAGACGTAGAGGATGCCCCCTTGTCCCTGTCACCGGTCTATGATTAAAAAGATAATCAGAAAGGTCTTTGTACTGTCCCCTCATATATTTATACATTAACATAAGATCACCCCTTAGTCTTCGTTTTTCCAAACTAAATAGCCCCAAGTGTAATAACCTATCTTGGTACTGCAGACCCCCCAGTCCTCTAATAACCTTGGTCGCTCTTCTCTGCACCCGCTCCAGTTCAGCTACGTCTTTCTTATACACCGGAGACCAGAACTGTGCACAGTATTCTAAGTGTGGTCGAACTAGTGACTTGTATAGAGGTAAAATTATGTTCTCCTCTTGAGCATCTATGCCTCTTTTAATGCATCCCATTATTTTATTTGCCTTTGTAGCAGCTGCCTGACACTGGCCACTGAATATGAGTTTGTCATCCACCCATACACCCAGGTCTTTTTTATTGACGGTTTTGCCCACAGTTTTAGAATTGAGCACATAGTTATACATCTTATTACTTCTACCCAAGTGCATGACCTTACATTTATCCCCATTAAAGCTCATTTGCCATTTATCAGCCCAAGCTTCTAGTTTACATAAATCATCCTGTAATATAAAATTGTCCTCCTCTGTATTGATTACTCTGCAGAGTTTAGTGTCATCTGCAAATATTGAAATTCTACTCTGAATGCCCCCTACAAGGTCATTAATAAATATGTTAAAAAGAAGAGGGCCTAATACTGACCCCTGTGGTACCCCACTGCTAACCGCGACCCAGTCCGAATGTGCTCTATTAATAACCACCCTTTGTTTCCTATCCCTGAGCCAGCTCTCAATCCACTTACACATATTTTCCCCTATCCCCATTATTCTCATTTTATGTAACAACCTTTTGTGTGGCACCGTATCAAAAGCTTTTGAAAAGTCCATATACACTACATCCACTGGGCTCCCTTGGTCCAGTCCGGAACTTACCTCTTCATAGAAGCTGATCAAATTAGTCTGACATGAACGGTCCCTAGTAAACCCGTGCTGATACTGGGTCATGAGGTTATTACTCTTCAGATACTCCAGTATAGCATCCCTTAGAATGCCCTCCAGGATTTTACCCACAGTAGAGGTTAAACTTACTGGCCTATAATTTCCGAGTTCAGTTTTTGTCCCCTTTTTGAATATTGGCACCACATTTGCTATACGCCAGTCCTGTGGTACAGACCCTGTTATTATGGACTCTTTAAAGATTAAAAATAATGGTCTATCAATGACTGTACTTAATTCCTGCAGTACTCGGGGGTGTATCCCATCCGGGCCCGGAGATTTGTCAATTTTAGTGATTTTTAGACGCCGCCGTACTTCCTGCTGGGTTAAGCAGGTAACCTTTAATTGGGAATTTTTATCACTAGTCATATTGGCTGCCATGGGATTTTCTTTTGTAAATACTGATGAAAAAAGTCATTTAGCATATTGGCTTTTTCCTCATCCTCATCCACCATTTCACCCAGACTAGTGTTGAGCATTCCGATACCGCAAGTATCGGGTATCGGCCGATATTTGCTGTATCGGAATTCCGATACCGAGATCCGATACTTTTGTGATATCGGGAATCGGTATCGGGATCGATATTAATGTGTAAAATAAAGAATAAAAAAAAAAAATATTGATATACTCACCTCTCTGACGCAGCCTGGACCTTACCGATGTAACCGGCATCTTCCGTTCCTAAGAATGAGTGCTTGAAAGACCTTAGATGACGTCTTGGCTTGTGATTGGTCGCGTGAGCGGTCACGCGGTTACATCGGTAAGGTCTAGGCTGCGTCGGAGAGGTGAGTATATCAATATTTTTTATTTTTATTCTTTATTTTACACATTAATATGGATCCCAGGGCCTGAAGGAGAGTTTCCTGTTGTGAATTCTGTTCTCGGGCTCCCTCCTGTGGTTGTGAGTGGTACTTCGGTGAGTTCTGTTCATGGACTCCCTCTGGTGGCTGTGAGTGGAGCTGCTGGTTCTGAGATTCCTTCTCCAGCTGATCTCGTTCAGGTCTTGGCTGGCTGCTCTATTTAACTCCACTCAGATCGTTACTTGATGCCAGCTGTCAATGTCCTATTACTGGTTCAGTTCTCTTGGATGTTTCAGATGACCTGTCTACTTCAGCAAAAGCTAAGTCCCTGCTAGCTAATTTTTTACCACTGTGTTTTTGTCCAGCTTGCTATTATGATTTTATCTTGTTAGCTGGAAGCTCTGGGATGCAGAGTGACACCACCGCGCCGTGAGTCGGTGCGGTGGTTTCTTTTGCACACTCTGCGTGTTTTTTTGTTAGTTTTTTATGCTGACCGCAAAGATACCTTTTCTATCCTCAGTCTGTTTAGTCAAGTCTGGCCTCCTATGCTGAATCCTATTTCATTCCTGTGTTTGTGATTTCCATCTTAACTCACAGTCAATATATGTGGGGGCTGCCTATTTCTTTGGGGAATTTCTCTGAGGCAAGGTAGGCTGTCATGATTCCCAATGGCAGGGAAACTTCCAAACACAAAAATAACGGACGAGCTCTGGGTGATGGAATCTCGAGCTGACCGTGAGCTAAATCTACCACACAACTAATAGTAGCCAGGGAGCATACCTACGACTTCCTAGATGCCACGCGCCAGCCGGAGGACTAACTACGCCTGGTAGAGGAAGGAACAGACCTGGCTTACCTCTAGGGAAATACCCCAAAAGATGATAGCAGCCCCCCACATGTAATAACGGTGAGTTCAAGAGGAAAAGACATACACAGTATGAAAGTAGATTTAGCAAAGAGAGGTCCACTTACTAGATAGCAGAAGGATACAAAAGAGGACTTCACGGTCAACTGAAAACTCTTTCAAAAAACCATCCTGAAATTACTTTAAGACTCCTGTGTCAACTCATGACACAGGAGTGGCAATTTCAGCCCGCAAGAGCTTCCAGCTACAGAGAATAACAAAAACTGCAAACTGGACAAAAGATACAAAACAAAAGGACAAAGTCCACTTAGCTGATCAGCAGACTAGTAGCAGGAACATGCAACCGAAGGCTCTGGTTACAATGATGACCGGCAAAGAAATGACTGGAGAGCAAGGCTAAATAGGAAACTCCCAAACACTGATGGGAGCAGGTGAACTGAGACAGCAAAGCACACACAAGTCACCAGTACCACCAGCAACCACCAGGGGAGTCCAAAAAGCAGATTCACAACAGTACCCCCCCCTTAAGGAGGGGGCACCGAACCCTCACGAGAACCGCCAGGGCGATCTGGATGAGCCCTATGAAAGGCACGAACCAAATCCGAGGCATGAACATCAGAGGCAGTTACCCAAGAATTATCTTCCTGACCATAGCCCTTCCATTTAACCAGATATTGAAGTCTCTGTCTGGAAATACGGGAATCCAAGATCTTCTCTACAATGTACTCCAATTCACCCTCCACCAGCACAGGAGCAGGAGGTTCAGTAGAAGGAACCACCGGTACCTCATATCTCCGCAACAACGACCGATGGAATACATTATGGATAGCGAAAGATGCCGGGAGGTCCAAACGAAAGGACACAGGGTTAAGTATCTCCAAAATCCTATAAGGAACGATGGACCGAGGCTTAAACTTAGGAGAAGAAACCCTCATAGGGACAAAACGGGAAGACAACCATACCAAGTCCCCAACACGAAGGCGAGGACCAACACGACGACGGCGGTTAGCAAACTGCTGAGTCCTCTCCTGGGACAACTTCAAATTGTCCACCACTTGTCCCCAAATCTGATGCAACCGATCCACCACCGCATCCACTCCAGGACAATCCGAAGATTCCACCTGACCAGATGAAAAGCGAGGATGAAACCCTGAATTGCAAAAGAAAGGAGAAACCAAAGTGGCAGAATTAGCCCGATTATTAAGAGCAAATTCTGCCAACGGCAAAAAGGCAACCCAGTCATCCTGATCCGCAGACACAAAACACCTCAAATAAGTCTCCAAAGTTTGATTAGTTCGCTCCGTCTGGCCATTAGTCTGAGGATGGAATGCAGACGAAAAAGACAAATCAATGCCCAACCTGGCACAGAATGCCCGCCAAAATCTAGACACGAACTGGGTTCCCCTGTCAGAAACGATGTTTTCCGGAATACCATGCAAGCGAACCACATTTTGAAAAAATAGAGGAACCAACTCAGATGAGGAAGGCAACTTAGGCAATGGTACCAAATGAACCATTTTAGAAAAACGGTCACACACCACCCAGATGACAGACATCTTCTGAGAAACAGGGAGATCAGAAATAAAGTCCATAGAGATGTGCGTCCAAGGCCTCTTCGGAACAGGCAAGGGCAACAATAACCCACTAGCCCTAGAACAACAAGGCTTGGCCCGAGCACACACATCACAAGACTGCACAAAAACACGCACATCCCGAGACAGGGAAGGCCACCAGAAGGATCTAGCCACCAAATCTCTGGTACCAAAAATTCCAGGATGACCTGCCAGCGAGGAAGAATGAACTTCCGAGATGACTCTACTGGTCCAATCATCAGGAACAAACAGTCTACCAGGCGGACAACGATCAGGTCTATCCGCCTGAAATTCTTGCAAAGCACGTCGCAGATCTGGGGAGACAGCAGACAAAACAACCCCATCCTTAAGAACACCAGCAGGTTCAGAATCCCCAGGAGAGTCAGGCTCAAAACTCCTAGAAAGAGCATCTGCCTTAACATTTTTAGAACCCGGTAAGTATGAAACCACAAAATTAAACCGAGAAAAAAACAACGACCATCGTGCCTGTCTAGGATTCAGGTGCCTGGCAGACTCTAGATAAATCAGATTCTTGTGATCAGTCAAAACTACCACCTGATGTCTGGCACCCTCAAGCCAATGACGCCACTCCTCAAATGCCCACTTCATGGCCAAAAGCCTTCGATTACCAACATCATAGTTTCGCTCGGCGGCCGAAAATTTTCGAGAAAAGAACGCACAAGGTCTCATCACTGAGCAGTCGGAACTTTTCTGCGACAAAACCGTCCCCGCTCCGATCTCGGAAGCATCGACCTCAACCTGAAAGGGAAGAGAAACATCAGGCTGGCGCAACACAGGGGAAGACAAAAAGCGGCGCTTAAGCTCCCGAAAGGCCTCCACAGCAGCAGGGGGCCAATTGGCAACATCAGCACCCTTTTTGGTCAAATCCGTCAGAGGTTTAGCAACGCCAGAAAAACCAGTAATAAATCGACGATAAAAATTAGCAAAGCCCAAGAATTTCTGAAGACTCTTAAGAGAAGTAGGCTGCGTCCAGTCACAAATAGCCCGAACCTTGACAGGGTCCATCTCAATAGAAGAAGGGGAAAAAATGTACCCCAAAAAGGAAATCTTTTGAACCCCAAAAACACACTTTGAACCCTTTACACACAAAGAATTCTCCCGCAAAACCTGAAAAACCCTCCTGACCTGTTGAACATGAGACTCCCAGTCATCAGAAAAAATCAAAATATCATCCAAATACACAATCATGAATTTATCCAAATATTCACGGAAAATATCATGCATTAAGGACTGAAAGACTGAAGGTGCATTAGAAAGGCCGAAAGGCATTACTAAATACTCAAAATGGCCCTCAGGCGTATTAAATGCGGTTTTCCACTCATCCCCCTGCTTAATTCCCACCAAATTATACGCCCCACGAAGATCAATCTTAGAGAACCACTTAGCCCCCCTTATGCGAGCAAACAAATCAGTCAGCAAAGGCAACGGATACTGATATTTGACTGTAATTTTATTCAGGAGTCAATAATCAATACAAGGCCTCAGAGAGCCATCCTTTTTAGATACAAAGAAAAAACCAGCTCCTAAAGGAGATGAAGAATGACGAATATGTCCCTTTTCCAGGGACTCCTTAATATACTCTCGCATAGCAGCATGTTCAGGTACAGATAAGTTAAACAAACGACCCTTTGGAAATTTACTGCCAGGAATCAGATCTATGGCGCAATCACAATCTCTGTGGGGAGGGAGTGAACCAATTTTTGGCTCCTCAAAAATATCACGATAATCAGACAAAAATGCCGGAATCTCAGAGGGAATAGATGACGAAATGGAAACCAAAGGTATGTCCCCATGAGCCCCCCGACATCCCCAGCTTAACACAGACATTGTTTTCCAGTCAAGGACTGGGTTATGAGATTGTAACCATGGTAATCCAAGCACCAAAACATCATGCAAATTGTACAACACAAGGAAGCGAATCACCTCCTGATGGTCTGGAGTCATACGCATAGTCACTTGCGTCCAGAATTGTGGTTTATTACAAGCCAAAGGCGTAGAATCAATACCCTTCAGAGGTATAGGGACTTCCAGAGGCTCTAAATCAAACCCACAGCGCCTGGCAAAGGACCAATCCATAAGACTCAGAGCGGCGCCAGAGTCCACATAGGCATCCACGGTAATAACTGATAATGAACAAATCAAGGTTACAGACAGAATAAATTTAGACTGTAAAGTGCCAATTGAAATAGACTTGTCAACCTTCCTTGTACGTTTAGAGCATGCTGATATAACATGAGCAGAATCACCACAATAGAAGCATAACTCATTTTTACCCCTATAATTCTGCCGCTCGCTTCTGGACAGAATTCTGTCACATTGCATTTTCTCTGGCGTCTCTTCAGAAGATACCGCCAAATGGTGCACGGGTTTGCGCTCCCGCAAACGCCGATCAATCTGAATAGCCATTGTCATGGACTCATTCAGACCTGTGGGCGCAGGGAACCCGACCATAACATCTTTAACGGCATCAGAAAGGCCCTCTCTGAAATTTGCCGCTAGGGCGCACTCATTCCACTGAGTAAGCACAGACCATCTACGAAATTTTTGGCAGTATATCTCAGCTTCATCTTGCCCTTGAGATAGGGCTATCAAAGCTTTTTCAGCTTGAATCTCCAAATTAGGTTCCTCATAAAGCAACCCTAAAGCCAGAAAAAACGCATCCACATTGAGCAACGCAGGATCCCCTGGTGTCAATGAAAATGCCCAATTTTGAGGGTCACCTCGCAGCAAAGAGATTACAATCTTAACCTGCTGGACAGGATCTCCAGAGGAGTGAGGTCTGAGAGAAAGGAACAATTTACAATTATATTTGAAATTCAGGAACCGAGATCTATCTCCGGAAAACACCTCTGGTGTAGGAATTTTAGGTTCAGACATCGGAGTATGTATAACAAAATCTTGTAAATTTTGAACCTTGGTAGCAAGATTATTTAAACCTACAGCCAAACTCTGAGGGTCCATCTTTAAACAGGTGAGATCAGAGCCATTCAAGGATTAGAAGGAGAGAAAGGCAAAGGCTGTAATTAGAGCTGAAATGCAACTGATCCAACTATGGAGCAAGCATAGGGGGAAAAAAAAAAAAAAATTCTACAGACTTCTTTTTTCTCTCCTTCTGCCAATAACTTTAACACTGGCCGGTCATACTGTCATGATTACCAATGGCAGGGAAACATCCAAACACAAAAATAACGGACGAGCTCTGGGTGATGGAATCTCGAGCTGACCGTGAGCTAAATCTACCACACAACTAATAGTAGCCAGGGAGTATACCTACGACTTCCTAGATGCCACGCGCCAGCCGGAGGACTAACTACGCCTGGTAGAGGAAGGAACAGACCTGGCTTACCTCTAGGGAAATACCCCAAAAGATGATAGCAGCCCCCCACATGTAATAACGGTGAGTTCAAGAGGAAAAGACATACACAGTATGAAAGTAGATTTAGCAAAGAGAGGTCCACTTACTAGATAGCAGAAGGATACAAAAGAGGACTTCACGGTCAACTGAAAACTCTTTCAAAAAACCATCCTGAAATTACTTTAAGACTCCTGTGTCAACTCATGACACAGGAGTGGCAATTTCAGCCCGCAAGAGCTTCCAGCTACAGAGAATAACAAAAACTGCAAACTGGACAAAAGATACAAAACAAAAGGACAAAGTCCACTTAGCTGATCAGCAGACTAGTAGCAGGAACATGCAACCGAAGGCTCTGGTTACAATGATGACCGGCAAAGAAATGACTGGAGAGCAAGGCTAAATAGGAAACTCCCAAACACTGATGGGAGCAGGTGAACTGAGACAGCAAAGCACACACAAGTCACCAGTACCACCAGCAACCACCAGGGGAGTCCAAAAAGCAGATTCACAACAGTAGGCTGTATTTTCTATCTTTAGGGGTAGTTAGCTCTTAGGCTGTGAAGAGACGTCTAGGCAGAGTCAGGAACGCTCCACGGCTATTTCTAGTTGTTGTGATAGGATTAGGGCTTGCGGTCAGCAGAGCTCCCACTTCCCAGAGCTCGTCCTGTATTGCTAGTTTGCTCATCTGGTCATTTCTAGTGCTCCTAACCACCAGCTCAACATAACAGTTTCATCTCCTTCAGACCCTGGGAACCATACAGGATACCTTCCGATACTTGGTGTCCCATTGACTTGTATTGGTATCGGGTATCGGTATCGGCGATATCCGATACTTTTCGGGTATCGGCCGATACTATCCGATACCGATACTTTTAAGTATCGGACGGTATCGCTCAACACTATTAGTGACCGATATAGCCACCTGTCTTTATGATGACACTCACCAGCCTTTCATCCATAGATTCTGTCAGTTGTTTGATCTGTTTACCACCAACATTGCATGCAGCAGCCACCACAGCCTCCCAGACACTGTTCCGAGAGGTGTACTGTTTTCCCTCCCTGTAGATCTCACATTTCATGAGGGACCACAGGTTCTCTATGGGGTTCAGATCAGGTGAACAAGGGGGCCATGTCATTATGTTTTCTTATTTGAGACCTTTACTGGCCAGCCACGCTCTGGCCCATCCATCTGGCCCATGAAGAGTCACTCTCATTTCATCAGTCCATAAAACCTGTGAAAAGTCAGTCTTAAGATATTTCTTGGCCCAGTCTTGAGGTTTTATCTTATGCTTCTTTTTCAAAGGTGGTCATTTTTCAGCCTTCCTTACCTTGGCCATGTCCCTGAGTATCGCACACCTTGTGCTTTTTGATACTCCAGTAACGTTGCAGCTCTGGAATATGGAAAAACTGGTGGCAAATGGCATCTTGGCAGCTTCACGCTTGATGTTTCTCAATTCATGGGCAGTTATTTTGCGCCTTTTTTGCCCAACACGCTTCTTGCGACCCTGTTGGCTATTTGCCATGACACGCTTGATTGTTCAGTGATCACAATTCAAATGTTTGGCAATTTCAACACTACTGCATCCCTCTGCATGACATCTCACAATTTTGGACTTTTCAGAGCCTGTCAAATCTCTCTTCTGACCCATTTTGCCAAAAGGAAGGAAGTTGCCTAATAATTACGCACACCTTATATAGGGTGTTGATGTCATTAGACAACACCCCTCCTCATTACAGAGATGCACATCACATGATTTACTTAATTGGTAGTTGGCTCTCAAGCCTGAACAGCTTGGAGTACGACAACATGTATAAAAAGTATCATGTGATCCAAAAAAACAACTTGCCTAATAATTCTGCACGCAGTGTATGTGATATACTGTATATACATCTATATATGTGTGTGTGTCACTGACATCTATATATTTATGTATTGTACGTGTATATATTGTCATGATTCTGGATGGGATTATCCAGCCTCCATCCTGGTCAGGGTTAACTAGGATTGCCTCTCTCTGGTTCTGGGGCAGCTATTTAATGCTGCTGGTTCCTGAGTCAGGTGTTGGTGATACTTCTGTTTACTCGGTTTGTGGTTGTTGACCCAGGTTACTCTCTGTAATCGCTGTGCCTCAGTGTGTGTGAGCTTTGTTGTGTATGACCAGGTTCTGACTCCTGCCCCTGTTTTCTGCTCGGTGCTGATCTGTCCTTCCTGGACCTCTGACCCCTTGACTCGTCTCGGTTTACTCTTTGGTTTTGTCCCTGGTACCTCCCTCTCGTCTGGCTTTGACCCTCGGCTCCCCACTGACTACATCATTGTTATCTGTCCTGTGCTCCGTGCACTCAGCCGCCTCCTGTCCTTTCACGCGGTAGCTCCGCCCTCTGTGATCACGTGACTGTCTAGTCTCAGGTCCTGTGCTTACTGTGTGCTTTAGTTTCGGGTCCTGTGCGCACTGTGTGCCCAGTTCCTTATACTTCCATCCCTCGGTCCCAGACCCCCTGCTTGCGCCATCTAGGCTTTCCACAGTGACACTGTCAGTGTCACTACATAAATCTATTCTATCTATTCTTTTCTAACCTGTCACTCTGTGATTATACTGTACTCGGCACATGAATAGTCAGCTTTTATTCTATCTATCTAATCTATCTCTATCTATTATACACACGTGTATATATATATATATATATATATATATATATATATATATATATATATATATATATATATATAATGTTTTGAAGAATATTTCCTTTGAAAATTATGTGTAAATGACATGGAGATGTGCTCTATGTATAAGCTCATGTTAAAATCGCATTGCAGTCTGATAGCAACCACGCTGAATTCAGATGTAAGTTGGATGCTAGGTGTGATTGTACTTGCATGAAAAATGCATGACACTTAGTGCATGACACTTGCATTACACTCGTCCGACTCTCCTGCATCAAAATCGGACCAATTTTAAAATCGCTAGTGTATCTTCAATCTTAGTGTGTCTCAGAGTGAGTAAAATAAATAATGAAATACCAATCAAAGAATATAGCAAGTGCTATTAACAAATATACTGCCTACTTCCTAATAATAAACAGAATATACCAGCAAAGAATAGCAAAGAAACAGCAAGACAAAAATCATTGGCTGTACACTCACAGAATTGCTCTAAACCAGTGTTTCTCAACTCCAGTCTTCAAGACCCCACAACAGGTCATGTTTTCAGGATTTCCTTAGTATTGCACAGGTGATAATTTCATCACCTGCTCAAGCATTAATTCCATCGCCTATGCAATACTAAGGAAATCCTGAAAACATGACCTGTTGTGGGGTCTTGAGGACTGGAGTTGAGAAACACTGCTCTAAACATTAACAGAATGTCAGAACATCCAAATGAATCTATCACCAGCAGGAACCGCCAACAGGGGGACAGAATATAAAGCTGCACTCAAAAGCTGATAGGATGAGAAATGAAAACACCTATGTGTCTCCTGTGGGTCGGTAAAAAAAGAAGCCAAACACAGAACACCAATTCAAGGGATCAAATCCAGGGCCACAACAGATGTTTTCTTAGGACAGCAAAGTCCTTAGCAAAATGCTGACTTAATGGAAAAAAATCCAAGCATTAGTTTTTACTATTTGGGTGGTCTTTATAAAAATAAAGTCAAGATGTTTTTTTCAGAATTAGATAAGACTCTCTACTGGCAACTCAATTGCACATATTGTCAAACGCCAGGACACGGACAATAACAATCCCTAGAAGTTCTAATATTAGTGTTCAAGGAACTATTGACTTTTCATAGTATGAAGATCTCTGCAAAGCAAAGCCACACTAGAATGTGAATGTTCTTAAAAATAATATGCAAGAAAATTGTAAAAACAAGTAAGTAAATGACTCACATTAAACATGATGATTAACCTTACTATGTATGTTACCATTTTAATACAATCTGCTATGATTTAACACACATTATTTTCGAGTAATTTTTCTGTTAAATATTCAATATAAGCATGACTAACACTGCTATATCCCAAACATGTTCCTTCCTGCACTGAACACATGCACGGTAAATCATTTCATCAGTCAAACCAATGTAAGTAACAACTGATTAAAAGATTAAAAACCAAAACAGAGGTAGGTGTAAAATGCAAACATGTAGCAATGAGAATTTAATATATTCAAAAAAGAGCGAGAAGGTGATAATAAGTCAATTAAGTACAATCAATTTATTTTGTTTGATGGTGAAAATAAACTTGTTTTATGGACTATGTATACAGTACAGAAATTTGGTCTGTACAGCTGTAGGCTTAAAAACTTTATGGCAGATATTTAAAGAGGACCTTTCATCAGTTTTAGATTGTTAAACTGGCCATGTCAAGAAATAGTGGCTGCAGAGCTGAATAAAACATAGTTTTTATTTTTTCATTTCTTATTTATGTTGTGGATATTATTACTTTCTTAAATGCTTGTTAAATGTTAAGCAGATGTTACTCTCTGGGGAGCATTGACGTTTCTCTTGCATGATGAAGCCCAATCATACGCAGGAGGCATTGTGGAGAACAAAAAAAATGCCCTTTGAGAATGTCAGGCCTGGCTTTCTCGATGAAAGACATGTAATGACACACAGCCCAGCTTTCCTTAATGATTTTGCTGCCAATTTCCACTGTGTATACAAGATGGGAGGAGGGGAATATGGCAGAGCTGTGTGTCATTGAAAACATCTCCACATCTACAGCTCTCATCCCACAACTCTGTCAGTGGGAGGGCAGAGGGAATAGAGCAGAGCTAACAGCGCTGTTTGATGAGAGCTGCAGATGCAGAGGTGTTTCACCATAGGTTTGCCAAGTTAATGCCAGCACTGAGATCAGAGAGCAGAGATGTGTGTCATTGCATGTCTCACACAGAGAAATTTAAGTGTGTCATTCTATTAAGGTTTAGTGTGGTTAGGATCGGCGAACTTCCTGATGTTCGCTGAACATATCCGAAACCTATTGAATTCAATGGGAGGCAAACCCAAATGCATAGACAACATTTTCAGGGGGGCCCAAAAGCTGCCAAAACAGTTCAAATTAGGGGCAGATACCAGGAAAAGTGGCATCAATTGACCCAGAGTACAAATAGTATAATTGCACAGCATGGATGCATGGACCAGCATTTCTAGATTAAACATGGTGCTCTGAGAGCCCTGCTAAATACAGGTAACATACATGAAGGAAATCCAACTTGGAGTTCAAACATTTGCAAAAAGTTAGGGTCAAACACCAGGAAAAGTGGCATCAATTGACCCACAGTAAAAATTGTGTAATGGTGCAGCAGTCAGGCATGGGCCATGCATAAGACAAGATCTGGGCAGGCATTTACAGTTTTGAAATTAAGTTGAAATGAACAGGTGGGTGAGTGACTGGTGTAGTACTGCTTTGCTGGGAGTCTTGATACCTCATGCAGCAGCTCAACCTGCTTTTCTGCTCAGCCAAACTCAGGTGACACAAATATCAGCTTTGTAGATTTCTATTGTTAGAAACATTTAACAGCTTCACACCGAAGCCTGTTTTCACCTTCCTAATCTGGCCAATTTTTTCAATTCTGACCACTGTCACTTTATGAGGTCATAACTATGGAATGCTTCAAGGGATCCCACTGATTCTGAGAATGTTTTTGAGACATATTGTACTTCATCATAGTGGTAACATTTATATGATATGACTTAAGCTTATTTGTGAAAAAATCGGAAATTTGGCGAAAATTTAGAAAATTTAGCAATTTTCAAACTTTTAATTTTTATGCCCTTAAATCATAGAGTAATGTCACACAAATTATTTAATAAATAACATTTCTCACATGTCTGCTTTACATAAGCACAATTTTTGAAAGATTTTTTTTTGTTAGGAAATTATAAGGGTTAAAAGTTGACCAGCGATTTCTCATTATTACAACAAAATTTACAAAACCATTTTTTTATTGACCATATGGAAGAAAATACCCAAAAGTGACACCAATTTAAAAACTGCACCCATCAAGGTGCTCAAAACCACATTCAAGAAGTTTATTAACACTTTAGATTCTTCTCAGGAATTAATGGAATATGGAAGGAAAAAATAAAGATTTAACGTTTTTTCACACAAATTTGATTTCAGACCTTCTTCTGAGCATGTGGGGGAAAACCACTCTTTGGGTGCATGGCAGGGCTCGGAAGGGTGCCATTTGACTTTGTGAATGTAAAATTTGCTGGCATAATTAGCAGACGCCATGTCATGTTTGGAGAGCCCCTGATGTGCTTAAACAGTGGAAACCCCCCACAAGTGACACATTTTGGAAGCTACACCCCTCAGAGAACTTATCTAGTTGTGTATTGAGCACCTTGACACCCCAATGCTACACATAAATTTATAACGTTGAGCCATGAAAATAAAAAGAAATCAAAGTTTTCCCACAAAAATGTTTTCAGCTACAAATTTAGCATTTTCATAAGGGTAACAGGAGAAATTGCACCATATACTTTGTTGAGCAATTTCTCGTGAGTACACCAATACCCAAAATGTAGAAGAGAACTACTGTTTGGCTGCATGGCAAGGCTTGGAAAGTAAAGAGTGCCATTTGACTTTTTGTATGCAAAATTTGCTGGAATAATTAGAGGACGCCATGTCACGTTTGAAGAACACCTGATGTGCCTAAACAGTGGAAACCCCACACAAGTGACACCATTTTGGAAACTAGACCCCTCGGGGAACTTATCTAGATGTGTGGTGAGCGTCTTGTATCCCCAGGAGCTTCATATAAGTTTAGAACGTTGAACCGTGAAAATAAACAAAACTCACATTTTTGTGTAATTTCTCCTGACTACACCGATACCCAAAATGTTGTCGAAAACTACTTTTGAGGCACAGTGCAAAGCTTAGAAAGGAAGGAGCCCCACATTACAGTGCGGATTTCGCTGCACTGGTTTTAGGGTGTAATGTCACATTGGCAGAGCACCTGAAGTGCCAGAACAGCAGAACCCCCCATAAGTGACCACATTTTATAAACAAAACCTCTCAATAAATTAATCTAGGTGGGCAGTGATCATGTTGACACCACAGGTGTGTCATGGAATTTTATACCTTTGGGCAGTTAAGAAAACATTTTTTACCACCAAGTTTGTGTGTTCGCCCCAAATTTTTCATTTATATACTGGGGAAATGGGTAAAAATAGCACCAAAATGTATCCCACAATTTCTGCTGAATGTAGAAATACCCTCTCTATGGCTGTAACCATAATGAGAGACTCGGCTATTTGCCTCCTGGAGCGCAGATTTTCCTATGATAGTTTGTGGACTCCATATACAGAGACCCTGAGTGCTAGACAAGCAAAATCCCCCCGCAAGTGACCCTATTTTGTAAATTATACCCCTTTGGGAATTTATCTACAGGTGTCGTGACGCTTTTGACTGCATGGGTGTTTTCCAGAAACAAGCAGTAGTGGATGTTGCTGATTAAAAATTGCAAACTGCCAATGTATTGACCAGTATGTTTAAGTCACCAGTATGTTTTAGTGACCTGTACATTATGCCCAGCCATGCTTCTGGAGACACACACCCGCAAATTAAATGGGCCCTGATCACTACAGAAATGCCAAACATGTGTGCAATAAGTGTGGTCTAGACACACTCTGGCTTACAAGGGAAGTGGGGCATTTGGAATCGGGAGCGCAGAATTTGCTGAATTTCATTTGAGGGGCGAGGAGCCATTTCGCTTTTCCAGAGCCTTTGTGCTACCAGTAACATGGAAGCCCCCTATATTTCCTTTGATGACAGACAGATGAAGAACATGAGGGGGATTGGCTTTTTTTGTGGATTGAACGAAAGCTTTTTTTGGGAACATTTTGCATAACATTTAGGATGACATTTATCCGGCTCTCTACGCTAAGCACTTACTTTAGGATTTCCATCTAAATCTCCAAATGACGTGACAGATGAAACCCACAAGGGATCCATTCACTATACTGAGGCAGCAGAATATCTCTTGACTCCATCTGTCCTTTTCAGAAGTGCACAACACTGTGGTCGACTGTGCTTTTATGTTCGCCTTAAAAGGCGGACACTACCAGATCACAGGCCCTATGGCGTCAACAGTGACTCCATCTGCCTCATTATAGGAAATCTTCCACCTGAGGTTCCATCTGTATCATGCATTTAAGAGATTTACATGGAAACCCTGGTGTAAGTGCTCAGCACAGAGTGCAGGATAAATGTGAACCGAGCCTTACTGTGATCTTTGGGAGGCCGAATGAACAAATCAACAGCAGATGAAGATTTAGTTTTATTTATTTTTTACGCCATTACTTGTGCATTATAAGTGAATAGGTGACTTTATATACAGCGATACCAGATTTATATTGGGTTTTTAATGTATGGCTGCAGTCATAAAATAAAAGACACTTTTTATTGCAAAAACTAGATTTTGAAAACCCATATTTAGACAGATATAATTTTTCCATATTTCGGCTGATAGAGTCTTGTGTCAGCTTCTTTTTTGCGGATCAGTTGATGTTTTAATTGGTACCATTTTTGGGCACATGACATTTTTGATCGCTTTCTATTCTTTGTTTAGAGGTAGAATGAACAAAAACCAGCAATTCAAGGATTGTGTTTTGTAGTTTTTTTTTATATTGTTCCATGTGTGGGAAATTTGATAAGGAGGCTTTATTCTTCAGGTCAGTACAATTACATCAAAACATAATTTATATAGTTTTTTTTATGTTATGGCACTTTTACACAATAAACTTTAATAGAAAAATAATTATTTTTTCAATGCTTTATTCTGAGAGCTACAAGTTTTATATTTTTCCAATGATGGAGCTCTATTGCAGCTTGTTTTTTGCAGGACAAGATGACGTTTTCTTCGGTACCATTTTTATTTACACTCGTCTTTTTTATCTCATTTTATTGCGCTTTTTGTTCAGCTGTATGATGATAAAGCATAGTTCTTGTCTAGTGTTTTATTTACTTTTTTTGATGTTTACTGAAGGTGTTAGTGGGACAGTTTTATAGAACGGGTAGTTCTGGATGTGGTAATAGCAAATGTATACTTTTTTGTATATATAAATAAATGTATTTATTAGAATAATATTTTTTTTCTTTTGTTTTGTTCTTTATTAGATTTTTTTTATACTTTTACACAACTGTTTTTTAACTTTTTTTATAATGTCCCACTTATACTGACAGATCGCTGCTCTGATGCTCTGCAATGCTTCTGCACTGCAGGGCATCAGAGCAGCATCTGACAGGCAGGGGAGGAGGTGTGTCAGCTCCTGCTCTTAGCAGGCACTCACAAGCCGCATTCCCTGCATTACCCTGCATCTTACGGCTGGGGGACGCTCCTCAATGTCACTGTCAATGTTGACAGTGGCATCAGAGGGATTACACGTCTGCGACTAGTGCTAGCACCGATCACGGGCATTGCTGCAGGGTGTCAGCTTTCACATAGAGCTTACACCCACACCTGCTCACCGCAGCGCTCAACGTGAGCCTGCACTTTCGTGGCGCCATTCATATATTTATATATTTTTGCAGGAGCGCAGCTCTCGCGGCATAGTATACGTACGGCTCATGTTGGGAAGGGGTTAAAGATAGTAACACAGGTAGTTGACCGAAAATAAATGCAGGCCTGCTGGTTTGAGAGCCCTACTGCTACAGGCAACACACATGAAGGAAACCCAACTTGGAGTCCAAACATTTCCAAAAAGTTAGGGTCAGACACCAGGAAAAGTGGAATCAATTTACCCACAGTAGAAATTTTATAATGCCACAGCAGTCAGGCATGAGCCATGCATGAGACAGGGTCTGGGCCAGCATTTACAGCTTTGAATTTAAGTTAAAATTAAGAGCTGGGTGAAGGACCGACGTAAACATGCTGTGATCGGAGCCCTACCAAATTTAGGCAACACACATGAAGGAGACCCAACTTGGAGTCAAAACATTTCCAAAAATGAGGGGCAGACACCAGGAAAGAGGCTTCAATTGACCCTCAGTAGAAATTTTCTATTGACACAGCATTTCTGGCTTACAAATTGATCAGTGAGAGGTGAATGAGTGACAGGTGTAGGCCCGGTGCTCTGAGGGCCCCTTCAACTACAGGCAACCACCAGATGGAGACCCATCTTGGAGTCTCCACCTTTCCAAAAATTATTAGCACACAGCACTAAAGAGGCATCTATTTGACCTGAGTAGAAATAGTATAAGGGGGCTATGACACTCCTACTATTTTGCATGGCTGGGCATAATGTACAGGTCACTAAAACATACTGGTGACTTAAAAACATACTGGTCAATACATTGGCAGTTTGCAATTTTCAATCAGCAACATCCACTACTGCTTGTTTCTGGAAAACACCCATGCAGTCAAAAGTGTCATGACACCTGTAGATAAATTCCCTAAGGGGTATAATTTACAAAATAGGGTCACTTGCAATTTGGCTTGTTGTGACTCAGGAGGAAGCAAAAAGTAGAGAAATAGGAATATTAAGTGCTTTAAAAAAGGCAAATTGTAAAAGTAACAGCGGTAGGCACACCTTATGATTGCTGCGCCTCCAACGTGTACAGAGTGGAATTCCACTGTGTCAGCACATTGCAGCTCAATCGATTAACAGGTAGGCCGAAAGACTTCTGTAGCGATGCAAGTCAATGACACAGTGACCGTGCTTTCTGCAGCAGTGCATTCAGGCATGGATAGTGTTGGAGAAATTGCTGTTCCACCAGATTGAGGATGTGAGCCATGTAATACACATGTGTGAGGTTGCCCAGGCATATGGCCACCACAAGTTTGCACCGTTATCGCACACGGCTTTCCCTGGCTCCAGGTTCAGTGGAGACAACCATTGCTCAAACTTGGCCCAGATAGCTGTCCACAACTCTTGAGCTTTATGACTGTGATCTCCAAGGCATATTTATTTATTTAAACACTGCCTGATTGTGGTGAGACCTAGCTGCACAGTACAGAGGTGGAGGGGATTATCTCTGCACTGTTGGAATGTGTGTCTCATTAAGGAAGAGGTTGAGGGTGCAGGTGAAGGCCACTGAGGAAGTGGTGGAGGTAGGAGCAGTGGAGAAAGGAGGTTTGTCCCGCAAGCCTTGGGGATTTCAAGACTTGTGCAGCAATCACTTCCCCGCCTTCCCCCACAGCCTCCAGAGTCATCCAGTGCCCAGTCACAAAGATGTAATGCCTTTGGCCATGCTTGCTCGTCAAGGTGTCAGTGGTGAAATGCACCCTGTCAGACACAGAGTTTTTCAAGGAATGCGTGATGTTGTCTGTGACATGCTGGTGTAGCTCAGGCACAGCTTTCTTAGAAAAGTAATGGCAACTGGTACTGGGGGACTGCGGAGGCTATCAACTTTCTGAAACCGTCTGTATGCACCAGGTGGAAAGGCAGCATTTCTGTGACCAACAGATTGGAGATGGTGGAGTTCAACCTCTTAGCTTTGTCATGCATAGGAGGAATCAATCTTTTACTTGACCACAACAGTGGGATGGCTGCAATGCTGTGAGAGGGCGGAGTACGGTGAACCGGACAAACTGCTGGACCGTGAAAGAGGTGCAGGCGGTGATGTTATGGTGGATTGTGGTGATGTGGTGAAAGATGTGGTGTGTTCAGTGTTTGAGATCTGTCAAAACCAGCAGTTATGTCCACTTGCCTAACAGCTGATGGGCTATCACTCACCTCGACTGTTGTGGCTAAGCAAGCGGAGGTTCTGCAGCCCGGGATCTGTGTGGGAACACTTGCCACTGTGACAGACGAGGAAGAAGCAGCAAATGCGGTTGATGAGGCAGACGGTGGTTGGCAAAGCCCACTAGGCTGCATTTTAACACAGTGAGACTTACAGAATAACACATGTTGATCGTGTATGTACCGGTTCATGCATGTAATAGTCAAATTATTGGAATTTTTGCCTCTACTGAATCGTTTTTTACAAAGTTGTCAGATAGTGTGATTTGGGTCATCCTTTGCAGTCTCAAAAAAGGACCAGGCTAGCAAACCCTAGGAAACCCTTGCAGCTCCTGCGAATTGCAGACTCACAACCGCTGCTTGCCACAAACAGAGTTGTGGCTGAGGATACAGTGCTTGTCATGGTTGCATCATTCCGTGTATGTTTGTGAAGCTGCAACATAACCTCCTCATCTTCCTCCTCCTCCACCGCCTCTGCTGAGCTACACTGCTGATTACATCAGGATTCACACCAAGTGGCATCTACAACCTCATCATCATCCTCTATGTTCTCTTACTCATCAGTCTCATCAGGATCACCTCCACCCCGGGGCTTAATGTTTGGTGACGAGGGTCTGGATTCTGATTGGAAACTACTTCTACCAGCCACCGGATCCAACTGAAAAAAATTTGGGGCATTGGTGCAGATGCTTTCCTACTCTTGAGAAGAGATGAGTGAACATTGTCGGCTCCCTCCTTATTCAGCAAGCTATATCACTTATCGAATAAGCTGCAGCAGGAACCCGGATACCTGGCGTGCTCCCGATAATCAGGTGTCCGGCATCGCAGCTGCATGTGTGATGGCTGTGTGACAACACAACGCTCTTAAAATAAGGAGAAAAAAACTAAAGGACAAAAAATAAAAATAGCCCTGTACTTAGGAGGTTAAGGAGCTAAAAGAAAACTACTAATTCCAGAATGTACACGTTTTTTATACTGCACTGGTACAAGCAATGATTTCTAATACAAAATTAACCAGGCCATGATCAAAATGTTGTCTTTGTAGCCTACGTTTATTTTACTTGCTTTTTGAGTTATATTTTATTACTGTTTAAAGGAACATATTTGATCTTTCTTTACAGGGAACATATTAAAGTAATTTGGCAAGAGTTATGAAATTTAGTCCAGTATAAACATCACACTAAAAGTCTGAGTAAAGTCTAATGTTAGAAATAAGTAATAAAATCCATAAAGAACAGCAGTACAGATTAGATTTATTAGATTTATCACATTACAACTCTGCTGACAGAAATTAAGCTTTTTATACATGTAGCCAAACATATCATTAATATTATATCTTCATTATAATATTTGTCTGGGCAATATTTGGGAACATTCCAGTTACTGAAAAACAGAAATGTTTTGGACGATACAAAGATATGCACACATGCATAATGTGTGTACTGCATTTTGTTAATTGATAGAAATAAACTACTTCACGCATATTGATTTCATTACCTATTGGTAAGAAATATATATACTGCATATATATATATATACAGTTGTGTGAAAAATAGTTTTCCCTCTTCCTCACTTTCTATTCTTCTGCATGTTTGTCACACTTAAATGATCACCAAACAAATTTAAATATTCGACATAGATAACACAAGTCAACACAAAATGCAGTTTTTTAAATGAAGGTCTTTATTATTTAAGGGAAAAAAAATCCAAACCTTCAGGGCGCTGTGAGGAAAAAAAGTGATTGCCCACAGTATTAACTGGGTGGGCCACCCTTAGCAACATTAACTGCAATCAAGCGTTTGCAATAACTAGAAATTAGTCTATTACAATGCTCTGGAGGAATTTTGGACCACTAACCTTGCCAGAATTGTTCTAATTCAGCCACATTGAAGGGTTTCCGACCCCGAACCGTCTTTTTAAGGTCATGCCACAGCACCTCAAACGGATTAAAGTCAGGACTTTTTCCAGGCTACTCCAGAGTCATAATTTTGTTTTTCTTAAGCCATTCAGAGGTGGACTTGCTTGTGTGTTTTGGATCATTGTCCTGCTGCATAACCCAAATGTGCTACAGCTTGAAGTCACGAACAGATGGCCAGATATTCTCCTTCAGAATGTTTTGGTAGACAGCAGAAATCATCGTTCCATTTACCACAAGTCTTCTAGGTCCTGAAGCAGCAAAACAGTCCCAGATCACTACCATCACCATATTTTACTGTTAGTATGAGATTCCTTTCCTGAACTGCTGTGTTACTTCTACGCCAGATGTAATGCAACATACACTTTCCAAAAAGTTCACCTTTTGTCTTTTCAGTCCACAGAGTATTCTACCAAAAGTCTTGAGGATCATCAAGATGTTTTCTGACAAAACTGAGATGAGCCTATATGTTCTTTTTGCTCAACAGTCTTGGAACCCTGCTATGCAGGCGATTATTGCCCAGTCTCTTTCTTATGGTGGAGTCACAAACTGCTACAAGTGAGGCCTGCAGTTAATTTTATGTTGTTGTGGGATCTTTTGTGACCTCTTAGATGAGTCATTGCTGCACTCTTGTGGTAATTTTTGTTGGTCACTCACTCCTGGGAAGGTTCACGAATAGTGTTGAGCGATACCGTCCGATACTTGAAAGTATCGGTATCGGAAAGTATCGGCCGATACCAGCAAAGTATTGGATCTAATCCGATACCGATACCCGATACCAATACAAGCCAATGGGACACCAAGTATCGGACGGTATCCTGTATGGTTCCCAGGGTCTGAAGGAGAGGAAACTCTCCTTCAGGCCCTGGGATCCATATCAATGTGTAAAAGAAAGAATTAAAATAAAAAATAGGGATATACTCACCCTCCGACGCAGCCTGGACTTTACCGCCATAACCGGGAGCCGTTGTACCTAAGAATGCGCGCTTGAAGGGCCTTAGATGAGGTCACTGCGCTCTGATTGGTCCGTAGCGGTCGCGTGACCGCTACGCGACCAATCACAAAGCAGTGACGTCACCTAAGGTCTTTCAAGCGCTTGAAATACCTTAGAAGACGTCCGCAGCTTCTGATTGGTCGCGTAGCGGTCGCGTGACCGCTACGCGACCAATCACAAAGCAGTGACGTCTTCTAAGGTATTTCAAGCGCTTGAAAGACCTTAGGTGACGTCACTGCTTTGTGATTGGTCGCGTAGCGGTCACACGACCGCTACGGACCAATCAGAGCGCAGTGACCTCATCTAAGGCCCTTCAAGCGCGCATTCTTAGGTACAACGGCTCCCGGTTACGGCGGTAAAGTCCAGGAGCCGCCGGAGAGGTGAGTATATCCCTATTTTTTATTTTAATTCTTTATTTTACACATTGTTATTAATCCCGATACCGATTCCCGATACCACAAAAGTATCGGATCTCGGTATCGGAATTCTGATACCCGCAAGTATCGGCCGATACCCGATACTTGCGGTATCAGAATGCTCAACACTATTCACGAATGTTCCATGTTATCTCCATTTGTGGATAATGGCTCTCACTGTGGTTCGCTGGAGTCCCATAGCTTTAGAAATGGCTTTATAACCTTTTCCAGACTGATAGAACTCAATTACTTAGTTTCTCATTTGTTCCATAATTTCTTTGAATCGTGGCATAATGTCTACCTTTTGATGATCTTTTGGTCTATTTCACTTTGTCAAACAGGTCCTATTTAAGTGAATTTTTGATTAATAACAGATGTGGCAGTAATCAGGCCTTAGTGCAGCTAGGGAATTTTAACTCAGTTTATCAAAGATGTGATAACTAGTGATGAGCGAGTATACTCGTTGTTCGGGTTTTGCTCGGCTGGTCTCCGAGTATTTGTTAGTGTTCGGAGATTTAGTTTTCATCGCCACAGCTGAATGATTTACAGTTACTAGCCAGCTTGAATGCATGTGGGGATTCCCTAGCAACCAGGCAACCCCCACAAGTACTTAGGCTGGCTAGTAGCGGTAAATCATTCAGCTGCGGCGCTGAAAACAAAATCTCCGAACACTAACAAATACTCGGAGGTCACCCGAGCGTGCTCGGGAAAACCCGAGCAAGGAGTATACTCGCTCATCACTAGTGATAACCCAACGTTACTTTATGTTTTAATGAGTGGGGGGCAATCAATTTTTCACACAGGGCCCTGTAGGTTTTTTCCTTTTCCCTTAATATTTTCCCCTAATAATAACAAAAACTTCATCTTGTGTTTACTTGTGTTATCTTTGTCTTTGTCAATATGTAAATTTGTTTGGTGATCTGAAACACTTCAGTGGGACAAGCATGCAAAAGAATAGAAAATCAGGAAGGGGCAAATATATATATATATATATATATATATATATATATATATATACTGCTCAAAAAAAATAACGGGAACACTTAAACAACAGAATATAACTCAAAATCAAACTTCTGTGAAATCAAACTGTCCACTTAGGAAGCATATGATGTCTCCGATGTGTTCAATCGGATTCAGGTCTGGGGAACGGGTGGGCCAGTCCATAGCTTCAATGCCTTCATCTTGCAGGAGCTGCTGACACACTCCAGCCACATTAGGTCTGGCATTGACCTGCATTAGGAGGAACTCAGGGCCAACCGGACCAGCATATGGTCTCACATGGGGGCTGAGGATCTCATCTTGGTACTTAATGGCAGTCAGGCTACCTTTGGCAAGCACATGGAGGGCTGTGATGCCCTCCAAAGAAATGCTACCTCACACCATGTGCTCAGTATGAACCTGCCTTCATCTGTGAGGCGCACAGGGAGCCAGTGGCAGATTTCCCAATCCTGGTGTTCTGTGACAAATGCCAAGCATCCTGCATGGTGTTGGGCTGTGAGCACGACCCCCATCTGTGGATGTCGGGCACTCAGACTATCCTCATGGAGTCAGTTTCTCACTGTTTGTGCAGACACATGCACATTTGTGGCCTGCTGAAGGTAATTTTGCAGGGCTCTGGCAGTGCTCCTCATGTTCCTCCTTGCACAAAGGATGAGGTAGTGGTCCTGCTGTTGGGTTGTTGCACTCTTATGGCCCCTTCATGTCTCCTGGTGTACTGGCCTGTCTCCTGGTAGCGCCTCCAGCCTCTGGACACTATGCTGACCGACACAGCAAACCTTCTTGCCACAGCTCGCATTGATGTGCCATCCTGGATGAGCTGCACTACCTGAGCCACTTATGTGGGTTGTAGAGTCCGGCTCATGCTACCACGAGTATGAAAGCACAACTAACATTCAAAAGTGACCAAAACATCAGCCAGAAAGCATTCGTATTGAGATGTGGTCTGTGGTCCCCACCTGCAGAACCACTCCTTTATTGAGTGTGTCTTGATAATTGCCAATAATTTCCATCTGTTGTCTATTCCATTTGCACAACAGCATGTGAAATTGATTGTCAAACAGTGTTGCTTCCTAAGTGGACAGTTTGATTTCACAGTAGTTTGATTTACTTGGAATTATATTCTGTTGTTTAAGTGTTCCCTTTATTTTTTTGAGCAGTGTATTTGTCCTGAGCACACTGGTAACCACACTTTTCCTACTTGAATTTTCATGTTGCCACATCATCCAGGGGTCACCTACATGTAGACATTATTGTATTTTGTCGTGTATTAAGTTTTATTTGGATCAAATAAAGCTTTAACATGTATGCTATTTTAGTGTTACATTTATTAATGAAACAAAGTTAATTTTAACCCCTTTTTCGTTTTGGCGTTTCTGTTTTTTGCTCTCCTTTTTCCCAGAGCCATATGTTTTTTTATTTTTCCATCAATATGGCCATGTAAGGGCTTGTTTTTTCTGAGACAAGTTGTACTTTTGAACTACAGCATTGGTTTTACCATATCAAGTACTGGAAAACGGGAAAAAGAATTTCAGGTGTGGTGAAATTACAAAGAAAAGTGCAACTCCACAACTGTTTTTTGGATTTTTTTTTACCATGTTCACCAAATGCTACAACTGACTTGCAATTATGATTCTTCAGTAGAGTTGAGCGACTTTCATTTTTTTAAGATCGAGTCGGGTTTTGTGAAACCCGATTTTGTCCAGAGTAGAGTCGAGTGCAGTCGGCCGATTATCGCTAAAAGTCGGGGATCGACCGAAACACGAAACCCAATGCAAGTCAATGGGGAAGCATAGTCGGCAGTGAGTGGAGGCCAGGAAAACACCTACAGTGCCCATTTTAATGCCAAAAACATCCATTCTTGTTTCTGAAGCTTGTCAATCTTAATTAACTTTATAATAATAGTTGGGCATAGGGAATTGGGGGTCATTTGGCAAAAGTTGCGGGGGGAGTAGGGCCGGCTCAAGTTTTTCGTGGGCCCAGGAAATGCGGACTACGTCACGGCGGTGTTGCAGGGAAAGGTAAGTATTTCAACGTTGCAAGTGCTGTGATCCTGAGCAAGCAGGGGGGGCCCACTCGTTCGCATTGGCACTGGCACAGGGCCCCTCAAAGTAAAGCGATGTGTGTTTGCATGGCGGGGGCGTCTCCCACCAGCAGCGACACTTTTGCGTACTCTGAGGGGCCCTGTGCCAGTGACGTCGCCAACGAGTATGCCCCCCCCCTCATGAAGGAACCTGCACTTTCATCTGCACCTTCCTCTCTGTCCCTGTGTAAGGTGGTATAACATGCGGGAAGGGGAACCTTACTTTCAGCAGGGTCAGATTCTGGCTGTGTAGAGTATAAGGGGAATGTAGTGGTCTAGGTCAATGTACCAGCAGACTCATCTAGCAGTGGCTGGGCAATGGGCAGGATGAGGAGGAAACAGATATAGGGCCAAAGAATAAAGTAGGCTAAATGCAGTTCAAAATTGGTAACCGGACTAAACAGGCGGCATTGCTTTGTTCAGTGGAGTAGCAAACCCAAGAGCAGCAGACACTGTTTCAAGGGCATAACCACACTAGTAGGCCAAATGCAGTTTAATATCTGATAGTATAGGGCGAAAGCCAGAATGTGGAAGCTCAGCTTTGTTCAGTTGAGGACAACACCAGGCAGGGGCAGACAGACACCTTTAGTAGGCCGGAACAGCCAATTGCATTTTTAAAAATGGTAATTTGGAACTGAAGGTTGAAGCTCAGCTTTATTCAGTTGAGGACAACACCAGGCAGGGGCAGACAGACACCTTTAGTAGGCCGGAACAGCCAATGGCATTTTTAAAAATGGTAATTTGGAACAGAAGGTTGAAGCTCAGCTTTATTCAGTTGAGGACAACACCAGGCAGGGGCAGACAGACACCTTTAGTAGGCCGGAACAGCCAATTTTTTAAAAAAACAGCAGTTAGTAAGAGGCAGAAGGTAGAAGCTCAGCTTTATTCAGTTGAGGACAACACCAGGCAGGGGCAGACATTCACCTTTAGTAGGCCGGAACAGCCAATTGCATTTTTAAAAATGGTAATTTGGAACAGAAGGTTGAAGCTCAGCTTTATTCAGTTGAGGACAACACCAGGCAGGGGCAGACAGACACCTTTAGTAGGCCGGAACAGCCAATTTTTAAAAAAAACAGCAGTTAGTAAGAGGCAGAAGGTAGAAGCTCAGCTTTATTCAGTTGAGGACAACACCAGGCAGGGGCAGACAGACACCTTTAGTAGGCCGGAACAGCCAATTGCATTTTTAAAAATGGTAATTTGGAACTGAAGGTTGAAGCTCAGCTTTATTCAGTTGAGGACAACACCAGGCAGGGGCAGACAGACACCTTTAGTAGGCCGGAACAGCCAATTTTTAAAAAAAACAGCAGTTAGTAAGAGGCAGAAGGTAGAAGCTCAGCTTTATTCAGTTGAGGACAACACCAGGCAGGGGCAGACAGACACCTTTAGTAGGCCGGAACAGCCAATTGCATTTTTAAAAATGGTAATTTGGAACTGAAGGTTGAAGCTCAGCTTTATTCAGTTGAGGACAACACCAGGCAGGGGCAGACAGACACCTTTAGTAGGCCGGAACAGCCAATTTTTTAAAAAAACAGCAGTTAGTAAGAGGCAGAAGGTAGAAGCTCAGCTTTATTCAGTTGAGGACAACACCAGGCAGGGGCAGACAGACACCTTTAGTAGGCCGGAACAGCCAATTGCATTTTTAAAAATGGTAATTTGGAACTGAAGGTTGAAGCTCAGCTTTATTCAGTTGAGGACAACACCAGGCAGGGGCAGACAGACACCTTTAGTAGGCCGGAACAGCCAATTTTTTAAAAAAACAGCAGTTAGTAAGAGGCAGAAGGTAGAAGCTCAGCTTTATTCAGTTGAGGACAACACCAGGCAGGGGCAGACATTCACCTTTAGTAGGCCGGAACAGCCAATTGCATTTTTAAAAATGGTAATTTGGAACTGAAGGTTGAAGCTCAGCTTTATTCAGTTGAGGACAACACCAGGCAGGGGCAGACATTCACCTTTAGTAGGCCGGAACAGCCAATTGCATTTTTAAAAATGGTAATTTGGAACAGAAGGTAGAAGCTCAGCTTTATTCAGTTGAGGACAACACCAGGCAGGGGCAGACAGACACCTTTAGTAGGCCGGAACAGCCAATTTTTTAAAAAAACAGCAGTTAGTAAGAGGCAGAAGGTAGAAGCTCAGCTTTATTCAGTTGAGGACAACACCAGGCAGGGGCAGACATTCACCTTTAGTAGGCCGGAACAGCCAATTGCATTTTTAAAAATGGTAATTTGGAACAGAAGGTTGAAGCTCAGCTTTATTCAGTTGAGGACAACACCAGGCAGGGGCAGACAGACACCTTTAGTAGGCCGGAACAGCCAATTTTATAAAAAAAAAAGCAGTTAATAAGAGGCAGAAGGTAGAAGCTCAGCTTTATTCAGTTGCAGCTTCTTGGCAATAATATAAAGAAGACGCGACAGGACAACACTCGGTGGATGCCATATCTGTGTTTTCAATGGAAAAAAACCTTTCAGTTTGCAGGAGCAAGTTTTTGTAGCTGGTGGACAATTTTTTTTAAAAAAAGCAGTTAATAAGAGGCAGAAGGTAGAAGCTCAGCTTTATTCAGTTGCAGCTTCTTGGCAATAATATAAAGAAGACGCGACAGGACAACACTCGGTGGATGCCATATCTGTGTTTTCAATGGAAAAAAACCTTTCAGTTAACTACTTGCAGGAGAAAGTTTTTGTAGCTGGTGGCCAATTTTTGTACTGTACCAGTTTTTTGTTGTATGTGTTTTTGTTTTTAATGTTAAAATGTCTGCATTTGATATCTCTCCAGTATTTTCTTTTTTATAAGCAAAATACTGCAGTTTTACATCGGTTACATGGATACACAGGCAGCTTGGTGGTGAGTGGAGGAGTATTTAAAGTAGGGACCGCAGACAGGCTATCAAAGGCCTAAAATAACAAACAATAGGCTCATGGCAGTTTTACAGCGGTTACATGGATACACGGGCAGGCAGCTGGTGATGAGTGGAGGAGTATTTAAAGTAGGGACCGCAGACAGGCTATCAAAGGCCTAAAATAACAAACAATAGGCTCATGGCAGCTTTACAGCGGTTACATGGATACACAGGAAGCTTGGTGGTCAGTGGAGGAGTATTTAAAGTAGGGACCGCAGACAGGCTATCAAAAGCCTAAAATAACAAACAATAGGCTCATGGCAGTTTTACAGCGGTTACATGGATACACGGGCAGGCAGCTTGGTGGTCAGTGGAGGAGTATTTAAAGTAGGGACCGCAGACAGGCTATCAAAGGCCTAAAATAACAAACAATAGGCTCATGGCAGTTTTACAGCGGTTACATGGATACACGGGCAGGCAGCTGGTGATGAGTGGAGGAGTATTTAAAGTAGGGACCGCAGACAGGCTATCAAAGGCCTAAAATAACAAACAATAGGCTCATGGCAGTTTTACAGCGGTTACATGGATACACGGGCAGGCAGCTTGGTGGTCAGTGGAGGAGTATTTAAAGTAGGGACCGCAGACAGGCTATCAAAGGCCTAAAATAACAAACAATAGGCTCATGGCAGTTTTACAGCGGTTACATGGATACACGGGCAGGCAGCTTGGTGGTCAGTGGAGGAGTATTTAAAGTAGGGACCGCAGACAGGCTATCAAAGGCCTAAAATAACAAACAATAGGCTCATGGCAGCTTTACAGCGGTTACATGGATACACAGGCAGCTTGGTGGTGAGTGGAGGAGTATTTAAAGTAGGGACCGCAGACAGGCTATCAAAGGCCTAAAATAACAAACAATAGGCTTATGGCAGTTTTACAGCGGTTACATGGATACACGGGCAGGCAGCTTGGTGGTCAGTGGAGGAGTATTTAAAGTAGGGACCGCAGACAGGCTATCAAAGGCCTAAAATAACAAACAATAGGCTCATGGCAGTTTTACAGCGGTTACATGGATACACGGGCAGGCAGCTTGGTGGTCAGTGGAGGAGTATTTAAAGTAGGGACCACAGACAGGCTATCAAAGGCCTAAAATAACAAACAATAGGCTTATGGCAGTTTTACAGCGGTTACATGGATACACGGGCAGGCAGCTTGGTGGTCAGTGGAGGAGTATTTAAAGTAGGGACCGCAGACAGGCTATCAAAGGCCTAAAATAACAAACAATAGGCTCATGGCAGCTTTACAGCGGTTACATGGATACACAGGCAGCTTGGTGGTGAGTGGAGGAGTAGTGCAAGGAGTGTCTGTCCCAGTACTCCCAAAATATAAATAGATGTTAATGTCTCGCAAAACAACCAAAACAAAAAAAAAGGTGGCATACTTAGGTACAGGGGTGGGCTCATCTACTGAGTTTCTGACATAGTAATTTGGCAGTAACTATTTAATGGTGCCAATATAGGACACAGACACAGACTACTTTAAGTTGCATCATAGATGTCTACAAATTTGTATTGTCAGTGCCAGACATTGAATGATGTCAGCGAATAGACTAAAGATTGGTGGAGCTGTGCGACATAATTTTGCACGTGGTAGAGCACATTTTGAGCTGGGGTAGGGGGGAACTCTCTTGAGGCCGGCGGGACCGCCCCAGGGCCCCTCATGTTACAACGGTGTGTCTGACGTTGGGTGCGCACCACCACCGCCATAGACACTACATTGTACTATGAGGGACCCAGTAGCAATGCCGTCAACCAAAAGCGAGCACACCCACCTCTTCAGACAAACAGCAGTCTCACGGGTGCTTGCGCCAAGTCGCGATACCACGGCCCCGTGTGGGGAGTTTTGCCATTTAGGGAGGTGTAAACATGTCGTATGCTGTACAATCAGCTGCAGCAAATTAGACATTAGAAAAGTAATTCACAGGCAAGAGCTTTTCATAGGAAAGCTAGGTGTCGGCCGGGCAAGGTGGGGCAAAAGATTTCGAAATCCAGTTGTGGTTCATTTTAATGAATGTTAGATCGTCAACATTTTGGGTAGCCAGACGAGTCCTTTTTTCGGTTAATATTGAACCTGCAGCACTGAATACTCTTTCTGATAGGACACTTGCTGCCGGGCAAGCAAGCTCCTGCAATGCATATTCTGCCAATTCTGGCCAGGTGTCTAATTTGGAGGCCCAGTAATCAAATGGGAATGACGGTTGAGGGAGAACATCGATAAGGGATGAAAAATAGTTAGTAACCATACTGGACAAATGTTGTCTCCTGTCACTTTCAATTGATGCAGCAGTACCTGTCCTGTCTGCGGTCATAGCAAAATCACTCCACAACCTGGTCAGAAAACCCCTCTGTCCAACGCCACTTCTGATGTGTGCACTCCTAACACTCCTAGTCTGCTGCCCCCTGGAGCTCGTGTGAGAACGATCACGTGCGCTGTGTGCTGGGAATGCCTGAAGCAAACGGTCAACAAGAGTTGATTGTTTGGTTGCTAATATTAGTTCCAAGTTCTCATGTGGCATAATATTTTGCAATTTGCCTTTATAGCGTGGATCAAGGAGGCAGGCCAACCAGTAATCGTCATCGTTCATCATTTTCGTAATGCGTGTGTCCCTTTTTAGGATACGTAAGGCATAATCCGCCATGTGGGCCAAAGTTCCAGTTGTCAAATCTCCGGTTGTGATTGGTTGAGGGGCAGTTGCAGGCAAATCTACGTCACTTGTGTCCCTCAAAAAACCAGAACCCGGCCGTGACACGCAACCAATTTCCTGTGCCCCCGGGAAAGGTTCGGCATTAAAAATATACTCATCCCCATCATCCTCCTCGTCCTCCACCTCCTCTTCGCCCGCTACCTCGTCCTGTACACTGCCCTGACCAGACAATGGCTGACTGTCATCAAGGCTTTCCTCTTCCTCTGGTGCAGACGCCTGCTCCTTTATGTGCGTCAAACTTTGCATCAGCAGACGCATTAGGGGGATGCTCATGCTTATTACGGCGTTGTCTGCACTAACCAGCCGTGTGCATTCCTCAAAACACTGAAGGACTTGACACATGTCTTGTATCTTAGACCACTGCACACCTGACAACTCCATGTCTGCCATCCTACTGCCTGCCCGTGTATCCTCCCACAAATAAATAACAGCACGCCTCTGTTCGCACAGTCTCTGAAGCATGTGCAGTGTTGAGTTCCACCTTGTTGCAACGTCTATGATTAGGCGATGCTGGGGAAGGTTCAAAGACCGCTGATAGGTCTGCATACGGCTGGCGTGTACAGGCGAACGTCGGATATGTGAGCAAAGTGCACGCACTTTGAGGAGCAGGTCGGAGAACCCAGGATAAGTTTTCAATAAGCACTGCACCACCAGGTTTAAGGTGTGAGCCAGGCAAGGAATGTGTTTCAGTTGGGAAAGGGAGATGGCAGCCATGAAATTCCTTCCGTTATCACTCACTACCTTGCCTGCCTCAAGATCTACTGTGCCCAGCCACGACTGCGTTTCTTGTTGCAAGAACTCGGATAGAACTTCCGCGGTGTGTCTGTTGTCGCCCAAACACTTCATAGCCAATACAGCCTGCTGACGCTTGGCAGTAGCTGGCCCATAATGGGACAACTGGTGTGCAACAGTGTCATCTGCCGATGGAGTGGTTGGCAGACTGCATTCTGTGGAAGAGCTGTAGCTTCTGCAGGAGGACGAGGAGGAGGAGGAGGAGGAGGAGGAGGGGGTGCGAACGCCTACAGCCAACTGTTTCCTAGACCGTGGGCTAGGCACAACTGTCCCTAAATTGATGTCGCCTGTGGACCCTGCATCCACCACATTCACCCAGTGTGCCGTGATGGACACATAACGTCCCTGGCCATGCCTACTGGTCCATGCATCTGTAGTCAGGTGCACCTTTGTACTCACAGATTGCCTGAGTGCATGGACGATGCGCTGTTTAACATGCTGGTGCAGGGCTGGGATGGCTTTTCTGGAAAAAAAGTGTCGACTGGGTAGCTCGTATCGTGGTTCAGCGTACTCCATCAGGGCTTTGAAAGCTTCGCTTTCAACTAACCGGTAGGGCATCATCTCTAACGAGATTAGTCTAGCTATGTGGGCGTTAAAACCCTGTGTACGCGGATGCGAGGATAAGTACTTCCTTTTTCTAACCAGAGTCTCATGTAGGGTGAGCTGGACTGGAGAGCTGGAGATCGTGGAACTTTCGGGTGTGCCGGTGTACATGGCAGACTGAGAGACGGTTGGAGACGGTATTGTTTCCGCCGGTGCCCTAGATGCAATATTTCCTCCTACAAAACTGGTGGTTCCCTGACCCTGACTGCTTTTGGCTGGCAAAGAAACCTGCACAGATACTGCCGGTGGTGCGGAAAATGGTGGCCTTACAGTGACGGAAGGGATGTTGCGTTGCTGACTAGCTTCATTGGCCGAGGGTGCTACAACCTTAAGGGACGTTTGGTAGTTAGTCCAGGCTTGAAAATGCATGGTGGTTAAGTGTCTATGCATGCAACTAGTATTTAGACTTTTCAGATTCTGACCTCTGCTTAAGCTAGTTGAACATTTTTGACAGATGACTTTGCGCTGATCAGTTGGATGTTGTTTAAAAAAATGCCAGACTGCACTCTTCCTAGACTCGGATCCCTTTTCAGGGATTGCAGACTGAGCTTTAACCGGATGGCCACGCTGTCCTCCAACAGGTTTTGGCTTTGACACGCGTTTTGGGCCAGATACGGGCCCGGCAGATGGAACCTGTTGCGATGTTGATGCCTGCTGCGGCCCCTCCTCCACCTCCGCTTCTGAACTACTGCCGCCTGCACCCTGTTCCCCCAATGGCTGCCAATCGGGGTCAATAACTGGGTCATCTATTACCTCCTCTTCGAGCTCGTGTGCAACTTCGTCTGTGTCACTGTGTCGGTCGGTGGTATAGCGTTCGTGGCGGGGCAACATAGTCTCATCAGGGTCTGATTGTGGATCTGTACCCTGAGAGGGCAATGTGGTGGTCTGAGTCAAAGGAGCAGCATAGTACTCTGGCTGTGGCTGTGCATCAGTGCACTCCATGTCAGAATATACTTGTAATGGGCATGGCCTGTTAAATGTTTCACTTTCTAAGCCAGGGACGGTATGTGTAAAGAGCTCCATGGAGTGACCCGTTGTGTCGCCTGCTGCATCCTTCTCTCTTGTTGTAGTTTTTGCTGAGGAGGACAAGGAAGCGACTTGTCCCTGACCGTGAACATCCACAAGCGACGCGCTGCTTTTACATTTACCAGTTTCGGAAGAGGAGGCAAAAGAGCTAGAGGCTGAGTCTGCAATGTAAGCCAAAACTTGCTGTTGCTGCTCCGCCTTTAAAAGCGGTTTTCCTACTCCCAGAAAAGAGAGCGTTCGAGGCCTTGTGTAGCCTGACGACGAAACTGGCTCCACAGCTCCAGACTTAGGTGGAATAAATTTATCCCCACGACCACCTGATGCTTCACTACCACTACCATCATTACCAGCTGACAATGAACGCCCACGACGACCTCTTGCACCAGACTTCCTCATTGTTTTAAAATCTTAACCAAAGTAACTTTATTTGTTGCTGTCAAACAACTTACACGGTGAGCTATAACTTCAGTATGATTTCAATATCCCTTAACAGGTTGGTGAGACCACAAGGAAAATCAGGCACAATGTTACACACTCTGTTTTCTGTGGCACAAAATCACAGAGATGACACACACGCAGGACTGTCACTCAAGCACTAATGTCAATATTAATCTCCCACCTAATTTATTTTTTTTTTTTTCTCAGGGAGACTTTAGAAACCAAATAATATTAAAAACAAAACAAAAAAAAAACAAAAAAAAAAGGCTTTCTATGGCCCACAATTAGAGAGAGAGGTGGCACACCCAGGAGTCAAGACTGGCGCACAAGCTGAAAGGGCAATATTACTCTCCCACTGTTTTTTTAATTTTTTATTTTTTTATTTTCAGGGAGACTTTAGAAACCAAATAATATTAAAAAAACCAAAAAAATAAATAGCCTTTCTATGGCCCACTGAATGAGAGAGAGAGGTGGCACACCCAGGAGTCAAGACTGGCACACAAGCTGAAAGGGCAATATTACTCTCCCACTGTTTTTTTATTTATTTTTTTTTCAGGGAGACTTTAGAAACCAAATAATATTAAAAAAACCAAAAAAATAAATAGGCTTTCTATGGCCCACTGAATGAGAGAGAGGTGGCACACCCAGGAGTCAAGACTGGCACACAAGCTGAAAGGGCAATATTACTCTCCCACTGTTTTTTTATGTTTTTTTTTTTTTCAGGGAGACTTTAGAAACCAAATAATATTAAAAAAAAACAAAAAAATAAATAGGCTTTCTATGGCCCACTGAATGAGAGAGAGGTGGCACACCCAGGAGTCAAGACTGGCACACAAGCTGAAAGGGCAATATTACTCTCCCACTGTTTTTTTTTTTTTTTTTTTTTTTTCAGGGAGACTTTAGAAACCAAATAATAAGAAAAAAAATAAATAAATAAATAGGCTTTCTATAGCCCACTGAATGAGAGATAGCACACACAGCAGTGGCACACAAGCCCTGACTGAGGCCAATATTTTTCTCCCACTGATTGATGTAGTGTTTTTGTGTTGAGGTAGATTTTATTACACAAATCAAGGAAAAAAAAAAATGCTTTCTATGGCCCACTGAATGAGAGAGGTGGCACACCCAGGAGTCAAGACTGGCACACAAGCTGAAAGGGCAATATTACTCTCCCACTGTTTTTTTATGTATTTTTTGTTTTTTAAGGGAGACTTTAGAAACCCAATAATATTTAAAAAATAAATAAATAGGCTTTCTATGGCCCACTGAATGAGAGAGGTGGCACACCCAGGAGTCAAGACTGGCACACAAGCTGAAAGGGCAATATTACTCTCCCACTGTTTTTTTATCTTTTTTTTTTTTCAGGGAGACTTTAGAAACCAAATAATATTAAAAAAAAAACAAAAAAATAAATAGGCTTTCTATGGCCCACTGAATGAGAGAGAGGTGGCACACCCAGGAGTCAAGACTGGCACACAAGCTGAAAGGGCAATATTACTCTCCCACTGTTTTTTTTTTTTTTTTTTTTTTTTTCAGGGAGACTTTAGAAACCAAATAATAAGAAAAAAAAATAAATAAATAAATAGGCTTTCTATAGCCCACTGAATGAGAGATAGCACACACAGCAGTGGCACACAAGCCCTGACTGAGGCCAATATTTTTCTACCACTGATTGATGTAGTGTTTTTGTGTTGAGGTAGAATTTAGAACACAAATCACGGAAAAAATAAATAGGCTTTCTATGGCCCACTCAGTGAGAGATGGCACACACAGGGATGGCACTGTAGCAGAAATGCCAATCTTAATCTCCCACAAAAAAAAAAAAAAAAACAGGGACTGTCCTACAATTACTATCTCCCTGCAGTAATCTAAGCCAGGTATGGCAGGCAGCAATAGGAGTGGACTGATGCACAAATTAAATAAAAAGTGTGGACAAACAAAAAAGATAGCTGTGCAGAAAGGAACAAGAGGATATGTGCTTTGAAAAAAGCAGTTGGTTTCCACAGTGGCGTACACACAGCAATACAGCTATCACGGAGCCTTCTAGGGCAGCCCAATGAGCTACAGCGCTGAGGAAAAAAAAAAAAAAAATAGCTTCCACTGTTCCTGCACACCGAAGGTGGTGTTGGACAGTGGAAATCGCTACAGCACAAGCGGTTTGGTGGTTAGTGGACCCTGCCTAACGCTATCCCTGCTTCTGACGAAGCGGCAGCAACCTCTCCCTAAGCTCAGATCAGCAGCAGTAAGATGGCGGTCGGCGGGAACGCCCCTTTATAGCCCCTGTGACGCCGCAGACAGCAAGCCAATCACTGCAATGCCCTTCTCTAAGATGGTGGGAACCAGGATCTATGTCATCACGCTGCCCACACTCTGCGTTCACCTTCATTGGCTGAGAAATGGCGCTTTTCGCGTCATTGAAACGTGACTTTGGCGCGAAAGTCGCGTACCGCATGGCCGACAAGCACAGGGGTCAGATCGGGTTTCATGAGACGCCGACTTAGCCAAAAGTCGGCGACTTTTGAAAATGATCGACCCGTTTCGCTCAACCCTATTCTTCAGTTCATTGTGAGTTAGTAGATACCAAACATGTAAAGGTTATTTTTTATTTAAGTGGTGAAAAAAATCCAGAATTTGTTAAAAAAAAAATAAAAAAAAATTGTGCCATTTTCCGAGACCCATAGCATCTCAATTTTTCATAATCTGAGGCTGGGTGAGGTCTTATTTTTTGCGTGCCAAGCTGACATTTTTAATGGTACCATTTTGGTGTGGATATGATGTTTTGATCGCCCATTATGGCACTCTGGATTTTTTCCTTTTTTATTCCGCTATGCAGTTTACCGATCAAATTAATTCTTTTTATATCTATAGATAGATATGGTGATTCTGAAAGTTATGATACCAAATATGTGTATTTTTTTATTGTTTTAATTTTGAATGGAGGGTCATTTGAATTTTTATATTTTTTAATTTTTTTAATATTTAAAAAAAAAAATACTTTTCACTTGTCTCAATAGTCTCCATGGGAGACTAGAAACTGCGATGAACCGTTCAGCTTCTGGACTGGTGACAAAGCAAAAGAGAGTATACAGACAGAACAGCAGGGGATCACAGCTGATTCTTTTTGTGATATAAAGCATTTCCCTGACTGTGTTTAAACAATGTTTTACATCAAAGAAAGAATTATTTGCGATCCCATGCTGTAATGTCTGTATACTTTTTTGCTTCCTCCCCTGCCCAGGAGCTGTGGTATGATCAGACCATGTTCCTGTTCAGTCAGACACAGCCATTACAAAGTACACAGCAGGGGCACATATAATATATTATAAGATTATCTCAGCACAGGAACATTTTTGTTTAACGCATCCAATTGTGGAAATGATTCTTATTCAAAGATCTATTGATTAAAATGAACTTTGTTCATGGGAAAACCCCTTTAACCTAGCATAGTTTGCTTTTAATTCAAGAGGAAGTGAGTGGCCAGCGGCAGCACGGGTTCCCGTGTCATACCAACCACACGTGAGCCTGGGAAATGTGAGTGCTAACACCACTGAAGAGGAGCCGTCACGGGAGGTGAGTGGAAGTGTTTTTATTTTCACAGGGACAATCATTCAGATTTTAAGATTTGAATGAAGTAGGCTCATCCTATCCATAATTCCCTGTTCCACATAAAAAAGGAACAGTAGGAAAAAAAAAAAAAAGAAACTAAAGGTCAAGCAATCTAATATTCTTACTTTGCTTTATTAGACATCTTATTACCAATAATTCATAAGAAGTACAAGCATCTTTATGAGGATTCTCATGCAGTCATGAACATACTGGAAGCTACAGATGCTTTTGTTGGCCTTTGGGGATTCAGCTTTCTTGACTGCCTGTTTCTAATGCTGTTTCTCTCAAAAGAACATTTACAATTTTTAATAGAAACATGAACATGATCTCAAATACTGTCACTGCGCTCCTTCATGGACTACATGGTTTCAGATCATGGCTGAGTAGAGGTCTGTTTGGAAAAATCTGGATACAGAACTTCTGACTATGATCTACTTTTTTACTGCAATATAATGTTCTGTTTCTTCAATCTTGTATAACATAAAACAAACATTTCAACCAAATATCTATATTAACCCCTTTCTGCCATCGGAATATTACGTCCGATGGCAGAACCCCCGCTTTGATGCGGGCTCCAGTGGTGAACCCCCATCAAAGCCAGGATATGTCAGCTGTTTTGAACAGCTGACATGTGCCCGCAATAGTCACGGGCAGAATCACAATCCACCGGCGAGTATTGACTAGTTAAATGCCACTGTCAAACTCTGATAGCGGCATTTAACAAGCACTTCTGGCCATCCGGCCGGAAATGCGCACATCAGTGATCCCGGTCATCAGTGCATTGGCATGACAAGCAGAGGTCTCCTGAAGACCTCTATGGTTGTTGATGCCAGATTGCTGTGAGCGGCACCCTGTGGTCGGCGCTATTAGCAATGCTGCAATTCTACTACATAGGGACGATCTGAGCATCGCCTCTATGTTGCAGAAGCAATTGAGTTGTGGCAGCTTCTAGCCTCCTATGGAGGCTATTGAGGCATGCCAAAATTAAAAGAAAATGTTTTAAAAATATGAAAAAAATAAAAAAAATAAAAGTTTAAATCATCCCCCTTTCTCCCCATTCAAAATAAAACCATAAGAAAATCAAACCTACACATATTTGGTATCACCAAGTTCAGAATCGCCCGATCTATCAATACAAAAAAGGATTAACCTGATCACTAAACGGTGTAGCGAGAAAAAAATTCAAAACACCAGAATTACTTTTTTTGGTCGCCGCGACATTGAATTACAATGCAATAACGAGCAATCAAAAGAACGTATCTGCACCAAAATGGTATCATTAAAAACATCAGCTCGGCATGCAAAAAATAAGCCCTCACCCAACCCCAGATCATGAAAAATGGAGAAGCTATGGGTAACGGAAAATTGCACTTTTTTTTATTTATTTTTTTAGCAAAGTTTGGAATTTTTTTTTCACCACTTAGATAAAAATGAACCTAGACATGTTTGGTGTCTATGAACTTGTAATGACCTGAAGAATCATAATGGCAGGTCAGTTTTAGCATTTAGTGAACCTAGCAAAAAAGCCAAACAAAAAACAAGTGTGGGATTGCACTTTTTTTGCAATTTCATTGCACTTGGAATATTTTTCCCATTATCTAGTACATGACATGGTAAAACCAATGGTGTCTTAAAAAAGTATAATTCGTCCTGCAAAAAGTAAGCCCTCACATGGCCATATTGACGGAAAAATAAAAAAGTTTTGGCTCTGGGAAAGAGGGGAGCAAAAAACAAAAACGCAAAACCGAAAAAAAGCTCCGGAGGTTAAGGGGTTAAAAAGTAAAAGAATTAAAGAGCTTTGAAAAATATTTAGTGTTCCTGCGTTATGAACATTTTGTAATAACACTACATTGTCTATGAGAACCTATAAAGGATGTCAACCTCGATGTTCCCCAATCCTCAATGTTCCAACTTATCTTAGGTAACATAATAGTTTATTTGTAGAATGAGAACTTAAGAGAAAGAATTCGCTCAGCATATAATACATACAATAACAATAATGCAACAAGAGCTGTTGCCGTCATAAAAAGAAACCTCTTCAATGAAACCAAAACATATATTAATCACTGAGAGGCATATACTTTGACACGCAATTAATGGGCAGCCATTAACATTAACATTGTTACGTGTTGAAAAAGTAAATAAGTTCCTGCTCCTGCGATCTTGTGCCAAGTATTTGATAAACTACCTTGTCAAGACAAGTTAGAGTGGTTATGCCTCATTAATAAGCCTAGTATTTGTGGTTCCCCAATGCTTTAAGCACAGGAGCATATTGTAACACCAACTATCAGAAATATATTGCTGCTCTTTTACCTGGAAATATATAAAAACACAACTGCAACTCTTGTGGGTTTTATTTTATACAATTGTATACCTCAAAGTATTTTATACATTACCCTTTATTGAATAAACCAGTGAACATTAAACATAGAGCATCGTACATTTGAATATGAAGAGACGCTGGCAAACTATAAGGATACAAGAAAACAATGATTTGTAAAACTTTGAAAATCTCTTATAGCCATATTTTATTCAACAGCAGAACATACAACACATATTAAAAGTTGAAAGTTATCTAAAAACAAGAAAAAGAAGCGCACATAGAGTAATACCTTCAGGTATCGCAATCACCTGGACCCCCACAAAACAGACTCACCTGGTCTGGTTGTGATAAGTCACAACTCCCTTGGATAAGCACGTATGGTCGCAGCAGGCTCCCGGCAAACAGTATGGATCCACATGGAAAGAAATAGAACCGGAGGATAGAAGCCGCGCAGACCACAATAAAGGTAACAGAGTTACACACACACTCTGTTTATTAGCCTACGCGTTTCGTGGCAAACAGGCCACTTCATCAGGGCATCAAGATTCATCAGTAAAACCAGGTATATATACCCACGAATACAATCAAAAAAACACAAAACATGTATAAACCCCACCCTCTTACGACATCACTTCTGGTGGGAACACCCACTTTAGATAAAAAATTTGTAAATACACCCATAATATTGGATACAAAACATTAAAATACATTGAAACACAATGATCGATCTTTAAAACCATATATATATTCATCAATAAATAATAAAAAAAAAAAAAAAAATGTAAACATTTCTGGTATCCAGATAAACCAGGATTAGAACTCATGCTGGAAGAAAACTAAAAACTATCCTCCAGAGATTAAACCTCCGTCTTATACCACTAAACCACCAAGTGGTCTAAGGTGAGGGCAACTATTTATCTTGATTCACCAGTTTAACCCATTCAAAACACTTAAAATATCATATATTGACCCATAGCAAAAGAAACCAAGGGCCAATATGAGATAACTGACACTACATAGCGTGTCTGTAGTGTACTTCAATGTCAATAGGATTAATTGGAACAAGAATCACATGAAATGAAAGGAGTAGGGTAAATTCCCATATACTCTATTTCAACGGTTCATTCAGGAATTGAACCCATTTGATCTAGAGGTCTACAAACACCGCAAAGAAATGAGCAGCACCCTAGACCAGTCAGCCACCTGGATTCATGGAAAATGGGGGCCACTATAGTCAATAGTCTCTCGCCACATCGTCACATGGAGGAACTTCAACCATCAAAAAAATCCATCACAGAGGAATGTCAATGTGATGAAAATTCATGATATTAGATATTGGTTTCTAGAAGAGGTCACTTACCTCATTCAATCCACCAGGGCTTAAAGTGCCCAACTTAAATATCCAATATGTTTCTTTTTTTTTTTTTTTTTTTTTTTTTTTTTCGTTCTGGGAGCAGCACTGAGTAATTTGAAATGGACTATTTTCTACATAGACTTGCCTCAAGGGAGAGACTCATTATCCAGTCTGTGCGACTGGGAGGTCTATATGAGGACAGAGACATTGAGGTTGAATCAGTGTTTTCTAAAGAAGAGACTGCGGGGATGAAAAAGAACTTTAATAAGCTTGAGAATCTGTTGAAAGATGAATTACATTATCAATTGGATGCTCGCTTTTTATCTATTTATATGGATGAGAAAATATGTCCGAGGGGCCTGAGGGTGGAAAGAAGTTCCCCCTTTCCTCATGATATAGCGTTCACTGACGAGTGGGACACTATTCTTAAAGAATGCATGTTTAATTTATTAGGATGTTTGTTTCACAAAAGGATTACTCTGGTTGAGAAATTTGTTGAAAGGATCAATGCTACCTCTAAGGAGCTACTAGAGTTCAGTACTCACCCTGAATTTAGTAGGATAAATTCTGATATTACAACTAGAATATTGAGATTAGAACAAGATATCATAGGCAGAAAATCTAAGAAATTACAACGAGACAGAGAGGATTATAAAAAATTGAAAAAGCCAACCAAATATTCCTCCGTTCCACAGAATCAACCACCGCATGATGTGGGAATAGCCCCCACTGCCGCATCGGAGGCGAGTTTGATTGTAGAGGGTAATGTAAGAGTCTTTGAAAAAGAGCCTAGCCATGGAGTGAATTCCAATGGTGGCACCATGGATTTCGTTGATGCTTCCAGTTTTACACAGGCTGTCACTCCGGATGGTGTGAGTTCTATGACCGATCCGGTTGTGGAACCACATGGAGGGGTTTTTGAGGGTGGCACACTAAATAGAGAAAAAAAGACTAAAAAGAACAAAATCAAAAGAAAGAATAAAATGTCACACCCACACGATCCCGGGAGGATCAGGTGAGTGAAAACATAATAAGGAGTACAGTTGATGGAAATGATAAAGATATCTCCGTCAATCTGGAGCAGATCAAGCTCCAAATGGAAAGGATAAGGAAAGATAATTTATTGGATTTGAACTCCACGGGCCAATTAAGTCCATTGGGTGTGTTGGTCTCGCTTGCCAATGAGGCCAGTGGAGGTGAGGCCAACATACTTGACTGCCTGCTACATGAGGAAATCTACCATGGGGTACCTCCCCCAATATTAACACCTAGAGTAGAGAATAATTCTAACTTAATAGATATTCAGGAGAACGAGATACAAGTTAATAAAACAAAGAAGAGATTATTTGTGGATAATTCCAGGTCTGGATCTTCCTCTGTTTGTTTTTTACCAAGGGTTGTAGAAAACAACAACAGTATAACGAAATACTTTCTTCCGATATCACAAAAAAGAAAAAAACTTAGAAGAGGAACCCGGGGAAAGAAAAAGAACAAAAAAGCACATAACACCGAGACCAATCTAAATAATATGGAGCAACAAGTGCAGGTTTTTGTGAATAAGAATGGATGTAAACTGGAAAGAAGAGGTAATATTTTTAATCTTTCTAAACACAAACTGACCATAGGTGAAATAAAGGTTTTAAACAGGGGCCTGTCTTTTTGCCCAAATAATAAATCTAAAGATGTGGAGCTTTTCATGGACCTTCAACATTTCATCCGGAAATTAACTTTAAAAAGACATTTTTGCATAAAAGACGATAGAAAAGAGACTGTCGAGATGGATGGTGATAACATCAAACATTGTCAACTTAAGGACAAATCTAAATTCTACCCCATCCATAATCAGGGCCACCATCTAAAAACCTATATAGATTTGGTTTTGAATGACTTTGAGTCCTTGAATTTTAAGCGAGGGTCGATTAATAATCTGACGACAATTGAAATTGAGGGCATTAAGACTCTCAAAAATGATGCAAATTTGGTAATAAAATCTGCTGATAAGGGTGGAGGAGTGGTATTACAAGATTTAGATGCTTATATCTTAGAGGCCAATAGGATTTTGTCAGATGAGGGGACTTATAATATCTCTAATAGGGCTGAATATGAGAATGCGGTAACAAAATATAAAGAGTTAGTTAAAACAGCCGATGAGATGGGAATTCTGAATAAGAGCGAGAAAGAATTCCTTGGGGTAAAAAACCCAAAGATGGCGGTATATTACCATCTTCCTAAGGTTCACAAGGATGAGTTTAACCCACCTGGACGACCCATTATAGCGGGGATCAATTCTTTAACATCAAATCTAGCAGCATTTGTGGACTCCTTTATGAATGAGTCTGTCAGAAATTTGGGTTCTTATCTCAGGGACTCCACCCACTTAATACAGGAATTGCAGAAAATCACATGGGGTGGTGATTTTTTGTTTATATCTATTGACGTGACTGGTTTATATTCTAATATTGACCACACTATTGGCCTTCAATGTTTCAAACTTTATATTGATAGACTATCTAATGTGACCATGGCCCAAAGAGAGTTTTTGATGAAAAGTATGACTTTTATTCTAGAGAACAACTTTTTCACATTCGGGGAGACCATTTATCACCAGATACGGGGGACTGCCATGGGCTCGAAGGCAGCGCCTACGTATGCTAACTTATTCATGGCTGCCTTTGAGTCCTGGTATGTCCTCCATTGCAAACACAAACAGAATCTGGTCCTATACAAACGTTTTATAGATGATATATTTATCATCTACGATAATGCAGATAATACGGTTTTTGATTTCCTTGATGCTATAAGGGATAATCATTGGGGTATAGAGCTCACTCCCTGTGTGGAAAGTAAAAATGTTACCTTTTTAGACTCGAATATCTATATTGATGACGCTGGAGAGATTATGACCAAAAACCATTTTAAAAATGTGGATGCCAATGGGTATGTTCATTATGATAGTAACCATCACAGACCATGGCTTAGAAACATCCCAAGGAACCAGTATTATAGGATTAGAAAAAACTGTACTTCTGATGCAGTATTCAGGGAACAAAGTAAAATTTTGAGGGAGAGATTTCAAGAAAAAGAATATCCTGTGAAGCTTGTCAAAAAGGCTTATAACTCTGTTAAGGGTTGTTCCCAAAATGAGCTTATACATCCTGACAAAAATAAGGGCGCTAAGAAAAACCTTTTTGAAACAAATTTTATCACTACTTTTTCGTCACAAAATGTACAAATACGGAATATATTAGAAAAACATTGGAGTGTGATCTTAAATGATCCTATCCTCAACAAGGTGGTTCCTAGGAAACCAACAGTAACATTTAAAAGGGCCCCCACCATCAAAAACGTCTTGGCACCCAGTGTAGTAAAGATTTCCACCTCTGGATGCACTTTAGTAGGTAATGAATGGATTGGCCGTAATGGGTCTTACCGATGTAATAGACGTGGGTGTAAATGTTGTAGATCTATTAATAACAATGTTGACAGTTTCATGTCGTTTGTAAAGAAAGGGAAGGCTTTTAATATCAATTCTAGAATGACGTGCCAGACAGATTATGTAATCTATTTAATTCAGTGCAACTGTGGTAAACAGTACGTAGGAAGGACTTCTCAACCTCTTCACAAACGTGTCAACTCTCATAGGTTTAATATCCTTAGAGGTTTTTCTAAACATGGATTATCGCGACATTGTACCATAGTTCATCATGGTAACGTTAAATTATCTGTTACCCCCATTGACCATGTGCCTGTGAATACACCTAGGAGATTGGAGATCCTGGCTAAAAAAGAAACATATTGGATATTTAAGTTGGGCACTTTAAGCCCTGGTGGATTGAATGAGGTAAGTGACCTCTTCTAGAAACCAATATCTAATATCATGAATTTTCATCACATTGACATTCCTCTGTGATGGATTTTTTTGATGGTTGAAGTTCCTCCATGTGACGATGTGGCGAGAGACTATTGACTATAGTGGCCCCCATTTTCCATGAATCCAGGTGGCTGACTGGTCTAGGGTGCTGCTCATTTCTTTGCGGTGTTTGTAGACCTCTAGATCAAATGGGTTCAATTCCTGAATGAACCGTTGAAATAGAGTATATGGGAATTTACCCTACTCCTTTCATTTCATGTGATTCTTGTTCCAATTAATCCTATTGATATTGAAGTACACTACAGACACGCTATGTAGTGTCAGTTATCTCATATTGGCCCTTGGTTTCTTTTGCTATGGGTCAATATATGATATTTTAAGTGTTTTGAATGGGTTAAACTGGTGAATCAAGATAAATAGTTGCCCTCACCTTAGACCACTTGGTGGTTTAGTGGTATAAGACGGAGGTTTAATCTCTGGAGGATAGTTTTTAGTTTTCTTCCAGCATGAGTTCTAATCCTGGTTTATCTGGATACCAGAAATGTTTTACTGATGAATCTTGATGCCCTGATGAAGTGGCCTGTTTGCCACGAAACGCGTAGGCTAATAAACAGAGTGTGTGTGTAACTCTGTTACCTTTATTGTGGTCTGCGCGGCTTCTATCCTCCGGTTCTATTTCTTTCCATGTGGATCCAAGTTGAAAGTTAGACATTTTTCAGTTACATTTAAAAAAAATGACTTATTTGGAAATTGATGGCAGCAAGATATCTCATAAAAGTTGGAATAGGGTTAACAAAAGGCTGGAAAAGTAAGAAGTTATAATGAAAAACTGCTGGAGGGTCAATTTTCAACTTAGTCACGATTGTGAATAAAAAGAGCAAGTTAGAGAGGGAAAGCCTCAAAGAAGCAAAGATGGTCAGAGGATCACTAACCTTAACAACTGCATCTAAAAATTGTGGAACAATTTCAGAAACGTTTTCCTCAATGTAAAAATACAAAGACTTTGGATATCCAACCACCTACAGTACATTATATCGAAAGAATAAGGGATTAGACATCCATGTGCACAAGGAACAATACCGACAGTCATTATTGAATACTCATGATCTACAAGCCCTCAGGCAGCACTGCATTAAAAAAGGCATAATTTGGTGACAGAAATGAATGCATGGGCTCAAGAATACTACCACAAATTATCGTTTGTGAACACAGCTCGCTGTGCAGTCCACAAATGCAAGTGAAAGCTCTATCATGTAAAGAAGAAGCCATATATTAACACAATATAGAAACGCTGGCTTCTTCTTTGGGCCAAAGCTTATTAAAAATGGACTGAGGCAAAATTGAAAAACTGTTTGGTGGTCAGATCATCACCATCACACTTGTTATCAGCGCATAGCTCAAAACACTGCATCTCTAATGGTATGGGGTAGCATTAGTGCTTATAGCATGGGCAGCATAGACATCTTGAAAGGCTCTAATAATGCTGAGCACCATTTAGATGTTTTAGATGATTACTGATCCCATCCAGACAACGTGTATTTCACGGAAGGCTTTGAATGTATCAGAAAGAGAATGTTTAACCACATACTATATCCAACACAACAGCATGGCTTTGTAGAAGAGTTTGAGTAACGAACCGGTCACCTGCTGTCTAGACTTTTCACCAATAGAAACCATTTTGAGCAATATCAAACAAAAAATCCCACAATTCCTCTCTCAAAACTCTTACTTCCCAGACATTTACAGATTGTTGTAAAAAGAAGAGAGGATGCTACACAATGGTAAATATGGCCCTGTACCAACTTTTTTAAATGTGTTGCTGCCACCAATTTCTAAATTATTATTTATTTATTTTTTATGACGTGGAACCAGTCTAACATTCAGCTTCTGATATGTATTCTATGATCTGTTGTGAATGAAAAATGCTAAAAGATTTCCAACTCATTGCATTCTTGTTTTCTCTACATTTTACACAACATCCCAACCGTTTTGTAAAACAAAAAAAAACAAAAAACAGAAAGAAAGAGAGAGACAGAGACAAAGAGAGAGAAATAAAAAGGATTATGGAAAAGTTTTAGGCAGGGGTGAAAATATTGCTGCAAAGCAAGAATTACTGTAAAAACAGAAGTGTTAACTGTTTATTTTATTAATTGACAAACATGAAAGTGAATGACAAAATGTAAATCAAACCAATATTTGATGTGACCACCTTTTGCTTTCAAAACAACAATGAAGCTTTTATTCTATTAGGCACACTTACACACAGTTTTGATTGAACTCGGCAGTAAGTTATTCCAAACATCTTTGAACTAACTACTGGTCTTCTGTGGATATAGACTTGTGCAAATCCATTTGTCTCATGATGTAATAATCTTAGATAGGCTCGATGTTGTTTAGATCAGGGCTCTAAGAGGGCTATATAGTCATATTCAGGACACTTAAGGTACCGTCACACTCAGCGACGCTGCAGCGATATAGACAACGAGCCGATCGCTGCAGCGTCGCTGTTTAGGTCGCTGTAGAGATGTCAAACACAGCAGCTCCAGAACGATGCAGGAGGGATCCTGTGACATAACGGTGACTCACTTATCGTTCTCACAGGTCGTTAGCTCCATGTAAAACATTGCTGGCATCGTTGCTTTTGCTGTCAAACACGACGATACACGCCGACCTGACGACCAAATAAAGTTCTGGACTTCTAGCTCCGACCAGCGATATCACAGCGGGATCCAGATCGCTGCTGCGTGTCAAACACAACAAGATCGCGATCCAGGATGCTGCAATGTCACGGATCGTTGTCATTCTCGTTGTAAAATTGCTGAGTGTGAAGGTACCTTAAGTTGTCCTTTAAGGCCCCGTCACACTTAGCGACGCTGCAGCGATACAGACAACGATGCTGATCGCTGCAGCATCGCTGTTTAGTCGCTGTGTGGTCGCTGGGGAGCTGACAGCTCTCCAGCGACCAACGATGCCGAGGTCCCCGGGTAACCAGGGTAAACATCGGGTTGCTAAGCGCAGGGCCGCGCTTAGTAACCCGATGTTTACCCTGGTTACCAGTGTAAAATGTAAAAAAACAAACAGTACATACTCACCTTCGCGTCCCCCGGCGTCCGCTTCCTGCACTGACTGAGCGCTGGCCCTAACAGCAGAGCGGTGACGTCACCGCTGTGCTGTGCTTTCACTTTATGGCCGGCAGTCAGTCAGTGCGGGAAGCAGACGGCAAGGGACCTGATGGACACCGGAATGTGAGTATGTAGTGTTTGTTTTTTTTTACATTTACGATGGTAACCAGGGTAAACATCGGGTTACTAAGCGCGGCCCTGCGCTTAGTAACCCGATGTTTACCCTGGTTACCAGTGAAGACATCGCTGAATCCGTGTCACACACACCGATTCAGCGATGTCAGCGGGACCTCAACGATCAAAAAAAGGTCCAGGCCATTCCGACACGACAGCAGGGGCCTGGTCGCTGCTACGTGTCAAACATAGCGAGATCGCTACTGAGGTCGCTGTTGCGTCACAAAACTTGTGACTCAGCAGCGATCTCGCTAGCGACCTCGCTTAGTGTGATGGGGGCTTTACTCTGAAGATTGTGCTTAATGAGATTGGTGTATGTTTGGGGTCATCAACTCCCTGATGGTATTGCGTGATGGATAAGTGCCTGCCTGTATTTCTCAGCATTGAGGACACCATTAATCTTGACCAAATTCCCACTTCAATTTTCTGAAATGCAGCTCCACACTTTCAAGGAACCTCCACTATTCCATCATGCAATATCATCAGAGAGGTGTCTGATTGGCTCCAAATTTATTCTGCAGCATGATAACACCAAACATCTATAAAATGTAATTAAGAACTATCTTTAGCATAAAGAAGAACAAGAAGTCCTTTGAAGAAATAATAGCTTTTCAACTATGAGTGAAAAAATGTTTTGGTATCCACAACAGGTTTTCTAGTGTCAAAATGATTACAAAATTACAAAAGCTTTTAGGAAGGCATTCAAAAAGTATTCCCTTTTTTAGGGGGCAGGAACAAGCTTGCTGTTTTCAATGTGAAGACGCAATAGCTTATCAACAAGCTGTGCCAAAAAGTAGCCTATTTTGTTTCATGTTTGTGTACCCTCAAGAGAGTAGGTTTCCCAGCAACAGTAAAATGCAGCACTATAAAACACAGTGGAAAGTATATAATGACAGTGGTAGAAGACGCATTGTAGAAAAATAGGATGGATCAGGCAAGTAGATGTCTGCCAAGTGTAGGGCCAACAATGGCAGCCATGGCAACAATACAGTATAGTCCTATAAAACACAGTGGGCAGCCAGGAAATGTGTGGCTGGTATGGCAGCACAGTAATAGCGGCAACGGCAGAAGCTGCACAGTAGAAAATGATGAAGGGGCAGGCAAAGAGAGGTTACATAGTAACATAGTAACATAGTTAGTAAGGCCGAAAAAAGACATTTGTCCATCCAGTTCAGCCTATATTCCATCATAATAAATCCCCAGATCTACGTCCTTCTACAGAACCTAATAATTGTTTGATACAATATTGTTCTGCTCCAGGAAGACATCCAGGCCTCTCTTGAACCCCTCGACTGAGTTCACCATCACCACCTCCTCAGGCAAGCAATTCCAGATTCTCACTGCCCTAACAGTAAAGAATCCTCTTCTATGTTGGTGGAAAAACCTTCTCTCCTCCAGACGCAAAGAATGCCCCCTTGTGCCCGTCACCTTCCTTGGTATAAACAGATCCTCAGCTAGATATTTGTATTGTCCCCTTATATACTTATACATGGTTATTAGATCGCCCCTCAGTCATCTTTTTTCTAGACTAAATTAATCCTAATTTCGCTAATCTATCTGGGTATTGTAGTTCTCCCATCCCCTTTATTAATTTTGTTGCCCTCCTTTGTACTCTCTCTAGTTCCATTATATCCTTCCTGAGCACCGGTGCCCAAAACTGGATACAGTACTCCATGTGCGGTCTAACTAGGGATTTGTACAGAGGCAGTATAATGCTCTCATCATGTGTATCCAGACCTCTTTTAATGCACCCCATGATCCTGTTTGCCTTGGCAGCTGCTGCCGGGCACTGGCTGCTCCAGGTAAGTTTATCATTAACTAGGATCCCCAAGTCCTTCTCCCTGTCAGATTTACCCAGTGGTTTCCCGTTCAGTGTGTAATGGTGATATTGATTCCTTCTTCCCATGTGTATAACCTTACATTTATCTGACAGGTTTGGCACTGTTGTGCTAGAAACAGCAGTCTGAGCAGCAGTAGTACTTCAGTATAAATTACTCCCGCAGAATGTAAGTCCGCAAGGACAGGGTCCTCTCCCCTCTGTACCAGTCTGTCATTGTAAATTTATTTTCTGTTAACAATATCTATAACCCTGTATGTAACCCCTTTACTCATGTACAGCACCATGGCATTAATGGTGCTATATAAATAAATAATAATAATAATGGACAGGGAGTAGATTCCCACCTTAGTCTGGGGCATCAGCACTTGGAGCAGCAGAATATTGCTGAAGCCAAACAATAGAAGGTCAGGCAGATTGAATGGACAATTTAGCAATTTGCATAATCCATAGGTGAATGAATGTTGGCAGTGATTCATACCTAATTCATTTTGACCATTGTAGATTTTTCCATTCTTGCGGCAGATAACATGATTTGCTTGGGTGTGACAAAGCCACTCACTGAATACTCTCCAATATTACACAGACTGTAGAACAAGACATTATGCCAATAGCAAATACAGACTGTTTTTGGCTGTGGTAAAATCAGCTAACCCAAAAGTTCATGCCATCGGGGCTTATGGTATCCGTCTAAGAAAGGATACAGTCTAAAGGCCCCGTCTCACACAGCGACGCTGCAGCGATACAGACAACGATGCTGATCGCTGCAGCGTCACTGTTTTGTCGCTGTGTGGTCGCTGGAGAGCTGTCACACAGACCGCTCTCCAGCGACCAACGATGCCGAGGTCCCAGGTAACCAGGGTAAACATCGGGTTACTAAGCGCAGGGCCGCGCTTAGTAACCCGATGTTTACCCTGGTTACCAGCGTAAAAGTAAAAAAAAACAAACAGTACATACTCACATTCCGGTGTCTGTCCCCGGCGTCCGCTTCTCTCCACTGTGTAAGCACAGCGGCCGGAAAGCACAGCGGTGACGTCACCGCTGTGCTGTGTTTTCCGGCTGGCCGGCGCTCACAGTGCAGAGAAGCTGAGACGCCGGAGGACAGACACCGGAATGTGAGTATGTACTGTTTGGTTTTTTTTACTTTTACGCTGGTAACCACGGTAAACATCGGGTTACTAAGCGCGGCCCTGCGCTTAGTAACCCGATGTTTACACTGGTTACCAGTGAAGACATCGCTGGATCGGTGTCACACACACCTATTCAGCGATGTCAGCGGGACCTCAACGACCAAAAAAAGGTCCAGGCCATTCTGACACGACCAGCGATCTCACAGCAGGGGCCTGATCGCTGGTACGTGTCACACATAGCGAGATCGCTACTGAGGTCACAAAACTTGTGACTCAGCAGCGATCTCGCTAGCGATCTCGCTATGTGAGACGGGGCCTTAAGGACGGCTGAACCTGGCTGTTTAGCTGGTGTGACTCTTTGCTGAAGTGTATCAGGTTGTCACATCAGCAGATAAAACATCTGTTAAATATACTGTAACTATTGTGGCTACTTTGGCTACTTAATTACTCTCAAGGTGTGTCCAACAAAGGGGTAAGAGGACCTCTTAAAAATATATAGCAAACATAATCACAAGAAAAAAAATGGAGAAAAATTGATACAATGAATTAAAAATGGTAAATTTTATTGAAAATTTATTAAAAGTCCAAAACAATTAACACTACAAGAAATCCAGATGTCTGTATGCAAGAAGCTGGGCAAATCATACCTATTTACATCCAGAAGTTAGAATAAGTTAATATGTACCATGCAATAAAACAAAAATGGCCTGTAACGGCAATTCATCACGTGATGAGATAGCAAAAGGAAGAAAAACTAAAACACACACCTTGTTAAGTGTATAAAATTGGGTTGATGTATCTTACATAGAGATAATTTGAATAATAGCAATATCAATAATGAGATGCGTGAAATGACATAGTTGAACTGTGCTTTTATAAAAACAAATACCGGTGATTAACATAGCAATGTTTATCCAAGAAACTATATTAGATAATAAAAAATCATGATGTAAATTAAATTTCAAAGACCGGAGAGTAAAAATCTATAGTGATAAGTAGAAAAATTAACTAAACCGTAATAAGCCTGTATAATCTGAAATGCCACAACATATGTTTTGATTTGATTCCTCAAGCACCATGTACATACAAGGAGAAGAAGAAAGGGTTTTATAATGGACAGGGCGAGAAAAGTGAAAATTATATAATTAAATAGTTGGCCTGCTTGACGTTGCATGGGTCGCCGTGACAGCCTCTCAGACAAGAGTAGTCTGAGATAATGTGGTAGGATACAGGGGTGGCCATCTCGATAAAGACACATCTCACAGGGATATTTATCAGTGTGAAGGAGGAGGAGAAGGCATATTTGGAGTATGACAAGCATTGGTGATGAATGACAATGATGATAGTGATTATGACACCAGCCATGTACTACTGGAGGATGGGGCTTGGCTGACAGAAGGAAAAGCATGATGAGACGTAGGGGACAACGTGAATTGTGAATTGATTGCTGGCTGACTTGCTTTTTTCCAAATTAACAGGTGGTGTCACTTCATGTAGAAAACTGTAGTTCCTAGTTCATATGAGTCGTTATGTCCAAAGCTTATTTTCCTCTTGCAGAGCTGGCAGACTACCTTGAATCATCTGACGGCAATGTGCAAAAGAAATTACACACAAACAAAATACCCACATGAACATGTCTCCACCACAATCAAATGTTTCAGGTGCTTTTAAACATCTTCCATCAAGAGCTGCATCACCTGCTGCATAGCTGACAGTCACCTCACCTGCACTATGTATCGCCAAGGCCAGCATCCTCATCTGATGATGATATCACCTCTGACATCCCAGGCTGATTCCCAGGTCTTGTGCACCATAGAATCATCATCATCATCATACCTAATATGGATGACAGTTGCCTTTCTCTGACTCTCAGCTTGAGATTTGCATTGGTTAACAGTGCTAGTGCCGCTACACTCATGTTTCACAGAGCCAGTGTAAAGGAGTAGAAGTCTTTCAAACATCCTATTTCAAGACTTCTCTAATGTATTTGTATGGGTCTGCTGTTTTAGGAAATGTTATATTCACTAGTCTACAGCAGCCTATTAGTCTAAGAGAGGGTTAACACTTTGTGCCAGCCCAGGTTGGGAATAGATAGTGGGACATTTGTACAAGAAGCTTTTTCCTGTTAATTAGTTATGGTTAAGCTATTGGAGAAGCAAGAAGAATTACATAGCTATAGGCCACTAGTGGAAAGTGTGCAGCGATTGAGAATCAAGGAGTTAAAGTGCAGAACGATGTTGCAGAAGCCAGTTGACATCTAATTGCCTGATAGCAAGTGTAAAACGGGAGTCAAAGCGACACACATTGACCCGTCTGACTAATATACAAGGAAGATTCTTCACTTTCTGTGTGTACTTGCAGTGGCATCAATACAGCTGACAAAGTTGATTTCTATAGGCAGCTAGTGAGGAGTGAGCTACTGACAATGTGTCAAACCAGTCCCTGAGGACTAAGTTGAATCTTTATCTGCCCAAGAAGGAGCATGGAGTACTGCACTATAGTGGGATATTGGTAGTGAGTGGTAGAAGAAAAACTGTTACTCTGCATCTGTACTGAACATCACCTTTATGCCATTTGAAAGGAAACTAAGAAATTAACCTCTGCCTTGTGTGGAAGAAAAAGTTAAGGAATGCATGTCATTTATTATTATTATTATATTAGACGTTGGGAAACATTTTCAAGAATTCAAGTAAAGCTGTTTTTAACTTTTTAAAACTGTTGTGGGCCTCCCTTTTTTGTCACATGGATTTAAGGTCCCCATTCCATCTCACCACTTGTGGCCTGAAAAGAGGTAAGCCTTAAGTCCCCACAAAACACACTCACCTTCAACGGTACCATAGCAGGATGTTTGGGAACACAGAAGTAACAACCGGCCAGTTCTGTCCCTTACACCAGCAACCAACCATTTTGTTAGAATCATGTCCTCCATGTCTTCTGGCCCAATATCATAAGAGTACAAAGGCTGACTGTTCTCATCTGTTGTGGTGTAGTATCTTCCTTAGTCCTAGTGTACTATGGATTAGGAGACTAAGGGGCAGAAAAGAAACAGGTGTCATTCATGGATTGGAATTCCCCTATGTTGCAATTGTTATGGCAGCAGAGAAGTAGGACTGAGCAGAACATTGACTTAAGGTGATGGTGTCTGTCAAAAGCTATAGCATCTTGCCATGATTGAAACAAGTGATGCCCTCTGCTTTCATCCCAATTGATACGCTTGCCAAAGGCAAAGGAGGTCAAGTGTGACCTGCATTTTGTCGGTAGTGATGCTGCTGGCTTCCATGTTTAGGCTGTGGTGTGGTTTTTTTTCTCTCATGCTACCACATGCATTGTCCATGCCATATTTTGGTTTAACATACATTTTATACACAAGTTCGTTTAAATGATTTACAATTTTTTTTTACCACGCTTAGACAATCCTGGAAAAATATGGAATCAACCAGAAATGCTAGGCAAGGTTCACAAGTTGTCCAAAAAGGCTAATGCAACACCAGCCTATAGTTGTTCTGTGTACGTTTCTCCAATTTGACAATTTAAAAAACATGTGCCAAAAATTACCTATCCAGTTAAATTTAGTGTACTAATTTACAGTTTATTGGTTAAAGCAGAGTAATTGCTGCTTTTAAATTCTACTCCCCCCTTAATAAGTATTCCTTAACCCTATAAAAATCTATGGTGCTATGTAAGTACATGTCTAGAAAGTAATTTGCTGCATTAAGCCACATATTGTTGATGCACGTATACTTGATAAATTGGGCTAGTACTTATTGGCAATTGCTAACTACCTGCCTGTTCTACCATGCAACGTTCTCTTGCAGCTCTACAGTGATTCTCCTACTTCTTCTGATGTCACATCAACACAGCAGTTCCTTCTCTTCCGCTCTGCTTTTTTACTGTAGCGTCATTGCCGACATCATGCTTATTGACAGCCGTCTCTCCGGTTGATCCGGCTGTCAATAAACATAACTGTGACCTTGGCACCCCTTTGACAGAGCAGAGTGAAAGAGAAGGAACTGCTCTGTTTAAGTGACATCACAGGAAGTACGAAAATCATAGCCTGGAGTGGTTGTCACATGGCAGAACAGATAGATAGTTAGCAACTACCTGCTGATAAGTGTTTAGCTCAGTAGAAAAAAAATTCTGGGTAACCTCTTTAAAGTGCTGTTACTGCAGCAAAAAGCATATCAGTTAATTTACAATTCAGAGTCACACTTAATGACTATACAGGTACAGCATCTCCATATATTAGTTGGATTTGCTATTTTAAATGTGCTTAAAAACTTCAGTAGTGCACCACAATCAGATCAGGCCTTTTTATACCCCTTTTGTGGATTAAGCTGTGATCTCTGACTTCCTGTCCATAGGCTGTAAAATCCTAAAATGGCCCTTCTTGGCAAGTTCCCATCTTTTATACTTAATGTAGTACTGGTGATCCTTGCGAATCACAAAGTAATTGAATTTGTGGGGTCAGATGAAGGGATATTTGACTTAGTGACAATACTTCGCGGAACAATTCTCTCATCTCTAGTGTTAAGTTTTCCAAGATTCTTGGCACAAACTCCCTGCAAAGTTCCATCTTACCATCTTATTTTTCTGCAATTTTGTCATACCTGCTTGAAACTTTTGCTCAGTGCTGTATGTGCTGTATGTATTTACATCTTAGAGATGAGCAACCCTTTTGAAATTAAATTTGATTTGCTAGCTTGGCAAAATATTTACCTAAAATAAGATTTGTGATGAATCAAAAGTTTTTCAATTTTTAGGACTATATCTAAATTATTTCAAGTTCTTTAGTCCCAACAGAGCCTTAGTAATATCAAAGTGATCTCCAGAAACATAGCTATGGATGGTAATTAGTGATGAGTGAAGGTGTTGTCCGAGTATGCTCGTGTGCTAACCTAGTATCTTCGTTGTGCTGGAATAATATGTTTGATTTCCCACGCCTATGTGTCTCACGACCGTTTGACCGCCACAACATATGCAGGGTTTGTCTAGCAAACAGACAATTCCTGCATGTGCTGCAGCTATTGAACAGCCGCGAGACATGCAGCCGCGAGTTCTCAAACACATTTTTTGAGCACTCTGAAGACACTCTGTTAGCACACGAGAATGCACAGATAACTCCTTATTCGAGCACGTTCATGCATCACTAATGGTAACTGATCTTCAGTGATGTGCTGTCACACACTATCTATACAGTTTCTTCATGTTTTTTGTCTTTCCCTTCTTATCTCTATAGCTATGCGGTGATGTACACTTACTATCCAGATTCATCACAATTTGGCTGTTGCATTTCCTGCTTCTGCTTTTTTACAAGCTATTGAAGTTATTCGTGATTGGCTTTGCTAAACAATATGATCTGATAGCTGTAAAGCATTAGAGTGGAGCTCGCCTAACCGAATCCGAGATCATGGCTGATGCAGTCCTCTGAAATAAGTAAAATGGTGGCTATTTTAAGCAATTTGTCTGAATCCAACAGCAAACATAAAATTTGCCGGGTTCAGCAAATTCCCACAAATTCGATACAAATTCAATTTACATCGAAACAAGTTGCTCAACATTAATATACAGTACTCTATATATCTATATATGTATATTTAATAGTGATGAGCGAGTGTACTCATTGCTCGGTTTTTCCCGAGCACGCTTGGGTGACCTCTGAGTATGACTGCTCGGAGATTTAGTTTCCATTGCGGCAGCTGAATGATTTACAGCTATTAGCCAGCTTGATTACATGTGGGGATTCCCTAGCAACCAGGCAACCCCCACATGTACTCAGCCTGGCTAGTAGCTGTAAATCATTCAGCTACCGCGGAGCGATGAAAACGAAATCTCCGAGCAGTCATAAATACTCGGAGGACACCAGAGCGTGCTCGGGAAAACCTGAGCATGAGTATATTCACTCATCACTAATATTTAACTCTCACACAATGCCTATGGTTCCTCCTTATAATTTGGGAATGCAGAACATTTCCAAAAACTGAATAAAATCAAGGATCAATTTAATCCTTACCCCTTCCCCTGTTGAGCTTTTACATATATTCATAATTTATTTTGGACACATATAAATTATTTATATATCTGATTAAAATGTGGTAGCACTTTATTATTAGAAGTTCTGTCATAATCATCTTAAGTAGAAAAGCAGCTAAGCATAGGTAATCATTTACATGGAGAGGTGCTTGGTCTGTTCCACCCAGATGATTTCTATGACATATTCTTTTACATGCGTGTTGTTAATATAAGATTACCACATATGCGTCCTTTGTTACTCCCATCTATGTCATGTTTTTATAAAGGAACACAGAATTCATGCAGGTTAATTGGACACTGATTATATTTACAAAGCTGAGTATGTCAGTCTTGAATTAAAATAAAAAGTAAAACCCATTGACTGTGGTTAACACATTACTGGAGACAGTGAGATCATTTCTAAAAGGACCACACACAGACATTTCATTCATGTTATCTTAAACCCCAAAATGTAATGCTCTTACCTAGTTCATTTCTTTTTTTGAGCCTGTCAAGAGCATTTTAGTTTTCTAATTTCAGCTTAAGTACTGATCTCAAAATGTCATACAGATCACTTTGATGCTGACATTGTGTTCAACTGTGAAGTCATCAGAAGAGTCTTTCTGGGTCGGCTGGTACAATTTTCCATATCATTACACTTGCATTTTTCACAATCAAATGTGCCTGGGGTCTGTAACACTGGCTGTGAGCTAATGTGATTAGGTATCAGATTATTGCCTCTAGGCATAAGAATTTGTTATTTTTTCTATACTAGAAATAAAAAAATAAATAGATGGATAAAAAGTCGACTACCACTGCAAGATGTTATGATACAACAGCAGGGAAAATAGTATTTATACAGTGCAACCGTAATAATTTCATCCCACAAGCAAAACACTATGGAGGTTTTCACTTTAGAATACGTGATAGAAACCTACAAAAAGCATGGGATAATGCAATAATGAGAAAGTTTAAATACCGTAGGTGTTGTGGACTTTTGGGACAATTTTTCTTTTTTTTTTTGCATTTTGAGTTTAAAATTATGTATGCAACTGGACTTTGCTAAAAACAATTGCACTGTTTGCCTTTTGTAGCCTCCAATCCAATTGCAAAAAAATGTTTTTTAGCCCCAAACACATGAATTTTTTTAAAAAAAGGCCTCAAGATGGACACCCCCATTAAAACATCTCTTCCTCGATGTCGCTGAGATATCTGTAAGGGGGTTGACTAAAGCCATGATATGTTATGTAGACTTAATATTTATTTATGCTTTAAACTATTGTATTGTTTCTAATATGTATTACTGATAGCATAGTATCCTAGTTGGCCCACTAGATGGGAGTGGAGAGTTACTCAGCCTGTAAATAGTTAAGTGGGAGGAGCTAGTGACAGTTAGGGTTCAGAACAGCTGAGAATTTGAGACAGTTGGGTGGGAGCGCCCTGTCAGGGCAGTCAGCTCTGCAGAAGTCCAAGATACACTTAGGCAGCATCAGGGCCAGGAAGGCCAGCCGAGAGAGAAGGGCATTGAAAGAGTCACTGACAGTTCAGTATAAGTGGGACTGTGTTTGACAGGGAGGAACGAACTAAGCAGCATGGACAGGTCATTCAGAATGTGGCAACTTGCTAAGTGGATGGATGTACTCGGGACCAGGGTGAAATGGTTTAGAGGGCTCAGAGGACGCTGGAGGACCAATAGGCACGGTCCGGTCCGGAAGCGAGCTTAGTAAAGATGAAGGAAAGGCAGAGAAAGAGAAGAAGCTGTGTAAAGCGAAGCCAGATATAAATGCTGAAAAGATCAGAGAGGAGACAGGGACAGCAAGGAAACTGTTTAATAGAAAGCCTGCTGCAAATGCTGAAGAGAACCATTATGTGCCCGTCTTTAGTAAAGTTTATTGTTCAAGCATTCAATGGGACTGTGACTCTTTTTATCCTGCTTTGGCTGAGGAAAACGTGCAGATCTTTATAGGAAGTCCCGAGAGAAAAGGAGCAGCAGGTATGCTGACTGGGAATCGTGGAGTGTATGTGAGGGGAGGCCAGGGTTTGATGGAGCCGGAGTCCTCAGCCACGACTACCCGCCTGGCTCACCCTTACATATGTTCAAAAATCGGATTAAGAAATCTGTGCTCTTTAACCCTCAAATTCCATATCCTTTCTTCTTCTGCCTCTGAATCTTTGGATCTACCTGTTCTGTAACAGAAAACAAGGGATTGGAATTTTACTTGCCCAGTCCTTTGTTTTACGGTTTCAGAGCATGTATTTTGTATAGGTGATGCTTTGCTGATTACTACTAGGCCCCTCCCCTAAGGCTATGTTCCCATGCAGCACCCCAGGTAGCCGGTTGTGGCAGTGATGTTGCCATCCCTTCGGGGAGGGTGATGTCATGCTTGGAGGCAAGGGGGATTCTTTCTATCAGATAAGGCACTTATATTCAACACCTCTGAATCTAGGCCAGGAGGGGGAGCTCTGAATCTGGATTCAGGGGAGCTTCCTTGGACTTTATGTATCCTGGTCTGGAGGAGGAGCAAGTCAGACTTGGAGAGTAGTAGCGGAGTGAGGAGAAGGACTTCTGGAGCAGACGTAGGGGCCGAGCACCCATGAGGGAGCTGCTACCCCTGGAAAAGAGAAGCAGAAGGAGAGTTAAATTGTGAAGGAGCTTAGAGGTAAGAAGCACAGTGGAGGAAAGGGCTCAGGAGGGGAACAGCGGAAGGACACCCTCAGAGCTAGAGCGCAGAAGCCAGGTACCGGGAGCCGGATGTCATGTTGTTCTCCAGGACGCGCGACAGAACCGGAGGGCATAGTACTATATGTCAATTGCCTGTAACAAGTCTGAGGTGAAGCAGTAACCCTAAGAGCCAGGTCATGTAAGAGATCCTATAAACAGGCTCAAACTGCCTATCGAACAGACATCTGTCTTAGGACAGGAGAGAGGGGACCCTGTCAGCCAGCTTCAAGCCGCAGGGACCTCACCATCTGGCGCAAGTAAGAAAGGCTTACTGACCTCACCTGAAGTGGGATCCCTTATTGCCTCCAAGCTGGTCAGACTACAGCTACCCTACATCTGGTACCCTGGACTGAGGACTGCTACCATCAGTAAACCAGGTAAAAGACTGCAAACTCTGTGTCCTCCACTCATTCGTCGGCATACATCATCTTTGCCACACACCTTGGGAGCCCTGGGGACTCCGCTTCACCTCTGGGAAGCGTTAACATCTTGCTGCAACAACATCACCCAGAGGACCCCTTTAAGCAGCGTCGGTCCATACTGACCGAATACCACAGACGGCGTCACGAACAATAGACATTACAAATCCCTTTGAAGACCTTCCCCTTTACTTGGACGCCCAGGGCCACGGACTGGGTCGCTGCCACCATGACATCCCCTTTAAGACCGGACCCAGTACCGAGTACCATGCTGACCTGGTGGGCGCTCCACCCACACTCAAATAGCAGCATTTTGGACGCAGCATATTTTCAATGCGTCAAAAAACGCTGCATTCTAATCAAGCAGATAAATCCGCATGTGTCTAGTGATCCATTTGGATTTATCGCATATAATGAACAGCTGTGGGTAAAACTACGGAGCGGAGCGTAACGTCTCTGCTGCAAATAATTGACATTTTGCAACATGGGTGAGTTTGCACAGCAGTAAATAGAAGTACAGTGAGCATGGGATTTCTATAAATTCCGTCCACTGTGATTCAACTGTAGAATACAGCGTTTTGGATGCAGGTGAGCTACACCCAAACTGCTGCGCTTCCTGATTGTGGGCACATAGCCTAATATATAGAATGAGGGTCTGAATGGAGCCATGGGGATATTACTCAGTCAGGTCTGAAGTGCTTGAGCTTTATCAGAGGCATAGTATATTGACCAGAAGGGGTTACTATTAAAAATCTCCATTGCTTTAGTACAATATAAACAATGGATGATGAATCGATAGATAATGACGCGCTAGTATAATAATAGTAAACAAGATAAAAGGTTGCTGTGGAAGATACACAGTTCTCATCCTGCATTTCCTGCATTCTTATCTCCTACAGCAATATAATTTACATTGGCTTTGGAAGTCCATCAGTCATGACTGCCAAAGTCCTGACAATTGATGTACACCATGAAGAGTTATGTAGCACAGTTTTAAAGATGTAAACTCTTTCTAATGGATCTGTCTCCTTAGTGCTTTTAAAGGAATAATGAAAAATATTTTAGACATGAAAACATTGCACTTTTTACATCCAAGTCACAATGTGAATCACTATTGAATTCAAGTGTATTGTTTGTTTGAATTGTTAGCTGAACCATATTGTGCTGGAACATTTGCAGAGGGAGCGACTTTGTGTGCTGGACCTTATCAGGTGACCCACAGGAAGGCCTTCCTTGATATAAAAGTCCTGTGCAGGCAGATTTGGCGCCATGGAAGAGAGGAGCAGACGTGCTCCAGCGACACTGCTGGGTCCAGCGTGACAGGCCACAGCGAGAGGTCTATACCACCAAGGTGCCGGTTACCACCTGGCAAGGCCTGGGTTCCCCTCAGGAGAGCTCCAAGTTTCACCTATGCTGGTCAGAACCAGGATCCGTGCCCTACGCTGGTTAAGCCTCCGAGACCCGACGTCGCATGTAAAGAGTTAAGGCCTAGTCCTCTCCACCCTGAGCCTAAGAGACTTCTGCCAATGGTCAAAATTAGAAGATCTGCGAGAAGACTGCAATATGACAGGCATGCCTTCAATTGTGAAGGAACAACACGAGTGAGCAGGACCGTCACTTCCAGATAAAACTTACAGTATTGGGGTCGGCTGGGATTAGGACAACATGTTGGGAGGGGGCCGGTTGGTGCGTTGGAGGCCCAACGTTCATTAAAGGGAATCTGTCACCTCATTTTTCTCATATAAGCTGCGGCCACCGCCATTAGGGGCTTATCTATAGCATTCTGTAATGTATGACAGATATCATCCGAGTGCAGACCGATTACTGCGGACGACAGCAAAGAAGGAGAAGGAGGAATTACGTTCTCAGTCTCCCCCGTACCTGTGCTGTGATTTTCTCATGTGAGAGAATCTGAGCACAGTGCAATGATTCTCAGCTCAAACTCCAACAGAATTTGAGTCAAGTGTCATTTGCAAAATCGTCCCGATTCTGTCACACGAGGGAACATACGCTCTTGTAAGCCCGGCCTAATTCAATGTTTCTAGGTGCTGTACTCCGCTTTCTAAGGCAGTCCCATAGACAATGAATGTAGCGGAGGATGAGTAAGCATACCTTCACTTCATTCAAGGTAGGGCAATGCATTTAGGGAACATCTTCAGATCCAGGGAATGCCCCTATAGCAAAAGGATCAGCCATATTGAAATCCAACATACCTGATCCTTATTTATCTTCATATCTGCTATCAGGGGACAGTTGGGGATACCCTCATTTTTATGTAATGTGAAAAACATGGAAAATCATTCTTTAATTACATGTAGGAAAATAATCTTTAATTAAGGTGATTATTTATAAAGATAATCTACTTTTTTTTTTAAAAAAAATCATCTATATTTTATTAATGTTAAAAATGATTAATTCCTGCTCTCTTCAGCAGCCACATGGGTATAAGGAGCAATAGAATGACTCTGACCCTGTTGACCTGGTTAGAAGTTTGTCTATTCATGCTTTGATCCAGAAAAATATGACTGACAGAGTGGGGAGATGAGTTGTGACATCACCTATGGTAAATGGTGGATCCTGTATTATCTATATACAGCTATATAGAGAGTTGTTGCTTTTCATTGAACTCTTGTCTGTGATGATAATAAAACTACAGAAAAATTGTCTGTAATGTACAAGGTAAGAGTCTAGGATTAGGCGTAGCAACCATTGTGAAATTTGAAAGAATTCTTTGTTTAAGGGGAACATGTCATCTGAATCATGTTGCCCAAACCGCGGGCAGCATGTAATAGAGCCTGGCTGCATGATTGTAGCCAGTTTTATTTTTATCTGGAACACTCTGTTGTTTTAGGGAAGATATAGAAATAATATTCAACTAGGGCCCAAAGCCAAAAATCAGACTAGTCTGGCTCCCCTGTGCTACTCCAGGGGATTGACAGACCTCTCTCATGTATACATATGGAGAGACCTGTTAATCACCTACAGCAGTGCTGGGAAAAGCCAATCTTTTTGCTATATATACTCAGGAGGGCTTCTGAGAAAAATATACCTGGATCCACTCATGCAGCCAAGCTCTAATTCATGCTCCCCGTAGTTTGGACAGGATGAATCAGATGACAGGTTCCCACTAATATCAATCATGGTATAGAAAATTGCAAAATCTTGATGACACATTCACTTTACAACATCTCCAACCAGCAGCACCATCGCAAACAGATTATCACTATAGAACATTTCTAATATGGCTAACTAAGTTAAGCAACTAAATTGAAATTAATTTGAAGCAGAGGTGAATAAAATATTTTGGGTGAAAAAAAATATGAAATATGATGTGATCCAAAATAGATATTCCATCTATTATTACGATAATATATAGAGTTTGTATATGGAAGTTTACATTTTATGTTTCTTATTACTTTAAACATGTTCATTTTAAATAAATGTAACTTGGTCAGATTTTAGACTGGTGATGCTGTGTTTCTATAGCGATGACACTGAAATTCCAGTTTGCAGGTATACTTTCCATCATCATTTTTAAAATAATATACTTGATTTTTCTACTCTGTGAGAAACTTTATTACATGAAGTTTTATATATATTAAATAATACACTGAAAATTATTTTTGAAACGTTGGTAAGAGCAACAATTTGCTCCGTGTTGATGAACACATGATTCAGTATTAGTCATTGTCCTCTGGTGTATTAAGATGTGAAGACTTACAGAGTTCGGGCCTATAAATTCTTATGTAACCTTTTATTCAGGTGTTTATTTTATAGTTATATATGTCTTTTGTAGCAGTTGCATGGTCCTCTAGACTTTTATACTTGAAACAACCTGTTCTCCAGACATACTGCTTGAACCACTTTTGAAATAATTGTGTAACAAGAAGAAAAGAAAGGAAGTATAAAATAATGGTAGAGGAAAATGTCGTCTCATACTAATGAAAACCAAGTGCTTTTCATGCTGAGGCAAGCCATTCCACACTGTAGCAATCATCTATAAAGTCACAGGAGCGTTTACTTATAAACTTTGGTTTGCACTCTAATGCTGAAATATCTAAAGAAGAAAAAAAAATATTTATTGGCGTTGTCCCTATTTCTCTCTTTAAAATCCATTAAAGGGGTTGTCCAGGCATTTTACATTGATGGCCAATCCTTAGAATAGGCGATCAATATCTGATTGATGTGGGGGTACGACACCTGGCATGCCCACTGATTAGTGATGAGCGAACGTGCTCGGATAAGCAGGGACTAACAAATAGGCAATCGCTGCATGTCCCTGTAGATACAGCCATTAGGCTACTTTCACATTAGCGTTTCAATCTGCAGTGTTTAATCCGCAAACGCAAGGACACGAAAAACGCATGAAAACGCGTGTAAACGCAGCGTTTTTAAAACGCTTACGGTTACCGCATGCGTCATTAAAACGCAGCGTTTACATGCTTTTGCTTGCGTTTTCCATGCGTTTGCGTTTTTTGTGCACATGTCGCAAAAATTTACCAGAGAAAAAATCTAGATGCAAGAACCAGCCAATGGGACTACAGAGGGCGTGTATTATGTGAAATATATATATAGACCCTAGGACAGCAGAAATATTCAGATTTTGCTCCTGTGTCCTGGGAGAAGATGGATCTTCACATGGATAGCTATTACTTCAAACTGGATCTGAGCATCAAGATTTTTCTGGCATGTGCGTTTGCTTGGGAGCAACACCGAAACCGGGAAAGACAGAGAAGGACAAGGCGTAGGCGGTTTTGGCAACACCCCATTGTAGAACTGCGTGAGAGCCGTGGTGCATATCACACCCTGTATGGTGAGCTCAATCAGAACCCAGAAAAATTCCCGGAATATACCAGGATGTCACAAGACTCTTTCCGGGATTTGCTTGATCGTGTCCAAGGAGCCATCCGGAAACAGGACACACAGCTCCGTAGAGCCATTCCACCAGAGGAACGTCTCCTGGTTACCTTAAGGTACGTAATAATTCTAAACAAAAGCTACCCAAAATTTTTTGCAGGTCTGATGTTTTTTTGCCTATTTTGTAAATTATTTATTCTTACTACAGATTTCTTGCAACTGGAGAGAGCTTGTCATCCCTTCATTTCCAGTACCGCCTTGGGATTTCCACGCTGTCCGGAATTGTTTTTGAAACCTGCCGGGCTTTATGGACCATTCTCCGTGAGGAATTTATACCCATACCCACGGAGGACATGTGGAAAGAAATTGCTGACAAATTTTGGACTGTTTGTGATTTTCCCAACTGTTTGGGTGCGGTGGATGGGAAGCACATCCGGATTACCAAACCAGCCAGAACGGGATCACAGTTCTTCAACTACAAAAAATATTTTTCAGTAGTTCTTATGGCAATAGCCGATGCGGACTGTCGCTTCATTGCTGTGGACATTGGTGCTTTTGGCCGTGGCAACGATTCACAGACTTTTAAAACCTCTGATATGGGCCGACGTGTTTATGGCAAAAATTTTAATTTCCCACAGCCACGACCACTCCCCTACACTCAAGGCCCACCGCTGCCATTTGTAATGGTTGGGGATGAGGCCTTTCAGATGAGTGAAAATCTCCTGAAGCCCTATTCAAGTCGGGACTTGAACCGCACAAAACGGATCTATAACTACAGACTAACCAGGGCACGCAGAACAGTAGAGTGTGCCTTTGGGATTATGGTGTCCAAATGGCGCATTCTAGCAACTGCAATAAATCTAAAAATGGAGACAGTGGATGAGGTGGTTAAAGCCTGTGTGGTTCTCCACAATTTCATTCTGGCTAAGGAGCGACCCACCATAGAACTTGATGAACCTGTTGCAAACCCTTTGCCTGATTACCGTCATCACCCGCTGCGGTCAACAGTTGAAGTAGGCCACATGCGGGACCAATTTGCAGCGTTTTTTGATTCTGACATTGGACGTGTGCCATGGCAGGACAATATGGTGTAAAATGTACTGCTGGTTTCGGGTCTGCAAATTTATGTTTGGAATGTTAATGTTTTTTCCAATAAAATAATTGTGATTTACTTTCTTCACCATGTCTCCTATCTATTTCCTTAACAAACCACTTTGGGTTTTTGGGCTTAGGTTGTTGCCGTAATTGAGTCCTGTCTTGGTTCACCATTAGCTATTTGCCGCAGACTGTATAGACGATGTCCGTTATTGTCGCAGTATTTGTCCAGTACTTAACATCAGTATTTGTAAGCCAAAACCAGGAGCGGTAGTTAAATTCTTTTAGTGGTGCATATCTGTTTATTGTACTTTTCCTCACATAGTTCCACTCCAGGTTTAGGCTTACAAATAGTGCTGTAAAATACAGAGCGAATACTGACAGTGTGACGGCAGCCTACACCAGAGATCTATAGTCATCAAGTCAGGTGTCTGAACTAATGAATTCATGATGCTAATTGCTCTTTAATTCATTTTTCCTGACACTTGTCTGGGTGAGTATAGATATGCCATGTATGACGTACATTGTTCCTTCACTTTGTGTGAAATATATGTATATGTACCAATAAGATAAAATGGAGGTAATACAATGCATTTCTAAAATCAGCAGGTCAGGGGTCATAAATAATGTTTCTGATAAGACACGACCTGTTGAGTATAGTTGTGCTGTGTATTACCACCATTTTGTCTTCTGTGTGCGACCAAAAGTCACGGAGTAAACAGAAATAACTGTTTTTGGAGAAAATACAAGTGTTATTTTTTGGGGTAACCTCATATCTCTCAACCAAACACACACCAAGCTTCAGTGTTCTGCTAAGTAAGTACTGGAGGTTGGAGGTGGCCCCCAAAAAAGTGTTTGACGCATTATTTGTTATTGGCGCATGGTGTGTGGTGACGGCGGCGAAATACTCAATTAACCAAACCTTATTGGGGCAAAACACAGGTTTATTAAACACACACAAACCAAAAAATTAACTGCGCCTGCTTGGGGTTGAGTGCCGATATTGTGGGGTGTCCAGTTGTGAGGTCTGGCTTATTGTAGCCGACATAGGGGTGGCAGGAGAAGGCGCTATGAAGCTGTTGGGATCAGGAAATTCCGGGATTGGGCTAGACACATGAGAGGGCTGAGACACACTGGAAGGGTGAGACAAACCAGACATTACAGACACATTGGGAGGTGAGGGGGGAGGGATAGCTATTGTTTTTTGCTTTTTTTTGCCTTTCCCCTTCCTTGTTTGGCGCGGGTTCGTTGTTGTGGTGGCAGGGAACGCCAGGGCAGGGTCCAGCAACGGCAGTCTTGTGGTGGTGCCAGGAAACACCAGGGCAGGGTCCGGCAACGGCAGTCTTGTGGTGGTGCCAGGAAACGCCAGGACAGGGTCCGGCAACGGCAGTCTTGTGGTGGTGCCAGGAAACGCCAGGGCAGGGTCTGGCAACGGCAGTCTTGTGGTGGTGCCAGGAAACGCCAGGGCAGGGTCAGGCAATGGCAGTCTTGTTGTGGTGGCAGGGAACGCCAGGCCAGGGTCCTGCGGCGGAACTCTTGTGGTGGTAGCGGGGAACGCCAGACCAGGGTCCTGCGGCGGCAGCATGGTGGTGGCAGTGGAGGAGGCCCAAGCAGGAGCAGAAGTTGTCATGGTGGTGGCGGTGGGCTGACCCACTGCACTGGGCATGGTGTTGGTGCTATAATACGGTCCGGCAGTGTTTGGAATGGAGGTGGCCGTGCAGTGGTATGCAGCAGATGTCGGCATTGATGTAAAGCGTGACAGTGTGGGCACTGTTGGAAATGCCCCCACTGTCTGCTGAAAATACCGACTCTGCTGCATAGCCTGCACGTAAGCAGCATTGCAGGCCTGCATAACAGTAATCTGGAGCTCAGGACTAAGGTGTTCCGACATGCCCTGTTCTATCTGATTAAAAAAATGATGTGCTGGCCTCTGGAGGTCGGCTTTCACTTGGGCAAGGGCTGTGGTTACCTCCTGGATACGTGTGCTCATATGACTAATGGCAGTATCCAGTCGGTCACCCATCGCCTTGAGTCCCTCATGGAAGACCGAGCTCAAGTGCAAAAACTCGGGCATGAGTGACCTGTCCGCGGCCCTCTGCCGCTGCCGGGAGGAGCCCATAAAAAATTGGCTAGAGGCAGAGGACTGGGGAAGGGGAACACCTGATGGACCAGCTTCCTGGTCTCCAGGTTGTGTGGCAGGCCCACTTGCTGCAGCGCTGGAGGATGGCTGGGACGGGTCCGTGGCTGACTGATGAAGGACCGCTCCAGAACCTGGGCCAACAGTGGAGCTCCAAGTGCTGCGGAAAAAAAAAAAAAAAATATTACAAAACATTTACAAAAAGATAACTGAACAGTTAGATACACATTCAGATAGGGAAAGGTCACACTAACACTATTTGTAGTGAATTATACATCAGAATTTGCAAGCCAGGAGTTCAACAGTAGGAATAAAAGTTTCATAAAACAACATGCTATACTTCTGCATGCATCGACCAGTCCTTGGGGATTAAAAAAACTGATGTAAACTATGAAGAGACGATGGAGGCAATACAAGCCATATCTCTATACAAGGTATTGGTAAGCCAAAACCTGGAGAGGAACTATGTGAGGGAAAGTATTCAAAGAACACGTACCCCACTTCTGCATCTATCAATCACTCAAGGTTTTGGATTACAAATACTGATGGGAAATACGAATTGACGACAGAGGACATACAAGCCACCTGTATACTCACCAGGACAAGTGTCAGGAAAAATGAATTGAGGAGCCATTGGCATCCTGAATTCATTATTTCTGACACCTAACTTGCTGAGTATAGATCTGTTGTGCAGGCTGCCGTCACACTCTCAGTATTTGCTCAGTATTTCAATTCAGTATTGGTAAGCCAAAACCTGGAGAGGAACTATGTGAGGGAAAGTATTCAAAGAACACGTACCCCACTTCTGCATCTATCAATCACTCAAGGTTTTGGATTACAAATACTGATGGGAAATACGAATTGACGACAGAGGACATACAAGCCACCTGTATACTCACCAGGACAAGTGTCAGGAAAAATGAATTGAGGAGCCATTGGCATCCTGAATTCATTATTTCTGACACCTAACTTGCTGAGTATAGATCTGTTGTGCAGGCTGCCGTCACACTCTCAGTATTTGCTCAGTATTTCAATTCAGTATTGGTAAGCCAAAACCTGGAGAGGAACTATGTGAGGGAAAGTATTCAAAGAACACGTACCCCACTTCTGCATCTATCAATCACTCAAGGTTTTGGATTACAAATACTGATTTGAAATAATGACCCCCAAAAAATTGCATTATACAACACTTTTTTTTTTCTTTTTTAACCAATATACTTACGTTCTTCGTGCAAGGACTGGTCTCAAAAACGCAAGGATGCGGTGGTACTTGTATTTGTGTATCCTTGCTCCAGAACCACTTGGAAGCCGGCTCTCTTGGCGCAGGTCCTTGTTGAAGCGGTCCTTCATCGATCTCCAACGTGTTTTCACTTTTGACACTGTTGGCAAAACAAAACATAATAGTTAGGACAATGGTCTTTTGACCATGGTCACACAACTGTATGTGCTGTGAAAAAGTAATTACTTTCTCACATCATACACAGTTGTGTGAGCATGGCCAAGGTATTGACTACATCACACTGCATTGCGATACTTACCAAATGCAGAACGGACCCGAGCCGGGGCATTGGCCCAGCCATCCCACAACGCTGCGGCCACCTCATTCCAAAGCCTCCGGATCGTCACATTGTTGGCGTGCAGTGGATCCCGGGTGTCCCACAATGCGACTCGCTCGTGAACCAGGGAGATGAGGTGTTCATTCTCAATTAGGTCCTCATCCTCCTCTGGAACCTAACAACAAAAAGTACATTAATATAGGAGGCGTTCACATACGGAAGACAGAACACAGAATCAGAGGAATGGCATGAATATTGAAGTAAAAAAAAACACTGGTGCTGAAGCAAAAGGGAAAGAAAGAGAGAAGTAGAAAGAAATGAAGATTCAAGAATTATAAAGTGAGGATACAATACACATTCAGCCAGCTATACTTACACGATGCCGCCGTGTTGCCCGGCCGTGACTACGCTGCTCCTGCCCAGTCTCCTGCCCAGTCTCTTCCGCTGTAGAGGAAGTGGTCTGAAAAAGGGAAAATATACATTGTCATATGTGTAGATGTGACAGTGAATACAATCTGAGGAGGTGAATACTCACTACGCTGACATGTTCCCCTTGTGCAGGCCCAGGCGTTTCCTCATCAGAAGAAGAAGACATTCTGATGTGTGCAGAAAGAAAGGAATGACAGAAATTAGGGCATATAGACACAGATTATAGAAAAGAAATGCATTGGATAGGATATACTCACATAGTTCTGAGGCTTGTTTGCTGATCCAAGGGGCTGTGGGGCGTCTCGCCTGCAAGGCAGTCTGATGAGTAGTGACCTGCAACTGTCCACACCCTCCCTTTATCACCTTGTATGTGGGGGGTGGCTTATCAGTGTCTAGACATGTTTTTCTCAATTGAGACGCATGCGTCGGCAAACGCAAGCAAACGCATGTACTGAAAAACGCATGCGTTTACATAGACTACAATGCGGTTTTTTGGCACAAACCTTGCGCAGTCAGCCGCATACATTTCCAGGCGGCAAAATGACGCCTCTAAAAATTACTACATGTTGCATTTCCGCGCCAAGACGCAGACGGCTAGACGACGCATGCGTCGTCAAACGCGGCAAAACGCGAACATAGAAAAACGCATGCGTCGATAATGTTAAAGATAGGAATACAAAACGCATGCAGATATTTGCGGAAGAAACGCTGCGGACACAACCGCAAATGTGAAAGCGGCCTTACACAGTACACGGCAGGAGCACATAAATAATAATACAAAAAAAAATATTAAAAAATAATGATAGTTGGACCTAAAAAAATAAAACTGTATAACTGTAAATGAGGATGAACATTTAATAAAAGGTTTGTACAAGGATAAACGAGCACTGCAGTATGGAAATGATTTTGATTATGTATTTCTATACTAATTCACTCCAACTGCTGACTTGGTGGCCACAAATATCTTTTAGCATAAGTGTCTTCATTAGTTGACAGATAAGTATTTAAAAGATTAAACAAATCTATCACTCCAACACTAATATGATAACATAACTATAACAATGGAAATCAACTTGATCCATCTGTAGATAATCTGTAGATAATGTTTTAGTTATCATTTAATGATGTCTGCACCCATGATTTAATATTAACCATAAACCATTAACCATAAACGTATCGCCCTTTCTTAAATATTGATAACAGTTTCCGTTGTGTTGAAAAAAACAAGCCAGAAACATAATAAGCAAATATCCTGCAGCAAAAAAGCAGCAATAGTGCATGAAAATAATATAGGGTGCTTAGTTAATGTCATTTCGATAAAAAAAATGCAAAAGCCATCCCGCCACTTAATGGTGGCCCTAGTTGGAATGGTCCTACTCTAATATTAAGACCTTACCATTTGTCAAGGTTTTAATATTAGAGTATTACCGTCCCAACTAGGGTCACTGTGAAGCGGCGGGATGGCTTTTGCATTTTTTTAATCAAAATTATGTACTAAGTACCCTATATTTATTTACTGCAGGGTATTCACTTTTTATGTTTCTGTCTTTGTTTTTTTCTAGCCAGTGTGAACTTGTGCATATTGTCATGATCTCAATGGCAAGAGAACATAGCATAAGCATATATAGGAACTAACTCTTGGAAGATGGGAACTGAGCTGACCATGAACTAAACCTAACGCACAACTAGCAGTGGCCGGGTAGCATGCCTACGTTGATTCTAGATGCCCAGCCCAGCCGGAGGACTAAATAAAGCTAGCAGAGGAAAATATTAGTCCTAGCTCACCTCTAGAGAAATACCCCGAAAGGAGACAGAGGCCCCCCACATGTATTGGCGGTGAGTTGAGATGAAATAACAAACGTAGTATGAAAATAGGTTTAGCAAATTTGAGGTCCACTTACTACATAGCAGAAGACAGAAAGGACACTTTCATGGTCAGCTGAAAACCCTATCAAAAAACACCATCCAGAAATTACTTTAAAACTCTGGCATTAACTCATAACACCAGAGTGGCAATTCCCGTTCACAAGAGCTTTCCAGACACAGTAACGAAACTACAGCTGTGAACTGGAACAAAATGCAAAAACAAACATGGACAAGAGTCCAACTTATCTAGTAGTTGTCTAGGAGCAGGAACAAGCACAGAGAGGCTTCTGATAACATTGTTGACCGGCAAGCAACTAACAGAGCAGCAAGGTTATATAGCGACTCCCACATCTTGATGGGAACAGGTGAACAGAGAAGATGAAGACACCAGTTCAATTCCACCAGTAGCCACCGGGGGAGCCCAGAATCCAAATTCACAACAGTACCCCCCCCTCAAGGAGGGGGCACCGAACCCTCACCAGAACCACCAGGGCGATCAGGATGGGCCCTATGAAAGGCACGAACCAGATCGGAGGCATGAACATCAGATGCATTCACCCAAGAATTATCCTCCTGGCCGTATCCCTTCCACTTGACCAGATACTGGAGTCTCCGTCTGGAAACACGAGAGTCCAAGATTTTCTCCACAACGTACTCCAACTCACCCTCAACCAACACCGGAGCAGGAGGCTCAACGGAAGGCACAACCGGTACCTCATACCTGCGCAATAATGACCGATGAAAAACGTTATGAATAGAAAAGGATGCAGGGAGGTCCAAACGGAAGGAAACAGGGTTAAGAATCTCCAATATCTTATACGGGCCGATAAACCGAGGCTTAAACTTAGGAGAAGAGACCCTCATAGGGACAAAACGAGAAGACAACCACACCAAATCCCCAACAGAAAGCCGAGGACCAACACGACGGTGGCGGTTGGCAAAAAGCTGAGTCTTCTCCTGGGACAACCTCAAATTGTCCACCACCTGCCCCCAGATCTGATGCAATCTCTCCACCACAGCATCCACTCCAGGACAATCCGAAGATTCCACCTGACCAGAGGAAAATCGAGGATGAAACCCCGAATTACAGAAAAACGGGGACACCAAAGTGGCAGAGCTGGCCCGATTATTGAGAGCGAACTCCGCCAATGGCAAAAAAGCAACCCAATCATCCTGGTCAGCAGACACAAAACACCTCAGATATGTCTCCAGGGTCTGATTAATCCGCTCGGTCTGGCCATTCGTCTGAGGATGGAAAGCGGACGAAAAAGATAAATCTATGCCCATCCTAGCACAGAATGCCCGCCAAAATCTAGACACGAATTGGGTCCCTCTGTCAGAAACGATATTCTCAGGAATACCATGCAAACGAACAACATTTTGAAAAAACAGAGGAACCAACTCGGAAGAAGAAGGTAACTTGGGCAGAGGAACCAAATGGACCATCTTAGAAAAACGGTCACACACCACCCAGATGACAGACATCTTCTGAGAAACAGGCAGATCTGAAATAAAATCCATCGAGATGTGCGTCCAAGGCCTCTTAGGAATAGGCAAGGGCAACAATAATCCACTAGCCCGAGAACAACAAGGCTTGGCCCGAGCACAAACGTCACAAGACTGCACAAAGCCTCGCACATCTCGTGACAGGGAAGGCCACCAGAAGGACCTTGCCACCAAATCCCTGGTACCAAAAATGCCAGGATGACCTGCCAACGCAGAAGAATGAACCTCAGAGATGACTCTACTGGTCCAATCATCAGGAACAAACAGTTTATCAGGTGGGCAACGATCAGGTCTCTCCGCCTGAAACTCCTGCAAGGCCCGCCGCAGGTCTGGAGAAACGGCTGACAATACCACTCCATCCTTAAGGATACCTGTGGGCTCAGAGTTACCAGGCGAGTCAGGCTCAAAACTCCTAGAAAGGGCATCCGCCTTAACATTCTTAGAACCCGGTAGGTATGACACCACAAAATTAAACCGAGAGAAAAATAATGACCAGCGCGCCTGTCTAGGATTCAGGCGCCTGGCGGTCTCAAGATAAATCAAATTTTTGTGGTCAGTCAATACCACCACCTGATGTCTGGCCCCCTCAAGCCAATGGCGCCACTCCTCAAAAGCCCACTTCATGGCCAAAAGCTCCCGATTCCCAACATCATAATTCCGCTCAGCGGGCGAAAATTTACGGGAAAAGAAGGCACAAGGCCTCATCACGGAGCAGTCAGAACTTTTCTGCGACAACACTGCCCCAGCTCCGATCTCAGAAGCGTCGACCTCAACCTGAAAAGGTAGAGCAACATCAGGCTGACGCAACACAGGGGCAGAGGAAAAACGGCGCTTAAGCTCCCGAAAGGCCTCCACAGCATCAGGGGACCAATCAGCAACATCAGCACCCTTCTTAGTCAAATCGGTCAATGGCTTAGCAATATCCGAAAAACCAGCAATAAATCGACGATAAAAGTTAGCAAAGCCCAAAAATTTCTGAAGACTCTTAAGAGAAGAGGGCTGCGTCCAATCACAAATAGCTTGAACCTTGACAGGATCCATTTCAATGGAAGAGGGGGAAAAAATATATCCCAAAAAGGAAATCCTCTGTACCCCAAAAACACACTTCGAACCCTTCACACACAAAGAATTAGACCGCAAAACCTGAAAAACCCTCCTGACTTGCTGGACATGAGAGTCCCAGTCATCCGAAAAAATCAGAATATCATCCAGATACACAATCATAAATTTATCCAAATAATCGCGAAAAATATCATGCATAAAGGACTGGAAAACTGACAGAGCATTAGAAAGACCAAAAGGCATCACTAAATACTCAAAGTGGCCCTCGGGCGTATTAAATGCGGTTTTCCACTCATCCCCCTGCCTGATTCGCACCAAATTATACGCCCCACGAAGGTCAATCTTAGAGAACCACTTGGCCCCCTTTATGCGAGCAAACAAATCAGTCAGCAACGGCAATGGGTATTGATATTTAACAGTGATTTTATTCAAAAGCCGATAATCAATACATGGTCTCAAAGAGCCGTCTTTTTTTGACACAAAGAAAAAACCGGCTCCTAAGGGAGATGACGATGGACGAATATGTCCCTTTTCCAAGGACTCCTTTATATATTCTCGCATAGCAGCATGTTCAGGCACAGACAGATTAAATAAACGACCCTTTGGGTATTTACTACCCGGGATTAAATCTATGGCACAATCGCACTCTCGGTGCGGAGGTAACGAACCAAGCTTGGATTCTTCAAAGACGTCACGATAGTCAGACAGGAACTCAGGAATTTCAGAGGGAATGGATGATGAAATGGAAACCACAGGTACATCCCCATGAGCCCCCTTACATCCCCAGCTCAACACAGACATAGCTCTCCAGTCGAGGACTGGGTTGTGAGATTGCAGCCAAGGCAATCCTAGCACCAAATCATCATGTAGATTATACAGCACCAGAAAGCGAATAATCTCCTGGTGATCCGGATTAATACGCATAGTTACTTGTGTCCAGTATTGTGGTTTATTATTAGCCAATGGGGTGGAGTCAATCCCCTTCAGAGGAATAAGAGTCTCCAAAGGCTCTAAATCATACCCACAGCGTTTGGCAAAGGACCAATCCATAAGACTCAAAGCGGCGCCAGAGTCGACATAGGCGTCCGTGGTAATAGATGACAAAGAGCAAATCAGGGTCACAGATAGAATAAATTTAGACGGTAAGGTGCAAATGGAAACAGATTTACCAAGCTTTTTAGTGCGCTTAGAGCATGCTGATATAACATGAGTAGAATCACCACAATAGAAACACAACCCATTTTTCCGTCTAAAATTCTGCCGCTCGCTTCGGGACAGAATTCTATCACACTGCATACTCTCTGGCGACTTCTCAGTGGACACCGCCAGATGGTGCACTGGTTTGCGCTCCCGCAAACGCCTATCGATCTGAATAGCCATTGTCATGGACTCATTCAGACCCGCAGGCACAGGGAACCCCACCATAACATCCTTAATGGCATCAGAGAGACCCTCTCTGAAAGTCGCCGCCAGGGCGCACTCATTCCACTGAGTAAGCACAGACCATTTACGGAATCTTTGGCAGTAAATTTCCGCTTCATCTTGCCCCTGAGATAGGGACATCAAAGTTTTTTCTGCCTGAAGCTCCAAATGAGGTTCGTCATAAAGCAACCCCAAGGCCAGAAAAAACGCATCCACATTGAGCAACGCAGGATCTCCTGGTGTCAATGAAAAAGCCCAGTCTTGAGGGTCGCCCCGGAGCAAGGAAATCACAATCCTGACCTGCTGTGCAGGGTCTCCGGCAGAGCGAGATTTCAGAGACAAAAATAATTTGCAATTATTTCGAAAATTCTGAAACCCGGATCTATTCCCCGAGAAAAATTCCGGCAAAGGAATTCTCGGCTCAGATACAGGTGCATGACAAACAAAATCTTGCAAATTTTGTACCTTCGTGGCGAGATTATTCAAACCTGCAGTTACACTCTGAAGATCCATTACAAACAGGTGGACACAGAGCCATTCAAGGGTTAAGAGGAGGTAAGAAGCAGCTAGACAGCAATTAAGGGCTAGGCAGCAAAACTCTGAGGGGAAAAAAAAAAAAAAAAAATTTCCCTTCAACACTTCTTTTTCTCCTGCTTCAGCCCAAACAATTAACACTTTGCGGGCCGGTCAAACTGTCATGATCTCAATGGCAAGAGAACATAGCATAAGCATATATAGGAACTAACTCTTGGAAGATGGGAACTGAGCTGACCATGAACTAAACCTAACGCACAACTAGCAGTGGCCGGGTAGCATGCCTACGTTGATTCTAGATGCCCAGCCCAGCCGGAGGACTAAATAAAGCTAGCAGAGGAAAATATTAGTCCTAGCTCACCTCTAGAGAAATACCCCGAAAGGAGACAGAGGCCCCCCACATGTATTGGCGGTGAGTTGAGATGAAATAACAAACGTAGTATGAAAATAGGTTTAGCAAATTTGAGGTCCACTTACTACATAGCAGAAGACAGAAAGGACACTTTCATGGTCAGCTGAAAACCCTATCAAAAAACACCATCCAGAAATTACTTTAAAACTCTGGCATTAACTCATAACACCAGAGTGGCAATTCCCGTTCACAAGAGCTTTCCAGACACAGTAACGAAACTACAGCTGTGAACTGGAACAAAATGCAAAAACAAACATGGACAAGAGTCCAACTTATCTAGTAGTTGTCTAGGAGCAGGAACAAGCACAGAGAGGCTTCTGATAACATTGTTGACCGGCAAGCAACTAACAGAGCAGCAAGGTTATATAGCGACTCCCACATCTTGATGGGAACAGGTGAACAGAGAAGATGAAGACACCAGTTCAATTCCACCAGTAGCCACCGGGGGAGCCCAGAATCCAAATTCACAACAGCATATATGCTGCATGCACACCAGTCTGTATTCCAACTAATTTCTTTAGGGATTTTTTTAGCTTCTGTTGTGTTGTTGTCCTACTGTTGTGTTATGAGTAAAATGACCTCATGGTGCTTGGCAAGAACATACAATCAAGAGGATGTAATTATACAAAAGCACACAACCAAAGCCAAATTAGAGTTTACTTTGGATCATATGAAATCATTGCAAAATATGTTCTTATTATCTTTTTCCATTTAATTTAGTTCAGTTCATACATGGTCAATGTGTGCACTCTAAGAGGCAAGATAAGAGCCATATCTAAGGGTACTGTCACACAGTGCAATTTTGATCGCTACGACGGTACGATTCGTGACGTTCTAGCGATATCCATACGATATCGCTGTGTCTGACACGCAGCAGCGATCAGGGACCCTGCTGAGAATCGTACGTCGTAGCAGATCGTTTGGAACTTTCTTTCGTCACTTGATCACCCACTGACATCGCTGGATCGTTGTGTGTGACAGCGATCCAGCGATGTGTTCGCTTGTAACCAGGGTAAACATCGGGTAACTAAGCGCAGGGCCGCGCTTAGTAACCCGATGTTTACCGTGGTTACCAGCGTAAACGTAAAAAAAACAAACAGTACATACTTACATTCCGGTGTTTGTCCCCCGGCGTTCTGCGTCTCTGCACTGTGAGCGCCTGCCGGCCGGAAAGCGAGCACAGCGGTGACGCGGTGACGTCACCGCTGTGCTTTCCGGCTATGGTGCTTACACAGTGGAGAGAAGCAGAACGCCGGGGGACAGACACCGGAATGTAAGTATGTACTGTTTGGTTTTTTTACGTTTACGCTGGTAACCAGGGTAAAAAATCGGGTTACTAAGCGCGGCCCTGCGCTTAGTAACCCGATGTTTACCCTGGTTACCCGGGGACTTCGGCATCGCTCCAGCGCCGTGATTGCAACGTGTGACCGCAGTCTACGACGCTGGAGCGATAATCATACGACGCTGCGACGTCACGGATCGTGCCGTCGTAGCGATCAAAATTGCACTGTGTGACAGTACCTTTAGGAGTTTGTTCCAGACATCTTGAACAACTAGCCATAGACCTTATATAGCTTTGTGCAAATCCTTTTCTCACTTCATGTAATCCCAGAAAGTCTCATGCAATACCATCAGGGAGGTGTCTGATTGACTCCAACTTTATTCTGCAGCAGGACAATGACCTCCAAAATACAGCCAATGTCATTATCTTTTGTACAAAGAATAACAAGGATTCCTGGAAGTAATTATGGCCCTCATAGAGCCCTAATGTCAACATCATTGAGAATGTCTGGAATTACATGAAGAGAGAGAAGCCTACACAGATCTGTGGTCAGCTCTTCAAGATGTTTGAACAACTTCCCTGCTAAGCTCTTTCAAAAACCGGAGGCAAGTGTGTCTAGAAAAATTGATGGTTTAATGTTGTTGGTTGAGCAGATCTTTTGAAATTCTAATTGCCTAATTTTCCCCCAAAAAAATGACTTGGAGAGAATCAGTTTGTGCGAATCTCAATGCTGGAAAGCTTGCGATTGCTCAAAAAATACACATGGAGAGAGGAAAGAGAAAGAAAACCCTGCTGAACTTAAGAGCTTACAGTCTACATGAGAGAAAAATGACCCTGCTGATCATATGCGCTGTCACTCAAGACATACCAAGTGACTTTGGAGATGGAAAAAGACTCTGCTGTACATACTATGGTCCACTGAGAACTGATAATCTGTGATGGCCCAGGTACTGACCAACACTGTTCAAGGTATGACAATCATTAGATGTCATAGCTGCAGGGCATTATGGGTAACCCTATGTGACAATGCAAAATGACATTAGCCCCCTCTCTGATGATTCAGCAGTGTGGGAAATTGTGTTTGACAAGTTTTTATTTTTTATGCTTTCTGACCCATGAATCAAATCTCAAAATGTTCAAATTTGCAATTAAACCTCAAAATCCATGAAATTCTACTTGAACTCAATCCCCCAGAGAATGAAGCCTCTCATCTCTATTGGTCATACCAAATATTGATTTGCATTAAATTTCTCTTTTTTCCATTCATATTGTATGTTGGTAAATGAAAAAAATAAACTACTAAAGGGGTTATTCATGCCTATATTATTTTTTTACTGTGGGCCTAAAAACTATAAAGCAGGTGGTTGCTAACTACCTGCCTGTCCTGCCCAGTCACTGAGCGCTCCTGTCGGTGATTCTACAGCTTCTGATGACATCACACTGACAGTGCAACAGCTTCTTTCCCACTCTGCTGTGTTGAATGGGCATCACTGCAGATGTCATACTGATTGACAGCCTGCCTCCCGCTGACTAACTGTGGAAAGCTGACTGTCAATCAGCATGACATCAGCCAGGGGCATTTTTAGGGTAAAAAAGCTCAGGGCCCCAGGCCCCAAGCCATATATTTTGTAACCTATCACACAAGCCAAAAAGAACAAGAGGCCAGAATCTATAAATGGATATGTGAACAGCTCTTCAGAGTGTTCAAGTGTGGGATCATTTGTCTCCAGGCATTTGGCATTGTGGGAGGAAGGAGGATCAGGGTGAGGATTATTTGGTCCGTAATCACAGCTAGTGAGACTAGACCCTGTGGAAGACAGGGTGGTCTGGCTTCAAAAGTGGTGTTCCGCTTGCCCCTTCAAAGAGACAAGAATTACGTGCCTTGTTCATTTTAGATTACATATGATATATCTTTGTTGAGAAAACTTTGCAGGATTAGTATTGCAGGAAAACTGGCCCACCTCAGATGGACTTGTTACAGTGCAGGAGCAATATAGGGATGCTATTGATAACCAACCAATTCTGGCTATATGTTCTGGATGCAGAACTGGTCACTAAGGACTAGCAAGTTTGTTAGTTCATGCGTGCATGATCAAACTAACTTTTGTCTGCAGGGCTGACAGGCTATAAGGTATAGCAATTCTACTGCATTGTTATACCTTATAACAGAGATCAGACTGCAAAAACTGAAAGTCCTAGAGTGGGAATAAGTTTAAAAAAGTAAACAAAAGTTGTAAAAAACATTTTTTTTGTCACAAAATAATAAAAAAAAAATATTTATATTTTACCCATAAATAAACATTATAATGAAAATAAAAATAGAAAAAACTATTCTTTATTATCATACCGCCAAACAAAAAGGGGAATAAAACGTGATCAAAAAGACTAATGTGAATAAAAATGGTACTGCTGAAAACATCTTGTATCGCAAAAGCCATGACACAGCTCCAACAGTGAAAAAATTAAAAAATTATAGCTCTCAGAATAAAGTGATGCAAAAATAATTATTGTTTCTATAAAATAGTTTTTATTGCGTAAAAGCAGAAATAATAAAAAAGATATAAATGTGGTTTCGATGCAGTCATACTGACCTGAAGAATAAAGGTACCTTATCAATTTTACCATACATGGAACGGCATGAAGAAAACAAAAAAATCCTGAATTGTTGGTTGTTGCTTATTCTGCCTCCCAAAAATTGTAATAGAAAGCAATAAAAATGTGATTAGCTGAAATGTGGTACCAATAAAAATGTCAACTCATCCAGCAAAAAACTTGCCATTACATGACTTTGTCAGCAGAAAAATGGAAAAATTATAGCTCTCAAAATATGGCGATGCGCAATAAAAAGCATTTTTTAGTGTGTGACAGTAGCTAAACATAAAAAACAATATAAATCTGGTATGGCACCGATCCGTAGAATAAAGTCATCTAATCACTTATACCGCACGAGGAATGGCATAAAAAATAAATAGAACCAATTATTCAACTGCTGTTGATTTTTTTCATTCTATCTCGCAAAGATCGTAGTAAGGCTTGGTTCACATTTATCCTGTGCTCTGCGCTGAGCACTTACAAGGTGGTTTCCATGTAAACCTCTGAAATGCGTGATTCAGACAAGCCCCGGCAGAAGATCCCCTATAATGAGGCAGATGTTAGCACTGTGAACGCAATCTGGCCGGTGATCTCTCAGTGTCCTTGTTTTTATTAGGAGTACATAAAAGTGCAGTTGGCCACAGTTTTGTGCACCTCTGAAAAAAAGGACACCGCTGAACAGAGGCCAGACAGAGCCCAGAGTAACTCTGCTGCCACATTATAGTGAATGGCTCTCTCGGGGGGTTTCATCTGAATTACATCACTCAGAGATTAAAAAGGGAAACCTCGACGTAAGTGCTCAGTGTAAAGCACAAGATAAATGTGATCCAAAATTTATATAAAATGTTCCAAATAAAAGCTTCAACTCAATCCACAAAAAAGCACTGTTACTGGTACCACAAAGACTCTGGAAAAGCAAAATGGCCCTCGCTCCCCAAAAGAAATTCAGCAAAGTCTGTGCTCCCAAATCTAAGTGGCCCCTCAATGTCTGAACACCAGTATGCCTAAACTAGTGTCCACATGTTTGGCATGATCTGGGCACAATGTACAGTCACTACAATGTACTGGTCACTGCAACGTACTGGTCACTACAATGGCAGTTTGCAGTTTTTATTCAGCAACATCTACTACTGCTTGTTTCTGGAAGACACCCATGAAGTCAAAATCATCACGACACCTGTAGATAAATTGCCAATGGGGTATAATTTCCAAAATGGGGTCACTTGAGGGAGGATTCCGATCTTCTAGCACTTAGGGGCTCTGTAGATGAAGTCCGCAAACTATTATAGCAAATTCTGTGCTCCAGGAGGCTTTCTGTATAACAGTACTGCTTGACCATATTGCAAGACTCAGGACGGACGAAACGCTATTTACCAATATTTAAATTTAACTTTGTTTGGTGATGTGAAACATTTAAGTGTGACAAACATGAAAAATACTAGGAAATCCGGAAGGGGGCAAACAATTTTTCACACCAGTGTATGTAACACCACAGATAACAGTGATAACTTTCTGAATACAAAAAATGCGGAAGATGTCACCTGCAGTCCTATGTAACACCTTAGATAACAGTGATAACGAGTACAGATAATGTAGTAGATACTCAATTCCAACCCTATGTAGCACCAAAAATAACAGAATGATAAATCTCTGAGTACAAATAATGTAGATGAAATACTCAGTCCCAACAAAGTTATCAGAACGATTATACATGGCAACAGAACCAAACCGAAGTGCAAAGATACGTGAAACATGCAAAAAAAAAAAAAACACAACAAAAACACTATGTGAACATTCTTTGCTGTGTTTTTTACTGCAGCTAAAACCTGCTCTCTTGGCAGTAAAAATGATGCATTGAAAACGCACATTTTGCCATGTTTTTGATGCGTTTCTTGCAGCATTTTTTGGGTGCAGTTTACATGTGAGCTTTTTCTACAGTACAAGTCTAATAAAGTTAGTTTTATTCAACAAAAACATTTCAAAAGCGCAGAGGAAAATGCCGTAAAAGTGGTGTTGTGCTTTCTTCGCTCTCTTATCGCTTTCTATGGATGAAAAAACGCAGAAAGAATTGACATGCTGCAAATTTCAAAAACAAGACAGTTCTTAAATTCAGTTAGGTGTGCAGGAGATTTCTGAAATCTCATAGTTTTTGCTGGTATTATAAAAAGCAGGTATTAATTTGCATAAAAAATGCAACAAAAAATGCAGCAAAAATGCTGCATGTAAACGTAGCCTAAGGGTACGTTCACACAGGACTTTTTTGCTGCTTTTTTTTGCTGCTTTTTTTTATGCTAATTTTCAGCTGCTTTTTACAGTACCAGTAAAGCCTATGAGATTTCAGAAATCTCATGCACACACGTTGGTTTTTTGTTTGATCAGTTTTTTCTGCTTTGCTGCTTTTTTTGGACATAGGGCATGTCACTTCTTTCAGCGTTTTTGCTGCGTTTTTGCAGCGTTTTTTCACCCATTGACTTGAATGGGTGATGAAAAAAACGCTGCAAAAACGCTGAAAAAACGCATGTAGCATTATTTGCTGCTTTTTTTGTGCAGAAAATCATGGCCAGCAGGAAGGGATCTCACAGCCAAGAGCTTAGGGGTGTGGTTAGGGAGGTGTGAAGAGCCATTGTGAGCCATTGTGAGGTGTGAAGAGCCATTGTGAGGTGTCCTGATTGTGATCTATTGTGAGGGAGTTCCTGGTAGTGAGGTGTGAAGAGCCATTGTGAGCCATTGTCAGGTGTGAAGAGCCATTGTGAGGTGTCCTGATTGTGATCTATTGTGAGGGAGTTCCTGGTAGTAAGGTGTGAAGAGCCATTGTGAGCCATTGTCAGGTGTGAAGAGCCATTGTGAGGTGTCCTTTTCTAACAAATTAAATGACCAGGTAGTAGGTAAATACTAGTGATGTGAACGTGCTCTGATAACGTGTTATGTGAGCGTGCTTGAGTACTAACTGAGTGTCTTTGGTGTAGTCATCAAACATGTTTGATTCACCATATACCACAAAAAAAGCATGAAAAAAACGCACCAAAAACGCACAAAAAACGCACCATAAAAACGCACAAAAAACGCACCTATAAGCAGCTGAAAATTAGCATAAAAAAAGCAGCAAAAAAAAAGCAGCAAAAAAGTCCTGTGTGAACGTACCCTAAATGTCTAAAATGAATGGGTTCTGTTATGCTCAATTTTAGGACAGAAAATAAAAGTTCTGCTTGATGCTCTTTTTCTTGAATGTCACCACTCACTTTTACGATACAATGTACTGGAAATGGAAAAAAAAAAACAAGTGAGATGGAATAGTGAAAAAAATGCAATGCCACCATTTTTTTTTATTTTGTTTTTAGTATTCATTCTGCAGTAAAACTTACCTGGCAAAATCACCCGAACCCAACTCATAATATGTGTGCACAAGTTGCTTTTTGATGTGTTTTTCCCTTGTGTTATGTTGCATTTGACCGTTCTAGCAAAGTGAGAGATTCCTGAATTCTCACGCATACGCGGCTTATTTTTTCCTTGCAGATTTGAAGCAGTTTATCTGCAGCGTCAATTCTTTCAGCGTTTTTCTGCCAATACTCCAAGATTTGTAGCCGATTTTTCTGAATATGTACACAGTCTTATTCAGCTTCTTTATTTTTAGTGGTTAAAAAAATTGTTGCTGTGTATTTTTCGTGACAGTTCCAGCAAACTGGATGGGATTTATTGAAATCTCATGCCCACTGTGCTTTTTTTACCCAGCGTAAACTGACCTGCTGTGCGTGTTTCATATCCGCAATACGTCAATTTATCTTTCAGGTACACTGAGTTTTATGTGCAGATTTTGCCATATACTTGGATTAGATGTGGAAAATTCACAAGTAAATAAAGCACATGCATTTTTAGTACATTTTCGCATTAAAAACACATGTAATCCCCACATGACTGTTACAATAAAGTTTTTTCATAGCCAAATCCCAGGAAGTATCAAAAACAGAAGCTTTATTAAAAACATCACATGCAAACAAGAGACAAAAAATAGCAGCGTCAAAAATGTGATTTGTATATATAAATATACAGTAAATACATGGTCACTCTCTTCTTTATCATGTATCCAGTGGCAGTACTGAGGGAGAATTGAAGTTGGAAATCAGCAACCAGTAGGATGGGCTGTACACAGAGGTATAGCTGATCGGGACACTAAAAAGCAAACCCTGATTACAACTTGGTGACACACTCTAAGGCCAGGGTCACACTAGAGAGAAATATAGACGAGTGAGAGGCGCAAAAACAACGCATTGCACTCGGACCGATGCTTCTCTATGGGGCAGCTCTTATCTGGCGTATATTTCTCAGCCGTATTTAACGGGCTGAGAAAATCGCAGCATGCTGCGATTGTCAGCATATTCCTCCAAAAATACGCCAATGAAAGTCTATGGGGCGAGAAAAATACGCATTACACACGGACCATACGTAAGCCTTGCAACAAATACGCATCAGTGTCCTATAGAAAAGCCGGTAATTCAGTGCGGTGTATAGTAAGATCACACTGACAGGTTACATTAGAATAGATAGAATAAATGTCTACACATAGTATAGGTATATATACAGTATATATGCCATTGACACACATACTGTATATATATATTTATATTTCATTCAGAGCTAGATCGCTTAAAAGCCGGTAATTCAATTGTATATAACACAGCCCACATAGTATATAACACAGCCAAGTAGTATATAGCAGAGCCACATAGTATATTGCCCAGCCACGTAGTATAATGCCCAGCCACGTAGTATATTGCACAGCCACGTAGTATATTGCACAGCCACGTAGTATATTGCACAGCCACATAATATATTGCACAGCCACTTAGTATATAGCACAGCCACGTAGTATATAACACAGCCACGTAGTATATAGCACAGAGACGTAGTATATAACCCAGGCCATGTAGTATAGAACACAGCAATGTAGTATATTGCCCAGCCACATAATAAATACCACAGCCACGTAGTATATAGCACAGCCCACATAGTGTATAGCACAGAGATGTAGTATATAACATAGCCCACGCAGTGTCTAACACAGCCCACGTAGTATATAGCAATGTGGGCACCATATCCCTGTTAAAAAAGAATTAAAATAAAAAATAGTTATATACTCACTTTCCATCGGCCCCCGGATCCAGGCGAGGCATTTACCGATGCTCCTCACGACGCTCCAGTCCCAAGAGTGCATTGCGGTCTCGCGAGATGATGACGTAGCGGTCTTGCGAGACCGCTACATCATCATCTCGCGAGACCGCAATGCATGGACCGGACCGTCGCAAGGAGCGGGAAAGTGTTATGGACCTGGTGGTTAGGAGCACCAGGAATGACCTGATGAGTAAACTAGTAATCGGAACAAGCTCTGGGAAAGTGGGAACTCTGCTGACCGCAAACCCTACTCCTAATCGCACACACTAGAAATAGCCGTGGAGCGTACCTAACTCTCCCTAGACGCCTCTTCACAGCCTAAGAGCTAACTACCCCTAAAGATAGAAATAGAAGCCTAACCTTGCCTCAGAGAAATTCCCCAATGGTAAAGGCAGCCCCCCACATATATTGACTGTGAGTTAAGAGGAAAGTCACAAACACAGGAATGAAACAGGTTTTAGCAAAGGAGGCCAGACTTCACTAAAATAGTCAGAGGATAGAAAAGGGAACTATGCGGTCAGCACAAAAGGCTACAAAAAACCACGCAGAGTAAGCAAAAAGACTCCCCACACCGACTCACGGTGTGGAGGTGCCACTCTGCACCCCAGAGCTTCCAGCTAGCAAGGGAATATCATGATAGCAAGCTGGACTAGAAATTAGCAGTACTAAGAAATATATTCAGGAAGCAGTAACAACAAATGAACTAGCAAAGACTTAGCTTCTGCTGGAGTAGACAGGTCCTCAGAGAAGTCCAAGAGAGATCTGAACCAATACTGGAACATTGACAGCTGGCCTCAAGTAACGATCTGAGTGGAGTTAAATAGGGAAGCCAACATAGCAATAAACGAGAGCAGCTGACAAAGCCAACCTCAGTGACCAGCAGTTCTGCTCAAAGCCACCAGAGGGAGTCCAAGAGCAGAACTAACCAAAGTACCATTCATGACCACAGGAGGGAGTCCGAGAACAGAATTCACAACAGGAAAGGCGCCGAAAGGAGATATATAAAATATTTTTTTATTTTTTTTATTATTTTTAACATTAGATCTTTTTACCATTGATGCTGCATAGGCAGCATCAATTATAAAAAGTTGGTCACACAGGGTTAATAGCAGCGATAACGGACTGCATTACACTGCGGCATAACGCTATCCGTTAACGCTGCCATTAACCCTGTGTGAGCGCTGACTGGAGGGGAGTATGGAGCGGGCAGTGACAGCAGAGGAGTAGGGAGCGGCCATTTCGCAGCCGCACGGTGCCCATCGCTGATTGGTTGTGGCCGTTTGACCACGACTAGTGTTGAGCATTCCGATACCGCAAGTATCGGGTATCGGCCGATACTTGCGGATATCGGAATTCCGATACGGAGATCCGATACTTTTGTGGTATCGGGTATCGGTATCGAAACAACATTAATGTGTAAAATTAAGAATTAAAATAAAAAATATTGCTATACTCACCTCTCCGACGCAGCCTGGACCTCACCGAGGGAACCGGCAGCGTTCTTTGCTTAAAATGCGCGCTTTTACTTCCTTCCGTGACGTCATGGCTTGTGATTGGTCGCGTGCCGCCCATGTGGCCGCGACGCGACCAATCACAGCAAGCCGTGACGTAATTTTCAGGTCCTCAATGCCTAATTCTAGGCATTCAGGAATTTAAAATTACGTTCCGGCTTGTGATTGGTCGCGTCGCGGTCACATGGGCGACGCGACCAATCACAAGCCGTGACGTCACGGGAGGCAGGAGACGCGCGCATTTTTAAAATTACGTCACGGCTTGTGATTGGTTGCGTGCCGCCCATGTGACCGCGACGCGACCAATCACAGCACGCTGTGACGTAATTTCAGGTCCTCAATGCAGAAATAGGCATCAGGACCTGAAATTACGTCACGGCTTGCTGTGATTGGTCGCGTCGCGGTCACATGGGCGGCACGCAACCAATCACAAGCCGTGACGTAATTTTAAAAATGCGCGCGTCTCCTGCCTCCCGTGACGTCACGGCTTGTGATTGGTCGCGTCGCCCATGTGACCACGACGCGACCAATCACAAGCCGGAATGTAATTTTAAATTCCTGAATGCCTAGAATTAGGCATTGAGGACCTGAAAATTACGTCACGGCTTGCTGTGATTGGTCGCGTCGCGGCCACATGGGCGGCACGCGACCAATCACAAGCCGTGACGTCACGGAAGGAAGTAAAAGCGCGCATTTTAAGCAAAGAACGCTGCCGGTTCCCTCGGTGAGGTCCAGGCTGCGTCGGAGAGGTGAGTATAGCAATATTTTTTATTTTAATTCTTTATTTTACACATTAATATGGACCCCAGGGCCTGAAGGAGAGTTTCCTCTCCTTCAGACCCTGGGAACCATCAGGAATACCGTCCGATACTTGAGTCCCATTGACTTGTATTGGTATCGGGTATCGGTATCGGATTAGATCCGATACTTTGCCGGTATCGGCCGATACTTTCCGATACTTTCAAGTATCGGACGGTATCGCTCAACACTAACCACGACCAATCAGCGACTTGGGATTTCCGTTACAGACAGACAGACAGAAAGACGGAAATGACCCTTAGACAATTATATAGTAGATGGTTTACATACAGTAAACCATTTCATATCCATTAGATTTTTACATATCCCTCACTAATAATGTCAGTAGTGCGTGTGTTCAAAATTTGAGAGCTCTAGGTGTTAAAATATAAAGTTAAATCACGGAAAAAAATGGTGTGGGCTCCCGCACAATTTTCTCCTCCAGAGTGGGAAAGCCAGTGACTGAGGGCAGATATTAATAGCCCAGAAAGGGACCATGGTTATTGCCCCCCCTGGCTAAAAACATCTGCACCCAGCCACCCCAGAAAAGGTGTATCTGTATGGTTTTACATTTCTCACTGCTTTTCCTCATTGAATTTAATGGCTCCAATGGGCTGAAATGAGGAAAATGAGTGCATATTTGTTGCAAGCTAGATGAATGGTCTGTGTGGTGTCCAAAATTTTCTTGCACCCATAGGCTGGCATTGGCGAGTCTCGGATGCTATAAGCGTAAAATCACAGAATGCTGCGATTTCACATGTACGTCGAATACATCTGAGAAAAAATACGGTGATGTGAGCTGCCCCATAGATTAATACTGGTCCGAGTGCTATGCAAAGTTTTCTGTCATAGCTCTCGCTCGTATCTATGGTAGTGTGACCCCGGCCTCATACTGCACCTACTGTGTGGTGCTGTGTGCCCTCTAGATGATAAAGCAAACCTCTAGAAAATATTAATGCCCTGTACAAATGCCCTAGAAAACAGTGCACTGCCAACATCTTGCCCCCTAGAAAGTAATAATACCCTCTGTGTGCTCTATCGACAGTCACAATAACCTGAATTCCACTATAACAATAAGTTCCCACTTAACATTTACTAATGTCCCCAGTCTCCTCCTGTACATCTCCCCTATACACAGTATGATTACACAATGTAATGCCATCTCACTCTATAGTACTCTCCACGCTGTACAGAGACTCCATATTAGCTCCCACACTGTATGATAGCCCCTAGAAAAAGATTAATTAGCTCACCCCAGCTAAGCATCCAAGTAGGCACAGATCTGCAAGGAACCACTTGTAGAAATTAAGAGAGGAAATGATCCAGCTTCCAAGTTTGCAAAAATGTATTGGATGAAAAAATAATTATAGATTCCATCATAAGTGTAGACACAGCTACGCGTTTCAAACATTCATTGCGTTCTTTAACAAAGCTTTGTTAAATAACGCAATGGATGTTCGAAATGCATAGCTGTGTCTACACTCATGATGGAATCTTTGAATATTTTTTCATCCAATAAATTTTTGCAAGCTTGGATGATGGCCCCCTAACTGTAATGCCCACACTGTATGATGGACCCCTCACTGTATGATAGCTCCTAAATAGCCTTTATGTATAATGCACTCCTCATAGGTATCTATATAGTATAATGCACTCCCCATAGTCATTCATATAATATAATGCATTGCCCATAGGACTCTATATAGTATAATGCACATCACTCATCTCAGTGACAGCAGAATATAATCTCTAGCAGAAATACCATCAGTTTGAGTCAGTGTTCTGCACAGAACTGTCAACCTGATCACAAATGATTGAGAGGGATCATTTTTGGACCATTTTTTAATTTTAACATACGTGAAAAGTCTATCAGTGCACTGCTTTTTTTAAATGAGCTGTTGCCTACTACAGGGATACCATTTGTTTTAAAGGGTGAGGTCAGTTTGACATTACTAGGGCAGTGTTCCACTAAACAGAATGAAATGAGTTTGATATAGTCTCAGGACTCAGGAGACATTAGTCTTGTACACTTCTTTTCAGCCCAATTAGAATACCTGCGATTCATGGTGGTTTATTTTCCTAATGTTTGCTACACCTGGCGAATTCAAATGTAATAAAGATTCAATTGTCTTTACTGTGTAGGCTATGTTTGCACTTCCTAAGAATTGGCGAATTTTGATGAATATGCCCCACTGTTAAAATGAAAGGAACACCTGCATCTATGTAAAACTGAGGGAAATCATCTAATTTGCTAATGACATGTATTTCAGAAGTTTCACTAAATCCTTTTTTCAAAATAGATAAGTCAGCCCCTTTCTCTATCTGTGCATCAACCATGACTTTAGCTATTGAAATGAGCCATCAGCCATACAAAATATCAATATAGAACACTGTAGATTAACAATGGCTTCAGCTAAGGGAAAAAAATCTGATTATAAATTAACTATATTCGTACATCCGATATTGAGAAGCCAGCCTACCTTTTGAGCCATTCCCCAGTTGTTGGTGAGGTGATGCTGAAATGGCAGTATGCCACCTAGTCCATTCTATGGATACGTCAATATCTAGTTTAGTAATGTAATTCACTCCTATAGTGTGCTACTCAGTTCAGGAAACAAACTTTAAAATTAATTAACATAATGCTCTTCAAATTTGGCTTGGACCAGCTGTAAGGCTGAAGCACCACCATGTTCTGGCTGGTGAAGCCCAAGTTGACAAAAGTTGAGAATTATCCATACATGGCCGGCGTCAGATGAGTGTATTGCATCCGATGCGACGAGTGGAAGCCGAGTGTCATCCGTCTGTGCTCTGAGCCTCTCGCACAGAGAGGATCGGAGCACAGCTGCGGAGGAGGCGGAGAAACTAATTTCTCCATCTCCTCCATTGCCGGGGTCAGCATATAACGCACATCACTCGGATGATATCTGAGTGATGTGCGCTGTCTCATTTGCACCTATAGGCTTATATGGGTGCGAGTGAGCCGAGACTTGGCCTAGTGTCGGTGACAATCGCAGCATGCTGCGATTTTACTCTCATGTTGAAAACGGCTGATGGGAGCTGCCCCATAGAGGAATACTGGTCTGAGTGCTATGCGATTTTTTTTATCACATATCACTCGTCCGTATTCAACGGTAGTGTGACTCTGGCCTATATAGAATTAACTATAAAAGAGCTGTATCTGCAAGTAATATCATATACATTGTGAACTCCGGATTTGGTCTAATTTACAGTACAACTTGTATAAACATGTGATGTGAATGCTTATTTTTTTGTGTATAGAAGTTCATATATAAAATATAGCTTACTGGTGTTTATGTTATAATCATCCACAGAATTGAGTGCCCCATAAAAAACATATCAATACAAATATCTTGGAAATGTTAAAGACCGTTTCCATCAGCACTTCTTTGAGTAATTTCTAATTAGCTATATGTTTTGAATAGTCATATATGGACCATGAGTTAAAATTACTTCCAGAGCACGCCATGAACTACTGTTATTATAGACTGATGAGTCTTTATGTTTATTAAACCCAACAATTCATCACATATATGTCCACCATCATCCTACAACACTCCATCTTCTAGAATATTTCCAAATTTGTCAGTGTTCTGATGAATTTCTAGCTTTATAACACAAACATGAATGCCTTTTTATTGATCGAGGAATAATATGATTTTCTTTTCCTATTGAAATTCTTGGAACCAGCAAAATGTGCCAGTCACAGCTAAACTATTGGCTCTTACTTACCTGCATGCATCATATATGCAAATCAATACAGCATTTTACTTATTTTATTTTCCGTTGCTCATATACCACCAATGTATATAGAATAGTTGTACAGAAAGTGCCAACATTCTCATCAGTCCTTATGACCAAGTTCATGTATAGTCCCTTGAAAGCTGGTTGGGACCCGGTAACTCTCTGCCACTGTTCACACTAGGTAGGTTTTAACATTAGAGAGTGTAGGTACTGTCCCAATTGGGTATACCTTGTCGCGGTGGGACAGCTTTATGCTTTTTTTAATCAAAAACAGTGTTTACTAAATACCCTATGTTAATTATTTAATGCACTTGCTTTTTTACTTATTTTTTTCATTTGGGTATATGCACACATTGTCTTTTCTTTGGTTTTGTTTGTTTCCATGGCCAGTGTGAACATGCCTTTACATTATGCATGTTTTCAAGTCATACTCCGGCTCAGTTTTCTGCTTCTCTCCAGTATTTTTGTATTCAGTACAAAAAAGGGTGTGGCCCCCTTTTAACTGAGCTGGGCAATTCATGTATAGTCCCTCCAAAGCTGGGTGTCCGGACAATATAGTGAGGGGCAATTTTTCATTCAGGAGCATTATAATGACACTTGCATCTTTAAGGGCATCATGTGGAGATTTTCTGCAAAAGAGCGGAGAAGATGGAGGTCTGCAGAGACGGCTGGGGATGAGAAAACTCATCATCGGGTCTGGACAAGATGAAGAAGAGAAGGAGAACGGCTCCAGAGATGATGTCATCTATCAGGTACCTGGATGTAAATGTTATTTGTGATACTAACTAACTCTCATGTTTTATTTATGTTAGGAGCATTAAAGGGGATGTCCAGGTTTGTAATGAGTCTGCAGTCATTCTTTGTGACAGCAGACTTCTAAGGCAACTTTCACACTAGCGTCGGGCTCGGCCCGTCGCTGTGTGTTGGGCCGACGTTCCCGACGCTAGCGTTGTCTCTGCCGCACAACGGGGGCAGCGGATGCATTTTTCCAGCGCATCCGCTGCCCCATTGTGAGGTGCGGGGAAGTGCGGGGAGGTGGGGGCGGAGTTCCGGCAGCGCATGCGCGGTCGGAAAAAGCGGACCGTTGTGAGCAAAAAACGTTACATGTAGCGTTTTTTGCTCCCGACGGTCCGCCACTGCACGACGCATCCGTCGCACGACGGGTGCGACGTGTGGCAATCCGTCACAATGCGTCGCTTAATGTTAATCAATGGTGAAAAAACGCATCCTGCAAACGCTTTTGCAGGATGCGTTTTTTCGGCAAAACGACGCATTGTGACGGAATGCAGTTAACGATAGTGTGAAAGTAGCCTAACTTCTCACAGTGCGCGCTGCATGCTGTCAGGATTCTCTCGTGCCTGCGATCTACATACATGCGGTCACGTGCTGACTAGACATGTGTGGCCTCACTCTATGAAAATGAACTGAGCGAGGCCGGGAACGTCTAATCGGAATGTGGTCAGAAGTATGTAAATCAAATGCTTGTGCTGACATGACTGTCCACCACCGGCAAGGGAGAATCATAAAAGTGTGCAGTGCATTAGTTGTGACAATTCAGAAGCCTGCGAAGTCAGGATTCAGCTCTGCAGGTTCCAGTAGTCGTCACATGGACACGTCACTCATATGCGACTTTCACACTTGTGGTCCCATGACAACGAGCTTCTCTTCCTTCTTCTCTCTGTTTTTCACTGAACATTGAGAGTATTAGGGAGAGCAGCTCGTGGGTACATGACTAAGTGTGAAAATCGCATGTGTGCTGGGGGGGGCACCAAAATGAATTCTTTCCCCGGGTGCCAGAAAACTGACATACACCTCTGCCGGTATGCTACTGCGAGCAGCGATTACCGGGTCCAGTGGAGGGATGTCTGTGCACAGTGCAGCACAGGCAGTGAGGCAGGGACTGAGGATGTGCACCGAGAGAGAATGGAGACCCTGAGACTGCCCGTCCCTGTCTACGCCGTAGCCTGGAGCCTTATTATCGTTGGAATATGTCAGTTAATACATTGTTTTTCTAAAGCTTTATAGTGTAGTTTGAGGTCAGAGAGGGATGAGCTAGCAAGGTGCAGGGACAGGTAGTGATGGCTACTTGTGGACATATGCGGCACTTGCAGTTTTGCACTTGCGGTCAGACAAAAAAACACTGCTAGCAGCGTTTTTTTCCATTGCTGCAAGTACCGCATTTACCAGATTGCGGCAAAACCGCAAGTGCCGCACATGTTTGCAAGTCCCATAGGGAATGAATGAGGCCGAATGCAGTGTTGCTGTAAGTGATCCGTTACGCGGCAGATGGGGAAAAACTGCCGGATCTGCTGCAAAAGGCTACTTTCACATCAGTGATTTTTGCCAAAGTCACTCCCGATAGTGTCATACTCACCAAAGGGGGAGGCAGCACTAAAAGTGTCTAGGGCAGCAGAAACTCTAAATACGGCCCTGGCCCTAAGCCATGCCTAGAGGCTGTAATCAGCCACTCTCTTTGTTCCTGCAGTTGTTCCTAGGCTAAATGCAGAATGTATTGCATAGAAACAAAAAGAGAACAAGATTAGCCCTTAGAAGGACTTTTAGTATGATGGCTCTGCATCAGCACCAGTAGCATCACTAGAGGATTCTGATTAATGAAACTATGCACACACAGGCCTGGACAACTACTCTCTCCCTCCAATTACAACTGTCCCTGGACTATGTAATGGAGTCAGTGAGCAGAGCGTGCCAGCGTCAGTCCTTTTGTAACCTCTGATGAGGAAATGCGACTAGCCAATCACAGTAATGCCACTACCAAAAAGGCAACAGCATTACCGTGATTGGCAGGCAATTCCCACATGTCTATTGTCTGTGTAACAGTCGCCATAAATACAGGGCGGGGAATCGAGCATTCAATCCGAGCAGCAGCCAATGCTAGATGAGTGCACGGCATATCTGAGCGCCCAGATACAAGTGATATCCGAGCATCACCAAGCACGTTCGCTTATCACTAATTACCACATAAAGTAACACTGGTCAGATTTAAAAAAAATTGGCCTTGTCATTAAGGTCAAAATGGGCTTGATCACTAAGGGTATGTGTCCACGTTCAGGATTGCATCAGGATTTGGTCAGGATTTTATGCAGGTAAAATCCTGACCAAAAATGCACCTGAGGTCACTGGCAGGTCACCTGCGGTGTTCCTGCGTTTTTTGCTCATAGTAGCAACATGCTGCGTTCTGAAAAAACGCACCGCATGTGCGTTTTTGTGGGAAAAACGCATGCGTTTTTTACTGCACAGTGGAGACGGGATTTCATTAAATCCCCTCCACTATGCTGTAACATCTGGACACTGCGTTTTTGACGCTGCGGCTCAACGCTGCGTCAAAAACGCAGCGTTTCCTGAACGTGGACACATACCCTTAGAGGTTAAAAATTCAATTGCCTCCCTTTTCCTAGATTAGATATCAAGAAACAAAATAGAAAATAAATGCATTTTGTATTGTCGTTTTAATAAAAGTCTGAGTTATCAAAATAAAAAGTTATCAAGAAATAATCTAGTCACACCAGAACTGACATTTTTAGTTTGCAGAATTTCCTCTCCAAAATGCAATAAAAGCCAACCAAAGCATAATATGTACCTCAGAATGGTATACATAGAAATAGCAGCTGGGCATACAAAAGACAAGCCCTCACGCAGCTCCATCCACAGAATATTTTTGAAAAAGTCTCAAAAATAGTGATGAATCAATTTTTGTTTTCTACAAAGTTCTGAATTTTTTAACCATTAAAACACAAAAATTGTATATGTTTGGAATCATCGTAATCCTACTGACCTGGAAAAATATATTTCCAGGTAATTTTTACCACACAATGAATGCCATAAAAGCAAAATTTAAAAAAAAATGGTGAAATTCTGTTTTTTTTTTTTCACTATTTCACCAGTGTTTTTCCCACTTTTTATTACATTATATGGTAAAATGAATGGTGTCATTCAAAACCACAACTCGTCCCACAAAAAGCAAACCTTCAAACAGCTATTTCAATGTATGGAGCAATATATGGGGTCCATTATTCTGTATGGATCAATATATGGGGTCAATTATTCTGTATGGAACATTATATGATGCGCATTATTCTGCATGGAATGCTATATATATTGTATAAAGCAATAAATGGGGCTCATTGTACTGTATGGAGCAGTATATGGGGCTCATTATACTGTATGGAGGATTATGTGGTGCCCATAATACTAGTCACAACAATCTCAAAGACAACGCACACATGTAAATAGAATAGATAAAATAATATATAATAGTGAATAATAAAGTACATTCCTATTTCTGCCACTACATGTGTAACATGGATGTAACAAAGGGCATATCGGCAAGATGAATCACGAACAAAGAAAAAAACGAGTTTAAGACTCAATAAAGTGAAAAAAAAATGTATATTTTATTATTTAACCAATAAAATTAAGGTAAGAGTGGAAACAAATGCCCAGGGGACAAGAGAAGGGGACACAATGCACAAGGGATTGATAAAATCGTGACAATTAGATGATAATAATAATAATAATACTGACAGCAAAACACAATATAATATGAAAGTGCTGCTGACATATCAGGAACTCAATAATAGGAAAAGGATGGACCCACATAAAAAACAAATATGATATGTGGCAAAAAAAAATAATATAAAGTGTAATGAATAAAGTGCGTGTGCATGTACTGTCACTTTAATGTAGGCTGTGCCAGATAGAAGTGTGGCCATAAAGTGTGTTCATACTGCCATAATATCACAAGGTATAGTACCTGGATGGGAGGGAAGGGGGGTCCAGATCCATCCCAGGGATGCGTCCACCCCGACCCATGTTTCGGCATCTGCCTTCGTCAGGGGGTTCATAATACTGTATAGAGGACTATGTGGTGCTCATAATACTGTGTCTAGGACTATACTGTCCAGTCTAAAATTAAAACTTTTGAATCCCCCCAGGGCAAGCTCTGTGTGATGTGAGAATTCACTGGTTTCTGAGCTCTTGTAGAATGTACAATAGATATCACTCATGTAATGTAAGAAGTAAGTGAAATCTTAGAATCGTGGTATGTATTAAAGGCGCAAACTGAGACTCTTTTGTCCGGGGCCCATGAAAACCTGCTTACAAGATATAATACGATTAGTGTTGAGCATTCCGATACTGCAAGTATCGGGTATCGGCCGATACTTGCTGTATCGGAATTCCGATACCGAGATCCGATATTTTTGTGATATCGGGTATCGGTATCGAAACAACATTAATGTAAAAATGTGTAAAAGAGAGAATTAAAATAAAAAATATTGCTATACTCACCTCTCCGACGCAGCCTGCACCTTACCGAGGGAAGCGGCAGCGTTCTTTGTTTAAAATTCGCGCTTTTCTTTCCTTTACGTGAGTCCCGGCTTGTGATTGGTTGCGTGCCGCCCATGTGACCGGGACGCAACCAATCACAGCAAGCCGTGACGTAATTTCAGGTCCTTCAGGATTTTAAAATTACGTTCCGGCGTTGTGATTGGTTGCGTCGCAGTCACATGGGCGACGCAACCAATCACAGCAAGCCGTGACGTAATTTCAGGTCCTTAAGGATTTTAAAATTACGTCCCGGCTTTGTGATTGGTTGCGTCGCAGTCACATGGGAGACGCAACCAATCACAAGCCGTGACGTCACGGGAGGCTGGACACGCGCGCATTTTAAAATGGGCGCGTGTCCAGCCTCCCGTGACGTCCCGGCTTGTGATTGGTTGCGCCGCGATCAACCAATCACAAGCCGGGAGGCTGGACACGCGCGCATTTAAAAATTTTAAAATGCGCGCGTGTCCAGCCTCCCGGCTTGTGATTGGTTGACCGCGGCGCACAAAATGAGTGAGGATGAACTAAACCAAACAAGGGGAAACTGCCAATGTTGTCAAAACATCAATTGTTGCATAATAAGTTTGGTCAAATTTGCAGGATGTGTCTCACATTCCCATGTATCACCTCTCAGCTGATGTATTATACAAGCCTCCCGGCTTGTGATTGGTTGACCGCGGCGCAACCAACCACAAGCCGGGACGTCACGGGAGGCTGGACACGCGCCCATTTTAAAAAGCGCGCGTGTCCAGCCTCCCGTGACGTCACGGCTTGTGATTGGTTAATGGCGGCCATGTTGCCGGGACGCGGACCAATCACAGCAAGCCGTGACGTAATTTCGTCACGGCTTGCTGTGATTGGTCCGCGTCCCGGCAACATGGCCGCCCTGACCAATCACAAGCCGGGACTTCACGTAACCAAGTAAAAGCGCAAATTTTAAACAAACAACGCTGCCGGTTCCCTCGCTGAGGTCCAGGCTGCGTCGGAGAGGTGAGTATAGCGATATTTTTTATTTTAATTCTTTCGTTTACACATTTATATGGATCCCAGGGCCTGAAGGAGAGTTTCCTCTCCTTCAGACCCTGGGAACCATCAGGGATACCGTCCGATACTTGAGTCCCATTGACTTGTATTGGTATCGGGTATCGGTATCGGATTGGATCCGATACTTTGCCGGTATCGGCCGATACTTTCCGATACCGATACTTTCAAGTATCGGACGGTATCGCTCAACACTAAATACGATACAATATTTGCAAAGTTACTTTATCTCAGAAAAACTGTTAAATTTGTCATGAAATGCATTACAGTGGTAGGCAGGATAGTACATGCCACGTACACTGGCCTGCAGGCTACTATGATCTCAGTGATCTGTGCCATGCATTGCCATTGATAGGGTTGAGCGAAACGGGTCGTTCATTTTCAAAAGTCGCCGACTTTTGGCAAAGTCGGCGTCTCATGAAACCGAGCCGATCCCAGCGTTGCATCGGCCATGCGGTACGCGACTTTCGCGCCAAAGTCGCGTTTCAATGACGCGAAAAGTGCCATTTCTCAGCCAATGAAGGTGAACGCAGAGTGTGGGCAGCGTGATGACATAGGTCCTGGTCCCCACCATCTTAGAGAAGGGCATTGCAGTGATTGGCTTGCTGTCTGCGGCGTCACAGGGGCTATAAAGGGGCGTTCCCGCCGACCGCCATCTCACTGCTGCTGATCTGAGCTTAGGGAGAGGTTGCTGCCGCTTCATTAGAAGCAGGGAGAGCGTTAGGCAGGGTCCATTAACCACCAAACCGCTTGTGCTGTAGCGATTTCCACTGTCCAACACCACCTTCGGTGTGCAGGGACAGTGGAAGCTACATTTTTTTTTTTTTTTCCTCAGCGCTGTAGCTCATTGGGCTGCCCTAGAAGGCTCCCTGATAGCTGTATTGCTGTGTGTACGCCACTGTGCAAACCAACTGCTTTTTTCAAAGCACATATCCTCTTGTTCCTTCCTTTCTGCACAGCTATCTTTTTTGTTTGTCCACACTTTTTATTTAATTTGTGCATCAGTCCACTCCTTATTGCTGCCTGCCATACCTGGCTGAGATTACTGCAGGGAGATAGTAATTGTAGGACAGTCCCTGTTTTTTTTTTCTTTTTGTGGGAGATTAAGATTGGCATTTCTGCTAGAGTGCCATCCCTGTGTGTGCCATCTCTCACTCAGTGGGCCATAGAAAGCCTATTAATTTTTTTGCTTGATTTGGGTTCTAAAATCTACCTGAAAAAAAAACACTACATCAATCAGTGGGAGATTAATATTGCCCTTTCTGCTTGTGTGCCACTCCTGACTCCTGTGTGTGCCATCTCTCACTCAGTGGGCCATAGAAAGCCTATTTATTTTTTATTATTTTGTTTCTAAAGTCTCCCTGAAAAAGAAAAAAAAAAGAAAACAGTGGGAGATTAATATTGCCCTTTCTGCTTGTGCGCCACTCCTGACTCCTGTGTGTGCCATCTCTCACTCAGTGGGCCATAGAAAGCCTATTAATTTTTTTGCTTGATTTGGGTTCTAAAATCTACCTGAAAAAAAAACACTACATCAATCAGTGGGAGATTAATATTGCCCTTTCTGCTTGTGTGCTACTCCTGACTCCTGTGTGTGCCATCTCTCACTCAGTGGGCCATAGAAAGCCTATTAATTTGTTTGCTTGATTTGGGTTCTAAAATCTACCTGAAAAAAAAACACTACATCAATCAGTGGGAGATTAATATTGCCCTTTCTGCTTGTGTGCCACTCCTGACTCCTGTGTGTGCCATCTCTCACTCAGTGGGCCATAGAAAGCCTATTAATTTTTTTGCTTGATTTGGGTTCTAAAATCTACCTGAAAAAAAAACACTACATCAATCAGTGGGAGAAAAATATTGGCCTCAGTCAGGGCTTGTGTGCCACTCCTGGCTCCTGTGTGTGCCATCTCTCACTCAGTGGGCCATAGAAAGCCTATTTATTTTGTATTATTTTGTTTCTAAAGTCTCCCTGAAAAAGAAAAAAAAAAGAAAACAGTGGGAGATTAATATTGCCCTTTCTGCTTGTGCGCCACTCCTGACTCCTGTGTGTGCCATCTCTCACTCAGTGGGCCATAGAAAGCCTATTTATTTTTTATTATTTTGTTTCTAAAGTCTCCCTGAAAAAGAAAAAAAAAATAAAACAGTGGGAGATTAACCCCTTCCCGACCTGTGACACAGCGTATGCGTCATGAAAGTCGGTGCCAATCCGACCTGTGACGCATATACTGTGTCACAGAATGATCGCGTCCCTGCAGATCGGGTGAAGGGGTTAACTCCTATTTCACCCGATCTGCAGGGAGAGGGGGAGTTGTACTTCAGCCCAGGGGGGGTGGCTTCACCCCCCCCCCGTGGCTACGATCGCTCTGATTGGCTGTTGAAAGTGAAACTGCCAATCAGAGCGATTTGTAATATTTCACCTATGAAAATGGTGAAATATTACAATCCAGCCATGGCCGATGCTGCAATAGCATCTGCCATGGCTGGAGTCCCCGATCTGCCCCCACCCCACCCAACCGATCGCCCCCCCAGTCGTCCTTTTTGCCCCGATCTCCGTTCCGCTCCCCTCCTCCCTCCTGTCGGCTCCCCCGGTCCTCCTGTCCGCTCCCCAGGTCCTCCGATCCCCCCCCCCGTGTTCCGGTCCCACCCCCCCATACTTACCTAGCTCCGATGTCCCTCCCGGTGTCCGGCCGTCTGCTTCATGGGCGCCGCCATCTTGGAAAATGGCGGGCGCATGCGCAGTGCGCCCGCCGAATCTGCCAGCCGGCAGATTCGTTCCTGCACATTTTGATCGCTGTGATAAGTTCTATCACAGCGATCAAAATAAAAAAAATAGTAAATAAATCACCCCCTTTATCACCCCCATAGGTAGGGACAATAATAAAATACAGAAAATATAATTATTTTTGTTTTTCCATTAGGGTTAGGGTTAGGGGTAGGGTTAGGGGTAGGGTTAGGGGTAGGGTTGCACTTAGGGTTGCACTTAGGGTTGCACTTAGGGCTAGGGTTGCACTTAGGGTTGCACTTAGGGCTAGGGTTGCACTTAGGGTTGCACTTAGGGTTGCACTTAGGGCTAGGGTTGCACTTAGGGTTGCACTTAGGGTTGCACTTAGGGTTGCACTTAGGGCTAGGGTTGCACTTAGGGTTGCACTTAGGGTTGCACTTATGGGTGCACTTAGGGTTGCACTTAGGGCTAGGGTTGCACTTAGGGTTGCACTTAGGGTTGCACTTAGGGTTGCACTTAGGGCTAGGGTTGCACTTAGGGTTGCACTTAGGGTTGCACTTAGGGTTGCACTTAGGGTTGCACTTAGGGCTAGGGTTGCACTTAGGGTTGTACTTAGGGTTGTACTTAGGGTTGCACTTAGGGTTGCACTTAAGGTTGCACTTAGGGCTAGGGTTGCACTTAGGGCTAGGGTTGCACTTAGGGCTAGGGTTGCACTTAGGGCTAGGGTTAGAATTAGGGTTAGAATTAGGGTTAGAATTAGGGTTAGGGTTGGAATTAGGGTTAGAATTAGGCTATGTGCACACGGTGCGGATTTGGCTGCGGATCCGCAGCGGATTGGTCGCTGCGGATTCGTATCAGTTTTCCATCACCTTTACAGTACCACGTAAACCTATGGAAAACCAAATCCGCTGTGCCCATGGTGCGGAAAATACAGCGCGGAAACGCTGCATTGTATTTTCCGCAGCATGTCAATTCTTTGTGCAATTCCGCAGCGTTTTACACCTGCTCCATAATAGGAATCCGCAAGTGAAATCCACACAAAAAACACTGGAAATCTGCGGTAAATCCGCAGCTAAAGCGCAGTGCGTTTTACCTGCAGATTTTTCAAAAACTGCGGAAAAATCCACACAAATCCGCAACGTGAGCACATAGCCTTAGGGTTGGAATTAGGGGTAAGACTAGGGTTAGGGGTGTGTTGGGGTTACGGTTGTGGTTAGGGTTGGGATTAGAGTTAGGGGTGTGTTGGGGTTAGTGTTGGAGTTAGAATTGAGGGGTTTCCACTTTTTAGGCACATCAGGGGGTCTCCAAACGCGACACGGCGCCACCATTGATTCCAGCCAATCTTGCGTTGAAAAAGTAAAATGGTGCTCTCTCCCTTCCGAGCCCCGACGTGTGCCCAAACGGTGCTTTACCCCCACATATGGGGTACCAGCGTACTCAGGAGAAACTGATCAACAACTTTTGGGGTCCAATTTCTCCTGTAACCCTTGGGAAAATAAAAAATTGCGGGCTAAAAAATTATTTTTGAGGAAAGAAAAATGATTTTTTATTTTCACGGCTCTGCGTTATAAACTTCTGTAAAGCACTTGGGGGTTCAAAGTGCTCACCACACATCTAGATAAGTTCCCTTGGGGGTTTAGTTTCCAAAATGGGATCACTTGTGGGGAGGTTCTACTGTTTAGGCACATCAGGGGCTCTGCAAACGCAACGTGATGCCCGCAGAGCATTCCATCAAAGTCTGCATTTCAAAATGTCACTACTTCACTTCCAAGCCCCGGCATGTGCCCAAACAGTGGTTTACCCCCACATATGGGGTATCAGCATACTCAGGAGAAACTGCACAACAACTCTTGGGGTCAAATTTCTCCTGTTACCCTTGGGAAAATAAAAAAATCAGGGCTAAAAAAAATTTTTTGAGGAAAGAAAACGTATTTATTATTTTCACGGCTCTGCGTTATAAACTTCTGTGAAGCACTTAGGGGTTCAAAGTGCTCACCACACATCTAGATAAGTTCATTTGGGGGTCTAGTTTCCAAAATGGGGTCACTTGTGGTGGGTTTCTACTGTTTAGGCACATCAGGGGCTCTGCAAACGCAACGTGACGCCCGCAGAGCATTCCATCAAAGTCTGCATTTCAAAACGTCACTACTTCCCTTCCGAACCCCGACGTGTGCCCAAACAGTGGTTTACCCCCACATATGGGGTATCAGCGTACTCAGGAGAAACTGGACAACAACTATTGGGGTCAAATTTCCCCTGTTACCCTTGGGAAAATAAAAAATTCAGGGCTAAAATAAATTTTTTGAGAAAAGAAAAATTATTTTTTATTTTCATGGCTCTGCGTTATAAACTTCTGTGAAGCACTTGGGGGTTCAAAGTGCTCACCACACATCTAGATTAGTTCCTTGGGAGGTCTAGTTTCCAAAATGGGGTCACTTATGGGGAAGCTCCAATGTTTAGGCACACAGGGGCTCTCCAAACGCGACATGGTGTCCGCTAATGATTGGAGCTAATTTTCCATTCAAAAAGACAAATGGCGTGCCTTCCTTTCCAAGCCCTGCCGTGCACCCAAACAGTGGTTTACCCCCACATATGGGGTATCATCGTACTCAGGACAAACTGGACAACAACATTTGGGGTCCAATTTCTCCTGTTACCCTTGGGAAAATAAAAAATTCTGGGCTAAAAATCATTTTTGAGGAAAGAAAAATTATTTTTTATTTTCACGGCTCTGCGTTATAAACTTCTGTGAAGCACTTGTTGGTTTAAAGTGCTCACTATGCATCTAGATAAGTTCCTTGGGGGGTCTAGTTTCCAAAATGGGGTCACTTGTGGGGGAGCTCCAATGTTTAGGCACACAGGGGCTCTCCAAACGCGACATGGTGTCCGCTAACGATTGGAGCTACTTTTCCATTCAAAAAGTCAAATGGCGCGCCTTCCCTTCCGAGCCTTGCCATGCGCCCAAACAGTGGTTTACCCCACATATGAGGTATCGGCGTACTCAGGAGAAATTGCCCAACAAATTTTAGGATCCATTTTATCCTGTTGCCCATGTGAAAATTAAAAAATTGAGGCTAAAATAATTTTTTTGTGAAAAAAAAGTACTTTTTCATTTTTACGGATCAATTTGTGAAGCACCTGGGGGTTTAAAGTGCTCACTATGCATCTAGATAAGTTCCTTGGGGGGGTCTCCTTTCCAAAATGGGGTCACTTGTGGGGAAGCTCCAATGTTTAGGCACACAGGGGCTCTCCAAACGCGACATGGTGTCCGCTAACGATGGAGATAATTTTTCATTCAAAAAGTCAAATGGTGCTCCTTCCCTTCCGAGACTTACCATGTGCCCAAACAGTGGTTTACCCCCACATGTGAGGTATCAGTGTACTCAGGAGAAATTGCCCAACAAATTTTAGGATCCATTTTATCCTGTTGCCCATGTGAAAATTAAAAAATTGAGGCTAAAATAATTTTTTTGTGAAAAAAAAGTACTTTTTCATTTTTACGGATCAATTTGTGAAGCACCTGGGGGTTTAAAGTGCTCACTATGCATCTAGATAAGTTCCTTGGGGCGTCTAGTTTCCAAAATGGGGTCACTTGTGGGGGAGCTCCAATGTTTAGGCACACGGGGGCTCTCCAAACGCGACATGGTGTCCGCTAAAGATTGGAGCCAATTTTTCATTCAAAAAGTCAAATGGCGCTCCTTCCCTTCCGAGTTCTGCCGTGCGCCCAAACAGTGGTTTACCCCCACATATGAGGTATCAGCGTACTCAGAACAAATTGGACAACAACTTTCGTGGTCCAGTTTCTCCTTTTACCCTTGGGAAAATAAAAAAATTGTTGCTAAAAGATCATTTTTGTGACTAAAAAGTTAAATGTTCATTTTTTCCTTCCATGTTGCTTCTGCTGCTGTGAAACACCTGAAGGGTTAATAAACTTCTTGAATGTGGTTTTGAGCACCTTGAGGGGTGCAGTTTTTAGAATGGTGTCACTTTTGGGTATTTTCAGTCATATAGATCCCTCAAATTGACTTCAAATGTGAGGTGGTCCCTAAAAAAATGGTTTTGTAAATTTTGTTGTAAAAATGAGAAATCACTGGTCAAATTTTAACCCTTATAACTTCCTAGCAAAAAAAAATGTTGTTTCCAAAATTGTGCTGATGTAAAGTAGACATGTGGGAAATGTTATTTATTAACTATTTTGTGTCACATAACTCTCTGGTTTAACAGAATAAAAATTCAAAATGTGAAAATAGCGAAATTTTCAAAATTTTCCCCAAGTTTCCATTTTTTTCACAAATAAACGCAGAAGTTATCGACCTAAATTTACCACTAACATGAAGCCCAATATGTCACGAAAAAACAGTCTCAGAATCGCTAGGATCCGTTGAAGAGTTCCCGAGTTATTACCTCATAAAGGGACACTGGTCAGAATTGCAAAAAACGGCAAGGTCATTAAGGCCAAAATAGGCTGGGTCATGAAGGGGTTAATATTGCCCTTTCTGCTTGTGTGCCACTCCTGACTCCTGTGTGTGCCATCTCTCACTCAGTGGGCCATAGAAAGCCTATTTATTTTTTTGCTTGATTTGGGTTCTAAAATGTACCTGAAAAAAAAACACTACATCAATCAGTGGGAGAAAAATATTGGCCTCAGTCAGGGCTTGTGTGCCACTCCTGACTCCTGTGTGTGCCATCTCTCACTCAGTGGGCCATAGAAAGCCTATTAATTTTTTTGCTTGATTTGGGTTCTAAAATCTACCTGAAAAAAAAACACTACATCAATCAGTGGGAGATTAATATTGCCCTTTCTGCTTGTGTGCTACTCCTGACTCCTGTGTGTGCCATCTCTCACTCAGTGGGCCATAGAAAGCCTATTTATTTTTTATTATTTTGTTTCTAAAGTCTCCCTGAAAAAGAAAAAAAAAATAAAACAGTGGGAGATTAATATTGCCCTTTCTGCTTGTGCGCCACTCCTGACTCCTGTGTGTGCCATCTCTCACTCAGTGGGCCATAGAAAGCCTATTTATTTTTTATTATTTTGTTTCTAAAGTCTCCCTGAAAAAGAAAAAAACAATAAAACAGTGGGAGATTAATATTGCCCTTTCTGCTTGTGTGCCACTCCTGACTCCTGTGTGTGCCATCTCTCACTCAGTGGGCCATAGAAAGCCTATTTATTTTTTATTATTTTGTTTCTAAAGTCTCCCTGAAAAAGAAAAAAAAAAGAAAACAGTGGGAGATTATTTTTGCCCTTTCTGCTTGTGTGCCACTCCTGACTCCTGTGTGTGCCATCTCTCACTCAGTGGGCCATAGAAAGCCTATTTATTTTTTATTATTTTGTTTCTAAAGTCTCCCTGAAAAAGAAAAAAAAAAGAAAACAGTGGGAGATTAATATTGCCCTTTCTGCTTGTGTGCCACTCCTGACTCCTGTGTGTGCCATCTCTCACTCAGTGGGCCATAGAAAGCCTATTAATTTTTTTGCTTGATTTGGGTTCTAAAATCTACCTGAAAAAAAAACACTACATCAATCAGTGGGAGATTAATATTGCCCTTTCTGCTTGTGTGCCACTCCTGACTCCTGTGTGTGCCATCTCTCACTCAGTGGGCCATAGAAAGCCTATTTATTTTTTATTATTTTGTTTCTAAAGTCTCCCTGAAAAAGAAAAGAAAAAAAAAACAGTGGGAGATTAATATTGACATTTGTGCTTGAGTGACAGTCCTGCGTGTGTGGCATCTCTGTGATTTGGTGCCACAGAAAACAGAGTGTGTAACATTGTGCCTGATTTTCCTTGTGGTCTCACCAACCTGTTAAGGGATATTGAAATCATACTGAAGTTATAGCTCACCGTGTAAGTTGTTTGACAGCAACAAATAAAGTTACTTTGGTTAAGTTTTTAAAACAATGAGGAAGTCTGGTGCAAGAGGTCGTCGTGGCCGTGGGCGTTCATTGTCAGCTGGTAATGATGGTAGTGGTAGTGGAGCATCAGGTGGTCGTGGGGATAAAAATATTCCATCTAAGTCTGGAGCTGTGGAGCCAGTTTCGTCGTCTGGCTACACAAGGCTTCGAACGCTCTCTTTTCTGGGAGTAGGAAAACCGCTTTTAAAGGCGGAGCAGCAACAGCAAGTTTTGGCTTACATTGAGGACTCCGCCTCTAGCTCTTTTGCCTTTTCTTCTGAAACTGGTAAATGTAAAAGCAGCGCGTCGCTTGTGGATGTTCACGGTCAGGGACAAGTCGCTTCCTTGTCCTCTTCAGCAAAAACTACAACAAGAGAGAAGGATGCAGCAGGCGACACAACGGGTTACTCCATGGAGCTCTTTCACATACCGTCCCAGGCTTAGAAAGTGAAACACTTAACAGGCCATGCCCATTACAAGTAGATTCTGACGTGGAGTGCACTGATGCACAGCCACAGCCAGAGTACTATGCTGCTCCTTTGACTCAGACCACCACATTGCTCTCTCAGGGTACTGATCCACAATCAGACCCTGATGAGACTATGTTGCCCTGCCACGAACGCTATACCACCGACCGACACAGTGACACAGACGAAGTTGCACACGAGCTCGAAGAGGAGGTAATAGATGACCCAGTTGTTGACCCCGATTGGCAGCCATTGGGGGAACAGGGTGCAGGCGGCAGTAGTTCAGAAGCGGAGGTGGAGGAGGGGCCGCAGCAGGCATCAACATCGCAACAGGTTCCATCTACCGGGCCCGTATCTGGCCCAAAACGCGTGTCAAAGCCAAAACCTGTTGGAGGACAGCGTGGCCATCTGGTTAAAGCTCAGTCTGCAATCCCTGAAAAGGGATCCGATGCTAGGAAGAGTGCAGTCTGGCATTTTTTTAAACAACATCCAATTGATCAGCGCAAAGTCATCTGTCAAAAATGTTCAACTAGCTTAAGCAGAGGTCAGAATCTGAAAAGTCTAAATACTAGTTGCATGCATAGACACTTAACCACCATGCATTTTCAAGCCTGGACTAACTACCAAACGTCCCTTAAGGTTGTAGCACCCTCGGCCAATGAAGCTAGTCAGCAACGCAACATCCCTTCCGTCACTGTAAGGCCACCATTTTCCGCACCACCGGCAGTATCTGTGCAGGTTTCTTTGCCAGCCAAAAGCAGTCAGGGTCAGGGAATCACCAGTTTTGTAGGAGGAAATATTGCATCTAGGGCACCGGCGGAAACAATACCGTCTCCAACCGTCTCTCAGTCTGCCATGTCCACCGGCACACACGAAAGTTCCACGATCTCCAGCTCTCCAGTCCAGCTCACCCTACATGAGACTCTGGTTAGAAAAAGGAAGTACTTATCCTCGCATCCGCGTACACAGGGTTTTAACGCCCACATAGCTAGACTAATCTCATTAGAGATGATGCCCTACCGGTTAGTTGAAAGCGAAGCTTTCAAAGCCCTGATGGAGTACGCTGAACCACGATATGAGCTACCCAGTCGACACTTTTTTTCCAGAAAAGCCATCCCAGCCCTGCACCAGCATGTTAAACAGCGCATCATCCATGCACTCAGGCAATCTGTGAGTACAAAGGTGCACCTGACTACAGATGCATGGACCAGTAGGCATGGCCAGGGACGTTATGTGTCCATCACGGCACACTGGGTGAATGTGGTGGATGCAGGGTCCACAGGGGACATCAATTTCGGGACAGTTGTGCCTAGCCCACGGTCTAGGAAACAGTTGGCTGTAGGCGTTCGCACCCCCTCCTCCTCCTCGTCCTCCTGCAGAAGCTACAGCTCTTCCACAGACCGCAGTCGGCCAACCACTCCATCGGCAGATGACACTGTTGCACACCAGTTGTCCCATTATGGGCCAGCTACTGGCAAGCGTCAGCAGGCTGTATTGGCTATGAAGTGTTTGGGCGACAACAGACACACCGCGGAAGTTCTGTCCGAGTTCTTGCAACAAGAAACGCAGTCGTGGCTGGGCACAGTAGATCTTGAGGCAGGCAAGGTAGTGAGTGATAACGGAAGGAATTTCATGGCTGCCATCTCCCTTTCCCAACTGAAACACATTCCTTGCCTGGCTCACACCTTAAACCTGGTGGTGCAGTGCTTATTGAAAACTTATCCTGGTTTCTCCGACCTGCTCCTCAAAGTGCGTGGACTTTGCTCACATATCCGACGTTCGCCTGTACACTCCAGCCGTATGCAGACCTATCAGCGGTCTTTGAACCTTCCCCAGCATTGCCTAATCATAGACGTTGCAACAAGGTGGAACTCAACACTGCACATGCTTCAGAGACTGTGCCAACAGAGGCGGGCTGTTATGTTTTTGTGGGAGGATACACATACACGGGCAGGCAGTAGGATGGCAGACATGGAGTTGTCAGGTGTGCAGTGGTCGAAGATACAAGACATGTGTCAAGTCCTTCAGTGTTTTGAGGAATGCACACGGCTGGTTAGTGCAGACAACGCCATAATAAGCATGAGCATCCCCCTAATGCGTCTGCTGATGCAAAGTTTGACGCACATAAAGGATCAGGCGTCTGCACCAGAGGAAGAGGAAAGCCTTGATGACAGTCAGCCATTGTCTGGTCAGGGCAGTGTACAGGACGAGGTAGCGGGCGAAGAGGAGGTGGAGGACGAGGAGGATGATGGGGATGAGTATATTTTGAATGCGGAAGCTTTCCCGGGGGCACTGGAAATTGGTTGCGTGGCAAGGCCGGGTTCTGGTTTTTTGAGGGACACAAGTGACGTAGATTTGCCTGAAACTGCCCCTCAACCAATCACAACCGGAGATTTGACAACTGGAACTTTGGCCCACATGGCGGATTATGCCTTACGTATCCTAAAAAGGGACACACGCATTACGAAAATGATGAACGATGACGATTACTGGTTGGCCTGCCTCCTTGATCCACGCTATAAAGGCAAATTGCAAAATATTATGCCACATGAGAACTTGGAACTAATATTAGCAACCAAACAATCAACTCTTGTTGACCGTTTGCTTCAGGCATTCCCAGCACACAGCGCACGTGATCGTTCTCACACGAGCTCCAGGGGGCAGCAGACTAGGAGTGTTAGGGGTGCACACATCAGAAGTGGCGTTGGACAGAGGGGTTTTCTGACCAGGTTGTGGAGTGATTTTGCTATGACCACAGACAGGACAGGTACTGCTGCATCAATTGAAAGTGACAGGCGACAACATTTGTCCAGTATGGTTACTAACTATTTTTCATCCCTTATCGATGTTATCCCTCAACCGTCATTCCCATTTGATTACTGGGCATCAAAATTAGACACCTGGCCAGAATTGGCAGAATATGCATTGCAGGAGCTTGCTTGCCCGGCAGCAAGTGTCCTATCAGAAAGAGTATTCAGTGCTGCAGGTTCAATATTAACCGAAAAAAGGACTCGTCTGGCTACCCAAAATGTTGACGATCTAACATTCATTAAAATGAACCACAACTGGATTTCGAAATCTTTTGCCCCACCTTGCCCGGGCGACACCTAGCTTTCCTATGAAAAGCTCTTGCCTGTGGACTACTGTGAATTACTTTTCTAATGTCTAATTTTCTGCAGCTGATTGTCCAGCATACGACATGTTTACACCTCCCTAAATGGCTAAACTCCCCACACGGGGCCGTGGTATCGCGACTTGGCGCAAGCACCCGTGAGACTGCTGTTTGTCTAAAGAGGTGGGTGTGCTCGCTTTTCGTCGACGGCATTGCTACTGGGTCCCTCATAGTACAATAAAGTGTCTCTGGCGGTGGTGGTGCGCACCCAACGTCAGACACACTGTTGTAACATGAGGGGCCCTGGGCCTGTACCGCCGGCCACAAGAGAGTTCACCCACCCCCAGGTCAAACATTGCTCTACCACTTCCACAGTTATCTCTCACACTTCCACCAATGTTTAGTCTATGCGCTGACATCCTTCCATACCTGCCACTGACAATACCATTGTGTTGACATGTATGATGGTTCTTAACATAGTCAGGGGCAGTGTCCTCTATTTACCACAGTAAATACTTTGCGCTAAATTAGTAGGTCTGAAACAACACAGAGGATCCCACCCCTGAACCTAATGATTGCACCCTTTAGTGTTTTTGTTTTGTTTTAATGCGAGACATTCACATTTATTTGTTGTTTTTTGACTACTAACTGGCAGACACTCATATTACAATCGGCCTCCGTTGACCAGACCACTGCTGCACGTGTACCCCTGGAACCAATTATAAAGTGCCTACAGCCAGCCCATTTTATAATGTTAGGCCTTCGAAGCCTGTCTGCGGTCCCTCCTTCCACTAGGCCTCCACTCACCTGACCACTGCTGCCCGTGTACCCCTGGAACCAATTATAAAGTGCCTACAGCCAGCCCATTTTAGTATGTTAGGCCTTCGAAGCCTGTCTGCGGTCCCTCCTTCCACTAGGCCTCCACTGACCTGACCACTGCTGCCCGTGTACCCCTGGAAATTATGTTACAGTGCCTACAGCCAGCCCATTTTATTATGTTAGGCCTTCGAAGCCTGTCTGCGGTCCCTCCTTCCACTAGGCCTCCACTGACCTGACCACTGCTGCCCGTGTACCCCTGGAAACTATGTTACAGTGCCTACAGCCAGCCCATTTTATTATGTTAGGCCTTCGAAGCCTGTCTGCGGTCCCTCCTTCCACTAGGCCTCCACTGACCAGACCACTGCTGCCCGTGTACCCCTGGAACCAATTATAAAGTGCCTCCAGCCAGCCCATTTTATTGTGTTAGGCCTTCGAAGCCTGTCTGCGGTCCCTCCTTCCACTAGGCCTCCACTGACCTGACCACTGCTGCCCGTGTACCCCTGGAACCAATTATAAAGTGCCTCCAGCCAGCCCATTTTATTGTGTTAGGCCTTCGAAGCCTGTCTGCGGTCCCTCCTTCCACTAGGCCTCCACTGACCTGACCACTGCTGCCCGTGTACCCCTGGAAACTATGTTACAGTGCCTACAGCCAGCCCATTTTATTATGTTAGGCCTTCGAAGCCTGTCTGCGGTCCCTCCTTCCACTAGGCCTCCACTGACCAGACCACTGCTGCCCGTGTACCCCTGGAACCAATTATAAAGTGCCTCCAGCCAGCCCATTTTATTGTGTTAGGCCTTCGAAGCCTGTCTGCGGTCCCTCCTTCCACTAGGCCTCCACTGACCAGACCACTGCTGCCCGTGTACCCCTGGAACCAATTATAAAGTGCCTCCAGCCAGCCCATTTTATTGTGTTAGGCCTTCGAAGCCTGTCTGCGGTCCCTCCTTCCACTAGGACTCCACTGACCAGACCACTGCTGCCCGTGTACCCCTGGAACCAATTATAAAGTGCCTCCAGCCAGCCCATTTTATTGTGTTAGGCCTTCGAAGCCTGTCTGCGGTCCCTCCTTCCACTAGGACTCCACTGACCAGACCACTGCTGCCCGTGTACCCCTGGAACCAATTATAAAGTGCATAGAGCCTATTTTTTAATTTTATTTAATATTAATAAAGCCAGGATGGACTACGATGTACCACGCTATGAGCTACCCAGTAGACAATTCTTTTGCGAGAAAAGCCATCCCACCCCTCCACCAGCATGTTAAAGACCGCATTGTCCTTGCATTCTGTCAATCTGTGAGTCCAAAGGTACACCTGACAACAGACACATGGACCTGTAGGCATGGCCACGGAAGGTTACGTGTCCTTTGTGGCTCAATGGGTTAATGTATTGGATGCATGGTCCACACAGGGGACAGCCTGCTAAGTCTGTCTGCAGTCCCTAATTCAAGTTGTCCTCAACTGAAGAAAGCTGAGCTTCTACCTTCTGGCTCTGATTAACCCCTCCCCAACATCTGACGTTATAGTACGTCAGATGTCGGGTCCCCTGCTTTGATGTGCGCTCCGGCGGTGAGCACACATCAAAGTCGCGACATGTCAGCTGTTTTTTACAGCTGACATGTGCGCGCAATAGCGGCGGGTGAAATCGCGATCACCCGCCGCTATTAACTAGTTAAATGCCGCTGTCAAACGCAGACAGCGGCATTTAACTACCGCATCCGGCCGTGCGGCCGGATATGAGCGCATCGCCGACCCCCGTCACATGATCGGGGGTCGGCGATGCTTGTACATTGTAACCATAGAGGTCCTGGAGACCTCCATGGTTACTGATCGCCGGTGGCTGTGAGCGCCACCCTGTGGTCGGCGCTCACAGCACACCGGCATTTCTGCTGTGTAGCAGCGATCTTATGATGGCTGCTGCATAGTAGAGCCGATCGCGTTGTGCCTGCTTCTAGCCTCCCATGGAGGCTATAGAAGCATGGCAAAAGTAAAAAAAAAAAGTAAAAAAAAAATGTGAAAAAAATAAAAAAAATATAAAAGTTTAAATCACCCCCCTTTCGCCCCAATCAAAATAAATCAATAAAAAAAAACCCCAACCTACACATATTTGGTATCGCCGTGTTCAGAATCGCCCGATCTATCAATAAAAAAAAAGCATTAACCTGATCGCTAAACGGCGTAATGAGAAAAAAAATCGAAACGCCAGATTTACGTTTTTTTGGTCGCCATGACATTGTATTAAAATGCAATAACGGGCGATCAAAAGAACGTATCTGCACCAAAATGCTATCATTAAAAATTCTAGCTTGGCACGCAAAAAATAAGCCCTCACCTGACCCCAGATCATGAAAAATGGAGACGCTACGAGTATCGGAAAATGGCGCAAATTTGTTTTGTTTTGTTTTTTGCAAAGTTTGGAATTTTTTTTCACCACTTAGGTGAAAAATAACCTAGTCATGTTAGGTGTCTATGAACTCGTACTGACCTGGAGAATCATAATGGCAGGTCAGTTTTAGCATTTAGTGAACCTAGCAAAATAGGCAAGCAAAAAACAAGTGTGGGATTGCACTTTTTTTGCAATTTCACTGCACTTGGAATTTTTTTCCCGTTTTCTAGTACACGACATGGTAAAACCAATGATGTCGTTCAAAAGTACAACTCGTCCCGCAAAAAATAAGCCCTCACATGGCCAAATTGACGGAAAAATAAAAAAGTTATGGCTCTGGGAAGGAGGGGAGCGAAAAACGAAAACGGAAAAACAGAAAAAGCTCCGGGGGTGAAGGGGTTTACTGTTGTTTTTAAACAAATTGGTGGTTCCCTGCCTTGTGTCCCTGCCTGGTGTTGTCCTCAACTGAATAAAGCTGAGCTTCTACCTTCTGGTTCTTATTAAGCTTTTTTTTTTTTTTTTTTTTTAATTGCTGGATGGGGCCTAATACCTCTGTTTGCTGCTCCCTGGTGTTTGTCCTCAACTGAATACAGCTGAGCTTCTACCTTCTGGCTCTCATTAAGTGCTGTGTTTTTAAAAAATGGTGTTTAGGGCCTACTAACGGTGTCTGCCCCTGCCTGGTGTTGTCCTCAACTGAATAAAGCTGAGCTTCTACCTTCTGGCTCTGATTAACTGCTGTTTTTAAACAAATTGGTGGTTCCGGCCTACTAACGGTGTCTGCCCCTCCCTGGTGTTGTCCTCAACTGAATAAAGCTGAGCTTCTACCTTCTGGCTCTGATTAACTGCTGTTTTTAAACAAATTGGTGGTTCCGGCCTACTAACGGTGTCTGCCCCTGCCTGGTGTTGTCCTCAACTGAATAAAGCTGAGCTTCTACCTTCTGGCTCTGATTAACTGCTGTTTTTAAACAAATTGGTGGTTCCGGCCTACTAACGGTGTCTGCCCCTGCCTGGTGTTGTCCTCAACTGAATAAAGCTGAGCTTCTACCTTCTGGTTCTTATTAAGCTTTTTTTTTTTTTTTTTAAATTGCTGGATGGGGCCTAATACCTCTGTTTGCTGCTCCCTGGTGTTTGTCCTCAACTGAATACAGCTGAGCTTCTACCTTCTGGCTCTCATTAAGTGCTGTGTTTTTAAAAAATGGTGTTTAGGGCCTACTAACGGTGTCTGCCCCTGCCTGGTGTTGTCCTCAACTGAATAAAGCTGAGCTTCTACATTCTGGCTCTGATTAACTGCTGTTTTTAAACAAATTGGTGGTTCCGGCCTACTAACGGTGTCTGCCCCTCCCTGGTGTTGTCCTCAACTGAATAAAGCTGAGCTTCTACCTTCTGGCTCTGATTAACTGCTGTTTTTAAACAAATTGGTGGTTCCGGGCTACTAACGGTGTCTGCCCCTGCCTGGTGTTGTCCTCAACTGAATAAAGCTGAGCTTCTACCTTCTGGCTCTGATTAACTGCTGTTTTTAAACAAATTGGTGGTTCTGGCCTACTAACGGTGTCTGCCCCTCCCTGGTGTTGTCCTCAACTGAATAAAGCTGAGCTTCTACCTTCTGGCTCTGATTAAGTGCTGTGTTTTTAAAAATTGGTGGTTAGGGCCTACTAACGGTGTCTGCCCCTCCCTGGTGTTGTCCTCAACTGAATAAAGCTGAGCTTCTACCTTCTGGTTCTTATTAAGCTTTTTTTTTTTTTTTTTTTTTAATTGCTGGATGGGGCCTAATACCTCTGTTTGCTGCTCCCTGGTGTTTGTCCTCAACTGAATACAGCTGAGCTTCTACCTTCTGGCTCTCATTAAGTGCTGTGTTTTTAAAAAATGGTGTTTAGGGCCTACTAACGGTGTCTGCCCCTGCCTGGTGTTTGTCCTCAACTGAATACAGCTGAGCTTCAACCTTCTGGCTCTCATTAAGTGCTGTTTATTTAAAAAAAAAATGGTGTTTAGGGCCTACTAACGGTGTCTGCCCCTGCCTGGTGTTTGTCCTCAACTGAATACAGCTGAGCTTCTACCTTCTGGCTTTTGGCCTATAGTATCAGATATTAAACTGCATTTGGCCTACTGGTGTGGTTGGGCCCTTGAAAAAGTGTTTGCTGCTCTTGGGTTTGCTACTCCACTGAACAAAGCAATGCCGCCTGTTTAGTCCTGTTACCAATTTTGAACTGCATTTAGCCTAATTTATTCTTTGGCCCTATATCTGTTTCCTCCTCATCCTGCCCATTGCCCAGCCACTGCTAGATGAGTCTGCTGGTACATTGACCTAGACCACTACATTCCCCTTGCACTCTACACAGCCAGAATCTGACCCTGCTGAAAGTAAGGTTCCCCTTCCCGCATGTTATACCACCTTACACAGGGACAAAGAGGAAGGTGCAGATGAAAGTGCAGGTTCCTTCATCAGGTGGGGGGGGCATACTCGTTGACGACGTCACTGGCACAGGGCCCCTCAGAGTACGCAAAAGTGTCGCTGCTGGTGGGAGGCGCCCCCGCCATGCAAACACACCGCCATACTTTGAGGGGCCCTGTGCCAGTGCCAATGCGAACGAGTGGGCCCCCCCTGCTTGCTCAGGATCACAGCACTTGCAACGTTGAAATACTTACCTCTCCCTGCTCCACTGCCGTGACGTAGTCCACGTTTCCTGGGCCCATTAAAACCTTGAACCAGCCCTACCCCCAACAACTTTTGCCAAATGACCCCCAAGTTCCAATGCCCAACTATTATTATAAAGTTAATTAAGATTGACAAGCTTCAGAAACAAGAATGGATGTTTTTGGCATTAAAATGGGCACCCTAGGTGTTTTCCTGGCCCCCACTCACTGCCGACTATGCTGCCCCATTGACTTGCATTGGGTTTCGTGTTTCGGTCGATCCTGACTTTACGAGATAATCGGCCGATTGCACTCGACTCGACTTTTGAGATAGTCGGGTTTCGCAAAACCCGACTCGACCCCAAAAACGTAAAAGTCGCTCAACCCTACTTGTGAGTGTATGCCATCCGGATCTGGAGATTTATCTATTTTAATCTTATTTAGCTGGTTTCACATATCTTCTTGGGTTAGATTGGTGACCCTTAATATAGGGCTTACTTTGTCTCTCGGCATTTCACCTAGCATTTTGTTTTCCACCATGAATACTGTGGAGACGAAGGTGTTTAATATATTAGCTTTTTCCTCGTCATCTACAATCATTCTTTCCTCACAATTTTTTAAGGGGCTACACTTTCACTTTTGATTCTTTTCCTATTGATATAGTTGAAGAACAGTTTGGGATTAGTTTTACTCTCCTTAGAAATGTGCTTCTCTGTTTCCTTTTTGGCAGCTTTAATTAGTTTTTTAGATAAAGTATTTTTCACTATATAGTTTTTTAGAGCTTTAAAGGTGCCATCCTGCTTTAGTAGTTTAAATGCTTGCTTTTTACTGTTATTTGCCCCTCTTACTTTGGTTAGCCACATTGGGTTTTTCCTATTTCTTGTCCTTTTATTCCCACAAGGTATAAACTGCTTACAGTGCCTATTTAGGATTTTCTTAAACATTTCCCATTTATTATCTGTACTCTTATTTCTGAGAACACTGTCCCAGGCAACCAGATTAAGGACATCTCTAAGCTGGTCAAACTTTGCCTTCCTAAAGTTCAGTGTTTTTGTGACTCCCTGACAAGGCCCCCAAGCGAAAGACTAGTGAAACTGTACAATATTGTGATCGTTATTTCCTAGATGCCCGACTGGTTAGATTCTACACAAATTGTGAAAGATAATTTTTCTTAGTTATTAGCAGAAACCTTTTGCTTTTATGGGTTTCGCAGGTCTCTGTTTCCCAGTTAATATCCGGGTAGCTAAAGTCCCCCATAACAAGGACCTCATTGTGTGTTGCAGCTTCATCTACTGTATCTGCCTTACTAGCAGACTTTCTACGATTTCTGTTATATTTGGGGGTTTGTAACAGGCCCCAATGAGAATTTTGTTACTATTTTTCCTTCCATGTATTTCGACCCATATGGACTCGACATCCTCATTCCCTTAGCTAATTTCCTCCCCTAAAGTGGACTTCCCCCACCTGATGAAGGAACCAGCACTTTCATCTGCACCTTCCTCTGTGTCCCCGTGTAAGGTGGTATAGTATGCGGGAAGGGGAACCTGACACAGCAGGGACACATTCTGGCTGTGTAGCATGCAAGGGGAATGTAGTGGTCTGGGTCAATGTACCAGCAGACTTATGTAGCACTGGCTGGGCAATGGGCACGCTGAGGAGGAAACACAGATATAGGCCCAAACAATAAAGTTGGCTAAATGCAGTTCAAAATTTTTAACAGGACTAACCAGGCGGCATTGCTTTGTTCAGTGGAGGACAATTGTAATGAGAGGCTGACACAGTGAGTAGGCCCAAATAAGTAAGTAGGCTAAATGCAGTTCAAAATTGTTAACAGTAGTAAACAGGCGGCACTGCTTTGTTCAGTGGAGGCAAACAGCAAGGAGCGGCAGACACCGTTAGTAGGCCCCAACCAAACTAGTAGGCCTAATGCTGTGTTATCTAAACAACTACTTAATGAGAGCCTGAAGGTTGAAGCTCAGACAAGGAAACCTGGAGGAGAACACCCAAGGAGGAGGAGAACACCCAGGAAGAGGAGAACACCCAGGAGGAGGAGAACACCCAGGAGGAGGAGAACACCCAGGAGCGGCAGACACCGTTAGTAGGCCCCAACCAAACTAGTAGGCCTAATGCTGTGTTATCTAAACAACTACTTAATGAGAGCCTGAAGGTTGAAGCTCAGACAAGGAAACCTGGAGGAGAACACCCAGGAGGAGGAGAACACCCAGGAAGAGGAGAACACCCAGGAGGAGGAGAACACCCAGGAGGAGGAGAACACCCAGGAGCGGCAGACACCGTTAGTAGGCCCCAACCAAGCTAGTAGGCCTAATGCTGTGTTATCTAAACAACTACTTAATGAGAGCCTGAAGGTTGAAGCTCAGACAAGGAAACCTGGAGGAGAACACCCAGGAGGAGGAGAACACCCAGGAGGAGGAGAACACCCAGGAGGAGGAGAACAGCAAGGAGCGGCAGACACAATTAGTAGGCCCCAACCAAACTAGTAGGCCTAATGCTGTGTTATCTAAACAACTACTTAATGAGAGCGTGAAGGTTGAAGCTCAGATAAGGAAACCTGGAGGAGAACACCCAGAAGGAGGAGAACACCCAGGAGGAGGAGAACACCCAGGAGGAGGAGAACAGCAAGCAGCGGCACACACCGTTATTAGGCCCCAACCAAACAAGTAGCCCAAATGCATTTTCCTATTTTTAAAAATAGCCCGAAAGCCTGAAGATTGAAGCTAGTCGTGTAGGAGAACAGCAAGCAGCGGCACACACCGTTATTAGGCCCCAACCAAACAAGTAGCCCAAATGCATTTTCCTATTTTTTAAAAAAGCCCGAAAGCCTGAATTGAGGACAATTTGAATTAGGGACTGCAGACAGACTTAGTAGGCTGTCCCCTGTGGACCATGCATCCACCACATTAACCCATTGCGTCGTAATGGACACGTAACCTTCCGTGGCCATGCCTACAGGTCCATGCGTCTGTTGTCAGGTGCACCTTTGTACTCACAGATTGCCAGAGTGCATGGACAATGCGGTCTTTTACATGCTGGTGGAAGGCTGGGATGGCTTTTCTCGCAAAAGAAGTGTAGACTGGGTAGCTCGTAGCATGGTACAGCGTAGTCCATCATGGCTTTATTAATATTAAATAAAATAAAAAAATTGGCTCTATGAACTTTAAAATAGGTTTCAGGGGTACACGGGCAGCATTGGTGTGGTCAGCGGAGGACGATTGCAAGGAGGGACCTCAGACAGACTTACTAGGCATAAAATAATAAAATAGGCTCTATGCAGTTTTAAATAGGTTACATGGTTACACAGGCAGCATTGGTGTGGTCAGAGGAGGACGATTGCAAGGAGGGACCGCAGACAGACTTACTAGGCCTAAAATAAAAAAGCAGGCTCTATGCAGTTTTAAATAGATTACATGGGTACACAGGCAGCATTGGTGTGGTCAGCGGAGGACGATTGCAAGGAGGGACCGCAGACAGACTTACTAGGCCTAAAATAAAAAAGCAGGCTTTATGCAGTTTTAAATAGGTTACATGGGTACACAGGCAGCATTGGTGTGGTCAGCGGAGGACGATTGCAAGGAGGGACCGCAGACAGACTTACTAGGCCTAAAATAAAAAAGCAGGCTCTATGCAGTTTTAAATAGGTTACATGGGTACACAGGCAGCATTGGTGTGGTCAGCGGAGGACGATTGCAAGGAGGGACCGCAGACAGACTTACTAGGCCTAAAATAATAAAATAGGCTCTATGCAGTTTTAAATAGGTTACATGGTTACACAGGCAGCATTGGTGTGGTCAGCGGAGGACGATTGCAAGGAGGGACCGCAGACAGACTTACTAGGCCTAAAATAAAAAAGCAGGCTCTATGCAGTTTTAAATAGGTTACATGGTTACATAGGCAGCATTGGTGTGGTCAGCGGAGGGCGATTGCAAGGAGGGACCGCAGACAGACTTACTAGGCCTAAAATAATAAAATAGGCTCAATGCAGTTTTAAATAGGTTACATGGGTACACAGGCAGCATTGGTGTGGTCAGCGGAGGACGATTGGAAGGAGTGTCTGACACAGTTAGTACTCCCAAAAAATAAATAGATGTTAATGTCTCGCAAAACAACAAAACAAAAAAACAAAAGTGTGGCATACTTAGGTACAGGGGTGGGCTCCTCTGCTGAGTTTCAGACATAGTAATTTGGCACTAAGTATTTACTGGTGTCTATGTAGGACACTGACCCTGACTATTTTAACTAGCATCATACATCTCAACAAATTGGTATTGTCAGTGCCAGGCATTGAAGGATGTCAGCGCATAAACTAAACATTGTTGGAGCTGTGAGAGATAATTTTGCATGTGGTAGAGCACAGTTTGAGCTGGGGGGGGGAACTCTCTTGTGGCCGGCGGTACAGGCCCAGGGCCCCTCATGTTACAACGGTGTGTCTGACGTTGGTTGCGCGCCACCACCGCCAGAGACAATTTATTGTACTATGAGGGACCCAGTGGCAGTGCCGTCGACCAAAAGTGGGCACACCCACCTCTTCAGACAAACGGCACTCTAACGGGTGCTTGCGCCAAGTGGCGAGACCACGGCCCCGTGGGGGGAGTTTTCCCATTTTGGGAGGTGTAAACATGTCGTATGCTGGACAAACAGCTGCTGCAAATTAAGAGATTGGAACACTCAGTAAGACCAGTCCACAAGCAAGACCTTTTTATAGGAAAGCTAGGTGTCAGCCGGGAAAGGTGGGGCAAAATAATTTGAAATCCAGGAGTGGTTCATTTTAATGAAGGTGAGATCATCCACATTTTGGGTAGCCAGACGAGTCCTTTTTTCGGTTAATATTGAACCAGCAGCACTGAATACTCTTTCTGATAGAACACTAGCTGCTGGGCAAGCAAGCTACTGCAATGCATATTCTGCCAATTCAGGCCAGGTGTCTAATTTGGATGCCCAGTAATCAAATGGGAATGATGGTTGAAGGAGAACATCGATAAGGGATGAATAATAGTTAGTAACCATACTGGACAAATGTTGTCTCCTGTCACTTTGAATACATGCTGCAGTACCTGTCCTGTCTGCGGTCATTGCGAAATCACTCAACAACCTGGTCAGAAAACCCCTCTGTCCAACGCCACTTCTGATTTGTGCACCTCTAACACCTCTACCCTGTAGCCCCCTGCAGCTCGTGTGAGAACCATCACCGGCGCTGTGTGCTGGGAATGCCTGAATCAAACGGTCTACAAGAGTTGCTTGTTTGGTTGCTAATATTTGTTTGAGGTTCTCATGTGGCATAATATTTTGCAATTTGCCTTTATAGCGAGGATCAAGGAGGCAGGCCAACCAGTAATCGTCATCGGTCATCATTTTAATAATGCGTGGGTCCCTTTTGAGGATACGTAAGGCATAATCCGCCATGTGGGCCAAAGTTCCAGTTGTCAAATCTGCGGTTGTGCTGGTTTGAGGGGCAGTTACAGGCAAATCTACGTCACTTGTCTCCCTCAAAAAACCTGAACCCGGCCTTGCCATGCCACCTATTTCCATTGGCCCCGGAGAAGCTTCCTCATTTAAAAAATACTCATCCCCATCATCCTCCTCGTCCTCCTCCTCTTCGCCCGCTACCTCGTCCTGTAGACTGCCCTGACCAGACAATGGCTGACTGTCATCAAGGCTTTCCTCTTCCTCGGCTGCAGACGCCTGCTCCTTTATGTGCGTCAAACTTTGCATCAGCAGACGCATTAGGGGGATGCTCATGCTTATTACGGTGTTGTCTGCACTAACCAGTCGTGTGCATTCCTCAAAACACTGAAGGACTTGACACAGGTCTTGTACCTAGTGTTGAGCGATACCTTCCGATATCGGAAAGTATCGGTATCGGAAAGTATCGGCCGATACCGTCAAAGTATCGGATCTAATCCGATACCGATACCCGATCCCAATGCAAGTCAATGGGATGAAAATATCGGAATTAAAATAAACCCTTTCTTTCCTTGTAGGTTAATTCTACATGAAGGAAAACAACTAAGAATAATGTAGGATGTATTGGGGGAGGTGGCGGAGACATTAAAGGCACAGAGGTTTAGCCCAATCAAATAGAATAGCATGATTTTTATTTTTTTTATGACGTTCGGCGTTAGAAAGATTTTGACTATGTTATTTTTTTTTATTATTATTTTGTCAGATATTGATGTTTCACTACTTCCACGCCCTTCACCTTCTTTTTTACTTCTCCCACACTTTCTTCTTCATTATCCTCATCATCAGCTTCTTTGACATCAACTTCTTCACCTTATTCATCTTCTTCTTCATCTTCTACCTATTATTTTTTTTGTTACATTGTTCATATTCTTTTTATTTTACTATTATCTTCTTCATATTCAACTTCATCATATTCTTATTTGTGACAGGCATTCCCGTAGTTGTTATCTATAAATTTTTGAAGATTACACCTTCCGTTCTGCCTGTCACAAAACAGTTACATTTGTCCGCGTTCAGTTTGGCCTGCAGCATCAGGCTTTATCCAGGGGCACCACGAGGAGGAACGGACTCACCCCCATACACTGCTTAGTCTTCTTCTGCTTATAATTTAGATAATATCTTTTGCTCTGATATTTAGTCTTATGCTTAATGTTCTTCTGCTCTTTGTTCTGCAGCCTCTTGTTCTTCTGCTTCTCGGTCTTCCAGGTCGTCGTCGTCTCCAGGGTCGTCGTCTCCGGGGTCGTCGTCATCGGGGTGGTCTTCAGGGTCATCGTCTCCAGGGTCGTCGTCATCTCAGTGGTTGTCGTCTCTGGTGTCGTCGTCATCTTAGGGGTGGTCTTCCAGGTCGTCGTCTTTAGGGTCTTGAACTTGGAAATGTAGCAGAAGGTACAAGTAGGCTGAGAAAATGCCGAGAAACAGCTGATGGAACTGGAACTCGGATGGCTACCCGAAGAGCCAATGGAACTACCGAGGACCAGCTGACGTTACTGGAACCCGGTTACTAAGCAGGAGGTACCCGTGCTGAAAGCACTACCAAGGACCACCTGACGTTGGTGGAACTCAGATACCCAGAGGGAGGCATCTAAGCCAAAGGCTCTGCCCGGAAACAACTGACGGTGCTGGAACCAGGATGGGGACCTATTCAAGCTTGTCTTCCTAGAGCCCCAACTAGCGGTGTTGGAGCAAAGGGTCAGCAGGGGGAGCAGAGTGTAGGCCGAAGCCTGCACTGGAGGCATTTGTAGGTCTGTTGTGTCTGCATGGCATTTGCAGGACACGTTGCCGGCTACACAGCAGGGGAACAGCTGGCGGTGCTGAACCCCACTGACACATTGGCTGGTGTTTTTCTCTGTGCAGCTAGCAGTACCGGGCCCCAACTGGCGGTGTTAGAGCCCAGGGTCAGCAGGAGGAGAGGGAGCAGAGTGTAGGCCGAAGCCTAATTGAACCAATTTTAAAGGTAACCTTTAACCCCCCCTCAGGTGTTACAAACTAGAAGAACCACGCCTTATGCAGAAGTAGTGCTGCACAAGTCAAAGGTTGCTCTTTGAATTTTGTTCCTTGCACAAGCTGAATGAAACACGTACAACATTTTGGCCCTTATAGAGTCAATCTGTCTTGGAGGCGGGAGTTCCCTTCGTAATGAGACGCAGCACAGCTGGCAAAAATACCACCTTGGTGCTTGGCGCGGCCTCCTGAGCATCGCATTTTGCTGTACAGGAGTCTGCGTTGTTGCGTTATCCCTTGGCCATGCGCTGCCCGTCTTCTGACATAATTTCATGTCGGCTAGTGCGGTTCACGATGCCCATGAATCCCAGCCCCGCAGTGTCTTTACAGTGTTTCACACTGCGGGGCTGGGATTCATGGCCTGGCGCAGTACATAGGTTCGCCTCTCGCTCGTGTCCTTACACCTGCTTCAGACTGTGCGGCGCCAGCTGATCCCTTATGGCATGCCACGGCCATGAGGCCGCACAGTGTGAAGAAGGCGGAAGGAGATAAGTGCCAGGCGAAGATAGGCACTGCTCATGCCCATCAATCACACCCTCGCAGTCAAAATAAATTAGACACCGAGGGGCGTTGTGTCAGGCAGGGCTGCCGCAGAGGCGCAGCCAGCCAAACAATGATGTGAGAAGACGGGCAGCACTACCAAGGGGGTTGCTGCGTGTCATTACAAAGGAAAGTCACACCTCAGGGACGTTTTAATGGTCTCAGGGGACACATTGTAGACGTGTTCCGTTCCACGTGTGCAAGGAGAATAAGTTTATGAGCCACCTTGCACACATGCAGCATTACTGCTGTACAAGGTGGCTGTAAAACACACAAACACCTGGGGGAGGGGGGACAGGTTCCCTTCAATTTCAGTTCTTGTGTCTGCGTGGCTTTTGCAGGACACGATGCCGGCTACACAGCAGGGGAACAGCTGGCGGTGCTGAACCCCACTGACACATTGGCTGGTGTTTTTCTCTGTGCAGCTAGCAGTACCGGGCACCAACTGGCGGTGTTAGAGCCCAGGGTCAGCAGGAGGAGGAGAGGGAGCAGAGTGTAGGCCGAAGCCTACACTGGCGGCAGCTTTGTGTCTGCGTGGCTGTTGCAGGACACGTTGCCGGCTACACAGCAGGGGAACAGCTGGCGGTGCTGAACCCCACTGACACATTGGCGAGGTGTTTTTCTCTGTGCAGCCAGCACTTCGGGGCACCAACTGGCGGTGTTAGAGCCCAGGATCTGCAGGGGGAGCAGAGTGTAGGCCGAAGCCTAATTGAACCAATTTTAAAGGTAACCTTTAACCCCCCCTCAGGGGTTACAAACTAGAAGAGCCACGCCTTATGCAGCAGTAGTGCTGCACAAGTCAAAGGTTGCTCTTTTAATTTTTCTCCTTGCACACGCTGAATGAAACACGTATAACATTTAGCCCTTTATACAGTCAAACTGTGTTGGAGGCGAGAGTTCCCTTCGTAATGAGACGCAGCACAGATGTCAAAAATCCCACCTTGGTGCTGGGCGCAGCCTCCTGAGCGTTGTTATTTGCTGTACAGGAGTCTGTGCTGTCGTGTTATCCCTTGGCCTTGCGCTGTTAGTGCTGCCCATCTTCTGACATCATTTAATGTCCGCCGTTGCGGTTCGCGATGACCATGAATCCCAGCCCCGCAGTGTCTTTACATAGTTAAAACACTGCGGGGCTGGGATTCATTGCCTGGCGCAGTACATAGGTTCGCCTCTCGCTTGTGTCCTTACACCTGCTACAGACTGTGCGGCGTCAGCTGATCCCTTATCGCATGCCACGGCCATGATGCCGCACAGTCTGAAGAAGGCGGAAGGAGATGAGGGACAGGCGAACATATGCACTGCTCATGCCCATCAATCACACCCTCGCAGTCAAAATAAATAAGACACCGAGGGGCGTTGTGTGGGTCAGGGCGGCCGCAGAGGCGCAGCCAGCCAAACAATGATGCCAGAAGACGGGCAGCGCTACCAAGGGGGTTGCTGCGTGTCATTACAAAGGAAAGTCACACCTCCGGGACGGTTAAATGGTCACAGAGGACACATTTTTGTCGTGTTCAGTTCCACATGTGCAAGGAGAATAAGTTTATGAGCCACCTTGCACACATGCAGCATTACCGCTGTACAAGGTGGCTGTAAAACATACAAACGCCTGGGGAAGGGGGGACAGGTTCCCTTCAATTTCAGTTCTTGTGTCTGCATGGCTTTTGCAGGACACGATGCCGGCTACACAGCAGGGGAACAGCTGGCGTTGCTGAACCCCACTGACACATTGGCTGGTGTTTTTCTCTGTGCAGCTAGCATTACCCGGCACCAACTGGCGGTGTTAGAGCCCAGGGTCAGCAGGAGGAGAGGGAGCAGAGTGTAGGCCGAAGCCTGCACTGGCGGCAGCTTTGTGTCTGTGTGGCTTTTGCAGGACACGTTGCCGGCTACACAGCAGGGGAACAGCTGGCGGTGCTGAACCCCACTGACACATTGGCGGGTGTTTTTCTCTGTGCAGCCAGCACTTCGGGGCACCAACTGGCGGTGTTAGAGCCCAGGATCTGCAGGGGGAGCAGAGTGTAGGCCGAAGCCTAATTGAACCAATTTTAAAGGTAACCTTTAACCCCCCCTCAGGTGTTACACACTAGAAGAGCCACGCCTTATGCAGCAGTAGTGCTGCAGAAGTGAAAGGTTGCTCTTTTAATTTTGTTCCTTGCACAAGCTGAATGAAACACGTACAACATTTTGGCCCTTATACAGTCAATCTGTCTTGGAGGCAGGAGTTCCCTTCGTAATGAGACGCAGCACAGCTGGCAAAAATACTACCTTTGTGCTTGGCGCGGCCTCCTGAGCATCGCATTTTGATGTACAGGAGTCTGCGTTGTTGCGTTATCCCTTGGCCATGCGCTGCCCATCTTCTGACATCATTTCATGTCGGCTGGTGCGGTTCGCGATGCCCATGAATCCCAGCCCCGCAGTGTCTTTACAGTGTTTCACACTGCGGGGGCTGGGATTCATGGCCTGGCGCAGTACATATGTTCTCCTCTCGCTCGGGTCCTTACACCTGCTTCAGACTTTGCGGCGCCAGCTGATCCCTTATGGCATGCCACAGCCATGAGGCCGCACAGTGTGAAGAAGGCGGAAGGAGATAAGTGCCAGGCGAAGATAGGCACTACTCATGCCCATCAATCACACCCTCGCAGTCAAAATAAATTAGACACCGAGGGGCGTTGTGTCGGGCAGGGCTGCCGCAGAGGCGCAGCCAGCCGAACAATGATGTGAGAAGACGGGCAGCGCTACCAAGGGGGTTGCTGCGTGTCATTACAAAGGAAAGTCACACCTCAGGGATGTTTTAATGGTCTCAGGGGACACATTGTAGACGTGTTCCATTCCACGTGTGCAAGGAGAATAAGTTTATGAGCCACCTTGCACACATGCAGCATTACTGCTGTACAAGGTGGCTGTAAAACACACAAACACCTGGGGGAGGGGGGACAGGTTCCCTTCAATTTCAGTTCTTGTGTCTGCGTGGCTTTTGCAGGACACGATGCCGGCTACACAGCAGGGGAACAGCTGGCGGTGCTGAACCCCACTGACACATTGGCTGGTGTTTTTCTCTGTGCAGCTAGCAGTATCGGGCGCCAACTGGCTGTGTTAGAGCCCAGGGTCAGCAGGAGGAGTAGAGGGAGCAGAGTGTAGGCCGAAGCCTGCACTGGTGGCAGCTTTGTGTCTGCGTGGCTGTTGCAGGACACGATGCCGGCTACACAGCAGGGGAACAGCTGGCGGTGCTGAACCCCACTGACAGAGTGGCGTGTTGTTGTGAATTTGGTTTTTGGGCTCCCCCGGTGGTCACTGGTGGTACTGGACTTGTGTGCTTCACTTTCTCTGTTCACCTGTTTCCATCAGGATATGGGTGTATCCTATTTAGCCTTGCTGCTCAGTTATTCTAGTGCCGGCCATCAATGTAACCAGAGCCTTTCTGTTGCATGTTCCTGCTTCTAGACTACTATCAGCTAAGTTGGACTCTTAGTCCTAAGTTTGTTTTGCATTTTTGTTCCAGTTCACAGTTATGTTATTTTTCTGTAGCTGGAAGCTCTTGTGGGCCGAAATTGCCACTCCGGTGTCATGAGTTGACACATGAGTCTTAAAGTAATTTCGGGATGGTATTTTAATAGGGTTTTCAGTTGACCGTGAAGTTCCCTATTGTATCTTCTTGCTATCTAGTAAGCGGACCTCGCTTTGCTGAACCTACCTTCATACTGCGTATGTCTTTTCCTCTGAACTCACCGTCAATATATGTGGGGGGCTTCTGTCTCCTTTTTGGGGGAATTTCCCTAGAGGTAAGCCAGGTCTGTCTTTTCCTCTATTAGGGTTAGTTAGTCCTCCGGCTGGCGCTAGGCGTCTAGGGATAAAACGTAGGTACGCCACCCGGCCACTGTTAGTTGTGTGGTAGGTTTAGCTCACGGTCAGCTCGAGATTCCATCACCCAAGAGCTAGTCTGTTGTTTAAGTTCTCTGACGTTCCCTTGCCATTGGGAACCATGACAGTATGGCCGGACCAAGGGTTAAAACCGTTGGCAGAAGAAAGGAGAGAAAAAGAAGTCTGCAGATTTTTTTTTTTTTTTTTTTCTTCTGAGCTTGCTTTTTAGTTGACTCAGTTGCATTTCTGCTCTAATTGCAGCCTTTGTCTCTCTCTCTCCTTCTAATCCTTGAATGGCTCTGATCTCACCTGATTAAAATGGATCCTCAGAGTTTGAATAATCTTGCTACGAAGGTTCAAAATTTACAGGATTTTGTTATTCATGCTCCTATATCTGAACCTAGAATTCCTATACCAGAATTTTTCTCCGGGGATAGATCTCGTTTCCTGAATTTCAAAAATAATTGTAAATTATTTCTTTCCCTGAGATCTCGCTCCGCTGGAGATCCCGCACAGCAGGTTAGGATAGTAATTTCCTTGCTGCGGGGTGACCCTCAAAACTGGGCATTTGCATTGGCACCCGGGGATCCTGCGTTGCTCAATGTGGATGCGTTTTTTCTGGCTTTGGGGTTGCTTTATGAGGAACCTAACTTAGAGATTCAGGCTGAAAAAGCCTTGATGGCCCTATCTCAAGGGCAAGATGAAGCTGAAATATACTGCCAAAAATTTCGTAAATGGTCTGTGCTTACTCAGTGGAATGAGTGCGCCCTGGCGGCGAATTTCAGAGAGGGTCTCTCTGATGCCATTAAAGATGTTATGGTTGGGTTCCCTGCACCTACAGGTCTGAATGAGTCCATGACAATGGCTATTCAGATTGATCGGCGTTTGCGGGAGCGCAAACCTGTGCACCATTTGGCGGTGTCTTCTGAGAAGGCTCCAGAAAATATGCAATGTGATAGAATTCTGTCCAGAAGCGAACGGCAGAATTTTAGGCGAAAAAATGGGTTGTGCTTCTATTGTGGTGATTCAACTCATGTTATATCAGCATGCTCTAAACGTACAAAAAAGGTTGATAAGTCTATTTCAATTGGCACTTTACAGTCTAAGTTTATTCTGTCTGTGACCTTGATTTGTTCATTATCGTCAATTACCGCGGATGCCTATGTCGACTCGGGCGCCGCTTTGAGTCTAATGGATTGGTCCTTTGCCAGGCGCTGTGGGTTTGATCTAGAGCCTCTGGAAGTTCCTATACCTCTGAAGGGTATTGACTCTACACCATTGGCTAGTAATAAACCACAATACTGGACACAAGTGACTATGCGTATGAATCCAGACCATCAGGAGATGATTCGCTTCCTTGTGTTGTACAATCTACATGACGTTTTGGTGCTCGGATTACCATGGTTACAATCTCATAACCCAGTCCTTGACTGGAAAGCTATGTCTGTGTTAAGCTGGGGATGTCAGGGGGTTCATGGGGACGTACCTTTGGTTTCCATTTCATCATCTATTCCCTCTGAGATTCCGGAATTTTTGTCTGATTATCGTGATGTTTTTGAGGAGCCTAAGCTTGGTTCACTACCTCCTCACAGAGATTGCGATTGTACCATAGATCTGATTCCGGGCAGTAAATTTCCAAAGGGTCGTTTATTTAATCTATCTGTACCTGAACATGCTGATATGCGAGAATATATTAAGGAGTCCCTGGAAAAGGGACATATTCGTCCTTCTTCATCTCCCTTAGGAGCCGGTTTTTTCTTTGTATCTAAAAAAGATGGCTCTTTGAGGCCGTGTATTGATTATCGACTCTTGAATAAAATTACAGTCAAATATCAGTATCCTCTGCCACTGCTGACTGATTTGTTTGCTCGAATAAAGGGGGCTAAGTGGTTCTCTAAGATTGATCTCCGTGGGGCGTATAATTTGGTGCGAATTAAGCAGGGGGATGAGTGGAAAACCGCATTTAATACGCCCGAGGGCCATTTTGAGTATTTAGTAATGCCTTTTGGTCTTTCAAATGCCCCTTCAGTCTTTCAGTCCTTTATGCATGACATTTTCCGTGAATATTTGGATAAATTTATGATCGTGTATCTGGATGACATTTTGATTTTTTCGGATGACTGGGATTCTCATGTCCAACAGGTCAGGAGGGTTTTTCAGGTTTTGCGGGCTAATTCCTTGTGTGTGAAGGGTTCTAAGTGTATTTTTGGGGTTCAAAAGATTTCTTTTTTGGGGTACATTTTTTCCCCCTCTTCCATTGAGATGGATCCTGTCAAGGTTCGGGCTATTTGTGATTGGACGCAACCTTCTTCTCTTAAGAGCCTTCAGAAATTTTTGGGCTTTGCTAATTTTTATCGTCGATTTATAACTGGTTTTTCTGATGTTGCTAAACCTTTGACTGATTTGACCAAAAAGGGTGCTGATGTTGCTGATTGGTCCCCTGCTGCTGTGGAGGCCTTTCGGGAGCTTAAGCGCCGCTTTTCTTCCGCCCCTGTGTTGCGTCAGCCTGATGTTACTCTTCCTTTTCAGGTTGAGGTCGATGCTTCCGAGATCAGAGCTGGGGCGGTCTTGTCGCAGAAAAGTTCCGACTGCTCCGTGATGAGACCTTGTGCGTTCTTTTCTCGAAAATTTTCGCCCGCCGAGCGAAATTATGATATTGGTAATCGGGAGCTTTTGGCTATGAAGTGGGCTTTTGAGGAGTGGCGTCATTGGCTTGAGGGGGCTAGACATCAGGTGGTGGTATTGACCGATCACAAGAATTTGATTTATCTTGAGTCTGCCAGGCGCCTGAATCCTAGACAGGCGCGCTGGTCGTTGTTTTTCTCTCGGTTTAATTTTGTGGTCTCATACTTACCAGGTTCTAAAAATGTGAAGGCGGATGCCCTTTCTAGGAGTTTTGAGCCTGATTCCCCTGGTGATTCTGAACCTACAGGTATCCTTAAGGATGGGGTGATATTATCTGCTGTTTCCCCAGACCTGCGACGGGCTTTGCAGGAGTTTCAGGCGGATAGACCTGATCGTTGCCCGCCTGGTAGACTGTTTGTTCCTGATGATTGGACCAGTAGAGTCATCTCGGAGGTTCATTCTTCTGTGTTGGCAGGTCATCCCGGGATCTTTGGTACCAGGGATTTGGTGGCTAGGTCCTTCTGGTGGCCTTCCCTGTCTCGAGATGTACGAGTTTTTGTGCAGTCTTGTGATGTTTGTGCTCGGGCCAAACCTTGTTGTTCTCGGGACCGGGGGATTGTTGTTATCTTTGCCTATTCCGAAGAGGCCTTGGACTCACATCTCTATGGATTTTATTTCTGATCTCCCGGTTTCTCAGAAAATGTCTGTCATCTGGGTGGTGTGTGACCGTTTTTCAAAGATGGTCCATTTGGTGCCCTTGCCTAAGTTGCCTTCCTCATCCGAGTTGGTTCCTCTGTTTTTTCAAAATGTGGTTCGCTTGCATGGTATTCCGGAGAATATCGTTTCTGACAGGGGGACCCAGTTCGTGTCTAGATTTTGGCGGGCGTTCTGTGCTAGGATGGGCATTGATTTGTCTTTTTCGTCTGCGTTCCATCCTCAGACTAATGGCCAGACTGAGCGAACTAATCAGAACTTGGAGACTTATTTGAGGTGTTTTGTGTCTGCGGATCAGGATGACTGGGTTGCCTTTTTGCCGTTGGCGGAGTTTGCCCTCAATAATCGGGCTAGTTCTGCCACTTTGGTTTCTCCTTTCTTTTGCAATTCGGGGTTTCATCCTCGTTTTTCTTCCGGTCAGGTGGAGTCTTCGGATTGTCCTGGAGTGGATACTGTGTTGGATAGGTTGCATCGGATTTGGGGACAGGTGGTGGACAATTTGGAGTTGTCCCAGGAGAAGACTCGGCATTTTGCTAACCGCCGTCGTCGTGTTGGTCCTCGTCTTCGTGTTGGGGACTTGGTGTGGTTGTCTTCTCGTTTTGTCCCTATGAGGGTTTCTTCTCCTAAGTTTAAGCCTCGGTTCATCGGCCCGTATAAGATTTTGGAGATTCTTAACCCCGTGTCCTTTCGATTGGACCTCCCAGCATCTTTTTCTATCCATAATGTCTTCCATCGGTCATTATTGCGCAGGTATGAGGTACCGGTTGTGCCTTCCGTTGAGCCTCCCGCTCCGGTGTTGGTTGAGGGTGAATTGGAGTACGTTGTGGAGAAGATCTTGGACTCCCGTGTTTCCAGACGGAAACTTCAGTATCTGGTCAAGTGGAAGGGCTACGGTCAAGAGGATAATTCTTGGGTGACAGCCTCTGATGTTCATGCCTCTGATTTGGTCCGTGCCTTTCATAGGGCTCATCCTGATCGCCCTGGTGGTTCTTGTGAGGGTTCGGTGCCCCCTCCTTGAGGGGGGGGTACTGTTGTGAATTTGGTTTTTGGGCTCCCCCGGTGGTCACTGGTGGTACTGGACTTGTGTGCTTCACTTTCTCTGTTCACCTGTTTCCATCAGGATATGGGTGTATCCTATTTAGCCTTGCTGCTCAGTTATTCTAGTGCCGGCCATCAATGTAACCAGAGCCTTTCTGTTGCATGTTCCTGCTTCTAGACTACTATCAGCTAAGTTGGACTCTTAGTCCTAAGTTTGTTTTGCATTTTTGTTCCAGTTCACAGTTATGTTATTTTTCTGTAGCTGGAAGCTCTTGTGGGCCGAAATTGCCACTCCGGTGTCATGAGTTGACACATGAGTCTTAAAGTAATTTCGGGATGGTATTTTAATAGGGTTTTCAGTTGACCGTGAAGTTCCCTATTGTATCTTCTTGCTATCTAGTAAGCGGACCTCGCTTTGCTGAACCTACCTTCATACTGCGTATGTCTTTTCCTCTGAACTCACTGTCAATATATGTGGGGGGCTTCTGTCTCCTTTTTGGGGGAATTTCCCTAGAGGTAAGCCAGGTCTGTCTTTTCCTCTATTAGGGTTAGTTAGTCCTCCGGCTGGCGCTAGGCGTCTAGGGATAAAACGTAGGTACGCCACCCGGCCACTGTTAGTTGTGTGGTAGGTTTAGCTCACGGTCAGCTCGAGATTCCATCACCCAAGAGCTAGTCTGTTGTTTAAGTTCTCTGACGTTCCCTTGCCATTGGGAACCATGACAGCGTGTGTTTTGCTCTGTGCAGCCAGCACTTCCGGACAGCAACTAGCGGTGTTGGAGCCCGGGCTCTGCAGGTGGAGCAGAGTGTAGGCCGAAGCCTAATTGAACCGATTTCAAAGGTAACCTTTAACCCCCCCTCAGGGGTTACAAACTACAAGAGCCACAGCTTGGGCAGCAGTAATGCTGCACAAGTCAAAGGTTGCTCTTTTAATTTTGCTCCTTGCACACGCAGAAAGAAACACGTATAACATTTAGGCCCTTAAGCAGTCAAACTGTTTTGGAGGCGTGAGTTCCCTTTGTAATGAGACGCAGCACAGCTGTCAAAAATCCCACCTTGGTGCTGGGCGCAGCCTCCTGAGCGTCGTTATTTGCTGCACAGGAGTCTACGCTGTCGTGTTATCCCTTGGCCTTGCGCTGTTAGCGCTGCCCATCTTCTGACATCATTTAATGTTGGCCGGTGCGGTTCGCGATGACCATGAATCCCAGCCCCGCAGTGTCTTTACATTGTTAAAACACTTGAAAACACAAAAAAGCACAGTAAAACCAAAACCACTCTGTTGCAAAAAAATCACAGTGGACAGCAAGTGCTAGTAAAAAGATGGAAAAAACAGGGTATTTGGTTGATACGTTTTTTGCAAAAAATGTATATTAAGCCGCTGTACCAATCGCCAAGGTATACCCATATCACAGCAGTCCTAACTAATGAATGTAATCCCTATCTGATGTATTTAAAACCTGGTCATATGTACAATACCTGTATGAGCAGGATTCAGAAAAGGAATGTCCATGTGGACACGTTGGACAGAACGGCTCCTGTGCGCACAGCTCAAAAAAAGAGGGGTGGAGGCCTCCCCAGTCTTGTAGAAACAAGAAAACAATTATGTAGAACCAGAACACATGAGCTGCGCGCACAGTGAACAAGCCAGTAAAGACATGTTCACACCACCAAGAGACTTGAAAACACAAAAAAGCACAGTAAAACCAAAACCACTCTGTTGCAAAAAAATCACAGTGGACAGCAAGTGCTAGTAAAAAGATGGAAAAAACAGGGTATTTGGTTGATACGTTTTTTGCAAAAAATGTATATTAAGCCGCTGTACCAATCGCCAAGGTATACCCATATCACAGCAGTCCTAACTAATGAATGTAATCCCTATCTGATGTATTTAAAACCTGGTCATATGTACAATACCTGTATGAGCAGGATTCAGAAAAGGAATGTCCATGTGGACACGTTGGACAGAACGGCTCCTGTGCGCACAGCTCAAAAAAAGAGGGGTGGAGGCCTCCCCAGTCTTGTAGAAACAAGAAAACAATTATGTAGAACCAGAACACATGAGCTGCGCGCACAGTGAACAAGCCAGTAAAGACATGTTCACACCACCAAGAGACTTGAAAACACAAAAAAGCACAGTAAAACCAAAACCACTCTGTTGCAAAAAAATCACAGTGGACAGCAAGTGCTAGTAAAAAGATGGAAAAAACAGGGTATTTGGTTGATACGTTTTTTGCAAAAAATGTATATTAAGCCGCTGTACCAATCGCCAAGGTATACCCATATCACAGCAGTCCTAACTAATGAATGTAATCCCTATCTGATGTATTTAAAACCTGGTCATATGTACAATACCTGTATGAGCAGGATTCAGAAAAGGAATGTCCATGTGGACACGTTGGACAGAACGGCTCCTGTGCGCACAGCTCAAAAAAAGAGGGGTGGAGGCCTCCCCAGTCTTGTAGAAACAAGAAAACAATTATGTAGAACCAGAACACATGAGCTGCGCGCACAGTGAACAAGCCAGTAAAGACATGTTCACACCACCAAGAGACTTGAAAACACAAAAAAGCACAGTAAAACCAAAACCACTCTGTTGCAAAAAAATCACAGTGGACAGCAAGTGCTAGTAAAAAGATGGAAAAAACAGGGTATTTGGTTGATACGTTTTTTGCAAAAAATGTATATTAAGCCGCTGTACCAATCGCCAAGGTATACCCATATCACAGCAGTCCTAACTAATGAATGTAATCCCTATCTGATGTATTTAAAACCTGGTCATATGTACAATACCTGTATGAGCAGGATTCAGAAAAGGAATGTCCATGTGGACACGTTGGACAGAATGGCTCCTGTGCGCACAGCTCAAAAAAAGAGGGGTGGAGGCCTCCCCAGTCTTGTAGAAACAAGAAAACAATTATGTAGAACCAGAACACATGAGCTGCGCGCACAGTGAACAAGCCAGTAAAGACATGTTCACACCACCAAGAGACTTGAAAACACAAAAAAGCACAGTAAAACCAAAACCACTCTGTTGCAAAAAAATCACAGTGGACAGCAAGTGCTAGTAAAAAGATGGAAAAAACAGGGTATTTGGTTGATACGTTTTTTGCAAAAAATGTATATTAAGCCGCTGTACCAATCGCCAAGGTATACCCATATCACAGCAGTCCTAACTAATGAATGTAATCCCTATCTGATGTATTTAAAACCTGGTCATATGTACAATACCTGTATGAGCAGGATTCAGAAAAGGAATGTCCATGTGGACACGTTGGACAGAACGGCTCCTGTGCGCACAGCTCAAAAAAAGAGGGGTGGAGGCCTCCCCAGTCTTGTAGAAACAAGAAAACAATTATGTAGAACCAGAACACATGAGCTGCGCGCACAGTGAACAAGCCAGTAAAGACATGTTCACACCACCAAGAGACTTGAAAACACAAAAAAGCACAGTAAAACCAAAACCACTCTGTTGCAAAAAAATCACAGTGGACAGCAAGTGCTAGTAAAAAGATGGAAAAAACAGGGTATTTGGTTGATACGTTTTTTGCAAAAAATGTATATTAAGCCGCTGTACCAATCGCCAAGGTATACCCATATCACAGCAGTCCTAACTAATGAATGTAATCCCTATCTGATGTATTTAAAACCTGGTCATATGTACAATACCTGTATGAGCAGGATTCAGAAAAGGAATGTCCATGTGGACACGTTGGACAGAACGGCTCCTGTGCGCACAGCTCAAAAAAAGAGGGGTGGAGGCCTCCCCAGTCTTGTAGAAACAAGAAAACAATTATGTAGAACCAGAACACATGAGCTGCGCGCACAGTGAACAAGCCAGTAAAGACATGTTCACACCACCAAGATTGTTAAAACACTGCGGGGCTGGGATTCATGGCCTGGCGCAGTACATATGTTCGCCTCTCACACTCGGATCCTTACACCTGCTTCAGACTGTGCGGCGCCAGCTGATCCCTTATGGCATGCCACGGCCATGATGCCGCACAGTGTGAAGAAGGCGGAAGGAGATAAGTGCCAGGCGAAGATAGGCACTGCTCATGCCCATCAATCACACTCTCGCAGTCTAAAGAAATTAGACACGGAGGGGTGTTGTGTCGGGCAGGGCTGCCACAGAGGCGCAGCCAGCCAAACAATGATGCCAGAAGACGGGCAGCGCTACAAAGGGGGTTGCAGCGTGTCATTACAAAGGAAAGTCACACCTCAGGGACAGTTTAATGGTCACAGAGGACACATTTTAGACGTGTTCAGTTCCACGTGTGCAAGGGGAATAAGTTTATGAGCCACCTTGCACACATGCAGCATTACTGCTGTACAAGGTGGCTGTGAAACATACAAACGCCTGGGGGGAGGGGGGACAGGTTCCCTTCAATTTCAGTCCTTGTGTCTGCGTGGCTTTTGCAGGACACGATGCCGGCTACACATCAGGGGAACAGCTGGCGGTGCTGAACCCCACTGACACATTGGCGAGGTGTTTGGCTCTGTGCAGCTAGCAGTACCGGGCCCCAACTGGCGGTGTTAGAGCCCAGGGTCAGCAGGAGGAGAGGGAGCAGAGTGCAGGCCGAAGCCTGCACTGGCGGCAGCTTTGTGTCTGCGTGGCTGTTGCAGGACACGTTGCAGGCTACACAGCAGGGGAACAGCTGGCGGTGCTGAACCCCACTGACACATTGGCGGGTGTTTTTCTCTGTGCAGCCAGCACTTCGGGGCACCAACTGGCGGTGTTAGAGCCCAGGATCTGCAGGGGGAGCAGAGTGTAGGCCGAAGCCTAATTGAACCAATTTTAAAGGTAACCTTTAACCCCCCCTCAGGTGTTACAAACTAGAAGAGCCACGCCTTATGCAGCAGTAGTGCTGCACAAGTCAAAGGTTGCTCTTTGAATTTTGTTCCTTGCACAAGCTGAATGAAACACGTACAACATTTTGGCCCTTATAGAGTCAATCTGTCATGGAGGCGGGAGTTCCCTTCGTAATGAGACGCAGCACAGCTGGCAAAAATACCACCTTGGTGCTTGGCGCGGCCTCCTGAGCATCGCATTTTGATGTACAGGAGTCTGCGATGTTGCGTTATCCCTTGGCCATGCGCTGCCCATCTTCTGACATCATTTCATGTCGGCTGGTGCGGTTCGCGATGCCCATGAATCCCAGCCCCGCAGTGTCTTTACAGTGTTTCACACTGCGGGGCTGGGATTCATGGCCTGGCGCAGTACATAGGTTCGCCTCTCGCTCGTGTCCTTACACCTGCTACAGACTGTGCGGCGTCAGCTGATCCCTTATCGCATGCCGCGGCCATGAAGCCGCACAGTCTGAAGAAGGCGGAAGGAGCTGAGTGACAGCCTGGCGAAGATATGCACTGCTCATGCCCGTCAATCACACCCTCGCAGTCAAAATAAATAAGACACCGAGGGGCGTTGTGTCGGGCAGGGCGGCCGCAGAGGCGCAGCCAGCCAAACAATGATGTCAGAAGAAGGGCTGTGCTACCAAAGGGGTCGTTGCGTGTCATTACAAAGGAAAGTCACACCTCAGGGACGTTATGATGGTCTCAGGGGACACATTGTAGACGTGTTCTGTTCCACGGGTGCAAGGAGAATAAGTTTATGAGCCACCTTGCACACATGCAGCATTACTGCTGTACAAGGTGGCTGTAAAACATACAAACACCTGGGGGTGGGGCGACAGGAAGGCGTAGGGAGATGAGTGAGAGGCGGAGGTTAAGATATACACTGCTAATGTCCATGGATCACAGGTCCGCAGTGGGATTACATTAGATGACACTACGAGGCGGGATCTCGTCCAGCGCGGCCGCACAGGCGCAGCCATCCTGACACCAAATGATGTCAGAAGACGGGCAGCGCTAAGTGTGCCTGGCCAAGGGATAACATAACAGCGCAGACTCCGGGACAGATTCAAACAACGCTGAGGAGGAGGCGCACGGCGCCAAGGGGGTAAGAATGACGGCTGTGCTGCGTCACATGACAAAGGAAAGTTCCACCGACGGTTTAACCGTGTGAGGGGACACATTTCAAAAGTGTTAGGTTCAGCATGTGCAAGGAGCACCACGAAAAGAGGCACTTTTTCCCTTTGCATCATTACTGCTGCACAAGGTGTCTCCTTCAGTAACAAACGCCTGGGGGGGGGACAGGTTCCCTTAAATTTAACTTGTTGTGCCTGCGTGGCGGTCGCAGGACACGTTGCCGTATACACAGCAGGGGAGCAGCAGGCATTACTGAACCCCACTAACACATTGGCGAGGTGTTTTGCTCTGTGCGGACAGCACTTCTGGACGGCAACTAGCGGTGTTGGAGCCCAGGGACAGGAGGAGGAGGAGGTGGAGGAGATAGGAGGGATTGCCACACACACAGCTGGGGAACAGCTGACGTTACTGAACCCCAATAACAGAGGAGGGACTGTTGGGACTGTGCGGGCAGCACTTCTGGACGGCAACTAGCGGTGTTGGAGCCCAGGGACAGGAGGAGGAGGAGGTGGAGGAGATAGGAGGGATTGCCACACACACAGCTGGGGAACAGCTGACGTTACTGAACCCCAATAACAGAGGAGGGACTGTTGGGACTGTGCGGGCAGCACTTCTGGACGGCAACTAGCGGTGTTGGAGCCCAGGGACAGGAGGAGGAGGAGGAGGTGGAGGAGATAGGAGGGATTGCCACACACACAGCTGGGGAACAGCTGACGTTACTGAACCCCAATAACAGAGGAGGGACTGTTGGGACTGTGCAGGCAGCACTTCTGGACGGCAACTAGCGGTGTTGGAGCCCAGGGACAGGAGGAGGAGGAGGAGGTGGAGGAGATAGGAGGGATTGCCACACACACAGCTGGGGAACAGCTGACGTTACTGAACCCCAATAACAGAGGAGGGACTGTTGGGACTGTGCGGGCAGCACTTCTGGACGGCAACTAGCAGTGTTGGAGCCCAGGGACAGGAGGAGGAGGAGGTGGAGGAGATAGGAGGGATTGCCACACACACAGCTGGGGAACAGCTGACGTTACTGAACCCCAATAACAGAGGAGCGACTGTTGACCGTGCGTACAGCACTACCAGGCAACAACTAGCGGTGTTGGAGCCCAGGGACAGCAGGAGAAGCAGAGGAACACAATGTAGGCCAAAGCCTGATTGGAGAAAGTCGAAAGGGAACCTTTAACCTCCCCCCCCAAGGCGTTTGTAGCTGAAAGAGCCAGCTTGTGCAGCACAAAAGATGCAAAAAGAAAAGGTGGCTCTTTTCATTATGCTCCTTGCAAACACAGAACTAAACACTTATAAAATGTGTCCCCTGAAACCGTGAGACCGTCCCGGAGGTCGGACTTTCCTTCGTAATATGACGCAGCACAGCCGTCATTCTTACCCCCCCGGCGCCGTGCCCCGGCTCCTCAGCGTTGTTTGATTCCGTCCCGGAGCCTGCGCTGTTATGTTATCCCTTGGCCAGGCACACTTAGCACTGCCCATCTTCTGACATCATTTGGTGTCAGGCTGGCTGCGCCTGTGCGGCCGCGCTGGCCGAGAGCCCGCCTAGCAGTGTCTAATGTAATCCCACTGCGGGCCTGGGATCCGTGGCCATGCGCAGTGCATATCCTCGCCTCTCACTCCCCTCCCTACGGCTTCTTCAGACTGTACGGCGTCACGGCCGTGGCATGCTATTAGGGATCAGCTGACGGCGCACAGTCTGAAGAAGGTGTAGGGAGATGAGTGAGAGGCGGAGGTTCAGATATGCACTGCGCATGTCCATGGATCTCAGGCCCCCAGTGGGATTAAATCAGAAGACAATGCGAGGCGGGCTCTCGGCCAGCGCGGCCACACAGGCGCAGCCAGCCTGACACCAAAAGATGTCAGAAGATGGGCAGCGCTAAGTGTGCCTAGCCAAGGGATAACATAACAGCGCAGGCTCCGGGACGGAATCAAACAACGCTGAGGAGCCGGGGCACGGTGCCAAGGGGGTAGGAATGACAGCTGTGCTGCGTCATATTACGAAGGAAAGTCCCACCTCCGGGACGGTTTTACGGTATCAGTGGACACATTTTATAAGTGTTAAGTTCTGCGTGTGCAAGGAGCTAAACAAAAATAGCTACCTTTTCCTTGTGCAGCATTACTGCTGCACAAGGTGGCTCTTTCAGTAACAAACGCCTTGGGGGGGGGGGACAGGTTCCCTTACATTTCAGTTGTTGTGTCAGCGTGGCGGTCGCAGGACACATTGCCGGCTACACAGCTGGGGATCAGCTGATGTTACTGAAACCCAATAACACTGGGTCGTATGTTTTGACTGTGCAGACGGCACTTCAGAGCCTCAACTGGCGGTGCTGGAGCCCAGGAATTTAAGTTCAGGTGGTAGAAAGATGAACACAACAGGAGACCTGGATAACATAGACAGTCACCTAATTATTTATCAGGAAGAGGAGTGGCAAATTCCTGTGAGATCCAGGCCTTGTTCATTTTCAGGAAAGTAAGCCGGTCAACGTTATCGGAGGATAGTCGCATGCGACGGTCAGTTAGTACACCACCTGCAGCAGCGTTCCGATAATACACTAGCCGCAGGGCAAGCCAGCACCTCCAATGCATACTGGCTTAGCTCTGGCCATGTATCCAGCTTTGAGACCCAAAACTTGAAAGGGGAAGAGCCGTCTGGGAGTACAGCAAGAGGGCAAGACATGTAGTCTGTCACCATCTGACGGAACCGTTGCCTCCTGCTGACTGGAGCCGTCTGTGATGGTGTAGACTTTTGTGGCGGGCACAGAAAACTGTGCCACAGTTGGGCCATACTGGTCTTGCCTTGGGCAGAGGCACTGCTTCTGCTCCCTCTTTGTGCAGAGCCTCCACCACTGCCTGGACGCACTGAGCTGCATTGTAATGCACTAGCAGCACTTCTCTCACTTGGAATGGAGAAGATGATGGAACTCACCAGTGTGTCTTGGTACTCCCGCATTTTTCGCTCCCGGTTCAACGGTGTGATGAGGCTTTCTACGTTGTCCCGGTAGCGAGGATCGAGGAGGGTGAACACCCAATAATCAGACATGTTGAGAATGTGGGCGATGCGACGGTCGTTTCTCAGGCACTGCAGCATGTAATCCACCATGTGCTGCAGACTGCCAACTGCCCAAGAAACGCTGTCCCCTGCTGGAGGCGTGATCTCTGCCCGCTCATCATCACCCCACCCTCGCTGTACACACTGACTACTGGACAATTGTGTAACTCCCTCCTCTGGATGGATGTCTTCCTCCTCCATTGACTCCTCCTCATCCTCCTCACAAACTGTCCCCTGCCTACGCGTTTGTGAGGAACCACGTGGCGCTGACTGTCCAGAAGATGATGGAAATGGTGAATCCTCTTCCTCCACCTCTTCCACAACATCATCCCTTAATGCTTGGAGTGATTTTTCAAGCAGGCAGATAAGGGGGACAGTCATGCTGACTAGTGCATCATCTGCACTCGCCATCCGCGTGGAATAATCGAAGGGACGCAAAACCTGGCAGACGTCATTCATAGTGGCCCACTCTGTGGTTGTGAAGTCTGAACGGCGCTGAGTGCGACTTCTTTGCGCCTGAAGCAGCTGGTACTCCATTACAGCTTGCTGCTGCTCACACAACCGCTCCAACATATGTAACGTGGAATTCCACCTGGTAGGTAGGTCACATATGATGCAATGTTCCGGCAGGCAGTGTCGGCGCTGCAGAGCCGCAATGCGCGCTTTTGCCGTGCTGGAACGCCGCAAGTGAGCACACTCTAGGCGGACCTTGTGCAGCAGTGCATCAAGATCCGGATAGTCCCTCAAAAAACTCTGCACGACCAAATTGAGCACATGTGCCAGACATGGGATGTGAGTGAGGTTGCCGAGGCCCAGAGCTGCCACCAGATTTTGGCCATTATCACACACTACCATGCCTGGCTGGAGATTCGCTGGCACAAACCACACATCGCTCTCCTGCTTGATGGCATTCCAGAGCTCCTGCGCTGTGTGGCTTCGATTCCCCAAAGAAATTAATTTCAAGACGGCCTGTTGACGTTTGGCCACGGCTGTGCTCATGTCGGTCGTAACAGGTAAACGTTCATCACGGGTCCATGTGGAGGTGGACTGTGACGGCTCCTGCAGCGATGATTCTGAGTAACTGGTGTAAGAGGAGGAGTCAATGCGTACAGAATGGATTCCTGCAATCCTTGGAGTGGGCAGGACACGTCCTGCGCCACTCGCACGATCTGTACCCGGCTCAACGACATTAACCCAATGGGCAGTGAGGGAAAGGTATCGCCCCTGTCCATGTTGACTGGTCCACGCATCGGTGGTGAGGTGGACCTTGCTACTGACGGCATTCAGTAGCGCGTGTTTTATGTGTCCCTCCACATGCTTGTGCAGGGCAGGGACGGCTTGCCTGCTGAAGTAAAAGCGGCTGGGCACATTGTACTGTGGGACTGCCAATGACATCAAGTCACGGAAGCTGTCAGTCTCCACCAGCCTGAATGACAGCATTTCCAGTGACAGAAGTTTGGCAATGCCTGCAGTCAGAGCCTGTGCTCGTGGGTGGTTTGACGAGAAAGGCTGCCTTTTCTCCCATGCCTGTACTACCGATGGCTGTACACTGGGCTGGGAGTGTGTGGATGACTGGGAAAGTGGTGCTGCGGGTGGAATTACAGCGGGTCTCTGGACAACAGGGCCAGAGGTTCTTCCACGGCGATCCTGGGAGGAAGCCGAACCAGCTGCGTGTGAGCTGGAGGAAGAGGCAACACGAGCTGAAGAAGTGGTAGCTGCCGCTGTTGGTTGGCCTAGCTCTTCAGTGTGTCTTTCTAACTCCGCCGCGCACATGTTTCCACATGTTGGAGGTATTGAGGTTGCTGACATTTCGACCTCTTTGACTTTGTGATGACACACCTTGCATTTGACATAGCAAATGTCATCTGCAACTGTGTCAAAAAAGGACCAGGCACTGCAAGTCTTGGGAGCGCTCTTTTTGGCTTTTGGAAGAGACATGCTCCTAACGGGTGCCAAAGCGGAGGCTGCAGGATCCGCAGTCCTCCCCCTCCCTCTCCCTCTTTGGGCCGTACGTGGAATCTCTTCCTCAGAGCTGCTCCCACCACCTTCCTGTCCCTCACGCCAAGATGGCTCAAGGACCTCATCATCTACACTACCCTCTGCCCCCAACTGCTCCTCCTGGGTAGTCTCAGCAGCAGAGCTCGCACCAGAAAGTGGCACCTGAGTGTCATCAGTGGATGCGTCCTGCGATGTGGTGACCGGAGCCACTGGCCCACCCGCCTCTTCAGAGGAAGAGAGAAAAAGCTGTTGGGCATCACTGCACCCTGCCTCTTCTTCCATTTCTCCAATGCTGCTTGGCTGGCCCCCTGTTTCCAAGCCAAGAGATTCAGAGAACAGAAGTAGAGATGGCTCCTGTCCTGGGATCTCTGTCTGCCTGGGCAATTTAGCAGGTGGTGAAGAGACAGATGGCTGCTCTCCAGTGCTCTGTGTCTGAGAGGATGTGGCACTAATTGAAGTTGATGCATTAGCTGCCATCCATCCGACAACGGCTTCAATTTGTTCTTCACGCAGCAGCGGTGTACGGCGCTCTGTGACAAAGCTGCGCATGAAGGACTGTTCCCTGGTGAAAGTGGGTGCTGATGAGTCACCGGTGCCCGCAGCAGGCACAGAATCCCCACGTCCTCTCCCTGCTCCGCGCCCACGCCCACGTGCCTTACTCACTGCCTTCTTCATCTTGGTTGACTGATAAAGATAAGCAGAAAAGTACTAACGGCTTTGTGTGCTTATTCCTGAACAACTCCTAACAGGTATAAGAAACACTAATTTTCTAAAGTGTGGACTAGACTTTAATATGAGCTAATGTGGCCTACACAAATGTAAAGTGGTGTCACTGGTGTGTTTGGTGAACTTTATTATTTATTTATTTTTTGGGGGCTGAACTGACAACAGAGAGAGCTGCAGTCACACGGAGACCGTGCAGACAGCCGTAAACGGCGCTGCAAGGCCCAAAAACCCTCCTCTACGTTATCCTATGTAGTGTTTTTCCACAAGTTAGCTGGAGACGGGTGGAAAGACACTAATAGGAATTTTTTGAAAAAATGTGCAGCAGCCTGCACTACTTAAAACAAAAGGAAAATTGATTTTACGGTATGACGCAGTGAAGAACCCTGAGCTGGAGACAACCAGGCTATGGCTGCTCACAGACTACAGGGCGAGCTGCAGTCACACGGAGACCGTGCAGACAGTCGTAAACGGCGCTGCAAGGCCCAAAAACCCTCCTCTACGTTATCCTATGTAGTGTTTTTCCACAAGTTAGCTGGAGACGGGTGGAAAGACACTAATAGGAATTTTTTGAAAAAATGAGCAGCAGACTACACTACTTGAAAAAAAAAAAAAAAAAGAACAGTATGAGGCAATGAACCACCCTCCCTGAACTGAATACAACCAGCTATGGATGGCCTATGGCTGCACTCAGACTAGAGAGTGGGCTGCACTCACACACACACACACAGACCTTGCAGATCGCTGTGAAAACAGCGCTACAAGGCAAAAGCAAGGTGATTAGTAGGTGAACACAGCGGTTGCTAAATTAGCCTTTGAAAAGCACAAAGAAGCAAATCGCTATCTGTAAAATGGCCCTCAGTCAGCAAACAGCATCCTGTCACTAACTGAATTCACAGCAGAGTGAGCGCAAAATGGCGCCAGCGACTTTTAAACTGCATCATGACATCATTTCAGCAGCCAATCACAGCCTTGCCAGTAGTTTCAGGCCCTCCATGCTGAACAGGATGTGCCCACACTTGGAATCATTCTCATTGGCTGATTTCGTACAAATTTGTGCAGTTTGAATCCTGGGAACTTCCGATTCCGGTATCCGATACGCGGCAAGTATCGGATCTCGGTATCGGAATTCCGATACCGCTAAGTATCGGCCGATACCCGATACTTGCGGTATCGGAATGCTCAACACTACTTGTACCTTCGACCACTGCACACCTGACTACTCCATGTCTGCCATCCAACTGCCTGCCCGTGTATCCTCCCACAAATACATAACAGCACGCCTCTGTTCGCACAGTCTCTGAAGCATGTGCAGTGTGGAGTTCCACCTTGTTGCAACGTCGATGATTAGGCGATGCTGGGGAAGGTTCAAAGACCGCTGATAGTTCTGCATACGGCTGGAGTGTACGGGCGAACGGCGGATATGCGAGCAAAGCCTGTGCACTTTGAGGAGCAGGTCGGGTAACCCCGGATAACTTTTCAGGAAGCACTGCACCACCAGGTTTAAGGTGTGAGCCAGGCAAGGAATGTGTTTCAGTTGGGAAAGGGCTATGGCAGCCATGAAATTCCTTCCGTTATCACTCACTACCTTGCCTGCCTCAAGATATACAGTGCCCAGCCATGACTGAGTTTCTTTCTGCAAGAACTCCGACAGAACTTCCGCGGTGTGTCTGTTGTCGCCCAAACACTTCATTGCCAATACAGCCTGCTAACGCTTGCCACTAGCTGTCCCATAATGGGACACCTGGTGTGCAACAGTGGCAGCTGTGGATGGACTGGTTGTGCGACTGCGGTCTGTGGACGAGCTCTCGCTTCTGCAGGAGGACGAGGAGGAGGGGGGGCGAACGCCTACAGCCAACTGTTTCCTAGACCGTGGGCTAGGCAGAACTGTCCCAATATTGTTGTCCCCTGTGGACCCTGCATCCACCACATTCACCCAGTGTGCCATGATGGACACGTAACGTCCCTGGCCATGCCTACTGGTCCATGCATCTGTTGTCAAATGCACCTTTGTAGTCACAGATTGCCAGAGTGCATGGACGATGCGCTCTTTAACATGGTGGTGGAGGGCTGGGATGGCTTTTCTGGAAAAGAAGTGTCGACTGGGTAGCACGTAGCGTGGTACAGCGTAGTCCATCAGGGCTTTGAACGCTTCGCTTTCAACTAAGCGGTAGGGCATCATCTCTAACGAGATTAGTCTAGCAATGTGGGCATTCAAACCCTGTGTACGCGGATGCGAGTATGAGTACTTCCTTTTTCTAACGAGAGTCTCATGTAGGGTGAGCTGGACTGGAGAGCTGGAGATCGTGGAACTAGCGGGGGTGCCGGTGGACATGGCAGACTGAGAGAGGGTTGGAGACGGTATTCTTGCCGGTGCCCTACATGCAGTGTTTCCTACTACGAACCTGGTGATTCCCTGACTGCTTTGGCCTAGCGACGAAACCTACACAGATACTGCAGGTGGTGCGGGAAATGGTGGGCTTACAGTGACGGAAGGGATGTAGCGTTGCTGACTAGCTTCATTTGCCGAGGGTGCCACAACCTTAAGGGACGTTTGGTAGTTAGTCCAGGCTTGCAAATGCATGGTGGTTAAATGTCTATGCATGCAACTTGTATTTAGACTTTTTAGATTATGACCTCTGCTTAAGGTAGTTGAACATTTTATACAGATTACTTTGCGCTTTGGATGTTGTTTAAAAAAATGCCAGACTGCACTCTTTCTACTATGAGATACCTTTTCAGGCATTGCAGACTGAGCTTCTTTAACCGGATGGCCACGCTGTCCTACATGTCATGATTCCCAATGGCAGGGAAACATCAAAACACAAAGATAACGGACGAGCTCTGGGTGATGGAATCTCGAGCTGACCGTGAGCTAAATCTACCACACAACTAATAGTAGCCAGGGAGCATACCTGATTAACCCTAGATGCCACGCGCCAGCCGGAGGACTAACTACCCCTGGTAGAGGAAGGAACAGACCTGGCTTACCTCTAGGGAAATACCCCAAAAGATGATAGCTGCCCCCCACATGTAATGATGGTGAGTTTAGAGGAAAAGACATACACAGAATGAAGGTAGATTTAGCAAAGAGAGGTCCACTTACTAGATAGCAGAAGGATACAAAAGAGGACTTCACGGTCAACTGAAAACCCTATCAAAAAACCATCCTGAAATTACTTTAAGACTCCTGTGTCAACTCATGACACAGGAGTGGCAATTTCAGCCCACAAGAGCTTCCAGCTACAGAGAATAACAAAACTGCAAACTGGACAAAAGATACAAAACAAAAGGACAAAGTCCACTTAGCTGATCAGCAGACTAGTAGCAGGAACATGCAACCGAAGGCTCTGGTTACAATGATGACCGGCAAGGAAATGACTGGAGAGCAAGGCTAAATAGGAAACTCCCAAACACTGATGGGAGCAGGTGAACTGAGACAGCAAAGACACACAAGTCACCAGTACCACCAGCAACCACCAGGGGAGCCCAAAAGCGGATTCACAACAGTACCCCCCCCTTAAGGAGGGGGCACCGAACCCTCACGAGAACCACCAGGACGATCTGGATGAGCCCTATGAAAGGCACTAACCAAATCCGAGGCATGAACATCAGAGGCAGTTACCCAAGAATTATCTTCTTGACCATAGCCCTTCCATTTAACCAGATACTGAAGTCTCCGTCTGGAAATACGGGAGTCCAGGATCTTCTCCACAACGTACTCTGTCATGATCTCAATGGCAAGAGAACATAGCATAAGCATATATAGGAACTAGCTCTTGGAAGATGGGAACTGAGCTGACCATGAACTAAACCTAACGCACAACTAGCAGTGGCCGGGTAGCATGCCTACGTTGATTCTAGATGCCCAGCCCAGCCGGAGGACTAAATAAAGCTAGCAGAGGAAAATATTAGTCCTAGCTCACCTCTAGAGAAATACCCCGAAAGGAGACAGAGGCCCCCCACATGTATTGGCGGTGAGTTGAGATGAAATCACAAACGTAGTATGAAAATAGGTTTAGCAAATTTGAGGTCCACTTACTACATAGCAGAAGACAGAAAGGACACTTTCATGGTCAGCTGAAAACCCTATCAAAAAACACCATCCAGAAATTACTTTAAATCTCTGGCATTAACTCATAACACCAGAGTGGCAATTCCCGTTCACAAGAGCTTTCCAGACACAGTAACGAAACTACAGCTGTGAACTGGAACAAAATGCAAAAACAAACATGGACAAGAGTCCAACTTATCTAGTAGTTGTCTAGGAGCAGGAACAAGCACAGAGAGGCTTCTGATAACATTGTTGACCGGCAAGCAACTAACAGAGCAGCAAGGTTATATAGCGACTCCCACATCTTGATGGGAACAGGTGAACAGAGAAGATGAAGACACCAGTTCAATTCCACCAGTAGCCACCGGGGGAGCCCAAAATCCAAATTCACAACAGTACCCCCCCCTCAAGGAGGGGGCACCGAACCCTCACCAGAACCACCAGGGCGATCAGGATGGGCCCTATGAAAGGCACGAACCAGATCGGAGGCATGAACATCAGATGCATTCACCCGAGAATTATCCTCCTGGCCGTATCCCTTCCACTTGACCAGATACTGGAGTCTCCGTCTGGAAACACGAGAGTCCAAGATTTTCTCCACAACGTACTCCAACTCACCCTCAACCAACACCGGAGCAGGAGGCTCAACGGAAGGCACAACCGGTACCTCATACCTGCGCAATAATGACCGATGAAAAACGTTATGAATAGAAAAGGATGCAGGGAGGTCCAAACGGAAGGAAACAGGGTTAAGAATCTCCAATATCTTATACGGGCCGATAAACCGAGGCTTAAACTTAGGAGAAGAGACCCTCATAGGGACAAAACGAGAAGACAACCACACCAAATCCCCAACAGAAAGCCGAGGACCAACACGACGGTGGCGGTTGGCAAAAAGCTGAGTCTTCTCCTGGGACAACCTCAAATTGTCCACCACCTGCCCCCAGATCTGATGCAATCTCTCCACCACAGCATCCACTCCAGGACAATCCGAAGATTCCACCTGACCAGAGGAAAATCGAGGATGAAACCCCGAATTACAGAAAAACGGGGACACCAAAGTGGCAGAGCTGGCCCGATTATTGAGAGCGAACTCCGCCAATGGCAAAAAAGCAACCCAATCATCCTGGTCAGCAGACACAAAACACCTCAGATATGTCTCCAGGGTCTGATTAATCCGCTCGGTCTGGCCATTCGTCTGAGGATGGAAAGCGGACGAAAAAGATAAATCTATGCCCATCCTAGCACAGAATGCCCGCCAAAATCTAGACACGAATTGGGTCCCTCTGTCAGAAACGATATTCTCAGGAATACCATGCAAACGAACAACATTTTGAAAAAACAGAGGAACCAACTCGGAAGAAGAAGGTAACTTGGGCAGAGGAACCAAATGGACCATCTTAGAAAAACGGTCACACACCACCCAGATGACAGACATCTTCTGAGAAACAGGCAGATCTGAAATAAAATCCATCGAGATGTGCGTCCAAGGCCTCTTAGGAATAGGCAAGGGCAACAATAATCCACTAGCCCGAGAACAACAAGGCTTGGCCCGAGCACAAACGTCACAAGACTGCACAAAGCCTCGCACATCTCGTGACAGGGAAGGCCACCAGAAGGACCTTGCCACCAAATCCCTGGTACCAAAAATGCCAGGATGACCTGCCAACGCAGAAGAATGAACCTCAGAGATGACTCTACTGGTCCAATCATCAGGAACAAACAGTTTATCAGGTGGGCAACGATCAGGTCTCTCCGCCTGAAACTCCTGCAAGGCCCGCCGCAGGTCTGGAGAAACGGCTGACAATACCACTCCATCCTTAAGGATACCTGTGGGCTCAGAGTTACCAGGCGAGTCAGGCTCAAAACTCCTAGAAAGGGCATCCGCCTTAACATTCTTAGAACCCGGTAGGTATGACACCACAAAATTAAACCGAGAGAAAAATAATGACCAGCGCGCCTGTCTAGGATTCAGGCGCCTGGCGGTCTCAAGATAAATCAAATTTTTGTGGTCAGTCAATACCACCACCTGATGTCTGGCCCCCTCAAGCCAATGGCGCCACTCCTCAAAAGCCCACTTCATGGCCAAAAGCTCCCGATTCCCAACATCATAATTCCGCTCAGCGGGCGAAAATTTACGGGAAAAGAAGGCACAAGGCCTCATCACGGAGCAGTCAGAACTTTTCTGCGACAACACTGCCCCAGCTCCGATCTCAGAAGCGTCGACCTCAACCTGAAAAGGTAGAGCAACATCAGGCTGACGCAACACAGGGGCAGAGGAAAAACGGCGCTTAAGCTCCCGAAAGGCCTCCACAGCATCAGGGGACCAATCAGCAACATCAGCACCCTTCTTAGTCAAATCGGTCAATGGCTTAGCAATATCCGAAAAACCAGCAATAAATCGACGATAAAAGTTAGCAAAGCCCAAAAATTTCTGAAGACTCTTAAGAGAAGAAGGCTGCGTCCAATCACCAATAGCTTGAACCTTGACAGGATCCATTTCAATGGAAGAGGGGGAAAAAATATATCCCAAAAAGGAAATCCTCTGTACCCCAAAAACACACTTAGAACCCTTCACACACAAAGAATTAGACCGCAAAACATGAAAAACCCTCCTGACTTGCTGGACATGAGAGTCCCAGTCATCCGAAAAAATCAGAATATCATCCAGATACACAATCATAAATTTATCCAAATAATCGCGAAAAATATCATGCATAAAGGACTGGAAAACTGACGGAGCATTAGAAAGACCAAAAGGCATCACTAAATACTCAAAGTGGCCCTCGGGCGTATTAAATGCGGTTTTCCACTCATCCCCCTGCCTGATTCGCACCAAATTATACGCCCCACGAAGGTCAATCTTAGAGAACCACTTGGCCCCCTTTATGCGAGCAAACAAATCAGTCAGCAACGGCAATGGGTATTGATATTTAACAGTGATTTTATTCAAAAGCCGATAATCAATACATGGTCTCAAAGAGCCGTCTTTTTTTGACACAAAGAAAAAACCGGCTCCTAAGGGAGATGACGATGGACGAATATGTCCCTTTTCCAAGGACTCCTTTATATATTCTCGCATAGCAGCATGTTCAGGCACAGACAGATTAAATAAACGACCCTTTGGGTATTTACTACCCGGGATTAAATCTATGGCACAATCGCACTCTCGGTGCGGAGGTAACGAACCAAGCTTGGATTCTTCAAAGACGTCACGATAGTCAGACAGGAACTCAGGAATTTCAGAGGGAATGGATGATGAAATGGAAACCACAGGTACATCCCCATGAGCCCCCTTACATCCCCAGCTCAACACAGACATAGCTCTCCAGTCGAGGACTGGGTTGTGAGATTGCAGCCAAGGCAATCCTAGCACCAAATCATCATGTAGATTATACAGCACCAGAAAGCGAATAATCTCCTGGTGATCCGGATTAATACGCATAGTTACTTGTGTCCAGTATTGTGGTTTATTATTAGCCAATGGGGTGGAGTCAATCCCCTTCAGAGGAATAGGAGTCTCCAAAGGCTCTAAATCATACCCACAGCGTTTGGCAAAGGACCAATCCATAAGACTCAAAGCGGCGCCAGAGTCGACATAGGCGTCCGTGGTAATAGATGACAAAGAGCAAATCAGGGTCACAGATAGAATAAATTTAGACGGTAAGGTGCAAATGGAAACAGATTTACCAAGCTTTTTAGTGCGCTTAGAGCATGCTGATATAACATGAGTAGAATCACCACAATAGAAACACAACCCATTTTTCCGTCTAAAATTCTGCCGCTCGCTTCGGGACAGAATTCTATCACACTGCATACTCTCTGGCGACTTCTCAGTGGACACCGCCAGATGGTGCACTGGTTTGCGCTCCCGCAAACGCCTATCGATCTGAATAGCCATTGTCATGGACTCATTCAGACCCGCAGGCACAGGGAACCCCACCATAACATCCTTAATGGCATCAGAGAGACCCTCTCTGAAAGTCGCCGCCAGGGCGCACTCATTCCACTGAGTAAGCACAGACCATTTACGGAATCTTTGGCAGTAAATTTCCGCTTCATCTTGCCCCTGAGATAGGGACATCAAAGTTTTTTCTGCCTGAAGCTCCAAATGAGGTTCGTCATAAAGCAACCCCAAGGCCAGAAAAAACGCATCCACATTGAGCAACGCAGGATCCCCTGGTGTCAATGAAAAAGCCCAGTCTTGAGGGTCGCCCCGGAGCAAGGAAATCACAATCCTGACCTGCTGTGCAGGGTCTCCGGCAGAGCGAGATTTCAGAGACAAAAATAATTTGCAATTATTTCGAAAATTCTGAAACCCGGATCTATTCCCCGAGAAAAATTCCGGCAAAGGAATTCTCGGCTCAGATACAGGTGCATGACAAACAAAATCTTGCAAATTTTGTACCTTCGTGGTGAGATTATTCAAACCTGCAGTTACACTCTGAAGATCCATTACAAACAGGTGGACACAGAGCCGTTCAAGGGTTAAGAGGAGGTAAGAAGCAGCTAGACAGCAATTAAGGGCTAGGCAGCAAAACTCTGAGGGGAAAAAAAAAAAAATTTCCCTTCAACACTTCTTTTTCTCCTGCTTCAGCCCAAACAATTAACACTTTGTCGGCCGGTCAAACTGTCATGATCTCAATGGCAAGAGAACATAGCATAAGCATATATAGGAACTAGCTCTTGGAAGATGGGAACTGAGCTGACCATGAACTAAACCTAACGCACAACTAGCAGTGGCCGGGTAGCATGCCTACGTTGATTCTAGATGCCCAGCCCAGCCGGAGGACTAAATAAAGCTAGCAGAGGAAAATATTAGTCCTAGCTCACCTCTAGAGAAATACCCCGAAAGGAGACAGAGGTCCCCCACATGTATTGGCGGTGAGTTGAGATGAAATCACAAACGTAGTATGAAAATAGGTTTAGCAAATTTGAGGTCCACTTACTACATAGCAGAAGACAGAAAGGACACTTTCATGGTCAGCTGAAAACCCTATCAAAAAACACCATCCAGAAATTACTTTAAAACTCTGGCATTAACTCATAACACCAGAGTGGCAATTCCCGTTCACAAGAGCTTTCCAGACACAGTAACGAAACTACAGCTGTGAACTGGAACAAAATGCAAAAACAAACATGGACAAGAGTCCAACTTATCTAGTAGTTGTCTAGGAGCAGGAACAAGCACAGAGAGGCTTCTGATAACATTGTTGACCGGCAAGCAACTAACAGAGCAGCAAGGTTATATAGCGACTCCCACATCTTGATGGGAACAGGTGAACAGAGAAGATGAAGACACCAGTTCAATTCCACCAGTAGCCACCGGGGGAGCCCAAAATCCAAATTCACAACAGTACTCCAATTCACCCCCTACCAGCACAGGAGCAGGAGGTTCAGTAGAAGGAACCACCGGTACCTCATACCTCCGCAACAACGACCGATGGAATACATTATGGATAGCGAAAGATGCCGGGAGGTCCAAACGAAAGGACACAGGGTTAAGAATCTCCAAAATCCTATAAGGACCGATGAACCGGGGCTTAAACTTAGGAGAAGAAACCCTCATAGGGACAAAACGGGAAGACAACCACACCAAGTCCCCAACACGAAGGCGAGGACCAACACGACGCCGGCGGTTAGCAAACTGCTGAGTCCTCTCCTGGGACAACTTCAAATTGTCCACCACTTGTCCCCAAATCCGATGCAACCGATCCACCACAGCATCAACTCCCGGACAATCCGAAGATTCCACCTGACCAGATGAAAAACGAGGGTGAAACCCTGAATTGCAAAAGAAAGGGGAAACCAAAGTGGCAGAACTAGCCCGATTATTAAGAGCAAACTCTGCCAACGGCAAAAAGGCAACCCAGTCATCCTGATCCGCAGACACAAAACACCTCAAATAAGTCTCCAAAGTTTGATTAGCTCGCTCCGTCTGGCCATTAGTCTGAGGATGGAATGCAGACGAAAAAGACAAATCAATTCCCAACCTGGAACAGAATGTCCGCCAAAATCTAGACACGGTAAATATAGAAAAACTGACTGAACAGCCATCTAGTCTGAACTGGTGCATAACCAAAAAGTCTTACATAGCAAATAGATAATGGCTGCACTCAAGTTTATTGTGCTAAAGCAAGGAAATGTGCAATACATGAAATGTGAACAGCATAATGGCTTGTGAAATTTATGAAAAAACACATGAGATTTTTAGCACAAAATTTGGCCAAATATTGTGAGCCCATTCACCAAACGTCAAGGTAATCTCAGATCGAATGGGTAACTAACCTGTCTGCCTAGTGTGAACACTTACCTATGGCTAATGAAATGGTAAAGCCTGTATTTATAGAGGAGGTTAGAACCAACTGTGTTTGGATGTAGTTAAAATCACAGCATGGTGAAGGGCGGGGCGTTCAAGTCAGAAAAAGCAATACATAGTAAATATAGAAAAACTGACTGAACAGCCATCTAGTCTGAACTGGTGCATAACCAAAAAGTCTTACATAGCAAATAGATAATGGCTGCACTCAAGTTTATTGTGCTAAAGCAAGGAAATGTGCAATACATGAAATGTGAACAGCATAATGGCTTGTGAAATTTATGAAAAAACACATGAGATTTTTAGCACAAAATTTGGCCAAATATTGTGAGCCCATTCACCAAACGTCAAGGTAATCTCAGATCGAATGGGTAACTAACCTGTCTGCCTAGTGTGAACACTTACCTATGGCTAATAAAATGGTAAAGCCTGTATTTATAGAGGAGGTTAGAACCAACTGTGTTTGGATGTAGTTAAAATCACAGCATGGTGAAGGGCGGGGCGTTCAAGTCAGAAAAAGCAATACATAGTAAATATAGAAAAACTGACTGAACAGCCATCTAGTCTGAACTGGTGCATAACCAAAAAGTCTTACATAGCAAATAGATAATGGCTGCACTCAAGTTTATTGTGCTAAAGCAAGGAAATGTGCAATACATGAAATGTGAACAGCATAATGGCTTGTGAAATTTATGAAAAAACACATGAGATTTTTAGCACAAAATTTGGCCAAATATTGTGAGCCCATTCACCAAACGTCAAGGTAATCTCAGATCGAATGGGTAACTAACCTGTCTGCCTAGTGTGAACACTTACCTATGGCTAATAAAATGGTAAAGCCTGTATTTATAGAGGAGGTTAGAACCAACTGTGTTTGGATGTAGTTAAAATCACAGCATGGTGAAGGGCGGGGCGTTCAAGTCAGAAAAAGCAATACATAGTAAATATAGAAATATAGACTTTTTGGTTATGCACCAGTTCAGACTAGATGGCTGTTCAGTCAGTTTTTCTATATTTACTATGTATTGCTTTTTCTGACTTGAACGCCCCGCCCTTCACCATGCTGTGATTTTAACTACATCCAAACACAGTTGGTTCTAACCTCCTCTATAAATACAGGCTTTACCATTTTATTAGCCATAGGTAAGTGTTCACACTAGGCAGACAGGTTAGTTACCCATTCGATCTGAGATTACCTTGACGTTTGGTGAATGGGCTCACAATATTTGGCCAAATTTTGTGCTAAAAATCTCATGTGTTTTTTCATAAATTTCACAAGCCATTATGCTGTTCACATTTCATGTATTGCACATTTCCTTGCTTTAGCACAATAAACTTGAGTGCAGCCATTATCTATTTGCTATGTAAGACTTTTTGGTTATGCACCAGTTCAGACTAGATGGCTGTTCAGTCAGTTTTTCTATATTTACTATGTATTGCTTTTTCTGACTTGAACGCCCCGCCCTTCACCATGCTGTGATTTTAACTACATCCAAACACAGTTGGTTCTAACCTCCTCTATAAATACAGGCTTTACCATTTTATTAGCCATAGGTAAGTGTTCACACTAGGCAGACAGGTTAGTTACCCATTCGATCTGAGATTACCTTGACGTTTGGTGAATGGGCTCACAATATTTGGCCAAATTTTGTGCTAAAAATCTCATGTGTTTTTTCATAAATTTCACAAGCCATTATGCTGTTCACATTTCATGTATTGCACATTTCCTTGCTTTAGCACAATAAACTTGAGTGCAGCCATTATCTATTTAAAATCTAGACACGAACTGGGTTCCCCTGTCAGAAACGATGTTTTCCGGAATCCCATGCAGGCGAACCACATTTTGAAAAAACAGAGGGACCAATTCAGATGAGGAAGGCAACTTAGGCAATGGCACCAAATGGACCATTTTAGAAAAACGGTCACACACCACCCAGATGACAGACATCTTCTGAAAAACAGGGAGATCAGAAATAAAGTCCATAGAGATGTGCGTCCAAGGCCTCTTCGGAATAGGCAAGGGCAACAATAACCCACTAGCCCTAGAACAACAAGGCTTGGCCCGAGCACAAACATCACAAGACTGCACAAAAACACGCACATCTCGAGACAGGGAAGGCCACCAGAAGGACCTAGCCACCAAATCTCTAGTACCAAAAAGTCCAGGATGACCTGCCAGAGTAGAAGAATGAACTTCCGAGATGACTCTACTGGTCCAATCATCAGGAACAAACAGTCTACCAGGTGGACAACGATCAGGTCTATCTGCCTGAAATTCTTGCAAAGCACGTCGCAAGTCTGGGGAGACAGCAGACAAAACCACCCCATCCTTAAGGACACCAGCAGGTTCAGAATCCCCAGGAGAGTCAGGCTGTCACGATACTAGTGGATACAACTGGACACCAGTGGCTAGGTCAAAGAGACTGCAGACACAATGGTTTGAACAAGCAAGATTGTATTTGTGATCTGAATGCTATATAGCATGTAAGTCCAGATAAATGTTCAGTCAATCTGATAAACAGTAATAGCAGAGCTGATACTCTGCGACACAGCATGCAAAGTCACTGAGCAATGAGTGCACAAGACACAGTCTCTTGCAGAGCAGAGGAACACATTAGCTGGCTGGAGTTCTTACTTCACCGCAGGTGTGGTCAGGCAGAGATTTCTGATGTCAGGTGTTTAGCAATCACTTGGTCAGCAGGCAGGGATCCAGACGTGCAGGTTGGCAGAGGACTCCGCCGTTAGGAAAGGACCCACAGGGATTGTAAGTCCAGGCTTGGGACTGCAGAGGAACAAGGTCCAAAACATAATACACAAGCAATGAAACAGAGCAGGTGCTGGCTTTATATACAACTTTGGCAGGAAGCAAGATGGCCGACGTGAAACATCAAGATCCATGTTAACTAAGGGCAAGTCTAAGGGCAAGAGAAACAGATTCCAGGACTAGATACTGACACAGGCTCAAAACTCCTAGAAAGAGCATCTGCCTTCACATTTTTAGAACCCGGTAAGTATGAGACCACAAAATTAAACCGAGAAAAAAACAACGACCAGCGTGCCTGTCTAGGATTCAGGCGCCTGGCAGACTCCAGATAAATCAGATTCTTGAGATCAGTCAAAACCACCACCTGATGTCTGGCACCCTCAAGCCAATGACGCCTCTCCTCAAATGCCCACTTCATGGCCAAAAGCTCCCGATTACCAACATCATAGTTTCGCTCGGCGGCCGAAAATTTACGAGAAAAGAACGCACAAGGTCTCATCACTGAGCAATCGGAACTTTTCTGCGACAAAACCGCCCCTGCTCCGATCTCGGAAGCATCGACCTCAACCTGAAAGGGAAGAGAAACATCAGGCTGGCGCAACACAGGAGCAGATGAAAAGCGGCGCTTAAGCTCCCGAAAGGCCTCCACAGCAGCAGGGGACCAATCGGCAACATCAGCACCCTTTCTAGTCAAATCAGTCAAAGGTTTAGCAACGCCAGAAAACCCAGTTATAAATCGACGATAGAAATTAGCAAAGCCCAAGAATTTCTGAAGACTCTTAAGAGAAGTAGGCTGCGTCCAGTCACAAATAGCCCGAACCTTAACAGGGTCCATCTCAACAGAAGAAGGGGAAAAAATGTACCCCAAAAAAGAAATCTTTTGAACCCCAAAAACACACTTTGAACCCTTTACACACAAAGAACTAGTCCGCAAAACCTGAAAAACCCTCCTGACCTGTTGAACATGAGACTCCCAGTCATCAGAAAAAATCAAAATATCGTCCAAATACACAATCATAAATTTATCCAAATATTCACGGAAAATATCATGCATAAAGGACTGAAAGACCGAAGGTGCATTTGAAAGGCCGAAAGGCATTACTAAATACTCAAAATGGCCCTCAGGCGTATTAAATGCGGTTTTCCACTCATCCCCCTGCTTAATTCGCACCAAATTATACGCCCCACGAAGATCAATCTTAGAGAACCACTTAGCCCCTCTTATGCGAGCAAACAAATCAGTCAACAAAGGCAACGGATACTGATATTTGACTGTAATTTTATTCAGGAGTCGATAATCAATACAAGGCCTCAGAGAGCCATCCTTCTTAGACACAAAGAAAAAACCAGCTCCTAAAGGAGATGAAGAAGGACGAATATGTCCCTTTTCCAGGGACTCCTTAATATACTCTCGCATAGCAGCATGTTCAGGCACAGATAAATTAAACAAACGACCCTTTGGAAATTTACTGCCAGGAATCAGATCTATGGCGCAATCACAATCTCTGTGGGGAGGGAGAGAACCAATCTTAGGCTCTTCAAAAACATCACGATAATCAGACAAAAATGCTGGAATCTCAGAGGGAGTAGATGACGAAATGGAAACCAAAGGTACATCCCCATGAGCCCCCCGACATCCCCAGCTTATCACAGACATTGTTTTCCAGTCAAGGACTGGGTTATGAGATTGTAACCATGGTAATCCAAGCACTAAAACATCATGTAAATTGTACAACACAAGGAAGCGAATCACCTCCTGATGGTCTGGAGTCATACGCATAGTCACTTGCGTCCAGAATTGTGGTTTATTACTAGCCAAAGGGGTAGAATCAATACCCTTCAGAGGTATAGGGACTTCCAGTGGCTCTAAATCAAACCCACAGCGCCTGGCAAAGGACCAATCCATAAGACTCAGGGCGGCGCCAGAGTCCACATAGGCATCCACAGTAATAACTGATAATGAACAAATCAAGGTTACAGACAGAATAAATTTAGACTGTAAAGTGCAAATAGACTTGTCAGCCTTCTTTGTGCGTTTAGAGCATGCTGATATAACATGAGCAGAATCACCACAATAGAAACATAACCCATTTTTACGCCTGTAATTCTGCCGCTCGCTTCTGGACAGAGTTCTGTCACATAGCATATTCTCTGGCGACTTTTCAGAAGATACCGCCAAATGGTGCACAGGCTTGCGCTCCCGCAAACGCCATCAATCTGAATAGCCATTGTCATGGACTCATTCAGACCTGTAGGCGCAGGGAACCCGACCATAACATCCTTAACGGCATCAGAGAGGCCCTCTCTGAAATTTGCCGCTAGGGCGCACTCATTCCACTGAGTAAGCACAGACCATTTACGAAATTTTTGGCAGTATATCTCAGCTTCATCTTGCCCTTGAGATAGGGCTATCAAAGCTTTTTCAGCTTGAATCTCCAAATTAGGTTCCTCATAAAGCAAGCCTAAAGCCAGAAAAAAGGCATCCACATTGAGCAACGCAGGATCCCCTGGTGTCAATGAAAATGCCCAGTTTTGAGGGTCACCTCGCAGCAAAGAAATCACAATCTTAACCTGCTGGACAGGATCTCCAGAGGAGTGAGGTCTGAGAGAAAGGAATAATTTACAATTATATTTGAAATTCAGAAACCGAGATCTATCTCCGGAAAACACCTCTGGTGTAGGAATCTTAGGTTCAGACATCGGAGTATGTATAACAAATTCTTGTAAATTTTGAACCTTAGTAGCAAGATTATTTAAACCTGCAGCCAAGCTCTGAGGATCCATCTTTAAACAGGTGAGATCAGAGCCATTCAAGGATTAGAAGGAGAGAAAGGCAAAGGCTGTAATTAGAGCTGAAATACAACTGATCCAACTATGGAGCAAACATAGGAAAAAAAAAAAAAAACCTCTACAGACTTCTTTTTCTCTCCTTTCTTCTGCCAGTAACTTTAACACGGGCCGGTCATACTGTCATGATTCCCAATGGCAGGGAAACATCAAAACACAAAGATAACGGACGAGCTCTGGGTGATGGAATCTCGAGCTGACCGTGAGCTAAATCTACCACACAACTAATAGTAGCCAGGGAGCATACCTGATTAAGCCTAGATGCCACGCGCCAGCCGGAGGACTATCTACCCCTGGTAGAGGAAGGAACAGACCTGGCTTACCTCTAGGGAAATACCCCAAAAGATGATAGCAGCCCCCCACATGTAATGACGGTGAGTTTAGAGGAAAAGACATACACAGAATGAAGGTAGATTTAGCAAAGAGAGGTCCACTTACTAGATAGCAGAAGGATACAAAAGAGGACTTCACGGTCAACTGAAAACCCTATCAAAAAACCATCCTGAAATTACTTTAAGACTCCTGTGTCAACTCGTGACACAGGAGTGGCAATTTCAGCCCACAAGAGCTTCCAGCTACAGAGAATAACAAAACTGCAAACTGGACAAAAGATACAAAACAAAAGGACAAAGTCCACTTAGCTGATCAGCAGACTAGTAGCAGGAACATGCAACCGAAGGCTCTGGTTACAATGATGACCGGCAAGGAAATGACTGGAGAGCAAGGCTAAATAGGAAACTCCCAAACACTGATGGGAGCAGGTGAACTGAGACAGCAAAGACACACAAGTCACCAGTACCACCAGCAACCACCAGGGGAGCCCAAAAGCGGATTCACAACACCTACAACTGGTTTTGCCATTGCCACGCGTTTTTGGCCAGATACGGGCCCGGCAGATGGAACCTGTTGCGATGTTGATGCCTGCTGCGTCTCCTCCTCCGCTTCAGAACTACTGCCGCCTGCACCCTGTTCCCCCAATGGCTGCCAATCGGGGTCAACAACTGGGTCATCTATGACCTCCTCTTCTATCTCATGTGCAACTTCGTCTGTGTCACCGTGTAAGCCGGTGGTATAGCGTTGACGGGGCACCATAGTCTCAGCTGGGTTTGATTCTGGCTCAATACACTGCGAGGGCAATGTTCTGGTCTGAGTCAAAGGAACAGCATAGTAATCTGGCTGTGGCTGTGCATCTGTGCACTCCATGTCCGATGCAACTTCTACTGGGCATGGCCTGTTAACTGTTTCACTTTCTAACCCAGGAACGGTATGTGTAAAGAGCTCCATGGAGTAACCCGTTGTGTCGCCAGACGCATGCATCCTTCTCTGTTGTTCTTGCTGAAGAAGACAAGGAAGCGACTTCTCCCTGACCGTGAACATCCACTAAGGACGCGCTGCTTTTACATTTACCAGTTCCAGAAGAGGAGGCAAAAGAGCTAGAGGCTGAGTCAGCAAGGAAAGCCAAAACTTTTTCTTGCTGCTCCGGCTTTAAAAGCGGTTTTCCTACTCCCAGAAAAGGGAGCGTTCGAGGCCTTGTGTAGCCAGACGACGAACCTGGCTCAACAACTCGAGACTTAGGTGCTGTACTGCTTTTACCACGACCACCTGATGCTCCACCACCACTACCATCATTACCAGCTGACAATGACCGCCCACGGCCACGACCTCTTCCACCAGACTTCCTCATTGTTTGCAAAACGTAACCAAAGTAACGGTATTTGTTACTGTAAAACAACTTATAAGGTGAACTCAAACTTCTGTAGGATTTATATATACCTTTATAGGTGGCTGACACTGAAAGGAAAATCAGGCCCAATGTTACACACTAGGTTTTCTGGGCCCCAATAATTTGAACAGATGGCACACACAGGACCGACACTCAAGCTGAAATGCCAATCTTAATCTCCCACTATTTATTTTTTTTCAGGGAGAATTTAAAAAAAAAAAAAATTCCCAGTATGACACACTAGGTTTTATGTGCCCCAATAATTTGAGACAGATGGCACACACAGGACCGGCACTCAAGCTGAAATGCCAATCTTAATCTCCCACTATTTTTTTCTTTCAGGGAGAATTAAAAAAAAAAAAAATTCCCAGTATGACACACTAGGTTTTATGTGCCCCAATAATTTGAGACAGATGGCACACACAGGACCGGCACTCAAGCTGAAATGCCAATCTTAATCTCCCACTATTTTTTTTTTCAGGGAGAATTTAAAAAAAAAAAAATCCCAGTATGACACACTAGGTTTTATGTGCCCCAATAATTTGAGACAGATGGCACACACAGGACCGGCACTCAAGCTGAAATGCCAATCTTAATCTCCCACTATTTTATTTGTTTTCAGGGAGAATTTTTTTAAAAAAAAATTCCCAGTATGACACACTAGGTTTTCTGTGCCCCAATAATTTGAGACAGATGGCACACACAGGACCGGCACTCAAGCAGAAATGCCAATCTTAATCTCCCACTATTTAATTTTTTTCAGGGAGAATTAAAAAAAAAAAAATACCAGTATGACACACTAGGTTTTCTGTGCCCCAATAATTTGAGACAGATGGCACACACAGGACCGGCACTCAAGCTGAAATGCCAATCTTAATCTCCCACTATTTTTTTTTTCAGGGAGAATTTAAAAAAAAATAAAAATTCCCAGTATGACACACTAGGTTTTATGTGCCCCAATAATTTGAGACAGATGGCACACACAGGACCGGCACTCAAGCAGAAATGCCAATCTTAATCTCCCACTATTTAATTTTTTTCAGGGAGAATTAAAAAAAAAAAATCCCAGTATGACACACTAGGTTTTATGTGCCCCAATAATTTGAGACAGATGGCACACACAGGACCGGCACTCAAGCTGAAATGCCAATCTTAATCTCCCACTATTTTTTTTTTTCAGGGAGAATTAAAAAAAAAAAAATTCCCAGTATGACACACTAGGTTTTATGTGCCCCAATAATTTGAGACAGATGGCACACACAGGACCGGCACTCAAGCTGAAATGTGTCATGATCTCAATGGCAAGAGAACATAGCATAAGCATATATAGGAACTAGCTCTTGGAAGATGGGAACTGAGCTGACCATGAACTAAACCTAACGCACAACTAGCAGTGGCCGGGTAGCATGCCTACGTTGATTCTAGATGCCCAGCCCAGCCGGAGGACTAAATAAAGCTAGCAGAGGAAAATATTAGTCCTAGCTCACCTCTAGAGAAATACCCCGAAAGGAGACAGAGGCCCCCCACATGTATTGGCGGTGAGTTGAGATGAAATAACAAACGTAGTATGAAAATAGGTTTAGCAAATTTGAGGTCCACTTACTACATAGCAGAAGACAGAAAGGACACTTTCATGGTCAGCTGAAAACCCTATCAAAAACACCATCCAGAAATTACTTTAAAACTCTGGCATTAACTCATAACACCAGAGTGGCAATTCCCGTTCACAAGAGCTTTCCAGACACAGTAACGAAACTACAGCTGTGAACTGGAACAAAATGCAAAAACAAACATGGACAAGAGTCCAACTTATCTAGTAGTTGTCTAGGAGCAGGAACAAGCACAGAGAGGCTTCTGATAACATTGTTGACCGGCAAGCAACTAACAGAGCAGCAAGGTTATATAGCGACTCCCACATCTTGATGGGAACAGGTGAACAGAGAAGATGAAGACACCAGTTCAATTCCACCAGAAGCCACCGGGGGAGCCCAGAATCCAAATTCACAACAGTACCCCCCCCTCAAGGAGGGGGCACCGAACCCTCACCAGAACCACCAGGGCGATCAGGATGGGCCCTATGAAAGGCACGAACCAGATCGGAGGCATGAACATCAGATGCATTCACCCAAGAATTATCCTCCTGGCCGTATCCCTTCCACTTGACCAGATACTGGAGTCTCCGTCTGGAAACACGAGAGTCCAAGATTTTCTCCACAACGTACTCCAACTCACCCTCAACCAACACCGGAGCAGGAGGCTCAACGGAAGGCACAACCGGTACCTCATACCTGCGCAATAATGACCGATGAAAAACGTTATGAATAGAAAAGGATGCAGGGAGGTCCAAACGGAAGGAAACAGGGTTAAGAATCTCCAATATCTTATACGGGCCGATAAACCGAGGCTTAAACTTAGGAGAAGAGACCCTCATAGGGACAAAACGAGAAGACAACCACACCAAATCCCCAACAGAAAGCCGAGGACCAACACGACGGTGGCGGTTGGCAAAAAGCTGAGTCTTCTCCTGGGACAACCTCAAATTGTCCACCACCTGCCCCCAGATCTGATGCAATCTCTCCACCACAGCATCCACTCCAGGACAATCCGAAGATTCCACCTGACCAGAGGAAAATCGAGGATGAAACCCCGAATTACAGAAAAACGGGGACACCAAAGTGGCAGAGCTGGCTCGATTATTGAGAGCGAACTCCGCCAATGGCAAAAAAGCAACCCAATCATCCTGGTCAGCAGACACAAAACACCTCAGATATGTCTCCAGGGTCTGATTAATCCGCTCGGTCTGGCCATTCGTCTGAGGATGGAAAGCGGACGAAAAAGATAAATCTATGCCCATCCTAGCACAGAATGCCCGCCAAAATCTAGACACGAATTGGGTCCCTCTGTCAGAAACGATATTCTCAGGAATACCATGCAAACGAACAACATTTTGAAAAAACAGAGGAACCAACTCGGAAGAAGAAGGTAACTTGGGCAGAGGAACCAAATGGACCATCTTAGAAAAACGGTCACACACCACCCAGATGACAGACATCTTCTGAGAAACAGGCAGATCTGAAATAAAATCCATCGAGATGTGCGTCCAAGGCCTCTTAGGAATAGGCAAGGGCAACAATAATCCACTAGCCCGAGAACAACAAGGCTTGGCCCGAGCACAAACGTCACAAGACTGCACAAAGCCTCGCACATCTCGTGACAGGGAAGGCCACCAGAAGGACCTTGCCACCAAATCCCTGGTACCAAAAATGCCAGGATGACCTGCCAACGCAGAAGAATGAACCTCAGAGATGACTCTATTGGTCCAATCATCAGGAACAAACAGTTTATCAGGTGGGCAACGATCAGGTCTCTCCGCCTGAAACTCCTGCAAGGCCCGCCGCAGGTCTGGAGAAACGGCTGACAATACCACTCCATCCTTAAGGATACCTGTGGGCTCAGAGTTACCAGGCGAGTCAGGCTCAAAACTCCTAGAAAGGGCATCCGCCTTAACATTCTTAGAACCCGGTAGGTATGACACCACAAAATTAAACCGAGAGAAAAATAATGACCAGCGCGCCTGTCTAGGATTCAGGCGCCTGGCGGTCTCAAGATAAATCAAATTTTTGTGGTCAGTCAATACCACCACCTGATGTCTGGCCCCCTCAAGCCAATGGCGCCACTCCTCAAAAGCCCACTTCATGGCCAAAAGCTCCCGATTCCCAACATCATAATTCCGCTCAGCGGGCGAAAATTTACGGGAAAAGAAGGCACAAGGCCTCATCACGGAGCAGTCAGAACTTTTCTGCGACAACACTGCCCCAGCTCCGATCTCAGAAGCGTCGACCTCAACCTGAAAAGGTAGAGCAACATCAGGCTGACGCAACACAGGGGCAGAGGAAAAACGGCGCTTAAGCTCCCGAAAGGCCTCCACAGCATCAGGGGACCAATCAGCAACATCAGCACCCTTCTTAGTCAAATCGGTCAATGGCTTAGCAATATCCGAAAAACCAGCAATAAATCGACGATAAAAGTTAGCAAAGCCCAAAAATTTCTGAAGACTCTTAAGAGAAGAGGGCTGCGTCCAATCACAAATAGCTTGAACCTTGACAGGATCCATTTCAATGGAAGAGGGGGAAAAAATATATCCCAAAAAGGAAATCCTCTGTACCCCAAAAACACACTTCGAACCCTTCACACACAAAGAATTAGACCGCAAAACCTGAAAAACCCTCCTGACTTGCTGGACATGAGAGTCCCAGTCATCCGAAAAAATCAGAATATCATCCAGATACACAATCATAAATTTATCCAAATAATCGCGAAAAATATCATGCATAAAGGACTGGAAAACTGACGGAGCATTAGAAAGACCAAAAGGCATCACTAAATACTCAAAGTGGCCCTCGGGCGTATTAAATGCGGTTTTCCACTCATCCCCCTGCCTGATTCGCACCAAATTATACGCCCCACGAAGGTCAATCTTAGAGAACCACTTGGCCCCCTTTATGCGAGCAAACAAATCAGTCAGCAACGGCAATGGGTATTGATATTTAACAGTGATTTTATTCAAAAGCCGATAATCAATACATGGTCTCAAAGAGCCGTCTTTTTTTGACACAAAGAAAAAACCGGCTCCTAAGGGAGATGACGATGGACGAATATGTCCCTTTTCCAAGGACTCCTTTATATATTCTCGCATAGCAGCATGTTCAGGCACAGACAGATTAAATAAACGACCCTTTGGGTATTTACTACCCGGGATTAAATCTATGGCACAATCGCACTCTCGGTGCGGAGGTAACGAACCAAGCTTGGATTCTTCAAAGACGTCACGATAGTCAGACAGGAACTCAGGAATTTCAGAGGGAATGGATGATGAAATGGAAACCACAGGTACATCCCCATGAGCCCCCTTACATCCCCAGCTCAACACAGACATAGCTCTCCAGTCGAAGACTGGGTTGTGAGATTGCAGCCAAGGCAATCCTAGCACCAAATCATCATGTAGATTATACAGCACCAGAAAGCGAATAATCTCCTGGTGATCCGGATTAATACGCATAGTTACTTGTGTCCAGCATTGTGGTTTATTATTAGCCAATGGGGTGGAGTCAATCCCCTTCAGAGGAATAGGAGTCTCCAAAGGCTCTAAATCATACCCACAGCGTTTGGCAAAGGACCAATCCATAAGACTCAAAGCGGCGCCAGAGTCGACATAGGCGTCCGTGGTAATAGATGACAAAGAGCAAATCAGGGTCACAGATAGAATAAATTTAGACGGTAAGGTGCAAATGGAAACAGATTTACCAAGCTTTTTAGTGCGCTTAGAGCATGCTGATATAACATGAGTAGAATCACCACAATAGAAACACAACCCATTTTTCCGTCTAAAATTCTGCCGCTCGCTTCGGGACAGAATTCTATCACACTGCATACTCTCTGGCGACTTCTCAGTGGACACCGCCAGATGGTGCACTGGTTTGCGCTCCCGCAAACGCCTATCGATCTGAATAGCCATTGTCATGGACTCATTCAGACCCGTAGGCACAGGGAACCCCACCATAACATCCTTAATGGCATCAGAGAGACCCTCTCTGAAAGTCGCCGCCAGGGCGCACTCATTCCACTGAGTAAGCACAGACCATTTACGGAATCTTTGGCAGTAAATTTCCGCTTCATCTTGCCCCTGAGATAGGGACATCAAAGTTTTTTCTGCCTGAAGCTCCAAATGAGGTTCGTCATAAAGCAACCCCAAGGCCAGAAAAAACGCATCCACATTGAGCAACGCAGGATCCCCTGGTGTCAATGAAAAAGCCCAGTCTTGAGGGTCGCCCCGGAGCAAGGAAATCACAATCCTGACCTGCTGTGCAGGGTCTCCGGCAGAGCGAGATTTCAGAGACAAAAATAATTTGCAATTATTTCGAAAATTCTGAAACCCGGATCTATTCCCCGAGAAAAATTCCGGCAAAGGAATTCTCGGCTCAGATACAGGTGCATGACAAACAAAATCTTGCAAATTTTGTACCTTCGTGGCGAGATTATTCAAACCTGCAGTTACACTCTGAAGATCCATTACAAACAGGTGGACACAGAGCCATTCAAGGGTTAAGAGGAGGTAAGAAGCAGCTAGACAGCAATTAAGGGCTAGGCAGCAAAACTCTGAGGGGAAAAAAAAAAAATTTCCCTTCAACACTTCTTTTTCTCCTGCTTCAGCCCAAACAATTAACACTTTGCGGGCCGGTCAAACTGTCATGATCTCAATGGCAAGAGAACATAGCATAAGCATATATAGGAACTAGCTCTTGGAAGATGGGAACTGAGCTGACCATGAACTAAACCTAACGCACAACTAGCAGTGGCCGGGTAGCATGCCTACGTTGATTCTAGATGCCCAGCCCAGCCGGAGGACTAAATAAAGCTAGCAGAGGAAAATATTAGTCCTAGCTCACCTCTAGAGAAATACCCCGAAAGGAGACAGAGGCCCCCCACATGTATTGGCGGTGAGTTGAGATGAAATAACAAACGTAGTATGAAAATAGGTTTAGCAAATTTGAGGTCCACTTACTACATAGCAGAAGACAGAAAGGACACTTTCATGGTCAGCTGAAAACCCTATCAAAAACACCATCCAGAAATTACTTTAAAACTCTGGCATTAACTCATAACACCAGAGTGGCAATTCCCGTTCACAAGAGCTTTCCAGACACAGTAACGAAACTACAGCTGTGAACTGGAACAAAATGCAAAAACAAACATGGACAAGAGTCCAACTTATCTAGTAGTTGTCTAGGAGCAGGAACAAGCACATAGAGGCTTCTGATAACATTGTTGACCGGCAAGCAACTAACAGAGCAGCAAGGTTATATAGCGACTCCCACATCTTGATGGGAACAGGTGAACAGAGAAGATGAAGACACCAGTTCAATTCCACCAGAAGCCACCGGGGGAGCCCAGAATCCAAATTCACAACAGTACCCCCCCCTCAAGGAGGGGGCACCGAACCCTCACCAGAACCACCAGGGCGATCAGGATGGGCCCTATGAAAGGCACGAACCAGATCGGAGGCATGAACATCAGATGCATTCACCCAAGAATTATCCTCCTGGCCGTATCCCTTCCACTTGACCAGATACTGGAGTCTCCGTCTGGAAACACGAGAGTCCAAGATTTTCTCCACAACGTACTCCAACTCACCCTCAACCAACACCGGAGCAGGAGGCTCAACGGAAGGCACAACCGGTACCTCATACCTGCGCAATAATGACCGATGAAAAACGTTATGAATAGAAAAGGATGCAGGGAGGTCCAAACGGAAGGAAACAGGGTTAAGAATCTCCAATATCTTATACGGGCCGATAAACCGAGGCTTAAACTTAGGAGAAGAGACCCTCATAGGGACAAAACGAGAAGACAACCACACCAAATCCCCAACAGAAAGCCGAGGACCAACACGACGGTGGCGGTTGGCAAAAAGCTGAGTCTTCTCCTGGGACAACCTCAAATTGTCCACCACCTGCCCCCAGATCTGATGCAATCTCTCCACCACAGCATCCACTCCAGGACAATCCGAAGATTCCACCTGACCAGAGGAAAATCGAGGATGAAACCCCGAATTACAGAAAAACGGGGACACCAAAGTGGCAGAGCTGGCTCGATTATTGAGAGCGAACTCCGCCAATGGCAAAAAAGCAACCCAATCATCCTGGTCAGCAGACACAAAACACCTCAGATATGTCTCCAGGGTCTGATTAATCCGCTCGGTCTGGCCATTCGTCTGAGGATGGAAAGCGGACGAAAAAGATAAATCTATGCCCATCCTAGCACAGAATGCCCGCCAAAATCTAGACACGAATTGGGTCCCTCTGTCAGAAACGATATTCTCAGGAATACCATGCAAACGAACAACATTTTGAAAAAACAGAGGAACCAACTCGGAAGAAGAAGGTAACTTGGGCAGAGGAACCAAATGGACCATCTTAGAAAAACGGTCACACACCACCCAGATGACAGACATCTTCTGAGAAACAGGCAGATCTGAAATAAAATCCATCGAGATGTGCGTCCAAGGCCTCTTAGGAATAGGCAAGGGCAACAATAATCCACTAGCCCGAGAACAACAAGGCTTGGCCCGAGCACAAACGTCACAAGACTGCACAAAGCCTCGCACATCTCGTGACAGGGAAGGCCACCAGAAGGACCTTGCCACCAAATCCCTGGTACCAAAAATGCCAGGATGACCTGCCAACGCAGAAGAATGAACCTCAGAGATGACTCTATTGGTCCAATCATCAGGAACAAACAGTTTATCAGGTGGGCAACGATCAGGTCTCTCCGCCTGAAACTCCTGCAAGGCCCGCCGCAGGTCTGGAGAAACGGCTGACAATACCACTCCATCCTTAAGGATACCTGTGGGCTCAGAGTTACCAGGCGAGTCAGGCTCAAAACTCCTAGAAAGGGCATCCGCCTTAACATTCTTAGAACCCGGTAGGTATGACACCACAAAATTAAACCGAGAGAAAAATAATGACCAGCGCGCCTGTCTAGGATTCAGGCGCCTGGCGGTCTCAAGATAAATCAAATTTTTGTGGTCAGTCAATACCACCACCTGATGTCTGGCCCCCTCAAGCCAATGGCGCCACTCCTCAAAAGCCCACTTCATGGCCAAAAGCTCCCGATTCCCAACATCATAATTCCGCTCAGCGGGCGAAAATTTACGGGAAAAGAAGGCACAAGGCCTCATCACGGAGCAGTCAGAACTTTTCTGCGACAACACTGCCCCAGCTCCGATCTCAGAAGCGTCGACCTCAACCTGAAAAGGTAGAGCAACATCAGGCTGACGCAACACAGGGGCAGAGGAAAAACGGCGCTTAAGCTCCCGAAAGGCCTCCACAGCATCAGGGGACCAATCAGCAACATCAGCACCCTTCTTAGTCAAATCGGTCAATGGCTTAGCAATATCCGAAAAACCAGCAATAAATCGACGATAAAAGTTAGCAAAGCCCAAAAATTTCTGAAGACTCTTAAGAGAAGAGGGCTGCGTCCAATCACAAATAGCTTGAACCTTGACAGGATCCATTTCAATGGAAGAGGGGGAAAAAATATATCCCAAAAAGGAAATCCTCTGTACCCCAAAAACACACTTCGAACCCTTCACACACAAAGAATTAGACCGCAAAACCTGAAAAACCCTCCTGACTTGCTGGACATGAGAGTCCCAGTCATCCGAAAAAATCAGAATATCATCCAGATACACAATCATAAATTTATCCAAATAATCGCGAAAAATATCATGCATAAAGGACTGGAAAACTGACGGAGCATTAGAAAGACCAAAAGGCATCACTAAATACTCAAAGTGGCCCTCGGGCGTATTAAATGCGGTTTTCCACTCATCCCCCTGCCTGATTCGCACCAAATTATACGCCCCACGAAGGTCAATCTTAGAGAACCACTTGGCCCCCTTTATGCGAGCAAACAAATCAGTCAGCAACGGCAATGGGTATTGATATTTAACAGTGATTTTATTCAAAAGCCGATAATCAATACATGGTCTCAAAGAGCCGTCTTTTTTTGACACAAAGAAAAAACCGGCTCCTAAGGGAGATGACGATGGACGAATATGTCCCTTTTCCAAGGACTCCTTTATATATTCTCGCATAGCAGCATGTTCAGGCACAGACAGATTAAATAAACGACCCTTTGGGTATTTACTACCCGGGATTAAATCTATGGCACAATCGCACTCTCGGTGCGGAGGTAACGAACCAAGCTTGGATTCTTCAAAGACGTCACGATAGTCAGACAGGAACTCAGGAATTTCAGAGGGAATGGATGATGAAATGGAAACCACAGGTACATCCCCATGAGCCCCCTTACATCCCCAGCTCAACACAGACATAGCTCTCCAGTCGAGGACTGGGTTGTGAGATTGCAGCCAAGGCAATCCTAGCACCAAATCATCATGTAGATTATACAGCACCAGAAAGCGAATAATCTCCTGGTGATCCGGATTAATACGCATAGTTACTTGTGTCCAGCATTGTGGTTTATTATTAGCCAATGGGGTGGAGTCAATCCCCTTCAGAGGAATAGGAGTCTCCAAAGGCTCTAAATCATACCCACAGCGTTTGGCAAAGGACCAATCCATAAGACTCAAAGCGGCGCCAGAGTCGACATAGGCGTCCGTGGTAATAGATGACAAAGAGCAAATCAGGGTCACAGATAGAATAAATTTAGACGGTAAGGTGCAAATGGAAACAGATTTACCAAGCTTTTTAGTGCGCTTAGAGCATGCTGATATAACATGAGTAGAATCACCACAATAGAAACACAACCCATTTTTCCGTCTAAAATTCTGCCGCTCGCTTCGGGACAGAATTCTATCACACTGCATACTCTCTGGCGACTTCTCAGTGGACACCGCCAGATGGTGCACTGGTTTGCGCTCCCGCAAACGCCTATCGATCTGAATAGCCATTGTCATGGACTCATTCAGACCCGTAGGCACAGGGAACCCCACCATAACATCCTTAATGGCATCAGAGAGACCCTCTCTGAAAGTCGCCGCCAGGGCGCACTCATTCCACTGAGTAAGCACAGACCATTTACGGAATCTTTGGCAGTAAATTTCCGCTTCATCTTGCCCCTGAGATAGGGACATCAAAGTTTTTTCTGCCTGAAGCTCCAAATGAGGTTCGTCATAAAGCAACCCCAAGGCCAGAAAAAACGCATCCACATTGAGCAACGCAGGATCCCCTGGTGTCAATGAAAAAGCCCAGTCTTGAGGGTCGCCCCGGAGCAAGGAAATCACAATCCTGACCTGCTGTGCAGGGTCTCCGGCAGAGCGAGATTTCAGAGACAAAAATAATTTGCAATTATTTCGAAAATTCTGAAACCCGGATCTATTCCCCGAGAAAAATTCCGGCAAAGGAATTCTCGGCTCAGATACAGGTGCATGACAAACAAAATCTTGCAAATTTTGTACCTTCGTGGCGAGATTATTCAAACCTGCAGTTACACTCTGAAGATCCATTACAAACAGGTGGACACAGAGCCATTCAAGGGTTAAGAGGAGGTAAGAAGCAGCTAGACAGCAATTAAGGGCTAGGCAGCAAAACTCTGAGGGGAAAAAAAAAAAATTTCCCTTCAACACTTCTTTTTCTCCTGCTTCAGCCCAAACAATTAACACTTTGCGGGCCGGTCAAACTGTCATGATCTCAATGGCAAGAGAACATAGCATAAGCATATATAGGAACTAGCTCTTGGAAGATGGGAACTGAGCTGACCATGAACTAAACCTAACGCACAACTAGCAGTGGCCGGGTAGCATGCCTACGTTGATTCTAGATGCCCAGCCCAGCCGGAGGACTAAATAAAGCTAGCAGAGGAAAATATTAGTCCTAGCTCACCTCTAGAGAAATACCCCGAAAGGAGACAGAGGCCCCCCACATGTATTGGCGGTGAGTTGAGATGAAATAACAAACGTAGTATGAAAATAGGTTTAGCAAATTTGAGGTCCACTTACTACATAGCAGAAGACAGAAAGGACACTTTCATGGTCAGCTGAAAACCCTATCAAAAACACCATCCAGAAATTACTTTAAAACTCTGGCATTAACTCATAACACCAGAGTGGCAATTCCCGTTCACAAGAGCTTTCCAGACACAGTAACGAAACTACAGCTGTGAACTGGAACAAAATGCAAAAACAAACATGGACAAGAGTCCAACTTATCTAGTAGTTGTCTAGGAGCAGGAACAAGCACATAGAGGCTTCTGATAACATTGTTGACCGGCAAGCAACTAACAGAGCAGCAAGGTTATATAGCGACTCCCACATCTTGATGGGAACAGGTGAACAGAGAAGATGAAGACACCAGTTCAATTCCACCAGAAGCCACCGGGGGAGCCCAGAATCCAAATTCACAACAGTACCCCCCCCTCAAGGAGGGGGCACCGAACCCTCACCAGAACCACCAGGGCGATCAGGATGGGCCCTATGAAAGGCACGAACCAGATCGGAGGCATGAACATCAGATGCATTCACCCAAGAATTATCCTCCTGGCCGTATCCCTTCCACTTGACCAGATACTGGAGTCTCCGTCTGGAAACACGAGAGTCCAAGATTTTCTCCACAACGTACTCCAACTCACCCTCAACCAACACCGGAGCAGGAGGCTCAACGGAAGGCACAACCGGTACCTCATACCTGCGCAATAATGACCGATGAAAAACGTTATGAATAGAAAAGGATGCAGGGAGGTCCAAACGGAAGGAAACAGGGTTAAGAATCTCCAATATCTTATACGGGCCGATAAACCGAGGCTTAAACTTAGGAGAAGAGACCCTCATAGGGACAAAACGAGAAGACAACCACACCAAATCCCCAACAGAAAGCCGAGGACCAACACGACGGTGGCGGTTGGCAAAAAGCTGAGTCTTCTCCTGGGACAACCTCAAATTGTCCACCACCTGCCCCCAGATCTGATGCAATCTCTCCACCACAGCATCCACTCCAGGACAATCCGAAGATTCCACCTGACCAGAGGAAAATCGAGGATGAAACCCCGAATTACAGAAAAACGGGGACACCAAAGTGGCAGAGCTGGCTCGATTATTGAGAGCGAACTCCGCCAATGGCAAAAAAGCAACCCAATCATCCTGGTCAGCAGACACAAAACACCTCAGATATGTCTCCAGGGTCTGATTAATCCGCTCGGTCTGGCCATTCGTCTGAGGATGGAAAGCGGACGAAAAAGATAAATCTATGCCCATCCTAGCACAGAATGCCCGCCAAAATCTAGACACGAATTGGGTCCCTCTGTCAGAAACGATATTCTCAGGAATACCATGCAAACGAACAACATTTTGAAAAAACAGAGGAACCAACTCGGAAGAAGAAGGTAACTTGGGCAGAGGAACCAAATGGACCATCTTAGAAAAACGGTCACACACCACCCAGATGACAGACATCTTCTGAGAAACAGGCAGATCTGAAATAAAATCCATCGAGATGTGCGTCCAAGGCCTCTTAGGAATAGGCAAGGGCAACAATAATCCACTAGCCCGAGAACAACAAGGCTTGGCCCGAGCACAAACGTCACAAGACTGCACAAAGCCTCGCACATCTCGTGACAGGGAAGGCCACCAGAAGGACCTTGCCACCAAATCCCTGGTACCAAAAATGCCAGGATGACCTGCCAACGCAGAAGAATGAACCTCAGAGATGACTCTATTGGTCCAATCATCAGGAACAAACAGTTTATCAGGTGGGCAACGATCAGGTCTCTCCGCCTGAAACTCCTGCAAGGCCCGCCGCAGGTCTGGAGAAACGGCTGACAATACCACTCCATCCTTAAGGATACCTGTGGGCTCAGAGTTACCAGGCGAGTCAGGCTCAAAACTCCTAGAAAGGGCATCCGCCTTAACATTCTTAGAACCCGGTAGGTATGACACCACAAAATTAAACCGAGAGAAAAATAATGACCAGCGCGCCTGTCTAGGATTCAGGCGCCTGGCGGTCTCAAGATAAATCAAATTTTTGTGGTCAGTCAATACCACCACCTGATGTCTGGCCCCCTCAAGCCAATGGCGCCACTCCTCAAAAGCCCACTTCATGGCCAAAAGCTCCCGATTCCCAACATCATAATTCCGCTCAGCGGGCGAAAATTTACGGGAAAAGAAGGCACAAGGCCTCATCACGGAGCAGTCAGAACTTTTCTGCGACAACACTGCCCCAGCTCCGATCTCAGAAGCGTCGACCTCAACCTGAAAAGGTAGAGCAACATCAGGCTGACGCAACACAGGGGCAGAGGAAAAACGGCGCTTAAGCTCCCGAAAGGCCTCCACAGCATCAGGGGACCAATCAGCAACATCAGCACCCTTCTTAGTCAAATCGGTCAATGGCTTAGCAATATCCGAAAAACCAGCAATAAATCGACGATAAAAGTTAGCAAAGCCCAAAAATTTCTGAAGACTCTTAAGAGAAGAGGGCTGCGTCCAATCACAAATAGCTTGAACCTTGACAGGATCCATTTCAATGGAAGAGGGGGAAAAAATATATCCCAAAAAGGAAATCCTCTGTACCCCAAAAACACACTTCGAACCCTTCACACACAAAGAATTAGACCGCAAAACCTGAAAAACCCTCCTGACTTGCTGGACATGAGAGTCCCAGTCATCCGAAAAAATCAGAATATCATCCAGATACACAATCATAAATTTATCCAAATAATCGCGAAAAATATCATGCATAAAGGACTGGAAAACTGACGGAGCATTAGAAAGACCAAAAGGCATCACTAAATACTCAAAGTGGCCCTCGGGCGTATTAAATGCGGTTTTCCACTCATCCCCCTGCCTGATTCGCACCAAATTATACGCCCCACGAAGGTCAATCTTAGAGAACCACTTGGCCCCCTTTATGCGAGCAAACAAATCAGTCAGCAACGGCAATGGGTATTGATATTTAACAGTGATTTTATTCAAAAGCCGATAATCAATACATGGTCTCAAAGAGCCGTCTTTTTTTGACACAAAGAAAAAACCGGCTCCTAAGGGAGATGACGATGGACGAATATGTCCCTTTTCCAAGGACTCCTTTATATATTCTCGCATAGCAGCATGTTCAGGCACAGACAGATTAAATAAACGACCCTTTGGGTATTTACTACCCGGGATTAAATCTATGGCACAATCGCACTCTCGGTGCGGAGGTAACGAACCAAGCTTGGATTCTTCAAAGACGTCACGATAGTCAGACAGGAACTCAGGAATTTCAGAGGGAATGGATGATGAAATGGAAACCACAGGTACATCCCCATGAGCCCCCTTACATCCCCAGCTCAACACAGACATAGCTCTCCAGTCGAGGACTGGGTTGTGAGATTGCAGCCAAGGCAATCCTAGCACCAAATCATCATGTAGATTATACAGCACCAGAAAGCGAATAATCTCCTGGTGATCCGGATTAATACGCATAGTTACTTGTGTCCAGCATTGTGGTTTATTATTAGCCAATGGGGTGGAGTCAATCCCCTTCAGAGGAATAGGAGTCTCCAAAGGCTCTAAATCATACCCACAGCGTTTGGCAAAGGACCAATCCATAAGACTCAAAGCGGCGCCAGAGTCGACATAGGCGTCCGTGGTAATAGATGACAAAGAGCAAATCAGGGTCACAGATAGAATAAATTTAGACGGTAAGGTGCAAATGGAAACAGATTTACCAAGCTTTTTAGTGCGCTTAGAGCATGCTGATATAACATGAGTAGAATCACCACAATAGAAACACAACCCATTTTTCCGTCTAAAATTCTGCCGCTCGCTTCGGGACAGAATTCTATCACACTGCATACTCTCTGGCGACTTCTCAGTGGACACCGCCAGATGGTGCACTGGTTTGCGCTCCCGCAAACGCCTATCGATCTGAATAGCCATTGTCATGGACTCATTCAGACCCGTAGGCACAGGGAACCCCACCATAACATCCTTAATGGCATCAGAGAGACCCTCTCTGAAAGTCGCCGCCAGGGCGCACTCATTCCACTGAGTAAGCACAGACCATTTACGGAATCTTTGGCAGTAAATTTCCGCTTCATCTTGCCCCTGAGATAGGGACATCAAAGTTTTTTCTGCCTGAAGCTCCAAATGAGGTTCGTCATAAAGCAACCCCAAGGCCAGAAAAAACGCATCCACATTGAGCAACGCAGGATCCCCTGGTGTCAATGAAAAAGCCCAGTCTTGAGGGTCGCCCCGGAGCAAGGAAATCACAATCCTGACCTGCTGTGCAGGGTCTCCGGCAGAGCGAGATTTCAGAGACAAAAATAATTTGCAATTATTTCGAAAATTCTGAAACCCGGATCTATTCCCCGAGAAAAATTCCGGCAAAGGAATTCTCGGCTCAGATACAGGTGCATGACAAACAAAATCTTGCAAATTTTGTACCTTCGTGGCGAGATTATTCAAACCTGCAGTTACACTCTGAAGATCCATTACAAACAGGTGGACACAGAGCCATTCAAGGGTTAAGAGGAGGTAAGAAGCAGCTAGACAGCAATTAAGGGCTAGGCAGCAAAACTCTGAGGGGAAAAAAAAAAAATTTCCCTTCAACACTTCTTTTTCTCCTGCTTCAGCCCAAACAATTAACACTTTGCGGGCCGGTCAAACTGTCATGATCTCAATGGCAAGAGAACATAGCATAAGCATATATAGGAACTAGCTCTTGGAAGATGGGAACTGAGCTGACCATGAACTAAACCTAACGCACAACTAGCAGTGGCCGGGTAGCATGCCTACGTTGATTCTAGATGCCCAGCCCAGCCGGAGGACTAAATAAAGCTAGCAGAGGAAAATATTAGTCCTAGCTCACCTCTAGAGAAATACCCCGAAAGGAGACAGAGGCCCCCCACATGTATTGGCGGTGAGTTGAGATGAAATAACAAACGTAGTATGAAAATAGGTTTAGCAAATTTGAGGTCCACTTACTACATAGCAGAAGACAGAAAGGACACTTTCATGGTCAGCTGAAAACCCTATCAAAAACACCATCCAGAAATTACTTTAAAACTCTGGCATTAACTCATAACACCAGAGTGGCAATTCCCGTTCACAAGAGCTTTCCAGACACAGTAACGAAACTACAGCTGTGAACTGGAACAAAATGCAAAAACAAACATGGACAAGAGTCCAACTTATCTAGTAGTTGTCTAGGAGCAGGAACAAGCACATAGAGGCTTCTGATAACATTGTTGACCGGCAAGCAACTAACAGAGCAGCAAGGTTATATAGCGACTCCCACATCTTGATGGGAACAGGTGAACAGAGAAGATGAAGACACCAGTTCAATTCCACCAGAAGCCACCGGGGGAGCCCAGAATCCAAATTCACAACAGAAATGCCAATCTTAATCTCCCACTATTTTTTTTTTCAGGGAGAATTTAAAAAAAAAAAAATCCCAGTATGACACACTAGGTTTTATGTGCCCCAATAATTTGAGACAGATGGCACACACAGGACCGGCACTCAAGCAGAAATGCCTATCTTAATCTCCCACTATTTAATTTTTTTCAGGGAGAATTAAAAAAAAAAAAAATACCAGTATGACACACTAGGTTTTCTGTGCCCCAATAATTTGAGACAGATGGCACACACAGGACCGGCACTCAAGCTGAAATGCCAATCTTAATCTCCCACTATTTTTTTTTTCAGGGAGAATTTAAAAAAAAAAAAAAATTCCCAGTATGACACACTAGGTTTTATGTGCCCCAATAATTTGAGACAGATGGCACACACAGGACCGGCACTCAAGCAGAAATGCCAATCTTAATCTCCCACTATTTAATTTTTTTCAGGGAGAATTAAAAAAAAAAAATCCCAGTATGACACACTAGGTTTTATGTGCCCCAATAATTTGAGACAGATGGCACACACAGGACCGGCACTCAAGCTGAAATGCCAATCTTAATCTCCCACTATTTTTTTTTTCAGGGAGAATTTAAAAAAAAAAAAAAATCCCAGTATGACACACTAGGTTTTATGTGCCCCAATAATTTGAGACAGATGGCACACACAGGACCGGCACTCAAGCTGAAATGCCAATCTTAATCTCCCACTATTTTATTTGTTTTCAGGGAGAATTTAAAAAAAAAAAAATTCCCAGTATGACACACTAGGTTTTTTGTGCCCCAATAATTTGAGACAGATGGCACACACAGGACCGGCACTCAAGCAGAAATGCCAATCTTAATCTCCCACTATTTAATTTTTTTCAGGGAGAATTAAAAAAAAAAAAAAAATCCCAGTATGACACACTAGGTTTTCTGTGCCCCAATAATTTGAGACAGATGGCACACACAGGACCGGCACTCAAGCTGAAATGCCAATCTTAATCTCCCACTATTTTTTTTTTCAGGGAGAATTTAAAAAAAAAAAAAAATTCCCAGTATGACACACTAGGTTTTATGTGCCCCAATAATTTGAGACAGATGGCACACACAGGACCGGCACTCAAGCAGAAATGCCAATCTTAATCTCCCACTATTTAATTTTTTTCAGGGAGAATTAAAAAAAAAAAATCCCAGTATGACACACTAGGTTTTCTGTGCCCCAATAATTTGAGACAGATGGCACACTGTTGTGAAATTGGATTTTGGGCTCCCCCGGTGGCCACTGGTGGAATTGAACTGGTGTGCTTCATCCTCTCTGTTCACCTGTTTCCATCAGGAGGTGGGAGTCGCTATTTAGCCTTGCTCCTCTGTCACTTCCATGCCGGTCAACATTGTAATCAGAAGCCTTTCTGTGCATGTTCCTGCTGCTAGACAACTCCCAGCTAAGTTGGACTTTAGTCCTTGTTTGTTTTTGCATTTTGTTCCAGTTCACAGCAGTAGTTTCGTTTCTGTGTCTGGAAAGCTCTTGTGATCTGAAATTGCCACTCTGATGTTATGAGTTAATACTAGAGTCTTAAAGTAATTTCAGGATGGCGTTTTGATAGGGTTTTCAGCTGACCATGAAAGTGCCCTTTCTGTCTTCCTGCTATCTAGTAAGCGGACCTCAATTTTGCTAAACCTATTTTCATACTACGTTTGTCATTTCATCTAAAATCACCGCCAATATTTGTGGGGGCCTCTGTCTGCCTTTCGGGGAAATTTCTCTAGAGGTGAGCCAGGACTATATTTTCCTCTGCCAGGATCAGTTAGTCCTCCGGCCGGCGCTGGGCGTCTAGGGTTAAAACGCAGGCTACGCTACCCGGCTACTGTTAGTTGTGCGGCAGGTTTAGTTCATGGTCAGTTTAGTTTCCATCCTTCCAAGAGCTAGTTCTTATGTTTGCTGGGCTATGTTCTCTTGCCATTGAGAACCATAACAGTTTGACCGGCCCAAAAAGGGTTAAATTAATTGACAGAGAAAGGAGAGAAAAGAGAAGTCTGCTGAAGATTTTTTTTTTTTTTTTTTTTCCTCAGTTCTGAGTGTGCTTGTAATTGAATCTCTTGCTAGTCTGCCTATATTGCAGCCTTTCTCTCTCTCTCTCCTTCTAATCCTGGAATGGCTCTGTGTTCACCTGTTTAAAATGGATATTCAGAGTTTAGCTGCAGGTTTGAATAATCTCACCACGAAAGTTCAAAATTTACAAGATTTTGTTGTTCATGTTCCTATATCTGAACCTAGAATTCCTTTGCCTGAATTTTTCTCGGGGAATAGATCTTGCTATCAAAATTTCAAAAATAATTGCAAGTTGTTTTTGTCCCTGAAATCTCGCTCTGCTGGAGATCCTGCTCAGCAGGTCAGGATTGTGATTTCTTTGCTCCGGGGCGACCCTAAGGATTGGGCTTTTGCATTGGCTCCAGGGGATCCTGCGTTGCTCAATGTGGATGCGTTTTTTCTGGCCTTGGGGTTGCTTTATGAGGAACCTCAGTTAGAACTTCAGGCGGAAAAGGCCTTGATGTCCCTATCTCAGGGGCAAGACGAAGCTGAAATATACTGCCAGAAATTCCGTAAATGGGCTGTGCTTACTCAGTGGAATGAGTGCGCCCTGGCGGCGAATTTCAGAGAGGGTCTCTCTGATGCCATTAAGGATGTTATGGTGGGGTTCCCTGTGCCTGCGGGTCTGAATGAGTCCATGACAATGGCTATCCAGATCGATAGGCGTCTGCGGGAGCGCAAACCTGTGCACCATTTGGCGGTGTCTACTGAGAAGACGCCAGAGAATATGCAATGTGATAGAATTCTGTCCAGAAGTGAACGGCAGAATTTTAGACGAAAAAATGGGTTGTGCTTCTATTGCGGTGATTCAACTCATGTTATATCAGCATGCTCTAAGCGTACTAAGAAGCTTGATAAGTCTGTTTCAATTGGCACTTTACAGTCTAAGTTTATTCTATCTGTGACCCTGATTTGTTCTTTATCATCTATTACCGCGGATGCCTATGTTGACTCTGGCGCCGCTTTGAGTCTTATGGATTGGTCCTTTGCCAAACGCTGTGGGTATGATTTGGAGCCTCTTGAAACTCCTATACCCCTGAAGGGGATTGACTCCACCCCATTGGCTAGCAATAAACCACAATACTGGACACAAGTAACTATGCGAATTAATCCGGATCACCAGGAGATTATTCGCTTTCTTGTGCTGTATAACCTACATGATGTGTTGGTGCTTGGATTGCCATGGCTGCAATCTCATAACCCAGTCCTTGACTGGAAAGCTATGTCTGTGTTAAGCTGGGGATGTAAGGGGACGCATGGGGACGTACCTGTGGTTTCCATTTCATCATCTATTCCCTCTGAGATTCCTGAATTCTTGACAGAATATCGTGACGTTTTTGAAGAACCTAAGCTTGGTTCATTACCTCCGCACCGGGAGTGCGATTGTGCCATAGATTTGATTCCGGGTAGTAAATACCCTAAGGGTCGTTTATTTAATCTGTCTGTGCCTGAACATGCTGCTATGCGAGAATATATAAAGGAGTCCTTGGAAAAGGGACATATTCGTCCATCGTCATCTCCCTTAGGAGCCGGTTTTTTCTTTGTGGCTAAGAAAGATGGCTCTTTGAGGCCGTGCATTGATTATCGGCTTTTGAATAAGATCACGGTTAAATATCAATATCCGTTGCCACTGCTGACTGATTTGTTTGCTCGCATAAAGGGGGCCAAGTGGTTCTCTAAGATAGATCTCCGTGGGGCGTATAATTTGGTGCGAATTAAGCAGGGGGATGAGTGGAAAACCGCATTTAATACGCCCGAGGGCCACTTTGAATATTTGGTGATGCCTTTTGGTCTTTCAAATGCCCCTTCAGTCTTTCAGTCCTTTATGCATGACATTTTCCGTGATTATTTGGATAAATTTATGATTGTGTATCTGGATGATATTTTGATTTTTTCGGATGACTGGGAGTCTCATGTCCAGCAGGTCAGGAGGGTTTTTCAGGTTTTGCGGTCTAATTCCTTGTGTGTGAAGGGTTCTAAGTGCGTTTTTGGGGTTCAAAAGATTTCCTTTTTGGGATATATTTTTTCCCCCTCTTCCATCGAGATGGATCCTGTCAAGGTTCAGGCTATTTGTGATTGGACGCAACCCTCTTCTCTTAAGAGTCTTCAGAAATTTTTGGGCTTTGCTAACTTTTATCGTCGATTTATTGCTGGTTTTTCTGATGTTGTTAAACCATTGACTGATTTGACTAAGAAGGGTGCTGATGTTGCTGATTGGTCCCCTGCTGCTGTGGAGGCCTTTCGGGAGCTTAAGCGCCGCTTTTCTTCCGCCCCTGTGTTGCGTCAGCCTGATGTTGCTCTTCCTTTTCAGGTTGAGGTCGACGCTTCTGAAATCGGAGCTGGGGCGGTTTTGTCGCAGAGAAGTTCCGATTGCTCCGTGATGAGACCTTGTGCTTTTTTCTCACGTAAATTTTCGCCCGCCGAGCGGAATTATGATGTTGGGAATCGGGAGCTTTTGGCCATGAAGTGGGCTTTTGAGGAGTGGCGTCATTGGCTTGAGGGGGCTAGACATCAGGTGGTGGTATTGACTGACCACAAAAATCTAATTTATCTTGAGTCCGCCAGACGCCTGAATCCTAGACAGGCGCGCTGGTCATTGTTTTTCTCTCGGTTTAATTTTGTGGTGTCCTACCTGCCAGGTTCTAAGAATGTTAAGGCAGATGCCCTTTCTAGGAGTTTTGAGCCTGACTCCCCTGGTAATTCTGAACCTACAGGTATCCTTAAGGATGGAGTGATATTGTCTGCCGTTTCTCCAGACCTGCGGCGGGCCTTGCAGGAGTTTCAGGCGGATAGACCTGATCGTTGCCCACCTGGTAGACTGTTTGTTCCTGATGATTGGACCAGTAAAGTCATTTCTGAGGTTCATTCTTCTGCGTTGGCAGGTCATCCTGGAATCTTTGGTACCAGGGATTTGGTGGCAAGGTCCTTCTGGTGGCCTTCCCTGTCTCGAGATGTGCGAGGCTTTGTGCAGTCTTTTGACGTTTGTGCTCGGGCCAAGCCTTGTTGTTCTCGGGCTAGTGGATTGTTGTTGCCCTTGCCTATCCCGAAGAGGCCCTGGATGCACATCTCGATGGATTTTATTTCGGATCTTCCTGTTTCTCGGAAGATGTCTGTCATCTGGGTGGTGTGTGATCGTTTCTCTAAGATGGTCCATTTGGTTCCCCTGCCTAAGTTGCCTTCTTCTTCCGAGTTGGTTCCTCTGTTTTTTCAAAATGTGGTCCGTTTGCATGGTATTCCGGAGAATATCGTTTCTGACAGAGGTACCCAATTCGTGTCTAGATTTTGGCGAGCATTCTGTGCTAGGATGGGCATAGATTTGTCTTTCTCGTCTGCTTTCCATCCTCAGACTAATGGCCAGACCGAGCGGACGAATCAGACCTTGGAGACATATTTGAGGTGTTTTGTGTCTGCAGATCAGGATGATTGGGTTGCTTTTTTGCCTTTAGCGGAGTTTGCCCTCAATAATCGGGCCAGCTCTGCCACCTTGGTATCTCCCTTTTTCTGTAATTCAGGGTTTCATCCTCGATTTTCTTCTGGTCAGGTGGAATCTTCGGATTGTCCTGGAGTGGATGCTGTGGTGGAGAGGTTGCATCAGATTTGGGGGCAGGTAGTGGACAATTTGAAGTTGTCCCAGGAGAAGACTCAGCTTTTTGCCAACCGCCGGCGTCGGGTTGGTCCTCGGCTTTGTGTTGGGGACTTGGTGTGGTTGTCTTCTCGTTTTGTCCCTATGAGGGTTTCTTCTCCCAAGTTTAAGCCTCGGTTCATCGGCCCGTACAAGATATTGGAGATTCTTAACCCTGTGTCCTTCCGTTTGGACCTCCCTGCATCTTTTTCTATTCATAATGTTTTTCATCGGTCATTATTGCGCAGGTATGAGGTACCGGTTGTGCCTTCCGTTGAGCCTCCTGCTCCGGTGTTGGTTGAGGGCGAGTTGGAGTACGTTGTGGAAAAAATCTTGGACTCCCGTGTTTCCAGACGGAAACTCCAGTATCTGGTCAAATGGAAGGGATACGGTCAGGAGGATAATTCTTGGGTGACTGCCTCGGATGTTCATGCCTCCAATTTGGTCCGTGCCTTTCATAGGGCTCATCCTGATCGCCCTGGTGGTTCTGGTGAGGGTTCGGTGCCCCCTCCTTGAGGGGGGGGTGCTGTTGTGAAATTGGATTTTGGGCTCCCCCGGTGGCCACTGGTGGAATTGAACTGGTGTGCTTCATCCTCTCTGTTCACCTGTTTCCATCAGGAGGTGGGAGTCGCTATTTAGCCTTGCTCCTCTGTCACTTCCATGCCGGTCAACATTGTAATCAGAAGCCTTTCTGTGCATGTTCCTGCTGCTAGACAACTCCCAGCTAAGTTGGACTTTAGTCCTTGTTTGTTTTTACATTTTGTTCCAGTTCACAGCTGTAGTTTCGTTTCTGTGTCTGGAAAGCTCTTGTGATCTGAAATTGCCACTCTGATGTTATGAGTTAATACTAGAGTCTTAAAGTAATTTCAGGATGGCGTTTTGATAGGGTTTTCAGCTGACCATGAAAGTGCCCTTTCTGTCTTCCTGCTATCTAGTAAGCGGACCTCAATTTTGCTAAACCTATTTTCATACTACGTTTGTCATTTCATCTAAAATCACCGCCAATATTTGTGGGGGCCTCTGTCTGCCTTTCGGGGAAATTTCTCTAGAGGTGAGCCAGGACTATATTTTCCTCTGCCAGGATTAGTTAGTCCTCCGGCCGGCGCTGGGCGTCTAGGGATAAAACGCAGGCTACGCTACCCGGCTACTGTTAGTTGTGCGGCAGGTTTAGTTCATGGTCAGTTTAGTTTCCATCCTTCCAAGAGCTAGTTCTTATGTTTGCTGGGCTATGTTCTCTTGCCATTGAGAACCATAACAGCACACACAGGACCGGCACACAAGCTAAAATGCCAATCTTAATCTCCCACAATTTTTTTTTTTCAGGGAGAATTTAAAAAAAAAAAAAATTCCCAGTATGACACACTAGGTTTTATGTGCCCCAATAATTTGAGACAGATGGCACACACAGGGCCGGCAGTCAAGCTGAAATACCAATCTTAATCTCCCACTATTTTTTTTGTTTTCAGGGAGAATTTAAAAAAAAAAAAAATTCCCAGTATGACACTAGGTTTTCTGTGCCCCAATAATTTGAGACAGATGGCACACACAGGACCGGCACTCAAGCTGAAATGCCAATCTTAATCTCCCACTATTTTTTTTGTTTTCAGGGAGAATTAAAAAAAATAAAAATTCCCAGTATGACACACTAGGTTTTCTGTGCCCCAATAAATTGAGACAGATGGCACACACAGGACCGGCACTCAAGCAGAAAGGCCAATCTTAATCTCCCACTATTTTTTTTTTCAGGGAGAATTAAAAAAAAAAAAAAATTCCCAGTATGACACACTAGGTTTTATGTGCCCCAATAATTTGAGACAGATGGCACACACAGGACCGGCACTCAAGCTGAAATGCCAATCTTAATCTCCCACTATTTTTTTTTTTTCACAGAGAATAGAAAAGAAAAAAAAAGGGACTGTCCTACAATTACTATCTCCCTGCAGTAATCTCAGCAAGGTATGGCAGGCAGCAATAACAAGGAGTGGACAGCTGCACAAAAAAAAACAAGTGTGGACAAACAAACAAGATAGCTGTGCAGAAAGGAAGGAACAACAGGATTTGTGCTTTGAAAAAAGCAGTTGGTTTGCACAGCGGCGTACACACAGCAATACAGCTATCAGGGAGCCTTCTAGGGCAGCCCAATGAGCTACAGCGCTGAGGAAAAAAAAATGTAGCTTCCACTGTCCCTGCAAACAAAAGGTGGTGTTGGACAGTGGAAATCGCTACAGCAAAAGCGGTTTGGGGGTGAATGTACCCTGCCTAATGCTATCCCTGCTTCTGACGAAGCGGCAGCAACCTCTCCCTATGCTCAGATCAGCAGCAGTAAGATGGCGGTCGGCGTGCACGCCCCTTTATAGCCCCTGTGGCGCCGCAGAAAGCAAGCCAATCACTGCAATGCCCTTCTCTAAGATGGTGGGGACTGAGATCTATGTCATCACGCTGCCCACACTCTGCATCCACCTTCATTGGCTGAGAAATGGCGCTTTTAGCGTCATTGAAACGCGACTTTGGCACGAAAGTCGCGTACCGCGTGGCCGACCCCACACAGAGATCGGGTCGGGTTTCATGAAACCCGACTTTTCAAAAAGTCGGCGACTTATGAAAATGACCGATCCGTTTCACTCAACCCTACTCACAAGTACTAAGAGAACTAAGTAATGTAATAGACAAACCATTATTTCTTATATTTACATAGTTACATAGTTATTAAGGTTGAAGGAAGACTTTAAGTCCATCTAGTTCAACCCATAGCCTAACCTAACATGTTGATCCAGGGGAAGGCAAAAAAAACCCATGTGGTAAGAGTAAGCTCCATCATGGGGAAAAAAATTCCTTCCCGACCCCACATACGGCAATCAGACTAGTTCCCTGGATCAACGCCTTATCAAGGAATCTAATATATATACCCTGTAATATTATACTTTTCCAGAAAGGTATCCAGTCCCCTCTTAAATTGAAGCAATGAGTCACTCATTACAACATCATACGGCAGAGAGTTCCATAGTCTCACTGCTCTTACAGTAAAGAATCCGCGTCTGTTATTATGCTTAAACCTTTTTTCCTCCAGACGTAGAGGATGCCCCCTTGTCCCTGTCACCGGTCTATGATTAAAAAGATCAGCAGAAAGGTCTTTGTACTGTCCCCTCATATATTTATACATTAACATAAGATCACCCCTTAGTCTTCGTTTTTCCAAACTAAATAGCCCCAAGTGTAATAACCTATCTTGGTATGGCAGACCCCCCAGTCCTCTAATAACCTTGGTTGCTCTTCTCTGCACCCGCTCCAGTTCAGCTATGTCTGTCTTATACACCGGAGACCAGAACTGTGCACAGTATTCTAAGTGTGGTCGCACTAGTGACTTGTATAGAAGTAAAATTATGTTCTCCTCATGAGCATCTATGCCTCTTTTAATGCATCCCATTATTTTATTTGCCTTTGTAGCAGCTGCCTGACACTGGCCACTGAATATGAGTTTGTCATCCACCCATACACCCAGGTCTTTTTCATTGACGGTTTTGCCCAGAGTTTTAGAATTAAGCACATAGTTATACTTCTTATTACTTCTACCCAAGTGCATGACCTTACATTTATCCCCATTAAAGCTCATTTGCCATTTATCAGCCCAAGCTTCTAGCTTACATAAATCAGCCTGTAATATAAAATTGTCCTCCCCTGTATTGATTACCCTGCAGAGTTTAGTGTCATCTGCAAATATTGAAATTCTACTCTGAATGCCCCCTACAAGGTCATTAATAAATATGTTAAAAAGAAGAGGGCCCAATACTGACCCCTGTGGTACCCCACTACTAACCGTGACCCAGTCCGAGTGTGCTCCATTAATAACCACCCTTTGTTTCCTATCCCTGAGCCAACTCTCAACCCACTTGCACATATTTTCCCCTATCCCCATTATTCTCATTTTATGTATCAACCTTTTGTGTGGCACCGTATCAAAAGCTTTTGAAAAGTCCATATACACTACATCTACTGGGTTCCCTTGGTCCAGTCCGGAACTTACCTCTTCATAGAAGCTGATCAAATTAGTCTGACATGAACGGTCCCTAGTAAACCCGTGCTGATACTGGGTCATGAGGTTATTCCTCTTCAGATACTCCAGTATAGCATCCCTTAGAATGCCCTCCAGGATTTTACCCACAGTAGAGGTTAAGCTTACTGGCCTATAATTTCCGAGTTCAGTTTTTGTCCCCTTTTTGAATATTGGCACCACATTTGCTATACGCCAGTCCTGTGGTACAGACCCTGTTATTATGGACTCTTTAAAGATTAAAAATAATGGTCTATCAATGACTGTACTTAATTCCTGCAGTACTCGGGGGTGTATCCCATGCGGGCCCGGAGATTTGTCAATTTTTGTGATTTTTAGACGCCGCCGTACTTCCGGCTTGGTTAAGCAGGTAACATTAAATTGGGAATTATTATCACTAGTCATATTGGCTGCCATGGGATTTTCTTTTGTAAAGACTGATGAAAAAAAGTCATTTAGCATATTGGCTTTTTCCTCATCCTCATCCACCATTTCACCCAGACTATTTTTAAGGGGGCCAACACTATCATTTTTTAGTTTCTTACTATTTATGTAGTTAAAGAATACTTTGGGGTTATTTTTGCTCTCTCTAGCAATGAGTCTCTCTGTCTCAATCTTTGCTGCCTTGATTTGCTTTTTACATGATTTATTTAATTTTTTGTATTTATTTAATGCCTCCTCACTACCTACTTCCTTTAATTCTCTAAATGCTTTCTTTTTGTCCCTTATTGCGCCCCTTACAGCTCTATTTAGCCATATTGGTTTCCTCCTATTTCTGGTATGTTTATTCCCATACGGTATATACTGTGCACAGGTCCTATCCAGGATGATAATAAATGTCTCCCATTTTCTTTGTGTACTTTTATGTCTCAGGATATCGTCCCAGTTAATTGCACCAAGATCCTCTCTCATCCGTTGGAAATTTGCCCTCCTGAAGTTTAGTGTCCTTGTCACCCCTCTACTACACATCTTATTAAAGGAGACATGAAAACTTATTATTTTGTGATCACTATTCCCCAAGTGACCCCCAACCCTTATATTTGATATGCGGTCTGGCCTGTTGGTTAATATTAGGTCTAGCAGTGCCCCCCTTTTTGTTGGGTCCTGAACCAGTTGTGAAAGGTAATTGTCTCTCATAGTTGTCAAAAACCGATTACCTTTGCTGGAACTGCAGGTTTCTGTTCCCCAATCTATTTCAGGGTAGTTGAAGTCCCCCATAATAATGACTTCTCCTTGAGTCGCAGCTTCATCTATTTGCTTTACAAGGATATTCTCCATTGCTTCCATTATTTTTGGAGATTTATAACAAACCCCTATCAGTAATTTATTATTTTTTCCCCCACCCCTTATCTCCACCCACAGGGACTCTACATTTTCATTAGATTCACCTATATTATCACGCAGGATGGGTTTTAAGGTCGATTTTACAAACAGACACACCCCACCCCCTCGCTTATCTGTACGGTCATTTCTGAAAAGGCTATAGCCCTGCAAGTTAACAGCCCAGTCATGGCTCTCATCCAGCCATGTTTCAGATATCCCCACCATGTCATAATTATGTTCCAACAACATTAGTTCTAATTCGTCCATTTTGTTGCGAGGCTTCTGGCATTAGTATACATGGACTTGATGTTCCTCTCTGTACCTCTATTCTTTCTTAAATTACTAACTGTTCCAACCCCACCCCCCATGCCTCCGCCACCCCCAACTTCCTTATTTGTGCCCAGGTCTCTATCTGCACTATCTTCCCCACCTATAAAATGAATATCCTCCCCCCCATTCCCTAGTTTAAACACTCCTCCAACCTTCTAACCATTTTCTCCCCCAGCACAGCTGCACCTTCCCCATTGAGGTGCAGCCCATCCCTAGCGTAGAGCCTGTAGCCAACTGAGAAGTCGGCCCAGTTCTGCAGGAACCCAAACCCCTCCTTCCTACACTAATTCTTGAGCCACTTATTAACCTCCCTAATCTCCCGTTGCCTCTCTGGCGTGGCACGTGGTACAGGCAGTATTTCAGAAAATACCACGTTGGAGGTCCTTGCTTTCAGCTTGCAGCCTAATTCCCTGAAATCATCTTTAAGGACCTTCCACCTACCTCTAACTTTGTCATTTGTGCCAATGTGCACCATGACCGCTGGGTCCTCACCAGCCCCTCCCAGGAATCTGTCCACCCGATCAGCGATGTGTCGGACTCGAGCGCCAGGTAGGCAGCACACCGTTCGACGATCCCTGTCTTTGTGACAGATTGCCCTATCTGTTCCCCTAATAATTGAGTCCCCCACTACCAGCACCTGTCTGGCCTGCCCTGCTCTCCTATTTCCCTCCTTACTGGAGCAGTCACTCCTCCGGCTTTCAGAGGACATGCCTGGCTGCAGCAGTGCTACCCCTGTACTGGCACCCCCCTCATCCGCCAACTTAGCAAACTTATTGGGGTGCGCCAGATCAGGACTAGCCTCCCTGGCACTCTTCCCTCTACCCCGCTTTCTGAATGTCACCCAGCTACCTACTTCACTGTCCTGCAACTCCATCCAACCATCCCCCTCCTCATCTATCCCATTGAGCGTCTGCTCTGTGAGCAGAAGACTCCTCTCCATATTGTCTATGGATCTCAGTGTTGCCAGCTGCACATTTAGATCCAGTATCTGGGTTTCCAAATGCACAACGTGCTCACATCTCGCACAGCAGTATGCACCCTCGACCGGCTGATCAAGGACTGCATACATGTGGCAAGATGTGCACTGGATGGCATTAACAATTGTGGAGCACATTTCCTAATGGGGATTGCACCAGACAGAAACGTTAAATAAAAATAAATACAAAGTATTAATTAACACTTGGAACAGCAATTCCTCCCTTGGAAACTCCCTGATTCCAAAGTCACTGAGTCACAAGTCACACTTACTGCCGTCCACACTTACACTCAGGTCACACTCAGCTCGCTCACACTCGCTATGCTGAGGATTTAAAGATTTTTTTTTTTTTTTCCCTCTATCTCCCTTCAACAAAAGCCACCTTGCTGTTCAACTGCACTTCCAAAAAAGTTTAGGGACTCTGCACCAGTTCCACAGGACTGGTGCATATCAAATGTCGTACCAATATTCAAAAAGGGCTCTAAAAGTGAACCTTGAAACTATAGGCCAGTAAGTCTACCCTATATTGTTGGTAACATATTTGAAGGGTTTCTGAGGGATGTTATTCTGGATTATCTCAATGAGAATAACTGTTTAACTACATATCAGCATGGGTTTATGAGGAATTGCTCCTGTCAAACCAATCTAATCAGTTTTTATGAAGAGGTAAGCTATAGACTGGACCAAGGTGAGTCATTGGATGTGGTATATCTTGATTTTTCCAAAGCGTTTAATACTGTGCCACACAAGAGGTTGGTACACAAAATGAGAATGCTGGGTCCGGGGGAAAATGTGTGTAAATGGGTAAGTAACTGGCTTAGTGATAGAAAGCAGAGGATGGTTATAATTGGTATATTCTTTAACTGGGTCCCTGTGACCATTGGGTACGGCAGGGGTCGGTGTTGGAACCTATTCTCTTCAACATATTTATTAATGATCTGGTAGAAGGTTTACACAGTAAAATACTGATATTTGCAGACGATACAAAACTATGCAAAGCAGTCAATACAAGAGAAGATAGTATTCTGCTACAGATGGATCTTGATAAGTTTGAAACTTGGGCCGAGAGGTGGCAGATGCGGTTTAACAATGAAAAATGTAAGGTTATACACATGGGAAAAATGGAATCAATATCACCATTACACACTGAACAGGAAACCACTGGGTAAATTTGACATGGAGAACGACTTGGGGATCCTAGTTAATGATAAACTTACCTGGAGCTGCCAGTGCCAGGCAATGGCTGCCAAGGCAAACAGGATCATGGGGTGCATTAAAAGAGGTCTGGATACACATGATGAGAGCATTATACTACCTCTGTACAAATCCCTGGTTATACCGCACATGGAGTACTGTGTACAGTTTTGGGCACCGGTGCTCATGAAGGATAATGCATGGGCGGACATACCGCTGGTTCAACAGGTGCTGCTGCACCGGGGCCTTGTGTAAGGGCCTGGCAGGGCCAGCGTAAGGGGAAGGCAGCTGCCTAGGGCCCCCGCTCACCAGGGGCCCTCAGCTAGTGGCACATCAAGCAGCCACTATGGGGCCCCTGTGAAGTAGGGGGGCCTGCCTGCCCCCAGCGCCACTCCACCACCGCATTTAACTATACCAGCGTCTGCTATGTTATGCAGGAGAAAGTGTCAGATGGCGCTCCCTCTCCTATCATTCCCCGCTCTGCCTCTGACACTGAGGGTGTGTGATGACGTCATTGCGCACTCACTGTGTGCCAGACAGTGCAGCGGCAGCCACCGAGACAGGAGCTGGAAGCAGCGTGGGCATGACGAGAGGTGAGGAGTTTTTTTTTATACTATAACAGTGAGTACTGGACTGTGGGGTCATTCTGAGGTGGAGAGAGGTGGGGCTGTGCTGTATACTAAATGGCTGTTCAATATACTACATGGGCTGTTCTATATACTACGTAGGCTGTGCTATATACTATGCGGGCTATGCTATATACTACGTGGCTGTGTTATATACTATGTGGCTGTGCTATTTGCTACGTGGCTGTGCTATATGCTACGTGGGCTGTGCTATATACTACATGTCTGTGCTATATGCTACATGGCTGTTCTATATACTATGTGGGCTGTGTTATATGCTATGTGGGTTATGTTATATGTTACGTGGGTTGTGCTATGTACTACATGGCTGTTCTATATACGACATGGCTGTTCTGTATACTATGTGGGCTGTGCTGTATACTACATGGCTGTTCTATATACTACGTGGGCTGTGCTATATGCTACGTTGCATGTGCTATATGCTACATGGCTGTTCTATATACTATGTGGGCTGTGTTATATACTACATGGGCTGTGCTATATACTACATGGCTGTTCTATATACTACATGGCTGTTCTATATACTACCTGGGCTGTGTTATATACTACATGGGCTATGCTATATACTACATGGCTGTTCTATATACTATGTAGGCTGTGTTATATACTATATGGGCTATGCTATATACTACGTGGGCTGTGCTATATACTATGTGGCTGTGCTATATGCTATGTGGGTTGTGCTATATACTACGTGGGCTGTGTTATATACTACATGGGCTATGCTATATACTACGTGGGCTGTGTTATATACTATTTGGCTGTGCTTTATGCTATGTGGGCTGTGCTATATACTACATGTGTGTTCTATACACTGCATGGCTGTTCTATATACTACGTGGGCTGCGCTGTATACTACATGGCTGTTCTATATACTAAGTGAACTGTTCTATATACTATGTGGGCTGTGTCATATACTACGTGGGCTATGCTATATACTATGTTGGCTGTGTTATATAGTACATGGCTGTGCTATATGCTACGTGGGCTGTGCTATATACTACATGGCTGTTCTATATACTATATGGTTGTTCTATATACTATGTGGGCTGTACTGTATACTACATGGCTGTTCTATATACTATGTGGGCTGTTCTATATACTACATGGGCTGTGTTATATACTACGTGGGCTATGCTATATTCTACATGGGCTGTGTTATATGCTACGTGGCTGTGCTATATACTATGTTGGCTGTGCTATATGCTACATGGGCTGTGCTGCATACTACATGGCTGTTCTATATACTACATGGGCTGCTCTATATACTACATGGGCTGTGTCATATACTACATGGCCTATGCTTTATACTATTGGGCTGTGTTATATACTACGTGGCTGTGCTATATTCTACGTGGGCTGTGCTTTATACTACATGGCTGTTCTATATACTACATGGGCTGTGCTGTATACTACATGGTTGTTCTATATACTTAGTGGGCTGTTCTATACACTACATGGGCTGTGTTATATAGTACATGGCTGTGCTATATGCTACGTGGGGTGTGCTATATACTACATGGCTGTTCTATATACTGCATGGCTGTTCTATATACTATGTGGGCTGTGGTGTATACTACATGGCTGTTCTATATACTATGTGGGCAGTGGTATATAATTTGTGGGATGTGCTGTATACTACATGGCTGTTCTTTATACTTTGTGGGCTGTGCTATATACTACGTGGGCTGTGTTATATACTTCATGGCTGTTCTATATACTATGTGGGCTGTGCTATATGCTAAGTGGTCTGTGTTATATACTACATGGCTGTTCTGTATACTACGTGGGCTGTGCTATATACTATGTGGGCTGTGCTGTATACTACATGGCTATTCTATATACTACATGGCTGTGTTATATGCTACATGGGCTGTGTTATATACTACATGGCCTGTGTTATATACTACATGGCTGTTCTATATACTACATGGGCTGTGCTATATGCTTTGTGGGCTGTGCTGTATACTACATGGCTATTCTATATACTACATGGCTGTGCTATATGCTACGTGGGCTGTGTTATATACTACATGGCCTGTGCTGTATACTACATGGCTGTTCTATATACTACGTGGGCTGTGCTGTATGCTGCAAAGCTGTTGTAAATACTAAGTGGGCAGTGCTATATACTATGTGGGCTGTGTTATATACTACATGGCTGTTCTATATACTACGCGGGCTGTGCTGTATACTACATGGCTGATCTATATACTACATGGGCTGTGCTATATATACTACATGGGCTGTGTTATATGCTACATGGCTGTTCTATATACTATGTGGGCTGTGTTACATACTTTATGGCTGTTCTATATACCACATGGCTGTTCTATATACTATATGGCTGTGCTATATGCTACCTGGGCTGTGCTGTATACTACATGGCTGTTCTATATACTACATGGCTGTGCTATATGCTACCTGGGCTGTGCTGTATACCACATGGCTGTGCTATATACTACATGGGCTGTGTTGTATACTAAGTGGCTGTGCTATATACTATGTGGCTGTGCTATATGCTACGTGGCTGTGCTATATGCTATGTGGGCTGTGCTATATACTGCGTGGGCTGTGTTATATGCTATGTGTCTGTGCTATATGCTATGTGTCTGTGTCATATGCTACGTGGCTGTGCTATATACTATGTGGGCTGTGTTATATACTACGTGGCTGTGCTATATACTACATGGGCTGTGTTGTATACTAAGTGGCTGTGCTATATACTATGTGGCTGTGCTATATGCTACGTGGCTGTGCTATATGCTATGTGGGCTGTGCTATATACTGCGTGGGCTGTGTTATATGCTATGTGTCTGTGCTATATGCTATGTGTCTGTGTCATATGCTACGTGGCTGTGCTATATACTATGTGGGCTGTGTTATATACTACGTGGCTGTGCTATATACTACGTGGCTGTGCTATATGCTATGTGGGCTGTGCTATATGCTATGTGGGCTGTGCTATATACTATGTGGGCTCTGTTATATGCTATTTAGCTGTGCTATATGCTACGTGACTGTGCTATATGCTACGTGTCTGTGCTATATGCTACGTGGCTGTGCTATATACTATGTGGGCTGTGTTATATACTACGGTGCTGTGTAATATACTATGTGGCTGTGCTATATGCTATGTGGCTGTCATATATTCTACATGGCTGTGCTATATGCTATGTGGCTGTGCTATATACTACATGGGCTGTGTTATATACTACATGACTGTGCTATATACTATACCGGCTGTGTTATATACTAAGTGGGCTGTTATATACTATGTGTATACTATGTGGGCAGTGCTATATACTACGTGGGCTGTGCTATATACTATGTATACTATGTGGGCTGTGCTATATACTACGTGGGCTGTGTTATATACTATGTGGGCTGTGCTATATACTATGCGAGCTGTGCTATATACTATGGGTGGGTATATTATATTCTATGGGGGGTATATTATATTCTATGGGGGGCTGTGTCACATACTATGTGGTTGTGTTATATACTATTGGGGGTATATTATATTCTATGGGTGAGGCTGTATTATATATTATGGGGGTATATGATATTCTATGGGGGAGGTTGTGTTATATACTTTGGGGGTACATTCCATTCTATGGGGGAGGCTGTGTTATAGTATGGGGGTACATTATATTCTATGGGGGAGGCTGTTATATACTATGGGGGCTGCATTACATTCTATGGGGGGCTACATTATATACTATGGGGAGGTGGGCTGTTTTATATTCTATGGGGGCTGTATTAGATCTTTGATGGGGCTACAATATATTCTATGAGGGGTGATTGCATCATACTCTATGAGGGAGCTACATTATACTATATGAGGGGGGCTGCATTATATTCTATGGGGGTTACATTATACTCTGTGGGGTGGTTGCATTATGCTCTATGGGGTGGCTGCATTACACTATATGTGAGCTGCATTATACTGCATCGAGGACTATGGGGAATACATTATACTATATGAAGAACTCTGGGGTGCATTATACTATGGGAAGTGAATTGTATGACACGGATGATGATGGCAGTGCATTATACTATATGGAGCACTATGAGGAGTGTATTATACTATATTATACTATGTGGAGGACTGAGCAGTGTATTTTAATATATGGAGGAATATGGGGCATATTATATTATATGGAGAGCTATGAGGCATATTATATTATATGGAGGACTGACTGCTTTCTCATGACATATTGTACTTCATGATAGTGGTAAAATTTCTTCGATATAACTTGCGTTTATTTGTGAAAGAAATGGAAATTTGGCGAAAATTTAGAAAATTTTGCAATTTTCCAACTTTGAATTTTTATGCCCTTAAATCACAGAGATACGTCACACAAAATAATTAATAAGTAACATTTCCCACATGTCTACTTTACATCAGCATAATTTTGGAAACAAATTTTTTTTTGTTAGGGAGTTATAAGGGTTAAAAGTTGACCAGCAATTTCTCATTTTTACAACACCAATATTATTTAGGGACCACATCACATTTGAAGTCATTTTGAGGGGTCTATATGATAGAAAATAACCAAGTGTGACACCATTCTAAAAACTGCACCCCTCAAGGTGCTCAAAACCACCTTCAAGAAGTTTATTAACCCTTCAGGTGTTTTACAGGAATTTTTGGAATGTTTAAAAAAAATGAACATTTAACTTTTTTTCACAAAAAATTTACTTCAGCTCCAATTTGTTTTATTTTACCAAGGGTAACAGGAGAAAATGGACCACAAAAGTTGTTGTACAATTTGTTCTGAGTATGCTGATACCCCATATGTGGGGGTAAACCACTGTTTGGGCGCATGGCAGAGCTCGGAAGGGAAGGAGCGCTGTTTGACTTTTCAATCCAAAATTGACTGGAATTGAGATGGGATGCCATCAAGGCCAGCCCGAGAGATTACGGCGCCGTAGGCGAAACTATTTTGTTGTGCCCCTACTACTTTTAACATACCTCCCAACTTTTGAAGATGGGAAAGAGGGACAAAGTTTGCGGCGCGCAAAGCGTGTCGCGGCAAATTTTAGACCATGCCTCTGACCACACCCATTCATAACTAGCCACACCCATATCCACGTCCCAACCACACCCATATAGCACTGCTGATCACACTGTTTCATAAAGAATAATTATAAACAAAAAAATATGGCCACACAGTGCTCCATACTGTATAATGGCCACACATGATGCTCCATACTGTATAATGGCCACACATGATGGTCCATACTGTATATTGGCCACACATGATACTTCGTATGGTATAATGGCCACACATAGCTACTCCTACACATGCGGCTGCGCTCCATACACGCGCGCTCCGCTCCATACACCTCGTACACACGCGGCTAGGCTCCGTACACCTCGTACACATTTAGCTCTGCTCCATACACCTCATACACACACGACTCCGCTCCGTACACCCCATACATACGGCTCCGCTCAGTACACCTCATACACACACGGCTCCGCTCCATACACCTCATACACATTCAGCTCCGCTCCATACACCTTTTGCCTTTTGAAAAGATTTTTTATAATTTTTTCTATTTTTTCTATGGCACCCCCTTAGGGTCGGTGCCCTAGGCGGCCGCCTAGTTCGCCTACACGTTCGGGCCGCCCCTGGATGCCATGTTGCGTTTGGAGAGCCCCTGATGTGCCTAAAAATTGAAACCCCCACAAGTGACACCATTTTGGAAAGTAGAACCCCTAAGGAACTTATCTAAATGTGTGGTGAGCACTTTAACCCACCAAGTGCTTCACAGAAGTTTATAATGCAGAGCCGTGAAAATAAAAATTCTTTTTTTTTTTCACAAAAATTATTTTTTATCCCCCAGTTTTGTATTTTCCCAAGGCTAACAGGAGAAATTGGACCTCAAAAGTTGTTGACTAATTTGTCCTGAGTACGCTGATACCCCATATGTGGGGGGGAACCACCGTTTGGGCAATGGCAGAGCTCGGAAGGGAAGGAGTGCCATTTGGAATGCAGACTTAGATGGATTGGTCTGCAGGCGTCACGTTGCATTTGCAGAGCCCCTGATGCACCTAAACAGTAGAACCCCCCCAATTGACACCATTTTGGAAACTAGACCCCCCAAGGAACTTATCTAGATGTGTTGTGAGAACTTTGAACCCCCAAGTGTTTCACTACAGTTTATAATGCAGAGCTGTGAAATAAAAAACATTTTTCACAAAACTTATATTTTAGCCCCCAGTTTTTTTATTTTCCCAAGGGTAACAGGAGAAAATGGACCCCAAAAGTTGTTGTCCAATTTGTCCTGAGTACGCTGATTCCCCATATGTGGGGGGTAACCACCGTTTGGGCGCATGGCAGAGCTCGGAAGGGAAGGAGCGCCATTTGGAATGCAGACTTAGATGGATTGGTCTGCAGGCGTCACGTTGCATTTGCAGAGCCCCTGATGCACCTAAACAGTAGAAACCCCCCACAAGTGACATCATTTTGGAAACTAGACCCCCCAAGAAACTTATCTAGATGTGTTATGAGAACTTTGAACCCCCAAGTGTTTCACTACAGTTTATAACGCAGAGTCGTGAAAATAAAAAATGTTTTTTAGCCCCCTCAAATTTTTATTTTCCCAAGGGTAACAAGAGAAATTGGACCCCAATAGTTGTTGTCCAATTTGTACTGAGTATGTTGATACCCCATATATTGGGGTAAACCCCTGTTTGGGCACACGGGAGAGCTCGGAAGGGAAGGAGCACTGTTTTACTTTTTCAACGTAGAATTGGCTAGAATTGAGATCGGACGCCATGTCGCGTTTGGAGATCCCTGATGTGTCTAAACAGTGGAAACCCCTAATTCTAACTGAAACCTATCCCAAACACACCCCTAACCCTAATCCCAACCATAACCCTAACCACACCCCTAACCCTGACACACCCCTAACCCTAATCCCAACCGTAAAAGTAATCCAAACCCTAACCCTAACTTTAGCTCCAACCCTAACTTTAGCCCCAACCCTAACCCTAACTTTAGCCCCAACCCTAACTCTAACTTTAACCCCAACCCTAAGTCTAACTTTAGCCCCAATCCTAACCCTAACTTGAGCCTCAACCCTAACTTTAACCCCAAGCCTAACTGTAGCCCTAACCTTAACTTTAGCCCCAACCCTATCCCTAACTTTAGCCTCAGCCCTAACCCTAACTTTAGCTTTAGCCCCAACCCTAACTGTAGCCCTAACCCTAGCCAACCCTAACCCTAGCCCCAACCCTAGCCCTAGCCCTAGCCCTAACCCTAGCCCTAACACTATCCCTAACCCTAGCCCTAACTTTAACCCTAGCCCCAACCCTAGCCCTAACCCTAACCCTAGCCCCAACACTAACCCTAGCCCTAACCCTAGCCCTAACCCTAGCCTTAACCCTTACTGTAGCCTTAACCCTAGCTCTAACCCTATCCCTAGCCCTAACTCTAACCCTAACCCTAACCCTAGCCCTAACCCTAACCCTAACCCTAGCCCTAACCCTAATGGGAAAATGGAAATAAATACTTTTTTTTATTTTTTTACGTTTCTATAACTAAGGGGGTGATGAAGGGGGATTTGATTTACTTTTATAGTGGGGTTTTTAGCGGATTTTCATAATTGGCAGCTGTCTCACACTAAAAGACGCTTTTTAATGCAAAAAATATTTTTTGCCTTACCACATTTTGAGACCTATAATTTTTCCATATTTTGGTCCACAGAGTCATGTGAGGCATTTTTTGCGGGACGAGTTGACGTTTTTATTAGTAACATTTTCGGGCACGTGACTTTTTTTTATTGCTTTTTATTTCGAGTTTTGTGAGGCAGAATGACCAAAAACCAGCTATTCATGAATTTCTTTGGGGGGGCGTTTATACCGTTCCACGTTTGGTAAAATGGATAAAGCAGTTTTATTCTTCGGGTCAGTACAATTACAGCGATACCTCATTTACTTCTTTTTTTATGTTTTGGCGCTTTTATACTATAAAAACTATTTTATAGAAAAAAATAATTATTTTTTCATTGCTTTATTGTGAGGACTGTAACATTTTTATTTTTTCGCTGATGATGCTGTATGGCGGCTCGTTTTTAGTGGGACAAGATAACGTTTTATTCGGCGGTATGATAATAAAGCGTTGTTTTTTGCCTCGTTTTTTTTTTTTTACGGTGTTCACTGAAGGGGTTAACTAGTGGGACAGTTTTATAGGTTGGGTCGTTACGGACGAGACAATACTAAATATGTGTACTTTTATTGTATTGTTATTTTATTTAGATAAAGAAATGTATTTATGGGAACAATATATATATTTTTTTTTAACTTAGGAATGTTTTTTTTTTTTTTTACACATCTAAAAATTAGTTTTTTTACTTTTTTACTTTGTCCCAGGGGGGACATCACTGTATAGTGACAGATCGCTGATCTGACACTTTGCTGAGCACTGTGTCAGATCAGCGATCTGACAAGCAGGGCTCCTGGCTTACCAGCGCCTGCTCTGAGCAGGCACTTGGTAAGCCACCTCCCTGCAGGACCCGGAAGTAGCCCCGTGGCCATTTTGGATCTGGGGCCTGCAGGGAGAAGACGCTCGGTACAAGGTGAGCACATCGTCTTGTACCGATCGTCTCAGGGAAGCACGCAGTGAGCCCCCTCCCTGCGCGATGCTTCCCTGTACCGCCGGAACACCGCGATCATGTTTGATTGCGGTGTGCCGGGGGTTAATGTGCCGGGAGTGGTCCGTGACCACTCCTGGCACATAGTGCCGGATGTCAGCTGCGATAGTCAGCGCGGCCGATCGCCTATGATGTACTATCCCGTCACTGAGAATTAAGTCCCAGGTCACCTCGATGGGATAGTACGTCATATGGGATTAAGGGGTTAAGGGGTCCATTGGGGTGATGTTATGGCAGCTAGATGGTATACCTTCCCACAGGTGAAGTATATCCCCAGGGCTTCCCAGTGTGAAGATGGTAGAATGGTGAGGGGTGCAGTAAGGAATGAGGACACAGGTTTGCAGTCTCTTTACCTCATTTACTGAAGACTTCAGCAGCCACAGTCCAGGGCACCGGCAAACAGGTCCACATAGAAGTCTGGGCAGTCCAGAGACAAACAGGTTCCCCTGGGCAAGTCAGGTGGGAGCCTACCACTCTGCGCTCTCTGTCTCTAAGTCCCTGCTGCCACTAAGTGTCCCAACAAGGTCTTTATTCATTCTGCTATCCTGGGACAGGTACCTGTATGGCAGGCAGCTCGAGTCGTGTGTTCTGGGGTCCGTTCTCGGTGACTCCAAGCTCCTAGGAGCTGCTGTGCCACAAGTGATTATGGGCAAAGTCTTGGTAGTATAATGCCCTCCGGTTCTGCTCCATGTCATAGAGTTCATGTAAGCCTCGGGCTCCCGATTCCTGGCTCCTTGCGCTATAGCTCTTCAGAGGCCTGCTCGTGGCCTCCTGGAGCTCTCACATTCCTCTGTGCTCCCCTCCTGTCTGTCCTCGCACACCGACTCTTTGCACTAACTGAACTCTCTCCGCCTCCAAAACAGGATCTTTATACAGGGAAGCTGCCATAAAACAGAGATTTGAGCTCCCTCTCCTGGCCTGGAATTGGAAGGTGTTGTGTGTGTGTAAACCTACCAAAGGGAATCTCACTTGTCTCTGGACATAGCACTACCCTCCCCGAGAGGAAGACAGCACTACTGTGGTACCCAAACTCCTGGGGTGTCACAAATGGATCCGTCCAACTTGCTGCCCCCGCTTCCTGTCTCACACAGCAGTGGCTGAATGACATCATCATTCAGCGCAGCGGCTGTGTGAGACAGGAAGTTGCCGGCGATGGTGGAGCTTCAGGATACCGTGCGCAGAGGTGAGGAGACTGTGTGTGTATGCAGAGAGCTGAATGGTGCTGTGTGTGTGTAGGTCGAGGAGAGGGCAATGATGGGGGTGATGGGGCGGAAAGCAATGATTGGGTTGACGGAGAGGGCAATGATAGGGATGGTGGGGGAGGAGGAAGTGATGGAGGTGGTGAATGGGCAATAATGGGGTGAGGGGGATAAAGCAATAATGGAGGTGGTGAAGGGGCAATCATGGGGGTGGGGGAGAGGGCAATAATGGGATGCGGGGGGAGGAGGACATTGAGGGGTGTCAGGGATTGGGATGGGAGGAAAGGGGATTTATAATGGATTTAGGAACCAGGAGGTGGAGGAAGACGTTATCATCAATTATTATGTCTAACACAGTCCCTTAGTACATATAGTGCACTCACTTATGTATAGCACAGTCCTTTAGTATTTACGTATGTATGTATGTATTTGTGTGTGTGTGTGTGTATATATATATATGTGTATATATATATATATATATATATATATATATATATATATATATATAGCTTTGTCGCCTTAAAAGGAAGGGGCCCAGACGCATTTCCTGCAAATGTGCCCCGAGCTGTCTGTGCCCGCCCCTGATTTAATGGAACTAGAGCAAGTACAACTGAGGGCAACAAAATTAGTACCCAGAGAGATTAGCAAAATTAGGAATATTTAGTCTAGAAAAAAGATGACTGAGGGGCAATCTAATAACCATGTATAAGTATATGAGGGGACAATACAAATATTTCCCCTAGGATCTGTTTATACTAAGGAAGGTGACGGTCACAAGGGGGCATTCTCTGCATCTGGAGGAGAGAAGGTTTTTCCACCAACATAGAAGAGGATTCTTTACTGTTAGGTCAGTGAGAATCTGGAATTCCTTGCCTGAGGAGGTGGTGATGGCGAACTCAGTCGAGGGGTTCAAGAGTGGCCTGGATGTCTTCCTGGAGCGTAACAATATTGTATCTTATAGTTATTAGGTTCTTTAGAAGGACGTAGATCTGGGATTTTGTTCTGACAGAATATAGGCTGAACTGGATGGACTTTTTTCAGCCTTACTCTTTATGTTACTATGTTACTATGTTATTATTTTCTCATTACATGTAGTAGATCTAATGATGTTTATACCGAAGGGCCAAAATGATTACTGTAACACATGGCGGTGTGCGGAGCAGATGTATACACCGACTTCTCACGTTACCTACAAACCCCCCGCAAGGTCTATTTGTATACAACAGATGGGATTCCATCAATATAGAAAGTTGCAGCACTTATAATCACGGCTCAAGTCAGCACATAACAAATGTAACACTCGCACGTGATGCATTTCTAATTATCTGCAGGCTTCCTGTGTGACATATGAGCGGCCATTACACCGAGCTGTTTTATATTAAACAATCTTCTAAACAAGAACTGAATTTTTATTTTTCTAAAAATGCATGGATGACATATGATGAAAATGCATGGATGACATATGATGAGGATGACTTTAAATGTGTGTGTTTTACAGGTTTTCTAATGTAAAAATCTGTCTTGATTTGTTTAAAATGTGAAAAGTACCTGGATGTGTAAATAACAGAGCACAGAATACACCCATAATAAATGCAATCCTTTCACCAAACACCAAACATGTCTAGGTTATTTTTTATCTAAGTGGTGAAAAAAAATTCCAACATTTGCTAAAAAAAAAAAAATTGTGCCATTTTCCGATACCCCTAGCGTCTTCATTTTTCATGATCTGGGATCGGGTGAGGGCTTATTTTTTGCATGCCGAGCTGACGTTTTTAATGATATGATTTTGGTGCAGATACAGGCGACCACAAAAACATAACTCTGGCGTTTCGATTTTTTTCGCTACGGCATTTAGCGATCAGGTTAATCCATTTTTTATTGATAGATCGAGTGATTCTGAATGCGGCGATACCAAATATGTGTATATTTGATTTTTTTTATTGTTTTGTTTTGAATGGGGCGAAAGGGGGGTAATTTAAACTTTAATATTTTTTTCATATTTTTGTAAACATTTTTTTTACTTTTGCCATGCTTCAATAGCCTCCATTGGAGGCTAGAAGCTTGCACAACACAATCGCCTCTGCTACATAGAAGTGATGCACAGATCACCTCTATGCAGCAGAATTACAGTGTTGCTATGAGTGCCGACCACAGGGTGGCGCTCATAGCAATCCGGCATCAACAACCATAGAGGTCTCAAGGAGACCTCTGGTTGTCATGCCAATGCATCGTTGACCCCCGATCACATGACGGGGTCAGCGATGAGCACATTTCCGGCTGGATGGCTGGAAGCGGTAGTTAAATGCCGCTGTCAGCGTTTGACAGCGGCATTTAACTAGTTAATAGCGGCTGCTGAATCGCGATTCCACCCGCCCTATTGCGGGCACATGTCAGCTGTACAAAACAGCTGACATGTCCCGGCTTTGATGTGGGCTCACTGCCGGAGCCCGCATCAAGGCTGGGGATCTGACCTCGGACGTAATATCCCGTACGAGGACAGAAAGGGGTTAACATTTTTTTTATTGAAATAAAGAATCTTTTTAAATAGAATATGTCAGCATGTTTGTGCTATGTAATCTGAGAACAGCATGATGGAGAGGCTCAGATCCTATTTACAGTGATGTATCACATACTGATCTGAATGCTATCATTTTTATGCAGATCTAACAGTGCTCAGAATGCTCAGCCCTGTATAACGCCACTAACACTGTACATTGACAGAAACCTGCTAATCATTGGTGGAGATGGGGTTGCACAGAACAGCTGACTAGGAGACAGGATACACCTAGTCCTGTAGTGATAATCTCCTGCTGATAAAACACTGATTTTATTGGAAAAAAAAAACGGCACACACCTCAGTAAGGGACACATCGCAGGAATCAGGGTCTCCGACTCTATATCATGCTGCTCTCAGATTACACAGGAATAATAAAGCAAAATAAGCTCTGCAGGCTGTTTCTCATGCAAATCAGTGTCCTCCCCATAGCCCTGAACAGCATTTCCATATAAGAAAAACATGGATTTGTCTGGAATAAGACATCAGATTGCAGATATCAAGATGTCATTTTATTCAACCTCCTAAGACCTGCATGTCAATATAGACTTAAGAGGGATAATCCTACTGACAGATTACCTTTAAGAAGGGCCCCCAAGGATGACGCCATGTCATTACTTTTTCATATTTAAGGTCTTTGATGACTAGCCAAGCAGTGGAGACTTTCGTGCATGCAATGGAGCACTGTCTTGCATAAAAATAATGGTTTTCTTGAAAGATACAGACATTTTGTACCACTGCATGAAGAAAGTGTCTTCTCTCATTAGGTTTGGGAGTTGATTTTGAGTCCATCTTCCTACTAAAAGGGTCCACCAATATGCCTTTTAATGGCAGCAGTTAAGGGTACTTATTCCTTAGCCTAGCTTTTTAACAGTGCTGAGAAATAAGGATATAGTGCCCCCCAGCGTTGAGACCCCAGAGAACATGATTCGCGTCGGTTTTTACTGTCCTCAGTCTTGTGATTGTCGTTATTTACCAAATAACGGCGATCGCAGAAAAAAGTCAGATTTCTCATTTATTTCTCTCTCCTCTGATATGATCTAGCATACCAGAGGAGAGAGAAATGGGGTCCCCCAAGTGATCAAATAAAAAAAAATAGTAAATCAAACCCCCCTTTGCCACCCCTTTAGCTAGTAATAAAATAAAAAATATTTTGTTTCCATTCTTTGTAGTTAGGGTTAGGGTTAGGGTTGGGGCTAGGGTTTGGACTAGGCTGTGTTGGGGTTAGAGCTATGGTTAGGGTTGGGCTAGGGTTAGGGTTAGGGCTAGGGTTAAGGTTGGGGTTAAAGCTAGGGTTAGGGTTGGGCTAGGGATAGGGTTGGGGCTAGGGTTAGGGTTGGGGCTACGGTTAGTGTTGGGGCTAGGGTAAGGGTTGTGTTGAGGTTAGGGTTTTGTTGGGGTTACGGTTGTGGTGTTGGGGTTAGGGTTGTGGTTGGGTTATGTTGGGGTTACGGTTGTGTTGGCGCTACGGTTGTGTTAAGTTATGGTTGGGGTTAGGGTTGTTGTTAGGGTTATGGTTGTGGTTAGGGTTGGGATTAGGGTTAGGGGTAGTGCTGTGTTAGTGTTGGAGCTAGAAATTGTTTTTTTTCACTGTTTAGGTACATCATGGGGTCTCCAAATGTGACATGGTGTCCGCCATTGATTCCAGCCAATTTGCTTTCAAAAAGTGAAAAGGTGCTCCCTCCCTTCTGAGCCCTGCCATGCACCCAAACAGTGGCTTTCCACCACATACGGGGTATCGGCGTACTCTGGAGAAATTGCACAACAAATTTTGTGGTCCATTTTCTCCCGTTACCCTTGTGAAAAAAAAAGTTTGGATCTAAAGTAAATGGTTTGAAAAAATACATAGAAAAAAGGGAATATAATAAGATAATATATGCCAGTAGTAAGTATGGAGCTAAAGGATACTGACTATTGGCATATATTATCTTATCATACTTCCTTTTTTTCTATGCTTTTCTTCATATGTGTATGTTTTCTATACTTATTTATGTATTTTTTCAATATTTATATGGGATTTTAATATGTATAATCATGTTATTTAGTCACTAAAACCTATTATGAAAAGCTTTGTGCTGTGGTCTCTGTAAATTTTGTCTTTTGGTCCCCTTTATTTTTTATGTCTTCTATATTTTAATATTATGATTTAATAAAATTCTACATTTTATATACATCTCTTTATTTGGTTTATTCACTATTTTTGAGTAGGTATACTAATTGTGTTTTAGTGAATATCCACCGTGAGTCAGAGTGGTCAGGGAGTGCAATGTCAGAAGCCAGGAGGGTACGTAATAAACAGAAGGAAGAGACAAAAGCATAGTCAGGTAAGGTTCTGAGGTCAGAGTACTGGGAGGATAACGGACAAGAGCTGAAGAGGTTAAGCAGGCGAATCGTCAGAACGAAGTCCAAGGTCATGCAACAGATCAAGCATATAGAACTCAAGGCACAGGGAGCACAATGCACACACCTCACAGGATGAATGTACGTATGGCAGTGGTCTGGGAGAAGCTGCTCAGTTAAGTAGGCATGACCATTACCCAGGATAGTGAACACCTGAGACAGCCGACGCCTCCCAGTCACAGATTGGCTAGCTGAGCTGTCAATCCACACACCAACAGCTCAGCACGCCCCTGAACCAGACTGGATGGTCATGCTGCAATCAAAGTACTGACAGCTTCAGCATACCCCTGTACCAGATTGGACGGCCGAGCTGTCAGTAACTGCATCCCAGACACCCTGAGGGGTGGAACCGTGACATCCACAATATTGTTGTAATGTAATTGTGAGCTAGTCTCACTTTGGTTGTTGTCCTAATAAATGCAAGTCATATCGAAGAAATTTTACCACTAGCATGAAGTGCAATATGTCACAAAAAAACAATCTCAGAATATGTTGAAGCGTTCCAGAGCTATAGACTCATAAAGTGACAGTGGTCAGAATTGTAAAAACTGGCTTGGTCATTAAGGGGTTGATAATACCAGCCTATAGCAGTAAATTCCTCCATCTTGCTGGCATCTAAGTCGAAGGTCTCTGCTCGTAACTGATCCAGCCACAGGCCAATCCGTCTTGTTGGTCAAGAGTCACTCTCATCTCTTCAGTCTATAAAGCCTTTGACAAATCTGTCATCAAATATTTCTTGGCCCAGACTTGACATTTCAACTTATGTGTCTTGTTCAGTGCTGGTGGGGTTTCAGCCTCCTTACAGCCAAGTCTATGAGCACTGAGCACCTTGTAATTCTGGGCCTCCAGGGAGGCTGCAGTTCTGGAATATGACAGAACTGAAGGATAATGGGTCCTGATCATTTCATATTTGATTCTTCTCAAATCTTTGGCAGTTTATATTGTCTTTTTTTCTCATCTTTTTTTCTGGCCCTCATGGCCATTTGCAACAAAACTTTTAATGGTTCTGTGATCACGCCCCAATATCTTCGCAATTTCTAAAGTGCTGCACTCTGTAAGAGTTTTAACAATTTTTGGCCTCTCAGAGTCAGTTAAACCTTTCTTTCAGACCATTTTGCCTGAGGAAAACAAGCTGACTAATAGCCTTGCACATCTTGATAAAGAGCATTGTATCCTTAGGCCGCACCCTCCTCATTACAAAAATACACATGACCTGATCTGCTTCATCCAATAAGCATTCAAGTTTATACAGCTCAGAGTTGGAAAATCTGCATAAAAATTATAATATGATCAAAATATTGACTTGTCTAATAATTGTGCACAAAGTGTACTGGATTAGAAAAAAAATTATTGGGCAATGAGGGGCTAATGAAAGTTTTCCAGTTAGTTAATAAGAATTCACTTATTGTATAGCAATATATAGTTCAAATTTGTAAAATACTTTTTGTTTTAAATTCCTAACTAGTCACCAATGACAAAACCCCTCTTCTGATAATGTGTGTATGAAAGAGTCAGTGAAAAATCAATTTGCAATCCCCAATCCAATGGCCAAGACAGTAATCTGTGGCAGGAGACAGGAAAAAGTTTCAAAAAGATAGGCAGAATGAGTGAGAGACCGAAAAATGTAATCCAGGCTATAAGGACAAACAAGTTACCCCCCACAACTCTTGTCAATCAGGACGACGCAGCTGTACCCAAAAAACAAAACACTTCTTATATTATTTCCAACTTGCTTGTATTCAATTTGTTAATAATATATATTAAATATATACAAAAAATTCCTTTGGCATAGTTTCCAAGTCCATGGATATCTTATATGTGTTGTGAGGTGTTGACTCCTTCCCATGGTAGACACAGGACACCTGAAGAAGTGTAGACGAAACACGCATTGAGGTGGAGGGATGCAAGCACGGACACTGCATACAATGTAAGTTGAATCTGACGCTATTTACCGGCAATATTCAAATATCGGTGTAGTGGAATTTGACCCTTACTTGCACAGCCTCATTCAGGATTTATTTGGCGGCTAGTATCCATGATTTTAGTGGAATCCCATAGCTAGGCTTTTTGCCCTTCGTATATCCATATATTTTTGGTCAGGGTACTGTCTGCCATTTGTTTTCACTGAAGCACATGCACTTTACATAGTATGGTATACTGGTTGTGGAATTCCATACAGGCTATATTAGAATAGTGGCATTACACTGGTCAACAGCATTTTTGGTGCCAAAGATATTTCATCGAATTTAGGGTATTTTTGGGGTGCTGATTCTGAATATGTCATAAGTTTTGCCAGATTTGCTCAAGTTTTTGAGATTTTTGGTATCTTATTTATAGCACTTGTTGGTAAATGCGACGCATCATCTCATTAATTTCTTTGGATTAGTACTTGAACTGAGCAGTTCTCAATATAATTTTGTGTTAATTAGTGTTCTAAAAGTTTGTTCATAGCTTGATTTTTGCACTAACTTTATGTTGTTGTCTGTTTTCCAGTGAAAAGCATGAACTCATCAAGAAGAAGTTGTCTTAACGATCCAGACTCATTCTGTTACATTTGTGGTGAATACACACTGCCAAAACATAGAAGAAACATAACAGACTTCGTAAAAAAAAGTGTATTTTGCCTATTTTGGGGTTATGCTTGGGGACATAGACAAGTTTTGGGCACCACACATAGTGTGCAAAGCATGTATCGAATTATTACGAAAATGGAGCAAAGGACAAAGAAAAAGCTTCAAATTTGGTGTTCCAATGGTGTGGAGAGAGCCAAAAAATCATCATGATGACTGTTATTTATGGTAAACACAGGTACAGGCACATCTTCACAATGAGGGACAGGACTTCTTGCAGATTCCATGTTACTCCCATTTTCGTTTCTTATGCTTATTGAATCCTTGCACTTGCACTGCACAGAAATAACAGTCATCATGATGATTTTTTGGCTCTCTCCACACCATTGGAACACCAAATTTGAAGCTTTTTCTTTGTCCTTTGCTCCATTTTCATAATAATTCGATACATGCTTTGCACACTATGTGTGGTGCCCAAAACTTGTCTTGGTCCCCAAGCATAACCCCAAAATAGGCAAAATACACTTTTTTTTACGAAGTCTGTTATGTTTCTTCTATGTTTTAACAGTGTGTATTCACCACAAATGTAACAGAATGAGTCTGGATCGTTAAGACAACTTCTTCTTGATGAGTTCATGTTTTCACTGGAAAACAGACAACAACATAAAGTTAGTGCAAAAATCAAGCTATGAACAAACTTTTAGAAAACTAATTAACACAAAACTATATTGAGAACTGCTCAGTTCAAGTAATAATCCAAAGAAATTAATGAGATGATGCGTCGCATTTACCAACAAGTGCTATAAATAAGATACCAAAAATGTCAAAAACTTGAGCCAATCTGGCAAAACTGATAGCATATTCAGAATCAGCACCCCAAAAATACCCCAAATTCATTAAAATATTTTGGACACCAGAAAAAAAAATTTTTTTTGTTGACCTGTGTATTTACTGACTTATTTTTTCACACCTAGTGTGTCACGATTCCTCTGCTCAGAGAGTCTGGGACTCAATGATGTACAGCTCTGTCATCCTATCCTATGCTGGGGCGTGCTGAACTGTCAGTGCTTTGATTGACAGCTCGGTGGACGTATCTAAGACTGGTAGGTGCAGAGATTTCCACAGGTGCTCCCTGTTTTTGGAAATTGCTCTGCTATTTAGGTGAGCTGTGTGACCCAGATCACTGCCAGTCAAAGCTTGTTCTAAGCTTGTGCTCTCTGGTATGTTCGCCTGATCTCTGTGCTTAAGTTCTGATTTTCTTCTGCAGCTGACCTTTGGATCGTGTTCAGGCTACCCATTTGTTATCTACCCTTTGCATCTGATATTCTAATGCTGACCTTTATACCATGTTCAGACTATCCGTTTCTTATTGCTCCTTTGCATCTGATATTCTGCTGCTGACCTTTGGACCGTGTTCTGACTAACCGTTTGTTATTGCCCATTTGCTTATCCATTATTTCTCTGGTATTCTGACCCTGCTATGTGACCTGACTTGTGACTTCATATTTTCCCGTGGTTTGCTATGTGTTCTTTTGGTATTGACCTCGGAACGTCTGACTTCGCTGACTCATGGCCTGACTGTGGGTTGTGACTAGCATCACACAATGATTGGATATATTAATCTGTATATTGCAGTGTATAATTGCTAGTAAAGTGTGTTTAATGGTATCCCTAGCCATTTTGCGTCCCTCACATTGGAGGCATTTGTTTTATAATTAATTTTTCATTTTTATATGTTATTTCTATTTGTATATCAATAAAAATTGCAATCGATTTTTTTTTTTATTCTCCTTTTTTGCTTTTTCTGGTCACTTCTCTCTGAGTGTTACAGAATTATAGTAACAAGGATGTGATTTTCACCTCATTGAACTTGCGGTAGTCGTTACAAAATCGCCACTCGCCACTGGGCTTTGGCTCGAGGACGATGTGACTCGACCATCCACTTTTTGACTCCTCTATCATACCGAGGTCTAGTATTCTCATTCTCTTCATCTCCTTTGATATTATCTCCTGGCATGTTTCGGGCATTCTATAGGGCTTGAGGTTCACCCTTACATGTGACTCTGTTCACACGTTGTGTTCCACCACCCTGGCAACTCCGGGAATAGGTCATGGTTCCGCTGCAGCAGTTCTCGACACTGTTGCTTATGGGCCAGCAATTTTGACCTCCTCCACTTTGGCTTCAGGCAAAGAGCATCCAGCGATTCCCAATCTTGCCATGGTTTGAGCAAGTTCACATGGCACACCAAGTGCAGCTTTCTGCGACCATGCTGGTGTACCTTGTAATTCACGTCACCCAGTTTTTCCACCACCTTGTATGGGCCTTGCCACTTGGCTAGGAACTTGCTCTCCATCATGGGGAAAAGCACTAGCATGCGGTCCCCGGGCTGGAATTGCCTCAGCCTTGATTGGTTACAAACCCTTGCCTGTGCCTCCTGTGCCTGGAGAAGATGTTTCTTCATGATAGCCATCATGTGCACCATCCTGTTCTGCAACTGGGCGACATGCTCTATGACACTCCAGTGTGGCATGACCTCAGTTTCCCAGGTTTCCTTGGCAATATCCAGGAGCCCGCGCGAATGTTGACCGTACAGGAGCTCGAACAGCGAGAAGCCAGTGAAGGCTTGTGGGACTTCTCTACTAGAAAAGAGCAGAAATGTAAGCAGGTGGTCCCTTCCTTCTCAACAACCTTCTTTAGCATGGCCATCAAGGTCTTATTGAAACGCTCCACCAGGCCATCGGCATGTGGATGGTAAACTGAGGTTCACAGCAGAGCAATCTGGAGGACTCTACACAGCTCCCTCATCTCTTTGCTCATATAGGGGCTTCCCTGGTCTGTTAAAATCTCCTTTGGAAGGCCCATCCTAGCAATGATATGGCCAAGCTCCTGGGCGATACTCTTAGCCGAAGAGTTCCTTAGTGGCACCGCTTTAGGGTACTGGGCCACTTAATCCATGACCACTAGGATGTATTGATGGCCCCGTGCAGATTTAACTAGGGGACCTACTAGGTCCATGACAATTCTCTCAAATGGGACCTTTATCACAGGCAACAGGACTAAGGGGCTTCGGAAGTGAGAAGTAGGAGCGGTTATCTGACAGGTGGGGCAGGACCTACAATAATTTAGGATCTCTCGGTAACATCATTGCCAATAGAACCTCTGCATTACTCTCTTCTGAGTTTTCTCCACCCCCAGATGTCCCCCAAAGCATGCCAATGGGCCATGTCTAAAACCCTCCACCGGTAGGGTCCCAGAACTAACAGCTGCTCTACTATCTCACCTCCCCTCAGTTTGGTCACCAGATACAACAAATCGCCATTGACTGCAAAGTGAGGGAATCTGGTGTCAGTCCCCGGCTCTTGAACAACCCCATTACATACGGTAACATTACCAAACACCCCCTTCAATGTAAGATCTCTAAGTTGAGCAGTCCCAAAGTTTTCTTCAGGCACTTCTAACTCAGGGAAGATGGGCTCCTTTGTCACCGTCTGTTCCTCCTCTCCAGCAAGAACACAAAGGGAAAACTCCATCTTTACTTTTGACAGATTCTCTTCCAGAGGGTCCTAGCTTTTGTCCAGGGCACCCTGTGAAGCCCCCTTTTACCACTAGTTCCAAAACAGGGAAAAATCCCACCCCAGTATTACAGGATGTATTAAGTTTTTTACTATCCCAACCTCATGGAACTTAGTAGTAGTCCTTGGCGTCTCAGTGTATGCAGTGGACGCCCATTAACTTATTAGGGATCAACTGGTGGGGCAGTATAGAACTGATTAGGGTCACTAGACTGCCAGAGTACTAAAGTCCAAGAACTATTGCCCTATTGATGGACACAGTACACGACTGCGGCCCCTTGCCAGGTTGACAGTCCACACTGCAGGCCAGATAGGCATAGTACGAGCAGCGACTGCCTAGGCTGCAGTCCATTAGTTCAGGGGACATATGACACCAGGCTGCTATTTGTCCAGGATTGTGATATCGCCAACAGGCCACATCCTTAATAACAGCCTTAGGGGACCCCTCAGCAGGATTGGGACTCCACCCATTTGTGGGTCTATCCACACTCCATTCTTAACCTGCCCCCCTTTGGGTATCCCAGTACGGGGAAGTGGTTATGTTTGGTTTCCTGATGGATTTCTCAACAACCTGGAATCTCTCAACCAGGCTAACCAGGTTGTTTGCATTTTGAGAGTTGCCTTTGGCAACCCAGGTCTGTATTGGCCTGGGAAGGAAGTGAATGAACCTGTCCATCACCACCCGCTCGCAACCACTTTTGGACTAGGCGCAACAAGTGAAAACAGCTTCCACATCATCCCCCGGGGCATTTTTTGCATGGCTCGTCTTACCGTTTTCCAGACCTACAAGTCATCACTTGGAGTTGGGGAGGAGACCGCCAGTCTCCCACAAATCATCTCTGCATGGAGTTCCATTTGCAACGTTAGCGCCTCCTGTTGCTGTGGCTGCTGCTGCTGTTGAAGCTGCTGTGCCAACAGTTTATTTGTCTTCTGTTGCACAATTTTCTGCTCTTGACTGACGAGCTGGTGCTGCTTTTGCACCTGGACCACATGCTTCACAAGCTCCTCCATGCTGCTGGATGTCTCGTGGTAGATGGCAGATTTTACCCAGGACATGCAGTTGTCCACATCCTATATGCGTGTTCCTGGAATGCTGCCCACATTCAAAATATCACGTGTGAGGGGTTGACTCCCTCAGCTGCTACCCATGGTAGACACAGGAACACTTCTTGTGATAAATCACATGCTGGTTTATTGTGGAACAGCATAAACCATAGCAGGGTACAGCAAAGTAAATAGAATCTTTCTGGCATAATGACAAAACAAAAAGATAACGTATAACAAAGTCCAATTGTCTGAGGGATTCGCCCTCTCAGACCACCATGTATCTTCAGCTCCACCTGGAGCCACCGTTTGAAGTCTTTCCTCTCCAGACACAACACACAGACTGCCCCTCAAGTCCAGCTATTTAAATCCAGACCATGTGACTGATCACATGACTGTGACATCACACAGATCCTGTTAGCACATGGCTGTGCCAACTCTGCAGGTGGAGATAAGGAAGACATCTTCCCACCCACTCTATAGCTGTCCACATAAAACCAGCCCGTGTATACTACATTAATTTAACCCTCACAACACATAGTGTGCTGGAAGAAAATACTCTGGTTTCAGGGCCATTATGCGCAGTGACACATATCTCCCATCATATACCCTTCAGCTTTTTCCAGTAATATAACTTTTAGTACTGCAACTTCCAATAGGTGCCACTAAAATTCCTGTCCTCTTCCTCACTGAAGAAGGTATGCCGACTGTGGGTGCTCCCCACAAAGAGAAACTTTTACTCATTAGACCCCATTTATGATGTCTCACATCCAACATCCCTGATATTCATATTAAAAATATCTCCAACCTATCCATACAGGAAAGTAAGGTGGCTGTTATGATCCCAATGGCAGAGGATCTCTGATATTCCGGCAAGATAGCAAAAAATATAAATACTGCTCTAGGGAGGTGGAAACTGGGCTAACCGCATACCTGATCCTGACACAAACAACTAAAAGTAGCCGGTGAACGTGCCTACGTTGGTTCTAGACGTCTCGAGCCAGCCGGAGAACTGACTACCCCTAAAGGGAAAAAATAAGACCTCGCTTGCCTCCAGAGAAATTGAACCCCAAAGATATAGAAAGCCCCCAACAAATAATAACGGTGAGGCAAGAGGAAAACACAAACGTAGAGATGAACCAGATTCAGCAAAGTGAGGCCCAATAGTCTAGATAGCAGAAAATAGATAGTGGACTATGCGGTTAGCAGAAAACCCTACAAAACATCCACGCTGAACATTCAAGAACCCCCACATCGACTGACGGTGTGGAGGGAGAATATCAGCCCCCTAGAGCTTCCAGCGAGTCAAAAATCAAATGTAAAGCAAGCTGGACAAAAAACACTGAATAATGCAAACGATCCAAATTGTACAAAACAGACTTAGCTTTTCTTGCATGAGGCAGACTGAAAGGAATCCGGAGGAGACCAAATAGGTCTGGATACAACGATGCCAGGCAAGAGACTGAGTCCAGAGGAGACTCAAATAGGAAACACCCGCTGCTTAACGACACAGCTGGAGCTCAGGCCTGCAACAAGACATACCTAACACAATACCGTTAGTGACCACCAGAGGGAGCCCAGAAACACAGTTCACAACAGGTGGCTCAGTGGCTTGCACTGAAGCCTTGCAGAGTTGAGGTACTGGGCAAAAATTCCCCCAAGAACAATATTTTCAAGGAGTTTGCATGTTCTCCCTGTGTTTGAGTGGGTTTCCTCCCACATTCCAAAGACATACTGCCTTGTAATAGCCAAGAAAATCTCCTGCCTACATCATAAGTGTTCTGGCTACTAATTTATAACGCAAGGCTGTATGGCTGACTTGTATACATAAAAAGATTCATTTCTGAGGCTCGATGAGTAATATACAAATTGGGGTACACCACCGCATGCACTGATTGCAAGCGATTAGCTACTGTCAGAAGTATGTTGAAGTAGCTTGGACAACTTTCCATTAATTTAATAAGAATCTAAATTTGGTCAAATTGAGCTTGCCAAGTGTTATGTTACTTGGAGTTTATTGCAGATGCCTTTTTTTTATTAAAGGGTTATTCCACTTTTAGAAAAATGGACCTTAAACATTGCCGGTCATTTAACATAACAATATCAGACAGTACTCACCCTCCCTGTGTCCAGATCCAGCTCTGCACTGCTGCTCTGGCTGCAGTTATAACATCATATCAACAGCTCACATAATTTCCCCAGCCGTTCATTGAGCTCAGCTGTTCCCGCCGTCTAAGTTAGCTGAGCCTCGGATCTTAACGATTGGCTCAGCGGTGATGTTGACTGTCGTTGAGTCGGCAGTAGTAGGGGAGAGGGTGAGCAACTGGACCCAGGGTGAGTGAGTGCAATCTTTTGTTCACAGCTGGTATTCAAAGTCCATTTTTCTAACAGTGTAAGACCCCTTTAACTCCTGAGCATACCCTTTAAAAAAAATTTGGTCTTTGTGATTTAAGGGCATTATGTTGGGGGTGTTTTCTGGGTGTGACATAGAGGCATGGCTACTGTAAAGGGCAGAGTTGTATATGAGCATAAAAATGTTGGTCAGTTAATAATTTTTTTTCAGCAATTTTTCAGTAATCTTGCCGCTAGTAATTCTTAGATCAGCCTATTGCACATTAATATTGATAAATATGCAAACCCAACACAAAAACCAATGTGTATGTCAATAAAAAAAAAGCTTTTGTTGGCAGTTGATTTTTCTCTTTTCAAAATCAGCATAATAAAATACACAACACAAAATAATGATGATAATAGAATGATATTTGGAGACACTAAAAAACTTACGGAGACCATGTTCTGTTTTCCAACTGTACTCAAGGTTTGGGTTTATTTAGGGTTAAAAATGTACAAAAACACACAGATTTGTATCTTTTCAGGCAGACACATATAAGGTTTTGCTGCCATTTTGCAGTTAGTCAAAATACTACTTCTATCCAGCTACCAGCATCGCCCGCCAACACATGTGAAGTGACTTGTCATTTGTAAGGAGGTGAAGTGGGGAAACAAGGGCTCCTGCGTCACTGAAGAGGCTCATGCTGGTAAGAGCACAGGAAGACAGTTCTACTGCAGCAGCTGATCATCATCACTTTCCTGCTTCATCATTTCAGTTTACCAGAAAATTCCTAATCCTAAGGAAGAGAACAAAGGTTATATGGTAATCAGTGCATAGGATACCTGCATAATATAGTTATTGATACTTCCTGCACCTCTTATACCAGGTACTATACCTCCTCCCAGAGATTGGGAACGGCAGGAAAAAAGTTGCATTCCTGAGATTATGGCCCTGGCAAGATCTTTGAATATGACAGATATAGGCAGATTATATATATACAGTGTCGACCGTGCCATGACCATTCAACACCTCAAATGCCACTTAAAGAGAACATGTCTTTCAATTCATGTTGCACAACCATGCATAGCATGAATCAGAGCCTGGCTGTAATAAGATGCACACATTTCTCTGATCATTGTTATTTAGCCTTTTTTATGTCATAATTAAAGCTGATAGCATCTAAGATTGAAAGCAGGTGGATCTCCCATCAATCACAATATGTCCATTCCTGATGCAAGGTATCATACAGGTCCTTCTCAAAAAATTAGCATATAGTGTTAAATTTCATTATTTACCATAATGTAATGATTACAATTAAACTTTCATATGCTATAGATTCATTATCCACCAACTGAAATTTGTCAGGTCTTTTATTGTTTTAATACTGATGATTTTGGCATACAACTCCTGATAATCCAAAAAACCTGTCTCAATAAATTAGCATATTTCACCCGACCAATCAAATAAAAGTGTTTTTTAATACCAAACAAAAAAACCATCAAATAATAATGTTCAGTTATGCACTCAATACTTGGTCGGGAATCCTTTGGCAGAAATGACTGCTTCAATGCGGCGTGGCATGGAGGCAATCAGCCTGTGACACTGCTGAGATGTTATGGAGGCCCAGGATGCTTCAATAGCGGCCTTAAGCTCATCCAGAGTGTTGGGTCTTGCGTCTCTCAATTTTCTCTTCACAATATCCCACAGATTCTCTATGGGGTTCAGGTCAGGAGAGTTGGCAGGCCAATTGAGCACAGTAATACCATGGTCAGTAAACCATTTACCAGTGGATCTGGCACTGTGAGCAGGTGCCAGGTCGTGCTGAAAAATGAAATCTTCATCTGCATAAAGCATTTCAGCCGATGGAAGCATGAAGTGCTCCAAAATCTCCTGATAGCTAGCTGCATTGACCCTGCCCTTGATGAAACACAGTGGACCAACACCAGCAGCTGACATGGCACCCCACACCATCACTGACTGTGCGTACTTGACACTGGACTTCAGGCATTTTGGCATTTCCTTCTCCCCAGTCTTCCTCCAGACTCTGGCACCTTGATTTCCGAATGACATGCAAAATTTGCTTTCATCAGAAAAAAGTACTTGGGACCACTTAGCAACAGTCCAGTGCTGCTTCTCTGTAGCCCAGGTCAGGCGCTTCTGCCGCTGTTTATGGTTCAAAAGTGGCTTTACCTGGGGAATGCGGCACCTGTAGCCCATTTCCTGCACACGCCTGTGCACGGTGGCTCTGGATGTTTCCACACCAGACTCAGTCCACTGCTTCCTCAGGTTCCGGTCACCTCTTCTCGTTGTACAGCGTTTTCTGCCACATTGTTTCCTTCCAACAGACTTACCATTGAGGTGCCTTGATACAGCACTCTGGGAACAGCCTATTTGTTGAGAAATTTCTTTCTGGGTCTTACCCTCTTGCTTGAGGGTGTCAATGATGGCCTTCTTGACATCTGTCAGGTCGCTAGTCTTACCCATGATGGGGGTTTTGAGTAATGAACCAGGCAGGGAGTTTTTAAAAGCCTCAGGTATCTTTTGCATGTGTTTAGAGTTAATTAGTTGATTCAGAAGATTAGGGTAATAGGTCATTTAGAGAACCTTTTCTTGATATGCTAATTTATTGAGACAGGTTTTTTGGGTTATCAGGAGTTGTATGCCAAAATCATCAGTATTAAAACAATAAAAGACCTGACAAATTTCAGTTGGTGGATAATGAATCTATAGTATATGAAAGTTTAATTGTAATCATTACATTATGGTAAATAATGAAATTTAACACTATATGCTAATTTTTTGAGAAGGACCTGTATACTCACACCTTGAGTGGGTTGAAAACCCAGGTCTCATTAGAAGATGTCGGGGAATGTGCCTGTTCTTAGGGCGTACTCAGGTTGCCTCTAAAACATTATGTGCACTTATCAGTATAAAGGCTAAAGGAGTTGACAATATGTGCACATCTAATTATATTATTGTGTTATATCTTAGTTAATGAATGAAAATCCCATTATGTGATTAGAAAAACCATTACTAAAAAATTCTGGAGTACAATCAAATTGGCTAGCATAATTGATATATTTGGTGGGTTTTTGCATGTCTCATTTAGGCCATATTCACACGTTCAGTATTTGGTCAGTATTGTGCATCAGTATTTGTGAGACAAAACCAGGAGTGGAACAATGAGAGGAAAAGTATAATAGAAACATGTGCACCACTTCTGTATTTATCGCCCACTCCTGGTTTTGGCTTACAAATACTGAAGTAAAATACTGACCAAATACTGAACGTTTGAATGTGGCCTAAGTTTCCTACTCTTTAGGCCAGGTTCACACGTTCAGTATTTGGTCAGTATTTTACATCAGTATTTGTAAGCCAAAACCAGGAGTGGGTGAGAAATACAGAAGTGGTGACGTGTTTCTATTATACTTTTCCTCTGATTGTTCCACTCCTGGTTTTGGCTTACAAATACTGATGTAAAATACTGACCAAATACTCAACGTCTGCACGTGGCCTTAACGACAGTTATAATAAATGTTTGCTCGTATTTTTAAATGTAACACATTTAATTATATAATGGTTAGAAAATAATAAATCATATATGCTTACGATTTATTATTTTGTAACCATCCTATAATAAAATGTGTAACATTTATATACATACATATAAAGTATATACTTGGTGATTATTGAATGCTGAATGCTGAGGGATGTCCAGGGCCTATGATCTACTTAATCCACAAATTGTCCATACAATCACTTTGGCTATTCTATCGACTACATTAGTATGCTAACATAAAAATTAATTTCTATTTAGTCCAACAAAAATAACATTCAATGTCTGTTTTTTTTGGTCTAATTTTCATAAAATTTGGCAAAAACAATACTTTTAAACTCTGATAGCAGAAATCTAATTATACAGTATGTAATGAGAGGCTAAATCTTCAAAGTACAGTGAAAGTAAAACTGGCAAGATAAAGCAAGTAAAATAAAATGCAGATTTTGTACAGGACATTTATTCTGCCTTTGTGTTTGCTTTCATATGTTTCTAGTTTATGAAGTATTGTATAGAGTAAACCAAAATCCGCTCGCTTCATCCTTAACTCATTAACTCCCTTTCTACCACTTTTCTTTTTTGCACAAAAAAGATGATCAGAAGGCCATATTTAGAATAAAACCACAAAGTTTATTTAGAACCTTAAAATACAAGCATATTACCATGGTGTTATATAATGAGGGGCAAAACCACACCCACTGCACACTATCACCCATACACATGCACAGCCACGGGATTTATATGGCAACAAAAATAAAGATATTGCTCAAAAGAGTACCAGGGGATAGATACAAACGTATTTTAAACATAACCAATCTCATATAGTAATACCACCACCCCAGGTTTTACCCGGACAATAACATCCTATCCCCACAAACAATGCCTAACTCGGCTCATACGGCCCATAATATATGGCAAATGCCCGGATAATTACCTATGCAGAGTTGCGGTGGATATGTCGCCAGTACCCGTGGTAGCGCGTACGCCCCGACGCGCGTTTCGGACTCCTTTATCAAGGGGCCATGATAAAGGAGTCCGAAACGCGCGTCGGGGCGTATGCGCTACCTTGGGTACTGGCGACATATCCACCGCAACTCTGCATAGGTAATTATCTGAGCATTTGCCATATATTATGGGCCGTATGAGCCGAGTTAGGCATTGTTTGTGGGGATAGGATGTTATTGTCCGGTTAAAACCTGGGGTGGTGGTATTATTATATGAGATTGGTTATGTTTAAAATACGTTTGTATCTACCCCCTGGTACTCTTTTGAGCAATATCTTTATTTTTGTTGCCATATAAATCCCGTGGCTGTGCATGTGTATGGGTGATAGTGTGCAGTGGGTGTGGTTTTGCCCCTCATTATATAACACCATGGTAATATGCTTGTATTTTAAGGTTCTAAATAAACTTTGTGGTTTTATTCTAAATATGGCCTTCTGATCATCTTTTTTGTGCTATCTATGTGGTATTTGATGATAGGCTCCATAGTCCTATTATTGGTTACATGGTATATTAATGTGGATTTACTGCCTATATTTTAGATTGCTGTAATTACCATGTTTTTGTGTCATATTTATTTCTATACACTTTTCTTTTTTGTTAAACAATATGCATTTACCCTTAGTATCTGTTGGGGTGCATTTAACTTATTTTTACCTTTATCAAATCTCAGGAAATCATTTTAAAAAAAGAACAATTTAACTCTTGTTTTTTTGTGTTTTTTTTGCTGTTTATTTTGCAGTTAATATAGCAAGTAAACTTTAGTCTATAGGTTGGTAGGAATATGATGGTACCAAATAAGTATAAAGGTTTGCACTTTGTGCAATTAAACAAAAGACATTTTTAGGAGCTGCAATCTTTTTTTATTTTTAAGTCAATAACGATGTGTAAGCGCTTGTTTGTTGCTAGATGGATTGTTGTATGGTACTACTTTGCAGTACATATATTTTATATTTTGTATTTTTTTAAAGAGTGGCGCAAATTAATCCCAAAACATCCGAACCATTTTTTTGTGTTATCGTTTTTATTTTAAGGCCTTACATGAAAAATGTCATTTTAAATCTATTTTATGGGTCATCATGGTTGCCACAGTACAACACATTTTCTTTCAAGTTTTTTGGGGGAGGGGGTGTTAGGGCTAGCGGAACGCACCGAGTATAGATAGGTAGCTACAAGGTGCGTTCGCAGCCCAGGGTCCACCGTGCAGAGATATCTGCTGCAAAGTAACGGCGGATAAACTCTGAACTCACACGTGGGTTAAGCTTCACCCCATGTGAACTGGAAGCGATCTCTGTTGCCTCACAGAGTCGCGCTGTACACAAAACTATTACCCTACCTAGGGCTGTGCTTGCTCTGGAACTCTTCTGTGCTAACCGCACACATGAAGGAACCAGATGCTAAGCCAAGTGACTAATTGCCCCCACTGGCGCAAGCTGCCTGAGTGTACAGTACCAAAGCTAAACAGACTCAAACCACATATAAACTGAGTAGTATAGTATCCACTGGCATAAGCCAAACACATTTGATACTAGCACATGGCCGTGCGGCCATGTGAATCTTTTATAGTTGCAGCTCTCCAGGACCTTCCTGGTGGACCAATAGGAGCTGCTACAGGGCCTGAGCGTGTGACCCCCGACCTCCAATGAGGGATCCTCCTGTGGGCATGCTCAGTGCATGAAAAGCAGGACTTAGTCCCAGAAACGCCTGCTGGCTGCTAACCAGTGCTGCCTGGAAAGGCAGCAGTAACCATTCGCACAATATCAGGCTGAGCCAGATGCTGGGACTGACGTCTCCGCTGAGCAGGTTCCACTGTGGCTGGAGGAGAATGGGAGACCGCAGCAGACATGGTTCGAGATTCCCCCTGTGCAGCATAAGGATCTTGACACCTAACAGGGGGTTGTGGCACTTTTGTAGTCAATGTCAAACTTAATTGTTGGGATTAAATCAATGATCTATGCTTTATTACCTTTGCGTTCTGTATTGACAAGCAGTCTATTAGTCCCTGATTTTGGAAGTCATAAGGGGTAATTTAGGGTTATATGTTAGCTCTCTAGATGTCATAGTAAAGCACTAGTTCTCCATAATCATGTTTAAGGGGCCATTTGGACTGACAGAATGTGCGTCCTCCCTCTGTCAAACACCATAGATGCACCAGCTGTTTACCTAACTAGTAAATGATCGGTGAGCAACTTTATTGTTCTCTGATCAGTGGCTGATACCTAAGGCTATGTGCACACGTAGGTCGGGTCCTCTGCGGGTTCTCCCGCAGCGGATTTGATAAATCTGCAGGGCAAAACCGCTGCGGTTATCCCTGCAGATTTATCTCGGTTTGTTTTGCAGTTTCCACTGCGGGTTTACTCCTATACTATTGATGCTGCATATGCAGCAATACGCAGCATCAATAGTAATGTTAAAAATAATTAACAAAAATGGTTTATACTCACCCTCTGACGTCCCGATCTCCTCGGCGCTGCACGCGGCGGTCTGGTTCCAAAGATGCTGTGCGAGAAGGACCTTCGTGACGTCACGGTCATGTGACCGCGACGTCACGGTCATGTGACCGCGACGTCACCGCAGGTCCTGCTCGCACAGCAACCCTGCGACCGGACGGCCGCGTGCAGCGATGAGAGGTGAGTATATCATTATTTTTTATTTTAATTCTTTTTTTTTTACACAAATATGGTTCCCAGGGCCTGGAGGAGAGTCTCCTCTCCTCCACCCCGGGTACCATCTGCACATGATCCCCTTACTTCCCGCATCGTGGGCACAGCCCCATGCGGGAAGTTAGCGTGTCAATGCATTCCTATGTGTGCAGAATCGCAGCGATTCTGCACAAAGAAGTGACATGCTGCGGAATGTAAACCGCTGCGTTTCTGCGCGGTTTTTCCCGCAGCATGTACACAGCGGATTGCGGTTTCCATAGGGTTTACATGTAAATGTAAATGCAATGGAAACTGCTGCGGACCCGCAGCTGCAGAAACGCTGCGGATCCGCGGTAAAACCCGCAAAGTGTGAACATGGCCTAAAGCTGCTAGAAACAGCCTGGGCATCAGAATTGTGCAGTGCACGTCGCGGGAATGATCTCCTGATGTGTGGCTGCAAAAAAAAAAACGCACAAGGAGAAGCTCCCTAAATGGCCTCTGTAATTTATGCACATATACACTATGTTCCAAATTATTATGCAAATTACATTTTTATCAGATTTTCCTAAATGGTTGGTGCAAATGACAGTCAGTCTAATAAAAGTCATCACCCGTTAGAGTATACATCGAATTTTATTGAAGAAACCTCCCAATGATAACAGTATAATCTCTAAAATGAAAACTCTAAATGCACTGTTCCAAATTATTAGGCACAGTAGAATTTCTAAACATTTGATATGTTTTAAAAAACTGAAAATGCTCATTTGTGGAATTTGCAGCATTAGGAGGTCACATTCACTGAACAAAAAAGCTATTTAACGCCAAAACATCCCAACAGGCCAAGTTACATGTTAACATAGGACCCTTCTTTGATGTCACCTTCACAATTCTTGCATCCATTGAACTTGTGAGTTTTTGGAGAGTTTCTGCTTGTATTTCTTTGCATGAAGTTGGAATAGCCTCCCAAAGCTGCTGTTTGGATGTGAACTGCCTCCCACCCTCATAGATCTTTTGCTTGATGATCCTCTAAAGGTTCTCTATAGGGTTGAGGTCAGGGGAAGATGGTGGCCACACTATGAGTTTATCTCCTTTTATGCCCATAGCAGCCAATGACTCAGAGGTATTCTTTGCAGCATGAGATGGGGCATTGTCAGCATGAAGATGATTTTGCTCTTGAAGGCACGTTTCTGCTTTTTAGACCATAGAAGAAAGTTGTCAGTCAGAAAGTCTATATACTTTGCAGAGGTCATTTTCACACCTTCAGGAACCTTAAAGGGCCTTACCAGCTGTTTCCCTTGATTCTGGCTCAAAACATGACTCCTCCACCTCCTCGCTGACATTGCAGCCTTGTTGGGACATGGTAGCCATCCACCAACCATCCACTACTCCATCCATCTGGACCATCCAGGGTTGCTCAACACTTATCAGTAAACAAGACTGTTTGGAAATTAGTCTTCATGTATGTGTGGGCCCAATGAAACCATTTCTGCTTGTGAACACTGTTTAAGGGTGGCCGAATAGTAGGTTTATGCACCACAGCAAGCCTTTGAAGGAGCCTACACCTTGAGGTTTGAGGGACTCCAGAGGCACCAGCAGCTTCAAATATCTGTTTGCTGCTTTGTAATGGCTTTTTAGCAGCTGCTCTCTTAATCCAATGAACTTGCCTGGCAGAAATCTTCCTCATTATGCCTTTATCAGCACAAACACATTTGTGCTCAGATACAGCCACAAATCTCTTAACAGTACGATGATCACGCTTATGTTTTTGGAAAATTTCTAATGTTTTCATCCCTTCACCAAGGCATTGCACTATTTGATGCTTTTCAGCAGCAGAGAGATCCTTTTTCTTTCCCTTGTTACTTGAAAACTGTGACCTGCTTAATAATGTGGAACATAATTTTTAAGTAGTTTTCCTTTAATTAGAATCACCTGGAAAACCAATTATCACATGTGTTTAAGATTGATTTCAGTGATCCATTGAGCCCTGAGACACAATACCATCCACGAGTTTATTTGAAAAACAAAACAATTAAATCTTTATGACACTTAAATCCAATTTGCATAATAATTTGGAACACAGTGTACAAGCCCAGGATGCTTATATAGACTCAATACAGATGTTGCCCTTGGTAATATTAGAACCCAAGACCCAGGTATTGCGAGCCAACAGAACTAACCAGTTAGCCACCTTGCTACCTGTTCATTTATATAAAGGACAAGGGGTGAAGGCAATCTTTATGTAGCTCTTCTAAATGTCGGTGCTGCCGAGGTCATGAGAAAGGAATACATTATAGGTGTATAATCCTCTACACAGTCATGACAATTGTTGCTTCAAAGTAGAGTTCTCTTGGGTTCTCATTTCGTTTTTGTGTGAGCGCTAACGGACAGCGTTGCACGGCAAAATTAACGCTGTTAATTACAGTTTGTTCGGACTTGATGAGGGCACATAAGACGGGCATCCGTTTATGGTGGAATATGAGGAGTCTTGAAGAGTATATCAAAATAGGCCTAATACCCCGTGGTTTACGTGTATCCATCTTCCCAGCATGGGAACCCTCGGCATCATTTAAACAGGTCTGGGAACAGGGCTTGACTAGGTGCTCAAACATATTATTGAACTTATTATTGGAGCATGATAAGGATCTTTTTGCCACCATCAAAGTGCAAATTAAAGAGCTGGACACCAAATTGGGTACGTTTGAGGGAACCAAGGTCAATACCTTTAAAACCACACTTAAAGAGACCCTGGATAAATATGAAGCAGAGGTGACCGACAGAAAGCGTAAAAAATTGCTCAGGGATAAGATGGATTATGAGCAAAATGTGGTATATAGATGGACACACAGGGGTAACTCACGCCGGACTAGAGCCTATGGGAATAGTTCTCCAGCAATCACCACCACATCCACTTTACCATCTCGTAGTGAAGAAAATTCTAGTGATTTTTTATCTTCCACCGGAAGCGAAATAGACCATGGACCAGACGAGGGAAGAAACGGAGGAGCCATAAGAAAACGGACGGCACGTTACAAAGGCCGCAATCCACCTCTTCATCATCAATATCCCACGAGGCGGAAGTGAATTCGGAAACGGCTTTCCCTCATACGTCACGGACCCCAGAACCTTCCATCCCTACCCTGCAGGTAATAAATCTTTCAAACCATGTTTTAACCACTGCTGAACATGCTGTCCTACAGAGGGGCTTAACCTTTGCCCCCACGCATGCGGTAGACAAATTTACCTTGGTTAAAGACCTCTATTTGTTTTGTAGGAATCTCACATTTCAAGTTATGTACAAAAAACCAGATATGTTACAGTCTATGCCTCCGGATGAACGGCAAGCCTTCCAGGACCTATTAGCACTACTGGAGGAAAGTGAATCGGGATGTACCAGGAGAAGATTTCCGGGAAGAAATAAATCTTTGAAAACCCCCTCATTTTCGCTGGTACCCGCCATTAAAATATTCTTCGAACTAGCCAAACGTGATATACTGGCCATGACAACGCAGGTGGGTACGCTCCCTAATCTCAGTTGTGAGGAAAAACGAGCATTGCGGGGCCTACAAAACAATAAAGAATTTGTCATTAAAGAGGCTGACAAAGGGGGGAATGTGGTACTATGGTCCGTGGAAGCATATCTGACTGAGGCACATAGACAACTCACTAATACGAGGTGCTACCAAAAATTACCTGCTGACCCAACAGAGATTTTTGCCTCTAAACTTGACGCTTTACTTTGCAGGACACAGCGTTTTGGTATTATTTCACTCCAAGAGAAAAAGTATCTTTGGGTCGAAAATCCGGTCACGGCAACATTTTATATGTTGCCGAAGATACATAAGGATGAGAGGAGGCCACCCGGTAGACCGATCGTCTCCAGCATCGGCAGTATATGCGAGCGGGCAAGTGAGTATCTGGATTTTTTCTTTCAACCGATTGTCACTACCTTACCCTCATTCATCAGGGACTCTGCACACTTCATTGAGGTGTGTGGACAGGTCGAACTACCGGAGGAATGCTACTTGGTTACCTGTGATGTAGAGGCTTTATATTCTAACATTGAGCATGAAGATGGCCTACATGCAGTCGCTTTCTTTCTGGACAAGAATACAAACTCGGATCGGGGACACGACTCCTTCCTTCTGGACCTCCTTAGATTTGTCCTCCATCACAACTTTTTCTTATTTGATAGGACATTCTATTTACAGATAGCAGGAGTGGCAATGGGGGCTAAATGTGCACCAACCTATGCAAATTTGTTTTTGGGTTGGTGGGAGGAGTTGTTTGTGTACCCATCCACGACCTTTCAAAACCAGGTCCGAAGTTGGCATCGTTATATCGATGACGTCTTCTTCTTGTGGCTGGGTACCAGGGAGGATTGCATTGAATTCATCAATGGGCTTAATTCCAACCCCCATAACATTTATCTCACCTACTCGATTTCTAACAGTTCGATTAATTTCCTAGATCTGAAGATTCTCGTGAGAGATAATCGAATAGTGACGGACTTGTTTCGCAAACCAACCGCGACAAATGCACTCTTGGAGTATAACAGCTTCCATCCCCGGCATACCAAGGTGGGTGTCCCTACTGGGCAATTCTTGCGGATTAGACGCAACTGTACGTTGGATCAGGATTTTCTAATACAAGCACGGGAATTAACGGATCGTTTCAGACAGAGAAATTACCCAAAACGTGTGGTCTCCACGGCTTTCCAACGTGCAAGACAAAGGGACCAGGCCTCCCTATTGACCCCGGTTATACGTCCTCGGCAACAACAAACAAGATTTATTACGGAGTTTAACGACAATTGGGGACAGGTAAGAACCATCCTGGCCAGACACTGGCCGGTGCTACAAACTGATAACCAAACTATGGATATCATCAGCAGCAGGCCACTTCTAACATCTAGGAGGGCCCCAAATTTGAGACAGTTGCTGACCAGAAGTCACTTCTCTCGGCCCACGGTGCGACTCAATAGGGGCATTATTTTGAAGGGATCGTTCCCTTGTGGAGAATGTAACGTTTGTCCCTTTATGGTACCCACCCAAGATGTCTTTACTCACCCCATCAACTCCAGTACACATAACCTTAAAGCATATATTAACTGTAAAACCAGGAACGTGATCTATGCTCTTATATGTCCCTGCAACAGGATCTATGTGGGGCAAACGTCCCAGGAACTGCGGAAAAGAGTACAGAAGCATATCTCTACCATACGTCTGGCAGCCACAGATCAAGCAAAAGGTAAAATACTCACCCCCGTGGCAACACACTTTTTATCAACTCACAGGGGCTCCCCCATTAATATCAAAACTGTGGGGTTACAGAAAGTTTCTTGTGGCGAAAGGGGTGGCAATATACATAGCCATCTCCTGCGCATGGAGTCCAGATGGATTTTTGACCTTCAGGCGGTGACGCCACAGGGGCTCAATGAAGAGCTTCTCTTTACGGGATTTCTTGGATAGACTATCAGCATGAGCCCGGACGTACTTGATTCTATGGATGTTTTCTCTTTTTTACGACCAGATCTTTTCTAATTACTCTTGTTCCAGGGAAACTGAGGACATGTGGAATATTACGACATGTATGTGTATGGGATACTATCATCTTGAGTGTTATTGTACAACTCCGGAAGCCACCACGGATTCAGAATGTTTCAAGAAATGGTGGATGTGGATGGTGACCTAGGAGAATGGAAGTACTTTGGACCCAGATGAAATAAAACTCGACAACATGACCATTAGAGTTGGATGCATCCGTTTCCGGGATGGCACATGGACTAACTCACTTTGTTGTTCATTAATCATTAATCACGGCCCGACTATGGACTTTGAGAGGGTTCGATTATGTACTGTTTGCACGATACATTATATATTGTGGCATACTGTTTTATATACTGGTTGCCGATTAACAGTTTTTCTTCCCCAGATGATAGGGAAACTCCCATGTTGTCCTCTGTGGCCATTACGCATATCGACATGTCCTGTTCTGTGCCCATCCATTTTTTCCATCAGTGTGCCCCTCCCCCTTTTTTGCCCCTGATTAGCACACTTCCATTTGGACCAACGGCGGTACTCCCTTATTCCAAGCCCCATACTACCCATTACTTTGTATCATCCCTGTGTGGCTCGGTCCGGCCGGCTCGGGACTGCGCGTGCGCAACGCGATCCTATCAGGAGTCGCGGTGTGCGCACGCGCAGTGTACCCTATGGACGCTGCATTACGCCCAGCACTATGCTTGTGTATCTGATGCGGCGTACACGGCGCCACCGCCCCTCATGCCTCCTGATGCCGCTTCTGCTCCACAGCGGTATGTAATTCATTATGATTTCATGTTCTATTTAAAGCAGCCTAAAAACACCCCTGGTCACTTCCCCTGACGAAGCTGCTGCGGCAGCGATACGCATGGGGCCTGCTCCCACCACACCCTTGGTATTGCCTCCGGCTATTCTGCCGCCTCCTTCACTTGCCACATGGAGACCTAATTTTGATTGACCACCCTCGCACCATCCACGTTGCCCTTGTTTCTCCAGCCTGATGTATATGCTCATGATCATTGACAGGTCGTATATACTTGGATGACCTTGTACCAGTGTTATTGTTATTATTGTTACCACGTGGTATATATATATGGGCAGTAAGGGCATGGGCCCTGCACGGATGGTTGGTTTATACACACCAGACGTGGTGTGTGATAGACATGGTATTAGGGTCGGCCTCTAGGGTCTCGCTCTGTGGTTTCCCACATATAGAGAATACACAGATCCATCTGGGGGTATCCATCATTATGGACATTTTCTACCAGGTTTTCTATTTACCTTGGGTTATGGTGTTTGTTTAGATATATACCTTTTTAAATGTTTTTATGTCTTTTTTGAGGTGTAATAAAGGCTTGATGATATTTATACACATATATATGTGTTCTGTTTTGATTTTGTGTGGTTGTGCATACCATATGAGTCTGTCTTTTTCTTGGTTCGCTGTTGGTTATGACACAGACTCGGTATTGCACCCCTCTAAGCTTATATGTGCATGTAGGATATTAGTGCGCCCCCATTTTTGTCTCTAAATTAACGCTGTGCAACGCGTCCGTTAGCGCTCCCATTGCCAGCAATGTTAAAGCGCCTTGCTAGCGCTAGCGATGTGCCGTTCTTTTGTGGCGCACCTCGGATGCTGCTTGCAGCGTCTGCGGCGCGCCCGAGGTCCGTTCCCCGCTCTGGCAGATCGGGGATCTGCGCTAGCGGGGACGTTTAATGCGACCCCTAAAAAGACATTGCGTTAGCGCAATCCGCTAGCGCTTAGCGCTAAACGGATTGCCCTAACGCAATCTGAACCTAGAAAGCTGGACCTTGTTTTGTATGCATTCGCAATATATTCTACTATGTCTTTAAAACTTTGAGATTCACTTGTTGTAAGGGGAAAAGAGATAGCACAGAGCATATGGAGGCACACAGAGCCCGTGGAGCTCCAATCTATGGAGATGGAGACATTTTGCGTGCCACCATGTGGTGACTTCATACAGTGTTGTATTAATGAGATATTATCCCTAAGAACAAAGCTTCTAGGGGTGAATAGCTTTTCGTCATTCTATCTGAATGCTCCTTTTTTTTCGTAATGGTTCATATGGAGTCCATCAGAATAAAAACTCAGAATGCCTCCAAATGAAATCAGAGAACAGATTCTAATACAGAAGTACAGTAGGAGGCCTCATAAACTTCTTGAAATTCCCTATTGCTACTCTGCATTACTAATTTTTGGCTTATTGTTTCTTTCAAAACAGCCACATTTTCTTCAAAGATGTGGAGCTACAGGAGATATTTTTCACTGATATAATTAAGTCAAGACAAGTCTGGAAATGCCGCAGACCATGGTAGCACATTTATGCCACACAGGCTGGTCACTTTGACTAACGTTCCAGCTGCCAAAATACAGCCCCAAGGAATAATACTGCCTCAACTATGCTTCACTGTGAGTATGGTATTCTATTCTTGATGCTCATTATTGGCTTTGCCCCAAACATATCTTTTGGAATAATGGCCAATAAGTTTAAATATGCCTTAGTAGACCATGACTTGTTTTGCCCCATGCTTATGGCTTATGGTAGACCTGATGTAGATATTGGCAATGCATAACTGGTCTTAGTTGTTTTTTTGTAAAAAAAAAATGCTTCCGCACATATGAACAATGTGAGAAATTGTTGTGACAAGCAGCACATAGCCAGTAATCACCAGAAATGATTGCAGCTTCTTTAACCCCCTTCACGCCGCAACCCATTTTTGTTTTTGCATTTCTGTTTCTTGCTCCCCTTCTTTTTCCCAGAGCCATAACATTTTTATTTTTCTGTCAATATGGTCATGTGAGGGCTTCTTTTTTTTTTTGCAGGACCATTGGTTTTACCATATAGTGTACTGGAAAACAGGGGAAAAAAATTCTAAATGCGGTGAAATAGCAAAAAAGTTCAATTCCACAATTGTTTTGGGTTTTTTTCTTAGCATGTTCAACAAATACTAAAACTGACCTGCCATTATGATTTTTCAGGTCATTGTGAGTTCGTGGATACCAAACATGTATAGGATCTTTTTTATTTAAGTGGTGAAAAAAAATCCAAAATTTGCTAAAAGAAAAACAATTGCGTCATTTTCTGAGACCCATAGCGTCTCCATTTTTCTATATCTGGGGCCGGGGTGAGGGATTTTCTTTTTGCGTGCCAAGCTGACATTTTTATTGATACCATTTTGGTGTAGATATGATGTTTTGATCGCCCGTTATTGCATTTTAATGCATTGTTGCGGCGACCAAAAAAAAGTTATTCTGAACATGGCGATACCAAATATGTGTTTTTCATTTTTAATTGTTTTATTTTGAATGGGGCGAATGGGGGGTGATATAAAGTTTAATTTTTTTTATTTGTTTAATAAAAGCACTTTTTTTTTAGTTTACACTTCCTTTAAGGCCGGAGTTACACTAGCGCATAAATGGACGAGTGCTATGCGAGAAAATATCGCATAGCACTCAGACCAGTGTTAATCTGTGGTGAAGCTCGCATCGCCGTTTTTTCTCTCGGGCATATTCTGCATACGAGTGAAATCGCAGCATGCTGCAATTTTACACGTATATCGGCCGAGTCTCGCCAATGCAAGTCTATGAGTGCGAGAGAAAATCGGACACCACATGGACCATCAGTGTGACTTGCGAGAAATACGCACACATTGAGCCATTAAATTCAATGAGGAAAAGCAGTGAGAAATGTAAAACCATACGCATATCATACGGATTCCATAGAGATGTCATACAGATACATAGATGCGAGGAAATCGCATCATCGCATTGCAAACGGATTACACACGGATGACCATACGGAGAACACTTGTGCGACTCTCACCCGAGAGAATCAGACTTATTTTTTATACAGTAAGTGTGACGCTGGCCTAATAGTTTCCATGGGAGACTAGAAGCTGAGATACCTGTGCTACACATGGCAGGGCTTCAGCCCTACTCAGTGTAGCAAAAATGCTCACTTGTTATGAGCGCCGTTGGCTACAAAAAAGCATTTACACGCTGAGATACTTGCAAAAGGGGGTTATGCTAGGTTCTAACTAGGGTTGAGCGACCTTGACCTTTTTAGGGTCGACTCATGTTTTGCGAAACCCGACTTTTTGAAAAGTCGAGTCAGGCGAAATCGGCCGATTACTGCGAAAAGTCGAGGATCGGCCGGAACACGAAACCCTATGCACGTCAATGGGGATAATATTTTTTTTTTTTATTTTTTTATTTTTTTATTTTTTCTCTCTCTCTCTCTCTCTCTCTCCTTCTCTCTCTCTCTCTCTCTCCCATATTCCCCTCCGTCCCAGCACAGAAAATCTCGTGTTACACATTGCAAATCCCTACTGCGCACAAGCGATAAAATGATCATAGGCGTGCACGCCCCTAACCCCTATGTCATCACTCTGCCCACACTCCTTCATTGGCTGAAAAAATGGCGCTAAACGCGTCATACGAAACGCGACTTTGGCGCCAAGATCGCGTACCGCATGGCCGACCCCACACAGGGACCGGGTCGGGTTTCATGAGATGCCGACTTTGCCAAAAGTCGGCGACTTATGAAAATGAACGATCCGTTTCGCTCAACCCTAGTTCTAACCATGCAAGGAGCCCAAAGTTTTGCATTGGACCATTTTCCTTTTAGTAATTTTTAAAATGTTTAAAGGGAAGGTGCCATCAAAAAATTTTTTTTACAGCAATTGTAAAAATGTAAAGAATTAATGTTTAAATTTTCTTAAAAAATATTATCATTTGTTTATAATTTAGTAAAGTATGAAAAATAATTTTAAAAGGTTTGGCATTTCCACTTTTAAACACTAGGGGGAGCAGCTAATGAAATTTGACAAAAACCTAGTGTAGAACTAGCTCACATTACAGCACTGCAGTAATTATGGGCGGAGTCTGCTGACGTGTGTGATGTCTCCTCTCCTCCCCTTCTGGGTGTTTGCTGAGGGATAAGAGAGGATGATAGTCAGGAACACAGTGAGCAGCCATTTTGTTGGTGACTGCAGAGTAAGGCTGCCATTACACTATCAGTATTTGGTCAGTATTTTACCTCAGTATTTGTAAGCTAAAACCAGGAGTGGAACAATTAGAGGAAAAGTATAACAGAAACACATGCACCACTTCTGCAGTTATCACCCACTCCTGGTTTTGGCTTACACATACTGAGGTAAAATACTGACCAAATACTGAATGTGTGACGGCAGCCTTATACCGACAAGTAGACAGTCACCGAGGATGGCAGGCAGCAAGGATTCCGGGAGATATATGGTGGAGGGAGCAGGGTGACAGCAGCACAGAGTATTTCAGGAGAGTAGTGTGCTGGGCTATGGGGGCCCCCTGTTCGGTGCGCGGAGCAGCCAGGGATTGTACATAGAGCGCTGTCTTTTATACACATGGATGGACCGTCTGCTCCACAGAAATCCAGGAAACATTTCTGCGGATTGATGGCCTGTTCTGATCCAGACTTTGCATGCAGACCCCATTCCCCTCCTCAGATCCTGTCTTCTCCATCCTGTCCTGGTGATGTGTGAAAGCGAGACGACAGGCGCAGTCGGGGTGACGCTGGGAAGGAAATGTAGCCATATAGTAACAATAAACATGAGACCCCTCTCTTCAGCTGCCTCACCAGCCCTCCCCTGACTGCACCTAACTGGAGGTCATGCGGCCCCCTCTATTACCCCAGACTCGCGTGCAGGTGCTCAGCCAGAACCACCATAGAATGGGTCCGCTTTCTGAAGATAATACTGCCATAGTGTTCTCACATAATACCGCCATATAGATCACACATAATACCGCCATATAGATCACACATAATACTATCAAATAGATCACACAATACTGTCATACATTTCTCACATAATACCACCATATAGATCACACATAATACCGCCATATAATTCTCACCTAGTACTGCCACATAGATCACACATAATCCCACAATATAGTTCTCATATACCACCATCATATAGTTTTTACATCATTCCACAACACTGATCAAACATAATACTGCCACATAGATCACATATAATACCGTCACATAGATCACACAATACTTGGCGGCATAATGTGATATTATATATATATTATAAGAAAAACTTGAAGTGAGAATGGCACTAGGCTGCGTGGCAACAAGCGGTTCTATAGCAGACGTAGGATCCTGTTTAGAACACATGCGGCACATATAAATCAGCAACGTGCGGGTGGTGCTCAACGCCAAGTATTATTCAAATGTAGAAAAAAGAAATAGAAGTGGCACTCACCCCAATGTTGCTGTGATTCAATGTCCTTTATTCATGTTGCAAGAAAACAGACATAATATGGAGAGGCGGCTGGTGAGAATTACGGTGCGGGGAGGAGGAGAAGGACGACGGCCGTTTCGCGCTTGTGCGCTTCGACGGGTCTAGGTACACAATTAAAAACGTCATATCCTATATAGGGAGCTAGACGACTTAATGTGAACATGGGAGTAATTAAAAAACCAAAATGGTTGTAAACACCAAATAACGTTAATGAGCACATTTAAACATACTAAATTAGACATCACATAATTTCAAGTGAGCTTACTCCATGAATATACAATTTTCACAAAAAAATAGTCATATCCAATTTGTCGTTCAGTCCGATGGGCCCTTGTGCATTGGTCTCCATGACCCACCTGGCCTCACGTTGTAATAACAATTTCTTGCGATCGCCCCCATTTAGAGGACTTTTTACTATCTGCAAGCCAGCGAACCGTAGTACATTCGGGTTCGCCTTATGCTTGTCCCGCATATGTTTGATAAAGCAGGGGCATCCTTTCCCGGATGATACTGAGTTGAAATGTTCTCTAAATCTGTTGACCATCGGGCGTATAGTCTTGCCGATGTAGAAAAAGATTGAAGAAAAAAGTCTCGCACTCAACTTCAGTATCTTTGCAGATTTATTAGGTGCTGATGTAGCACTAGAAACGTTTCAGCCTTAATTCGGCTTTCGTCAGTCACTACAACATTTAGAATGATAACAAAAAAAGGGTGTATATATAAACAACCAAATTAATAAAACATACAAAATAAATAATAAATAATAAATAAAGTATATACAATATAGGAGAGCCATTTTAGCACGACGATAGCATAGTTCATAACAGAGTATAACAGAGTATAACAAAATGCAATACTCTCGCCCAACATGGTGATAAGTTGTAAAGAAAACATATCATAGGAGGAACACGTACCGTGCTGTGTCTTACGAAATATATGGCCAAATATATGGTTAGAATGCTGATGGTGCGTGTTGCCTAAAGGGCATAATAGAAAGGGGAATGGTTCACAGATATGTAGATGGTGAGGATGTGACTCACAGTGCAATAAGAAAGAAGAAGGTACTTACACTGGAAAGTCGCGTTATGGGAATAAATAGTGGTAAATTGAACAGGATGCTGAGGAAGCTGGAGATGGATGACAATATAAGGGGACAGAATACGGGTATATATACACAGTAACACTAGTAGTGTGTTATATATAAGAAACCTCCCTCTGTGTATGGTTACCTCAGACGGTCTGGTCCGGATGGAGGGTACAGTTTCCCAAGGGCGACCAAATGTGGGGTCCGTAGGCTATAAATGATCAGATATAAAGGAACTAAGTATCGCATATGTTTGAATATGTGGTAGCCTATCTCCAAATGTGGAGAAGTGCTGTCATACCTGGAGGGGAGCCGCTGTGGAATGAGTATGATCCTCGCAGACGCGGTGTCCACCGCTTGTCTGGGATCATAGGGAAAGCGGCGTGCTTTAAACTCTGAGTGTGCGTCAAACCGGAAGTGACGTAATACTGCAGCGGCCGGACCGGAAGTCCATAGCCCTGTATGTTAAAAGGAGTGTTTGCGTTCCAAGGTGCTGGCGATGTAGCGTTCCACAGTGTCAGCAGCGTTATATCTAGCAAAAGAGCTAGATATAGCCTCTATAGCCAGTAATAGGGTCTAATTCCCTGTGTGTGAGCATATGGACGTAATATCCATATTAGGACGGCTGCTAAGTGTGATGGTACTGGGTGGGCGGACCTACAGGGAGGGGGTGGAGATGATAGTTGGAATGTACTGAACACTATGTGGCTGAACGTCCATATGCTCACACACAGGGAATTAGACCCTATTACTGGCTATAGAGGCTATATCTAGCTCTTTTGCTAGATATAACGCTGCTGACACTGTGGAACGCTACATCGCCAGCACCTTGGAACGCAAACACTCCTTTTAACATACAGGGCTATGGACTTCCGGTCCGGCCGCTGCAGTATTACGTCACTTCCGGTTTGACGCACACTCAGAGTTTAAAGCACGCCGCTTTCCCTATGATCCCAGACAAGCGGTGGACACCGCGTCGGCGAGGATCATACTCATTCCACAGCGGCTCCCCTCCAGGTATGACAGCACTTCTCCACATTTGGAGATAGGCTACCACATATTCAAACATATGCGATACTTAGTTCCTTTATATCTGATCATTTATAGCCTACGGACCCCACATTTGGTCGCCCTTGGGAAACTGTACCCTCCATCCGGACCAGACCGTCTGAGGTAACCATACACAGAGGGAGGTTTCTTATATATAACACACTACTAGTGTTACTGTGTATATATACCCGTATTCTGTCCCCTTATATTGTCATCCATCTCCAGCTTCCTCAGCATCCTGTTCAATTTACCACTATTTATTCCCATAACGCGACTTTCCAGTGTAAGTACCTTCTTCTTTCTTATTGCACTGTGAGTCACATCCTCACCATCTACATATCTGTGAACCATTCCCCTTTCTATTATGCCCTTTAGGCAACACGCACCATCAGCATTCTAACCATATATTTGGCCATATATTTCGTAAGACACAGCACGGTACGTGTTCCTCCTATGATATGTTTTCTTTACAACTTATCACCATGTTGGGCGAGAGTATTGCATTTTGTTATACTCTGTTATACTCTGTTATGAACTATGCTATCGTCGTGCTAAAATGGCTCTCCTATATTGTATATACTTTATTTATTATTTATTATTTATTTTGTATGTTTTATTAATTTGGTTGTTTATATATACACCCTTTTTTTGTTATCATTCTAAATGTTGTAGTGACTGACGAAAGCCGAATTAAGGCTGAAACGTTTCTAGTGCTACATCAGCACCTAATAAATCTGCAAAGATACTGAAGTTGAGTGCGAGACTTTTTTCTTCAATCTATGAAAGGATTTGGGTACCTAGTCTCCGCACCATAAATAGCAGTGCACACGGTGTTTTCTGATGTAGAAAAAGAGGCACGGGCAGATGATCAAGTAGACCACTGTTGTGAATTTGGATTCTGGGCTCCCCCGGTGGCCGCTTTTGGAATTGGACTTGTCATCCTCTTTCCTGTTTCACCTGGTTCCATCAGTAGTGGGTGTCGCTATTTAAGCTCATTTCTCTGGTGGTTTCTTGCCGGTCAACAATGTTATCTGATGCCTCTCAGTGCTTGTTCCTGCTTCTAGACAACTTCTAGATAAGTTGGACTTTTGTCCATGTTTTGTTTTGCCTATTTGTTCCAGTTCACAGCTGAAGTTTTGTTACTGTGTCTGGAAAGCTCTCGTTGATCAGGGATTGCTACTCTGGCGTTATGAGTTAATGCCAGAGTTTAAGGTAATCTCTGGATGGTGTTTTGTTAGTGTTTTTCTGCTGACCATGAAAGTATACTATCTGTCTTCTGCTATCTAGTAAGCGGACCTCAAATTTGCTAAGACTATTTTCCTGCTGCGTTTGTTGTTTCATCTGAACTCACCGTCATTATATGTGGGGGGCTACTGTCTTCTTTGGAATATTTCTCTAGAGGTGAGCCAGGTCTTATATTTCCCTCTGCTAGCTATTTAGGTCTTAGGCCAGAGCTGGGCATCTAGCTATAAATAGGAAATGCTACCTGGCTATTTCTAGTTGCGCGGCAGGCTTAGTTCATGGTCAGTATAGTTCCATCTTCCGAGAGCTTGTCCCTCTATAGGCTTGCTATGATCTCTGTCTGCAGAGATCATGACAGTTTGACCGGCCAATAAAGTGTTAAAGACCCAGGTTGAGAAAGGAGAGTTATAAGAAGTCTGCTGGAATTTTTTTTTTTTTTTTTTTTTCCCTCCAGTCTGCCTTGCTGCAGTCTTTTTTCTCTCTCTCCTCCTAATCTCTGTATGGCTCTGTGTGCACCTGACAATAATGGATCTCCAGAGTGTAACTGTGGGTTTGAATAATCTCATCACGAAAGTACAAAATTTACAAGATTTTGTGGTACATGCTCCGGTATCTGAGCCGAGAATTCCTTTGCCGGAGTTCTTTACAGGGAATAGAGCTAGCTTCCAGAATTTCCGAAATAATTGTAAGCTTTATTTGTCCCTGAAGTCTCGTTCAGCTGGAGACCCTGCTCAGCAGGTTAGGATTGTGATTTCCTTGCTCAGGGGTGACCCTCAAGATTGGGCCTTCTCATTGCCAGCAGGGGATCCTGCGTTACGCGATGTGGATGCGTTTTTTCTGGCCTTGGGCTTGCTTTATGAGGAACCTCATTTGGAACTTCAGGCAGAAAAAACTTTGATGGCACTATCTCAGGGGCAAGACGAAGCTGAAGTTTTCTGCCAAAAATTCCGTAAATGGTCTGTGCTTACTCAGTGGAATGAGTGCGCCTTGGCGGCAACTTTCAGAGAGGGTCTCTCTGATGCCGTTAAGGATGTTATGGTGGGGTTCCCTGTGCCTGCAGGTCTGAATGAGTCCATGACAATGGCTATTCAGATTGATAGGCGTCTGCGGGAGCGCAAACCTGTGCACCATCTGGCGGTGTCTATGGAAAAGACGCCAGAAAGTATGCAGTGTGATAGAATTCTGTCCAGGAGCGAGCGACAGAATTTTAGACGGAAGAATGGATTGTGTTTCTATTGTGGGGATTCTACTCATGTTATATCAGCATGCTCTAGGCGTACAAAGAAGCTTGATAAGTCTGTTTCCATTGGCACCATTCAGTCTAAGTTTATTTTGTCTGTAACCCTGATTTGCTCTTTGTCATCCATTGCCACGGACGCCTATGTTGACTCTGGCGCCGCTCTGAGTCTTATGGATTGGTCCTTTGCCAATCGTTGTGGTTTTGATTTAGAGCCTTTGGAGACTCTTATTCCTCTGAAGGGGATTGACTCCACCCCATTGGCTAATAATAAACCACAATACTGGACACAAGTAACCATGCGTATCAATCCGGATCACCAGGAGATTATTCGTTTCCTGGTGCTGTATAATTTACATGACGATTTGGTACTGGGATTGCCATGGTTGCAGTCTCACAACCCAGTCTTGGACTGGAGAGCAATGTCTGTGTTGAGCTGGGGATGTAAGGGTATTCATGGGGACTTACCTTTGGTTTCTATTTCGTCGTCCATTCCCTCTGAAGTCCCTGAGTTCCTCTCTGATTATCAAGACGTCTTTGACGAACCCAAGCTTGGGTCGTTACCTCCGCACCGTGAGTGCGATTGTGCCATAGATTTGATACCGGGTTGTAAATATCCAAAGGGTCGGTTGTTTAATCTGTCTGTGCCGGAACATGCTGCTATGCGGGAATATATAAAGGAGTCTCTGGAAAAGGGACATATTCGTCCATCTTCTTCTCCCTTGGGAGCTGGGTTTTTCTTTGTCTCAAAAAAAGACGGCTCTTTGAGACCATGTATTGATTATCGGCTTCTGAATAAGATCACTGTTAAGTATCAATACCCATTGCCATTGCTTACTGATTTGTTTGCTCGTATAGAGGGTGCTAAGTGGTTCTCTAAAATTGATCTTCGTGGGGCGTATAATTTGGTGCGGATCAGGCAGGGGGATGAGTGGAAGACCGCATTTAATACGCCCGAGGGCCACTTTGAGTATTTGGTCATGCCTTTTGGTCTTTCTAATGCCCCTTCAGTTTTCCAGTCTTTTATGCATGATATTTTCCGCGATTTTCTGGATAAATTTATGATAATATATCTGGATGATATTCTGATTTTTTCTGATGACTGGGACTCTCATGTCCAGCAGGTCAGGAGAGTTTTTCGGGTTCTGCGGTCTAATTCTTTATGTGTGAAGGGGTCTAAGTGCGTTTTTGGGGTCCAGAAAATTTCCTTTTTGGGGTATATTTTTTCTCCCTCTTCCATTGAGATGGATCCCGTCAAGGTGCAGGCTATTTGTGACTGGACTCAGCCCTCCTCTCTTAAGGGTCTTCAGAGATTTTTGGGCTTTGCCAACTTTTACCGCCGATTTATTGCTGGTTTTTCGGATGTCGTTAAACCACTGACTGATTTGACCAGACAAGGCGCTGATGTTGCTAATTGGTCCCCTCATGCTGTAGAGGCCTTTCAGGAGCTTAAGCGCCGTTTTGCCTCTGCCCCTGTGTTGCGTCAGCCTGATGTGAATCTGCCTTTTCAGGTTGAGGTTGACGCTTCGGAGATCGGAGCTGGGGCAGTGTTGTCGCAGAAAGGTTCCGACTGCTCCGTCATTAGGCCTTGTGCCTTCTTTTCTCGCAAATTTTCGCCCGCAGAGCGGAATTATGATGTTGGGAATCGGGAGCTTTTGGCCATGAAGTGGGCGTTTGAGGAGTGGCGCCATTGGCTCGAGGGGGCTAGGCATCAGGTGGTGGTATTGACTGACCACAAAAATTTGATTTATCTTGAGACTGCCAGACGCCTGAATCCTAGACAGGCGCGCTGGTCTTTATTTTTTTTCTCGCTTTAATTTTGTGGTGTCATACCTACCGGGTTCTAAGAATGTTAAGGCAGATGCCCTTTCTAGGAGTTTTGACCCGGACTCTCCTGGTAATTCTGAACCCACAGGTATCCTTAGGGAGGGAGTAATTTTGTCGGCCGTTTCTCCTGATCTGCGGCGGTCCTTGCAAGAGTTTCAGGCGGATAGACCGGATCGTTGTCCGCCTGATAGACTGTTTGTTCCGGATGATTGGACCAGCAGAGTCATCTCTGAGGTACATTCTTCTGCATTGGCAGGTCATCCCGGAATTTTTGGTACCAGGGATTTGGTGGCAAGATCCTTCTGGTGGCCTTCCCTGTCACGAGATGTGCGAGTCTTTGTGCAGTCATGTGACGTTTGTGCTCGGGCCAAGTCTTGTAGTTCTCGGGCTAGCGGACTGCTGTTGCCCTTGCCTATTCCTAAGAGGCCTTGGACACACATCTCGATGGATTTTATTTCAGATCTGCCTGTTTCCCAGAAGATGTCTGTCATCTGGGTGGTCTGTGACCGTTTCTCTAAAATGGTCCATTTGGTTCCTCTGCCCAAGTTGCCTTCTTCTTCTGAGTTGGTTCCTCTGTTTTTTCAGAATGTTGTCCGATTGCACGGTATTCCTGAGAATATTGTTTCCGACAGAGGTACCCAATTTGTGTCTAGATTTTGGCGGGCATTCTGTGCTAGGATGGGCATAGATTTGTCTTTTTCATCTGCTTTTCACCCTCAGACTAATGGCCAGACCGAGCGGACTAATCAGACCCTGGAGACATATCTGAGGTGTTTTGTCTCTGCTGACCAGGATGATTGGGTTGCTTTTTTGCCATTGGCGGAGTTCGCCCTCAATAATCGGGCCAGCTCTTCCACCTTGGTGTCCCCGTTTTTCTGTAATTCGGGGTTTCACCCTCGATTTTCCTCCGGTCAGGTGGAATCCTCGGATTGTCCTGGAGTGGATGCGGTGGTGGAGAGATTGCATCACATCTGGGGGCAGGTTATGGACAATTTGAAGTTGTCCCAGGAGAAGACTCAGCGTTTTGCCAACCGTCATCGTCGTGTTGGTTCTCGGCTTTGTGTTGGAGATTTGGTGTGGTTGTCTTCTCGTTTTGTCCCTATGAGGGTCTCTTCTCCTAAGTTTAAACCTCGGTTCATCGGCCCTTATAGAATATTGGAGATTCTTAATCCTGTTTCTTTCCGTTTGGACCTCCCTGCGTCCTTTTCCATTCATAACGTTTTTCATCGGTCGTTATTGCGCAGGTATGAGGTACCTGTTGTACCTTCAGTTGAGCCTCCTGCTCCGGTGTTGGTTGAGGGTGAGTTGGAGTACGTTGTGGAGAAAATTTTGGACTCTCGTGTTTCCAGACGGAGACTCCAGTATCTGGTTAACTGGAAGGGTTACGGCCAGGAGGATAATTCTTGGGTCAATGCATCTGATGTTCATGCTTCTGATCTTGTTCGTGCCTTCCATAGGGCTCATCCTGGTCGCCCTGGTGGATCTGGTGAGGGTTCGGTGCCCCCTCCTTGAGGGGGGGGTACTGTTGTGAATTTGGATTCTGGGCTCCCCCGGTGGCCGCTTTTGGAATTGGACTTGTCATCCTCTTTCCTGTTTCACCTGGTTCCATCAGTAGTGGGTGTCGCTATTTAAGCTCATTTCTCTGGTGGTTTCTTGCCGGTCAACAATGTTATCTGATGCCTCTCAGTGCTTGTTCCTGCTTCTAGACAACTTCTAGATAAGTTGGACTTTTGTCCATGTTTTGTTTTGCCTATTTGTTCCAGTTCACAGCTGAAGTTTTGTTACTGTGTCTGGAAAGCTCTCGTTGATCAGGGATTGCTACTCTGGCGTTATGAGTTAATGCCAGAGTTTAAGGTAATCTCTGGATGGTGTTTTGTTAGTGTTTTTCTGCTGACCATGAAAGTATACTATCTGTCTTCTGCTATCTAGTAAGCGGACCTCAAATTTGCTAAGACTATTTTCCTGCTGCGTTTGTTGTTTCATCTGAACTCACCGTCATTATATGTGGGGGGCTACTGTCTTCTTTGGAATATTTCTCTAGAGGTGAGCCAGGTCTTATATTTCCCTCTGCTAGCTATTTAGGTCTTAGGCCAGAGCTGGGCATCTAGCTATAAATAGGAAATGCTACCTGGCTATTTCTAGTTGCGCGGCAGGCTTAGTTCATGGTCAGTATAGTTCCATCTTCCGAGAGCTTGTCCCTCTATAGGCTTGCTATGATCTCTGTCTGCAGAGATCATGACAGACCACATACTGGGTTTTACATGTGATTAACTGGCGGACTGTATGACAAACGGATCCTATGCGGATGGGATTATCCAGGAGTCTAAGATGACATTGTCGGGGTCGTAAAACGACAATTACCCTTCCTTCACCAGTCATTCCAAATTAATATGTGTGCAGGGCATCTGGTACCGGATAAGAATAAATCAGACAGGTAGCTGGTTCAAACTTAGTTAATGCCCCGTGCATCCACACATGTCTGCAGCGGTCACACCAACTGGCTTTATTCTAAAATACACAATACTATATTGAGTGTTAGGGGAAGGCGTGCATTAGGCGGGGTTTAAGCTAGCATCCAGTCTTCCTGATTTGTTCTGACGTCTTCTGGTGAATCCTCCCTTTCTTCACATTCCTTTAGTTTCGTTTCCAAAGAAATGACTTAACCCTTCGGTCACTAACCTGAAACGAAACTGAACACTGGCAACCATCTTTAAATACAATTACATATGCATTAGCTAGCGGATAGGAAAAACTTATTGTTTCACAGTATAAGAGTATAAAAGTACAAAGGTATATATAAGAAAGTATATTTTCACCTTGACAATCCCCCCTAAACACTAAGTTTTTCCCTTAAAGAAAGATCCTTCGAGACTGTCCATGTGATGGGAAAAGGGGAGGTGGATTTCTTCATCCAGACACCTCAGAAACTCTCCCCTAGCGAGAGGCCTCCAGGCAGCTGAACCCTTCACTATCCTCACATGGAGTTCTCCCACTGTCCCTAAACTAAATCTCTTAGCATCATCTGAGAATGGGGGGTTCTGTCTACTCTCTTGAGGGGGAATGTACTTCGGGATCTCCCCTGGATCAGTACCATTGTACTCTGGTGGGTCTTCTTCTTGATTGAGGACGGTGCCAGTCGGAGTTGCTTTGGCAATAACCTGTTTGTACAAAGAATAACACAACAGAAAATTATCGATCCACTTACAAGGAGGGCAATTAGTACTAAACAAACTTATTGAAGGAATCTCTTGATCCCACCTAACCAACTGGAGAAGAAAGATGTGTCTGCTCCAGCATACATGACACGTCGTCTTATTGTCCTAATTTGTTCAACTTCTTTAGAAACCTTCAGGTCTTTCGGATCTACATTTTGCCATTCAGGTCTGGCTGTCTATATTTCGTCTCGTAAGTCTTTGGTCATACCGTCAATGAATGTATTCACCAATACTCTAACATCAAGTGGGTTTATGGGACTGTACTCCATGTCTTCCCATTTCAGCTGTAACCGTCCAAAGTATAGCTCTACACTTTCTCCTTTGTCACATCTGTAGAAAATCTTAATTTTCGTCTTAGCACGTCACCTGTTTTTGTGCTCACCAACTCCCTAGGCCTGCCTAGGTGCACTTATACGTCCATCATATTGTCTTTATCTGAAAAATGGGAAAGGTTGGTTCTCAGGGTCAGCCAAATGTTTTTGCATAGCTAGCTAGTCAGAGGGCCTCCAGGGATAATACTCCTGTATCTGTCTTACCCTACCTGATGTGGTTGGTTCTCTGGTGGTGGGGACGACATGACATGCTGGTCTACAGCTCCTTCCCAAAAGGATTACTGTCAGCCTACTCCTAAAAGTTAATGTCCCCACTATCCACCAACCACAATCCTGTGTCAGCCTCTTATATCACTGCATGTGATCTTGTCTGGACAGGATTCAGTGTAATTCTCTTAGGTCGGGTTGCAGCACGGGTCATACAAGTGCTAGGGCCCAAATCCTCAACTATACCCTAAAAGGCATCACAGCTATAATTGACAAATCTTTGTTCACTGTAATATATATATTTGATCCATTCAACATTTTTATTAATCTGCACCTGTGGGATTATAGAAGCAATGCCGGCATAAATCTGGTTCTGGGCTTTAAAACTGGTCAGGCACCCCCCTTGGCACTCCAATGGCATCAATATATATACTAGTGGATCTTCTTCATAACTCAGGTGCAGCTGATCGAGACTTCTCCTCTTTCTGGTAGGTTCATCAGGTATCTTTGGTGTACATATATTGTGTGTTTAATTAGCAAATCAGTATCTAGAGAACTGTTCTCTTTGCAGAAACTTGTCTTGAAGATCCCTACTGGTATACCTGTGGTGTCGTGGGAATTATAGCAGGTGTAATTGTCAGCTAATACGGTTACTTTCTCCTGGGACCTTTAGTCTAGGTTCCTCATGAATTAATAGGACATAATCTGGACAATCAGTGGGCTTCAGACCTTTCAAACGATTCATGACACAGGCAGTGGTGTTGTCATCAGGAAAAAGCAATGCATGTGTGTACAGACGCGTATTCGCAGCAGCACAAGCAATACATCCTACAGAGATGTTCTGGACTCTTACATTGTATCTCACCCATTCTAACCATAGGTTTTTCCTTGGGGCTGTTTGTGTTTCTATGGAGAAAACCTCTCGCCAACTGAGAGCTGGAATGGGGATCACTTCATTAACTACATTTTGCAAACGCTCACCTGGGCCTAAATTCCCATGGTATCCACTACTAAATACATAATTATAATGCCTTCCCAGTACAAATGTCTGCAGATCAGCAGATTGGGGGTTTTCAAGATTCAGGAGAAGGGGGTAACAATTTTTACCCCATTTACAGCCCCTAAGTGGTTGCAGAAGGGCTGTTAGATGCATTCTCTCACGAAGACTCCTACCCGTCCCATCCTTGGGAACATGGCTTCACTAGATTTATATCCCCAATCATCTCCCGTATTCCAGGCAGCATCTGACCAATAATAACAGTTACTGTTGTCATTTCTGGTAACACACATATAAAACTGGATGATCCCCTTTACCACCCGTTCAGTCTCAAGGCACTTGACTACATCACAGAAATCAAATCGCCAGATATTTGCCGGGGCTGTCCGGTTTCCCCAGAGAATAGTGGGACTAGAATTCTTATTTACAATAGGGGCCGAAGAGGTAGGGGCGAGGATGGCCCCTGGTCCCAGGATCAAAAACAACAGCAACATTTCCCTTCAGTCACTTCTGTGACTAAACACTGGTTCGGTCTCTTTTACAGTGTGAGGCATGGATACAGGTGCTCTTTCCTTCAAATTTTACTGCAGTGGGGGTGACCAGGATCACCGTGTGAAGTCCTTCAAATCTTGTCTGGAGACAATCTCTGCGCACAAACTTTTTCACATACACCAGGTCTCCTGGCACAAAAGGATGGTGTCCAGGAACCTTGTCTGGGTCTGGAAGAGAACTGAAGACAGTTAAATGCACTTTGACAAGGTGTCCATGTAAGGCCTGCACATAGCTAGTCAAGTCCTGGTACTTGGGCTACAACTGTTGTGGAAAGAAACATTCAAGATTGGGGCTCCTGCCAAACAGAATCTCATACGGTGACAGTCCTGTCTTCCTGTTTGGGGTATATCTTACTGAAAACAAAGCTAGAGGGAGGCATTCTGTCCATGGTTTACCAGTCTCTGTCATTGCCTTCTGGATTTTAAGCTTAAAAATTCCATTTAGTCTCTCCACTCCTCCACTGCTCTGTGGATGGTATGGAGTATGCAATGCTTGACTTACCCCCAGTGCTGCCATTACCTCTGACATGATCTCTCCAGTAAAATGGGAACTCCGATCGCTTTCAATGACTTCAGGAACTCCATACCTGCATGTGATCTCAGCCATCAGTTTCTTCACCGTTGTCTTAGCCGTAGCTTTGGCAACTGGGTAGGCTTCTGGCCAACCTGAAAATAAATCAATGCAGACCAACACATACTCATACGTCCCTACCCTGGGTAACTGAATATAATCATTCTGCAGTCTCTGGAATTGGTTAAAGGGCCGGGGAGTGTGTTTGGATGGGGTTTTCACTGTCCTACCCTGATTATGTGTGGCACATATCATGCAGCTCTGTACCTGCCTTTCTGCGCAGGTGGAAAACTCGGGGGCAATCCATTGTTTCTGTAGGGTGTCACACATGGCCGTCTTCGAGTGGTGCACATTCCCGTGCAGAACCTGTGCCATCATTGGGTACAGTACCTGTGGTAGGCAGACCTTTTCACCCCTCCCCCATAGTCCGGTAACGGTATCAGAGCAAGCCCCTATCTTTTGCCACCTATCTTTCTCCTCCTTACTTGCCTGTTTTAGTAACCGGGCTAAGATGTCTTTCAACACAAGTGGAGATGGTGGGGTGTCTAGGTGATGTACTCTAGAGGCCACAGGAGTGCTTGCTGCTTTCTTGGCAGCCTGGTCTGCCAGTGCGTTACCCTTCGTCCGTCCATCAGTGCCTTTGGTATGTGCCTTTACCTTTATGATGCCTGCTTAGGTGGGAAACTGTAGTGCATTCATAAGTTGCTGGACTGCCTCAGCACGTTTAAAGGGGTGGCCATTTGCTATCAGGAAAGCCCTGGCTCTCCAGATAGGCCCATAATCGTGTGCAATGCCAAAAGCATACCTAGAATCAGTGTAGATATTTACAGTCTTACCTTCTGCTAGTTTGCACGCTTCTGTAAGCGCCTTGAGCTTCTGCTTCTTGTGCAGACATATGAGCTGGCATTGACTCCGCCTTGATTACCTCATGTTCTGAGACCACAGCATATCTGGTACAGTAGCGTCCTTGGTCATCTTGGTGACGGGATCCATCTACAAAAAGCTCAAAATCAGCATTAGAATAGGCACACTAGAGACCAGCCGTTTCAAGAAACATCAATTCTAGACAATCATATGGTTTGGAAACCTAATCTTGTTCCTCTGGATCCATTCTAGAAAGAAAAAGTGTGTCCTTGCTCATGTCACCTACTCCTCCCCCCTTTGGATCCAGGGGAACTAGGAGAAAAGTAGCGGGGTTTAGGACAGTGCACCTTTTCAAAGTCACATTAGTAGGCATGAGAATAGCACACCGAAGTCGCAGCTGTCTGGTCATGGACATGTGGCTAGATTATACTTGGTTAAGGATACTATATACATCGTGTGGGGTGTGGACCATCAGTGGATAATCCAAAACAATCTCTGAAGATTTGTGTAGCAATAGCTGGACAGACAACACAGTCCAAATACAGGAGGGACTTCCTCTTGCCACCCTATCCAGGCGGCCGCTGTAATAAGCAACAGGTCTCTATTTGTCTCCATGAAGCTGAGTCAGCACACCTGTAGCATGCCCTGCAGGTGAGCTCTGTCTGCAAGGCAGTCTGCAATACTGTACGGCAGTGCTCGGGTGTCTTGTAGTCATATATAGGGCCTGCAGTGTGTAACACTATATCACAGGGCAGATTCCCTCTTTGGGTGGACATAGCGTCTCCTGGATGCAAGGGGCCATAAGCGGCAAGGTAGGCTTGACACTCTTGGGCTATGGATGGGCCCCCCTTTTTAGCTATCTGTTGGGCCAAACCACCTCTATGTGACAGGGTAGAGTTAGCTGGGTTCACTATGGCTCCTATCTGGTGGGTAATTATGTCCCCATACCCTACTGAGAAAAGAACCTGGGATTCCTGAGGTGTGATGTAGCAACGTGAATGACAGGGAAACAAACTTCAGATTCCTGGAAAATCTAGCTGAAAATTGACATAAGGCAGCTGGGAGGGAGTTAGATTCCTATACAGGGTTAAAAGGCGTATTGGAGTGTGAAGCTGGACTCACGTGTACGAAGGGAGGGGGCAGAGGCTGGAGTCTGTTACATGGAGATAAGAAACACTGATCTCGCAGCTGCAGCGATGGGGGCCAGTGAGCGAGCAAGAATCACTACGGCTAGTGATTTAACCCCTGCCTTTCTTGCTGGGCTAAATTCTTTTGAAAAAAACTCTTTACTATTTTCAATATATCATCCGGAGTGGAAATCTCAATATCGGGTCTACTACAAAAAAAAAAGGTATAAATGGGCTTTTTGTTACAGTGAGAATCCCAGATCTTCAAACACTACCATAAGACGCCCATAGAACTTCTCGGCAGTCCAGGATATATTGGTGCCTTTTACCAATCTTTCAATTACTTACAAGTTTTCATCTAAGACTAGGCAGGTCTATTTCACTTTCAATTTCATACAGTACTTATTGCTGTAAACATAAATCTCTCAGTGTGTATTGTACCAAGGACAGAGAAAACTTAGAATGCAATACATGGCCCCCCCCCTCCCCCGTAGCCCACAGCGCCGAGGGGAAAAATTGCAAGCAGGGCGCGCAGGGGCACACACAGCCCCTCCCATCTAGTAACACGGAGATAAGAACTTCCACTGCATTCTTCAGCGCTGAAGGGAGAGCAAGAGCCCAACTCTATACCCCCCTTTCTCCAGCACGTAGCGCAGATAAGGAGAAAGAAGAAGAAGAACTGACAAAGAAATCTCGCAGCGGTCTGCTCAGCCCCTCCCCTACAGTACACAGCACTGATACAAAGCTCCGTATCCTCTACAAAGTCACAAATTACAGCAGTTTTCAGACCTAATTTCTACAAAACTTTCCTATAATCCTCCGTGGTCTGGGCGGAGACCCAAAGACGGTCCGTACACACACACGCGGCAGGTCTCCACCCAGGTTGGATTCTGCACAACACAAACAGGACACTCCTACGCTTCTGGAGAGCTCGTCCCGCCATTACAGGGCGGTGGCTGAGACTGCATTTTCATCATCAGTGGCACGGCGGCCATTTTACAATCTATAAGATCACAGTTCAAAGGCATTTTATAACCAAACACGGGCTCTGTATTGTCTGATCCTTCCTCTCAACCTATTTTCATCCTTTATTCTTTAAGCTTCGCGCAACTCGCAGATAAGCTTCTTGACTGTCTCTTGCCCTCCCGTGACCATTGTCTTGACTTCCACGGCATCCTCATCTAACTTGTGGGGCACGGACTTCTACTTTAAGATACGCAGCTTGGCTCCCAGGATACTATGGCCTCCTGCAGTAAAACCACTGGCAGCGATCTTCAACACTGTGTTCCACAGTACGGAGCCTCACGTTCGACGTACTAGGAAAAGAGCCTCGCACTCAATATTTCCGTCTCTAACCTGAACAACAGTGATTACAGACTATCCTGCCACGATATCCCAAACAGTCGGGAGGCAGCCTCCTAATGAGACCCCTCCACAAAAATATAGGTGGTCCCCTCACGGAACGTCTTAGGTTACCTAACTAGACAGGTGGTCCCCTCACGGAACGCCTTAGTTACCTGCCTGGACAGGTGGTCCCCTCACGGAACGTCTTATTTACCTGCCTGGACAGGTGGTCCCCTCACGGAACGCCTTATTTACCTGCCTGGACAGGTGGTCCCCTCACGGAACGCCTTATTTACCTGTCAGCACAATATCACAGAGGCTGCGTCTCCTATCCCTTTCTCTAAGCTGCCCCACAATCTACAACTGGCTCAATTTATCACTCCACTTCACTACTAGACAATAGTCACGGGTAGGGTGGTTGAACGGAGTACAATGACCGGTGAGGGAGGTGTGGTGTACAGAGGTCGCACAGGATGCGACGTCTCTCAGTTGCTGGTTCAGAGCGTGGCACAGGATCACGTTTGATCTCACCACTCAATCATTCACCTCCCGGACCCAAGGAGACTACAGACAAACCAATAACGGCTGAGACACTAGCAAGTGTGACATATACAGTGTACATGATCGCCACTTACCGCGTACGGAGGGTGATCAGTCCTCGAGGTCAGCCACTACGGGTATCATCCACAGACATCCAGGCATGGGTCCAGGGGGCCTCGGATCGCTGGCCACGCCCCCCGTTGGTCGCGCCAAAATTGTCGGGGTCGTAAAACGACAATTACCCTTCCTTCACCAGTCATTCCAAATTAATATGTGTGCAGGGCATCTGGTACCGGATAAGAATAAATCAGACAGGTAGCTGGTTCAAACTTAGTTAATGCCCCATGCATCCACACATGTCTGCAGCGGTCACACCAACTGGCTTTATTCTAAAATACACAATACTATATTGAGTGTTAGGGGAAGGCGTGCATTAGGCGGGGTTTAAGCTAGCATCCAGTCTTCCTGATTTGTTCTGACGTCTTCTGGTGAATCCTCCCTTTCTTCACATTCCTTTAGTTTCGTTTCCAAAGAAATGACTTAACCCTTCGGTCACTAACCTGAAACGAAACTGAACACTGGCAACCATCTTTAAATACAATTACATATGCATTAGCTAGCGGTTAGGAAAAACTTATTGTTTCACAGTATAAGAGTATAAAAGTACAAAGGTATATATAAGAAAGTATATTTTCACCTTGACAACATAAACTACAATTTCTGCATTTATGATTACCTGCAGGTTGAAATTTCTTTAACCAATTATTATTCTCCATCAATACAAGGCGGTTTTTAACCAGTAAATCACCTAAATTCTTTGTGCGTTTATATGCGAATGTTGGGTGATTCACTGTCAGGGCTGATAATTCCCTATCATTTTGCAATACATGCCAATTTTTATTTATAGCCGCGTAAATTTCTTTATCGATTGGGCTATGTGTAAAGGTGAATACAAATTTATTGTTATTCTCTTTTTTCTTTATAAGGGAATATGTGGATTTCTTACGATTTTTTAATAAATCCTGTTGTGTGAGTTTCCTCACTCTACTTTCAGCCGCTGACAAAATTTTGGGAGGATAGTTTCTATTTAAGAAATTTGTTTTAAGTTCATCTATTTGTTCTTTGAACGTTACTTCGTTGTTATTAATTTTTCTATAACGCACCATCTGGCTGTAGGGTATGCCATTCTTTGTGTGAAAGGGATGAGCACTATTAAAGTGTAATAAATTATTTGTTGCGGTGGGTCTTTTGTGAACACACGTATTTATTTTACCCTCCGCTATCTCAATTTTCACGTCCAAAAAATCTAGTGTATTACCCCCAAAGCAAGCTGTGAACTGCATATTGTCCTCATTGATAGTATTAAGATGGGTAACAAAAGTGTCGAAATCATTCCTTGATCCGTCCCACACGATAAAAATATCGTCCGCGAATCTTAGATACGCGCGTATGCATTTCAAAAAAGGGTTGGTGATAGATGTTATATATTTCTCCTCAAAAACTGCCAAAAATAAATTGGCGAAAACACATGCGACGGGCATACCCATCGCAGTTCCTGTGCATTGTAGGAACCATTTATCGATGAATTTAAATGCATTATGTGACAAGATGAATTCTAGGCTCTCAGTGATAAATGCAATAAAGTCATGATCTTTATCAGTACTTAGCAAAATCGTACAGACAGCTTCAATGCCTTTATTTTGGGGTATTCTTGTGTATAAGTTGACTACGTCAATTGATGCAAGAGAAAAAGTAGGTTGCCAGTCTAATGCTTGTAAAGCTATTAAGAAATCACCCGAGTCCTTTACAAAAGACGGAATTTTCTGCAGCAGAGGTTTGAGTAACCAATCAAGAAATTGGGACAAGGGTTCCGTTAGTGATCCAATGCCGGATATTATAGGACGTCCAGGGGGCCGAGTGGCACTTTTATGAATCTTTGGTAAACTATACCAGTGTGGAATATTCGGATGTTCTGGTAATAGTTTTTCTGCTTTGTTTTTTAACAGAATACCTTTTGTTACATATTTGTTCAACAATGCCCTTAATTTCTCTTTGAATTTTACAGTCGGATTATGATCTAAGGAAATATAAGTGTTTTTATCATTTAGTTGGGACATTGCTTCCTCAATGTAATATTTTTTATCTAGAATTACTAGATTACCACCCTTGTCCGCTTTCCTTATGATTATGTCACTGCTGCATTTCTCGTATTGCTTTTTCCTCATCAATTGATAAATTCTTCTGGGGTTTGCGATACAGGATAGCTTCCACATCCGGATATGACTATTTTTTTGTGAAAATTGTATATTCATGGAGTAAGCTCACTTAAAATTATGTGATGTCTAATTTAGTATGTTTAAATGTGCTCATTAACGTTATTTGGTGTTTACAACCATTTTGGTTTTTTAATTACTCACATGTTCACATTAAGTCGTCTAGCTCCCTATATAGGATATGACGTTTTTAATTGTGCACCTGGACCCGTGGAAGCGCACAAGCGCGAAACAGCCGTCGTCCTTCTCCTCCTCCCCGCACCGTAATTCTCACCAGCCGCCTCTCCATATTATGTCTGTTTTCTTGCAACATGAATAAAGGACATTGAATCACAGCAAAATTGGGGTGAGTGCCACTTCTATTTCTTTTTTCTACATTTGAATAATACTTGGCATTGAGCACCACCCGCATGTTGCTGATCTATATGTGCCGCATGTGTTCTAAACAGGATCCTACGTCTGCTATAGAACCGCTTGTTGCCACGCAGCCTAGTGCCGTTCTCACTTCAAGTTTTTCTTGTACCACATATCTCTGCAAACTTTTTTGAACTGAGCACAGGTGGACACACTAAGGTTCTTAGAAGTAAAGAGACGTTTTTATCCATGATGGATGTTGGTCAGGAAGATCTTATGGATTTGGACTCTGGCACATCTTTGGAGTCTGGTTTATTGGCTGGAAGAGAGGATGCGGAGGAGTTCTTTATGGATTGCAACCATAAAGATGAATTATCGTTAATAAGCACTAAAACACTTGAAACTAAAATTTACTCCTTAGCGGAGAGAGAAATTAGACTTTATTGGACCATCAAGTCTTTAAAATCTTATGTGGACTGTGGACGTGTCCCAAGGGGACTCCGCGTTTTTAAAGAAATCTCCCAATTTGCTGGAGATCAGTCATTCAGAAGGCGTGGGAAGAAATCCATTTAGAATGTTCACGGAACCTTCTGGCATTGGTTATTACTCAGAACGAAAAAGAGTATGTTACTCTATGTGAACAATTGGATAATGCTAAAAAAGAATTAAATTCACGTGTTACAGATAACCAAAGCAAATTATTTTTCAAAAAACTGGATAAAAAATTGACTTTAATACAGATGGAAACGTTTTGTTTCCATCTGTATTAAAGTCAATTTTTTATCCAGTTTTTTGAAAAATAATTTGCTTTGGTTATCTGTAACACGTGAATTTAATTCTTCTGTTTTAGAAGAAAAAAGAAAAATTCTTAAGAGATAAAAATGATTTCGCTACAGGACAAATTTTCTCCTGGAATAAAAATAAAAGAAGAAATTTTCAAAGGAATTATTCCTCCAAGAAATTCAATAAACGCAAACTGCAAAAAGATGGATGGGTGACAGACTCCGATTCCAGTGGCTTTGAGGAACCAATAGGGAATGCAGACTCCGCTGCGACATCTACACAAATAGATGTCCCTTTAGGAAAAAGATCCGACGAGGTGGACGAAAAAACAAACAGACAGAAGAAACGCAAACAGGTTTCTTGGAGGAGGTAACAAATAATGATAATAGGCTCCAGATAATAAATTTATCCAATAAGGTCCTCACCACTGAACAAAAGAATGTGTTGTCATTAGGGCCCCTTCACACTGTGCAATCAAAGTCTGAACGAGCGTTCGATTTGTGACGTTTATCCGTCCTCGTTCCGAGGTTGCAAAGTGTGACATGGCGTTACGATCTGCGACGCAGCCCAGCATCGTACGATGTGAAAGAAAGAGCAGAACTTTCTTTCGTCGTAAATGTCTCGCTGTGGCGGTCGAAATCGTAGTATGTGACGGCGGTCATACGAGCTCGTAATGCGACTACGTGGGTTGGGCTTCCGCATACCTGTCTCCTGATTGGGCGTGACGTTTTAGCACGCCCATGCTGGTAATACGTCACGCTCGGAGTCGTAGGACTATGGCGGTGTGAAGGGTAGCGTACGATTGCGACGCGTGACGTTCACATCGCAACTACGTCAGAAAAAGCGTTAACATCGTAGAGTGTGACCGCTGGCTACGAGCTCGTACTGCGATGTCGAATATGACGCAAATGCGTCGTAATCGTAGCAGAATCGACCAGTGTGAAGGGGCCCTTAGGCTTGAACTTCTGTATCTCGGAGGATTTCAATCTCACAGAGTTTAAGATCGATTTATTTAAAGCTACAAGAAAATTACATCTAAAAAAATTATTTTCTACTACAAAAAATTACAAAAAAACTCCCGTGATTACCTCTACAGAAAGTCCTGCTTCCATTGGAAATTTGGGTTTTGTGGCCTTTCCTCCTGCAGATCCGAAAGACATTGAGGATGTGTGGCTTTTAGCCAATTTGTGTGAACCAACTGCTGAAATAGAAAACCTCAGCGCAGATTTTGACATTGATTCTAGTATTGAACTCTTCAAAGGTAGTACTCAACCAACTTTTATGCCCCCCATCTCTCCAGGGAATGCTATTGACTTATTTCAGGATTTGGTGGTGAAGGATGTGGAAGCTATCCTGTATCGCAAACCCCAGAAGAATTTATTAATTGATGAGGAAAAAGCAATACGAGAAATGCAGCAGTGGGATGACATAATCATAAGGAAAGCGGACAAGGGTGCTAATCTAGTAATTCTAGATTTAAAAAAAATACATTGAGGAAGCAATGTCCCAACTAAATGATAAAAACACTTATATTTCCTTAGATCATAATCCGACTGTAAAATTCAAAGAGAAATTAAGGGCATTGTTGAACAAATACACTCACTGGCCACTTTATTAGGTACACCTGTCCAACTTCTTGTTAACACTTAATTTCTAATCAGCCAATCACATGGCGGCAACTCAGTGCATTTAGGCATGTAGACATGGTCAAGACAATCTCCTGCAGTTCAAACCGAGCATCAGTATGGGGAAGAAAGGTGATTTGAGTGCCTTTGAACGTGGCATGGTTGTTGGTGCCAGAAGGGCTGGTCTGAGTATTTCAGAAACTGCTGATCTACTGGGATTTTCACGCACAACCATCTCTAGGGTTTACAGAGAATGGTCCGAAAAAGAAAAAAAATCCAGTGAGCGGCAGTTCTGTGGGCGGAAATGCCTTGTTGATGCCAGAGGTCAGAGGAGAATGGGCAGACTGGTTCGAGCTGATAGAAAGGCAACAGTGACTCAAATCGCCACCCGTTACAACCAAGGTAGGCCTAAGAGCATCTCTGAACGCACAGTGCGTCGAACTTTGAGGCAGATGGGCTACAGCAGCAGAAGACCACACCGGGTACCACTCCTTTCAGCTAAGAACAGGAAACTGAGGCTACAATTTGTACAAGCTCATCGAAATTGGACAGTAGAAGATTGGAAAAACGTTGCTTGGTCTGATGAGTCTCGATTTCTGCTGCGACATTCGGATGGTAGGGTCAGAATTTGGCGTAAACAACATGAAAGCATGGATCCATCCTGCCTTGTATGGAGCATCTTTGGGATGTGCAGCCGACAAATCTGCGGCAACTGTGTGATGCCATCATGTCAATATGGACCAAAATCTCTGAGGAATGCTTCCAGCACCTTGTTGAATCTATGCCACGAAGAATTGAGGCAGTTCTGAAGGCAAAAGGGGGTCCAACCCGTTACTAGCATGGTGTACCTAATAAAGTGGCTGGTGAGTGTATGTAACAAAAGGTATTCTGTTAAAAAACAAAGCAGAAAAACTATTACCAGAACATCCAAATATTCCACACTGGTATAGTTTACCAAAGATTCATAAAAGTGCCACTCGGCCCCCTGGACGTCCTATAATATCCGGCATTGGATCACTAACGGAACCCTTGTCCCAATTTCTTGATTGGTTACTCAAACCTCTGCTGCAGAAAATTCCGTCTTTTGTAAAGGACTCGGGTGATTTCTTAATAGCTTTACAAGCATTAGACTGGCAACCTACTTTTTCTCTTGCATCAATTGACGTAGTCAACTTATACACAAGAATACCCCAAAATAAAGGCATTGAAGCTGTCTGTACGATTTTGCTAAATACTGATAAAGATCATGACTTTATTGCATTTATCACTGAGAGCCTAGAATTCATCTTGTCACATAATGCATTTAAATTCATCGATAAATGGTTCCTACAATGCACAGGAACTGCGATGGGTACGCCCGTCGCATGTGTTTTCGCCAATTTATTTTTGGCAGTTTTTGAGGAGAAATATATAACATCTATCACCAACCCTTTTTTGAAATGCATACGCGCGTATCTAAGATTCGCGGACGATATTTTTATCGTGTGGGACGGATCAAGGAATGATTTCGACACTTTTGTTACCCATCTTAATACTATCAATGAGGACAATATGCAGTTCACAGCTTGCTTTGGGGGTAATACACTAGATTTTTTGGACGTGAAAATTGAGATAGCGGAGGGTAAAATAAATACGTGTGTTCACAAAAAACCCACCGCAACAAATAATTTATTACACTTTAATAGTGCTCATCCCTTTCACACAAAGAATGGCATACCCTACAGCCAGATGGTGCGTTATAGAAAAATTAATAACAACGAAGTAACGTTCAAAGAACAAATAGATGAACTTAAAACAAATTTCTTAAATAGAAACTATCCTCCCAAAATTTTGTCAGCGGCTGAAAGTAGAGTGAGGAAACTCACACAACAGGATTTATTAAAAAATCGTAAGAAATCCACATATTCCCTTATAAAGAAAAAAGAGAATAACAATAAATTTGTATTCACCTTTACACATAGCCCAATCGATAAAGAAATTTACGCGGCTATAAATAAAAATTGGCATGTATTGCAAAATGATAGGGAATTATCAGCCCTGACAGTGAATCACCCAACATTCGCATATAAACGCACAAAGAATTTAGGTGATTTACTGGTTAAAAACCGCCTTGTATTGATGGAGAATAATAATTGGTTAAAGAAATTTCAACCTGCAGGTAATCATAAATGCGGAAATTGTAGTTTATGTCATCTTAGACTCCTGGATAATCCCATCCGCATAGGATCCGTTTGTCATACAGTCCGCCAGTTAATCACATGTAAAACCCAGTATGTGGTCTACTTGATCATCTGCCCATGCCTCTTTTTCTACATCGGCAAGACTATACGCCCGATGGTCAACAGATTTAGAGAACATTTCAACTCAGTATCATCCGGGAAAGGATGCCCCCGCTTTATCAAACATATGCGGGACAAGCATAAGGCGAACCCGAATTTACTACGGTTCGCTGGCTTGGAGATAGTAAAAAGTCCTCTAAATGGGGGCGATCGCAAGAAATTGTTATTACAACATGAGGCCAGGTGGGTCATGTAGACCAATGCACAAGGGCCCATCGGACTGAACGACAAATTGGATATGACTATTTTTTTGTGAAAATTGTATATTCATGGAGTAAGCTCACTTGAAATTATGTGATGTCTAATTTAGTATGTTTAAATGTGCTCATTAACGTTATTTGGTGTTTACAACCATTTTGGTTTTTTAATTACTCACATGTTCATATTAAGTCGTCTAGCTCCCTATATAGGATATGACGTTTTTAATTGTGCACCTGGACCCGTGGAAGCGCACAAACGCGAAACGGCCGTCGTCCTTCTCCTCCTCCCCGCACCGTAATTCTCACCAGCCGCCTCTCCATATTATGTCTGTTTTCTTGCAACATGAATAAAGGACATTGAATCACAGCAACATTGGGGTGAGTGCCACTTCTATTTCTTTTTTCTACATATATATATATTATAATATCTCGGCATAATGTGTGGTCTTTATGGGAGTATTATGTGATAAATATATATAGCGGCATTATACGTGATCCATATGGTATTGTGTTGCTCTAGGGAGGTCACAGAGATGTATGGTGGAAGGAGCAGGGTGACAGGAGCACAGAGTATTTCAGGAGAGCAGTGTACTGGTCTATGGGGGGAGGGTGTGCTCACACTCACACGCTCCCAACTGTATACTTAGCCTTTACTGGCTATTAAAATGGGGGACACCCCCCATAAAAAGACGTGGGGCCCCCTATAATTAATAACCATCAAATACTATGCTGACAGCTGCGGGCTGACATTAGTAGCCTAGAAAGGGGCCATGGATATTGTCCCCCCCAGGCTAAAAACATCAGCTCTCAGCCGCCTTTTACATGCGCCTTTTCTGGTGCTTTGCCTGGCAATTTCCACTTACCCTGTAGCGGTAGCAAGTGGGGTTCATATTTGTCGGGTTAATGTCACCTTCATATTGTCCGGTGACATCAAGCCCACGGCTTAGTAATGGAGAGGCGTCTGTAAGGCACCCATCCATTACTAATCCTATAGTTGTATTGTAAATAAAGACTCGGCCAGAATAAAGTCCTTTATTAATCTTTTTTAAACCATACCGAATGCATAATCCTCGACTTCCTCATCTCCCACAACAAAAATAATAAACTACAATAGGGAAAGACACGCAGGTGGAAGAGGAGTGCATAGGAGAGGATTAGATACTGACTGCTAATCCTGTCGTGTGTGATACCGACTGCTGAGCCGTGTATCTAATCCTGTCCTGTGTGATACCGACTGCTGAGCCGTGTATCTAATCCTGTCCTGTGTGATATCGACTGCTGAGCCATGTATCTAATCCTGTCCTGTGTGATACTGACTGCTGAGCCGTGTATCTAATCCTGTCCTGTGTGATACTGACTGCTGAGGACACAGTGCACAGGACAGGATTAGCTGCACAGGACTAGATTAGCTGATATATAGAGGCAGGCAGCAGTGGTAGGTGGTATACAGAGGCAGGTAGCAGTGGTATACAGAGGAAGGTAGCAGTGGTATACAGAGGCAGGTAGCAGTGGTATACAGAGGCAGGTAGCAGTGGTATACAGAGGCAGGTAGCAGTGGTATACAGAGGCAGGTAGCAGTGGTATACAGAGGCAGGTAGCAGTGGTATACAGGGGCAGGTAGCAGTGGTATATAGGGGCAGGTAGCAGTGGTATATAGGGGCCGGTAGCATTGGTATATAGGGGCAGGTAGCAGTGGTATATAGGGGCAGCTAGCAGTGGTATATAGAGGCAGCTAGCAGTGGTATATAGAGGCAGCTAGCAGTGGTATGTGGTATATAGAGGCAGCTAGCAGTGGTATATAGAGGCAGGTAGCAGGGGTATATATAGGCAGGTAGCAGGGGTATATAGAGGCAGGTAGCAGGGGTATATAGAGGCAGGTAGCAGGGGTATATAGAGGCAGCTAGCAGTGGTATATAGAGGCAGCTAGCAGTGGTATATAGAGGCAGGTAGCAGTGGTATATAGAGGCAGGTAGCAGTGGTATACAGAGGCAGGCAGCAGTGGTATATAGAGGCAGGCAGCAGTGGTATATAGAGGCAGGCAGCAGTGGTAGGTGGTATACAGAGGCAGGTAGCAGTGGTATACAGAGGCAGGTAGCAGTGGTATACAGGGGCAGCTAGCATTGGTATATAGAGGCAGCTAGCAGTGGTATATAGAGGCAGCTAGCAGTGGTATATAGAGGCAGCTAGCAGTGGTATATAGAGGCAGCTAGCAGTGGTATATAGAGGCAGGTAGCAGTGGTATACAGAGGCAGATAGCAGTGGTATACAGAGGCAGATAGCAGTGGTATATAGAGGCAGGCAGCAGTGGTATATAGAGGCAGGCAGCAGTGGTAGGTGGTATACAGAGGCAGGTAGCAGTGGTATACAGAGGCAGGTAGCAGTGGTATACAGGGGCAGCTAGCATTGGTATATAGAGGCAGCTAGCATTGGTATATAGAGGCAGCTAGCAGTGGTATATAGAGGCAGCTAGCAGTGGTATATAGAGGCAGCTAGCAGTGGTATATAGAGGCAGCTAGCAGTGGTATATAGAGGCAGCTAGCAGTGGTATATAGAAGCAGGTAGCAGTGGTATACAGAGGCAGATAGCAGTGGTATACAGAGGCAGATAGCAGTGGTATATAGAGGCAGGCAGCAGTGGTATATAGAGGCAGGCAGCAGTGGTAGGTGGTATACAGAGGCAGGTAGCAGTGGTATACAGAGGCAGGTAGCAGTGGTATACAGGGGCAGCTAGCATTGGTATATAGAGGCAGCTAGCATTGGTATATAGAGTCAGCTAGCAGTGGTATATAGAGGCAGCTAGCAGTGGTATACAGAGGCAGCTAGCAGTGGTATACAGAGGCAGATAGCAGTGGTATACCGAGGCAGATAGCAGTGGTATATAGAGGCAGGCAGCAGTGGTATATAGAGGCAGGCAGCAGTGGTAGGTGGTATACAGAGGCAGGTAGCAGTGGTATACAGAGGCAGGTAGCAGTGGTATACAGGGGCAGCTAGCATTGGTATATAGAGGCAGCTAGCAGTGGTATATAGAGGCAGCTAGCAGTGGTATATAGAGGCAGCTAGCAGTGGTATATAGAGGCAGCTAGCAGTGGTATGTGGTTATAGAGGCAGCTAGCAGTGGTATATATAGGGGCAGGTAGCAGTGGTAGGTGGTATATAGAGGCAGGTAGCAGTGGTATATAGAGGCAGGTAGCAGTGGTAGGTGGTATATAGGGGCAGGTAGCAGTGGTAGATGCATAAGAAAAAAAAACCCTGTACTTACCTTCTGTCCTCTCCCAGGAAGTGCTGAGTCATGTCCAGGGCAGAGCAGTGTGACGATCTCCCTGCTGTGCTCTGAACAGGTCGGCAGTGATTGCAGCCTGTACTGTAATACTAAGTACAGGCTACAATCACCGCTCCTCGCTGCAGATACTTACCTCACACCCTCGCTTCCCAGCAGTAGCTTCTCCCTGGCAGCTCCTGCCATCGCACGCACTGAGCTGTGTGTAAGATGACAGAGGAAAATAAACAACAAAATGGCTGCAATCTCCTCTCACAGCTGTGACCTAGCAGCTCAGTGGGCGTGCCCAAGTCACAGCTGAGAGGCAGGAGGAGCGGCCTCAATGAAAGAGATGCGGTCGGAGTCCGACCGTTCGCTCCTATGCCCATGGCTGCCGTAAGGCTACGTTCACATTTGCGGTCAGCGCCGCAGCATCGGGCGCCGCAGCGGCGCCGCATGCGTCATGCGCCCCTATATTTAACATGGGGGCGCATGGACATGCGTTGTGCTGCGTTTTGCGCCGCATGGCCGCAAGCGTTGGACGCAAGAAACGCATCAAGTTGCATTTTTTTTGCGTCCAACTTTCGGCCAAAAACGACGCATGCGGCGCAAAACGCAGCGTTTTAGCGTGCGTTTTGCCGCGTTTTTGTTTGCGTTGTGCGCTGCGGCGCCGACGCTGCGGCGCACAACGCAAATGTGAACGTAGCCTAAGTGAGGTGTGCAAGTGTCGAGCCCAGACACTTACACCCACACTAATGAAAATGGCGGCCTCCAGTGGTAAAAGTAAAAGTGAATAAAAAAAAAAGTATGAAAGTAGTACATTTACTTTTGTATTAAAAATAATTGATTATATAATAATAATTATTAATACAAAAACTAAAATCACGGCACCCTCCCTTTAAGATGAAAAAAAAAGAATAGATATATATCTATATCTATCTATCTATCTATCTATCTATCTATCTATCTATATACACAGCTCTCGCAAAAATTAAGAGACACTGCAAAATGTTCAGTTTGTTTGATTTTTCTCTTTATAGGTATATTTTTGAGTAAAATTTAAATTGTTCTTTTAGTCTATAAACTTCTGACAACATTTCTCCAAAATTTCCAAACAATACATTTTGTATTTTTTTCTGAAAAGGAGAAATGGTCAAAATAAAAAAAAACAGTGCTTTCAGACCTCAAATAATGCAAAGAAAACAAGTTCATAATCATTTAGAAACAACAATACTAATGTTTTAACTCAGGAAGAGTTCAGAAATCAATATTTTGTGGAATAACCATGATTTTTAATCACAGCTTTCATGCGTCTTGGCATGCTTTCCATCAGTCTTTCACACTGCTCCTGGCACAAAAATGTAAGCAGTTCTTCTTTGTTTGATGGCTTGTGACTATCCATCATCCTCTTGATTAAATTCCAGAGGTTTTCAATGGGGTTCTGGTCTGGAGATTGGGCTGGCTGCCCATGACAGGGTTTTGATGTGGTGGTCTCTTAATTTTTGCCAGAGCTGTATATATATAATGAATGTGTATATACAGTGGGTACGGAAAGTATTCAGACCCCTTTACATTTTTCACTCTTTGTTTCATTGCTGCCATTTGGTAGATTCAAAACAGTTCATTTTTTTTCTCATTAATGTACACTCTGCACCCCATCTTGACTGGAAAAAACAGAAATGTAGAAATGTTTGCAAATTTATTAAAAAGGAAAAAACTGAAATATCACATGGTCATAAGTATTCAGACCCTTTGCTCAGACACTCATATTTAAGTCACATGCTGTCCATTTCCTTGTGATCCTCCTTGAGATCAGGGGTGGATTAAGGGTAGCCAGGGCCCCGGGCTGTGCAGACACTGTGGGCCCCCCCCCGGTCATGTGACGGGGGTCATGTGATACCCGAACCAGACTATTCCAGAAAAATGGCCGGGCCCTACTCTACTGTAACCCATTAAATATTTGTTAAAATCTGCAATACAATTTAGGTATATTTTGACCAATAATGTCACATACAAGGAACAAATACCACCGCACCATGACCAGACCACATATTACCACCACTTGGTGACCAAATAGCACATTCAAGGGACAAATACCACAACACCATTTCCAGACCACATATTACCACCACATAGTGACTGAATACTACAATACTGATCAGTAATAAAAACAAACAAACACAATACTATCACCATAAGTGCCAGTATTCACAGGAGATCTGTACTTAGTATGCAGTGTCTGTGTAGAGGTAATACAGAGATCACTGGTGACATTATACACAGGAGCTCTGTATATAATGTATAGGTAATACAGTGATCACTGGTGACATTATACACAGGACCTCTGTATATAGTATATAGTGTATAGTGTCAGTGTATCTGTAACACTGACTCACCAGTGACGTCTCTAGGTGAAGTCCTCCATCTTTCATCTAGCACAGACCGCCATCATTTCTTCCAGCCAGGACTCGTTTCTGCAGGAAATAACACAGTTATCTCGAGCTCCGCTTCCAGAACACATTACTTAATTTTTCACAACTTCTACATTACACCACATGGAGAAAAAAAGGCGATATAGTGTCACTCTGCACAGTAACAGGACCGCCCCCCCCCCATTTAAAACAGTATACTCAAAAAATAAAATAAATACATCACTGCAGTAATAATATCCCTTAATTAGCCCCTATGGTAATAATATTCCCCACCCTGGCCCCGTGTGTCTCATTCCCGGCTCCAGCCATATGTTCTCCCATCCTGCCCTCATGAGTATCCATTCTACACCATATGATCTCCCCATCCTGCCCCATCTGTCTCCATCGTATCCATCCTGCCCCATGATCCAATCCTGCCCCATGTCTTTCATTCTGCCCCGTGTCTCCAATCATGCCCCGTGTCTACATTCTGCCCATGCCTCCAGTCCTGCCCCCAGTGTGTCCAGCAATCTGTCCCAGTGTGCCCAGCATATTACCCCCAGTGTGTCCAGCAACCTGCCCCAGTATGTCAAGCATATTGCCCCAGTGTCCAGCAATCTGCCCCAGTGTGTCCAGCATTGCCCCCAGACAGCGTCTCCAGCAATCTGCCCCAGTGTCTGACTCCAGCATATTGCCCCCAGTGTGTCCAGCATTGCCCCCAGACAGTGTGTCAAGCAATCTGCCCCAGTGTGTCCAGCATATTACCACCAGTGTGTCCAGCAATCTGCCCCAGTATGTCCAGCATTGCCCCAGTGTGTCCAGCATATTACCACCAGTGTGTCCAGCAATCTGCCCCAGTATGTCCAATTGTCCAGCATTGCCCACAGTGTGTCCAGCATTGCCCCAGTGTCTCCAGCATTGCCCCAGTGTCTCCAGCATTGCCCCAGTGTCTCCAGCATTGCCCCCAGACAGTGTGTTCAACAATATGCCCCAGTATGTCTAGCATATTGCCCCAGAGTATCCAGCATTGCCCCCAGTGTGTCCAGCAATCTGCCCCAGTGTCTCCAGCATTGCTCCAGTGTCTCCAGCATTGCCCCAGTGTCTCCAGCATTGCCCCAGTGTCTCCAGCAATCATCTGCCCCAGTGTCTCCAGCAATCATCTGCCCCAGTGTGTCCAGCAGTCTGCCCCAGTGTGTCCTCCAGCATTGCCCCAGTGTGTCCAGCAGTCTGCCCCAGTGTCTCCAGCATATTACCCCCAGTGTGTCCAGCAATCTGCCCCAGTGTCTCCAGCATTGCCCCAGTGTCTCCAGCAATCTGCCCCAGTGTGTCCTCCAGCAATATGCCCCAGTGTGTCCTCCAGCATTGCCCCAGTGTCTCCAGCAATCTGCCCCAGTGTGTCCTCCAGCATTGCCCCAGTGTGTCCAGCAATCTGCCCCAGTGTCTCCAGCATTGCCCCAGTGTGTCCTCCAGCATTGCCCCCAGTGTGTCCAGCAATCTGCCCCAGTGTCTCCAGCATTGCCCCAGTGTCTCCATCCATCAATCTGCCCCAGTGTCCTCCAGCATTGCCCCAGTGTGTCCAGCAATCTGCCCCAGTGTCTCCAGCATTGCCCCAGTGTCTCCAGCAATCTGCCCCAGTGTCTCCAGCATTGCCCCCAGTGTGTCCAGCAATCTGCCCCAGTGTCTCCAGCATTGCCCCAGTGTCTCCATCAATCTTCCCCAGTGTGTCCTCCAGCATTGCCCCAGTGTGTCCAGCAATCTGCCCCAGTGTCTCCAGCATTGCCCCAGTGTCTCCAGCATTGCCCCCAGTGTCTCCAGCATTGCCCCCAGTGTGTCCAGCATTGCCCCCAGTGTGTCCAGCATTGCCCCAGTGTCGAGTCCAGCATTGCCCCAGTGTCTCACTCTCCAGTCTCCAGCATTGCCCCAGTGTGTCCAGCAAATAGCAATCATCTGCCCCAGACCCAGTGTGTCACTGACTGTCCAGCATTATTGCCGTAATGCCGTTACGTAGGTTAGCAAAACAAAACAAAAAAAATGAGTTCTCCTCACCTGACCAGCGCTCCAGGCGGTGAGCTCCCTTCAGCAGCGTACACTCGCCTCCAATTGGCTGGCGGCTGTTGTTGTTGTTAACTATTGACGTGCAGGCCCGTGCCCGCATGTCAATAGGAAACCGCCGCAGCGCCGCCCGGTAGGGGCCCGGTGAGCAGATGAGACGGGGCCCGATGCGGGCCCCCTCTCTCTGCCCACCGGCCGGGTCTGGGCAGTGGGGCACATAATGATATGATCATCATATATACATACGCCAGTACAGTAGTCAGGGGACCTGAATGATGGCGGCGGCCGGTGGGCAATCTGTGCGGTAGTAGCCCAGGGCCCCTGTCATGATCTCAATGGCAAGAGAACATAGCATAAGCATATATAGGAACTAGCTCTTGGAAGATGGGAACTGAGCTGACCATGAACTAAACCTAACGCACAACTAGCAGTGGCCGGGTAGCATGCCTACGTTGATTCTAGATGCCCAGCCCAGCCGGAGGACTAAATAAAGCTAGCAGAGGAAAATATTAGTCCTAGCTCACCTCTAGAGAAATACCCCGAAAGGAGACAGAGGCCCCCCACATGTATTGGCGGTGAGTTGAGATGAAATAACAAACGTAGTATGAAAATAGGTTTAGCAAATTTGAGGTCCACTTACTACATAGCAGAAGACAGAAAGGACACTTTCATGGTCAGCTGAAAACCCTATCAAAAACACCATCCAGAAATTACTTTAAAACTCTGGCATTAACTCATAACACCAGAGTGGCAATTCCTGTTCACAAGAGCTTTCCAGACACAGTAACGAAACTACAGCTGTGAACTGGAACAAAATGCAAAAACAAACATGGACAAGAGTCCAACTTATCTAGTAGTTGTCTAGGAGCAGGAACAAGCACAGAGAGGCTTCTGATAACATTGTTGACCGGCAAGCAACTAACAGAGCAGCAAGGTTATATAGCGACTCCCACATCTTGATGGGAACAGGTGAACAGAGAAGATGAAGACACCAGTTCAATTCCACCAGTAGCCACCGGGGGAGCCCAGAATCCAAATTCACAACAGTACCCCCCCCTCAAGGAGGGGGCACCGAACCCTCACCAGAACCACCAGGGCGATCAGGATGGGCCCTATGAAAGGCACGAACCAGATCGGAGGCATGAACATCAGATGCATTCACCCAAGAATTATCCTCCTGGCCGTATCCCTTCCACTTGACCAGATACTGGAGTCTCCGTCTGGAAACACGAGAGTCCAAAATTTTCTCCACAACGTACTCCAACTCACCCTCAACCAACACCGGAGCAGGAGGCTCAACGGAAGGCACAACCGGTACCTCATACCTGCGCAATAATGACCGATGAAAAACGTTATGAATAGAAAAGGATGCAGGGAGGTCCAAACGGAAGGAAACAGGGTTAAGAATCTCCAATATCTTATACGGGCCGATAAACCGAGGCTTAAACTTAGGAGAAGAGACCCTCATAGGGACAAAACGAGAAGACAACCACACCAAATCCCCAACAGAAAGCCGAGGACCAACACGACGGTGGCGGTTGGCAAAAAGCTGAGTCTTCTCCTGGGACAACCTCAAATTGTCCACCACCTGCCCCCAGATCTGATGCAATCTCTCCACCACAGCATCCACTCCAGGACAATCCGAAGATTCCACCTGACCAGAGGAAAATCGAGGATGAAACCCCGAATTACAGAAAAACGGGGACACCAAAGTGGCAGAGCTGGCCCGATTATTGAGAGCGAACTCCGCCAATGGCAAAAAAGCAACCCAATCATCCTGGTCAGCAGACACAAAACACCTCAGATATGTCTCCAGGGTCTGATTAATCCGCTCGGTCTGGCCATTCGTCTGAGGATGGAAAGCGGACGAAAAAGATAAATCTATGCCCATCCTAGCACAGAATGCCCGCCAAAATCTAGACACGAATTGGGTCCCTCTGTCAGAAACGATATTCTCAGGAATACCATGCAAACGAACAACATTTTGAAAAAACAGAGGAACCAACTCGGAAGAAGAAGGTAACTTGGGCAGAGGAACCAAATGGACCATCTTAGAAAAACGGTCACACACCACCCAGATGACAGACATCTTCTGAGAAACAGGCAGATCTGAAATAAAATCCATCGAGATGTGCGTCCAAGGCCTCTTAGGAATAGGCAAGGGCAACAATAATCCACTAGCCCGAGAACAACAAGGCTTGGCCCGAGCACAAACGTCACAAGACTGCACAAAGCCTCGCACATCTCGTGACAGGGAAGGCCACCAGAAGGACCTTGCCACCAAATCCCTGGTACCAAAAATGCCAGGATGACCTGCCAACGCAGAAGAATGAACCTCAGAGATGACTCTACTGGTCCAATCATCAGGAACAAACAGTTTATCAGGTGGGCAACGATCAGGTCTCTCCGCCTGAAACTCCTGCAAGGCCCGCCGCAGGTCTGGAGAAACGGCTGACAATACCACTCCATCCTTAAGGATACCTGTGGGCTCAGAGTTACCAGGCGAGTCAGGCTCAAAACTCCTAGAAAGGGCATCCGCCTTAACATTCTTAGAACCCGGTAGGTATGACACCACAAAATTAAACCGAGAGAAAAATAATGACCAGCGCGCCTGTCTAGGATTCAGGCGCCTGGCGGTCTCAAGATAAATCAAATTTTTGTGGTCAGTCAATACCACCACCTGATGTCTGGCCCCCTCAAGCCAATGGCGCCACTCCTCAAAAGCCCACTTCATGGCCAAAAGCTCCCGATTCCCAACATCATAATTCCGCTCAGCGGGCGAAAATTTACGGGAAAAGAAGGCACAAGGCCTCATCACGGAGCAGTCAGAACTTTTCTGCGACAACACTGCCCCAGCTCCGATCTCAGAAGCGTCGACCTCTACCTGAAAAGGTAGAGCAACATCAGGCTGACGCAACACAGGGGCAGAGGAAAAACGGCGCTTAAGCTCCCGAATGGCCTCCACAGCATCAGGGGACCAATCAGCAACATCAGCACCCTTCTTAGTCAAATCGGTCAATGGCTTAGCAATATCCGAAAAACCAGCAATAAATCGACGATAAAAGTTAGCAAAGCCCAAAAATTTCTGAAGACTCTTAAGAGAAGAGGGCTGCGTCCAATCACAAATAGCTTGAACCTTGACAGGATCCATTTCAATGGAAGAGGGGGAAAAAATATATCCCAAAAAGGAAATCCTCTGTACCCCAAAAACACACTTAGAACCCTTCACACACAAAGAATTAGACCGCAAAACCTGAAAAACCCTCCTGACTTGCTGGACATGAGAGTCCCAGTCATCCGAAAAAATCAGAATATCATCCAGATACACAATCATAAATTTATCCAAATAATCGCGAAAAATATCATGCATAAAGGACTGGAAAACTGACGGAGCATTAGAAAGACCAAAAGGCATCACTAAATACTCAAAGTGGCCCTCGGGCGTATTAAATGCGGTTTTCCACTCATCCCCCTGCCTGATTCGCACCAAATTATACGCCCCACGAAGGTCAATCTTAGAGAACCACTTGGCCCCCTTTATGCGAGCAAACAAATCAGTCAGCAACGGCAATGGGTATTGATATTTAACAGTGATTTTATTCAAAAGCCGATAATCAATACATGGTCTCAAAGAGCCGTCTTTTTTTGACACAAAGAAAAAACCGGCTCCTAAGGGAGATGACGATGGACGAATATGTCCCTTTTCCAAAGACTCCTTTATATATTCTCGCATAGCAGCATGTTCAGGCACAGACAGATTAAATAAACGACCCTTTGGGTATTTACTACCCGGGATTAAATCTATGGCACAATCGCACTCTCGGTGCGGAGGTAACGAACCAAGCTTGGATTCTTCAAAGACGTCACGATAGTCAGACAGGAACTCAGGAATTTCAGAGGGAATGGATGATGAAATGGAAACCACAGGTACATCCCCATGAGCCCCCTTACATCCCCAGCTCAACACAGACATAGCTCTCCAGTCGAGGACTGGGTTGTGAGATTGCAGCCAAGGCAATCCTAGCACCAAATCATCATGTAGATTATACAGCACCAGAAAGCGAATAATCTCCTGGTGATCCGGATTAATACGCATAGTTACTTGTGTCCAGTATTGTGGTTTATTATTAGCCAATGGGGTGGAGTCAATCCCCTTCAGAGGAATAGGAGTCTCCAAAGGCTCTAAATCATACCCACAGCGTTTGGCAAAGGACCAATCCATAAGACTCAAAGCGGCGCCAGAGTCGACATAGGCGTCCGTGGTAATAGATGACAAAGAGCAAATCAGGGTCACAGATAGAATAAATTTAGACGGTAAGGTGCAAATGGAAACAGATTTACCAAGCTTTTTAGTGCGCTTAGAGCATGCTGATATAACATGAGTAGAATCACCACAATAGAAACACAACCCATTTTTCCGTCTAAAATTCTGCCGCTCGCTTCGGGACAGAATTCTATCACACTGCATACTCTCTGGCGACTTCTCAGTGGACACCGCCAGATGGTGCACTGGTTTGCGCTCCCGCAAACGCCTATCGATCTGAATAGCCATTGTCATGGACTCATTCAGACCCGCAGGCACAGGGAACCCCACCATAACATCCTTAATGGCATCAGAGAGACCCTCTCTGAAAGTCGCCGCCAGGGCGCACTCATTCCACTGAGTAAGCACAGACCATTTACGGAATCTTTGGCAGTAAATTTCCGCTTCATCTTGCCCCTGAGATAGGGACATCAAAGTTTTTTCTGCCTGAAGCTCCAAATGAGGTTCGTCATAAAGCAACCCCAAGGCCAGAAAAAACGCATCCACATTGAGCAACGCAGGATCCCCTGGTGTCAATGAAAAAGCCCAGTCTTGAGGGTCGCCCCGGAGCAAGGAAATCACAATCCTGACCTGCTGTGCAGGGTCTCCGGCAGAGCGAGATTTCAGAGACAAAAATAATTTGCAATTATTTCGAAAATTCTGAAACCCGGATCTATTCCCCGAGAAAAATTCCGGCAAAGGAATTCTCGGCTCAGATACAGGTGCATGACAAACAAAATCTTGCAAATTTTGTACCTTCGTGGCGAGATTATTCAAACCTGCAGTTACACTCTGAAGATCCATTACAAACAGGTGGACACAGAGCCATTCAAGGGTTAAGAGGAGGTAAGAAGCAGCTAGACAGCAATTAAGGGCTAGGCAGCAAAACTCTGAGGGGAAAAAAAAAAAAATTTCCCTTCAACACTTCTTTTTCTCCTGCTTCAGCCCAAACAATTAACACTTTGTGGGCCGGTCAAACTGTCATGATCTCAATGGCAAGAGAACATAGCATAAGCATATATAGGAACTAGCTCTTGGAAGATGGGAACTGAGCTGACCATGAACTAAACCTAACGCACAACTAGCAGTGGCCGGGTAGCATGCCTACGTTGATTCTAGATGCCCAGCCCAGCCGGAGGACTAAATAAAGCTAGCAGAGGAAAATATTAGTCCTAGCTCACCTCTAGAGAAATACCCCGAAAGGAGACAGAGGCCCCCCACATGTATTGGCGGTGAGTTGAGATGAAATAACAAACGTAGTATGAAAATAGGTTTAGCAAATTTGAGGTCCACTTACTACATAGCAGAAGACAGAAAGGACACTTTCATGGTCAGCTGAAAACCCTATCAAAAACACCATCCAGAAATTACTTTAAAACTCTGGCATTAACTCATAACACCAGAGTGGCAATTCCCGTTCACAAGAGCTTTCCAGACACAGTAACGAAACTACAGCTGTGAACTGGAACAAAATGCAAAAACAAACATGGACAAGAGTCCAACTTATCTAGTAGTTGTCTAGGAGCAGGAACAAGCACAGAGAGGCTTCTGATAACATTGTTGACCGGCAAGCAACTAACAGAGCAGCAAGGTTATATAGCGACTCCCACATCTTGATGGGAACAGGTGAACAGAGAAGATGAAGACACCAGTTCAATTCCACCAGTAGCCACCGGGGGAGCCCAGAATCCAAATTCACAACAGGCCCCCCACACCACTGGGCCCTGGGCTACCGCCCAGATTGACCCTCTGATAATCCGCCCCTGCTTGAGATGGTTCTACTCCTTCATTGGATTCCAGCTGGGTTAAATTAAACTGATAGGACTTGATTTGTAAAGGCACACACCTGTCTATATAAGACCTCACAGCTCACAGTGCATGTCAGACCAAATGAGGGTCATGAGGTCAAATGAACTGGCCAAGGAGCTCAGAGACAGAATTATGGCAAGGCACAGATCTGGCAAAGGTTACAAAAGATTTTCTGCAGTACTCAAGGTTCCTAAGAGCACAGTGGCCTCCATAATCCTTAAATGGAAGAAGTTTGAGACCACCAGAAGTCTTCCTAGACCTGGGCATCCAGTCAAACTGAGCAATAGTGTGAGAAGAACCTTGGTGAGAGAGGTAAAGAAGAACCGCAATATAATTGTGGCTGAGCTCCACAGATGCAGTAGGGAGATGGGAGAAAGTTCCACAAAGTCAACTATCACTGCAGCCCTCCACCAGTCGGGTCTTTATGGAGTGGCCAGACGGAAGCCTCTCCTCAGTGCAAGACATGAAAGCCCACATAGAGTTTGCTAAAAAACACATGAAGGACTCCCAGACTATGAGAAATAAGATGGTCTGACTACACGAAGATAGAACGTTTTGATGATAATTCTAAGAGGTATGTGTGGAGAAAACCAGGCACGTCTCATTACTTACCCAATACAATCCCAACAGTGAAACATGGTGGTGGCAGCATCGTGCTATGGGGGTGTTTTTCAGCTGCAGGGACAGAGCGACTAGTTGCAATTGATGAAATATGAATGCGGCCAAGTACTGAAATATCCTGGTTGAAAACATCTTCCAGGGTGCTCTGGACTTCAGACTTGGCCTAAGGTTCACCTTCCAACCAGACAATGGCCCTAAGCACACAGCTAAAATAACAAAGGAGTGGCTTCAAAACAACTCTGTGACCATTCTTGACTGGCCCAGCCAGAGCCCTGACCTAAACCCAATTGAGCATCTCTGGAGAGACCTGAAAATGGCTGTCCACCAACGTTCATCATAAAACCTGACGGAACTGGAGAGGAATTGCAAGGAAGAATGACAGAAGATCCCCAAATCCAGGTGTGAAAAAGTTGTTGCATCATTCCAAAGAAGACTCATAGCTGTACTAGCTCAAAAGGATGGTTCTACTCAATAGTGAGCAAAGGGTCTGAATACCTATGACTATGTGATATTTCAGTTTTTCTTTTTAAATAAGTTTGCAAAAATTTCTACATTGCTGGTTTTTTTCAGTCTAGATTTTGTGCCGAATGTACATTAATGAGAAAAAAAGGAAGTTTTATGAATTTACCAAATGGCTGTAATGAAGCAGAGTGAAAAATTTAAAGGGGTCCGAATACTTTCCGTACCCACTGATTAGGGCTTACAGCCAATGAAAACCCAAAAGTCATTATCTCAGTAAATTAGAATACTTTATAACACCAGCTTGGAAAATGATTTTAAAATTCGAAATGTTGGCCTACTGAAATGTATGTTCATTAAATGCACTCAATACATGGTCGGGGCTCCTTTTCCATCAGTTACTGCATCAATGCGGTGTGGCATGGAGGTGATCAACCTGTGGCACTGCTGAAGAGTTATGAAAGCCCAGGTTGCTTAGATAGCAGCCTTTAGCTCGTCTGCATTGTTGGGTCCGGTGTCTCTCATCTTCCTCTTGACATTACCCCATAGATTCTTTATGGGGTTAAGGTCAGGCGAGTTTGCTCGCCAATTAAGCACAGTAATACTGTTGTTTTTGATCCAGGTATTGGTACTTTTGGCAGTGTGAACAGTTACGAAGTCCTGCTGGAGAATGCATTTTCTATCTCCAAAAAGCTTGTCAGCAGAGGGAAGCATGAAGTACTCTAAAATTTCCTGGTAGATGGCTCTGCTGACTTTTGTCTTGATAAAACACACGGCTCCCCAAACCATCACTGATTGTGAAAACTTCACACTAGATCTCAAGCAGCTTGGATTGTGTGCCTCTCCACTCTTTCCAGATTATAGGACCTTTATTTCCAAACGAAATGCGAAATTTACTTTCATCTGAAAACAACACCTTGGACCACTGAGCAACAGTCCAGTTCTTTTTCTTCTTGGCCCAGGTAAGATGCTTCTGGCGTTGTCTATAGCTCATGAGTGGCTTGACACAAGGAATGCAAAACTTGTAGCCCATGTCCTGTATACTTCTGTGTGTGGTGGCTCTTAAAGCAATGACAACAGCAGAAGTCCACTCCTTGTGAATCTCCCCCACATTTTTGAATGACCTTATCTTAACAATCCTTTCAAGGCTGTGGTTATCCCGGTTGCTTGAGAACCTTTTTCTACCACACTTTTTCCTTCTATTCAATTTTCCATTAATATGCTTGGATACAGCACTCGGTGAACAGCCAGCTTCTTTAGCAATGATTTTTTGTGGCTTACCCTCCTTGTGGAGTGTGTCAATGATTGCCTGTTGGACATCTGTCAAGTCAGCAGTCTTCCCCATAATTGTGGAGCATACTGAAACAGACTAAGGGACCTTTTTAAATGCTTATGAAGCCTATGCAGGTGTTTTTGGTTAATTATTTTAATTTACTGAGATAATGACTTTTGGGTTTTCATTGGCTGTAAGCCCTAATCATCAACATTAACTTAAACAAACACTTAAAATAGACCACTCTGTTTGTAATGACTCTATATAATATATGAGTTTCACTTTTTGTGTTGAAGAACTGAAATTAATTAACTTTGAGATGATATTCTAATGTTGTGAGAAGCACCTGTATGTGTGTATATACAGTATATATATAAACATATATATATATATATATATATATATATATATATATATATATATATATATATATACAGTATATTTGCCCAAAATACAAAGCCCTTGTAGACATCACTTCATCTTCAACTTGCTTAAATGTTCATAATAACAGTTATTTTGACCGGGGTACCCAAACTTTTACATGCCACTGTATGCAAATTCTTGTCATGTCACTGCATTACTGTTTTACTTCTAAACTCAAAATGTTTATCTTTTTGTTAGTATTTTGTAAATCCACCTTTGACTTTCAACACTGCCTGAATCCTTCTGGGCTTGCTCTTAATCATATTCAGGTATGTCTAGGCTGAAATCTGATCCCAGGTTTCTTCTACACGTTCCCAAAGTTGGTGCCTACTGGTCGACTCACTTGGGTATGTATTCAGGTTTTCTTCAACTATACCCACAAGTGTTCGATTGGTTTGAGGTCTGGGGATTGTGGGGATCAAGTCAGCACCTCTACTTCATTATCTTTGAAGCATTTCTTCACCAATCTTGACATATGCTTCGAGTTGTTGTCCTGCTGGAACAATATGTCGTCCTTTTCATCCCCATATTACTCTAGTGCACAAAGTAACTCGTCTTGTAGGATACTCACATATAACTTAACATTGAGACCACACTTGATCCTGATCAAGTTTTCAACACCTTTGGCTATGAAACAACCCCATATCATCAGGCCTTTTCCACCAAACTTGAGAGCTCCTTCAATTTCTGGATCCATTAGTCTCTTTTTCCCTTCTTTCTTCCAGATCTTTTTGCACCCATTAAAGCCTAGTCTATTGACTTTCGTCTCATCGCTCCAAATCACCGTTTCCAATCTTCTACTGTCCGACGCATCTTCACCTTTTTAGGGTCATCATTCCAGACTTGTAACGTGCGTCGCCCGGTGCTTGCATGGATGTCTGTGATCTCACTATTACGAAGCATACGAGCCACCTCCACTGACGTGTTTGGCGCATCAGAACTGATAGACCTGTGCCAGCTTGACAGTTGGCACAGAGAACAGCTGACTCCCAGTCCGGGGGGCGGCAGAATGCAGCTGCCGGGGTGAGATGCTGCAGACAACCGCATTAGATTGCCCAACTGCACCCCTTTGCCGGCTGCGCCTGGAGCACATGTCCCGGCTGCCCCCCCCCCCAGACACGCCTCTGCCAATTGGTCTCTAATATACGATTGGTGGTGGCAGCTAGTTTTTCTGCGGGGCTTGGCAGTGACCGTACCAAAGTATACATACCCATGTGCCGGGATCAGATGTGTATACAGTATACTATACGCTCACTGTGAAGCGCCAAATAATCTGCTTAGCAGCAAAAGCAGGCAATGCCTCATCTATCAATCGTCAGTGAATTGCATGGTTGTACTGACTAATGGAGGCAGCAGAGTGATGTTTCTGACAGTCTCACAGCCGTTTTAACCCTGCTAGACAATGCTAAATAGGGGAGTTGTTGAAGTAATTAAACATTGTCATCATGAATGCAAAATAAAAATGATGGCCATAGCATCGAATCAAGAGCTCAATACAATCATTACTCAAGAGTGTGAGTGGCTGTGGAGTCTCAATGCAGAAAGCACTTCAGTGTTAGGGACCGAAAATTCTAGAAAGAGCTGAAGCTTAAATTATTAAAACACGGGTTATACTGAACCTTTTCTCACAAACCAAATATCAGTTAACTCAGCTCCCCCGCTCTATAACGTGGTGCCTGCAGATAGGACTGCACTTTCATTGTGACAGGTTCCATTTAATAGATAAAGGCCATCCTACAAGAATTTCTAGCAGAGGATGATACTTATTCATAGTTGCAACATAAGTATCCAGTTACTATACCATCTCTACATTTTTTTGGTAATTATAAATTCACACAAAAAATTATAAAAACGAATTATATAAATATAAATAAAGGATTATTTCTATTTGTTTTAGAAGGTTCTGTTTCTCAGGAAAGGACATAGTATATTTCATTATAGTTGCCTTTATGTTTGACAGGCGCACATTTCACACACTTAACACTTACAATCAACTCATAGATTAATGGAAAGAGGTTTTTATTCTCTCACTTTTAACAGTCTAGAGTACTGAGATAAGGTCTATTTTTGCCTGATAGTAAGAGACAGAATGGTGATTTTGGCTCCCATTCAAGCTTTTATGTGGCTAGCAATTGCTATATACAGCGGGTGAAAAAAGTATTGAAGGCATCACCAATTTTCTAACTAAAGAAACTTACTGTTGACATGAAATTCTCACTAGATGTCGGTAACAACGCATCCAATCCACACAGGCAAAGAAATCAAACCATAGATGTCCATAAATTAAGTTATGTGTAATAATGAGAAATCACACAGAAAAAAGTACTAAACACACTTAGGTCGGGTTCACATTTGTGTCTGTGTGCGCAGCGTACGATCCGCATCGATCCTCATGCGTCACGCGTACATATCTTTAACCCCTTAACGACCGCCGATACGCCTTTTAACGGCGGCCGCTAAGGGTACTTAAACCACAGCGCCGTTAATTAACGGCGCTGTGGAAAAAGTGAATAGCGCCCCCCAGAGTCGGATTTTCTCTGGGGTCTCGGTTGCCGAGGGTAGCCGAGACCCCAGAGAACATGATTTGGGGGGTTTTTACCGACCCCCGAGTTGCGATCGCTGGTAATTAACCGTTTACCGGCGGTCGCAACAACAACAAAAAAACGCGATTTGCCATTTAATTTCTGTGTCCTCCGATGTGATCGCACATCGGAGGACAGAGAAATAGGGTCCCCGATGGCCCCCGATAGCCCCCCAATACTCACCTATCTCCCCCGGTGCTCCTCGTGGCTCCCGATGGGCTTCGCCATCTTTTTCCGGGGAAAAAATGGCGGGCGCATGCGCAGTGCGCCCGCCGCCCGGCCCCCGGAGGATCTTTGGGGTCTCGGCTGCCGGGTGTAGCCGAGACCCCAAAGAACACGATCGGGGTCGGTTTTTACCGACCCCTGTTTTGCGATCGCCGGTAATTAACTGTTTACAAAACAAAAAAAAAGCGATCTGTAATTCTCTGTCCTCTGATGTGATCGCACATCAGAGGACAGAGAAATAGGGGGATTCGGGGACCCTATCATACTTACCGGTGTCCCTGGGTCCTCCTGTATCTCCTCCTGCCGGCCGGCTTCTTCCTCGGGAAAGAAAATGGCGGGCGCATGCGCAGTGCGCCCGCCATCTGCTGCTATCTGCCGGCCGGCAGGAGAGACGAGTTGGGGCTAAAATTAGGGTTAGGGCTAGGGCTAGGGTAAAGGTTAGGGTTGGGGCTAAATTTAGGGTTAGGGTTGGGGCTAAATTTAGGGTTAGGGCTAGGGTTAGGCTACTTTCACACTAGCGTTTTTTGGCTTCCGTCGCAATGCGCCATTTTGGAGAAAAAATGCATCCTGCAAAAGTGCTTGCAGGATGCGTTTTTTCTCCATTGACTTGCATTAGCGACACATTGCGAAGGATTGCCACACGTCGCATCCGTCGTGCGACAGATGCGTCGTGCTTTGGCGGACCGTCGGCACAAAAAACGCTACATGTAACATTTTTTTGTGCGACGTGTCCGCCATTTCCGACCGCGCATGCGCGGCCGGAACGCCGCCCCCGCCTCCCCGCACCTCACAATGGGGCAGCAGATGCGACTGCGACTTAGGCTTCTTTCACACTTGCGTCGGTACGGGGCGGTCGCAATGCGTCGGCCCGTTGTACCGACGCACGTTGTGAAAATTGTGCACAACGTGGGCAGCGGATGCAGTTTTTCAACGCATCCGCTGCCCAGTCTATGTCCTGGGGAGGAGGGGGCAGAGTTACGGCCATGCATGCGCGGAAATGGCGGACGCGAAGTACACAAAAAAGGTTACATTGAACTTTTTTTGTGACGACGGTCCGCTAAAACACAACAGATCCAGTGCACGATGGACGCGACGTGTGGCCATCCGTCGGCAATACAAGTCTATGGGCAAAAAAGGCATCCTGTGGGCACATTTGCTGGATCCGTTTTTTGTCCAAAACAACGGATTGCGATGGATGCCACACGACGCAAGTGTGAAAGTAGCCTTAGGGCTAGGGTTAGGGTTGGGGCTAAAGTTAGGGCTAGGGTTAGGGTTAAATTTAGGGTTAGGGTTGGGGCTAAATTTAGGGTTAGGGTTGGGGCTAAATTTAGGGTTAGGGTTGGGGCTAAAGTTAGGGTTAGGGTTGGGGCTAAAGTTAGGGTTAGAGTTGGGATTAGCGTTAGGGTTTGGATTAGGGTTGGTATAAGGGTTGGGATTAGGGTTACGTTTGGGATTAGGGTTGGGATTAGGGTTAGGGTTGGGATTAGGGTTAAGGTTAGGGTTGGGATTAGGGTTAAGGTTAGGGTTGGGATTAGGGTTAGGTTTGAGGTTAGGGTTGAGATTAGGATTAGGGGTGTGTTGGATTTAGGGTTTTGATTAGGGTTATGGTTAGGGTTGAGATTAGGGCTGTTTTGGGGTTAGGGTTGTGATTATTGTTAGGGTTGTGATTAGGATTAAGGATCGGGTTGAGATTAGGGTTAGGGGTGTTTTGGGGTTAGGGTTGGAGTTAGAATTGGGGGTTTTCCACTGTTTAGGTACATCAGGGGGTCTCCAAACATGACAGCCAATTTTGCGCTAAAAAAGTCAAATGGTGCTCCCTCCCTTCTGAGCTCTACCATGCGCCCAAACAGTGGTTTACCCCCACATATGGGGCATCAGCGTACTCGGGATAAATTGGACAACTTATGGGGTCCAATTTCTCCTGTTACCCTTGTGAAAATAAAAACTTGGGGGCTAAAAATCTTTTTTGTGGAAAAAAAAAATATTTTTTATTTTCACTACTCTGCATTATAAACTTCTGTGAAGCACTTGAGCATTCAAAGTTATTACCACATATCTAGATAAGTTCCTTAGGGGGTCTAGTTTCCAAAATTTGGTCACTTGTGGGGGGTTTCTACTGTTTAGGTACATCAGGGGCTCTGCAAACGCAACATAACACCCACAGACAATTCTATCAAAGTCTGCATTCCAAAATGGCGCTCCTTCTCTTCCGAGCTCTGCTGTGTGCCCAAACAGTGGTTTACCCCCACATATGGGGTACCAGCATACTCAGGACAAATTGGACAACAACTTTTGGGGTCTAATTTCTCTTGTTACCCTTGTGAAAATAAAAACTTGAGGGCTAAAAAATCTTTTTTGTGGAAAAAAAAATATTTTTTATTTTCACGACTCTGCATTATAAACTTCTGTGAAGCACTTGGGCATTCAAAGTTCTCACCACACATCTAGATAAGTTCCATGGGGGGTCTAGTTTCCAAAATGGGGTCACTTGTGGGGGGTTTCTACTGTTTAGGCACATCAGGGGCTCTCCAAACGCGACATGGCGTCCGATCTCAATTCCAGTCAATTTTGCATTGAAAAGTCAAATGGCGCTCCTTTGCTTCCGAGCTCAGCCATGCGCCCAAACAGTGGTTTACCCCCACATATGGGGTGTCGGCGTACTCGGGACAAATTGTACAACAACTTCTGGGGTCCATTTTCTCCTGTTAACCTTGGTAAAATAAAAATTTGGAGGCAAAAATATCATTTTTGTAGAAAAAATGCGATTTTTTTTATTTTCACGGCTCTACGTTATAAACTTTGGTGAAGCACCTGGGGGTTTAAAGTGCTCACCACACATCTAGGTAAGTTCCATAAGGGGTCTAGTTTCCAAAATGGTGTCACTTGTGAGGGGTTTCTACTGTTTAGGCACATCATGGGCTCTCCAAACGTGACATGGCGTCCGATCTCAATTCCAGCCAATTCTACATTGAAAAAGTAAAACGACACTCCTTCTCTTCCAAGCTCTGCGGTGCGCCCAAACAGTGGTTTACCCCCACATATGGGGTATCAACATACTCAGGAGAAATTGCACAACAACTTTTGTGGTCTAATTTCTCCTGTTACCCTTGTAAAAATAAAAATTTGGGGGCAAAAAGATCATTTTTGTAGAAAAAATGCAATTTTTTATTTTCACGGCTCTATGTTATAAACTTCTGTGAAGCACTTGGGGGTTCAAAGTGCTCACCACACATCTAGATAAGTTCCCTAAGGGGTCTAGTTTCCAAAATGGTATCACTTGTGGGGGGTTTCCACTGTTTAGGCACATCAGGGGCTCTCCAAACGCGACATGACGTCCGATCTCAATTCCAGCCAATTCTACATTGAAAAAGTAAAACGGCACTCCTTCTCTTCCAACCGCTGCGGTGCGCCCAAACAGTGGTTTACCCCCACATATGGGGTATCGACGTACTCAGGAGAAATTGCACAACAACTTTTGTTGTCTAATTTCTCCTGTTACCCTTGTGAAAATAAGAATTTGTGGGCGAAAAGATCATTTTTGTGCAACCAAATGCGATTTTTTATTTTCACGGCTCTACGTTATAAACTTCTGTGAAGCACTTGGGGGTTCAAAGTGCTCACCACACATCTATATAAGTTCCTTAAGGGGTCTAGTTTCCAAAATGGTGTCACTTGTGGGGGGTTTCCACTGTTTAGGCACATCAGGGGCTCTCCAAACACGACATGACGTCCGATCTCAATTCCAGCCAATTCTACATTGAAAAAGTAAAACGGCACTCCTTCTCTTCCAACCGCTGCGGTGCGCCCAAACAGTGGTTTACCCCCACATATGGGGTATCGACGTACTCAGGAGAAATTGCACAACAACTTTTGTTGTCTAATTTCTCCTGTTACCCTTGTGAAAATAAGAATTTGTGGGCGAAAAGATCATTTTTGTGCAACCAAATGCGATTTTTTATTTTCACGGCTCTACGTTATAAACTTCTGTGAAGCACTTGGGGGTTCAAAGTGCTCACCACACATCTATATAAGTTCCTTAAGGGGTCTAGTTTCCAAAATGGTGTCACTTGTGGGGGGTTTCCACTGTTTAGGCACATCAGGGGCTCTCCAAACACGACATGGCGTCCGATCTCAATTCCAGCCAATTCTGCATTGAAAAAGTCAAACGGTGCTCCTTCACTTCCAAGCTCTGCGGTGCGCCCAAACAGTGGTTTACCTCCACATATTGGGTATCGGCGTACTCAGGAGAAATTGCACAACAAAATTTGTGGTTAAATTTCTGTTTTTACACTTGTGAAAATTAAAAAAATGGTTCTGAAGTAAAATGTTTGCAAAAAAAAGTTAAATGTTCATTTTTTTTCCACATTGTTTCAGTTCCTGTGAAGCACGTAAAGGGTTAATGAACTTCTTGAATGTGGTTTTGAGCAGCTTGAGGGGTGCAGTATTTAGAATGGTGTCACACTTGGTTATTTTCTATCATATAGACCCCTCAAAATGACTTCAAAGGTGATGTGGTCCCTAAAAAAAAGATGGTGTTGTAAAAATGAGAAATTGCTGGTCAAATTTTAACCCTTATAACTCCCTAACAAAAAAAAATTTTGTTTCCAAAATTGTGCTGATGTAAAGTGGACATGTGGGAAATGTTATTTATAAACTATTTTTCGTGACATATCTCTCTGATTTAAGGGCATCAAAATACAAAGTTTGAAAATTGCAAAATTTTAAAATTTTTCGCCATATTTCAATTTTTTTCATAAATAATTGCAAGTAATATCGAAGAAATGTTACCACTATCTTGAAGTACAATATGTCACGAAAAAACAATCTCAGAATCAGCGGGATCCGATAAAGCGTTCCAGAGTTATAACCTCTTAAAGTGACAGTGGTCAGAATTGTAAAAATTGGCTCGGTCATTAAGTACCAAATTGGCTCTGTCACTAAGGGGTTAACATTGTGTACACAGTGACATGTTTTTGCATATGTATATTGCATATGTATATTGTAATGAAAGTTTTGCCACAGTCATGTTGGTGTATAATGGTTTAAATGATGAAGGTAAAAGATGATAAAATACCTCTAAAGTGTTAAGTGCAAGGGTTCCAGATGCCTCATCCTCTCACCCCTCTCACTCTCTTCGGCCAGTCTCACACGTCCAGATAATTCCGGTACCGGAAAAATCGGTACCGGAGTTATCCGTGTCCGTGTGCTCACGTGGCACATCAGTGTGGCACACGTGTGGCAGCCGTTTGCCGCCCATGTGCTGACTGAGGACCACACGGACCGTGCAGGAGACAGCGCTAGAGTTAAGCGCTGTCCCCTGCTTTTGGTGCTGAAGCCGGCATTCATTCCTTCTCCCCATCAGCGTTCGCTGGAGAGAAGGAATGAAAAATCAAGGTTTTTTTATTATTTTTGTGTTTAAAATAAAGTTCTTGGTCACCTCCCGCCTCCCACCCCCTGTGCGTCTGCCCGCTTGCATTAAAATACTCACCCAGCTCCCGCGATGCTTCCTCTCAGCGCCGACAGATCCTGTGTGAGCGGTCATGTGGTACAGCTCATTACAGTGATGAATATGCGGCTCCACCCCTTGAAAAAAAACCTTGATTTTTTCATTCCTTCTCTCCAGCGAATGCTGCTGGGGAGAAGGAATGAATGCCGGCTTCAGCACCACACGCAGGGGGGACAGCGCTTACTGTAGCGCTGTTTCTCCTGCGGCAGTACGTGCACATGGAGGAGAGTGCACACTGTTCTCCGTGTGCACGTGTGCGGGACGCTTTGCGGACCGTGCTGCCGGAGAAACGTAGATATGCCTCTGTGTTTTGCACACGGACACACGGTCCGCGAAAAATCACTGACATGTGCAGAGACACATTGATTTTAATGTGTCTACATGTGTCAGTGTCTACGGTACAAGAGGAAACTGTCACCACACGTACCGGAGCCACTGACGTGTGAAACCGGCCTTATACAATATACATATGGGCCCTTTGTAGTCATGCGGTTTGTTCCATGTATTTGTTCAATGATATCCACTTTATACCTTTTCAATTTAATGTGAATATTTATGGTTTGCACTATGCACTTTATGGCTCATTCACTTATGTATTGATATTATTATGGTGTTTGGATACATATATACCATCTTTGATTGAAGGTTGCTATTTCACTTTTTGAGTATTATATTAGCATGCTCTATGCTTTACATTTTGGCGGTTCCATGTTTTTTCGTCCTCTTTTTATTCCTATTGATTCATGCATTTTATTTTTTTTGTTATTGTTTAACCCCTTCATGACCTTGGGATTTTCCGTTTTTCCGTGTTCGTTTTTCGCTCCTCTCCTTCCCAGAGCCATAACTTTTTTATTTTTCTGTCAATTTGGCTATGTGAGGGCTTATTTTTTGCGGGACGAGTTGTACTTTTGAACGACATCATTGGTTTTACCATGTCTTGTACTAGAAAATGGAAAAAAAATTCCAAGTGCGGTGAAATTGCAAAAAAAAGTGCAGTCCCACACTTGTTTTTTGTTTGGCTTTTTTGCCAGGTTCACTAAATGCTAAAACTGACCATTATGATTCTCCAGGTCAGTACGAGTTCATAGACACCTAACATGATTAGGTTATTTTTATCTAAGTGGTGAAAAAAATACCAATCTTTGCTAAAAAAAAAAAAAAAAAAAATGCGCCATATTCCGATACTCGTAGCGTCTACATTTTTCATGATCTGGGGTAGGTTGAGGGCTTATTTTTTGCGTGCTGAGCTGGCATTTATAATGATACCATTTTGGTGCAGATACGTTTTTTTTGATCGCCCGTTATTGCATTTTAATGCAATGTCGCGGCAACCAAAAAAACGTAATTCTGGAGTTTAGAATTTTTTCCTTGCTACGCCATTTACCGATCAGGTTAATGCGGGCAATTCTGAATTCGGCGATACCAAATATGTGTAGGTTTGATTTTTTTATTGATTTTTTTTGATTGGGGCGAAAGGGGGTGATTTCAATTTTAATTCTTTTTTATTTTTTTCACATTTTTTTTTAACTTTTTTTTTTTACTTTTGCCATGCTTCAATAGCCTCCATGGGAGGCTAGAGGGTATGTGCCCACGTTGCGGATTCTGCTGCGGATTTTTCCGCAGCGGATTTAGAAAATCCGCAGTGCAAAACCACTGCGGTTTCCACTGCGGATTTTCTAGCGGTTTCTTCTGCGGATTCCTCAGCGGGTTTTCAACTGCACTTTCCTATTGGTGCTGGTTGAAAACCGCTGCAGAATCCGCACAAAGAATTGACATGCTGCGTTTCCGCGCTGACTTTTCCGCAGCATGTGCACAGCGGGTTTTTTTTCCCATAGGTTTACATGGTACTGTAAACTTTGGGAAAACTGCTGCGGATCCGCAGCGTCAAATCCACTGCGGATCCGCAGCAAAATCCACAGCGTGTGCACATACCCAGAAGCTGGCACAACGCGATCGGCTCTGCTACATAGCAGCGATCATCAGATCGCTGCTATGCAGCAGAAATGCAGGTGTGCTGTGAGCGCCGACCACAGGGTGGCCCTCACAGCTACCGGGAATCAGTAACCATAGAGGTCTCAAGGACCTCTATGGTTACAATGCAGAAGCTTCGCTGACCCCCGATCATGTGACGGGGGTCGGCGATGCGCTCATTTCCGGCCGCCCAGCCGGAAGCGCCGGTTAAATGCCGCTGTCTACGTTTGACAGCGGCATTTAACTAGTTCATAACGGCGGGTGAATCGCAATTTCACCCGCCGCTATTGCGGGCACATGTCAGCGGTTCAAAACAGCTGACAAGCCCCGGCTTTGATGCGGGCTCACCGCCGGAGACCGCATCAATGCGGGGCTTCTGGCCTCGGACGTACTATCCCGTCCGAGGTCAGAAAGGGGTTAAAATTCAATAAAAATTTATTTTTTAAATTTATATTTTGCAATTTATCGTCTTTCTTCATATTGGTCTTTGAGGATGTGTATAAAAAATTGTTGAATGGAAGTTTTTGCCTTACTTCCTACTAGACTGTGTTAATTAATGTGTTAAATCATGTATTTTCTTTACAGATACCTGACACTGCAGAAGAGCAGTAGCAGTCAAGTGGAAATGATTCTTCCCAGGGTAGTGGGCCTCAAGTTGCTGAGGAGGAAAGATGGGGTGTAAGTAGCCCTTATCAGAGTTTTTATTGAATTCGTTGTCATTTTTACTAACAAATTATTTTTTGTATTTCATCGATAGGATCCACAATGTGACATAGAAAATGACCTACTGATTCAAGCTGTGCAAGAGCGAGCAGCATTGTGGGACCCCGTGATCAGAGACATTCCGACTCAGTCTTGATCCAATGACTCTGAAAAGAAGTGGCCAGATTGCTGATGGATGATTGGGACCATGCAACGCCAAAAGTCAGAAAGCATTTTGGTAAGTATTGCTATTTTGGCAGCTTCTGTTTTTCTGTAAATTTTGCTGTCGTTTAACAATTTTATTTTTCTTCCCCCTTCACAGAGAAGAGATTAAAAGTTCATTGGCGTTCGATGAAGGATCGCTTCAATAAGGACATGAGAGAGGAGATTTGGGTTCGAAGTAGTGCAGTGGGAAAAATCAGAAAATACAAGTATCATAACGAGCTTTCTTTTCTGAAGCCAGCGGTTGTTCAGCGAGCGTGAGTATCTTTTGTGTTGTCTTTCACTATTATTTAATTTTTTCTTTTTTGTAATAATCTTTTTTTATTTCATTTCCACACAGAACCTGGAGAAGAACTGTAGAACCTGGATCTTCCCTGTTGGAGTGGCCCCTCATTGACCAGCCAACGAACTGGCACCATCTCAGTCATCCACCAGCAATACAGCAGCCAGGCAATTTTCACAGGCTGGGAAACAGGAAGCCGGTCCTTCTGGTTTTCCCCTCTTCCAGCCCTCTGACACTACTTTACTTGGGTCTGCTCAACAGCGGCAGAGGGCCAGAGGAGAGGTCAGTCATGCCCGAGTTTATTCACTTAAGCTCGGTCTTCCCGGCTGGGATGAAGGTGGTTGTGGATAGGATGGAGAGTGGGTTCACTCATGTGATCACACTGTTCCAGGAAGTTCACAAATGCCTTGACCGCCTGGAAGATGACCTTAATAGACCAGCGCAACATTATTTTTCCACTATAGAATGGGTCATGACGGAAAACCTTAGTCCTGATCTCCATCTGTTTGTGATGAAGGCCTGTCAGGATGCTTATACCGAGGCCATGCAGCGGTCCCGATATCAGCAGCAGTCACAAAGTTCTTTCCCTACAGGGCAACAAGCTCCAGCACAGCATCAGTGGCAGAATCCACCTGCACGACTCGCCAAAGGACTTATCTACCACCACCACCACCGCTGGACATTACACTTCCAAGAATCCCAAGCTTCACCATTGTAATACTATTGTAGGAACTCAAGGATTCTGATAGCATGGGGCAATGAACAGACAGACGGGTTTCTTTAGTGCAAATAGTGTATTTGTACAACAGCAATTACACCCAAAACAATATACTGATAACCCACAGTGTTCTAGAAAGAAACGAGTCCTTGAAATATATACAGCAAATCGGCGCAGTTCTTAAGGCAGAGTCCTCAGCAAGGTGAGTGTGACGGGTGACGTGGTGCAGATCCAAACACTGTCGGCACAGAAAGAGTCAAATCCAGGTATGAAGTAAACACAGGGAAGTCCAGAACAAGTCCACAAGTTCATCCCAGGTGTGGCATGAACACGGGTAAGTCCAGAAACTAGTTCTCAAGTTGATCTCAAATGTGGCATAAACATGGGTAAGTTCAAAAACAGGTTCACATTAAAGTATAATACTGGTGTTGTTTCCAACAGCTCCCACCGGGGGGAGTAAATGAAGGATTAAGTAGCAACACTCAGTCCCGAAACAAGTCCTGAAACAAAGTTCCAAAAACACAGTTCTTACCAGAAGGAGTGAACCGAGGGTTAAGTTCCAAGTCAGCAGACTAATGATAACCTAGAGAGTGTAGCTTACAAATGCAGGAAATGTCCAGAGCCAGAGGTAGAGACACACTCAGAACCAGCAGCTGAGCTGAAGGAGAACAGAATCAGAATACTCCAGCAAAGAGGCTGACACCTGACCCGGGTTTTAAACAAACGAACAGGAAGTAGGGCAGACAAAAACAGCAAACTCCATCTTAACAAAGGGCAAAATCATTCACAAGGTGACTTAGAAAACCCGGAATACTGACAACCATGCAGCTGAGTGCCAAAGACCAGCCATCCACATCTACCACCATAAAACCTAGTGCAGCAGCCCAGCTGTCTGGTTCCAACATCAAGATGAGTGCAGCAGCCCACACTTCTCCTCTACCAATGCAGCACCATGAAAAAAAAAAGTGGCAAAAACAAAGTCCCAGAGGAGAAAAAACGGGAAAAAATATTACATGTATCCCCTGTACCCTCACCTCCTAATGCGTCTGTGTTTTCTAGTCTGTCCACACCTTCACTTCGTTCTTTCCCTTCCAATGTGTCAATCCCTTCCAACTTGTTTTTCACTCCTAATGTGTCCTCTTCCCCCAATGTGTCTGACCCAATCCTCCAATTGTCTTACACTTTCTCTGTAACAACTTCCCCAACCACTCCTAACCTACCATCACAGCCCGACACACCCCTGCTCCACCATGTTACTCCCTCCCACAGACCCCAAAAGTAATTAATCGTTTTTTCCTTTTTAAAAAAGAATTGTCAATTTTTTATTTCTGTTAGTAAAATTTGTTTTGTTTCACAATACCAGTCTCATTGTGTTTTCTTTATCTCTTTATTTAACCATGTGTGTATTGTTGAGTGAAGTATGAACGGGTATTACAGTTAAGGTGTTTATTATGCAAGTTAGATTCAAGGTGTTAATATTAAAGTCAGAAAACATTACAGGTACATAACATTACAGGTACATAACATTACAAGTACATAACATTACAGGTACATTTTATTCACAGGTTAAACCATTTCATCTTGCCATGACACACATCCACTATCAGAAACAAAATAGGCTGCAAATGTATCCCTCAATTGGGCAACTTCGACTGTAGTCCTCAGAGGGTGATGTTGGTAATCCTGCAATGTGGTATTAACAGCTTCATCAAGTTCAAAATGGGGTTGCTCTTTTGACAGGATGTAGTTATGCAGAGCAACATACGCTTTCACAACCTCATCAATTGTCTCTATTTTTATATTTATGGCTGTTCCCAAAACGCGCCATTTAGATGCCAGCAAACCAAAGGCACACTCAACAGTTCTTCATACCCTTGTCAGTCGGTAATTGAAAATCCTTTTTGTGTGACTCAAGTCCCGACTAGAGTACAGTTTTAGGAGGTTGCAACACAATTGAAAGGCCTCAGCACCAACAGTAACAAATGGCATTGACGGTCCTTCAGTGTTAGGAAGAGGTTGTGGTGGGGGGAAATTAAAATCATTCCCATACAATCATTGTCCCATTGTCAGAGTTTTTGAAAGTCTGTGAGTCATTTCCTCGTCCAAATGAGCCAACGTCAATGGGACAAATCAACATTCAGCATCCGCAATTGCCATCAGAACAATGAAAAACTATTTTTTATAATTGAAGTACTCAGATCCACTCCCTGCAGGTTTCAGAATTTGAATATGTATGCCGTCCATAGCCCCCACACAGTTAGGAAAATTACAGACTTCATAGAATTTTGCTGTATTTTGCAGCCACAGTTCAGCTGTGGGTTGGGGGAGGAAGTCGGCAGGCAGAACGTCACACAATGCACGGCAGCTGTCTCCAACAATCCCAAAAAGAGTGGACAGTCCAATCCAAAACTGAAAATGTAGAGACCTTACGTTCTCTCCAGTAGCCAGGAATCTGCGGAACAGACAAAGGATCAAATAAATCGGTACATGGCTTTTCTATCAATAATACTATTGACAGGTGTTTGTTGTTCAAAATTACGTACCTTATGGTCACCAACAGACATTCCTCAGCAGAAATTGCTCTAAGATGTTGGGTGTCCTGCCTGCTGATGTATCCTTGCAGCAAATCATCGAAGCTCTGTAGTGACATCCTTGTGTAGTCCAAAAACTTCGCCGGGTTCTCACGAAGCTCTGTGTACATTGAGTGGAGGCTCCATGGCACTGTCGGAGTTCAATAATGCCAAAAGCAATGATGACATCTTCTCCGTCTTTCTCTTCTCCTTTCTTCCTCACAAGCCACAGTGAAAGCAAAAGCCAATTTCAAAGATAAATCCAGATTCATATTGAAGCTCTCCACGCTCTCCATCTTGCAGCAGCATCCAGCATCCAAAGAAACAAATTTCTGCTGTGCAGTGTCTCTCTATGTAGAAAACCCATAAGCGACGCTTAATCATTCATAGGAGAATAAACTATCAGGGCAGATCCTATAAGAGCAATGTTTTCCTTTGCAGTTTGACTATTTGCATTTTCTTCCAGACCTCTAGTCCAAAGATTTAGGAATTCTTAATATACCATTACATTTCCAAGTACATGGAACTTGTAGATTTTATTTTTTAGTGGAAAGAAGGCAGACTAATGTTTCTTGTTAGGACGACCACATTTGTGTAAACTATGATGCTCTCAAGATGTTAGTAAATAAGTTTGTCAGGACAACTACTTGCACGAAAATCTCAAATGGCTCTAATATATAATAGGGATGTGTTATATATTTCATATGGAAATATTTACATACCTGGGTAAACTTGGGGAAAAAAGTAGCTTTCAATTTCCACTAAAAAAAGATTACTGTATATAGAATATTTGTAGAGCTATGCAGAAAATGTAAAAGTTACTACATATTTTTCATTAGATGCAAGAACGGTGAGGCCATTTGATTGTATGTATAGCCACAGTGGCTCATCAATATGTGTGACTGTATTTGGCACAGTAGCTTGGCCCTAATCAATAAATTATTATTATTTATATAGCACCATTGATTCCACGATGCTGTATATGAGAAGGGGTTACATACAAAATAGAGATATCACTTACAGTAAACAAAACTAACAATGACAGACTGGTACAGAGGAAAGAGGACCCTGCCCTTACAGACTTACATTGTACAGAATGGTGGGGATGGAGACAGTAGGATGGGGGTTGCAGCAGCTCCGGTGTTGGTGAGGAGGCAGGGCGGTCATTGCAGGCTGTGAGCTTTCTTGAAGAAGTGAGTTTTCAAGTTCCGTCTGAAGGATCTGAATGTGGTTGATAAAATCGGACATGTTGGAGCACAGAATTCCAGAGAATGAGGGATATTCAGGAGAAGTCTTGGAGGTGATTGGGTGAGGAAAGAATAAGTGTGGAGAAGAGAAGGAGGTCTTGGGAGGACCGGAGATTGCAAGAGGAAAGATATCGGGAGATTAGTTCAGAGATACACGGAGGAGACAGGTTATGGATGGCTTTGTAGGTCAGTACTGGTAGTTTGAACTGGATACGCTGAGGAATTGGAAGCCAGTGAAGAGATTTGCAGAGGCGTAGTGAGGAGAGAGATGAATTAGTTGAGCAGCAGAGTTAAGGACAGACTGGAGAGGTGTGAGAGTGTTAGCAGGGAGGCCACAGAAGAGGATGTTAAAGTAGTCGAGGCGGGAGATGGTGAGTGCATGTACAAGCATTTTAGTAGATTGAGGGTGGAGGAAAGGGTGGATTCTGGAAATATTTTTGAGCTGGAGGCGACAGGAGGTGGAAAGAGCTTGGATGTGTGGTTTGAAGAACAGGGCAGATTCAAGGGATTCTGAGGCAGTGGATTTCCGGTATGGGGGAAAGCGTGATGTCATGTAATGTGATATATAGATTAGGTAAGGAAGATCTGTGAGATGAAAGAAAGATAATTAGTTCAGATTTTTCCATATTGATTTTGAGGAAGCAAGAGGAGAAGAAGGAGGATATGGCTGATAGATACTCCAGGATTCTGGACAGCAGAGAGGTGATGTCTAGGCCAGAGAGGTAGATCTGAGTGTCATCAGCATATAGGTGGTACTGGAAGCCATGGGACTTTATGAGTTTTCCCAGGCCAAGGGTATAGATTCAGAAGAGTAGAGGTCCTAGGACTGAGCCTTGAGGGACACCGACAGAGATTAAGGGTGGGATGAGGAGGTAGTGTGGGAGTGGGAGACACTGAGTGTGGGGTTGGCAAGGCATGAGGAGATCCAGGATAGGGCGAGGTCTTTGATGCCAAAGGAAGATAGAATCTGCAGTAGGAGGCAGTGGTCAACTGCATCAAAGGCAGAGGACATGTCTAGAAGGAGGAGTATAGACAATTGTGTGTTAGCTTTGGCTGCAAGTAGGTCGTTAGTAATTTTGGTCAGGGCAGATTCAGTGAAATGATGGGGATCGAAACCAGATTGTAGATTGTCAAAGAGCAAATTACATGAGACGTGGGAGGAAAGTTCAGCATGTACATGCTGCTCCAGGAGTTTGTAAGCAAATGTGGCATGTTTTAAAGCAGAAGGGAAGATACCAGAAGTTACTGATAGGTTGAAAAGATGGGTTAGGGATTGGATAAGTGTGGTGGTGAGGTTGGGGAGGAGATGGGATGGGATGGGGTCCAGTGCACAAGTGGTGAGGTGTGATTTGGAAAGGAGACTATTAAGCTCCCATTCAGTGATGTTGGAGAGGGAGGTTATAGGGGAAGGGCATTGGTCTGGTATACAAAGGGATTGTGATGGTTGAACAATAAAGACTTGCTGAGCTACAGTACTAAGCACAATTACACATATGGGTGAGCCTCTGTTGCAGGATAAATAAATATTTGAGGGGTCACTGCTCTCAAGTGAGTTACACAGGTAAATTATAAAAGGTTATCAGCAAACATTGATGGCCTCTCCTAAAGATAAAGTATTGATGACTAGTCCTGCAATCTTCCTTTAAACATCTTGTCCATTTATGGCACCTTGATGAAAAGAAAGATCCATAAGACCCTTGAATATTTAAATATCAGTTGAGTATTTAAGGATCTTATGGATAGAGTTGAGCGATGTTTGGGTTCCGTCTTATTCGGCAAGCTATAGCGCTTACCGAATAAGGTGCAGAGGGAAGCAGGCTTCCTGGATCGCACCGGTCGATCAGCGCCAAAGCGGCATGTGTCGCGGCTGTGTCACAGTCACAGCACATGCAAGGAGAGCCTGTTTGTTGGGCTCTCCATGTGTGTGCTGTGACTGTGACACAGCCGCGACACATGCAGCTGCGGCGCTGATCAGCTGATCGGCCGGCATGATCCAGGAAGCCGGGTTCCCTCTGCCCAATAGCTTGCCGAATAAGAGGGACATATTCACTTAACTCTACTTATGGACGTACACAGATACATTTTACTTCTTTTTATACAAAAAAAAGTGTTAACCAAAATAAAAATTATAATCCAAATAATATAACAAATATTCTTTATTAGGCCGGCCTCACACTTGGCGTAAGACAATACGCCACGTATTATACGTCCGTACTACGGCCGTAATACGGAGAAATGTTCCCAAAATAGTGATCCGTAGTCAGGGTGTGTCAGCGTATTTTGCGCATGGCATCCTCCGTATGTAATCCGTATGGCATCCGTACTGCGAGATTTTCACGCAGGCTTGCAAAACCGACATCTAATGGATTTATGTGCTCAAATGTTCGGGAAAACATATATACAGTATATATATATATATATATATATATATATATATATATGTCATTGAGACACATATATATATATTCTGTATTTAGATTTCATTCAGCGCGATATCTGTGAAAAGCCGGTAATTCAATTGCCGGCTTTTCATTTCTCCTGCACAAACCCGACAGGATATGAGACATGGTTTACATACACACCAAAAAGGGATGCTAGACTGTACTAATAATGTAATGTCAACTTTATTAAAGAACAGGTAAAACCGAATACATAAAAAATGAGACACCACAGAGAACAGACACAACTGGAAGGGATGCGTTTATTATTTTGCCAAGCGAGGGCCTGGAAATGGATTGAGAGAGCAATAAATTATTACAACAACCGCTGTGTTTATTTCATTAAAACACTTTGTAATCATGTGTGTGTGTGTTTTTTAACCCTTTCCTACAATTGGATTAATAATGGATAGGTGTCATAATTGACGCCTCTCCATTATTAATCTGGCTTAATGTCACCTTCCAATAGCAAGGTGACATTAACCCTTCATTACCCCATATCCCACTGCTACAGGGAGTGGGAAGAGAGTGGCCAAGTGCCAGAATAGGCGCATCTTCCAGATGTGCCTTTTCTGGGGTGGCTGGGGGCAGATGTTTGTAGCCACGGGGGGGCCAATAACCATGGACCCTCTCCTGGCTATTAATATCTGCCCTCAGTCACTGGCTTTACCATTCTGGCGGAGAAAATTGCGCGGGAGCCCACGCCAATTTTTTCCGCCATTTAACCCTTTATTTTAGCAGCTACAGCGCTGAAATTTTGCACATACACACTACTAACATTAGTAGTGTGGAATATGCAAAAAAAAAGGGGATATGAGATGGTTTACTGTATGTAAACCATGTCTCATATCCTGTCGGGTTTGTGCAGGAGAAATGAAAAGCCGGCAATTGAATTACCGTCTTTTCACTAACACCGCTGCGTATTTCTCGCAAGTCACACTGCTGGTCCGTGTGGAATCCGTACTTTTCTCGCCCCCATAGACTTTCATTGGCTAATTTTTTGCGCAATACGCTGACAAACGCAGGATGCTGCGATTTTGTACGGCCGTAGAAAGCCGTATAATACTGAACCGTAATATACGGCTAATAGGAGCAGCCCCATTGAGAATAATTGTGCCGTTTATTTTGCAAGTTTTACGGACATAATTTCTGCGCTCTTACGTCCGTAAAACTCGCTAGTGTGATGCCGGCCTTAAAGTGAGCCTGTGACCTGCTTCATGCTGTCCAAACCTCAGGCAGCATGAATTAGAGCTTGACTGCAGAATTGCAGCCAGGTATATTTTTTTATTTGTAAAATACTTTGATGTTTCAGAAAAAATATACGTTAAAGATCCAGCTGGGGACCATAGCCAAAAAGAGGACCAGTCTGGCTCTACCCCAACCTGCTTCTCACAGCGCTGCTAGAGGTGATTGACAGGTCTCAGCCATATATTGTATATACATATATATTTATATAGTATATATGTATATATATATATATAAAGTTTTTCATATACATGATAGTTATACAATCAAAAGCTTTATTAGCAGTGATTGGCAATGTAAACAACATGTAGCACAAATTGAAAAATTTTAAGACTAAACAAGAAAAGGGGGACTATCTAATGTTAGTAATATACATGCTAGTTATACAATCAGAAAGCAACCATGGCAGGATAATAAACAGTTAATCTAGTAAGACATAATGTTAATACAAAAGAGAACAGCGCTGTACAAAAGGTCCATATAAGATAACCCTAAATAAGCAACAGCTCAAAATTGAATTGAATATTCAAGTACATATTTTAGACCAGAGGCATAGCTAGGGTTTTGGTTCAAGGGGGGGGGGGGGGCAAAACTTCTGAGTGGGCCCCTAACCAGGTAGCCTTGATTACAACTTGGTGACGCACCCTAGCAGTGGATGTAGGAGAACCTCAGCAGATGACCGCGCTTTTGCTGAAAATAATCTCTATATAAAAAACAACATTAATATTACCGCCATATGGTCAGTGGTAAATACCAGTCCTACAGAACATATAAGAGATCACAGCACAGTTACAGATGGTGACTTACCGCTGACATTATTTCTGATGGAATAGTTAACTTTTCCCGTCTTTTCCATCTGGCCCAGACCGACATGACAGCTTCTTACAGTCACGACTCGGATGCAGAGATTACATCAAAGACACATTTTACTTCTCATATTCTCAGCACTGTCCCCAATGGGACTATTCTCAACCTGCACAAACTCCTCATCCTGCTGATACCCAAATACTGAGCCTCTGCCATATGTTTCCCTATTACTGCACCTACTGTGTGGTTCTGTGTGCCTCTGGCTGGTAAAACAAACCTCTAAAATATACTAATGCCGTGTGCAAGTGCCCTGGAAAACAGTGCCCATATTTTGCTCCCTAGAAAGCAATAATGCCCTGTGTGCCCCATTGACAGTCATAGTAACCTGAGTTCCCCTATAATAAGTGCCCACTTTACATTTAATAATATCCTGAGTCTCCTCCCTGTACAGCTTCCCTATACACAGTATGATGCTCTTTTATACACAGTATAATGCCCCTTCACAGTACAGTACCACCCACACAGTATACTGACCCCTTAGTATCCCCCAAACTGTTTGATGGCTCCAACATTGTATGATGGCCCTCTCACAGTAATCTCCAAACTGTATGATGGCCCCCATCACTGTAATCTACACACTGTTTGATGGCCCCCAAGATAGCCTCCATATAGTATAATGCACCAAATAGTCCTCAATATAGTGTAATGCACTCCTCATAGGCCGCTATAGTATAATATATTTCCCATAAGCCTCCATATAGTATAATACACTGCTCATAGGCCTCAATATAGTATAATGCACTACCCATAGGCCACCATATAGTATAATGCATTCCCCATAGGCCTCCATTTAGTATAATACACTACTCATAGGCCTCTATAGTATAATGCATCTCCATAGCCAGACTCTCTATAGTATAATGCACGCCCCATAGGCAGACTCTATATAATATAATGCACCCCTTATAGGCAGACTCTATACAGTATAATGCACTCCACATAGGCAGACTCAATAGTATAATACACCCCTATAGGCAGACTCTATATTGTATAATGCACTCCCCATAGGTGGACTTTATAATATATTGCACCCCCACACAGGTAGACTCTATAGTATAATGCACCCCCCATAGGCAGACTCTATAGTATAATGCACCCCACACAGGCAGACTCTATATTGTATAATGTACCCCTATAGGCATACTCTATATTGTATAATGCACCCCTAATGGGCAGACTCTGTATAATAGAAAGCACCCCCATAAAAAATACAATACTCACCTCTCCTCCTCATTCCCCCGCTGCTCCAAGAGCCCGTACATCTCCGGACAGCGAGCGCCAAGTAATGATGTCATCACAACTGTCAGTGTCTGCGTCAGTGATGTCAGACGCTGAGAGGGGGAATGATGGGAGAGGGAGCATAGCGTTCCCATTCTCATCAATGCGGTCAACTGTAGCGGCATGCAGCACTGCTAGGACCGAGCCTGCCTTCCTGCTCAGGGGCCCCAAAGCGGCCGAGTGGCAGAGCAGGGAGATGAATTCTCTCTGCTCTGCCGCAGAGTGTTACTATATGGGCAGGTTGTGCACGTCAACACAGTTACAGCAGCGCAGCTCCAGGTGGGACCCCTCAGAGCGAGGGGCCAGGGGAGGACTGCTGTCCCCCCCTCCCGGTAGCTACACTACTGTTTTAGACCATAATAATGTTAGTTGCAAATGAGCGGATTATTTGAAATTTTCCCCAAAATTTGATTTGTGTTGAATAAATGTGCTTGTAATTGCTGAGAAAATACACTTGGGAGCGAGGAGAATGGGAGGGAAAGAACATCGCTGACTATAAGAGCTTATACTTTATAGGAGAGAGAGTTTGATTTGTACGGCTGACATGTGCCTTTGACATCCATGGGTGGAATCGCGATCCACCTGCAGCTGTTAACCTGTTAAATGCCGTTGTCTATCACTGACAGCGGCATATAATGTGATTTCGCCGGAATCACGTCACTAATCCCACCCATCGGCGCCCATGTCACATGACCATGGGTCGCTGATGGGTTGGCATGACAATCGGGGGTTTCTGGAGTATACCCCTGTGGTTGTCATAGCCTGATTGCTGTAAGCGCTGTCCAGTGGTCAGCGCTCATAGCAAGTGCTACATAGAGCAGGGCTGAAGCACAATCGATCGGATGATCGCACCTTCTAGTCTCCCGTGGTGACTATTGAAGCAAGTGTAAAGTAAAAAAAAAAAATGTTTTTAAAAATAAAAAAATAAAAGTTCAAATAAAAATATTTGGTATTGCCGAGGTCAGAATCGCCCTATCTATGTATTAATTAATAATTAATTAATTAATCCGATCAGTAAACGGCATAGCGTTAAAAAAAAAATCAAAAGGCCAGAATTACATTTTTTTTGTCGCCGCAACATTGCATTAAAATGCAATAATGGGAGATCAAAAGATCGTATCTTCACCAAAATTAGATCAATAAAAACATCAGCTCAGCACACAAAAAATGAGCCCTCACCCAGACCCAGATCCCGAAAAATGAAGACGCTGCGGGTCTTGGAAAAGGACGCAACTTTTTATTTTTTTTTAACAAACTTTGGAATTTTTTCACGACTTAAATAAAACACAACCTATACATTAGAGTTCAGCGACTTTTACTTTTTTCGGATCGAGTCGGGTTTCGCGAAACGCGACTTTGTCAAAAGTCGGGTCGGGTGAAATCGGCTGATTATTGCGAAAAGTCGGGGGCTGACTGAAACACGAAACCCAATGCAAGTCAATGGGGAATCAAAGTCGGCAGTGAGTGGAGGACAGGATAACACCTACAGTGCCCATTTTAATGCCAAAAACATCAATTCTCATTACTGAAGCTTGTCAATCTTAATTTACTTTATAATAATAGTTAGGCATTGAAAACTGGGGGTCATTTGGCTAAAGTTGTGGGGGGGTAGGGCTGGCTCAAGATTTTCGCGGGCCCAGGAAACGCGGAATACGTCACGGCGGTGGAGCAGGGAGAGGTAGGTATTTCAACTTTGCAAGTGCTGTGATCCTGAGAAAGCAGGGGGGGGGCCCACTCGTTGGCACTGGCACAGGGCCCCTCATAGTATGGCGGTGTGTTTGACGGTGGGTGGCGCCTCCCACTGGCAGAGACACTTTTGTGCACTATGAGGGGCCAACGAGTGGGCCCCCCCACCTGATGAAGGAACCTGCACTTTCATCTGCACCTTCCTCTTTGTCCCCTTGTAAGGTGGTATAGTATGCGGGAAGGGGAACCTGACTTTCAGCAGGGTCAGATTCTGGCTGTGTAGAGTGCAAGGGGAATGCAGTGGTCTGGGTCAATGTACTAGCAAACTCATCTAGCAGTGGCTGGGCAATGGGCAGGATGAGGAGGAAACACAGATATAGGCCCAAATAATAAAGTAGGCTAAATGCAGTTCAAATGTGGTAACAGGACTAACCCAGCCGCATTGCTTTGTTCAGTGGAGGAAAACTGTAATGAGTGACAGACACAGTTAGTAGGCCCAAATAATAAAGTGGGCTAAATGTCTGCCAAAAAATTGTTCATAAATAAACAGGTGGCATAGCTAGGTACAGGGGTGGGCTCCTCAGTGGTACTAGGCGCAAAGTATTAACTGGCCTAAATGGAGGCCAGGGCCCCTGTATATTTTAACTATCATCTATCATTTCAACAAATTTGTATTGGCAGTGCCATTGAAGGATTTAACAGCAAAGACTCACAGTGGTGGAGCAGGGAGAGGTAAGTATTGCATGTGGTAGAGCACTGTTCGAGCTGGGGGGGAACACTCTCGTGGGCGGCGGTACTGGCACAGGGCCCCTCATATTACGACGGTGTGTCTGACATTGGTTGTGCATAAAACAACACAATGTAAGTGGCAGAAAGTGGCTGGCTGATATACGACAAACTAACAGGACTGAAGTATATCCATTTTGTGAGAATTTGTATCTCACTTTTTTGGGGGGAGACTGAACCAAAACTCAGGCCCAGTGTATATAACAACGTAATCTCAGTGGCAGAAAGTGGCTGGCTGACATACGACAAACTAACAGGACTGAAGTATATCCACTTTGTGAGAATTTGAATCTCACTTTTTTTTTTTTGGGAGACTGAACGAAAACTCAGGCCCACTGTATAACACAACACAATGTAAGTAGCAGAAAGTGGCTGGAAGATATATGAAAAAATACAAGGACTGTAGTACAATTTCAATCTCCCTACAATGATCTCAGGACAAGTATGGCAGCAATAAAAAGGACTGCTGCACACAAAAGTGTGAACAAATAAACAAGATAACTGTGCAGAAAGGAGCAACAGGATTTTTGCTTTTCAAAAAGCAGTTGGTTCGCACAGCAGCGTGCAAACAGCAATGCAGCTATCAGGGAGCCTTATAAGGCAGCCTAATAAGCTACAGAGCTGATGCACAAAAATATAGCCTCCACTGTCCCTGGAAAAAAAAAGGTGGCGTTGGACAGTGGAAATCGCTACAGCACAAGCAGTTTGGGGGTTAATCTTCCCTCCCTAACTATATCCCTTCTTCTGATGAAGCTGCAGCAACCTCTCCCTATGCTAAGATTGGCAGAAGTAAGATGGCGGTCAGCGTGCACCCCCCTTTATAGCCCCTGTGACGCCGCAGAAAGCAAGCCAATCACTGTCATGCCCTTCTCTAAGATGGTGGGGACCGAGACCTATGTCATCACGCTGCCCACACTCTGCGTCCTCCTTCATTGGCTGAAAAATGGCGCTGAAAGCATCATATGAAACGCGACTTTTGAGCGCAGATCGGCGACCTCATGGCCGATCCCACACTAGGATCTTGTCGGGTTTCATGAAACCCGACTTTGCCGAAAGTCGGCGATTTTTGAATTTGTCCGATCCGTTTCGCTCAACCCTACTATATATGCTTGGTATCTACGAACTCAAAATGACCCAGAGAATCATATTGGCAGGTCAGTTTTAGCATTTGGTGAACAAGGTAAAAAAAACTGTTGTGGAATTGCACTTTTTTGCAATTTCACCGTACTTGGAATTTTTTCCCATTTTCCAGTACACGAAAAGGTAAAACCAATGGTGTTGTTCAAAAGTACAACTCAACCTGAAAAACAAGCCCTTATATGGCCATATTGACGGAAAAATATAAAAGTTATGGCTCTGGGAAACAGGGGAGCAAAAAAACTGAAACGCAAAAGTGAAAATGAGCTGCAACGTGAAGGGGTTAATCCATACTTGTGGTTTTAAACTCTTGCTAATTTTACATTGTGAACTTTTTGTTCAGTTCTCTTTTTTTTGTACAGTATTAAAGTTATGTCTTACTTGATGAAATATTTAGTATCCATCCACTGTTGCTTTTTTATTGTATAACCATTATGAATATTACTAACTTTAGCCTGTCACCCTTTCCAAGATTAGTCTTTTAACTTTTCAGTTTGTGTCATATGTTGTTTATATTGCTTACCATTGCTAATAAATATGAATTTTTTCATATTATTATGGTTATAATTCTTATTTTTCAATACTTTTTTATGTATGAAGGCAAAGAGGATTCCAGCACGTGTACTTGTCGAACAATGACATTAAAAGGATATGTGACCCTTTTTTGTATAGCTTATAGTATGTTCATGCTCTAGATATGCTTTATTATTTGATTGCTATCCCTGCATTAAAATAGTTTTTATTGGCAGCACATTGCACCTTGCAAATGTGCTACAGATTACATGCACTCTATATGGAGACAGAACAATTGTATTGTCTCATTGTTCATTGTTAAAGGGAACCTGTCACCAGGTATGACGGATATAAGTTACAGCCATCACATTTCAGGGCTGATATATAGCATTCTATAATGCTGTATATTGGCCCCCAACCTGACCTAGAAAAACTGAAAAATAACTTTTATTATTCTCACCTGCGGGGCGGTCCAGTCCAAGGGGTGTCACTCTTCTTGGTCCGGCACCTCCCATCTTCATGCGATGCCGTCCTCCTGCTTGCTTCATGTCACGCTCCTGCACAGGCAAAGCAAAGTACTGCAGTGCGCAGGTGCCGGGAAAGGTCAGAGAGGCCCAGTGACTGTTCACTGCAGTACTTTACTCTGTCCTCAAAAGGGCAGATAAGTACCCCTGCGCAGGAACACAATGCCAGGGAGACTGTGTGGATGACGCAGGGACGCGTCATCCACACGAAGCAAGAAGGAGGATGGCATCGCATGACGATAGGAGGCGCCTAACTGAGAAGAACGACACCCCTTGGACCGGACTGGCCCGCAGGTGAGTAGGATGCTGTATATCAGCCCTGAAAGATGATGGCCGTAACTTATATCGGCCAAAACTGATGACAGGTTCCCTTTAAAGGAGTTCTGAGCCAGTTGACCTACAATTAGCCAATGCAAATAAGACATAACTGTGAGCAAGGCAGAGACACTTCAAAAAGCTCCCCGGCTTGTCTGTGCATCATACATTTAAGACTTCCAATACTGCATGATACATTGCATCATACAACTGGAGCCAACATCTTCTACCACCTGTAATATCAATTGCTTTTAATGTTGTTACAATTCTTCCTTACTGAATCTAAAACTGATCAGAAGCATTTACACTGCAAGATAATCTTGAACAGGTGTTCTTAAAAACACTCGTTTCACAATTATCTTGCCGTGTAAACAGGCTGCCGATAGTCCGATGAACCAACAAAATGTTAATTCGTCAGGTGACATCCTTTTTTGTGCAGCATAAAAGCTCATCCTTCTCAGCGGTGACAAGAACCATAGCAGCCTATGGGCACCGAGAGATCAGAAAAAGTTTACTGATATGTGGTAATATCATTCCACCAGTCGGTCCATGTATAGGAACCTTTAGGTTATGTGCACACAACATCAATTCCTGGCGCATCTTTTCTAAATCTTGCCTGAAAAAGTACCTCTTCAGATTTCTAAAGCAGTTAAAACAAGTGAGTTGACCATTGTCCATACTTCCAAGTTGCTCACTCTTTAATTTAGTCCAAGTTTGAAAAAAAGCCGGTGGCCAAAGACATAGAAAAAAATGACCAACAAGATGCCAAGAATGATGCTTTAGACAAAAGGTGTGTCCTAGAGTATCTTCCTTCAGAAAAACTTACTAGCTTCACTCACGTCTAAAAGACTTTGTGTGCACAAGTAAGGAGGAAGACCAGGCTGCGGGTACCTGCATTGAGCCAGGTCCGGAATTGTCGAGGCTGAGTCCCATGTTGCTCAGGGGAAGGAATAAGGGACCGGACTGGTCCCATGACCCGGGAAGAGGGGGGGTTAAGCCAGAAACAGAGCTGGGCGCTTGTGAAACGGCAGAGAGTTTCCCACCTGCAGGAGGGTGAGCACGCGCTCTGCACCTCAAGCAGCAGCGCTGCGACATATTGCGGCCGGCATCTCCTGAGCACTCCAGTGGGACAGGGAGCATGGAGAGTGCTGTGCGCCTGGCTAAATGTAGGACCGTGCTTGTACAGAGAAATGTGGGCCGGCTACAGAACACTGAGCTGCGGTTCCCTCTGCTGGCCAGCGCGCATCAGCTCCCGCTTGGTACTGGGATTTCTGCAGCCCTCTTTACTTTGGCTGCACAGGCTTATGGACTAGGCGTTCAATGGACAAAACTGGAGACTGCCTGTTGCCACCAGAAGTTGGACCGCCAATTGTGGGACCCGATCGGAGGACACTACACCGGCCGTTGACGGTACTACAACCCCCAAAAGATCACCGGCATCTGAGGAACCTAAAAACATGGTAAGTTTAATAATTGGACTGTTGTTACATTGTAATTTCTGTTCTCAATGTAACTATTAGCTCCCTGCGAGGAATTCCTTTATTGTTCCAATTAAATTGTTATACTGTTAACCCTTGCTCTGCCTCTGTGTCAATGCATCCTGTAATCTGCTTACACACACAGGGAGCGAAATTGGTGTTGAACATGTCACCAACTTTCAAAGTAAATCTATTTCTAAAGGTGCTATTGACATGAAATTATCACCAGATGTCAGTAACATCCCATCCAATCCCCACAGGCAAAGAAATGAAACCATAGATGTACATTTAAGTTAGTTGTAATAATGAGAAATGTCACAGGGAAAAAGTATTGGACACACTTACTGAAATGTATTCAATACTTTGTAAAAAAGCCTTTGTAGGTGATGACAGCTTCAAGACCACTCCTGTATGGAGAAACTAGTCACATGCATTACTCAGGTGTGATTTTGGTCCATTCTTTCACATAAACACTATTCAAATCCTGAAGATTCCATGGGCTCCTTCTATGAACTCTGAGCTTTAGTTCCTTCCATACATTTTTTATTGGATTCAGATTGGCTGGGCCATTCTAGAAGCTTTATTTTCTTTCTCTGAAGCCAATTAAGAGTTTGATTGGCTGTGTGTTTGGGATCATTGTCTTGCTGAAATGTCCACCCTTGTGTCAGCTTCATCATCCTGGTAGATGGCAGCAAATTTTTATCAAGAATGTCTCTGTACTTTTTGTCCATTCATCCTTCCTTAAATTATATGAAGTATGCCAGTGCCATATGTCAATAGTGCAATGCCCACCAGGGCCCTGGGGTACTCGGAACTGGGTCGGACAGTTCTTTGGGGAAGTCACGTGGCCGTGACCCGGCTCCGTGGCCCTTGGCGTGCAATGAAAATGTAAGGGGGAAAGTTATATGGAATCAGGTCCACTGGGTCCGATGGTGACGCAGCAGAGATAATACAGCTCCCCACGGGTAGAGCGGGGTCCCAGGGCAGGTATGAGGTAAACTGAATGATGGTAATTGTTGTAGTACAGGGCAGGTGATGCAGTAAATAATTCTGAGGACACAGCAGGGTGCAGTCTTCAGGCCTCAGGTTCTGTCAGGCGACATCCTCTTGGTCCCCTTGACCCTATGTGGCTACCTTTTTAGCGATTATGTGCAGATTTGGCCATGGCACATACAGACACCACAGCCTCCTGTTTGCTAGATGAGTCCTACAGTCTCTCCAATAGTCTGGGGCCGGTCCCCACTACAACCTTGTCCCTCCACCCGACTACGGTCGGCGTGGATTCGGGTCCACGGGTGGATTCTTCACTTCCCTAGCCCCTAGGACCTCTGGAGCTCCTCTCAGACACCTCTGTCCTCCTCTCAGCCCTCTCACAGATGCCTAACTCTGCCTCACTGAATGAATAATAACTTGGCACTCAGAAGTTCTTTTTGCAAGATGAAAATAACTCTTTCGTTTATTAGTGCAACCAGTTCAATGATTAATGATTTAAACGTTTTCGGTCACAAGGCCTTCATCAGAAACATCTCATATGAAACTGGAAGCAGGGCAGCGCAATGTATAGGCCCAAGTGGCCTGCGCTCAAGTGTAACCGGGTGAGTAGACTTGGAAAATCCTGGGAGGTATACTGAGGTAGGGCGCACTGGGGAGGCGAGAGCCCCGCTGAAGAGAACTGGCGCTGATACGTCCAGGTCCAGGAAGCGCTGTGGAGCCGGTGGAGCCAGGCGGCTAGCTAGTCCGGTCCTCAAGAAAAAAGTCAACAGTCAACTGAGAACAAACAAACATAAAAAACTTCAGTGGTTATAAAAGTAAAATAAAATTATGCCCAAATTGTTTGCATCAGCAGTATTGTATCTTAGATTCAGGACATAATAAATACCTACAATCTATCTATATGGTCCAGTTTACAAAAAGACTTCAATGCAACGAGGAAAAAAATCCAGTAGTTCACTGTAAATCATCTGAGCTTGTAAACATGTTTAATTGTCTTATGTAAAATTAATAAGGCTACAGTATCGATCCCAAATCTAGCTAATGTGTGTTAAGTGTGTGCCTGGACTGCCAATTTCTCCTGGCTGCTTTTACCCTATGTCATTCATTATAAGTGGTCATCATCATGAGAAGATATTCCCTTTCAAGAATAAGGAATAACAGTACTGTGTATTTACCTGCCTACAAATATGCCCTATTAATTCAGATTTCTCACATTGAGTGGCTTCTAATCTTTAGAAAAAATGCAATAATTAACAAACCTGAGTAAATGTATAATGAAGTTGTTGTATAATTACTACAACTTTATCAACCTCCAATATCATCCTTGCAAGAGCATTTCTGCCAGCTACAGGTGTTCTCCTATAACAGAGTATCTCCGCAGTATCTCGCATCATTCTACTCACTGCATTCACCGCCGCCACTTCTGCTGCATATCCCTGTTGTCTCCATGTGGCTATATGGGGTGAGGCCAGATCCTGCAGGAATTTAACCCTGTGTCCTGCAGGGTTTAGATTCCTGTGACCATCACCATCCAGCAGGTGCTAATCAGGCAGCGCCGTCCTCCACACCTTTGGCTGAACTTAGGATCCAGTTTGCTGTTAGCATATAGTTCCCAGTCAAGGTGTTTTTTTTGTTTATTACCCCTGGGACTGACACAGCTTATCATCTCATCCTGTCTGATCTCTACACTCTTGACCTAGGCTACATATCATGAACCTGTGCTCTCTGCGCCGACTCTGGACCATCTGACTACGCTTCTGCTTTGCTCCTTCTCCTGCTTTGACCCATGGGATCAGCTGCTGCAGGTCCGGACACTCCACTGGAGTGGCACCTGGAGGCTGTCCAGCAGCCCAAGCCTATCCTCACCATCAAAGGCTCTAGTGAAGACCAGGTAGCCACTTAGTCACACCTCTCCAGGGTAAGCCCGGTCGGTGGCACAGTGGGTCCACATCTACTAGCGTTACGCAGAGTTTTAGGACATGTCAATATATACAGGACTCATGATTACAGGGTTTTTCCAGTGTCTTGACAAATTTCTGGAGCCACTTTATATGACTGCAGATTCCAGAATTATGACAGTGTGTGTTAGGGCTAGCGGAATGCACCGAGTAAATAGAGATGTTTATTATAATGGGTGCGTTCGCAGCCCGGGGTCCACCGTGCAGGAGGAACCTGCTGCTAGCAAATGGCGGCACTGTTTGGCGGTATAGACTAGCTCTGTTACTCCACAGAGTAGCCGTGAAAGGGGAAGCACTGCGCCCTGTTAGCCTCACAGGAGCACAAGCTTACTGCCAAGCTGATAGCAGTCAGTGGTTATGCAACATGCAATCTCCTCACCGGAGAAGCCGGTATTCTAGGGGCTTATTTCAGCTGGGTCCCTGAACACACTCATACAATCTCCTCACCGGAGGTGCTGGTATTCTAGGGGCTTATTTCAGCCGGGTCCCTGAACACACTCATGCATAACCACACAGGCGCAAAGCACATATATGAATTGATACTAGCGTATGGCCGTGCAGCCATGCGAGCCTTATATAGCTGCAGCAAGAAAAAGACCTTCCTAGAAGGACCAATGAGAGACTGCCATACTTGAGCATGTAAGCCTAAATCTCCACTGAGACATCTTGCCCTGGGCATGCTCAGTGTGTGCAAAGCAGGACTTAGTCCTAGCACCTACAGGACCTTCCTGAAGGGACCAATGGACTTAGCTGCAGTATCTGACCATGTGACCCTCGATCTCCACTGAGAGATCTTACCCTGGGCATGCTCAGAACGAGAAAAGCAGGACTTAGTCCCAGAAGCGTCTGCTCGCCGCTGCCCAGCACTGACTTCAATGGCAGAAGCAGGAAAAGCAGCAGTAACTCTTTGTACAGAGTGGGACTGAGCAAGATGCTGGGACCGACGTCTCCGCTGAGCAGTCTCCACTGCGGCAGGAGAAGAATGGGAGACCACAGCGGAGATGGCCCGAGATTCCCCCTGTGCAGAGGTGGGAACTCAACCCCCAACAGTGTGTAATGAGCACACTGTCAAGAGTCCTCTTTATTCCCAGCATGAATGGGCAGTCAATGTGGTCACATGCCGACTAGCTTCTCATCTACTGCTCTCATTATTCTATTGAGAAGGAGAAACTAATAATCATGTGACCGCTACACTGCAAATTGTATACCTGTATTCACTTGACCACCCGATCAAGCTTGGGATACAGAAGAGTCATAACAGTTGTGCACAGTTGAGCCCGAAGAACCCCTTTAAACACTAGTTAATTGATGGCTCCCCTGATGGTCATGAGGAAGTGGACAGGTTTACAGTTTTTTTTTTTCTATCAATCAGTGTAGAGCAAGTGTAACAAGTAACCGGTCACTCCTATAATAATAATAATCTTTATTTTTATATAGCGCTAACATATTCCACAGCGCTTTACAGTTTTGCGCACATCATCGCTGTCCCCGATAGGGCTCACAATCTAAATTCCCTATCAGTATGTCTTTGGAATGTGGGAAGAAACCGGAGTACCCGGAGGAAACCCATGCAAACACGGGGAGAACATACAGATTACAGATTTTGCAGTATCACTCAACAGTTTCCATAATTTCAATTCATTTTAGTGGCTTGGGTTCATTCAGGTATCATTTTTATTTGTAAATGTTAGGTCCCTTGCACATCACTTTTAGGAGACCCATTCTTCCATATGTGTCTTTTATATCAACTGGATGATCAGATCGTGGCCCAAGGGACAGGGAAACTATTTCCCAAGAAAAATATACACTTCTTTGTACATCTTTTATGATCAAAGGGGGGGATAACATCGTAGCACAATATTTCCCTTGTGCCAAGATACAATCCCCCTTTTGATCATAAAAGAACTACAATAAAGTGGATATCTCAGATGAGATATGAAAGGAGTCTTAGATGTAATAATTGTATACAATAAATCACAGCTCCCTTAAAAATTGCTATAGTAGCCAGTCCTATAAGACATAATTGAAAGGTAAAAAGGAAACACTGTAAAAGGGTGATGAGCGGAAAATGAAAATTGGAGGAGAAGCAAATAAAAATTCTCCTACACAGTGAAATCGAGATGAAGGTTGAACATCAAAGTGTTTTGCAACATTATGAGGAGGGGAGAACACCAGAATCCAGGTGCTATACATGTGAGATATATGTAGAAGCATGAAGGAATAATGAGAACATTTGGGCAAGCTGTAATCTTTTACATCAGTACTCACTGAGTCACTGTATATTCTAGGAAACAAACTCTCTATAACCTGACTGCCCATCCTTGTATTCCTCTATATATGTTCTTATGGGATTTTTACCAATTCTTTCTTTTTTAAATGAATTTAGCTTTTAAGCCAAATGTTCCAATTGATATTTTTGTATCAAGAGTAAGTTTGGTGGACCATCAGTTTTCCAAAAATGTTTATGTGTATAAATGTTACAATGAGCCCCCAAGTGCTATGCCAAAACAACGTTTGCCCAATAAACTGCAGAATAAACAATAATCATCTCTTACCACATAGATCATAAAATCAATAAGAAAATCCCAGCAGAAAGTGGTTGGCACCGATGTCCGCTGGGTCTTCTGATGCTGGCTCTTTGTGCCCGGGTCTTGTGACTTAGAACCTTAGCACTACGGGACCAGTACAAGTATTACAATGACGACGCTCTACTGAGTGGTAGTTTTGAGTTTGGCATGCTTGCAGTATGTGGTACAAGGAAGCATAAACTTTCTCAAGAAATAGGTTTCATGTTTTGAGGTTAGGACACGATACCGAATGCATGCAAGGAAACATTTTTATGATCATATTCATATTGGTTTATCCAGGCAGAGACAGTAACAGACTGTTACTGCCAAATTAAGAGGGCTTACAAATTAACAGCACTGTGAACAAAAGGGGTCACCTGAATTTCCTGGAGCCCAATGCAAAGTCTGTAATACCCCCTATATCCCTGCATGTAATACCGTTACATCCCTGAATGTTGGCTTACCCAATATAGATATCTGCTGGTACACTGATGTTCTAATAGGGAGACAAAGACAGCAGCCATAAAGAGGATCAGTTGGGCCCAGGTTAGCATCATCATAAAACTACTCTTCGTTGATGAAAACATTGCTGTTTTTTTAGCAATTCTATGTGTTTTTTAGGTCAGTAGAATAATACAACTACATAAGTGTCACAATTTCTTTCATTCATGTCTTGCCTGTAGACTAGGGTTGAGCGAAACGGATCGGTCATTTTCATAAATCGCCGACTTTTAGGCAAAGTCGGGTTTCATGAAACCCGACCCGATCCCGGCGTGGGATCAGCCATGCGGTACACGATCTTCACGCCAAAGTCACGTTTCATATGACGCTTAAAGCGCCATTTCTCAGCCAATGAAGGTGCACGCAGAGTGTGGGCAGCGTGATGACATAGGTCTCGGTCCCCACCATCTTAGAGAAGGGCATGACAGTGATTGGCTTGCTTTCTGCGGCGTCACAGGGGCTATAAAGGGGCGTGCACGCTGACCGCCATCTTACTTCTGCCGATCTTAGCATAGGGAGAGGTTGCTGCAGCTTCATCAGAAGAAGGGATATAGTTAGGGAGGGAAGATTAACCCCCAAACCGCTTGCGCTGTAGCGATTTCCACTGTCCAACACCACCTTTTTGTCCAGGGACAGCAGAGGTCATATTTTAGTGCATCAGCTGCATAGCTGTGTGCACGGTGCTGTGCAAACCAACTGCATTTTTGAAAGCAAAAATCCTGTTGCTCCTTTCTGCACAGTTACCTGTCTTGTTTATTTGTCCACACTTTTTTGTTCTGAAGTCCTTTTTATTGCTGCCATACTTGTCCTGAGATCATTGTAGGGACTAGGGAGCGTGTTATTGCAGTACCTTTTTTTTTTTCTTTATAATAATTCCAGCCACTTTCTGCCACGTTCATAGTGTTGTGTTATACCACAGGGCCAGAGTTAGGGTTCAGTGTCTCCCCCCAAAAAATGGAGATTCAAATTCTCACACAGTGTATATTCAGCTGTACTGCTAGTGCGTCGTATATCAGGCAGCCCCTTTCTGCCACGTTCATAGTGTTGTGTTATACCACAGGGCCAGAGTTAGGGTTCAGTGTCTCCCCCCAAAAAATGGAGATTCAAATTCTCACACAGTGTATATTCAGCTGTACTGCTAGTGCGTCGTATATCAGGCAGCCCCTTTCTGCCACGTTCATAGTGTTGTGTTATACCACAGGGCCAGAGTTAGGGTTCAGTGTCTCCCCCCAAAAAATGGAGATTCAAATTCTCACACAGTGTATATTCAGCTGTACTGCTAGTGTGTCGTATATCAAGCAGCCACTTTCTGCCACATTCATAGTGTTGTGTTATACCAGAGGGCCAGAGTTGGGGTTCTGTGTCTCCCCCCAAAAGCAAGTAATCTTTCAGGCAAGCTACGTGTCAGCAGGGGAAGGTGGGGCAAAAGAATGTGAAATCCATGATTGGTTAATTTAAATGAAGGTTAGCTAATCAACATTTTTGGTAGCCAGACGTGTCCTTTTTTCGGTCAGTATTGAACCAGCAGCACTGAACACTCTTTCTGAAATCACACTGACAGCAGGGCAATCGAGGTCCTGTAATCCATATTCTGGCAATTCAGGCCAGGTGTCTAGTTTAGATGCCCAGTAATCAAAGGGGAATGACCTGTGAGGGAGAACATCGATAAGGGCGGAAAAGTAGTTTGTAACCATACTGGACAAATGCTGTCTCCTGTCACTTTGAATCGATGCAGCTGTCCCTGTCGTGTCAGCGGTCATTGCGAAATCATTCCACAACCTTGTCATAAAACCCCTCTGTCCAACGCCACTTCGAATTTCTGCACCTCTAGCACCTCTGCCATGTTGCCCCCTGCAGCTCGTGTGAGAACCATCACCGCCACTGTGTGCTGGGAATGCCTGAACCAAACGGTCTACAAGAGTTGCTTGTTTGGTAGCCAATATTTGACCTAGGTTCTCATGTGGCATGATATTTTGCAGTTTTCCTTTATATCTTGTATCCGTGAGGCAGGCCAACCAGTTGTCGTCATCGGTCATCATTTTAACAATGCGGGGGTCCCTTTTTAGGATACGCAAGGCATACTCAGCCATGTGGGCCAATGTTCCAGGTGTCAATTAACTGTTTCTGCTGGGTTGAGGACCACTTTCTTGCAAATCAACATCACAAGTGTCCCGCAATAAACCTGTACCAGACCTTGCAATGCCACCAGTTTCTATTGCCACCTGAGAATCATCCTCCTCCCATACATATTCATCCCCATCATCCTCCTCCTCATCCTCTTCGTCCGCCAATTCGTCCTGGACAGTTCCCTGAGCAGACAATGGCTGACTGTCATCAAGGCTTCCCTCCTCCTCGGCTGCAGCTTGAACAGTGCTCTACCACTTGCAATACTACCTCTCTCAGCTCCACCCCTGTGTAGTCTGTGCGGTTAAAACCTTAAATGGCACTGCCAATACGAATTATTTGAAATGATAGATGATAGTTAAAATATACAGGGGCCCTGGCCTCCACTTAATACTTTGCGCCTACTACCACTGTCTTTATTATTTGGGCGTAATAACGGTGTCTGCCGCTGCTTCTTTTTTTTCCTTCACTGAACAAAGCTGAACTTCAACTGTTGTCCCGTTTCAAATATTAAACTGCATTTGGCCTACTTGTTGGGTTGGGGCCTACTAACGGTGTCTGCCGCTCCTTGGTGTTCTCCTGGTTTATTTTTCTTGCGCTTCAATCTTCAGGCTTTCGTTTAAATATTTTTTATATTAAACTGCATTTGGCCTACTTGTTGGGTTGGGCCTACTAACATTGTCTGTTGCCGCCTCTTGTTTTCCTCTACTAAACAAAGCTGAGCTTGAAGCTTCAGGCTTTCGGCCTGTAACAACAATATGAAACTACATTTGGCCTAGTTCTTGGTTTGGGCCTAGTAATGTTGTCTGCTGCTGCCTCTTGTTTTCCTCTACTACACAAAGCTGAGCTTCAATCTTCAGGCTTTCGGCCTATATTTAGAATATGAAACTGCATTTGGCCTACTTGTTTGGTTGGGCCTACTAACGGTGTCTGCCGCTGATTGTTGTTCTCCTCCACTGAGCAAACCAATGCCGCCTGTTTACTCCTGTTACCAATTTTTAACAGCTTTTAGCCTACTTTTTTTATTTTGGGCCTATATCTGAGAGATTCCTCCTCATTCCTGCCCATTGCCCAGCCACTGCTAGATGAGTCTGCTGGTACATTGACACAGACCACTACATTCCCCTTGTACTCTACACAGCCTGAATCTGACCCTGCTGAAACTCAGGTTCCCCTTCCCGCATACTATACCACCTTACATGGGGACAAAGAGGAAGGTGCAGATGAAAGTGCAGGTTCCTTCAACAGGTGGGGGGGCATACTCATTGGCGACGTCACTGGCACAGGGCCCCTCATAGCACGCAAAAGTGTCTCTGCCAGTGGGAGGCGCCCCCGCCGTCAATCACAACGCCGTACTTTGAGGGGCCCTGTGCCAGTGGCAATGCGAACGAATGTGCCCCCCCTGCTTGCTCAGGATCACAGAACTTGCAAAGTTGAAATACTTACCTCTCCCTGCTCCACCGCCGTGACGTAGTCCGCGTTTCCTGGGCCCAAGAAAAACTTGAGCCAGCCCTACTCCCCCCACAACTGTTGCCAAATGACCCCAACATTTTCAATGGCTAACTATTATTATAAGGTAAATTAAGATTGACAAGCTTAAGTAACAAGAATTGATGTTTTTGGCATTAAAATGGGCTCTGTTGGTGTTTTCCTGTCCTCCACTCACTGCCGACTTTGATTTTGTGTTTCGATCGGATCCCCGACTTTTCAAAATAATCGGCCGGTTTCGCGAAACCCGACTCGATCCTGAAAAAGTAAAAGTCGCTCAACCCTACTGTAGACCAAGTACAGGGTTTCGCTACTGGTTTTAAAAAGACTCGGCCAACAGATTTATTTTATGTCTAATCTGAGAACAGCATAATGTAGTGGCAGAGATGCAGATTTCCGCAATTTACTGTAGTGTTAATGAAATCCCTGTTTTATAAGCATGAGATTATCACTGAAGCACTAGTTGACAGCAGGTAGTCAAATCACACACCCCCACCACTGATTGACAACTTTCTGGCTATGCACAGTGTAGACAGATGCCAATCAGAGGTCTGGGCGAGGTTATACAGAGCTCAGCAGTCAGAAAACTGGTAGGTCTGCAGCAGATAAAGCTCTTGTTAATGAAAACTGGAGCCCAGTAGTGTCTTTTGCCCCTACATCATGCTGCTCTCAGAGGGGCTAGCAAATACCTGGTGACAGATTACTTTTAAGCAGAATAAAACTTTATGGAATCCATGTATAAGGAGAGAACCATTTGTTGGGTCATGGGGCACATAACCAGGCTCCTATAATTTTCTTCAATCAGAGACAAAAAGTGCCTAAACTATGTCCAAGTAAATTGTAGTGTTTATGTGACTTTATTAAATGGATATCCTTTAAATTGCAGGTACAGAATATTCCACATATTATAACCCACGTTCTGCCAACCACATGCCATACTTTACAGTCAGTAAATCTCGGCTTCATCCAGAAAAGCTCACAATGATTGCAGTCTTTACAGTTTTTCAATGTGGAATCTACTCTGCTCCTTTCATGTCAGGAAACAGACCCTTTGTATGGACATTGCCTTGAACAGTTGTTCTGAGAGTGCAAAGCTTTATGTAATGCGCACATCTGGCTTGGGGTTCTCCTTGTACCTGTCTCACTCTTAACCAAACACAGTCATTTATGAAATTGGAGATCAAACATGCATGTTTCAGTGTGAGTCCTGCCTCCTAGCCTACTCTACTGCCCATCAGTTCTCCAGAAGTAATCCTGATCTTTTCTCTACATGGAAGAAGGGAGAAACTGTCAGGACATGGGAGAAAGCTGCAGAGAGGAAATGGTTAAGAAGCTCAGTCCTTCCTCTGCCCCAAGGCAGAGTCTTTTGATGTATGTGCTTGAGGTTGGCAGTGGATCAGCTTGCTGTGTGTTTTATGTTTCTCTGTTCTGCCTCTTTTGTCTTCAGCAGGAGGTGGAGATTATCCATCCCACCCAGCCATGGTCTGTGGCAGGCTAGCACAGATGAAGTTAGGCTCTCAGACTGAAAGTTCACTGCTTGGAGGTGCTGTGGAGAAGTTTGGCTGCTGCAGTTCCCAAGTGTACTCTCCTCCTCATGATCTGGGATTTCTGCTCTCACAGGAAACATCTCAGACATCCATCAGCTGCTATACCTGGTAATGCCAAGTTTATTCTTTTTCTTATCTATTTACCCTTTCCCTATCTTTACACAGTGTTTATTCAATACTGTAAAGGTTAACATTGAGCAATAAGTCTTGTCTTCTTTCCTTATTTTGAGCATGATGTTGTCTGGAGTTTAATCTAAGGAAGTCATTATTATCAGATGATCTATCTTTAATTTCTTGTTAAGGAGAAATGAACTAATCTCATAATTGCTGTAATTAAGTAATCCCCGGTAAATAGTTGTGGTTCTGGGGTGTTGGCAAATAAAAGAGAAGGGAGGCAAAACTGTACATTCATTAAGCTACAACTGGGAACCAGTTACACTCTTTGTTTCTGGCTCATATGCAAGTTTTTTTAAAGAATTCTTATGAATGAACCTGGAGCCATCATCATCACCCTGTACCCTACGTGATAGCGCCACTATCTCACAATGTACACAATTTGTGTATGGGGGCATTTACTATTTACAGATCAGTTCCTTGAAATGTTCTTTAAAGTGGTTCCTGGGAAAAAGTATGAAAATGCAGGTAAAGGATTATACATGTAGTTGCCCTGTTGAAATAAATATTTCATTTGCTCAGAGCAAACCATTACCCCTAACATCTATAACATTGGGTAAAAAGCCACCAAGAAGTCCTAAATCTCCCTGTGCGGACTAGATAGCTTTGTAATTGCTTTGCACAGTTTGCATTTCTGTGTTGTTTTGGAACTTTTCTGGTTTCCTTTGTATATAAAACAAATACTAGTAGATCACGTTATAGCAATGGACATTATGATTGCTGTGGATATTCTTCATGGTTTATTATTATTATTATTATTATTATTATTCCTACTGCCTCAGTGACAGCTTGGATTTTTGGATTGCAAGCTTCTTTGACTTCCAATGTATGTTATGTTTGAGACGTGACCTGGTGTGTTGTCCATCAGCATAAAAGGCAGATGCAGCAGAGTTTACTTTGTCATGTGCAGCATCGCTAAATTATTCATTTGCTACAATTATTGATGATATTACAATTTGTTCTCTTACATAGGACTGCAGGCAAACCTATTATTTTAACTCATCTAAATCGAACTGTACTTAGGTCAGATTGTACATTTTTATATATGCTAATATTGCTTGTATTTTATGATTGAAAGGCATATGTTATATTATCATCAGTCTTGGCTGGAATGTTATTATTATTATTATTATTATTATTATTTATTATAGCGCCATTTATTCCATGGCGCTTTACATATGAGGAGGGGTATACCTAATAAAGTACAGTAATGGTAAACAACATAGGTCAGGACTCGTAGGAGAGAGAAATTTGCAATGATCCATTGACTGATCACCTTGTAGTATATTACAGGTTTCCTATAGTTTATCCTATATTGTGCTGTGATGAGTACTTTATAGTAGTAGATGGTGGAACCTGGAAATACAAGGAATGCTGTGTAGCATGAAAATACAGTATTGATTTAATAGTCACACATTAAGAGCTTTATGAACAGGGAAAATAGATTTCATGGAAGTACATACAATGTACAACAAAAATTATATTGTGGTACCGTATTAGCCAGAAAAATACTTTTGTGCCTAAAAAACACAAACGTATTCTAAGATTTTTTCTCTATTCATCAACCGGAAAAATATATTTGCACGTTTTCCGAGCACAGAGGCTCCTTACCTGCCTGAAGAAGGAGCCTCTGTACTCTAAAATATATTTTTTTCTGGTTTGACAATAAAGGTGTCACTCCTAAAATACGTCTGTCTTTCTTGGACATAAAAGTATTTACATGGCAGTAGATAGAGAGGGGAGAGAGTACCTGATTGTCCCACATGCCATTGGTGCAGACATGCTCATCCCATGGGGAGCCGCTTTCTCATACAGCTCTATTTTGGAGTAAGACATATAAATAGCCATGTGAATACGGTGGTTTTACCCCGAAATGAACGTGATTCCCAGAGTCACAATCCAAATATTTAGTTTGTGCTTTACAATGGAGTCTTCAGGAGAGGCCAAAGGAGAGCAATAAGATAGCCTTAACGTGCTCCCTGTGGGATTCTGGATACTGCTGCACCCTTGGTCTTTCCTGCGGTGGGATTGGTTTCGTTGTGACACACCACACAGGCTGTATATCAAAGTGTGTGATTTACAAGTGGGTTCTATCCGGAATATAAATATTTACATCCATCTAAATATCTTTCTTTATAAACAGGAGTTTGCTGCAACCGAAATATTGAAACGAACTGGTTGTATTATTATGGCTGCTATCGTTCATACATGCAATATGACACATGCAACAATCTGTTCAGAAAAAAATGGTTTTGGTTTTATTACTTACTATATAGGTAGTGAATAGAATATATGGCGATAATATATTACTGAAATGTTTACTCAGCGGAGCTCACAATCTCAGACATTTCACTGCACAGTGATTGACTGGAGTAATGGAAGCGCTGTTGACTTTCTAACATATTAGTATGAGCTTGTCATGAGGCCAGGAAAATATTCCTTGCATTTAATAAAGCGCAAAAATGCATATAGTGTTATTATAAACACTTATACATAGTATACATAGTAGGATGGCACGGTGGCTCAGTGGTTAGCATTGCCGCACTGGGGTTCCGGGTTCTATCTCACCAGGGACAATACCTGCAAGGAGTTTGTATGCTCTCCCCGTGTTTGCTTGGATTTCCTCTTGGTACTGCCTTTTCCTACAACACTACATGTACTGATAGGGAATCTAGATTGTGAGCCCCAATGCAGTGATGATTTCTGTATAGTGCTGTCAAAATGAATGTTGCTATAGAAGTAAGTAAAATACATAAAATATATATTCACTCACACAAGTGGAAAAACTTTGAGTAAGGACTCAAAAGCAATGGAATGATGGATATAATAGTCATCCTTACTGGGCTGACGCAGGTTGCAAACATTTTTGAGTGCTCCGAAATAACTTTGAATATATTGAGATTTGTGCTGGATCCGATAGTTTACTTGTCACCTTGGTTGAAAGTGTCAGATGTAGAAAAGTAAGAGCAACCAACAATACGAAGCAGAAGGTTAATGGTCCAATTTAGGACAATTATACAACAGAGCCGATTATTTAATCTCTTTATCTAATACTCAGTAAAATATTCTTTCAATGATTTATTATATCCATATAAATGGTGGGATCTATTTCACTAGAAATCTGCTTATACTGATTGTACCCATCAGTCATGTCCTTGGCTCCCAACACTTAACCTTAGGTAACGTTCAGCGTACTACCACAGTACCTTATACGACCCATCATTAGCTCTAAGTGCAGGCTCTTTGGGATGTAACCAGAGTTTTAGAATAGTATTTATTGTATATAAGTAACATCTTTTCCCAACAGCAGATACTTGACCTTGATATAATATGCTTGGTAATTCCCTATGTAGTATACAATATATTTCAGAACTGTTTGTGTGCTCCAGCATGACATAAGACAGGAATAATGAAGCTGACGGTTGACGGTTTTCGTCCTAGAAGCAATAATCAATCTGAATGAGAGAACTTTACAATTATTTCTACCCTAAATGCTTTCACCGAACAGTTCCAAGTGTTGATGTAAAACATGAAATGCTTGGATGATTGATCTAAACTAAAAGTTAGGTAGATATCGGGCTCAAGCCATTATCTACAAGACTAGTACAATGTCCAAATAATGAGCACAGAAAAGCTATCACAGCAATAAACTGTAAACGGATGTCCGAGAAATTATATGTGATTGGGGTTAATCCAGCCAAGTGGTTAGGGGCAGAAGTAGGGTTCAGCAGAGTACGTGCAGGGAGGTTGTTATATATCGCATTCTCATGTTATTATGATATAAGAGGGATGTCTCATCAAAACTTTTTTTCGTATGTCGTATTAGGGCATATAGGTGTCATCGAGGTGGAGGGGTGGTCCCCAATCTGGAACCACTTTCTGAGTTATAAATGAAAGCAGTGACCATAGAGCATCTGCTGCAGACATGGCCATTTTAATAAACAGTATTTAATATCACGCTTAATTCAGAAATCTTAATCTGAAAAGGAATTGTCAAGATATAAAAAGTATTTAATGCAAATATAATACTTTCAAAACTTTGTAAAACTATCACTAGTCTGCAACTCACTATAAGGCCCCATACATTAGCATAAAGAGTCTCTATTAAGTCCATATTAAGGAGATGGGGCCTCCATGTCATGTTCCTCTCTGGAAGCACAGATATATAATATGTCATGCTAATATACATTTTTTTTTCAAAGTTTCTTAATCAATCCATGCGGAAAACCTTCCACGTGCATCCGTGTAAAATTGGAAGCACATGGGGGTACAATAGAGGGTTACACCTAAATATAAACATGCAGCAAGATCATATGGACAGAAGCTTTACCGAGAGGAGCTGAATTTACATGAGAGGTATATGTGGGCGTATTATCTATTCAGATTAATTTTTATTATTATAAGTGGATAGGCAAACAAGACCTGGTCCAAGTGGCAACAGTGGTCATCAGACCTTACCCAGATGGACTTTTTCTTTTTGGAAGGTATCAAAGATTAGGTACTGTATATTCAATAAAACTATGCACAGTCGATAACAAAAGTATTAAAGTGTTGTTTATACTTTATACCTTTTTCTACACCTCTCTGTATACACGTATTAACCCACGTTTTATCCGCTTAGGCAGCATACAGTATGTACATAGTTCTACACATTCCATGTCGGACTGGGGTGCTAAGGACCCATCATTAACATTGACTCTGGTGGGTACTGTTCAGCTACGAGCAACTATTACGTCATCCAGTGTCCAAGTCCCATGCACCATTGATATATTCTGTGCTTGCTCGGTTGAGGCTCCCACTAGACCCAAAACAGTAGAATATCCAAGAATTCTGAGGCACCAGAGGAGAATCAAAACATTGCCTTGTATTCCTATCATTGTGATTTTTTTAATACTATGAAATAAAGATCTAACTTTTTAAGGATTATTCTCTGGTGCCTCGGGATTTTTGGATATTCTACAATCAAATATTAAATTATCACTATTCTCAAATTTACCTATTCTTCTATACCCTGGAAAGTTTGCTAAATGAATGATGAGATGCTGCTTTTGTCTCTACATAGTGAATCAAGTCTACAGTGCCAATTACTGTTTATATAAGGGGGATAGGACTTGCTTCTGCATACATGCCCACCGGGGAACTCACTGGTTCCTTAGTGGCCAAATCCGAGCCTGGACACATCCAACACCCATGTTGGCAGTTGTTAAAAATTCCAGGAAAGTCTGTAAAAATAGGTAAATAGGTTATATTTTTTCACTCCGTAAAATAAAATTACATCTGTAATTTTAATTTATTTTTTTAGCTGGAGGAGCTTGTACAAAGAATGGTGATTGTAAAATTTTACTTGTAGAGTGAGAAATAAATTCTACTTCTACTTGTTTTTCTATCAATATTATGGGCTGTAGACATGTATCACTTGTGATCTTTATGATTCATTACGGTTTTTCAGCACGTAAAAATGTTGGCCATCTGTGATTTCTTGATCAGTTGCCCAGGAAAAAAAAAGGCTGGCAACCCTGATGTGTGGATTAGCATGTACAAACACAACAAGAATTGCATGAATGGAAGGGTGGAAGCCTTCCTAATTTGAATAGGCGGCAAATTATTTTGGCCTGTACTTTACTTGTAACCCTGTATAAAACATGTCTGTGTTTTCTGTTCCAGGTAAGCAGTTAGCGGTTCCCTAGAAGTGGTTTCCTCTGGGATTGTGGACAATAAAGAGACATGGCTTCTGTTATCCTGAGAGTTATTGTGCTGCTGGCATTGGCTGGACTTGCTATCAGCAAAAATGCTGGGGATTACTTCCACAATCGGACTGACACCACTGCTGACTTCACAATAAACAGGACCTTTTCTCAGCGATCAATGAGACCAAACAGTACTGTTATCTGGTGTCCTCAGAGGACTAAAATCAGCCATGTCTTCAAGTACATAAACACCACATTATCTTGTGCTATTTTCATCATTGGGATGGTTGGGAACGCAACTCTTCTCAGAATAATCTACCAGAACAAGTGCATGAGGAATGGACCAAATGCTCTGATAGCGAGCCTGGCGCTTGGAGACCTTATCTACATTGTCATTGACATTCCTATTGTTGTGTTTAAGGTAAGCGACATATTTTTGATCTCTTCTCAGCCATGGTTGTCAGTGGGTTCCTCCTAGTTTGTTACAATATAATAAACAGAAATGTCAAATTTGTTAAGGGTGCATTTACCCTGACCATTTATCAGGAATGAGCTTCCTAATTATCAGCCTGTCTAAATGGTCTGCCAATCACCTGATAAATGAGCAAAATTCTCATTCATGAGGGAAATTAGTTTTAAACTTGCTTAAAAATCATCATTCTTGGCAGCACATCGTCCTGTGTCAATATTATAGGTTATGCCGAGAACCATGATATTCTGTGCACACAGAACAATTATTCACATGGAAGTGTGGTCAGCCTGGTTAAAAAGGATATTATATGGCCATTCTTCAGATTTATGGATCCTATCAGTTGTCACTTAATGGCCAAGGGTCGGGCAGTGGGGATGCTCCTTAGCTAGCTGACCTTTGATTCTTAAAAATGATAACCTAGCAGGATCCCTCTGAGATCTGCTCTTGTTCTGTCACACAAAGATTGTTCTCATAGTTTGTATTTCCAGTGATAAATTCTATGTCTTGTTAGAAAACTTATTTTTCTCTGGACGTCATCTTTGTGATCAACTGATCACTTCAGGATTACCTAAACCCCACAGTTGTTATTGTCATGGAGCCTATGGCCAGACATACTGTGTGGCATTGCACAACAGTCTCTTAGGTAAATCTCTATTTAATGTAAAGAGCAGTCCCCATTTTATATGATATCCACAGGGCATATGAGCAGAGGTTATCTTCATAAGTCAACCTGTTTATTTTATTTATTCTGTTTTTATTATTTGAATGTGAGCCCTCAAAACAGCTGACAGCACTGTTTAGAGAGAGGACAGAAAAACTTATATAAGCATACCTTGGGTGAAGGTTATGAAAGGCTACATAAAAAAGAAGTCCAACAACATGATCGCAAGTGCCCAGAGACTGGCCCTTCCACATCCTTGCCAACGGTTTTCTATACTAAACATTTTACAGCCTCTCACCTCTGCTCTGAGTGACGGCTCTAGCAGTTTCCTGATTGAGCAATAGAGCCAGCACTGCATTGCGTTCAGTGCAAAAGGTCCTGGGTACTACACATGAGGGGTCCAGCATCTGGGCACTAGACATGAGGGGGACCTCCTTGGCGGTACACAAAAGGGGGCCAACTTCTGGGCACTACACATAATGAGGCCACCTCTTGAGCACCACCTCTTTGGAATTGCACATAAGAGACCACACTCATGGGCCCTACACATGAGGGGGTCGCCTTCTGGGCACTACACATGAGAGAACCATCGCTCAGGCACTACACATAAGGAGGCCACCTCCTGGACACTACACATATGGGGACCACCTCCTGGGCACTATGCATGAAGGGCCCAGCATCTGGGCAGTACACATGAGGAGGCCATCATCTGTGCACTACACATGAATGGATCACCTCTTTGGCACTATATATAAGGAGGCCACCTCCTGGGCACTACAAATAAGGGGGCCATCTTCTGGGCACTGCACATATAAGTGGGCCACCTACTGAGTCCTACATATAAAGGGGCCATCATCTGGGCACTAATCATAAAGGGGTCAACTCTTTGGCACTACACATAAGTGAACCACCTCCTGGGAACTACACAGGAGGGGGCCACCTTCTGATCACTACACATAAAGAGACCCCCTCCGGTGCACTATATATAATGAGTCCACCTCCTGGGCACTGCACATAAAGGTGCCACTTCCTGAGCACTACACATGAAGGGGTCACCTCCTTGGCACTCGTGATCGCAGCATACGAGTAACATCCCCCTTATATTTATTCTACTTTCCCTACACCTTCAATAAAGATTTCATCTGTCTTGAGGGATCACAGTTTTTTACTAACTCCCTTTAAATAAAGTTGTTCATATAAAGCATATTTTGTCACAGTATAGTCGTCCTGTGGAGCTTATAATCACATGTCTTATCCATAACCAAGCAAATGCTGAGTTATAAATCAAATTAATCTGTTTTTCACTTTTGAATAAAGAGAAAACTGAATAAACCTTTGGATGGTCTTTAAGACTCCTCTTCTGAAAAATGTCTTATACCAGCAATACAAATAGCTTCCACCAGCAATAAAGTAAAATACCAATAATTCAGTAATAAATTCATTGCTTTATCTCCTACACTTCCATAGACTATCACTGCAGATGTGCTGGTGTTATATGTTTAATACGTTGCGTCGTAGAGTTTTAAGCTCATAGCAGAACACTTTTTTATCTGTTTTTCTCTACTTTTACTGTTGATAAACACCATCTATGTCACGAATTGCAAATACTGGTAAAAATATAATCTGCTACTATGACTGTTGAAAGGAAGTGATATCTGTGGATCTCATAGAAATAGGTGTGGGATATATGTTTTGTCTCACCTCACAAAGTGAAGAGATCCCTAAGATTGAAGATTGACCTGTTGAAATGATATTTTGCATAGGAATGGAGTCTTTTGAAACTTATCTTTTGGAGCTATAATCACAGGATGATGGTGGCTTCCATTGCTTACTATAGAAACTGCTATTCCTTCATAACACCTAAATGAGTTTAAAGTGGCTCACAACTTATAGATAAATGGCCTAATAACTTCAACTGCAGGAAAATGAAAGAAGTAGTAATGTTGAGTACGTCATTCATTTTCTTTGCAGAGTCCCATCTCTTTTTCTGCAATCAGAATGTTTATAGTAATCACAATTTTGGCCATAGTAGTATCAGTTCGCATCTGAGTAAATGACAAAACATCATGTCAGTATAAGAGGTCCCAGAGGTCACATCTGTATTAGGTTAACATTCACCCAACATATGGAGATCATTTTCACAGGGCATCAGCTGCAATGTCAGACTCATATTTATTACAGCTCCTCATGTTCAGCTATGTTCTTTTTTCTTTTTTTTTTAGCTCCATGCACATAATATTTATGATGATTTGTAATATCTCAACCACGGTGCTGCCAATATCCAATTCTTTGCTTATCATAGTGATTTCACATCTTCATATGTTTATAAAAGTTATTAAAAGGAAAGCTTTGTTTATTAAACAGTTTGATTTTCTATCATCCAGATCTATTCTGATACAATCCAGTGATCACACAGAGCTGGTGTTTATCACAATCAAGAACAAGAGAAAAATCAAAATGTACTTTATTAGACCATTGGGATGTTTTCATGAGATATTTGTTGCGTGAGTGGATTATGAGGAAATTAAAGACAAAAGAATTAGAAGTTGGTATACATGCAAAGTGTAAGTGCATGTTTATACTGGCCACTAAACAGACATAACCTGAGATAAAAGCAAAATGAGCACATACCCTGCAAATTTGTAAATAAATAGCAATACTGCATGTAAATAACAAGGTACTTAGTTAAAATTGTTTTGATCAAAAAAATTGTAAACCATCCCCCACATCAAGGTGACCCCTAATCAGGATGGTTCTAACGTCTAGTATTAAAACCTTGCCATGTGTCAAGTGTTAGGACCATCCCGATTAAGGGTCACCTTGTTGTGGTGGGATGGCTTATACTTTTTTTGATCAAAACAATGTTACCCAAAGTTATTTAAGTGCACTATTGCTATTTATTTACTTATTTGCAGGGTATTTACTCATTTGCTTTTATCTCAGGTTTTTTCTCATTATGAGGAAATTGACTAAAGTTTCCTGAAAGTGAGCACATCGCGTTTTTAAAGGAAACCTGTCATGTCCTCAAACGCTGCTAACCTGCAGATACGCATTGAAAGCGTGACTATCGGCAGGAAGTGAAGTTTGGAAATTAACTCAGTCTTAGAGGCACACCCGATATGGTTTCAGTCGCCATTCAGTACATAGGGAGCAACAGCTGTGAGAACGCACATTGACTGAAAGCTATCTCTGCAATGTATTAGTGCAGAGCCAGCTATCAGTCAGTACTGGGGCAAGCTTAAAGCCGCTGCTCACTAGGTACTGAGTGGTGACTGAAGCCGCGCCGGCTCTGCCTCTAAGACTGAAAGCCAGGGGCTGCTGGGAAGAATGAAATTAATTTCTCTCTGGTAGCCACACTTTTGAATGCTATTAACCTGAGGATTAATCCCATATCTGTATGCTGGTAGTGTTTTTTAGGTTCCTTCTAAAGTTGTTTATTTAATTAGTTCATTTCCAAGGAAGCACATTATCAACTAAATCATGAGATGGCTCCGAGATAGCTTACACAAGTCTATAAGTTATCTGATTTTCTTTCTAGTTCTAGGAAATAAAAGCAAACAGCAAAAAAAAATTGGAATATTTGAATGGGTCCTGTAACTGAGCATTTTATTTCCATATTTTTGCTCAAGTGGATCAGAAAACAAAAATGTGAAAGAAAATGTGAACAGGGCATTAGGAACGACTGGACCTGTACATTTAATCTGATCGGTATGAAATTAAAATTAATGGTGCAAATTTAAATAAATAATGCAATGTTTCTAAAAAAAATAAGGCATAAAGTTGAATGTTTAAATCATAACTCATTATTCTATTTAAGATAAAAGGTGATCTTGGATTGAACCTATGCACTGCTTGTCGTGGCTGAGAATTCCTAGAAAGATCTGTGCTATGCAGTAAGAATTTCACATCGTTACTTTGTAGCTGCAGGAATTGTTTTCATTAATTTCTAACTCTAGTCATTGTAGTCATTGACAGAAGGATCATTTGACTGAGGAAGTTCTCTTGAACTTTCTACAAGTGGCAGGTCAAATATCATTACTAGCAAGCTTGGAGATCACATTCTATTAAGCCTTGTTGTAACATACAATGCAAGACCTGTTACAGTCCTCTGCCCAGTCTGCAGTCTATGCCTTATCCGATTTTCATTCTGGTTTTAGGAATTAAAAGCAAATATCACTTAAGCTTGATAAGCGTGGAACTAATTTTGGCTAATTATAAATTGATTAAATGTAAATTTGTGACACATACTGTTTATCATACAAATCAATGCTTTTAACCAATATGTCAAATTCTAGCAAACAATTTTTTTACCGGAGGCCGATTTTAAACAATATTTTTAGCACTTATAGATTTACATAAGTTATTTTAATACTTAGGTGAAAATGGGAGCCTGTTTGTGGTCAACATGGGACCTGTGGAGATGGCTGCTGGATCCCAAATGTGTCTTTTATGACGTCAATTTTTCTAAAACCTACTAATAAGTACAGTACAGACCAAAAGTTTGGACACACCTTCTCATTTAAAGATTTTTCTGTATTTTCATGACTATGAAAATTGTACGTTCACACTGAAGGCATCAAAACTATGAATTAACACATGTGGACTTATATACTTAAAAAAAAAGTGTGAAACAACTGAAATTATGTCTTATATTCTAGGTTCTTCAAAGTAGCCACTTTTTGCTTTGATGACTGCTTTGCACACTCTTGGCATTCTCTTGATGCACTTCAAGAGGTAGTCACCAGGAATGGTTTTCACTTCACAGGTGTGCCCTGTCAGGTTTAATAAGTGGGATTTCTTGCTTTATAAATGGGGTTGGGACCATCAGTTGTGTTGTGCAGAAGTCTGGTGATACACAGCTGATAGTCCTACTGAATAGACTGTTAGAATTTGTATTATGGCAAGAAAAAAGCAACTAAGTAAAGAAAAACGAGTTAATGCATTTTATGTGACAAGCTTATCGGGTAAAGTTAGGCTTTCATGGTCTGTGAGCAGATGTAAGTCAATAAGTAAGACTTGTGGTCCATTTAGATGAGCCAATAATCAGTTAATGTGCATTCATACTTGTGCTCGTTACTAACTATCAGCGTATTTTAACAGGCTGATGATCACCCAGTGAATGAGCGAAGAGCTTGTATATGGTGTGCAATGATTTTAGAGACGACATAAAATCATCATCGGCAGCACATTGTCCCATACAAATATGTGATGTACTGGGGATAAAATGATTTCTATGCCTACAGAAAGATCATATCTGTAATTGTTCTGTGCTCAGAAAATGTTTCCGTTGGCATATCTAAGCTTAGGCTCGGACTGGCCCATAGGGTAACAGGGGATTCCCCCGGTGGGCCCCTGTGCAGATCTGGGCCCCCAATCCCACTGTATGAAAAGTACTTGGCATAATTCAATTGATTCTTTATAGAAAAGGCAAAATCTCATCATTCATTAATCAAACTACCCAGTTTATTATTTTATAATGATATAGGTAAATTTGTGAACGAGGGTAGTGTAATATTTCTATGCAAGTGGGCCCCCAAAGTCAGTGTTACTGGTGGGCCCTTGGCACCCCAGTCCGACACTGTCTAAACATGCTATTAAATGACTGACAGTCAGCTTCTTGTATATTGTTAATTGACAGTCATTTAGCAGCCTGAATTTTCCTGTCTAAAGGGATCATTAGGCTACGAATTATCGAGACTGGCATTATCTATGCTAGCATTTATGAAGAGTCTGCTCGTGTAAGATCCACTAAATTCATTAAGAGACAGGGACTTGACGCCTATTTCAGCCGGAACACATCAGCATGAGAAATGAAAATGGGACAAAAAGATATCTTTGGTTTTATAGTCTGGTTTGGAAACAATTTGAACTATTATCAGAAATTACTGTAAGGTGACAGAAATTGTCCATAAATGCACAGACTATATTAAAATTTAGCTTTTATTTGATTTGACTACCTAACGTGCAACATCAGTCTAATATTTTCAAAAGGGATTTTAAAAATTGGACATGTCTTTGATAAGGGTTTTCTTTTTTATACTAGTCACATTTATTTTTTGGGTAACTTTATAGATGACATTTTTATTCTTTATCCCTTTATTCTTTAAGAAGGGAATACAAAATAGTTTTTGGATTTTTCACTGTTTTTCACCCATGAGGTGAAGGTAGGAATATACTAATAAATAAATCAGCATCACACGCCACACCCAGTGTCATTGAGTGCATAGGTACCTATGTATGGTGTGCAATTGATGCAGTATAGTATAGATCTTGAGAAAATTTGGTCCCATTTTTGAGGCAAACAAGAAATGGAGAGGAAACATCTGAGAGATGTGTTGACCCGTAGCCATCTGGTAATGTTAAAAGCAAAAGCTGATGACAACTGGTTCAAAAGTCTACACAGAGGCTTGTTTCCATGTGAAAACTGTATGTTCTGCAAATACACAGACCTCGGCAAAAACATATATATTTTTATCCTAAGGGCAATTTGCTCTAGTTGCATTTGAAATGTACTCCATATGACTCGAGTTAATTTCTCTCAAAATTTATACCACTTTTGTGGCAGAAATTATAATGATTTTTTTTCGCCTGGCTTAGCCACACCCCATCCTAAGTACCGGTCATTTTTCTAAAAATGGCAAAACTGATCTAAAAACTCCAAAAGGCACATCATTTAAGTGTTTAACAGTTTATCGGTTTTATTCCAGATTTCTGGTGTAAGCTATTATATGAATCAGCCCATATATTTGCATACTTTTTATTTATTAGGTTTGGCATGTGCAACAGAAAAACTGCTAACACACTCAGCTGAAGTCATTTTGGCCTCCATTTGGATGGTATGCATTTGCATAATTTTTCTTTAATTTTATAGGCACTGTTATTCAGTGACCCACCATTTTTTTTACATTGGGGCTGATTATTGACTTTTGTCTCTGTACGACTATACAATGGCATCCATTGGAGGCTCCTTTTAAATTGTATGTCAAGGAATACTTTTAATGTAATCAGACAAGGCTCATCTGTGATTTTGACATAGCCTTAGCTTGCATTTACACTGACTGCAAGATAATCGGGAACATATCATATCATGCCATCGGTCCGCTCATGTAAAGGACTATTAGATTACCTAAGCTAGATATAGCAAGCAGATAAACTGATTGCAAACAGAAACGTTTATATGGTAAAAAATAAAATACAAATTAAAGGGAACTTGTCACCCCCAAAATCGTAGATGAGCTAAGCCCACTGGCATCAGGGGCTTATCTACAGCATTCTGGAATGCTGTAGATAAGCCCCCAATGTATCCTGAAAGATGAGAAAAAGAGATTAGATTATACTCCCCCAGGGGCGGTCCTGCTGCGGTCTGGTCCGATGGGTGACGCGGTCCGGGGCCTCCCATCTTCTTACGATGACGTCCTCTTCTGGTCTTCACGCTGCGGCTCCGGCACAGGTGCACTTTGTCTGCCCTGTTGAGGGCAGAGCAAAGTACTGCAGTGCGCAGGCGTCGGGAAAGGTCAGAGAGGCCTGGCGCTTGCGCACTGCAGTACTTTGCTCTGCCCTCAACAGGGCAGACAAAGTACGCCTACGCCGGAGCTGTGGAATGAAGACAAGAGGAGGACATCATCATAAGAAGATGAGAGGTGTTGTGAATTCTGTTCTTGGGCTCCCTCCGGTGGTTGTTTGTGATAGTGCAGTTGTCTCTGGGTTGTTCCAGGGCAGGTGTTTCTGCTGATTGCTGCTCTATTCGGTATTTAGGTGTGCTGGATTCATTAGTCAGTGCCAGTTGTCCATTGTTCTTGGAGGGTTTACATCTCTGTCTGGTCCCTTCTGCTCTGCTGCCAATTCAGCCAAGATAAGTGTCTGGTTTATTTTCCTGCAGCATACATGCAGTGTGCTTTTCAGTTCAGAACAATTTATTGTTTTGTCTTGTCCAGCTTAGACTTGTTTGGATTTTTTCAGTCATGTTGGATTCTCTGGAGATGCAGATATACATTCTATGTCTTTAGTTAGATGTGGAATTTTTGTATTTTCTGCTGTGGATATTTTCAGAGTTTTAATACTGACCGCTTAGTACTCTGTCCTATCCTTTACTATTTAGCTAGAAGTGCCTCTTTTGCTAAATCCTATTTTCAGCCTGTGTGTGTCTTTACTCTTATATTCACCGTCAATATTTGTGGGGGGCTGCCTATCCTTTGGGGTTTCTGCTCTGAGGCAAGATAGAATTCCCATTTCCATCTATAGGGTTATTTAGTCCTCCGGCTGTGTCGAGGTGTCTAGGATGTGTTAGGTACACCCCACGGCTACTTCTAGTTGCGGTGTCAGTTTAGGGTTGCGGGCTGTACAGGTACCACCTTCTCCAGAGAAGGTCTCATGCGGCTCCAAGGCCAACGGATCATAACAGAGAGGCCCCAGACCGCGACGCCCACCGCAGCGGGACCGCCCCTGGGTGAGTATAATCTAACCTCTTTTTCTCATCTTTCTGGATACATAGGCGGCTTATCAACACCATTCCAGAATGCTGTAGATAAGCCCCTGATGCTGGTGGGCTTAGGTCATCTACAATTTTGGGGGTGACAGGTTCCCTTTAATAGTTTATTAACATATTGAAAGTTAGAGGTCCTACTTCCTTCCCTACATAGGAAAAGCGGAAAAGGATTTAATCAGTGCTTACCAGATTATCACAGGGCCACGAGTGCCAGGTTCAATGTGGCTGGAGTCCACTTGTAAATGCAGGCAAAGAGAAAAAAAAATGCCTATGAGTAAGGACATGAAGTCAGAAACGCGTCAGGCGTGTGGGGGATGTTTTGTCTCTTGACATGTAATGACACATATGTTTTTAACTTTTTGCAAGCAATGGATTAAATAAAAGATAAAAAATTTAATTTTTATGGAGTGCTGGTTTTTTCTCTTTGCCTACTTCCATCCCTCCTGTCATCAGATGTCTAGGCAGAGAGAAAGATTGGATGGAAGACATTAGCCAGAGAGTGATTATTTGTAGTGATTCTCCACTCTAGTTATTAGAGAGGCATCTTGAATGGAATAACCATCCTTATGACATTCAAAATGAAAAAGAAAAATAAAGAATTAAAATAATGCAGCTGCATAAATATGCACACGCCTAAACTAATACTTTGTTGAAGTACCCTTTAAATTTATGACAGTATTCAGTCTTTTTGGTGTCTATCAACATGCTACATCTCGTAATGGAAATCTTTGCTCAATCTTCCTCGAAGTAGTGCTCCAAATCTGTCAGATTGCAAGGCCATCTCCTGTGTACAGTGATCTTCAAGTTAACCCACATATTTTCATTTGGATTCATGTCTGGGCTCTGGCTTGGCCATTCCAAAACTTTGATTTTCATCTGACAAAGCCATTCTTTTGATTTGGAGAGATGCTTACTGCCATTGTGCTGAAAGGTGACATTCATATTCAGATTCAGACTGCTCCAAAATTTACTTTAAGAAAAGCCCAAATTCAAACTGTCAAAAAAGATCCAAAGCATAATACTGCCTCCACAATGCTTCACTGTGGGTATGATGTTCTTTTGGTGATGGACAGTGTTGTTTTTCTACTTGTTTTGACAGGCTTCATGTAGGTTTTGGGAAAACATAGCCCGACTTAGATTTTTTTATTTGTAAAAAAAAACACTTGTCTTGCCACCCTACCTCAAAAAACATAAGAAGAATATGAGAGATTATTGTGACATGCAGTACACAACCAGTACTTTCCAGAAATTCCTGCAGCTCCTTTAATGTTTTAATTTTCTCAGAAAATCAGAATCACAGTAAATGATTGCAGCTGCTTGCTAACAACTAATTAACCTGTTTTTAAATGTGATTGACTAATTCTGATCACAATCACATCCCCAATTATAAGACTGCATTCACACTAATGCAATTAATTTATTTTATTTTATTTTTTTACTTTTATTTCTCTCTTAAAATGATTTGAGCTTGTTTCTCAATGGATTTGTACAGATTATGGGTGACATTAAAAGTGATAAAAGTCTGAAACTATTCTTCTTGTTGGGATTTTTTTCATGGCAAATCCCTGACATTTTAACAAGGGTGTTTAGAGTTTTTATATTCACTGTATATAACTAAACAAATAAAAACATTTCTACAAATTATATAAATGTGATACAAGCAAAATCTGAAATTGAGGAACCAGCATTTTTTTTATTTCTTCTCTCTGAGACAATTTTTTCAATATGAAAGGATTGCTATCTACTGTGAAAGTGAGTGGGCATTATTCACATTGTGCAAAGATAAAATTACCTGATTGAATTCCCACATGTATTTTATTTGCCCATAACATGATCAGCTAAAGTTTATCTTCATGACCCATCAGTATAAGTTCTCATATTTGATCTGTGAAAACATCTATTCTATCAATTAGTGATTCAGAATATCCCAGGACCTTTACACCATAACTGTGGGAATTAGACACTTCTGTAACTAAAGACACCTTTGTGCTGATGATAGTAAATTGCTTTCCCACAGCTTGAGCATTTGCAAGACAGAAATAATAAGCATTCACAATGTCTTAAAAGATGTAATATTTACAAATGTGCAAATTGCATCATTTCAGTTGACCATTATCTCACATTTGATTTGTTAGTTTAGTTATGCACTACCTTGATTATGTTAAAAAAGTAAACCAAATAGGCATGATATGGATATTTATAAGTTCTATTGCGCTAGTAACTTTAAGTCTCATCTAACCCGACCATTGCACATATAAGGCAACTATATTTTGTACAGTGTGTTCTCTCTAAAATCACATTGGTTTCCTGACTCATAGTTCCTTTCATTACCAAAAATTCATACTGCCTAAATAGATTTCCATTACATTAATAAGTATAGGTGTGTCCAAGCTAGTAGGGAAATTACTGTATTTTTCAGACTATAAGACACACCGGACCATAAGATGCACCCCAAATTTTCAGAAGGAAAATAGGGTAAAAAAATTACAGTCCGAATTCAGCTTACCAGGGAAAGGATCGGCACAGGTGGAGGAGTGGTCACAGGTGTCGTTCGGTGGTCCAGGCTGGTGCAGTGGCCTCCGGGAAATCCCATCCCAAGCTGATGCAGTGGTGGTGGCTCTGTGCTGGGTCAGGGGTGGCAGCTCTGTGCTGGGGCAGGGGCTCTGTCCTGGGGCTCTGTGCTGGGGCAGGGGGGCTATGCTGGGGCAGGGGGTCTGTGCTGGGGCAGGGGTCTATGCAGGGGCAGTCGGTCTGTTCTGGTGCAGGGGCTGTGCTCCAGTGCAGGGGCTATGCTTTGGGGCCGTGGCAATGGCTTTCTGTGCTCCATGGAAGGCTCCGCTGGCATTTCGTCAAAGCCCGGAGGCCCCGCACATCCATTGCTGCCATGTTGCGGTGGCCTCCAGGAACATGGCCTCCAGGAAGATGGCCGCTGGGCCGGGGGCGGCGCATGCTCAGATTCTGGGGACGAGATTTGAATTTGAGCATGCAAGATCTGAATCTTTGTTATATTGATAGATCTGATGATTCTGAATGCAGCGATACCAAATATGTGTATACTTGATTTTGCATTGTTTTATTTTGAATGGGGTGAAAGGGGGTGATTTGAACTTTTATTTTTATTTTTTTAATATTTTTATACATTTTATTTTACTTTTTGCATGCTTCAATAGTCTCCATGGGAGACTAGAATCTGAAGTTGTCTGATCGGCTCTGCTATACAAAGGCGATGATCAGATTGCTTGTGTGTAGCAGAAATGCTCACTTGCTATGAGCGCCAACCACTGGGCGGCGCTCATAGAAATCCGACAAAGAAAAGCATAGAGGTCTGCTGGAGACCTCTGGTTGCCATGCTGACCCATTGGTGACCCGCGATCATGTGACGAGGTCACTGATGAGCGGGATTTCCGACGCGTTTCAGGTAAGTGCGAGTTAAATGCCAGTGTCAGAGATTGACACCGACCTTTAACAGGTCAACAACCGTGGGTGGATCTCAATTCCACCTGTGGCTGTTAGAGACACATGTCAGCTGTTCTAAGCAGCTGACATGTGCAGAGAAAGATGTGGGCTCAGCACCGGAGCCCACATCAAATAAAGAGATTCTGACGTGGGCGTATTATTATGCTCAACGTCAGAAAGGGGTTAATGATACTGGTGTTATTTACATACCACACTCACACATGGGTAAAGGGATTAAGAAATATTTGCTATAGAGAGACGCCGCATCTACACTCAACTGGTTCCTTTACAGACTTGTCAGTCCATAAACTCACAACTAAAAACACCACCTCAGAGCTGACTTCCTAAAAGGCCACCGAGGGGTTTCTCATGCCTCCCGGGGAACCAGAGGAGAGACCATAACACATTGCCAACAAGGGAAGAGGAAGGTGTGCAAGTGGACATGAAGACCTAAGGTGAGAAACTTAAAGCATGTTCATAAAAGGGAGAGCAGGAATAGTAAGGAGAACCGAAAGATAAATGAAACTAGAATAACCTCCCAAAAACCTAAAGGTGGTAAAAGGAAAAGTTGATGGGAAGGTAGACAAACAGACACCCAGCAAGAATGTAAACAATGTAAGTCTAGCAGGGTAATTCCCTTCACTAAAGGGCTTGAACTCATTAGCACAAATCGACCTTGAAGTATAGCCAGCAAGTAAGTGCAATGAAGGGATAATATATGAAGTTGCACCCAAAACGTGATAGGGCATAACAAAATGGGAAAATGGAAAATGCCTGGAACAGAGCACAGCAAGAAGGGAGAATAAAGACAACAGGTCACCAGATCGAATCCTTAAACGAACCCATTACAGCTAATATAATGGATGGAGAGTAGCAACATTTACATTTCATCATCAAAGCTTAATGAGGTTAGCAGTGTAGCTTTTACAACATTTGAGTTCTAGGTTCAAATCTCCCCAAAGACAACATCTGCAAGGAGTTTTTGTGTTCTCCCCTTGTTTGCTTAGGTGTCCCCCAATGCAACAGCAAATACTTGAAGTTATGTAAGTTGCAAGCTGAGGAGCTTCATAGTTTGGACATGTTTTTTCAGCACACCCCATAGATGCTCCACAAGGTTAAAATGGTTGTGCCATTTCCCAGTTTTAATTAGCTAAATTTTCAAGTTGCTATCAAATTACCCTCGTATTTTTTCTTGGCATCCTCAGTGACCCAAATCTACGCTAAGCCCAGTGTTCTATGACTCTTCCTCTTGCCAACTTAGGATCACGAATGCAGAAAAGTATATCTGTACTATAAGCTTCATGCCGAAAACTACAATTCAGGGATTACACACCAATGCCCAGTGCTATATAGCCCCACCGACAGTTCACATCCTGCAGTGTTCTCTTTCTCATACTCCAGCATATAAAGTCCTTTATTGGATTGCTCATGTACTAGCGATGTCATTCAATAAGAAAGGGGAGGAATGTCTGAGATAATTTCTCATCAACAGGGTGGTGATTTGGAGGCATTGTACTACATGACCTATTGATGAGACATCAGTTGAGTATTGTGCTAAAAGATAGAGATGGAGAGAGAAAGTATTTCAAGATTAGGAGGACAGCATAATACATCAGTTATAAAGTTGCCTAGCCTGCCTAATATGAGGAAGAAAGTTGTAATGGAGCAACCCCTTTAAGATATAAGGAATTTGGAGGTGTACTGTTAATCCAGGAACTTTTTTTTCAGCATGGCAGCGTTCATTATAATGAAGAAAAAGAAGGCCACTTCATATAGTGAATACCATTGTCATACAGGGGTGTACTTAATATGCAGCATTGTGTTACGTACTCCAGGTGATAAATGGAAAAGTCTCATCCATGTGGATGCCAAGATCTGAAGTGTCTTGCAAAATATTGACCTGAGCATCACACTAGCTCACCTTATTACCTTAGAGCAGTTTGGTGTCATTTATTCCCCAGGCAAGCAATGGACAAACCTGGCTGTCTAGCATCAATAATTATTCCAAGCCACATTCTTCCATTGTTCCATGATGCTTAGTTTTCGATTTTAAATATTTTTAGCTGGTTGCGCTTTGAAACCTTCTTAGAGGGAAATTGTCAAAGGATCAACCCTCCTAAGCTGCTCATGTAGGCATGTAGATCATAGGAAGGTGAATAAAATGATAACTTGATATCTGTAATCCGATGTCTTATTCCAGGGAAATCCAAGTTTTTCTTAATATGTAAATGATCTGAAAAGATCTATGGGCTCGACATAGATCTCCCTGAGAATCTGCCTCCAGAGCTTATTTGAAATTAAAGGGAGCATCACCAGTGTGAGACATGACTCACAGTCTGCTTTCCTGATCTACATGTCTCACACTGATAACACTCTCTTTTATTAAAAATAATCTCTGGAGGCAGATTATCATGCAGATCAGTGTCCTGCCAATAGATCTTAACAGCTCATTTACATATAAGAAAAACATGGATTTCTCTTAAAACATCAGATTACAGATTTCAAGGTATCCTTTTAGCAACTTTCTATGACCTGCATGCCCATATAGATGGTTTAGGAGGAGCGATCCTATGGATACATTCCTTTTTAAGATAAGTTCTAAGGAAAAATATTTACTTCTGCCTAGTTCAAGAGTGTTTGCTATGTATGAAGCTCCTAATTATATCGTCTTTGATTTACTGCTTTTAGACACATTGTTTCATTTTTCAACATGATATTAAACTGAAAAAGTGTTTTTGTCATCTAGAATTAACATTATTTTGTGAAATATTATTCCTGGCCAAAAAATAGAGAAGTTGGAACTCAGATTTTACTAACACTTTTGACCATACAACTAGGAATGAGTATTTACTCGATACTTATAAATAGAAAATTCTTCCGTATTCTTATTGCGTGAGTAGACTTCCAGTAAACGTCTCTGCATGGGCTGTCTTTCATCTTGGTTGAAACTTCATGTGTACATTTAGTGCAATGCCTTAAAATGTCTACTCCTCTTCGTGCTTCTTTCATCGACTCAAAGGCCAAGGATATTATGACTTCAGATTTCCTCTCTTAAGCTATTAGCAACGACATGATTCATGCACAAAAACAGTATTTTGGTAGAAAAACAGTGGAAACATGCAATTGTTTCAGAGGGATGTAAAGGACATTCTGTGTACTAGAGTTCGTAGTGCATGCTTGTAGATAGCAAAACACACATAGTTGACAAGTTTCACGTCATGTGGCTAGACAAAAAAACTAAAATCATTGCTATTTTAAGAGGTTTTGACATGAATATATCCAGTCAATGTTCAGTTTTATCCTCATTGTCATTGACTAATCTTTCTTTGAGTATTTACTTAACAAAATGTTAGCCCCAAACATCAGCTCGGGGCGATGTGCAGTCCTGCGCTGCAATAACAGGATCACTCAAGAAGTCACATTACAACAACAAGGATCATTCTAGTATGATATCTATAGAACTGACCTTACTGTATTAAACACAAAAATAATTACCTTGCGAGCTGTAGACATATTTGGCAGAATGAATTACTTCATGTCTATTGCTCGGAAATAAAAAGTTGTGATATGTAGACAAGTGTTCTAGTCATAAATTCCTAACTGGGATATTTGCTGGAATTGAACTTTGACGAATCCCAGCCGCTAGCTTTCAACAATGGCTTACAACGTATTTGTACAGTAACACGATATTATCAGCTCTGTAATGTATATTTCTGTGGGTGCTTTTTCTCCTAAACCCCAAATGGAAATTAATTTAGATTGAGCAGGAAATGCCTTTGAGGTGTGCAGATGAAATTGGTGATTAGTGTGCATTAGAAATGTATAATAATGTAAAATATATATCCTGTGCTAGAAGGGTAAATAGACACTATCAATCCATAAGTACCGTAACTATATGATGGGAAAATGCTGTTATTAGGCCATAATACACTAACTTATTACCCTTTTTTTCAAGAAACAAATTAAATAGAATGTTATTTAGACACTGCATGGTTCTGTTATTTGGGGTGATAATAGAAGTTATTACTCAAGACACAAAAAATACAAAATACTGGCACTGAACACTTATTAACCCCTCATTAATGAAGCACTTCCATCATAGTTTTTATCCTGTTAATATAGTCCAATCATCATATTATATAGCACTGTGTACTTACAATTGCTCATTTTGCCCTTCTACCCAGTTAATTGTTCTTTTTTCCATTAGGCCTATGACATCACATGTTTAAAAACTGACTAGCTGACACCTTCTAAAGCCCCCGTCACACTAAGTGAGGTCGCTAGCGAGATCGCTGCTGTGTCACAAGTTTTGTGATGCAACAGCGACCTCAGTAGCGATCTCGCTATGTTTGACACGTAGCAGCGACCAGGCCCCTGCTGTGAGATCGCTGGTCGTGTCGGAATGGCCTGGACCTTTTTTTGATCGTTGAGGTCCCGCTGACATCGCTGAATCAGTGTGTGTGACACGGATTCAGCGATGTCTTCACTGGTAACCAGGGTAAACATCGGGTTACTAAGCGCAGGGCTGCGCTTAGTAACCCGATGTTTACCCTGGTTATCATCGTAAATGTAAAAAAAAAAAACACTACATACTCACATTCCGGTGTCCGTCAGGTCCCTTGCCGTCTGCTTCCCGCACTGACTGACTGCCGGCCGTAAAGTGAAATCACAGCACAGCGGTGACGTCACCGCTCTGCTGTTAGGGCCGGCGCTCAGTCAGTGCAGGAAGCGGACGCCGGGGGACGCGAAGGTGAGTATGTACTGTTTGTTTTTTTACATTTTACACTGGTAACCAGGGTAAACATCGGGTTACTAAGCGCGGCCCTGCGCTTAGCAATCCAATGTTTACCCTGGTTACCTGGGGACCTCTGCATCGTTGGTCGCTGGAGAGCGGTCTGTGTGACAGCTCCCCAGTGACCACACAGCGACTAAACTGCGACGCTGCAGCGATCGGCATCGTTGTCTGTATCGCTGCAGCGTCGCGAAGTGTGACGGGGCCTTAAGATCTATGTAGGAGGAAGAAGTCTCTCGTCCCTGCATGAGTCATACCCCTCTTCAACTCCTGACCGAGCTGCTTCTCCCTCTGCCAGGGACTTTGCAGTGAGTAGAATTGTAGTTCTGATGACTCATGCAGGGAAAAGAGACTTCCTGTTTCTACACAGAGCTTAGAAGCAGTCGTATAGTCTGTTTTTAATCACATGATGTCATAGACCTAATGGAAAAGAGAGGAAATAACTGGGTAGAAAGGCAAAATGAGCAATTGTAAGTACACAGTGTATGTGATATGATGATTGTAATATGGTATGCGGATAAATATTTTCATGAGAGTGCTTCTTTAAAGAATGTATCAAACTAGAAGACATAAATGAAATGAATTTTCCCTTGTTATAATTTTTTTTGCATTTATTACTAGAATTTATTTTTATCATATTCAGGCTTGAAAATAAAAAATGACTGTCAAGAAAGACTTTCACAACCTTTACATATAAATCACGTACTTGAAGTCAAGAAAGACGTGGTTTCTCACATTTCTTACAATTTTAGTCTGACTATTAAATGTTTTTGAATATCTTCCAAATATTTGGCTTTCCCTGAAATGATGACACTGTCTGGTTACATTGAATAAAAACCACTTTGGATACGTGAAAGGAAATAGATTCCTTGTTAACATTAACTTCCTACAGTTTTAAAGACACAGGCTTGGTTGTTACTGATAATGAGACGACCATATTGCTCGTTGTTGGGTGCAGTTCAGCAGGCAACCCAATGATGGCGACCCTACTGTCAAGGTTCAGCAAACTCACTGAATCTTTAGGTCCTCATAATTCCAAAACTGTTGTCATCAATAGATTAAGATACAGTTACAGTTTATTAGCTTTTTAAAGAAATCATCAGTCAATATTGTGAAAAAATCTACATAATAATGTACTATATAAATAAAAGCATGTTCCCTTAGGAGCATTGTCAAATCTATACCAGCCTGTTTCATGTTGGAAAGTACAGTCTCCATATGCTGCTCACTGTGCTAATCATTGCTTTCATGAGTTCCTATTTTTTGGTGTGCCCAATAAAATAGAAATAGTTCCATAAAAGTGTCTGCCTCAATCTCCAACACTATTTCTAGTGTCAGATTTGAAATAAAGAAACCATTTTACTGTCTCCTTGGGATATGTTAATGTAATAGAAGGTAGATCTTTAATCAGAACCTTAAGCTTTAAGCTAAAGAAAAGAAACCACATGGCTGTCTATGGCCATTAAATGCAATAGACTCCCACTTTGACTTTGCTGTGGAAACGCAAGTATTTACAGATGTAGCAACCTATACCTTTTTTTTGCATTTTCATGAAGTTATAAAGCTTGTCATGACACCAATTCAATACAATGTGTACCATCCAGGAAAAAAAGTATATGTTACTGGTATACATTTAGTTTCTTACAGTATCTCAGGGAATAGTTTGTCTTTCTTTTACATGAAAGTCTATTAGTGACCAATGGTGATGTTACACACATGTCCTGGATATCCAAGGCTTCGCCCCCTTCTCCTAGGTCCGCTGCCCTCTGTTGTGCTCTATGCCTGGTTTTGCATGTTGCCTGGAGTGGATCCATGCCATCAACTGTCTAGACCAATTTAAGGTCACACAGGCACCTGTGTCTTTGGATTTAGTTTCTCGAACTCTATGTTTGGTGTGCTCTACCGTCTGTCCCTACTGTGTCTACTAGCTTCCATTCCTGCTGGGTTACACTTCATCCGCCTTGCTGCTCCTGAGATTCCTGAGTGTCCCAAGTCCTCACTGCCCACATGCCTCCCACCTTGCTGCACCAATATCTGGGGTCCGTATTACACTTGGACCTGGGGCTCAGAGGATCCACCTCACCTCGTGATTCTTGACAGGTGATTGATGAAAAGAAAATATCATAGATGAACTTTCTTTTACCTGTTTAACATTTCAGGATTAAAGTTTAGTTAATCTCTCAAAATTTGAATAGGACTTAATTCTATTTTCTGTCTTCTTTCTTCTTCCTTGTATCTTCCTTCCATCTACCTTCTAACTAGGTTTTCTATTGACTAGGCCCCACATTGTCACATTGCGTGTCATGGATGTATATTTTACCTCATGCAAAAAGTGGGGGTTATGAAGCATATCATTGACATTTGAAGCTCCATCTCAGAGTGCGGAGCATAGTATATGGAAGACCCAAGTGGAAGGAAGAAGGAAGATAGAGCTTTCTATCTGTTGCAATAAGACCAGCGAATCAGGCAAAGGGATGGGCAAGGAGAGGTGAGCAGAGGATATTTTTTAACACCTTCCTGGCCCTCTGTAATGTGGCAAAATAATGGCCAGCAAAAAAACAGATAGAAAAATAAATTGGTACTTATGTAAAATACAAGGTGGATTCTATTCACCTCAAATTGTTTTGCTCAACTCTAGTTAGGACATGACAGGATTAGAACCAAGTTGGGATCATGCCTGTACTAGGTCTCTGAATTTAGATTGTAAACCCAGTTAGATATAAAGACTAGTGATGAGTATACTCGTTACTCGAGATTTCTCGAGCACGCTCGGGTGTCCTCTGAGTATTTTTTAGTGATCGGAGATTTCATTTTTCTTGCCGCAGCTGAATGATTTACATCTGTTAGCCAGCATAAGTACATGTGGGGGTTGCCTGGTTGCTAGGGAATCCCCAGATGTAATCAAGCTGGCTAACAGATGTAAATCATTCAGCTGAGGCAATAAAAACTAAATCTCCGAGCACTAAAAAATACTCAAAGGACACCCGAGCGTGCTCGAGAAATCTCGAGTAATGAGTATATTCGCTCATCACTAGTCTTTATATCTAACTGGGTTTACAATCTAAATTCAGAGACCTAGTACAGGCATGATCCCAACTTGGTTCTAATCCTGTATATTCGTTCGTCACTAATAAAGACTGGTGTGTGTTGTTTATCTCACTACAACACGGCGATGTATGTTTGTGGTGTACATATAAGTAACAGTACGAAAAAAATTATCAAGTACATTCAGTGAGTCTGGATACACAGAATTTGATGTATGTAGCAGATTCATGTAATCACTGTATAGAATGGACAGGCTGGTGTAATCAAGGATAGAACTCCATAAATAAGGGTGATCCTCAAGATTTCAGCATTGCAAAACTGTGACAGGCAAAAGCATGATATTACTTCACCATTACTGTGGAATTTACAATGTAGGGTTTGTGTACTCTCCAAGGGCTGCAGGATTTGTTGATGAAGTGAGTGCTTTAGGGCATAGGTGAAGACCTTCAGTTAAGTAGGTTAAAAGGTTGATGGGAGAAACCTCTATATTCCGGCCTCAAGTCACAGAGCATTCATGGGAATCTTGTCTACAATGTAACTAGCCAAAGAAATCCATAAAACATTAGACACAGGGTTATGAATGAGTACATAAAGTCTGTCCTTGAATTTTGTAGAAGAACACATATTAATATTGTATGTTCCACATAGTTTGAAAGTCGTTTCTCAAGAATAATCATTTTATGTAAACCGTCACTGAAATGTTTACTAGGGAAGTCGTTTGCGTATGTGGCTCTGATCATGTTTTCAAATATGACTGATCTGATATAGTGGTTTGTCTGTAGTATGGTATCCGCTTGTTGATTTCTGCAAACAATTCCTATTTATACTTGAAATCTAGCTCTTGGGACACATGTCTCCCCTACTGCGGCTCTGCTCCATGGAAGAGATGTGTTTGTCTACCTGGGAGAATTCCATGGGGAGGAAGCTGCTGCCCAGATGACCGTACTTTGTCTACATAGAGTAAGCAAGGTTTTTTTGTTTTTTAATAAAAGGAACAAGAAAAACATTTTACAAGTAAACATAAAAATGCAAATATATTGCAGACCATGAGTTTCTTATAATGTTTGGTTACAGAAACTTTCTTTAGACATTGGTGGACTTCTGTGTTTTTAGTTGTCCTGGAATATAAATTATTTCCATTTTTTATGTAAAAAAATATTGATAACTGTACTTAGATTGCACTTACACGTCTTTGTGCCAATCAGACTCTCCATTCCGAGATTACTGAAAATGATAGGCTAGCGTGCTGGAAACCTGACATATTAAGTCTATTGGGTGCATTTACGTTTGTCATGTCTGATCCTGCATGTATTCTGTTTTTCTGCTACTGAAAAATTAAGAAATAAACAGCCAAAATTAGAATTGGTAATGCAGATGTGAACAAATGCTTACAATTCTCCAGCTCGGTCAAACACTGGTGTCATGATGAATCAATTAATGTATATTTTGGGTGTATAGTAGGTACATGGGATAATCTAAAAATCCTATATAAATTACTGTGTTTAGATCTGGGTCTTCAGCCTCAAAGCCACAAGGCAGCAACGCTAACTACTGACATGAAAATAGAGACCAAATGTCTTTATACGGAGCAATGTTACCATTCTGAGCACAAATCATGGACACATCATTTTTGTTCTTATTTTTACAAACTAACAACCCTGCTAGATAGCATAGTGATTCAGTGTACTATTGTCTTAAAAATACTGTGTTCCTATTTTTATTTATTTCACCAAGGAAGTGGTGTTATTAATGTGTATTCCCTGCCCCTAGTAAAATACTTATCAGCGGCTATCTTCAGGTCTTCCCGGCAATGCTCTGCTCCTGTTCTGCCATCTTGTGACTGCAGTTCTTGTCTGGCCAGAACTCAGAGGTACCAGTCACAAGCTCACAATGAAAGCTTATGAAGGCCTCGTTTTCAGTATCATAGACTTACAGTCCACCCAGTAAACACTAGAGCGATCCGGCAGGCCCCAACCACCAGAAAATGACCAGAACAGAAGAAGACAGTAACTGGTGAGTATATTATTAGGGGCAGTGAGCATGTAGTGGCAGGCTGCATTCACACAGCCATGTGCAATATTGGTGTGTCGCCTGATTTATTTATTGGACAGAACACAGACACATTGAGTATGTCCTATTCTGATACTTAAAATCACATCAGAATTGGACATGCTCTGAGTTTTACAGATCTCAATCTTGGATCGTCATTTTAAACATCTGAATAGATCCATTTTACTCAAGACATCCGTGTGCTGTCCAATAAAAAAATTGGACAGTTTTATTTGAATGCAGCCTTAAGGTACCAGTAGGTGCACATGATGTCATTGGCAGCCGCCAAGTTGTCCATAGTTGAAGGTGCCTCAGACGTTTTCTTGAGGGGGCTTCACCATCGGCTCTTCCATCGGTTTTGCAGATACACCACTCTGTACTGTTAATTATAGAGAGTGGGCGCCACAAGAAGAATAAGCATGTCAATTCTTTTAACCACTTTACTGTTTCTGAAGCAGCTAGATGAAGTGACATAAGACAGGACATGTACACAGCAATGTCCGTTTAACATTGCTGTGCACTATGTTCATTTTACAGAGCCCGATAAGAAAACACGCCATGTGCACATAGCCTTCGGTTTCTAGAATTGAATACAATAGCAAATGGCTGTTTTTTATCCTCTGAGATGACTGAATTAATGTGCTATTAGAACCTTATAATGTGGTTTTGTTATAATTGCTTTCTGCTGAAACTCAAATATCCTAAAGTATGAAGGTTTATAATATAACAGGATCATTCAATACATTAATAAACAGGTAACTCAGATCTGAGGAAAATGCTAAATAGTCCAGTTTTGTAGCATGCTGAATAGGCTCTTAAGAGGAATGGTATGTGCATAATAAATGGAAGAAGCACTGTGAGGAGGCATTAGAAACATTTTCTACCATTTGCATCTCCATTATAATGATTCTTTACTTCCTGAGACATTAGTTATTCTGAGTACCTGCTGTAAAGATACAAATGAGACAACATAAAACATGCACTGGGTTATCAATATTCTACTGTTTGGTATTTTACTATATATTATAATGTGCTTCCAATATAACTAATTAAGACATTTTTTCTATGCATGACGGAAGACAGTATATGTATGTATATTAGTAATGGATATCATGTAATATTAAAGGGAGTCTGTCAGCACAAAAGGCACTCCTCGGTGCACCCTTGGACCAGCCGAACAGTTCAATGTAGCTTTCCACATACTTGTTTGCCATCTATCTACTCCCTCCTCTTCCTTGATTGACAGCTTGGGCTTTACAGAGCCAAAGGAGAGTGGAGATAGAGGGAAAACAAGTAGGTGGGAGGGTTCACTGAATTGTTTGGCCATGCAAGGGTGCACCAAGCCGCTGTGTGTGGTTCGAGCAGGTATTTTAAGCTTTAAAAGATTGCAGTGAATGCAACATCATTCAATGTGTACTCAATGTACACATACAATCCATGATAAAACATTACATAATGTGTAGTCTGTGGTCACGCTACAAATATCTTAGGACTAGATATAATTTGACTGAAACAAAGTAATTCTTGGATTTTCTTTTCCAGCTTCTTGCAGAACGATGGCCCTTTGCTCAGTCACCCATAGGAACTTGTCTTTGCAAGCTGGTCCCATTCATACAGAAGGCTTCTGTTGGAATCACAGTGCTCAACCTGTGCGCTTTAAGTGTAGACAGGTACATTTACCATTTATTGCTCATAACTCAGAATGTTTCCTTCCGTTAGAGATTCCATTATAAAGTCTAAGACTAATGGGAAAGTTGTATTTGCCGCTAGAGAAACAACTGAACTAGGTTAACAGTCTAAAGACCATAGTTTTGGTAAAATTGATAGCAGAATCTTGGACTCCCTGTGGATCTCTATTAAATGGACTTTAGAGCAAGAATATATGTCATTCTTTAATGATAGGTGCTCGGATAGGATACCACTCCATATATTCAATTCACAAAAAATCCAGCACTCTTCAATGTGCAAGGAAGAAAATGTAGCTTTATTGAAACAGCAATCCAGATAAACATAAAATTTCAGTCTAACATTAAGACCTTCCTCAGATTGGAAAGCCATGATAAATGAGGAGTGGAGTAAGGCGCAAAATAGAAGCCCACATCACTAGGGCTACCTGTAACCCATTTTCTATTTTGTGCCTTACTTCATCCCTCATTAAGAGTGGCTATCCAATCTGGAATCTGCCTGAGGAAGGTCTTGATGTTACACCAAAATGTTACGTTTATCTAGATTGCTGTTCCAATAAAGGTACATTTTCTTCATTACACATTGGAGAGTGCTGGATTTTTTGTGTATTAAATTAGCTTTAGTTATGTACAAGATAATTATTAAATTATTACTTAGCTCTAAGCAAAGTAAGAAGTAGATGTTCTGATGGTAGAAGAAATTATCACAAAGGGTGGGAAATACGAATGAATAAGGGGAAGTTGTAACATTAATGTTCTATGATATCACTGAAGGAAACATTAGGCGATCTTGGTTTAGTTGCATCGCATCTTGCAACCTATACAAGAACAATATAGTTCTTACTTTTGGACCTGTATAGAGGGAACTTCTAATTACGCGGTCTATACAGTTATTCCCTTGTCTGACTTTCCTCTCAAGATTTCTTTCCACAATCAGGAAGCCTAAACTCCTGCTCCTTTTTGAAGTGGCAGTATCTTCAAAGTGTAGGTTCCCCTCTCGTTCAGTATTGGCAGAACATTGGCTGGGATGTCAAAAGGTCTTTGTATTGGCTTAGAGAATTCTGGGTAGTTCTCCACAAATTTTTGACAGATGGCCATTTACACCAGATGCAAGATGATAACAGCATGATGCTTTACTTAACCATAATGTGTTATTCCTTATTATTTTTTCTGAAGAGGATTCATGATGGCTTTTTACAGGGGTTTCAATAGAACAAGTTTTACCAGAACATTTCCGACCATCTGTTAGCACTCAGACAACAACATTTAACATGACTTTCAAGAGTGAATAAACATGAGTGGAGATGATCTGGCAGTGAGACGTGCATAATGGCAATGAGCAGAAATAACTAGTGCCAATCTTTTAGATATTTTTTTATTTTGGATTGAACTTAATTAAATTACATTTACCGGTACATGAATCAATCAATGCATATTGTAAATGCGGAAACAAAATATAATTATGTTCTATAATCTGTGCATGCCTGGAGCTATGACCACCTAAAGGCTTTTCATTTATTCTAGCAGTATATTTTGTAATTTCCTCAGTATAATCGGTTCACAGTATGTGAATAATCCTAACATCTGTGCAAACAGTTAAACTGATAAAAATCAGACTTTAACCACATGTACTGCATGCATAATATAGGAAAATGTGATAATAGCTCAAGCAACTTTGTTGATTTGATTAGAGAAGGACAGTCAAGGATAACAAATTTTAATGGCTTTTTATTCACTATTTTAAATATTCCCAAAAAAAGACTGATAATCTGCCATCAATCAAAATCCAATGGTACTGAATTACAAGTAAAAGCATGCCGCCAAAGCTTCACAGAAATATGTCAAGCCACTGAACCCTCTTGCCTGAATGCTTCCCTCAGTAACAAAAGTGTGAGATCTTTATTAGCACATAACTTATCAAGTATTTTAAAGGGAAAACACTTTTGCAACCATTTCTCCATAGCGTTCTGATGCATCTAAAAAAAGTCATAAGAAAAAAATTCAGCCATTTGGTTTCTATAACTCCTATGTGTCTTCATGGTAGCAAAAAAAACAAACAATCTGTGGTCCACTAATTCTTGTTAATCTACCAAATGTAACAGAGAGGAACAGTTGAAAGATAAAATGATGAGACTACACAAGATCATTTGTAGGTCTGTTACCAAAGTGACAGTCATCTTGATAATCTTCCTACCTCTGGTTGGGGAGAAAAAGCTAGCAACATGTATTTATAGAATAACACATGCGATTAACGTGATCTTTACAATGATACAAATCAAATAATTACTCAATTATTTATCACTACAAATTGATAATGAGCACTATTCACCAAACTTGGCATGTTGAACTGGAAACCTAATATATTAGTGGTTACAGAGCGCAATAAAACATTTTTTGTGTGTTTTTTTTTGCCTGTCCATGGCAGAGATGTTGGCAATCAAAATATATGGCACCTAATGAATTAAATTGTGCTAATTTCAAGTAGTTGTTATCAAATAGTTTTCACTGTGGGCATGTACTTCACCCTGTATGACGCTGACCAATCATAAGCAGGCAGTAACAGACTGGAGAAAGACCATAATGTATAGCAGGTTTCTCAGTGTGTGAGATGTAATGAGACAGCTCTGATCTCCTGGTCTGACCTCCTCAATGATTAGAAAGTGCTGGAGAGTAGAGCACATATGACTAACACCTTTCAAATATGGTCAATTAGCAGAGCAGGCTGTCAATTTATATCTCAGAGAGTAGCCAGCTATGCTCTTACTGCAGTCTGTTTCCAACTTGCTGTGAGTACAATAATATTGACGCCTGTGAACTCATCTCTAGACAGACATGGTTAGGGGAGGAGCAGTACAGCAGAAGTGATAGTGCTATGAGAGGAAGGGTGTTGATGGAAGGATTTGAAATGTGACAGGGATAAATTCAAGAACCTTATCTAAAACATCTTAGTCATCTGTACTCAACTCACAGCACTTTCTAGTTATGCAAGAGGTTAGACCAGGAGTTCAGGGTTGTATCATGACATCTCACACACTGAGAAACTTATTATAAGTAGAGATGGGCGAACCTGAACAGTAAAGTTCAGCGTCCGTACCGAACACGTACTATTAGGGCATGTACACTGAACATGGACTTCACCTGGAAGTCCATGTTACTGTTCAGGTTCGGCCCCCAGAACACCAGATGTTTGTAAAGCTGTCATGCACATGGCAAACACCGCTTCTGATCTGCGGCAAAATTATCAGCACCAGTCAGACAGCTGTGATTCCCATGCTGTCAAATGAAAGCATGAGCCCGCATCTGTGATTGAAGGTATTTACCTCCAGTCACTGGTGTTGGCTGATGGGACTACTGCTCCCATCAGCCGATGACTGCTGCCGCTAAAACCATTGACTTCCCCTGTATTTTTGATAACCAGCCAAGCAAAACCCTTAACTGTCAACTTCAGCAAGGCTGTTATGATCCCAATGGCAGAGGATCTCTGATATTCCGGCAAGATAGCAAAAATATAAATACTGCTCTAGGGAGGTGGAAACTGGGCTAACCGCATACCTGATCCTGACACGAACAACTAAAAGTAGCCGGTGAACGTGCCTACATTGGTTCTAGACGTCTCGAGCCAGCCGGAGAACTGACTACCCCTAGAGGGAAAAAATAAGACCTCGCTTGCCTCCAGAGAAATTGAACCCCAAAGATATAGAAAGCCCCCAACAAATAATAACGGTGAGGCAAGAGGAAAACACAAACGTAGAGATGAACTAGATTCAGCAAAGTGAGGCCCAATAGTCTAGATAGCAGAAAATAGATAGTGGACTATGCGGTTAGCAGAAAACCCTACAAAACATCCACGCTGAACATTCAAGAACCCCCACACCGACTGACGGTGTGGAGGGAGAATATCAGCCCCCTAGAGCTTCCAGCGAGTCAAAAAATCAAATGTAAAGCAAGCTGGACAAAAACAATGAATAATGCAAACGATCCAAATTGTACAAAACAGACTTAGCTTTTCTTGCATGAGGCAGACTGAAAGGAATCCGGAGGAGACCAAATAGGTCTGGATACAACGATGCCAGGCAAGAGACTGAGTCCAGAGGAGACTCAAATAGGAAACACCCGCTGCTTAACGACACAGCTGGAGCTCAGGCCTGCAACAAGACATACCAAACCCAATACCGTTAGTGACCACCAGAGGGAGCCCAGAAACATAGTTCACAACAGTACCCCCCCCTTGAGGAGGGGTCACCGAACCCTCACCAAGACCCCCAGGGCGATCAGGATGAGCAGTGTGAAAGGCATGAACCAAATCAGCCGCATGAACATCAGAGGCGACAACCCAGGAATTATCCTCCTGACCATAGCCTTTCCACTTGACTAAATACTGGAGTTTCCGTCTAGAGATACGAGAATCCAGAATCTTCTCCACCACGTACTCCAACTCGCCCTCAACCAAAACCGGGGCAGGAGGCTCAACAGCAGGAACCATAGGCACCACGTACCGCCGCAACAAGGACCTATGGAACACATTATGAATAGCAAAAGACGCTGGAAGGTCCAAGCGAAAAGACACCGGGTTAAGGATTTCCAAAATCTTATAAGGACCGATAAAGCGAGGCTTGAACTTAGGAGAGGAGACTTTCAAAGGAACATGCCGAGAAGACAACCAAACCAAATCCCCAACACGAAGTCGGGGACCCACACTGCGGCGGCAGTTGGCAAACCGCTGGGCCTTGTCTTGTGACAATTTCAAATTGTCCACCACATGGTTCCAAATCCGCTGCAACCTATCCACCACAGAATCAACCCCAGGACAGTCAGAAGGTTCAACCTGACCCGAGGAGAAACGAGGATGAAAACCAGAGTTGCAGAAAAAGGGTGAAACCAAGGTGGCAGAACTAGCCCGATTATTAAGGGCAAACTCGGCCAGTGGCAAAAAGGTAACCCAGTCGTCCTGATCAGCAGAAACAAAACATCTCAAATAAGTCTCTAACGTCTGATTAGTTCGCTCGGTCTGGCCATTAGTCTGAGGATGAAAAGCCGACGAAAAAGACAAATCAATACCCATCTTAGCACAAAAGGATCGCCAGAATCTGGACACAAACTGGGATCCTCTGTCAGATACAATATTCTCAGGGATGCCATGCAAACGAACCACATTCTGAAAGAACAAAGGAACCAAATCAGAGGAGGAAGGCAACTTAGGCAAGGGCACCAAATGGACCATTTTAGAAAAACGATCGCACACCACCCAGATGACAGACATCTTCCGAGACACCGGAAGATCCGAAATGAAATCCATGGAAATGTGCGTCCAAGGCCTCTTTGGGATAGGCAAGGGCAAAAGCAACCCGCTGGCACGAGAACAGCAAGGCTTAGCCCGAGCACAAATCCCACAGGACTGCACAAAAGAACGCACATCCCGTGACAAGGAAGGCCACCAAAAGGACCTGGCCACCAAATCTCTGGTACCGAAAATCCCAGGATGTCCCGCCAACACCGAAGAATGAACCTCAGAAATAACTCTGTTGGTCCATCCATCAGGGACAAACAATCTCTCTGGTAAAAAACGATCAGGCCTATCAGCCTGAAATTTTTGCAGCCCTTGTCGCAAATCTGGGGAAATGGCAGACAAAATTACTCCCTCTCTGAGAATACCAGCCGGCTCAGAGACTCCCGGAGAATCAGGCACAAAACTCCTAGAAAGTGCATCAGCCTTCACGTTCTTCGAACCAGGCAGGTACGAGACCACAAAGTCAAAACGAGAGAAAAACAACGACCAACGGGCCTGTCTAGGATTCAGGCGCTTGGCAGACTCGAGGTAAATCAGATTTTTATGATCAGTCAAGACCCCCACACGATGTCTAGCTCCCTCGAGCCAATGTTGCCACTCCTCAAATGCCCACTTCATGGCCAACAACTCCCGATTACCAACATCGTAGTTCCGCTCAGCAGGCGAAAATTTCCTTGAAAAGAAGGCGCATGGCTTCATCACGGAGCCATCAGAACTTTTTTGCGACAAAACAGCCCCTGCACCAATTTCAGAAGCATCAACTTCAACCTGGAAGGGAAGAGAGACATCCGGCTGGCACAAGACTGGCGCTGAAGTAAACCGACGCTTCAGCTCCCGAAAGGCCTCCACGGCCGCAGGAGACCAATTCGCAACATCAGAACCCTTCTTGGTCATATCCGTCAAAGGTTTAACCACGCTGGAGAAATTAGCGATAAAACGACGGTAAAAATTAGCAAAGCCCAAGAACTTCTGCAGGCTCTTAACAGACGTGGGCTGAGTCCAGTCATGAATGGCACGGACCTTAACTGGGTTCATCTCCACAGTAGAAGGGGAAAAAATAAAACCCAAAAAAGAAACGTTCTGTACCCCAAAGATACATTTTGAGCCCTTCACAAATAGAGCATTCTCCCGCAAAACCTGAAACACCATCCTGACCTGGTTCACATGGGACTCCCAATCATCAGAAAAAAACAAAATATCATCCAGATAAATAATCATAAATTTATCCAGATATTTCCGGAAGATGTCATGCATGAAGGACTGAAACACAGAAGGAGCATTAGATAATCCGAAAGGCATCACCAGGTACTCAAAATGACCCTCAGGCGTATTAAATGCCGTTTTCCATTCATCTCCCTGCTTTATGCGCACAAGGTTATACGCACCACGAAGATCTATCTTGGTGAACCAACTGGATCCCTTAATCCGAGCAAACAAATCAGACAACAATGGCAAAGGATACTGAAATTTAACAGTGATCTTATTCAGAAGACGATAATCAATACAAGGTCTCAGAGGCCCGTCTTTCTTGCCCACAAAAAAGAATCCTGCACCAAGAGGGGACGAGGATGGGCGAATATGTCCCTTCTCCAAAGACTCCTTTATATAACTCCGCATCGCGGCATGCTCTGGCACAGATAAATTAAAGAGTCGTCCCTTAGGAAACTTACTACCAGGAATCAAATCTATAGCACAATCACAGTCCCTATGAGGAGGAAGGGCACTGGACCTGGCCTCATTAAATACATCCTGAAAGTCTGACAAAAACTCAGGGATCTCAGAAGGAGTAGAAGAAGCAATAGACACCAATGGAGAATCGCCATGAATCCCCTGACACCCCCAACTAGACACAGTCATAGCTTTCCAATCTAAAACTGGATTATGGGCCTGTAACCATGGCAGACCCAAAACGACAACATCATGCATTTTATGCAGTACCAAAAAATGAATCACCTCCTGATGTACAGGAGTCATGCACATGGTCACCTGCGTCCAATACTGAGGTTTATTCTCTGCCAATTCCTCTAAGAGGAATAGGATTTTCCAAAGGCTCCAGGACAAAACTGCAGCGCTTGGCAAACGACAAATCCATCAGACTTAAAGCAGCACCAGAATCCACAAAAGCCATAACTGAGTAAGAAGATAATGAACAAATTAAAGTCACAGACAAAATAAACTTAGGCTGAAAAGTACCAATGGCGACAGGATTAACTTTTTTCTTTAAATGTTTAGAGCATGCTGAGATAACATGTGTTGAATCACCACAGTAGAAACACAACCCATTTTGACGTCTATGATTTTGTCGCTCGGCTCTGGTCAGAATTCTGTCACATTGCATAGAATCAGGTGACCGTTCAGACAGCACCGCCAAAGGATTATCAGATTTGCGCTCCTGCAAACGTCGATCAATTTGAATGGCTAGAGCCATTGAATCATTTAGACCTGTAGGGATAGGAAACCCCACCATCACATCTTTAATGGCTTCAGAAACACCATTTCTGAAATTTGCGGCCAGTGCACACTCATTCCATTGAGTAAGCACGGACCATTTCCGAAATTTTTGGCAATATACCTCAGCTTCGTCCTGACCCTGAGAGATAAACAGCAACATTTTTTCAGCCTGATTTTCAAGATTAGGCTCCTCATAAAGCAAACCAAGTGCCAGAAAAAACGCATCAATATTCACCAATGCAGGATCTCCTGGCGCCAGAGAGAAGGCCCAATCCTGAGGGTCGCCGCGCAAGAAGGAAATAACAATCTTAACTTGCTGAGCGGAATCACCAGAGGAACGAGGTTTCAGAGACAGAAACAATTTACAATTATTCCTAAAATTCAGGAATTTAGATCTATCTCCAAAAAACGGCTCAGGAATAGGTATTTTTGGTTCAGACATAGGGCTATGGATAACAAAATCCTGAATGCTTTGCACCCTAGCACCAAGCTGATCCACACTAGAAGTCAAAGTCTGGACATTCATATCTGCAGCAGAGTTTCAGCCACTCAGAGAAAAAGGGGATGGAAGAAGCTAGGCAAACTGCAGCAAAAAAAAAACAAAAAAAACCTCAGAACTTCTTTTTAATCCCGCTTCTGCGATGCATTAAACATTTTCTTTTGGGCCTGGCATTCTGTTATGATCCCAATGGCAGAGGATCTCTGCTATTCCGGCAAGATAGCAAAAATATAAATACTGCTCTAGGGAGGTGGAAACTGGGCTAACCGCATACCTGATCCTGACACAAACAACTAAAAGTAGCCGGTGAACGTGCCTACGTTGGTTCTAGATGTCTCGAGCCAGCCGGAGAACTGACTACCCCTAGAGGGAAAAAATAAGACCTCGCTTGCCTCCAGAGAAATTGAACCCCAAAGATATAGAAAGCCCCCAACAAATAATAACGGTGAGGCAAGAGGAAAACACAAACGAAGAGATGAACTAGATTCAGCAAAGTGAGGCCCAATAGTCTAGATAGCAGAAAATAGATAGTGGACTATGCGGTTAGCAGAAAACCCTACAAAACATCCACGCTGAACATTCAAGAACCCCCACACCGACTGACGGTGTGGAGGGAGAATATCAGCCCCCTAGAGCTTCCAGCGAGTCAAAAATCAAATGTAAAGCAAGCTGGACAAAAACACTGAATAATGCAAACGATCCAAATTGTACAAAACAGACTTAGCTTTTCTTGCATGAGGCAGACTGAAAGGAATCCGGAGGAGACCAAATAGGTCTGGATACAACGATGCCAGGCAAGAGACTGAGTCCAGAGGAGACTCAAATAGGAAACACCCGCTGCTTAACGACACAGCTGGAGCTCAGGCCTGCAACAAGACATACCTAACACAATACCGTTAGTGACCACCAGAGGGAGCCCAGAAACATAGTTCACAACACAAGGCTGTTTATCAAAACTAGAGGGGTCCCCACTCCTTTTTTAATTATTTAAGAGTAAATTAAAAACAGCGTGGGGTCCCCCCCATTTTTGACAACTTGCCAAGCTAAAGCAGACAGCTGGGGGCTGGTATATTCAGGCTGGTAAGGCACCGTGGATATTGGTCCCCAGCCTAAAAATAGCAGCCCACAGTCACCCAGAAAAGGGGCATCTAATTTTGGCGCTTTGCCCGGCTCTTCCCTCTTGCCCTGTAGTGGTGGCAAGGGGAGTTCATATTTATTGGATTGATGTCACCTTTGTATTGTCAGGTGACATCAAGCCCACAGATTAGTAATGGAGAGGCATCTATAGCATGCCTATCCATTACTAATCCTATAGCTATATTATAAGTAAACACACAGCCAGAATAAAGTACTTTATTTGAAATAAAACAAAACACACTTTTACTTTTTTATTTAAAAATAACAAACAGTTGTAATCGCCTAATGCCCATTCCATTAAATCCCTCGTCTTCTGTAATAAAACAAAAATGAAAAAAACAACATCCCTCACCTGTCCGTCATTCTGCCCCATGCCATAATCCATGTCTTGGGGATAAACAGTTTTCCACCTGAATGGTGCCAAGATGCAACTGTCCAGGCTGAGAACCACTGGAAAATGCTGCTGCGAGCACAGCATCAGTGACTAGTGGTGATGTCATCAAGGTTACCGCCGGTCACTGAGACTGTGTTCCCAGCTGGGCCAATAAACTTTGGTTACCTCGGTGAAATCACAGCCTGCAGAGTGAGAAAAAGTCTCACAGTACAGAGGCGAGTTCACTGCAGATCAAATTCACCACAGTGAATTTCTCCCGGTGAAGTGCCGTGAGCTCACCTCTTCGCCATGAGACTTTTTCTCACTATGCTAGTGGAGATCTCACCAAGGTCACCGCAGTTTATTGGCTGTATGACAGTGTGGCAAATACTGGATGTTCAGGCCCTCCATTCAAGTGAATGGGGGTCTGGGTTTCGGTTCGGGTACTCTTCTGGTACCCGAACCCAAACTTTTTGTAACTGTTCGGCAGCATACGCCGGACCCCAACATGGTGTCCACCCATCCCTAATTATAAGCTATGGAGAGGGTGTGTTCTTTCCTTTGAGTGTTGCTGCCTACTTATCGTTGGGCTATGTCATACAGGGAGAAGATGTACATGCCCCTAGTGAAAACTATCTGAATGCCCAGTTTGACTTGACAAAAGTTAACTTTTTAGGTGCCAAATATAAGGAAAGATAAATAAGAGGCAAAATTTAAAAAATAAAAAAAACATTTTATTCTGCTTCTGAAGCCAGTATTACATCTTTGTGTCCAGTTCAACATGAAAAATTTGGTGGAATTTCATCTATAATAACAACAAGAAACTCCATTTTAAATTCTAAGTTTTATTTTTTTTAAAAATAGCATTTACTTGTGATGAAGTATTCATCTATATTACAAAAAATATGTACAGCTAAAAGCAGTATTTTATATCAAGCAGTGGTAGTTTTTTGAGATTTCTAAATAGGTAAAGGTTGTAAAGGTAAATACTGAATTATAGCCAATTACATCTAATCACTGAATATAAGGCTACAGAGAAGTTTAGCACAAATTCCCAAAAATATTCTAGCTCTAAATGATTTCTCCCAGAATGTCTTCCTGGCTGCTAAGAAATTAAGATATTCCTGTACAATATTGTCTTCTCAAGAAACACATTAGTACAAATGGCACTGACTTCCCTATCCTATAATGCCAAGAGCATATTATTGTACACTAAATGTAAATAGTGTAAATGTTCCCATCTGATACATTTGTTGAGAATTTCAAAAGTTTAATGTCCTAAACCGGTAACCACAGTTCTTGGACACTAATAAAAACCAGACAGCAAAATACATGAATCCAACAACACTTCTGTGATCTTCCTCTGCTTACACTGCAACGCAGACATCTGCATGGAGAATGTGTATGATTGCTGTTAATAAAAACAGCCAGATGTGGATCAGCACCAGACAGAACATCCTACACAGCTACCAGTGACCTCACTTCTCCGAAAAATCAACTAGTAAATTACCATCAAAGCCAATGGCATAATCTTCAGTAATCTCCAGTAATGCAAAGCAGCAGGTACACATCTACAAGAATTAACTAGTGTTTTACCATACAATATTTAACCTTTACCATTCTTACAAATAGTTAACAAGAAAACATCTGAGGATCATAAGTAAAACTAAATATGTTTAATAAAAATTGTATCAGATTAGACTCTTTACTCATTGATTGAGGCTTGCTACAGAAATAATGTGAAACTTAGAGGGAACCTGTCACCTCAGAAAACACTATTTAACTGCTGATACAAGTTAAATAGCATTACAATTTTGCCTGGTCATTCTGAATTTAACTTATTTCCTTCTGGGAGCCGCCGGCTTTCAGTCATAGAGGAATACATGGAGTGGAGTGGCTACAGTGACTGCTCACTCAGCTGTGAGTGGTGACTGCAAACACATCCCGGCTCTCTGACTGACAGCTCGCTCTGCACAGAGGGACTACAGAGTGAGCTGACAATCAATGTGCATTTTCTCTCAGTAGCCACACTTTCAGTAAAGTGGACGGACAACATTGTAATGCTATTTACCTGCAGATAAGTGGTCCAAATCGATAAGTTTGCAGTCACTCTGTGTGACTACAGACTTATGAATCCCCACAGCGCACGCACCAGTTTCTGAGCCGGGACCTGAAGGTATGCATGCGTTATACATACCCCCGGCCAGAGCCCATCCAGTGGGTGCAGCCTTGCTCCATACACTTGTATAGAGCAAGGCTGCTCCCTCTAGTCAGCCACGCGAACTGGACGGCCACATCTCTAGTCAGGACACGACCCCACTCTATACAAATATATGGAGCAAGGCTGTGACCACTGGATGGGCTCTGGCTGGGGGTATGTATAACTCATACATAGCCTCCTGTCCAGCTCAGAAACCGGTGAATCCCCTCAGTATACAGTGCGTGTGCTGGGGGTGATTCATAAGTCTGCAGTCACACAGAGTGACTGCAGACTTATCGATTTGGACCAGAGAACCCCTTTAACTCTACATCTGCAGGTACGTAGCATTTTCCAAGGTGACAGGTACTCTTTAAATCAGAGATTGATATATAGTTCTGTGGAACAAAGCAGCATAGTTTGAAACATATTGATTGGCTTCTCTGGTCTAGGAGACTAGTGGGTGGTGTGATTCCATGACTGACAGTCTTCCATGTTTGAGTGCGCATGTAGACATAGCTATCAATTGAGTAAGACCACCCACTGGACTTCTGACCCCAGAATAAGCAGAGGTTTAGGATAAATCAAAAGTTATACTGAATAACCTTTTATTATTGAGTATTATTTTGTTTTAAATGACATAAACACACAGCTACACAAAGAATTTATGGTTTGCAACTTAAAATCAATTAACACTAGTACTTACAGCTTGGCTTAGATCATAGAATGTAGAATTCTACCTTTTACAAATCTAGCTAGTAGATTAGATAGACATTGGACCATCAACTGGCTTCAGGGGGATGAAAAGTCATAGCAGTAAAAAAGCTAGCAGAATTGTGAATACAGCACTGGATGAGCATCAGTAAATAACAAGTAATATATTCATAAGAAATATTACACATTTTATGCAGACATAAGCTATCGAAACATTAATCTATCCATTAATCAGACTTACGGTAATATTTTTTTTTGGAGACTTTATTTCCCATCTCTTCTCCTTTATTAAAGGTATATTGCTTGATGTTAACCTCTTACTGTATGTTTTATTGTTGTGTGTATATGTTTATAACCATTAAAGGAGTGATATAAATGTGATGGTAATCTTAAGAGCAATGCTAGCTATATATATATATATATATATATATATATATATATATATATATATATATATATATATATATATATAAAATTATGTACATTGTAACGTGAAAGAATAATAAGTTTGATTAAAAACACAATTGGGACCTTTGGAAACTCCCTGAACATGTCTCATACTGATAAACTACCGGTGTATATCATATTTCATATATTTTCACTTATTTAGGTATAGGGCAGTAGCATCCTGGAGCCGGGTTCAAGGAAATGGAATCCCTCTTATCACAGCTATTGAAATTGTCTCCATCTGGGTTCTCTCGTTTGTCCTCGCAATCCCTGAGGCTATTGGATTTGTCATGATACAGTTTGACTACAGAGGAGAACAGATTAGTACTTGCATGTTCCATGCTACATCCCCATTTATGGAGGTATGTGTGTATACTATATATGATGTTCTTGTTTATGTGTTCATATTGATCTTCTCTGAGGGCAATGCCATGAGCCCAGACCCTGTAGGGTGGCAAAAGAAATGGCTATGGGTCTGTATTACGTGTATCACTGGTGTTTTCATGAGGAAAAATATTCTTCCTTAGGAGCAATGCATACCTTCATAATATGACATGTAATCCTGAATGCTACTTTTTTTCCCACTTATTTGCATGGAGTCCTTGAAAAAAAACCTCCATGTGCCACTATATAAAATCAGAGGCACACAGACGTAAAGTATTAACTAAAATATTTTGTCAAAAAAACAATATTTTCCATTCATCTGGTCTCGGCATAATGTTAGATGGTTGTCTGGCATTATGTAGAGATGAGTGAATTTGCTCAGGTTCCCTCAAGCTATAGCGCTTGCCGAATAAGCTGCAGAGGGAACCCGGCTTCCTGGATTAGCTGTTCGGCTCTGCAGCTGCATGTGTGGCGCCTGTTTGTTGGGCTCTCCATGCATGTGTCATGACTATCACACAGCCGCCACACATCAGCTGGTTATCAGGAGCGATCCAGGAAGCCAGGTTTCCTCTGCAGCTTATTCGGCAAGCGTCATAGCTTGCCGAATAAGAGGGAACCCGAGCAAATTGGCTCATGTCTAGTATTATGCACCTGTTATTGCCATTGAATAGGGCATGCGCACAATACCCACCGGCACTGCATGCACCTTGGAGGCACCAGCTGATGGAATGTCATCATTGCCGCTCACCTCCTGATTCAGAAGTGGACAGCATCTAGCAACCCTTTAAGGAAATTCACAATGTCCAAACATTCATTGTCAGAGTTGATGTACATATGCAACGGTCATCATACTCCAGACACTATGTTATGTCAATGTAACAAATTAAGCCAATGTGATCTGAGGTTTTGGTGTTGAATCATGAATCAAAAGAGATTCCCACAGAATTATTTTGATAAAATTGCATGTCAACAATACAAACGTAATGACATGTCAATCCAGTATGGATGTTCTGTATACTGTAAATGTGCGGCACGTCCTTGAAAGTATCCAGCGACGTCCCGCTGCCTACATTAATGTAGCTAACAATATCACAGAATGGTCTTTTAAGTTCCACATTAAAAAAAGAAGTACAGGCTTAGGGTGCGAAATTAGGAGAGCGCACTTCACACATTGTGGATGACAATAGTACTAATTTGTAATGATTTATTAGAAACATGAAAGGCAGTTTATACTCTATTATAAAGATGAAAGACCTGGAAGGACAAAGCGGTAACTCATCAAAGTTTACTTTGAAATTTTAATAATAGATCTCCTAGTTTACTGCATTTCAACACCCATTGTAAAATATGAATAATATATCATTATATTTTGTATTGTGTACAGTATATTGTTATCAGGGAATATATCACATTGTGATTAAAGGTGCAGTGAAATGAGATATACTAGTTAATATATAGTCTTAAATCCATATATTAAATGAAATCACTGTATTCCTGAGTCAAAATGTACTTCAACTGTAAGCAGTCTGAGCATATGGCCAGTATATTAATTTGTGCAAAGAACTATGAAAGAGAATGCTTCAGTCTATAATACAGTGCTTCTTCAGCAAAAGCATGTAGATGTGAGGTCTTCATCACCACCAGTGGTTGAGGTCTTTGATAAACCTAAAAATATTGTTCAGTTTATCCTCCATTGTGTCCTCCTGAACCCAGCATAATGATATGTTACTAGAAAAAAGATTGTAGCCACCGAAGGTAGTTTATGATGACTTCTGTAAAAACCACCTCTCCACTTAGCGCTTTGACGACACTTTATCAACAACTGTAGGGTACCTCCTTGGTGAGCCCCACCTCACAGTATGAGACTGTGTAGTAGGGCGTGGATGGTTTATGGAAGCTGAAATAAATGTTAATCAATTGACAGAGATTATAAGTCTCCAGTAAGTGAAGGCTTATAGACTCTACTGACAGAGACCAAAACATTAGAGGGAAGGTGTGTACAGATAAAACAAATGAAGGTATCCAGCCATTTGGATATAAAATTTCACCAATTTATTAGTTCATTGGTGAAGTTCCAGGTACTTTAACAATATGGCACCAAGGCGAAAACCAACATTTTTTTGACATAAAACAATCATGGTCAGTTCTATATCCGAAAACTGTTTATGCTTTGATGCAATATTTTTAATGCACCTGGAACCCTTTAAGGTTGTACTAATAAATTAGTGAAGTTTTATATCCAAATGGCAGGATACATTTGATTGCTTTGTCTGCATCTCAAGCCAAGCAGGAGTTTTTACTTTCCAGTCCACGGATCTTCACAGCCAATCTGATGAACCTTGTACTTTGTGCTTAAGATGTGTGCATATCCTGCTTTATATACACCTTCAGCAATTTACTTCAACTGTCACTAATTCACACCCTAAAGGTACCTTCACACTAAACGACGCTGCAGCGATATCGACAACGATGCCGATCCCTGCAACGTCGCTGTTTGGTCGCTGGAGAGCTGTCACACAGACAGCTCTCCAGCGACCAACGATGCCGAGGTCCCCGGGTAACCAGGGTAAACATCGGGTTACTAAGCGCAGGGCCACGCTTAGTAACCCGATGTTTACCCTGGTTACCATTGTAAATGTAAAAAAAACAAACAGTACATACTCACCTTCTGCTGTCTGTCACAAGTCCCCCGCCGTCCGCTTCCTGCATTGACTGTGAGTGCCGGCCGTAAGGCACAGCACAGCGGTGATGTCACCGCTGTGCTCTGCTTTTACTTTACGGCCGGCACTCACAGTCAGTGCGGGAAGGAGACGGCAAGGGACGTGTGACAGACAGCAGAAGGTGAGTATGTACTGTTTGTTTTTTTTACATTTACAATGGTAACCAGGGTAAACATCGGGTTACTAAGCGCGGCCCTGCGCTTAGTAACCCGATATTTACCCTGGTTACCACTGTAAAACATCGCTGGCATCGTTGCTTTGGCTGTCAAAAACGACGATACACGCTGATCTGACGACCAAATAAAGTTCTGAACTTTCAGCAACGACGAGCGATATCACAGCAGGATCCAGATCGCTGCTGCGGGTCAAACACAACGATATCGCTATCCAGGACGCTGCAACGTCACGGATCGCTATCGCTATCAATGCAAAGTCGTTTAGTGTGAAGGTACCTTAAGGCTTCGTTCAGATGTCCAAGTTTCACACACCTATTCTCTCCATATTTTTTTCATGGATAGTATCCATTATAATAAATGGAGCTGTTCATATGTCCATGTTTTCGGGTGGACCGTTTGCAAAAAAATAACGGAGACATGTCCGTTTTTAAATTGAGTTATGGATCAAAATTACAAAAATAAAATGATCGGTCCATGAAAAATCATTGACAGCACACATTGTAATCTCTGTGCAATCATTGTGATGTCTGTGATTATTAGTGATGAGTGAGTGTGCTTGTTACTCGAGTTTTCCGAGCATGCTCGGGTGTTCTCTGAGTATTTCGGCGTACTCGTATATTATGTTTGTGTCTCCGCAGCTGCATAATTTGTGACTGCTAGACAGCCTGAATACATGTGGAGATTCCTTAACAAGCAGGCAATCCCTGTATGTGTTCAGGTTGTCTAGCAGCCACAAATCATGCAGCTGCAGGGACTCAAACATAATCTACGAGCACGCCCAAGATACTCGGAGAACACCCAAGCATGCTCTGAAAACTCGAATAACGAGCACACTCGCTCATAACTAGTGATTATCATTTCAATGGGTAGGAGAAGCTTTGTAATTAATTTATTTTTTTCATATAAGTAAACTGACTCCCTGACTAAAATCTTATAAAAGCCTTATAAAACTCTGATCTAAAACATTGAATGTAAACCATTTCTTACAAAGCAGAAAAATCACTGACATCTGAAAGAGGCCTAATAATAATGAGGTGCTCTGCTCTTTTTGTCCAAGACTGCACTGCAAAGTAGATGAGTGAGCTGTAAAAAATTGGAAAGTGCCTGCTCTAAGTTAGAGCTAGAATATTTCAAGAATTTTTTATGTGCAGAGTCACATAAAAATGTTGAAATTAACTACAAATATTACCTTCAATTTTTCAGGTATACATATAAAGTAATGTAAAAGACAGATACAGGAAAGATATATATCTTGGTACAGTGTTAGCCAGTGGATAGAAAAATATTTAGAATTGAGAGTCCTCAGTGGTTGATACCTTTTAATGGCTAACTGAAAAGATGGTAACAAATTGCAAGCTTTCGAGACTACTCAGGTCTAACCCTGATGAAGAGACCGGAGTAGTCTCAAAAGCTTGCAATTTGTTACCATCTTTTCAGTTAGCCATTAAAAGGTGTCAACCACTGAGGACTCTCAATTCTAAATATTTTTTGTAAAAGACCGAGACAGTGATCAATGAGCTGTGTTATGAAAGAACATTAGAGTTAGAGAAGCACAACACATGTATCAGTATCATTTATGGTCAAGCTTTTCACTAGCTTTGCCTCGGATGCCTGAAGAGTCATATTGTTAGTCGGTCACGTTCAGTGGAATACTGCTTTAACAAGAACTGTTGTTGGCCAGTGCTTATCTCTCTTGGAAATCGAAATGCTTGGCCTCCAGAAGTATCGTGGTGCACAAGGAAGCCTGCTTTAAATGCACTCTTCCTGTTGAAAATTGTTAACATCTGGACCTGCAGGGAAAACAAAAGCACTTTTATCCTTTTCAGTCGGGCCCTGATGTAAGAAGAGAGGGACGCCCTGTTCAGTGCCCATATTTAATCAGTCACAGGCCCTCCACAGAAATATATTATTTCACATATGAGAGCAGGAAAATAAAATACATTACCTTTCTACATATTAACATAAGATTTTTTGTCTTGTTTTTCTTTACTGCTCCAATTTGTATGTACAGTATGTATAAATGAGAATGTTTGTTATGACACAATAAGTGAGTAGTCACATTGACAAAGATTGACGATCTTCTAGAAAGCACTTGTCACTTTCCTGCGGTATCCACCCAATGTTTTCTGCCACTGGGATCATTCTTATTATATCTATAATATAATGATTCTGCTATCAGATCAATATTTTGTAAATAACTTAAAGTATACCTTAGTATACAGAATAAACTGTCCTGTATATGAGATAAAACACTAGAAGCTGCAGCAACTCTGCCTGTGTCTCCCCCTGCCAGTTCTCTCACAGTGCTCCTCCCTTCACCACTCCCCTCTAAATAAACTTAAAGGGAACCTGTCATCAGAAGAATGCTCTTATCCGGCAGACATGGAGTTAATCTTCAGGTTGATAGAGCAATTAACCTGCCTGGTTCCCGCACTTAGCCAAACGCTATGAAGGAAACATAGCAGAATTCCAGTTTCAGTCACAGGGGTGGCGCCAGTGCCCCCAGCCTGATGAATTGACTCTACATTGGAGCCGGCTGTCAGTCAGGGCCAAGGACAAATTTACAGCCACCACTCTGTATACTCGGAGCACTGACTGAACCCACACTGGCACTGCCCCATGACTGAAACTGGAATATTGCCGGGGGGAATAAAGCTCATTTTCTACCCTCATCATTCGGCCGGCTGGCAGGTAAATAATGATATTAACCTGCAGATTAACCCTACATCTGCTGGTTAATAGCATTTTTTCTGGTGACAGGTTCCCTGTAAGCGGCTGTATTCTGAAACTTCAAAGAATGACTCATACATGGAGAAAGAAGCATTTTCTTTCAAAACATACCGTATGTTAAAAAGTTTCTTCTGTACTATTAATTAAGGTTGTTGAAAGGTCAGTGACCATTTAAGCATTAAACGATTTTTGACCCTGGCAACTGATTTATGCAACTCATGAGTTTTTCACACATGCCTCCAATCCTGGCCGTATTGTAGTATTTATCTACAAAAAATCAAGCTACAGTATGTACAGTGAGCATAAAGAGAGGTTTGCCAATACCAGCACACAAGGAATGATATTTCTTAAATTGTGAGATATAATAAGAGCTTTTTGTTATGATGAATGTTCTTAATCCAAGATGTAACGTCCATAAATGTGGTTATAGCATATAATTGGCCATCTTTACAATAAAAAGGTTTACTCTGTACACGTCTGCCAAACTTTGTTTCACTATTGATAAGCAGGAAAGATATATATCTTGGTACCGTGTTAGCCAGTAGATAGAAAAATGTTTAGAATTGAGAGTCTTCAGTGGTTGATACCTTTTAATGGCTAACTAAAAAGATGGTAACAAATTGCAAGCTTTCGAGACCTGTGTAGTCTCGAAAGCTTGCAATTTGTTACCATCTTTTTAGTTAGCCATTAAAAGGTATCAACCACTGAGGACTCTCAATTCTAAACATTTTTCTATTGATAAGCAAGAATTTCACAAAATATGGAAATCATATATATAGTTAGTCCAGAAATATTTGGACAGTGGACATTGTTGTGCCTGTTGTGCACTGTTCTTCCACGTCACAGAGTGGTCACAGACCCCTACTGCCGAGGATTCAGCTGCCTCTGCTGACATCATGTCTACAGAGCGAAGGCTTCTTTTACACTCCGCTCTATCGACAGATCCCCGCTGCCTAATTGGGGGTGCCGGCAGTCAATCAGAATGACGTTGGAAGTCATGCCCCATCGCATCAGCAGAGGTAGCTAAACCCCAGGCAGGAGCAGTCTCTGACCGCTCTGTGATGGGGAAGAATGGCGCCATGCACATCAGGCAGGTAAGTTGCAATTACCTGCCTGTTAGTGCTTAGGCACATTTTTTGTTTTTCCATGAAGTCCCAGATATACCCTTTAAGGCTGCCATATACACAACATCAAAATTTGCAAACCTTGAGTTTTTAGTGGGACCAGCTACTGTGTGTGATGGCCTCCCGAATGTTTAACAGGAAATGATGGTTTGGGAGGAAAAGAGTCAGGAAGTTTGAACTTACACCCTCAGTACTTTTCCCTAATGAAAAACTATGAGCTCTTGTCCGAGCCAAATATTTATGTGAATCAGGAAGTTGAGAAAAGTGGGTGTGGGCCAAATATACATGGACACCTTTAAGGAAGCAGATGTAGTTGGTTACCACTAGCTGGTATAGTAAATGAGTGGGAACGTGTGCTCTATTTGAGTTGGTAATTTAAAACAATGCAAATTAATATTATTTTATTTTTCATTCTAGTTTTACCAGTATGCAAAGGATTGGTGGTTGTTTGGCTTTTACTTCTGTGTTCCCCTGGCATGTACCGCAATATTTTATACATTAATGACATGTGAAATGCTGCACCAAAGGAAAGGAAGTTTGAGGATAGCCCTGAGCGAGCATCTTAAGCAGGTAAATTGACATTACAGTATTCATATTCTATCTGAATAATTGGGGAGCTAATTTTCTGTGTTTAGATGGTATACAGATTAAACAAATATTTTACTAGCATGATCCTAGTTTCTGGGGACTTAAATCGAGCCCCTCCTTCGGGGAATGCCCCAGTCCCTCCAGCCCTCTTTTGGTGAGGTTTTCACAAACTCTGTCCCCTTTTGACCAAGAGCCTCAGGAAATACCTGGACAGTGGGCAACTATTCCTAACTAACCTACAGATAATAGAAAAAAGGAAGTAAATAATGTAGATACACATAATGATGTCACTGCTTCATTGATATAATAGCACATAAGAACATTTTATTGTAAAATATATAGAAACAGTACAACTGGGCCAGTACTAAAGCGACATAAATACTGCAACACAGATGTTACATAGTGTTAGGGCTGGCGGAACGCACCGAGTATATTTAGATATAATTATTGGTGCGTTCGCTAGCAAATGGTGGCACAATATGGCGGTATAAGCGAACCCTGTTACTTCTCAGAGTCGCACAGAAGGGAAAACGCTGCCTAACAGAGCAAAAGCAATCAGTGATCAGGGAGTAGCAACCACACAAACACCTCCTCTCCGGTGGAGCCGGAATTCTAATGGCTTTACGCCAGCCCTGAATTCACCATACAAAACTCCTCACCAGAGGTGCCGGTATTCTAGTGGCTTATTTCAGCCGGACCCTGACCACAAGCAGACAAGACCACTGAATAGCAAAAGCTCATGACATAAGCTGATCCTAGCGCATGGCCGTGCGGCCATGCAAACCTTTTATAGCTGCAGCAACTTCAGGACCTTCCTAGAGGAGCAATGGGAGCTGCCACAGTACCTGAGCAACTTCAGGACCTTCCTAGAGGACCAATGGGAGCTGCCACAGTACCTGAGCAACTTCAGGACCTTCCTAGAGGACCAATGGGAGCTGCTGCAGTACCTGAGCATGTGACCCCTGACCTCCAATGAGAGGCCTTACCTTGGGCATGCTCAGAAGGGGAAAAGCAGGACAGTCCCAGAGATGTCTGCTTGCCGCTGACCAGTACAGGCTACAATGGCTGAGCCTGGAAAGGCAGCAGTAACCCTTTGCACAGTATCAGGTTGAGCCAGGCGCTGAGACCGACGTCTCCGCTGAGCAGGCTCCACTGCGGCTGGAGAAGAATGGGAGACCGCAGCAGAGATGGTTTGAGACTCCTCCTGTGCAGAGGCGGGAACTCGACCCCTAACACATAGTTTGTATATAGCACATATAGATTAGTGCATACATATTCATTACTCTATACAGATAGCTATTACAGCAAGGTACATATATTGTATACCCTGTGTATATTATTAAAATATAAAGTTAAATCAGAAAATGATACGTAGAAAAACTTGATTTATTGTATATATAACAGACTTTCTTAATGTTTTTTTTTACTGTGGCATGAAAAGCGTGCCAGGTGCTTCTCACAATACTAGAATATTAACAAAAGTTAATTTATTTCAGTTTTTCAAGATAAAAAGTGAAACTCATATATTATATAGAGTCATTACAAACAAAGTGATCTATTTCAAGTGTTTATTAGTGAACTATTTCAAGTGTTTATTTCTGTTAATGTTGATGATTATGCAGCCAATGAAAACTCAAAAGTCATTATTTCAGTAACTTAGAATAATTAACAAGAAAACACCTGCAAAGGCTTTGTAAGCATTCAAAAAGGTCCCTTAGTCTGTTTCAGTAGGCTCCACAATCATGGGGAGGACAGCTGACTTGACAGATGTCCAGAAAGCTCTAATAGACACACTCCCAAAGGAGGGTAAGCCACAAAAGGTCATTGCTAAAGAAGCTGGCTGTTCACAGAGTGCTGTATCCAAGCATATTAATGGAAAGTTGAGTGGAAGGAAAAAGTGTGGCAGAAAAAGGTGTACAAGCAACTGGGATAACCACAGCCTTGAAAGGATTGTTAAAAAAAAGCCAATCAAAAATTTGGGGGAGATTCACAAGGAGTGGACTGCTGCTGGAGTCATTGCTTCAAGAGCCACCACAAAAAGAAGTATCCAGGACATGGGCTACAAGTGTTGTATTCCTTGTGTCAACCCACTCATGACCAATAGACAATTTCAGAAGCATCTTACCTGGGTCAAGGAGAAAAAGAACTGGACTGTTGCTCAGTGGTCCAAGGTGCTGTTTTCAGATGAAAGTAAATTTTTCATTTCATTTGAAAATCAAGGTCCCAGAGTTTAGTGGAAGAGTGGAGGGGCACACAATCCAAGCTGCTTGAGGTTTAGTGTGAAGTTTCCACAATCAGTGATGGTTTGCGGAGCCATGTCATCTTCTGGTGTAGTTCCACTGTGTTTTATGAAGACCAAAGCACTTCATGCTTCCCTCTGCCGACAAGCTTTTTGGAGATGGAAATTTCATTCTCTAGCAGGACTTGGCACCTGTCCACACTGACAAAAGTACCAATACCTGGTTTCCAAACAACAGTATCATTGTGCTTGATTGGCCAGCAAACTCATGTGACCTTAACCCTATGGGGTATTGTCAAGAGGAAGATGAGAAAAACCAGAGCCAACAATGCAGATGAGCTGAAGGCTGCTATCAAAGCAACCTGGGCTTCCATAACACCTCAGCAGTGTCACAAGCTGATCGCCTCCATGCCACACCACATTGATGCAGTAATTGATGCAAAAGGAACCCCGACCAAGTATCGAGTGCATTTACTGAACATACATTTCAGTAAGCCAACATACATTTAAAATTTTAAAATCATTTTGCAAACTGGTAATATAAAATAATCTAATTTACTGAGATAATGACTTTTGTGTTTTCATTGGCTGTAAGCCATACTCATCAACATTAACAGAAATAAACACTTGAAGTAGATCACTCTGTTTGTAATGATTCTATATAATATATGAGTTTCACTTTTTGGATTGAAGAACTTAAATAAATTAGCTTTTTGATGATTTTCAAATTTTGTGAGAAGCACCTGTGTATATATACACTCACCGGCCACTTTATTAGGTACACCATGCTAGTAACGGGTTGGACCCCCTTTTGCCTTCAGAACTGCCTCAATTCTTCGTGGCATAGATTCAACAAAGTGCTGGAAGCATTCCTCAGAGATTTTGGTCCATATTGACATGATGGCATCACACAGTTGCCGCAGATTTGTCGGCTGCACATCCCAAAGATGCTCCATACAAGGCAGGATGGATCCATGCTTTCATGTTGTTTACGCCAAATTCTGACCCTACCATCCGAATGTCGCAGCAGAAATCGAGACTCATCAGACCAAGCAACGTTTTTCCAATCTTCTACTGTCCAATTTCGATGAGCTTGTATAAATTGTAGCCTCAGTTTCCTATTCTTAGCTGAAAGGAGTGGTACCCGGTGTGGTCTTCTGCTGCTGTAGCCCATCTGCCTCAAAGTTCGACGCACTGTGCGTTCAGAGATGCTCTTAGGCCTACCTTGGTTGTAACGGGTGGCGATTTGAGTCACTGTTGCCTTTCTATCAGCTCGAACCAGTCTGCCCATTCTCCTCTGACCTCTGGCATCAACAAGGCATTTCCGCCCACAGAACTGCCGCTCACTGGATTTTTTTTCTTTTTCGGACCATTGTCTGTAAACCCTAGAGATGGTTGTGCGTGAAAATCCCAGTAGATCAGCAGTTTCTGAAATACTCAGACCAGCCCTTCTGGCACCAACAACCATGCCACGTTCAAAGGCACTCAAATCACCTTTCTTCCCCATACTGATGCTCGGTTTGAACTGCAGGAGATTGTCTTGACCATGTCTACATGCCTAAATGCACTGAGTTGCCGCCATGTGATTGGCTGATTAGAAATTAAGTGTTAACAAGAAGTTGGACAGGTGTACCTAATAAAGTGGCCAGTGAGTGTATATATATATATATATATATATATATATATATATATATATATATACCGTATTTTCTGCTTTGTAAGATGCACTTTATTTCCCCCAAATTTGGGGGGGAATGGGGGTGTGTCTTACAAAGCGGATATACCGCTTACCGTTACAGGCTGGGATGAGGGGGTGTCTGCCGCCGCAGTTGTCCGCTGCTGCCCGCCATCGCTGCCGCGGTTGTCCGCCACCGCTCCCGCCAGCCACCGCTGCCGGGGTTGTCCGCTGCTGCCCTGAGTGATGCTGGAGGCTCCGGTGCTGCGGGGGGGGGGCTCTGGCGACATTTTGTGAAAGACCAGAGCCCCCCGGCAGTTCGTCCATGCTTTCCTGTATGACTGACTCCGGGAAAATGGCCGCCGGAATCTCGGGAGATGAGATTTCAGGGCTGAGATCTCATCTCTCGAGATCCCGGCAGCCATTTTCCCGAAGTCCACCGCACAGGAAAGCATGGACGAACTGCCGGGGGCTCTGGCCTTTCACAAAATGTCATCAGAGCCCCCCACAGCACCGGAGATAGCCCTGCAGCACCGGAGACAGCCCTGCAGCACCAGAGCCCCCTGCAGCACCGGAGACAGCCCTGCAGCACCAGAGCCCCCCTGCAGCACCGGAGCCCCCCTGCAGCACCGGAGCCCCCCTGCAGCACCCCTCATCCCACCCTGCAGCACAGGAGCCCCCCTGCAGCACAGGACCCCCCCTGCAGACCCCCTCATCCCAGCCTGCAGCAATGCTCCACTCCTGCCTCCAGCAACGACCCTGGGACCCTGATCCACCACAGCCACAACCCCTGGTAAGCAATAAGACGCATGGATTATAAGAAGCCCCCCCCCCCCCCCCCCCCCGATTTATTAAAAAAAAGTTTTTTCCTATTTTTCTCCTCAAAATTTGGGGTGTGTCTTATAATCTGGAGCGTCTTACAAAGCAAAAAATACGGTATATATATATATATATATATATATATATATATGTATATATAATCTCAAAACAGTCCCCTTTCTGGGTACGGCGAAGTAAATCAAACGATCACACCAACCTCGCCTTACAGGAACCTTTCAGGCTGCACTACAGACTATCCTTTAGCTCTGTCTTTCTCCTGACACACTACTCCTACTTGAGCTTGACCAGGTGTGGTTTTTATTAGGCCAGTAAGACCCGTACTGAAGTATGGGAGAAACTTTTCCCACACAGGTTCTTTTGGTCGCTCCTAAATCTCAGAGCCAATATCCAGTCAAAATTAAAATCATCTCAGTAATACATACCTACCATCCAGGATCTTACCTCCTACTTTCTTACTATGTATATATATATATATATATATATATATATATATATATATATATATATATATCAGATAGGGGCAGAACTCAAGGTAAATAAGGTGCAAACATTCTTGACATTCATTAGCCCATGTGGTGACGTTTTGGTTTGAAAAATTAGACAGGCTTGGCAGCCAGATATTGCTTGTAGATAGTTCTGGACCCCGTTCTCAAGATATGACGCAAGATAGATGTATGTCCAATTGAAGGGATCCGCATCTACTATACATATATGGTATACACCATTGATAAGCTATAAATGTACGAGATGAGAATACCAGTGGTTCTCTGCATATTTTTTAAACTTTCCATATGATAGCCGAAAAAAGTAAATCCAGCTTCAGAAATCCAATTTATATTTAAGTATCAAATTTATTATGCAAATTAAAAATATGACAACAGCATGGTAGTCCCAGCCCCTTCTTAGGGACATAATAGGCAGATGTGTTTCAGACCCTCAGGTCTTTAATCATTGTCCAATGATAAAAGACATGAGGGTCTGAAATACGTCTGCCTATCATCTCCCTGAGCCGGGGCTGTGACTATCACGCTGTTGTCATATTTTTATTTTACAAATTTGATACTTTTATAGGCATCGAATTTCTGAAGCTGGATTTACCTTTTTCGGCTATCGATTGATCTTCCTGCTGCACAGCTGGATTTTCCTTGTTCCAGACTCCACTATGGGTGAGCTGACATAATCCCCTGTCTTATGTTTATTCCATATGGTAAGTTGACGTATAACAAAAAAAAATCAACTACTGTATATTAACAATTAGGCAGCACTGGAGCGAGAGGGGTGGATGTATTCTGGCAGATATGACTTGTTTCTTTGCTTATAAGCCAACCTATCCTCTCTAAAAATTTTAAAAATAAGTTGAAAAAACCTGATGAAATATCAGTAACTGATCTGTATCAATCTATATAATTACTTGTAATAATAAAATGTAATATCTTCTTCACACAGAGGCGTGAGGTTGCAAAGACCGTGTTCTGCTTAGTTGTGATATTTGCTCTGTGCTGGTTCCCCATGCATCTAAGTAGAATAATTAAGAAAACTTTATACAATGAATATGACACTGGACGTTGTGAGCTTCTCAGGTAATAATCACACAATGAATTTCTGCTGTAATAGTAAAGCATTTTGCATTATATAATTCATTATGTATTTCATTTCAGTTTAATTAAAGTATTTAGAAAAAATTAAGTAAAGAATGAATATGTTTATACATTATTTAAATGTAGCTGTTTTTTCTTAAAACTTCTCCTGGGATCACCATATTAGAGAAATTCATTTATTGTAGTCTTCTGTATAGACAGAATTGCTTTATGTTAGCTTTGTTCTCTCGGAGTGTTTTTATTATTAAGGTTTTCAGGAAAAGAGGAAAAGATCAATTACAGCTTCACACCAGAGAACAGACAGTGACATGGGAGATCTATACAAAGCCTTATCTTTATGTACAATGTATAGTGTTAATATCCTGTCTGATCTATGCCTCCAGCAGTAAAAAGCCTATTACTTGTCATTAAATTCCATGACTTCTAAAGAAAATTGGTAGACTCAGATGATCCTGCCCCAGTCTACACAGCAAATCTGAAAAATGTACCACAGAGATCTCTCTGTCATTTTCTGGTTCTACGTTCCCTTCTTTTATTGAAACTTTAACAAAGTGAATGGTCACCATCCATACTTTATTGAAAAACAATCTATACTTTTTAGAAAAAAATGTAAGACAGACAAAAGACAACAAAAACATTAAAAGTGCACCAAATGTACAAGAACCTCAAAATTCAAAATAATTGAGGTTATTATATAATTTAATCAGTACCTCATCTCCAAAGCAAGGATAAAAAAGGCTTGATTTTGTTCCAAATTTTCTAAAGAAAAATAATGCAGTATCAAAAAATTACTAATTTGAGTAGGCATAAAGTTAATCTTCAGAGTGCAATGCGCATAATCATAATAATAAATAGAAGGTTCATCCAAAAGTGGTGGGAGGAAAGCACAATGTTTAAATCAAATTTATGTAGTAAGGCTACGTTCACACTAGCGTTGTGCGCCGCTGCGTCGGCGACGCAACGCACAACGCACGCAAAAACGCGGCAAAACGCACGCAAAAACGCTGCGTTTTGCGACGCATGCGTCGGTTTTTGCCAAAAATCGGACGCAAGAAAAATGCAACTTGTTGCGTTTTCTTGGTCCGACGCTTGCGGCAAAAAAGACGCATGTGTGGCACAACGCAACAAAAAAAAACGCATGCGTCCCCCATGTTAAGTATAGGGGGCACATGACGCATGCGTCGCCGCTGCGTCGCCGACGCAAACCCGACGCACATTAGCCAAACGCTAATGTGAACGTAGCCTAATATGTGCTCCTGAAATAATCATGATGGAGTACATAAAAAAGTTGAAATCCAATGAATACCTTATTGATTGCTCCAGTACCATATGAGAACAGGTATGATGCTGCGTTCTGGCATCATATCACAGTAACCATTTTATCATCAATATGTAACCTGGTATATGAACTGTGGCATAACAACGCTGCACATCTTTGAAGGTTGCCAACGTTCATACAAGTCACTTGAGTTGAGTAACATAGCAGACGACCATTACATTCTGATACTGCCTATCCCAAGCTAAAAGCCACAGCATGTACTTATGATCCTCATGCAAGTAATGTGTCTGCCAAAGTATATGCTATCAGTAATCCTTTGCTGCTGGTAAGAAAGAAATCCTGAAGATTTTGAAATTTGAAGATTATGTAGTCTATTCTCCATGCATTTTGAAATCTGTTTACTCCTTCAGGAGAACCACTTAACCCAAGACTTCTGTGTGGTTGTCTTGAGGAAGAAATCAGATAGACTTCGAGACGCGTTGGGAATTAAACTAAATGTTCTTCAAATTTCAAGGACTTCAGAACTCCTTTCTTACAAGCAGCGCAGCATTATTCGCTCTTCCATTGTAAATCCTGATATCTATATTGAAGATTGCAACCAACGGAGCTGCAGAAGCTGGATCTATCATTAAGTTTCTGTAAGAGTTGTGCTTTCTCACAACTCAAGCAGGTGAGCAGTTACTGCACCATATATACACCTATCTGGATAATGAACGTTATGCACTTTCTGTCCTTTTTAACTTTACTTTAAAGTAAATGTTGTGGCTCACCTGTTGAGAAGAATTCTTTAAATTGTACATGAGACAAGTAACACGGACTGAAGGTGATGGTCTTACCACATGGCACCTGAATCAGCTAGTACCAGGACAGGAGGGTACGCAGGACAGCAGATTCATGGTTAAGTGTGAACCGTACCACTATAGCACACTATAGAGTTGAGCGGGCAACATTACCAGAATTCACAAATTGGAGCTAGGAAGCCGTTCCAGATAGATGAATAGCAGGCAGAAGTTTTCTGGACAAATGATTAGACAGCTAAAATAAGTGAATGATGAGATAAATTGCTGTAGTACACGTGTTACCTGAAAGCTGTGCTTCCTGAATACTCAGACAGCACATGGCTGTCTGAGTTGGTTTTCAGAGGTCTTGGTTGAGGATATTGTCAATTAACCACAGTAGCCTACACAGACTTGCACAAAGGAAACTGATCCTAGGAGAAACGACCAAGGAAAAAATGGCAATTTATATAGTTTGCGACAAATCAAATTACATTTGACAAATCTAGCCACAGAATGGATCTTTGTTAATATATCACTATCTATATTATGAATCCAATCATTATATAAGTTAAGTGTCATAATATTCCATGGGTTTCCATCTCCTGTCATTCTAAATAATGAACTACTTTTCTTTATGCACATTGCATTTTGAAGATGAACTTTATGCCTACTTGATTTTTTTAGTTTTTTTTTATACTTCATTATTTTATTTTAGGGTCTACTTGGAACAAATTATTTCTATTTGGGATATTGCATTCATTATACTGCATATTAATCACATAAATACAGTATTCATTCAGTTAAGGCAATTTACACCATAAGGGTACGCTCACACTAGCGTCCCATTCTCATCCAGAAACGTAGGATTATTTCCTCACTTGTCATCCGTGTCCAATCCGATTTTTTTACTCAGCAGATATTAATCTTTTACAGGACCAATTACAGTTCTCCTATGCTGCAGAAATGTAATGTATCCATAAAAATCGTATGTCGTAATGATGGTCCGTGTGGCATGCAGTTTTTTTCTCACACCCATCAGATTTCGGAGTGGAATCACAGCATACTGCAATTTTTTTCTCATTTCGAATACAGCTGAGAAAAAATACGCAGATCTGCACTTTATCACTTGAATATCGGTGGTCCGAGATTCATTTCTCGCATTGCTCTTGTCCAAATTTGACACTAGCGTGAGCGAACCCTAAGGGGCGAACTCTAAACATATAAGAGTTTTGAATGTGAATTACAGGTTCTTGTAATTTGGTGCACTTAAGGTTTTTAAAATAGCTCTCAACTTTCGGCCTTATTTTTTTCAATAAAGTATGAATTGTTTTTTAACTATAAATGTGCAGCCCAGTTTATGAATTTACCTTTCGCCCTGAAATTTGGTATAACTGCTTTACTAAAGCCCTCTTTTTTTTTGGCTAATTTGAACAAAAAATCTGCTAATGAGATTATAATAGAAAATTGTTACTTGTTTTAAGTCCCTGATATTTTATCAAACGTTGATCCCATCTGAAATCTTACTTTAATTTAATTTTTAAAAATGTCTAATTTTTGTGTCTCCAGCTGGGAAACCCAGACAAAGATAGGATGCGTCATTGGATGATGTGCTTATGTCTCTGTATGGCTTACTTTTGTACTGCTGTGCATGGCTTTCATCATTGTCTGTCACAATTCAGGGTGAGATATTAAGGTCTAGTTCCTAGGTTTTTAGGTTTGTATCTAGTAGATAAACAAGATGTTAACGCGTTCATGCTTTTTTCTTGTCTAGTTTTCTGCTGGTGATGGACTTTATCAGTGTTAACTTGGCTGCCCTCAACTCGTGTATAAATCCAATAGCGCTCTACTTTGTCAGCAAGAAGTTTAAAAACTGCTTCCAGGTAAGAATATTTGGTTTTGAAACATATTTAAAGTTTTAGTTACTTATGCATCGTATATTAAAAAAGGAATGAAAAATATGGGCCAACCAAAATGGTAAAAGAAAAGAAAAATGTTATTACACTATGTATAAAAATATCACAAATATGATATAAAGGAAACCATAAATGTAACAGGCAAAGAAAAAGTGCATTTGGGTGGGTGGATGTAAATGGCTATCATAATGCAGAAAAAACACTGAATGCATGTGACATTGAGTTTGTAAAGAATAGTAGTGGGGAACTAAGTAGCCAAACTGGTTACTCCGCAAGCAAATGCCAGTCGAGTATCTGTCATGATGGAAATCATAGAAGGAAATCCAAGTGCATGCGAGATGACCTGTATATTAGTGGGAGGCTAAATCATATGCCATATCACTATCAATTGCCATATCAGTGGTAGGCTAAATATTCTGCTATATCAGTTACACCCCTACAACACTAAACATGCACATCGTTGTGTATAAAGGATAACACCAGAATATGAAATAACATAAATACTGTTAAAAGCAGAGAGTTATTAGAAGATGGATATCTCAAAAGGCAAAAAAATGACAATGAAAATGGTGATATAAATTGTAGCCATAACAAATCATATACCGTACATACATCCACCCAGGAAAAACACACCCACTGTGTGTTTCGCTTCAGCTTCGGCTGGAGTCATATGTTAATAAGATATGAAGTGTCCACCATGCATTTCTTAACCAGTGAAGTTTCCTGGACTATCGTCTGTAAACATTCCTAAACCCATCCCCTTTAGTGACAACTATATCTGTCGTCAGTGCCATATACCGTGCTATTTCAACCCCATCACTGTGGACAGGGTTAGCCATCAATCAGATATATAGTGGGGAAAATAAGTATTTGATACACTGTCGATTTTGCAGGTTTTCTGACCTACAAAGAATGGAGAGGTCTGTAATTTTTATTGTAGGTAACCTTCAACTGTGAGAGACAGAATCTAAACAAAAATGAAAATCACATTGTATAATTTTTAAATCATTAAACAGCATATTATTGCATAAAATAAGTATTTGGTCACCTACCGACCAGCAAGAATTCTGACTCCCCAAAACCTGTTTTTCTTTAAGAAGCCCTTCTACTCTGCACTCATTACCTTTATTAATTGCACCTGTTTGAACTCGTTAGCTGTGTGAAAGACACTTGTCCACACAATCACACTCCAACCTCTCCACCATGGCCAAGAACAAACAGCTGTCTAAGGACACCAGGGACAAAATTGTAGACCTGCACAAGGCTGGGATGGGGTACAGGACAATAGGCAAGCAGCTTGGTGAGAAGGCAACAACTGTTGGCATAATTATTATAAAATGACAGAAACACAAGATGACTGTCAATCTTCCTCAGTCTGGGGCTCCATGCAAAATATCGCCTGGTGGGGTAAAGATGATTCTGAGAAAGGTCAGGAATCAGCCAAAAACTAAACGGGAGGACCTGGTCAATGACCTGAAGAGAGCTGGGACACAATAGAAAATCTTTGGAGGAAGCTAAAACTCAATATGATCCAACGACAGCCCCGAAACCTGAAAGATCTGGAGAAGATCTGTATGGAGTAGTAGGCCAAAATCCCTGCTGCAGTGTGTGCAAACTTGGTTAAGAACTACAGGAAACATCTGACCTCTGTAATTGCAAACATAGGTTTCTCTACCAGTATTAAGCTCTGTTTTTCTATTGTATGAAATATTTATTTCATGCACAGAAATGCAAATTAATTATGTAAAAGTCATACAATGTGATTTTCTGGATTTTTTTTTAGATTCCATCTTTCACAGTTGAAGTTTATCTATGATATAAAAAATTACAGACCTCTCCATTCTTTGTAGGTGAAAAAGCTTGCAAAATTGGCAGTGTATCAAATACTTACTTTCACCACTGTATATTAAGGGAAATTTCCCTTCATATACCTTATTACACAGGAAATATATACCTAGCCTCAACAAATAGCCAAAACATAGCAGGGGAATCTAGTGGTCTATTTGCAGAGGCCACAATATGGCACTCGAAGCCTCTTATGCTGAGCTTCACAGCCTTTGAACCTATTAGCTTTGCATGAGAAAATTCTAACATTGCACAGCTGCCTAAGAAAAAGAAACAACTGATCTGCTGGCTGACGCTTTTCAACTTTTGGCAGAAAAGCTTTAAATATAAGTTGAGCGGAGGTACAGTTGTCATGAATTTTATTAAACTAATCTGGAACTATTGTAAGATATGGAAGAATAGAGTGAGGCCAGTGTAGTCAGGCCGAGTTGTAAAATAAATAAAATTAGGGTAGTGGTTGAGGTTGTGAACAGTGGGTGAGATAGGCGGAAAACCAGAACACAAAGTACAGTGTGGCTGATTCTACCACATGCCATGTCACCATCAAGAGAATATGGTAAAATATGGGAGAATAGGCATGTAAGGGGGGGAAAGTAACAAATTGAAGAGCATAGTAATACATGACAGTAGAATTACATTTAAAGAGTGTGTCCCATCTTCTGAAGCAGAAACACTGGAGGCTGAGGGGGTGACTGTTCCTGCTTCTGCTGTGGGCCTGAACTGTTTGTATTCATGATGCGCCTACTGTACAATGGCATGTAAAAGTTTGGGCACCCCTGGTCAAAATTATTGTTAATGTGAACAGTTAAGCAAGCTGAAAATGAAATGATCCCTAAAAGGCCTAAAGTTAAATATGACACGTTTCCTTTGTATTTTAGACAAAAAAAATATGTACATCGTCATTGTTTATGTTTTAAAAATGACAAAAAGGAAGATGAGATGATGCAACAGTTTCGGCACCCTTGGAGATTTGTGTTCAGATAACTTTGATCAAAGTGTCAGACCTTAATTAGTCTGTTAGGGTTCACTATCATTGTTAGAAAAGGCCAGATGATGCAAATTTCCCAGCTTTATAAAACCGCAGCCTCCTAACCTTGAGCCAAAAAACAACAGCCATGGGTTCTTCTAAGCAGCTGCCTAGCTCTCTGAAAGTGAAAATAGTGAAGGCCCACAAAGCAGGAGACGACTATAAGAAGATAGTAAACTGTTTTCAAGTTTCCCTTTCCTCAGTTAGTTCAAAATGTAATTAAGAAATGGCAGTTAACATGAATAGTGGAGGTCAAGATAAAATCTGGAAGACCAAGCAAATTTTCAGTGAGAGCTGTTCGTAGGATTGCTACAGAGGCAAATCAGAACCCCCACTATGTGTGGATAAAAAAAAGGCACAGAATTTCCAGAAAAGAGCATCTCACCAACTATTAAGCATGGTGGAGAATCAATCATGCTTTGGGATTGTGTTGCAGCCAATGGTATGAGGAACATTTCATGGTTAGAAGGAAGAATGGATTAAATTAAATTTTAACAAGTTCTTGTTACAAAAAAAGCTGAAGTTGAAAACAGGATGGCTTCTACAAATTGGTAATGGTCCTAAACACATGTCAAAATCCACAATAGACTACCTCAAAAGGTGTAAGCTGAAGTTTTTACAATGACCCTCACAGTCCCCTGATCTGAACATCATTAAAAATCTGTGGCTAGGCGTCAAAATAGCAGTGCATGCAAGATGACCCAGGAATCTCACAGAACTGGAAGAATTTTCCAAGGAAGAATGGATGAAAATCCCTCAAATAAGAAGTGAAAGAGTTGGCTAGATACAAAAGGCATTTTACAAGCTGTGATACTTGTTAATTATGAATAAACTCTTATATGTGATTGGAATTCAGGACAGCACGCCATATCATAGGTGTATAGAAGCACAGGTAGGATTCTGACAAACACCAGTTAATTTTAGCGCATATCACAGTTTATTCATAATTAACATAGTTCATTGCGCACGTGGGCTTAAAGTGCGCTTATATGCAACTTTAAAAACAAAATATTGGGGAGCGTTGATGCACATATTTTAATGCTTTTGCAAGCCTGTGATACTTGCAAAAGAATATGCCACTAGGTATTAACCATGCAGGATGCCAAAACTTTTGCATTGCGCCATTTTAGTTTTTTAAATGTAAAAGATGAAAACATATTTTTTTGCCTAAGATTGTTTTTTCGATAGAACAAGGCAAATTGTAATAAAAAAATAATTGCATAGTTGCTTGTTTTTTCTATAGGCTTATAAACCGTTGTTAAAAAAGAACCTGTCATCAGAATGTTATATCCGTAACAAGTGGCATGCATGATAAGGCACTACAATGCTGAGTAAATCCTTGCCTTACCTGTAGATGTACATTTTTCTGTTTTAGAGAAATCCATGAATGAAATTGTATGCTAATGAGTTGTAAGTGCAGTGGGCGGGCTCTTCTCCTCCCTCTCTCCCTGCATCGAGTCTCTGACTGACAGGTCACTCCTGTGTCAGTGACCTCTCAGGATTTTTTCCAAGCAAGGTAGGAATTGAATCAACATTAAAGAACCCTTACATACGTGACATTAGTATAGGGGTATAAAATCGTGATGACAGGTTCTCTTTATCATAGATTCTGTTTCCAGTAACAAAGTCTGTATCCTTCCTTCTACACAAGTCCCTAGTGTCGTCATGTGCTTTCCCCTACAATAAATGGTTAATCATTTGCAGTATATCCTATGTACTTACATGAATATATATGTATACCTTTCCTATCTTTCATTCTAGTCGTGTCTTTGTTGCTGTTGCCAATCAAAGACTCTCACAAGTACATCTCCAATGAATGTCACCAGTATTCAGTGGAAAAATCATGACCAAAATTACTACGTTGCTGACAGAAGCATCCACAAGGACAGCATCAACTAACCACATCCTTCAGGTTCAACGGCATCGGGAAACATCAAAATGAATGGCTTTCTTCAAAGCTAGGATCTTTTTTTTTACAAAAATAGAACTTCTTCAGCAGACTTTGAGGAATTTGCCATTGGGTTTCAAAGACTACCTGGAGCACTGATGAATCAGAGCTACATGCACATGGTTTTTATTGGCTGTAATACAGTCTTCATGATTTTTTCTTGGTATTGCTTGCAGGTTGGTCTAGTGTTGTCCTACATATGGGCCAGAGAAGAATCAGACACAAGAATGGCTGTATTAAGACTGGCATGAGGGAAACCCTGAAGAATTTGTGGGCAGCTATAACTCCTGCTATGATCCACTCACAGAAATCCAGAATTTTATTGAATGTTATATAAGTCCTACCGTGTGTAAGGTCTCGTGCATACGGCACAGAAGCTTTGTGATGGCACAATGATTAACATATGGGTCTCAACTACACATCTGTGTGTGACTGTGTGCCGCCTTACATGTGTGGGGTACCGTATGTACGAAGCTATACTCACCTAGCGGCATTCCTAAATATACATGACATCCAGTAGAGCATGCCACAATTTATTTTCTGTTGCATTCATACAGAATCCAACAGAAAAATAAACTTTGTGCCTTCATATGGAATTGGACTTATACGAAGGTACAGTAAAGATGCCCTAAAGGTACCCTGTTACAGCTCCATGTAAATCTGCAGTACGGCCTTATGCATGAGGCCTAAGAGGGTGAATTTAACCTACAGTATTTCTATTGTTATTATATATAAATATAACTATAATTTCTTTGTATATAGCAATTTTTATTTAACGTATCTTAAAAAATATATTTTTTAATCTGAAAGCCTAGAAGATTGTGGAATATTGTATTATGGCATGAGCTGTACTTGCATTTTTCAGGGAAGTGATGTAATAGGGAAAGGACACGCATTTTGTAGCACTTCATTGTACATAGCCTTACTATATAACAATAGATAATGGCATTTTTAAGTGCATGACAACAAGACACATTAAAGTGTGCTTACGAATGAAATTATTGTATCTGAATATATTGTATTCATATGATGTATACATCATATAAATGATAGTACTTGTGAAATGTAATTAAAGGGTTTCACTAAAACTGAACTTTCCAACAAAGAATTCATTTATAACACTTTTTTGGTTAGAACAATACATATGAAGGGTCACATAAAAATGAGAAAGCTGTCCTGGGCCATCGGTAAGCGGTGGCTAAGTAGCACTATCTATCTGCCATATCATATCTACCTCTTATGTTATGCCATATAGTGCCCAAATGATGCAATAATCCCATACCTAAAAAAACTCAGAAGACAGTTGCCTAAATAATACTTTCCAATTAATTGATCGAGGATGGAGCTTTGGACATCATATATGGGAATGTGCTTCCAAGACTATCAAAGACAGTAATGACACAAGATGGGAGTCACTGGTTGTCCACCTATAAGAACAGACCTGGTTTTGACTATGGCAACTAATAATATTCCAGATTGACATTTTTACATCAATTTTCTTAGTCTCAGTCTTGTTGGGTTTTATGAGTATCATCTCTATTTTTTATCAGAACTTATTTATATATACACAAGGCTTGTGTTATTAGATATATCAGCTAAAGAGAACTTGTCACCAATGCAAATTGTCAGTTTTTGCTTTTATTATATTACCACTGCTCCCATGAGTATTTTGTTTTTTTATCTTTTTACCACCATATGGTTCCGGAGATAAGGGCCTTTTCATTTTCTGCAAATTGCTGCTCTGCATTATCGTGAGCACCTCAACATTGTTAAAAACTTAACATTTTTAAACCACAAAAATTAGAACAAAATAAAAATGCCAATATCTCTGGAACCGTATGGTAGATTTTTGAAAAGAAAAAAAATTGGAATAATCAGGGGAGAGGTGGAAGATAAAATTGTTTAACAATAGTAAAACAAAACAATATTCTCTTGAACAGTGTGATTGTGTTAGTACTATTATCCTTTGTTCTACCTGAGAAGATCCACAAACTATGTAAAGGCAAAGCTTCAATACCATAGAGCTCTAACAGAAAGAACCTTATAGAAATCTAACTTATTAAAAGTTTTGTCTACGAGAAAGAAACAATCGAAAAAGCAAAACACTGCAATTCTTCCCTTGAACATATTTGGTCTCATACTGTAATTAAAACTATGGGGCAATTACCATTCTGTATTTGGCCCAGATGATACATCTCTCCCTCCTCTTCACAATCCAGTGCCTAGTGGAAAGGTAGGCCGCTGCAGAAGAAGACTTCCCACTGGTCTGTCTGCCTAAGGAACATCAAGCACTGCATAATTAAAGGAGATTTCCTCCCCTGATCTTCTTAATGACCTAGGATAATAAAAAAAGAAGGTACAGTGTACTCGCCTCATTGATTCCATTCTGACTAGGACATCACATGGTCTCCTTGCTTTCAACTAGACAGACATGTGACTTCTGCCGCCCATCACTAAGCTCAGTGATAATGCATTGGTCACTGCTTCAACTAGTGATTGGCTGCAGCAGTCACATGTCTGTCTGCCTGAAAGTACCGCAGTGAGAGATCAACTGGATAAGTATTCATTTACTTTTATTTTTGAGAATTCTGGGCTATTTAGAAAAAATAAATTATTTGTATTATATGTTTTAATATTGTTAGTTGCTACCACTCACAATACCTGAGAGCAGGCTAGTTTCCAGTCTTGGAGACATTTTGTGGTCAGTAAATGACTTGTCATGTGCTTCTTATTAAATCTAGCATGTATATAAGCTATAAGAAGAAATTAACCAAGAATTTGTAGATGAAATTGTGCAGTAGTGTAATCAAGGAGGAACTTTCTTTGAAAGTAATCTGCAAACTTCACTTCAAAGTTAAAATCCCCATAACAGCTCTACCCCTTGGCATATTGGCCATAGCAGGCACATAACAATGTAAACATACTTCGAATATTGAATTATGACTGTTTACAGTGTTGGTACATTTAGCCATACAACCCACCCTTTATAAAATCAGAGAGATTGCTTCCATACGCAACCACTTCGCTGACAGAAATGCTAACATAGCAGGACCCTTTCCAAACTGCATGAATTGGCACTCAGATATCATTCCTATGTATTTGAATAATAGAAATAATGTTTCTTGGAGTGAACTGCATTTTTTTAAGGCCTATATTATTACAATTCTATAATACGTGTATTGTTAATATGCTATTTTCTCTTTTTACAATGTAATAGACATGTTGGTCCTGATTGATTATGGCTGGTGTCTGGACACCAGTCTTGGTGAAGATTGTGCTGTAATAAGACTCATGCCTGTTAATGAAATTGGCGCCATTTCCCACCACGAGAAATCTACTTCTGTGATAAATGACGCCACTTTTGTGGTGAATATGTTGGCATGGCCCCTCTAGACTAAGCATACATTTCAAACAGTTGGCGAAACTGGTGTAAAAACAGCAAAAGCTACAAGTTGCGCAGACAGTGTGTGACATATTAAACAGTTTTACAACAGAATACTGGAATAAATCAAGAATTAATCTATATGAAGTCTAGGCCTAAATGTATTCATATATAATTTGCACCTAATAAAGTTCCGAAAAGTACAGGAATGGATCCCAAATATTCCAAAATATTCATTGTAATTCATTGCTTTAGGCTTCGGGTCACAATTTTGTCAGTACTTTGGTCTTTATTTTGCAACAGTATCTGTAATCCAGAATTAGGAGTGGATTGTACAGCAGGAAAAATTATGATTGAAAGATGGACTCCTGTTCTGTGCTTTAGACCGACTCCTATTTTTGGCATACAGATACTGATTCAACAGGGAGCAAAAATACTGATGTGTGAATAGAGCCTTAGTATTTTATGTAATGTAATGAATGTAATGTTGGATATACGGTATATATATATATATATATATATATAAATATATATATATATATATATATATATATATATATATATATTATTTATTTATATAGCAACATTGATTCCATGGTGCTGTACATGAGAAGGGGTTACATACAAGTTACAGATGTCACTTACAGTAAACAAACTAACAATGACAGACTAATACAGAGGGGCGCGAGGACCCTGCCCTTGCGGGCTTACATTCTATAGGATTATGGGGAAGGAGACCGTAGGTTGAGGGTTGCATATATATATATATACACGTGTTACTACTAAATTGATAAAACATTATACATTCCTTGTATGTAAATACAATGCACAGAACTCTGGAAGGTTTTATATATTTCCAAGAGATAAGGAAACTTCACACATGTAGTTGTTCATACCCTTGCACAGAACCATTGGGTCCTTTCTACGTGGCTAGGAACTGTCTGTGACCACCCCATGCACGCAATCAGTAATATGTCACTCATGGGCTTCGGAGGGCTACTGGACCTCGGTAGGTGTCCGTCGTAATATGTAAAACGAGTGAGGTTTGTTTTCTCCCATACCTTATGAATTTGGCAGATGTGTCTTCATTATAGAGATACAGACCCATAATGAGTCAATATAAGGAAATACTCCATAGTGTAGAGCTGCACGGTCTGTGTGCCTCTGTACGGCCTCTGCCATGTGTCTGATGGCTAACTATGCACCGAGATAGACATAGCTGTTTTATTATGTTAGTTCACCACATCCAGTATCAGGATCATTGGCTAATCTTACAGTACCAAGTTATATTTTGGATAAAATTTTGAATAATATTCTAAGTATCATCAATCTGATATGTACCACTGACAAATTCCAAAAAAGCACTTTTAGGAGCCCCTTGGCTGAAAACTCATAAGTAATTACCAGCACAAGCGTTCACAGTGTGTGGACAAAAATGTGAAAAGTAGAAAGATTTGATTAGCAGGCAAATGTTACATTTCAGTAAAAATTCTATTTTGTCACTTTTTCATTGCTTGTTTGTAATACATGTCTTCTGAAAACATGGTATTCGCTCCTCAGCAATCTCATTTTAAATATTTGCTTGTTATCCCGTGAACACGGTTTTTGCAAATTTCCCGTGGATTAGTTAAAAGTATGCAAGACCTATTTTCCAAAGGAAAAACAGTGCATTTTTACATGAACGGGTTTGATAAATGATTGTGAATGTTTCCATGGACCTGTGGTCTTTTACACAGTATTTTGCTTCAATAATAAAATGAAACTGTAGCCTGTGGTATGTTATTTTTCAGTTCTATGTGTTATACTATTGCGATTGTTTTTCAAACAGAATTCCAGGGTCTGCTTTGCATTAAAAAAATTATGCTTGGTCTGCTTAGCAATGCATAGTCTGCAATTCAATAGCTCTTTAAAGATTCAAAGTCTTAATGGAAAATAGGACATTTTGAGGAAGAACATACTTATGGAACGCTGGACTAAAAAATGTAGCAGTCTTAGATTTTAGGTTTAGTATCCACAAACTTTAGTTTGAGTAATTTTAGAAAGAACACAGAGACCCCACAACATCAAATCCTTGATGGCTCTGCTTGACGGGGCAGGCATCTCTCCTTTATAGTAGTGATGCTGTACACATTTTCTGTTCAATGGCTATTCATCCTTGCCAAAAAATAGCACAAATGGCAACCTCTCTCATAAAAGAGTTGCCCGGGCTTGTAAATACTCGCAGAGTGCATCAATGCCTAAGAATCATGCCCACGCAGATTCCCATGTATCTTTTCTGGCAATTATCATTTTATTTTATGTCTTTCTTCTTTGTTTGCTGTGCCCTGACATCAGCTCTGCTGTCACATTAATCACTTCCTCTTCAGGTTCCTCTGCCTCCTTCTGACTACATTTCCCATCAGCCCTTGTGCAGGACAGCAGTGTACATATCCCCCTGTAACTCCTCCTAAACCACTCCCTCAGGTTCACACACAGCTTCAGCATAATGTCCTGTCCACTAATCCACGTCACTTTTATGGGGAACGAAAGAAATGCACAAAGCACCAGAACACCAGCCCCCGTTATAAAAGATTATCCCAACCCCCCACTCACTGACTAATCATGTTCTACTGTAATGGATGGATAGATGGATGGATGGATAGATAGATGGATAGATAGATAAACGGATGGATGGATAAATGAATGGATAGTTAAATGGATGAATTGATGGATGGGGAGAGAGAATGTATCTATATAATAGAGTAAAAACAGCAGGGTATATATATATATTACACAGGGCATAGAGCTAGGGACTCAGGGAGAATTTGATGTGACATCACAGGAAGTCAGAGAATTCTCCGCCAGAGATCATGTGACCAAGGGAGCAGCTCAGGTTGCAGCACAAATTTGGAAAACAAGGTAGTCACAAAAGAGTTTATCTATTTGAAAGGGACTTATAAAGAAGTTGGCAACCCCTTTAAATGTCAGAAATCTTCAGGAGTACATGCCATTCCACACTGCAACTGTTCTGAGGACAGTAGAGAATAAGGAGCTCAGTTAACGGCTAGGTATATTATTTACCAATAAATTGCTAACTCAGCACAAGTAACAAGAACATTTGAAATCCACAAGCCCAATACTGTAAAAACAAACCTTAGTAAATAAAAGCCTTAGAATATTTATTATCCTTTAAATCAATCATTTTCTTTTAATATAGATTGAACAAAAATATAAACGCAACACTTTTGCCTTTGCTCCCATTTTTCATGAGCTGAATTCAAAGATCTAAGACTTTTTCTATGTACACAAAAGGCGTTTTTCTCTCAAACATTGTTCACAAATTTGTCTAAATCTGTTAGTGAGCTCTTCTCCTTTGCCTCAATATAGGAGCCAGGGCACGCTACAATATAATAACATTAAACAGCTCTGGCAAAAATTAAAAGACCGATGTAAAATGTTCAGTTTGTCTGATTTTTCTCTTTATAGATATATTTTTGAGTAAAATATAAATTGTTCTTTTATTCTATAAACTTCTGACATGTCTCCAAATTTCCAAGCAATAAATTTTGTATTTTTTTTCTGAATAGGAGAAATTTTCAAAATTTTAAAAAAAAAAAAGCTTTCAGACCTCAAATAATGCAAAGAAAACAAGTTCATAATATTTAGAAACAACAATACTAATGTTTTAACTCAAGAAGAATTCAGAAATCAATATTTTGTGGAATATCCATGGTTTGTAATCACAGCTTTCATGCGTCTTCGCATGCTTTCCACCAGTCTTTCACACTGCTTCTGGCACAAAAATGTAAGCAGTTCTTCTTTGTTTGATGTCTTGTGACTATCCATCATCCTCTTGATTACATCCCAGAGGTTTTCAATGGGGTTCAGGTCTGGAGATTGGGCTGCCCATGACAGGGTTGTGATGTGGTGGTCTCTTAATTTTTGCTAGAGCTGTATATATGTGCTACATCCAGTAGTAAGACAATGTGCAAGGAAAAGGAAAAATAAACCACTACTGTAAGATATACACACTAGAAGTCACATACAATAACAAAGTTACTTTATTAGCACACAAGGTACAAACATTAAAAAATAAGTAAAACCATGTGGGTCCAACCATTCAAAAACCCATAATATGCATGTAAACAACAATACTACAAATAGTGCATAAACCTTCCTCTAGTGTTAGGGTCGTGACCAACCCGTTTTAGGTTTTAAATGCATACATATTCTACATGCATTTGTTTATTGCATCAAGACTTTTTGACTTTTTCAGGAACTTATTTTAAAACAAAATACAATAAAATAAAGCTATTTTACTAAATTGTAAAATGCTCTTATTAAAATTATTTTTAGGCAAACTGAAGATCGCGCACACGAGGTAGATTCTAGGAAGTTTATTGAAGCCTACGCGTTTCAAGAGCTTTCTTGCTCTCTTCTTCAGGATGCCCTGAAGAAGAGAGCAAGAAAGCTCTTGAAACGCGTAGGCTTCAATAAACTTCCTAGAATCTACCTCGTGTGCGCGGTCTTCAGTTTGCCTAAAACTACTACCCTCAACATCCTTTTGGATTTTTGTGGAGACCTGCTGCTACGGTTATGCCTGCATGTGAGTTGTGACCTAGGTTCACAACTTCAATAGGTGAGCACATTCCCTACTAAGGACTGTATTCTTTCATATACAGTGTGACACATTGGGGGCGCCTTGTTGTTTTTTTGTTTTTTTTTCCCTTATTAAAATTATAACATTTGTGTTGTTGGGGTCAATTTCGACCCAGGTCTAATATAAGAGTAAAAAAACAATAATAAGTCCCAAAACTGAACTCATAAACACAATATAAACCAACAGCCCACAGCCAGCTCTACCTCCAACAACTTGACTTAGGGACATGTCCAGGCATGTATGGCCAAATCAGCTTAGAGTTGGTACTTTGCAGAGTATACATCTCCAGTTTACACATGCAACAATGAGGAGAAGATTTAATGTAAGCCAAATTCTGGATTATATCTTAGATGATAATGAATCAGAGGACACACAGCAGCAAACTGATACAGATGAACAGGTTTCTGAGGAGGAAGATGATGTGGAGTTTCAACCGGAAGACACAGACAGTTCTGATCAGTCTGATGAGGAGGTCACTGGTGCTGAAGCTGCTCCCGCTGAAAGATTCAAATCCAAAAGTGGCAAGATCAGTTGGAGCTCAGTAACTCCAGATGTACATGGCAGGGCAGATGCTGCAAATGTCATAAAAATGACCCCTGGGATCAAAAGGTTTGCTGTGACAAGAGTAAGTGACATCAAGACATGTTTTGATCTGTTTATGCCATTGTCAATAAAAAAAAGTCATTATTGCTATGACAAACCTTGAAGGAAAAAAAGTCCACAGCAACATGTGGAATGACCTTCATGATGATGTCCTGGATGCCTACATTGGTGTTCTTCTCCTTGCTGGAGTGTACAAATCCTGCAATGAGGCCACTGATAGTCTCTGGGACGCATCGACAGGCAGGAATATTTTCCGGGCAACAATGTCACTTCAAAAGTTTAAAATGATACCAAGAGTCCTCAGATTTGACAACAGAGACACCAGAACAAAATCTGACAAACTTGCTCCCATCAGGGATGTTTGGGAGAAATGGGTGCAGCTCCTTCCACTGATGTTCAACCCAGGGCCACAGGTGACAGTAGACGAACGTTTTCTCCCTTTCCGTGGAAAATGCCCCTTCCGGCAATACATGCCAAGTAAGCCAGGCAAATATGGCATAAAAATCTGGGCAGCCTGTGATGCAAAAACTAGCTATGCATGGAATCTACAGATTTACACAGGCAAGTCTGCAAGCGGCATCCCTGAAAAAAACAAGGAAAACGTGTAGTCCTCGATATGACTACTGGACTGCAGGGTCACAACATTACTTGTGACAATTTTTTTACCAGCTATGACCTTGGACAAGAACTTCTTAGGAGGAAAATCACCATGGTGGGCACAGTGAAAAAAACCAAACCTGAGCTGTCCGCTGAATTGTTGCAGATGAAGGACAGGGCTCCACTTTCCTCAAAGTTTGTTTTTACAGACACCACCACTGCTGTTTCATACTGCCCCAAAAAACGACGGAATGTGGTACTGATGTCCACACTTCACAAAGATGCAGCTGTGTCATCAGGAAGTGACAAAAAGCCCAGAATCATCCTGGACTATAACAAAAACAAAGGAGGAGTGGAGGAGTGGACAAGCTGACTGCCACCTACACTTGCCAGCAAATGGCTAGGAGATGGCCAATGGTTGTATTTTACAATATCCTTGATGTGTCAGCATGCAATTCATTTGTGTTGTGGACCCACATTCACCAAGGATGGAATTCAAAGAAAAAAAAACAAGCGGAGGATGTTTCTTGAGGAACTAGGAAGATCCCTTGTCAAGGCGCACATTGACCAAAGGGAACGAGTGCCTCGAGACCCAGCCGCTGCAGCCTTGGTCCGACAACTCCAGAGCTCAACAAGTGCTTCGTCCACACCCACAGCAACACAAAGAGGATCATCACCAGCATCCTCCTCATCCAGCCCTGCCTCAACATCAACCACAACAGCCACAACCCCAGTGAGACCACCTGATTCTAAAAGAAAGAGGTGTCAGGTCTGCCCTAGCAATAAGGGCAGAAACACAAACACATCGTGCTTCGCCTGCAAAAAATACCTCTGCAAAGAACACACAAAAAGTGTCACTTTTTGCCACACATGCATCTAAATACTAATGCATCTAAAAACTAGTACTTGATTTCTGTTGATTTGATTTGCTTGATTGATTGTTGTTTGTTTGTTTGTTTGACTTAGAAATCTACTTTTTATTATTATTGCTATTAATGTTAATATAATTTTCATCTTTTATTTGTATTAAAGTTCTATTAAAAAAAAATCAGTTTTTTGCCTTTTTCATAAAGTAGTTAGATATGGGTCAAAATTGACCCGTAACACCATAGATGTTACTAGATTTAATAATATAAAATATATATATGTATATTTTTTTTACATTTAAGAAATGTGTTCTAAAACCCTTCAGTAATAGTCAGGTAATATAACAAACTTTTTTAAGTTTATATTATTCTCGAGGTTCATTTGACAATATTTTTATATTGAAAATGAAGGGTATGCTCTCAAATGAAAGGCCCAGGGGGCCACAACAAAAATATTAAAATCAATCCTTCCATGGATGAGAAACCCTAACAAGGTAACTAAGAGGTAAGAAACAAATTGGATCATAAATAACTGTTTTTATGGTATCCTAGGGGTGATTTAAGACACGGGTCAAAACCGACCCGTTAACATAAAAAAGAGTAACAGAAAGCTGACACTAGAGGAAGGTAAACCCAATCAAATATCATAAATAATTGATTAATATTATATGGGAACTCCAAGTGTCTATCTAGATTGTAGCGAGTGGACAGTGGAATGAATAAGCTCCCCAACCGGTCCCTATGACCCAGAGATGAACAGCTAAAGGGTGGGACAGCAAAAAGGCATAGCATAAGCTAAAATAGCACTATGCATGAACAGAAGCCTGATGTGAGAAGGCAAAAGCACAAGCAAGCAATCTGCTCACTCCTAATAGGTGCTGCCGCTATGGTAAGAAAAATAATGGAATGAAATGGTGGGCCAAGGTGGCGATGTCCGTTACTGTAGGGAAACCGGAGGTCAGTCCATCATGGGGAGCATAAGAGTGAGTGGGGACCAAGCCATAGCCCAATGTGTATCGCCATGTCAGGCACAGTTTCGTCAGGGGAAGTCTTCTCCTTTGCTGAGATAATCCATCCACCTTACAGATGTGGCAAACCAAGATGCTGATTCAACAGCATGATTATTGTGCAGGTGTACCTTAGGCTGCCCACAATAAAAGGCCACTCGAAAATGTGCAGTTTTATCACATGGCGCAATTCCACAGATGTCGCAAGTTTTGAGGAAGCATGAATTTAGCATGCTGACTGCAGGGCTGTCCATCAGAGTTGTTGCCCGTGAATCTAATGTTCCTTTCTCTACAAACACCCTCTCCAAAGTTGTATCAGAGAATTTGTCAGTACTGCACATCCAACCAGCCTCAGAAACTCAGACCACGTGTAACCACCCCGGCCCAGGACCTCCACATCCAGCATCTTCACCTACAGATTGTCTGAGTCCAGTCACTCGAAAGAGTCTTCACTTATGCAGTTTACTGCCTTTCAAATCGAGGTTTATTTCACTCCATAAAACAAATGCATTGTAGGCAAATACATCAACAATGTTGTAAAATAAAACCATTGGCCTCCGATTAGTTGCGTTTGTTTGTGTCTGTAGCTATTAGTTGATCCAGTGGATTTGGTCGCATTATAATCTAATATCCCCTGCAGCTTTTTGTCATCTCGACTACTTGCTGCATTGTCCTGGTGCATCGTGCTCATCAGACCTGTTTGGGCTTTTTTGGGAATATAAAAAACCACTGTTGTATCTCCAATAAAGTAAAATGATGAACTATGAACATTTCTGTTACCAAGGATACCTTTGAGGTAGTTCAGGCTTGCTTTTTCTTACAGTGCTCAGTTTTGTAAGTTTTTATTTCAGCAACAGCCACCCCAGTTGGTGCGATGAAAAAAAAGTTGTCACATATTGTACTCTTAGGGTACGTTCACACAGGACTTTTTTGCTGCTTTTTTTTGCTGCTTTTTTTTATGCTAATTTTCAGCTGCTTTTTACAGTACCAGTAAAGCCTATGAGATTTCAGAAATCTCATGCACACACGTTGGTTTTTTGTTTGATCAGTTTTTTCTGCTTTGCTGCTTTTTTTGGACATAGGGCATGTCACTTCTTTCAGCGTTTTTGCTGCGTTTTTGCAGCGTTTTTTCACCCATTGACTTGAATGGTTGATGAAAAAAATGCTGCAAAAACGCTGAAAAAACGCATGTAGCATTATTTGCTGCGTTTTTTGTGCAGAAAATCATGGCCAGCAGGAAGGGATCTCACAGCCAAGAGCTTAGGGGTGTGGTTAGTGAGGTGTGAAGAGCCATTGTGAGCCATTGTGAGGTGTGAAGAGCCATTGTGAGCCATTGTGAGGTGTGAAGAGCCATTGTGAGGTGTCCTGATTGTGATCTATTGTGAGGGAGTTCCTGGTAGTGAGGTGTGAAGAGCCATTGTGAGCCATTGTGAGGTGTGAAGAGCCATTGTGAGGTGTCCTGATTGTGATCTATTGTGAGGGAGTTCCTGGTAGTAAGGTGTGAAGAGCCATTGTGAGGTGTCCTAGCAGCTGAAAATTGGCATAAAAAAAGCAGCAAAAATCTGCAGCAAAAGTCTGCAGCAAAAAAGTCCTGTGTGAACGTACCCAAAAAACGCACCAAAAACGCACCAAAAAAAACGCACCTAAATTAGCATAAAAAAAAGCAGCAAAAAAAAGCAGCAAAAAAGTCCTGTGTGAACGTACCCTTAGTCCATACATCAAATCTGAAACAACTCGCATACCCTGATTCTTGTCAGGGTTTTCCTGTATATACCTTAGCGTTTAGAGTGTATAAACTGCTGCTGTCACAAAGTGTCAATATCTTGATGCCGTACTTTGCTGTCTGACGCTGTATACAGTATATTGTTTTAATGGGCACCTACCGCAGAAAGATGCATCCACAGTGACATGTTCACCAGTATTGTATAATTTTGGAAGAATCTATCAATTAATCCCAAACATCTCTAGTAGCATCAAGTTTGTCTTTAGCTCTTCTTTCATTTCGATCAGATTTGACATCAAAACGCAGTACTCTAGAAATCTCATTAAACTTTTCAAATGACATTGTAGCTCTAAATATATGGCGAACAGTTTTGCGATCCCATTAGCTTTTAGTTGATTCACTGTAAGACTTATATTCTCCTGCTAAAAGTAGTAATCCAATAAATGCACTAATCTAAATTGTTCCATTTATGCCGTACACTTGTCATCACTATGTTCGCAATTTGAAGTAGAATATTTTTGATGGTATCACTTACTAACATACAAAGGCTGATTCTATATAATTTATTCTTGAGTCAGCGTACCTAGCTGGACCAGGAGTAGCTTTTATGATGTTAGCAAAGGACAATTTCCCAGCCTGGGCAGAAAGCTACAAGTTCCAAATTACATTTTTGCTTTTAGAGTGAATTTGTTACATCGGACTAGTTGTCTGGGTATCATGTGCCTCATCAGATTCAACTTCAGAATCAGAATTCTCGTAATCCCTTTTCCTGCCACTTATGTGGTCCTCATCTTTGGACACTTTCTTCAGTTGGATATCTTCTTCAGAATCTGAGGCGTTGGCAAGCTTTTACAATTCAGCTTCACTCAATAGACGTCTTTGCTACATTTTTATGCAACTTTCTAAATGATAGACACTGACGACTTTCACGGGGTGAAATCAATTGTGGAATAAATTAGCACTATATGAATAAACAATAATAATAATAATAATAATAATAATAATACTAAAATCGCAGCAAACACTACCCAGTTTAGCAACAATAAGAACTTATATACTACAGGAAAACAGACCTGCACAGACCTGTACTCAAAGCTCATCCATCTGCAATAAATAATCCACAATGATAGTATAAATTGTTTATGTGACTAAAAATATAATAATAATAATAATAATTTTATTTATATAGCTCCAACATAATCCACAGCGCTTTACAAATTATAGAGGGGACTTGTACAGACAATAGACATTACAGCATAACAGAAATCACAGTTCAAAACAGATACCAAGAGGAATGAGGGCCCTGCTCGCAAGGGTACAATCTATGAGGAAAAAGGGGAGACACGAGAGGTGGATGGTAACAATTGCTTTCGTTGTTGGGACCAGCCATAGTGTTCATGTGTAAAGTGTTCATGTAAAGCTGCATGAACCAGTTAACAGCCTAAATATGTAACAGTACAGACACAGAGGGCTAATTAACTGCATAAATATGATGGGAGATTTGTATAAAACACTATCACTACATATGTAACAATCATTACTTCATACAAAAAAAAGTTAAAATAAAAAAATAAAAATTCACTCATAATAACAGCACCTACCCATAAACACATTCACCTTACCACGATTTGCAGATCCTCATAATAAATAATCTGCAGCTTCACAAACTTTGTTTCAAATAAACCCAAACTGAACAGAAGGGTTAAGGGGTTAAAATGTTTGAACCACTAATGACACAAGCAGAATAAAGGCCCCGTCTCACATAGCGAGATCGCTAGCGAGATCGCTGCTGAGTCACAAGTTTTGTGACGCAACAGCGACCTCCATAGCGATCTCGCTATGTGTGACACGTACCAGCGATCAGGCCCCTGCTGCGAGATCGCTGGTCGTGTCGGAATGGCCTGGACCTTTTTTTGGTCGTTGAGGCCCCGCTGACATTGCTGAATCGGTGTGTGTGACACCGATCCAGCGATGTCTTCACTGGTAACCAGGGTAAACATCGGGTTACTAAGCGCAGGGCCGCGCTTAGTAACCCGATGTTTACCCTGGTTACCAGCGTAAATGTAAAAAAAAACAAACACTACATACTCGCCTTCTGATGTCCGTCAGGTCCCTTGCCGTCTGCTTCCTGCTCTCACTGACTGCCGGCCGTACAGTGAGAAGTGAGAGCACAGCAGTGACGTCACCGCTGCGCTCTGCTCTCAGTGTACGGCCGGATCTCAGTCAGAGCAGGAAGCAGACGGCAAGGGACCTGGACACCGAAAGGCGAGTATGTACTGTTTGTTTTTTTTGGTAACCAGGGTAAACATCGGGTTACTAAGCGCGGCCCTGCGCTTAGTAACCCGATGTTTACCCTGGTTACCCGGGTGCTGCAGGGGGACTTCGGCATCGTTGAAGACAGTTTCAACGATGCCGAACTCGTTCCCCTGATCGTTGGTCGCTGGGGAGAGCGGTCTGTGTGACAGCTCCCCAGCGACCACACAGCGACTTACCAACGATCACGGCCAGGTCGTATCGCTGGTCGTGATCGTTGGTAAATCGCTAAGTGAGACGGGGCCTTAACTCCCAATACTGAGAGACCAAGAACTCTCATACCTCCTGCCAATCAGTTCTTAGACAAAACTTTCTAATGGAGTGTATGTTGGCAGCTATCCAGCCAGCTATGCTTCCGTGCAATAAAACCCCAGCTACTTGAGTCACTGCCAGGATATCTAATCAGACATCAGTAAGAGAAACACCCAAAAATCAGATGTGCGTTCCTTTAATTAACAGTAAACCCATAATAGTCTCAATAATGCAATCCTTCCTCCTTTATATACTGACTTTATTACAGTGGATATAAAAACTCTATACACCCCTATTAAAATGCCAGATTTTTGAAAAAAAAAAACATACCAAGAAGAAATCATTTCAGAACTTTTTCCATCTTTAATGTCACCCACAATCAGCTCAACTGAATTGAAAAATAATTGAAAAGGAAAATTAAATAATTAAAATAATGTGCATAAATATGCACACCCATAAGCTAATACTTTTTTGAAGCACCATTTGAATTTATAACAGCATTCAGTCTTTTTGGGTAGGAGTCTATCGGAATGGCACATGCAGAATTATCAATCTGTGCCCACTCTTCCTTGCAGCAGTGCTCCAAATCTATCAGATTGTGAAGACATCTCATGTGTACAGTGCCCTCTTCATTTTCAGTTGGATTCAGGTCAGGGTTCTGGTTGGTCCAATGCAAAACTTTTAACTTCTTCTGGCAAAGCCATTCTTTTGTTGTTGATGGTATACTTATGAAAGCTGATGAAATTCATCATCAGCTTCAGCTTTTTAGCAGAGGTCTGAAAGTTTTCTTCAAAATTAACTGACATATGAAACTGTTCATAATTCCCTTCAACTTGCGTAAAGTCCAGTTCCAGCTTCCCAAAGACAGCCCCATAGCCCAAAAAGGCTTTTGTTTTGCCACCCTACCCTACAGGGTAAGAATACAAGGGATTATTGTCACATGCAGTACACAACCAGTATTTGGCATAAATTCCTGCAGCTCCTTTATTGTTGTTGTAGGCCTCTTGGCAACCCCCTGGACTAATGTTCTTCTTGTCTTTTCATCAATGTTCATTTCTGAGTAATGTCACTTGCTGGGCCAAATGTAAACCACTTCTTGATGATGATCTTAGAAATGTTCCATAGTATATCTGAGGTCTTTAACCCCTCTGTGACCTTAGACGTACTATCCCGTTGAGGTGACCTGGGCCTATCTGACCCTCGACGGGATAGTACGTCATAGCCGATCGGCCGCGCTCACGGGGGGGACTATCGCAGCTGACATCCGGCACTATGTGCCAGGAGCGGTCACGGTCCGCCCCCGGCACATTAACCCCCGGCACACCGCGATCAAACATGATCGCGATGTGCCGGCGGTGCAGGGAAGCATCGCGCAGGGAGGGGGCTCCCTGCGGGCTTCCCTGAGCCCCCCGCAGCAACGCGATGTGATCGCGTTGCTGCGAGGGTCTTATCTCCCTCCCTGCCTGCTCCAGACCCGGATCCAAGATGGCCACGGATCCGGGTCCTGCAGGGAGGGAGGTGGCTTCACAGAAGCCTGCTCTGAGCAGGCACTGTGAAGCAGCCTGCACTTCTCTCAGATCGGTGATCTGTCAGAGTGCTATGCAAACTGGCAGATCACCGATCTGTATTGTCCCCCCCCTGGGGCAAAGTAAAAAAGTTTAAAAAAAAAATTCCAAATGTGTAAAAAAAAAAAAAAAAAATATTCCAAAATAATGAAAAAAAAAAAATATATTATTCCCATAAATACATTTCTTTACCTAAATAAAAAAAACAAACAATAAAAGTACACATATTTAGTATCGCCGCGTCCGTAACGACCCGACCTATAAAACTGGCCCACCAGTTAACCCCTTCAGTAAACACCGTAAGGAAAAAAAAAAAAAAACGAGGCAAAAAACAACGCTTTATTATCATACCGCCGAACAAAAAGTGGAATAACACGCGATCAAAAAGACAGATATAAATAACCATGGTACCGCTGAAAACGTCATCTTGTCCCGCAAATAACGAGCCACCATACAGCATCATCAGCAAAAAAATAAAAAAGTTATAGTCCTGAGAATAAAGCGATGCAAAAATAATTATTTTTTCCATAAAATAGTTTTTATCGTATAAAAGCGCCAAAACATAAAAAAATAATATAAATGAGATATCGCTGTAATCGTACTGACCCGAAGAATAAAACTGCTTTATCAATTTTACCAAACGCAGAACGGTATAAACGCCTCCCCCAAAAGAAATTCATGAATAGCTGGTTTTTGGTCATTCTGCCTCACAAAAATCGGAATAAAAAGCGATCAAAAAATGTGACGTGCCCAAAAATGTTACCAATAAAAACGTCAACTCGTCCCGCAAAAAACAAGACCTCACATGACTCTGTGGACCAAAATATGGAAAATTTATAGCTCTCAAAATGTGGTAACGCAAAAAATATTTTTTGCAATAAAAAGCGTCTTTCAGTGTGTGACAGCTGCCAATCATAAAAATCCGCTAAAAAACTCGCTATAAAAGTAAATCAAACCCCCCTTCATCACCCCCTTAGTTAGGGAAAAATAAAAAAAATGTATTTATTTCCATTTTCCCATTAGGGCTAGGGTTAGGGCTAGGGTTGGGGCTAGGGTTAAGGCTACAGTTAGGGTTGGGGCTAAAGTTAGGGTTAGGGTTGGGGCTAAAGTTACGGTTAGGGTTTAGATTACATTTACGGTTGGGAATAGGGTTGGGATTAGGGTTAGGGGTGTGTCAGGGTTAGAGGTGTGGTTAGGGTTACTGTTGGGATTAGGGTTAGGGGTGTGTTTGGATTAGGGTTTCAGTTATAATTGGGGGGTTTCCACTGTTTCGGCACATCAGGGGCTCTCCAAACGCGACATGGCGTCCGATCTCAATTCCAGCCAATTCTGCGTTGGAAAAGTAAAACAGTGCTCCTTCCCTTCCGAGCTCTCCCGTGTGCCCAAACAGGGGTTTACCCCAACATATGGGGTATCAGCGTACTCAGGACAAATAGGACAACAACCTTTGGGGTCCAATTTCTCCTGTTACCCCTGGGAAAATACAAAACTGGGGGCTAAAAAATAACTTTTGTGGGAAAAAAAAATATTTTTTATTTTCACGGCTCTGCGTTATAAACTGTAGTGAAACACTTGGGGGTTCAAAGTTCTTACAACACATCTAGATAAGTTCCTTGGGGGGTCTAGTTTCCAAAATGGGGTCACTTGTGCGGGGCTTCTACTGTTTAGGTACATTAGGGGCTCTGCAAACGCAATGTGACGCCTGCAGACCATTCCATCTAAGTCTGCATTCCAAATGGCGCTCCTTCCCTTCCGAGCCCTCCCATGCATCCAAACGGTGGTTCCCCCCACATATGGGGTATCAGCGCACTCAGGACAAATTGGACAACAACTTTTGGGGTCCAATTTCTCCTGTTACCATCGGGAAAATACAAAACTGGGGGCTGAAAAATAATTTTTGTGGGAAAAAATTTTTGTTTTATTTTTACGGCTCTGCATTATAAACTTCTGTGAAGCCCTTGGTGGGTCAAAGCGCTCACCACACATCTAGATAAGTTCCTTAGGGGGTCTACTTTCCAACATGGTGTCACTTGTGGGGGGTTTCTACTGTTTAGGTACATTAGGGGCTCTGCAAACGCAATGTGACGCCTGCAGACCATTCCATCTAAGTCTGCATTCCAAATGGCGCTCCTTCACTTCCGAGCCCTTCCATGCGTCCAAACGGTGGTTTCCCCCCACATATGGGGTATCAGCGCACTCAGGACAAATTGGACAACAACTTTTGGGGTCCAATTTCTCCTGTTACCATCGGGAAAATACAAAACTGGGGGCTGAAAAATAATTTTTGTGGGAAAAAATGTTTGTTTTATTTTTACGGCTCTGCATTATTAACTTCTGTGAAGCCCTTGGTGGGTCAAAGCGCTCAAAACACATCGAGATAAGTTCCTTAGGGGGTCTACTTTCCAAAATGGTGTCACTTGTGGGGGGTTTCAATGTTTAGGCACATCAGTGGCTCTCCAAACGCAACATGGCGTCCCATCTCAATTCCTGTCAATTTTGCATTGAAAAGTCAAACGGTGCTACTTCCCTTCCGAGCTCTCCCATACGCCCAAACAGTGGTTTATCGCCACATATGGGGTATCAGCGTACTCAGGACAAATTGTACAACAACTTTTGGGGTCCAATTTCTTCTCTTACCCTTGGGAAAATAAAAAATTGGGGGCGAAAAATAATTTTTGTGAAAAAATATGATTTTTTATTTTTACGGTTCTGCATTATAAACTTCTGTGAAGTACTTGGTGGGTCAAAGTGCTCACCACACCTCTAGATAAGTTCCTTAGGGGGTCTACTTTCCAAAATGGTGTCACTTGTGGGGGGTTTCAATGTTTAGGCACATCAGGGGCTCCCCAAACGCAACATGGCGTCCCATCTCAATTCCAGTCAATTTTGCATTGAAAAGTCAAATGGCGCTCCTTTGCTTCCGAGCTCTGTCATGCGCCCAAACAGTGGTTTACCCCCACATATGGGGTATCGGCGTACTCAGGACAAATTGTACAACAACTTTTGGGGTCCATTTTCTCCTGTTACCCTTGGTAAAATAAAACAAATTGGAGCTGAAGTAAATTTTTTGTGAAAAAAAGTTAAATGTTCATTTTTATTTAAACATTCCAAAAATTCCTGTGAAGCACCAGAAGGGTTAATAAACTTCTTGAATATGGTTTTGAGCACCTTGAGGGGTGCAGTTTTTAGAATGGTGTCACACATGGGTATTTTCTATCATATAGACCCCTCAAAATGACTTCAAATGAGATGCGGTCCCTAAAAAAAAATGGTGTTGTAAAAATGAGAAATTGCTGGTCAACTTTTAACCCTTATAACTCCCTAACAAAAAAAAAATTTGGTTCCAAAATTGTGCTGATGTAAAGTAGACATGTGGGAAATGTTACATATTAAGTATTTTGTGTGACATATCTCTGTGATTTAAGGGCATAAAAATTCAAAGTTGGAAAATTGCAAAATTTTCAAAATTTTCGCCAAATTTCCATTTTTTTTGCAAATAAACGCAGGTAATATCAAAGAAATTTTACCACTATCATGAAGTACAATATGTCACGAGAAAACAATGTCAGAATCGTCAAGATCCGTTGAAGCGTTCCAGAGTTATAACCTCATAAAGGGACAGTGGTCAGAATTGTAAAAATTGGCCTGGTCATTAACGTGCAAACCACCCTTGGGGGTGAAGGGGTTAAAAAATGTTGTACCCTTCTTCTGACTATTAATTTTTAACAATTAGATTATTTTGCTGTGTTATAAGCTGTATAAAGGCCATGGCTTGTGTGGTAAAATTCAACTAAGAAAATGTCAGGGATATCAAACTAGAACAGCTATTCTTTATATGAGATTAACCATGATCATTTTAAATGATGGCAGCTGAGAATCTGGCCCAAGAGCTTATTTTAACCCTTTCCAACATTGGGCATAATAATATGCCCACGTCGCACTCCCTCCCTTTGATGTGGGCTATTTTGAACAGCTGACATGTGCCTCTAACAGCCGCGGGTGGAATCACGATCCACCCGTGGCTGTTAACCCGTTAAATGCTGCTGTCAATCTCTGACAGCAGCATTTAACTCGCACTTCCGGGCAAGTGCTCCCGAAATCCTGCCCATCAGTGATCCCGCCCATCGGTGACCCTGTCACATGATCGTGGGTCATATATGGGTTGGCATAACAACCTGGTGGTAGGTGCTCATAGCATTTCTGCTACATACAGGCAATCTGATCATCGCCTGTATGTAGTAGAGCCGATCAGACAACTGCAGCTTCTAGTCTCCCATGGAGACTATTGAAAAACTGTTTTTTAAAATATAAAAATATATATATATATAAAAGTTCAAATCACCACCTTTTTGCCCCATTCACAATAAAACAATAAAAAAACAAACATACACATATTTGCTATCACCGCGTTCAGAATAACACACTCTATCAATATAAAAAAATAATTAACCTGATTACTAAACGGTGTAATGAGAAAAAAGTCAAAATGCCTGAATTACGTTTTTTTGGTCGCCACCACATTGCAATAAACTGCAATAACATGCCATCAAAACATCGCACCAAAATGGTATCATTAAAAATGTCAGCTTGACACACAAAAATCGCGAAAAATAGAGATGCTACAGGTCTCAGAAAATGGCACATTTTTTTTTGCCAAAGTTTGGATTATTTTTTCACCACTTAAATAAAAGAGAACCAAGACATGTTTAGTGTCTATGAAAACATAATCACTCAAACAAAAAAGGCAGCAAACATGAAAATATGAAAACTGAATTGCATTACTGCATTAGAAATATGAAAAATTGAGAACGCTGAGTGCATAAATTGGCCAATTCATGTGTACCTGGAAGCCACGTTAAGGCATTCCTCGTTTCCAGGACCTAGCGATGCCTTTCCTCTCTTAGAATAAAGTCTTTATCTGTATGGGAACATGAATCCTCTCTTGGACTAAAATCTCTCTCTCTCTCATTTCCCACATGTCTACTTTACATCAGCACAATTTTGGAACCAAATTATTTTTTGGGGGGAGTTATAAGGGTTAAAAGTTGACCAGTGATTTCTCATTTTTACAAAACCATTTTTTTTTAGGGACCACATCACATATGAAGTCACTTTGAGGGGTCTATATGATAGAAAATACCCAAAAGTGACATTATTCTTTAGAAACTGCACCCCTCAAGGTGCGCAAAACCACATTCAAGAAGTTTATTAACGCTTCAGGTGCTTCACAGGAATTTTTGGAATGTTTAAAAAAAATGAACATTTAACTTTTTTTCACAAAAAAATTATTTCAGATCCAAATTCTTTTATTTTCCCAAGGGTAACAGGAGAAATTGGACCTCAAAAGTTATTGTGCAATTTGTCCTGAGTACTCTGATACTCCATATGTGGGGGGAACCACTGTTTGGGCGCATGGCAGAGCTTGGGAGGCAAGGAGCACCATTTGACTTTTTCAACGCAAAATTGGCTGGAATTGAGATCGGACGCCATGTCGCGTTTGGAGAGCCCCTGATGTGCCTAAACAGTGGAAACCCCCCACAAGTGACACCATTTTGGAAACTAGACCCCCCAAGGAACTTATCTAGATGTGTGGTGAGCATTTTGAACCCCCAAGTGCTTCACAGAAGTTTCCACAAAAATTATCTTTTCACCCCCAATTTTAATTTTCCCAAGAGTAACTGGACCTTAAAAGTTATTGTGCAATTTGTCCTGAGTATGCTTATACCCCATATGTGGGGGTAAACCACTGTTTGGGCACATGGCAGAGCTCAGAAGACAAAGAGCGCCGTTTGACATTTCAATGCAAAATTGGCTGGAATTGAGATCAGACGCCATGTCATGTTTAGAGAGACCCTGATGTGCCTAAGCAGTGGAAACCCCCCAATTTTAACTCCAACTCTAACCCCAGCACAACTCTAACCCTAATCCCAACCCTAACCATAACCCTAACCACAAACCTAACCCTAACACACCCTTAACCCTAATCCCAACTCTAACCCTAATCCCAACCCTAACCCTAATCCCAATCGTAAACCTTACCCTAACTTTAGCCCCAACCCTAACTTTAGCCCCAACCCTAACCCTAGCTTTAGCCTCAACCCTAACCCTAACCCCAACCCTAATGGGAAAATGAAAATAAATACATTTTTTTATTATTTTTCCCTAACTAAGGGGGTGATAAAGGGGGTTTTGATTTACTATTTGTAGCAGGTTTTTATAGCGGGATTTTATGTTTGGCAGCTGTCACACACTAAAAGATGCTTTTATTGCAAAAAATAGTTTTTGCATCCCCACTTATTGAGAGCTATAATTTTTCCATATTTTGGCCCACAGTCATATGAGGTCTTGTTTTTTGCTGGATGAATTGACGTTTTTATTGGTACCAATTTCAGGCACATGACATTTTTTGATCGCTTTTCATTCCGATATTTGTGAGGCAGAATGAGCAAAAAACAGCAATTCATGAATTTCTTTTGGGGAGACCTTTACACCATTCTGCGTGTGGTAAAATTGATAAAGCAGTTTTATTATTCTGGTCAGTACGATGACAGTGATACCTCATTTATATCATTTTTTATGCTTTGTCGCTTTTATAGAATAAAAACTATTTTATATAAAAAATAATTAAAATTATTATTTTTGCATCCCTTTATTCTAAGAGGTATAACTTTTTTATTTTTCCGGTGATGGAGCTATATGATGGCTTGTTTTTTGCGGGGCAAGATGACGTTTTCAGTGGTACCACGTTTATTTATATCCGTCTTTTTGATCGCATGTTATTCCACTTTTTGTTCAGCGGTATGATGATAAAGCATTGTTTTTATGGCTTTTTTAATGGTCTTCACTTAATGGGTTAACTAGTGGGACAGTTTTATAGGTCGGGTCGTTATGATAGCAGCGATAGCAAATATGTGTACTTTTATTGTTTAGATTTTTTTAATTCAAATATTTATTTATTGATGGAATAAATATTGATTTTTTATTATTATTATTTTTTATATATTTTTACAATTATTTCAAAAAATTTTTTTATTTCATTCCAACTTTTACACTATGTCCCACTATGGGACACTCATTTTGTACAGGCTAATCGTTTCTATAGCATGCAGATCTGCATGCTATGGAAGCTGTCAGAGCTGCAGCTTCTCTACACTAACCTGAGAGACTTCCTGACATGCACTGTGCATAACAGGAAGTCTCTCAGCTCTGGAGAGTCAGATGTCATCATGATGACATCGGGTCTCCATGGCAGCGATCGGGACCCCGCGGCGTGCTGCGGGGTCTCCGATCCAAAGGCAGAGGGGCTGTCAGCCTCTTTGCCGGCTCCAGAACGCTGCAATCATGTTTGATCGCAGTGTTACGGGGTAAAAGTGCCGGGACCGCTCCTGGCACTTAGTGCCAGGTGTCAGCTGTGACAATTAGCTGACACCCGGTCCCGATAGGCCGCACACCACCTGTGTGCACGGCCGATCGGCTATGACGTACTATTCCGTCCATGGTCAGACGAGCCCAGCCCACATGGACAGGATAGTACGTCGGATGTCAGACAGGGGTTAAGAATATACTTCATATATATATGAACAAACGCACAATGCATATTGACAGGATCAAGTGCGGACTTATTCTATCCAATGAAATCTAGCCAGTTATACTATGGGAGGATATGTAATACATAAAGATTCTGTGCCCTGATTAGCAAACACCTGAATGATTTTCATGCAAGACTTATAGTTTTCTCACATTAAAAATATGTTACATTTGGCACATTTGCCACACAGGATATAACTAATTTATATTAGAAATGCAATGTAATTGATATAAAATATTTGCCATGGATGATGCATTATCTATGACAGGAGTATACTTCCTCTAGTATTCACAAAGTGTAGCTAATTACTTCAAGACATGACAGTGTTTCAATACATGTATAGATCATCTCTATTTTTCTTCTGGGCATGAGATACTGCATGCCCTAACTAGAAGTGTATGTATAGTTGGTGCTGCAGGAGGACAAAAACTAATATGCAAATGCAAATTGCCTCTTCAGAGAAAAAGAGGACTTAAACTCTATAGCGCAACCTGTTGGAAGTAGCGATCCTTATTTTAGGTTATTTTAGGTAGACACCACTTACAGAAGTTAAGTGCTACTTCCAAAATGCGCAGAATCAAAGTCAATGAAAAGAGAAAAAAAAAAGTATGTAAGAAATAAAAAAGAGAAACTAACTAAATGCATTTGATATGATCCATACCCAGAGATTTTGTAGGTTTTTTTAAAAAATTTTTCTTCTATAAATGCTAGCAATAAATAAAATATTGTCAATTAGTGGTATTAATGATTTGTTTAGTGCTCTTCTTTTCTTTCCCATACACAATCGTATTTTTTTTATTGGCTACATCATATGCTAACATAATATAGGATCTACAGTGAGGAAAATAAGTATTTGATACACTGCCGATTTTGCAAGTTTTCCCACCTACAAAGAATGAGAGGTCTGTAATTTTTATTGTAGGTACACTTCAAGTGTGAGAGACAGAATCCTAAAAAAATAAATCCAGAAAATCACATTGTATGATTTTTACACAATTAATTTGCATTTTATTGCATGAAATTAGTATTTGATACAAAAGAAAAACAAAACTTAATATTTAGTACAGAAACCTTTGTTTGCAATTACAGAGGTCAGACGTTTCCTGTAGTTCTTGACCAAGTTGGCACACAATGCAGCAGGAATTTTGGCCCAACATTGAGTTACGGTTCCCTCCAAAGCTTTTCTATTGGGTTTAGGTCTGGAGACTGGCTAGGCCATTCCAGGACCTTGAAATGCTTCTTACGGAGCCACTCATTAGTGTTCTGGCTGTGTTTCGAGTCACTGTCCTGCTGGAGATCCTAGCCATGACCCATCGTCATTGCTCTTACTGAGGGAAGGAGATTGTTGGCCACAATCTTGCAAAACATGACCCCATTCATCCTCTCTTCAATACAGTGCTTTTTTTCCTGTCCCCTTTGCAGAAAATCACCCCTAAAGTATGATGTTTCCCCTACCATGCTTCACGTTTGGGACAGTGTTCTTGAGGTTGTACTCATCATTCTTCTTCCAAACAAGGCGAGTGGAGTTGATACCAAAAGTTCTATTTTGGTCTCATCTGACCACATGGCCTTCTCCCATGCTTCCTCTGAATTATCCAGATGGTCATTGGCCAACTTCAAATGGGCCTGGACATGTGCTGGCATGAGCAGGGCGACCTTGCATGCCCTGAAGGATTTTAATCCATGACGACGTAGTGTGCTACTAACGGCAATGTTTGAGACTGTGGTTCCAGCTCTCTTTAGGTCATTGACCAAGTCCTCCTGTAGTTCTGGGCTGATTACTGACCTTTCTCAGAATCATCCATACCCCACCAGCTGAGATCTTGCATGGAGCCAAATACCAAGGAAGTTTTATCCTCATACGTCTTCCCTTGTTAGTCAGGTTTCAGTATTCTTATACACTACAACTCTCCACTTTCCTGGAGGCATAAGATAAGGGCTGATTTAGGAGCTCAGCAAGGTATGTGACTTTGGCGTCTTCGCCATCAAAAGTAATCTGGGGAGCGAGGATAGCTCTAGCTTTTGGGATAAACTGTAAAAGGATACAAAACGCAATAGGATATTACCTGGGTATCATTGTTAGAGATTTACTTGAAAGCTGCTCAACTGTAAATAATAAATAAATAATAGATTAGTGCCATCTTTAATTTTTTTATTGTCAAATAAAGTCTTAAAGTTGTTTTTCAGTTATCGAAAACTTCTGTTCCTGGCTGCAGTTGTTTAAAAAAAAAAAAAAAAAACTGTGCTATATGCATGTTTCCTGGGTCCAGCACTGAGTCTCCTCTACTATTGTCTACAGTGCTGACATCATGATGATGTAAGGGGGTGTGCAGCAGCCGGTTGTTTTGGGCCCTGCATTCCTGTGCATGCCTACCTAATGAAACTGGGTACATTTTGCATACCTCCCAACTTTTGAAGATGGGAAAGAGGGGCAAAGTTTGCGGCGCGCAACGCGCGCCGCGGCAAATTTTAGGCCACACCTCTGACCACACCCATTCATAATTAGTCACACCCATATGCATGTCCCAACCACACCCATTTAGCACTGCTGATCACACTGTTTCACATACAATAATTATAAACAAAAAAATATGGCCACACAGTGCTCCATACTGTATAATGGCCACACATGATGCTCCATACTGTATGATGACCGCACATGATGCTCCATACTGTATAATGGCCACACATGATGCTCCATACTGTATAATGACCGCACATGATGCTCCATACTGTATAATGACCGCACATGATGCTCCATACTGTATAATGACCCCACATGATGCTCCATACTGTATACTGGCTGCACATGATGCTCCATACTGTATACTGGCTGCACATGATGCTCCATACTGTATATTGGCAGCACATGATGCTCCATACTGTATAATGGCCGCACATGATGCTCCATACTGTATTATGGCCGCACATGATGCTCCATACTGTATAATGACCGCACATGATGCTCCATACTATATAATGACCCCACATGATGCTCCATACTGTATAATGACCCCACATGATGCTCCATACTGTATACTGGCTGCACATGATGCTCCATACTGTATATTGGCAGCACATGATGCTCCATACTGTATATTGGCAGCACATGATGCTCCATACTGTATAATGACAGCACATGATGCTCCATACTGTATAATGGCCACACATGATGCTCCATACTGTATAATGACCCCACATGATGCTCCATACTGTATAATGACCGCACATGATGCTCCATACTGTATAATGACCGCACATGATGCTCCATACTGTATAATGACCCCACATGATGCTCCATACTGTATACTGGCTGCACATGATGCTCCATACTGTATACTGGCTGCACATGATGCTCCATACTGTATATTGGCAGCACATGATGCTCCATACTGTATAATGGCCGCACATGATGCTCCATACTGTATAATGGCCGCACATGATGCTCCATACTGTATAATGACCGCACATGATGCTCCATACTGTATAATGACCCCACATGATGCTCCATACTGTATATTGGCAGCACATGATGCTCCATACTGTATAATGGCCGCACATGATGCTCCATACTGTATACTGGCTGCACATGATGCTCCATACTGTATATTGGCAGCACATGATGCTCCATACTGTATAATGGCCGCACATGATGCTCCATACTGTATAATGGCCGCACATGATGCTCCATACTGTATAATGACCGCACATGATGCTCCATACTGTATAATGACCGCACATGATGCTCCATACTGTATAATGACCCCACATGATGCTCCATACTGTATACTGGCTGCACATGATGCTCCATACTCTATATTGGCAGCACATGATGCTCCATACTGTAAAATGACAGCACATGATGCTCCATACTGTATAATGACCGCACATGATGCTCCATACTGTATAATGACCGCACATGATGCTCTATATTGGCTGCACATGATGCTCCATACTGTATACTGGCTGCACATGATGCTGCATACTGTATAATGACCACACATGATGCTGCATACTGTATAATGACCCCACATGATGCTCCATACTGTATAATGACCCCAAATGATGCTCCATACTGTATAATGGCTGCACATGATGCTCCATACTGTATAATGACCACACATGATGCTCCATACTGTATAATGACCGTACATGATGCTCCATACTGTATAATGACCGCACATGATGCTCCATACTGTACAATGACCGCACATGATGCTCCATACTGTATACTGGCTGCACATGATGCTGCATACTGTATAATGACCGCACATGATGCTCCATACTGTATAATGACCGCACTTGATGCTCCATACTGTATAATGACCGCACATGATGCTCCATACTGTATAATGACCGCACATGATGCTCCATACTGTATACTGGCTGCACATGATGCTGCATACTGTATAATGACCGCACATGATGCTGCATACTGTATAATGGCCGCACATGATGCTCCATACTGTATAATGACTGCACATGATGCTCCATACTGTATAATGACTGCACATGATGCTCCATACTGTATACTGGCTGCACATGATGCTCCATACTGTATAATGGCTGCACATGATGCTCCATACTGTATAATGACCACACATGATGCTCCATACTGTATAATGACCGTACATGATGCTCCATACTGTATAATGACCGCACATGATGCTCCATACTGTACAATGACCGCACATGATGCTCCATACTGTATACTGGCTGCACATGATGCTGCATACTGTATAATGACCGCACATGATGCTCCATACTGTATAATGACCGCACTTGATGCTCCATACTGTATAATGACCGCACATGATGCTCCATACTGTATAATGACCGCACATGATGCTCCATACTGTATACTGGCTGCACATGATGCTGCATACTGTATAATGACCGCACATGATGCTGCATACTGTATAATGGCCGCACATGATGCTCCATACTGTATAATGACTGCACATGATGCTCCATACTGTATAATGACTGCTGTCATGATCTCCATGGCCAGAGAACTAGCATAAGCCTCTATAGGAACAAGCTCTTGGAAGATGTAACTATACTGACCATGAACTAAACCTACCGCATCATCTAGAAGTAGCCAGGTAGCATGTCCTACTTTTTATCCCTATATGCCCAGCGCCGACCGGAGAACTAAATAATGCTAGCAGAGGGAAATATAAGACCTGACTCACCTCTAGAGAAATGCCCAAAAAAAAGGAGACAGAGGCCCCCCACATATATTGGCGGTGATTTTAGAAGAAATAACAAACGCAGCAGGAAAATAGTTTTAGCAAATTTGAGGTCAGCTTTCTAGATAGCAGAAGACAGAAAGCATACTTTCATGGTCAGTAGAAAACCCTAACAAAACACATCCAGAAATTACTTTAGGACTCTGGCATTAACTCATAATACCAGAGTGGCAATTCCTGATCAACAAGAGCTTTCCAGACACAGTAACGAAACTGCAGCTGTGAACTGGAACCAAAATACAAAAACAAAACATGGACGAATGTCCAACTTATCTAGTAGATGTCTGGGAGCAGGAACAAGCACAGAGAGGCTTCTGATAACATTGATGACCGGCAAGCATCTAACAGAGAAGCCAGGTTATATAGCGACACCCAGATCTAATCAGAACAGGTGAACAGGGAAGATGATGTCACAAGTTCAATTCCACCAGTAGCCACCGGGGGAGCCCAGAATCCAAATTCACAACAGTACCCCCCCCTCAAGGAGGGGGCACCGAACCCTCACCAGAACCACCAGGGCGATCAGGATGGGCCCTATGAAAGGCACGAACCAGATCAGAGGCATGAACATCAGATGCAGTGACCCAAGAATTATCCTCCTGGCCATATCCCTTCCACTTGACCAGATACTGGAGTCTCCGTCTGGAAACACGGGAGTCTAGGATTTTTTCCACAACGTACTCCAACTCACCCTCAACCAACACCGGAGCAGGAGGCTCAACGGAAGGCACAACCGGTGCCTCATACCTGCGCAATAACGACCGATGAAAAACGTTATGAATAGAAAAGGATGCAGGGAGGTCCAAACGGAAGGAAACAGGGTTAAGAATCTCCAATATTTTATACGGACCGATGAACCGAGGCTTAAACTTAGGAGATGAGACCCTCATAGGGACAAAACGAGAAGACAACCACACCAAATCTCCAACACAAAGCCGAGGACCAACACGACGGTGACGGTTGGCAAAAAGCTGAGTCTTCTCCTGGGACAACTTTAAATTGTCCATCACCTGCCCCCAGATATGATGCAATCTCTCCACCACCGCATCCACTCCAGGACAATCCGAGGATTCCATCTGACCGGAGGAAAATCGAGGATGGAACCCCGAATTACAGAAAAACGGGGAAACCAAGGTGGCAGAGCTGGCCCGATTATTGAGGGCGAACTCCGCCAATGGCAAAAAAGCAACCCAATCATCCTGGTCAGCAGACACAAAACACCTCAGATATGTCTCCAGGGTCTGATTAGTCCGCTCGGTCTGGCCATTAGTCTGAGGGTGAAAAGCAGACGAAAAAGACAAATCTATGCCCATCCTAGCACAAAATGCCCGCCAAAATCTAGACACAAATTGGGTTCCTCTGTCAGAAACGATATTCTCAGGAATACCATGCAAACGAACAACATTTTGAAAAAACAGGGGCACCAACTCGGAAGAAGAAGGCAATTTGGGCAGGGGAACCAAATGAACCATCTTAGAAAAACGGTCACACACCACCCAGATGACAGACATCTTCTGAGAAACAGGCAGATCTGAAATAAAATCCATCGAGATGTGTGTCCAAGGCCTCTTAGGAATAGGCAAGGGCAACAATAATCCACTAGCCCGAGAACAACAAGGCTTGGCCCGAGCACAAACGTCACAATACTGCACAAAGCCTCGCACATCTCGTGACAGGGAAGGCCACCAGAAGGATCTTGCCACCAAATCCCTGGTACCAAAAATTCCAGGATGACCTGCCAACGCAGAAGAATGCACCTCAGAGATGACTTTACTGGTCCAATCATCAGGAACAAACAGCCTATCAGGCGGACAACGATCCGGTCTATCCGCCTGAAACTCCTGCAAGGCCCGCCGCAGGTCTGGAGAAACGGCTGACAAGATAACTCCCTCCTTAAGAATACCTGTGGGGTCAGAGTTGCCAGGTGAATCAGGCTCAAAACTCCTAGAAAGGGCATCCGCCTTAACATTCTTAGAACCTGGTAGGTACGATACCACAAAATTAAACCGAGAAAAAAATAATGACCAGCGCGCCTGTCTAGGATTCAGGCGCCTGGCGGTCTCAAGATAAATCAAATTTTTGTGGTCAGTCAATACCACCACCTGATGTCTGGCCCCCTCGAGCCAATGGCGCCACTCCTCAAACGCCCACTTCATGGCCAAAAGCTCCCGATTCCCAACATCATAATTCCGCTCAGCGGGCGAAAATTTACGGGAAAAGAAGGCACAAGGCCTCATCACGGCGCAGTCAGAACTTTTCTGCGACAACACTGCCCCAGCTCCGATCTCAGAAGCGTCGACCTCAACCTGAAAAGGAAGAGTCACATCAGGCTGACGCAACACAGGGGCAGAAGAAAAACAGCGCTTAAGCTCCTGAAAGGCCTCCACAGCATCAGGGGACCAATTAGCAACATCAGCACCCTGTCTAGTCAAATCGGTCAATGGCTTAACGACATCCGAAAAACCAGAAATAAATCGACGATAAAAGTTGGCAAAGCCCAAAAATTTCTGAAGACTTTTAAGAGAAGAGGGCTGCGTCCAATCACAAATAGCTTGAACCTTGACAGGATCCATCTCAATGGAAGAGGGAGAAAAAATATATCCCAAAAAGGAAATTCTCTGAACCCCAAAAACGCACTTAGAACCCTTGACACACAGAGAATTAGACCGCAAAACCTGAAAAACCCTCTTAACTTGCCGGACATGAGAGTCCCAGTCATCCGAAAAAATCAGAATATCATCCAGATACACTATCATAAATTTATCCAAAAAATCGCGGAAAATATCATGCATAAAGGACTGGAAGACTGAAGGGGCATTAGAAAGACCAAAAGGCATCACCAAATACTCAAAGTGGCCCTCGGGCGTATTAAATGCGGTTTTCCACTCATCCCCCTGCCTGATCCGCACCAAATTATACGCCCCACGGAGATCAATCTTAGAGAACCACTTGGCCCCCTTTATGCGAGCAAACAAATCAGTCAGCAACGGCAATGGGTATTGATATTTAACCGTGATTTTATTCAAAAGCCGATAATCAATACATGGTCTCAAAGAGCCGTCTTTTTTTGACACAAAGAAAAAACCGGCTCCTAAGGGAGATGACGATGGACGAATATGTCCCTTTTCCAAGGACTCCTTTATATATTCTCGCATAGCAGTATGTTCAGGCACAGACAGATTAAATAAACGACCCTTTGGGTATTTACTACCCGGAATTAAATCTATAGCACAATCGCACTCACGGTGCGGAGGTAGTGAACCCAGCTTGGGTTCTTCAAAGACGTCACGATAATCAGACAGGAACTCAGGAATTTCAGAGGGAATAGATGATGAAATGGAAACCAAAGGTACGTCCCCATGAGTCCCCTTACATCCCCAGCTCAACACAGACATAGCTCTCCAGTCAAGGACTGGGTTGTGAGACTGCAGCCATGGCAATCCCAGCACCAAATCATCATGTAGATTATACAGCACCAGAAAACGAATAGTCTCCTGGTGATCCGGATTAATACACATAGTCACTTGTGTCCAGTATTGTGGTTTATTATTAGCCAATGGGGTGGAGTCAATCCCCTTCAGAGGAATAAGAGTTTCCAAAGGCTCTAAATCATACCCACAACGATTGGCAAAGGACCAATCCATAAGACTCAAAGCGGCGCCAGAGTCGATATAGGCGTCAGTAGTAATAGATGACAAAGAGCAAATCAGGGTCACAGACAAAATAAATTTAGACTGTAAAGCGCCAATGGAAACGGATTTATCAAGCTTTTTAGTACGCTTAGAGCATGCTGATATAACATGAGTAGAATCCCCACAATAGAAACACAACCCATTTTTCCGTCTAAAATTCTGCCGCTCGCTTCTGGACAGAATTCTATCACACTGCATGCTTTCTGGCGTCTTCTCAGTGGACACCGCCAGATGGTGCACTGGTTTGCGCTCCCGCAGACGCCTATCGATCTGAATGGCCATTGTCATGGACTCATTCAGACCCGCAGGCACAGGGAACCCCACCATAACATCCTTAATGGCATCAGAGAGACCCTCTCTGAAAGTAGCCGCCAAGGCACACTCATTCCACTGAGTAAGCACAGACCATTTACGGAATCTTTGGCAGTAAATTTCAGCTTCATCTTGCCCCTGCGATAGGGACATCAAAGTTTTTTCTGCCTGAAGTTCCAAATGAGGTTCCTCATACAGCAAGCCCAAGGCCAAAAAAAACGCATCCACATTGCGCAACGCAGGATCCCCTGGTGCCAATGCAAAAGCCCAGTCTTGAGGGTCGCCCCGGAGCAAGGAAATCACAATCCCAACCTGCTGTGCAGGGTCTCCAGCAGAACGAGATTTCAGGGACAAAAATAGCTTACAATTATTTCTAAAATTCTGAAAGCTAGATCTATTCCCTGAGAAGAATTCCGGCAAAGGAATTCTCGGCTCAGATACCGGAGCATGAATAATAAAATCTTGCAAATTTTGTACTTTCGTGGTGAGATTATTCAAACCTGCAGTTACACTCTGAAGATCCATTATTAACAGGTGAACACAAAGCCATTCAAAGATTATAAGGAGAGAAAAAAAAAAGAAAGACTGCAGCATAGACAGACTGGCAAGTGATCCAATTAAGAGCACAGAGAAAAAAAAAAAAAAAAAACTCTCAGCAGACTTCTTATTTCTCTCCTTTCTCAGCCAAGGATTTTAACCCTTTAGTGGGCCGGTCAAACTGTCATGATCTCCATGGCCAGAGAACTAGCATAAGCCTCTATAGGAACAAGCTCTTGGAAGATGTAACTATACTGACCATGAACTAAACCTACCGCATCATCTAGAAGTAGCCAGGTAGCATGTCCTACTTTTTATCCCTATATGCCCAGCGCCGACCGGAGAACTAAATAATGCTAGCAGAGGGAAATATAAGACCTGACTCACCTCTAGAGAAATGCCCAAAAAAAAGGAGACAGAGGCCCCCCACATATATTGGCGGTGATTTTAGAAGAAATAACAAACGCAGCAGGAAAATAGTTTTAGCAAATTTGAGGTCAGCTTTCTAGATAGCAGAAGACAGAAAGCATACTTTCATGGTCAGTAGAAAACCCTAACAAAACACATCCAGAAATTACTTTAGGACTCTGGCATTAACTCATAATACCAGAGTGGCAATTCCTGATCAACAAGAGCTTTCCAGACACAGTAACGAAACTGCAGCTGTGAACTGGAACCAAAATACAAAAACAAAACATGGACGAATGTCCAACTTATCTAGTAGATGTCTGGGAGCAGGAACAAGCACAGAGAGGCTTCTGATAACATTGATGACCGGCAAGCATCTAACAGAGAAGCCAGGTTATATAGCGACACCCAGATCTAATCAGAACAGGTGAACAGGGAAGATGATGTCACAAGTTCAATTCCACCAGTAGCCACCGGGGGAGCCCAGAATCCAAATTCACAACAGACTGCACATGATGCTCCATACTGTATACTGGCTGCACATGATGCTCCATACTGTATAATGGCTGCACATGATGCTCCATACTGTATAATGACCGCACATGATGCTCCATACTGTATATTGGCCGCACATGATACTTTGTACCATATAATGGCCACACATGATGCTCCATACTATATAATGGCCGCACATGATGCTCCATACTGTATATTGGCCGCACATGATACTTTGTACCATATAATGGCCACACATAGCTACTCCTACACACGCGGCTGCGCTCCGTACACTTTGCACACACGGCTCCGCTCTGTACACACGCGCTCCGCTCCATACACCTCGTACACACACGGCTCCGCACACCTCGTACACACACGGCTCCGCACACCTCGTACACACATGGCTCCGCACACCTTGTACACACACGGCTCCGCACACCTCGTACACACACGGCTCCGCACACCTCATACACACACCGCTCCGCACACCTCATACACACACGGCTCCGCACACCTCGCACACACACGGCTCCGCACACCTCGCACACACGGCTCCGCACACATCGTACACACACGGCTCCGCACACCTCGTACACACACGGCTCCGCACACCTCGCACACACACGGCTCCGCACACCTCGCACACACACGGCTCCGCACACCTCGTACACACACGGCTCCGCACACCTCGTACACACACGGCTCCGTACACCTCATAGACACACGGCTCCGCACACCTCGTACACACACGGCTCCGCACACATCGTACACACACGGCTCCGCACACATCGTACACACATGGCTCCGTACACCTCGCACACACACGGCTCCGCACACCTCGCACACACACGGCTCCGTACACCTCGTACACACACGGCTCCGCACACATCGTACACACACGGCTCCGTACACCTCGTACACACACGGCTCTGCTACATCCACACTGTACACCTCCTGACCCCACACAAAGCATTACTTACCTCATCCTGCAGCGGCAAGTTGGCAACCAGCACAACTTCGGAGGTCCTGACTCCCGATCATGTGACCTCTGACTCCTCCCCTCCTGTGACCTCATCACAGGTCCTGTGTGTAAGGGCCGGGTAAGGGCCCGGGGCATGGCTTGAGACAAGGGGGCGTGTCGGTCCTGCTGTCTGCGGGTGCGGGATCAGCGCGTCCTGCGCTGGACAGTGGGGCACAGGCTCCAAACCAGGACAGTCCCGCACAATACGGGACAGTTGGGAGCTATGCATTTTGTGTTTACTGTGTGCCCTGTGCAATATATGATAGCTGACACTGTATAATATAATAATGGCTGACACTGTTCTGATATTTGTGTGTTAGGGAAAAAAATAAGGACAGTCAGTGGCAGTGATAGATCAGCATTGGTAAGGGTTATGGCAGTGTAGTTGCAGGTTTGACACACTGGAGGGCACTATAGAGTTAGATATTAGTGTCATGATCCGATCGGGTATTAGTCCTGTCTGCCCTTTTCCCGGGCTGATCATGTCAAGGGTTAACTTTGCTCTGCCTCATTTTGGGTTCAGGTTTGCTATGTAGCTTCGTTGTATCCTGCAGGAAGTGTCAGTTATAGCTTCTGCCTACAGCGTGAGTAGCTGACTCTTGTTAAACCGTGATTTGTCCTGCTGCGATCCCTGACTGTTCCTGTGTCTTTTTTTCCCCTTCCCCCGTTATGACTCAGTGTTTTGCCTTTGTGTTTGGACTCTCTGGTACTTGACTCAGCTTTGTCTCAGATCTATCTCCGTCTTTTGCTCCTGGTACTTTTGCTTCCATCTGGTATTGACCCTCTGGCGCGTCTCTGACTCTGAGTTGATTTTCCCCTTTGTACTACGTTACTCTCCTGGTTTTTGATGCAGTTTGTTTGACTACCCTGTTGCCATCTGGTGGGGGCCTCGCTGCAGGTCTGCTCTGGCAAGTGTTGCAGTCTTCCCTCCACTCTACTGCCATCTAGTGGAGTGAGCATCTACCTGCATAGCTGCATCATGACAGATTCAGATAACAACTGAAGTTGTTACAGTTGAAAAAGGGGCGGGACCAGTGCAGTGGCAGGAAGAGTGTCTCCCTGAGGTAATTAGTCAGGTAGTAGAGTTGAACAGAGAAGCTGTGGGACAACGCAGCTGAAAGATTAGAAGTGTGACATGTCTGTCTTTGTGACTGGTATGATCTGGGCAGTTGGAGTGGTCAGCGGTTATGTCTTTTGGAACTCCCGTGATGTCCTGGACCTACGGTCTGATAAGGATTAGAAGCATAATCCTGTAATTTCACCCAAGGAAGGGGAAAGTAGACGGGGAGCATCGGGGATCAGCTAGACCAGCAATCCAGAAAACTGCAGGAATGGAGATCACAGTACCAGATGATGTTGTTGTTAATAGTGTTGTTGAGCGATACCTTCCGATATCAGAAAGTATCGGTATCGGATTGGATCGGCCGATATTAAAAAAATATCAGATATCGCCGATACCGATACCTGATACCAATACAAGTCAATGGGACCAAAATATCGGAATTAAAATAAACCCTTTCTTTCCTTGTAGGTTCATTCTACATGAAGGAAAACAACTAAGAATATTGGGGGAGGTGGCGGAGACATTAAAGGCATATAAGTTTAGCCCAATCAAATAGAATAGCAGGAATTTTAATTTTTTTTTAAGACGTTCGGAGTTACAAAGATATTGACTATGTTAAGATTTTTTTTATTTTGTCAGATATTGATGTTTCACTACTTCCATGCCCTTCACCTTCTTTTTTACTTCTCCCACACTTTCTTCTTCATCATCCTCAGCAGCAGCATCTTTGACATCAACTTCTTCTTCACCTTATTCATCTTCTTCTTCATCTTCTACCTATTATTTTTTTTGTTACATAATTCATATTCTTTTTATTAAACTATCATTCTTCTTCATGTTCTACTTCTTTATCATATTCTTATTTGTGACAGGCATTCCTGTAGTTGTTATCTATAAAAGTTTGAAGATTACACCTTCCGTTCTGCCTGTCACAAAAGAGTTACAACAGGATTTGTCCGCGTTCAGTTAGGCCTGCAGCAGCAGGCTTTTTCCAGGGGCACCACGAGGAGGAACGGACTCACCCCCATACACTGCTTAGTCTTCTTCTGCTTATAATTTAGATAAGATCTTTTGCTCTGATGTTTAATCTTATGCTTAATGTTCTTCTGCTCTTTGTTCTGCAGCCTCTTGTTCTTCTGCTTCTCGGTCTTCCGGGTCGTCGTCTTTAGGGTCTTGAACTTGGAAATGTAGCAGAAGGTACAAGAAGGCTGAGAAAATGCCGAGAACCAGCTGATGGAACTGGAACTCAGATGGCTACCCGAAGGTACAAGAGCCAATGGAGCTACCGAGGACCAGCTGACGTTACTGGAACCCAGTTACTAAGCAGGAGGTACTCATGCCAGAAAGCACTACCAAGGACCACCTGACGTTGGTGGAACTCGGATACCCGGAAGGAGGCACCTAAGCCAAAGGCTCTGCCCGGAACCAGCTGACGGTACTGGAACAAGGGGGACCTATTCAAGATTGTCTTCCTAGAGCCCCAACTAGCGGTGTTGGAGCCAAGTGTCAGCAGGGGGAGCAGAGTGTAGGCCGAAGCCTGCACTGGAGGCAGCTTAGTGTCTGTTGTGTCTGCATGGCGTTTGCAGGACACGTTCCCGGCTACACAGCAGGGGAAAAGCTGGCATTACTGAACCCCACTGACACAGTGGCGAGTGTTTTTCTCTGTGCAGCCAGCAATTCCGAGCACCAACTGGCAGTGTTAGAGCCCAGGGACAGCAGGAGGAGCAGAGTGTAGGCCGAAGCCTGCACTGGAGGCTGCTTAGTGTCTGTTGTGTCTGTGTGGCATTTGCAGGACACGTTGCCGGCTACACAGCAGGGGAACAGCTGACGTTACTGAACCCCACTAACACAGTGGTGAGTGTTTTTCTCTGTGCAGCCAGCACTTCCGAGCACCAGCTGGTGGTGTTAGAGCCCAGGGACAGCAGGAGGAGCAGAGTGTAGGCCAAAGCCTGCACTGGAGGAAGCTTAGTGTCTGTTGTGTCTGCGTGGCATTTGCAGGACACGTTCCCGGCTACACAGCAGGGGAACAGCTGGCATTACTGAACCCCACTGACACAGTGGCGAGTGTTTTTCTCTGTGCAGCCAGCACTCCCGAGCACCAACTGGCGGTGTTAGAGCCCAGGGAATCAAGGAAGAGCAGAGGAGCAGAGTGTAGGCCGAACCTGCACTGGAGGCAGCTTATTGTCTGTTGTGTCTGCGTGGCATTTGCAGGACATGTTCCCGGCTATACAGCAGGGGAACAGCTGACGTTACTGAACCCCACTGACACAGTGGCGAGTGTTTTTCTCTGTGCAGCCAGCACTTCCGAGCACCAACTGGCAGTGTTAGAGCCCAGGGAATGCAGGAGGAGCAGAGTGCAGGCCAAAGCCTGCACTGAAGGCAGCTTAGTGTCTGTTGTGTCTGCATGGCGTTTGTAGGACACGTTGCCGGCTACACAGCAGGGGAACAGCTGGCGTTACTGAACCCCACTGACACAGTGGCGAGTGTTTTTCTCTGTGCTGTCTGCACTTCCGAGCACCAACTGGCGGTGTTAGAGCTCAGGGTCAGCAGGGGGAGCAGAGTGTAGGCCGAAGCCTAATTGGAGCAAATTGAAAGGGAACCTTTAAACCCCCCCCAGGCGTTAGTAACTAGAAGATCCACCTTGTGCAGCAGTAATGCTGCACAAGGAAAAGGTTTCTCTTTTAATTATGTTCCTTGCACACGCTGAATGAAACACTTCTATAATTTTGCCCCTCATACCGTGAAACCGTCTCGGAGGCGGGACTTTCCTTCTTAATGAGACGAAGCACAGCTGTCAAAAATACCCCCTTGGTGCTGGGCGCAGCCTCCTGAGCGTTGCTTTTTTGTGTTCCGGAGCCTGCGCTGTTGTGTTATCCCTTGCCATGCGCTGTTACTGCGCATGCCCATGAATCCCAGCCCCACAGTGTCTTCTGATTTATTCACACTGCGGGGCTGGGATTCATGGCCTTGCGCAGTAAATATCTTCGCCTCTCACTCATGTCCTTACCCCTGCTTCAGACTGTGCGGCGTCAGCTGATCCCTTATCGCATGCCATGGCCGTGAAGCCGCACAGTCTGAAGAAGGCGGAAGGAGTTGAGTGAGAGGCGAAGATATGCACTGCGCATGCCCATGAATCCCAGCCCCGCAGTGAGAATAAATAAGACACTGCGGGGCGTGATCTCGGGCAGGGCCGTCACACAGGCGCAGCCATCCTGACAACAAATGATGTCAGAAGACGGGCAGCGCTAACCGCGCATGGCCAAGGAATAACATAACAGTGCAGGCTCCGGGACAGATTCAAACAATGCTGAGGAGGCGGCGCATGGTGCCAAGGGGGTTGCTGTGTGTCATTACGAAGGAAAGTCACACCTCCGGGACAGTTATTCGGTATCAGGGGACACATTTTATAAGTGTTTAGTTCTGCGTGTGCAATGAGTATAACAAAAAGAGCCACCTTGTCCAAATGCAGCATTTGTGCTGCACAAGGTGGCTCTTTTAGTTACAAACGCCTGGGGGAGGGCAGGTTCCCTTTAATTTTTGTTGTAGTGTCTGCGTGGCGCTTGCAGGACACGTTGCCGGCTACACAGCAGGGGAACAGCTGGCGTTACTGAACCCCACTGACACAGTGGTGAGTGTTTTTCTCTGTGCAGCCAGCACTTTCGGGCATCAACTGGCGGTGTTAGAGCCCAGGGACAGCAGGAGGAGCAAAGTGTAGGCCGAAGCCTGCACTGGAGGCAGCTTAGTGTCTGTTGTGTCTGCGTGGTGTTTGCAGGACACATTGCCGGCTACACAGCAGGGGAACAGCTGACGTTACTGAACCCCACTGACACAGTGGCGAGTGTTTTTCTCAGTGCAGCCAGCACTCCTGAGCACCAACTGGCGATGTTAGAGCCCAGGGAATCAAGGAGGAGCAGAGGAGCAGAGTGTAGGCCGAACCTGCACTGGAGGCAGCTTATTGTCTGTTGTGTCTGCGTGGCATTTGCAGGACACGTTGCCGGCTACACAGCAGGGGAACAGCTGACGTTACTGAACCCCACTGACACAGTGGCGAGTGTTTTTCTCTGTGCAGCCAGCACTTCCGAGCACCAACTGGCAGTGTTAGAACCCAGGGAATCAAGGAAGAGCAGAGGAGCAGAGTGTAGGCTGAAGCCTGCAATGGAGGCAGCTTATTGTCTGATGTGTCTCCGTGGCGTTTGCAGGACATGTTCCCGGCTACACAGCAGGGGAACAGCTGACGTTACTGAACCCCACTGACACAGTGGTGAGTGTTTTTCTCTGTGCAGCCAGCACTTCCGAGCACCAACTGGCAGTGTAAGAGCCCAGGGAATGCAGGAGGAGCAGAGTGCAGGCCAAAGTCTGCACTGGAGGCAGCTTAGTGTCTGTTGTGTCTGCATGGCGTTTGTAGGACACGTTGCCGGCTACACAGCAGGGGAACAGCTGGCGTTACTGAACCCCACTGACACAGTGGCGAGTGTTTTTCTTTGTGCAGTCTGCACTTCCGAGCACCAACTGGCGGTGTTAGAGCCCAGGGTCAGCAGGGGGAGCAGAGTGTAGGCCGAAGCCTAATTGGAGCAAATTGAAAGGGAACCTTTAAACCCCCCCAGGCGTTAGTAACTAGAAGAGCCACCTTGTGCAGCAGTAATGCAGCACAAGGAAAAGGTGGCTCTTTTAATTATGTTCCTTGCACACGCTGAATGAAACACTTCTATAATCTTACCCCTCATACCGTGAAACCGTCTCGGAAGCGGGACTTTCCTTCTTAATGAGACGAAGCACAGCTGTCAAAAATACCCCCTTGGTGCTGGGCGCAGCCTCCTGAGCGTTGCTTCTTTGTGTTCCGGAGCCTGCGCTGTTGTGTTATCCCTTGGCCATGCGCTGTTACTGCGCATGCCCATGAATCCCAGCCCCGCAGTGTCTTCTGATTTATTTACACTGCGGGGCTGGGATTCATGGCCTTGCGCAGTAAATATCTTCGCCTCTCACTCATGTCCTTACGCCTGCTTCAGACTGTGCGGCGTCAGCTGATCCCTTATCGCATGCCACGGCCGTGAAGCCGCACAGTCTGAAGAAGGCGGAAGGAGATGAGTGAGAGGCGAAGATATGCACTGCGCATGCCCATGAATCCCAGCCCCGCAGTGAGAATAAATAAGACACTGCGGGGCGTGATCTCGGGCAGGGCCGTCACACAGGCGCAGCCATCCTGACAACAAATTATGTCAGAAGATGGGCAGCGCTAACCGTGCATGGCCAAGGGATAACATAACAGTGCAGGCTCCGGGACAGATTCAAAGAATGCTGAGGAGGCGGCGCATGGCGCCAAGGGGGTTGCTGAGTGTCATTACGAAGGAAAGTCACACCTCCGGGACGGTTAATCGGTATCAGGGGACACATTTTATAAGTGTTTAGTTCTGCGTGTGCAATGAGTATAACAAAAAGAGCCACCTTGTCCAAATGCAGCATTTGTGCTGCACAAGGTGGCACTTTTAGTTACAAACGCCTGGGGGAGGGCAGGTTCCCTTTAATTTTTGTTGTAGTGTCTGCGTGGCGTTTGCAGGACACGTTGCCGGCTACACAGCAGGGAAACAGCTGGCGTTACTGAACCCCACTGACACAGTGGCGAGTGTTTTTCTCTGTGCAGCCAGCACTTCCGAGCACCAACTGGCGGTGTTAGAGCCCTGGGAATCAAGGAGGAGCAGAGTGTAGGCCGAAGCCTGCACTGGAGGCAGCTTAGTGTCTGTTGTGTCTGCGTGGTGTTTGCAGGACACATTGCCGGCTACACAGCAGGGGAACAGCTGATGTTACTGAACCCCACTGACACAGTGGCGAGTGTTTTTCTCTGTGCAACCAGCACTTTCGAGCACCAACTGGCGGTGTTAGAGCCCTGGGAATCAAGGAGGAGCAGAGTGTAGGCCGAAGCCTGCACTGGAGGCAGCTTAGTGTCTGTTGTGTCTGCGTGGCGTTTGCAGGACATGTTGCCGGCTACACAGCAGCGGAACAGCTGGCATTACTGAACCCCTCTGACACAGTGGCGAGTGTTTTTCTCTGTGCAGCCAGTACTTCCGGGCACCAACTGGTGGTGTTAGAGCCCAGGGACAGCAGGAGGAGCAGGGTGTAGGCCGAAGCCTGCACTGGAGGCAGCTTAGTGTCTGTTGTGTCTGCGTGGTGTTTGCAGGACTGTTGTGAAATTGGATTTTGGGCTCCCCCGGTGGCCACTGGTGGAATTGAACTGGTGTGCATCATCCTCTCTGTTCACCTGTTTCCATCAGGATGTGGGAGTCGCTATTTAGCCTTGCTCCTCTGTCACTTCCATGCCGGTCAACATTGTAATCAGAAGCCTTTCTGTGCATGTTCCTGCTGCTAGACAACTCCCAGCTAAGTTGGACTTAGTCCTTGTTTGTTTTTGCATTTTGTTCCACTTCACAGCTGTAGTTTCGTTTCTGTGTCTGGAAAGCTCTTGTGATCTGAAATTGCCACTCTGATGTTATGAGTTAATACTAGAGTCTTAAAGTAATTTCAGGATGGTATTTTGATAGGGTTTTCAGCTGACCATGAAAGTGCCCTTTCTGTCTTCCTGCTATCTAGTAAGCGGACCTCAATTTTGCTAAACCTATTTTCATACTACGTTTGTCATTTCATCTAAAATCACCGCCAATATTTGTGGGGGCCTCTGTCTGCCTTTCGGGGAAATTTCTCTAGAGGTGAGCCAGGACTATATTTTCCTCTGCCAGGATTAGTTAGTCCTCCGGCCGGCGCTGGGCGTCTAGGGATAAAACGCAGGCTACGCTACCCGGCTACTGTTAGTTGTGCGGCAGGTTTAGTTCATGGTCAGTTTAGTTTCCATCCTTCCAAGAGCTAGTTCGTATGTTTGCTGGGCTATGTTCTCTTGCCATTGAGAACCATAACAGTTTGACCGGCCAAAAAGGGTTAAATTAATTGACAGAGAAAGGAGAGAAAAGAGAAGTCTGCTGAAGATTTTTTTTTTTTTTCTCAGTTCTGAGTGTGCTTGTAATTGAATCTCTTGCAAGTCTGCCTATATTGCAGCCTTTCTCTCTCTCTCTCCTTCTAATCCTGGAATGGCTCTGTGTTCACCTGTTTAAAATGGATATTCAGAGTTTAGCTGCAGGTTTGAATAATCTCACCACGAAAGTTCAAAACTTACAAGATTTTGTTGTTCATGTTCCTATATCTGAACCTAGAATTCCTTTGCCTGAATTTTTCTCGGGGAATAGATCTTGCTTTCAAAATTTCAAAAATAATTGCAAGTTGTTTTTGTCCCTGAAATCTCGCTCTGCTGGAGATCCTGCTCAGCAGGTCAGGATTGTGATTTCTCTGCTCCGGGGCGACCCTCAGGATTGGGCTTTTGCATTGGCTCCAGGGGATCCTGCGTTGCTCAATGTGGATGCGTTTTTTCTGGCCTTGGGGTTGCTTTATGAGGAACCTCAGTTAGAACTTCAGGCGGAAAAGGCCTTGATGTCCCTATCTCAGGGGCAAGACGAAGCTGAAATATACTGCCAGAAATTCCGTAAATGGACTGTGCTTACTCAGTGGAATGAGTGCGCCCTGGCGGCGAATTTCAGAGAGGGTCTCTCTGATGCCATTAAGGATGTTATGGTGGGGTTCCCTGTGCCTGCGGGTCTGAATGAGTCCATGACAATGGCTATCCAGATCGATAGGCGTCTGCGGGAGCGCAAACCTGTGCACCATTTGGCGGTGTCTACTGAGAAGACGCCAGAGAATATGCAATGTGATAGAATTCTGTCCAGAAGTGAACGGCAGAATTTTAGACGAAAAAATGGGTTGTGCTTCTATTGCGGTGATTCAACTCATGTTATATCAGCATGCTCTAAGCGTACTAAGAAGCTTGATAAGTCTGTTTCAATTGGCACTTTACAGTCTAAGTTTATTCTATCTGTGACCCTGATTTGTTCTTTATCATCTATTACCGCAGATGCCTATGTCGACTCTGGCGCCGCTTTGAGTCTTATGGATTGGTCCTTTGCCAAACGCTGTGGGTATGATTTGGAGCCTCTTGAAACTCCTATACCCCTGAAGGGGATTGACTCCACCCCATTGGCTAGCAATAAACCACAATACTGGACACAAGTAACTATGCGGATTAATCCGGATCACCAGGAGATTATTCGCTTTCTTGTGCTGTATAACCTACATGATGTGTTGGTGCTTGGATTGCCATGGCTGCAATCTCATAACCCAGTCCTTGACTGGAAAGCTATGTCTGTGTTAAGCTGGGGATGTAAGGGGACGCATGGGGACGTACCTGTGGTTTCCATTTCATCATCTATTCCCTCTGAGATTCCTGAATTCTTGACTGAATATCGTGACGTTTTTGAAGAACCTAAGCTTGGTTCATTACCTCCGCACCGGGAGTGCGATTGTGCCATAGATTTGATTCCGGGTAGTAAATACCCTAAGGGTCGTTTATTTAATCTGTCTGTGCCTGAACATGCTGCTATGCGAGAATATATAAAGGAGTCCTTGGAAAAGGGACATATTCGTCCTTCGTCATCTCCCTTAGGAGCCGTTTTTTTCTTTGTGGCTAAGAAAGATGGCTCTTTGAGGCCGTGCATTGATTATCGGCTTTTGAATAAAATCACGGTTAAATATCAATATCCGTTGCCACTGCTGACTGATTTGTTTGCTCGCATAAAGGGGGCCAAGTGGTTCTCTAAGATAGATCTTCGTGGGGCGTATAATTTGGTGCGAATTAAGCAGGGGGATGAGTGGAAAACCGCATTTAATACGCCCGAGGGCCACTTTGAGTATTTGGTGATGCCTTTTGGTCTTTCAAATGCCCCTTCAGTCTTTCAGTCCTTTATGCATGACATTTACCGTGATTATTTGGATAAATTTATGATTGTGCATCTGGATGATATTTTGATTTTTTCGGATGACTGGGACTCTCATGTCCAGCAGGTCAGGAGGGTTTTTCAGGTTTTGCGGTCTAATTCCTTGTGTGTGAAGGGTTCTAAGTGCGTTTTTGGGGTTCAAAAGATTTCCTTTTTGGGATATATTTTTTCCCCCTCTTCCATCGAGATGGATCCTGTCAAGGTTCAGGCTATTTGTGATTGGACGCAACCCTCTTCTCTTAAGAGTCTTCAGAAATTTTTGGGCTTTGCTAACTTTTATCGTCGATTTATTGCTGGTTTTTCTGATGTTGTTAAACCATTGACTGATTTGACTAAGAAGGGTGCTGATGTTGCTGATTGGTCCCCTGCTGCTGTGGAGGCCTTTCGGGAGCTTAAGCGCCGCTTTTCTTCCGCCCCTGTGTTGCGTCAGCCTGATGTTGCTCTTCCTTTTCAGGTTGAGGTCGACGCTTCTGAAATCGGAGCTGGGGCGGTTTTGTCGCAGAGAAGTTCCGATTGCTCCGTAATGAGACCTTGTGCTTTTTTCTCGCATAAATTTTCGCCCGCCGAGCGGAATTATGATGTTGGGAATCGGGAGCTTTTGGCCATGAAGTGGGCTTTTGAGGAGTGGCGTCATTGGCTTGAGGGGGCTAGACATCAGGTGGTGGTATTGACTGACCACAAAAATCTAATTTATCTTGAGTCCGCCAGACGCCTGAATCCTAGACAGGCGCGCTGGTCGTTGTTTTTCTCTCGGTTTAATTTTGTGGTGTCCTACCTGCCGGGTTCTAAGAATGTTAAGGCGGATGCCCTTTCTAGGAGTTTTGAGCCTGACTCCCCTGGTAATTCTGAACCTACAGGTATCCTTAAGGATGGAGTGATATTGTCTGCCGTTTCTCCAGACCTGCGGCGGGCCTTGCAGGAGTTTCAGGCGGATAGACCTGATCGTTGCCCACCTGGTAGACTGTTTGTTCCTGATGATTGGACCAGTAAAGTCATTTCTGAGGTTCATTCTTCTGCGTTGGCAGGTCATCCTGGAATCTTTGGTACCAGGGATTTGGTGGCAAGGTCCTTCTGGTGGCCTTCCCTGTCTCGAGATGTGCGAGGCTTCGTGCAGTCTTGTGACGTTTGTGCTCGGGCCAAGCCTTGTTGTTCTCGGGCTAGTGGATTGTTGTTGCCCTTGCCTATCCCGAAGAGGCCCTGGACGCACATCTCGATGGATTTTATTTCGGATCTTCCTGTTTCTCAGAAGATGTCTGTCATCTGGGTGGTGTGTGATCGTTTCTCTAAGATGGTCCATTTGGTTCCCCTGCCTAAGTTGCCTTCTTCTTCCGAGTTGGTTCCTCTGTTTTTTCAAAATGTGGTCCGTTTGCATGGTATTCCGGAGAATATCGTTTCTGACAGAGGTACCCAATTCGTGTCTAGATTTTGGCGAGCATTCTGTGCTAGGATGGGCATAGATTTGTCTTTCTCGTCTGCTTTCCATCCTCAGACTAATGGCCAGACCGAGCGGACGAATCAGACCTTGGAGACATATTTGAGGTGTTTTGTGTCTGCAGATCAGGATGATTGGGTTGCTTTTTTGCCTTTAGCGGAGTTTGCCCTCAATAATCGGGCCAGTTCTGCCACCTTGGTGTCTCCCTTTTTCTGTAATTCGGGGTTTCATCCTCGATTTTCTTCTGGTCAGGTGGAATCTTCGGATTGTCCTGGAGTGGATGCTGTGGTGGAGAGGTTGCATCAGATTTGGGGGCAGGTAGTGGACAATTTGAAGTTGTCCCAGGAGAAGACTCAGCTTTTTGCCAACCGCCGGCGTCGGGTTGGTCCTCGGCTTTGTGTTGGGGACTTGGTGTGGTTGTCTTCTCGTTTTGTCCCTATGAGGGTTTCTTCTCCCAAGTTTAAGCCTCGGTTCATCGGCCCGTACAAGATATTGGAAATTCTTAACCCTGTGTCCTTCCGTTTGGACCTCCCTGCATCTTTTTCTATTCATAATGTTTTTCATCGGTCATTATTGCGCAGGTATGAGGTACCGGTTGTGCCTTCCGTTGAGCCTCCTGCTCCGGTGTTGGTTGAGGGCGAGTTGGAGTACGTTGTGGAAAAAATCTTGGACTCCCGTGTTTCCAGACGGAAACTCCAGTATCTGGTCAAATGGAAGGGATACGGTCAGGAGGATAATTCTTGGGTGACTGCCTCTGATGTTCATGCCTCCGATTTGGTCCGTGCCTTTCATAGGGCTCATCCTGATCGCCCTGGTGGTTCTGGTGAGGGTTCGGTGCCCCCTCCTTGAGGGGGGGTACTGTTGTGAAATTGGATTTTGGGCTCCCCCGGTGGCCACTGGTGGAATTGAACTGGTGTGCATCATCCTCTCTGTTCACCTGTTTCCATCAGGATGTGGGAGTCGCTATTTAGCCTTGCTCCTCTGTCACTTCCATGCCGGTCAACATTGTAATCAGAAGCCTTTCTGTGCATGTTCCTGCTGCTAGACAACTCCCAGCTAAGTTGGACTTAGTCCTTGTTTGTTTTTGCATTTTGTTCCACTTCACAGCTGTAGTTTCGTTTCTGTGTCTGGAAAGCTCTTGTGATCTGAAATTGCCACTCTGATGTTATGAGTTAATACTAGAGTCTTAAAGTAATTTCAGGATGGTATTTTGATAGGGTTTTCAGCTGACCATGAAAGTGCCCTTTCTGTCTTCCTGCTATCTAGTAAGCGGACCTCAATTTTGCTAAACCTATTTTCATACTACGTTTGTCATTTCATCTAAAATCACCGCCAATATTTGTGGGGGCCTCTGTCTGCCTTTCGGGGAAATTTCTCTAGAGGTGAGCCAGGACTATATTTTCCTCTGCCAGGATTAGTTAGTCCTCCGGCCGGCGCTGGGCGTCTAGGGATAAAACGCAGGCTACGCTACCCGGCTACTGTTAGTTGTGCGGCAGGTTTAGTTCATGGTCAGTTTAGTTTCCATCCTTCCAAGAGCTAGTTCGTATGTTTGCTGGGCTATGTTCTCTTGCCATTGAGAACCATAACACAGGACACGTTGCCAGCTACACAGCAGGGGAACAGCTGACGTTACTGAACCCCACTGACACAGTGGTGAGTGTTTTTCTCTGTGCAGCCAGCACTTCCGGGCACCAACTGGCGGTGTTAGAGCCCAGGGACAGCAGGAGGAGCAGAGTGTAGGCCGAAGACTGCACTGGAGGCAGCTTAGTGTCTGTTGTGTCTGCGTGGCGTTTGCAGGACACGTTGCCGGCTACACAGCAAGGGAACAGCTGACGTTACTGAACCCCAATGACACAGTGGCGAGTGTTTTTCTCTGTGCAGCCAGCACTTCTGGGCACCAACTGGCGGTGTTAGAGTAAAGGGAATCAAGGAGGAGCAGGGTGTAGGCCGAAGCCTGATTGGAGGAAGTTGAAAGGGTACCTTTAACCCCCCCACCCCCCCGAGGCGTTTGTAGCTGAAAGAGCCATCTTGTGCAGCACTAAGGATGCAAAAGGAAAAGGTGGCTCTTTTAATTATGCTCCTTGCAAACGCAGAACTAAACACTTATGTAATGTGTCCCCTGATACCGTGAAACCGTCCCGGAGGTGGGACTTTCCTTCAAAATGGGACGCAGCACAGCCGTCATTCCTACCCCCTTGGCGCCGTACGACGCCTCCTCAGCGTTGTTTGAATCTGTCCCCTAGCCTGCGCTGTTATGTTCAACCTTGGCCATGCGCAGTTAGCACAGCCCATCTTCTGACATCATTTGGTGTCAGGCTGGCTGCGCCTGTGCGGACGCGCTGCCCAAGATCCCGCCTGGCAGTGTCGTCTAATGTAATCACACTGTGGGCCTGGGATCCATGGGCATGCGCAGTGCATATCTTCGCCTCTCACTCCCCTCCTTCCAGCTTCTTCAGACTGTGCGGCGTCACGGCCGTTGCATGCTATTAGGGATCAGCTGATGGCGCACAGTCTGAAGAAGGCGGAGGGAGATGAGTGAGAGCCTGAGGTGAAGATATGCACTGCGCATGCCCATGGATCCCTGGCCCGCAGTGTGATTAAAACAGAAGAAACTGCGAGGCGGGATCACGGGCTGCGCCACCGCACAGGCACAGGCAGCCTGACAACAAATGATGTCAGAAGACGGGCAGCGATAACTGCGCATGGCCAAGGTTGAACATAACAGTGCAGGCTACGGGACAGAATCAAACAACGCTGAGGAGGCGGCGCATGGCGCCAAGGGGGTAGGAATGATGGCTGTGCTGCGTCCCATTACGAAGGAAAGTCCCACCTCCGAGACGGTTTCACGGTGTGAGGGGACACAATTCATAAGTGTTAGGTTCAGCGTATGCAAGGAGCACAACAAAAAGTGGCACCTTTACCTTGTGCAGCATTACTGCTGCACAAGGTGGCTCTTTCAGTAACAAACGTCTGAGGGGGACAGGTTCCCTTAAATTTCAGTTGTGGTGTCAGCGTGGCGTTCGCAGGACCCATTGCCGCAACACAGCAGGGGAGCAGCTGGCGTTACTGAACCCCACTAACAGAGGAGCAACTGTTGACTATGCAGACAGTACTTCCGGACAGCAACTGGCGATATTGGAGCCCAGGGAATGCAGGAGGAGCAGGCTAGAGTTATTGCCGCAACACAGCAGGGGAGCAGCTGGCGTTACTGAACCCCAATAACAGAGGAGCAACTGTTGACTGTGCAGACAGCACTTCCGGACAGCAACTGGCGGTGTTGGAGCCCAAGGAATGCAGGAGGAGCAGGCTAGAGTTATTGCCGCAACACAGCAGGGGAGCAGCTGGCGTTACTGAACCCCAATAACAGAGGAGCAACTGTTGACTGTGCAGACAGCACTTCCGGACAGCAACTGGCGGTGTTGGAGCCCAGGGAATGCAGGAGGAGCAGGCTAGAGTTATTGCCGCAACACAGCAGGGGAGCAGCTGGCGTTACTGAACCCCAATAACAGAGGAGCAACTGTTGACTGTGCAGACAGCACTTCCGGACAGCAACTGACGCTGTTGGAGCCCAGGGAATGCAGGAGGAGCAGGCTAGAGTTATTTCCGCAACACAGCAGGGGAGCAGCTGGCATTAATGAACCCCAATAACAGAGGAGCAACTGTTGACTGTGCAGACAGCACTTCCGGACAGCAACTGGTAGTGTTGGAGCCCAGGGAATGCAGGAGAAGCAGAGTGTAGGCCGAGGCTTAATTGGAGCAAGTTGAAAGGGAACCTTTAACCCCCCCAGGCGTTTGTAGCTGAAAGAGCCACCTTGTGCAGCACAAATGATGCAAAAGGAAAAGGTGGCTCTTTTAATTATGCTCCTTGCAAACGCAGAACTAAACACTTATAAAATGTGTCCCCTGATACCGTGAAACCGTCCCGGAGGTGGGACTTTCCTTCATAATGGGACGCAGCACAGCCGTCATTCCTACCCCCTTGGTGCCGTGCGCCGCCTCCTCAGTGTTGTTTGAATCTGTCCCATAGCCTGCGCTGTTATCCCTTGGCCATGCGCAGTTAGCGCGGCCCGTCTTCTGACATCATTTGTTGTCAGGCTGGCTGCGCCTGTGCGGACGCGCTGCCCGAGATCCCACCTCGCAGTGTCGTCTAATGTAATCACACTGCGGGCCTGGGATCCATGGGCATGTGCAGTGCATATCTTTGCCTCTCACTCCCCTCCTTCCGGCTTCTTCAGATTGTGCGGTGTCACGGCCGTGGCATGCTATTAGGGATCAGCTGACGGCGCACAATCTGAAGAAGGCGGAGGGAGATGAGTGAGAGCCTGAGGTGAAGATATGCACTGCGCATGCCCATGGATCCCAGGCCCGCAGTGTGATTAGATCAGAAGAAACTGCGAGGCGGGATCACGGGCTGCGCCGCCGCACAGGCGCAGGCAGCCTGACAACAAATGATGTCAGAAGATGGGCAGCGATAACTGCGCATGGCCAAGGTTGAACATAACAGCGCAGGCTACGGGACAGAATCAAACAAGGCTGAGGAGGCGGCGCATGGCGCCAAGGGGGTAGGAATGACGGCTGTGCTGCGTCCCATTACGAAGGAAAGTCCCACCTCCGGGATGGTTTCACGGTGTGAGGGGACACAATTCATAAGTGTGAGGTTCAGCGTATGCAAGGAGCACAACAAAAAGTGGCACCTTTACCTTGTGCAGCATTACTGCTGCACAAGGTGGCTCTTTCAGTAACAAATGTCTGGGGGGGACAGGTTCCCTTAAATTTCAGTTGTGGTGTCAGCGTGGCGTTCGCAGGACACATTGCCGCAACACAGCAGGGGAGCAGCTGGCGTTACTGAACCCCACTAACAGAGGAGCAACTGTTGACTGTGCAGACAGCACTTCCGGACAGTAACTGGCGGTGTTGGAGCCCAGGGAATGCAGGAGGAGCAGGCTAGAGTTATTGCCGCAACACAGCAGGGGAGCAGCTGGCGTTACTGAACCCCAATAACAGAGGAGCAACTGTTGACTGTGCAGACAGCACTTCTGGACAGCAACTGGCAGTGTTGGAGCCCAGGGAATGCAGGAGGAGCAGGCTAGAGTTATTGTCGCAACACAGCAGGGGAGCAGCTGGCGTTACTGAACCCCAATAACAGAGGAGCAACTGTTGACTGTGCAGACAGCACTTCCAGACAGCAACTGGCAGTGTTGGAGCCCAGGGAATGCAGGAGAAGCAGAGTGTAGGCCGAGGCTTAATTGGAGCAAGTTGAAAGGGAACCTTTACCCCCCCCAGGCGTTTGTAGCTGAAAGAGCCACCTTGTGCAGCACAAATGATGCAAAAGGAAAAGGTGGCTCTTTTAATTATGCTCCTTGCAAACGCAGAACTAAGCACTTATAAAATGTGTCCCCTGTTACCGTGAAACCGTCCTGGAGGTGGGACTTTCCTTCATAATGGGACGCAGCACAGCCATCATTCCTACCCCCTTGGTGCCGTGCGCCGCCTCTCAGCGTTGTTTGAATCTGTCCCGTAGCCTGCACTGTTATCCCTTGGCCATGCGCAGTTAGCGCGGCCTGTCTTCTGACATCATTTGTTGTCAGGCTGGCTGCGCCTGTGCGGACGCGCTGCCCGAGATCCCACCTTGCAGTGTCGTCTAATGTAATCACACTGCGGGCCTGGGATCCATGGGCATGTGCAGTGCATATCTTTGCCTCTCACTCCCCTCCTTCCGGCTTCTTCAGACTGTGTGGTGTCACGGCCGTGGCATGCTATTAGGGATCAGCTGACGGCGCACAATCTGAAGAAGGCAGAGGGAGATGAGTGAGAGCCTGAGGTGAAGATATGCACTGCGCATGCCCATGGATCCCAAGCCCGCAGTGTGATTAAATCAGAAGAGACTGTGAGGCGGGATCTCGGGCAGCACGGCCGCACAGGCGCAGGCAGCCTGACAACAAATGATATCAGAAGACGGGCAGCGCTAAGTGCGCATGGCCAAGGGATAACTTAACAGCGCAGGCTACGGGACAGATTCAAACAACACTGAGGAGGCGGTGCATGGCACCAAGGGGGTAGGAATGACGGCTGTGCTGCGTACCATTATGAAGGAAAGTCCCACCTCCGGGACGGTCTCACAATATCAGGTGACACATTTTATAAGTGTTAAGTTCTGTGTGTGCAAGGAGCTAAACTAAAAGAGCTACCTTTTCCTTGTGCAGCATTACTGCTGCACAAGGTGGCTCTTTCAGTAACTAACGCCTGGGGGGGACAGGTTCCCTTAAATTTCAGTAGTTGTGTCAGCGTGGCGGTCGCAGGACACATTGCCGGCTACACAGCTGGGGATCAGCTGACGTTACTGAAACCCAATAACACTGGGTCATATGTTTTGACTGTGCAGACGGCACTTCTGAGCATCAACTGGCGGTGTTGGAGCCCAGGGATTACAGTTCAGGTGGTAGAAACATGAACGCAACAGGAGACCTGGATACTGTAGCCAACCAATTATTTAATCTGGAAGAGGAGTGGCAAATTCCTGCGAGATGCAGGCCTTGTTCATTTTCAGAAAAGTAAGCCGGTCAACGTTATCGGAGGATAGTCACATGCGACGGTCTGTTAGTATACCACCTGCGGCACTAAAGATGCGTTCCGATAATACACTAGCAGCAGGGCAAGCCAGCACCTCCAATGCATACTGGCTTAGCTCTGGCCATGTATCCAGCTTACAGACCCAAAATTTGAAGGGGGAAGAGCCGTCTGGGAGTATAGTAAGAGGGCAAGACATGTAGTCTGTCACCATCTGATGGAAACGTTGCCTCCTGCAGACTGGAGCCGTCTGTGATGGTGTAGACGTGTGGCGGGCACACAAAACTGTGCAACAGTTGGGCCATACTGGTCTTGCCTTGGGCAGAGGCACTGCTTCTGCTCCCTCTTTGTGCAGAGCCTCCTCCACTGCCTCGACGCACTGAGCTGCTTTGTAAAGCACTAGCAGCACTGCTCTCATTTGGACTGGAGAAGATGATGGATTTCACCAGTGTGTCTTGGTACATTTTACGCTCCCGGTTCAACGTTGTAATGAGGCTTTGTAAGTTGTCCCGGTAGCGAGGATCTAGGAGGGTGTACACCCAATAATCAGCTGTGTTGAGAATGTGGGCGATGCGGCGGTCATTTCTCAGGCACTGCAGCATGTAATCAGCCATGTGCTGCAGACTGCCAACTGGCCTAGAAACGCTGTCCCCTGCTTGAGGCGTGATCTCTGCCTGCTCTGCATCATCCCACCCTCGCTCTACACATTGACTACTGGAGAATTGTGTAACTCCCTCCTCTGGACCGATGTCTTCCTCCTCCATTGACTCCTCCTCATCCTCCTCACAAAGTGTCCCCTGCCTAGGCCTTTGCGAGGAACCACGTAGCGCTGACTGTCCAGAAGCTGATGGAATTGGTGACTCCTCATCCTCCACCTCTTCCACAACATCATCCCTTAGCGCTTGCAGTGTTTGTTGAAGCAGGCAGATAAGGGGGACAGTCATGCTGACTAGTGCATCATCTGCACTCGCCATCCGCGTGGAATCATCGAAGGAACGCAAAACCTGGCAGACGTCCTTCCTAGTGGCCCACTCAGTGGTTGTGAAGTCTGAACGGCGTGGAGTGCGATTTCTTTGCGCCTGATGCAGCTGGTACTCCATTACTGCTGGCTGCTGCTCACACAACCGCTCCAACATATGTAACGTGGAATTCCACCTGGTGGGTATGTCACATATGATGCGATGTTCCGGAAGGCGGAATCGGCGCTGCAGAGCTGCAATGCGCGATCTTGCCATGCTGGAACGCCGCAAGTGAGCACACACTAGGCAGACCTTCTGCAGCAGTGCATCAAGATCCGGATAGTCCCTCAAAAAACTCTGCACGACCAAGTTGAGCACATGTGCCAGACATGGGATGTGAGTGAGGTTGCCTAGGGCAAGAGCTGCCACCAGATTTCGGCCATTGTCACACACTACCATGCCAGGCTGGAGATTCGCTGGCACAAACCACACGTCACTCCCCTGCTTAATGGCATTCCAGAGTTCCTGCGCTGTGTGGCTTTGATTCCCCAAAGAAATTAATTTCAAGACGGCCAGTTGACGTTTGGCCACAGCTGTGCTCATGTAGGTCGTAACAGGTAAACGTTCACGGGTCCATGTGGAGGTGGACTGTGACGGCTCCTGCAGTGATGATTCTGAGGAACTTGTGTATGAGGAGGAGTCAATGCGTACAGACTGGATTCCTGCAATCCTTGGAGTTGGCAGAACACGTCCTGTGCCACTCGCACGATCTGTACCCGGCTCAACAATATTAACCCAATGGGCAGTGAGGGAAAGGTATCGCCCCTGTCCATGGTGACTGGTCCACGCATCGGTGGTGAGGTGGACCTTGCTACTGACGGCGTTCAGTAGCGCGTGTTTTATGTGTCCCTCCCCATGCTTGTGCAGGGCAGGGACAGCTTGCCTGCTGAAATAAAAGCGGCTGGGCACATTGTATTGTGGGACTGCCAATGCCATCAAGTTACGGAAGCTGTCAGTCTCCACCAGCCTGAATGACAGCATTTCAAGGGACAGTAGTTTTGCAATGCCAGCATTCAGAGCCTGTGCTCGGGTGTGGTTTGCCGAGAATGGCCGCCTTTTCTCCCATGCCTGTGCTACCGATGGCTGTAGACTGGGCTGGGAGTGTGAGGATGACTGGGAATGTGGTGCTGTGGGTGGAATTACACTAGGTCTCTGGACAACAGTGCCAGAGGTTCTTCCATGGCGATCCTGTGAGGAAGCCGAACCAGCTGTGTGTGAGCTGGAGGAAGAGGAAACAACACGAGCTGAAGAGGTGGTAGGTGCAGCTGTTGGTTGGCCTAGGTCTTCAGTGTGTTTTTGTAACTCCACCGCGTGCTTGGTCCGCACATGTTTCCACATATTTGTGGTATTGAGGTTGCTGACATTTTTCCCTCTTTTGACTTTCTGATGATACACCTTGCATTTGACAAAGCAAATGTCATCTGCAACTGTGTCAAAAAAGGACCAGGCACTGCAAGTCTTGGGAGCGCCCGTTCTGGCTTTTGGAAGAGGCATGCTCTTAACGGGTGCTGAAGTGGACGCTACAGGAACCGCAGTCTTCCCCCTCCCTCCCCCTCTTTGGCCCCTTCGGGGAATCTCTTCCTCAGAGCTTCCTTTACCTCACGCCATGATGGGTCAAGGACCTCATCATCTACACTACCCTCTGCCACCAACTGCTTCTCCTGGGTAGTCTCGGCAGCACAGTACGCACCAGAAAGTGGCACCTGAGTCTCATCATCAGATGCGTACTGCGGTGTGGTGACCGGAGGCACTGGCCCACCCGTCTCTTCAGAGTCAGAGAGACAAAGCTGTTGGGCATCACTGCATACTGCCTCTTCTTCCATTTCTCCAATGCTGCTTGGCTGGCCCCTGTTTCCAAGCCAAGAGATTCAGAGAACAGAAGTAGAGATGGCTCCTGTCCTGGGCTCTCTGACTGCCTGGGTAATTTGGCAGGTGGTGAAGAGACAGATGGGTGCTCTCCAGTACTCTGTGCCTGAGAGGATGTGGCACTAATTGAAGTCGATGCATTAGCTGCCGTCCATCCGACAACGGCTTCAATTTGTTCTTCACGCAGCAGCGGCGTACGGCGATCTCCTACAAAGCTGCGCATGAAGGACTGTTCCCTGCTGAAAATGGGTGATGATGAGTCACCGGTGCCTGCAGCAGGCACAGAATCCCCACGTCCTCTCCCTGCTCCGCGCCCCCGCCCACGTGCCTTACTCCCTGCCTTCTTCATCTTGGTTGACTGATAAAGATAAGCAGAAAAGTACTAAGGGCTTAGTGTGCTTATTCCTGAACAGCTCCTAACAGGTATAAGAAACACTAATTTTCTGAAGTGTGGACTAGACTTTAATATGAGCTAATGTGGCCTACACAACTGTAAAGTGGTGTGTTTGGTGAACTTTATTAATTTTTTTTTTTTCAGAACTGACTATAGAGTGAGCTGCACTCACACACAGACCGTGCAGACAGCCGTGAATGGCGCTGCAAGGCCAAAACAAGCTCCTCTATGTAATCCTATTTAGTGTTTTTCCACAATCTAGCAGGATACGGAGGGAAAGCCACTAATAGGACAAATTTGAAAAAATGTGCAGCAGGCTGCTTTAATTGAGAAACAGACAATGGAACGCTATGAGGCAGTCACGCACCCTGAGCTGACTACAACCGGCTGTGGCTGCGGACAGACTACAGAGCGATGTGCACTCACACAGAGACCGTGCAGATAGCCGTGAACGGCGCTGCAAGGCCAAAAAAAGCTGCTCTATGTAATCCTATGTAGTGTTTTTCCACAATTTTGCTGGATACGGATGGAAAGCCACTAATAGGAAATATTTGAAAAAATGTGCAGCAGGCTGCACTAATTGCAAACAAGGACAATGGATAGAACAGTATGAGGCAGTGACGCACTCTGAGCTGACTACAGCCGGCTGTGGCTGCAGACAGACTACAGAGTGATGTGCACTCACACACACAGAGACCTTGCAGACAGCTGTGAACAGCGCTGCAAGGCAAAAGCAAGGATCTCACACAGCGGTTGCTAAATTAGCCTTGGTAAAGCACAATGAAGCAAATCGCTATCTCTAAACTGGCCCTCAGTCAGAACACAGCATCCTGTCCCTAACTGAATTCACAGCAGAGTGAGCCCTAAATGGCGGCAGCGACTTTTATAGTGCATCATGACATCATTTCAGCAGCCAATCACAGCCATGCCAGTACTTCCATGCCCACCATGCAGAACAGGATGTGCCCACACTTCTAATCATTCCTCATTGGCTGAATTCGGGCACTTTGAATTGTGGGAACTTCCGATTCCGGTATCTGATATACTGAAAATATCGGAACTCAGTATTGGAATTCTGATACCGCAAATATCGGCCGATACCCGATACTTGCGGTATCGGAATGATCAACACTAGTTGTTAAGGAAGACCCGAGACAGCTTAGAAGGTGAAGCATCTGTGACATTTGAAGACTGTTGGACTGTGTCTGTAATGAAGCCAAAGCAATTAAGTAAAATTCTGTTGGAAATGAATCTGGACTTTGAGAGTAATTGCGTGTTGCTGAGACAAATCGGGACTTTGCAGTCTGAGGAGAATGCTGACCCACAGGTGGGTGAAATACATTCCAAACACAGCACACCGGAGAAAGGACATTTTATTAATGCAGCGGGGTGTGTTGGAATAGCAGTAGACCCTCGGTGCGACTAACACCCTGGCCCCCATTACAAAGTGGCATAGTCAGCAGTAACAAGAACTTTTGCTTAAAAAAAATGGAGAAACCCCTGAAACGGCAAGGATGGAGGCCATTAAAGACTTTAAAACGGCGAATGATAGCGCAGAAGCTGGATATAGCTCTGCCCATCATGGGCGCTCTAAACTGAAAATGGCACCAAAAATTTTGTCTGGTGGGGAGGGTGCCTTGGGCCTAGGCCCCATCCCCTTGTAAGCGGTGCCCGCCCATTTTGGGCACGGTGAAAGGAGAAATCCCAACTCCCAGAGCGGATTCCTGAAAAGAAGGAGGAGTCCGATGGTGGAGAGGAGGACCACCGCCCTGGCCCGGGAGGGACCAGGAAGAAGAATTGCATCTGTCTGGAAGGACGGCACCATTACGGGAGTTGACTGCGGCGGAGAACATGGCGCACTCCTGGTTCCGAGCTTGCAGCGAGATCGGCCGTATAGAATGGGAGTAGAGGAAGACCCGTGAACGCACTCACAAATTCCATAATTTTTCCCCTATGCTTGGTTAAAAAAAGTAACCATTACTGACTACCACATTTTTTGTTCTTGATTTCTTTTAGTGTTTCTTAAAGCCAGAAAGTTGCCATTTGAAATGACTTTAGTTTTGTGCCAGGTCTGTGATCTGCTTTTTTTCTACAAAATTAAACAACTGAATGAACATCCTCCAAGGCCGGTGATCCCATAATTTTTGCCACAGGTTGTAGATTAATGCCAACCAAAGATGTTGATTTCGGCAGGACCAGATGACAGTCAATAGTTTATGGCGTAGATGTCGGGGATAGAATGATAGGCGGTCAGATTTCTGCCAGAGGTGTCTGGCAACCACTTATTCCCTTGTATGCATGTGTGTAAAATGAACATGAGAGACTGTTTTCAAGAGCTCAGCTATCTGAAATGAATGGCCTGATTTATCCTTAGTAGAAGTGTGCAATGTGATTTTTTTTTTTTTTTTTAGAGATCTCTTCCAGCTAATTCCAGTCGGGACCTTTTTTTTACAGGGCTGTCTCCCAATGTATCGTCTATGAGAACCCAATTCTTGGCTGGCTTATTTTGGAACAGTGTGTATTTCTCTAACAGCACTGTTTGTAATGTTAGTAACTTGATCCCAGCATTATTGCATTTACTTGAAAATCCACATTAATGCATAGTATGCAGTGATCCACAACGTTTTGATAAATTCTGAAAATCTTACTGATTTTCCTTTCTCTGGTTATGTTATCAGATTTGGCGTGGGGAACCTTTGTGATAAATTCAATGTGCTCTCTATTTGTAAGTCCCTACTATTTTTCCACTAGCTTTGGCTGCTCACATTCATCCAATTTTGGCTGACTCTTATTTCTTGGCCTTATGCAAAATATTTTATTATTGAAAAAGGAAAAAAGCGACAGCTGCTTACGGTATTTGCTTTCAGATATACCGTATTTCCATTACTGCCCTAAAAGAATTTTTGTTTAAGACAAGGTAAAGATGACACCTTTCTTCCCCTCAGACTATATATTAGTAGAATAGTATTTGACATCGGTTTCTTGGGAGGTAATTAGTGATATTTATAAAGGGAACATGAAAAGATTTTGGTTCATTTTATTACTCAATACAAAATGGAAAGAAGCCTTAGGACATTGCTGGGAAGAGATACAATAAGTATGCTATGTAATTGGCTTACACTTAACAACACATTCTCACATTAAAGACAATGTCCCAGAAAATTAAAATATACCTTTTACAACTAGTAAGACTACGATCCCACAATGAGTAATTGGTCAGATTTTGATCTGACACATTTTTTGCAGCATTTCGGCATCTATTAGCCAAATTCTGTTACTTGCGGTTTTTTCTTCGTTCTTTTTTTCAGTGAAAAAGTGAAACTCATATACTATCTAGAGTCATTACAAACAGAGTGATCTATTTCAAGTGTTTATTTCTGTTTATGTTGATGATGATGGCTTAGAGCCAATGAAAACGTAAAAGTCATAATCTCAGTAAGGCTACGTTCACATTTGCGTTGTGCGCCGCAGCGTCGGCGCCGCAGCGCACAACGCAAACAAAAACGCGGCAAAACGCACGCTAAAACGCTGCGTTTTGCGCCGCATGCGTCCTTTTTGGCCGAAAGTTGGACGCAAAAAAAATGCAACTTGATGCGTTTCTTGCGTCCAACGCTTGCGGCCATGCGGCACAAAACGCAGCACAACGCATGTCCATGCGCCCCCATGTTAAATATAGGGGCGCATGACGCATGCGGCGACGCTGCGGCGCTGACCGCAAATGTGAACGTAGCCTAAATTAGAATAATTAACAAAAATCACCTGCAAAGGCTTCCTTAGGCTACTTTCACACATCAGGTTTTTTGCGCCTTGTCGATTCCGGCGTCTCGCCGCAGCGCCAGATCTGGAGTAATTTGTGAAAACTGGATGGAAAGGATCCGTTCCATCCGGTTAGCATCCGTTTCTTCTGTTTTTTCATCCGGTTTTTGACGGATCCAGTTTTTAAAAACGCCACTGGGAGGCTCCAAAATGTGATTGGCCCCCTGAAAACTATATATACAGTGTTCCTACAGCCCACCTGTGACAGGTTGGAGAGGAGCAAGTGTTTGGAGAGCAAGATGGATGTTGTTATTGTGAATATTCTGAAGAACAACGTGGATTTCATTGTGGAGGCAAATCGCTTGAAAACAATTGTTCTGGAGAAGGAGTGAGAGAGACAGCGAATTCTGCGTTTGTGCCGACGGCGTTTGTGGATCCACCCCATCACTGCGCAAAGAATTACATGTGGGGTGTTTTCTACGCTGTACATGGAGCTATGTGCGGATGAAAGCAGAGAACTTTGATCTATTGGTGGACCGAATTGGACATCTAATCCGAAGGAGTGATACGTATTGCCGATTCTCTATTTCACCAGTGGAGCGTCTGATGGCCACTCTTTGGTAAGCCATTTTTATTCTATGTACTCCTGTAGCACACTTTAATGTTTTTGCTGGTGTCTTTTTTTGGAATACTTTTTGTGATGTTTTTTATAGTATCTCCTACTGCCTTTATAACTGTAATGTTATTTTGTAGTAATTTTTGCCTTGCTTTAAGTCATAGATTCCTTGTAATTGGAGAATCCCTTTCGTCACTCCATTTCCAGTTCAGACTTGGGATTTCCACCATCTATGGAATTGTCAAGCACACTTGCCGTGCACTGTGGGACTCTTTGCACGGTGAATTTATACCACATCCCACAAGGGAGAGTTGGTTGGAAATAGCCGAGAAATTCCAGCAAGTGTGTCAGTTTCCCAATTGCTTGGGCGCAGTGGACGAGAAACATATCCGTATCATGAAACCGGCTGGTTCTGGCTCGGAATATTTCAACTATAAAAAATACTTCTCCATTGTGCTGATGGCCATCGCCGATGCGGAGTACAAATTTATAGCGGTGGATATTGGGGCGTTTGGCCGCTCAAATGATTCCCAAGTTTTCAAACTGTCTGCAATGGGGTGTCATTTGTATGGAAACACCTTTCAATTCCCCCCCAAGACCACTGCCTCAAACCTCTGGGCCACCAATGCCTTTTGTTTGTGTTGGGGATGAAGCGTTCCAACTATCGGAACATCTGCTGAAACCCTACTCCAGCAGTGGATTAACGCAAACTAAAAGAATTTTTAACTACCGCCTCACACGCGCACGGAAAATGGTGGAGGGCGCTTTTGGGATTTTGACCGCCAAATGGAGAGTTCTACTGACAGCTATAAACTTGAAGACTGACACTGTTGACGAGGTGGTGAAAGCGTGTGTTGTCCTGCACAATTATGTGATATTCAAGGAACAGATTTCCATTGAAGACCTCTCTGAATAAACCACCTTGGCTGATTATAACAACATTACGTATACAAGTTCTGTGGCAGTTTCCCGAATGATGGACCAATTCGCAGAATACTTTATTTCACCTGAAGGAAGAATAGACTGGCAGGATGAGAGAGTTTGAACAATTTGTCTTGCACCTTATAACCGTATTTTTCTCACATAGTACCCAAGTTGTGTACAAGTTTGGGTTGTACCCAAAGTGTTTTAATTTCCCCAACTTGTGTACCGGTTTGTGTTGTACCCAAAGTATTTTACCTTCTTTTACCCAAGTTGTGTACCTGTTTGTGTTGTACCCAAAGTATTTTACCTCTAACCAATAAACCTTTTTTATTAACCCAACTTATTTAACTATACCTTATAAATAAAATACAAAGTTGGTTTAAACAAAACAGTTTTATTACACATTTTTGGGAAGCACAAAAATAAACTTTTATTTTGCAAAACCAAAATAAACTTTTATAAGTTTGAATAAGTCGGGGTGGAGATATTGCTGGAGGAGCTATCCGATTGGGACACTTCGATAGTGGGAGTGTGGAGAGAGGAATGTGTTGTTGGTGGTGGTGAAGGATCAGTAGGTAGCGGTGAAGGGGTGGAGAAAACAAGTGAACGGGTGGACAGGAAACTGGTAGTTGGATTAGGAATCTGGTATGATGGAGGTGTAGCTAATGGATTGGGAGGCAGAAGAGGTGATGGGTGGAGAATAAGGTTGGGTTAGTGAGATGACGGGTGAAGGAGACAGGTAGTAGTGGGCAGGGAGAGGAGGCGCGGAAGAGGTTGTTGGGAACTGGTATGGGGCGGCATGTTTGTACTCGTCAGGTTGGTGTGACGGGGCATGGGCGGGATTCCGGTACTGGTCTGGATGGTGGGACGGGGCACGGGCAGGATGCTGGTACTGGTCAGGATGGTGGGATGGGGCACGGGTACGATGTTGGTAATGGTGAGGTTGCTGGGACGGGGCACGGGCAGGATGCTGGTACGGGTCAGGAGGATGGTAGTGGCTGTAGTGATGGACAGTGGATGGAGGGGGGGCAGGTGCAGGAGGGGGGGCAGGTGTGGTGGCTTGGGAGGTCACGAGAGCTAGAGCAGACTGGCTTATCCATGCGCTCGAGTACTGACCGGAAAAAAGTGTGGTTTGGTGACTGACTTGCCTCTGAATGCATCCGTAGCAGAAGTGTATGCAACTCGAGAATGCTTTTAGTTATTAAATTGAAACCTGCAGCCATTTGCTCGGACAAAACTTTGAGACAGTTCTGGAAGGATGCATTCAGGTGCAAGAACTCGGGCGCATAGCTCTGTACCTGACCCCTCTGCCGCTGCCGCCCCGAAGCCACTGGTGTACTAGAGGTGGCAGCAGCAGAGGGGTGGGGTACAGGAAAAGATATATCCTCACCAGCAGATTCATGCAATGGAGCCGGCCAGGATGCTCCAGTGCTGGTGGATGGTACCGAGGGATCAGATGTGTGGGTAGGCTGGGAAGGTGCAGAGGGGCCGGGACTGTCAAAGTGTCCCTCGGTGGCGGACTCGTGAGGGATCGCCCCAGAAGGGTTCAACTCAGCTGCAGGCTCCCTAGTGCTCCCAAGGGTGCTGTGGAAAAAAAAAAAATATAATTAATATACTGGTATTGAATGGCCCTGGCTGAAACAGCAAAAGAGGGTTAGACATGTAAAACATTGGTTATTAATTATTATTAATTAATATATTATTGTGTTGGGTAATATTTACCTTCGGCTCACCATCGTTGATCTGAGGAACGACAGGGCTTGGGCATATTTGTATCTGCTCCTGCGTCCTCCAGATCCACTCGGGGCCTGCATCTCTTTGTTGAACTCCTTCTTAAAGTGATCCCTGATCGACCGCCACCGCTTGACAATCCTCTCACCTGTAAAAAACGGAGAAACACAAATTGGTTAGGATACAATACTTTGAATCCATCAACATAACTGAACTGTGTATACTTACGTGCTTGATTCTGGGCCCGAACATCGAGGTCCTCCAAGTTGTTGGCAGACTTGCTCCCAGAGTCGACGGGTCACTATGACATCAGCATGGCAGCGGTCACCCATGTTCCACAGCGGCTCCCTGTCTCTGATCAGATCAAGGAGGAGGTCAATATTGAGCCCGACCTCCTCACCGTCTGAATCACGAGCATGTTGTGAAGCCTGTTAAAAAAGCACAAAAAAATAAAATTAGATTCAAAACAACATAAAGACCAAAAAAGAAAAAGAAAAAGGTGCTTACACGATGACGGCCGCCTGCATTCTCACGCCGACGACCCTGGGAGCCACTTGGAGGACCTCTGGATCGAGCACCAGAATCCGAACACTAGAAGAAAAATAACATAAAAATTATGTGCTTGTAGGTAGCCTTTTTATGTGTTGTGTGCATTTTGATATCTATAATTATCATTATGTGTATGTTGTGTGATGTCTGTAATGATCTGTTTGTATGTGTTGTGTGCAGTGTTCTTTCTGTAAGGATCTTTTGCTTTTATGTGTTGGTTGTTGTGTGAGGTTGTGGTTCAGCGATGCATGAAAGAAACATACCAATTGCGATCCCACTCCAGGTCTCTCTCCACCCCTTCGGTCTTCGTCTGGAAGCACCTCTTCTGCTAAAGCAGCAGCAGCTTCCTACAAAAATGAAAGATTGATAAATGCATTAATATATATAGATACACAGAGAGAGAGAGTGAGACAGAGAGAGAGAGAGAAAAAAAATCAATAAAAGCAATATATATTTACCTCAGTGTGCTGCCGACGCGGGGGAGGGCTCCCAGAAAAAGATATGGCTCTCTGCTGGCAGGCAGGCTGTCAGGCTGGCAGGGCAGGCTCTCTGCTTGGAAGGCAGGCTCTCAGGGCAGGCTCTCTGCTGGCAGGCAGGCTCTCTGCTTAGAAGGCAGGCTCTCAGGCTGGCAGGGCAGGCTTTTTTCTTGCTGGGTGTTAGCTCTCTGGCTGGCAGTATGGCTGGAAATGAGTGAGGGTCTCAATGGCTTTGTTTTACATATGTGTCCTTGGGGCAGGCCAATAGGTTCTGAGCTTGCTCAGATTAAAAAACCAGATCAGGCCGCCGGATCCGCCTTTTTACAGATCCGGCGCATTCCGTCGTCCATAGACATGCATTGTAGCGAAAAGCCAGAAGAGCCGAATCCGGCCCTTCCATTTTTTTCGCCGCAGACAAAAAAAACATTACTGTAGATGTTTTTTTCAGATGCCGGAATCGAAATTTTCGCCGGATCCGGAAAAAAACGGAAGGAACGCTGACTAATACAAGTCATTGGGAAAAAACGGTTCCGGTTTTTAATTTAGCCGGTTCCGTTTTTTCTAAAAATAGCCATAATGTGCCGGAATGAAAAAACCTGATGTGTGAAAGTAGCCTAAGAGTTTAAAAATGTCCCTTAGTCTGCTTCAGTAGGCTCCACAATCATGGGTAAGACTGCTGACTTGACAAATGTCCAGAAGGCAGTCAGTGACACACTCCACAAGGATGGTAAGCCACAAATGGTCATTGCTAAAGAATCTGGCTGTTCACAGAGCACTTCATGCTTCACTCTGCTGACAAGATTTTTGGAGATGGAAATTTCATTTTCCAGCAGGACTTGGCACCTGTTCACACTGCCAAAAGTACCAATACCTGGTTCAAAAATTAACAGTATCACTGTGCTTGATTGGCATCATGGTGTAGAAAGGGAAGTGTTGAGTGTAGATAGCTTGGCACATATGGCCAACTATATGTATCGCTCCCTTTCCTGTGACCCCAGCATTATAGTTATCTTGGCCAAAAAAAGAGTATTCCCTAATTCCCTAACAAACAGGCATTCCTCACATGTATTCAGCATATCTGGAAGCCGTAAATCATGCAACTGAGGCAATGAAAGCTATATCTCTGAGCAATAACAAATACTCAGAGGTCACCCGAGCGTGCTCGGGAAAACCCGAGCAACAAGTACACTCGCTCATCACTAATTATCCCAGTAAATTAGTATTGCTGCCTCTTTTTCCAAGAACACATCTCCAAAGTCTTTCAGGTACTCCGAAGACTCTCAAGATTAGCAGAGCACATTTGTACAGAATGAAGACATTTTTTATGGCAGTTGGGGCTCCACTTATTAATATACTTCTGACACCAATCAATAACGGGATTATGAATATGCAGCCATGGAAACCACAACACCAGCCCAGCAGGTAAATTATCCAAGACATAACAGGAGAAGGACGCAGAGTAAAGAGTTCCCACTCTTTGTGTGAATTCCACCATTACCAGCTGGAGAAAGTCCTGGAATAGCGGTGTCTTGCTAATGGCGACAATCTGAATGGGTCTTTCCAGTCTAACTGTTCCTAATCCTAACTTAAGAACCAGTCCAGAATCAATAAAGTTTGCGCCAGACCCACAGTCAATGAGAGCAAGTGCAGATAACCACGGGTTCTTAAAACATAGTTCCACGTTCAACAGTACTTTATCTGAGAAGTAAAAATGTAGCTGAAAGCCTGAGTGACTTCCTCAATAATCACCCAGACTTAGGCATTTCATGACAGTTTATTTGCTTGAGGGTGAATCGAGCAGTCCTTGAGAAAATGCCTAGTGTGACCACAGTAGAGGCAGAGTCCAAGACCGTGCCAACGTTTCCTCCCCACGGCCTGAGGGCTGACTACTCCAACCTCCATTGGTTACATCCCAGCTAATGAAGCAGCCTCTAGAAGAATGATCGAAACCCCAATCGCTTATCATGTCTCTCCTGAATTATACGATCCATACGAATGGCCTGAGTCATGACCTCCTGCAAAGAACAGGGTGGAGTATGGAAGTCAGAGCATCTTTAAGAATATCCATAAGGCCACAGCGAAACTGACACCTGAAAGCAGCATTGTTCCACAGAACCTCAGAGGACAATCACTGGAACTCTGAACTATAATCCTCAGTGGTGCAACCTCCCTACATCAGGTTCATGATGGTAGCCTCTGTCACCTGAACCCTGAGGCATCAAAAAAGGCGTCAATAGAAGAATGTTCTGGGGTAGTGAGCACAAAGAAAATGCCCATGTCTGAGGATCCCCACACAATAGGGACATAAATATACCCACTCACTGGGACTGAGAAAAAATAATTTACAGCTCTCCCTGAATACCCTAAACTTATCTGTCTCCTCAGAAAATGTGTCAGGAAGTTCCTCAACTGGTTCGTGGGCGGTCAACTGCACGTCAGTTCTTCCAGAAGATGTAGCTACTGTCGATAGCAGAGAACTTTGGGAAGCACCCAGAGTACTAAACTGACCCTTCGGCTAAGACTGTGATGATTTGAGCCTCTGGTGATCCCGTTCCAGATGCTGAGTGATTCGTAACCTGGTCACAGAGTGCACAAACTGAATACATTAGTGAAGAGGAAAAAAAGGATACTGCAAACATAATGTGAGGCTAGTCACTACTCACGGACAGACCATGAGGCAGATAAGTCAAAAGTTCCGAGTATGTAGAAAACCAATGGAAAAGACAAAGGCATAAGTCAGGTCATGGTCCAGGATGAGGCAGCAGAAGATCAGATCAACAGAATCAGGCAAACACCAGGAAGCACAAACTACATCTGGCAGAGATCATAGGTAAACAGCTTAATTAAATAGCTTGGGAAATCTCCAGCTTAGAGAACACCTGGAGAAAGTCCCACACCTCCCAGTCCCAGATTGAACAGCTGAGCTGTTATTCAAATCAACAACAGCTCAGCACACCCATCACAAGACTGGACAGCCAAGCTGCCATTTAAAACACTGACAACTCAGCATGACCCACTTTCCATAGGACATAGAACAATCACTCACTGAGCAGAGGAATCGTGACAGTCTGCAAACTATTTTAGGAAAAGGCTGAGTATTATAAAATTATGTGAAGCACCAATTGGTTCAAAATGCTCACCACATCCCTAGATAAGTTTCTTGAGGAGTGTAGTTTTCAAAATCGGGTCACTTTTGGGGTATTTGAACCTATTACAGACAATAATAATAATAATAATTTTTATTTATATAGTGCCAACATATTCCGCAGCGCTTTACAACTTATAGAGGGGACTTGTACAGACAATAGACATTACAGCATAACAGAAATCACAGTTCAAAACAGATACCAGGAGGAATGAGGGCCCTGCTCGCAAGCTTACAAACTATGAGGAAAAGGGGAGACACGAGAGGTGGATGGTAACAATTGCTTTAGTTATTTGGACCAGCCATAGTGTAAGGCTCGGGTGTTCATGTAAAGCTGCATGAACCAGTTAACTGCCTAAGTATGTAGCAGTACAGACACAGAGTGCTATTAACTGCATAAAGTGTATGAGAACATGATGCGAGGAACCTGATTGTTTTTTTTGTTGTTGTTTTTTTTTAATAGGCCACACAGGGATAGTTAGTTTAATGCTTTGAGGCGGTAGGCCAGTCTGAACAAATGAGTTTTTAGGGCACGCTTAAAACTGTGGGGATTAATCATATTAACCTAGGTAGTGCATTCCAAAGAATCGTCGCAGCACGTGTAAAGTCTTGGAGACGGGAGTGGGAGGTTCTGATTATTGAGGATGCTAACCTGAGGTCATTAGCGGAGCGGAGGGCACAGGTAGGGTGGTAGACTGAGACCAGAGCGGAGATGTAGGGTGGTGCTGAGCCATGGAGTGCTTTGTGGATGAGGGTAGTAGTTTTGTACTGGATTCTGGAGTGGATGGGTAGCCAGTGTAATGACTGGCACAAGGTAGAGGCATCGGTGTAACAGTTGGTGAGGAAAATGATCCTGGCAGCAGCATTCAGGACAGATTGGAGTGGGGAGTTTGGTAAGAGGGAGGCCGATTAGTAGAGAGTTACAATAGTTCAGACGAGAATGAATAAGTGAGACAGTAAGAGTTTTTGCAGACTCGAAAGTAAGAAAAGGGCGAATTCTAGAAATGTTTTTGAGATGCAGATAAGAAGAGCGAGCCAGTGATCGGATGTGGGGGGTGAATGAAAGCTCGGAATCAAGGATGACCCCAAGACAGCGGGCATGTTGCTTTGGAGTAATGGTGGAACCACACACGGAGATGGCAATGTCAGGCAAAGGTAGGTCAGTAGAGGAGAGAACACGATGAGTTCAGTTTTTGACAGGTTCAGTTTCAGATAGAGGGAGGACATGATGTTAGAGACAGCGGTAAGACAATCACTGGTGTTTTCTAAAAAGGTCGGCGTGATAACAGGAGCAGAAGTGTATAATTGGGTGTCGTCAGCATAGAGATGGTACTGGAAACCAAATCTACTGATTGTTTGACCAATAGGGGCAGTATACAAAGAGAAGAGAAGGGGGCCTAGGACTGATCCTTGAGGAACCCCAACAGTAAGGGGAAGGTGAGAGGAGGAGGAACCAGCAAAACATACAGTGAAGGGTCGGTCAGAGAGATAGGAGGAGAACCAAGAGAGAACGGTGTCCTTGAGGCCGATGGAGCGGAGCATAGCGAGGAGGAGCTGATGATCCACAGTATCGAATGCTGCAGAGAGATCCAAGAGAATTAGCATGGAGACTATAGTGACCATTAGATTTAGCTGTTAATAGGTCATTAGAGACTTTAGTGAGGGCAGTTTCAGTAGAGTGTAAAGAGCGGAAACCAGATTGAAGAGGGTCGAGAAGAGAGTTATCTGAGAGATAGCGGGTAAGACGGGAGTGGACCAGGCGTTCGAGGAGTTTAGAGATGAAGGGAAGATTAGAGACAGGTCTATAATTAGCGGCACAATTTTGGTCGAGGGAGGGTTTTTTAAGTAATGGATGTATGATGGCATGCTTAAATGAGGAGGGAAAAATACCGGAAATGAGGGAAAGGTTGAATATTTTTGTTAGGTGAGAGGTGACAGCCGGGGAAAGGGACTGGAGGAGATGTGACGGAATGGGGTCACTGGTGCAAGTGGTCGGGCGAGAAGATGCAAGGAGCCTGCTTACTTCTTCTGTAACTGGTTCAAAGTCAGAGAGTAAACTAGATGCAGTGGGGGAGGGAGGACAGTGCATGGTATGAAGAGATTGGGAGATGATTTCCTGTCGAATGTGGTCAATTTTTTCTTTGAAGTAATTGGCCAGATCATCAGCGCGGAGATCTATGGTTGGGGCCTGCTCTCTTGGGTTGAGTAGGGACTGGAAAGTGTCAAAGAGACGTTTAGGGTTATTTGACAGTGAGGTGATGAGGGTGTTGAAATAGGTTTGTTTGGAGAGGTGAAGGGCAGAGTTGTATGATTTTAGCATGAACTTATAATGGATGAAATCTTCAGGTAGATTAGATTTTCTCCACAGACGTTCGGCGCACCTGGAGCACCGCTGCAGGAAACGTGTTTGCAGCGTGTGCCATGGTTGTCGCCGTCTGTGCCAAGTTGTTCTATGTATAGGAGGTGCAGCTTCATCCAGGGCACTTTGCAGGGTTTCATTGTAATGCTTTAGAGCAGAATCAGGACATGAGACAATATTGAACTTCAAAAATGAAATAGTGCTTCTTCCCTTCCCTTCATTTTACCCTGTTTCCCTTATGAAAATGAAAAATTTGTGCCTAGAACAACATTTGGGTGGAGAAAATTAAATTTTTAATTTTCATGTTCCAATGTTTTAACATTTCGTGAAGCACTCGTGGGTTCAAGATGCTCACCACACCTCTACATCAATTCCTTGAAAGGTGTAGCTTCCAAAATGGGTCACTTGTGGGCAGCGTCAGACTGGAGCACCTTGGGCCCAGCAGAGAAAATCATTCTTGGGGCCCACTATGTAGCTACATAGAAATAAATACAAGACCACGAATTGTGAAGTAAAACACTCTAATATCAGGGTATAATATAAGGTAGTACACGTCTTAATTATGTAGCAGGGGTTGGGGTAGCCCCCTCATAGAATATAAATTAGCCCCTCATAGGGTACAATGTATCCCCCTCATAGTATATAAAGTAGCCCGCCTCACAGAATATAATGCAGCCCCCTATAGAATATAATGTAACCCCCATAGAATATAATGCAATCTGCTTCAGAGTATAATGCAGCCCCCCATAGAGTATAATGTAGCCCCCTTAGAATATAGTGCAACCCCCTCATAAGGTATAATGCAGACCCCCATAGGGTATGATGTAGCTCCCTTAGAGTATAGTGCAACCCCCTCATAAGGTATACTGCAGCCCCCTCATAAGGTATAATGCAGCCCCTTCATGGAATATAATGTAGCCCCCCTCATAGGATATCATGCTGCCCCCCCTCATAGGGTATCATGCTGCCCTCTCAGGGTATCATGCTGCCCACCCTCATAGGGTATTATGCTGCCCCCCTCATAGGGTATCATGCTGCCCACCTCTTAGGGTATCACACTGCCCCCTCTCATAGGGTATCATGCTGCCCCCTCTCTTAGGGTATCATGCTACACCCCATAGGGTATTAAGCTGCCCCCCTCATAGAGTATCACGCTGCCCCCCTCTCATAGGGTATCACGCTGCCCCCTCTCATAGGGTATCATGCCGCTCACCCTCATAGGGCATCATACAGCTCCCCCCATATGGTATCATGCAGCTCACCCTTCCCATAGGGTATCAGGCAGCTCACTCCCCCTATAGGGCATCATGCAGCTCACCCTCCCCATAGGGTATCATGCAGCTCACCCAACCTTCCATAGGGTATCATGCAGCTCACTCCCCCATAGGGTATCAGGCAGCTCACTCCCCCCATAGGGCATCATGCAGCTCACTCCCCCATAGGGCATCACGCAGCTCACTCCCCCCATAGGGTATCATGCAGCTCACTCCCCCCCATAGGGTATCATGCAGCTCACTCCCCCCATAGGGTATCAGGCATCTTACTCCTCCCATAGGGTATCATGCAGCTCACTCCCCCCATAGGGCATCATGCAGCTCACTCCCCCATAGGGCATCATGCAGCTCACTCCCCCACAGGGCATCATGCAGCTCACTCCCCCATAGGGTATCATGCAGCTCACTCCCCCATAGGGTATCATGCAGCTCATTCCCCCCATAGGGCATCATGCAGCTCACTCCCCCCATAGGGTATCAGGCATCTTACTCCCCCCATAGGGTATCATGCAGCTCACTCCCCCCATAGGGTATCATGCAGCTCACCCTTCCCATAGGGTATCAGGCAGCTCACTCCCCCTATAGGGTATCATGCAGCTCACCCTCCCCATAGGGTATCATGCAGCTCACCCAACCTTCCATAGGGTATCATGCAGCTCACTCCCCCATAGGGTATCAGGCAGCTCACTCCCCCCATAGGGCATCATGCAGCTCACTCCCCCATAGGGCATCACGCAGCTCACTCCCCATAGGGTATCATGCAGCTCACTCCCCCATAGGATATCAGGCAGCTCACTCCCCCCATAGGGCATCATGCAGCTCACTCCCCCATAGGGCATCACGCAGCTCACTCCCCCCATAGGGTATCATGCAGCTCACTCCCCCCATAGGGTATCAGGCATCTTACTCCTCCCATAGGGTATCATGCAGCTCACTCCCCCCATAGGGCATCATGCAGCTCACTCCCCCATAGGGCATCATGCAGCTCACTCCCCCATAGAGCATCATGCAGCTCACTCCCCCATAGGGTATGATGCAGCTCACTCCCCCATAGGGCATCACGCAGCTCACTCCCCCCATAGGGTATCATGCAGCTCACTCCCCCCCATAGGGTATCATGCAGCTCACTCCCCCCATAGGGTATCAGGCATCTTACTCCTCCCATAGGGTATCATGCAGCTCACTCCCCCCATAGGGCATCATGCAGCTCACTCCCCCATAGGGCATCATGCAGCTCACTCCCCCATAGGGCATCATGCAGCTCACTCCCCCATAGGGTATCATGCAGCTCACTCCCCCATAGGGTATCATGCAGCTCATTCCCCCCATAGGGCATCATGCAGCTCACTCCCCCCATAAGGTATCAGGCAGCTCACTCCCCTCATAGGGCATCATGCAGCTCACTCCCCCATAGGGTAATATGCAGCTCACTCCCCCCATAGGGCATCATGCAGCTCACCCCACCATAAGGCATCATGCAGCTCACCCTTGCCCCATAGGGCATCATGCAGCTCACCCTTGCCCCATAGGGCATCATACAGCTCACCCTTGCCTCATAGGGCATCATGCAGCTCACCCCCATACAACCAGGACTCAATGATATAAAAAAAACACAAAAAAGCACAATACTCACCTCTCCTCTTTGCTCCGATGCTGATTCCAGCAGCGGCTCTGCTCCAATGTCAGGAGCTGCGCTGCTGTCGGCCTCACACACAGCAGGTATGCGATGAAGTGACGTCATCGCGCAACCGCTGTGTGTCAGCGGCGAGAGGAATCATGGGAGAGGGAGCATCATCTGACGCTCTCTCCCCATTAACGAGCGCTGGGGGGTGGCGTTGGCACCGGGACCCCTGGCTTATGGCCCCATAGCAGCCATGTGAGCTGGGGGCACCTGAGGGAGCAGGGGCGGGGGCCCTGGTTTGCGTGCTCTGATAGCGGGCAGTGTTTAGCCACAGCTTGCCCGTTATTAAAGTGAAATGAAGTCACACCTCTCCACGCCCATGGGGGCGTGGGGAAGCGTGAATATTCATTTCACTTTAGCAGCGGGGACAGGCTTAGGCTTCCTGTCACCCGCTGCTGCTCCGCTAGTACGGGGGCCCCATAGCAGCTGCGTGGTGTGCCGCTATTAGCGACACCCCACTGGCTGGGGGCCCCTTTAGCAGCGGGGGCCCTAGGCAGCTGCTGGCACTGTATGCCAGCGGGTGTCAAGGCCTGGGCCCACCGGTTCTCCGGTGGGCCAGTCCAACCCTACTTGTAGGTGATTTCCACTGTTTAGGCTTATCAGAAGCTCTCGAAACACGACATGGTGTCCGCTATTTATTCCAGCCAATATTTCTCTCCAAAGTTCATAATTCCTGTGACGCACCTAAAGAATTAATAAACTTCATGAATGTGGTTTTGAGCACTTTCAAGGGTGTAGTTTTTAAAATTGTGTCACTGAGGGTATTTTCTGTCACATAGGCTCTTCAAAGTCACTTCAAATGTGATGTGGTCCCTCAAAAAAAGGTTTTTGTAGATTTTGTTAAAAAAATGAAAAACTGCTAAAAAAAAACTTTTAAACCTTGAAAATACCTACCAAAAAAAATATGTTTCAAAAATTATCAAAAAAAGGTTTTGTAAATTTTGTTAAAAAAATGAAAAACTGCTTAAAGAAACTTTTAAACCTTCAAAATACCTAACAAAAAAAATATGTTTAAAAAATGATGCTGATATAAAGTAGACATATGTGAATTGTTTTTATTATGTGGTATAACTATCTGATTTAAGGGCATAAAAATTTAAAGTTTGAAAATGGCAACATTTTCTATTTTTTTGTCAAATTTCCGATAATTTCATAAATAAATGCAAATCATAGTGACCAAAATTTACCATTAACAATTACAATGTGTCACCAAAAAACTGTCTCAGAATCATTAGGATATGTTGAACGTTCCAAGATTATATTAAGGTTATAGCATAATAAAGTGATACTGGTCAGATTTGGTAAATGAGGCTCAGTCATTAATGTACAAAGTGGCTCTGTTATTAGGGGTTAAATAAAGCTGCTTTGTTTCCGATACTTCCAGATATTTGGCTTTGACATTTATTTTATTGCATTTCCACAGCAGAAGCACACTAAAAACACACATGCATTTTTGACCTGTTGGTTTTACGCATCTAATGCAATTCTAAGGAGAAAATCCGCACATAAAGCTCTGCATACAATTAAGAGAAATTGCCATGTTACAGATTTCAAACAAGCAACTCAGGTCAGTAATAAAAATGCACAGTTGGCGTGAGATTTCTATAAATTCCATTCTCTTTGCTGAAAATGAAAAACGCATTGTGGGAACTTAACCTTAGAGTTCATTTAAACAAACCCATTGAAAATGTCATATGAGGCATTTATCGGGCAAAAAAAGTTTCTTATCTGCATGTACATGCAATTTAATGTAAGCATTTAATGGGGGGGATATATCCCATTTTGCTTACTTTAATGGGGGTCCGTAATGTGCCATGACCTAGAGTAAGCTGCAATTTTTGTCTGTGTGAAGAACGAACCAAAAATTAAAATGCAAATGACATATGGATCTCTTTTAGGGTTGAGCGACCTTGACTTTTTTAGGGTCGAGTCATGTTTCGCGAAACCCGACTGTTGGAAAAGTCGAGTCGGGCGAAATCGGCCGATTACTGCGCAAAGTCGAGGATCGGCCGGAACACGAAACCATGCACGTCAATGGGGAATTTTTTTTTTTTTCTCTCTCTCTCTCTCTCCCCCCCCCCCTCCGTCCCAGCACAGAAAATTTCGTATTGCACAGTCCAAATCCCTACTGCGCACAAGCGATAACATGACGATAGGCGTTCACTCCCCTAAGACCTATGTCATCACTCTGCCCACGCTCATTCATTGGCTGAAAAAATGGCGCTAAATGCGTCATACGAAACGCGACTTTTGCGCCAAGATCGCGTACCGCATGGCCGACCCCGCACAGGGATCGGGTCGGGTTTCATGAGACGCCGACTTTGCCAAAAGTCGGCGACTTATGAAAATGAACGACCCGTTTCGCTCAACCCTAATCTCTTTCTTTAACAAACATTTTGCAGAACTTCGTAAAAGTAGAACAAGGACAGATCAAAAATGCAGTCGTCTGCATGAGTAACTATGCCAAAGTCAGTCTGACTTCTTTATTTATATTAACTAGGGATGTGGGGACAGAAATATTTTTCCCAGGCTAAGATAATGTGCACAGTGACTGGATCTGAAGAATGCTGTAGGAATATTGGTTGAATCTCGACATTTATATTGGACCAATTCAATGATGGTTAGTTTGCACTGTATAAGTATTGGATAAGATGAGTAAATTTGCCTCATTGTGGCTGGTGGTTTGTTTTTTGTCTTTTAAAGCGCACTGTGAAGTGCTTATGTCTAGTTTATTAAATAGTTAAATGTTCATTTGGCTTGGCCAGTACTTGACTGCTTTCCACGTTGATTTGCTTCCAATGTAAGTAAAACACAAGGATCATTGCTTTCTTCTGGAGTCAGAGTAAGGACAGCTGCTGTGTCACAGGTTTCTATGGAGTACAATACAACACTGCTTTCTGAAATGTCATTAAATACGCTTCATTGTGTCCATTTTAGCTTAGTTTTGTTCCTGTAATGGGGCTGGTAAGTGACTAGCCAAGTGCATTCTTTTGAAAACATCATTCAAAGGCATATAAATTAGAAAAATAATTGTCACAGTCCAGACTCACAGCTCTAAGCTTCATGGATATACTCCATCTTTCATGGTTTATCCTTGCTGGCATTCATATCTTCCTGAAGCTTCAGTGATTTCTTTGATCCAATAAATTGTTAATCCATTAAGTAGTCTCTAGTTAGATCCCACAGACTAATAAACTAGTTTTCAGCTAATTAATATCCAGTGATCACTCATGGGTTGCCTGTGTGTTTAAAGGGTTGTCCGGTCCAAATTGTAAAGTCTGCAGTCACTTTCTGTGACTGCAGACTTATAAATCCTCCCGGCGGGTTTCTGAGTAGGGACTGGGGGGTATTTTTGAGTTAGGCCGGGATCACACATGCGAGAAATATGGCCGAGTCTCGCATGTTAATACCCGGCATTGCCGCCGTCACTCAGGAGCGGAGTGTGCGGCCACATAGCAATACATGGAGCTGCACGCTCCGCTCCAGAGTGACGGCAGCAATGCCGGGTATTAACATGCGAGACTCGGCCATATTTTTCACATGTGTGATCCCGGTCATATACATACTCCCGTCCAGAGCCTGTCTAGTAGGTTTGGCCTCACGCCATATACAGAGTGCACCACCACATTATGGGTGTCAGATCCGAGCATTCCTACATGAACAGTTTCCTGGAAAGTGGATTGGTCATTGTGGGCCAGTTGAATGGCCCCCAAGGTCTCCCAATCTGACCCTCTAAGGGTATGTGCACACGTCCGGATTTCTTGCAGAAATTTCCTGAAGAAAACCGGAAATTTTCTGCAAGAAATCCGCATATTTTTTGCATTTTTTCCCCGTTTTTTTCGCGTTTTTTTAGCATTCTGCAAGCGTAATTAGCTTGCAGAATGCTAAAGTTTTCCAAGCGATCTGTAGCATCGCTTGGAAAACTGACTGACAAGTTGGTCACACTTGTCAAACATACTGTTTGACAAGTGTGACCAACTTGTTACTATAGATGCTGCTTATGCAGCATCTATAGTAAAAGATAGAATGTTTAAAAAAAATAAAAAAAATAAAAAATGGTTATACTCACCCAGACGATCTCCTCAGCGGCGTCCGTTCCTATAGATGCCGGTGTGGTTCAGGACCTGTGATGACGTCGCGGCTTGTGATTGGTCGCATGAGTCACATGAGCGGTCACGCGACCTATCACAAGACAGTGACGTCATCACAGGTCCTGAATCACTCCATCTATAGGAACCGAAGAGAGAGCATGCACCGGAGAGGCGGGAACACTTCGGGGTCCATCGAAGGTGAGTATATCACTATTTTTTATTTTAATTCTTTTTTTTTGACCAATTATATGGTGCCCAGTCCGTGGAGGAGAGTCTCCTCTCCTCCACCCTGGGTACCAACCGCACATAATCTGCTTACTTCCCGCATGGTGTGCACAGCCCCGTGCAGGAAGTAAGCAGATCAATGCACTCCTAGGTGTGCGGAATCCTCGCAATTCCGCATTTTTAATAAACATGTTGCTTTTTTTTCCGCGATGCGATTTTTTCGCGGAAAAAATCGCAACATTTGCACAAAAAATGCGGAATACCCTGTAAATAATAGGAGGCATATGTAAGCATTTTTTTCGCGTTTTTATCACGTTTATATAGCGAAAAAACGCGAAAAAAATGCAAAAAATCCTGAACGTGTGCACATGGCCTTAGACTATTATCTTTGGGGTCATCTTAAGGCATTAAAACCAAGCACACCATTGTTTTTCTTGTGAAATTCTTAGTTTTATGTCACATGACCCTCTTCCCATTGGAAAAAATAAAGTTGGATCCAAAGTGGCTGACTTCAAAATGGCCGCCATGGTCACCACCCATCTTGAAACGTTTTCCCCTCCCATATACTAATGTTAGGCATATTAGGTTAGGCTATGGGTTGAACTAGATGGACTTAAAGTCTTCCTTCAATAATAACTATGTTACTATGTTAATATGTTACTAATGTCCGAAATTTTCCTTTTTTTCATTTTCGTTTTTTTAATTTTCTGGCCATATAGCTATATGAGGGCTTGATTTTTGCGAGATGAGTTGTACCTTTGAATAACACCATTCATTTTATCATATAGTGTACTGTAAAACAGGAAAAAAAATTGAAATTGTCATTGAAATTGCCAAAAAAAATTGCAAAAAAGTCCAATTCCACAGTTGTTTTTTTTTTTTTTTTTTTTATTTACCATGTTCACTAAAGGTAAAACTGAGACAAATCTAGCATGCCAAAACCTCAGCAAAAAAATGTAAGAAAAAACAAGGAAAATTAGCTTTTTTCTGCAGCTTCTTTACTGCCAAGAAATCAGGTTTTGCTGCAGAAAAAAAAAGCCAAAAAAATGCCTAATGCGTACTTAGCCTAATAGTGTTCTTTGGATGTCAAAGTTCTATTGCTTCTCTTCTTTTCTTTGCCACATAGAGCTCTTTCTTGATTTTCCTTCATATGCCAGCTTTCTCCTCATTTCCATTAAATAAGTTGCCTACTGTTGGCTGCATTATGACATTGTGCTGTTGGAAGCCATCAAATCTTAGTGTAGCAGTGCCTGAAGATTAAAGGAACCTGAAAACAAAGAGGGCAAGCAATATTAGTCATTAACTATTGCATTAATCTAATGGATAATGATTCAGAAAAAAAAATGAGATTATCTATGTTTGCTGCAGCCTATGGCATATATAATGAAGGTGCTTCCACATTCCGAGAAATGTATAGTTCTCTAATGTATTGGTAACATTTGGGGGTCCCATGGGCCCTCACAGAGCAGAAGAAAGAGGACATACAGCGAGGTGTTACCACAGACAGATGTGCATAGACGTCCAAAATGCTAAACAGTTGCATTTATCACTGATAATTTTAGATTGCTGAAGTAAGTATATATGTGAAGAATAAAATGTGAGGCTTGATGAAGTATTTGTAGCCCTTTAGGTTGTGTTACAACAAGACAGATATATAAATGAATTAAGACATTTAGTACAAAGGCAGAGAAGCATATTTATATTTTATCTTTAAGGGTATTAGCAGAATACGTGTCAGAGCGGACATGTGTATAGTTATATTTTCACTTCTTAAATGTTAATATGGAAAATCTCTGTACATAACACTTGTCAGCAACAGCAAGATTTGCACGTAAATGTCTAAAGCCACAATTTACTGCACTAAAAGGGCATGAACATAACACCTCGTAGAAAACTCAACTGCTGCTTGACATGCTAGCCTAATAAACCAAAAATGTTTTCAAGGAAAAAAGTGATAACGGATGACTGCAGATGGAGCTCTCTAGTGGTGCTTACAGGAAGATATGGACTACAGAGAACAAGTCACTGAAATATAGTGTGTGTTGTGTGCTAAATGTCAAGCCTCCTGAATTGACATGTAAAGAAAGTTCTAGGGTTCTGTAAGGCACAAAATAGCTTCATCTAACTCAGGAGTCCCACAAAGCTCCAGGATGAGTTTTTGAAGGAGGCAGTAGTGATGGTTTTCTAACTTATACATGGCATCAAATAGTAAAAAGAGATCTGGACAAGAAAAAACTATTTTGTTTCTAGGTATAGTTATTCCACAGAATTCTAACAGCTGTCCTGAGGTAAAGGTACAAAGCTTAAAACAATTAAATGAGAAAATTCAGGTCTACTCCAATTCACAGAACCAGGGCCAGCGTTAGGGGCAGGCAGACCAGGCAGCTGCCTAGGGCCCCCGCTCCTCCAGGGGCCCCAGCTAGTGGTGTACTGCTAATAGCGGCCCACCACACGACTGCTGTGGGGCGCGTGAGTAAGAGGGGCCTGGCGCCACCCCCTCACCCACATTCAACTTATCGGCATCACACATGTCAATATAGCTGAAAGCAGTGGTGGAGGAGAGAGCGATAGATGACGCACTGCGCCTTTCTTGCTTTCCGCGCAATTGGGCAAAGCATACAGTGCACGCGCGAGAAACCATTTGACTGCACGGGCGCGATATCTCACAGCCATCTGTATCATCTAGGTCAAGGATTGTGTGCAGCCAAGGAGAGGGGTGGAGTGAGTGAACCGAAGCCACGCCCATCAGACCAGACGGACCCTATTAGCATACATCACGGGAGAAATATAAAAGGTTTCTATGGGTTACATACATATTTAGGGAATGCATATCTGACACTGAATAAAATGATATTTTTAGCTGGTAGGACAGAAAAGTGGTGACAGATTCCCTTTACACTGTTGCCCAGGGCCCCACTTTGTCTAAAACCGGCCCTACATAGAACTTTAGCTAATGCCTGCAATGCTAGAGGTTGTGGGTTTGAATCTCAGGGAGACCAAAACACAAGAAGAGAAAATAGCATTTTTGAAAATTGTTTTTATTTTAATAATGTTGTAGGAAGAAAAATATATGACTTTCAGTTTCCCTCTTGAATGTAAGTACATAGAAATACACAGCTTTGTACAGATGTACAGTATATCTATGAACCAGTATAATGTGCCTGTGGGTTCAGAGTCTGCAATGCAGCTCAAGATTACCAAATTCTTCTATGCTGATTAGTGCAATCTATGGCTCAGGGTTTTAGCTGCTGCTCGATGATAATGCTAAATGTTAAATTCCTAGGGAGACCATAGCTCAAGAGAAGAAGAGATTTGTTTATTTATTTCATTAATGTAAGTGCAGACAGATGCCAGCCCCATCCCCACAGGAGGAGCTATGGAGCAAAGGAGAGAAGACACTGAGAAAGTGAGAGAGAAAGTCAGGACAAAGAACTAAGACTGAGCACTTAAAGGGAACCTGTCAGCAGATGTTGCCGCCATAAGATGTGGCCACTGCCTTTCAGGGCTTATCTATAGCATTCTATAATGCTGTAGATAAGCCCCTGGTCCGACTTGCAAGTGAAGAAAATAAGTTTTATTATACTCACCCAGAGGGCAGTCCAGTCCGATTGGTGTTGCAGGTCCGGGTATGGCGGCTTCCAGCTTCTTGCAACGCTGCCCTCCTGCCTCTTCATCGCTCCCCGGCACCGGCGCTCCTGCGCAGGTGTACTTATCTGCCCTATTGACGGCAGAGTAAAGTGCTGCAGTGCACAGGAGCTGGGAAAGGTCAGAGAGGTCCAGCGCCTGCGCACTGCAGTACTTTACTCTTCCCTCAACAGGGCAGATAAGTACACCTGCACAGGAGCGCGATGCCGGGGAGCGATGAAGAGGCAGGAGGGCAGCGTTGCAAGAAGCTGGGAGGCGCCAGACCCGGACCTGCGACACTCATCGGACCGGACCGCACAGGAATGCCCCCCTGGGTGAGTATAATATAACTTATTTTTCTTCACTTGCAAGTCGGACTGGGGGCTTATCTACAACATTAGAGAATACTATAGATAAGCCCTGAAAGGAAGTGGCCACATCTTATAGTGGCAAAATCTGCTGTCAGGCTATCTTTAAATCTTGATAGTCCCACTGAATCTGGTAAGGTTGGGAGCTATCTATTCCGTTTTATGGGTTACCTATTGCTGAAACACTTTCCAGGTTATTTAACAATCATGAGGTGAGATTGCATGAAATTAATTTGAACATTGTATCCGATGGGTTGTACAAGTGGGAGAAATTGCAGTGGGTGGAGGTTCTAGTGCTAAATCTAATGGAGAAATCACAGAAAGCTTACTTTGACTTGGCGTTGCAGGACGCAAAAGAGTACACCAAGTTAAAGGCTGAGATCTTGGCACGCTTAGGAGTGACTCTGACTGTCAGGGCACAACGTGTGCACGAGTGGGCGTATCACAGTGACAAGCCTCCCAGGTCCCAAATATTTGATCTCCTACACCTGGTCCAAAAATGGTTGCAACCTGAATCTTCCTCCCCAGCACAGATGGTGGAGAAAGTTGTAATGGTCAGGTTAATACACTCCCTACCAAGGGTGGTGCAATCCTGTGTTACACAGGGAGTTCGCCGTAATGCCGATGACCTAGTGAGCTTGGTAGAGAGGTACCAGGCTGTCGAGAGGTCCTTGGGGAAGCAAGGGGTTGTAGCATCCCCATACAGGGATTGCCAAAGCGGGGTTGACACCCAAAAGAGAGAAGCTAGAGCCACACCTGGGGGGCATCCAAAAGCATCGGAGTTAGTGGCCAAGGTTTCTTCCCATAGTGTAATTTGTTGGAAGTGTCACACTCCTGGCCACATAGCTACCTGTTGCCCCATGACCACCAAGCCAATGGACTGCAGCACAGGACAACGCTGCTTGTATTTTGCATATCTGGCCTGTAGTGCTGATTCCCGAATGGGAGAGGGGCCGCAGGCATGCCCCGTGACAGTAAATGGGGTGCAAGTGACTGGTCTGCTGGACTCAGAAAGTTTTGTATCCCTAGTGAGGGCCACAATTCCACATCAGCTGATTCCTGGAAAGAGGGTGGGCATCCGCTGAATCCATGGCAATGCAAAGGACTACCCTGTGGGCCAGGTGGTCATAAACACAAACTGTGCACCGAGTCCCATAAGGTCAGCGTGATCAAAGACCTATTGCACCCTATTAAAATAGGGCGGGACTTTGTGTTATTTTGAGACTTGTAGGGAAAAGGGAGGATGTCTGGTTGCCCGGACGACAGCCAGGTTGCTCCGGAAGAAACCTCGTCGCAGGCTGCGGATGACATGTTTCCCTTTTGTGCGTTTGTTGGTGATGAAGATAAGGCAGGATCCACTGAGGCCAGTGTCCCTGAGTTGGAGGTGTCTGGGGAGACTTTGGAAATGCCAAACTCTAAAAGGGGCATTTAATAATGTAATGGTACCTAATGGTGTAGCTCAAAACCTGGAGGCTGACACTTGATACCCACATTTTGCCATGAATGGGGAGGTGATATATCGCGTCACCAAGCTGAGAGGGGAGGTAATTGAGCGTTAGACATGGCCCATACACATTTGTTAGGTGGTGACCTGGGCATACAGAAAACCCAGGAACAAATCCTTCAGAGGTTCTACTGGCCCAGTTGTCACTGTGATATTGTGAACTTCTGTAGATCATGTCCCTCCTGCCAGCTAACTTCCCCAGTGGCCCATTTTCGTATCCCTTTGGTGCCGTTGACCATTATTAAAGTTCCGTTTGATCACATAGCTATGGATCTAGTGGGACTCCTGGTCAAGTCTGCCAGAGGGCATCAGCATATCCTAGTGATACTGGACTACTCTACACAAAACACAGAGGCCATTCCACAACATAACTCCTCCGCCAAGAGTATCACCCGAGACTTGTTACTGGTCTTCTCTAGGATGGGCTTGCCAAAAGAAATCCTGATGGACCAAGGAACCCCGTTTATGTCAAAGGCGATGAAGGTGTTGTGCAAAATCCTACAAATCACACAACTCCAGACCTCAGTCTATCATCCAGAGATGGATGGCATGGTAAAAAGGTTCAACCAAAACCTTAAAGGCTATGTTGAAGAAGGATGTGGAGAAGGACAGCTGGGACTGGGATTGTCTACTACCGTACCTTCTATTCTCCATCACAGAAGTCCCGCAGGCCTCTACGGGGTTCTCCTCGTTTGAACTGTTGTATGGCCAACACCCATATGGACTCCTTGACGTAACCAAAGAGATGTGGGAGGTGGAGTCTACACCCTACATGTGATCGAGCATGTAGCCCAGATGCAAGAGAGGATTGCTCTAAGGTGATGCCCCTAGTGAGAGAACACCTCCTCAAAGCACAAGAGGTGCAGTCAAGGATCTACAAAAGGTCGGCAAGGGTGAGACAGTTCAACTGCGGCGATCAAGTACTGGTGCTGGTGCCCACGGTGGAGACCAATCCCTATGTCCCAAAATGCCAAGGAGAAGACTGCCTTTTCAAAGTCAGATTGGTGCTTCCATTAAACAAGGATGCCATTTGGGATACAAGGCGCTCCAGCTACATTCCAGAGAGCCATAGACCAGATCCTGGCCCTCCACAAAAGGTACGCCACAGCCTACCTGGATGACACTGTAATCTTCAGCCAGGATTGGGGGAGCCATATGAGCAAAGTGCAGGTGGTACTGGATGCTCTATAGAAGGCGGGGTTTTAGATAAACCCGAAAAAATGTGCCTTGGGAATGGAGGAAGCTAGATACTTGGGCTATGTTGTAGGCAGGGGTGAAATAAAGCCCCAGATAAATAAAGTTGAGGGGATTCAGGGCTGGCCACAACCCCTCTCAAAGAAGCAGGTCAGGGCGTTTCTGGGCATTGTGGGCTATTACCACCAGTTTATCCCAAACTTCACCATGGTAGCTGCCTCTCTGACAGACCTCCTTAAAGGGAGAAAGTCGGCTATGGCAAAGTAACATATACCCAAAAAAGCCTTTAGTAGATTGACATTTCTCAATATAATAACATGAACCTACATAGAAAGAAGTCTATGCCACATATTTTTAGAAAAACATATATGAAATTTTATTTAAGAATCAAAAAAAGACACATAAAAATTGATAATAAAATAGGGGAAATTTGATAGCATATACTACACCCACAGAGTAAATATTGAGGTACAGTTCCTCCTGTATCTATAAATAGCATATGCTCCACAAAATTAGTATTGTATCCCTACATGATTTATACTAATCAGCATTCCAATAAATTCTGGTAATAAATAGACCTAGACTACATAGATATTTGTACAATAATTAAAGTGCATAGTGCTAGTTGTATCTCAAACCCATGTAAACATTAAATGGTGCAATTAATGACATATTAAGTAAAGTGCAGGCATTTAGTAAATGAAATGTATTGGAGTCATAACCTGTAGGTGAAGTCCAGGCCTCGACGCGCGTTTTGCGGTACAGCTTCTTCCTTGGGGGTCTTTCTTATGGGGATTAGTTGGTACTTTTATAGTGCTAGCCTCTCATTGTTGTCAGCGGCTTGTGCGGCGCTTCCACCCCGAAAAACCTGAAGTCTGGTCACAGCAAGTCAGCGTCACACTCCACAGAGCGTCAGTCAGAAGGAGACGTGACCACTGCGGAATTACAGACGCGTCGTCACAGCAACCCGAGACCCGGAAGTCAAGGGGAAGCGCTCCCCACTGCAATGTGTGTCTAAAGCTGCTTCTATATCTCCTAGGCAACTTATCAGAGCGAAGGAGACATTTCAGCTCTTGCTAAAAAAGACCTTACATAGGCAAAAAGACATTTAAAGCGGGATTTTTCTTTAGGTATATAAATGAATTTATAAATTTATCTCTGATCCATTCTGTGTATGTTTATATGGGTAAATGAAAAATATATATTAAAAATTATTAAAATTAATAAGAAAGGGAATTTTTTATATGTGACTTTATTTTTAAATAAAGTGAACTTTATGGTGACAGTTTAAAAATTAATAAACATTAAGTGAATAAATACGGCACCTTTTATATACCGTATATGTGTTTATATGTTTTTAAGGGTGCTTCTGAGATATTAATTGATAGTGCATAAAAAGTGATGCTAAATAGCAAAAATAAAATACAAAAAGCATAATATAAACATATAATATATGTGATATACATACTTATTTTTAGCGGATATAATAAAGAATATACATATACTGTATGTGCTATGTCAAAATATTAAAATATACTGTATAATCTAGTGAATTCCTCTTTCAGAGCTATTGCTATTTTGGAAGAATTGAAGGATGAGATGGAACAACTGGCAGTAAGTTTCAGCTTCCAATACCCAAATAATTCCCCCCTCTAGGTTTGTATCCCAATGTGGAGCTTTTTGTCAAGTTGGTAACAACCGAACTTGAAAAAATTCCAGAGAGAATATTTAGAAATAACCTAACCCCTAATCAGAGAAAAGCACTGATTGAATTAAAGCAAAATAAAGAAGTGGTTATATAACCGGTAAATAAAGGGGGCAATGTTGTAGTATGACCTATTAAAGCCTATGAGAAAGAAGCTCTGAGGCAATTGAGAGATCCAACGTGCTATAGACAATTAACTTATAATCCAACTTCAGCTTTTCAGAATGAACTTGAGAATATTTTGGAAAGAGCATTCCAAGAGGGGATTATCACTAAAGAACTGAGGAGCAACTTGATACCAGAATATCCAAAAATGGCATGCATATATTTCATACCGAAAATACACCAGGATTTGGAAAACCAGATGGATCAGAGATATATTTATACATTCACTTATATACCTAAAGAAAAAAATCCTGCTTTAAATGTCTTTTTGCCTATGGAAGGTCTTTTTTAGCAAGAGCTGAAATGTCTCCTTCGCTCTGATAAGTTGCCTAGGAGATATAGAAGCAGCTTTAGACACATTGCAGCGGGGAGCGCTTCCCCTTGACTTCTGGGTCTCGGGTTGCTTTGACGACGTGTCTGTAATTCTGCAGTGGTCACGTCCCCTTCTGACGCGTCGGAGGGGGCGTGGCCATGTGGAGTGTGACGCTGATTTGCTGTGACTGGACTTCCGGTTTTCCGGGGTGGAAGCGCCGCACAATCCGCTGACATCAATGAGAGGCTAGCACTATAAAAGTACCAACTAATCCCCATAAGACAGACCCCCAAGGAAGAAGTTGTACCGCGAAACGCGCGTCGGGGCCTGGACTTCACCTACAGGTTATGACTCCATTACATTTAATTTACTAAACGCCTGCACTTTACTTAATATGTCATTAATTGCACCATTTAATGTTTACATGGGTTTGACATACAACTAGCACTATGCACTTTAATTATTGCACAAATATCTATGTAGTCCAGGTCTATTTATGACCAGAATTTATTGGAATGCTGACTAGTATAAATCATGTAGGGATGCAATACTAATTTTGTGGAGTATATGCTACTTATAGATACAGGAGCAACTGTACCTCAATATTTACTCTGTGGGTGTAGTATCTGCTATCAAATTTCCCCTATTTTATTATCAATTTTTATGTGTCTTTTTTTGATTCTTGAATAAATTTCATATATGTTTTTCTAAAAATATGTGGCATAGACTTCTTTCTATGTAGACCAAAACTTCCTTTCCCCTTGAAAAAGGCTCATACGCCGAAACGTGCGTTGGGGTGGGTGCACGCGGTGGACCGTGATTATCTATTGTGCCTTTGCAGGTAAAATATACATGTCTCATTTTGTTATATAGTGGTTATTGTATATGGAACATTTTGTATAAATATACTAAGAACATCTTAGCTTCTATATATACCTGTAAAGGAATAAAAATCTTTCTATTTTACCTTCCTGCCTAGGCACTTTATAGGAATTTCTCTTGTGTAGAACCTAGTTGATGACTAGTCATATTATTACATGGTTCACATGTTTGCACCCTCAACCGTTTCTTGCTGCACCTGTGACTTGAGGTTTTTCAACTCTTCCCCCCTGGTTTTCCCTAATATCCTGATTATGTATACTGTATTTTTTATGAAATAAAGTATTTGTTTGCATCTTAATGATGTTGGGTGTTTGATCGTTTGTTTTCTATGGTTAGTTTCTTTCTATGTAGGTTGAGGCTAAGTAACATAGTAACATAACATAGTTAGCAAGGCCGTAAAAAGACATTTGTCCATCCAGATCAGCCTATATTCTGTCAAAATAAATCCGCAGATCTACATCCTTCTAAAGAACCTAGTAACTGCAAAACACAATATTGTTATACTCCAGGAAGACATCCAGGCCACTCTTGAACCCCTAGACTGAGTTCACCATCACCACCTCCTCAGGCGAGGAATTCCAGATTCTCACTGCCCTAACAGTAAAGAACCCTCTTCTATATTGGTGGAAAAACCTTCTCTCCTCCAGATGCAGAGAATGCCCCCTTGTCACATTCCTTGGTATAAACAGATCCTCGGAGAGATATTTGTATTGTCCCCTTATATACTTATGCATGGTTATTAGATCGACCCTCAGTCATCTTTTTTCTAGACTAAATAATCCTAATTTTGCAAATCTCTCTGGGTATTGCAGTTCCCCCATACCCTTTACTAACTTTGTTGCCCTCCTTTGTACTCGCTCTAGTGCCATTATATCCTTCCTGAGCACCGGTGCCCAAAACTGTACACAGTACTCCATGTGCGGTCTAACCAGGGATTTGTACAGAGGCAGTATAATGCTCTCATCATGTGTATCCAGATCTCTTTTAATGCACCCCATGATCCTGTTTGCCTTGGCGGCCGCTACCTGGCACTGGCTGCTCCAGGTAAGTTTATCATTAACTAGGATCCCCAAGTCCTTATCCATGTCAGATTTACCAAGTGGTTTCCCGTTCCTGTTTATTAGGGTTGAGCGAAACGGGTTGGCCATTTTCAGAAGTCGCCGACTTTTGGCAAAGTCGGGTTTCATGAAACCCGACCCGACCCCTGTGTGGGGTCGGCCATGAGGTCGGCGATCTTCTGAATCTGGTATCGGAATTCCGATACCGAGTTCCGATATGTTTGCGATATCGGGAATCGGTATCGGAATCCATATTTAAGTGTAAAAAAGTTTCCTCTCCTTCAGACCCTGGGAACCATAGTATCCCATTGCACTGCATTGGGTTTCGTGTTTCGGCCGACCCCGACTTTTTTATAGGATCGGCCGATTTCACTCGACCCGACTTTTGAGAAAGTCGGGTTTCGTGAAACCCGACCCGATCCTATAAAAATAAAAGTCGCTCAACCCTACTGTTTATCATTGTTAAACTGCATCTGCCACCTTTTAGCCCAAGTTTCCAACTTATCCAACTTATCCAGATCCATCTGTAGCAGGATACTATCTTCTCTTGAATTGACTGCTTTACATAGTTTTGTATCATCTGCAAATATTGATGTTTTACTGTGCAAATCTTGTACCAGATAGTTAATAAATATGTTGAAGAGAATAAGTCCCAACACCGACCCCTGCAGTACCTCACTGGTCACAGCAACCCAGTTAGAGAATATACCATTTATAACCACCCTCTGCTTTCTATCACTAAGCCAGTTGCTTACCCATTGACACACATTTTCCCCCAGACCCAGAATTCTCATTTTGTGTACCAACCTCTTGTATGGCCCAGTATCCAACGCTTTGGAAAAATCAAAATATACTACGTCAAATGACTCACGTTGGCCCAGTCTATAGATTCCTCATAAACCCAGGCTGATATGTAGTTAAACAGTTATTCTCATTGAGATAATCCAGAATAAGATCCCTCAGAAACCCTTCAAATATTTTGTCTCTCGGCATTTCACCAAGCATTTCATTTTCCACCATGAATACCGTGGAGAAGAAGGTGTTTAATATGTTAGCTTTTTCCTTGTCATCTACAACTATTCTTTCCTCACAATTTTTTAAAGGGCCTACAGTTTCACTTTTGATTCTTTTACTATTGATATAGTTGAAGAATAGTTTGGGATTAATTTTACTCTCCTTAGCAATGTGCTTCTCTGTTTCTTTTTTGGCAGCTTGAATTAGCTTTTTAGATAAAGTATTTTTCTCCCTATAGTTTATTAGAGCTTCATTCTGCTTTAGTTGTTTAAATGCTTTCTTTTACTGTTAATTGCCCCTCTTACTTCTTTGTTTATCCTCATTGGGTTTTTCCTATTTCTTGTATTTTTATTCGCACAAGGTATAAACCGCTTACAGTGCCTATTTAGGATGTTCTTAATCATTTCCCATTTATTATCTGTATTCTTATTCCTGAGGACATTGCCCCAATGAACCAAATTAAATCTATGTGCACACGTTCAGGTTTTTTCGCATTTTTTCCGCGATAAAAACGCTATAAAAACTCATTAAAAATGCATACATTATGTATCCTATCATTTAGAATGCACTCTGCATGTTTTGTGCACATGGTGCGTTTTTTTCCGCAAAAAAAACGCATTGCGGTAAAAAAAGCAGCATGTTCATTAATTTTGCGGATTTTCCACGTTTTTCCCGCAATTCTATGCATTTGGAAAAAAACGCACCCAAAATGCGTCAAAAACACGGTAAAATCGCGGTAAAAACACATGCGGATTTTTGGCAGAAATGTCCCGTTTTTGTCAGGAAAATTTCTGCCAGAAATCCTGACGTGTGCACATAGCCTAAGGGCATCTCTAAGCTGGTCAAACTTTGCCTTCCTAAAGTTCAGTGTTTTTGTGACTCCCTGACAAGTCCCCCTAGCGAAAGACAAGTGAAACTGTACAATATTGTGGTCACTATTACTTAGATGCCCGACGACCTGCAGATTTGTTATTCTGTCATGTCTATTACATAGTATTAGGTCTAAAAGTGCAGCTCCTCTGGTTGGATTCTGCGAAAATTGTGAAAGATAATTTTTCTTGGTTATTAGCAGAAACCTGATGCCTTTATGGGTTTCGCAGGTCTCTGTTTCCCAGTTAATATCTGGGTAGTTAAAGTCCCCCATAACAAGGACCTCATTATGGGTTGCAGCTTCATCCATCTGCCTTAGTAATAGACTATCCATGATTTTTGTTATATTTGGGCATTTGTAACAGACCCCAATGAGAATTTTGTTACTTTTTTTCCCTCCATGTATTTCGACCCATATGGACTCGACATCCTCCTTCCCTTCGCTAATATCCTCCCTTAAAACGGACTTTAGACAAGACTTTACATAAAGACAAACCCTCCTCCTCTTCCATTTTTATGATCCTTTCTAAACAGACTGTAACTCTGTAAAATAACTGCCCAGTTATAGCTTTCATCTAACCATGTCTCGGTTATTCCCACCATGTCAGTTACCTGTAGATATTTCTGCTTCTAGTTCTTCCATCTTGTTTGCCAGGCTTCTGGCATTTGCGAGCATGCAGTTTAGAGGATTTTGCTTTGTTCCAATCGCCTCCCTGTGGATTGTTTTAGAATTTTCTTATCTCCCTTCTGAGTATGTTTTCTTGGGTCTTCTTTGCCACACCTCATATCCTTCGTCAGTATTTTCTGGCTTCATGTTTGAGTCTAATGTTTTTCTTCCCATCCCCTCTTCTAGTTTAACGCCCTCCTGATGAGTGTAGCGAGTCTTCTGGCGAATATGTGTTTCCCAGGTTTGTTGAAGTGTAGTCAGTCTCTGGCGAGGAGTCCGTCTTACAGGTAATTCACCCCGTGGTCCAGGAATCCGAATCCTTGATGACTGCACCATCGTCTTAGCCAGTTGTTCGCATCAGTGATCCTGCTCCATCTCCTGGTGCCATGCCCGTCTACTGGAAGACATAAGAAAAAACTACCTGCGCATCCAGTTCCTTTTCTTTCTTCCCCAACTCTTCAAAGTCCTTGCAGATTGTCGGTAGGTCCTTCCTTGCCGTGTCATTGGTGCCAACATGTATTAGAAGAAATTGGTGGATGTCCTTGGAACTGATGAGCTTTGGTATCCTATCAGTCACATCCTTGATCTTTGCACCTGGGAGGCAGCATACTTTTCTTGCTGTTATGTCCGGTCTGCAGATGGCTGCTTCTGTGCCTCTCAGTAGTGAGTCTCCCACCACTACCACTCTTCTTCACTTCTTGGCTGTACTTTTTGTTGTCACTTCTGGGTGTTGCTGTGTGCCCTTTTCTTCTTTGCTTGCTGGTAGAGCCTCATCCTTAGGTGTGCCATCTTCGTCCTCCACAAGGCCTGAGTATCGGTTTCTAAGTTGTGTGGTTGGTGATGTCTCCATGGTCTTCTTGCTTCTTTTGGTCACATGCTTCCACTCGTCTGCTTTTGGAGGTTCTCTGACACTTTCTTCACTTTCTGTGACCAGTAGAGATGCTTCTGTTCTGTCTAGGAAGTCTTCATTTTATTTGATAAGTTTCAAAGTTGCAATTCTTTATTCCAGACCCTGCACCTTTTCTTCTAAATAGGCCAGTAATCTACACTTCTGGCAGGTGAAGTTGAATTCTTCTTCTGGTCGATCTGTAAACATGTAGTACATGGTGCAGCTCACCATGTAGGTTGTCACATCTGCCATGTTGCTCCTGGATCCTGCTGACTTGCTGTGTGTCTTCCTTCTTGTGCAATCTACTGTGTGTAACCTTCTTGTGTAATTTCCTTAGCTTTCTGTGGTCCGTGTTCAGCATGGTACACACCATGATGACAAACAGCACTGTCACTACTTTTCACTCTATAAATAGGCAGACTGAAGGATTACAAGTTTGGAGATACTTGTGATGCTACTTACAAAACACACCTTCATTTAACATGTCCCCTTTGCAAAATTATTCTCAATCTTTTCTAGGGATGCCAATGTTTTTGTCCAGGCCATTTTCATTAGTTTTTTTTAATTATTTTCTGTTGGACCACAATCGAAATGTAATGTCTGATTTTTATTAGTTGATATTCAATAAAATTACATTTAAAATTGCTTGTGTCAGTTTCAAGTTATTTTATTGACTATTGTAGGATTTTCTTACTTTAAAAGAAGGTACCAACAATTTTGTCCACGTCTGTATAATTAATATTTTTCCTCTTCTTTTCAAAGCATCCTGAAAGTAACCCATTAACATGCAGGTTTTCCTAAGTTGAAAACATTTATTTCTAATTTGGTTTTGTGGGAAAGAAGCGTATTTTGGCAGCACACCAGTTTTATAGACTTATATACTAGAAGGATACAGGACGCTGAAGACATCGTTTCTAGTTATTGAACAGATTTTTTTTCCCATGACGCTACTTTATATATCACTTCACAGACAACTGAATGATTTGAAATGAGTAATAACTACTCATAGTGAAATCCATTCTCAGTGTCATAGTCTATCTATGTTTGCTCATGCAACAGGATGTCAGCACTTTGTGCAAGAAGTTATTGCGAAAAAACTCAATGTCTTAAAGGGAACATGACCCCAGAAAAATTGGTATTAACCTCCAGATATAGGTTTAATATGCAGGTTAATAGCTTTATTAGCCTGCCAGCGCCTGCACTTAATCAAATGCTGTGGGGTAAAAATGTATTTCATTACCCGTGGCAGCATTCTGTTTTCAGTCACCGGGGCTAAGATTAAAACACTAAAGAGCCCATGTTAAAAATCCATCCAACTTTTACAAAATATAATGATAGATATAAAAACAACTTTTTTCTTCCATAGGCTTTTATTGATATTAATATCTAGTGAGTTGCCATTCTACCACATAGTATACTAGACAACGGAGAAAAAATTCCAAGTGCGGGGAAAATGCAAAAAAAATGTAATTTCCCATTTCTTTTATGGGTTTTTTTTATTTACCATAGTCACTATATGGCAAAAGTTACATGGCAGTATGATTCTCCAGGTCAGTACGAGTACACAGATACAAAACATGCACAGTGTTTTCTAAATTTAAGTGGTGAAAAAAAATGTGGAAATTAATAAAATTGCTTTTCTCACCATTTTGCGAGGGTCATAACGTTTTAATTTTTCGGGATATGGGGCTGTTGAGGACTTATTTTTTGCACACTGAGCTGACGTTTTTACTGATAACATTTTGGTAGATACATGAAATGTTTTGATCACCTCATATTGCATTTTCTTGCAATGGTGCGATGGTAAATACAATATAAAAAATAGTATTGGTGCTTTGATTTTTGCACTATACTGATCAGATTAATTTATTTTATATTTTGATGGATAGGGTTTTTACGACAACAGTGATACCAAATATGTATTTTTTTATTGTTTTATTTTTAATGAGGTAAAAGAGGGGTGTTTTGAAAATTTGTGTTTTTTAATTTATTTTTAAAACTTTTTTTCACTTTTATACTGTATTAAGTCATTCAAGTCAAGGGGACTTGAAGATGCTATCGTCTGATCGCTTGTGCTATAAACTTGAGGTTAATATTAAACTTGGGGTTATTCAGTTTGGAAAAATGAAGTCTTGAGGGTGATCTTATTTCAATGTACAAATATATGACGGGACAGTACAGAGATCTTTCTAATGATCTTTTAACACTTAGGCCTAAGACGGGGAAAAGGGGGCATCCTCTATGTCCAGAGGAAAGAAGGTTTAATCATAATGACAGACACAGATTCTTTACTGTAAGAGCAATGAGACCACAGAAATCTCTGCCAAATGATGTTGTAATGGTTTATTCACTACTAATATTCTGTAAGGATCTGGATGCCTTTCTTGATAAACATAATATTATGAATTATGGACACTAGATTCTGTGAAGGAGCTTTGATCCAGGGAACAAGTTTGATTGCCATATGGAGTTGGGAAAGAATTTTTCCTCTAAAATGGAGCTATTATTGTCTGTCCCATGAGATTTTTGCCTTACTCTGGATTAACATGTTAGGGTACAGATTGAACTCAATGAACTTATGTCTGACTTCAACCTTTAACCTAATAACTATACATAGTAGTGCTACAACATTGCTATGTATAGTAAAAATCATGATCTCCAATGAGATTGAAGGAGGCAAGCAGATAACTGCTGTATAGAAACCAATGGGAAAAAGAGCTTACTGGTATGTTAAGAGTTAACTCCTCTTTTGGAATGTAACTACTGTGTACCTTTGGCTGGGCTTTTGGAGGGCTAGCTCCAAGGAAACTAATAGTACACTATGTAAGATAAAACCCTTCATTACAGGAGAATAACTTATAACAGCAGATAGCAAAAAACAAGTCAATTATAAACTTGCTTATTTTCATGCTGTATAACTAATTAGAGCAATTTAATAACTTGAAAATACCTTTCTAATAAAAGTTTTCCAAATCTAGTCCACATCAAACCCTGAAAAGTGCTGTAAGATAAACATAAAAATATGATGATGCACAATAGGACTGGACCAATAACGATATGTTAGATAATTCCTAAAACACCATCCCTAAACCAGGTAAGCTCAGAACCAGAGTGTCAAAACATTACACAGTGATAGAAACAAAAGCCAGTATATTTAGAAAAAAATGATGAAAGGGGAGGGACTCTGTAGCCCTATTCTGACCCCAAGAGTATTCCCTGTCTTGCCATAGACTCGGGTGGCACCCTAATATCAATAAACACAATGGCACCCCCACTCCTTGTCAAGACTTCGTAGATGAGCCTATTAGTACCCTATGTTTGACGGGTATAAATGCCTTGTATCCTGCTGCTGTGCTCAGTCTTGCCATGGTGTGTGACCTGTGTCATCCGAAAAGAACAAGGAGAACCGGAAGTGATGATATGGACACCACAGAACCCTGATCTGAACAACATCGAGTCTATGTGGGATTACATATGAAGAGACAGAAGGATTTGTGGAAGCCTACATGCATTGTGGTAAGTTCAACTTGTTCAGAACAATCTCTCTGCCATGTTCTTTCAGCAAGTGTGTGAAAGTATACCTACAAGAATTCATGCTGTTTTGAAAGCTAAAGGTGCAAAGGGTGGTCCTATCAAGTAATGATGTGATTTAGATATTTATTTTGTTCATTCACTTTGAAGTTTGTTAGTTGATAAAATAACCTTATTTTTGAAAACATTCTTAGTTTCCAGCTTTTTTGCACACCTGTCTAAAACTTTTGCACAATATTGTAAAGTGTATACTGAGTACATAATTATGTCGCTAGTGAGTAATCAGTTTCCATCTAGAAGTAATTCAAATGAATGTTTCACAAGAAATAAAATTCACAGAACATCATATAACTGGAAAGTTTACAAATTGTGCTGTCCCTGTTTTCTTGACCTGCTACATTGAACTTGTTTCATGCCATTTGGAGAAGCAGCCAAAAGAAAGCAGCAATGTTAATATTTTTGTTGGCTTTGAAAGAAGAGGTTTCAGCATTCAGAATTGATTTCCTTAAGTAGGACAAGTATGTACAGTTTTGAAATACCAGAATCCCTCAGGCATAAATATCTTTATTCCTTCCAATTAACTTTGGAAACCCATAGACAAGTGTTTCGCAAGAAAAGTTTAAACACATCAATTAGCAGTGCTCCAGAGTGCCATTAAGTGAAATATTGTGTAAAGTCAGCCAAATCTCAGCATGTTCAATGTGTTGTCCTCTTTTATTTTTCAATGTTGGAAAAAAGATAATTTGTAAATACTAATTTGTAAATACACTGCAACCTATTACGTGAAAATCTATGCTAAAGCAATATCTGTAGAGTGGGTGTATTAGGCCGGGGTCACACTTGCGGGTGCAATGAGAGAAACTCGGGCGAGTCTCGCATCAATACCCGGCACTGCCGCCAGCACTTGGGACCAGAGCGTGCTGCTACATAGAAATACATACAGCCGCACGCTCCGGTCCCGAGTGCCAGCGGCAGTGCCGGGTATTGATGTGAGAGACACGCGCGAGCTTCTCGCATTGCACTTGCAAGTGTGACCCCAGCCTTAATATAATGTCCGCAGTTAAAATATTTTCTTATTCGTACAAGAAATTGGAAAGATTAAAGGGAATATGTCACCTGCTATGTAATCTGAGAGCAGCATCATGTAGGGGACGAGACCCTGATTCAGCGATGTGTCACACGCTATCATTTTTATGCAATCACTGCTTTCTCTGCTGAAAATCTAGTAGTGCTCTGAATGCTGAGCCCTGTATAACCTCACCCACACCACTGATTGGCAGCTTTCTGTGTACACTGTGCATTAACAGAAGCTGCTACCAGTGGTGGGGAGCATTATAACACAGGGCAGTTAACTAGGAGGCAGGAGACACGTAGTCCTGTAGTGATATACTCCTGCTGAGAAAAAAAAAACATTATTGTATTGAAACTACAAGACACAGCCCAGCAAGTGACACATCACAGACGTCAGGTTTTCAGACCCTACATTGTACTGCTCTCAGATTACATAGCAAACTCCTGCTGACGGATTCACTCTAAAACCCTGAATCCCAATACCCAAATACACCATCATTCTTGTCTATGATGATACTTTAAGGATTTTATACTGTATTATACATAACTGTATTATGGCTTTTTGAAAGAACATTATATGTTGAGCAAAGGACAGGACTGTATCCTATCTTATAAAATTTAGAAGTCCCATCCCAAACAACAATCAATCAGATTATGAATGGTTGATTAAAAAATGGCAAACAATATAGCTGTGCATCCTTTCGCAAAATAACCACCATAAAAACAGAGACATATTAATATGCCAGTATGTAAAAATAAATTAGAAATTCTGGTACTTGAAGAATTCAAGGATCCAACTCCATTTCATACGCATATTAAAGGCTACTTGCCAGTAGGATCAACCCTTCTAAGCTATCTATAAGGGCATGTAGGTCATTAGAGGCTGAAAAAAATGATACCTTGATATCTATGATCTGATGTCTTACTCCAGAGAAATCCATGTTTTTCTTACATGTAAATGAGCTGTTCAGGACTATGGGCTGGAAACTGATCTGTATGAGAATCTGCCTCCAGAGATTATTTTAAATGAAAAGGGGCGATACCAGTAAGACGAAACTAGCACAAAACAGTAGACCTGAATTTTGTCTCCTTTCAAACACAGTTGCTGCAGCTATCACAGCTCTGCCGTATAGAAATACTATTACACCACTGGCTGCCTGTGAGATGGAAGATGAAGCTGAGAGAAACTTCCAGATGTGTCAGTTATAATCACATACAGCTCTGCAGAGAGATCTAGAGAGCAGAGAGCGGCCTTTATACAGCTCATTTACCTATAAGAAAAACATGGATTTCTCTGGAATACGACATTGGATCACAGATATCAAAACAGAAAAAAATGAAAAACAAAGTCGCCAGGGGTGAATGGAGTTAAAACACGACATGCCAACCACAAATAAAAAGTACAGCATCAAAAACGCGATAAAATCGCACGTAAAATAAGGCACTCAAAAATGCAATGAAAAAACTCCAAGTAATTTAGTTTACTTAATAGGTGCAGAAATACTGGTGAAAATCAAGCAACATCAACAGCTCTTCAAATTAAAATCAAAGTACTGTCTACAATGTCCAGATAATCACATTTGAAAATGTGAGTAACCCAGTGGTCACTAAGCATGAAATAATTAGGGCCTTTACCACTGTAGATCAAAAGGTATTTTTTAATTTTCAATTTTACAACTAAAAACAAGAAACAATTAAGACATTCACCACTATAGATCAATAGGTATGCATTAATTCACAACTTTACAACTAAAGATTACAATAATAAATAATAATAATAATAATTTTATTTATATAGCGCCAACATATTCCGCAGCGCTTTACAAATTATAGACGGAACTTGTACAGACAATAGACATTACAGCATAACAGAAATCACAGTTCAAAATAGATACCAAGAGGAGTGAGGGCCCTGCTCGCAAGCTTACAAACTATGAGGAAATAGGGAGACACGAAAGGTGGATGGTAACAATTGCTTTCATTGTTCGGACCAGCCATAGTGTAAGGATCAGGTGTTCATGTAATACAGCATGAACCAGTTAACAGCCTAAGTAAGTAACAGTATACAGACACAGAGGGCTATTAACTGTATAAAGTGTATGAGAGCATCATACAAGGAACCTGACTATGGTTTAAGTTTTTAGAATGAGCCACACAGAGAACATTAGCTAACTACCAGTGATAAGCGAGCGTGGTCACCACTGCTTGATACTCAATCGAGCATCGGGGTGCTCTGGTACGCTTGTGACTCGATCGAGCTCCATGCTCGATTCACCGCCCCACATGTTTTTTAGCTCTTAGGCAACCAATAAAAACATGCGGGATTGCCTGCCATACACGGTAATGGCGTAGCCATGTTAGCTACTGGCATTACTGTGATTGGCCGGCCGCATCACATCATTGGGTCTTATATAAGACCTGGTAACGTGATGCTCGTCACACTCTCCTCTGGAAGCAGTTTGGGGGAAAGTTGTTATAGGAGGGAGTTTATTTTAGAGCAGGCATACATATGTGCAAGGCATGCAGTAAAGGACAGGGAAGTGGATATGCTGCTGCTGGTGCATGCAGAGGCAGAGGCCATGGGCCAGATGAAACTATGCCTGCTGCCAGAGCACAACAAACACGACCACCCAGATCTTGAAGCCAGAACAGTTGGTCGGTTGGATGGCAGATAATGTTTCCAGTATGTTTCGCAGCACCACCCTGTCTTCCACACGGTCCAGTCTCACTAGCTAAGAGTCTGGTCCACATAATCCTCACCATGATTCTCTTTCCTCCCACCATGGTGAGTCGCAGGAGACAATTGATCCCAAACTCAGACACTCCAAGGAGCTCTTTAGATTTCCATTTATTGATTCTGGCCTCTCGCCCTGCAAGTTTCAAGAGGGACTTGAGGAGACTGTGTGTAGTGATACCCACATATTTGAGTAGCCATGGTCAGAAGAGGACAACATTAGGGATTGGCAATTAATGTCTCAAGAGGAAGATGATGATGAGACACAGTTGCCAACAAGTGAAGTCCACAAGTCACATAGACCAGAGTGCAGAAGTGGAAGACGAAGTGGTGGATGATGAAGTCACTGACCCAACTTGGGAAGGTGCCATGCAGAGCAAGAACAGCAGCACAGAGAGGGAGGAATCCACAACATCACAACAGGCAGGAAAAGGAAGTGGGATGGCCAGAAGGAGAAGGCGGGCAACTGTTCCCCAGAGCATCCACACGAGGCAAGATCCCAGGCAAAGGCTTAGGTGTTTCCCAGTCTGATGCTTTGCTGATGATAAAAGAACGGTCATTTTCAAGAAGATCAGCAGGGGCCTGACCACTCCCAGCCTGACCACCACTAGCATACTCAGGCATTTTTCATCAAGGCACCCAACTAGGTGGGCCGAACACCTGGGTACATAATCAGTGTCTGCGGGTGACACCACTGCCTCTTCCGCTGTGCTATGAGCTTGCCAGTCGCCTGTTCAGGACACAGGCATGGATGCTTCCTGACCTAAGCCTGTCATTGCACATTCGTAAGCACCATCAGCATCCATGTTCAATTCTTTGCTATTAGTATAGAAAAGTAGGAGGCAAAAAAAGCGCAAATAGGGTCTTATCCCCAGGATTGTTTCTAATCAATTATGAGAGAACTGCTCACCTGGTGGTACACAGTAAAGGCATGTAGTTTGTCAGGTATCTTTGTGTGGAAACTTCCTGAAGAAGAAGCCATGAGCTTCGAAACACGTTGAATAAACCACCCGAACATCTTACAACTATATCTGGATCCATTATTTGTCGCAGCAGCGCGGATTTTATCCACATTCATCTATTATAACAATTCTTTGCTATAGTACAGCATTCAGCTGTCCCTACCCCAGGCTTTTAAATGCAAATGCAAATACACAGCCACCAACCCACAGGACCAAACACTAAACAAGCATATTTTCAGACTGCTTGCCCTAGAAAGGTTGCCTTTTGAGCTTGTGGACACTGAGGCATTTTACAACCTCACTGTAGCGGCCATCCCTCAGTGTGCCGTTCTCGTCACCTGTTCCATAACATCACCTGTGCCCTGACCAATGCAGTTAATGCAGTTACTAGTAAAGTCCACTTAACGATTGCTGAACCTACAATCAGGCATGGTCATGTGTGATAATGGCCATAACCTGGTGGTGACTCTAAAGCTTGGCAAGCTCACACACATACCATGCCTGACCCTTGTGGTTGCCTGTGCTACAGAGGGTACCACCCACATCAGCTTCATCTTGTCTGTTCAGCGTGGGTGGACTAAAGAGGAGGAGAGTGAGGAGGAGATGGAGAGTCATCCTCCTGGTCTGGACAGGGAAGTCTTGCCTGTTGTGAGTCTGGCAGACATGGCTTACTTTATGTACCACTGGTTTTCCTGTGACCCTTGCAATATACGCATTTTGGCCAAAACTGATTACTGTTGTTCACCTTGCTTGAACCACGCTACAAGGAGAATTTTCCATCTCTCCTTCCTGTGGCAGAGAGGATTAGTAAAATGGTACAATACCAGAAAACCCTAGTCGAGCAATTAGTGCAAAAGTTCCCCTCTGACATCGCTGATGGCAGACGTCATAGTTCCCTGGGCAACCAAGGAGGAGAGATGATGGAGACACACATCAGATCCAAAAGAGGCAGGGGAACACTATCAAAGGTCTCAGACAGTTTCTTTAGAACTTACAAGCACCCAGGTCCTGTTGCGTGGGGTAGTCTGACAAGGAGGGAAATGTTTTAGAAGATGGTGACCATACCGGCATACTCTGTGATTCCTCTGTGCCATACAACTATTGGGTATCCATTCTGGTCATGTGGCATGAACTATCAGATGCCCATTACTCATAATTTTTAGAGGGTCATCATGAGGCTCTCGCTCAAAATTTTTAGAGGGTCATCAGGTGGCCCTTAATCATAATTTTTAGAGGGTCATCATGTGGCCCTCGCTCATAATTTTTAGAGGGTCAACAGGCACCCCTTCCCACCCAAACAATGCTATACAGTTCTTGTTTTCTTTCTTTTTTTCTCCTCCTCCACCATATCTGCAGAGTTTATGAGGCCGACCTCAACAATTCTCTTACATACTGTATGTATATATGTATACTCAACATAAGTAAATGCTTTTCTGACCTTGCCCTTAGTGCATATTCTTTATCAGTCTAGGAGTCCCACTCCTTAAAAATGGAAAACTTTTCTGAGTTCCTCCTCTATGTGTCTTCCAGGGAGTATTGCTGTCCCACCTTCTAATTGCTGGCAGCCCACGTACTTAGTGCATAGGTTTTATGGGTCTAGGAGTCACACTACCTAACAATTTTGACAGAATGTGCATGAGGCCCTCCTTTATGTCTAATACAGGGTGTATCGAAGTCCCTCTTCCTTATCAGTTTTGGCAGTTCTTGCATTGTCCGCGTAGGCTTTGTGAGTTTCAGAATCCCTCCTTCAAGAATTAAACTTGATGTGTCTGACATTGTCACACACCACATGCCCATATAAGGAATTAAAATGTTAAAATTACATTTACTGATGACTACAGGTGGGTGTAGTGTTATTTCCCTCTCTACTGTGTCATCTACTGTAGTCATAAGCAATGGAGAAATATGGTGAGAGATGGCCCAACTATTAGGGGTGGAAGAAGCGTTTTTTTTTCTCTTTTTAATTTTGCCTTATAAGTCATTATACAGGAAAAAATGTTTCCTAACTTTTTTCTGTAAAATCCATTTTATTTTGTATGTTTTATTATCAATTAGTGAAAGTAGAGTAATACTCTTACAATATTGTTCCCTGCAGCAACTTGGGAGTCAGAGATGCAACCAGGTGTCTTCCCCATGCCCTTCCCATTCCATTTGAGTGCTGTTTCCATCCATTTCAGTGATTTTCCTGCCCCATCCTGTTGGAGTCTTCAGGAAAGATGCTTGCGTTTGAATGTGGCTACCATTAAATTCCGTACTGAAATTGAGCCCGTCGGAGAGTCAGGCCTGCTCGATTCTAGTATTGAGCTCTCAAGCATTTTAGTGCTTGCTCTCAAGCATTTTAGTGCTCACTTATCACTAGGGTTGAGCGACCTTTAGTTTTTTAGGGTCGAGTCGGGTTTTGTGAAACCCGACTGTCTTAAAAGTCGAGTCGAGTGAAATCGGCCGACCACCGCGAAAAGTCGGGTTTCGGACGAAACACGAAACCCAATGAAGGAAATTATTATTATTATTTTTTTTTCTCTCTCTCTCTCTCTCTCTCTCTCTCTCTCTCTCTCCGTCCCAGCACAGAAAATTTCGTATTGCACATTCCAAATCCCTACTGCGCACAAGCGATAACATGACGATAGGCGTTCACTCCCCTAAGACCTATGTCATCACTCTGCCCACGCTCATTCATTGGCTGAAAAAATGGCGCTAAACGCGTCATACGAAACGCAACTTTGGCGCCAAGATCGCGTTCCGCATGGCCGACCCCGCACAGGGATCGGGTCGGGTTTCATGAGACGCCGACTTTGCCAAAAGTCGGCGACTTATGAAAATGAACGACCCGTTTCGCTCAACCCTACTTATCACTACTAATTACAAATCCAGGTCACTTGGAATTTCACTTTTAACCCCTTAACTACTCTAGACCATCAGGGTTACTACATTGTACCATTAGCACCATCACTTAACAATTATTACTTATTTTCCATGGGGTACCGGTCATGTCTATAGGTGGGTAATCACACTATCCTCATAATGTATTTAGAATAGGCAATATGTTGTATGTGATTCTAACCTTGGGGTTATTTTAAGGTAATTTATTTGATTAGGGAATGCAGCAACCCATAAAAATTGTGGTCATTTACATAACAGACTATCATTCTGGCTTCAAATTATTTTAGAAAAATTATTAATTTTTATTTAATGGAAGGAAAAATACTTGAAATTTGCAGCACGACTAAGCAACTATCTTATTATTCCAGTATGAATGCTTTAGAATATTTCTACAAAAGGCTTTATATTATCCAGGTAATAATAGGAGGTACAGGATTAATAGAATTGTAAAGAGCTTTTGTAGCCTTTGTGACAATACTTTAAACAGGATTTTATTAGACACAGCAGTGTAAACAGCGTAAGATCTAGTTACATAAAAAGTGTCTTTCTAAATATTGCTGATGCTCCTGAAACTGTCTGCTAGGAGGATTATAAATTCTTTGATGATGAGTTTAAGATCTGCTCTGTTTACATTTCCAGCCAATTAGATGAAACACTTCAAAGCTCAGCGTCTATGTATATATGGGCCAATGACGTAGCTATATTAAGAAGAAAGAAATAATTAAACTGTTAGCATGTTACCTTTAATAAACTTCTGTCAACGAAAATATGTAAGTTTATTCTGTAATCGCTGTTCTTTCTGATACCAAAATATGACCATAGCCTATTCATAGACATCGATTTTATAATAAAGGCACTATTGTGGGACATATGAAAGTGTACAGACTAAGGCCTCATTCCAATGTCCGATTTTCTCACATATGAGAAAAACTGATGGATTATTTTGATCAGCGTGTGGTCTGAATGTAATCAATTTTTCTTATGCGTGAAAAAAGAAAAAGTCTCCAACTTCTTTTATGTGACTGTCCATGAAAATCGAACTGCACAAAGATGTTTTTCAAATTTTTTCATTAATTTGCAATGCCAATTTTGGTCAGACCCTTGTCTCCATGATTTTCCGGATGTGTGAGCAGCCCCATAGACTAACATAGGTAGGAGAGTTATCCATGAAAAACACAGATAGCACTCATACGAGAACATTGGACGTCTGAACAAGGCCTATGGTTGAGTAACGTTTTTTCTTCACGCTTAGCTTGTATACATGTAAAACTACAGACGTACACTATGTATGTCCATATGTACATTATCGTGTACATCAGTAAAATAAAAAGTGTGAAAATAGCATAGTAGATTATGCAATACATACATTATTGAGTCTTAAAAGTACAGTATAATGCACAGTAAATGTTTTTTATTTATTTTATGGGTGTCATGGTAACAATTGGGTACCTGAGATGACGTTGCAGAATCGCCGATCTGGAGGTAGAGGGAGTTCCCGTTCCTCTGCCCCCTCCTGAATGCTGCGATCGCGCTCAATCGCTGCATTTAGGGGGTTAACAGCCAGGGGTGGCGCTGACACCGCTCCTGGTTGTTAGTACAGATGCTCGGCCACTGGCAGAGCTGAGCTGCTGCACTGATCAGGCAGGAGGTGCTGATATTTCAGCATCTCCTGCACGATCATGCTGTGATCGGTCACTCAGATTGACTAACCGATCACAGCAATCTGGGTGCAAGGACTGACAGCATGGGTCCCCACACCTCTTGCCGTCACAGACAGCTGTCGGCACTGAACTGTCACTGTGTGTTAACCCGCAGTGACAGTTTAAATGCAGGATGGACATAGCGCGTCCTGGTGCAGGAACTGACAACCGGCCATGAAAGATGTCTTAGCTCTGTATGAGATTCCTGACCATCATCGCCATCTTCGCCAGAGACATAAGGAATCACCTCTGTGTGCGGGAGGTTCGGGGTTATGGGAGGTCACCACTGAACCTACTGAGGGATCCATGCAGGTGGATGCAGCACCTCCCTCTGGTAAACTACCTTTTGTCCGGCGTAAGGGGCGAGTGTGTTTCAGTTGTGGTAAAAAGGGCCATTTCGTGGGCATTGTTCTTTACCAGGTTTTAACTTTTTTGTCACATATAGGCCGGGGAACAAAAACATTAAGGTCGATGCCTTATCCCATTGATTTCCTGGGGCAGGAGATTAGTGCGAACTGATACCTATTATTAAAAAAGGGGTGGTTACAGCGTCTATGTGCTCCGATCTGGAAAGAGAGGTTGTTGACGCTTAGGGGGACGACCCTGTTGCTGGTAAACTGTTTGTTCCTGTTAATTTCTGTCTTTGACTCCTTAGTGACCATCACGATTCAGTGTTGAACGGACACCATGGTAATAAAGCCACCACTGATCTGCTTACTCGGCATGTTTGGTGGCCAGGTGCTCATCAGGATGTCCTGGAGTATGTAGCTGCCTGCAGTGTCTGCGCGCATTCTAAGATCTCTCACACTGGCCCGTCGGGGGCTCTCCAACCGTTGGAGATTCCAGTAGACCTTGGACTCACTTGTCGGTCGATTTTATCATGGATCTTCCCGTGTCGGAAGGGAATGTCTCATTTTATCGCTTTACCAGCTTTACTGAACGCCAAATCCTTGGCGCAAGTTTTCGTCAGGGAAATAATTAGACTGCATGGGACCCCGACCAACATTGTTTCTGATCGGGGGTGCAGTTTGTCTCCAAATTTTGGATGGCATTTTGCACCCATCTGGGGATCCATTTGTCATTTTCTTCCTCTGTTCACCCACAGTCTAATGGGCAGACTGAACGGGTTAATCAGAATCTATAGACGTGCCTCAGGTGTTTTGTATCTGAAAATCAGGAGGACTGCGTTACCTATTTACCGTTAACTGAATTCGATGTAAATAATCATTGTCAGGAATCGACCGGTAAGTCCCCATTTTTCAGGGCATATGGGTTCCATCCTCCGTTTAGTTCATTTAATAGTAATCGCCCTTCTGGATTTCCGGTAAGAAGAATGGTTTTCATCTTCTATTACTTCCATATGGCAGGGGGTAACGAATAATTTGGGATCCAAATATAAGAGTGTGGCTGATCGGAGACGTTTGGTGGGTCCAGACCTGTGTGTTGGTGACTTGGTGTGGCTGTCCTCTAGGAACATTAAGCTGAAGGTTCAGTCTTGGAAACTGGGTCTCAGGTTTATCGGTTCTTATAACAAAGCCATCGTCAATCCCATAGCATTTCGTCTTGATTTACAGCCTACCTTAAGGTTCCATAATGCATTCCATTGATCTCTCCTCAAAAAATATGTTGCATATTCAGTGTCATAACCTCTACCACCATCTCCTGTCATTGTCAATGGAAACTCAGAGTTTCAGATTGCAAAGATCTTGGATTCTCGCCTTCAGTATCTGGTACATTGGAGGGAGGAGGAGGGGATGTGGGTACCAACATCTGATGGTCATGCGGCCAGACTGGTTCGGACTTTCACGTGGCACACCCTGATAGGCCTGATCCTGAGGTTCCGGGGGTCCCTCGTAGAAGAGGGGGTAGTGTCACGGGGTTACCGTGACAATGTGGAGCAAAAAGACCACAGCATCTGATTGCTCCTACTCTGGTGATTAGAAGAAGCACTTCTTCATTTTAAATGTGTTTATTTCTTCTGGCATAACAGGGGTTAATCGGCCATGTTGGAAATCCCTGTGCTCACAGCTGAGCTCGGTTAGCCACTCCTTTCCCCTTTATAATCTCGGCTGTGTTGTAAATCCCTGTCAGAGCTAGCATTTGCTGCATGGCTAACGCAGGGAGCGGAGTTCATATGAGGAGAGATGGAGGAGTTATTAGTGACTGTTGCTTGGTTTGTATGTGTGGTAATTCCCTATCCTTCTCTATTTTTGTTTATTCCCATACCTCCATGCCCCGGTGCATTCCTGTGTTATATGTGAGGGAATATTTTCTATGCCTGGAGTTTTCTGCTAACACTTGTTTGTGTTGCCTTGTTTGTCGGGTTGGTGTACTACGGTGCACAGTAGTGTCCCTCTTCCTTGGGTGGGGGAACAGAACAGACGGAGGGCTGTCTCAGGAGATAAGGCAAAGGTAGAGGCCTCGGCATGTTCACCTTCAGAAGTATCCCGGGGAGTAGGGCGAGCTAGGGTGCCCCCTAGTGTTAAGGACAGTGAAGGAGCCCCTGGTCCTGGGTCACCCGAAAGCTGTTTCGTGACATTATGGGCATGTGTCCAATTTTGACACTTAATAGTTAAATGCAGCAGACCCATCCATACATGGATATGTGTGGACATGTACTCTTCCATCATGTTCAATAAACGATGTATCGTTCTGATACGGGCAGTTTCACTTGGTGGTGCTGCATGTTGTGGCGTGCTCATGACATTTTGCCACATTGCAGCCATGCTAATCATGCCTTTCGAGGTGATGGCGGTGCCAGAGCAGTGTGGGCAACTTCCTCCTTCACCTTTGACTTGTTGTCCTTCTCCACCAGCTGGTATTTAAGCATTTCAAAGGAGAATAATTTTGAAATGCATGTAATTGAGGAGCATGCAATGTTGAGTACACAATGGTCATAGATATTAAAGTATGGAGTAGAAGGAGAAGGCAATCCTATGATGAATACTGAGTGATAAAATAGAAGTAAAGAATACATATGCATAGCCAGAACACTTCTGTATACAAAGGTACAAGGGTAATTAAGTCAGAAGGTTCATTGTATATGTGCTAATTGCAGGCATTGATAAGGGAGCTATGTATATAGTTACTGATAGTTATATGGTACACATCAGTAACAGTTTGGGGGCCAAGAAGAAGAGATATAGAGAAGCAGGAAAAAACTGACATGCTATGAATATATGGTGTATAATCAGGATGGTCCTGGACCCAAAGTGTAATCCCCAACACCCCAATGCGTGTTTCGGATATGATCCTTTGTCAGGGGGTGACATTTCACTGTGGACTGGAGGTTAAAAAGTGTCCGTGGCCAATAGGTATACAGTTGTGGCCAAAAGTATTGACACCCCAGCAATTCTGTCAGATAATACTCAGTTTCTTCCTGAAAATGATTGCAAACACAAATTCTTTAGTATTGCTATCTTCATTTAATTTGTCTTAAATTAAAAAACACAAAAAGAATTGTCCTAAAGCCAAATTGGATATAATTCCACACCAAACATAAAAAAGGGGGTGGACAAAAGTACTGGCACTGTTCGAAAAAATTATGTGATGCTTCTCTAATTTGTGTAATTAACAGCACCTGTAACTTACCTGTGGCACCTAACAGGTGTTGGCAATAACTAAATCACACTTGCAGCCAGTTGACATGGATTAAAGTTGACTCAACCTCTGTACTGTGTCCTTGTGTGTACCACATTGAGCATGGAGAAAAGAAAGAAGACCAAAGAACTGTCTGTTTGAGGACCAAATTGTGAGGAAGCATGAGCAATCTCAAGGCTACAAGTCCATCTCCAAAGACCTGAATGTTCCTGTGTCTACCGTGCGCAGTGTCAGAAGTTTAAAGCCCATGGCACTGTGGCTAACCTCCCTAGATGTTGACAGAAAAGAAAAATTGACAAGAGATTTCAACGCAAGATAATGCGCATGTTGGATAAGGAACCTCGACTAACATCCAAACAAGTTCAAGCTGCCCTGCAGTCCGAGGGTACAACAGTGTCAACCCATACTATCCGTCTGCATCTGAATGAAAAGGGACTGTATGGTAGGAGACCCAGGAAGACCCCACTTCTTACCCCGAGACAAAAAAGCCAGGCTGGAGTTTGCCAAAACTTACCTGAAAAAGCCTAAAACGTTTTGGAAGAATGTTCTCTGGTCAGATGAGACAAAAGTAGAGCTTTTTGGGCAAAGGCATCAACATAGAGTTTACAGGAGAAAAAAAGAGGCATTCAAAGAAAAGAACACGGTCCCTACAGTCAAACATGGTGGAGGTTCCCTGATGTTTTGGGGTTGCTTTACTGCCTCTGGCACTTGACTGCTTTACCATGTGCATGGCATTATGAAGTCTGAAGACTACCAACAAATTCTGCAGCATAATGTAGGGCCCAGTGTGAGAAAGCTGGGTCTCCCTCAGAGGTTATGGGTCTTCCAGCAGGACAATGGCCCAAAACACACTTCAAAAAGCACTAGAAAATGGTTTGAGAGAAAGCACTGGAGACTTCTAAGGTGGCCAGCAATGAGTCTAGACCTGAATCCCATAGAACACCTGTGGAGAGATCTAAAAATGGCAGTTTGGAGAAGGCACCCTTCAAATATCAGGGACCTGGAGCAGTTTGGCGAAGAAGAATGGTCTAAAATTCCAGCAGAGCATTGTAAGAAACTCATTGATGGTTACCGGAAGCGGTTGGTCGCAGTTATTTTGGCTAAAGGTTGTGCAACCAAGTATTAGGCTGAGGGTGCCAATACTTTTGTCTGGCCCATTTTTGGAGTTTTGTGTGAAATGATCAATGTTTTGCTTTTTGCTTCATTCTCTTTTGTGTTTTTTCATTTAAGACAAATTAAATGAAGATAATAATAATACCAAAGAATTTGTGATTGCAATCATTTTCAGGAAGAAACTGAGTATTATCTGACAGAATTGCAGGGGTGTCAATACTTTTGGCCACAACTGTATGTCACAATAATGAATAGATAAAATCGCATGTGGTTATGTAAAGCTTGGCGCTAAATAAGGGAAATGTGTATAATAGACAAGCAATACCTTTTTGGCTGATCTTATCATTGTGTCAATCAGTAAGAAGAAATATGAATGGCACTGAGAAAAACCGCTCTTAGTACTCACTGTTAAAGGATGAATGAGCTCTGAATCACGGACACATTCCAGAAACCTTCACCTTGCTGGAGGTGCTTGCTATGAAGAAGGTGCACACAGAGTCCAATAAAACAAGAAAATAGCAGCAGCACTCCAATTGTTGGTGAAAAAAACAACCTAGTTTTGACCTAGATGATGATCTGGACCCGTGGAAGCGCTTATTGCGTGAAACGGCCGTCGTCCTATTGCCTGCATAATCTGCACTTGTTTTACCCACAATACCTTGTCCATGATCTTTATTATGTAATAAAGGACTAGGTTGTTTTTTTCACCAACAATTGGAGTGCTGCTGCTTTTTTCTTGTTTTATCATTGTGTCACCTTGCCCATACATTTGAACTGGTTCAGCATGCATGTGCCGCCTGTGTCCTGGTTGCTGGCCACTGCCCGCATCCCTATGTTTCCATGGTGCTTTGTCATCTGACCTGTCGTCATTGGTCACATAACATGGGTGTGGGAAAGGGTCATGGATATTGGCCCCCTTCCATACAAAAAACATCAGTTCTCAGCCACCCCAGAAATGGCGCATCCATTAGATGCGCCAATTCTGATCCTTAGCCTCGCTCTTCCCACTTGCCCTGGTGCAATGGCAAGTGGGGTAATAGTTGTGGGGTTGATGTCAGCTGACATCAAGCCCTCAGGTTAGCAACGGAGAAGCATCTATAAAATACAAAACCAGAATAAAGTACTTTAATTGAAAGAAATACACAAACTCCTTTATTTTAAAGAAATGCTCCCCATCCCTCTTTTGGTACTTTTCTGGGACGGCGGCAGACTACTATTTTTAGCTTGAGGGGGCCAATATCCATGACCCCTTGCCAGTCTGAGAATACCAGCCCCCAGCTGTCTGCTTTAGCTTGGTTGGTTGTCACAAATGGGAGTAACCCTACACCATTTTTTAAATCATTTATTTAAATAATTTAAAAAAAATGGTGTGGCGACCCCTCTAGTTTTGATAACCAGCCAAGATAATACTTACAACTGAGGAGGACTGCAGTCCGCAGCTGTTGGTTTTGGCACCGCTGGTTGCCAAAAATTGAAGGGACCCATTCCCTAATTAATTTGTTTATTGCACATGTGCCGGCTGTTGAATACTCTCATCATCGTACTCATGCTCTCATTGCTATCAGCAATGATAGTACTCTCATCAGCTGATGCCTATGACTGGTAGTAACCTTTTTACCTCAGGTCATAGCTGGTAGCTCTCACACGGTCATCTGTATAACAGCGTGGTAAGTGTAGCACTATGACAAGCAGTGATGAACTTACCGCAGATCGGAGGTGGTGTTTATCGCATTGTCACAAAGATGACAGTGTAGGAAACACTCAATGCTTGGGCTGCTGAACCCTAGCAGTAACACTGACTTCCTGGAGAAGTCTGTGTTCAGGGTCCGTGCACAGACAATAGGTGTTCGGTACAGACCCTGTACTTTACCATTCGGGTTTGCCCATCACTAGCCAAAACGTAAAAAAAAATATAAGTGGTATCCCTGAAATCATGCTGACCTGAACAATAAAGCTGCCATATCAATTTTATCACACATGGAATGGCATCGTTTTTGTTCATTCTTCCTCCCAAAAATTGGAATAGAAAGTGATCAAAAAATGTCATGTCCCTGAAAATGGCACCAATAAAAATAGCAACTCATCCAACAAAAAACAAGCCCTCACATAACTCTTTCGGCAGAAATATGGAAAAATTATAGCTATCAAAAAAGCATGTGTGACAGCAACCAAACAAAAAAATATATAAATCTGATATTACTGTAATCACACAGACCCAAAGAGTAAAGTCATCCAATCACTTATACCGCATGAGGAACGGAGGAAAAATTCAATAAAATTAATTATTGATCTGCTATTGATTTGTTCATTCTGCCTCTCAAAGATTGCACTAACGCTCAGCACACATTCATTCTGCGCTCTTCGCTGAGCGCTTACACCAGGGTGTAGAGAAATATGTATAAGTATATATTGCATCAGTGTGCTGGACTGAGAGAGGGGAGATAGATTAACCCTTGCAGGTGCAACCCCAAGTGCGGAGAAGCAGGTACGTGACAAATTGGTGGCAGAGCGGTGGGATAGAATTATTTCTATTAGAGCATTAGTGCATGGTTTAAGCAATTTTTCCCTGTACTAAAGAATTGGTATCCTTGCAAGGAGAGCACCAGTTCTACAAGGTTCAACTCAGTGCTTACTTAGACATACTTGCAAACAGTTTCCCTTCCCTGTTTTTCTTTTCTATCTTTTTTTTTACAAAGGCTGTTCATCGATATGGCAGCCCAGTACAAGAAGCAGAGCAAAGAGGCTCTGACCGACCTCTGTGAGCAGAGAATAGAGACGGCTGACAAATCCAAGGAACTGCTGATACGCGCCTTGGTCGAGCAGGACATAGAGCAAAGTACTGGAACGTCTGGGCAAGGAGGGAGTCCACCTCAGAGAGACTGAGCAATGCCAGCTCTTGCACCAGAGATACCTGATGGAAGTGCCAGCATTGCCAGTGCTGAGGAGCCTATGGACTTTACTTTACAAATGGCCTTACAACAGCTGGGAACAAGTGATCCCAATCTGCGCCTGCAGCTTATTCTACAGTACCAAGAGGCTGCTGCTGCAGAATGCCGGAAAGAGAGAGCTTTCAAGCTTCAGATGGCTCAAGTAGAGTGGGGTATCAGTTCTCAGCTAACCCCCTCCCAGGACATAAATCCAAGGAGACACGTCTGAAAAACTTCCCTGTGATGGAGAAGGATACAGACTTAGATACTTTCCTTCGGGGCTTTGAAAAAACCTCCAGGCAATACCATCTACCCCGTGAGCAGTGGGCGCAGTATCTAACCCCAGAGTGGAGAGGCAAAGCCCTGGAAGTTTTTGCTGACCACCCACGAGAGCTAAATGGGAACTATGAGGCCATAAAAGAGGCCCTGATCAGGAAATACTACCTAACACCAGAAGTGTATTGGAGAAAGTTCCGCAACCTACAACATGGATCAACTGACAGATATGCGGATGTTGTGAGCACCTTGAGGACCACGTTCCACCAATGGATCAGGGGAATTTCTGTTAATAGTTTTGAGGACTTAACGGATGTTATGGTCAAGGATCAATTTCTTCACATGTGCCCCACGGATGTACGACAATTTGTGTTTGATCGGGAGCCACAAACTGCGGATCAGGCTGCAAAGATTGCGGACTGCTATGTGGCAAACAGGATGCCTGAGGTGCGGAAGCCATTGGGATTCAGCTGGAAGGGAGGTAAGCCAAACGGGGACCCTTCTCCCTCTGCCGGCCGATCACCAGTGCTGTCCAAGCCTACCTCCTATGGGATCCTGGGGACTAGACATTCTCTAGGTGATGCACGACGGTGCTTCTCCTGCAACAAAGTGGGACATGTTAGCGCTGTCTGCCCTGATAGGGAGTGTAAGGGATTCACTCGCTCAGGTGCGTTGGAGGAAACAGGAGGCATGTTCTCTTTAAAAGTTCACAGGTTTATTTGCACCATAAACCATACAGCAAAATAGAAAACAAATGGCCTTCAGCGCAGGAAAGGAAAATACGAATGTCCAGTCCTTCAGGCTCAGTCCTGTGGAGGCTTTCTCCTCCACACACATAGACTCCTGTCTGTAGTGTCCCGCCTGGACACAGGGATCTCTGTCCACCATCACAGACTCCCACACTCCCTCTGGAGGCTAGCATTAGGCTTTCTTTAATAGGTCTAACCACACCCAGAACCCATCACATGATCAGACATGTGGTTGTGACCTCACCATAGGTCCTGACACAAACATAGACAGGCATGGTTATGCCCCTTACCCAGGGGTGAGGTATATGGGTAGCCAGACCCTCCCATCTCTCATAGCTACCCGTAACCCGGACCCAAATATACTAAGCAACTCCTTATTGCTTTATGTGCAAACAGAAAACACTCCGGGTTACATCACAGCGACAAGCCTTCTCTGTGATACCTACCTCCCGTCGATTAGACACCCTTTAGCCATGCTACATACCTCCCCCCTCTGCCTAAAGCCGTGGGGCTTGGCACTTGTCCTTAACCGACTAGAGACCCCTCTCAGTCGTCCCTGACAGTCAAACCGTCTGTCTAAGTCAGGGCCTGTCATTGAACCCTTTCGTCGGCATTCGTCACCTCGTCTGCTACAGGATCTCCTGCTGAGGTCACTTAACCCTGAGCTAACTGAGGCACCACTGCTTCTACCTGTTTCATCAGGCCACCTTCTCCCATGGTCTTTATTGCCTGAAGAGCAGTTCTTCCCTGTATCTCTATATCATCTGTTAGCTTGGGGACTTTGAATCTTTAGAGAACCTCTTCGTCTCTTTATACCGCAAGTTGAAGGTGGTGGCAATCTGTTTGCCAATTCCCGCAGCTCTATATTGACCTGCTCCCTCTCATGTCTTAGCTGCTCAACTTCTATTAGGTAACTTATGCGATACCCCAGGAGCAACCGGATATTTTCAAGACTCTCCATGGATCCGACAACAAGGAACGGAACCATCTTATCTTCACCCACGACCTGGGCCTCGTCATCACCCAGAACTCTCAGTCTCTTCACACCGGACCTATTCACCATCTCCTGCATCACTCGGCCAAGCCTCCCGATGACTTTTCCCACCAAATTTCTGGGTACCAGAATGATGTCTTCCACCAAGCCAAGCCGATTTTGAGCTTCTCTCGCTAGCTCCAAACGTCGAGCAGCTTTCTCATTCTTCAACGTGATCATTTGTTTTGTGCGGAGGCATTGTAGATGCATCTCTCTCAGGACAGCCACCCGCTTCACTGTGACTTCTCTAGATGAAAGTATGACCAGTTGATGAGTCTCAGGCGCCCAGTGCACACTACATGCCTCTACTGCCTTTCTAAATGCCTCATGCACACCTTCACCGGAACAGGCTTCTTGCACCTCTTCAGGTACATCAATCATGGTCTTGAAGAGCAGGGTCTCACTCTCTTCAAAGACAGACGGCTCCCTTTTTGCCTCTGACCTTTCCACCAAGACGTCTGTCACGACCGGGTGACTCTTGTTCCGCTTTAAGCACGAACTCCTCCTCAGTCTTTTCTTCCACTTGAGCCTTCGCCAAAATGGGCATTGGCAACTCCTCTGCCAGGCAGCGACGTTCCTCCTCTCTCTGGAGAAGCTCCTGCTGATGTTTTTCTTGAGCCATTCTGAGCACGTCCATATCTTTCACTATGGCCCTATTCATGGCCTGACACGCTGATAGGTGACCTCTGAGTTCAACGACCTCCTTCTCTAGGTTACCTACTTTGTGCTCAGTTGCTTGCCTCAGGACCCTTTCTCGTTCGACTGTTTCTCTAAGCAGCTCTATGTTATGGTCCTGCTCTCTTTTGGCCAGCACATGCAGATTTTCAGAAGGGCTCTCTTGCCCACCCAGACTCTGCCTCTTCAGAGTTCCAGCTGTTTCTGCATCCAGCTCTATGGTCTCTCCTGGGCTCTCTGTCTGTTTACTCTTAGGTAACTCTTGACTTTTAGTAACTTCAGAGATCTCCATCTCTCCAGCATCAGGTACTTCATCATACTGAGCCACTTCACTCTTTCCAGGCATTGTAGATGTGGGTCTACTACAGATTTGTTCTAACCCCAGCCCGTCACTAACTATCTCAGTGTTAGGGTTTGTCAGAGATAAAGTGACCTCCTCATCAAGGACAGTAACCTGATCTGTACCTGACCCTGTCTCTTCCTCATCATCTCTCTTCTCAGAGGGTATAACCTGTCCCGCCTTTTTGCGTCCCCCGTGACGAGATGAAGATTTGTGACTTTTACTCTGCTCCTCCTTACTGTACTCTTTTCCCTTTGCGCTTGAGTCACAGTCTGAACAGGAGTCACCCCCTCTCACTCCGTCATCCTGGAACAGCAAGTCCCCACTTAAACAGGTGTCAGACCCACACTTTCTTCCAGTCACCCGGAACTCTGGACTGTCGACCTTAGGTGTCGCTATCTCCTTTTCATTCATTACACCACTCAGAATCTCTACAGCCGCCTGTTGTAGTGGGGATCCCTTAGGGTCATTCTGTCTCTGTTCCAAGCAATCAGACACTCCCCTTTCCTCCCACAAGTCCCAAAACCTTTCAAAGTCCTGGCCAATTACAACAGGGAATGGCGTCTGAGACTACAGGTACATCATGGCTGGCAATAACAGTGGGCGTCTCAATGATTACCCTGGACACCGGATAATCCCTAGCGACCCCATGAACGCAGTGGGCTTCCATCTTCCTTCCGGGAATCAGATAGACAGGGATTGTGGCGCTCACCAGCGTCACCAGGCTCCCTGAGTCCAGTCACGCATACTCCATTGACTTCTACAGAACAGCTCTGTGTCATTTTGTCAGATGCAAAGTCAGTACAACATTCTGAACATGCGCTGTTCAAACACTGAACTCGGCAACAGTCCATCAGCGCATTCGCTGCCGCCCCTTTTTTGGACTCCACCCCCTTTTGGGTTACCGCCCCCTTGTGGACTATTTTCTCCTTTAGGGCCACCACCCCCTTTAGGGACTCCACCCCCTTTTGGGCAACTACCCCCTTTTGGGCCGCCGCCCCTTTTTTGGGATGCCCGGCCCCTTTTTGGCCAACCATACTTATTTGGGGTCACCGCTCCGTTTTGGGACTCAACCCCACTTTTAGGGACACCACCCCACTCTGGGGTACACCCTGTGGACTTCCCACAGTACTCTCAGGCCTCAGTTCGCCCAGCTCACCAATGTGACTCTGGCCCTTTAAGAGTCTGCACACATTAAACCAGCAATGTCTCTTGATTTTTTTTAATTTTTTTTTTACTATGTCACTTCACCAGCTCCTGCTGGTATCGCCACAGCTCCCGCTGCAGTCACACACAACTGGCACCTCCGGCTGCCGACCACAAGCCGCCGCTGCCACTGCAGCTCCAGCCGCTGCGGAACCTCCCACTGCAACCGCGGCCACACTCCACAAGGCTCTACCGCAGACTTCGTGGACCCGCCGATCCACAGCAACCTTCGTAACCCCGCCGAGTTACAGCTAGACGCCTTCAGTCTTCGTGGCCCCGCCGAACCACAGCAAACACCTGCACATGTGCTTTATAGAAAAAAAACCACAGTCTTTCACTGACCCCGGTCAGAACACCACAGACTCCGGTCTGTTACGCACCCGGCTTTACACACAGCCCAAACATAGTTTTTCCACTGACCCCGGTCAGTACAATGCACGGTTTTCAGACCGTCACCCGTTGGCAACTTCACGGGTTCCTGGACACCCCTCGGCCTCAGAGAAGCCCAGACACACTGTCTCTGTTTTCTTCCACTCTGACCCCGGTCAGTACACACAGACACCTGTCCATTACCTGTTGGTGCCGGCCACACAGGTTCCCGGATCCCTCTCCTCCTCAGAGGTATCCCAAAACAGCAGTTTCTCACTGACCCCGATCAGTCTTTACTCACGGTTGTCAATACCGTCCAATTTTCTGGCTCAGACCAGCCATCGCTGCAACACGTGCTCCTGGATCTTTGCCCGCATTCTCCACCAATTGTAAGGGATTCACTCGCTCAGGTGCGTTGGAGGAAACAGGAGGCACGTTCTCTTTAAAAGTTCACAGGTTTATTTGCACCATAAACCATACAGCAAAATAGAAAACAAATGGCCTTCAGCGCAGGAAAGGAAAATACGAATGTCCAGTCCTTCAGGCTCAGTCCTGTGGAGGCTTTCTCCTCCACACACACAGACTTCTGTCTGTAGTGTCCCGCCTGGACACAGGGATCTCTGTCCACCATCACAGACTCCCACACTCCCTCTGGAGGCTAGCATTAGGCTTTCTTTAATAGGTCTAACCACACCCAGAACCCATCACATGATCAGACATGTGGTTGTGACCTCACCACAGGTCCTGACACAAACATAGACAGGCATGGTTATGCCCCTTACCCAGGGGTGAGGTATATGGGTAGCCAGACCCTCCCATCTCTCATAGCTACCCGTAACCCGGACCCAAATATACTAAGCAACTCCTTATTGCTTTATGTGCAAACAGAAAACACTCCGGGTTACATCACAGCGACAAGCCTTCGCTGTGGTACCTACCTCCCGTTGATTAGACACCCTTTAGCCATGCTACAGGAGAAATGCCCAACTACAACCACAAAGCCATCTGTGTTCCCACCGTCTGTCCTCTTTGTGGCCGACTGATGCGAGCACTAATGAGAACTGTCAACCTGTCACTGTTGGCAATAAAGTCACCATTGGTCTCAGACACACTGGGGCAGAGGTGACTCTGGTGCGTCCAGCAATGGTAACCCCTGCCGATATCATACCAGGAAAGAGTATGTCTATAACCAGGATTGGTGGGGTCAGCCCTGCCGTGCCCATGGCCCGTGTGTACCTGGACTGGGGAGCAGGGAAAGGACTGAGAGAAGTGGGAGTATCAGAGGCTATTCCCACCAATGTGTTGCTAGGCACAGACCTAGGGAGGATGGTGTCCCTCTATATTTCTCCCTTGCAAGTAAATGCTACAGAGAAGATGGAAGCAAGTGACCCACCTGAGATCCCATGCGAGGGAAAATGTACCAATGCACAGGACTGTATGTATGTTGCAGCTGTGACCCGGAGTCAGGCTGCGGCTCAGACTCAACCCCAGAGATTCAAGGATGAGTCTTCAACAGAACTGCCAGAACAGGTGGCCCATACTGTGGCCCCAGAGCCTCCTCACATAGCAGACAGAACATGAAGACTCAGCTTCCGACCAGGGCCTGGCATTCACACTAGGCCAGGGGCTGCAGACTGATGGTCAGAGCTTCCAGGAGGCCCTGCGGACAGATGTCAGTCTGGAGAAGCTCTAATGTCTTTCAGACCGACCCACTGCTGCTTCTGACAAAGAGAGAGTATACTGGGACAAGGGCAGACTGTATAAAAAGACTCTCCCCACGGATACTACAGAACCTTGGGACTGTGAAAAGCGGCTGGTCGTCCCTTATCTATTTAGGGAACAATTATTGAGAATTGCTCATGAAATTCCTCTGGCTGGACACCTTGGAATACAAAAGACTAAAGCTCACCTGACACATAACTTCTATTGGCCCAAGATATTGCCAATTACTGTCTATCGTGTAGTTTGTCAGAGAGTTGGAAAGTCCGGGAATATACAGAAAGCCCCATTGATACCACTGCCTTTGATCGATGAGCCTTTCCAGCGAGTGGCTGTGGATATCATAGGGCCACTTGCAATACCTAGCAGCTCTGGAAAAAAGTACATCCTCACAGTGGTGGACTATGCTACACGATACCCGGAAGCTGTGGCACTGTCCTCCATCGAAGCAGACAAAGTGGCAGATGCTTTACTGACTGTTTTCTCTCATGTGGGTTTCCCCAGGTAAATGTTAACCGATCAGGGGACCCAATTCATGTACAGTGTGATGGAAAGCCTCTGTGAGAAAATACAAGTGCAGCATTTTGTGGCCAGCGCTTATCATCCCCAAACCAACAGACTCTGCAAGCGTTTTAACGGGACATTAAAACAAATGCTGAAAATGCTGGTGGAGACTGAAGGGAGAGACTGGGAGCTGTCAGGACTCTGAACATTTTGATTACCTTTTGTGCATGACTGCCCTTTTCCAAGATGGCGTCTTTGGTCTCATGTACACTGTGTCTTCCTGCTATATAACTCCACCCCAGCCTTTAGTCTGTGCTAGAGTATTCTGCTTTGCATCCACCTCCTGACCCTGGCGACTCCCTGGCTTTGCAACTGCACCTGCACCTGCTCCTGTGAACCTATGTGGAGATCCTGCTACTCAGCTCTGAGTTTCTGCTGCATACATCGGTTTCCAGTAATCCTACTCCATCTGGCTACTTGTGTTTGTTTCCATCTGCATTTGCTGGACATGTAAGCTGTTTCAGCTCTGCTTAAACCTGAGATCATCACCCAGGCCTTCCTGGTTGAGCTAAGACATTGCTTGAACTGTCTTATAAGCATATCTATCTGTGTTTGGACTAAACAAGGACTTATTCATGTCAAGTTTCCTCAAGTACAACTGTGCTTCATAGACTTTCTGCTTGATTGCTTTTTTCCTCTAACATTCCTATAGACTGTTAAGCTGCATTTTATATTTACACCAAGTGTTGTGGACTTTAGCTTTGCTATGCACCTGTTTGAATCACCGTGTGATAATATAGACTTTACCACTTATAAAACTGTGTCCTGTAGTTGTCTTGTTCCACGCAAAGAGTCTCCTGAGTTATCCCCTATAATCATTACAGGATACTCTAGCCTCAAAAGAGGAGACTGCTGGAACAATGACTGCAGAAAGCAGACTAGAGCAGGTGTTTTCCGTAATTAGATCACTGCAGAAAGATGTGGAAGGTCTGCAAAAGAAGTTTGGAAGCTTTGAACACAATCAACAAGTGTTTGGACAAACTTTGCAGGACTTAAGCACCCGAATGGCAGTCCAGGAAAACAAACTTACTGGCATGGAGTCCCAGTATGGACAGGCTTTTCAGGACATAAGCACACAAGTAGCGGCACAAGCCACGTTACCCTCTGGGCAACCGCCACCAGCTAGCCCACCTAAGTTGCCCCCATTCAGATTTAATGGTGATTGCGACAAATTTCGTGGCTTTGAGAATCAATGTATGCCATATTTTGATGTGCATGCTAACCGTTTTCCTAATAATAGATCCAAAGTATTGTGTGTAATAATGCTGCTGACCGCACAAGCGCTCGGCTGGGCGAATCCGATGATTGAGTCTCGTGACCCATGGTTAAATAATTTGGATGATTTTTTGGCCGCTATGGCATTAATGTTTGATGACCCTAATCGCCGTGCAACCGCTGAATCTGCTTTACTGTCTTTACGCCAGGCTAAATGTTCTGTTATTGAGTATGCTACTGAATTCAGGAGATTAGCGGTAGATACTATATGGGTCAGTTATGCACAATTACCTATTTTTAAAAGGGGTCTGTCTAGCATTGTAAAGGATGAAATAGCTCGCTCTGAATCACCACAAGAGCTAGAAACATTTATACAGCATTGTGTGCGCATTGACATGCGCCTTACTGAGCATAGGCAGGAGAAGTTTGCTGTATATAACCGTATTTCTAACTTTTCCCTTCCTTCCAAAGAGCCTACAGGTAAAACATCTCGGGAGGTGGAGGAGGTGCCCATGCAAATTGATTCTGTTCAGAGGCGCGAGAGTAATGAGCACCGGGAGCATCGCCTTCGAGAAAGTCTATGTTTCTACTGCGGCCAGTCTGACCACTTTCTAATCAACTGCCCCAAGCAGCCTAACAAGGTGCTAGCAGCAGTAGGGGAGTATGACAACTATGATGATGAATCCGACATCTCTGAATGTAGCCTGCCTTTAAATGCTGTATTCCATTCATTTTCTATGACTTCACCCCCCAAACAGCTTAAGGAAAAGAACTCTCACTGTTCTCTCCCTATTAAGATCCTGTGTTCAGGACAATGGATTTCCAGTGCAGCTATGATTGACTCTGGTGCAGGTGGCAATTTTATGGATATCGCATTTGCCAAGGAGCATGGTATTAAAATTCAGCAAAGAGCCTCTCCAATTACCATGGAAACAGTGGATGGGTTACATTTATTCTCTGGGCCTGTGGATCAAGAGACCGCACCCCTTGAGATTTTGTTGGAGCCTAATCATCAAGAGCAACTCTCTTTCTTGTTAATTTCTTCTGCTCATTTTCCTGTGATTTTAGGCATCCCTTGGCTGCGTTCTCAGAATCCAACTATCAACTGGAAGACCAAGGAGATTATCTTTCCAACAAGGAGCAACTCAGCGTTAACAGAAGCTGTCCCCAAGTCCACAGCTACGGAACCACATGTACAGGTATTTACTTTACCTTCAGCATATAAAGAGTTCTCTGACATCGTGACAAGAAGAATGCAGATCAGCTTCTTCCACACAGGCATTATGACTGTCCTATTGAGTTGCTTCCTGGGGCAGCTATTCCTTTTGGCAACGTATATCCTTTGGCGGCACCTGAGCTTCAAGCCTTAAAGGAGTATATTGATGAAAATCTGGCCAAAGGCTTCATACGTCCTTCTTCCTCACCAGCAGGGGCACCTATATTTTTTGTAAAGAAAAAGGATGGGTCCCTGAGACCCTGTGTGGACTATTGAGAGCTCAATAAGGTAACCATACGGAATCGTTACCCTTTGCCTCTGATTCCCGAATTACTGGAAAGAGTCCGCCATGCTAAGGTGTTCTCTAAATTGGATCTTCGTGGGGCTTATAATTTGGTGCGTATTCATCCAGGGGATGAGTGAAAGACAGCATTCAGATGCCGGTATGGACACTTTGAATATCTCGTGATGCCCTTCGGGCTTTGTAATGCCCCTGCAACGTTTCAACACCTTGCTAATGACATTTTCAGAGATTTGTTGGACCAGTTTGTGGTGATCTATTTGGACAATATTCTAATCTTTTCTGACTCTCTACAGGAACATGAAGAACATGTCAAAGCTGTTTTAAGACGTCTGAAAGAGAACCATCTGTATATCAAGCCGGAGAAATGCGAGTTCCATCGTTCTGAGATACAGTTCTTAGGTTATACCATCTCTCCCCAGGGGCTGAACATGGAATCTGGTAAGATTCAGGCTATCCTTGACTGGCCGGTACCCAAGAACGTTAAGGAGGTGCAACGTTTTATTGGTTTTGCAAATTTCTACAGACCTTTTATTCGAAATTTTTCTGATATTGTCCGTCCCATGACTTCCTTGACAAAGAAGGAAAAGCCCTTTAAGTGGTTATCACAGGCTCAAGAAGCTTTTGACCGGCTTAAGATCTGTTTCACGTCAGCACCGTTGTTGATACACCCAGATCCAACACTTTCTTTCATTGTGGAGGTGGACGCTTCTGATAATGCCTTGGGGGTTATTCTCTCCCAAAGAACTGGAGAGAAGGGTCTGCTACATCCTTGTGCTTTCTTTTCCCGTAGACTAACCTCAGGAGAGAAGAAATACGATGTGGGAGACAAGGAATTGCTGGCTATTATTGCGGCTTTCAAGGAATGGAGGCATCATCTGCAAGGAGCTGCACAACAGATCGTAGTGCTTACTGACCATCGCAATTTAGAGTTCCTCAGATCCGCTAGATGTCTTTCTCCTCGTCAGATTCGTTGGAATTTATTTTTAAATCAATTTAATTTTGTTATCTCGTACCATCCAGGTTCTCGTAATGGGAAGGCTGATGCTTTATCCTGAATCCATGCTGCGGATTCCATACCTGGAGCCCCGTCCAAGACCATTCTATCTGATGCCAATTTCATCGGAGTTATCCACGATCAGGACTTATGGAAGAAGTGCAGGGAGGCTTATGATGGTGATGTATTTCTGGCCAACCCACCTGTTGATATTAATCTTGTCTTTAAGGGTGGCATGTGGTTCAGAGATCGACGTATCTACGTCCCTGTGGCCGGCCGTCTGCAGATCCTCAAGTTGGTACATGACTCCAAGTTGGCTGGTCATAGGGGGGTACAGAAGACACAAGAGTTCCTAAGCCGATTTTTCTGGTGGCCAACTTGCCTGAAGGATACTAAGAACTATGTTCTCACTTGTGAGGCATGTGCTCGTTACAAGACTCCTCGTGTGGCACCTATGGGTCTCCTGCAACCATTACCTGTTCCGTCCCGCCCTTGGGGGTCTATATCAATGGACTTTATTGTGGAGCTGCCTACATCGGGGGGCATGAATACGATCATGGTGGTAGTTGATCGCCTGACTAAAGCTGTTCATTTTGTTCCATGCACCGGCCTCCCCTCAGCTAAGGATACAGTGAACTTGGTTATTCATAATGTCTTCCGGCTGCATGGGGTTCCGGATGAGATCATCTCTGACCGTGGAGTACAGTTCACTTCAAGATTCTGGAAGGGGTTTTGCTCTGCACTCAATATTAATGTCTGTCTCTCTTCCGCTTACCATCCCCAGACAAATGGTCAGACTGAGCGTACCAACCAGACGTTGGAACAATATCTCAGATGCTATGTTAACCATCTCCAAGATGATTGGTTGGAGTTACTGCCGTTAGCCAAATTTTCATACTACAATTCTCAGAGCGCCTCCTGTCATGATTCTCAATGGCTAGAGAACATAGCCCAGCATATATAAGAACTAGCTCTTGGAAGATGGAATCTAAACTGACCATGAACTAAACCTGCCGCACAATTAACAGTGGCCGGGTAGCGTGCCTACGTTTTATCCCTAGACGCCCAGCGCCAGCCGGAGGACTAACTAATCCTAGCAGAGGAAAATACAGTCCTGGCTCACCTCTAGAGAAATTTCCCCAAAAGGCAGACAGAGGCCCCCACATATATTGGCGGTGATTTTAGATGAAATGACAAACGTAGTATGAAAATAGGTTTAGCAAAATCGAGGTCCGCTTACTAGATAGCAGGAAGACAGAAAGGGCACTTTCATGGTCAGATGAAAACCCTATCAAAACACCATCCAGAAATTACTTTAAGACTCTAGTATTAACTCATAACACCAGAGTGGCAATTTCAGATCACAAGAGCTTTCCAGACACAGTAACGAAACAGCAGCTGTGAACTGGAACAAAATGCAAAAACAAACAAGGACGAAAGTCCAACTTAGCTGGGAGTTGTCTAGTAGCAGGAACATGCAAAGAAAGGCTTCTGATTACATTGTTGACCGGCATGAAACTGACAGAGGAGCAAGGTTATATAGAGACTCCCACATCCTGATGGGAACAGGTGAACAGAGAGGATGATGAACACAAGTTCAATTCCACCAGTGGCCACCGGGGGAGCCCAGAATCCAATTTCACAACAGTACCCCCCCCTCAAGGAGGGGGCACCGAACCCTCACCAGAACCACCAGGGCGATCAGGATGAGCCCTATGAAAGGCACGGACAAGATCGGAGGCATGAACATCAGAGGCAGTGACCCAAGAATTATCCTCCTGACCGTATCCCTTCCATTTGACCAGATACTGGAGTTTCCGTCTGGAAACACGGGAGTCTAAGATCTTTTCCACAATGTACTCCAACTCACCCTCAACCAACACCGGAGCAGGAGGCTCAACGGAAGGCACAACCGGTACCTCATACCTGCGCAATAATGACCGATGAAAAACATTATGAATAGAAAAAGATGCAGGGAGGTCCAAACGGAAGGACACAGGGTTAAGAATCTCCAATATCTTGTACGGGCCGATGAACCGAGGCTTAAACTTAGGAGAAGAAACCCTCATAGGGACAAAACGAGAAGACAACCACACCAAGTCCCCAACACAAAGCCGAGGACCAACACGACGACGGCGGTTGGCAAAAAGCTGAGTCTTCTCCTGGGACAACTTCAAATTGTCCACTACCTGCCCCCAAATCTGATGCAACCTCTCCACCACAGCATCCACTCCAGGACAATCCGAAGATTCCACCTGACCGGAGGAAAATCGAGGATGAAACCCCGAATTACAGAAAAACGGGGACACCAAGGTGGCAGAGCTGGCCCGATTATTGAGGGCGAACTCTGCCAATGGCAAAAAAGCAACCCAATCATCCTGATCCGCAGACACAAAACACCTCAAATATGTCTCCAAGGTCTGATTAGTCCGCTCGGTCTGGCCATTAGTCTGAGGATGGAAAGCAGACGAAAAAGACAAATCTATGCCCATCCTAGCACAGAATGCCCGCCAAAATCTAGACACGAATTGGGTCCCTCTGTCAGAAACGATATTCTCCGGAATACCATGCAAACGAACAACATTTTGAAAAAACAGAGGAACCAACTCGGAAGAAGAAGGCAACTTAGGCAAGGGAACCAAATGGACCATCTTAGAGAAACGGTCACACACCACCCAGATGACAGACATCTTCTGAGAAACAGGCAGATCCGAAATAAAATCCATCGAGATGTGCGTCCAAGGCCTCTTCGGAATAGGCAAGGGCAACAACAATCCACTAGCCCGAGAACAACAAGGCTTGGCCCGAGCACAAACGTCACAAGACTGCACAAAGCCTCGCACATCTCGTGACAGGGAAGGCCACCAGAAGGACCTTGCCACCAAATCCCTGGTACCAAAGATTCCAGGATGACCTGCCAACGCAGAAGAATGAACCTCAGAGATGACTCTACTGGTCCAATCATCAGGAACAAACAGTCTACCAGGTGGGCAACGATCCGGTCTATCCGCCTGAAACTCCTGCAAGGCCCGCCGCAGGTCTGGAGAAACGGCAGACAATATCACTCCATCCTTAAGGATACCTGTGGGCTCAGAATTACCAGGGGAGTCAGGCTCAAAACTCCTAGAAAGGGCATCCGCCTTAACATTCTTAGAACCCGGTAGGTATGACACCACAAAATTAAACCGAGAGAAAAACAACGACCAGCGCGCCTGTCTAGGATTCAGGCGCCTGGCAGACTCAAGGTAAATTAAATTTTTGTGGTCAGTCAATACCACCACCTGATGTCTGGCCCCCTCAAGCCAGTGACGCCACTCCTCAAAAGCCCACTTCATGGCCAAAAGCTCCCGATTCCCAATATCATAATTCCGCTCGGCGGGCGAAAATTTACGGGAAAAAAAAGCACAAGGTCTCATCACGGGGCAGTCGGAACTTCTCTGCGACAACACCGCCCCAGCTCCGATTTCAGAAGCGTCGACCTCAACCTGAAAAGGAAGAGCAACATCAGGCTGACGCAACACAGGGGTGGAAGAAAAGCGGCGCTTAAGCTCCCGAAAGGCCTCCACAGCATCAGGGGACCAATCAGCAACATCAGCACCCTTCTTAGTCAAATCACTCAATGGTTTAACAACATCAGAAAAACCAGCAATAAATCGACGATAAAAGTTAGCAAAGCCCAAAAATTTCTGAAGACTCTTAAGAGAAGAGGGTTGCGTCCAATCACAAATAGCCTGAACCTTGACAGGATCCATCTCGATGGAAGAGGGGGAAAAAATGTATCCCAAGAAAGAAATCTTTTGAACCCCAAAAACGCACTTAGAACCCTTCACACACAAGGAATTAGACCGCAAAACCTGAAAAATCCTCCTGACCTGCTGGACATGAGAGTCCCAGTCATCCGAAAAAATCAGAATATCATCCAGATACACAATCATAAATTTATCCAAATAATCGCGGAAAATGTCATGCATAAAGGACTGGAAGACTGAAGGGGCATTTGAAAGACCAAAAGGCATCACCAAATACTCAAAGTGGCCCTCGGGCGTATTAAATGCGGTTTTCCACTCATCCCCCTGCTTGATTCGCACCAAATTATACGCCCCACGGAGATCAATCTTAGAGAACCACTTGGCCCCCTTTATACGAGCAAACAAATCAGTCAGCAGTGGTAACGGATATTGATATTTAACCGTGATTTTATTCAAAAGCCGATAATCAATACACGGCCTCAAAGAGCCATCTTTCTTAGACACAAAGAAAAAACCGGCTCCTAAGGGAGATGACGAAGGACGAATATGTCCCTTTTCCAAGGACTCCTTTATATATTCTCGCATAGCAGCGTGTTCAGGCATAGACAGATTAAATAAACGACCCTTAGGGTATTTACTACCCGGAATCAAATCTATGGCACAATCGCACTCCCGGTGCGGAGGTAGTGAACCAAGCTTGGGTTCTTCAAAAACGTCACGATAGTCAGACAAGAATTCAGGAATCTCAGAGGGAATAGATGATGAAATGGAAACCAAAGGTACGTCCCCATGAGTCCCTTTACATCCCCAGCTTAACACAGACATAGCTTTCCAGTCGAGGACTGGGTTATGAGATTGCAGCCATGGCAATCCTAGCACCAAAACATCATGTAGATTATACAGCACCAGAAAGCGAATAATCTCCTGGTGATCCGGATTAATACGCATAGTTACTTGTGTCCAGTATTGTGGTTTATTACTAGCCAATGGGGTGGAGTCAATCCCCTTCAGAGGTATAGGAGCTTCCAAAGGCTCCAAATCATACCCACAGCGTTTGGCAAAGGACCAATCCATAAGACTCAAAGCGGCGCCAGAGTCGACATAGGCGTCCGCGGTAATAGATGATAAAGAACAAATCAGGGTCACAGATAGAATAAACTTAGACTGTAAAGTGCTAATTGAAACAGACTTGTCAAGCTTCTTAGTACGCTTAGAGCATGCTGATATAACATGAGTTGAATCACCACAATAGAAGCACAACCCATTTTTTCGTCTAAAATTCTGCCGCTCGCTTCTGGACAGAATTCTATCACATTGCATATTTTCTGGCGTCTTCTCAGTAGACACCGCCAAATGGTGCACAGGTTTGCGCTCCCACAGACGCCTATCGATCTGAATAGCCATTGTCATGGACTCATTCAGACCCGCAGGCACAGGGAACCCCACCATAACATCCTTAATGGCATCAGAGAGACCTTCTCTGAAAATCGCCGCCAGGGCGCACTCATTCCACTGAGTAAGCACAGACCATTTACGGAATTTTTGGCAGTATATTTCAGCTTCATCTTGCCCCTGAGATAGGGACATCAAAGCTTTTTCCGCCTGAAGCTCTAAATGAGGTTCCTCATAAAGCAACCCCAAGGCCAGAAAAAACGCATCCACATTGAGCAACGCAGGATCCCCTGGTGTCAATGCAAAAGCCCAATCTTGAGGGTCGCCCCGGAGCAAGGAAATTACAATCCTGACCTGCTGTGCAGGATCTCCGGCAGAGCGAGACTTCAGGGACAAAAACAATTTGCAATTATTTTTAAAATTTTGAAAGCAAGATCTATTCCCTGAAAAAAATTCAGGCAAGGGAATTCTAGGTTCAGACATAGGTGCATGAACAAAAAAATCTTGCAAATTTTGTACCTTCGTGGCGAGATTATTCAAACCTGTAGCTACACTCTGAAGATCCATTTCAAACAGGTGAACACAGAGCCATTCAAGGATTAGAAGGAGAGAAAGAGAGGAAGGCTGCAGTATAGGCAGACTAGCAAGTGATTAAATTATGAGCACACTCAGAACTAGAGAAAAAAAAAAAAAAAAAATTTTCAGCAGACTTCTTTTTTCTCTCCTTTCTCAGCCAATAATTTAACCCTTTTTGGCCGGTCAAACTGTCATGATTCTCAATGGCTAGAGAACATAGCCCAGCATATATAAGAACTAGCTCTTGGAAGATGGAATCTAAACTGACCATGAACTAAACCTGCCGCACAATTAACAGTGGCCGGGTAGCGTGCCTACGTTTTATCCCTAGACGCCCAGCGCCAGCCGGAGGACTAACTAATCCTAGCAGAGGAAAATACAGTCCTGGCTCACCTCTAGAGAAATTTCCCCAAAAGGCAGACAGAGGCCCCCACATATATTGGCGGTGATTTTAGATGAAATGACAAACGTAGTATGAAAATAGGTTTAGCAAAATCGAGGTCCGCTTACTAGATAGCAGGAAGACAGAAAGGGCACTTTCATGGTCAGATGAAAACCCTATCAAAACACCATCCAGAAATTACTTTAAGACTCTAGTATTAACTCATAACACCAGAGTGGCAATTTCAGATCACAAGAGCTTTCCAGACACAGTAACGAAACAGCAGCTGTGAACTGGAACAAAATGCAAAAACAAACAAGGACGAAAGTCCAACTTAGCTGGGAGTTGTCTAGTAGCAGGAACATGCAAAGAAAGGCTTCTGATTACATTGTTGACCGGCATGAAACTGACAGAGGAGCAAGGTTATATAGAGACTCCCACATCCTGATGGGAACAGGTGAACAGAGAGGATGATGAACACAAGTTCAATTCCACCAGTGGCCACCGGGGGAGCCCAGAATCCAATTTCACAACAGTCTCCACTAAGTTCACTCCTTTCTTTGCCAATCTGGGTTATCATCCGTGTATCTTACCTAGGTCTCCGATTAATTCTCCGGTTCCAGCAGTTGAGGAAAGGCTGACAGATGAGGCAAAATCTGGAGGTTCTGAAGGAATCCCTGACCACGGCTCAAGAACGTTATAAGAGATCGGCTGATAGATTCCGTAAACCTGCACCCATGTTCAAGGTAGGAGATTCCGTGTGGTTATCAACTAAGAATCTGAAGTTAAACGTTCCTTCACAAATACTTGGACAGAAATTCATTGGCCCTTTCAAGATCAACGGTATTGTGAGCTCTGTGGCCTGCCGTCTGAAGCTGCCTAGGACTATGAAGGTACACCCAGTTTTTCATGTATCTTTACTAAAGCCTGTATCTCCTAATACCTTCCAGGGACATGTTGTGCCACCTCCGCAGCCTGTGGTAATTGATGGGCAAGAACAATTTGTGGTGGAGGAAATTATTGATTCCAGGATTCGCAGGAATCAGCTCCAATATCTTATAAGATGGCAGGGATATCCCCCTGAGGAAGACTCTTGGGAACCTGTGGAAAACATCAATGCCCAACAGAAGATCTCTCGTTTTCATCAAAGATTCCCTGAGAAACCAGGTCCAGGATCGTCCTGAGGCCGCTTCTAAGGCCTCTTTCACACTTCAGTTGTGTGGCGTCAGTTGGGTCCGACATCGTGGCAGATCGACGGATCCGTCAAATTTGGTGCAAAAACGGTTTTAACGGATCCGTTTTTTTAACGGATCAGCTGCCCTGATCCGTTAAAAAACGGATCCGTTAGAACCGTTGCGACCGTTTTTACATCCGTTGTAACCGTTTTTTGACGGATCCGTTTTTAAAAAGGGGAGGATTTCAATGTGATTGGCTACTGGAAACTACTGGAAAACTATATATAGCGTGTATTTAGACCACATCTTTGAAAGGTTGTAGAGAAAGTGGTAGAAATGGAAGGAGTCCTGGCGAACATTGCAAAGATCTATGCGGATTTTACTTTTGAGGCAAATCAGTTGGCAGTCAGCGTTCGAGAGAGGGAGGAACGAAGACTGCGAATCCTACGGCAGCGGCGGAAGAGAAGGCTGTGGATCCATCCCATCACAGCACAACGTATGACCCGTGGTGTTTATTCCACGCTTTACATGGAACTAAGGGAAAACCCTCAAAAGTTCTTCAATTATGTGAGGATGAGAGCTGAAAATTTCGAATTTTTATTGGGCTATGTGGAAGACTGCATACGGAGACGAGACACCCAGATGCGATTCTCAATATCACCAGCAGAGCGTCTCATGGTGACTATTCGGTAAGTAATTTTTTTATTAAATGATTCTCATTCATCAGACTTATAACTGTGTTGTTTTTTTTTTAAATTTTTTATTAAGTATTGGCTTTTCGTTTTGTTAACAGATTCCTTGCAACTGGAGAGTTGTTCTCATCCCTCCATTTTCAATTTCGACTTGGGATATCCACCATCTCCGGGATCATCAGAGACACCTGCCGGGCATTGTGGGAGTGCCTACAAGTGGAATACATCCCAGAGCCATCACAGGAGAGGTGGCTGGAGATCGCCCAAATTTTTCATCAAATTTGCCAGTTTCCAAATTGTGTTGGAGCAGTTGATGGAAAGCACATAAGGATCGTCAAACCTTCAGGCTCTGGATCACAGTTTTATAACTATAAGAAGTATTTCTCTATTGTGTTGATGGCCATAGCTGACACACAATGCAAGTTCATCGCTGTGGATATCGATGCGTATGGACGTGCAAATGATTCGCAAATCTTTAAAAATTCACCAATGGGGCGCCGTTTATATGGAGAGACATTTGATTTTCCGCCCCCTAGACCTCTCCCTGGAACCACCGGTCCACCGTTACCATTTGTTTGCGTTGGAGATGATGCCTTCCAGCTTTCACCACATTTGCTTAAACCCTTTGGAAGTAGTGGACTGACCCAGAGGAAGAAAATTTTCAATTACCGTTTAACCAGAGCACGCAGAGTAGTGGAATGTGCCTTTGGCATCCTAACTGCCAAATGGAGAGTGCTACTAACTGCCATTAAACTGCAGACTGAAACTGTCGATGATGTGGTCAAAGCGTGCGTTGTCCTGCATAATTTTGTTCTATCAAAAGAACAAGTTTCCCTGGAGGATAATGTTTCAGAAAGCACCTTACGGGATTACCAAAACCCCACTTTTCGCAGTCCAGTAGCAGTCTGCAGAATGCGGGACAGTTTTGCTGACTACTTCATGTGTCCTGCAGGATCAGTTGACTGGCAGTATGAAATGGTGTAAAAAAAATTTTCTTTTTATACTTGTAAAAATACCAATTTTTGTTTGCATACAAAATCTTTGTACTTTAATGCAGCATTGTATGTTTTGCAACGGTACCCTTTAAACACTGTTATTGTTACTATTGCCATAACCTTGGTGACTTAAAAAATTAAAAGAAAAAAAAAGAAAGACAATAAAATTGTTTTTAAACCAAAAAACTGTTTATTTATTGACTTTTACAGATTCTCATAGTTTTGGGTGGAGATAGTAGCGGAGGGGCTGACAGGCGGGCGGACCACGTCGAGAGTGGGGGACAGGACATCACGGGGAGGAACAGAAGTGGAATGGGTGGTGAAAACATGAGGTTGTGTAGAGAGTTGAGGTGCAGATGTGGTGTGTGTGAGGTATGAAGGTGTTGCTGGGATTGATAACGGAGAAGTTAAAGGGGAAGAATGGAAGGGGGACGTTAAAAACTGGGAAAGACTAAGGGGGGAAGGAACAAATGACGAAGGAGTAGAATGGACGGGAGGAGGACGTACAGGAGGAGGACGGACGGGAGGATAGACGGTGGATTGAGAGGGGAAAGGTGTTGACACATGAAGGGTAGGTGGAGGGGCATGGGATATCGCCTGCGCTAGAGCAGTGTGGCAGCCTTGCATCACATGCATCTGCAGGTCAGGAGTTAGATTTTCCATGTGCCTGAGGACCGCCTGAAAAAAACAGTGCCTTGGTGACTGGTTTGCATCTGATTGCATCCTATCAAGACGACTGCTGAGTTCAAGTATGCTTTTGTTAAGCATATTGTACCCAGCAGACGTTTGCTCACTCAAAAGCTTGATGGCACTGTGAAAGGATGCATTCAGCTGCAAAAAGTCAGGCGCATAGCTCCTTTCCTGACCTCTCTGGCGCTGCCGTCCTGACCACAAAGTTGGTCTAGATGTTGCGGCAGTGGCAGAGGGGTGGGGTAAAGGGAACTCTAACTCATCACCTGCAGCTTCAAGTGACGAAGTCCGCCCTGCTGCTCCAGCGCTGGTGGATGAGGCTGAGGGATCAAACAAAAGGGAAGGTGCAGAAACAGAGGGGTCGACGTGGTCCCCGGTGGCGGACTCTCGAGGGATCGCTCCAGAGGGCTGCAACTCTGATGCAGGCTCCCGAGTGCTGCAGAAAGTGCTGTTAAAGAAGAAGAAAAAAAAATTAGTATATTGATATTACAATTGCCCTTGCTGCAAAAAAATTGAAGGTTACACATTTTTACAGTTTGACTGAAAATATGTGGTGTTGAATATTTACCTTCTGCTCAGCAGCGTCGTCCGGAGGAACGACAGGGCTCTGGCATGTTTGTATCTGCTCCTGCGTCCTCTAGATCCACTCGGGGCCTGCATCTCCTTATTAAACTCCCTCTTGAAGCGATCCCTGATTGACCGCCACCGCACGATAATCCTGTTACCTGGAAAGAGATAGCAAAAATTGGTTACTATACACCACATTAAATCATGCTAAAATAAGGTTATGAAGTGTGAATACTTACGCGCTAGATCCTGGGCCCCAGCATCGAGTTCCTCCCAGTTATCCATAACAGCACTGCACACTTCCTCCCATAGCCGTCGGGTGATTAACTGGTCAGCATGGCGGCGGTCCGACATGTTCCACAGCGGCTCCCTACTTTGTACTGCTTCGATGAGGGTGTTCACATCGATGCCCTCCTCTTCATCATCTTGTTCGGGAGCACGCTGTGAAGCCTACGAAAAATATAAGAATAAAAAGGGAAAGATTACAACACATGAATTTTACATTTTACTAAACACCAAAACAAAAAGGAACTTACTCTTCGGCGACCGCCGCGATTATCATTCCGACGACTATGGGAGGTGCTTTGAGGAACTCTATGTCGAGCCCCGGATTGTGAAGACTAATAAAAAAAATAAATAAATAAATAAAATTAATAATGTTCTTTGATCGAGGCATATGTATTGTGTGTGCTGTGCTGAATGTTTGTGTTGGGTGTATTGCATTGTATGTGAGGATTGGTCTGTTCAAAACTTACACTATGCGCTCCCGCTCCTTGTCTTTCTCCATCCTGTCCATCTCCTTCTGTAAGCCCCTCTGCTTCATATTCCTGTGAATACAGAACACATAAAGGGTTAAAAAACAATGACCATAGTTGTATCACAAAAAAATATTTGAGAACGAAAAAAAAAAAAAATACACCTCAGTTTGCTGCTGATGTGCTGGGGGGCTCTCAGAAGAAGACATTATGGTCTTGCGTAAATCTTGGGTTGTTCAGTCCTTGCGTACCTCTTGGTCCCAAGTATCTGTAAGTATACAGACAGTTCTAAGCTACTATACACAAGGATAGATGCAGCTGTAGGATTTAACACTTACATCTTTTTAAAAACCTTTTAGATTTCCTCCAACACAAAATGAAAAATTTTTTTATAACCGTCATACTTTATATGGTAGATATGCTTGATGCACAAGCTGCCAAACCCTCTAGCCCTGTTTCCCCACCAAAAAAAACCCCTAAGAACCATTTAAAGCAACACCAAAACTGAAATTGATATGCGCAATGCGCATGTTGGTGAAACCCACCTAAACAAAGTTTCACCTTATCAAAAATGTTCCTCATTCGAAAATAAAATACCAATTCCAAAAATTGTTAATTATGATTACCCTACAGTTTGTATTTTCTATAACCGGATAACATATTCTATACCCAAGATTTGCATTACACATTTATATATATAACCTTTACTGCATGTTTACCCAATATTACATTTATCTTTAAATTAGACTACTGACAGTTTTGTGTAATTTTTATTACTATTTTTTTTTTATTTTTTTTTTTTCATGGTACAGTAGGAGCTACACTGCTCTTTATTTGAAATACTATCACATTTTGGAGAACAACAAAAATGCAGAACACATCACACATCATTTATACACACACACAAAACACATTTTACACCTCAGCTATTAAAAATAACAGCATAGTATGAAAAACATATAAACAGGGCAGGCAGGCAGGCGCACGCACACAAGCACGCACGCACACAAGCACGCACGCACACAAGCACGCACGCACACAAGCACGCATGCACACAAGCACGCACGCAAGCACGCATGCACGCTGGATGGCAGTACTCACATGGCTGTCTCAGGCAGGGTCTGGCTTGCAAGGCCTCTCTGGCTGGCTGGCAGGGCCTGGCTGGCAAAGTCTTGCTGGCAGAGTGTCTCTGGCTTGCAGGGCCTCTCTGGCTGGCTGGCAGGGCCTGGCTGGCAAAGTCTTGCTGGCAGAGTGTCTCTGGCTTGCAGGGCCTCTCTGGCTGGCTGGCAGGGCCTGGCTGGCAAAGTCTTGCTGGCAGAGTGTCTCTGGCTTGCAGGGCCTCTCTGGCTGGATGGCAGGGCCTGGCTGGCAAAGTCTTGCTGGCAGAGTGTCTCTGGCTTGCAGGGCCTCTCTGGCTGGATGGCAGGGCCTGGCTGGCAAGGTCTTGCTGGCTGGGTCTGGCTGGGTCTCTCGGGCATGGAAGGGTCTCTCTTGCTGGCTGGTACATTTGGGAATGACCTGTCCTCTTTATATAGTTTTTGGGTTGTCTGGGCAAAGTTGCCACTTTTTGGAGCATGCTCAATCAAAAAAAGCGGATTGAGGCGACGGATCCGCCAAAAAGCGGATCGCGACGGATCCGTCGCCCATAGGCGCCCATTCTAAAAAAAGGCGGACGCGACGGATCCGCCGCGTTCCGCCTTTTTGGCGGCGCCAAAAAACGTTACAAAGTCCGTCAATGTCTAGACAACGTCCGCCAAATATCGACGGATCCGTCGCATGGCGGATGGAACGGACGACCATCCGCCACAATCCGTCTCTAATGCAAGTCGATGGGAAAATAGCGGATCCGCAAAAAAAAAATGACGGATCCGTCATTTCACGAAAATGGCGGTTTTTGACTGACGCCGAAAGACTGAAGTGTGAAAGAGGCCTAAGGAGGGAGTAATGTCAGGACTCTGAACATTTTGATTACCTTTTGCGCATGACTGCCTTTTTCCAAGATGGCGTCTTTGGTCTCATGTGCACTGTGTCTTCCTGCTATATAACTCCACCCCAGCCTTCAGTCTGTGCTAGAGTATTCTGCCTTGCATCCACCTCCTGACCCTGGCGACTCCCTGGCTTTGCATCTGCACCTGCACCTGCTCCTGTGAACCTGTGTGGAGATCCTGCTGCTCAGCTCTGAGTTTCTGCTGCATACATCGGTTTCCAGTAATCCTCCTCCATCTGGCTGCTTGTGTTTGTTTCCATCTGCATTTGCTGGACATGTAAGCTGTTTCTGCTCTGCTTAAACCTGAGATCATAACCCAGGCCTTCTTGGTTGAGCTAAGACATTGCTTGAACTGTCTTATAAGCATATCTATCTGTGTTTGGACTAAACAAGGACTTATTCATGTCAAGTTTCCTCAATTACAACTGTGCTTCATAGACTTTCTGCTTGATTGCGCTTTTCCTCTAAAGTTCCTATAGACTGTTAAGCTGCATTTTATATTTACACCAAGTGTTGTGGACTTGAGCTTTGCTCTGCACCTGTTTGAATTACCGTGTGATAATATAGACTTTACCACTTATAAAACTGTGTCCTGTAGTTGTCTTGTTGCACGCAAAGAGTCTCCTGAGTTATCCCCTATAATCATTACAGAAGTGGTACTTTACAAACAAAAAGAAAATGCCATATAAAATGGGGATCAACCAGACAGCATGGATTTGTGCAACAAACACAACTTTATTAAGGTGTAACACAGGACATAACCGTTAAAAACATCTAAAAACAATTAGAAACAATGCCTAAAATAAGGCATATGCCTGTATACAAGTAAGAGGGGAAATGGATGTAACATAGGTGTACAGATAATCCTCAGACTCCTATATGGACAGCATATTTAACGGTACATATACCATATACACAAACACATGGAACCTGTATAAGTCACATATTAAGAGAATAGTGGGTACTGAGGTACACAAATAAGAGGTGCATGCAGTATAACAACTATAAATAGGTCACAGAAAGGCCTGAAATAAGGCCAACGAGTATGACAAGCAGTAAATGCACGTAAGTTAATAATACTCATATGTATAACAGGAAAAGTAACCCTGAATATTTCAATGCTCAAACCAGCAGATACAAACTCAAAGTACTGCGCTCCAGGTGAACCAACCATCTAGGTACAGAGCATGCACACCCATCATTTCCTCAAAGAAACAACAGAAGGGTATAGTAACCCGATATTAGTGACAGGAATGGAGGATTTTTCTTTGGGGATTTTTTTGTTGATTTTTTCATTCTGCCTCCCAAAGATCGCAGTAAGGCTCAGCACACATTTATCCTGCACTCTGCGCTGAGCGCTTACACCAGGGTTTCCGTGTAAATCTCTGAAATATGTGATTCAGACAGAACCCACTGCAGAAAAGTCCCTATAACAAGGCAGATGGAGGCAATGTGGAAGCCACAGGACCTATGATCTGGCGGTGCCCGTCTTTTTAGGATTGCATAAAAGTGCCGTCGGCAACAGTTTTGTGCACTTCTGAAAAGGACACCGCTGAACAGAGGCCATACAGAGTCCAGAGTAAATCTGCTGCCTCATTATAGTGAATGGATTGCTTGGGGGTTTCATCTATCACGTCACTCGGAGATTTAGATGGAAACCCCAAACTAAGTGCTCATTGTAGAGCGCCGGATAAATGTGATCCCAAACATCATGCAAAATGTTCACAATAAAAATTTCAACTCAATCCACAAAAAAAGCTAGTCCCCACTCAGATCTGTCATCTGTTAATGGAAATACTGTATAGGGGGCTTACATGTTACTGGTAGCACAAAGGCTCTGGAAAAGCTAAATGGCTCCTCACCCGCCAAAAGAAATTCAGCAAATTCTGCGCTCCCAAATCCAAAAGCCCTCCTTCCTTCTGAGCCCCAGTGTGTCTAAACCATATTTAGCGTCCACATGTTTGGCATTTCTGCAGTGATGAGAGCCCGCCTAATGTACAGGTGCGTGTTAGGTGTCGAGTTCCTGCCGCTGCACAGGGGGAATCTCGAACCATGTCTGCTGTGGTCTCCCATTCTACATCAGCCGCAGTGGCGCCTGCTCAGCGGAGACGTCGGTCCCAGCGTCTCGCTCAGCCTGATACTGTGCAAAGGGTTACTGCTGCCTTTCCAGGCTCTGCCTTTGTAGCCAGCACTGGTAAGCGGCGAGCAGGCTTTTCTGGGACTAAGTCCTGCTTTGCACACACTGAGCATGCCCACGGGAGGACCTCTCATTGGAGGTTGGGGGTCGCATGCTCACGTCCTGTAGCAGCTCCTATTGGACCACTAGGAAGGTCTTTGTCTGCTGCAGCTATAAAAGGTTCGCATGGCCGCACGGTCATCCGCTAGTATTAACCTTTGTTATGAGCTTTGCTATCTTGTTGTCATGTATGCATGTGGTCAGGTTTGGCTGAAATAAGCCCCTAGAATACTGGCACCTCCAGTGAGGAGTTTTGTGTGTATCGATTCAGGGCTGGCGTATAGCCACTAGAATTCCGGCTCCACCGGAGAGGAGTTGTTCGTGTGCTAGGCTGACTGCATGACCACTCTTTGCTTTTGCTCAGTCAGGTAGCTGTGATCCTCTGTGAGGTTAACAGGGCACAGAATTTTCATATCTTTGCGATTCTGTGAAGTAGCAGAGTTCGCTTATACCGCTATATAGCGCCGCCATTTGCTAGCAGCAGGTTTCTCTCTTGCACGGTGGACCCCGGGTTGCGAACGCACCTGTTTAACATATATATTTACTCAGTGCGTTCCGCCAACCCTAACAGTGCGTTTCTCCAGAAACATGAGCTGGTCATCATGTACTGGTGACTGCAACGTACTGGTCACTACACCGTACTCGTCACTGCAATGGCAGTTTGCAATTTTCACTCAGCAACATCCACTGCTGCCTGTTTCTGGAAAACACCCATGGAGTCAAAATCATCACTACATCTGTAGATAAATTCCCAAAGGGTTATAATTTCCAAAATGGGGTCACTTGAGGGGGGATTCTGCTTTTCTAGCACTTAGGGGTTCTTTATATGGAATCCACAAACTAGTCTAGGAAAATCTGCGCTCCAGGAGGCAAATAGCACTCCGTCCCTCCTGAGTCACTCTGTATGGCAAAGTAGCACTGTACAGCCACATATGGGGTATTTCTACATTCAGCAGAAATTGTGGGACAAACTCTGGTGCCAATTTTACCCATTTCCCAGTGTGAAAATGTAAAACTTGGGGCTAACACACAATCTTGGTGGTAAAAATTTTAATTATTTTTTCTTCACTGCACAATGGTATAAAAGTCTAGATGAATTCATTCAGAGGTTTAATTGTAAAATGGGGTGACTATGGAGGTTTCTGCTGTTCTTGCACCTCAGGGGCTCTCCCTATGTAACATGGCACCCTCAAACAAGTGCAGCAAAATCTGCACTGTAATATGGTGCTACTTCCTTTTGAGCTTTGCACTGTGCCTCAAAAGTAGTTTTTGACCACACATGGGGTATCGGTGAACTCAGGAGAAATTGCACAACAAACTTTGGGATCCATTTTCTCCTTTTGACCTTGTAAAAATATAAAATTTGCAGCTAAAATTTTTTGTGGAAAAAATATGTTTTTTTTTTATTTTAACAGCTTAACGTTATAAACTTCTGTGAAGTACCTGGGAGTTCAAGGTGCTCAATACACATCTAGATAAGGTCCCAAAGAGGTCTAGTTTCCAAAATGGTGTCACTTGTGTGGGGTATCACTGTTTTGGCACATCAGGGGCTCTCCAAACGTGACATGGCACCCGTTAATTATTCCAGCATATTTTACATTAAAAAAGTCAAATGGTGTTCCTTTCCTTCCAAGCCCTGCCGTACATCCAAACAGTTGTTTTCCTCCACATATTGGGTATCTGTGCACTGAGGAGAAATTGCGCAACAAATTTTATGGAGTAATTTCTGTTGTTACCCTTATGGAAATGCAAAATTTGGAGTAAGAAAGATTTATCTGGGAAAAGTTATTTTTTAATTTTCACGGCTTAACATTATAAACTTCTGTGAAGCAACTGTGGGTTTAAGGTGCTCAATACACATCTAGATAAGTTCCGAAAGGGGTCTAGTCTCCAAAATAGTGTCACTCATTTGGGGTTTCATCTGTTTAGGTACATCAAGGGCTCTCCAAACATGACACGGCATCTGCTAATTTTAACAGCAAATTTTACATTCAAAAATTGAAATGGCACTCCTTCCCTTCCAAGCCCTGCCGTACGCCCAAACAGTAGATTTCCCCCACATATGAGGTATAGTCATGCTCAGGAGAAATTGCACGACAAAATGTATGGTCCATTTTCTCCTGTTACCCTTGCAAAAGCAAAAACAATTAGGTCTAAAGGAAAAAATTTTGTTAAAGAAAAGTAAATGTTTATTTTTTTCTTACACATTTCAAAAACTACTGTGAAGCATCTGAAGGGTTAATAAACTTCTTAAATATGGTTTTGAGTACCTTGAGGGGTGCCGTTTTTAGAATGGTGTAATTTTTTGGTATTTTCTGTCATATAGGCCCCTCAAAGTCACTTCGAATGTGAAGTGGTCCCTAAAAAAATGGTTTTGCAAATTTTGTTGTAAAAAAGAAATCGCTGGTCAACTTTTAACCCTTATAACTTTCTAACTAAAAAAAAATATGTTTCCAAAATTGTGCTGATGTAAAGTAGACATGTGAGAAATGCTATTTATTAACTATTTTGTGCAATATGACTCTCTGATTTAAGGGCTTAAAAATTAAAAGTTTGAAAATTGCAACATTTTCAAAATTTGCGCCATATTTCTGTTTTTTTCACAAATAAACGGAAATCAGGAAGGTGAAAACAGGCTTTGGGGTGAAGGGGTTAACGATGTCCCCCTATCTGGCCACCATATACCGTATATACTCGAGTATAAGCCAACCCGAGTATAAGCCGACCCCCCTAATTTTGCCACAAAAAACTGGGAAAACTTAATGACTCGAGTATAAGCCTAGGGTGGAAAATGCAGCAGCTACCGGTAAATGTCAAAAGTAACAATAGATACCAATAAAAGTAAAATTAATTGAGACATCAGTAGGTTAAGTGTTTTTGAATATCCATATTGAATCAGGAGCCCCATATAATGCTCCATAAAGTTTATGATGGCCCCATAAGATGCTCCATATTAAAATATGCCCCATATAATCCTGCATAAAGGTTAATAATGGCCCCATAAGATGCTCCATAGACACATTTGCCCAATATAATGCAGCACAAATGTTGATTATGGCCCCATAAGATGCTCCATAAAGATATTTGCCCCATATAGTGCTGCACAAACCTTGATTATGGCCCCATAAGATGCTCCATACAGACACTTGCTCCATATAATGCTCCACAAACCTTAATTATGGCCCCATAAGATGCTCCATAAAGATATTTGCGCCATATAGTGCTGCACAAACGTTATGGCCCCATAAGATACTCCATACAGACATTTGCCCCATATAGTGCTGCACAAACGTTGATTATGGCCCCATAAGATGCTCCATAAAGATATTTGCGCCATATAGTGCTGCACAAACGTTGATTATGGCCCCATAAGATGCTCCATACAGACACTTGCCCCATTTGCTGTTGCTGCGATAAAAGAAAAAAAAATCACATACTCACCTCTCCATCGCTCAGGCCCCCAGCACTTTCAATATTCACCTGACTTCGTTCCGGCGCCGCTCCATCTTCAGCGTCTTCTGCACTGACGTTCAGGCAGAGGGCACGCACTAACCACGTCATCGCGCCCTCTGACCTGAGCGTCACTATGGGAGGTGGAGCCGCATATTCATTACTGTAATGAGCGGTACCATGTGACCGCTCAGTACAGGAGGAAGCTGCGGACCGCGCCAGGAGTAGGTGAGTATAGTTAGACAGTCCCCGCTCCCCCTCCCCTGCCGACCCCTGGGTATGACTCGAGTATAAGCCGAGAGGGTGACTTTCAACCCCAAAAAATGGGCTGAAAATCTCAGTTTATACTCGAATATATACGGTAGTTATAATGTCTCCTGCCCCTATAAGCTCATAATGTCCCCCTATGTGGCCCAAAATAATTAATAATGTTCCCCCATGCGCTCCGCTCCTCATACATTAATAACGACCTTCTTGATGTCATGCAGTATTATTGTGTCCTTACCTGGCCACCATGTACAAGTAGTGCCCCCATTGTGTCATTAATGTCTGCACCAACAGTGCACCTTACACTGCTGTTAAAAAAAAAAAATCTTGCATCTATCCCTGCTTCCAAGCCAACTGTCTTACTTTTCCTCCTGTCATGACACAGCTGTCGGGGGACCCGGGACCAGGTGCTCCTTCCCTGTCCCTAACACTATGGGACACCCTAGCTTGCCCTATTCCCCGGGATACTTCTGAAGGTGAAGATGCCGGGGCCTCTACCCTTGCCTTATATACTGAATCAGCCTGGCATCTGTTCTCTTCCACCACCCTGGGAAGAGGTGCGCTGCCATGCACTGCAGTACACCAACCCGATGAACAAGGCAACACAAACAAGGGTAAATAAAAATACCAGGTATTCAAATATTCACTCAAATATAACAGAGGAATGCACTGGGAAGTGGAGGATGTGGAAAAACCAAAGTAACAGGAGGGAAGGGAATTATCACACTTACAAACCCATGCAACAGTCACAGATACCACCTGCAAACTCCTCATGTAAACACCTCTCCTCCAAGCCATGCAGCATAAGCTAGCTCTGACATGAGTTTCAATCAGGACCCAGACTATTAAGGGGATAGGAGTGGCTAACCAGGCTCAGCTGAGAGCTCAGACTTTCAGAGCTCCAACATGGACGATTAACCCCTGTTCTGCCAAAAGAAATTAACACCATTTAAAAAGGTGAAATGCTTCTTTTCAGTGCAGGAGTAGGAGCAATCAGACGCAGGCTCCTGGCTCCTCTCTGTTGTGGTAACCCCTTGACACCTCACAGTTAACTACCTGTCCTGCACTTACTCTGTTACTGTAAACCTATCAGAGGTCTGCAGCAGCTAAGAGTGTTAGCTGTTAATAGTGTAGAAGACAATGCAGTCCATCTGGTATTTGCCAGATTTGTCCGATGGCCAGTTCGGCTCTGGTTGCAACACTCACATGACATAACAATGTCACACAGACACAGTGCCAACATAATAGAAATGGCACCAGTCCAGGAGGTGAGTATAAGGTGTTTTACTTTTACATGGGCACTGCTGAACCTATGAAAGGGTTATCCAACTAGTGTCAACCCCCTTAAAGGACCACTCCAGTGCTTTTCTTTCTGAACTTCTGGAGTGGTATCCCTAGGCTATGATCCCTGTCCCTAGTAATATAATTACCAATTGCCACCTTCAACTGTTATCCTCACTGCTGCGGTTGGACTTCTGCAGGTTGAGGCCTGTCGGATCGCTCCAGTGTTTGCTGGTAGAGCAAGAGGTCAGTACTCAATGTAAGTCTATGAGAGACAGAACGGGGCTCTCATAGACTTAGATTGAGAGCTACGTATGACTTCCAGTCAGTCATAAATTGTGATGTCAAGATGAAGCAGAACAGAAGACTGTGGCTGGTGAGTATATTACTTGGGTCAGGAAATTTAAGATTAGTGGCACCACTTCCGCTGGAATGGTGCTTTAAATGTATGACTAAGGTGAAAATGTATGTTTTTTTTATAAATGATACTAAATTCATACTATACATTTTTATGAGAATGACCTAATGACATTTTACAATATGAGATTTTACCATACTCTGATCATAATAACAGCCATCATTTATAACTGCATGTCACACGTGTCCTGTTGTAAATACAGCTGTTCAATTGCTTTTTGTCCTTGCTCAAATATATCGATAATGACACTGTGAAGAATCACGAACAATGGAGATCATCAAAGTGTCAACAGCTCAGGTGAAATTGTAGCAAGAGTAGTCTGTGCAGATGTTACTGAGCACGCACAGGGAGCACCATTGTTCCAGGGAAACGGGTCTTTGAGTTTGTTTTACTATGCATGAAAATAGTTCATAGGAAGATATTGATAGAAAAATAAAGTATATCATACACTTTTTTTCTGATGAATAATTTGTAATATGGATACTTATTTATTACAGGACAAGGCACTATAAGGGAGCCTTTACTAGAGATCCAATCAAAATGTAACTAGACAGATTTCAATGTGTACTCAGAAGTGTTGATACAAGATTCATTATTCTAATCATTATCACTCATCGCAAAAATAACTAAGGAAGAAAGTCAGAATCAGTAAAGTGACACTTACCCACAGACCTGGGTATGGACCGTGAAAAAGAAAAAGTGATCGCATAGTTCCATCTAGTGGTTATTATAGAGAATTACAAATTACCATGAAGCAAGGTTGGTGCTTTTAAAACTTTTACAATAAGAAAGCCTACAGTTGTGGTCAAAAGTATTGACACCCCTGCAATTCTGTCAGATAATACTCAGTTTCTTCCTGAAAATGTTTGCAAACTCAAATTCTTTGGTATTATTATCTTCATTGAATTTGTCTTAAATGAAAAAAACACAAAACGAATTGTCCTAAAGCCAAATTGGATATAATTCCACACCAAACTTAAAAAAGGGGGTGGTCAAAAGTATTGGCACTGTTCGAAAAATCATGTGATGCTTCTCTAATTTGTGTAATTAACAGCACCTGTAACTTACCTGTGGCACCTAACAGGTGTTGGCAATAACTAAATCACACTTGCAGCCAGTTGACATGGATTAAAGTTGACTCAACCTCTGTCCTGTGTCCTTGTGTGTACCACATTGAGCATGGAGAAAAGAAAGAAGACCAAAGAACTGTCTGAGGACTTGAGAAACCAAATTGTGAGGAAGCATGAGCAATCTCAAGGCTACAAGTCCATCTCCAAAGACCTGAATGTTCCTGTGTCTACCGTGCGCAGTGTCATCAAGAAGTTTAAAGCCCATGGCACTGTGGCTAACCTCCCTAGATGTGGACGGAAAAGAAAAATTGACAAGAGATTTCAACGCAAGATTGTGCGAATGTTGGATAAAGAACCTCAACTGACATCCAAACAAATTCAAGCTGCCCTGCAGTCCGAGGGCACAACAGTTTCAACCCGTACTATCCATCGGCGTCTGAATGAAAAGGGACTGTATGGTAGGAGACCCCCAGGAAGACCCCACTTCTTACCCCGAGACATAAAAAAGCCAAGCTGGAGTTTGCCAAAACTTATCTGAAAAAGCCTAAAACGTTTTGGAAGAATGTTCTCTGGTCAGATGAGACAATAGTAGAGCTTTTTGGGCAAAGGCATCAACATAGAGTTTACAGGAGAAAAAAAGAGGCATTCAAAGAAAAGAACACGGTCCCTACAGTCAAACATGGCGGAGGTTCCCTGATGTTTTGGGGTTGCTTTGCTACCTCTGGCACTGTACTGCTTGACCGTGTGCATGGCATTACGAAGTCTGAAGACTACCTACAAATTTTGCAGCATAATGTAGGGCCCAGTGTGAAAAAGCTGGGTCTCCCTCAGAGGTCATGGGTCTTCCAGCAGGACAATGACCCAAAACACACTTCAAAAAACACTAGAAAATGGTTTGAGAGAAAGCACTGGAGACTTCTAAGGTGGCCAGCAATGACTCCAGACCTGAATCCCATAGAACACCTGTGGAGGCGATCTAAAAATGGCAGTTTGAGAAGGCACCCTTCAAATATCAGGCACCTGGAGCAGTTTGCCAAAGAAGAATAGTCTAAAATTCCAGCAGAGCATTGTAAGAAACTCATTGATGGTTACCGGAAGCGGTTGGTCGCAGTTGGTCGCAGTTATTTTGGCTAAAGGTTGTGCAACCAAGTATTAGGCTGAGGGTGCCAATACTTTTGTCTGGCCCATTTTTGGAGTTTTGTGTGAAATGATCAATGTTTTGCTTTTTGCTTCATTCTCTTTTGTGTTTTTTCATTTAAGACAAATTAAATGAAGATAATAATACCAAAGAATTTGTGTTTGCAATCATTTTCTGGAAGAAACTGAGTATTATCTGACAGAATTGCAGGGGTGTCAATACTTTTTGCCACAACTGTATTAACAATGTATGATAGGCAACCACTTAATACATCCAAGCAGTAGCGTAGCTACTGGGGGGGCAGAGGGGGCCATCGCACCGGGCCCTGTCACATGAAGGGGCCCACCGTGAGCCAGGGCCACTTCTGTGAGGAGGCAGAGCACCGCATAGGAGCAGAGCAGTATAATGTCTGCTCCCGTCTGACGGAGACTCTGCAGGCTGCTAGCACAGAGTCTCCCCCTGCAGTGAATGGTGCTGCCCCTCTGACCTGATCATGAAGCTTTTCCCCGCTGCAGTTTTCTTCACTCTGTGCACGCTGGGATTGGCTCAGGCACGCTGGGTCCTAGTGCCCACCTTGCATTTCACTCACACTTCCTGGTCCTGCCTGCAAACTTCATCAGTAAGGCTACGTTCACATTTGCGTTGTGCGCCGCAGCGTCGGCACCGCAACGCACAACGCAAACAAAAACGCAGCAAAACGCATGCACAACGCTGCGTTTTGCGCCGCATGCGTCCTTTTTTTAATTGATTTTGGACGCAGCAAAAATGCAACTTGCTGCGTACTCTGCGCCCGGGACGCATGCGGCGCAAAACGCAAGTGCGACGCATGTCCATGCGCCCCCATGTTAAATATAGGGGTGCATGACGCATGCGGCGATGCAGCGGCGCCCGACGCTGCGTCGCACAACGCTAATGTGAACGTAGCCTAAGTGGGGATGGACCTTATTAGGTTTATTAAATTCAGGTATGTCACTGTGAGACCGTTGGGGTATTGTGGGGGCTGAAAGTGAGTGAGGGGGGACAGGGTACTGGGGGGTGAATGTGAGACCATGGGGGTGTTGTGAGGGCAGAAGGTGGGTGAGGTGGGACAGGGCACTGAGGGGGTGGATGAGAGATGATGGGGGTATTGGGGCTGAAGTGGGGGAGGGGGACAGGTCACTGGGGGCTGAATATTATAATGTTTTATAATGATATATGTGCTCCATCATGTAATATTTGCTGTCTGGGGAGGCTGGAGATGGGGGGGGTAGGGGGCTTTTGATACGTACCACCTGGGTCTTTTATGAGTATTAGTATAAGGAGCCCCATACAGTAACCAAGAGCTGCATCACATTTACAGCACCACTCCAGCATTAATTTTTATTTCGTTGCTGGAGCGGTGCTGAATATCCCCGTCCCCTGCCCCCTGTCTGCTACTCACCTTCTGGCGTTTTTATCTGTTTTAGTCTCCGCTCGGCTCCGTCTCCTGCAGTTTGTGACCTGTCCGAGGCTCCAGTGTTTCACGGAGCAGCGCAGAGGTCACTAATCAATGTGAGTCTATGAGAGGCTCATTCTGGCCTCTTTCTCACTCTCAGGCTATGTGCACACGGTGCGGATTGGCCACTGCGGATTCACAGCAGTTTTCCATCTGGTTTACAGTACCATGTAATCCTATGGAAAACCAAATCCGCAGTGCCCATGGTGTGGAAAATACCACCCGGAAACGCTGTGTTGTATTTTCCGCAGCATGTCAATTCTTTTGCGGATTCCGCAGCATTTTACATCTGCTCCTGTATAGGATTCCGCAGGTGGTAAAACGCAGGTGAAATCTGCTCAAAAAACACGTGCAACAAGTGCACATCGCCTCATAGTCTTACATTGAGCGCTTGTGACATAGCGTCTAGCTTCTGGCCAGTCAGAAGCTGCGCTCACAGGTTTGAGCAGCAGCTCTACAGCAGTGCCACAAAATAGTGAATACGCTGGAGGATGAGTAAATGACCGGGGCATCCAAATCATGACAGGGAGCTGCGGGCCCATCATACTGTGTATATGGAAGCTGCGGGCTCATCATACTGTGTATACGGGAGCTGTGGGCCCATCATACTGTGTATAAGGGAGCTGCGGGCCCATCATACTGTGTATAAGGAAGCTGCGGGTCCATCATACTGTGTATAAGGGAGCTGCGGGCCCATCATACTGTGTATAAGGAAGCTGTGAGTCCATCATACTGTGTATAAGGGAGCTGCGGGCCCATCATACTGTGTATAAGGGAGCTGCGGGCCCATCATACTATGTATAAGGGAGCTGCGGGCCCATCATACTGTGTATAAGGGAACTGTGAGTCCATCATACTGTGTATAAGGGAGCTGTGGGCCCATCATACTGTGTATAAGGGAGCTGTGAGTCCATCATACTGTGTATAAGGGAGCTGCGGGCCCATCATACTGTGTATAAGGGAGCTGCGGGCCCATCATACTGTGTATAAGGGAGCTGTGGGCACATCACACTGTGTATAAGGGAGCTGCAGGTCCATCATACTGTGTATATGGGAGCTGCAGGCCAATCATACTGTGTATAAGGGAGCTGCGGGCTCATCATACTGTGTATAAGGGAGCTGTGGGCCCATCATACTGTGTATAAGGGAGCTGTGGGCCCATCATACTGTGTATAAGGGAGCTGTGGGCCCATCATACTGTGTACAGGGGAACGCTGAGGGACATCATACTGTTTGACGGGAGCTGTGGGCCCATCATACTGTGTATATGGGAGCTGCAGGCCAATCATACTGTGTATAAGGGAGCTGCAGGCCAATCATACTGTGTATAAGGGAGCTGTGGGCCCATCATACTGTGTACAGGGGAACGCTGAGGGACATCATACTGTTTGACGGGAGCTGCGGGCCCATCATACTGTGTATATGGGAGCTGTGGGCCCATCATACTGTGTATAAGGGAGCTGTGGGTCCATCATACTGTGTATATGGGAGCTGTGGGCCCATCACACTGTGTATAAGGGAGCTGCGGGTCCATCATACTGTGTATAAGGGAGCTGCGGGCACATCACACTGTGTATAAGGGAGCTGCGGGTCCATCATACTGTGTATATGGGAGCTGCAGGCCCATCATACTGTGTATAAGGGAGCTGCAGGCCAATCATACTGTGTATAAGGGAGCTGTGGGCCCATCATACTGTGTACAGGGGAACGGTGAGGGACATCATACTGTTTGACGGGAGCTGCGGGCCCATCATACTGTGTATATGGGAGCTGCGGGCCCATCATACTGTGTATAGGGAGCTGCAGGCTCATCATACTGTGTATATGGGAGCTGCGGGCTCATCATACTGTGTATAGGGAGCTGCGGGCTCATCATACTGTGTATAAGGGAGCTGTGGGCCCATCATACTGTGTATAAGGGAGCTGTGGGCCCATCATACTGTGTACAGGGGAACGCTGAGGGACATCATACTGTTTGACAGGAGCTGTGGGCCCATCATACTGTGTATATGGGAGCTGCAGGCCAATCATACTGTGTATAAGGGAGCTGCAGGCCAATCATACTGTGTATAAGGGAGCTGTGGGCCCATCATACTGTGTACAGCGGAACGGTGAGGGACATCATACTGTTTGACGGGAGCTGCGGGCCCATCATACTGTGTATATGGGAGCTGCGGGCCCATCATACTGTGTATAGGGAGCTGTGGCCTGTGGGCCCATCATACTGTGTATAAGGGAGCTGTGGGCCCATCATACTGTGTATAAGGGAGCTGTGGGTCCATCATACTGTGTATATGGGAGCTGTGGGCCCATCACACTGTGTATAAGGGAGCTGCGGGTCCATCATACTGTGTATAAGGGAGCTGCGGGCACATCACACTGTGTATAAGGGAGCTGCGGGTCCATCATACTGTGTATATGGGGGCTGCAGGCCAATCATACTGTGTATAAGGGAGCTGCAGGCCAATCATACTGTGTATAAGGAAGCTGTGGGCCCATCATACTGTGTACAGGGGAACGGTGAGGGACATCATACTGTTTGACGGGAGCTGCGAGCCCATCATACTGTGTATATGGGAGCTGCGGGCCCATCATACTGTGTATAGGGAGCTGCGGGCTCATCATACTGTGTATAAGGGAGCTGTGGGCCCATCATACTGTGTATAAGGGAGCTGCGGGCCCATCATACTGTGTATAGGGAACTGTGAATGCATATTGTGCATATGGGAGCTGTTGGCCCATTACACTGTATATAGGGGAGCTCTGGGGGGCATTATACTTTCTATAGTGGAGTTCTGTCAGCATTATACTGTGTATAGGGGAGCATTGGGCTCATACTATCTATAGGGGAGCAGTGGTATCATACTGTGTAGAGGGGAGCAGTGGGAACATCATACGGTGTACAGGGGAGTTATAGAATCATCATACTGTGTATAGGGGTGCTGTGGGAGCCTTAGACTGTGTATAATGGAGCAGTACATGGGGGAACTTAGGGGACATTATTATTGTGCATATGGTCCAATATGGCGGTAATGTCAATGTTCGTTTTTGTATATAAATTTATTTTCAATAACAGTAGGGTCACATTCTGAGGTTCCCCTATATTCACAACGGTAGCTGTAATCAGGGTTAGCTGGTTAGGGGCCCACTCAGATGTTTCGCCCCCCCTAAGCTGAAACCCTAGCTACGCCTCTGCATCCAAGCAAATCAGGAAGCTTAGCTTTTATATTCTGTATAATGCTGTTAACAGATTACCTTATGTACAAATTGAACAGTTGTATAGAGACAGGAGGAATGAGGAGCACCTCTCATCCAAATACAGTGGCATGTAAATGTTTGAGCACCCATTGTCAAAATTACTGTCATTGTGAACAGTTAAGCAAGTTGAAGATTAATCTATATATATAATTGTCTAAGGGTTTTTCTGTCTGTCTGTCTGTCTGTCTGTCCTGGAAATCCCGCGTCTCTGATTGGTCGAGGCCGCCGGGCACAGTATCGACGTAGATGTCATAATGGTTGCCATGGCGACAATGATGTCATAAAGGTTGCCTCGACCAATCAGCGACAGGCACAGTCTGCCGCGAATTCTGGAATCATCATTGTCCATATACTATGGGGACATGCATATTCTAGAATACCCGATGCGTTAGAATCGGGCCACAATCTAGTTGATATATAAGAGGCCTAAAGTTAAAGATGCTACATTTACTTTACATTTTAGGCAAAATATATATATACACTGTCATGTTTTACATTTTAAAAATTAAAAAAAGGAAAAATTGGCTGATGCAAAAGTTTGGGCACCCTTAAAGATTTGGTGCTCAGATAACTTTGACCAAAGTTTCAGACCTTAAAGGGAACCTGTCACCCCTCCAGGGCATTTTTAAGCAAAAGAGCCACTTTCAACAGCACTAAGGCTGCATTCTGTGAAGGTGGCTTTTATGTTTAGCATCCCTAGGAATGCTGAAATAATCACTTTTATAAATTTGGCGCTATACCTCTATTGAGATCCGGAGGTATGTCTTCTCCCCGGTGTCAACCGCCTCCGAGACGTCAATCATCCCCCTCTGTCCTCCGGGCGAAGCCTCCTCTCTGTCATGACATCACTGGTGCCTTCGTGTAGCCGAGGCCCCAGATCCCGCCCCGCAGTGTGTTATGATGTATTCACACTGCTGGGGCTGGGAATCTGGCGCCTGCGCAGTGAAGCGGGTCACCGTGCTCCATTGAAGATACTGCCGAATCTCGTGAGACATGTGCCTGTATGACTTCCCTACATCGCCTGGGCATGCCCTGATGGTCTCCTGAGGGATCTCCTCCCAGACCTGGACTAAAGCATCCGCCATCTCCTGGACCGTCTGTGGTGCAAAGTGACAATGGTGGATGGTGCGAGACACGATGTCCAAGATGTGTTCAATTAGATTCGGGTCTGGGGAACAGGCGGGTCAGTCCATAGCTTCAATGCCTTCATCTTGCAGGAACTGCTGACACACTCCAGCCACATGAGGTCTGGCATTGTCATGCATTAGGAGGAACCCAGGGCCATCTGCACCAGCATATGGTCTCACAAGGGGTCTGAGGATCTCATCTTGGTACTTAATGGCAGTCAGGCTACCTCTGGTGTGCACATGGAGGGCTGTGCGGTTCTCCAAAGAAATCCACCCCACACCATTACTGACCCACTGCTAAAGCGGTCATGCTGAAGGATGTTGCAGGCAGCAGATCGCTCTCCACGGCATCTCCAGACTCTGTCACGTTTGTCACATGTGCACATTGTGAACCTGCTTTCATCTGTGAAGAGCACAGGGGGCCAGTGGTGAATTTGCCAATCCTGGTGTTCTGTGGCAAATGCCAAGCATCCTGCACTGTGTTGGGCTGTGAGCAGGTACGTACTGGGGCTGAAATTCAGTCCTAGTATTTGAAATCACACAGGCCCATGTTGTCCCCATCCCCAAGAACCAAATAGGATATATTACTAATATTACCCTGGATGGAGGAAAGCAAGATTTACAACAAGACCAATATTTCTAATCAGGGCCGGCGTCAGCACCCGGCGTACCCGGGCAAGTGCCGGGGCCCTGGCGAGACGGGGGGGGCCCATTTACGGTAGTAACGGTTGGTACACTCACACACTCCACACAGGCACACTTCCGTTATGCGCTCCTGGGGGGGGGTCCCCGCTGATGCTGTGCTGTTGTGTGACACAGTGTGACAGTCTCCCAGCCAGGACTTGGAGGCGGAGCACATCCATCATCACCGCCCCACTGCGCAGCTGCAGGAATACTCACCTCCAGGACCGTCACCATGGATATGCTCGCAGAGTCACTTCCGGGCCGTCTGTCCTGTCACTTCCGGTCGGGTGAGAGCTCGTCATCCTAAGAGCTCAGAGAAGAGATCTGTCATCCACGTCCTCCATCGTCCAGGTGTCCAGCGGCAGCGCAGGGGCAGCGCCAAGCAGAAAGACGAGCAGGAGGCAGCAGGAGCAGCACTGCAGTGAGGTGCACGGACTTTGCGACCCGGTCCCTGTCTATCCCTGTGTCCACAATGGAATCAAGTAACGGCGAAGTGTTAGTCTTCCCAAGTTCCAAGTTCCTGGTGGTCCCAACGCATTGCGGGGGCAGGGGGGATGCAGCCTGCTGTGAGCCTGGGAGTCACAGTGGATCATCATGCCTGGTCTCTGCTCTGTGCAACTTTTCTCTGTCTGGGACTTGTGCAGTGTGCGACAATATGGTATGTTAGCGATGCTGGACTTGTAGTCCTAGACTGTCTGTATATACAAAATGGCTGGCTGAGTTATATACTACGTATGTGGGCTGTTATATACTACGTCACGGCCCGGGCCTGTGCTATATACTACGTGGGTGGCTCTGTTATATACTACGTGGGTGGCTGTGTTATATACTGCGTGGGCTGTGCTATATACTGCGTGGGCTGTGTTATATACTGCATGGGCTGTGTTATATACTGCGTGGGCTGTGTTATATACTGCGTGGGCTGTGTTATATACTGCGTGGGCTGTGTTATATACTACGTGGGCTGTGCTATATACTACGTGGGCTGTGTCATACACTGCATGGGCTGTGCTATATACTGCATGGGCTGTGCTATATAGTGCGTGGGCTGTGCTATATACTACGTGGGCTGTGCTATATACTATGTGGGCTGTTATATACTACGTGGTCTATGTGGCTGTGCTATATGCTACGTGGGCTGTGCTATATGCTACGTGGGCTGTGCTATATGCTACGTGGGCTGTTATATACTACGTGGTCTGTGCTATATGCTACGTGGTTGTGCTATATGCTACGTGGGCTGTGCAATATACTACGTGGGCTGTGTTATATGCTACGTGGGCTGTGTAATATTTCTCTGCTGTATCTGTGCATCATGAATCGTGGTATGTGTTAAAGAGGGGGGCCCACTGAGACTCTTTCGCCCGGGGCCCTCAAAAACCTGGAGCCGGCCCTGTTTCTAATGATACCCGTGGTCTGCTGGGGCAAGTGACAGAGTCAGCAACTTTGTGCTCCGTCACAACTCTTAACAGTATGGGTGTCTTGAGAACACCAATTCTGTTAACAACGTAGCAGACAACACAGCCCATAACCAAACAGGCCCTTCTGGCATTTGCCAGAATTGCCAGATGGCCAGTCTGGCCCTGGCTGTGAGCACAACCCCCATCTGTGGAAGTCAGGCACTCAGACCATCCTCATGGAGTCAGTTTCTAACCGTTTTGCAAACACATGCACATTTGTGGCTTGCTGGAGGTCATTTTGCAGGGCTCTGGCAATGCTCCTCCAGTTCCTCCTTGCACAAAGGCTGAGGTAGCGGTCCTGCTGCTGGGTTGTTGCCTCCTGAACTAAAGCATCCGCCAACTCCTGGACCGTCTGTGGTGCAAAGTGACGTTGGTGGATGGTGCGAGACACGATGTCCAAGATGTGTTCAATTAGATTCGGGTCTGGGGAACGGGCGGGTCAGTCCATAGCTTTAATGCCTTCATCTTGCAGGAACTGCTGACATACTCCAGCCACATAAGGTCTGGCATTGTCCTGCATTAGGAGGAAGCCAGGGCCAACTGCACCAGCATATGGTCTCACAAGGGGTCTGATGATCTCATCTCGGTACTTAATGGCAGTCAGGCTACCTCTGGTGTGCACATGGAGGGCTGTGCAGCCCTCCAAAGAAATGCCACCCCACACCATTACTGACCCATTGCCAAACCGGTCATGCTGAAGGATGTTGAAGGCAGCAGATCGCTCTCCATGACGTCTCCAGACTCTGTCACATGTGCTCAGTGTGAACCTGCTTTCATCTGTGAAGAGCACAGGGAGCCAGTGGCGAATTTGCCAATCCTGGTGTTCTGTGGCAAATGCCTAGCGTCCGGCACGGTGTTGGGCTATGAGCACAACCCCCATCTGTGGACATCGGGCACTCAGACCATCCTCATGGAGTCGGTTTCTAACCATTTGTGCAGACACATGCACATTTGTAGCCTGCTGGAGGTCATTTTGCAGGGCTCATCCTGTTCCTCCTTGCACAAAGGTTGAGGTAGCAATCCTGCTGCTGGGTTGTTGCCCTTCTATGGCCCCCTCCATGTCTCCTGGTGTACTAGCCTGTCTCCTGGTAGCACCTCCAGCCTCTTGACACTATGCTGACAGACACAGCAAACCTTCTTGCCACAGCTCGCATTGATGTGCCATCCTGGATGAGCTGCACTACCTGAGCCACTTGTGTGGGTTGTAGAGTCCGTCTCACGCTACCACGAGTGTGAAAGCACAACCAACATTCAAAAGTGACCAAAACATCAGCCAGAAAGCATTGGTACTGAGATGTGGTCTGTGGTCCTCACCTGCAGAACCACTCCTTTATTGAGGGTGTCTTGATAATTGCCGATAATTTCCATCTGTTGTCTATTCCATTTGCACAACAGCATGTGAAATTGATTGTCAAACAGTGTTGCATCCTAAGTGGACAGTTTGATTTCACAGAAGTTTGATTTACTTGGAGTTATATTCTGTTTGAGTGTTCCCTTTAGTTTTTGAGCAGTGTATTATTGTCACTGTTATAGCATCTGTTTGTTTTGATGGATTGTGTCTGGCACGGAGATACCTGAATTTACTTTGCAGTGCAATCCGTTATAATTTTCCTTCATCTGATTGACCAGTAACAGATTGTGATTAAAATCCAATAATTGCGTTTATTCCTATTGCAACATTTGATTCATCTTGGTGACTGATATTATACTCATATAAGATATATTGTTGGTTTTTAACATGGTTGTTATATGTATTTTCTTTATGTGGGTCTGTTTAATAATCATATATTAAATGTTAAGTTTTAGGTCCCATTTCTTGCTGGCATTTGTTGTATAAATTCTTGTGGGATTATTGGAATCCCTTATTGGGATATTCCATTGCTGTCTCTTAGGCTAGTTTCACATTTGCGGTAGAATCCGCAGCGTTTAATCCGCAACCTGAAACGCACAATAAACCGCATGCAAACGCGTGCAAACACAGCATTTTTTAGACACGTAAATAGTGTTGAGCATTCCGATACTGCAAGTATCGGGTATCGGCCGATACTTGCTGTATCGGAATTTCCGATACCGAGATCCGATACTTTTGTGGTATCGGGTATCGGGTATCGCAACAACATTAATGTAATAATGTGTAAAAAAGAGAATTAAAATAAAAAATATCGCTATACTCACCTGTCCGACGCAGCCGGGACCTCAGCGAGGGAACCGGCAGCGTTGTTTGTTTAAATTTCGCGCTTTTACTTGGTTACGTGAAGTCCCGGCTTGTGATTGGTCAGGGCGGCCATGTTGCCGGGACGCGGACCAATCACAGCAAGCCGTGACGAAATTACGTCACGGCTTGCTGTGATTGGTCCGCGTCCCGGCAACATGGCCGCCATTAACCAATCACAAGCCGTGACGTCACGGGAGGCTGGACATGCGCGTATTTTGAAAAGCGCGCGTGTCCAGCCTCCAGTGACGTCCCGGCAACATGGCCGCCATTAACCAATCACAAGCCGGGACGTCACGGGAGGCTGGACATGCGCGTATTTTGAAAAGCGCGCGTGTCCAGCCTCCAGTGACGTCCCGGCAACATGGCCGCCATTAACCAATCACAAGCCGGGACGTCACGGGAGGCTGGACATGCGCGTATTTTGAAAAGCGCGCGTGTCCAGCCTCCAGTGACGTCCCGGCAACATGGCCGCCATTAACCAATCACAAGCCGGGACGTCACTGGAGGCTGGACACGCGCGCTTTTTAAAATACGCGCGTGTCCAGCCTCCCGTGACGTCACGGCTTGTGATTGGTTAATGGCGGCCATGTTGCCGGGACGCGGACCAATCACAGCAAGCCGTGACGTAATTTCGTCACGGCTTGCTGTGATTGGTCCGTGTCCCGGCAACATGGCGCCGTGACCAATCATAAGCCGGGACGTCACTGGAGGCTGGACACGCGCGCTTTTCAAAATACGCGCATGTCCAGCCTCCCGTGACGTCACGGCTTGTGATTGGTTAATGGCGGCCATGTTGCCGGGACGCGGACCAATCACAGCAAGCCGTGACGTAATTTCGTCACGGCTTGCTGTGATTGGTCCGCGTCCCGGCAACATGGCCGCCCTGACCAATCACAAGCCGGGACCTCACGTAACCAAGTAAAAGCGCGAATTTTAAACAAACAACGCTGCCGGTTCCCTCGCTGAGGTCCCGGCTGCGTCGGACAGGTGAGTATAGCAATATTTTTTATTTTAATTCTTTCTTTTACACATTAATATGGTTCCCAGGGCCTGAAGGAGAGTTTCCTCTCCTTCAGACCCTGGGAACCATCAGGAATACCGTCCGATACCTGAGTCCCATTGACTTGTATTGGTATCGGGTATCGGTATCGGATTGGATCCGATACTTTGCCGGTATCGGCCGATACTTTCCGATACCGATACTTTCAAGTATCGGACGGTATCGCTCAACACTACACGTAAACTAAAGCATGCGGTTAAAAAAACACTGCTTTTTCATGCGTTTTGCATGCGTTTGCGTTTTCTGTGCGCATGGTGGAAAATTTAACAGGAGAAAAATCTAGATAAACAGAGACCGCCAATGGGACTACAGAGGGCGTATATTATGGGACAGCTATATATAGACCCTTGGACTGCTGAAATCTACAGATTTTCCTACTGTATTCTGTTTCATGATGGATCTTCGCATGGAGAGCTTTTATTTCAACCTGGATTTAAGTATCAAGCTGTTTCTTGCCTGTGCGTTTGCTTGGGAGCAACAAAGAAATAGAGAATGACAGAGAAGGACATGGCGTCTGCGTTTTTGGAAACACCCCATTATTGAACTCCGGGAGAGCCGTGGAGCCTACCACATGCTATATGGTGAGCTTAACGCCAACCGGGTCAAATTCCCAGAATATACCCGGATGTCGCAAGAGTCTATTCGGGATTTGCTTGGTCGTGTCCAAGGAGCCATCCGGAGACAGGACACCCAGCTCCATAGAGCGATTCCTGCAGAGGAACGTCTCCTGGTCACATTAAGATACGCAATAATTCTAAACAAATGGCAGTCATAATTATTGTTGGTCTGCCATGTATAATTTGTATTTTCCTTTATGTCTTTAGGTAAACACCACCATAAATAGAATTGTTTGTAAAAAAAAATAATTTTATTTTATTTCAGATTTCTGCTTGGAATTTCCACCTTGTCTGGAATAGTTGCGGACTCCTGCCGGGCTTTGTGGAACGTTCTCCGGGATGAATTTATATCCCTACCCACCGCGGACATGTGGATGGAAATTGCCCAAAAATTCTGGAGTGTTTGTGATTTCCCCAACTTTTGGGAGTGGTGGATGGAAAGCACATATGCATTATCAAACCTGCCAGAACAGGATCGGAGTACTTCAACTACAAAAAATATTTTTCTGTACTGCTCATGGCAATAGCAGATGCGGACTGTCGCTTCATCACCGTGGACATTGGAGCTTTTGGCCATGGCAATGACTCACAGACTTTCAAGAACTCGGATATGGGCCAACGTGTGTATGGCAAAAATTTTAATTTTCCCCTGCCACGACCTCTCCCCAACACTCAAGACCCACCGACGCCATTTGTTATGGTTGGGGATGAGGCTTTTCAGATGTGTGAAAACCTACTGAAGCCATATTCCAGTCGGGACTTGAACCACACTAAAAGGATTTATAACTACAGACTGACCAGGGCCCGAAGAACAGTGGAGTGTACCCTTGGGATTCTTGTCTCAAAATGGCGCATTCTTGCGACAGCCATTAATCTAAAAATGGAGACAGTCGATGAGGTGGTCAAAGCCTGTGTGGTTCTCCACAATTACATAATGGCTAAGGAGTGACCCAACATTGAACTGGATGAACCAGTTGCAAACCCATTGCCAGATTACCAGCATCACCCGCTACGGTCAACTGTTGAAGTTGGCTACATGCGGAACCAATTTGCAGCCTATTTTGATTCTGATATTGGACGTGTGGCATGGCAAGATAATATTGTGTAAAATGTGCTGTTAGGTTTGGGTCTGTACCACTTATGTTTTAAATGTTACTAATATTTGTTGTTAATAAACTACATGTTTTGGTATCTGTACTGAGTCTCCTATGTAATTCCTCTAAAAACCACTTATGATGTTAGTGGTATGGTAGTTGATGTCATTACGTCCTGAATCTCTTCTGCATTTTATCTATTGAACGCAGACTGAGGAGAAGATGGAGCTATAATACAAAGCAGATCTATACTCACCAGGTCAGGTGTCAGAAATAATGAATTCATGATGCGCAAAACCCAGCCTCATGAATTCATTATTTCTGACACCTGTCCAGGTGAGTATAGATATGCCTTGTATGACCTCCATCGTCTCTTCAGTTTGTGTGAAACAGATTACGTAGACTGATTCTCTACTTACCAGGTCAGGTGTCATCAATAATGAGTTTTTTGACACATGACCTATTGAGTACAGTTCTGCTTTGTATTACCGCCATTGTCTCTTCAGTCTGCGACACAGATTAAACAGACTGAATGGATTATGGAGAAAATACAAGTAATATTATTTTTTGACAACTCATAGCTCCATACCTAACACACAAAGCTGCAGTGTTGTACTTAATAACTACCGGAGCTATGAGGTGGCAAAAAAAACTACCGTATTTTCCGGCGTATAAGACGACTTTTTAACCCCCGAAAATCTTCTTAAAAGTCGGGGGTCGTCTTATACGCCGGGAATCGTCTTGTACGCCGGTGTATATGGTGGGTGGGGAGGGGGAGTGATCCTGATGACGAGGGGGCGTCTCACAGGAAAGTGAGTAATCCCCATTACCTTATCCTAGCGGTGCAGCGTGGGGGTGTCAGTGCTGGGAGCGGCGGCGGCTGCTGTGTTCTGGTGCGGCGGCTCCTCTTCTGTGTGGGGCCTCTGTGCTGTGAGGTGGCGGCGGCAGCGGCGTATCTTTATCCAGTTGGGGCTCCTCCGGCATCTCCTTAGCCCTGGAGGCCCCGCCGCAACTCCATCGGTGCAATGTGGTGGCCTCCGGGAAAATGGCCGCTGCTCAGATTCAGATCTCGTGTCCCGAGATTTCGGGACGAGATCTGAATCTGAGCAGCGGCCATTTTCCCGGAGGCCACCGCATCGCACCTATTGAGCTGCCTCCGGGAAAATGGCCGCTGCATTGCACCGATGGAGTTGCGGCGGGGCCTCCAGGGCTAAGGAGATGCCGGAGGAGCCCCAACTGGATAAAGATATGCCGCCGCCACCGCCACCTCACAGCACAGAGGCCCCACACAGAAGAGGAGCCGCCGCACCAGAGCACAGCAGCCGCCGCACCAGAGCACAGCAGCCGCCGCCGCCGCCGCTCCCAGCACTGAGACCCCCACGCTGCACCGCTACGATAAGGTAATGGGGGATACTCACTTTCCTGTGAGACGCCCCCTCGTCATCAGGATCACTCCCCCCCCCCCAAAAGGCACATATTCACCGGCCCTATAAGACGACATAGGGTGTATAAGAAGACCCCCGACTTTTAAGAAGATTTTATATTTTAACTGGTAAAGTTGGGGGGTCGTCTTATACGCCCAGTCGTCTTATACGCCGGAAAATACGGTAAGTGTACGGCGCAGTGTGTTTATTCGGCGCACGGTGTGTGTTGCCGGCGGCGAAATACACAAATAACCAAACAATATTGGGGGCAAAAAACATTAACATTTATTTTAAAAAAAACCACACAAATTAACTGCACCTGCTTGGGGTAGAGCGACGGAACTGGGGGGTGTGTAGCTGTGAGGCCTGGCTAACTGTGGACAACGCAGGGGTGGCAGGAGAAGGGGCAATTAAAGTACTGGGGTCTGGGAGTTCGGGGATGGGGCTTGACACATGAGAGGGCAGAGACACACTGGAAGGGTGAGACAAACCTGTCATTACAGACACATTGGGAGGTGAGGGGGGAGGGACAGCGATAGTCCGCTGTTTCTTTTTCCCTTTTTGGGATCGGCTCTGCAGTCTGGGGAGCCTCAGTGGGCTCATTTCTTGCGGCCTGGTCATGGTGGCCGACCTGTCAGGGTCCGTGTGCCACTGCTGCTGCATGGTTGTGGTGGTGGGGAAGGCCATACCAGGGTCCTGCTGCTGCATGGTGGTGGGGAAGGCCATGCCAGCGTCCTGCTGCGGCACGGTGGTGGGGAAGACCATGCCAGGGTCTTGCTGCTGCATGGTGGTGGGAAAGGCCATGCCAGGGTCCTGCTGCTGCATCGTGGTGGTAGAGCGGAAGGCCATGCCAAGGTTCTGCTGCTGCATCGTGGTGGTAGAGCGGAAGGCCATGCCTGGGTCCTGCTGCTGCTGCATCGTGGTGGTAGAGCGGAAGGCCATGCCTGGGTCCTGCTGCTGCTGCTGCATCGTGGTGGCAGTGGAGGAGGTCCAAGCAGGAGCAGCAGTTGTCATGGTGGTGGCGGTGGGATGTCCAACAGCACTCAGCATGGTGGCGGTGCTGTAGTGGTGTCCGGCAGTGCTTGGAATGGTTGTGGCCATGCAGTGGTATGCAGCAGAGCTCGGCATTGAGGTCAAGCGTGACAGTGTTGGCACAGGTGGAAATGCCACCACTGTCTGCTGAAAATACCGACTCTGCTGCATAGCCTGCACGTAAGCAGCGTTGCAGGCCTGCATGACACCAAGCTGGAGATCAGGAGTAAGGTGATCCGACATGCCCTTCTCTATTTGATTCAAAAAAATTATGTGCGCTGGCCTCTGGAGGTCGACTTTCCCTTGGCAAAGGCTTTTGGTCACCCATCGCCTTGAGTCCATCATGAAAGACCGAGCTCAAGTGCAAAAACTCGGGCATGAGTGACCTGTCCGAGGCCCTCTGATGCTGCCGGGAAGAGCCCAAAAAAAAGGAGGCAGAGGACTGGGACAGGGGAACACCTGATGGACCAGCTTCCTGGTCTCCAGTCTGTGTTGCAGGCCCACTTGCTGCAGCGCTGCTGGATGGCTGGGACGGGTCCATCATGAAAGACCGAGCTCAAGTGCAAAAACTCGGGCATGAGTGACCTGTCCGAGGCCCTCTGATGCTGCCGGGAAGAGCCCAAAAAAAGGAGGCAGAGGACTGGGACAGGGGAACACCTGATGGACCAGCTTCCTGGTCTCCAGTCTGTGTTGCAGGCCCACTTGCTGCAGCGCTGCTGCATGGCTGGGACGGGTCCGTGGCTGTTTGATGAAGGACCGCTCCAGAACCAGGGTCAAGAGTGCTGCTCCATGTGCTGTGGAAAAAAAACCATTAGTACCAAACATTTACAATAGTAAAGCGCAAACTCCTGTGGAATAGAAAAATACAGATTAGGCAATACAACACAACCCATTCCACCACAAAAAATACTTACGTTCTCTGGGCAAGGACCGGTCTCAAAAAGGCAAGGATGCGGTGATATTTGTATTTGCGGATCCTTGCTTCAGAACCACTAGGAGCCCGGCTCTCTTGATGAAGGTCCTCGTTGAAGCGATCCTTCATCGAACGCCAATGTGTTTTGACTTTGAGCACTGTTGAAAAATATAAAGAATGATTAGACAATGCACTTTTGACCATGATCATACAACTGTGTGTGAGGAGAGAAACTCCTGAGAGTTTCTCTCATCACACACAGTTGTGTGATCATGGCCAAGGTCACTGCTGCAGCACACCGCATTGCAATACTTACAAAATGCATTTCGGACCCGAGTCGGGGCATTGTCCCAGCCATCCCACATCACTTTGGCCACCTCATTCCATAGCCGCCGGATCGTCACGTTGTCCGAGTGCTGCGGAACCCGGGTGTCCCACAATGGGACTCGCTCATGGACCAGGGAGATTAGGATGTCATTGTCTATGAGGTCCTCATCCCGTTCTGAAACCTAAAAAATAAATAAAGACATTAATGTTGGAGACATTAACATAAGGAAAAGAAAGAAAACAACAGAGACAGAAAACTGGCATGAATATTCAAAGTTAAGAAATAAAAAGGAATCAAGAAGAAAGAGGTAAGTAAAGAAATGAACAGTGAATAGTAAAGTCAGGATACAATAAACCATCAGCCAGGTATACATACACGCTGCTGCCTTGCCACCCGACCGTCTCCACGCTGCTCCTGCTCAGCCTCTGCCACAGTGGAAGAACTACTCTAAAAAAAGGAAAAAAAAAATTGTCACATGTGTAGATGTGACAGAGAATACTTACCAATCTGAAGAGGTGAGTACTCACTTCACTGTCATTTCCACCTTGTGCAGGCCCAAGCCGTTGCTCCTCAGAAGAAGATGACATTCTGATACAAGCAGCAAGAAAAAAAAGACAGAAATTAGGACATATAGAGACTAGTGTTGAGCGATACCGTCCGATACTTGAAAGTATCGGTATCGGAAAGTATCGGCCGATACCGGCAAAGTATCGGATCCAATCCGATACCGATACCCGATACCAATACAAGTCAATGGGACTCAAGTATCGGACGGTATCCCTGATGGTTCCCAGGGTCTGAAGGAGAGGAAACTCTCCTTCAGGCCCTGGGAACCATATAAATGTGTAAAAGAAAGAATTAAAATAAAAAATATCGCTATACTCACCTGTCCGACGCAGCCGGGACTTCAGCGAGGGAACCGGCAGCGTTGTTTGTTTAAAAATCGCGCTATTACTTGGTTACGTGAATTCCCGGCTTGTGATTGGTCAGGTCGGCCATGTTGCCGGGACGCGGACCAATCACAGCAAGCCGTGACGAAATTACGTCACGGCTTGCTGTGATTGGTCCGCGTCCCGGCAATATGGCCGCCCTGACCAATCACAAGCCGGGACGTCACGGGAGGCTGGACACGCGCTCATTTTAAAATGGGCGCGTGTCCAGCCTCCCGTGACGTCACGGCTTGTGATTGGTTGCGCCGCGATCAACCAATCACAAGCCGGGAGGCTGGACGCGCTCATTTTGAAATGGGCGCGTGTCCAGCCTCCCGTGACGTCACGGCTTGTGATTGGTTGCGCCGCGATCAACCAATCACAAGCCGGGAGGCTGGACGCGCTCATTTTGAAATGGGCGCGTGTCCAGCCTCCCGGCTTGTGATTGGTTGACCGCGACGCAACCAATCACAAGCCGTGACGTCACGGGAGGCTGGACACGCGCCCTTTTTAAAATGAGCGCGTTTCCAGCCTCCCGTGACGTCACGGCTTGTGATTGGTTAATGGCGGCCATGTTGCCGGGACGCGGACCAATCACAGCAAGCCGTGACGTATTTTCGTCACGGCTTGCTGTGATTGGTCCGCGGCCCGGCAACATGGCCGCCCTGACCAATCACAAGCCGGGACTTCGCGTAACCATGTAAAAGCGGGAATTTTAAACAAACAACGCTGCCGGTTCCTGCGCTGAGGTCCCGGCTGCGTCGGACAGGTGAGTATAGCGATATTTTTTATTTTAATTCTCTATTTTACACATTTTAACATTAATGTTGTTCCGATACCCGATACCCGATACCACAAGAGTATCGGAATCCCGGTATCGGAATTCCGATACAGCAAGTATCGGCCGATACCCGATACTTGCAGCATCGGAATGCTCAACACTAATAGAGACAGAAAATAGAAAATAAAGACATTGGCTTTGATACTCACATTGTTGAGAGTGTGGTTTCCTCCAAGGTGCTTTCCTGTGTCTGCTCTTTTTCCCAGTCTGCTGAGTAGTGACCTGCCAATGCCCACTCCCTCCTTTTATCAGTTTGTATGTGGGGAGTGGCTAATCAGTGTCTAGACATGTTTTCCTGTGGTAAAACGCATGCGTTCACAAACGCAAGCAAACGCATTTGCTTGATGAACGCATGCATTCACATAGACCGTAATGCGTTTTTTTGCCGCATTCCTTCCGCTAACTGCATACGTTTTGAGGCGGCAAATTGACGCCTCTGAAATTACTACATGTAGCGTTTACCGCACCAAGCCGCAGACAACAAAATGACGCATGCGTCGTAACGCGGCAAAACGCAACCAATCGCAGGCAACTGGGTCTCTAATGTTAAAGATAGGAATACACGACGAATGCGGAAAATTGCGGTTCAAACGCTGCGGACACGACCGCAAATGTGAAACCAGCCTTAAACAATTCAGGGTGCCATCTAGATGTAGCAGAGCTAGACGCATTGCGGGACAATTTGATTATTACCTTCACGTCGGAGACAGTTGTGGATGATGTTATTTTATTTTTTTTTTACAGGGGACATGGACTTCAATGGATTAGGCATAAAGGAGAGTATAAATGTTCTTGGTTAATTTTAATTCAATAAAGGAGTCAGTATCATTTTTTCAAATAAAGTATTTTCTTCTGGGTGTTATTTTTTTGACAATTTGACTATGAGGTTAGTAATGGGGGCATCTTAGAGACGCCTCTCCATTACTAACCCCTGGACTTGATGTCAGATGGCAATACAGGACAGCAGGATGGCTCAGTGGTTAGCACTGCAGCCTTACAGCTCTGGGGTCCTGGGTTCAAGTCCCACCAAGGACATCATCTACAAGAAGTTTGTAGGTTCTCCCCGTGTTTGCGTGGGTTTCCTCCGGGTTCTCGTTTCCTCTCACATTCCAATAGGGATTCTAGATTGTGAGCCCCAATGGGGACAGTGCTGATAATGTTTGTAAAGCGCTGTGTAATTAATGGCGCTATATACGAGTAAAATAGATAAAATAAATACAAAGCTGACATTAACCCCAATACTATTATCCCACTTGCCACACTGGAGCAAGTGGAAAGAGTGAGGTTAAGCGCCATTTCTGGGGCAGCTGAAAGCTGATGTTTTTAGTCTGGGACAGGGTCAATATCCATGGCCCCTTCCTAGCCTATTAATAGTCTGTCTGCCTAGCCTTTGCTGGTTATTAATTATAGAAGTACCCTACGTCATTTTTGGTACTCTACGTGACCCCCATTTTAATAACCAGTAAAAGTTAAATATACAGCTGTGAGCTGATATTAACAGCCTGGGAAGCTCCATGTGTATAACCCCCTTTCCAGGCTATAAACATCAGTCTCCAGCTGTCCGCTTTCCCTCTGCTGGTTAATAAAATTTGAGGGCATCCCACACCATTTTATTCAGAAAATAATTTATTTAGTAATAAAATACATGTACAGTAAGAAACACAGGCAAAGTGCTGATTATACAACTCATTCACATATTCATAGCTATCTGTTTCTATCTATTTCGAAATATATAGAGAAAAATATGGAACAGCACCAAATAGTTACCTCAATTAATGTGCAGAGCTTTTCCAACCAATAATGCAATGGTTCCTTATAATGAAATAAAAAAAAGAAAACCAGCACAAAAATTAGAAAAGAGTGGACTTTATTGCCCAATGGTGTGGCGATGTTTCGGATGTGGTATCCTTTCTCAAGCCTTGAGAAAGGATACCACATCCTAAACATGGCCACGCCATTGGGCAATAAAGTCCACTTTTGTCAATTTTTTGTGCTGTTTTTCTTTTTTATTTTATTATCTCGAAATATATATAAATCCCACATCCTAGATATCACTGAATGAAATATTCCAGTTGTAAATCTTTATTCATTACATAGTGGAATGTGTTGAGAACAGTAAAACCTAAAAATTATCAACGTAAATCACAACTAATATCCCACGGAGGTCTGGAGTTGGAATGATACTCAAAATTAAAGTGGAAAATGAAGTTACAAGCTGATCCAACTTCAGTGGAAATGCCTCAAGACAAGGAAATGATGCTCAGTACTGTGTGTGGCCACCACATGCCTGTATGACCTCCCTACAATGCCTGGGCATGCTCATGATGAAGCAGCGGATGGTTTCCTGAGGGATCAATGCCCAGACCTGAACTAAAGCATCCGCCAACTCCTGGACAGTCTGTGGTGCAACGTGACGTTGGTGGATGGTGCGAAACACGATGTTCCAGATGTGTTCAATCGGATTCAGGTCTGGGGAATGGGCGGGCCAGTCCATAGCTTCAACGCCCTCATCTTGCTGGAACTGCTGACACACTCCAGCCACATGAGGTCTGGCACTGTCCTGCATTACGGGGAACCCAGGGCCAACCGCACCAGCATATGGTTTCACAAGGGGTCTGATGATCTCATCTCGGTACTTAATGGCAGTCAGGCTACCTCTGGTGAGCACATGTAAGGCTGTGAAGTGCTCCAAAGAAATGCCACCCCACACCATTACTGACCCATTGCCAAACCGGTCATGTTGAAGGATGTTGAAGGCAGCAGATCGCTCTCCATGGCGTCTCCAGACTCTGTCACATGTGCTCAGTGTGAACCTGCTTTCATCTGTGAAGAGCACAGGGAGCCAGTGGCGAATTTGCCAATCCTGGTGTTCTGTGGCAAATGCCAAGCATCCTGCATGGTGTTGGGCTATGAGCACAACCCCCATCTGTGGACGTCGGGCACTCAGACCATCCTCATGGAGTCGGTTTCTAACCGTTTGTGCAGACACATGCACATTTGTGGCCTGCTGGAGGTAATTTTGCAGGGCTCTGGCAGTGCTCCTCCTGTTCCTCCTTGCACAAAGGCTGAGGTAGCGATCCTGCTGCTGGGTTGTTGCCCTTCTACGGCCCCCTCCACATCTCCTGGTGTATTCAGAAAAAGGAGGAGGGGGAAGGGTTGAAGCTTGACACGCCGAGACATACATTTGAGAGCCATTGCAAGTAAATGTAACTGGTGGGTGCCGTACCTGCCGGTGATTTTCAGCTGAAGTAGAAGAAAGGAGAAATGGGAATATCCAGCACGTCCATCCAGTGTAAGTAAAATAACCGAAATTTATTAGAACATTTTAAAAAACAATTTTAAAAAAAGAGGGAAGAACCCTCTTTGCTTGACGCGTTTCTGGCGCACCACAGCGCCCTTAGTCATAGGAACTGATTCCTATGGATGGACGTGCTGGATATTCCCATTTCTCCTTTCATCTCCTGGTGTACTGGCCTGTCTCCTGGTAGTGCCTCCAGCCTTTGGACAATACGCGGACAGACACAGCAAACCTTCTTACCACAGCTCACACATTGATGTGCCATCCTGGATGAGCTGCACTACCTGAGCCACTTGTGTGGGTTGTAGAGTCCGTCTCTTGCTACTACGAGTGTGAAAGCACAACCAACATTCAAAAGTGACCAAAACATCAGCCAGAAAGCATTGGTACTGAGATGTGGTCTGTGGTCCTCACCTGCAGAACCACTCCTTTATTGAGGGTGTCTTGATAATTGCCGATAATTTCCATCTGTTGTCTATTCCATTTGCACAACAGCATGTGAAATTGATTGTTAAACAGTTGCTTCCTAAGTGGACAGTCTGATTTCACAGAAGTTTGATTTACTTGGAGTTATATTCTGTTGTTTAAGTGTTCCCTTTATTTTTTTGAGCAGTGTATACTGTATATACACAGGGGTTGGACAAAATAATGCAAACACCTAACGTTTTGGCATCATAATCTTCAAACATGTGATAAACATGCAAACCGTGACATATGGTAATGTTTTGTAGTTGATTATTTGTGTTATGTGATATGTGTATGTAATTTAACTTTGTTTTGCATAATTGTAAGAACATTGATGAGAACCTGATACCAATGGCAGACCTCTCGGATTTTCAAAGAGGCCAAATTGTTGGTGCTCGTATGGCAGGCGCTAGTGTAACAGAAAGTGCCCGAATGCTTGGCGTGTCAAGAGGTACTGTCTCCAAAGTAATGACTAAGTTTGAAAGAGAAGGAAAAACGTCCGCAGCAAAGCACAGGTCCAGCCGAAAGTCAAAGTTGACTGAGAGAGACCATCGGACTCTAAAGCAAATTGTGAGAGAGGGTCGCAAGACCACGGCTCCGAAAATCACTGCTGAGCTCAATGAACACCTACAGAACCCAGTTTCCACGAAAACTGTTCGTCGGGAGCTGCACAAATCTGGATTCCATGGAATAGATGCAATTAGAAAACCGCTGCTCTCAATGACAAATGTTTCCAAGCATTTAGAGTGGTGTAGAAACCTCCAGAATTGGTCCTCGAGCAGTGGAAACGTGATATTCTCAGGCGAATCATCGTTTACCCTATTTCCGACCTCCGGCCGAGTGTACGTTTGGAGACAGCTGAAAGAAGCATTCCATCCAGACTGCCTTCTCCCAACCATAAAACATGGCGGAGGTTCTGTGATGATCTGTGGTGCTATTTCGTGGAGATCCGCTGGGCCAATGATATCCCTTCATGGAAGAATTAACAGACGAGATTATTTAGGCATTTTGGGTGACCAAGTGCATCTAATGGTTGAAGCACTGTTCCCGGAGGGGAACGCCATCTTTCAGGATGATAAAGCACCAATTCATACAGCTAGAATCATTAAAACATGGCACGAGGAAGATTCTAATGAAGTTGAGCATCTCATCTGGCCCCCACAATCCCCAGACCTCAACATTATTGACCATTTATGGTCGATTTTAGAGATTCAAGTTAGACGTCGATTTCCGCCGCCATCGTCGCTCAAAGAACTGGAGGGTGTTTTAACTGCAGAATAGGCTAAAATTCCTTTGGAAACAATTCACACCTTGTATGAATCCATACTTCGGAGAATTGAGGCTGTAATCGCCACAAAAGGTGGACCTACACCATATTAAACTAACTTTTGTTGATGTTTCCAGGTGTTTCCATTATTTTGTCCAACCCCTGTATATGGGGAAGAATATTTCTTTGGAAAACTATGTTTAAATGACAGAGAATTACTCTATGTAAAATCTCATGTTAAAATCGCATTGCAATTATTTAATAATATGCCCAGCCTGACCCCCTATGCACCTTGTCTAGCCTGGCCCCCTATGCACCTTGTACAGCCTGGCCTCCATATGTGCAGCCTGGCCCCTATATATGCATCCTGACCCCTATATATCCCTTGTCCTGGCCCCCATATATCCATCATGGCCACCATATGTCCCTTGTCCTGGCCCTCATATATCCATCATGGCCGCCATACGTCCCTTGTCCTGGCCCTCATATATCCATCATGGCCGCCATATGTCCCTTGTCCTGGCCCTCATATATCCATCATGGCCCCCATATGTCCCTTGTCCTAGCCCTCATATATCCATCATGGTCACCATACGTCCCTTGTCCTGGCCCTCATATATCCATCATGGCCACCATACATCCCTTGTCCTGGCCCTCATATATCCATCATGGCCACCATACGTTCCTTGTCCTGGCCCTCATATATCCATCATGGCCCCCATACGTCCCTTGTCCTGGCCCTCATATATCCATCATGGCCACCATACATCCCTTGTCATGGCCTTCATATATCCATCATGGCCCCCATATGTCCCTTGTCCTGGCCCTCATATATCCATCATGGCCCCCATATGTCCCTTGTCCTGGCCCTCATATATCCATCATGTGCCCCATATGTCCCTTGTCCTGGCCCCTGCACCATGCCGCATCCACAGAAGGGGGGAAGAAAAAAAAAAAAGATTCCTCTTACCTGCCTGTGCTCCCAGCGCCGTGCAGCATCCTCCTCTACAGAATGGTTGCTGACCTAGCAGAGGCCAGGTAGCCAACATGAGTGCACCTGTCGCATGACACTGACGTCATACGTTGCAATGTCAGACGTACAATCATCAGCATGCATCGGGATGTGCGACCTGGCGGTTCAGGTAATGAACACTGTGTACACGCACCCCTGCACATATGCTGCCTGCGCTTTTAAATGGCCCATCACCATCTGTACTGAGATCTTATATGTTCTAGCACTATATGGTCACATGACAGTAGTAATCTAGATTGTGAGCCCCAATGGGGACAGTGATAATGTCTGTAAAGCGCTGTGGAATTAATGGCGCTATACGAGTACAATAAATAATTTCAGTGTTGGCCTTTGTGTAGCGAGTACTTTTCAGTAATTACCATCTGCTGAGATTCCCCTCTCCCCACAGTTAGGGGGCGCCACCGCATAGCTCCCAACCGTCCCTCATACTGCGGGACTGTCCCGATTCTGAGGCTGTGCCCCGCAGTCCCGCACGGGACTCTGCTTCTCTCGCACACAGCAGAAGCAGCCGACACGCCCCCTTGTATTAGGCAGGGATAGGATGGAAGCAGCGAACAATAAACTCCAGGCAGTGACCGTGCAGAGGCTGAGCACAGCTACTCTCGCAGCCAGGTCTGATCAGCCGCCATCAGAGACACTTTGGGAAGAGATCTCCACTCCAGTCTCCCTCTCTCCGCTTCCTCCCTGATTTATTTCCTCGATGGTAGAGAACGGAGGGAGGATGAGGAGGGTAAGTTACAAGGGACAGACCCCCAGAGGACCACATACCCCCCAGAGTATCACAGACCCCCAGAGCATCACAGACCCCCCCAGGGCATCACAGACCCCCAGAGGACCACCTACCCCCCAGAGCATCACAGACCCCCAGAGCATCACAGACCCCCTAGCCGCGCAGGGGTCAGGAACCTTGGCCCTCCAGCTGTGGGAGAACTACAATTCCCAGCATGCCTCAACTGCTGCAAGTTGCTAGGGCATGCTGGGAGTTGTAGTTTTATAACAGCTGGAGAGCCGAGGTTCCCCACCCCTGCCGGGCCTAGCGCATCACAGACCCCCAGGGCATCACAGACCCCCCCAGGGCATCACAGACCCCCAGAGCATCACAGACCCTCAGAGCATCACAGACCCCCCAGAGCATCACAGACCCCCCAGAGCATCACAGACCCCCCAGAGCATCACAGACCCCCCAGAGCATCACAGACCCCCAGAGCATCACAGACCCCCCAGAGCCTCCCAGACCCCCAGAGCATCACAGACCCCCCCCCCCAGAGCATCACAGACCCCCAGAGCATCACAGACCCCCCAGAGCCTCACAGGCCCCCAGAGCATCACAGACCCCCCAGAGCCTCACAGGCCCCCAGAGCATCACAGACCCCCCAGAGCATCACAGAACCCCAGAGCATCACAGACCCCCAGAGCATCACAGACCCCCAGAAGAGGGACACATCTCCACCAAAAACCTGCAGCAGGTCCGTCTATATACACACTGCAAGCTGCAGCAGGTCCATCTATATACACACTGCAAGCAGCAGCAGGTCCATCTATGTGCACACTGCAAGCTGCAGCAGGTCACTTATACAGTATGGAGCATCATGTGGCCATTATACTGTACGCAGAATCATGTGTGGTCATTATACAGTATGGAGCACTGTGTGGCCATTATACAGTATGGAGCATCATGTGTGGCCATTATACTGTACTCAGCATCATGTGTGGCGATTATACAGTATTGAGCATCATGTGTGGCCATTATACAGTATTGAGCATCATGTGTGGCCATTATACAGTATGGAGCACTATGTGGCCATTATACAGTATTATGCATCATGTGGGGCGATTATACAGTATGAAGTACTTTGTGGCCATTATACAGTATGGAGCACTGTGTAGCCATTATACAGTATTGAGTATCATGTGTGGCCATTATACAGTATGGAGCATCATGTGGCCATTCTACAGTATGGAGCATCATGTGTGGCCATTATACAGTATGGAGCATCATGTGGCCATTACACAGTATGGGGCATCATGTGTGACCATTATACAGTATGGAGCATCATGTGTAGCCATTATACAGTATGGAACACTGTGTGGCCAATATACAGTATGGAGCATCATGTGGAGTCATTATACAATATGAAGCATCATGTGTGGCCATTATACAGTACGGGGCACTGTGTGGCCAATATACAGTATGGAGCATCATGTGTGGCCATTATACAGTATGGAGCATAATGTGGCCATTATACAGTATGGAGGATCATATGGCAATTATACAGTATAGAGCACTGTGTGGCCATTATACAGTATGGAGCACTGTGTGGCCAATATACAGTATGAAGCATCATGTGGAGCCATTATACAGTATGGAGCATCATGTGTGGCCATTATACAGTATGGGGCATCATGTGGAGCCATTATACAGTATGGAGCATCATTTGTGGCCATTATACAGTATGGAGCATAATGTGGCCATTATACAGTATGGAGCATCATGTGTAGCCATTATACAGTATGGAGCATCATGTGGCCATTATACAGTAAGGAGCATTATGTGTGGCCATTATACAGTATGGAGCACTGTGTGGCCATTATACAGTATGGAGCACTGTGTGGCCAATATACAGTATGGAGCATCATGTGGAGCCATTATACAGTATGGAGCATCATGTGTTGCCATTATACAGTATGCAGCATCATGTTGGCCCATTATACTGTATGGAGCATCACGTGGGGCCAGTACACTGTACGCAGCATCATTTGGGGCCATTATACAGTATGGAGCGTCATGTGTGGCCATTATACAGTATGGAGCGTCATGTGTGGCCATTATACAGTATGGAGCGTCATGTGTGGCCATTATACAGTATGGAGCGTCATGTGTGGTCATTTTTTTTTTGTTTATTATTGTTTACGAAACATTGTGATCAGAAGTGCTAAATGGGTGTGGTTGGGGCATGACTAGTTGTGAAATGGGTGTGGTCAGAGGTGTGTCCTAAAATTTGCCGCGGCGCGCTGCACGCGCCGCTGACTTTGTCCCTCTTTCCCTTCCTCGAAAGTTGGGAGGTATGCCACTGTGTTTGTAATCAGTGTTACCTGGTTAGGGGACCAAGCAGATGTTTTGCGCCCCTTGAGCTGAACCCCTAGCTACGCCTCCGCGGTCAGCACTTCTTACATGTGGTGGTTGTCCCTTAACCCTTACTGACATCGGGCGTAATAGTACACCGATGTCGGACTCCCTCCCTTTGATGCGGGCTCCGGCGGTGAGCCCACATCTTTCCTGGGACATGTCAGCTGTTTTGAACAGCTGACATGTGCCCCCAATAGCCGTGGGTGGAATAGCGATCCACCTGCTGCTATTAACTAGTTAAATGCCGCTGTCAAACTCTTGAAAGCAGCATAAATGGCGCTTCCGGCAATCACGCCAGAAATCCGCACACCGGTGACCTGCGTCACATGATCGCGGGTTACCGGTGTGACAGCATAGCAACCCGAGGTCTCCTAGAGACCTGTATGGTTGTCACTGCCGGATTGCTGTGAGGGCCACCCAGTGGTCGGCGCTCATATCAAGTCAGCAATTCTCCTACACAGAGGCGATCAGGCTATGGCAGCTTCTAGTCTCCTATGGAGACTACTGAATCATGGCAAAAGTTAAAAAAAAAAATAATATAAAAAGTTCAAATCACCCCCTTTTCGTCACATTCAAAATTAGCAAAAAAAAAATCAAACCTACACATATTTGGTATCGCTGCGTTCAGAATCGCCTGATCTATCAATAAAAAAAGGATTAAGCCAATCGCTAAACGGCGCAGTGAGAAAAAAGTAAAAACGCCAGAATTACATTGTTTTAGTTGCTGCAACATTCATTAAAATGCAATAACGGGCGATCAAAAAGAACGTATCTGCACCAAAATGATATCAATAAAAACGTCATCTCGGCACGCAAAAAATAAGCCCTCACCCGACCCCAGATCACAAAAAAGGGAGACGCTACGGGTATCGGAAAATGGTGCAATTTTTAAAACAAAGTTTAGAATTTTTTTCATAACCTAGACATGTTTGGTGTCTATGAACTCGTAATGACCTGGAGAATCATAATATCAGGTCAGTTTTAGCATTTAGTTAGCCTAGTAAAAAAGCCAAACAAAAACAAGTGTGGAATTGCACTTTTTTTGCAATTTCACCGCACTTGGAATTTTTTTCCCATTTTCCAGTACACGTTATGGTAAAACCAATGATGTCGTTCAAAAGTACAACTCGTCCCGCAAAAAATAAGCCCTCACATGAACAAATTGATGGAAAAATAAAAAAGTTATGGCTCTGGGAAGAAGGGAAGCAAAAAACGAAAACGCAAAACCAATAAAAGCCTCGGGGGGTTAAGGGTTAATACAAATGCTCCCATATATACATTTCCAGTTATGAGAAATCTGGTGTAGAAGCCATATGCAAATCAGGCTGAAAGTGCACTGGGGCGTGTCATTGTCCAGCCTGATTTGCATATGTCGTTCACACTACATCGCCCATGTCTGCCACATCTGAATTGGGGGGGGGGGGGGCAGCCATACCACTAATTCTGTGTGTAGAGGTGCTGACAAGCTCCCTGCCACACTCCGCTATGTGGGCAACAGAGGAAAATGCGGTGGCCCTACTGTATGCGACACAAGCCGCAGCGTCACAGTCCAGGCACAGAATGAGGAGCAGCCGACAGCCAGGAGCACTGACACGGGCGGGGCCGCGGAGCAAGTCCAGATCAGCTCTAATGATGTGCTGCCCCTTTAAGCTCCAGCTCATGACGTCATACCGCTGGGCACTTTGCTAGTCATGTGACTGATCACGAGTCTATTACCAGCACAACAATAACATCCGCCCTTCTCGTCTGACTAAAAAAAGGGCGGGGACAGATGACTGACGGATGAGTGAGCCAATAACGTGACAGACCCGGGTGACTCTCACTTTACGTGGGCGGCCGCATTGAGGGAAGGCGGAAGTGTCTGTGTATTGTGGGCTGGGACGGTGCAGACAGCTGACCGCTCTGGTTACCATGGGCCGTGCAGCGCGGCGGTGTGCTGGGGCTGAGCGGCACATGCTGCAGTGCGGGGGGGAGCTGTGACGCTCGCTGTGGACAGTGGCTCATGGCCGTTCACTACTGACCGCTGAGCAGTATTAGTCACTGACCGCCTGTGCTCCATCCCCGAAATGCCTTGTACGTGTGGGAACTGGCGGAGATGGATCCGGCCGCTGGTTGTCTTCCTCTATGTCGCCGGACTGGTAGTGGCCATCCCAGTGTGTATATGGGAGATGCAGAAAATGGAGGTAAGTCGTGGGGTACTCGGTGCCGGGTCCTTCGGTTGGAGAGCGGTATCCAAGCAGCGACTCGCACTACACCCGCGCCGACGGGAGGATTCCCTGCTGCATCCAGGCTGCTCTAGTGCTATAGGAACCTATAGAGGCAGGGTATACGTGGTTCCCTGCACCAGTATATTTGTTCTGATGAAGGTCCGGATGTGGGCCGAAAACGTTCAACTTCACCTGCCGTTATGGATGCACATCAATAAAACTCTTTCTGCATATGACAATCCCTCAACCAAAGTGCCAAGTTTTCTCACCTGTGGTATTCGGTCAGGGTGACCGACGCTGCTCTAAGGGGTCCGCTGTGGTGATGTTATGGCTGCTAGATGGTATACCTTCCCACAGGTGAAGTGTGTCCCCAGGGCTTCCCAGTGTGTAGATGGTGAATGGCGCAGTGAAGAACGAGGACACAAGGTTGCAGTCTCTTTACCTTTACTGAAGGCTTCAGCGTCCACAGTCCAGGGCACCGGATCACAGAGCAGGCAGAGTCCGGCCGGTTTGGAGGCAAGTCCAGAGTCCCCTTGTCCAGGTGGTAATCAGTGGCCTTCCCTTGCGCTGCCGTGGTGTAGTCCCTTACTGCTTATGGCTTCACATAAGGGTCTCACATATGTGATGTTTCGCTCTCTCTGTCCCCCGTATAGGATAGGACAAAACCCGTATGACTGGTGACTTGAGCCTGTTTATAGGGTCTCTTAGATAACCCGGCTCTGTAGGTGTCACCATGCCTCCTGGGTGTAGGTGCGGACAGGTAACCCGCAATTCGCTGTCCTGCTGGTCTCTGAAATAAGGCGTAGAGGTCCTTACTCCCTCGGTGTTCCGGCTACCGGGATTTTGCGCCTCAGAAGGAGACAGCCTGAGCGGGGCTGGTCACCTTCTGGTATCCTCTCCTGCTTCGACTTCCTTCACACTCGCTACAATACAATTCTGCCTTTCAATGTCTCTTTCTGGGAGCTGCAGCTGGGAGGGTATGCACAGCTCCTTTGACCATCTGACCTCCTCAGACTCATGTCTGGAACTTTTCTGACTTTCCCTACAGACTACCAGATAGATAGATAGATAATATGTATATATATATCTAATAAATAGGAGCATAAGCTCCCCCTGGTGGCCTGGAGTGTGAATGTGGGTTGCATGTTTGTCGTACCTGGATGCAGTTATCCTTCTTTGCCTCCAAACGTAGCATCACTCTCCCCGAGAGGAGAGCAATACCACTGCAACGACAGGACCCTGGGGCACCGCATAAGATCCGAGTGGTCCGCAGTGTGCGGGCGCCGAATGCTAGAGGGTCCGTAGTCTGATTAATGCCTGTGTCCGAAACGTGCCCAGGCTTCATGGAGCTGCCGGTTTATGTACAACGTGCCCCGACCAGGGGCTTCGAGGACCCGAACCGTTGCATGCCACAACCGGGGGCTTCGAGGACTGGGATTGTTGCGTGCCCCGACCGGGGGCTTCGAGGACTGGGACCTCTGCTTGCCCCGACCGGGGGCTTCGAGGACTGGGACCTCTGCTTGCCCCGACCTGGGGCTTCGAGGACTGGGACCTCTGCTTGCCCCGACCTGGGGCTTCGAGGACTGGGACCTCTGCTTGCCCCGACCTGGGGCTTCGAGGACTGGGACCTCTGCTTGCCCCGACCTGGGGCTTCGAGGACTGGGACCTCTGCTTGCCCCGACCTGGGGCTTCGAGGACTGGGACCTCTGCTTGCCCCGACCTGGGGCTTCGAGGACTGGGACCTCTGCTTGCCCCGACCTGGGGCTTCGAGGACTGGGACCTCTGCTTGCCCCGACCTGGGGCTTCGAGGACTGGGACCTCTGCTTGCCCCGACCTGGGGCTTCGAGGACTGGGACCTCTGCTTGCCCCGACCTGGGGCTTCGAGGACTGGGACCTCTGCTTGCCCCGACCTGGGGCTTCGAGGACTGGGACCTCTGCTTGCCCCGACCTGGGGCTTCGAGGACTGGGACCTCTGCTTGCCCCGACCTGGGGCTTCGAGGACTGGGACCTCTGCTTGCCCCGACCTGGGGCTTCGAGGACTGGGACCTCTGCTTGCCCCGACCTGGGGCTTCGAGGACTGGGACCTCTGCTTGCCCCGACCTGGGGCTTCGAGGACTGGGACCTCTGCTTGCCCCGACCTGGGGCTTCGAGGACTGGGACCTCTGCTTGCCCCGACCTGGGGCTTCGAGGACTGGGACCTCTGCTTGCCCCGACCTGGGGCTTCGAGGACTGGGACCTCTGCTTGCCCCGACCTGGGGCTTCGAGGACTGGGACCTCTGCTTGCCCCGACCTGGGGCTTCGAGGACTGGGACCTCTGCTTGCCCCGACCTGGGGCTTCGAGGACTGGGACCTCTGCTTGCCCCGACCTGGGGCTTCGAGGACTGGGACCTCTGCTTGCCCCGACCTGGGGCTTCGAGGACTGGGACCTCTGCTTGCCCCGACCTGGGGCTTCGAGGACTGGGACCTCTGCTTGCCCCGACCTGGGGCTTCGAGGACTGGGACCTCTGCTTGCCCCGACCTGGGGCTTCGAGGACTGGGACCTCTGCTTGCCCCGACCTGGGGCTTCGAGGACTGGGACCTCTGCTTGCCCCGACCTGGGGCTTCGAGGACTGGGACCTCTGCTTGCCCCGACCTGGGGCTTCGAGGACTGGGACCTCTGCTTGCCCCGACCTGGGGCTTCGAGGACTGGGACCTCTGCTTGCCCCGACCTGGGGCTTCGAGGACTGGGACCTCTGCTTGCCCCGACCTGGGGCTTTGAGGACTGGGACCGCTGCTTGCCCCGACCGGGGGCTTTGAGGACTGGGACCGCTGCTTGCCCCGACCGGGGGCTTTGAGGACCAGGATTGTTGCGTGCCCTAACCGGGGGCTTCGAGGACCGGGACCGTTGCGTGCCCCGACCTGTTGCCTCGATCCAGCAGGCTCTGCTTAACATGCATGTGTCTTGGTGGCAGCCTAGGCCCATGTTCACACTAAAGTATTTGGTTCAGGTTTCTACATCAATATTTGTTTTGCTGCATTCTAAGGATTTTGTTCATTTTTTTGCCGTGGGTCTGTCAGCCTGAGAAATTTACCTCAGAACAAAAGCCGTTATTGCCGCTTATTTTGTGGATGAGGCCTATCTTTATACTTCTGAGTGATATGGTAACCAAATTGGACGCTTTTTTTTTTTTTCTATAGAGCAGTATCTGCTCCGATGTCTGCCTTTTAACCCCCCCCCTATTTTTCTCCCCGGTAGTAGCGGACAGACTATGCCGGGCACCCCTCTTTTCATTCTTAGACATGAAGGAATAAGTTTTGGGGCAACCCAGTTATCGGCAGATGCCCAGGCATGTTATAGACGGGTCTGACACGTCTTGTGGATAGACCTTACATGTGCAGGATGGGTAGACGTCTGTAGGGTGACTGATTTGTACAGGAAAACTTTGTTCTGGAATTTTGGCTTCAGTATTGTCAGCAGATGTGATATTCTTCACCATATCTCCTTCCTAATGCTCAGTAATATATTTTGGTCAACCGATGAAATATCTCCCAAAGTAAAATGATAGTAAAGCACGTCTGTGACCACAGGAGGCCACATCTATACGAAGGTCAAGGGAGTTGGATCAGGCAGCCATTGATTAGTGCTCGTCCATACAGGCATTATAAATACGTTCCCATGTACTGTACATGGATATACTGATGAGAAGCACATAAGTAAACTTTCCCTCCTTCCATCATATGACAGCTATTATTTGGGCCTTTTTAGCTCAGTCAACCACACAGCACAGGGTATGGGATGTGGAGAAAGGCTTTTTGGAACAGAAACATTATGACTCATTATTGTTATTATTATTATTTATATAGCACCATTTATTCCATGGTGCTGTACATGAGAAAGCGGTTACATACAAAGTGTTTTGTTAAGGATTCAAGGATTGTGATGAATAAATAAATGCTCACACAAAAATTGAATAAACAAAAATTAATTTACTTAAAAAATAATAAGAAAATGCAGTCACTAAAAAACAGTAAAATAACATTACATACATTACATCATTATGGTAGAAGTCAATCAGGCTTGTCTCTCTCTGTATCTCCCCATCTCTCTTCCATCTGTGTTTCTGTGTATCTATCTAACATATAATTAACATATATAGGATAAACATCTCCTGGGAAAAATATAATCAGTTAACTCTCATCCTTGATCAAAAGGCTCCTTTTTAGAAGATAAGGGCTCCTTTTCACTTGCGAGAAATACATGCGAGTCTCGCAGGTTAAAACCAAGCTCTGGCGCCGGCACTCCAGAGCGGAGCGTGCAGCTGCATAGCAATACATGGAGCTGCACGCTCCGCTCCCAAGTGCCAGCGCCAGAGCTTGGTTTTAACATGCGAGACTCTGACATATTTTACGCAAGTGAGAAGGAGCCCTTAGTGCAGTGTTTCTCAACTCCAGTCCTCAAGACCCCACAACAGGTCATGTTTTCAGGATTTTCTTAGTATTGCATAGGCGATGGAATTAATGCTTGAGCAGGTGATGAAATTATCACCTGTGCAATACTTAGGAAATCCTGAAAACATGACCTGTTGTGGGGTCTTGAGGACTGGAGTTGAGAAACACTGCCTTAGTGTAAAAAACTAATCATTAACTGACAACAAATAGCCAGTCATTTAACTGGTTCATTTACATTCATTTGTTAGATAAGTGTAACAAAAACTGGTTATATTTTCTCACTGGACAATTCATCATGTGGTTGAACAAGTTTCAATGACCTTCTGCTATACTCCTTTAAAGTACAGATATACTGTATATTATATAATAAACTGATTGAAACCATATCAATATCTCAATAATTAGTATTAATTGGAGTGTTTGAAACCATTAAAGATAACTTACACACAGTTATAGATAAAGTAAACAAATTTACGGTGATAGACTGGTACAGAGGGGAGAGGGCCCTGTCCTTGCAGACTCACATTCTACGGGATAATGGTGAAGAGACAGAAGGTCGGGGGTGCAGCAGCTCTGGTAGTGTTGAGGCAGCAGCTCGGGTGGTTGGTGAGGCGGCAGCTCGGGGAGGGGGGGTGGTGGTTAGGCGGCAGAATGGTTATTGCAGGCTGTAGGCTTTCCTGAAGAGATGGGTTTTCAGGTTCCATCTGAAGGATCTGAGGGTGGTGGATAATCGGATGTGTTGAGTCGTGGAATTCTAGAAGATGGGGATATTCGGGAGAACTCTTGGAGGCGGTTGTGTGAGGAACGAATAAGTGTGTAGGGGAGTAGGAGGTCTTGGGAGGACCGGAGATTACGTGAGAGAAGATATCGGGAGATTACACAACCTGTCTCCTCCATACATCTGTGACCTCGTCTCCCGGTACTTACCTGCACGCAACCTCCGATCCTCACAAGATCTCCTTCTCTACTCCCCTGTTATCTCCTCTTCCCACAATCGTATACAAGACTTCTCTCGCGCATCACCCCTACTCTGGAACCCTCTACCACAACACATCAGACTCTCGCCTACCATCGAAACCTTCAAAAAGAGCCTGAAGATCCACCTCTTCCGACAAGCCTACAACCTACAGTAACCACCGATCAACCAAACCGCTGCATGACCAGCTCTATCCTCACCTACTTTATTCTCACCCATCCCTTGTAGATTGTGAGCCTTCGCGGGCAGGGTCCTCTCTCCTCCTGTACCAGTTATGACTTGTATTGTTTAAGATTATTGTACTTGTTTTTATTATGTATACCCCTCCTCACATGTAAAGCGCCATGGAATAAATGGCGCTATAACAAATAATAATAATAATTAGTTCAGAGATATAGGGAGAGGACAGGTTGTGGATGGCTTTGTAGATCAGTGTTAGTAGTTTGAACTGGATTCGTTGGGAAATTGGGAGCCAGTGGAGGGATTTGCAGAGGGGAGAAACGGAGTAGCGAGGAGAGAGGTGGATTAGCCGGGCAGCAGAGTTGAGGACAGACTGGAGTGGTGCAAGAGAGTTAGCGGGGAGGCCACTCATTCATTAAGATTTCATGTACACATACAAAGACTTCTATTAGGCCCCTTTCACACATCAGTCTTTTGCCGTCAGTCTCAGTCTGGCGTATTTTGAAAAAAAAACTGATCCGGCAAAAGTTGCTGCCGGATCTGTTTTTTTTTTCTCATAGACTTGTATTTGCGACGGATGGCCTCACATTTCATCCGTCGTTCGCTGGATCCATCAAAAAAATTTTCCGGCGGCTGGAGAAAATGGACATAGTAATATTTTTTGTGTCTGTCGAAAAAACGGACAGCGACGGATCGTCGCCGTCCGTCATTTGCTAGAATGGAAGCCTATGGTGCCGGATCCATCAAATGATGAAATCTGGTGACGAATTCCATTTTTTTTAACTGAGCATGCTCCAAATTTTTTAGGATCCAATTTGCATCAGCTAGTTGGAACCGGCGAAAAAACGGATCCGTCGCATCAGTTTTTCACAATCTACAACTGATCAGTTTTTTTTTTTTTTTTGAGCATTCGACGAATTGTGACTGGCAAAAAACTGATGTGTGAAAGCAGTCTAAATGAAGCACTCCCATCCTTATTATATTGCAATTCTAATATATGCACAATTGCTCAGCTAATTCTTCTCTTTTCTCTTCTCTATGCAGAAGCAGGAAGTCTCTTTTGTCGCTGCTTTTGTCATCCCCCTCTTCAACTCATGATCCATCTGCTCCCTCCTCCCTGCCAGGGACTTTTGCAGTGATTTATGACTCCTACAGGGAAAAGTGACCTCCTGTTTCTACATAGAGCTTACAAGGATTCTGATAGTCGGTTATTAATTATTATTATTGTTGTTATTATTTATTGTTATAGCGCCATTTATTCCATGGCGCTTTACATGTGAGGAGGGGTATACATAATAAAAACAAGTACAATAATCTTAAACCATACAATTCATAACTGGTACAAGAGGAGAGAGGACCCTGCCCGCGAAGGCTCACAATCTACAAGGGATGGGTGAGAATACAGTAGGCGAGGATAGAGCTGGTCATGCAGCGGTTTGGTCGATCGGTGGTTACTGCAGGTTGTAGGCTAGTCGGAAGAGGTGGGTCTTCAGGCTCTTTTTGAAGGTTTTGATGGCAGGCGAGAGTCTGATGTGTTGTGGTAGAGGGTTCCAGAGTAGGGGTGATACGTAAGAGAAATCTTGTAAACGATTGTGGGAAGGGGAGTAGAGAAGGAGATCTTGTGAGGATCGGAGGTTGCGTGTATGTAAGTACCGGGAGACGAGGTCACAGATGTATGGAGGAGACAGGTTGTGGATGGCTTTGTACGTCATGGTTAGGGTTTTGTACTGGAGTCTCTGGGCAATGGGGAGCCAGTGAAGGGATTGACAGAGGGGAGAGGCCGGGGAATAGCGGGGGGACAGGTGGATTAGTTGGGCAGCAGAGTTTAGAATAGATTGGAGGGGTGCGAGCGTGTTCGAGGGGAGGCCACAGAGCAGGAGGTTCAGGAGTTAAGGTGAGAGATGATGAGGGCATGGACTAGGGTTTTTGCAGATTCTTGGTTGAGGAATGTACGGATTCGTGAAATATTTTTGAGTTGAAGTCGGCAGGAAGTGGAAAGGGCTTGGATATGTGGTTTGAAGGAGAGATCAGCGTCAAGGATTACCCCGAGGCAGCGAGCTTGTGGGACTGGGGAGAGTGGACAGCCATTTACTGTAATGGATAGGTTCGTTGGGGGGGGGTCGTGTGAGATGGGGGAAAGATGATGAATTCTGTTTTGTCCATGTTAAGTTTCAGAAATCTAGCGGAGAAGAAGGATGAAATAGTGGACAGACATTGAGGGATTCTGGTTAGTAGGGAGGTGATATCTGGTCCAGAGATGTAGATCTGTGTGTCATCAGCATAGAGGTGATGCTGAAAGCCATGAGATTCGATGAGCTGTCCCAGGCCAAAGGTGTAAATGGAGAAGAGCAGGGACCCTAGGACTGAACCTTGTGGGACTCCAACAAACAGGGGGCGAGGTGAGGAGGTGGTGTGTGAGTAGGAGACTCTGAATGTCCGGTCTGTTAGGTATGATGAGATCCAGGATAGGGCCAAGTCTATGATGCCAAGGAATGAGAGGGTCTGTAATAATAGGGAATGGTCCACTGTGTCAAAGGCAGAGGACAGGTCCAGGAGGAGGAGGATAGAGTAGTGTCGCTTGCTCTTGGCGGTTAAGAGGTCATTGGTGACCTTAGGGCAGTTTCAGTGGAATGGTATGACCGGACTAGATTGTAAGCGGTCAAAGAGGGAGCAAGAAGAGAGATGGGAGGACAGTTCAAGGTAGATGTGTTGTTCCAGTAGTTTGGAGGCATAGGGGAGAAGTGATATAGGGCGATAGCTAGATACAGAGGATGGGTTAAGAGAAGGCTTTTTGAGGATAGGTGTGATGGAGGCATGTTTAAAGCTTGAGGGGAAAACACCAGTTGTTAGTGATAGGTTGAAGAGATGGGTTAGGGTTGGGATGAAGACTGTGGCGAGGTTTGGGATGAAGTGGGATGGGAACGGGTCAAGTGCACAGGTGGTGAGATGCGATCTTGAGAGTAGAGTGGAGAGTTGATCTTCTGTAATGGTGGAGAAGTTGGTTTTGGAGGTGGAGGGCTGGGAAGTCGGGAGGAAGGGCTCTGGGGGTTGTTGACCAAAACTGTCTCTGATGTTATCAATCTTCTGCTTGAAAAATGAGGCAAAGTCTTCAGCTGAGATAAGTGGGGACGGAGGAGAGAATTGAAGGTGTTGAATAACTGTTTAGGGTTGTGAGACAGGGAGGATATGAGAGATGAGAAGTAGGTTTGTTTAGCTGTGGTGAGTGTGGTCTTGAAAGTAGTGAGGGACTGTTTGAATGCGATGAAGTGTTCGTTGGAGTGGGATCTTTTCCATCTGCGCTCAGCAGCCCTGGAAGCTCGCCTCAGTTCTTTAGTCAGGCTGCTGTGCCAGGGCTGTCTGTTGATTTTGCGAGCTTTGGTATGTGTAAGTGGGGCAGCAGATTCCAAAGCTACAGCTATTGTGGTGTTATATAGAGCGGCAGCGTCATCCGCATTGGGGTCATTCCATGTCAAGTGGACCAGTGGTCCCCACTCGACCTTCTCCGATTTTGCTGAAAATTCATAAGGATGTACATGTATGTTTGAAAAGAGGTTCTGTAAATTTTTAGGGCCAGATCTCAAATACATTGGGCACTGTTGACCTTTCATTGGAGGTTCCACCAAGCCTGCGGCTTCAGCTAAGAGGATTTTGCAAACTTTGGCACATAGCCATTAGAGTTCTATACTGGCTGTGATGCTGAAATTTGGCATACTAGCTCAACTTTTGCTGCTAAATGCGATAAAATTATTACCGGCTATGACAAAACAATATTTCTTCCGCAATTTTGTGTCAAAGTAGCTTGAAAAACGCGTCACATAAAATTTATGCCAAACTTTGCCCATATATAACTCAAGACCAAAAACCAATAGTAACTGGTGCTTTGCCCTGTACACCAAACATCTACATGACTTTGCATTGCTGCAATATCACGGTCAAAGCATCTGTATTTGTGGAAATATTCACACCCAGATATGATGAAAAACTTAAAAAAAACGAATTTTACCTATTTTTTACGTCAAATTTCTCAAAAAGGGTACCCCTAAAATATATTAATTCTGATATCATTAGAAAGAGCACATTTTTCTCTACAAGGATCATTGTTTTTTTTTTTTTTTGGAGTCTCTCACTTTAAGAAATGAAAAACGCCACTGAACATGGTGTTATTTATTAAAGGGAACCTGTCACCACGTTTTTGGAAGATGGGATAAAAATAGCGTTAAATAGGGGCAGAGGTGGGCGTTACATTAGTGTGTTTGTTATGCGTTTATTACCCACCTAAGTTGCCGAAATACCTTTGCAAAGTCTCCGTTTTCGCCTGTCAATCAGGCTGGTCTGGTGAAAAGGGCGTGTTGTCTTCCCCCAGATTTTGCGTAGTTTTCCGTTGGTGGCGTAGTGGTGTGCGCATGCACAAGGTCCTGAATCCTCTGCCAGGGGATTTAAAAGAGCGCGCTGTTCGTTATTTCATTGGTGATCGGTGGGCGCGGCCATCTTCCTTTGGCCGCGCGTGCGCATAAGCGGCGCTCTGCTGGCCGCGGCTTCAGGAAAATGGCCGCCGCGATATCCATCTGCGCACGCACGGCATCCCGCGGCCATTTTCCTGAAGCCGCGGCCAGCAGAGCGCCGCTTCTGCGCACGCGCGGCCAAAGGAAGATGGCCGCGCCCACCGATCACCAATGAAATAACGAACAGCGCGCTCTTTTAAATCCCCTGGCGCAGGATTCGGGACATTGGGCATGCGTACACCACTACGCCACCAACGGAAAACTACGCAAAATCTGGGGGAAGACAACACGCCCTTTTGACCAGACCAGCCTGATTGACAGGCGAAAACGGAGACTTTGCAAAGGTATTTCGGCAACTTAGATGGGTAATAAACGCATAACAAACACACTAATGTAACGCCCACCTCTGCCCCTATTTAACGCTATTTTTATCCCATCTTCCAAAAACGTGGTGACAGGTTCCCTTTAATACGCAATGAATGGTAACTGCACTATTCAAACCCTTGCATTGGTCCATGGTGGTTATACCACAACCAATTCCCTAAGAATTGGTATTATAATCCTATTAAGAATTGTAATAGTGCTGTCTTTCGAGAATTGGCAGCCCCATCGCCTAGGAGCCATGGCCGATAGCCGTGCAAGGCGAGCCTCGGGCGGTCTCTTTATCGCAGGTTCCAAAGCCTGAGGGTGGGTGTCTTTGCCTAGGATCCCAAGCCTAATATTGGGTATCTTTTGTTGGTTCCCAAGCCATAATGTTCAGTCTAAGTGGTCTGGAATTGTTGCTGAGTTTGCAACATAATCGGTTCAGAGAAGCTGTATTGTCGGCCCATTGCTGTTGCAGCTGGTGCTGGAATTATTGCAATGATTGACTGCTCGGGAATCCAGCATGTATCATTTCTCACAGGCCAGTGAAAGAAGCTAGCTGGTCCATGAGGATGCATAAAATGTATTAATGCATCATGCTCGTCGACTGAAATTTCAGAAATATTTCCAATCCACCAGTTCCTATCATAAATGCAGGCAATGTATTGCCCTGGCTGGAGGTTTGCAATTGGCACAAAAGGCATTTCTGATCTGACAGATCTATCTACATGGGCAATGAAAGATGATGGGTCATTTGACACCCTTGAAATGCGAATCTTTTTGTCATCAATTGGCACAAACTGGTGATTTTCTCTTGTTCCAGCAATTGTATGTCCATTTTTGAACCTTTCCTCTTGAACTACCCGTAGTTCGTCAATTTTTTCTTTTGGAACAAAAAAAAAAACTTGATTCCATGCAGTTGCTCGTTGCAAAAGTTGAATAAAAGTTGAGTATTTGGTTTTCAGTTGGGAGATGAAGACTGGCACGACCTGCCAACCTCTTTGCTGTCCCTCCAATCCCATCACAGGGCGACTTTCCATGACTGGTACCAAAAAAATTCCATTCAGCGCTGATATTGAAATCAGCATTGTGGTGGCACAAGTTTGAGAAAAATTTTGAAATTTTTGTACTGGGCTGCAGATCCATCGCTGAAGTAGTGGATATGACGAATCCCGTAGATGAGTCTTGAGATACTCCACAATTACTGTTAAGAAAGTGTGGACTGCAACTGTGTCATGTCGTGAGCAATCACTGATTATGCACAAGCTGATGTTCTGCGCAGCTTCACCATTTAACTCCTTGAAGTAAATTACAAATGGGTGTACTGTAGCTTGACTATTTTCCCAGTGGAAACCTTGAATGGCATCTTGAACAATAAATGAGTAATTTTCAGCAAAGTCCATAAGGATCACAAGCTCTCCAGGTCTCAGATTTTCCTTCAACGATTTCAGATAGCAACTTTGATGCTTGGCGATGTAGTGATGGCTACAAAGTTTAGAAATTTTCAAAACCAATTCTTCAATGAAATCTTCTATAGTCAGTTGTTTGGTATCAAGCGTGTCTCGATCAGTGTGAATCCATTGTTTGAAATGAATAATAACTTTAATTGTGGAGTATCTCAAGACTCTCATCTATGGGATTCGTCATATCCACTACTTCAACGATGGATCTGCAGCCCAGTACAAAAATTTCAAAAATTTTCTCAACTTGTGCCACCACAATGCTGATTTCAATATCAGCTCTGAATGGAATTTTTGTTGGTACCAGTCATGGAAAGTCGCCCTGTGATGGGATTGGAGGGACAGCAAAGAGGTTGGCAGGTCGTGCCAGTCTTCAATGCCCAACTGAAAACCAAATACTGACCCCGGTGGATTTATTCAACTTTTGCAATGAGCAACTGCATGGAATCAAGTTTTGTTTTTTGTTCCAAAAGAAAAAATTGACGAAATACGGGTAGTTCAAGAGGAAAGGTTCAAAGATGGACATACAATTGCTGGAACAAGAGAAAATCACCAGTTTGTGCCAATTGATGGTGTCAAATGACCCATCATCTTTCATTGCAATAATTCCAGCACCAGCTGCAACAGCAATGGGCCGAAAATACAGCTTCTCTGAACCGATTATGTTGCAAATTCAGCAACAATTCCAGAACACTTAGACTGAACATTATGGCTTGGGAACCAACAAAAGATACCCAATATTAGGCTTGGGAGCCTAGGCAAATACACCCACCCTCAGGCTTTGGAACCAGCGATAAAGAGACCGCCCGAGGCTCGCCTTGCACGGCTATCGGCCATGGCTCCTAGGCGATGGGGCTGCCAATTCTCGAAAGACAGCACTATTACAATTCTTAATAGGATAATAATACCAATTCTTAGGGAATTGGTTGTGGTATAACCACCATGGACCAACGCAAGGGTTTGAATAGTGCAGTTACCATTCATTGCGTATTAATAAATAACACCATGTTCAGTGGCATTTTTCATTTCTTAAACTGAGAGACTCCCAAAAAAAAAACAATGATCCTTGTAGAGAAAAATGTGCTCTTTCTAATGATATCAGAATTAATATATTTTAGGGGTACCCTTTTTGAGAAATTTGACATAAAAATAGGTACAATTCGTTTTTTTTAAGTTTTTCATCATATGTGGGTGTGAATATTTCCACAAATACATATGCTTTGACCGTGATATTGCAGCAATGCAAAGTCATGTAGATATTTGGTGTACAGGGCAAAGCACCAGTTACTATTGGTTTTTGGTCTTGAGTTATATATGGGCAAAGTTTGGCATAAATTTTATGTGACGCGTTTTTCAAGCTACTTTGACACAAAATTGCGGCCGAAATATTGTTTTGTCATAGCCGGTAATAATTTTATCGTGTTTAGCAGCAAAAGTTGAGCTAGTATGCCAAATTTCAGCATCATAGCCAGTATAGAACTCTAATGGCTATGTGCCAAAGTTTGCAAAATCCACTTAGCTGAAGCCGCAGGCTTGGTGGAACCTCCAGTGAAAGGTCAACAGTGCCCAATGTATTTGAGATCTGGCCCTAAAAATTTACAGAACCTCTTTTCAAACATACATGTACATCCCTATAAATTTTCAGCAAAATCGGAGGTCGTCGAGTGGGGACGATTTTTAAAACTGGTCCACTTGATGTGGAATGACCCATTGTGTAAGGAACTTATATCTGTGAGAGGGAGGAGGGATTCAGAGAATGAATGTAGGTCAAGATGTTTAAGATTTCTGCGAGGGTGTGAAAGTTTGTGGGGTGAGGATTGTAGACATGGAGTGGAGAGGGAAGAGAATGTGAGAAGGTTGTGGTCAGAGAGAGGAAGAGGTGAGTCACATGATGTCATAGACCTAATGGAAACGAGAAGAATTAGCTGGGTAGAAAGGCAAAATGAGCAATTGTAAGTACATGGTGCTGTATAATATGATGACTGAAATGTATTAACCCCTTTCTGACATCGGACATAATATTCCGTCCCTGTGCCCTGGGCCTATTTGACCAGGGACAGAATATTACATTTGAGCGATCGCCCACGCACACAGGGGTGTGTGAGCGATCACCATCGGGTGTCGGCTGATTCTGACAGCTGCCACTAAGTGCCAGGAGCGATCACAGACTGCTCCTGGCACTTTAACCCTCGTCGTGAAGACATCCGGGTCACCAGACCTAGCAAGCTTGCTGATCTTGCCTAGTGCATGATGAGCATGTTTGTCTGTCAGTGCAGAGCTGGCAGTTTCTACAGCATGGGCATGCTGCTTCATTTCCATGCTGTAGAATCTATCAGCCTTCAAAAAATGATTGTTGCGTATTGGGACAAAGTAAAAAAGTTAGAAAAAAAATTATTTTTAAATAATTGGAAAAATATTTAACCCCTTTCTGACATTGGACGTACTATCTCGTCAAGGTGGGGTGGGCCCGTATGACCACCGACGGGATAGTACGTCCAGCCCGATCGGTGGCGCTCACGGGGGAAGCGCGGCCGGGTGTCAGCTGACTATCACAGCTGACATCCGGCACTATGTGCCAGGAGCGGTCACAGACCGCCCCCGGCACATTAACCCCCGACACACCGCGATCAAACATGATCGCGGTGTGCCGGCGGTACAGGGAAGCATCGCGCAGGGAGGGGGCTCCTTGCGTGCTTCCCTGAGACCCCCGGAGCAACGCGATGTGATTGCGTTGCTCCAAGGGTCTCTTACCTCCTCTCCCTGCAGTCCCCGGATCCAAAATGGCCGCTGCATCCGGGTCCTGCAGGGAGGGAGGTGGCTTACCGAGTGCCTGCTCCGAGCAAGCGCTTGGTAAGCCTGCAGCACTGTAAGTCAGATCGCTGATCTGACAGTTTGCACAGCAAACTGTCAGATCAGCGATCTGTGATGTCACCCCCTGGGAAAAAGTAAAAATGTGTAAAAAAAAATTCCACATGTGTAAAAAAAAAAATAAAATAAAAAATTCCTAAATAAAGGGAAAAAAATTATTCCCATAAATACATTTCTTTATCCGCTATAAAAAATGCTATAAAAGTAAATCAAACCCCCCTTCATCACCCCCTTAGTTAGGGAAAAATAATAAAATTAAAAAAATGTATTTATTTCCATTTTTCCGCTAGGGCTAGGGTTAGGGCTAGGGTTAGGGCTAGGGTTAGGGCTAGGGTTAGGGCTAGGGTTAGGGCTAGGGTTAGGGCTAAAGTTAGGGATAGGGTTGGGGCTAAAGTTAGGGTTTGGATTACATTTACGGTTGGGATTAGAGTTAGGGGTGTGTCAGGGTTAGGTGTGTGGTTAGGGTTACCATTGGGATTAGGGTTAGGGGTGTGTTTGGATTAGGGTTTCAGTTAGAATTGGGGAGTTTCCACAGTTTTGGCACATCAGGGGCTCTCCAAACGCGGCATGGCGTCCGATCTCAATTCCAGCCAATTCTGCATTGAAAAAGTAAAACAGTGCTCCTTCCCTTCCGAGCTTTCCCGTGCGCCCAAACAGGGGTTTACCCCAACATATGGGGCATCAGCTTACTCGGGACAAATTGGACAACAACTTTTGGTGTCCAAGTTCTCTTGTTACCCTTGGGAAAATATAAATTTTGGGGGCTAAAAATAATTTTTGTGGTGAAAATTTTTTTTTTTATTTTCACGGCTCTGCGTTGTAAACTGTAGTGAAACACTTGGGGGTTCAAAGTTCTCACAACACATCTAGATAAGTTCCTTGGGGGGTCTACTTTCCAAAATGGTGTCACTTGTGGGGGGGTTTAATGTTTAGGCACATCAGGGGCTCTCCAAACGCGACATGGTGTCCCATCTCAATTCCAGTCAATTTTGCATTGAAAAGTCAAACGGCGCTCCTTCCCTTCCGAGCTCTGCCATGCGCCCAAACAGTCGTTTACCCCCACTTATCGGGTATCAGCATACTCAGGACAAATTGCACAACTTTTGGGGTCCAATTTCTTCTCTTACCCTTGGGAAAATAAAAAATTGGGGGCGAAAAGATAATTTTTGTGAAAAAATGATTTTTTATTTTTACGGCTCTGCGTTATAAACTTCTGTGAAGCACTTGGTGGGTCAAAGTGCTCACCACACATCTAGATAAGTTCCTTAGGGGGTCTACTTTCCAAAATGGTGTCACTTGTGGGGGGTTTCAATGTTTAGGCACATCAGGGGCTCTCCAAACGCAACATGGCGTCCCATCTCAATTCCAGTCAATTTTGCATTGAAAAGTCAAATGGCGCTCCTTCCCTTCCGAGCTCTGCCATGCGCCCAAACAGTGGTTTATCCCCACATATGGGGTATCAGCGTACTCAGCACAAATTGTACAACAACTTTTGGGGTCCTTTTTCTCCTGTTACCCTTGGTAAAATAAAACAAATTGGAGCTGAAATAAATTTTGTGTGAAAAAAAGTTAAAGTGGAGTAAAACGTGATGAAAAAGACGGATATAAATAAACATGGTACCGCTGAAAACACCTCCATCAGCAGAAAAATAAAGTTATAGCTCTCACAATAAAGCAATGCAAAAATAATAATTTTTTCTATAAAATGGCTTTTATAAATGCAGCAAAAGATAAAAAACTATATAAATGAGGTATCGCTGTAATCGCACTGACCCAAAAAATAAAACTGCCTTATCAATTTTACCATACACGGAATGGCTTAAACAAAAGTGCCGTCGGCCACAGTTTTCTGCACTTCTGAAAAGGACACTGCTGAACAGAGGCCAGACAAGGTCCAGAGTAACTTTTTTTTTTTTAAATTCGTTTAATAAAACACTAAATTCACATGAACATACACAATTTACATATCTCCAAGTCAGTGCAGGTACATCATAAAGATAGATTCATCAATATAATACTTTATACACCGATCGAATCATGCAAATTTGAAATATAATAGTATGTCACATATACTGAAAATCCTAAAACTCAAACTATCTTACTGCCTAAACAAAACAAAACGGTCTCCATCACCTTAGCATAGCAGTTTTAACATTCAGCGTGAAACACTCTGTTTCTCAAGTCTTTACCATACAGACTCTAGGCTCTCAACTACGTGATGACACAGTGAGGTATGACGAATTCCACAAGTCCCAGATTTTATTAAATTTATCCAAACAGCCTCTGTTTTGGTATAAAGTGCGTTCATATGGCACGATTAGATTTACCAACTCTATCCAGGCCCTAAGAGACGGATGTAAAGTGCCCATCCAACGCAAGGCAATCAATTTTCTTGCCAGAAAAAGCGTCTCTCTCAAAAAAATTTGAACATGGTGGCCCCACATCTCCTCCTCCAGTATCCCAAACAAACACACTGATGGGGTCAGGGGAACAGGAATTTGTACAAGGGAAGTCAACAACGAGGTCACCTCTTTCCAATAAGTCATAATAACTGGACATTCCCATATCATGTGTATGAAATCCGCCTCCTCCATATGACATCTAATACATTCTGAAGACCGGGACCACCCAATTTTAAATAGTCGCAGAGGGGTTAGATATGATTGATGCAAAATATATAACTGTATCATTTTATTGTTAGGCGAGGGTGACACCCTGGTTGGGGACTCAAGGGCCATCTCCCAGTCCTCACCCTGCAGATCGGGTATCAGGACCCTCCACTTTTCCCTTATCGGCAGTAAGGTAGCATCAGCACCCACGGACAACATATAAGTATACAATACGGAGATAAGACCCCGGGGTCCCTGTGACTTGAAGATCCCTATCAGTGGGAAAGAGGACATTACTCGTGCCATTTCCACGCTACGAAACTGTGACTGAATCGCTGATCTGAGTTGAAGATATCGGAAGAACTGAGGTCTCGGTATATCATACTTATGCTGCATTTGTTCAAAGGACATTAAGGTTCCCTGTTCATAAAGATCATTAAGCGACGAAACACCATGCAGTGTCCAGAATTGAGCGGAGGGGTGATTCAGCAAGCTCGGGAAATATTCATTATCCCATAATGGCAGTTCAGCTACAATACCATCAAAATGAATTACCCTTTTCACTTGTCGCCAAATCAATCTTGCCAGCCGAAGCAATGGCAGTAATCTAGAGACAGAGGGTTTGTTCACCTCCAAGAAACCCAACGAGCAGTTGATCTTGGCAGCCTGAGCCAGATGGTGTTCTGAGTTCGGTAAATCTCCCCCCGGCATCCATTTTCCCAGAGCTCTAAGTTGTCCAGCTAAGTAGTATAAGAAGAAATCTGGCAACGCCGCCCCTCCCATCTGTTTAGATCTATGCAAGGTGGATAATTTAAGTTTGGGTCTAGCTCTTCCCCAAATAAAAGATGTAGTTAATGAGTTCAAGTTGGCAAAAAAGGATTTGGGGACCGGCACTGCACTATGTTGGAGGGAATAATTAAGCTTCGGGAGAAGTATCATTTTTATCAAATTTATGCGGCCCGAGACAGATAAAGGCAGTTTACTCCATATTGCAAATTTATGTTTAACAAGCCCCAGCAACGGGAAGACATTAAACTGTAGATCAAGTCTACTACATCTTGGTATAATTATTCCTAGGTATTTAAAGCTAGTAACAACCGGTAATGGGGATAAAGTATTGAGGTGTGTTACCGAGCCTTGAAAAAGAGGCATCAAGGCAGATTTGTCCCAATTAATATATAATCCCGAACGCCCACCGAATCCCTCTATAGTGTTAATCACATGTGGCAAGGTCTCCTCCACCTCATCAAGAAACACCACCATATCATCCGCATATAGGCCAATAGTATCCGTGCGGTCTGCTATCGTAATACCCCTAATAAGTGGGGAGGACCTCATACGAATCGCCAACGCCTCTATCGCTAGGGCAAACAAGGCCGGAGATAGAGGACATCCCTGGCGAGTCCCTCTCCCCAAGGGGAATGATTCAGAAATAGAATTATTAATAATTATCCGAGCTCTTGGTTTCAAATATAATGCTGCAATCCATTTTTGGAATTTAGGACCAAATTGAAATCGTTGTAAACATGCAGATAGGAAGGGCCATTCAAGAGAATCAAATGCCTTAGCCGCGTCCAGCGAGGCCATGGCCCATTTATTCTCAGGTACCAACGTACTATATTGAGCTATTGATTGAACCCTCCTGATATTAATAGAGGTACTCTTGCCCGGCATAAAACCCGTCTGGTCCGGATGTATTATATCTAATATTACCGTATTTAACCTAGTAGCTAGAATTTTAGTGAAAATCTTATAGTCCACATTAACTAGTGAGATAGGGCGATAAGATCCACAGTCTAGGGGGTCCTTCCCTTCCTTTTTTAAGACTATGATATTTGCTTCATAATAAGAATCCGGCAAGGAACCACCCTCCCAAATCCCCTGAAACACTTTAAAAAGAATTGGAGCTAGAGCATCCCTATATTTTCTATATACTTCTATAGGGAAGCCATCCGGGCCTGGCGCCTTGCCAGAAGCCATATCTGTTATGGCGCCGTTTACTTCGTCAAGAGTAATGTCTGCGTCTAAAAAGGCTTGCTGTGCAGCATTCAACGTAGGGAATACTAAGTCTGATAGGTAATTTAGGCATTCCAAAGTATCAGAATCTCCTTTGGAACTATATAGTTTTTTATAATAATCACAAAAGCATAGGAGTATGTCATCTGTCGAGGTCACTACAGAGTCGTCTGACTTCCGGATTTTAAGTATGGTGTTGGATGTATTGTGCTGACGCACCATATATGCTAGGAGTTTACTGGACTGGTTTCCCAGTTCAAAGTAAGTCTGCTTAGTAAAAAATAATTTACGCTTGGATTTAGTGTCCGTATATTGACTATGAAGTCTGTGTAAGTGTAACCACTCCGTCCTGTTCTCACTTGTCTGATTAGCTATATAGGCCGCCTCCGAGTCTCTCAAATGCCTATCCATGTCATCATCTTCCTTTGAGGTCAAGCGCTTAATATATGAGATGGTAGAGGACAAACAACCCCTCAGATATGCTTTGAGGGCATCCCAAAGAATAGTAATATTTTGCGGCATTGGCTGGGATGTAATGAAACAGTCCAGTTGGTCAACAGTCCGGTCTTCTGGGCCTATTAACTTCAGCCAGAATGGATTCACTTTCCAATTTATAATGTTCCTCACCCGACTCAGCTTAAGTTTAAGAATCACTGGACTATGGTCTGAGACACCTCTATTCCCATGACACACCTCTCCCACCCGTACCGCCAGGCTACTAGAGCCAAATATATAGTCTAAGCGAGATAAAGTGCGTCTGACAGATGAGTGACAAGTAAACTCCCTTACGTCGGTGTGGCGTGTTCTCCAGAGATCTAACCAACCAGTACCTTCCATGAATATTGACAATCGAGATGGTGAAGGATTTACATCCGTGATCTTCCCATCAAGCCGAAGTCTATCCATACATTCATCCATTAGCATATTGAAATCTCCCATACACAGAACATGCGCATCTGGATAATTTAAGGCAAAGTCAACCGCCTTCTTGACAACCGACATCTTAGCAGGGGGGGGGGTTATATATACATATTATAACATAGTCTTCTGAATTCACAGTCGCGTACACAAACACAAAACAACCTTCCGGATCTCTCCGAACCTCTCTGACCTCCCATCTGATATCCTTATGAATTAACAGAGATACTCCTCTAGAGTAACTGGTGTGGAATGCATGCACAGTCCATTGTACCCAAGGTTTTAGCACATAACGGGCTGAGTCCCTAGTCAGATGTGTTTCGACCAAAGCTACTATATGAGGGTGATAACGTCGTATCTGAGAAAATACTTTTACTCTCTTACGAGGCGACCCAAGGCCCCTTACATTCCACGTCATGCATGTTATATCAGACGCCATATCTCATCAGTCTAGAATGTATAGTGTCACGTCGAACTTCTGCTACACCTGTAGTGGAGAAAAACATGGCAGTAATTTCTAAGTAGCTAACAATAAACAAAATCAAAACATTGATAAGCAAGAAGTGCTTCATAAGGGAGCAAAAAATCGTGCTCCACATAACCCAGTTCAAAAAAGGGGATACCATCTCTGAACGCAGAGTTCGGTAAAGTTGTTTCCCAGGACGCTGGCAAAGGAGCTCCCCTCACCGTCAAGGAAAATCCGGCGAGAAAGTTCCAAATTCTAGATAGATGAAGACAGCGGTCCTCTTAGGATTTCTCTCCTCCCCCGCACGCCCCCACACACGACCGCATCCACTCCTCAGCCTCAGCTGGAGTTGCAAAAAAGGAAGAAGAGCCTTGGTATACCACTCTGAGCCTGGCAGGGTAGAGCATTGAATATAAGATGTTTTTCTCTCTGAGCCGTTTTTTAATTTCCATAAATTGAGATCGTTGTTTTTGCAATTCCATGGAGAAATCTGGAAACACAGAGATAGTGGCATTGTTATACTTGATAGGACTTTTTTGTCTAACTAAGCGAAGGACAGTGTCTCTGTCCTTGCAATTAAGAAGACGTGCCAGAAAGGGTCTCGGTGGAGCGCCGGGAATGGGAGGCTTTGTCGGCACTCTATGGGCTCTTTCCACAGAAAAGGTGGCGGAGAATCCATCTCCCAAAGTATCCTTAAGCCAATCCTCCAGGAATGTTTCGGGGTGTTGACCCTCCGACCGCTCCGGCAGACCAATGATGCGAATATTATTCCGTCGTAGTCTGTTTTCAAGATCGTCCGCCTTCTGTTTCCATGCATTTATAGAGCCAGCTACCTTTGTCAATTTAGTCTCCATGGGCCCATAATTATCTTCCAAGCGAGACACACGTGATTCAACCTCTGTAATACGTCCTCCCATGGTCTGCATGTCCTGTCTGAGGCGCCCCACTTCAGAGTGCACCTCCTCTATCTTTCCTGATAGTGATGTCCTGGTCAGTGATATAGCTTGCATCAATTGCTCGGATGCCTGTTTCAGTGTCAAGTCCTCCTGATCTCCATCCTCCTCACCATCAGAGGCATAGTTTTTTGATTGGTTTTCAAGTTTGCTCACAGGCGAAGGAGAAGTTTTTTTTGAACGTATACTATCAGGTTTATCCAGTCATGCAAACTTTTTAAGTTTATCAGCTGTGCCCGAGTTTTTAGAGCGGCTCATAATGAGTGTTAAGGATTAAAATATCACTGCAGCAGAATATGACTTAGTTAACAAGCCACCAAGTCACAATGCACAGCCGGCAGGGTCCTCCCTGTGCAACCTCGCCGAAGCAGCTGTATAGTGCAGGGCTCACCACTATGGATGCAAAGGAGGGGAGAGTCTCAGGAGCAGCCCCCACCACAGATAAGGCTCAGTTTTTAATATTAGTTGTCTCCCAGAGCGCAAGTTATAGGGTCGGCTGTCCGGAGATCACGGCGGAGTTATAACTCCTGTCTGGGTAGCCGTGCAGGGGAGAGGTTTTAATGTTGTGGGCGGCACCGGAGCCAGTCGGCTCTATATAATATAGTGCGGCAGCAACGAGGGGGAGTACGGGGTCCATCTTCCAGGACTCACACCGCACAATTCCCCCCAGTACCTCCGTTAGTTGTGGCAAGTGTCAGCCAGCTCCCTCCTGAGCCCCAGGGCACACTTCGTGCCTTCCGACTCCACCGCGCGCTGCAGGGAAGATGGCCGCCGCCTCCTGTCTTCTCTGTCCTCCGTCCGCGTGTCTCGGGGATCTCGCCCGACCGAAGCCGCACCTCGCGCCCTCTCAGAAGCCGGGGACCCCCAGGCACCCAGAGGATTCCAGCGGTGCTCACCGAATCCCTCTGAGGTAAGTATATAACGCAGGATTCTGCAGGATTATGGGAGCTCCAGCCTGGCGCGTCTATTCAGCTCCGTTACATCGCCACGCCCCCAAGGTCCAGAGTAACTTTGCTGCCTCATTATAGTGAATGGATCCCTTGGGGGTTTCATCTGAGTCACATCACTCAGTGATTTAGATGGAAACCCCAAAGTGCTCAGCGCTGGATAAATGTGATCCCAAACGTTATGTAAAATGTTCCCAATGAAAGCTTCATCTCAATCCACAAAAAAAGCAAGCCCCCACTTGGGTCCATCATCTGTTAACGGAAATATAGGAGACATCCATGTTACTGGTAGCAGAAAGGCTCTGGGAAAGCGAAATGGCTCCTCACCCGCCAAAAGAAATTCAGCATATTCTGTTCTCCCAAATCCAAATGCCCCCTCCCTTCTGAGCCCCACAGTGTACATAAATCACATAATGTGCCCACGTTTGGTATTTCTGAAGCGATGAGAGCCCGCCTAGCTTATAGGTGCATGTCTCCAGAAACTCGGGCTGGGCAATAACGTACTGGTCCCTACAAAGTACTGGTTATTAAAATGTCAGTTTGCAATTTTCACTCAGCAACATTCATTTCTGTTTGTTTCTGGAAAATATCCATGGAGTCAAAATCATCACTACATCTGTAGATAAATTTCCCAAATGGGGTCACTTGAGGGGAGGTTCTGCTCTTCTAGCAATTAGGGGCTCTGTATATGGAGTCCGCAAACTGTTCTAGGAAAATCTGCGATCCTGGTGGCAAATAGCGCTCCATTCCTCCCAATTCTCTCCGTATGGCTAAGTAGTACTGTACAGCCACATATGGGGTATTGCCACGTTCAGTAGAAATTGTGGAACAAATTACGGTGCCATTTTTACCCACTTCTTGTGTGAAAATGTAAAATCTGGGGCTAAAACAAAATTTTTGTTTGTAAAAATGTAGTCATTTTGTCTTCACTGCCCAATGGTATAAATTTCTGTGACACACCTGTGGTGTCAATATGATCACTGCACCCCTAGATGAATTCATTGAGAGGTGTAGTTTGTAAAATGGGGTCACTTATCGGGGTTCTGCTGTTTTGGCACCTCATGGGCTCTCCCAGTGGGTCATGGCACCTGCAAACCATAACAGTAAAATCTGGTGCTCCTTGTCATCTGAGCTTTGCACTGTGCCTGAAAAATATCCTGATTACATGTAGGGTATTGGCACACTCAGGAAAAAATGGACCTTGTTGTAAAAAAAAAAAAAAAAAAAAAAAAATCCTATTAGCTCTTTGAAAAATTAAAAACTTGGGGCTAAAACAACATTAGTGGTAAAAATGTAATTTATTCTTTCTTCACTGCTCAGTGGTATAAAATTCAGTGAGGCACATGTTGTCAATATGATCACTGTACCCCTAGATGAATTCATCGGGGAGTGTAGTTTGTATAATGAGTTCACTTATAGGGGGTTTCTGTTGTTCTGGCACCTCGGGCTCTGCCAATGTGACATGGCACCCCCAAACCATTCCAAAAAATCTGAACTCCAATATGGCGCCTCTTCCCTTCTGCACTGTGCCTCAAAAGTAGTATTCTTAGTATTAGTATAATTTTTCCTGTTACCCTTATGAGAATGCAGTATTTTGTGCTAAAAACATTTGTGGGGAAAATTAGATTTTTTTTTTTTTTTTTTTTATTAATATGTCTCAACATTATAAACTTCTGTGAAGCACCTGAAAGTTCAATGTGCTCACCACACCTCACCTGAGGGGTCCTGATGTGACTGTTCTACACGTGAGATCGCCGTGGGACACTCGGGATTATGTGGACTATGGTGGACAGGTGAGTATATGATGGTTTATTATTTTATATTTTTTCTAGGAGACGAGGGCATCCGAGATTTGGCGCTAGGGGAGTATTTTTTTTAAAATTTGAATATGTATGTAATTATTCTACTTTTTTTTTTTTAACTGTGAGCACAGGCGCTGGCAGATGAGACTACGTCTCCCATCAGCAGCACCTGCTGTTACTGTTATCAATTACAGCCTGCTGACCTGCGGTAAAGGCCCCGTCTCACATAGCGATTTACCAACGATCACGACCAGCGATACGACCTGGCCGTGATCGTTGGTAAGTCGCTGTGTGGTCGCTGGGGAGCTGTCACACAGACAGCTCTCTCCAGCGACCAACGATCAGGGGAACGACTTCGGCATCGTTGAAACTGTCTTCAACGATGCCGAAGTCCCCCTGCAGCACCCGGGTAACCAGGGTAAACATCGGGTTACTAAGCGCAGGACCGCGCTTAGTAACCCGATGTTTACCCTGGTTACCAAAAAAAAAAAACAGTACATACTCGCCTTTCGGTGTCCGTCAGGTCCCTTGCCGTCTGCTTCCCGCTCTCAGTGCCGCCGCACAGTGAGAGGCGAGCAGAGCGCAGCGGTGACGTCACTGCTGTGCTCTGCTCTCACTGTACGGCGGCACTCAGTCAGAGCAGGAAGCAGACGGCAAGGGACCTGACGTACATCAGATGGTGAGTATGTAGTGTTTGTTTTTTTTTTACATTTACGCTGGTAACCAGGGTAAACATCGGGTTACTAAGCGCGGCCCTGCGCTTAGTAACCCGATGTTTACCCTGGTTACCAGTGAAGACATCGCTGGATCGGTGTCACACACACCGATTCAGCGATGTCAGCGGGACCTCAACGACCAAAAAAAGTCCAGGCCATTCCGACACGACCAGCGATCTCGCAGCAGGGGCCTGATCGCTGGTACGTGTCACACATAGCGAGATCGCTACTGAGGTCGCTGTTGCGTCACAAAACTAGTGACTCAGCAGCGATCTCGCTAGCGATCTCGCTATGTGAGACGGGGCCTTAAGCTTTTTACCGCAGGTCACCACTGTTGGCCACAGTCACAGCTGCGCGGTCACACTGACAGCGTGACCCTACAGCGCTCTATCCAACGTTCTTACCACCGGTAGAGTTACTGCGAGTCACAGCTGCGGGGTCTCATCAGCCCATGCCTGCTGACCTGCGGTAAGCTTTTTACTGCAGGTCACCACTGTTGGCCACAGTCACAGCTGCGCGGTCACACTGACAGCGTGACCCTACAGCGCTCTATCCAACGTTCTTACCACCGGTAGAGTTACTGCGAGTCACAGCTGCGGGGTCTCATCAGCCCATGCCTGCTGACCTGCGGTAAGCTTTTTACTGCAGGTCACCACTGTTGGCCACAGTCACAGCTGCGGGGTCACACTGACAGCATGATAGCGCTGTGACAGACGGTCTTACCGGCGGTAGCGGTACCGCTGATCAGAACCTCCATGCCAGTGTTTCCCATGCTGTCACACAGATGACAGCGTGGGAAACACCATAGGAAGTACGTGAAACCGCAAACAAAAACTCGGCAAATCTGCAAACATTTTTACACCTGCGTTTTTGCTGCGGATTTGGCTGACTCAATTGAAATCAATGGGTGAAAAACGCTGCAGACACGCACATAGAATTGACATGCTTCAGAAAAAAACACACTGCCAATAGTCAAAGGAAATTTACTTATCATGTGCACAGCACATTATTCATTGAATTAGCTTGCATAAGGATTCCACAGCGTTTTTGGCCCATTTCCGTGTGCACACAGCCTTAGGGTATGCATTAAAGCATCACAATAACATCCATGAGGAGGATTGTGGATGTGATGATGACTAATGAAAGCCTTTATTTGCTCTGTTGCAGGTCGGAGTTCAGACCAAAGCATGGTTTATTGCCGGCATATTTGTACTTATGACTATACCCATCTCTTTGTGGGGAATTTTGCAGCATTTGGTTCACTACACGCAGCCTGAACTGCAGAAACCCATAATACGGTACGACCGTCATCTAATGGCAGTCATCTGCTTTGCTCAGCATTACTATGGTATTTTTTCTGAACAGCCCTTTTATGTTTCCCTGCAGTATTCTGTGGATGGTGCCCATTTACAGTGTGGACAGTGTAAGTATTTTTTCATGCGTTGATTATATTATAGTCTGTGCAGATTCCAGGCATCACTGGCGGCCAGTAATGTCTGCTTATGTTATACCTAATGATTTATTAATTACAGGTATTTATGGCTGCACTTCATACCATTGTCTGCATCTAGTGCTCTGCTCATTGCAGCCAAGGGTATAGTGTCCATCGGCACCAAGCTAACGGTGCTAGGCTGTTTATAGACTTACATGGAGACGACATCTACTCCATGGATTCCAGTGGTTAGATCGTCCGTTGTAGATTGGCTAATAGGGATAACGGGACCGTCTTCTCCATATGGGTGATGTGGCATATAAATTACATATGCCTTACACTTTTTTTAATATTGGAACACCGCTTTTAATATAAATCCATTTTTATTCAGGCTTTGCAGAAGGATCCTTTGTATGTAATTCTATTTGCCTTCCTTATTCTGTAATATTTGCTGCTGGATGATGATATGTTTCCATGTATCTCCTTGTGTCTCCTCTGTGCCTGTATACCAGTGGATTGCCTTGAAGTATCCGGACATTGCCATCTACGTGGATACCTGCAGAGAGTGCTATGAAGCCTATGTTATCTACAATTTCATGATCTTCCTCTTGAACTACTTGACAAATCGCTGTCCAAATCTGGCACTAGTTCTTGAAGCAAAAGATCAGCAGAGACATCTACCTCCTTTGTGTTGCTTTCCGCCCTGGCCTATGGGAGAGTAAGTAATTATACTTTGTACTAGATGTATTTTTGGATAGATGGAGTAGCAAGTTTTTTACTTTTGGAGCAGCAGGATCCTTCCCAACTATAATGCTATTGGAAAGACTATACGTCATTGAGTTGCCTTCTTCCGCCATGTTGTGGAAGAAAAATATTAATGACCTGATTCATTTTTAAGTTTACCCCTGTTCAATGGTTTTTAGTGTTTTGCCTGTTTTCCATTTGCGCCTTAGTCTTAATTTGCAACCCTTTAAAAAAAAAAAAGTCTATTTTGTGTGCCTGTTTCTTTTTTTTTTGTTTGTTTGTTTTTTTCTTAGTTCACAGTTTTTTGGCGTGGTTTTTACTGATTCATCAATTGCAACATTTCAAAAAGTTGCAAAACTTTTTTCAAATGTATTACTTTTCCTCTCTAGTGATCAGAAATTTTGGTGCAATGTCTGTTCTGTTTTGCAACATGTGCACATCTTTGCTCTAAAGAGTTGCGAAGAAAATTCAAGGACAAAAACAAACAGACATTTATGACTTCCCAAAATATTAATGAATCATTTGCTCAATTTTGAAAAATTTGACCCTTAAAAAATGCAACAAATTCCATAAGACAACAAAGAGAAGTGACTTCAAAGATTTGCAAATGATATATCGTGGCCTTTAATATGCAAATCTAATACTGTGAGAAATATATAGAGAATTCATCTATGAGTGTCACGGGAGAGGTGCAGTCTGCTGTCTCACAAATGTATGTCTGGCTGTAAGGCAGCTAGCTGCAGCAGCACCCTCCCCTACTGCACTGTCTGGAGACAGAGAAAACTGAGTTTTTCATGTAGAAAACGTCAGAAAATTGACGCTTTTTTTTGTTTCCTGAGCGTTTGTCCACTGGCATTTTTTTTGTTTTAGGCTGTTCCCATGGTTTTTGTGATTACTCCCCCACGCCATTGAATATTGAAGAAAACTCTAGCAGAGTTCTAAGCAAAAGCATCTTTTAGCTGCTTGGCGATTTTAGAAACCTGAAGAGGTTAAAAGACATTCCAAATAAAGAACATATGATCAGCAAGTCGTTATTACATGGAATTGCAGATTTTCCATTTTTGTGAGCGTTTTCTGATAGGTTACCTTTATGGCTGCTTCAGAAACTTGTCACCCAGCTATACAAGACTCCACATTGCAGATTTACCTAGTTCTGTGTTGTGTCCCCCCCTTTTAAATGACTGAGTAATTAGGTGATGTCAGGCACGTGGGAGTCTCCCCCATTGTCTCCAAAAAGCAGTTATATATAGTTAGGAAATGCCAGAATAGAATTTATCATAAAATGTAACTGTAAATGGCACTGTAAGGGTAAGTTCACACAGGACTTTTTTGCTGCGTATTTTTGCTGCACATTTTTGCTGCGTTTTTTATGCCAATTTTCAGCTGCTTACAGATGCGTTTTTTGTGCGGTTTTGGTGCGTTTTTTTGTCTATTTGTGCATGATAATAAAGTTGAGTGACCCCAGTGGAACTTGGCATCGCCTTCATCCCAGCGGGGGAACAATTTACGGCGAATTACATGCCATGCATCGGCCTTTTTTTGACGATCACTGTAGTTTGGGCAAGCTACATCCCAAATTACAGCCATTGCTTCCACCTTGGAAAAATAAATGAAAAAGTAATTACCAAATGCAAGATGAAATGAAGCCAACATTCATGACAAGGAAGATACAAACATACACATGCAGAACACATGAACATGTACATAACAGCACATGAGCATCGCAAAGTGTACCATTGCAAACAATCGGATATAGATATATCACAAATTAAAAAAAATATTACCTCCATGATTAGTTGGGAAACATTAATGCTCATCCTCCTATACCAAGACATGGCTAACACCTCACTACCAGAAACTCCCTCACAATAGATCACTATTAGGACACCTCACAATGGCTCACTATCTCTATGGACACCTCACTAACCACACCCCTAAGCTCTTGGCTGTGAGATCCCTTCCTGCTGGCCATGATTTTTCTGCACAAAAAACGCAGCAAATAATGCTACATGCGTTTCTGCAGCGTTTTTGCAGCGTTTTTGCAGCGTTTTTTCCATCACCCATTCAAGTCAATGGGTGAAAAAACGCAGCAAAAATACGCAGCAAAAAAGTCCTGTGTGAACGTACCCTAACAGTCACTATATCTGGTTGATATGGGCCTAGATTTGGAGTGCGGTGATGGCAGAAACGAGTGCTGACACCTATATAATCTGTGAGTTCTCTTGCAGTGTGCTGTTGTTTAGATGCAAGTTGGGTGTGCTCCAGTATACAGTGGTCCGACCAGTTACCACGATAATTGCCTTGTAAGTATATAATACATCCTCATAACTTGGCAGTGTCTGCTGTCACTTGTTTAGTGTAGTGCTGTAAGATTATTCCATGTATGCTATGTTTATTAGAAGTGATACATTCAGATCTGAACACTGTAGGGTCTTTTCGTGAAAAATCAGAACATGGAAAACATAAAAGTGAAGAGGGAAGCACAGAGCCCACATACCCCCCCAGCCCAATCAGTGGCCTCAGCAGGGTCGTGCCATATATACGGGCTACCACTGCTGCGGCCAGGTAAGCAGAAGGATAGCAGGGGAGTTCTGGGGATTTGATATGTATTGTGGGGGCAGATTTTTAAAAAAGATTTAAAAGAAAAGTCCTTTAAAAGCGTACTCCCCTTTCAGGATTATTTGTTTCCTTAGGCTCAGTTTGTTGTAAAATAAAGTATTCTTTACACTGCCCAGGTCCAGCACCGACTCATCCCATGTTATTTGATTGCAGTAGTGACATCACTTAGATAGCTCTGCAGCCAATCCATAAGCTCTATCTCTATCTGCAGATCTGCTGAGCAGTGATTGGCTGCAGCACTGTAGACATGATGTCACCGCTGCAACCAAACAACTCGGGCAGTAGCGGAACAAAACCCACAACCTGGGGAGGGGGAGTAAAGAGCAGTTTATTTTACAACAAACTGAGCCTACGGAGAAAAGTCTCTGAAAGGGGACAGATCCACTAAGGATTATCTTGAGACATGTTTTGGAAATGTCTTTAGTCAGTTTACTAATGTCTCTGTTAAACATTGTGCTGCCTTTTTGCTTCTTGGAAAGGTAGTCCCCTTCTATCATCCTACCTACTACATGCTGCTCTCCTCCATAACATAGATGGCGGGCCATGTGCCGAGGTCGCTGTGCTGCACTTGGATTGAAAACTGGTGCGTGTATAGCATATTACAGTGGGAAAAGCACAAAGTTCTATACTGTCACACTTCCCATCTGCAGCATGTGGTAGATAACATATGGCTCCACTAGCGAGCACAATGCTCAGCTTTCTCCCTCAGTCCCATAGACAGTGAATGCAAGGACATTGTATATTTGCAACCATGCTCTCCATTAAATCCCCGCTGCATACCTGTGATTGGCAGGGGGTCCCAGCAAGCAGACATTTGAAAAGTCGCAAAATTATTGCTTAATGTGGGATTGCACCAATATTCAGCGACACTTGACATTTTCACTCAACTGGGCGTGACTCCACAGCTCATCTAATTCATGAGGCATACCTTACTCTGGAAAGCTTACTCCAGTCCGTGGGGGTTAGCACCCAGCAAGAGGTCATGGTAGATCACAAGATTTAATGGTGGGTGTACTTTAGTATCATATGAAATGTTCTAAATCTGAAAAATTATGAATGTAATGAATAGCTAAAATGATGGGAAAATTATTATTACTTTTCTGTTGTGTTTAGGGTTTGTCAGTTGACTGGTATCTATGGTGAAGGTGATTTTAATCTAAAAAATGCCTGGACATACTTGGTGATAATTAACAATGCCTCCCAGTTGGTAAGTGGCACACCGAACATCAAGATGTGTGCATTTTATATTAACATTGTGCCTTGTGTAATGCGGTATATGACTTGGCCATTGAAGGCAGTCTCTGATTGTGTAGTTAATACGTTATGATTTTCAGTATGTTTCAGAATTTGCAGTTGTTTCTCCTTTTTTTTTTTTTTTTTATAGTAATTATTAAGTTGCAACATAAGCCAAGGCTTTGTATTTATTAGTGATGAGCAAGTGTGCTCAGACACAGCGCTATCCGAGCATGCTCAGGTGTCATCCGAGTACAACACATGCAGTGATTTCCTGTTTGTTAGGCAATCCCCGCATGTGTTGCGGCTGTTAAATCATGCAGCCGCGAGGACGCGAACATATTACTCGAGCCCCGACTCAGATAATGCTATAGCTGAGCACACTCGCTTATCACTAGTATTTATAGATTTTGTTTTTACTTAGAGGACCTATCACCAGGTCAGAAGTGGGCAGTTTTTGTTCTTAAGAGATATGGTCCTTTTCAATTACTAATGATATTTTAAGGATATTATTTTTGTTTTCGGTAAGTGTGGCAATTTTTGCACAAGTGCAGTCATGGTCGTGAACTGTGTCATAGGGACAAAATTACATCTTGTCATTTGCTAAGACGATAACTCAAAAGTAATTATTAAGGGTTTGTCAAGTTTCCTATACTTTCCAGTCACATGGCAGCATAATATACAGGTGGAACGGGCTGAGCTTGGAGATTTATAGTTTTCTAGATCTTGGTTCTCTTTTTGTCTTCAAAACAGCAGTGTAAATGCTATCGAGAGTCCTGGCTGGGGCCTTGTTTGAATCTTATTTTCAGGACCTGACCATTTTTTTGTTTTTAAGCTTTCGTTTTTTCCTCCCCTTTTCCAAAAGCCTTAACTTTGTTTTTTTTTTTTAATTTTTCCATCAGCATGGCCGCATGAGGGCTTGTTTATTGCAGGACATGTAGTTTTGGATGACAACATTCAGTTTACCATATAATGTACTGAAAGAGGTTGTCCATTACTTTTACAGTGATGGCCTCTCCTTAGGTCATCCTTTCCTGATCGGCAGGGGTCTGACACGCTGCACGCCCGCCAATCAGCTGTTATCAGTGTCTGCAGCCACCAGCCGGAAGCCCTTACTTGTTGAGCTGACCGTCTACTTGTAGTGGCTGACGCCGGGTACTACACATCTGCCTCCTACTGATTTGAATAGGAGGCAGATGTGTAATAGCCTGCATCAGCCACTACAAGTAGACTGTCAGCTCCACAAGTAAGTGCTTTCGGCCAGCAGCCGCAGACCCTGAAACCTGATTGGTGGGGGCACCAGGTGTCGGACCCTGGCCGATCACACATTGGTGGCCTACTCTCAGGATAGGTCATCGATGTAAGAGTAGTTGGCAACCTTTTGAAAAACGGCAAAAAGTTCAAGTGGGGTGAAATAGTGAGAGGAAGCAAAATAATTCTCTTCCCTTCCCTTCTCTGTACCCTTCACAGGTGTTCCCTGTCAGGTTTAATAAGTGGGATTTCTTGCCTTATAAATGGGGTTGGGACCATCAGTGTTGAGCAGAAGTCTGGTGGATACACAGCTGATAGTCCTACTGAATAGACTGTTAGAATTTGTATTATGGCAAGAAAAAAGTAGCTAAGAAAAACGAGTGGCCATCATTACTTTAAGAAATGAAGGTCAGTCAGTCTGAAAAAAAAAAAAAATTGGGCAAACTTTGAAAGTGTCCCCAAGTGCAGTGGCAAAAACCATCAATCACTACAAAGAAACTGGCTCACATGAGGACCGCCCCAGGAAAGGAAGACTGAGTCACCTCTGCTTCTGAGGATAAGTTTATCCAAGTCACCAGCCTCAGAAATCGCAGGTTAACAGCAGCTCAGATTAGAGACCAGGTCAATGCCACACAGAGTTCTAGCAGCAGACACATCTCTACAACCACTGTTAAGAGGAGACTGTCACGGGGAGACTAGGTGGGTGAGAGCTAATAACCGGGCCCCTGCAATTTCCCTCAGACTAGGGAAATGCTGACTGACCCTCTACCTGAAGTTTACACTGATGGTGTGCATGTCCAGGCCTCGAACCTCACCCTGCCTCCTGTTACAACCCTAAGCTGAAAACCTTCGCCCTCCACCCAGTGAATGTAATACACCAATACCCACAGTTAGCACAGACAAGGATAAAGGAGATTATACATCACGCCGCAGTCACTCAGGAATACACTATAAATGTGCAGGGCAAAATAAACACAAATATAGGAAAGAGTAAATAAGACAAAGGAAAATACACCACCAGCAACGAATCTCCAACCACCAGCTCTCCTCACCAGACCGAGATGACAACGGAAGACAGAAGCTATAATCGGCGACGCCCAATGATCCTGAGAACTATTTAAAGGCCATGGGCATGGCCCAGCTTCCAATCCGAGGATCAGGTAAATTAACCCTGGAACAGCTGGACAAAACCTAGCCGACGCCAATGAGCAAATAGTGGTCAAAAGCGGAATTACCGCTGTCTGTCGAACGACCTGGTCTGAACAGCGTCCGACATGACAGTACCCCGCCTTCTACGAGGGACCCCAGGGCCCTCACGGCTTATAGGACCCGGCTTGTCTGGATGGCGACGATGAAAAAACCTGACCAGCCGATCTGCATGAATATCCGAGGCTGGTACCCAGGACCTCTCCTCAGGCCCATAACCACGCCAGTGTACCAAGTACTGTAAAGTACAACGCACTACACGAGAGTCAACCACCTTGGAGACTTAAAACTCCAAATTACCATCCACCAAGACTGGAGGTGGCATAGGCGCCGCGTCCACAGAACCCACCACCTTCTTTAGAAGAGACCTGTGGAACACATTGTGTATCTTATACACTGTAGGGAGCTCCAATCGGTACGCTACTGGGTTAATGACGGCGGTGACCCTAAATGGACCAATAAACCGTGGACCCAATTTAAGGGATGGTATTTTGAGTCTTATGTTTTTTGTGGATAACCACACCCAGTCATCCACACTCAGGTCCGGACCTGGCACACGCCTACTGTCAGCCACACGTTTGTACCTAGCACCCACACTCAACAGGCGCTGTTTAACTCTCCTCCAGACTGATGATAATTGTGCTCCTAACTGATCCTCCTCCGGAACACCGGAAGAGCCCCTCTGACTCAAGGTACAAAATTGAGGATGTAGCCCATAAACACAAAAAAACGGAGACTCCCCAGACGACTCCTGGCGGTGATTGATGGCAAACTCAGCCAAAGGAAGAAAGGTAGACCACTCCTGGTTATCAGAGACAAAGCAGCGTAAGTATTGTTCCAAATTTTGGTTCATTTGCTCAGTCTGACCATTTGACTGAGGATGGAACGCCGAAGAATGAGACAACTTGATCCCCAGCCGTGAGCAAAATGCTCTCCAAAATTTTGCCACAAACTGAGACCCCCTATCAGACACGATGTCAGACAGAACCCCATGAAGTCTGACCACCTCCTGCACAAATACCTGAGCCAGAGTCTTAGCGTTAGGCAACGAAGGCAAAGGCACAAAGTGTGACATTTTTGAAAACCGATCAACAATCACCAAGATGACCGTGTTCCCAGCTGATGAGGGCAAATCAGTGATGAAATCCATGGAGATTTCCGTCCATGGCTTACTAGGTACTTCAAGAGGAAGTAGTGTGCCAACAGGACAGGAGCGGGGCGTCTTAGCCCTAGCGCACGTGGTACAAGCTGACACGTATGAGACCACATTCTGTCGGATCTTGGGCCACCAAAACCGACGTGACACCAACTCCAAGGTACCTCTAACCCCTGGGTGGCCAGCCAGGACAGCATCATGATGCTCCGCCAAAACCTTTAGGCGGAGATGAAGCGGTACAAAAGATTTGTTGATGGGAAGCTCAGATGGTACCTCCTCCTGAGCCTCGGCAATCTCAGCCTCAACCTCGGTAGTGCGAGCCGAAACCACAACACCCTTTTGGAGGATGGGTACTGGATCCTCCCGAGGTTCACCCCCCGGAAAACACCTGGACAGAGCATCCGCCTTAGTGTTTTTAGACCCCGGTCTGTAAGTGACAGCAAAACTGAACCGCGTGAAAAACAATGCCCAGCGAGCCTGCCTGGGGGACAGACGCTTGTCTGACTCCAAATACAGCAGATTCTTATGATCGGTAATAACAGTAACCTGATGTACCGACCCCTCCAAGAAGTGTCGCCATTCCTCAAAGCCCAACTTGATTGCCAACAACTCCCTGTTGCCGATATCGTAGTTACGTTCGGCGGACGACAGTTTCTTGGAGAAATAGGTGCACGGATGCAAACCACTCAAAGATAAAGGGAACCTGTCACCCCATTTTTTGAAGATGAGCTAAAAATACCGTTAAATAGGGGCAGAGCTGGGCGTTACATTAGTGTCTTTGTGTGCCTTTATAACCTACCTAAGCTGCCGAAATACCTTTGTAAAGTCGCCGTTTTCTGCTGTCACTCACGCTGGTCTGGTCATATGGGCGTGGTGACAGCGCTGTTTCTCCCCCAGAAACCTGCTCATCATTACGTTGGTGGCGTAGTGGTGTGCGCATGTCCAAAGCGAAGATCCACTGCCCAGGAGATTCAAAACAGCGCGGTCTTCGCTATTCGCCGTTTACCGGTGGGCGCGGCCATCTTTCCTGTGGCCGCGCGTGCGCAGATGGAGCGCTCTGCTGCCCGGGGCTTCAGGAAAATGGCCGCGGGATTCCGCGCGTGCGCAGATGGAGATCGCGGCAGCCATTTTCCTGAAGCCCCGGGCAGCAGAGCGCTCCATCTGCGCACACGCGGCCACAGGAAAGATGGCCGCGCCCACCGGTAAACGGCGAATAGCGAAGACTGCCCTGTTTTGAATCTCCTGGGCAGTGGATCTTCACTTTGGACATGCGCACACCACTACGCCACCAACGTAATGATGAGCAGGTTTCTGGGGGAGAAACAGCGCTGTCACCACGCCCATATGACCAGACCAGCGTGAGTGACAGCAGAAAACGGCGACTTTACAAAGGTATTTCGGCAGCTTAGGTAGGTTATAAAGGCACACAAAGACACTAATGTAACGCCCAGCTCTGCCCCTATTTAACGGTATTTTTAGCTCATCTTCAAAAAACAAGGTGACAGGTGCCCTTTAAGAAATTCAAATGCGCGCACAGCAGCCTCAGGCCAAACGGAGAAATTGGTACCCTTTTTAGTCATGTCAGTTAGCGGTTTAGCAATGATGGAAAAATCCTTGATAAATTTCCTATAGTAGTTAGAAAACCCAACCTGAAAGCACTTCAGCGGTTCCTTATCAGGACGTTCCCAATGCAGCACCGCTTGCACCTTAGCGGCGTCCATTTTAAAACCAGAAGCAGACACAATATAACCCAAGAAAGGCAACTCTTGAACAGAAAATACACATTTCTCAAGTTTAGCATACAGCTTATTCTCTCTGAGAAGCTGTAACACCTGCCTGCTGCCTGACATGATCTAAATGAGCATCACGGTCGCAAGAATATATGAGGATGTCATCTAGGTACACGATAACGATTTTCCCCAAAACATGCGAGAACACATCATTGATGAAATGTTGGAACACTGCAGGTGCGTTAGTCAAACCAAATGGCATCACCAAATTTTCAAAATGACCCTCAGGGGTATTAAAAGCCATCTTCCACTCATCACCTTGACGGACTCTTATGAGGTTGTACGCCCCCCTGAGGTCAAGCTTGGTAAACCTCTTAGCACCCGCCACCTGGTTGAACAAATCTGGTATCAGTGGCATCGGGTATGGATCACGAACTGTAATCTGGTTCAACTCCCTGAAATCCAAACACGGGCGTAATCCGCCATCTTTCTTCTTCACGAAGAAGAACCCTGCTGCCACCGGCGAGGATGACGGCCTGATGTGCCCTTTGCTCAAGCTTTCAGCAATATAATCTTTTAACGCTTGTCTCTCCGGACCGGAGATGTTAAACATCCTTGCTTTAGGCAACTTGGCCCCTGGTTTAAACCTGATAGAACAGTCATAGGGACGATGTGGTGGCAACTCTGAACAACTCTTCTCAGAGAACACATCCACAAAATCCAGAAGTGACTCCAGAACGCTTGAAGTCACCGCAGCCACACATGTAGCCAGGCAATTCTCCTGGCAGAACTCGCTCCACTGAATTATGTCCTGAGATTTCCAGTCAATTACCGGGTTGTGCATGGACAACCAAGGAAAACCCAAAACCACCTGAGCAGGAAGATTCCTGAGCACCTTACATGTAACCCGCTCGGAATGTAGAACCCCAATGTGGAGTTTCACCTCAGCCACAAATTCAGTAATCTCCCCCTGAGAGAGAGGAGCAGCATTGATGGTGACCACACGGATAGGATGAGAGTTTTTCAATCCTAAAACCTGCTGTGCGGGCAAACTCCTCATCAATGAGATTTGTGGCTGAACCACTATCCACAAAAACAGTAATTGGCTGCTCACTGCCAGCGATAAAAACCTTAGCAGGGAGCATGCATTGAGAAACCACCATGGAGGATATACATAAGCTCAGATTGGTCTCCTCCACACCATCTGAGCTTAGAAGTTTTCCGCCGTTGCGTTTGTCTTAGACAGCAGAGGACAGATGTTAATAAAATGACCAATTTTACCACAGGAAAAACAGGCTCCCTGCTTCCTGATCTCTGGGGCTCGACGCTTTACATGTGACACCCCTGCGATTTGCATAGGCTCCGTGGGCTCACCTGCAGCAACCTCGCGTGAACCTAAACCTTCACCCACAGGGGGTGTCTCATGCTCCCCCTGACGCAGACGACGATCAATGCGGACAACTAGACTCATAGCGGAATCTAGAGAAGCAGGAGTCTCGTACATCAGAAGGGCTTTTTTAACCCTTCCAGAAACCCCATGAATAAACTGACTCCCCAATGCTGGATCATTCCATTGGGTATTGATCGCCCAGCGGCAGAATTCAGAACAGTAATCCTCTGCTACTCGCTCCCCCTGGCGAATGGAGCGTATCTTAGATTCTGCCAGAGCCATTCTGTCAGGTTCATCATAGATTTTCCCAAGAGAAGAAAAAAAAACTCTCCACAGAGTCAAATGCAGCAGAATCAGATGGCAAAGAAAACGCCCATGCTTGGGGATCCCCGCTTAACAATGACAACACCAGGCCCACACGCTGAGCCTCATTACCCGAGGAGATCGGGCGCATACGGAAATATAGTTTGCAAGCTTCACGAAAAGAAACATTTACTGCGTTCCCCAGCAAATTTTTCAGGCAAAGGAAATTTAGGCTCAGCAACTCTTTCTGTCGCTCTAGCTTGCACATTAGATACTGCTAGTCCCTGTTGCTGTACTGCCCCCCTCAACTCCGTGACCTGTAGGGACAGCGCCTCCAACTGGCGGGTTATGGAAGTCATGGGATCCATGACAAAACACGAAAAAAAACCTTTTTTTTTTTTTTTTTTTTTGTTGTTGGGCTGATTACAATGTCACGGGGAGACTAGGTGGGTGAGAGCTAATAACCCGGGTCCCTGCAATTTCCCTCAGACTAGGGAAATGCTGACTGACCCTCTACCTGAAGTTTACACTGATGGTGTGCATGTCCAGGCCTCGAACCTCACCCTGCCTCCTGTTAGAACCCTAAGCTGAAAACCTCTGCCCTCCACCCAGTGAATGTAATACACCAATACCCACAGTTAGCACAGACAAGGATAAAGGAAAATATACACCACGCCGCAGTCACTCAGGAATACACTATAAATGTGCAGGGCAAAATAAACACAAATATAGGAAGGAGTAAATAACACAAAGGAAAATACACCACCAGCAACGATTCTCCAACAACCAGCTCTCCACTCCGGACCGAGATAACAACGCAAGACAGAAGCTATAATCGGCGACGCCCAATGATCCGGAGAACTATTTAAAGGCCATGGGCATGGCCCAGCTTCCAATCCGAGGATCAGGTAAATTAACCCTGGAACAGCTGGACAAAACCTAGCCGACGCCAATGAGCAAATAGTGGTCAAAAGCGGAATTACCGGTGTCTGTCGAACGACCTGGTCTGAACAGCGTCCGACATGACAGAGACTTTGTGCAGCAGGCCTTCATGGTAAAATAGCTGCTAGGAAACCAATGCTAAGGACAGGCAACAAGCAGAAGAGACTTGTTTGGGCTAAAGAACACAAGGAATGGACATTAGACCAGTGGAAATCTGTGCTTTGGTCTGATGAGTCCAAATTTGAGATCTTTGGTTCCAACTAGTGATGAGCGAATATACTCGTTACTCGAGATTTCCCGAGCATGGTCTGGTGTCCTCCGAGTATTTTTTAGTGCTCGGAGATTGTTTTCATCGCCTCAGCTGAAGGGTTTACAGCTTTTAGCCAGCATAAGTACATGTGGGGGTTGCCTGGTTGCTAGGGAACCCCCACATGTAATCAAGCTGGCTAGTAGCTGTAAATCATTCAGCTGTGGTTGAAAAAAACCTAAATCTCCGAGCACTAAAAAATACTCGGAGGACACCCAAGCGTGCTCGGGAAATCTCAAGTAACGAGTATATTCGCTCATCACTAGTTCCAACCACTGTGTCTTTGTGCGACGCAGAAAAGGTGAACGGATGGACTCTACATGCCTGGTTCCCACCGTGAAGCATGGAGGAGGAAGTGTGATGGTGTGGGGGTGCTTTGCTGGTGACACTGTTAGGGATTTATTCAGAATTGAAGGCACACTGAACCAGCATGGCTACCACAGCATCTTGCAGTGGCATGCTATTCCATCCGGTTTGCGTTTAGTTGGACCATCATTTATCTTTCAACAGGACAATGACCCCAAACACACCACCAGGCTGTGTAAAAGCGATTTGACCAAGAAGGAGTGATGGGATGCTACGCCAGATGACCTGGCCTCCACAGTCACCAGACCTGAACCCAATCGAGATGGTTTGGGGTGAGCTGGACCACAGAGTGAAGGCAAAAGGGCCAACAAGTGCTAAGTATCTCTGGGAACTCCTTCAAGATTGTTGGAAGACCATTCCCGGTGACTACCTCTTGAAACTCATCAAGAGAATGCCAAGAGTGTGCAAAGCAGTTATCAAAGCAAAAGGTGGCTACTTTGAAGAACCTAGAATATAAGACATAATTTCAGTTGTTTCACACTTTTTTGTTAAGTATATAATTCCACATGTGTTAATTCAAAGTCTTGATGCCTTCAGTGTGAATGTACAATTTTCATAGTCATGAAAATACAGAAAAATCTTTAAATGTGAAGGTGTGTCCAAACTTTTGGTCTGTACTGTATATGAATGTATATGTACAGTATATATGTATATGAATGTGTACAGTCATGGCCAAAAGTATTGACACCCCTGCAATTCTGTCAGATAATACTCAGTTTCTTCCTGAAAATTATTGCAAACACAAATTCTTTGGTATTATTACCTTCATATAATTTGTCTTAAAAGAAAAAACACAAAAAGAATTGTCCTAAAGCCAAATTGGATATAATTCCAAACCAAACATAAAAAAGGGGGTGGACAAAAGTATTGGCACCGTTTGAAAAATCATGTGATGCTTCTCTAATTTGCGTAATTAACAGCACCTGTAACTTACCTGTGGCACCTAACAGGTGTTGGCAATAACTAAATCACACTTGCAGCCAATTGACATGGATTAAAGTTGACTCAACCTCTGTCCTGTGTCCTTTTGTGTACCACATTGATCATGGAGAAAAGAAAGAAGACCAAAGAACTGACTGAGGACTTGAGAAACCAAATTGTGAGGAAGCATGAGCAATCTCAAGGCTACAAGTCCATCTCCAAAGACCTGAATGTTCCTGTGTCTACCGTGCGCTGTGTCATCAAGAAGTTTAAAGCCCATGGCACTGTGGCTAACCTCCCTAGATGTGGACGGAAAAGAAAAATTGACAAGAGATTTCAACGCAAGATTGTGCGGATGTTGGATAAAGAACCTCGACTAACATCCAAACAAGTTCAAGCTGCCCTGCAGTCCGAGGGTACAACAGTGTCAACCCGTACTATCCGTCGGCATCTGAATGAAAAGGCATTGTATGGTAGGAGACTCAGGAAGACCCCACTTCTTTCCCCGAGACATAAAAAAGCCAGGCTGGAGTTTGCCAAAACTTACCTGAAAAAGCCTACAACGTTTTGGAAGAATGTTCTCTGTCAGATGAGACAAAAGTAGAGCTTTTTGGGCAAAGGCATCAACATAGAGTTTACAGGAGAAAAAAAGAGGCATTCAAAGAAAAGAACACGGTCCCTACAGTCAAACATGGCGGAGATTCCCTGATGTTTTAGGGTTGCTTTGCTGCCTCTGGCACTGGACTGCTTGACTGTGTGCATGGCATTATGAAGTCTGAAGACTACCAACAAATTTTTCAGCATAATGTAGGGCCCAGTGTGAGAAAGCAGGGTCTCCCTCAGAGGTCATGGGTCTTCCAGCAGGACAATGACCCAAAACACACTTCAAAAAACACTAGAAAATGGTGTGAGAGAAAGCACTGGAGACTTCTAAGGTGGCCTGCAATGAGTCCAGACCTGAATCCCATAGAACACCTGTGGAGAGATCTAAAAATGGCAGTTTGGAGAAGGCACCCTTCAAATATCAGGGACCTGGAGCAGTTTGCCAAAGAAGAATGGTCTAAAATTCCAGCAGAGCATTGTAAGAAACTCATTGATGGTTACCGGAAGCGGTTGGTCGCAGTTATTTTGGCTAAAGGTTGTGCGACCAAGTATTAGGCTGAGGGTGCCAATACTTTTGTCTGGCCCATTTTTTGAGTTTTGTGTGAAATGATCAATGTTTTGCTTTTTGCTTCATTCTCTTTTGTGTTTTTTCATTTAAGACAAATTAAATGAAGATAATACCGAAGAATTTGTGTTTGCAATCATTTTCAGGAAGAAACTGAGTATTATCTGACAGAATTGCAGGGGTGTCAATACTTTTGGCCATGACTGTATGTGTGTATCTACTATATAATTGTCTAAGGGTCACCTCCGTCTTTCTGTCTGTCCTTCTGTCTGTTTGTCTGTCTGTCATGGATATTCATTGGTCGCGGCCTCTGTCTGTCATGGAATCCAAGTCGCTGATTGGTCTCGCCAGCTGCCTGTCATGGCTGCCGCGACCAATCAGCGACGGCCACAGTCCGATTAGTCCCTCCCTACTCCCCTGCAGTCAGTGCCCGGCGCCCGTTCCATACTCCCCGCAGTCACGGCTCACACAGGGTTAATGCCAGCGGTAACAGACCGCGTTATGCCGCGGGTAACTCACTCCGTTACCGCCGCTATTAACCCTGTGTGACAAAGTTTTTTGATGCCTATGCAGCGTCAATAGTAAAAACATCTAATGTTAAAAATAATTTTAAAAAAATCATTATATACTCACCTTCCGCCGCCTTTCCCGCTCCTCTCAACGCTCCGGTGACCGCTCCATGCAAGCAGCAGGTTCCGGTGGCAAGGATGGTATGCAAGAAGGACCTGCCATGACGTTACGGTCATGTGGCCATGACGTTACGGTCATGTGGCCATGACGTTACGGTCATGTGGCCATGACGTTACGGTCATGTGGCCATGACGTTACGGTCATGTGGCCATGACGTTACGGTCATGTGGCCATGACGTTACGGTCATGTGGCCATGACGTTACGGTCATGTGGCCATGACGTTACGGTCATGTGGCCATGACGTTACGGTCATGTGGCCATGACGTTACGGTCATGTGGCCATGACGTTACGGTCATGTGGCCATGACGTTACGGTCATGTGGCCATGACGTTACGGTCATGTGGCCATGACGTTACGGTCATGTGGCCATGACGTTACGGTCATGTGGCCATGACGTTACGGTCATGTGGCCATGACGTTACGGTCATGTGACCGCGACGTTACGGTCATGTGACCGCGACGTCATCACACCCTGAGACCGGAAGCTGCCGCACACAGGCGACAGAACTACAAGGGGCTCTCGGAATGTGAGTATATGTTAATTTTTTAACCTGTGACATACGTGACTGGCCAATATACTACGTGGCTGGGCAATATACTACGTGGCTCTGTGCTGTATACTACGTGGCTGGGCAATATACTACGTGGCTGGGCACTGTACTACGTGGCTGGGCACTGTACTACGTGGCTGGGCACTGTACTACGTGGCTGGGCACTGTACTACGTGGACATGCATATTCTAGAATACCCGATGCGTTAGAATTGGGCCACCAACTAGTGTGTGTGTATGTATATGTATGTATGTGTGTATATATATATATATATATATATATATATATATATATATATATATATATATATATATATATATATATATATATATATATATATATATATATATATATATATATATATATATATATATATATACACACACATACACTCACCGGCCACTTTATTAGGTACACCATGCTAGTAACGGGTTGGACCCCCTTTTGCCTTCAGAACTGCCTCAATTCTTCATGGCATAGATTCAACAAGGTGCTGGAAGCATTCCTCAGAGATTTTGGTCCATATTGACATGATGGCATCACACAGTTGCCGCAGATTTGTCGGCTGCACATCCCAAAGATGCTCCATACAAGGCAGGATGGATCCATGCTTTCATGTTGTTTACGCCAAATTCTGACCCTACCATCCGAATGTCGCAGCAGAAATCGAGACTCATCAGACCAAGCAACGTTTTTCCAATCTTCTACTGTCCAATTTCGATGAGCTTGTACAAATTGTAGCCTCAGTTTCCTGTTCTTAGCTGAAAGGAGTGGTACCCGGTGTGGTCTTCTGCTGCTGTAGCCCATCTGCCTCAAAGTTCGACGCACTGTGCGTTCAGAGATGCTCTTAGGCCTACCTTGGTTGTAACGGGTGGCGATTTGAGTCACTGTTGCCTTTCTATCAGCTCGAACCAGTCTGCCCATTCTCCTCTGACCTCTGGCATCAACAAGGCATTTCCGCCCACAGAACTGCCGCTCACTGGATTTTTTTTCTTTTTCGGACCATTCTCTGTAAACCCTAGAGATGGTTGTGCGTGAAAATCCCAGTAGATCAGCAGTTTCTGAAATACTCAGACCAGCCCTTCTGGCACCAACAACCATGCCACGTTCAAAGGCACTCAAATCACCTTTCTTCCCCATACTGATGCTCGGTTTGAACTGCAGGAGATTGTCTTGACCATGTCTACATGCCTAAATGCACTGAGTTGCCGCCATGTGATTGGCTGATTAGAAATTAAGTGTTAACAAGAAGTTGGACAGGTGTACCTAATAAAGTGGCCAGTGAGTGTATGTATATATATATTATATTTACATCTAAGTGATGTAGACTTGAATTGGTGATCAGATATCTATATAGTGAAAATGCATATAGTTCAGTTACATCCTGTGACATGACATCTTCTTATTGTGCTCGTCTACTTTCCATTGTCTTCCTTTATCTGGGCCCAGACTACCATGCAGATTTCTTCCAGCCGTGACTCGCTTCTGCACAAGAATTCGCGTTCTTCTCCCAACTCTAATGCACTTCCCAAAGCACACAGTACTTGCACCTCTGTGCTCCCCAAATCAAGAAAGACCAATAGGGTAAAACTTCTACCCAAGCCTCCTCAAATCAGTAGTGTGTTAGTTGATCATGGTCAGCCTTTACACTTCATGCAGTAGATCACATTTTACCTAATGATGTCCACAATGAGATGTAATATGCAAATTGCCTCTTCTGAGAAAAAGAGGACTTAAACTCTATAGCGCCACCTGTTGGAAGTAGCGATCCTACAAGTCACAATCAACCCTTTAATGAGTCGTGCAATATGACTTAGGATAAAAGCCAAATCAGTATCTCAATTCGCAGACACTGTTTCGGGCTGTTGGTCCTCGTCAGTGCGAAGCATGAGAACTGATTTGGCTAGGTGAGAGGCTCTGGACTGGGGTCTAAGGGGTATCGTTTCTCCTTATGGAGAGTGACATACCAGCTGTGGCTTGTCAAGGTAAGGAGGCTTATTTGCCGTGCAATGCTCCTCTGGGAAATATAATATGCAAATTGCCTCAAGCAATTTGCATATTATATTTCCCAGAGGAGCATTGCACAGCGAATAAGCTTCCTTACCTTGACAAGCCACAATGAGATGCTGAGCGATCTACTGACTCTAATTGTTCAGTTTCTGCTGCCACACACATCTCGGTTCACTATTGTCCGGTGTCAGCGAGGTATAAGACCGCTTCAGGTAGTGGTGAGGTGTCATGCAGGCAGCACCATGACTTCCCTGCACTACAGTGGCCTGTGAGCTGCTCCACTGTCTTGTAAGGCAAAGGTCTATTAAATGGCTCCAACTCCACTATTGTACTAAAGTATACCCTATGTGCACAAATATTGGGCAACTGAGTATTTCGACCAGATCTTCATTTTTATCCAACTCCAAGCTGTATAAACATGAATGTTTATTGGATGAAGCAGATCAGGTGATGTGTATTTGTGTAACTGAGGAGGGTACGGCCTAAAGGTACCGTCACACTAAATGATATGGCTAGCGATCCGTGACGTTGCAGCGTCCTGGCTAGCGATATCGTTTAGTTTGACACGCAGCAGCGATCAGGATCCTGCTGTGATATTGCTGGTCGTTGAACAAAGTTCAGAACTTTATTTGGTCGTCAGACCGGCGTGTATCGTCGTGTTTGACACCAAAAGCAACGATACCAGCGATGTTTTACACTGGTAACCAGGGTAAACATCGGGTTACTAAGCGCAGGGCCGCGCTTAGTAACCCGATGTTTGCCCTGGTTACCAGTGTAAAATGTAAAAAAAACAAACAGTACATACTCACCTTCGCGTCCGCTTCCCACACTGACTGAGCGCCGTAAAGTGAAAGTACAGCACAGTGGTGACGTCACCGCTCTGCTGTTAGGGCCAGCACTCAGTCAGTGCAGGAAGCGGACGCCGGGGGACGCGAATGTAAGTATGTACTGTTTGTTTTTTTTACATTTTACGCTGGTAACCAGGGTAAACATCGGGTTACTAAGCGCGGCCCTGCGCTTAGCAACCCGATGTTTACCCTGGTTACCCGGGGACCTCGGCATCGTTGGTCACTGGAGAGCGGTCTGTGTGACAGCTCTCCAGGGATCAAACAGCGACGCTGCAGCGATCGGCATCGTTGTCGCTATCGCTGCAGCGTCGCTTAATGTGAAGGTACCTTAAGGATATGAACACCCTTTATCACGGTGTGTAGAATTAGTAGGCAGCTTATTTTTATCTGGCAAAATAGACCAATAAAGAGATTTAACTGACCAGTTAAAAGTCTGATAGTGGGATGCATCTCTCTTTAAATTGCTAAGATAGCTGGGTGTGATCACAGAACGATCAAGTTTAGTTGTAAGTTAGGCCGCTTTCACATTTGCGGTTGTGTCCGCAGCGTTTCTTCCGCAAATATCTGCATGCGTTGTGTATTCCTATCTTTAACATTAACGACGCATGCGTTTTTCTATGTTCGCGTTTTGCCGCGTTTGACGACGCATGCGTCGTCTAGCCGTCTGCGTCTTGGCGCGGAAATGCAACATGTAGTAATTTTTAGAGGCGTCAATTTGCCGCCTGGAAACGTATGCGGCTGATTGCGCAAGGTTTGCGCCCAAAAAACGCATTGTAGTCTATGTAAACGCATGCGTTTTTCAGTACATGCGTTTGCTTGCGTTTACCGACGCATGCGTCTCAATTGAGAAAAACATGTCTAGACACTGATAAGCCACCCCCCACATACAAGGTGATAAAGGGAGGTAGTGGACATTTGCAGGTCACTAGTCAGCAGACTGCCTTGCAGACGAGACACCCCACAGCCCCTTGGATCAGCAAACAAGCCTCAGAACTATGTGAGTATATCCTATCCAATGCATTTCTTTTCTATAATCTGTGTCTATGTGCCCTAATTTCTGTCATTCCTTTCTTTCTGCACACATCAGAATGTCTTCTTCTTCTGATGAGGAAACGCCTGGGCCTGCACAAGGGGAACATGTCAGCGAAGTGAGTATTCACCTCCTCAGATTGTATTCACTGTCACATCTACACATATGACAATGTATATTTTCCCTTTTTCAGACCACTTCTTCTACAGCGGAAGAGACTGGGCAGGAGACTGGGCAGGAGCAGCGTAGTCACGGCCGGGCAAGACGGCGGCATCGTGTAAGTATAGCTGGCTGAATGTGTATTGTATCCTCACTTTATAATTCTTGAATCTTCATTTCTTTCTACTTCTCTCTTTCTTTCCCTTTTGCTTCAGCACCAGTGTTTTTTTTTACTTCAATATTCATGCCATTCCTCTGATTCTGTTTTCTGTCTTCCGTATGTGAACGCCTCCTATATTAATGTACTTTTTGTTGTTAGGTTCCAGAGGAGGATGAGGACCTAATTGAGAATGAACACCTCATCTCCCTGGTTCACGAGCGAGTCGCATTGTGGGACACCCGGGATCCACTGCACGCCAACAATGTGACGATCCGGAGGCTTTGGAATGAGGTGGCCGCAGCGTTGTGGGATGGCTGGGCCAATGCCCCGGCTCGGGTCCGTTCTGCATTTGGTAAGTATTGCAATGCAGTGTGATGTAGTCAATACCTTGGCCATGCTCACACAACTGTGTATGATGTGAGAAAGTCATTACTTTTTCACAGCACATACAGTTGTGTGACCATGGTCAAAAGACCATTGTCCTAACTATTATGTTTTGTTTTGCCAACAGTGTCAAAAGTGAAAACACGTTGGAGATCGATGAAGGACCGCTTCAACAAGGACCTGCGCCAAGAGAGCCGGCTTCCAAGTGGTTCTGCAGCAAGGATACGCAAATACAAGTACCACCGCATCCTTGCGTTTTTGAGACCAGTCCTTGCACGAAGAACGTAAGTATATTGGTTAAAAAAGAAAAAAAAATGGTGTATAATGCAATTTGTTGCTGGTCATTATTTCCCATCAGTATTTGTAATCCGAAACCTTGATTGATTGATAGATGCAGCAGTGGGGTACGTGTTCTTTGAATACTTTCCCTCACATAGTTCCTCTCCAGGTTTTGGCATACCAATACCTTGTATAGAGATATGGCTTGTATTGTCTCCATCATCTCTTCATAGTTTACATCAGTTTTTTTAATCCCCAAGGACTGGTCGATGCATGCAGAAGTATAGCATGTTGTTTTATGAAACTTTTATTCCTACTGTTGAACTCCTGGCTTGCAAATTCTGATGTAAAATTCACTACAAATAGTAGTGTGACCTTTCCCTATCTGAATGTGTATCTAACTGTTCAGTTATCTTTTTGTAAATGTTTTGTAATATTTTTTTTTTTTTTTTCCGCAGCACTTGGAGCTCCACTGTTGGCCCAGGTTCTGGAGCGGTCCTTCATCAGTCAGCCACGGACCCGTCCCAGCCATCCTCCAGCGCTGCAGCAAGTGGGCCTGCCACACAACCTGGAGACCAGGAAGCTGGTCCATTAGGTGTTCCCCTTCCCCAGTCCTCTGCCTCTAGCCAATTTTTTATGGGCTCCTCCCGGCAGCGGCAGAGGGCCGCGGACAGGTCACTCATGCCCGAGTTTTTGCACTTGAGCTCGGTCTTCCATGAGGGACTCAAGGCGATGGGTGACCGACTGGATACTGCCATTAGTCATATGAGCACACGTATCCAGGAGGTAACCACAGCCCTTGCCCAAGTGAAAGCCGACCTCCAGAGGCCAGCACATCATTTTTTTAATCAGATAGAACAGGGCATGTCGGAACACCTTAGTCCTGAGCTCCAGATTACTGTTATGCAGGCCTGCAATGCTGCTTACGTGCAGGCTATGCAGCAGAGTCGGTATTTTCAGCAGACAGTGGGGACATTTCCAACAGTGCCCACACTGTCACGCTTTACATCAATGCCGACATCTGCTGCATACCACTGCACGGCCACCTCCATTCCAAACACTTCCGGACCGTATTATAGCACCACCACCATGCCCAGTGCAGTGGGTCAGCCCACCGCCACCACCATGACAACTGCTGCTCCTGCTTGGGCCTCCTCCACTGCCACCAGCATGCTGCCGCCGCCGGACCCTGCCCTGGTGTTTCCTGGCACCACCACTACCAGACTGCCGCCGCCGGACCCTGCCCTGGCGTTCTCTGGCACCACCACTACCAGACTGCCGTTGCCGGACCCTGCCCTGGCGTTCTCTGGCACCACCACTACCAGACTGCCGTTGCCGGACCCTGCCCTGGCGTTCTCTGGCACCACCACTACCAGACTGCCGTTGCCGGACCCTGCCCTGGCGTTCTCTGGCACCACCACTACCAGACTGCCGTTGCCGGACCCTGCCCTGGCGTTCTCTGGCACCACCACTACCAGACTGCCGTTGCCGGACCCTGCCCTGGCGTTCTCTGGCACCACCACTACCAGACTGCCGTTGCCGGACCCTGCCCTGGCGTTCCCTGCCACCACGACAACGTGCCCGCGCAAAACAAGGAAGGGGAAAGGCAAAAAAAAACAAAAAACCATAGCTATCCCTCCCCCCTCACCTCCCAATGTGTCTGTAATGTCTGGTTTGTCTCACCCTTCCAGTGTGTCTCAACCCTCTCATGTGTCTAGCCCTATCCCTGAATATCCTGACCCCAGTAGTTTCATAGCGCCTTCTCCTGCCACCCCTATGTCGGCTACAGTAATAAGCCAGACCTCACTACTCAACACCCCACAATATCGGCACTCAACCCCAAGCAGGCGCAGTTAATTTTTTGGTTTGTGTGTGTTTAATAAACCTGTGTTTTTTGCCCCAATAAGGTTTGGTTAATTGTGTATTTCGCCACCGTCACCACACAGCATGCGCCAATAACAAATTATGCGTCAAACACATTTTTGGGGGCCACCTCCAACCTCCAGTACCTACTTAGCAGAACACTGAAGCTTGGTGTGTTTGGTTGAGAGATATGAGGTTGCCCCCAAAAATAACACTTGTATTTTCTCCAAAAACAGTTCTTTCTGTTTACTCCGTGACTTTTGGTCGCACACAGAAGACAAAATGGTGGTAATACACAGCACAACTATACTCAACAGGTCCTTTCTTATCCGAAACATTATTTATGACCCCTGACCTGCTGATTTTAGAAATGCATTGTATTACCTCCATTTTATCTTATTGGTACATATACATATATTTCACACAAAGTGAAGGAACAATGTACATGGCATATCTATACTCACCCGGACAAGTGTCAGGAAAAATGAATTCAAGAGCAAATAGCATCATGAATTCATTAGTTCAGACACCTGACTTGATGACTATAGATCTCTGGTGTAGGCTGCCATCACACTGTCAGTATTCGCTCTGTATTTTACAGCACTATTTGTAAGCCTAAACCTGGAGTGGAACTATGTGAGGAAAAGTACATTAAACAGATATGCACCACTAAAAGAATTTAACTACCGCTCCTGGTTTAGGCTTACAAATACTGATGTTAAGTACTGGACAAATACTGCGACAATAACGGACATCGTCTATACAGTCTGCGGCAAAAAGCTAATGGTGAACCAAGACAGGACTCACGTCAACAACCTAAGCCCAAAAACCCAAAGTGGTTTGTTAAGGAAATAGATAGGAGACATGGTGAAGAAAGTAAATCACAATTATTTTATTTGAAAAAAACATTAACATTCCAAACATAAATTTGCAGACCCGAAACCAGCAGTACATTTTACACCATATTGTCCTGCCATGGCACACGTCCAATGTCAGAATCAAAAAACGCTGCAAATTGGTCCCGCATGTGGCCTACTTCAACTGTTGACCGCAGCGGGTGATGACGGTAATCAGGCAAAGGGTTGGCAACAGGTTCATCAAGTTCTATGGTGGGTCGCTCCTTAGCCAGAATGAAATTGTGGAGAACCACACAGGCTTTAACTACCTCATCCACTGTCTCCATTTTAAGATTTATTGCAGTTGCTAGAATGCGCCATTTGGACACCATAATCCCAAAGGCACACTCTACTGTTCTGCGTGCCCTGGTTAGTCTGTAGTTGTAGATCCGTTTTGTGCGGTTCAAGTCCCGACTTGAATAGGGCTTCAGGAGATTTTCACTCATCTGAAAGGCCTCATCCCCAACCATTACAAATGGCAGCGGTGGGCCTTGAGTGTAGGGGAGTGGTCGTGGCTGTGGGAAATTAAAATTTTTGCCATAAACACGTCGGCCCATATCAGAGGTTTTAAAAGTCTGTGAATCGTTGCCACGGCCAAAAGCACCAATGTCCACAGCAATGAAGCGACAGTCCGCATCGGCTATTGCCATAAGAACTACTGAAAAATATTTTTTGTAGTTGAAGAACTGTGATCCCGTTCTGGCTGGTTTGGTAATCCAGATGTGCTTCCCATCCACTGCACCCAAACAGTTGGGAAAATCACAAACAGTCCAAAATTTGTCAGCAATTTCTTTCCACATGTCCTCCGTGGGTATGGGTATAAATTCCTCACGGAGAATGGTCCATAAAGCCCGGCAGGTTTCAAAAACAATTCCGGACAGCGTGGAAATCCCAAGGCGGTACTGGAAATGAAGGGATGACAAGCTCTCTCCAGTTGCAAGAAATCTGTAGTAAGAATAAATAATTTACAAAATAGGCAAAAAAACATCAGACCTGCAAAAAATTTTGGTTAGCTTTTGTTTAGAATTATTACGTACCTTAAGGTAACCAGGAGACGTTCCGCTGGTGGAATGGCTCTACGGAGCTGTGTGTCCTGTCTCCGGATGGCTCCTTGGACACGATCAAGCAAATCCCGGAAAGAGTCTTGTGACATCCTGGTATATTCTGGGAATTTTTCTGGGTTCTCATTGAGCTCGCCATACAGGGTGTGATATGTACCACGGCTCTCCCGCAGTTCTACAATGGGGTGTTGCCAAAACCGCCTACGCCTTGTCCTTCTCTGTCTTTCCCGGTTTCGGTGTTGCTCCCAAGCAAACGCACATGCCAGAAAAATCTTGATGCTCAGATCTAGTTTAAAGTAATAGCTATCCATGTGAAGATCCATCTTCTCACAGGACACAGGAGCAAAATCTGAAGATTTCAGCTGTCCTAGGGTCTATATATAGATTTCACATAATACACGCCCTCTGTAGTCCCATTGGCTGGTTCTTGCATCTAGAATTTTTCTCTGGTAAAATTTTGCGACATGCGCACAAAAAACTCAAACGCATAGAAAACGCAAGCAAAAGCATGTAAACGCTGCGTTTTAATGACGCATGCGGTAACCGTAAGCGTTTTAAAAACGCTGCGTTTACACGCGTTTTCATGCGTTTTTCGTGTCCTTGCGTTTGCGGATTAAACGCTGCAGATTCAAACGCTAATGTGAAAGTAGCCTTAGTCAACAGGGTCGCAAAGAAAGTGTTCAGGAAAAAAAATCACACATTAACTGCCAAAGATTTGCGCAGAATCAAACTTGAAGCAACCAGGAAGCCATTATCCTCCAGTGCTGTCATATTCCAAACTCCAGCCTCCTTGGAGACCCAGAACTACAAGGTGCTCGGTGATCAGAGACATAGCCTACAAAAGGGAGGCTGAAACTTGACTAGCACTGATCAAGACACAGAAGTGTAGATATCATGACTGGGAAAAGAAATATCTGAAGACAGATTTTTCAGAGATTCTTTGGACTGATAAAATGAGTGACTTTTAAAAGACCAGGTGGCTGGGCCCGAGTATGGATCACAGGCCCCCACTTCGACTCAGATGTCAACAAAGTGGTGGTGTGGTACTGCTATGGGCTGGTATTATTAACCCTCCGTCAGGGGCAATATGTTTCATAACGAGTTTAGGGGCATTGCGCCTGTCCGGCACAGACTAGAAAATTGGCTATATTTTCCTTTTTTAAAAATTTCAATGCTCTAAAAGTGATCAGTTACCTTAATAGGAATGTAATAAATGAGAATACACATAATCAGGTGGAAAAAAAATGTTCAATAACCAGAAAAGTAATATGTTTCTATGTCTTGAGCATACTCCTCATTCTCTCCATCTTGATCTGTATCAGACACATCTGGGCATTCTTCCACATCATCTTCTGAATCAATGTCACTTTCTTCCCCTAAATCTTCTAGCTGTAAGGGGTCTGTCTCATCAGCAAGCAGTATATTTTGCACTTGCTCAACATGAAGGGCATTGGACAAGTCTAATATTCTCCTCGCCATTTCAGAAGAAAAGCTGAAGCAAGAGAGAGAATGTGTTAGGGCGCAATGTGCCCGAGAAGCACACTCTTATTTCTAACAAAACCTTCTATGACAAATCCACAAATTTAGCACTAGCTATTCATAAAACGAGCTAAAAACAATTGGGATGAATAAAAACAGCAAATTCTGACCGTCAAAGGTGTGATGCATTCAGGGGCAATGAGCCGGAGAAGCCAAAACACTGATATCTGATCTCCTGCAGCTCTGCAGCACAAGAGGCTTCTCAGGTTTCACACAGCCTTGAGGGTATGTGCACACGTCAGGATTTCTTGCAGAAATTTCCCGAAGAAAACCGGAAATTTTCTGCAAGAAATCAGCATTTTTTTTTTTTTTGCGTTTTTTTTTTTTTAGCATTTTGCAAGCGAAATTAGCTTGCAGAATGCTGAAGTTTTCCAAGCGATCTGTAGCATAGCTTGGAAAACTGACTGACAGGTTGGTCACACTTGTCAAACATAGTGTTTGACAAGTGTGACCAACTTTTTACTATAGATGCCGCCTATGCAGCATCAATAGTACAAGATAGAATGTTTAAAAATAAAAAAAATGGTTATACTTGACAGCCGATCTCCTCAGTGGCGTCCGTTCCTATAGATGGTGTGTGTGTGCAGGACCTTCGGTGACGTCGCGGTCACGCGACCAATCACAAGACCGCGACGTCATCGCAGGTCCTTCACACACACCATCTATAGGAACGGAAGCGGCAGCATGCACCGCTGAGAGGCGGGAAGACTCCGGGGCCATCGAGGGTGAGTATATCACTATTTTTTATTTTAATTCTTTTTTTTTAACAATTATATGTTGCCCAGTCCGTGGAGGAGAGTCTCCTCTCCTCCACCCTGGGTACCAACCGCACATAATCTGCTTACTTCCCGCATGGTGTGCACAGCCACATGCGGAAAGTAAGCAGATCAATGCATACCTAGGTGTGCGGAATCCCCGCAATTCTGCAAATTTAATGAACATGTTGCTTTTTTTTCCGCGATGCGATTTTTTTCGCGGAAAAAAATGCAACATTTGCACAAGAAATGCGGAATACACGGTAAATAATAGGAGGCATATGTTAGCGTTTTTATAGCGAAAAAACGCGAAAAATACTGAACGTGTGCACATGGCCTTAAAGTTAGGAAGGTACTGGGAGGAGGGTGTTTCCCAGACAAACCACTGAAAATAGAGACATGAAACTAAGTAACCTGCGCCTGTCAGATCAGTTGCCCCTGACAGAGGGTTAAAGATGAGCTAGATGAACCTTTGCAAATTGAAGATAAACTCATAACCACCCCCATAATCCTACTGCCAATTTCTAGGAGACACTTTCTTAAAGCAGTGGTTCAGGAAAAAGTCTGCATCTTTCAAGAAAACCATGTTTTTTATGCAGCACAATGCTGCGTCGCATGCATTACAGTTCTAGGCAAGCCAGTAAAGACCTTAAAGATGGAAGAATGATGACATGGTCTCTTCCTCATGACCTATACTCTACTGAGAGCTTATGGGCCCATCTTAAATGGAAGATTTACGGTGAAGGGAAACAGTACACCTCTCTGAACAGTCTGGGAGGCTGTGGTTCTGCTGCCCGAAAAGTTGATCATCAACAGATTAAGAAACAGACAGACTCCGTGGATGGACGGCTTATGACTGTTATTGAAAAGAAGGGTGGATATATTGGTCAGTGATATTTTTTATGTAAATAACAGAAATATATCTTTGTACATTTGAGTTGGATTATTATCACATTAACAGATGAAAATAAACAATTGAGATAACAAACATGTATGTTTTTCATATAGCTGCATAATAATTCTGCACATGGATATTCTCCTAAGACACAAAACCGCACTTTTACTTTCTTTAAATATCCAGGTTTATTAACCTTTTGGACGGATAGCACTATAGATGTTCAATAAGAAAATTATCAAAAATTGTCTAATTGTGCACACAGTGTATCTGCGTCCTGTGGTTACAATTGATTGGGTCTCCCAAAAATCTGTCATCTGATGAAAAATCTGGGAAATATGCCTAATGCTAGTAACCATTCTAAGGCCATGTTCACACTTTGCGGGGTCCTCTGCGGGTTCTCCCGCAGCGGATTTGATAAATCTGCAGGGCAAAACCGCTGCGGTTATCCCTGCAGATTTATCGCGGTTTGTTCCGCGGTTTCCGCTGCGGGTTTCCGCCTATACTATTGATGCTGCATATGCAGCAATATGCAGCATCAATAGTAATGTTAAAATAAAAAAAAAAAGTTTATATACTCACCCTCTGACGTCTCGATCTCCTCGGCGCTGCACCCGGCGCTCCGGTTCCAAAGATGATGTGCGAGAAGGACCCTTCGTGACGTCACGGTCATGTGACCGCAACGTCACGGTCATGTGACCGCGACGTCACCGCAGGTCCTGTTCGCACAGCAACTCTGGCCGGCCGGCCGCGTGCAGCGCTGAGAGGTGAGTATAACATGATTTTTTATTTTAATTCTTTTTTTTACCCCAAATATGGCTCCCAGGGCCTGGAGGAGAGTCTCCTCTCCTCCACCCCGGGTACCACCCGCACATTATCCGCTTACTTTCCGCATCGTGGGCACAGCCCCATGCGGGAAGTAAGCGGTTCAATGCATTCCTATGGGTGCAGAATCGCAGTGATTCTGCACAAAGAAGTGACATGCTGCGGGTTGTAAACCGCTGCGTTTCTGCGCGGTTTTTCCCGCAGCATGTGCACAGCGGTTTGCGGTTTCCATAGGGTTTACATGTAAATGTAAACGCAATGGAAACTGCTGCGGACCCGCAGCATCAAAATCGCCGCGGATCCGCGGTAAAAACCGCAAAGTATGAACATGGCCTAAGTGTGTGGGAAGGGGAACTAGGACCTGTAGGCCTTTTCCGTAAGCCTTGACAGCTTTTATAAAGATTTATACTCCAAGGTACTGAATGAAATCACAGAAAACTATGCATTTCCAAGCTCATTCAGTTTTGCACCCTTTGATCTTCCGTAAGTTTTCATTAAAATATATTTCAAAATTCAGTAATTTTACAATTTTGTATACTGACCTAGATAAATATATTCTCATCTTTCTCGTCCTCAATGTTGGTTTCCAAATTGACTGTAAAAAATGTTGTCTAGTGTTTGAAAAAGTTGTCTAGAAAAACAAATTAGGTTGACAACCCTGAGCGAGTAAATTTTAGGTTTTGAGTAGATTGGTCTTTACAGGAGAACTTCCAAAGGAGTAATTAGGGTTCACTCGCGCTTATCTTCAGTGTCGTTTATAGTCCAAAATTGTTCATGGCCTGTACTGAATTCTCCTTAATTTTCTTTTAAGCTATTTACCTGTATGCTATTTTTTTTATTTTCTAGTTTGCTATGTACTGTCTTGTCCTGTTCTACAAAGTGCTGAAGGAAGAATTGAATCCTATTCAACCAGTTGGCAAATTTCTGTGTGTGAAGATGGTGGTCTTTGTTTCTTTCTGGTATGTGTGACTCTGGTTATTGAGCCCCTCTGTGCAGAAGCTTCAGTGTGTTACTAAATCTAATAAAACAGGGTAGGCAATACACCAGTTTAAAATGGGATACAGTGTGCTGTACCTCACTGTTAATGCATCCCTATAATGTTGAATGTGTAGACAAAATGCCTATTGCCCTCCTTTGGAATGATGGTAACCCCCTTTTTTCTTTCCTGTATAGTCACTGCAGTTTCATGTAGAGTGTTTTCAAAAACTTGAGACTCCCTCCCTCACTCTGGTGTCCAGGTCTTGCCAAAAATAAAAGAAATTAGTAGTAAATGGAAAGTTGTCTCTTTGCAGCACACAAGGGTGCGTTCACACACAGCAGGAAATTGCTGCCTACATTATGCACATTTTGATGTATTTTCATGACAGTATTTTCCTATGTGTGTGGAATCCCCGCGATTCCGCACAGAGAATAAACATGCTGCGGTTTTTTTCCGGAATGCGATTCCGCCACGGAAAAAAAACGCAACATGTGCACAAAAATTGCGGATTGCATTCTAATAGGATGCTTAATGTATGCGTTTTTTTTTTTTCGCGGTTTTATCGTGTTTTTAAAGCAAAAAAACACGAAAAATCCTGAACGTGTGCAACACAGCCTTAGGCTTCTGTGCACACAGTGTCTTTTTGACACCACCAAGTCTCCCAGGCGAAGCTGCTTTCAGGAAGATCCGGGCTGTCGTTTTCCTAAAGCGGTTTTGCCATTGTTCTTGCAGTGGCTGCACAGTAGGGTGACCGGATCTTATATGGGTTTGAAAAAATGTGGGAATCTTGTCCGTCTGGACCCCACAAAACGATTCCCCTTTCCGGATATTGAGAGAGCCAAAATTTGAGCTCGATCAAACGACGTTAACCCGTGCCGCTCGTCGCTCAAAGTTTGAAAAAATCCGAATTTTTGCCCAAAAAGCTGACATATGAAGCCATAACTCCAGAATGGTAAATAATAAAAACACGCTTAATATCTCAAAAGAAAGCTAATGTTGTTCTTCAAAATTTATATTTTATACATAATTGTTATTTTAAGTCAAACTGAGTTAAAACATCTTTTAGCCCCAAGAACGTGACCTGGTACCACTAGGAGCATACTTCGTATATTTTGTTATTAAGTGATACATTTTTTTTTTTTTGGTATATTTTTGAGTTTAAAGTAGAAATATAATAAAAAAACAAGTAATACTGATAAGTCTAATGACTTTTTTTATTTTAAAATATAAAAATGAGGTATTTAATACATACAAAACAGACAGAAAAGATTGTTCTTCATTTTTTGTCAGAAGGTCGTTAAAGTCGGTTATTAATTTAACACCACGCTCAGCCATATCATTAACTACTTTTAATGTTTTGACAATTTTCAATCCTTCTTGGAAGTCATTATTTTGAGGCCAGGTGTTTGGATTTTGTCTTAGGAAATCCGTTTTTATATTAAATCGGTCAAAGAATGTAAATGTTTCTTTGGTAAGTAAATTTAACAATCCTCCATCAACGACCTTTTTTACTTTTTCTTTCTTAACTTTTGGATTTACAACCCTAGCGTGCTCTGATGGTTCATCTGTGCTACTGAGCAATTTATTAGCCATTAACAACTTTTCATCGTCTGTAATGTTGGGATCAAAAAACGATAATCCCACCAACTCTGCATTCAAATACCACAAATGGTTCGAAAATTTGGTCAGGGCTATTTCTGCAATGTCGTTGTCACATTCTTTATAGTCTAACAGACTATGCAAAATACCTAAATCTTGCTTTGGCGCAAGATGAGCTTTTGGAGCATTGAACCAAGCTTTACAATAAATTTTAACTAGGAAAACAGAAATGGCACGCACAGAACTTTCTTCTTCTTTAGACATCTTAAATTGACGACGAAAAATGAACATTTTTAAGCAGTAAATAGCCTTTGCCATCCACCTAGCGTGATGAATGGCTCCTGGAGTTCTAAAACCCACAACATTGCCGTCTAGTGATCCAACAAATACGAGAACCAACTGCAACAGCTCCTTGTAGTCATCTCTGGGGTGGCTCTCAGTTAATTTGGTCTCGAATTCAGCAGTAACATTTGCAATTACTTCTGTAGTTAGCTGCTTTTGTATTAGCTTGTCACTGATACCTGTGTCGTATTTTCCTTTGTCTATCTTGGGCCACGCAGTGAGGAATCTTTTGAAAATGTCTGCATGAGGTCCAGTGGTTGATCCCATTTTAGTGTCGAATACGCCTCTTAACACAATTTCCAAGATATGGTGACGGCAAGCTAGGTGAAGCAATTCTCTTCCTAACATTTGCTCCAATAGGACGCATGCTCCTTTGAGTCTTCCCGTGTTCGATGCTGCAGTGTCGAAGCACATCGCCTTGACGGTGTTGGGAAGACCCCATTCCTGTAGGCATTCATATACGGCTACGGCTTGCTCCTCTCCAGAGCTGCTTGCTGTTACAGGAACTCCCAGCAGCTGTTCCTTTTCGCCATATGAAATAGCAATAGCTATTCGCTCACATTGCTCATTTTTTAAAACACCCGGTAAAAGTTTACCGTCCCAATGGACAACCACGGGCTCTTTTTCAGGAATGTTTATCTAACATGTTTTTAGTATATTGTTCTCTGAACGTTTGCCTTCTAGAATGTAATAAAGTTTTCGAGACTTTGTACTCAAGAGGGTCAAGGTTTAGTGCTTCTAGAGTAGCTATTAAAATTCTCGTGGCATTTCTGTCGGATAACTTACATCGATCTAACACAATGGATAATTTCATGTTTAAAATCTCTTTAACGCCCCTTGCAAATGAAAGTTTCATCCTCTTGCTCTCAGATGGTCCTGGATCTTCTGCAGCTTCTTCAGGGATGTTGTCTTTTTCCTCCAAGCTCTCAAGTTCCTGGTAGATGTTGTCCTCTTCAGTATCTTCTTCTTCTTTTCCTTCTTCGAGCTTGTCTTCATCATCCGTCTCTAAGAAGTAACAAAAGAAAGAGAAAAAAAAGACTATAAAAACTTGTCATTTTAGCAGAATAGTAATAATACATAGGTACTAAATTACCTACTTCTAATTATCAATAGGTATTATTTTAAGAATATAAACTCAATCATAAAGATGCCAAATGATGCTTTCATGTACAATTTTCTTTCAATTATATTGAAACTATTTACTTATTTGTTTATCTACTTTTTAGAATAATAATAATAAAATAAACTCACCAATATCAAAAGTTTCTTCTTGGATTTGTCGGTTTACTTTTGCAAGTTCCTTTTGCGCCTTGATTTCTTCAATTTCGTCCTATTGGAGCAAATGTTAGGAAGAGAATTGCTACACCTAGCTTGCCGTCACCATATCTTGGAAATTGTGTTAAGAGGCGTATTCGACACTAAAATGGGATCAACCACTGGACCTCATGCAGACATTTTCAAAAGATTCCTCACTGCGTGGCCCAAGATAGACAAAGGAAAATACGACACAGGTATCAGTGACAAGCTAATACAAAAGCAGCTAACTACAGAAGTAATTGCAAATGTTACTGCTGAATTCGAGACCAAATTAACTGAGAGCCACCCCAGAGATGACTACAAGGAGCTGTTGCAGTTGGTTCTCGTATTTGTTGGATCACTAGACGGCAATGTTGTGGGTTTTAGAACTCCAGGAGCCATTCATCACGCTAGGTGGATGGCAAAGGCTATTTACTGCTTAAAAATGTTCATTTTTCGTCGTCAATTTAAGATGTCTAAAGAAGAAGAAAGTTCTGTGCATGCCATTTCTGTTTTCCTAGTTAAAATTTATTGTAAAGCTTGGTTCAATGCTCCAAAAGCTCATCTTGCGCCAAAGCAAGATTTAGGTATTTTGCATAGTCTGTTAGACTATAAAGAATGTGACAACGACATTGCAGAAATAGCCCTGACCAAATTTTCGAACCATTTGTGGTATTTGAATGCAGAGTTGGTGGGATTATCGTTTTTTGATCCCAACATTACAGACGATGAAAAGTTGTTAATGGCTAATAAATTGCTCAGTATCACAGATGAACCATCAGAGCACGCTAGGGTTGTAAATCCAAAAGTTAAGAAAGAAAAAGTAAAAGAGGTCGTTGATGGAGGATTGTTAAATTTACTTATCAAAGAAACATTTACATTCTTTGACCGATTTAATATAAAAACGGATTTCCTAAGACAAAATCCAAACACCTGGCCTCAAAATAATGACTTCCAAGAAGGATTGAAAATTGTCAAAACATTAAAAGTAGTTAATGATATGGCTGAGCGTGGTGTTAAATTAATAACCGACTTTAACGACCTTCTGACAAAAAATGAAGAACAAAAGCAATATGTCCTGCAAGTTGTAAGCAAATGCCGAGCATTATATTCTGACGTTTCAAAAACTACTTTAACAAAACCTCTAGAATAGATTAGATAACTATGTAAAATTATCAACTCATGTAGGTACTACGTCTGTATCTTTTCTGTCTGTTTTGTATGTATTAAATACCTCATTTTTATATTTTAAAATAAAAAAAAGTAATTAGACTTATCAGTATTACTTGTTTTTTTTATTATATTTCTACTTTAAACTCAAAAATATACCAAAAAAAAAAAAAATGTATCACTTAATAACAAAATATACGAAGTATGCTCCTAGTGGTACCAGGTCACGTTCTTGGGGCTAAAAGATGTTTTAACTCAGTTTGACTTAAAATAACAATTATGTATAAAATATAAATTTTGAAGAACAACATTAGCTTTCTTTTGAAATATTAAGCGTGTTTTTATTATTTACCATTCTGGAGTTATGGCTTCATATGTCAGCTTTTTGGGCAAAAATTCGGATTTTTTCAAACTTTGAGCGACGAGCGGCACGGGTTAACGTCGTTTGATCGAGCTCAAATTTTGGTTATCTCAATATCCGGAAAGGGGAATCGTTTTGTGGGGTCCAGACGGACAAAATTCCAACATCGATTTTTTTGTGGTCACCCTACTGCACAGTATAAAACAATGAGCATGTCACTTCTTCAGTGTTTTGAAGCAGTTAGAAGAAGTGACCTAAGACAGGACACGCTCAGGACATGGGGAGCTTTTGCGAAAAAGATGCCGTGTGCACATTACCTTAATCTTCAAAATTAACCATCTGTTCACTTCAAAACATAATCTCCGTATTTAAAGCTTATTTGTCCTAAAAACCTGAAGAAGTAATGTCTTGCTGCTTTTCTCCCTACTAGTTAATCTTTCTTTTGGTACATATACCAGTCAAGTCTGCTAGACACTGGTCCAATTTTCATGTACTATAATTTGCCATCCACTTTTTAATTAAGTAAGCAGTTCCCCTTTGTTGGCATTCTGCCAGCACAATAGGTGCTAAAACTTCCTCTGCATCAAAAGAGCTAAGTGAAAGTATGGTGCTGCCTACATAATCCTATCCTGATATATATAAAGATTGGACTTGCTCTTGATATTACAAAACAGACAACATTTTTTAGAAAACCCACCAAAAAATATATTAGACATTGGCAACATTATACACAAATTTAACATCAAATTCAAGTTAACGAGTGTGTGCAAGGCATCTGCAGCTCTTCCAGTTTAAAGCCCCCACAGTATGAGTGGGGGGGGATTTGTGATTCTGTATAGATTTATTCATTCTGGGTTTAGTGGTTTAGGTGGCAGCGGACTTTGTGCCGATCTAAAGTAAATCAAGTCTTGATCTTTCTCCAGGCAAGCTGTATTAATTGCACTCATGGTGAAGGTTGGAATCATCTCTGATAAACATACTTGGGAATGGAAAAACGTCAAAGATGTCGCCACTGGCCTTCAGGTAGAGCAATATTTTCATAATATCTGGCTGTATTTGTGCATTTAACATGAAAGTTATTTAGTAGAAATATATCCAGCGTGTTTCTAATTTTTCCTTTCCTGTTTGTTCTTATCTCTACTATTAAGCTACGCTCACACTTTGTTGCAACAGCCATAGATTTGTAGATTTTTAACTTATACCTTTTATGTTGGTCCACCTAGGGGACTTGAATCTGCTGGGTTTTTTTCTACCTGATCTGCTAGCCGCATAATGTAGGTAAAGTGACGCGGATTCCAGCAATGTATTACATAGTTTACTTGGTGCTGTAGCTATGATACAATTTTTTGATGCTGCATGTAGCAGAGCTCAAAAGCTGACCCTGCCCACACCTCTGATTGGTAGCTTTCTGTGTATATTGACAGTAAGCTTCTAATCAGTGCTGGGGATGGGTTGGACCAGGATGTATGGGAGCTGTAATCCTGTAGTGTTAATCTCCTGCTGATAAAAAACTCATTGTATTGAAGCAAGAGTACACAGCCTAATAAGTGACACATTGCTGAAATCAGTCTCAGCCCCTTATTCATGCTGCCCTCAGATCAAATGGCAAAACCCTGATGGCAGATTTTAATAGAAGTGCTAAGTGGCAACAACGGAGATCATTAGGCCTCCTTGTGCCATGGTAACCCATCAGAACCCTGCAAGTGTGCAGATTGGTGCCAAAACCATTTCATCAAAAGATTGCACCACTTAAATACTGCAGTCAGAGATCGTCAGTGACATATAAGTGATTAAATAGCAACGATCAGGAGTCAGCCATATACGTATGCCTTTCTAAAGTGAGAATGTTATCAAATAAGGAAATAGAAATTATACATTACACCTGCAAATGTCACTTCGGAGACCAGTGATTGGCTGCAGCCATCTCTTCACTGATGGATGAGAGTACCGCACCCTTCAAACAGTAAAAACTAAAGGAAACACCATATAACACTGTATTTTAGTGAGACTTTTAAAATTATGTTAATTACATTGTAAAAATGTACATTTATTTAAAGGGAACATGTCATGTCCCAAAACACTTTTAACTTACAGATATGGTTTTTATCTGCAGGTTAATGGCATTCCCAAAGTGCCAGCTGCCAGGAGAAAATTAACTTTATTCCTCTCAGTAGCCTCCGGCTTTCAGTCATACAGGCGTGGTTTCAGTCACCACACAGTACATAGTGAGTGGCAGCTTTAATCTTGCCCCGGCACTGACTGACAGCCGGCTCTTCACTGATGCACTGCTGAGCCTGCTGTCAGTCAGTGCTGGGGATGTAGTAACAGCCACCCCTCAATATGTATTAAGCAGTGACTGAAGCTTCGCCAGCCATGCCTCCATGACTGAAAACCTGGGGCTGCTGGGAGGAATAAAGTTAATTTCCTCCTGCTAGTCAGGCCTTCAATGTGTAGCTGTCAGTCACTTTTGAATCTCTATTAACCTGCAAGTTAAGTGTTTTGGGGCATAACAGGTTCCTTTTAATCATTTTTTTTTTATATACTTTACCGTAATGTCTCTAAAAGGAATAATCTTCTTTCAATAAAAATGGTGTGTTAAACAAACCACGATCTCTCAGAACTGACCATTATTGTGTTGATCATAAGGACACATCTGTGGAGTCTTGTTGTGTTTGGTAAAATCTAATATCATATTTCCAAAATATTTTTTTTCTTGAATCAGGATTTTGTGATTTGTGTTGAAATGTTCCTGGCAGCCATCGCTCACCACTTCAGCTTTTCCTACAAACCTTATGTACAAGAAGCTGAAGAAGGCTCGTGTTTTGACTCTTTTCTTGCTATGTGGGATGTGTCGGATATCCGAGCAGATATTTCTGAGCAAGTGCGCAATGTTGGTAAGTACAAAATATCAAGGATAACCCTTATGCAGCAATTTGGATGGGTCTGTAGGTGTTCTCTTATGATCAAATCTTATCAAATCTCATGATTTGATTACTGTCTTCCATTTTTTTTTTTTTTTTTCTTCTTCTATACTCTAAAACCTCTGAGATGATGACCCAAAATTAGATTCAAAAGTAGTTTTATTGGGCTGTCTTCCGAAAGACTGCTTGTATACAAAATATATGGTAAAATTGAACATCTCTGTGCTCTATGAAAAAGCCACTGATTAATGCCAACGAAATCAGACCTGTACGATCGACGTTTCTCCCGCCCATTAGTCTGCCTGCTCTCTATACACATTAGACCATCGGCCAATTCAATATTTGCGGGTTTTTATTCTTCTTTATATTAGACTAGATGGAGGCCCATCGGGAGGGCGGTAATGTCACGATGGGGGCAGGCTTTGCAGCATTGAGAACCTCTTCAACCCCCCCCCCCCGCACATGGGTTCACAGCTCCTGGGCAGGGGAGGGAGCAAAAGACAATATTGACATCACAGCAGGAGATCGCAGAGGATACATTTTGTGAGGTAAAATATTTTTTTAACCCCTTCCCGACCTTTGACGCAGCGTATGCGTCATGAAAACCTGTGCCAATCCGACCTGTGACGCAGCATATGCTTCATGGTCGGATCGCGTCCCTGCAGGCCGGGTGAAAGGGGTTAACTCCAATTTCACCTGGCATGCAGGGACAAGGGACAGGGGGAGTGGTACTACCCCCCGTGGCTACGATCGCTCTGATTGGCTGTTTCACTTTCAACAGCCAATCAGAGCAATCTGTAATATTTCACCTATGAAAATTGGTGAAATATTACAATCTAGCCATGGCTGATGCTGCAATAGCATCGGCCATGGCTGGAGACCCCGATCTGGCCCCCCCACGACTGACGGCGGCGATCTGCAGCCGCCGTCAGTGTTCCGTGCCCTTCCGTCCTGTCCTAAGCTCCTTCCTCTCCCCTCCGACCCTCCCCCGTCCTCCCCTCCGCAACCCCCAAACCCCCCCCCCCCGCTGTCCGATTGCAACCCCCCATAATTACCTACTCCCGGTGTCCTCGGTCTTCTCGCATGGGCGCCGCCATCTTGGAAAATGGCGGGCGCATGCGCAATGCGCTCGCCGAATGTTCCCTGTACATTTTGATCGCTGTGATGGCTCCTATCACAGCGATCAAAATAAATAACCCCCCCCCTTTATCACCCCCATAGGTAGGGACAATAATAAAATACAGAAAATATATTTATTTTTGTTTTTCCGTTAGGGTTAGGGGTAGGGTTGCGGTTAGGGTTGCACTTAGGGTTTAGGGTTGCACTTAGGGCTAGGGTTGCACTTAGGGCTAGGGTTGCACTTAGGGCTAGGGTTGCACTTAGGGCTAGGGTTGCACTTAGGGCTAGGGTTGCGCTTAGGGCTAGGGTTGCGCTTAGGGCTAGGGTTGCGCTTAGGGCTAGGGTTGGAATTAGGGTTAGAATTAGGCTATTTGCACACGGTGCGGATTTGGCTGCGGATCCGCAGCGGATTTGTCGCTGCGGATTCGTAGTAGTTTTCCATCACGTTTACAGTACCACGTAAACCTATGGAAAACCAAATCCGCTGTGCCCATGGTGCGGAAAATACAGCGCGGAAAAGCTGTGTTGTATTTTCCGCAGCATGTCAATTCTTTGTGTGGATTCCGCAGCGTTTTACACCTGCTCCATAATAGGAATCCGCAGGTGAAATCCCCACAAAAAACACTGGAAATCCGCAGGTAAAGCGCAGTGCGTTTTACCTGCAGATTTTTCAAAAACGGTGCGGAAAAATCCGCAACGTGGGCACATAGCCTTAGGGTTAGGGTTGGAATTAGAGTTAAGACTAGGGTTAGGGGTGTGTTGGGGTTAGGGTTGGGATTAGGGTTAGGGGTGTGTTGGAGTTAGAATTGAGGGGTTTCCACTGTTTAGGCACATCAGGGGGTCTCCAAACGCGACATGGCGCCACCATTGATCCCAGCCAATCTTGCATTGAAAAAGTCAAATGGTGCTCTCTCCCTTCCGAGCCCCGACGTGTGCCCAAACAGTGGTTTACCCCCACATATGGGGTACCAGCGTACTCAGGAGAAACTGGACAACAACTTTTGGGGTCCAATTTCTCCTTTTACCCTTGGGAAAATAAAAAAATTGTTGCTAAAAGATAATTTTTGTGACTAAAAAGTTAAATGTTCATTTTTTCCTTCCATGTTGCTTCTGCTGCTGTGAAACACCTGAAGGGTTAATAAACTTCTTGAATGTGGTTTTGAGCACCTTGGGGGCGCAGTTTTTAGAATGGTGTCACTTTTGGGTATTTTCAGCCATATAGAACCCTCAAACTGACTTCAAATGTGAGGTGGTCCCTAAAAAAAAATGGTTTTGTAAATTTTGTTGTAAAAATGAGAACTCACTGGTCAAATTTTAACCCTTATAACTTCCTAGCATAAAAAAAAAAAATTGTTTCCAAAATTGTGCTGATGTAAAGTAGACATGTGGGAAATGTTATTTAATAACTATTTTGTGTCACATAATTTTCTGGTTTAACAGAATAAAAATTCAAAATGTGAAAATTGCAAAATTTTCAAAATTTTCACCAAATTTCTCTGTTTTTTTTTACAAAACGCAGAAATTATCTACCTAAATTTACCACTAACATGAAGCCTAATATGTTACGTAAAAACAGTCTCAGAATCGCTAGGATCCGTTGAAGCGTTCCTGAGTTATTACCTCATAAAGGGACACTGGTCAGAATTGCAAAAAATGTCCAGGTCATTAAGGTCAAAATAGGCTGGGTCATGAAGGGGTTAAAAAGTCAGTGAAATATTTTACCTCACAAAATGAATCCACTATGATCCCCTGCTGTATTGTCTTTTGCTTCCTCCCTTGCCCCGGACATGTGGTATGCTCCGTACACAGTCAGACACACTCACCCCTGTGTCTGACCGTGTACAGAACATACCACAGCTCCTGAGCAGGGGAGGAAGCAAAAGACAGTACTGACATTTACAGCAGGAGATCGCAGAGGATACATTTTGTGACGTAAAATATTTTTAAAAAACAGTCAGTGAAATATTTTACCTTACAAAATGAATCCATTGTGATCCCCTGCTGTATTGTCTTTTGCTTCCTCCCCTGCCCAGGAGATGTGGTATGCTCCGTACATGGTCAGACTCAGTCAATTTTTAAAATGAACTTTCGTTCATGGGAAAACCCCTTTAATGTGACCAGCTTCCTCTGCCTGTAGACACGTCGCACATCTGCCGCCGGGAGCAGCCGAATGATTCACTGCACCTGCACATAATTTGCGCAGGTGCAGTAAATCAGACCGCCGCCATCTTTGTGCAGACAGATAGCAGCAGTCACATTAAAACTGCGCATGCACTCCTTCTGTACAAAGATGGCGTCAGTCAGTGAATCATTTGGCTGATCCCGGCGGCGGCGTGTTCACGACGGTATTCCACTGGTGGCACCGCACAATAGGCTGCGTGAGTGGTGTATAGAATGTGTGTGTGTGTGGTGCGACGGTGTTCCGCTGGTGGTACCGTGCAATAGGTTGGTACCAGCAGCAGCTTCCATATTGAGACACCCATCACTTGGGTGTCCCAATATGGCGGTCAGTGAACTTTCTCCACTTGGATTTCTGGGATACAGTGACATCTGGACAGAACAGGAAACTAAAACATTACAAGGCAATTATATAAATAGATATTTCTGCAACTAGTTATTAGTGTTTATTGAATATAACTAACCATGACCATCATAAATTAATAGTACATATTAGTCAGTGTACTGCTCAGTTCACTGCCAATTTGGAAAAAATGGTGTGTATATCCTCTCGTTACAGGAAGAACAGTTTTGGGTAGACCCAGAAAGATGTTTTTTCCTGAAGACCTGGAGCAGAATGAACACACCAGCCTGTTGTCATCTTCAACGCAAGATCCTATATCTGCCGCATCATCTGTGCCACCGTCTCCTTCTGGACACTACCAAGGGTTTGGTCAGACAATAACCCCTCAAACTACACCCACATCTGCCACAATTCCTGAAGAACTCTACAGCACAGAGTCCCCTGAGGAAGAAGTCCCTGTGCCAGCACCGGAGCCTGATGAGGTGGAGGTATCACATGAGAGCACCAAACACTCCTAAGCCATAGGAAACTGCCAAATGTTCTCATGACTAAAAAGCCCCTCACTGGGAAAATGGTGCCCAAGTGGACATTTGCTGCTGTAACTAATCAAGGTCTAATCAACACAACATCTAGTTTGGGCACTGTTGCTAAAAAAAAAAAAAAGCTTTTTGTTTTCCTTTAATGTAAAGATGTGTGTTTGAAAACTGGCTGAATAATGGACATTCATGTGAGTATACATCAACAGCTCAGATGTGACCTTAGACCAGTTGTAAAGGTGAACCTCAACCTATCCACATCACATGCTTTTGTCACTACTACCAAATACCATACATTATATCCCTGTATGTAATATTTGCCTACAGTTATTGGGTCCTGTAATTGTTTTTAAGACCTATTGTGTTCGCAACTTTGCTTATTGGAGTTGTATAGTTGTGCAGCCTGTGTGTATGTACCATTGTCGGCAGCAGCTGCAGTGTGAGAGGCCGGCTTTAGGCTGCTTCTCTTCTCAGATGAGGCCTAATGTGGTCAGGTGCGGACTGCACTCATACAGGTCAACTTGCCAGTACTAAAACAGTGCCTTTCCAGTCTCTAAGCTATCCATGGGTTTTTTATTTATCTAATATGACCATTTGACAACCCTTGTCCAGTGGCTGCCTCCCCGGAGATGGTGGACAATCCCTTTTCGTTTTTTGGATGTACACTTCGTATCCCTTATCTCTACCTAAACTTGTAGTTTTGCGTAACCTATAAATAAAAAAATATTTTGTGGAAAGTTAGTGCTTACAATTTAAGCAGTGACTAGCAAAGGTTAAGAGTTAGACTAGCTCAGTCTGCCTTATATATTGCCCTTACTGGGATAGATCTATAACAGAAATATCCAGCATGGTGATTCCTGTGTAAGTACATATTACAGACCACGTGATCAAGTGTTGAAGTCAGTTGGATGATATTACAGCAGTGTACTAAGGGGGTTTTCCTATAAACAGCCTTTATCACATAAATTCAGGTTATATGATAGATGTATGGTTGATGGTGTGAAAGGGTCCGGCTGCTGAGGCCTCTACCTCTTCTAAGAAGGGATGTTTCAAAGTGTTATGTGCAAATCGGTCCAAGCACAGACCGCTAGTGCACACACTGGTCGTGGATCTCCCACCGAAGTGTCACTGGCTCATAAAACTGTGAAGCTGTGACACAGTGGTTGGGAGAGCCGTGGCCAGTCCGTGGATTGGAGTCCGAGATTGTCTGCCCGAATGAGTCAGTACTACTTTACGCAATTAACAGAGCAGAGGTTGTATATGCTCTCTAATACTTTATTCACATGAGATTCTGGTAGCCCTGTGTTCAATATATGCGGTCTCAGGAGCCAACCCCCCCCCCCCCCCCAGCAGACATACTTTTATCACCTAGCTGATTAATTTTGTATATGTGAAAACCCCTTTTAAATGGCTGTGCAAAGTAATGTCATTCATTACCCTGATTGTGAAACTGTTTTTGTGGGTTTTTTGTTTTTTTTAATTCTCAAATCAGATAAAAGTTGTGAAATTAAGGTTGAATGTTTCAAAGTACTTTGAAAGCAATTTCACCATTTTGATCCACCAAGGGTTAACTAGCGAAGCTTTACCATCTTCAAAATCAAAGTCCTGAATAGTATATGGGCCACGGCATACTGGGTATTAGTATATTGCACACAGGCTAAGAAATAATGCTCTGCATAACGTAGGTAGAGTCTTCAGGGCCGAATGTATTACATAATGAAAGCGCATATTGTGTAACCAGGAAGGTGAGTCCAGAAATGGCGGATTTGCATCGGTTGAAATCTGCAGAACAAGCCCCAATATTTGCAGATCTATTTGTATATTAAGATGCAGGTCTTGCTGCAGAATTTGCTTGATCTTTTCATGGCACACATGCAGCCACCCATTTTGGGTTTAGAACCGTTGCCCTCGTTTTTGCTGACAAAAAATAATTACAATGTCCATAGTGAAAGGTCTTTCTGAGGACGGTTGTCAGCCTCATTAGACATCATAGAAGTCTGGTATGTAAATCTAATTTGTAGTCAATTATTACACTAAATGGCACAAAAGATTGCAGGTTCAAATCTCCTAACTGCACCTTCTCGGAAATTGTAATAAAAAGTGTAAAACATTGTATGTGTACCAATAAAACTACAGCTCTGCATGCAGAACACAAAAATGGTCAACACAAAGAGGGTATGTGCACACGTCCGGATTTCTTGCAGAAATTTCCTGAAGAAAACCGGAAATTTTCTGCAAGAAATCCGCATTTTTTTTTTTGCATTTTTTTTCCGTTTTTTTCGCGGTTTTTTTTAGCATTCTGCAAGCGTAATTAGCTTGCAGAATGCTAAAGTTTTCCAAGCGATCTGTAGCATCGCTTGGAAAACTGACTGACAGGTTGGTCACACTTGTCAAACATACTGTTTGACAAGTGTGACCAACTTTTTACTATAGATGCAGCCTATGCAGCATCAATAGTAAAAGATAGAATGTTTAAAAATAATTAAAAAAATGCTTATACTCACCCAGACGATCTCCTCAGCGGCGTCCGTTCCTCTTCCTATAGCTGGTGTGTGCGCGCAGGACCTTCCATGACGTCGCGGTCATGTGAGCGGTCACGTGAGCGGTCACATGACCGCTCACGATCAATCACAAGACAGTGACGTCATCACAGGTCCTTCACCGCACACCAGCTATGAGAACCGAAGCGGCAGCATGCACCGGTGAGGCGGGAACACTGCGGGGGATATCGAAGGTGAGTATATCACTATTTTTTATTTTAATTCTTTTATTTTTGGCCAATTATATGGTGCCCAGTGCGTGGAGGAGAGTCTCCTCTCCTCCACCCTGGGTACCAACTGCACATAATCTGCTTACTTCTCGCATGGTGGGCACAGCCCCGTGCGGGAAGTAAGCAGATCAATGGACTCCTAGGTGTGCGGAATCCCCGCAATTCCGCATTTTTAATGAACATGTTGCTTTTTTTTCCGCGATGCGATTTTTTCGCGGAAAAAATCGCAACATTTGCACAAAAAATGCGGAATACACGGTAAATAATAGGATGCATATGTTAGCGTTTTTTTCGCGGTTTTATAGCGGAAAAAACGCAAAAAAAACGCAAAAAATCCTGACGTGTGCACATACCCAGAATGTTTTTTCTTTAACAAAGTTCAAAATAATCCTAAATTATTACCACTTAAATAAAAAAAAAAAATAGGCAAGTTTAGTATTGCTCTAATCGTACTAACTTGGAGAATCATTTTGGCAGGTCATTTTTCCACACCGATTTAAAGCTAAACCCTAAAAAACAATGGTGGAATTGCAGTACTTTATATAGTAAAATAAACCTTAGAGTTCAAAACTACAACTTGTCTGGCAAAAAAACCCTCAAATGGCTATGTCTATGGAAAATGTGTTAAAAAAAGGGTGTTTCTCACGAACAAAGTTAATTTTAAAATTGATTTTTAATCAATACCTCTTGGAATAATAATTTCTACAATTGGATGGGTTTAAAAAAAAAAATAAAAAAAGTTCCTGCACTGAGATTTTATAAATGTGCCCCTGCTGTGTACTGTGTAATGGCTGTGTCTGATCGTACAGGGACGTGGTCTGACCTCCGCGCACAGTTGTTGTTTTTTTGTTTTTAAACACATCCAATTGTGGAACTTATTCTTCCAAGATCTATTGATTAAAATAAACTTTGTTCATGCGAAAACCCCTTTAAGGCATTAATATGACTAATGTACTTGCTTTGTATTTCCCCAGGATAGACAATGAAGAAGATATTGAGGAAATATTTAGATGTTGTAAGTCATAAACTGCATAGGAACATGGTGACTCCTGGTGGCACGATCTCTTACGCTGAAACCAGATAAGCTGTGAACTGCACATAACACAGGCCAACAAAAAACAACTTTTTTTATGTTTCTTTGATGAAAATAGGCAAATATTACTAATTTTGGGTCGAGAAACTCAAATATACCCACAGAATTGTTTAATTAGCTCTCGTTTTTTAGATACACGCCATGGAAGTATGTGCTGTAGGTAGCGAGAAGAATTCATTACAAGAGTATAAATTGCACAGTACAGTACACATATTTAGTATCGCCGCGTCCGTAACGACCCAACCTATAAAACTGTCCCACTAGTTAACCCCTTCAGTAAACACCGTAAGAAAAAAAAAAAAAAAAACGAGGCAAAAAACAACGCTTTATTACCATACCGCCGAACAAAAAGTGGAATAACACGCGATCAAAAAGATGGATATAAATAACCATGGTACCGCTGAAAACGTCATCTTGTCCCGCAAAAAACAAGCCGCCATACAGCATCATCAGCAAAAAAATAAAAAAGTTATAGTCCTCAGAATAAAGCGATGCCAAAATAATTATTTTTTCTATAAAATAGTTTTTATCGTATAAAAGCGCCAAAACATTAAAAAATGATATAAATGAGGTATCGCTGTAATCGTACTGACCCGACGAATAAAACTGCTTTATCAATTTTACCAAACGCAGAACGGTATAAAGAAATTCATGAATAGCTGGTTTTTGGTTATTCTGCCTCACAAAAAACGGAATAAAAAGTGATAAAAAATGGTCACGTGTCCGAAAATGTTACCAATAAAAACGTCAACTCGTCCCGCAAAAAACAAGACCTCACATGACTCTGTGGACCAAAATGTGGAAAAATTATAGGTCTCAAAATGCCACGTATATAAGTGCCACGTATTTAAGTGCCACGTATAAGTGCCACGTATTTAAGTGCCACGTATAAGCAAAGTAATGATGGTAAGCAGTCTTCACAAGTGGAGTAATTGGTCTTCTTTGGTTGGCAAATGTCACATAACCACACACGTAACAAAAATTGTTAACAATATTTGCACATTTACGAGGCATTTTCAAAGTGTAAATTCTCTCCACAAAATTACTGCAACAAGAGAAAGAGACTTCAATTAGTACAAACTATGCAGACACAATTTATAAAATGGCTGACATTGGTTCAACAGGTCTGTAATCAGGTTTACCAATACACATTTGTTGAAAATTCAAAATTTCCCTATTTTCCTGCATAATAATCTTAAATGACCTGTATCTCAGCAACAAGAGCTAATAATGATTTTTAAGTAACATATTCGTTTTTAGGATGCTAAAATTATTACAAACCAGCTATTTTCATTTCAGAAACATTTTCACTGTTGGCCAGTGTAATATATGGCACACAGTTTACAGTGTACCTGGAGTAAGAGAAGGAGCTAATAGATCATGGCCACCACCGCTGTAAAGCATATCCGGCTGCCTCTGAAAGGCCACATCCAGTTTCAGTGCTGGGCTTCCCTAGAGCCACCGGCTTAATCTTAGAACTCGTTTGTCTGAAACAGCCATATGTCCACTTGCAAAACAATAAGTATATCCATAGGTCTGTATGCATGAGCAGTCCGAGCGTAAAAAGTTGTAGCATGCACTATTCAGATCCGCTTTTCAGAGCAAACCCGTTCATTAAACTCAATGGGTGTGTTAAAAGGAGAAGTGCTGATCGGATGGTATTTTCATTTTTTATGTTTTGTTTTCAGATCCATTGCAATTGTTAACATAAAAATGTACAAGACCAAGTAAAAGTTTCTAACTGTTGACTTCTAAAAATGAATGTCATATCTCGGATGTCCTACAGATGTGAAAATCAGACATAAGGGTGGCATACAAATGACAATACAGATGAAAAATCGTCCATTTGTTTCTGTATGAAAATCAGATTTGACATAACTTAAGGCCTGGTTCAGAACCGTAATATCAAAGGTGATGGGAAGGTGGCTGCATCTGTAATCTGGGCAGAGACTAGAATAGGGAGGGGGGTTGGGTACAGTCTAAAAGTGTCAGACCAAATTTTCTTCAATTGTTTTTACAAGTTGCTCAACTTGACCAGTTTTTTATATTCACTCCCCCAAGTCGTAAAATACTGAAAAATATTTAAAAAATCGTATTTTTTTTGCATTTGCTTATCAGTAGGTGAGAAAAAGGTAATTTATAAAGAAAAAAAAAAAAAAACTACTTCATTGTTAACCTCTTCCTGACATCCGCCATACATTTATGGAGCAGTCAGATGTGTGTAGATGTACGGTGCAATGATTTTGCCGGCCCAGAAGCAGAGCCGGCACAATCATTAGGAAGTGTGTACTGTAAATCATAGCTGACCCTGCTGTATTGGCTTTGATCTGTCCTACACAAATCATTGCTGTTTAACCCTTCTGATGGCAATGGTCAATGCTAATTTGAGGAAGAGGACTTGAGCTTTTAACCATAAGGCTATGTGCACAAGTTGCGGATTTGGCTGGGGATCCACTGCTGATTCGACGCTGCGGATTCGCAGCAGTTTTCCACGAGGTGTACAGTACCATGTTAACCTATGGAAAACCAAATCCGCAGTGCAAATGGTGCTGAAAATACCGCGTGGAAACGCTGCGTTGTATTTTCCGCAGCATGTCAATTCTTTGTGCGGATTTGCCAGGGTTTTACACCTGCTCCTCAATAGGAATATGCAGGTGTAAAAACGCAGGTGAAATCCGCACAAAACACGCAGGAAATCCGCGTTTTACCTGCGGATTTTTCAAAAACTGTGCGGAAAAATCTGCACACGAATCTGCAACGTGGGCACATAGCCTTATGAACCCAGGTCGAGTAATAGCCTCAAGGTCACCCAGTGGTTTTGGCTTGGGCATATGCAAGGTTCAGCCCACCTCCTGTCAGTGTAAGATTGACAGGTCTAATACCTCGCAATGCATACGTATAGCAGGATATTACACAAGCCCCAAACAACTGAAAGTTGATTTACTATACTAGGATAAAGTAAAAGAATCAATGAAATTTTTTAAAAATATGAAAAAATGAAATTTACTGAAAAATGTTTTGCAAATAAAAATGCAGTTTTTGTGCTAAAAGAGTAACCAAAGTACCCGCTGCCAGACTTCATCTATAGAACTGTTCCATTATTTACTCCCATTTGGTGAAATACGTAAAATAAACAAATAAAAAATGCCAAAAATGTATTTTTTTTTTCATCATGCGGACACAGAAAAAATTGAATGAAAATTGATCCAAAAATTGTATATAAAACATATACTGAAAATATCTCCTAAAAAAACAAGCCCTCGTGTCTCTGTTGGTAAAAAACAGTTATAGTTTTCACAATATGGCTATGCACAAACATAGTTTTTAATGTTCAAAAGTAGCAAAACCTTTAAAAACCTATATAAGTGAGGTAAAACCATAGTAGTACTGACCAGAAGAATAAAGCTTTATCTGTGAACAGCGTAAAAATGTCATGAATTGCTGTTTTTTGTTCATTCTGCCTCCCAAAAAATAAAAAAAGCTATAAAAATTGTTTATAATACAAAAAAACTCCTCCTGAAAAAAAAAAAATAGTAGAAGGATAAAGTCGTCTTGTCACTTTTACTGCACTGTGAAAAGCATAATTCTTGATTTGCTGTTCATTTGCTAAAGTGCTGGACAAACCACTTAACAATTTGTCTCCAGAAACAGTCTGGACACTATGTATTGGTCACTGAAATGGCATATTTGCAATTTTCACTTTGCAACATCCACTGCGCATTCATTACTGGAAAACGCCAGTTCGGTCAACATAGTCACTATACCTGTAAATGGACTCCTTGAATGTAATTTGCAAAATGGTGTCACACTTTTGGCTATTTTTCTGTTTTGGGACATTAGGGACTTTGGTAAAGAAACTGGTGAAACAGCTGTGGGATAAATACTTATTACAACCCTACGTGAATTCCACAAGGGCTGTGGTTTCCAAAATGGGTGCTCTTTGGGGGTTTTCTGATGTTCTTGCACCTGCACTTCTAGGGCTGTGCAACTGGCACACACAAACTATTACAGCCAAATTTATGCTCCAAAAGCGAAGCCATCATTCCTCCCTTTCGAGTCCCGGTGCATGCACATGCATGCCTTTAGTTCCTGAACACACATTGGCTATTGCTGCACTCTGAAGAAATTGGTTTAAAAATTGTGGGGTCCATTTTGTTTGTGAAAATTAAAAAGCTAAAACATTTTAGTGGAAAAACATAATTTTTCCCTTGTGTCCTAATTTTATACATTTTAGAGAAGGTCACTACACCTGGTAGATAAATTCCTTATTGGGGTGGTTTCTGCTGTTTTTCAACATTTTGCTCTGTAAATGTGACATGGTGTCCACAATCAAATGCAGCCAAATTTGCGCTCAAAATGTCAAATATTGCTCCTTCTCTTCCGAGTCCTACTGTGTGCTCAAACAGTAGTTTCTGGTCACACATGGGATATCTGCATACTCAGGAGAAAGTGCTTTAAAAATTGTAGGGTCCATTTTCTCCTCTGACCATTGTTGCAAGGAACAATGTGGGGCTAAAACAATATTTTCACGGAAAATGTGTAATTTTTAATTTTCACGCTCCAATGTTACAAACTTTCCTGAATTGGCTGTGGCTCCAAAAAGATAACTACACCGATAGAGAGTAATTCCTTGAGGCGTGAAGTTTAAAAAATGAAGTTGCTCATGGGCGATTTCTGCGGTTTCGGCACCTTAGGAGCTCTGCAAATGCTACATGCTGTTCACAACCAATTTCAGCAAAAATTATGCTCCAAAAGTCAAATGGTGCTGCTTTCCTTCTGTGGCAGACCGTGTGCCCAAACAGTAGATTGTGACCACATATGAGGTATCTGCAAGCGCTGAAGAAATTGCTTAACACATTTTCCGATACATTTTTCTCATTACAGCTCGTGAAAATGAAAACTTGGGAGACTAAAGCAAAATTTTAGTTGAAAGAATGTAATTTTTTTAAATTCCACTTTCCATTAAAGGTTGTGAAGCACCTCACAGGTTAACAAACTTCTTGAATGTGGTTTTGAATACTTTTGAGGAGTACAGTTTTTTTTTGTTTTTTTTAAATGGTATCTCTTTGTGGGATTTTGTGAAGTATAGGCCCCTCAAAGTCACTTTAAAAACGGAATCAAACTGTAAAAAAAAATATATATTTTGTAAATTGTCGAAAAACTGAAAATTGCTGCTAAACCTTTAACCCTTCTAAGATCCTAATAAAAATGATACTGATGTAAATTAGAGAATGGGAAATGTTATGAACTATTTTGTGTGGTATGACCATTATAAAGGCATACAAATTCAAAGTTTGATCATTGGTAATTTTTCTAATTTTTTTCAAAATTTCTAATAAAAGCAAATGTTATTTACCTAAATTTATCACTCGTATAAAGTAGATTGTGTCACAACGAAAGTTTCAGAATCAATAGGATTGGAAGAAGCATTCCAAAGTAATTAGCACAGTGATTCACCTCAGATCTGAGAAATGGGGCTCTGTCAGGAAGGAGAACAATGCAATGGTGGTAAGGGGTCAGAAGAAACTAATGGGTGACAAATTCCTCTTATCCAGTTGTAATTATCTATTTTGTCTTTAAACTTTAGTTTTTTATTGCAAGAAGTCTGTTTTTCTGCTGTTTGACCCTTCCTAACCAAGGTGAGGTTTGTCTCTGCTAAGATGTCTCATTGTCTTACATTAAGATATTTAGATATTTTTGTTTTTCAAACATGGTATAGTTCCTTTATCCCTTTACCATCCTTTCACCAAATCTTAACCTAAGAAAGCCTGTCAAACTGTTTCCCTCTATTTCAATAGAGACCTTCACCCTGATAAACTATTAACCTCTTGCATGTATGGGACACGATGGGAGCAGAAGAAAGAGTGTATGAAAAGAATAGTTGTGGAAGACAGCTTAGCCCTTTTCTCTGACATCGTGATGACGTAGAAAATGTCCGTAGGGGTGAAGACTTATGCCATAAAACACGGATCTTACTTACCGGTAATGTGTTTTTCGTAACCCATGACGGCACCACGAGCGTGGGCATCCGCCCTTCAAGGACAGGAAACCTTCAAGATAAAAAGGGCGGCTCCTCTTCGCATCAGTTGGTTTTCAGAGCATGAAAGAAAGGTTAGTGTACACACATAAATCATATATTTATATCCTTATTCATTCTTAACCATCAAACCCAACGGGAGTGAAAGAACAAAACGAAGACTCACTGAGCTAAAAAGCATGATTGCATAGGGAGTAAATATAAATATGCTGTAATAGGTTACGAAAAAACACATTACCGGTAAGTAATTTCAGTGTTTTTCAGTCACCCAAGACAGCACCACGAGAGAATTACAGAGCCTTATATTCTTAGGGAGGGACCACAGCCTGTAGAACCCTTCTCCCGAACTTGAGGTCAGAGGAGGCTGATAGATCCAGTCTGTAGTGCTTAAAGAAGGTGGACAGAGAGAACCATATGGCTGCCTTACAGATCTGGTCGATGGAGGCGTCTGCTCTCTCCGTCCAGGATGCAGCCACAGCTCTTGTGGAATGGGCCTTTAGACCTTCAGGACTGGCCCTGCCTGCACTAACATAGGCTAACTTGATGGCCTCTCTAACCCATCTCGCTAGGGTCCGCTTAGACTCTCTAAAACCCTTTCCAGCCCCCCCGGGAAAGATACAAATAGGGCCCTTTGCTTCCTCAAGGGTTCTGTTACCTCTAGGTACCGCATTAAGCACCTCCTGACATCAAGGGGGGTGTAGCCTCTCCTGATTGCTGGGATTGGAACAAAAGTACGGCAATACTATCTCCTGTGTTCTATGAAACCTGGTAACCATCTTGGGGAGATATGCTGGGTCTAATCTTAAAATCACCCTGTCCTCCATGATCTGAGTGTAAGGGGGGTCTGCTGATAAAGCGTGTATGTCACTAATTCTGCAGGCTGAAGTGCTACCAGAAGGGACGTTTTTAGCTAGATCATTTTTTCCAAGACCGAACGCAACGGCTCAAAAGGGCTCTCCGTTAGCGCATTTAGTACTAAATTCAAATCCCTTGGAGGGGTTCTACACGCAGTGACCGACTTTGCTGTACTACAGGCCCTAATAAACCTGGAGACCTATCTATTGCCCACTAGGTCACAGTTATACAGGGCTCCCAGGGCTGAGACCTGAACCTTAAGGGTACTCACCGCCTTTATTGAGGGTTTCCCACCAAGGACAGGAAATCAACTGATGCGGAGAGAGGAGCAGTCTTTTTATCTTGAAGGTTTCCTGTCCTTGAAGGGTGGATCCTGTCTCTCGTGGTGCAGTCATGGGTGACTGAAAAAGAGGACTTTTAATGTAGGATGGCAACAGTGGCCTACTATAGCGTAGCCACAAAAACAAATGTCACCCTCATCTTCCACTTTTTTTAAGCGTTTCTTTCGACAAAACAGTTTAAAATGTAAGAATACATAAATACAAAGTATGTAAACCAAGAAAATATATATACTCGCCATTATTATTTAGTGCAGCACTTCCATCACCATTCTTTTTTACTTGGACATATCTGGGTCCGCTGGTTTGTTTCTATCTGTTTTGTAATCTTTACAAAATGTTGGTGTTTCCAGTATTTAATACAATCCAGGACTTCACTGAATAAACTATACCATTCATTTGCATCGTGGATATGCCGTGGTCTGTTTTTGAATTTTCCTGTTCCAGTAATGTCATTTTCTATTCCTGGCAGCACCATAATTACAATGCACATAAAATCCTGATCCAAACCTACAGACAATATGTACATTTCAGATTTTGTCTGATTTAAAACTCCAAATAAAAATCAATGGAAGATATCTGCAAAACAATGAGCATGCTCCAGATTTCAAAATCTGTTGCACATGCCTAAAGCCAGCCATACACATTAGATGGCTGTCTGCTGAACGATGCTATGGCCGTCAGCCATCTCGACTGACTTGTGCAGACACAGGAGCTCTCGCCTAGCTGAGTTCTCTGAGAAAGCTGCCAATTAAAGAGATTGCCAATCTGAAATCTTACATGCCTGATCGAAAACTTCCCTGATGATCAGTCAGCCAGCACCCCAATACACATTAGAATGTTGGCAGAACCTCTCGATGTCGGAAGGTGTGGCCAACATTAGTCTGTGTATTAGGGGCTTCAGACTATGTCCAGACTGAGGTTTTGGGGGTTTTACATCAGATGCTCAAGAAGGGCTAGTTCTTCAAGCAAAACTGGTCCAGGATATGCTACTTTTGTGAGGATCTTGGCAATGTTCACAATTTTTTTTATTTTTTTATTTTTTAGGGAACCGGTCACCAGAAATAACGCTGTTAACATAAAGATATGGGGTTAATCTGCAGGTTAACAGCATTATGCTGTCTGGTGCCGGCACGCAACTGAATGCAGCTGGGAGAAAATGATCTTTATTCTCCCCGCCAGCTTTTAGGGCTTGTGCACACGCTGCGGATTCCATTGCAGAATTTTCCGCAGCAGATTTGATAAATCCGCAGTGCAAAACAGCTTTGGTTTTTACTGCAGATTTATCGCGGTTTCTATTGCGGTTTCCTCTGCGGATTTTCACCTGCAGATTTCTATTGGAGCAGGTGTAAACCCGCAGCGGAATCCGCACAAAGAATTGACATGCTGCGGTATATAAACCGCTGCGTTTCCGCGTGTTTTTTTCCGCAGCATGTGCACTGCGGATTTCGTTTCCCATAGGTTTACATTGTACTGTAAACTCATGGGAAACCGCTGCAGACCCGCAGCTGCGGAAACGCTGCGGTTCCGCAGCGTGTGCACATACCCTTAGTATTCAGTCATAGGGGCAGGGGCGGTTCAGCCATCGCTCTGAGTATACAGCGGCCGCTCTGTATACTCAGAGCGACGACTGAATACCAAATGCTGGCGGGGAGAATACAAATCATTTTCTCCCCACTACATTCGGCTACGTGCAGGCGCTAGGCAGTATAATAACGCTGTTAGGGTATGTTCACACGTTCCTGATTTCCATCCTTTTTTTTTCAGGACTGAAACCGCAGGTCTTTGCAGAAAACGCAGGTGCGGTTTTGGTGCGTTTTTGGTGCGTTTTTTGATGCGGTTTTTAGTGCGTTTTTTGATGCAGTTTTGTCTGCAGATTGTCTGTGTTTGACACAAATAAAGCTTACTGCAGTTGGGGGGAAAAAAAAAAAAATGATGTCATTTCCTTGTCCAACCCTTTTCTTCTTCCATCCTCCATTTTGGAACTTACACATCAAAATGAGTGGACGTGCTGAGCGTAGGCCAGATGACAGCCCGCGGATCCAGCTCCGCACGCCACACCGGATTGCGATCCTTGGTTTGATGCTTCTAATTCTGAATCAACATGCACGTCAGGTAAGCAGATGTCTGTTTGTTTTATATATTGGGTTATGGGTACATGTCCACGTTCTGGAAACACTGTATGTTTGGCGCTGCGTGTGGCCGCAGCGCCAAACATGCAGCGTCCACATGTAACAGCATAGTGTAGGTGATTTCATGAAAACACGTGTCCACTGTGTCTCATCCGTCAGCCTTGCGACACCGGACATGCTGCGTGTCATTTATGATCACAGCATGTCCGTGTTCCTTGTTGAGAAGCTGCGTCTCCGCAATGAATAAAACAGGGCCCTATGCGTGGGGTGCGATGATGCCGGATTTGTACAATGAACACATCTGGCATCATTGCGTCCCAGAAGGGGGTGGGCCTTCCTGAATGTGAACACGTACCCTTACATAATCCACATTGTTTTCCAGGCATGTTTGATATATTTTTCTAATTGTTGTGTTTACAAAATATTTTTTTATTTTTTTATTTTAGAGGCTGCGGCGGCAGAGAAGACGTGCGCAGAAACGAATGTGGGTGCACCCGCTTGTAGCAGACCGAACGGAGAAGGGGCACTTTTATGTGCTGTACAATGATTTGAGGAGGTAAGTAGAAATATATTGAATGACTAATTTACATTTTTTTGCTAGCAATACTTGTGAAGTAACCCTTTTTTGTGTTTCTTTTTAATTTTTCAGATATCCTGAAAAATTTATATCGTTTTGTCGGCTACCAATTATGGCATTTGACAGACTGCTTACCATTCTGGCACCCCATTTAACACGGCAAGACACGGTGATGAGGAAGTCCATCTCTGCTGAGGAAAGGCTGCTCATCACCTTGCGGTAAGTAACAATTTTTCAGGGGGGAATGTAGTTAGGTCTCTATTTTACACGTCTCTGTGTCCAGTATGTGTGATTAAACCCACCCAGTCCTCCTGTTGGACAGGGGGCACACATACACACACACACGTGAGATACGGCCGAGTGTTGCATGGTAATCCCCGGCCCTGCCGCCTGCACTCTGGAGCGGAGTGTGCACCCACATACCAATACATGGAGCCGCACGCTCCACAACGGAGTGCATGCAGCAGGTCCGGGGATTACCATGCAACACTCGGTCATATCTCGCATGCGTGTGTGCACAAGTCCCATCAGGCTTTTTATTTAATTTTTTTACACCCTTTGTGTTGTGCTGGGTGTTAATGCCATCATTATTGAATGGTGCTGGATGCATATTATAGCGGCTTTAACTTGTGACATGTTGTAATTACCTTTTTGTGTGACATTTCTAATTTTCTTTTTTGTTTCTTTGCAGATTTTTGGCCACAGGAGAGAGCTATACATCCCTGCACCTCCAATTTAGAGTAGGTAAATCTACCATCTCTAACATTGTGAGGTGCACATGTACCGTGATCTGGCAGAAGTTGCAGCCTATAGTGATGCCTTCCCCAACCGAGGAGACTTGGCTGCAGGTTGCAGCAGGCTTTCAGTCTGTGGCCAATTTCCCAAACTGCATAGGTGCAGTTGATGGTAAACATGTTAGGGTCCAGCAGCCCCCACGATCAGGATCACGCTTCTTTAATTATAAGAAGTATTTTTCAGTGGTCCTGATGGCGGTGGCTGATGCCCATTACAAATTTGTTGCCATTGATGTTGGTGCCTATGGTAGTACTGGGGATTCTCGGGTGTTGCGAACGTCACAGATTGGGATGCAAATTCTTCGAGATGGCGGCACGCTCCCAGCCCCAAGACCTTTGCCGGGTTCCACACATCCAGTGCCCTTTGTGATGGTATCGGATGAGGCGTTTCCCTTAACGACAACCCTGCTGCGCCCATACCCACGAAGGGGACTGGATGCCCGACGGAGGATTTTTAATTATCGGCTGAGTCGTGCACGCAGATATGTGGAATGCACCTTTGGGATCATGACTAGTCAGTGGAGGATCTTTCACACTGCCATTCAGTTGGACACAGACACCGTTGATGCTGTGATAAAGGCTTGCTGTGTACTCCACAACTATGCTCGTGAGTACAACACTGACGTAGATGTGGAGTACCAGCAGGCAGTATTTAATCCAGTGGTCAACGGGGGTCTGGGCAGGCCGTCCAACTCTGGTGTGCATGTGAGAGAATCCTTCACTGACTACTTCATGAGTCCAGAAGGTGCCGTGCACTGGCAATACTCCTGTGCTGGTGTTGAGCAGCCTGACCAGCAGAGAAGGATGCATCTACACTGACCCTCCCCAAAAAAGTTGCCGACATCGCTGCTAACAGTTTTGAAAACATCCCGAAAAATGATAAACGACATCAATCAACACAAAATTTATTAAAAAAAATTATTTTTTTCATGTTACCCAAAAAAGTTTTAAAAAAATTGGTTGTAATTAGTGTTGAGCGATACCGTCCGATACTTGAAAGTATCGGTATCGGAAAGTATCGGCCGATACCGGCAAAGTATCGGATCCAATCCGATACCGATACCCGATACCAATACAAGTCAATGGGACTCATGTATCGGACGGTATTCCTGATGGTTCCCAGGGTCTGAAGGAGAGGAAACTCTCCTTCAGGCCCTGGGAACCATATAAATGTGTAAAAGAAAGAATTAAAATAAAAAATATCGCTATACTCACCTGTCCGACGCAGCCGGGACTTCAGCGAGGGAACCGGCAGCGTTGTTTGTTTAAAATTCGCGCTATTACTTGGTTACGTGAATTCCCGGCTTGTGATTGGTCAGGTCGGCCATGTTGCCGGGACGCGGACCAATCACAGCAAGCCGTGACGAAATTACGTCACGGCTTGCTGTGATTGGTCCGCGTCCCGGCAATATGGCCGCCCTGACCAATCACAAGCCGTGACGTCACGGGAGGCTGGACACGCGCTCATTTTAAAATGGGCGCGTGTCCAGCCTCCCGTGACGTCACGGCTTGTGATTGGTCAGGGCGGCCATATTGCCGGGACGCGGACCAATCACAGCAAGCCGTGACGTAATTTCGTCACGGCTTGCTGTGATTGGTCCGCGTCCCGGCAACGTGGCCGACCTGACCAATCACAAGCCGGGAATTCACGTAACCAAGTAATAGCGCGAATTTTAAACAAACAACGCTGCCGGTTCCCTCGCTGAAGTCCCGGCTGCGTCGGACAGGTGAGTATAGCGATATTTTTTATTTTAATTCTCTCTTTTACACATTTTAACATTAATGTTGTTGCGATACCCGATACCCGATACCACAAGAGTATCGGAATCCCGGTATCGGAATTCCGATACAGCAAGTATCGGCCGATACCCGATACTTGCAGCATCGGAATGCTCAACACTAGTTGTAATATAAATAAAAAATCTATTTTGGTTTAATTTGGTTTGGTTTTTTTTGTGTCAAAAATATGGTTGGTGTTTTCAGAAATTAACAGCAGAATGAGGTATACAATTGTTAACACATCAAACCAAAAACCACTAATCGATAGCCCATAAACACAGTACAGTGGCCTTGTTCCCATTGTCTAAAAAGAAGAGAAATTTTTGTGTGAAATAAAATTTATTTTAAAAAACACAAATTATTGTTAATTTTTACAAAACATTTTTCAATTTGAAAAAAATATAATTTAACAGCCCCTTTCAAATACAACAGGCAATTGGAGCTACAAACAAAAGCACAACTTTGTGCAACTGAAAACTTTTGCCCACGTTCAATTAAGAAATGTATATTCTTGAGAATAGAGGTAATTTGTTCCCTCATTTTGATTCGGTGCTCCCCCCAGATGCTGCGAACTGCCTCTATCTCCTTGGCTGTGGGCCAAATACTGGGGTCTTGTAGCTGTTTCAGGTGTTCGGTGTCGGGGCCTGAAAAGTCCCAACACCCCCATCAGAACCTCATTGTAGGGACAAATCGGAGCAGGGTCCTCCAGAGCAGTGAGGGACATCTGCACCATAGACATGAAAAGAGATTGTCTATCCGGTGGCAGGGAGCGTGTTTTTCTGGCTACTGTTTGGGCAAAGGAGTCACAATGGTCATCGGTACTTGTTTTTTTTAATAAATCTAATGTGTCACACGCAATTTGGACCGTTTGGTCATCTTGGTTGTTCTTGGATTTTTTTTTTTTTCTTCTCTGCTGCCACCGGATAGACAGCTCTCTTCTCCACTCTCACAGCTTCTGCGGAATCAGATGCTTCAGCAGCTGCTGAAGTAGATGTTGACGCAGCAGCTGCTGAAGTGGATGCTGATTCAGCAGAAGCTGTGGGAGTGGAGGGAGAGAGGGTCCCTCCCACTCCAGAGGAACTGCCTGCTCCATCTGTGTCGCTGTCCTCCAAATCAGCTACCGACATGTTTCCTTCCGTCCTGTTGGTTAAAAAAAAAAAACAATAATTTTTCGCACAACATATTATATATAAATAATCTTGTGGATTGGATTTTAACTTACTTTCTCAATGTCCTGCTGGTCACAAGAAAATGCAGCTCTTCACTAAAGGGGAATTTATTTTTTCTTGGCGAAGAGCCACTCTTTGAGCAATCATTCAGGAATTTATTAAAACGGTCTCTGATGGAGCGCCAATGTTGCCTCACATCTTTATCTACCAAAAAAAGGTGCCAAAATACAACAACAATTTTTTAGAGATCTTAAAACCTGTTTTTAATATACTCAAGGTGTACTAAATAAATGTAATTGAAATTACCGATTTTCTGCTGTGTAGTCCCAGGATATTTGTCTAAATCCGGGATCATGTCGCGCACTATTTTTTTCCATGCTAGCTCCCTGAAGTACTTATCCTTGTAGGATTCATCGGATGGGTCCCACAAGGCCGGATAATCACGAACCTACAATAAATACAATAGTGTCATCTCATAATCTATAGCACGACCAAGTAATGTTACACAAATGCTTGTAATATGTATTTCAGTGCCACGTATCACGTATTTCAGTGCCACGTATTTCAGTGCCACGTGCCACGTATTTCAGTGCCACGTATCACGTATTTCAGTGCCACGTATTTCAGTGCCACGTATCACGTATTTCAGTGCCACGTGCCACGTATTTCAGTGCCACGTGCCACGTATTTCAGTGCCACGTATTTCAGTGCCACGTATCACGTATTTCAGTGCCACGTATTTCAGTGCCACGTATTTCAGTGCCACGTGCCACGTATTTCAGGGACACGTATCACGTATTTAAGTGACACGTATCACGTATAAGTGCCACGTGTCACGTATTTAATTGCCACGTATTTAAGTGCCACGTATCCCACGAATATTTTCCATGGAGAACAGACACATCCAGAGATATGTCTGCTCTCCACGGCTGAAGCAACACACTGACAGGAGCCATAGTTCTTGTCGGTGTGTCACCGCGCATGCACGAGCGAGTTTACCGGCGGTCATTGACCCCGGCACTCTCGCTTAACGGCAGTGCTGCGTGGGAAAGTTCAACGCAGCTATACTGCCGTTAACCGAGACGCCGGAGCCATTGAACTCCGGAACAGTACGCGATACACTGCTAGGAGCTTCGCTCCTGGCAGTGTATCGCCGGAGAGCAGCCGATCGGCGTGGGACACTCGTTTTATGGATTCTGCGGACAGGGAGTATGAATTTGGTTTATTATTTTTGGATTTTTTCATGGAGGATCGAGGGCTTCGCCTACAAGTGTGGTGTTGGTGAGTATATACTCTGTGTTATGTGTTGTATGTACTGTACTGTGTGTCATGTATGTGTATTGTGTGTAGGTGTTTGGTGTAAACTTTTCTATTGTGCTAAGTCGCCGGACACAGGGACAACTCTCCCATCCTAATACCGGATGGGAGTAGTAGTCCCATACGGCGACTTAGCACAATGGAGGCACTATCGTCGCATGGGGACGGACACACAGACATACCAGATCAATCAGACGCCCGACATCGATCCCCATGCGACGGTATGCCTCCATGATGACAGTCTCTTCAGGAACGACACTCCGCCCACGCACTTCCGAGGAACAACTTCCGCCCGCTTCCCCCGCACTTCCTGCAGCTGCGGTTCTGCACATCAAACCGCAGTAAAACCCGCAGATATATTTTTGATCTGCGGGTTTTACTGCGGTTTTGACCTCACAATGGAGGTCTATGGGTGCAGAACCGCTGCGGTTTAGGAAAAAGAAGTGACATGCTCCTTCTTTTTTCCCGCACCGATTTAGCGCGGCTTTTTAAGGGAAATTCAGGACCGTGTGCACAGTGGTTCCTGTTTTCCATAGGGTACATTGTAATGTACCCTGCATGGAAAACAGCTGCGGAACCGCAGCGGCAAAACCGCTGCGGTTCCGCAGTAAAAAACGCACTGTGTGAACATGGCCTTAACCTTATTTCAGGTGACAAGTTCCCTTTAAGCAGATCCATACCTCTGAACGAAAGAAACCACTTTGAAAACTTACTGCTCACTTTTATGGAAAATCTGTCTTGCTGTTCACACAAGCTGTTTTTTTTTTTTTTTGTTTGTTTTCTTTTTCTTCCATTAGGATTTGCGTGAGCAAATGAAATCTCTCTGTAAAATGGAGGTTTTCCTGTTTTTCAATGCCTCAATTAGCTCTGAAAGTTTGTCATGTCTGGGTCTACCATAGGGGTCTTTTCACATGTAGATTTGTTTCAGAATTTGAGAGTAAAAATCCGTTCCCGACATCAAGTTGTTTCTGCATCATATCATAGATTTCTGCAAGCGCCATTCAGATGAGACTGTTGAAGATGTTTTTATAAGAAATCTGCCATAAGTCTATCCCTTTATCGAGTCGTGGCCACATAGTCCCTGCAAAAAAAAGACACTAGGACCAAAAAATGTATTTGTGCCAGAAAGCAAAGTAAATGTCTGATCTTCATTTTATTGTGTAAAACTTTACCACTCAACTAAATTATGTTTATTTTAAAGGGTTTATAACGTCAGAGACTTTTATGGCTTAGTGGTGGGATCTGCATCTATCTCAAAAACAGTGTCCTGTGAATATGCCATACATGTCGGTGTACAACCCCTTTAACATTGTATTTTACTATATTATGGGGATTAATAATATCTGTCTTATATTTTGTTAAGCTACAACTAATTCTTACAGGAAATTATTTAACAGAATAAAACCCTAAGATTCCTACAAGGAGTTGCCTTTAGTTTACACTTTACTGTTGTACTAATAATGGAGATTGCAAAGAATACAGGGTGGGCAATTTATATGGATATACCTTAATGAAATGGGAATGGTTGGTGACCCAGATTGGCGCACTGAATTTGCAGAATGAGCAAAACAAAAATTGGAACAGAACCCTCAGTTTACACAGAACATTATGTTCAGCGATGAGGCAAACTTTTTTGGGTGGGCCATTTATATGGATACACCTAAGTAACATGGGAATGGTGACAGTTTTCTTGCGTAGGGTGTCTTGCATTGAAATCTGCTGCAATAACCCGGGTACTACGTTCACCAAACATCAACACAATTTCTATCCACTCTCACGTGTTAACCTCTGCGATATGTCAATGGCTGTAAACAAAGAGAAACTTGCAAATAACTCATGAAAGAATAAAGTTATGTTAAAACCAAGCGCACCATTGTTTTTCTTGTGAAATTATCATTAAGTTTGATGTGTCACATGACCCTCTTCCCACTGAAAAAATAAAGTTGGATCCAAAATGGCCGCCATGGTCACCACCCATCTTGAAGTTTCCCCCTCCCATATACTAATGTGCCACAAATAGGAAGTTGATATCACCAACCATTACCATTTTATTTAGGTGTATCCATATAAATGGTCCACCCTGTAAGTTGTTCGACCAAAGGTCCTGCCCCGGCCTTCAGTTCTGTTTATTACTAGATGTAGGATGTGGTTCTTAAATTAAAATTGTCAAAAAAATCTCCAGAAATTGCACAGATAGTGATGAACAATCCTCTATTGCGGCAGCTCACCCCAATGCAAATGAATGGGACGTAGCTGCAAGGCCAGGCCATTAACCAAGGAGGAGCTTTTTCTTTGGGAAAACAAAATGTTTCACAGAATTTTTTTTTAAAGAAGTATTTATAGGATCACATTTGGTACCCTGCTTATCATATACAGTTCTGTAATGCCACTGATGATTTAGGTACTTGTTTTTTTTTTTTTTTTTATGTTCATGATACGCTGAAGCATTATGCTATCTGATTGTATTACTGTTTAGTATATCGGTTACCTATCATTCCTTGGATAATAATTATATACAGTAATTGAGTCAGAATGCACATTACCTACAGTTATATGAAAAAGTTTGGGCACCCCTATTAATCTTAAGCTTAATGTTTTATAAAAAATAGTTTTTTTTTTGCAACAGCTATTTCAGTTTCATATATCTAATAACTGTTGGACACAGTAATGTTTCTGCCTTGAAATGAGGTTTATTGTACTAACAGAAAATGTGCAATCTGCATTCAAACAAAATTTGACACGTGCATAAGTATGGGCACCCTTATCATTTTCTTGTTTTAAATACTCCTACCTACTTTTTACTGACTTACTAAAGCACTTTTTTTGGTTTTGTAACCTCATTGAGCTTTGAACTTCATAGCCAGGTGTATGCAATCATGAGAAAAGCTACTTAAAGTGGCCACTTGCAAGTTGTTCTCCTGTTTGAATCTCCTCTGACGAGTGGCATCATGGGCTCCTCAAAACAACTGTCAAATGATCTGAAAACAAAGATTATTCAACATAGTTGTTCAGGGGAAGGATACCAAAAGCTGTCTCAGAGATTTAACCTGTCAATTTCCACTGTGAGGAACATAGTAAGGAAATGGAATTACACAGGTACAGTTCTTGTTAAGGCCAGAAGTGGCAGGCCAAGAAAAACATCAGAAAGGCAGAGAAAAAGAATGGTGAGATCAGTCAAGGACAATCCTCAGACCACCTCCAGAGAGCTGCAGCATCAACTTGCTGCAGATGGTGTCACTGTGCATCGGTCAACTATACAACGCACTTTGCACAAGGAGAAGCTGTATGGGAGAGTGATGCGAAAGAAGCCGTTTCTGCAAGCACGCCACAGAGTCGGCTGAGGTATGCAAAAGCACATTTGGAGAAGCCAATTTCTTTTTGGAAGAAGGTCCTGTGGACTGATGAAACCAAGATTGAGTTGTTTGGTCATACAGAAAGGCGTTATGCATGGCGGCAAAAAAAACAGCAGTCCAAGAAAAACACTTGCTACCCACAGTAAAATTTGGTGGAGGTTCCATCATGCTTTGGGGCTGTGTGGCCAATGCCAGCACCGGGAATCTTGTTAAAGTTGAGGGACGCATGGATTCCTCTCAGCATCAGCAGATTCTTGACAATAATGTTCATGATTCAGTGACAAAGTTGAAGTTACACAGGGGATGGATCTTTCAGCAAGACAATGATCCAAAACACCGCTCCAAATCTACTCAGGCATTCATGCAGAGGAACAATTACACTGTTCTGGAATGGCCATCCCAGTCCCCAGACCTGAATATCATTGAACATCTGTGGGATCATTTGAAGAGGGCTGTCCATGCTCGGCGACCATCAAACTTAACTGAACTGGAATTGTTTTGTAAAGAGGAATGGTCAAAAATACCTTCATCCAGGATCCAGGAACTCAATAAAAGCTACATGAAGCGACTAGAGGCTGTTATTTTTGCAAAAGGAGGATCTACTAAATATTAATGTCACTTTTCTGGTGAGGTGCCCATACTTATGCACCTGTCAAATTTTGTTTGAATGCAGATTGCACATTTTCTGTTACTACAATAAACCTCATTTCAAGGCAGAAACATTACTGTATCCAACAGTTATTAGATATATGAAACTGAAATAGCTGTTTCCAAAAAAACAATTTTTATAAAACATTAAGCTTAAGATTAATAGGGGTGACCAAACTTTTTCATATAACTACATTGTATGAGCTTGGTTAAATGACCTGGTTTGTTTGTGTGTGCCCTTAGTAAGGTATGTGTCCAAAATTAATAATTGCACTAATGGTCATTCTTTTAACATACTCAACAGAAAATAATTTCTTTCCTATGAGTACGGTTATGTTGCTCATGAAGTTGCAGAACTCTTCAAATAAAAAGAATGAGCTTTATGAAATGCCTTTTTTGGAGTGGTCATTTTTATTAAAAGGTTTTACAACCGAAAACAATGAGGACCCTTAAAATACATTGTGTTAAATCCACCAACAATTCCACATGTATGAGGGCATCCCAACTAAATGATTTACAAATGAGAATGATCACACGTTGGATTTGTGTTTTTTCCTTATTGAGCAAGCTCGGCTAATAAGAGTATGCATGTGAATCATCAGGAGTGCACTGCTCCTCTGCCTCCTGGCTTCCTGCATGGACGTGCGTTTCTGAAAACTGACAATTCATACCAGCACCATGGCTGCCCTTTAGGTCGGAACTGAATGCTCTCCCATGTCTCCCAGAGACTGCTTTATCTATAGTATCAGAGAAGCGCACAAAAATTAAAGAAGTTGTACGACCCCGAAAGCCAAATTATTTTTTTAGGCTAATTTGTGCTGTATTTTAATATACAACACCCCTATATATTTAGTTTTTTATTTCTAACTTTTGTACCTCCTTAATGTAACTTCACTCCTTCTACCCAGTTTGTTTACATGCGACTACACCAGACCAGGCTTTTTTTTTTCTTTTTCCTAAGCTCACAGCCAAAGGTAGCTCCGCCATCTGTCCACCCTTGGCACACTCATTGGCTGTTAGTATCTGCCTCAGTACTGACCTGTCATTCATTCCAGCACTGGGGCAGTAACAAAGCTGCAATCCTGGTCCTCTTAGGCTACTTTCACACTAGCGTCGGACGACGCACGACGAATTGTGACGTAATGACGCTAGCAGTGAATGCGCCGCACAACGGGGGCCGCGGATGCTGTTTTTCAACGCATCCGCTGCCCCATTGTAAGGTGCGGGGAGGCGGGGCGGAGTTCCGGCCGCGCATGCGCGGTCGGAAAAGATGGAACAACGCACCAAAAAACATTACAAGCAACGTTTTTTGGTGGCGACGGTCCGACGCAACCGTCGCACGACGGTTGCGACGTGTGGCAATGCGTCGCTAATGCTAGTCTATGGAGAAAAAAACGCATCCTGCAAGCACTTTTGCAGGATGCGTTTTTTCTACAAAACGACGCATAGCGACGTGCAGTGCACGACGCTAGTGTGAAAGTAGCCTTATCTCATCTGATGAACACAGCACCAACACCTCACATCACATTCACAGTGGTGATCGAGCTGTCACATGTCCCCAACATTACTCCTGACATATGAATTCTGTGAAGTGTCTGTAGTAATGTGTACAGTGGCTTGTGGAATATTTCATGTTTTACTACCTCACAAACTGGAATTTCACTTTTTTTTAGGGTTTGCATAAGTTTATCCTTCCTCTAGTGTTAGCTTTCTGTTACTCTTTCTTATGTTAACGGGTCGGTTTTGACCCATGTCTTAAATCACCCCTAGGATACCCTAAAAACAGTTATTTATGATCCAATTTGTTTCTTACCTCTTAGTTACCTTGTTAGGGTTTCTCATCCATGGAAGGATTGATTTTAATATTTTTGTTGTGGCCCCCTGGGCCTTTCATTTGAGAGCATACCCTTCATTGTCAATAGAAAAATATTGTCAAATGAACCTCAAGAGAATAATATAAACTTAAAAAAGTTTGTTATATTACCTGACTATTACTGAAGGGTTTTAGAACACATTTCTTAAATGTAAAAAAAAATATACATATATATATTTTTTATTATTAACTCTAGTAACAGCTATGGTGTTACGGGTCAATTTTGACCCATATCTAACTACTTTATGAAAAAGGCAAAAAACTGATTTTTTTTTTTATAGAACTTTTATACAAATAAAAGATGAAAATTATATTAACATTAATAGCAATAATAATAAAAAGTAGCTTTTCTAGGTCAAACAAACAACAATCAATCAATCAAATCAACAGAAATCAACAGAAATCAAGTACTAGTTTTTAGATGCATTAGTATTTAGATGCATGTGTGGCAAAAAGTGACACTTTTTGTGTGTTCTTTGCAGAGGTATTTTTTGCAGGCGAAGCACGATGTGTTTGTCTTTCTGTCCTTATTGCTAGGGCAGACCTGACACCTCTTTCTTTTAGAATCAGGTGGTCTCAATGGGGTTGTGGCTGTTGTGGTTGATGTTGAGGCAGGGCTGGTTGAGGAGGATGCTGGTGATGATGCTCTTTGTGTTGCTGTGGGTGTGGACGAAGCACTTGTTGAGCTCTGGAGTTGTCGGACCAAGGCTGCGGCGGCTGGGTCTCGGGGCACTCGTTCCCTTTGGTCAATGTGCGCCTTGACAAGGGATCTTCCTAATTCCTCAAGAAACGTCCTCCGCTTGTTTTTTTTTCTTTGAATTCCATCCTTGGTGAATGTGGGTCCACAACACAAATTAATTGCATGCTGACACATCAAGGATGTTGTAAAATACAACCATTGGCCATCTCCTAGTCATTCGCTGGCAAGTGTAGGTGGCAGTCAGCTTGTCCAGGTTGTCCACTCCTCCTTTTTTTCCGTTTTTGTTATAGTCCAGGATGATTCTGGGCTTTTTGTCACTTCCTTATGACACAGCTGCATCTTTGTGAAGTGTGGACATCAGTACCACATTCCGTCGTTTTTTGGGGCAGTATGAAACAGCAGTGGTGGTGTCTGTAAAAACAAACTTTGAGGAAAGTGGAGCCCTGTCCTTCAGCTGCAACAATTCAGCGGGCAGCTCAGGTTTGTTTTTTTTCACTGCGCCCACCATGGTGATTTTCCTCCTGAGAAGTTCTTGTCCAAAGTCATAGCTGGTAAAAAAAAAAATTGTCACAAGTAATGTTGTGACCCTGCAGTCCAGTAGTCATATCGAGGACTACACGTTTTCCTTGTTTTTTTTCAGGGATGCCGCTTGCAGACTTGCCTGTGTAAATCTGTAGATTCCATGCATAGCTAGTTTTTGCATCAGAGGCTGCCCAGATTTTTATGCCGTATTTGCCTGGCTTACTTGGCATGTATTGCCGGAAGGGGCATTTTCCGCGGAAAGGGAGAAAACGTTCGTCTACTGTCACCTCTGGCCCTGGGTTGAACATCAGTGGAAGGAGCTGCACCCATTTCTCCCAAACATCCCTGATGGGAGCAAGTTTGTCAGATTTTGTTGTCAAATCTGAGGACTCTTGGTATCATTTTAAACTTTTGAAGTGACATTGTTGCCCGGAAAATATTCCTGCCTGTCGATGCGTCCCAGATCAGTGGCCTCATTGCAGGATTTGTACACTCCAGCAAGGAGAAGAACACCAATGTAGGCATCCAGGACATCATCATGAAGGTCATTCCACATGTCGCCGTGGACTTTTTTTCCTTCAAGGTTTGTCATAGTAATAATGAAATAATGACTTTTTTTTTATTGACAATGGCATAAACAGATCAAAACATGTCTTGATGTCACTTACTCTTGTCACAGCAAACCTTGTGATCCCAGGGGTCATTTTTATGACATTTGCAGCATCTGCCATGTACATCTGGAGGTACTGAGCTCCAACTGATCTTGCCACTTTTGGATTTGAATCTTTCAGCGGGAGCAGCTTCAGCACCAGTGACCTCCTCATCAGACTGATCAGAACTGTCTGTGTCTTCCGGTTGATATTCCACATCATCTTCCTCCTCAGAAACCTGTTCATCTGTATCAGTTTGCTGCTGTGTGTCCTCTGATTCATTATCATCTAAGATGTAATCCAGAATTTGGCTTGCATCAAATCTTCTCCTCATTGTTGCATGTGTAAACTGGAGATGTATACTCTGCAAAGTATCAACTCTAAGCTGATTTGGCCATACATGCCTGGACATGTCCCTAACTCAAGTTGTTGGAGGTAGAGCTGGCTGTGGGCTGTTGGTTTATATTGTGTTTGAGTTCAGTTTTGGGACTTATTATTGTTTTTTTACTCTTATATTAGACCTGGGTCGAAATTGACCCCAACAACACAAATGTTAAAATTTTAATAAGAGCATTTTACAATTTAGTAAAATAGTTTTATTTTATTGTATTTTGTTTTAAAATAAGTTCCTCAAAAAGTCTTGATGCAATAAACAAATGTATGTAGAATTTGTATGCATTTAAAACCTAAAACGGGTCGGTCACGACCCTAACACTAGAGGAAGGTTATGTAAAGAGCATGCCTACAACTGTGAACATGTGGTTTTCTTTTTATTGTGAAGCAAACCATACATAGGACAAAATAACTGAAAACTTCAGAACTATTCTCCCTCCTAAAGGCAGTACTTTGTAGAGCCTCCTTTTGCGTCAATTACAGCTGCAAGTCACTTTTGAAAATGAGCTTTCCACATATTGCCACTGTGATTTGTGTCCATTCCTCAAGGCAAAACTGCTCCAGCTCCAAGTTAGATGGTTTCCTTTGGTGAACAACGATCTTCAAGTCTGACCATTGTCTTGTTGAAGGTGAATTTATTTCCCAGTCTCAAATCACTGACAGACTGAAACAGGTTTTGCTTAAGAATATCCCTATATTTCGCACCATCCATCTTCACCTTGACTGGGACAATTTTCCCAGTCCTTGCTGCGAAAAAACATCCCCACATCATAATGCTGCCACCACGTTTCACTGTGGGGATAGTATTCTTGGGGTGATGAGCTGTGTTGGTTTGGCGCCAGGCATAGCGTTTACTTTGATGACCAAAAAGTTACATTTTGGTTTCCTCTAAACACAGCACCTTCCTCCATACATTTGGGGAGTCTGCCACATGTCTTTTAGCAAATGCAAAAACGAGCCTTACAGCTTTTGTGTGTAAGTAAAGGCTTTTTTCCCCCCTCACCCATGAAAGTATTTGAGAGAGTAGGATCCACCTCTATTACTGGACAGAAATCCAAGAGCACAAAGTAAAAAGGCAACTCCCACTTCCTCCTTCAATGTGGTTTCCTGTACTTTGGATGTAGGAGCCTTGAGCACACAGCTGGAGCAGCCGTGAATGATGAAACACCATGGCGTGTTCTATAGCACCTTGGTAAGAATAGCAGTGAGTGCAGGGGCCCACCTGGGTGCTGAAATGCTAACATCAGTCTGGGAGGATCTACATTTAATGCTTTAGGACATAACTATTTTTGGTGTCTGGCCTAGGGTCTTGTGTTTCAGTAGCCCTGTGGCCTAGTGATTCTAACATGTCTTAGCCTGGGTATGTGGCTTGTAGCCCAGGCATGGGGCCTGCAGCCTGGCTTGTGTATTGAATCGGCTGCCTCAGGTCTGACTCTGCGGTTTGTGTGTTGAGCTTGCTGCCTCAAGTCTGACTTCCTGGCTTGTGTATTAAGCCTGCTGCCTGAGGTCTGACTTCATGGCTTGTGTATTGAGCCTGTTGTCTCAGGTCTGATTTTGTGGTTTGGGTATTGAGCATCCCCCCTAATGTTTGGTCTCATATCTTGTGTGTGTGGGGCCTGCCACCTCATGTCTGCCCTCTGGACTTGTGGGTAGAGCTTGCTGACACATGTCTGGCCTCAGCTCTTGGGTGTTGGGTCTGACGACTCAGGGCCTCTTGTCATGTGTGGGGCTGGTCGCCTGGGGTATGACCTCATGTGTCATGGTGCCATGTCACCTCATATCTGGTGTTTGGCCTTGCACTTCAAATCTGGCCTTATGTCTCATGGTGGACAAACCACCGCATGTCTCATGTTTGGCCTGCCTGAAGGTTTTCGGGCCGCTTCATAGTTGTGGTATAACCTCTCACTTTAGGTATAGGATGGTCTTCGGTGGTCTCTCCCTCACAGCGTGACTTGGGGCTTTCGGTGGAGTATGACTTTTAGTGGTATGTACAACTTTGGGGGTCGTGGCTGGTTAGACATTCGACTTGGGACTTGTAGATCAGTTTTCACTACTCAAACTCAAAGCTTTGCTACCCTTTACTAGCAATAATGCTGATATTGGTAATGATGATTTTGGATGATGCTGTCAGTCTGTGGTGATTGTACTAAACGATAAGGAGGAGTCTTAACATACAGTCCTGTGTTAGCTGATGAGTCCAACAGATTTTCAGTCAATCCCTCATACATGGATAGTCTTTTGAACTGGTCTGCATTTAACATCTAGATCCCAGTTATCCTTCTTACTGGAATTGGTCACGGTTGTGATAAGTCAAATGAAATCATTGTAAATCCAGTTAATCTTCTGGGGGAACATAACTTGGACTGATTGGCATCTAAGTTGTTCCAGGTTATCCTTCTAGTGGGATTTGTAGCTTAAGCATGGCTAAGCTGAAAAAAACAGTATAAGTACAGTCGATCCTTCCAGTCTGATGTTATAAGATGCTAAGACAGTTCAGTTCACCCTCCTTGTTGGAGGTGCAAGATGGACATGGCTGTTAAAACCACTGTAGTCCCAGCTAAGGCTCCTAGTCTCAAAATGGTCTGGACACTAATTTATTCAACTCTAAATGCCACAATCTATCCTCCGGGTATAGAGTGATAAGATGAACTTGATTGTGTCGCATTATACCGGTCTGCCATCCTAAAGGTGGCTTGAGGTGGACTTGCCGGTATGGAGCAACGCTTACCTTGAGCAATCGGCCCCAGCAGGATTAAGAGCGACAAAGCAGCAGGCATCACTTTGGATGAGGGGGAACACTGCTTGGTATGGCGCAGTGTTTCTCCTGTAACCAAAGCCAGTACAGCATCTCCAGACAGGGGAACACAGTGTGGTATGGCACTGTGTATCCCCGGGTTGAAATATCCCTGAGGACATTCCGGAGAGGGAACACTCATTGCGCCATAACAGTCTGTCCCCGGAGATGAAAGTCGGTATATCATCTCTGTACAGAGGAACACTGCCTGGTATCGCGCTGTGTATCCCCAGGGTAGAAATATCCCTAAGGACATTCCAGAGGGGAACACGGCCTGATATGATGCAGTGTATCCAAGGCACTCTGAGGGCCATTTTAGGAAGATAAAAACAGATAAACCACCAATTGACCCTAATCTCTTTGCATGGAATGGTAAGGTGAACTTAATTGGACCGAGTGGAGCTGTACTATACCGGTCTGCCCTCCTAATGGAGGTGTGAGTTGGCCTTGCCGGTATGGAACTGATAAACCAGCAGTAGACCAGTCTATTCTCCTAATAAATGGAGTTGCATGATAGACATGATTATATTGGATCTGGTAAAAATATTTCAAAACCAGTATATCCTCCTGGTTGAAATCAGAAAATGGGACTAATTGGAAATTAGGTTGATGGAGCCATTCTACCCATTAAGTGTTTTGGATTGAAATCATAAAACTAGTAGATTCAACTAAGTGGCGAGTTGATTAAATATCCAGTCAATATGCTTTCAGAGTGACAAAACAGCAACTCTAATGAATCTATAAAGGGAGGAATCGATGGATGAGTTTGAGTTAAAATGCCCAATTAAGGCCTCTTTCACATTTGTCAGTACGGGGCCATCGCAAACCATCGGCCCGACAGACGTTGTGCAAAATTGTGCACAACGTGGGCAGCGGATGCAGTTTTCCGACGCATCCGCTGCCCATTCTGAAGTCCAGGGAGGAGAGGGCGGAGTTCCGGCCGCGCATGCGCGGTCGGAAATGGCGGATCCGATTGACGAGAAAACGTTCCTTTGAACGTTTTTTCGTCATGACGGTCTGCAAAAACACGACGCATCCGTTGCACGACTGATGCGACTTGTGGCCATCTCTTGCAATCCGTCAATAAAAGTCTGGCAAAAAAACGCATCCTGCGGGCACATTTGCAGGATCCATTTTTTTTACCAAAACGACGGATGGCAAAAAACGGAAGTGTGAAAGAGGCCCAACTGTGAGGCTGCTGTGGCGAAGTAAGAACATCTTCACTAGTAAAGACGAATGCCTTCACACTGAGTTAAGCCTGTATTTACCATCCAAACTACAGGGTGGAGCGCAGTAATTTGCTTTTGTGCACTGCATGCTGTGGCGGCACTGTCGGTCGAAGAGAGGGGAGAGTGGGTGTGGCTTACAGTGGCTGATGGGAGATTTGTATTCCTCCGCCTTTCAGTTGCCATCATGCAGTGGACACGTGAGGAGAGGTCATTTTGTGTTGAAGCGTATTTTTCAAATGCCCACTCGATCATTGCAGTGCAGCGTGCTTTTCGTTTACAATTCGCTGTTCCTCCACGCGGACGTGTTCCTGGACGGCAATCAATTGTAAATTGGGTGAATGCATTCAGAACAGCAGGGAATGTGTCATGTGTACGAAGGGGACCTGAGAGAAGGATTACAACACCACAAAACATCGAGAGAGTTAGAGTAGCAGTACTGCAATCTCCGAAACGCTCTGCTCGGAAGCAATCATTTGCTCTTGGCATTTCAAGACGTTCTCTCCACCGGATTCTTCATGATGAACTGAATTTTTCACCCGTATAACTCCGAACGGTACTTGTCTATGATACAGGATTATTTTCAGCCGGCTCTTGAGGCAATGGAACTAGAGGATACATGGTTCCAACAGGATGATGCCACTGCACACACAGCGAGGGTTACCATGAATTGTTTGAGGCAAATGTTTCCTGGACGGCTTATCTCTTTGAGGGGAGATGTGAACTGGCCAGCACGCTCACCAGATTTAGCCCCATGCGATTTTTTCCTTTGGGGTTACCTGAAGTCTAAGGTGTATATCAACCGTCCCAACACCTTGGAAGACCTAAGGAACAATATTGAAGCTGATATTGGCAGAATACCAGTGGACATGCTTGTTAGAGTTCATGAAAACTTCAGAAAACGTATGCAGCAGTGTGTGGATAGCGAAGGTCGACATTTGCCAGATACACTATTTAAAACCATGTAATTTAAAAATTCCATTACTGTTCAGTATAATTAAAATATAAAATAAATTTTTCTAATGATCATAATTTTTTTATTTCATTCCCAAATCAGCAAATTACCGCGCTCCACCCTGTACTTTCTTTATGATGCAACTTCTCTGGGATGGGTCTTGCCAGGATTTATCTTTCCACACACTAGCACCTTATACATCTGATTACTGGATGCATAGAACATGTGCAATCATTGCTGTATTAGTGAGTGGCGATCTTGGCGTTTCTGTTTATTCCTGTTCCTGTACATGTTACATTGTTCCTCTTATCTTTTAACCTTTTTCCCTAATAAAATTAGTATTTTTTACTTAATTCACCTGAGTACTCCTCATTCTCCTATTTCCACATGAACCTTTTGGAGTTGGTGTATTTTTTTTATATAGGGTGCGTTACTATTTAGTGCCACTAGCCTGCATTGAGTATGCAGCTGAGGTTTGTTTGCATGAATGGTGGATAGTTGCTTTTCTTCATATGGGATCGCGCAAATCTTTTTTTTTTTTTTCCTCCTCTTCTAGTTTTATCCACTCTTAATACGGGACTAGGATGCGGTAACCAGAAATTCCCCAAGACTGGAATCTAGAACTATAGGTGTCCGTTTTTGCTTTAAGCGAACCTGTCAGCAGGATTTTGCTAAATAAACTACAGACATTGTCACGTTGGCACCGTTATACTGATTAACCCCTTCACCCCAAAGCTTGTTTTCACCTTCCTGACCAGCCCAATTTTTAAAATTCTGACCACTGTCACTTTACGATGTCATAACTTCGGAACGCTTCAAAGGATTCTGGTGATTCGGAGACTGTTTTCTTGTGACATATTGTACTTTATGATAGTGGTAACATTTATTTGATATGACTTGCATTTATTTGTGAAAAAAATGGAAATTTTTCAAACTGTGATTTTTATGCCCTTAAATCAATCATATCACACAAAATAATAAATAACATTTCCCACGTGTCTACTTTACATCAGCACAATTTTGGAAACATTTTTTTTTTGCTTGGAAGTTATAAGGGTTAAAAGTTGACCAGTGATTTCTCATTTTTACAACATAATTTACAAAACCATTTTTTAGGGTCCACCTCACATTTGAAGTGACTTTGAAGGGCTTATATGACAGAAAATGACACCATTCTAAAAACTGCACCCCTTATGGTACTCAAAACCACATTCAAGAAGTTTAGTTAACCCTTCAAGTGCTCCAGGAATTCTTGGAATGCGTAAGGGAAAAAAGAAACATTTACTTTTATTTCACAAAAATTTTCCTCTAGACCTTTTTTTTTTTTTTTACTTTCTCAAGAGTAACAGGAATTAATGGACCATACATTTTGTTGTGCAGTTTCTCCTGAGCATGCCGATACCCTGGGGGAAATCTACTGTTTGGGCGCACGGCAGGGCTTGGAAGGGAAGGAGCGCCATTTCAGTTTGGAATAATTAGCGGTTGCCATGTTGCATTTGGAGAGCCCCTGATGTGCCTAAAGAGTGGAGACCCCCATCAAGTGACACCATTTTGGAAACTAGACCCCTTAGGAACCTTATCCAGATGTGTATTGAGCACCTTAAACCCACAGTTGCTTCATAGAAGTTTATAACAGAGCCGTGAAAATGAAAAAAAAATAATCACATTTTTCCCAGATAAATCTTTTTTAGATCCAAATTTTGCATTTTTATAAGGGTAACAGGAGAAATTGCTCCATACAATTTGTTGTGCAATTTCTCCTGAGTACGCAGATACCCCATATGTGGGGGAATACTGCTGTTTGGGTGTACGGCAGGGCTTGGAAGGAAAGGAGCGCTATTTGCCTTTTTGCAAAATTTGATGGAATAATTAGCAGTTGCCATGTCGCGTTTGTAGAGCCCCCTATGTGCCTAAACAGTGGAAACCTCCCACAAATGACACCATTTTGGAAACTAGACCCCTCTGGGACCTTATCTAGATGTGTATTGAGCACCTTGAACCCCCAGGTGCTTCACAGAAGTTTATAATCTTAAGCTGTGAAAATTAAATAAAAAAAAAAAATCACATTTTTCCCACGGACCGGACCTGACGTCCGGCTGTGCGCGTCATACTATGAGGAGGAGGCGGGAATTTCAACATAGGGGGCGAGAAGAGAACGAATGATGACGCCCAGCGGGCCTGATAAGAGCAGCGAGGGGGAGAGAATGGAGACCCGAAGACTGCCCATCCCAGTCTACGCCGTAGCCTTCATTATCAGAGGAATATGTCAGTTAATTGGTTTTCTAAAGCTTTATAGCGTAGTTTTAGGTCAGAGAGGGATGGTTAGGGATGAGCTAGCAAGGTGCAGGGACAGGTAGTATGGCTACTTGGGGACATGTGCGGCACTTGCTGTTTTGCACTTGTGGTGAGACAAAAAAATACTGCTAGCAGCATTTTTTTCCGTTGCCGCAAGTACCGCATTTGCCGGATCGCAGCAAAACCGCAAGAGCCACACATGTCCGCAAGTCCCATAGGGAATGAATGAGGCCGAACACAGTGTTGCCGTAAATGATCCGTTACGCGGCAGATGCGGAAAAACTGCCGGATCTACTGGGAATGGCAAAAACCGCTGATGTGAAAGTAGCCTAAGTCACTTCTCGCTTTGTCTGCATTAATCATACTCACCAATGGGGGAGGCAGCACTAAAAGTGCCTAGGGCAGCATAAACTCTAAATACGGCCCTGTGGATACACCTAAATAAAATGGGAATGGTTGGTGATATCAGCTTCCTGTTTGTGGCACATTAGTATATGGGAGGGGAAAACTTTTCAAGATGGGTGGTGACCATGGCGGCCATTTTGAAGTCAGCCATTTTTTATCCAACTTTATAAATGGCCCACACAGTTGTATCCATATAAATGGCCCACCCTGTATATACTTTTTTTAATTGCACTTTTGTATTTACCTACACATGGTTTATATGATCATCATATTTATACAGTGGGTACGGAAAGTATTCAGACCCCTTTACATTTTTCACTCTTTTTTTCCCTTACAGCCATTTGGTAAGTTCAAAAAAGTTCATTTTTTTTCTCATTAATGTACACTCTGCACCGCATCTTGACTGAAAAAAATAACAGAAATGTAGAAATTTTGGCAAATGTATTAAAAAAGAAAATCTGAAATATCACATGGTCATAAGTATTCAGACCCTTTGCTCAGTATTGAGTAGAAGCACCTTGTGAGCTAGTACAGCCGTGAGTCTTCTTGGGAATGATGCAACAAGTTTTTCACTCCTGGATTTGGGGATCCTCTGCCATTCTTCCTTGCAGATCCTCTCCAGTTCCATTAGGTTGGATGGTGAACGTTGGTAGACAGCCATTTTCAGGGCTCTATAGAGATGCTCCATTGGGTTTAGGTCAGGGCTCTGGCTGGGTCAGTCAAGAATGTTCACAGGGTTGTTCTAAAGCCACTCCTCTGTTATTTTAGTTGTGTGCTTAAGGTCATTGTCTTGTTGGAAGGTGAACCTTCGGCCAAATCTGAGGTCCAGAGCACTCTGGAAGAGGTTTTCATCCAGGATATCTCTGTACTTGGCTGCATTCATGTTTCCTTCAATTGCAGTCAGTCGTCCTGTCCTTGCAGCTGAAAAACACCCCATAGCATGAAGCTGCCACCATGTTTCACTGTTGGGCTTATATTGGACAGGTGATGAGTAGTGCCTGTTTTTCTCCACACATAACACTTAGAATTATCACCAGAAAGTTCTATCTTCGTCTCATCAGACCAGAGAATCTTATTTGTCATAGTCTAGGAGTCCTTTGTGTGTTTTTTAGCAAACTCTATGCAGGCTTTCATATGTCTTGCACTGAGGAGAGGCTTCCGTCGAGCCACTCTACCTTAAATGGCTGACTGGTGGAGGACTGCTGAGATAGTTGACTTTATGGAACTGCATCTGTGGAGTTCAGCCACAGGGACCTTGGGGTTCTTGTTTACCTCTTTCACCAAGGCTCAGTTTGGTTGGAAGGCCAGGTCTAGGAAGACTTCTGGTGGTCCCAAACTTCTTCCATTTAAGGATTGTGGAGGCCACTGAGCTCTTAGGAACCTTGAGTACTGCAGAAATTCTTTTGTAACCTTGGCCAGATCTGTACCTTGCCACAATTCTGTCTCTGAGCTCCTTGGCCAGTTCCTTTGACCTCGTGATCCTCATTTGGTCTGACATGCACTGTGAGCTGTGAAGTCACACCTGTGCGCCTTTCCAAATCAAGTCCTATCATTTTAATTTAACACAGCTGGACTCAAATGGAGTAGAACCATCTCAAGGAGATCACAAGGAAATGGACAGCATGTGACTTAAATATACCGTATATACTCAAGTATAGTGCCCCTCTCGGCTTATACTCGAGTCATGGAAGGCGGGGGGGGGTCGGCGGGTGAGGGGGAGCGACGCCTGTCAAATACTCACCTACTCTCGGCGATCCTGACGCGGTCCCTGCATGTCCCACGGTGTTCGGCGCGGCAGCTTCAAGTTCTTCCCCTCTTCAGTGGTCACGTGGTACCGCTCATTAAAGTTATGAATATGGACTCCACGCCCACAAGGGTAAAGCCGCATATTCATTACTGTAATGAGCGATACCATGTGACCGCTCACTACAGGAAGAAGCTGCCGCGCCGTACACGGGACATGCAGGGACTGGGTCAGGATCGCCGGGAGTATGTGAGTATGTCATATTTACCTTCTCTCGTTCCACCGAAGCTCCATCTTCCCGTCCTCTTGCTGTGACTGTTCAGGTCAGAGGGCGCGGTGACGTATTAGTGTGCGCGCCGCCCTCTGCCTGAACAGTCAGTGCGGAGAGACGGGACGCTGAGGAGCAGCGACGAGAGGGGAGTATATCATTTTTTTTTTTTTTAGTGCAGCAGCATCATTACATGTGGCACAATGCTATATGGAGCGTCTATGGGGCTATAAAGAACTGCATGGAGCATTATATGGGGCATCTATGGGGTCATAACTGCATGGAGCATTATATGGGGCCATAATGAACTGCATAGAGCATTATATGGGGCAGGGCCGGCTCCAGGTTTTTGAGGGCCCCGGGCGAACGAGTCTCAGTGCCCCCCCCCCCTCCCCTTTAACACATACCACGAATCATGATGCACAGATAAGAAATAAAAAAGTATAATACAATGCCAGATTTAACTTCTTACATGAGCGATAGCTATTGTAAATTCTACAATACCATACAGCAGAGGGGCTTTATATAAGTCAACATAACCCACACAGCCCACGCAGTATACACTGTGTTCCAAATTATTATGCACAAAGAGTTTAGGAGTGATAAGGTTAGAATTTTTTTGTTTGTCATTTAAACTCATTGATGGTGATGTGTGTCAGGGCTCTTTATATCACTGAAAGCAATTGCAGATACCTGTGCAAATTAGTTTGGCAGGTGTGTCCAAATAAAGGCAAGACTACTTAAGAAGGCTGTTCCACATTATTAAGCAGCCTACATTGTTTGCCAAAATGGGAAAGAAAAAGGATGTGTTGGCTGCTGAGAAGCAACAAATTGTGGAGTATTGAGGTCAAGGCATGACTACAATCAACATTGCCAAGACACTTCATCGTGATCATTGCACAATCAAGAAGTATGTAGCTGATTCCCAGCACACACGTGTGCGTGCTGATAAGGAAAAATTGAGGACTCTTTCCAACAGGCAATTGCGTAAGGTTAAAAGAGCAGCTGCAAAAATGCCTTGTCATAGCAGCAGACAAGTTTTTGAAGCTGCTGGTGCCTCCAACGTCCCCAGAACAACAAGATGCAGGGTCCTTCAGAGGTGCATAAGCCATCCTGTCGACCACCTCTATCCACTGCACACAAGCAGAAACGGCTCCAGTGGGTCAAACGATACATGAAGACTGACTTCCAAACTGTTTTGTTCACTGATAAGTGCCGTGCAACGCTCTATGGTCCAGATGGATGGAGTGGAGGATGGCTTGTTGATGGACACCCCATGAAAACACGGCTAAGGCGCCAAGAAGGAGGAGGTGGAGTAATGTTTTGGGCTGGAATCATGGGGAGAGAGATTGTCGGCTCCTTTATGATCCCTGAAGGGGTAAAGATGAACTCCATAATCTATGTGGAGTTTCTAAAACAACACTTCCTGCCATGGTTCAAGAGGAAGAACCGTGCTTTCCGCAGCAAGATCATTTTCATGCATGATAATGCACCGTCTCATGCTGCAAAAAACACATCTGCATCTCTGGTTGCTATGGGCATAAAAGAGGACAACCTTATGGTGTGGCCACCATCTTCCCCTGACCTCAACCCCATTGAGAACCTCTGAAGCATCATCAAAAGGAGTGTCTATGATGGCGGGAGGCAGTTCACATCTAAGCAACAGCTCTGGGAGGGTATTCTGTCCACATGCAAAACAATTGAAGCAGAAACCATCCAAAAACTGACAAATTCAATGGACGAGAGAGTTCAGAAGCTTCTTTTGAACAAGGGGTCCTAGGTGCAAATATAACATCACCTAGAATAAAGTTTTCACTTGAAAACTGTTTGATTTCATTTTGTAATAAGCTGATAATGCTTACAACTTCACAATTGACCATTTTTTTTGTTCAAAATTAAAAAAAAAAGGTTGAAAACTCTGCTCTGCATAATAATTTGGAACATGCATTTTGAGTGTTTATTTTTTTTTTAAATATACTGTTTTCATAGGCAGTTTGTTCCAAAACATTGCAATTATACTAGAATAGTAGATGACTGGAAAATAACAATGACTGCAATTCAGATAGGTAATTTAGAGAAAATATGAGGAAATATTATTTGCATAATAATTTGGAACACAGTGTATAACCCACACAGCCCACGCAGTATATAACACAGCCCACGCACGCAGTATATAACAGTGTTATATGTTATATACTGCGTACGTGGGCTGTGTGTTATATACTGCGTGGGCTGTGTGGGTTTTATATTTTGTATTTTCACAAAGATAACAGGAGAAAATGGACCCCAAAGTTTGTTGTACAATTTCTCCTGAATTCACTGATACCCCATATGTGGTCGAAAACTACTTTTGAGGCACAGTACAAAGTTCACAATAGAAGTAGCACCATATTATAGTGCAGATTTTGCTGTACTTGTTTGAGGGTGCCATGTCACATTGGCAGAGCCCCTGAGGTGCCAGAACAACAAAAACCTCCATAAGTCACCCCATTTAACAATTAAACCTCTCAATGAATTCATCTAGGTGTGCAGTGATTATATTGACACCACAGGTGTGTCACAGACTTTTATACCATTGGGCAGTGAAGAAAAAAAATAACTTACATTTTTACCAAGATTGTGTTTTAGCCCAAAATTTTACATCTTTCCTTAACTTCAAGGCAAAGAAACCTACCTGATAATCTGTGCTTGAAGTATATACAACCCTCCTGATGAGTAAGGGTATGTGCACAGGTTGTGGATTCCATTGTGGATTTTTCCACGAGGATTCTACAGAATCCGCAGGTAAAATGACCTGCGTTTTACCTGCGGATTTTGTGCAGATTCTGTGCGGAATTCACTTGCGGTTTTACACCTGAGGACTTCTATAAAGGAATAGGTGTAAAATGCTGCAGAATCCGCACAACGAATTGACATGCTGCGGAAAATAAACCGCTGTTTCTGCGAGGAATTTTCGGCAGCATGTGCACAGCGGATTTGGTTTTCCATAGATTCACATGGTACTGTACACCGCATGGAAAACTGCTGCGGATCCGCAGCCAAATCCGCAATGTGTGCACATACCCTTACAATGCAGGCCAGAGATGCGGCTGCCATTCTTCTGAAGACGTAATCACAACACTGCAAAACCGAATTTAAAGGACGTGCATTGTCTTACTGCCATTTTGGTAAAGATTTTAGAAAAAGCGTTCCCTCCAAATTAAGGATGGCAATGGGTCAGGCCAATTCTAGCACGTATATCAAGATTGAAACAATGCATTAATAATAACACATCAAGGTGGGGAAGTAAGAATGAAAATCTACTGAGCAATAGAGTGGATTCATTCCCTTACGTGCCATGGCACACCTTTGCCTTTAAGAAGTTAATCTGTCCAGGGAATGGGGGCTTAGCATTTTCTCTGCAGCTATTTTCGGACTGTGCGGCTTGCCAGCAATGTGCTGCATGGAAGCAGGTATTCCTAGGGCGAGTGCTAGAGATGACCACAAGTGCCAGATGGCATGAAGACGGTACATCGCTAGCTGCAGCACGCGCTCAGATCCTGCAATCCCAGGAGTGCAGCAACCCATGTGGATGATTGAATTTCCCGCAGTCACTAGAGACCACTGGTATGTAAATACAGCAGAAATAAAGCTGGCAGTTGTCGCACTTTATTCTTGGTACATAAAGTTTTAGATGACAGCAGAGCGCTTGTACTGGATCCAGGAATGCTGTGGTTTCAGATTTATGTCAATGGGAAAACCCTTCTACCCGCAAATATCTGAACTCAACAAGGGGGGACCAGCAAAAGAATGTTTAAGTTTTGTGAAAAAGATTAAAAGAGAGTTGGCAACAAAAAAATATTAAATATTTTCCCACATTTTAGACTGTCGTCATCTTTTTAATAAGACTCAATTACTAAATTCAGGTTTTGGTCTCGGTTTCCTGACTTTTTTGTAGAAGTAACATCTCTGTAATAAGGAACCGCAGCCCAATTATTTCAGAGGAGGAAGACGTTAAGGCGACGTTCACACTTGTGTTCTCGCCTGTCATTTGGCCCTTCTGTTTGTAGGAAAAGACAAAAAGGAACTAATGTCAAAAAACATAACTGATGCACTAATTATTATGGAGTCCACCTGGCCTCTGTTACTGGTTTCCACAATATTACAAGAAGAAGTCCTGCATGATGAATTTCTTCTGTTTAAAAAAAGTAACAACCTGGATAGACCCCAAAATAATCACTGGGGTCTTTCGGTTTCTGTTTGTATAAGATTTGCAGTAGATCCATTTTTTTTTTAATATTAATTCCAATTGTCTTTTTCCCAAAATAAGAACAGGCCAAAGGAATATCCAAAGACAAGTGTGAACGCAGCCTTAGGGGAAAAAAAAAACTGCTGGGACTTGTGGGAACTTTTCTATTAATCCAAATTCATTGCTCCCATTAACAAAAAATAGAAAATTAAAAACGCACATCACAACAGGGTCCGTTTTTTTTTTTTGTAATGCTGCTAGCAATCTTGAAATATGAGGATCACGGTATTACCTTGTGATATCCTATCTCACCATGCACACCGAGCCTTGGGTAACACTACAAGAAAAGCACTCCCTGTCTTTCATTATTATCTGCTCTACTCCAGGATCCAAAGGCAGCGATGTACAAAATGGATGTATATATGGCGTCCAAGGATAATGTAACTTCATCTTCATTAAAGGGGCTCCAGCTGTGGAATTAAATGTTAACCTTTTTCCCTGAAATTGCGTTGTGTTCAGTTACCGCCCATCTGCGCTAGTGACGAGTCCTACTGGGGAGTTCTGTAGTGCAGGTCAGTATCTCCAGCGTGTCCTATGTACTTAGCCAACAGATGCGCCTTATGCTAATACCACATTAGTGCTGACATTTCCAGTGTTGTATAAAATCTACTGTTTCCTTTGTACCCTTCGTAACAAAAAAAAAAGAAGAAAGAAGGACAGGAACACTCTATGACTGCTAATCATCCACTGTAGTCAGTATATTTGCATAGAGTTTAATATCTTCGTGGTTCTGCAGAAAGGTTTTATTGGAGCCTAAACAAGCAAAAAAAGATCTTGTAATAAGTAAAACACATTTTCTACTGTTCTAAAATAACATTTTTCTTCTCCAGGTAATCCAGCACTGACCTTCCATGTCTCGTGCCCTACTACAAGCACTATGGTTCCCATTGGTGATGACCGAATGTGCTCGGATTAGGCGTTATCACAGCACACTCGGATGCTAACAGAGTGTCTTGGGTGTGCTTGAATAATATGTCCGAGTCCCCGCGACTGCATGTCTCGCAGCTGTTAGGCAATCCCTGAATGTGTTGCAGCTGTCAAACAGCCCCGAGACATGGAGCCACGGGGACTCAAAACATTTTTCGAGCACGCCAAAAATACTCTGATGGCACACAAGCATGCTTGGATAACATTTTATTCTAGCACATTCGCTCATCACTAGTTCCCATCGCTGAGTAGTGATGGCAGTAGTACAGGACATGACGCAGACTCCATGGATTACCTGCAGTGGTCACTCGCCAGCTGTATGATAAAAGATTGGGAACATAATTTACAACTTGAGGGTCAGATATGGATCATCCGGTAAAGAAGGAGCAAGTAGACTTTGTTATTTTATAACAACAGTACCTGCTTCTAAAAATCTTGTAAAAGTTGGATAACCACTTTAAGTTCCGGTCTAACCTTTTACATTCTATTATCAAACTTTTAGAATTAAAAAGTATTTTGTTTGTTAAAAGTAGCTGTCTATCCATTTACCCAAAATAAAGCCGCAAAACTTCTTTCTTTATACATTTTACAATACATTGTTCCCTTTGGAAATTTTTGTTCACGGCTGAATGTGTAGTACTTTCTAGGCTGCTGTGGATTTTTTCCATGGAATGCGCCAGATAAAGTTACTATACCGCATTCCAGGCTGATCTACAGAGAGCCAAAACAGAGACCACCTCAAAGGGAGTTTAATCTGAATCCTTATATCAGTTAGGTGATGTGATTTCAGTCTAATATAGAAGGTTATCCGTAATAAGGTCATAGTTCGGACGATGGGGCGTTAACCACTGTGGTGCGGTGACCCACGTTACAGCCAGGGGGCGCTGTGTGTGTGCTTCAAGATGCGCTTGGAGGCATAAATGTGATGAGACTAAGTCCGGCAGGAGTGTTAATGGCTGGTGTGTGTGTTGCAGAGGAAGACACTCTGTGCTGTCAATCTGAAGTTTGGTTGGTGTGCTGGGACCTGTAGTCCCACAAGTAGTTGTGTAATGCTAATGGGAGATTGGGAGGGTCAGACTAGCCACCCACACCCACACTCCCACCCAGGGGAGTGGTTACAGGTATGTAATGTGACCAGGGTGTGGGTCACATGTGCCTGGGAGGTTCCTGTGTATGGATCCGTTTGGTTCCTGTGCAAGGTCCTGGACGGTCGGTGTTGGAGACTCCTGGTATTGGAGAAGTCCTGCAAGCACCTGAGACCGTGGACCTGATGTACGGTCAGTGTTGGATTGTCCTGGTATGGGCTGGAGTCCTGGAGGCACTGAGACCGTGAGTCCTGCAATAGCCGGGTGTTGGATTGTCCTGAAGTGGACTGGAGTCCTGGAAGCACTGCTGAGGCTATGGACTGAATGCTCGAGGGTGTTGGATTGTCCTGGGATGGGCTGGAGTCGTGCAAGCACCTGGTAAGGCTGTAGGTCCTGTATGGTCAGTGTTGGAGGCTCCTTGCTGGTGGAGTCATCCTGGAAGCACTGTGAGACCGTCGACCTGGACAGTCCGTGTTGAGGACCTGGGACTGACGTTAAGTCAGTATGAGGAGTGGAACTCCTGGAAGTTAACCCTGGACAAGGGGATTGTAATATGTGGCAGAGAAGTTTATCTGCTGCATGAATAGATAGACTGTATGTCATGTGGTTTATGACGTTTAATAAACCGGATATGACCAGAATTGTGTAAGGTACCGTGCCTGAGTGCTTGAATCCTATGCCAAGCGAGTGTCCCCCAACACACTCAGGTAGCGTATCACCACACTTGGTGTTTCGAATGCGGGCACGGTCCAAGAAGCACATGTTGCAGCGCTGGCTGATCTGTGCCAGAGGAGTAAACGGTCTGAGAACCGTGTGTAACAGACAGGAGTCTTTGCTGACTGGGGTCAGTGAGATACTGTGAAGTTTTTTTTCTAAAGTCAGCTTGCTGTGGCTCAGTGAGGTCACGAAGTTTGCTGTGGCTCGGCGGGGTCACGAAGGTGACAAGCGGCTTGCTGTGGATCGGCGGGTCCACGAAGGTGACAAGCGGCTTGCTGTGGATCGGCGGGTCCACGAAGTTTGCGGTGGAGCCGTGCAGAGCCTTGTGGAGCGTAGCTGCAGTTGCAGCAAGAGGTTCAGCAGCAGCGGCTTGTGATTGCCAGCAGGAGCTGGTGAAGAGTTGAAGGGAAAAAAAAACAAAAACTTTTTTTTTGTTGCCGACTCTTAAAGGGCCAGTGCGACCCAAAGAGACTTGTTTTTTCCTGTACTGTGTGAACTGGTGCCGGAGAATACTGTTGTGTGGTGTCCCTAAAAGGGGTAGTGTCCCAAAAATGGGGCGGAAAACCCAAAAAGGGATGGTTGCCCAAAAGGGGGCGGAGTCCCAAAAAGGGGCGGCATCCAAAAAGGGAGTTGGTGTCCAAAAGGGGGTAGAGTCCCTTAAGGGGATGGTGACCCTAAAGGGGGCAGAGGCTCCTGAAGTTAAAGGGGTGGCGCAGACCAGTGGGCACCAGGCGCAGTTGTGCTATGAAGGTCCAGGCTATGCTGTGAATTGCTCAGCTAATGTTTTGCCATGACAGTGCTCTTTTTCTTTGGATGGAGAAAGTGTGGTGGAACTGATAGACCCAGGGAGTAAAGCGACTTTACTGAGAACCCCTTCTGAATGCACTGTGTCACCTGGGTTAGGGACAAGAGTGAATGACACAGGTGGGGACGTTAAACGACATTTGACAGCCTGCCTCTACATTGACACGACAGAGGAGTCCCTGTACCATGAAGTAAGGGTAGTCCCGGACTTAAGGTATACTATCGTAATAGGGCGAGACTTGGAAACCCGGTGGGACTGGTGGATATAAGGGAAAGTGTCTGTGGGGTTAATGTGTATGAAAACTATTGCAGAGAATGCACCCCCGATAGATGACAGTCCTAAGGTGGGCATGACCAAGGAAAATGGTGGACGGGCCCAACTTACGGACATGATGTCACCTGATGTGTACCCCAATATGACGGTTTGTAATGTGGTAAATAGAACCGGTGGAGTTGACACCCAGTTAGAGAGTGACTTGGAAGTTCACCATACTGTGGAGTGTGACACAGACTATGCGGGTGACTGTGACTCGGAGGAAGCAAGGGAGTACAGTAAAGAGCCCCACCAAAAGGAAAAATCTTCCCGTCGCTGGAGACGTAAAGGGTGCAAAGAAATGATACCAGTTGCACCTTGTGAAGAAGTGCAGAAGGCCACCAAAGGAGTGGGGCCTGAAGTAGAAACCCGGTAAAAGCAAGAGGAGCTACGGAGACGGGCTGCTGAGTGCCGTGTGAGTGCCTTAGAGAAAGAGGTGGCGGAGTTCAGAGGTCGCCTGGGAAAAAAGCCAGTCAATGCATAAAGCAGCCTGGGAGAAGGTGGAGCAGCAGGTGTCTTTCCTGGCCAAACATCTGGAAACTGGTGATATTCAAAGGAAGTTGGCTCTGAAACCTGAACAAGATGGGTGTCTAATGACAGCAGAAGAGAAGGAGAGTTCCTTGTTCAAGTGCATGATAGACGTACCTGAAGACCTGAGAGAGGCGTGTGCTAGGGAGTCTATGCATGAAGGGTTCAAGAAGGCTGTGGGGGCATGTAAGGTGAGCTGGACCCCGAACACAAGTCAGTTAGTGATACTGTCCACAACTGATGTCACAGCAAAGAGAGTAGCTACCCTGAGTGACATGCACTGGAGATATGTGCGCACAAAGTGGATGATCCAATTGCGGAATGAAGATGCTGCTAGACGACTGGAGCATGTGAGAAAAGCTGGGAGTCATCAGGAAACTGTAATACAGATACCCGTCTCTATGGTAAAAAGAGTCATTGGAAGGAATGGTCAAGCCATGCAAGAAATGGCGGATAAATCTGGAGTGGTGAGGTTGAGAATACCTGGTGTCCACGAAGTACAGTTGCCTCGGAAAAAGGGTATGGTTCCCTTCTTTGTTGTAGGAACAGAGGAGAGTCTTAGCAAAATACGAACTCTGTTGGAATATCGTATGGTATATTTGAAGGAAATGGAGCAGCTAAGAGTTGAAGGACGGCGCCTTACAGGACTGCTGCGCCCTGTTGATGGAAGATGGCTGCCACGTTTGACCCGAAATGTGGACAAGAAAAAGGGTGGAAGTACCCAGCCTATTGAAAGAAGTAGTGTCTCCTCAGTTGACTCAGGGATGAGTGACATAGCTGGAAGACCTTGTAGTAAAAGTGGGTTGACCAAAAAGGATCTGGTGACAGACGGATGGTGACTCAAGGGTTGAAACCCAAGGCCTACAAACTGACCGCTGGGGGCGGGGGAGGCCTTTCAAAGGTGACTTGGGTTCCCGGTATCGGAACCCCAGGTTTATGTCTGTTCAACCCTATTGGGGTGGACACATAAGGGGGGAGGTATGTGGTGCGGTGACCCACGTTACAGCCAGGGGGCGCTGTGTGTGTGCTTCAAGATGCGCTTGGAGGCATAAATGTGATGAGACTAAGTCCGGCAGGAGTGTTAATGGCTGGTGTGTGTGTTGCAGAGGAAGACACTCTGTGCTGTCAATCTGAAGTTTGGTTGGTGTGCTGGGACCTGTAGTCCCACAAGTAGTTGTGTAATGCTAATGGGAGATTGGGAGGGTCAGACTAGCCACCCACACCCACACTCCCACCCAGGGGAGTGGTTACAGGTACAGTTAGGTCCATATATATTTGGACAGAGACAACATTTTTCTTATTTTGGTTATAGACATTACCACAATGAATTTTAAACAAAACAATTCAGATGCAGTTGAAGTTCAGACTTTCAGCTTTCATTTAAGGGTATCCACATTAAAATTGGATGAAGGGTTTAGAAGTTTCAGCTTCTTAACATGTGCCACCCTGTTTTTAAAGGGACCAAAAGTAATTGGACAGATTCAATAATTTTAAATAAAATGTTTATTTTTAGTGCTTGGTTGAAAACCCTTTGTTGGCAATGACTGCCTGAAGTCTTGAACTCATGGACATCACCAGACTCTGTGTTTCCTCCTTTTTGATGCTCTGCCAGGCCTTCACTGCGGTGGTTTTCAGTTGCTGTTTGTTTGTAGGCCTTTCTGTCTCAAGTTTAGTCTTTAACAAGTGAAATGCATGCTCAATTGGGTTGAGATCAGGTGACTGACTTGGCCATTCAGGAATATTCCACTTCTTTGCTTTAATAAACTCCTGGGTTTCTTTGGCTTTATGTTTTGGGTCATTGTCCATCTGTAGTATGAAACGACGACCAATCAGTTTGGCTGCATTTGGCTGGATCTGAGCACACAGTATGTCTCTGAATACCTCAGAATTCATTCGGCTGCTTCTGTCCTGTGTCACATCATCAATAAACACTAGTGACCCAGTGCCACTGGCAGCCATGCATGCCCAAGCCATCACACTGCCTCCGCCGTGTTTTACAGATGATGTGGTATGCTTTGGATCATGAGCTGTACCAAGCCTTCGCCATACTTTTCTCTTTCCATCATTCTGGTAGAGGTTGATCTTGGTTTCATCTGTCCAAAAAATGTTCTTCCAGAACTGTGCTGGCTTTTTTAGATTTTTTTTAGCACAGTCCAGTCTAGCCTTTTTATTCTTGATGCTTATGAGTGGCTTGCACCGTGCAGTGAACCCTCTGTATTTACTTTCATGCAGTCTTCTCTTTATGGTAGATTTGGATATTGATACGCCTACCTCCTGGAGAGTGTTGTTCACTTGGTTGGCTGTTGTGAAGGGGTTTCTCTTCACCATGGAGATTATTCTGCGATCATCCACCACTGTTGTCTTCTGTGGGCGCCCAGGTCTTTTTGCATTGATGAGTTCACCAGTGCTTTCTTTCTTTCTCAGGATGTACCAAACTGTATATCTTGCCACTCCTAGTATTGTAGCAATTTCTCGGATGGGTTTTTTCTGTTTTCGCAGCTTAAGGATGGCTTGTTTCACCTGCATGGAGAGTTCCTTTGACCGCATGTTTACTTCACAGCAAAACCTTCCAAATGCAAGCACCACACTTCAAATCAACTCCAGACCTTTTATCTGCTTAATTGAGAATGACATAACGAAGGGATTACCCACACCTGTCTATGAAATAGCCTTGGAGTCAATTGTCCAATTACTTTTGGTCCCTTTAAAAACAGGGTGGCACATGTTAAGGAGCTGAAACTCCTAAACCCTTCATCCAATTTTAATGTGGATACCCTCAAATGAAAGCTGAAAGTCTGAACTTCAACTGCATCTGAATTGTTTTGTTTAAAATTCATTGTGGTAATGTCTATAACCAAAATAAGAAAAATGTTGTCTCTGTCCAAATATATATGGACCTAACTGTATGTAATGTGACCAGGGTGTGGGTCACATGTGCCTGGGAGGTTCCTGTGTATGGATCCGTTTGGTTCCTGTGCAAGGTCCTGGACGGTCGGTGTTGGAGACTCCTGGTATTGGAGAAGTCCTGCAAGCACCTGAGACCGTGGACCTGATGTACGGTCAGTGTTGGATTGTCCTGGTATGGGCTGGAGTCCTGGAGGCACTGAGACCGTGAGTCCTGCAATAGCCGGGTGTTGGATTGTCCTGAAGTGGACTGGAGTCCTGGAAGCACTGCTGAGGCTATGGACTGAATGCTCGAGGGTGTTGGATTGTCCTGGGATGGGCTGGAGTCGTGCAAGCACCTGGTAAGGCTGTAGGTCCTGTATGGTCAGTGTTGGAGGCTCCTTGCTGGTGGAGTCATCCTGGAAGCACTGTGAGACCGTCGACCTGGACAGTCCGTGTTGAGGACCTGGGACTGACGTGAAGTCAGTATGAGGAGTGGAACTCCTGGAAGTTAACCCTGGACAAGGGGATTGTAATATGTGGCAGAGAAGTTTATCTGCTGCATGAATAGATAGACTGTATGTCATGTGGTTTATGACGTTTAATAAACCGGATATGACCAGAATTGTGTAAGGTACCGTGCCTGAGTGCTTGAATCCTATGCCAAGCGAGTGTCCCCCAACACACTCAGGTAGCGTATCACCACACCACCCAGAAATGTGTTGAGGCTTCCATAGCAGCAGCTCGACTTGTCTTGTATCTCTTAGGCCTCTTTCACACGTCCAGATAATTCCGGTACCGGAGAAATCGGTACCGGAGTTATCCGTGTCCGTGTGCTCAAGTGGCACATCAGTGTGGCACACGTGCGGCATCCGTGTGCCGCCTGAGGACTACACGGACCGTGCAGGAGAGACAGCGCTACACTAAGCGCTGTCCCTCCTGTGTGGTGCTGAAGGCGGCATTCATCTCTTCTCCCCCAACGTTCGCTGGAGAGAAGAGATGAAAGATCACTTTTTTTCTTATTTTATGTTAAAAAAATTTTTTGCTGGTGTCCTCCCATCCCCAGTGCGCCGCCCGACCCCTTGCAGATGCAGAGAAATACTCACCTAGCTCCCGCGATGTATCCTCTCTCCTCTCAGGGCTGGCAGCTTGTCCTGTGTGAACGGTCACGTGGTACTGCTCATTACAGTCAGTGAATATTCCCTGACTGTAATGAGCGGTACCACGTGACCACTCACACAGGAGAAGCTGCCAGCGCTGAGAGGAGAGAGGAGGCATCGCGGGAGCTAGGTATTTCTTCTGCAAGGGGCCTGGCGGCGCACTGGGGGGGGGAGGCGGGGGGCACATGCAAACTTTATTTTTCACAAAAAAAACCAAATACTTGAACTTTCATCTCTTCTTTCCTGCGGGGTAGAAGAGATGAATTCCGCCTTCAGCACCACAGCGGGGGGACAGCGCTTACTGTAGCGCTGTCTCTCCTGCGGGCGGTACGTGCACATGAAGGAGAGTGCACACTGTTCTCCGTGTGCACGTGTGCTGTCCGTATTGTGGTCCGTGCCGCCGGTAAAAAACGGACATGTCGACGTGTTTTCCACACGGACAGTGTGAAAACACGCACATGTGCAGAAACACATAGATTCTAATGTGTCTACGTGTGTCAGTGTCAATACACGTACCGGAGACACTGACGTCTGAAAGAGGCCTTATGGATTTTTCTTGCGTATTATGGAATAAAAACCATTACATCGATTGTGGAGTCGATTTTGATTTATACCTGAATGTGGACACAGGGTCTTGTTTGGATGCTCCCTCTCTGGATATGTGAGTTTAGCTTTCTTGGTTATTAATCATTTGAAGTTATAAGATTTGCCAATTCTGAGCGCTGTTCTCTCCCTATTTTCTACATTTCCCTACAAAATATTTTTCTTGACTTTCATTAAATCATTTTATTTTGTTGTATAGGTAAAATACTATACAATATGCTATCCTTCAAGAAGAAAGTCTAGTTAGCATATATGCTAAAATACAGATACTCAGCGTAATATACACAGGTATGGCAACCATGTTATGCTCCAGACGTTGCTATGACTGTCGCCTCAAAGTCATGCTGACATTGCTGTTCTGGAAATGTACACCGAGAAAGACTTCTTCCCCTTCCTCAACTCTCAGCGGCTCGTCTAACACAAACGCTGCTTGTTTCCAATGTGACATTTCACTGGCTGTGTCCACATGAAAATCTTCATCCAGGTGGAGGTGATACCAGAATGGAACAGCAGTCACTTGTCCCGATTTACAGATTGGTACCTATAGGAAAGCGGCACAAAGGTATTCATGGTTTAGGAGTTCAGATGAGCGTGTAAAAAGAATAGTCAGTGTTTCATCTCAATTGTCATCCGCATGGGATCTGTATGGTCAGCCATTTTTATACATTTACGGTTATTAAAATTTACAAGAAGAAATAAAGCCTGCTAGGTTAGAAGAGAACTGCAATGTATCCATAAAAATCAGATGCCATGACTGACCCTTATGGGATTCTATTTTTGTTGCACAGTCAGTTTTGAATAGGCGATTCTAATCCAACACCCGGAAGAAACTAACATGCTGCGATTCATTTATTTTTTTCACATGTTGGGTGGAGTGGGAAGGAAAAAAACCCTGAATAACCAAATGCCATCTTTTTTTTCACTGACAGCACTTGGAATGTAAATACAATCGTGTGAACTTGGACTAACAGAAACGATGGTAACAGTTCACCAAGTATGTGTACTCCTACATGGGAGTAAGAGAAAGGGAAATGTCATTGCCCCGAGTGATCCAAGGCAGACTGCCGGCTCGGAATCCACTGCTTGAAACTCCATTGAAAGGAATCTGGTTGTTATCCTAGTAACCAGACAAGATTCCATATGGTGCTAAAACCGACTTTATGCAGAACATCTGACAAAAGAGAAGAGGAGAGATAGCTATAGGGTTGTACACGGTGGCACTTCATTTTCTAGACCTGTGTATCCTTCTCAGAATAATCTCCATATTGCTAAATTCAGCCGCACTTATATATAAACATATACAATTTATGAAGGCATATCGGGGTTGTCCATACGCAAAAAAAAAAAAAGGTTGACATATACCAAGTGGAGCCATGTCCTACTTTGGTCTGATTTGTAGACAGAATTCGCACACTCAAGTTAATGTCTACATCTACAATAAATGGATGACATCTATGTACCATCCGTATGTCATGGTCAGAAGAGACACTTGAAAGATATTCTTCCTAATTTTTGTAGGGGAAAAACATGAAGAACAGGTAATCTGTTTGTGAGGAAGGACGAGGAGGTCCTGCTCCCGAGACCCCCGGCAATGTGTTTGATTTCACTGCAGTACTATCACAGGGGAATGACAAGTAACACTGCCCCTAAAATGAGGACAGAACAGGTCGTGAGGAGCAGAGGATGCAGCAAAAAAGGTATCATTTTAATCAGTATAACGGCGCAGACCTGACACTGTCTGTAGGTTACTGAGCACAATCCTGCTGACAGGTTCCCTTTAAGTTGTTCAAAACGGTTTTAACCTTTCTGAGGAATCCAATGTAGAAATTGTATGCAAAACCTCAAGCGCTTTGGGGTGGACACTGCACTTAGGCTACGTTCACATTTGCGTTGTGCGCCGCAGCGTCGGCGCCGCAACGCACAACGCAAACAAAAACGCAGCAAAACGCATGCACAACGCTGCGTTTTGCGCCGCATGCGTCCTTTTTTTCATTGATTTTGGACGCAGCAAAAATGCAACTTGCTGCGTCCTCTGCGCCCGGACGCGGGCGCCGCAGGGACGCATGCGGCGCAAAACGCAAGTGCGACGCATGTCCATGCGCCCCCATGTTAAATATAGGGGCGCATGACGCATGCGGCGACGCCGACCGCAAATGTGAACGTAGCCTTACAGCTCTCCTGCCTCCTTTGATATTACCAGCCAACCGCCTGCCTCCTGTGCGCAGCAGGTCACTTATTTCAGTGATCTGTCGTCCCTGAACAAGGGAGTTCAGCTCGCACAGGTCATCTGCATGGGGAAGGGATCTCACAGGCGGCACTGTATTAGAGGGCAGCTAGGGAAAAAGCACACAAAGGCTATATGTAGGTGGAAGAGATCACACAGGAGGTATATGGGCGTACAGAAAATAAGAGCACCCAGGGCACCCGCAAGAACAGTGTGAGTCAGCACCAGGGAGGAGAGATCCCTCATGGGCTGTAGAAGACACATAACAAATACCTAATTTGGATCCGGAATGCACAGAACTTATATCCAGCATTTATTACTGGGACTAATGCAAATAAATGCACAATTTTTTTCCTAGGTAAAGAAAATGACAGAATAGTAATGTTGGACAGTTCATATTACCTTTACTTCAGTAGCTAAGCTTAGATTGTTAGAATATGGGTTCATTAAATCCAGCCTCAGCAATTCTATTGGATCACTTAAACGAACACAAGGCAGGGTGGAGAGATTCAGGAACACGTGCACAGGCACCTGGAAGAAATAGTTACAGGAACTTCAGGATATTTTTCTGAATACAATAACATGCTTCATTCTATTTAAATTGTGCACTCATGTAGTGTACTGCTATTTCATCCTATATAAAGCAGAAAGAGAAAGGAAGCCGCGAGCTCCACAAAGTGGAAGGTCTTCACAGTTGTTTTTTAACAATGATTCCTTAAAGGGTTTTCAGACTCGTCTCCCATCAAGCACATCTGGGACCTCACTGGTCGAAAACTGCAAAGGGAGCTGCCAGCAGTGGATCTTGATGATTTGTGCACCCACATGCATTAAGTGTGTCTATGCACATGCATTCCTGACAGGTAGTAATAACCTCAATGATAGCAGTATAACACAGCCAGCATTTGCCAGGTATGGTGTAGGCTCAGCTCCTGAAACAGTACAGCATCACTCCTAGATGTGTAATTAGCATATGCCGGATAGGCTGTTTTCGGGATAACTGTGGGGTGAGAAAGCGAGCAAAGAGAAAACAATGACATCTGTAGAATCTGTATCTGATCAGCTATGCACACAGGTTTTGTCATGATGACAGATTCTCTCTGTAAGTACTAAGCAAGAAAAATCATATCGTCAATGTACAAAAATACACTATCTATAGCATTACCAGCTGGCCTTCCTTTCTCCCAGATAATTACCTATTCTGTTTGGTGGGTAACAAGCTCAAACAGTCCTATCAGATGCATTGACCCAAATATGAACTGTAGACATATTAGGCCCCTAGTCATGGGAAAAGTTTGTGAATGTCTCGAGAAGCAAAGAATTGGGGTTCTATAGTGGAAGCGCAGAGGGCCTGAGCAGGTGCATGGAGAAAGGGCTCAAAATAATTTTTCTGGTTATTTCTTAGCAGAAAAAAAAAAATGAAGAAATTAAATATATATATTATTCAGACACAAATACATTCACACTTTTGACATTTCATTTGACTTTTGCACACATTACATCTCACCTTGTACTGATTAATAGATGGTGCTATATTAAAACCTAGGGTGGGTTCTGTGCCTTGTACTGCACTCTCCTTCACCAAAGTGAGGGACTCTACCAGCATGCCATGGATGACCACACACTGAGGGAAGATCTTTCCTCCAGACTGAAGTAAGCACCTAGAACAAAAGAAATTAACACATTAGGAAAAAAAGAGTACATGAAATGGAGACTACCCCATGTGCAAAAGTTATTCTGCAAAATATAAGTGGCAGGAACGTACAATATAGAAGATTTGGAAGTACTGCTTCTGTGTAATAACCTATTATGGTTCTGGAGAACTTTTCGTCATACAATTACTCTTCTATTTACCTTGCAATGGCGCATTTCTCCATCACCTCTTGTCTGATCAGACCACAAGACTCAACGATATCTAGAATAATGATGCTCCACAACTTGTCAGACTTGGGTCTCTGTAAAACATCATCACTTGCCTCCAGTTGCTTCAGCCAAAACTCTAGCCTCTCTTTTGAGATACCGTTCCTCTCCGATAACCTCTCCAGGGCAGCTTGGTGCTGCTTCTCTTCAACAGAGCTGTAAGACTTCACTTTTCCAAGCTGTGCGGCAATCAGAGGTAATACAGAAAACCCTTCAGACACGTCCAGTATGTACAGAGGGTCTGAAGATTGTTCTTCTGGCGCCACCATATCATTGTCCTTCCTGAATGTGCCCTTCTCTCGAAGTGCCAGAGAAGATATGACTCTACTCATAGCGTGGCGGAAGTTCTCATGGTATATAACATTATTAAGCAGGGCTATCTCACTGGGCTCCAGTATGCACAGCTTCTGTCCTGTGCCCTTGTGATGTGTGGTGTGGAGACTGGCCAAAGCATCGCACAAGTCCGCCTCATTCTCCATTGCCATGTCATCGGAGGGCATGTCATCGGAGGGCATGTCTTCGGAGGGCATGCCACTGACGTCTTCCCCTCCTCTGATCACCGTGACCAGGTCTAACCTTAGGTAACAGTCAGGACAGTGTACGTCCAGTACTACTGTATCCCCACGGTTAACAATATAACCATCAGCTGTGGAGGAAAACAAGAAGGATGCATACATGGGTATGGATGTATACGAGTATATATTATATACACATATGTTAGATTCATACACTGTATGCGGTTCAGGAAGAAAAATAACAGTGTATACTTTACTGAACTATGGCACTGATATTAAGAAAAAGCAGTACCTGTTGAAGAGTTGACCAGAATCCCAGAGTGGAGATCAGGTTATTGTCAAGGGACACTTATGGCTAATTCAGACATCAGTTTATGTTCTATTATAGACTATGCGGTAATTCAGATGTAACATTTGCCACATGTCTACTTTACCCTCAATTTTTTTATTTTCACAAGGCTAATAGGAGAAAATGAACCTCAAAATTTGTTTTGCAATTTGAGAGTATGCCGATATCCAATATGTGGGGGGGGAAACTACTACGGTATTTGGAAGAGAAGGAGCGCCAGTTGAATTTTTGAAAATGGCTGGAATAGAGAGCGGACACCATGTCCCGTATGGTGAGCCCCTGATGTGCATTAACAGTGGAAACCCCCCACAAGTGACCCCACTTTGGAAACTAGATCCCTCAAGGAATACATCTAGATCTATGCTGAGCACTTTGTACCCCCAAGTGCTTCACAGAAGTTTATAATGTAGAGCCGTGAAAATAAAACAAACAACATTTTTTTCCAGAAAAATATTCTATGGGACTTTCACTTTTTCTTTTTACTTTTTACTCGCAGGTATAATACTTATACAGCCCATGCTTTGACATCACAGGGGCACCGATCTGAAGGCAGAAGAAGCTCCCGTCCCTCTACCTGCCCCAAAAGGGTTGTGATCGCTCTCGATTGCAGCATTTAGGGGGTTAAACAGCCAGGGGTTAGTGCAGGAGCTTGGCCACTAGCAGTGCTGAGCTCCTGTTGTGATCGGGCAGGAGGTGCTGATATTTCTGATTAGAGACCCCCAAGTGCGGGGAACTAACGGCATGACTGACCTCTTCCCATTATCGGCATCAAACTGTTTCTGCGTGTTTAGACACAGTGACAGTTTAAAGTCATTATGGACACAGCCCGTCCTGGTGCGGGAACTGACACCCTTCTCTTGACGTGCTGCTATGTCCATCTTTAGTCGTAAAGGGGGCAATTGGCGAAGCTCAAGAAACGTCTATCAGTTTTTTAGTTTACACATCTGAGAAAAACTGATTATACTCTGATGAAAAACATTGATTAAACTTTTCTCGCACTTTTTTGTGTATGATAAAAATCACAGACATCTGAATGAGGCTTTAAAGGGAGTCTGTCAGTACAGAATGCTCACCAGTGCAGGCATCCTGTGATTCTCCCACAGCGCTTTATCACAACATGATCCATGTCTCTCTGCAAAAACCATGTGTGTTCCCAATGAAGGTCAGAGTCAATGACCGAAACATCATAACCTCACTTTAGATATACAAATAGATTTCCTCTCATACCTATGAATGCATAGTTCTGTGGATTTACAATATACAAGGGCTGGGTCTCTACTAGTGCACCATCCCATCTGGACGGACATGCTTTAAACAGAAATTGTCAGTATAGACTGACCCTTTAAATTAAGTGCAGCCACTCGGAGCGTCCTCGCAGCTTCCCACTCACTTGTTTTCCACCTATCTCGGCCCTACGAAAAATGAGAGCTGTCAATTTTTTTAAGTGGCGGTGATAGACAAGAAGGTGGGAAGGTGTACTGAGAGCCTGTGAGGTGTAGGAAATATTTGTGCTGAGACTCCCTACAAGAAATAGTAGGGACTGTCCAACGTACAGAGGCATGCTGATTGGAAAACCAGGCTATGTGAAATATCGGCAGAGGGGAGACTTACCATAAACATAAGATTGTACTGAGATGAATAAATTTGGCCAAAAAAATTCTCCTCTGACAACCTCCCATTTACCATTTAAAGGGAATCCGTCAGCAGGTTTTGCTATGTAATCTCAGGACAGCATGAGGTAAGGGTTAAAAGACTGAATTCAATGACGTGTCATTTATTCAGCTGTGTGCTGTTTACTTACACTGCAGGCTTAATCACTGGGAGATCATTGTCTGGACTGATGTGCACTAGACTGATAGTCCGACACCGCACCCTCCTGTGATAAGCAGCTTGCTGTCAATAGACAATGTACATAGAGAGCTGTGGTGGTGTGGGCGGGGTTAGCTTTCTCAGCTATGCTGCATTGCTAAATCTAAAAACTCTGTGTCAAAACTGCTGCATCCAGTAATCTAAGTCACACATCGCTGGAATCAGGGTCTCTCTGCCCACATCAGGCTGCTCTCAGACGAGGTAGCAAAAACCTGCTGACAGATTCCCTTTAAGTGAGATAAGTAGCAGCGTTACTTTGACCATTGTTATCCCATAGACTAAGGATGTCCACACACATTAATGTCATACAAACCCAATGACAGGACTAGTCGACTATGAATTGAGGTCACTTTACGTTGTTTCCATTCGCTTTTGTGTCAGAGGAGGTAAGCTGCGTCCAGAGATAGTTGGAGTGGCTTATTCTCCTTCCCTATTCAGAACATGTACGCTTGGCTGAATCGAGAGTGCATGCATGGGGCAGAGGGGGATGGGAATAAAAGTGGTCATCTAAAGAAGTGTTTGGACAACAGATATCCAAGATGTATGGCCAGCTTTAGAAGGAATTGCATGGCTTAAAGTCCAACCTGCTTTCCCTGTGTCATGTATGGTTACCACCGGAGTGCCAGTGGAAGAAATGGCGTGGTTAACCATTTTCTATTCAAAGTTACCATAAGTAAGATAGGTCTTTATATAAATATGTTATCATTCACCAGGGATACTCTGGATAGGGAATACGGCTTGCTCCCAGCACGTCTCTTCACCAGGTCCAGTTGACAGGCTGTGCTCATGATCCAGATGCAGAACAAACCAAGTTATGAAACAGTCGAGATGCCCTTGTTCTTGGACCAGAACAGAGATCCTGAAGGACTTTCCAGAGGCCACACTTTCCAAATCCTAGCATTAAAGCACAAGGCGGAATCCACAGTTACTTTCAGAATGACATGTACTTATCATCACACCATAAAAAAAGCTAAATGATACCTATATGTTACTAGAACGCTCACATTACAACATGGCACCAGTTTATCAAGCACAAATACATGCACAGTTCAACATCTAGAAGCAAGTCCAGCTATACTTACCTGCAGGCTATTAAAGTCTACAGTCAGTGCCTGGAAAGGCTGGCTCAGCGCTTTGTATCCCCCGGGCACTCTGCTCATCTTCTCTGTAGCGTACGGCTCATTGGCCTCACTAGATTTGTGAGTGCAATGTACCGGACTGGAAAACTGCACACCTTCTATGTTCACACCAACAACGTCATTTACACACACCCTAAGCAAAGGAAATTATAATAAGGCAAATGTGTGGCACTTAAAAGAACTATTAAAGGGGTTGTTAGTAGGGATGAGCGGACCGGTAGAAGTTTGGGTTCTGGTACCAGACTCGAAATTTATTCCAAAGTTCGGATTGGGTACCAAAACTGTACCAGAACTGCATTGAAAATAATGGGGATCCCAACTTCTGAGCTGGAAAATTCTCTCTCTGCGTTTAACATCGGACACTAACCATCTGATAGGAACCCCAAACTTTTAAGTTCAGGTTTGCTTATCTCTAGTTGTCAGGGCACCCCGTATTGCTGAAGATCTATCTTATGGATAAGCCATGATCAGTGGATGTCCGACACCCGGCATCACCACTGATCCGCTGTTATTTGCTCCAAGTAGAAAAAGATCTGTTCTGCAGTTCCCAGACGCGGCCTCTACACCATGATTGAAGCTGCACAGTTCCGCTGACTGCAGTATTCACAACTGGCTGCCACCCACCACAGCAAATGACAGCGGATTTGTGGGAGCGCTGGGTATCAGACCCGCACTGATCAGATATTGATGACCCATCTTATGGATAGGTTATCAGAATGTAGCACCCAGACATCCCCATTACTGTGATGTACTTAGAGGCAACCTATTTGACCCAGACACATGACAGGGCACATACACATGACAGGGGGAAGTGATCTCGGCTGCCACAGAAATGGTACAAAGGGAACAATCTCCCACTTTGTAACCACTTAGATGAAACAGTCAGTTTTTATCACAGCATCTAAGAAGTTGGGATCAAAGAGATACCTGATCCCAGTCATTAGACCAGTGGTTGGAAATCTCAGGCCAGCGGGAAAGTTACAGCCCAAAATTACCTTATCACCACCCCCAGGCCCAGTCCTGGGGACCGCAGCTGTGTTTTGATGGCTACCAGCTGTTTACTTTTCTCCTGTCTTCACTACTGAACGCTGAGGCGCGTGCAATGAAAGATTACGCCCTGACACCAGTGCCAGCATCAGGCTATGTGCACACGTAGGAAGGGTCCTCTGCGGGTTCTCCCGCAGCGGATTTGATAAATCTGCAGGGCAAAACCGCTGCGGTTATCCCTGCAGATTTATCGCAGTTTGTCTTGCGGTTTCCGCTGCGGGTTTACCCCTGCACTTGTTTTACTATTGATGCTGCAAATGCAGCTTCAATAGTAATGTTAAAAATAATAAAAAAATGGTTATACTCACCCTCCGACGTCCCGATCTCCTCGGCGCTGCACGCGGCGGTCCAGTTCCAAAGATGCTACGCGAGAATGACCTTCGTGACGTAACGGTCATGTGACTGTGATGTCATCGCAGGTCCTGCACGCATAGCCCTTTTAATTTTTTTTTTTTTTTTTACACAAATATGGCTCCTCTCCTCCACCCCGGGTACCATCCGCACATGATCCGCTTACTTCCCGCTTGGTGGGCACAGCCCCATGCGGGAAGTAAGCAGATCAATGCATTCCTATGTGTGCAGAATCGCCGCGATTCCGCACAAAGAAGTGACATGCTGCGGATTGTAAACCGCTGCGTTCCTGCGCGTTTTTTTCCGCAGCATGTGCACAGCGTTTTCGGTTTCCCATAGGTTTACATTGAACAGTAAACTCATGGTAAACTGCTGCGGACCCGCAGCTGCAGAAACGCTGCGGATCCGCAGCATAATCCACAATGTTTGCACATACCCTCAGGACGTACTTCATGGGAGGAATTTGGGCACAATTAGTACGGCCCTTGGGTTTAAATATCCAAACGGCCTTTGGCAGAAAAAAAGGTTCTGGCTCCTCCATGAGACCAAGGTGTTGGCTCTACTGTACACCATGCTCATGTAGTGACCGTGCAATCAGCACTCGTGTGCGCATGTCATTACCACGATGTAGGATTATCTCAGATAACAGAGGACACGCTAATTATGTACATCACAGCATGGAGCCCATACCTCTCCATAGACATCCCCATGGCCTCCGTGCTCGGCCTTACAGGCTCTGCCGGCCACCGCATGTATGCAGAATACAGCCTCAAGCTTTTATATGGTCACTGAACTCCGGAGCAACGGATAATATTCTTAGAATTTACAGTAAGGAGTACATTATATGGATACAATAATATGTTCTTGTTAAGAATTTGAGAACAATATTTTAAGGTTACATATAGTCACACTTACCTGTGATGCCTGCGGATCTCTGGGCATTCCACAACCATGCCATACACAACAGCTCCCGCGGGTATTACCTGTCCATACCCACCACAGCTGGCATCTTTGGGCTGAGAAAGAAAACAGACTTAAAAAGGAAGGTAAAAAGCAGTATTATTTAAATCAAATCAGGTGTTTGTGTCACATGTAATTGTAAGAAATGCTGGCAATGTTATGTTCTTTTTTATTTTCATATTACAGTATTTAAAAAATAAAATGAAGAGTTTACAGCATGGCTCCATCAGAGGCAGGATCACAATGACAGGTAACACAGGATCCACCAATCACAATAGGTGAGGTCACAGCTGACCTGCTCCTCCTCCCTTCACAATGACCCAAGCACACACTCATACAGAATATATGGTCAGCCAGTTCAATGCAGCTAGTGCATGTGTTATTTCTTGAAACGGCAAAAGTTGGAGCCAACAAAATCCCCAGAGACCAGGGTGAAAATTGCAAGACTTCTACTTTCTTTTTGTTTTTATAGAAAAATGGTGATATAAAAAAAAAAAAAAAAAAACACCATCATTGCCAAACGTTAAAATACCAATAGGTCACTTTCTTATGATAGCTTCCCTGTAATATTTCGAGCATTGTTTATTTTGCCGACCTTAGGCTCTAGAAGTAAGTATTTCCAGGCATGGATGAGTGTTTCCACAATCCCTTCACCAAACAATCCAGCGTCTACAGTCTCTGTGACAACCAAGGAGACCCTGCAGAGAAAGACGTCACACAGAAATATGACAAGGCGTGAATCATGCTTCCAGCAGAACATGACCACTGCATGTCCATCCAAAACCAAGGCAGTCACCTCAGCCATGGAGAATAGCTCGCACCCCAATATGGGAGGACTGATGGCACAGAGGTCCTAGGGTTATGAGGCTGCCCGTTAATAACAGGTTTATAAAACCCAACGTTTTCTACGTACCTTTCAGGTATATGCTCAGGGACTTGAACATCGTGAGACTTCATGTGCAGAATCTTGATCTTGTCTTCCATGTGATTAGCAGCCACAACCTCACAGGCCAGGTCATACATGGTCTTGGAGAGTTCACAGGCATACACGTGAGGGGCCCCTGCGCTTTTGGCAAACATGCTAAATAAAACATATAATAGGGCCATTATTTTGGCTTGGGCCACACAGGAAAGGCTTGTGAAGACTTTAGTAAATCCGTGTCCTGCCCTGGACTTGCCTCAGTATCCCAGTGCCGGTCCCAATATCCAGCACAGTTTTGCAGCCCGCCTGCACAGCGTTTTCAATTGCTTTCTGATACATCCGATTCCTCCGAACATCATTGAGCATCACAAAATGCCAGCGTTCCACAAGCCAATTTGCTACACGGAAGAAATTTTCTTTGGCATCAGCCGAGTTTGGGTTCAACTTTACAGCCTTGTAGAAGTAACCGGCGGCTTCATCTCGAAATCCCAATCTATGGCCGATACAGAAGAGAATAAGTCCACAGCTCCAGCCTTCATAGCGCACCTTACCAGGCTGGGAGAACACCATGGCTTCCCGTGGCCTCTCACCTGAACAGCTGTTCTCCCATACTGTTGCAGATCACGTCGTCCTTCGGAAACAGTTCAAGAGCTTGTTCATAACAATTAAACAGATCCTGACTGCGGCTTAAGGCATAAAGCTCTTCTGCCCATTTGAAAAGGGCATATTGGAAAGTCTCCTAGAAAAAACAGCAGGAAGAAGGAGCAAACATAACGGATAGTGGGTCTAAAAGAGAAGGCAGCGTACGGGCACACCCCAAACCCAGAATACACCCAGCACTATTAGGACTAGGACCAGCTGGTGATATTGTGAAGGGTTAAACTAAGAAAAATTAAAGCAGGCTTCATTTTGTGCTTTCCGACTCCATCTTGCCGTTTTAAGATACATTTTGTTACTAGGTAAAGTTCACAGCTGTTATGAGACCTTGATTGTTTCAACCTGGACAGGACATGAGACTGAGGGTGTATTGTTCTACGAGACTTTGACGTACAGACTGTTCCTGCATTCTTATAGGTTAAAAACTGTGAGCGTGTTCTTATGTTGATTGGTTGAATTGTAACTTGTTAAGATTATGAAAAGTGCGACACAATAAACTGGGCCAGAGATCTGCTCGATCCCCCCAAACAGAGACACACGTCTCCGTCTGGTCATTTTCAGTTGCCGGCAACGCTCTGTAGATCAATTTGAAAATCACTGTGTCAACCGTGAAGGATCACTTCAGATCCTCCCTCAACAATATCAGGTCACAGGACTTCATCATCCTAATTTATAAGCCTCTTTCATTGTGTTCAGCATGCGGCAGTAGTCTACAAGTATTGGGTCAGTGCTTCTATCTGTAATTTCACATATTAATCTTTCTTTCTAGTGGCCAATGGCAGATCTGCTTTGGTCCAATAGAAATAATAGCAATGAATGAAAATCGTAGTTACTTACCGATAACGGTATTTCTCTGATCCCATGATGGCACCACGGAGAGAGGGGTCCGCCCCCAGGGACAGGAAACCTACAGGTGAAAAAGGGCGTACCTCTCTCCCACATCAGTTGGTTAACAGAGCCTTATACAGAACTTCAGCTGCAATTTGATATTTACACAAATTAAACTTAACAATTTTTTACTTAACAGAGGCACCGTGGCTAAAGGTAACTAACTATACATTATAGTGTGCACACCTGTGTGTGAAAAGGGAGGGAATATACGGGTGCCATCATGGGATCAGAGAAATACCGTTATCGGTAAGTAACTACGATTTTCTCTATCCCCATGATGGCACCACGGAGAGATTTACATAGATTGTAATTTTTTAGGGAGGGACCACTGCCTCTAGAACCCTTCGACCAAAGGTGAGATCAGAGGAGGTCAAGTCTAAGCGGTAGTGTCTGAAAAATGTAGACTGGGAAGACCAAGTGGCCGCTCTACATATCTGTTGTATTGACGCGCCCGCTCTTTCCGCCCAGGATGATGCCACTGCTCTGGTCGAGTGCGCCTTTATATTCTCCGGGATGGCCGTCCCGCTGGAAGAGTAGGATAGGGCGATGGCATCTCTTATCCACCTCGCTAGCGTAGCTTTTGACGCTTTCTGTCCCTTCCGTGGACCCTGGAAGCAGACAAACAGAGCCCTATCCTTCCTGCACTCTCTAGTGGCTGACAAGTATTGGAGTAGGCACCTCCTAACATCAAGGGTATGTAGTGTTTTTTCTCCCTCATTCTTGGGGTTGGGACAGAATGAGGGCAGGGAGACCTCTTGTGTCCTGTGAAATTGAGACGCGACTTTTGGGAGGTAAGCCGGGTCCGTTTTTAGAATGACTCTGTCCTCAAGAATTTGAGTGAAGGGAGGGCCCGCGGACAATGCTTGTATGTCACTAACGCGACGGGCTGAGGTTAGGGCCACTAAGAGTGTTGTTTTTAAAGATAGAATCTTTAGGGGTGCGTCTGCCAAGGGCTCAAAAGGAGATTTGGTTAGTGCATTTAGAACAAGGTTTAGATCCCATGGAGGGGCATTATGCAAAGGAACCGGTTTTAATCTACCCGAGGCTTTGATGAATCTCACGATCCATCGGTTTCTGGCTAGATCATAATTATATAGTGCTCCCAAGGCTGCTACCTGAATTTTTAGAGTACTCGTAGCTAGCCCTTTTTCCAAACCCTTTTGCAGGAATTCGAGAATCTTATCTATTGGGATTTCCCCCCCTGGGTCAACCCCTGATACAGACATGAATTTTTTCCACACTTTGCCGTATATTTTGGTGGTTACGGGTTTCCTACTCTGTAGTAATGTGGACACCAGGTTGGATGAAAACCCTTTGCTGCTTAATAGCTTCCTTTCAAAAGCCAGGCTGTCATATGTAGGCTTTTCACATTGGGGTGACACACTGGGCCCTGGGATAACAGATTTTGCGTGTCTGGTAGAACCCACGGACTGTCTAAGGACATCTTTCTCAGCCAAGAAAACCATATCCTGCGAGGCCAGAATGGAGCTATGATTATCACTGTTGCTCCCTCCTCCCGAATTTTCCTCAAGACTAGGGGAATGAGGGATATTGGAGGGAACGCGTAGGAGAGGCGATAGTTCCAGGGGACTGTGAGAGCGTCCAGAGCTACTGGCCCTCCCCGGGGGTCGATTGAGCAGAACTTCCTCACTTTCCGATTCTGAAAGTCCGCAAATAGGTCTATTTCTGGCTCTCCCCAACGTTTCACTATTTGGTTGAATACCGACTGTTTCAGCTCCCACTCCCCCTGTCTCAAGCGTGTTCTGCTGAGGAAGTCTGCGGTCTGGTTTTCTGAACCCTTTATGTAAAGGGCTGTTAGGGACTTCAGATTGTGTTCTGCAATGTAGAAGATAGACCGGGTTTCTTCCATCAGTGTTTGTGACCTGGTGCCCCCTTGGTGGTTTAGGTATGCTACCACTACCTGATTGTCCGAAAAGACTTTTACGTGGTGGGAGCGGATGATGTTTTGGAAGTGTATTAGGGCGAGTTTTACCGCTAGCAGTTCTTTCATATTTGATGAGGTTAGCTCCTGATTTTTGTTCCAGTTCCCTTGTGTCACCTGACCGTCTATATGAGCACCCCACCCCCAGGGGCTTGCATCGGTCGTTAGGATTTTCTCTGTTGGTAGTGACCAGGGGACCCCCTTGGTAAGATTTATCGGATCTGCCCACCACTGTAGGGAGTGTATCGTAGTTGGTGATATGCTTAACCGCCCGTCTAAATTTCCTCCCAGACACAGGCTTGAACTTAAAGTCTCCCATTGTAAGTCTCGGGAATGGCATTGTGCCCACTGCACTGCCGGGATACAGGATGTCATGGAGCCCAGCAGGGACATGGCTTTCCTGAGTGTGGTGACTGGGGATGATGACAACTGTACCGCTGCCTGTGTCATCTTTTGAATCTTCCCCTGAGGAAGATAACACGTTTGTGTGGTCGAGTCGAGGACTATCCCCAAGTACTCCTGTACCTGTGATGGGACTACTTTGGATTTGGTAAGGTTCAACAGCCAACCTAGGCTTGACAGAGAAGTCATAACCAAATCCAACTGCTGTTTGCAGTGATGGAATGATGTCCCTGCCACAAGGAGGTCGTCCAGGTATGGGACTATCAGGATATTCTGCTCTCGTATATGAGCCATCACTTCCGACATTAGTTTCGTGAATACCCGGGGTGCGATAGCTAACCCAAAAGGGAGGGCCCGAAACTGATAATGTTTCACCTCCCCCTGGATATTCACTGCCAGCCGGAGGTACTTTTGATGATCCTTGTGGATCGGTACATGATAGTATGCATCTCGTAGGTCTAGAACAGTCATGAAACACCTGGGAAAGAGTATTTTTACGCAAGATTTTATTGTCTCCATTTTGAAGTGTGGGATCTCGAGAAAACTGTTTAACTTTTTGAGATTTATTATTGTCCTGTATGATCCATCTGGCTTCTTTCGGAGGAAGAGGGGAGAGTAGAAGCCCATGCCTCTTTCCTGGTGAGGGACTTCCTGTAGGACTTCCTTCTGGACTAGGCCTAGAATCTCTTCCTGAAGAGCCGACTGTTCTTGAGACTGTCTCTGTGGTGTCACCATGAAGAGGTTGTTGGGGGGAATGCGGAACTTTAGCTTGAGCCCTTCTCGTACTATGCCTAGTATCCAGGGGCTGCTTGAAATTTTTTCCCAGGCTGGGAGGAACTCTGTTAGTCTCCCGCCAACCTGGGGGACACCTTCATTGAGTTTTCTTGTTGTCGGGAGTGGGTTTGTTGAATAGGAACCCTCTGGTTTTATTTCTTTTTTCCTCCCATGTTTCTTTGTTCCCTTTCGGAGGTTTTCTCCGCATAAATTTTTTATTCCGAAAGGAACGTCTGTATGATTGGTTGGGGAAACCAGGGAAAGACTTTTTCTTGTCCTCGGCTTTCTCGAGGATGTCATCTAGCGTTGTGCCGAACAAGAATTCCCCCTCACAGGGTATTGAACATAGTTTTGTCTTTGTCTGAAGGTCCCCTGGCCAACATTTTAGCCACAGGGCACGTCTTGCGGCGTTCGAAAAGGCGGCAGCCCTGGCTGCTAGTCTGGCTGAGTCTACAGATGCATCCGCCAAAAAGGCTGCTGCACCTTTCATTACGGACACTGATTTTTGAATCGTGTCTCTAGAGACTTTCCCTTTTAATTGGGAATCCAAGTGCTCAAGCCACACCATTAGCGCGCGAGCTGTGCAGGTGGCCGCGACCGCTGGTTTAAGTCCGCCTCCTGCCGCTTCCCAAGAGTTTTTTAGAAAAACCTCGGCTTTTTTGTCCATCGGATCTTTTAAGGTACCCATGTCCTCAAAAGGTAGGGCAAACTTTTTTGAGGCCTTTGCTATGGCCACATCTAATTTTGGTGCCTTACTCCAGGATGAGCAGGCTGGGTCATCAAACGGGTATTTTCTTTTGGGGGTGAGGAGAGCTTTTTTGTCTGGTTTTTTCCACTCTCTTTTAATTAGAGAGTGAATTTTCTCATTTACTGGAAATGCTCTTTTTCTTTTTTGTTCCAGACCGCTGAACATTATGTCCTGCGCTGTTTTTTTAGGTCTCTCCTCCACTAGACCCATTGTTGCTCTGACCGCTTTCACTAAAGCGTCTGTTTCCTCGATAGGGAAGCAACTGCGCCCCCCCTCAGAGGATACTGAAGAGGTGTCAGAATCTGACGAATTATTCGAGTCAGATAGTTCACTCTCTGACTCGTCCGCACTGGATACGGGGGACTCAGGTGTTTTCTTATGTTTTTTCTTTGTGGCTTTAATGCCTTTAATGGCACTTTCCACCTGGCTTTTTATTAGTGACTTTAATTCGGATGCAAATGATGGGGTTTCCTCCTGAATCGTCTTTTTTATACAGACGCTGCATAGTCTCTTCTCCCAGGAGGAAGGCAGCTCGTCTGAACATATGGCACATTCTCTGTGCTTAGTTTTGGCTGTACTTTTCCTCCCCTAGAACAGAAAGAGCCCTACATTAAAGTCAGCACTTTCACGTAGATCACTCACCCCCTGTGGATCAGAGATACCGTCTCAGGCCTGGTGACTGTATCCGCTGGAATCGTCGCCGGCCGTGTGGTTTTTGCAGACCCCCGACTGCGTTGAGACTCTGATCGTCCGCTGCTGCTGCGCTGTACAGAGGACGAGTTTCCTTTGCGCTGCTGCTGTGGGTGCAGACGCCGCTGCACTTGTGCCTGCTCAGGAGATCGCTGGACGGCTTCCTGCATAACCTGCTGCTCGCTTTCGCTCATGGTGGCCTCCGCACTGTAAGGTGCACTTGGAGTTTGAATTTGCCACCATTTTCCCTGTGCTGGCGTTGCTTTTATGCATTAGTGCCGGCGAAACCGGAAGTGACTGTTTGCGCATGCGCCCGCCCAACTTCCGGTTCTCTGCCAGCTTCACATGAGGGAATGAATGTACTGGGACGCCGGCGCGCGCGCAGTAGCGCTGCGTTTTCGCGATGATGGCGCCGGTGAGCGCACCAGCGCTCCATTACCGACGCCCACACCGATTTACCGGTAATTACGCCGGTGTCCTCTGGCCCGTCTTACTTGGCCTTTTATGGAAAGATAGCCGCCGCTACCTCCATATTATCATTAAGAGTCCTCCGGTGACCGCCGTCACCTGCTCCTTACCCCCCCTCTCTTTTTTTTTTTTTTTTTTTTCATGGAAGGCAGACTGGATCCTTTCACTGCCTTCCTCCACTCACCCATGAGGCCCGCCGACCCCTGTGGTGGTGCTTCAGGAAAGGGAGAAAAAGAGAGGAAAAAACCGCTTGATCCAGCCGTAACAGGGCGCCCCCTGTTAGAAAGTCGACTGCATCAGCCCCTGGAACTCCACGAAGAATCCTTCAGGTACGTGCTGTAGGTTCCCCGTCAGGGACAGGAAACCAACTGATGTGGGAGAGAGGTACGCCCTTTTTCACCTGTAGGTTTCCTGTCCCTGGGGGCGGACCCCTCTCTCCGTGGTGCCATCATGGGGATAGAGAAAATACAGATGTAAAGACTGATGAAACTTGGGACTTGCAGAAATCCATGTGCTTATTGCAGAGCGTTTTCCTAGGTGTGAATAACACCTCATGGATTAGTACAGTGGAAGCTCAGTGATCCAATATCAGTCAAAACTGAAGCAGTGCTGGACATGTGACACCCAGATTATGCGTAACAGTGTGTGATGGTCACACATAGGTCATGATGGAAATGATGAAAACTTACTAGGTACTGAGAAAGGGGGCCCAGCTGTGCCTCCTGGGTAAGTGTGCATGGGGGGCTACTGTGCCTCCTGGGTAAGTGTGCGTGGGGGGCTGCTGTGCCTCCTGGGTAAGTGTGCGTGGGGGGCTGCTGTGCCTCCTGGGTAAGTGTGCGTGGGGGGCTGCTGTGCCTCCTGGGTAAGTGTGCGTGGGGGGCTGCTGTGCCTCCTGGGTAAGTGTGCGTGGGGGGCTGCTGTGCCTCCTGGGTAAGTGTGCGTGGGGGGTTGCTGTGCCTCCTGGGTAAGTGTGCGTGGGGGGCTGCTGTGCCTCCTGGGTAAGTGTGCGTGGGGGGCTGCTGTGCCTCCTGGGTAAGTGTGCGTGGGGGGCTGCTGTGCCTCCTGGGTAAGTGTGCGTGGGGGGCTGCTGTGCCTCCTGGGTAAGTGTGCGTGGGGGGCTGCTGTGCCTCCTGGGTAAGTGTGCGTGGGGGGCTGCTGTGCCTCCTGGGTAAGTGTGCGTGGGGGGCTGCTGTGCCTCCTGGGTAAGTGTGCGTGGGGGGCTGCTGTGCCTCCTGGGTAAGTGTGCATTGGGGGCTGCTCTGCCTCCTGGGTTTGTGTGCGTGGGGGGCTGCTGTGCCTCCTGGGTAAGTGTGCGTGGGGGGCTGCTGTGCCTCCTGGGTTTGTGTGCGTGGGGGGCTGCTGTGCCTCCTGGGTAAGTGTGCGTGGGGGGCTGCTGTGCCTCCTGGGTAAGTGTGCGTGGGGGGCTGCAGTGCCTCCTGGGTAAGTGTGTGCGTGGGGGGCTGCTGTGTCTACAGATGTGGCTCTTTCAACATACAGTGGTGCTCACACTGAGGACATGTTAGCACAACAGGATTTTTGGTCTTAGTGCTGTCCGTGAAAAAAAAACGGACATCCTCAGACTAAACCTAGTCAATGGGGCGGTGCAGATGAGCAATTTATTCATAGACTGAATCTGATTGTGGAAAAAAACCATAAGCAGTAGTTTCTTCTGTTAATGTGAAGAGACTTGCTAAATGGACGCCATACGTGGCCACAGTATATGGTCTCGGGATCACTCGTGCTCCAGTGGTCAGATCCCCGGCGATCAGCAAGTGACAATGGTTTATTCGCCCCAAAAAACACCATGATCCCCATATTCCCTGCACACACACGCCCCCAGTCCTGGTGCGCCCCACATCCTGACACTGAGCGTGTCCTGCACTGTGACTATGAGCAGCACACAGGCCGATACCTTGAAGTCTTCCCTGAGCTCGGGAGCCAGGCTGAGCACCAGCAGGAGGTGCGCATATGCGGTGCCATAGTCCCGATCCCGCAGACACCGCTCCGCGCTGCTCACAGAGCCGGCTATCAGCTCCCTCCTGCCGGCAGCCTGGGCCGCCTTCCGCCCCTTGCGATGTTTTCTTCTGCCAGCTCCATTCATTTCTGCCGAGACGCTCAATCAGTCAACACCCGACGTGAGCGGCCATCTCCGCAGTGACAAGCGCAGACGGGAACTAAAGGACAGATGTACTGTGGAGCATCAGCTGGAACGCAAGAGCCAGGCAGGCGCCCGAATATGACGTAGCGGCCACTGACTGGATAAAGGATGAGGGAGTCAGAGCTGCAGCGACATCCTGGCGGCAGACGGTCACGTGTCCCACATGTAGAGCCGGTGTGCTGTGCACGGATCCCCCTCATTACAGCTGTGTACTGTTTACGGATCCCTCCTTATTACAGCTGTGCACGGATCCCCCTCATTACAGCTGTGCACGGATCCCCCTCATTACAGCTGTGTACTGTTTACGGATCCCTCCTTATTACAGCTGTGCACGGATCCCCCTCATTACAGCTGTGCACGGATCCCCCCTCATTACAGCTGTGCACGGATCCCTCCTCATTACAGCTGTGCACGGATCCCCCTCATTACAGCTGTGTACTGTTTACGGATCCCCCTTATTACAGCTGTGCACGGATCCCTCTCATTACAGCTGTGAGCTGTGCACGGATCCCTCATTACAGCTGTGCACGGATCCCTCTCATTACAGCTGTGAGCTGTGCACGGATCCCCCTCATTACAGCTGTGCACGGATCCCCCTTATTACAGCTGTGCACGGATCCCTCATTACAGCTGTGCACGGATCCCCCTAATTACAGCTGTGCACGGATCCTTCATTACAGCTGTGAGCTGTTCACGGATCTCCCTCATAGCTGTGACGGATCCCTCCTCATTACAGCTGTGCACGGATCCCTCTCATTACAGCTGGGCACGGATCCCTCATTACAGCTGTGAGCTGTGCACGGATCCCTCATTACAGCTGTGAGCTGTGCACGGATCCCTCCTTATTACAGCTGTGCACGGATCCCCCCTCATTACAGCTGTGCACGGATCCCCCTCATTACAGCTGTGCACGGATCCCTCATTACAGCTATGAGCTGTGCACGGATCTCCCTCATTACAGCTGTGCACGGATCCCCCTTATTACAGCTGTGCACGGATCCCTCATTACAGCTGTGCACCGATCCCCCTCATTACAGCTGTGCACGAATCCCTCATTACAGCTGTGAGCTGTGCACGGATCTCCCTCATTACAGCTGTGCACGGATCCCTCCTCATTACAGCTGTGCACGGATCCCCCTCATTACAGCTGTGCACGGATCCCTCATTACAGCTGTGAGCTGTGCACGGATCCCTCATTACAGCTGTGCACGGATCCCTCATTACAGCTGTGAGCTGTGCACGGATCCCTCATTACAGCTGTGCACGGATCCCCCCTCATTACAGCTGTGCACGGATCCCCCTCATTACAGCTGTGCACGGATCCCTCATTACAGCTATGAGCTGTGCACGGATCTCCCTCATTACAGCTGTGCACGGATCCCCTCTCATTGCAGCTGTGCACGGATCCCTCATTACAGCTGTGAGCTGTGCACAGATCCCTCCTCATTTAGCGTGTGGTAGTTCACGCTTTTGAAATTCTGTTACATGCACATAGGCAACTACATGGCCAAAAATGTGTTTTTTCAAAATCTCGTTAAGCACGGCTTGGAGTTTGATTTTAAATACTCGTGCAACCAAATCTGGTCTGAACTCTGGCCTTTGCCATGGTTCTAAGATTTCAGTAATTTCTTTCCACTTTGGGTTACAGGTCATCGTGACAAAAAGACCTGGCTTTCCAAATTTTCGGACAATTGTTATGGTGTCTTGGTAATTTTGCTGCATAGCTCTTGGGCTTCCAATGAAAGTGGACGGTAAAATTACTGGTGTCCCAGCTTTTAGCCCTTGGTGTAACGCAGCATTATGGATGTGATCTATAACGCTGGCATAACTGTTGTAGCGTACTGCCTTTTGATTTTGTTTTATAAATTCAATCCTGTCGGATTCAATTTTGACGTAACTGTCAACGATAAATTGTTGTGTCAACTTCCCAGCATTTAAAGGGAACCTGTCACCCCGTTTTTTCTGTATGAGATAAAAATACTGTTAAATAGGGCCTGAGCTGTGCATTACAACAGTGTATTTTGTGGACCCCGATTCCCCACCTATGCTGCCAAAATACGTTACCAAAGTAGCCGTTTTCGCCTGTCAATCAGGCTGGTCTGGTCAAAAGGGCGTGGTGTCTTCCCCCAGATCTTGCTTAGTTTTCCGTTGGTGGCGTAGTGGTGTGCGCATGCCCAAGGTCCCGAATCCACTGCACAGGGGAGTGAAAACAGCGCGATGTGTGCTATTTCATTGGTGATCGGTGGGGGCGGCCATCTTCCTTTGGCCGCGCGTGCGCAGAAGCGGCGCTCTGCTGGCCGCGGCTTCAGGAAAATGGCCGCGGGATGCCGCGTGTGCGCAGATGCAGATCGCGGCGGCCATTTACCTGAAGCCGAGATGCGAATTCTGCTTCAGGAAAATGGCCGCCGCGATCTCCATCTGCGCACGCGCGGCCAAAGGAAGATGGCCGCCCCCACCGATCAACAGGGAAATAACGCACATCGCGCTCTTTTCACTCCCCTGTGCAGTGGATTCGGGACCTTGGGCATGCGCACACCACTACGCCACCAACGGAAAACTAAGCAAGATCTGGGGGAAGACACCACGCCCTTTTGACCAGACCAGCCTGATTGACAGGCGAAAACGGCTACTTTGGTAACGTATTTTGGCAGCATAGGTGGGGAATCGGGGTCCACAAAATACACTGTTGTAATGCACAGCTCAGGCCCTATGTAACAGTATTTTTATCTCATACGGAAAAAACGGGGTGACAGGTTCCCTTTAAAAGGGGATTGAACTCGTCTGGAATGTCAAGCCTGTATGCATAGTACTGCAACAGGGTATTTTTTTCTTGTCGATCTTCATCCACTGGTATGGATGGTAGATGAATGTCACCAATTCCTTGATGTTGCACACTTAGGGCAATTGGAGTTGTCAAATATATATATTGTCCATCCATTGTCCTCATATGGGAATAGAAGTGCATATGTCATTGCATCACACTTTCTGTGAAGAAAGCTGATTTGAACAGTTTGGTTTTCACTTTTGAGGGGAACTCAGATGTCCCTATTAAATGGGCGTTCACCTATTGCATTTTGATAAATTATAGCTACTTCATTGCACCTTGGTGCATTGTAGCACCTCTGGTCATCATTGTAGTCATTTATAATTGACAGTGTTATTTCGAGTGGATCGCGATTTTCTAATTCAGCAATCCTCTCTTCCTCTATTTCAAATTCCCTCATGATTGTGAAAGCGCTTGCAAGTGGGTTAATTGCTTTCATTTTCTCTCCAAGAGATGATAGTAGTGCTGGGGGGCACTTTTTATTTGCTTGACTTCTTGTACTTATTGCTTCTTTACTGTCCAAGATATAAATCTCGGCAAACTTGGGAGTACTACCCACAGCGGGATGCAATGGGGCAGTTCTGTGGTAAATTTGTCCATGAATTCGAAAACAGTATGGACCATGCCCAGGAGGTGGCGCTACTTGTGCTCCCATTGATGCCAAAGCAAGTGAGCTATTGTATTGCCTTATATTAGCCATAAAGTTATTGGAGTGCTGATGTTCTCCTTTCATCAACTTGACTAATTGATCATCCATACGAATGGGACATAATTAGATGCGCCCTCTCTTGCAGCAGGAAGGGAATGTTTTGTCCTGGTCCATTTCGTCTTTGAAATGTTTAGATTGGCAGAACTGACATTGAAATGTTAGTTCACCAGCATAGTGGTCTTCAATACGTGTCTCATTAATTTGATTGAGAAGTCCTCTAGCAGCAAATGTAACTTGCTGTCGTCGAGTGGCTCTTGCATTTTGGACACGTATTCTATCTTGTTCTCTTTTTCGTGAAATATGTGTATCACTTTGTGCATTGCGTGTTGCTCGTTGTCGTGCAGCATTAGATGCTCTACGTGATTCAGTTAGTTCATTTGTTTCTCTTGCTCTGGCCGCCCTCTGTCGGGCTGCATCAGCAGTTCTTCGACAATTTCGTTCGTCCTCTTTTTCATTAAGATGCAGGTTACACATCCGTATGCGACTCGCTTCTCTACGTGCAGCAGCGCGCTCAATTTGATCCATCTTTGCAATGTTGCCTCACAGTGTTGCCTCATAATGTTGCCTCACAGTGTTGCCTCACAGGCTAATTTTCAAAAAAGGCTTATGCCTTAACTTGCCACAAGGGAGAGCTCCTCTCCTTAGGTATCCATGGTTACGCCCACGCAGTTATCTGCTAGTGGTAGTAACTATGGATACCTAAGTTACTGTTCAGCTGTGGATGACTCATTGTGCACAGACACACGGACATGTACAAATTAGGTATATTGTTAAAGACAGAATATAACATTTCTCTACAACAAGACCATTAATATGAGGCATACAGGTAGGACTAGTACCTATTATATATATATTTAGGACTAGCTTAACATTTCTATTACATGTATGCCCATATTAATAGGTCATATACGTCTAGGAGGATAAAAGATTCCCTATAAAGCATAAACACACATATATTAATATATGTCTATCTATCTAATAGGATGGCGATAGAACAAGGCATGGGGTAAGGGACAGGAAAGTTTACGTTCTGCTGATGGTGCACGCAGGAGCCGAGGCAGTGGGCCAGGTGAAACTATGCATGCTGCGGGAACACAACAAACACGCTCATCCACGAGACGTAGCTTCCTGTCCCACTTTGCAGGGGATTGCGGGGCAACACTCTCAAAGCCAGAACAGTGCAAACAGGTGGGTCGGTTAAATGGCAAGATGATGCATCCAGTATGTTTCCCAGCACTACCTGTCTTCCACACGATCCATGAAATTCAAGGGAAAAGAAAGCGGTCACTGGGGAGCGCTGTGAGGGTCACAGTTAAAATTTAAAGCAAAGGGTCCACCGCAGCTCCAGCCGTTAACCTTCTAGGAGGATACAAAATGCAGTAAAGAATAGTAATAACGGTCCTAGGAGCGCTGGAAATGAGACCAAAGCAAGGATTTTAGTGTTGAACCACAACGCGTTTCAACGGTTAAACCGTCTTCATCAGGTGGAAGTTTATTAATGGAGAGCAGGAAGGGGTATTTAAACAAATAGCAACCAATAAAATTCACAGCAGGTCACATGATAAGAACAAGTCACATGATAAAATAGTAAGGTCACATGGTAAAAACACAATAGGAACAAAATTATGTATATATAAAAAAAAGATTAAATAAAGCCCCTAGACCTGATTAAAATATAAAACATGATAAAAAGCAGAAAAAAGACAACATATAATAAAATGACACTAAAAACGACTTAAAAACAGAGAAATCACTTGTTAACCCTTTCAATGGTAAGATTTAACCCTTCAGGCGCCAGAGTCCCCAACTTAAAAATCCAGCCAGGAGTCTGGACCACAGAATCCTCACCCTGATCCTCTTTCCTCCCACCACGGCAAGTTCCAGAAGACAATTGATTCCACACTCGGACACTCAGAGGAGCTCTTTACATTTATAGTTTCTGGCCTCTTGCTAGAGGGACATGAGGAGATCATGTGTAGTGATGCCTAAATATTTGAGCAGCCACGATCAGAAAACGACGGTGGGGAACAGCAATCAGTGTTTCAAGAGGTGAATGAGGAAACAGTTGCCAACAAGTGATGTTATTAAGTCAACAAGTCAGGAGGACCAGAGTATGAAAGTGGAAGATGAGGTGGTGAACGATGAAGTCACTGACCCAATATGGAAAGGTGCTATAAGACGGTGAACTGTGATAACATCAGGAGAGACTTAGGACCCTGATGCTGCTGCTGCACATTTGAGCTGAGAGCAAAAGCCCAGGAAAGTGTGTGTGCAGGGGGGTGGGGTGGGTCTAGTGTCTGCTGTATAGGACGCTGTGAGGTGATGCTGCAAGAAGCATAGAGACTGCCATGTGAAACTCACTGAGAGGCAGCTGATAAGAATTGAGGAGTTTGGACTCTGTAAGAACTGTTTGCTGCCAGTGTGTTTGTGAGGGAGTTAACGTTGAGAGATGTGTGACTTTGCAGCTATGTGGAATCCCTGCTGTGCTGAGCTGAAAAGCAACAGAAGACATTGATCCTGGGCAGACCCAGGTGGGTTGCTTCCAGGGAAGTTGTGAGTGGCTGCTTGTGGAGAGCTGGAAAAGTTTATTAGCGACTGTTGCCCGGTCTGTACGCTTGGAAATTCCTTATACTTTCCCATTTTATTGTCGTCCCCCCTCCCTACATACCCTGGTGAATATCTCTGTTATATGTGAGTGTATATATATATTTTGTGTGTGTGGAGGTTTCATTTTACCCTTGTCTTTGTCACCCTGTCTGTCGGGTTGGTGTACTGCAGTACACAGTAGCGCCTCTCTTCCCCAGGTGGGGGAAGGAGGCAGACGAAGGGCTGTTATAGGAGACAAGGCAAGGACGGAGGCCCCGGCATCTTTGCCATATGAAGTATCCCGGGGAACAGGGTGATCTAGGGCGCCCCCTAGTGTTAGGGCCAGGAAAGCTGCCCCCTGGTCCAAGGTCACTCGTCAGTCAAATCGTGACAACTTTGACCGCAGTCGATTTTTCTGATCCATGATGGACCCTGTCGCGGATCTGACAGGGCAGTTGCAGCAGCTCAGTCTAGAAGTGGCGGATTTGCGCACGGTGGTTTCACAACACACTATTACATCTGGTGTGGGGATATCGTTCTCTAGGCAAACCTTTGTTGTTGATTTTTTTAGGCTCTGGGGCTGGTGTATGATGACCCTGATTGCGTCACCCTGCCTGAGTCCTCGCTATGCCAACTCCATCAAGGAGATCACCTGGCAGAGGAATATTTCTCCGAATTTCGGAGGTGGGCCACGGACACTAGGTGGAATGGCCTGGCCCTCTGTAGTCAGCTCTGTGATGGCCTGTCAGGGAGAGTCTCTATGAGACTCCTGACTCCCTTGAAGCAACTATGTCTCTGGCGAACTGGGTTGATCGCCATCTTCACCAGAGACATAGGGAGCCAACTGTGGAACCCATGCAGGTGGGCATGGCGTCTCAAACTGGCAAATTGACGGTTGTCCGGCGTATAGGAGGTGTGTGTTTCTGTTGTGGCAAAAAGGGTCATTTTGTGATTACATGTCCTTCCCAACTTCAATTTAAGCAACCGCTGAAAAACTTGTTACCTCGGTGGGTAAGACTCTTTTTTTTACCTGCTACATTACACTTGGGTCGAAATAAGGTGGATGGTTTTGCCTTCCTGGACAGTGGTGCGGGGTTTAAATTGGTCAACACAAGGTTTGTCTGGGACCAAGCCTAGTCCCACAACATTGTCCAGAGCTATACCACTTATTGCTATAGACTCCATCCCTCTAAAATAAGGGCACTTTATGCTACAGGTGGGGGCCTTACACACTGAAGTGTTAAACTGTTACATGCTTGAGGGTTTGCCCTCACCTGTGGTACTGGGACTTCCTTGGCTTGCCCTGCACACGAAGAGTGCAGAGCACACTGGTGATCGATTAGCAGACACAGGAGGTGAATTAAGATCATAAAAGGAAATATGCTAATAAAGACTAATAAAATAAAATAGATTAAAAGAGATAAGGAGATATAATATTGAAAAAGTACCCAACAAGAAGAGTCCAAAATATAATATATAAAAAAATAGATGTGTAATTATATATATATATATATATATATATATATATATAGCTCAGAAAATGCAGGGCTTTAACCCCTTTCTGCCATCGGACGTACTATCCCTTCCATGTGACCTGGGACTTAATTCCCATGGACGGGATAGTACATCATCACCGATCAGCCACGCTCATGGGAGGAGCGCGGCCGATCGCAGCCGGATGTCAGTTGATTATCACAGCTGACATCTGGCACTATGTGCCAGGAGCGGTCATGGACCGCTCCCGGCACTTTAACCCCCCAGAATACTGCGATCAAACAAGATCGTAGCGTTCTGGTGGCATAGAGAAGCATCACGGAGGGAGGGGCTCCCTGCGTGCTTCCCTGAGATCTTCAGAACACTGTGATGTGATCGCATTGTTCCGAGCCTCCTCCGTTTTCATCCCTGCAGGCCCCCGGATCCAAGATGGCCGCAGGGTCCTTCCGGGTCCGGCAGGGAGGTGGCTTCTCAGTGCCTGCTGAGAGCAGGCGCTGAGAAGCCTCGTGCACTGCCTGTCAGATCGCTGATCTGACACAGTGCTCTGCAAAGTGTCTGATCAGCGATCTGACTTTTTACAGTGATGTCCAACCCTGGAACAATATAAAAAAGTTTTAAAAAAAATGAACATGTGTAAAAAAAATTTTTTTTTAAAGTCCTAAATAAAAAAATAAATATTTTTTCCAAAAAATACATTTCTTTGTGTAAATAAAAAAAACAATAAAGTACACATATTTAGTATCACCACGTCCGTAACGACCAGACCTATAAAACTGTCCCATTAGTTAACCCCTTCAGTAAATACCGTAAAAAAAACCCAAAAAACTAGGCAACAAACAATGCTTTATCATCATACCGCCGAACAAAACGTGGAGTAACACGCGATCAAAAATACGGATATAAATAAACATGGTACGAATGAAAATGTCATCTTGTCCCGCAAAAAACGAGCCACTACACAGGGTCATCACCAAAAAAATAAAAAAGTTATAGCCCTCAGAATAAAGCAATGCAAAAATAATTATTTTTTATATAAAATAGTTTTTATTGTATAAAAGCGCAAAAACATAAAAACATTAGTTAAATTGTACTACCCCGAAGAATAAAATTGCTTTATCAATTTTACCAAACGCGGATCGGTATAAACGCCCCCCCCCCCCCCCCAAATGAAATTCATGAATTGCTGGTTTTTGTTCATTCTGCCTCCTAAAAATCATAATAAAAAGCGATCAAAAAATGTCATGTACCCAAAAATGGTACCATTAAAAACGACAACTCGTCCCATAAAAAACAAGACCTCACATGACTCTGTCTGCCAAAATATGGAAAAATTATAGCTCTCAACATGTGGTGATGCAAAAACTATTTTTTGCAATAAAAAGTGTCTTTTAGTGTGTGACAGCTGCCAAACAAAAACCCACTATAAATAGAAAATCAAATCCTCCTTTATCACCCCCTTAGTTAGGGAAAAATAATAAAAGAAAAAGGGTAGGGTTAGGGCTAAAGTTAGGGTTAGGGCTAAAGTTAAGGTTAGGGCTAAAGTTAGGTTGGGGCTAAAGTTAGGGTTAAGATTGGGGCTAGAGATGGGGTTAAGGTTTGGATTACGTTTATGGTTGGGATTAGGATTAGGGGTGTGTCAGGGTTAGGGGTGTGCTTAGGGTTAGGGTAGGGATCAGGCGTGTGTTGGGATTTAGGGTGTGGTTAGGGTTGGGTTTAGGGTTAGGGGTGTGTTCGGGTTAGGGATGTGGTTAGGGTTATTGATAGGGATGGGATTAGGGTTAGAGGTATGTTCGGATTAGGGTTGGAGATAGAATTGGGGGTTTCCACTGTTTAGGCACATCAGGGGCTCTCCAAACACGACATGGCGTTTGATCTCAATTCCAGCCAATTCTGCGTTGAAAAAGTAAACCGGTGCTCCTTCCCTTCCGAGCTCTGCCGTGCGCCCAAACAGTGGTTTACCCCCACATATGGGGTATCAGCGTACTCAGGACAAATTGGACAACAACTTTTGCAATCCAATTTCTCCTGTAAACCTTGGGAAAATAAAAATTTGGGGGCTAAAAAATCATTTTTGTGGGAAAAAATGATTTTTTATTTTCACTGCTCTGCGTTATAAACTTTAGTGAAACACTTGGGGGTTCAAAGTTCTCACAACACTTCTAGATAAGTTCCTTGGGGGTCTAGTTTCCAAAATGGGGTCGCTTATGTGGGGTTTCTACTGTTTAGGCACATCAGTGGCTCTGCAAACGCAACATGACACCCGCAGACCATTCCATCTAAGTCTGCATTCCAAAATGGCGCTACTTCCCTTACGAGCTCTGCCATACATCCAAACGGTAGTTCTGTAACACATATGGGGTATCAGCGTACTCAGGACAAATTGCACAACAACTTTTGGGGTCCAATTTCTCCTGTTACCCTAGGGAAACTAAAAACAATGTGGGGCGACAAGATCATCTTTGTGAAAAAATATGATTTTTTATTTTTACGGCTCTACATTATAAATTTCTGTGAAGCACTTTGGGGTTCAAAGTGCTCACCACACATCTAGATAAGTTCCTTAGGGGGTCTACTTTCCAAAATGGTGTCACTTGTGGGGGGTTTCTACTGTTTAGGCACATCAGGGCTCTCCAAACGCGACATGGCATCCGATCTCAATTGCAGCCAATTTTGCCTCTGCCATGCACCCAAACAGTGATTTACCCCCACATATAACAATAAAATAAAACAAATTGAATCTGAAGTCAATTTTTTGTGAAAAAAAGTTAAATGTTCATTTTTTTTTTTTTTTAAACATTCCAAAAATTCCTGTGAAGCACCTGAAGGGTTAATAAACTTCTTGAATGTGGTTTCGAGCACCTTGAGGGGTGCAGTTTTTAGAATGGTGTCACTTTTAGGTATTTTCGGTCATGTAGACCCCTGGAAAATGTTACTTAACAAGCATTTTGTGTGACATATCTGTGTAATTTAAGGGCATGAAAATTCAAAGTTGGAAAAATTCAGAATTTTTCAAAATTTTTGCCAAATGTCAGTTTTTTTCACAAATAAACGCAAGTCATATCAAAGAAATTTTACCACTGTCATGAAGTACAATATGTCACGAGAAAACATTGTCAGAATCACCGGGATCCATGCAAGTGTTCCAAAGTTATAACCTCATAAAGGGACAGTGGACAGATTTGTAAAAATTGGCCCGGTAATTAACCTGCAAACCACCCTTGGGGGTTAAGGGGTTAAATATGACAAAGTCTTATATATTCAATCCAGAAAATCAAGGTAGATGATAAAGTAAGACTAATCACCCAATATGACTCGCAGTGGCAGCTTATGCGGGATATTGTGTCTTAACATTGGCCAATTTGTAACTGATTTACGTATGGGTAATGTTAGTCGTCTCTTAGTGCAAAAGGAAGCCAGATGGATCTGGACTTTGCGCACATTACAACCTCTGGGTCACAATGAAACACATAATTAGTCATCTTTTCTCTGATCATCTTACTATCTAGTTGTCAATATATTTTTTTATTTTTGGTATTTTATTGTTTTATTAAATTAGTTATGTTTTAATATTTATCTTTTACATTTTAGAATTCCAAGTTTATTACGTGTTGCCATAATATCTATAAACCCTATTAATTGAATGGATGAATTTTTAAGTATTAGGCTGTGTGCCCACGTTCCGGAATTTTAGCGTTTTTCCGCCTCAAAAACGCTTACATTAAGCATCCCATTATTTGAATGCATTCCACAATTTTTGTGCCCATGCTGCGCTTTTTTCCGCAAAAAAAAACGCATCAAGGAAAAAAACGCGGCATGTTAATTAATTTTGCCGAAAATCTGCGGATTTGCCGCTATATAATATTGTATTGGGATGCTCGCGAGAAAAACAAGAAAAAAATGAGAAAAAAACGCGAGAAAAGCGGGAAAAAACGTGAGTGGATTTCCTGCAAAAGGAGTCCGGTGTTGATCAGGAAAATTCTACGAGCATTCTGCAACATGGGCACATAGCCTTAAGGATCTCACCTTTAATGAATTTTTGTGGCCTGCATTGTGTTCATTCACTTATTAATATATATCATATATTATAAAAAATGTTTATACATATTTTTTACTTTTTTTTAGGAATATATTTTTTGGTAATATTTTACTGTGTCTTATCATGTATCTTGCACTGTCACTTTATTTATTTGGGAGAAATGTCATGTATATCATATACAGTACAGACCAAAAGTTTGGACACACCTTCTCATTTAAAGATTTTTCTGTATTTTCATGACTATGAAAAATGTACATTCACACTGAAGGCATCAAAACTATGAATTAACACATGTGGAATTATATACTTAACAAAAAAGTGTGAAACAACTGAAATTATGTCTTATATTCTAGGTTCTTCAAAGTAGCCACCTTTTGCTTTGATGACTGCTTTGCACACTCTTGGCATTCTCTTGATGAGCTAATCACCGGGAATGGTTTTCACTTCACATGTGTGCCCTGTCAGGTTTAATAAGTGGGATTTCTTGCTTTTTAAATGGGGTTGGGACCATCAGTTGTGTTGAGCAGAGGTCTGGTGGATACACAGCTGATAGTCCTACTGAATATACTGTTAAAATTTTTATTATGGCAAGAAAAAAGCAGCTAAGTAAAGAAAAACGAGTGGCCATCATTACTTTAAGAAATGAAGGTCAGTCAGTCCGACAAAGTGGGAAAACTTTGAAAGTGTCCCCAAGTGCAGTGGCAAAAACCATCAAGTGCTACAAAGAAACTGGCTCACATGAGGAAGATCAAGAGTCACCTCTGCTTCTGAGGATAGGTTTATCCGAGTCACCAGCCTCAGAAATTGCAGGTTAACAGCAGCTCAGATTAGAGACCAGGTCAATGCCACACAGAGTTCTAGCAGCAGACACATCTCTACGACAACTGTTAAGAGGAGACTTTGTGCAGCAGGCCTTCATGGTAAAATAGCTGCTAGGAAACCACTGCTAAGGACAGGCAACAAGCAGAAGAGACTTGTTTGAGCTAAAGAACACAAGGAATGGACGTTAGACCAGTGGAAATCTGTGCTTTGGTCTGATGAGTCCAAATTTGAGATCTTTGGTTCCAACCACCGTGTCTTTGTGCAATACAGAAAAGGTGAACGGATGAAATCTACATGCCTGGTTCCCACCGTGAAGCATGGAGGAGGAGGTGTGATGGCGTGGGGGTGCTTTGCTGGTGACACTGTTGGGGATTTATTCAAGATTGAAGGCATGCTGAACCAGGATGGCTACCACAGCATCTTGCAGCGGCATGCTATTCCATCCGGTTTGCGTTTAGTTGGACCATCATTTATTTTTCAACAGGACAATGACCCCAAACACACCACCAGGCTGTGTAAGGGCTATTTGACCAAGAAGGAGAGTGATGGGGTGCTACGCCAGATGACCTGGCCTCCACAGTCACTAGACCTGAACCCAATCGAGATGGTTTGGGGTGAGCTGGATCGCAGAGTGAAGGTAAAAGGGTCAACAAGTGTTAAGCATCTCTGGGAACTCCTTCAAGACTGTTGGAAGATTATTCCCCGTGACTACCTCTTGAAGCTCATTAAGAGAATGCCAAGAGTGTGCAAAGCCAAATGCCAAGAGTGTAGCAAAAGGTGGCTACTTTGAAGAACCTAGAATATAAGACATAATTTCAGTTGTTTCACACTTTTTTGTTAAAGGGAACCCCCAAAATCGAGGGTGAACTAAGCCCACCGGCATCAGCGGCTTATCTTCAGCATTCTGTAATGCTGCAGATAAGCCCCCGATGTATCCTGAAAGATGAGTAAAAGAGGTTAGATTATACTCACCTGGGCAAGCGGTCCGATCCGGTGGAGGTCGTGGTCCGGTCCGGGGCCTCCCATCTTCATAGGATGACGTCCTCTTCTGGTCTTCATGCTGCAGCTCCGGCGCAGGCGTACTTTGCCCTGTTGAGGGCAGAGCAAAGTACTGCAGTGCGCAGACGCCGGGAAAGGTCAGAGAGGCCCGGACTATCTGATAAAGATTGGAGGTGCCGGACACCCATCGGACTGGACCGGGACCGCCCCTGGGTGAGTATAATCTAACCTCTTTTTCTTATCTTTTAGGATACATCGGGGGCTTATCTACAGCATTCCAGAATGCTGTAGATAAGCCCCTGGTGCTGGTGGGCTTAGCTCACCCTCGATTTTGGGGGTGACAGGTTCCCTTTAAGTATATAATTCCACATGTGTTAATTCATAGTTTTGATGCCTTCAGTTTGAATGTACAATTTTCATAGTCATGAAAATACAGAAAAATCGTAAAATAAGAAAGTGTGTATATATATATATGTATATAATAAATACAGAGTGGGCCATTTATATGGATAGTTAGTTTTCTGTTATATATGTTTTTTAATATTGTTTTTGTGTAAAATTGTATTGGTGTCTTTAATAAAATTATTTATATTATGAAGACAATATGGTTGATTATGTGGTTATTATGGTTTTAGTTGTTCAGGTAGTTTTTTTTGGTACAACATTTATATGGATAGACCTGGGTGGGCCATGTATATGGATACACAGAGGCACTTGAGGGCATGTGCCTAGGGCGGCAGGATGCAGGGGGGGCGGCACCTGAGCAAGGTTTTTTTTTATAGTCCGGAGCTTAACCAACAACCCACCTCCCTCAGTCTTCCGGCTGCTGGGGGGGTCTCGGATCCTGCGGTGTCACGTGTACTGCACAGGGAGCTAGAAGCGGAAGAACGCCACACTGCAGGCCCCCTCCTCGCTGAGGTGCCAAGTTCAGTTCCTGCCTGACAGTTCAGGGTCGGCCCGGGTCGGCCAGCCCACCCACCTCAGTGTTCTGGCTGCTGGGGATCACATCCTGGATCTCGTCCCTCGGCTGTACCCCGGCCGGACTGCTGGTGCCTTGGCCTTGGGATCGGAAGGGCTGAAGCCTTCTGCTCATCGGGACCTGTGAGGGTCTGGGGGGCGCTGGCGGTGGTGAGTGCCATCCTGGGTTATGGGAGAAAAGCAGCTGAAACTTTTCTGGAGTTATTGGGAGAATCGTCCACCTGGATGCGGGAAATTTACTGCGAAGTGCTGAAGCCCAGGACAGCCGTCAGCAGGGCAACGCATCCTTGGCACCAGCATGCCTCTCTCCAAGATGCCAGGCTGGGTGACTCTGCCCATCATGCTGCCAGCCTTCACAATTACCGGGACGTGGGTAGTGTAAGTGCACGGCAGGGGCTCGGGGCTGCTCTGTGATGGGGGCGGTTGTTGTGAATTCTGCTTTTGGGTTCCCTCCGGTGGTAGTAGGTGGTAATGCAGTTGTCCCTGGGTTGCAGTCCTGGTCAGGTGTGTCTGCTGATTGCAGTTCTGACTGGGGTATTTAGGTGTGCAGGATTCATTAGTCCTTGCCAGTTGTCAATTGTTGGGAGGTGTAGGACCTCTGCCTGGTTCCTCCTGCCTTTCTGCCAAATCAGCAAAGATAAGTGTCTGGGTTTTTTTTCCTGTGGCACACATGCTGTGTGCTTCACAATTCAGTGCTATTCTTTGTGTTTTCTTGTCCAGCTTAGATTGTGTCAGTATTTTCTCAGTCTTGTTGCATTCTCTGGAGTGGCAGATATACATTCCATGTCTTTAGTTAGATTGTGGAACTTTTTGTATTATCTGTTGTGGATATTTTTGGAAGGGTTTTAATACTGACCGCCTAGTAATCTGTCCTATCCTTTCCTATTTAGCTAGAGTGGCCTCTTTTGCTAAATACTATTTTCTACCTGCATGTGTCTATTCTTCTACTCACAGTCATTATTCGTGGGGGGCTGCCTATCCTTTGGGGGTCTGCTCTGAGGCAAGATAGCATTCTATTTCCATCTATAGGGGTATTTAGTCCTCCGACTGTGTCGAGGTGTCTAGGGTTTGTTAGGCACACCCCACGGCTACTTCTAGTTGCGGTGTTAGTTCAGGATTTGCGGTCAGTACAGGTTCCACCGACTCCAGAGAAAGTTTTCATGCGGCTCCAAGGTCACCAGATCATAACAGGCGGTATAGCCAGGGAGCACTGTTCAAAGGAATCTTTGTGTTGGAGAGAAAGATAATGACGTATGCAACATCTTGGGGGAGGAATGGGGGCTGGTACTGCTCTGTGCACCTCCAAGGGATGCCATGGTCCCAGCAAGGCCTGCAAGTCCTGGCACCTTCATCATGTCACTGTGCTGTCAGCAGATGGTCTGTAGCCGCCTGTCATGTAGGGGTCACTATGGGGGATAACACTAGGTGGTCTCTAGAAGGTCATAGACAGGTCCAATATGAGCCCTGCCATCCAGAATGGTGCTGACACTACCCTGTCATATGGTCTGCGCCTACATGTGGGATTGTCAGAATTTATAACTGATTGTTATTATGACATTTGTGATATTTAGCAGCTTGTCCACCATTTCTTTTAGGCAGAGCTGTACATAGTGGTGGCAGGATGTATGGAACTGTTAGTCTATGTTCACATGTTTTTTTAATGCAAATTTAAAGCTGCATTTAAGCTGCTTACAAAAAGCAGTTTTTGCTGTGTTTTTGTTGTCTCTCGTGCATGTTGATAAAGTTTAGTGCCCGCCACCTCCCATAAAAAGTCTGATTTAACTCTCAGGTTTTTGCACCAAAGACTGCTACCTGCGATTTTTGCTGCGTTTTTTACAACTGCAACATGTCACTTTCAGCATTTTTTTTCTGCCTTTTTTTTTAAATTAAGGAAGAAAAACCCGCTGAAAGTGACATGTTGCGGTTTTTAACCCCTTAATCCCATTTGACGTACTATCCCGTCAAGGTGACCTGGGACTTAATTCCCAGGGGTGGGATAGTAGGTCATAGCGATCTGCCACTCTCGCGGGGGGAGCGCGGCCGATCGCGGCCGGGTGTCATCTGACTATCGCAGCAGACATTGGGCACTATGTGCCAAGAGCGGTCACGGACCGCCCCCGGCACATTAACCCCCAGAACACTGCGATCAAACAAGATCACAGCGTTCCAGGGGTATAGGGAAGCATCGCGCAGGGAGGGGGCTCCCTACAGGCTTCCCTGAGACCCTCGGTACAAGGCGATGTGCTCTGTTATGAATCCCAATGGCAGGGGATCTCAGAGATTAAAGCAAGTCTGCAAACATAAATACCAGCTCATAGGGAAGTGGTAACTAGGCTGACCATATACCTGATCCTAGCACAAAACACTAACAGCAGCCAGGGAACGTGCCTACGTTGATCCTAGACGTCTCGCGCCAGCCGGAGAACTAACTAACCCTATCAGGGAAAATAAGACCTCTCTTGCCTCCAGAGAAAAGACCCCAAAGTAATACAAGCCCCCAACAAATAATAACGGTGAGGTAAGAAGAAAAGACAAACGTAAGAATGAACTAGATTTTAGCAAAGAGAGGCCCACTGACTAATAGCAGAATATAGTAAGATGACTTATATGGTCAGCAAAAAACCCTGCAAAATATCCACGCTGAATATCCAAGAACCCCCAAACTGACTAACGGTGTGGGGGGAGAATATCAGCCCCCTAGAGCTTCCAGCGATATCAGGAATCACATTTTGTACAAGCTGGACAAAAATATAAACAATGCAAATGATCAAAAATAAGAAAGCAGGACTTAGCTTATCTTGCAAAGAACCAGGACCTGAAGACAGGAGCAAACAGAAATGAACTGATTACAACGATGCCAGGCACTGGACTGAGAATCCAGGAAGTTTAAATAGCAACACCCCAGGCCTAACGAAGCAGGTGAGTACCAACCTGGTAAAAGACAATCCAAGTGCCAAATCACTAGTTACCACAAGAGGGAGCCAAGAAGTATAGTTCACAACAGTACCCCCCCTTTAAGGAGGGGTCACCGAACCCTCACCAAGACCACCAGGGCGACCAGGATGAGCAGCATGGAAGGCACGAACCAAATCGGCCGCATGAACATCAGAGGCGGCCACCCAGGAATTATCCTCCTGACCATAGCCCTTCCATTTGACCAAATACTGAAGCCTCCGTCTAGAGAGACGAGAATCCAAGATCTTCTCTACCACGTACTCCAACTCGCCCTCAACCAACACCGGAGCAGGAGGCTCAACAGCAGGAACCACAGGCACAACGTACCGCCGCAACAAAGACCTATGGAACACGTTGTGAATGGCAAACGACACCGGAAGATCCAAACGAAAAGAAACAGGGTTAAGAACTTCCAAAATTTTATAAGGACCAATAAAGCGAGGCTTAAACTTAGGAGAGGAAACCTTCAGAGGGACATACCGAGAAGACAACCAAACCAAATCCCCAACACGAAGTCGGGGGCCCACACCGCGGCGGCGGTTGGCAAAACGCTGAGCCTTCTCCTGTGACAACTTCAAGTTGTCCACCACAAGATTCCAAATCTGCTGCAACCTATCCACCACGGAATCCACCCCAGGACAGTCAGAAGACTCAACATGACCCGAGGAGAAACGAGGATGAAAACCAGAGTTGCAGAAGAATGGCGAAACCAAAGTAGCGGAACTAGCCCGATTATTAAGGGCAAACTCCGCCAATGGCAAGAAGGTCACCCAATCATCCTGATCCGCAGAAACAAAACATCTCAAATAAGCCTCCAGTGTCTGATTAGTTCGCTCCGTTTGACCATTAGTCTGAGGATGGAAGGCAGATGAAAACGACAAATCAATGCCCATTTTAGCACAAAAAGATCGCCAGAATCTGGACACAAACTGGGATCCTCTGTCGGACACGATATTCTCCGGAATGCCGTGTAAACGAACCACATTCTGAAAAAACAAAGGAACCAGATCGGAAGAGGAAGGCAACTTAGGCAAGGGTACCAAATTGACCATCTTGGAAAAACGATCACACACCACCCAGATGACAGACATTCCTTGAGACACCGGAAGATCAGAAATGAAATTCATGGAAATGTGTGTCCAAGGCCTCTTCGGGACGGGCAAGGGCAGAAGCAACCCGCTAGCATGAGAACAACAAGGCTTAGACTGAGCACAAGTCCCACAGGACTGCACAAATGACCGCACATCCCGTGACAAGGAAGGCCACCAAAAGGACCTAGCCACCAAATCTCGGGTACCAAAAATTCCCGGATGCCCTGCCAACACCGAGGAATGAACCTCGGAAATGACTTTGCTGGTCCATTTATCAGGAACAAACAGTCTGTCGGGTGGACAAGAGTCAGGTCTACCAGCCTGAAATCTCTGCAACACACGTCGCAAATCAGGAGATATGGCCGACACGATTACTCCCTCTTTAAGAATACCAGCTGGCTCCGAAACTCCAGGAGAGTCAGGCACAAAGCTCCTAGAAAGAGCATCAGCCTTAACATTCTTCGAACCAGGCAGGTACGAGACCACAAAGTCAAAACGAGAGAAAAACAATGACCAACGAGCCTGTCTAGGATTCAGGCGCTTAGCAGACTCGAGATACATCAGATTTTTGTGATCAGTCAAGACCACCACACGATGCTTAGCACCCTCGAGCCAATGTCGCCACTCCTCAAATGCCCACTTCATGGCCAACAACTCCCGATTACCAAAATCATAGTTCCGCTCAGCAGGCGAAAACTTCCTAGAGAAAAAAGCACATGGTCTCATCACAGAGCAACCAGAGCCTCTCTGCGACAAAACAGCCCCAGCACCGATCTCAGAAGCATCCACTTCAACCTGAAAGGGAAGTGAGACATCAGGCTGGCACAAAACAGGCGCCGAAGTAAACCGGCGCTTCAGCTCCTGGAAGGCCTCCACGGCTGCAGGGGCCCAACTAGTCACATCAGAACCTTTCTTGGTCATATCCGTCAAAGGTTTAACAACGCTAGAAAAGTTAGCGATAAAGCGACGGTAGAAATTAGCAAACCCCAAGAACTTCTGAAGACTCTTAAAAGACGTGGGCTGAGTCCAATCATGAATAGCTCGGACCTTGACTGGGTCCATCTCCACAGCAGAAGGGGAGAAAATAAAACCCAAAAAGGAAACCTTCTGCACTCCAAAGAGACACTTTGAGCCCTTCACAAACAAAGCATTATCACGCAAAACCTGAAACACCATCCTGACCTGCTTTACATGAGAATCCCAATCATCCGAGAAAACCAGAATATCATCCAGATAAACAATCATAAATTTATCCAGATACTTCCGGAAGATATCATGCATAAAGGACTGAAACACTGAAGGAGCATTAGAGAGCCCAAAGGGCATCACCAAGTATTCAAAATGACCTTCGGGCGTATTGAATGCAGTTTTCCATTCATCTCCCTGCCTAATGCACACAAGGTTGTACGCACCACGAAGATCTATCTTGGTGAACCACTTGGCACCCTTAATCCGAGCAAACAAGTCTGACAATAGTGGCAAAGGATACTGAAACTTAACAGTGATTTTATTCAGAAGCCGATAGTCTATACAAGGTCTCAAAGACCCGTCCTTCTTGGCCACAAAAAAGAATCCCGCACCAAGAGGGGAAGAGGATGGACGAATATGCCCCTTCTCCAAAGACTCCTTGACATAAGAACGCATCGCGGCATGCTCGGGTACAGACAAATTAAATAATCGTCCCTTAGGAAATTTACTGCCAGGAATCAAATCTATAGCACAGTCACAGTCCCTATGAGGAGGAAGAGCACTGGACCTGGACTCACTGAATACATCCTGATAGTCACACAAATACTCAGGAACTTCTGAAGGAGTAGAAGTAGCAATAGACACCGGCGGAGAATCGCAATGAATTCCCTGACAACCCCAACTTGACACAGACATAGCCTTCCAATCCAAAACAGGATTATGGGTCTGTAACCATGGCAGACCTAAAACGACCAAATCATTCATTTTATGCAGAACAAGAAAACGAATCACCTCCCGATGTTCAGGAGTCATGCACATGGTCACTTGTGTCCAATACTGCGGTTTACTTTCTGCCAGTGGCGTAGCATCAATTCCTCTGAGAGGAATCGGAACTTTTAAAGGCTCCAGGACAAAACCGCAGCGCTTGGCAAACGACAAGTCCATAAGACTCAGGGCAGCACCTGAATCCACAAATGCCATAACAGGGTAGCAAAGCTTCAAGCCACTCAGAGATAAAGGGGAGGAAGAAAAAAAAAAAAAAAACTCAGAACTTCTTTTCTTTTAATCCCACTTCAGCAATGCATTAACTATTTATGGCCTGGCATACTGTTATGAATCCCAATGGCAGGGGATCTCAGAGATTAAAGCAAGTCTGCAAACATAAATACCAGCTCATAGGGAAGTGGTAACTGTCATGATTCTCAATGGCGAGAGAACATAGCCCAGCATATATGAGAACTAGCTCTTGGAAGATGGAAACTATACTGACCATGAACTAAACCTGCCGCACAACTAGAAGTGGCCGGGTAGCATGCCTACGTTTTTTTATCCCTAGATGCCCAGCGCCAGCCGGAGAACTACCTAATCCTAGCAGAGGAAAAGACAGTCCTGGCTCACCTCTAGAGAAATTTTCCCAAAAGGCAGACAGAGGCCCCCACATATATTGGCGGTGATTTTAGATGAAATGACAAACGTAGTATGAAAATAGGTTTAGCAAAATCGAGGTCCGCTTACTAGATAGCATGAAGACAGAAAGGGCACTTTCATGGTCAGCAGAAAACCCTATCAAAACACCATCCAGAAATTACTTTAAGACTCTAGCATTAACTCATAACACCAGAGTGGCAATTTCCGCTCACAAGAGCTTTCCAGACACAGTAACGAAACAGCAGCTGTGAACAGGAACAAAATGCAAAAACACACAAGGACAAAAGTCCAACTTAGCTGGGAGTTGTCTAGTAGCAGGAACATGCACAGAAAGGCTACTGATTACATTGTTGACCGGCATGAAACTGACAGAGGAGCAAGGTTATATAGCGACTCCCACATCCTGATAGGAGCAGGTGAACAGAGGGGATGATGCACACAAGTTAAATTCCACAAGTGGCCACCGGGGGAGCCCAGAATCCAATTTCACAACAGTACCCCCCCCTCAAGGAGGGGGCACCGAACCCTCACCAGAACCACCAGGGCGATCAGGATGAGCCCTATGAAAGGCACGGACAAGATCGGAGGCATGAACATCAGAGGCAGTGACCCAAGAATTATCCTCCTGACCGTATCCCTTCCATTTGACCAGATACTGGAGTTTCCGTCTGGAAACACGAGAGTCCAAGATCTTTTCCACAACGTACTCCAACTCACCCTCAACCAACACCGGAGCAGGAGGCTCAACGGAAGGCACAGCTGGTACCTCATACCTGCGCAACAATGACCGATGAAAAACATTATGAATCGAAAAGGATGCAGGGAGGTCCAAACGGAAGGACACAGGGTTAAGAATCTCCAATATCTTGTACGGGCCGATGAACCGAGGCTTAAACTTAGGAGAAGAAACCCTCATAGGGACAAAACGAGAAGACAACCACACCAAGTCCCCAACACAAAGCCGAGGACCAACACGACGACGGCGGTTGGCAAAAAGCTGAGTCTTCTCCTGGGACAACTTCAAATTGTCCACCACCTGCCCCCAAATCTGATGCAACCTCTCCACCACAGCATCCACTCCAGGACAATCCGAAGATTCCACTTGACCGGAGGAAAATCGAGGATGAAACCCCGAATTACAGAAAAACGGGGACACCAAGGTGGCAGAGCTGGCCCGATTATTGAGGGCGAACTCCGCCAAAGGCAAAAAAGCAACCCAATCATCCTGATCCGCAGACACAAAACACCTCAAATATGTCTCCAAGGTCTGATTAGTCCGCTCGGTCTGGCCATTAGTCTGAGGATGGAAAGCAGACGAAAAAGAGAAATCTATGCCCATCCTAGCACAGAATGCCCGCCAAAATCTAGACACGAATTGGGTCCCTCTGTCAGAAACGATATTCTCCGGAATACCATGCAAACGAACAACATTTTGAAAAAACAGAGGAACCAACTCGGAAGAAGAAGGCAACTTAGGCAAGGGAACCAGATGGACCATCTTAGAGAAACGGTCACACACCACCCAGATGACAGACATCTTCTGAGAAACAGGCAGATCCGAAATAAAATCCATCGAGATGTGCGTCCAAGGCCTCTTCGGGATAGGCAAGGGTAACAACAATCCACTAGCCCGAGAACAACAAGGCTTGGCCCGAGCACAAACGTCACAAGACTGCACAAAGCCTCGCACATCTCGTGACAGGGAAGGCCACCAGAAGGACCTTGCCACCAAATCCCTGGTACCAAAGATTCCAGGATGACCTGCCAACGCAGAAGAATGAACCTCAGAGATGACTCTACTGGTCCAATCATCAGGAACAAACAGTCTACCAGGTGGGCAACGATCAGGTCTATCCGCCTGAAACTCCTGCAAGGCCCGCCGCAGGTCTGGAGAAACGGCAGACAATATCACTCCATCTTTAAGGATACCTGTGGGCTCAGAATTACCAGGGGAGTCAGGCTCAAAACTCCTAGAAAGGGCATCCGCCTTAACATTCTTAGAACCCGGTAGGTAAGACACCACAAAATTAAACCGAGAGAAAAACAACGACCAGCGCGCTTGTCTAGGATTCAGGCGCCTGGCAGACTCAAGGTAAATTAAATTTTTGTGGTCAGTCAATACCACCACCTGATGTCTGGCCCCCTCAAGCCAGTGACGCCACTCCTCAAAAGCCCACTCCATGGCCAAAAGCTCCCGATTCCCAATATCATAATTCCGCTCGGCGGGTGAAAATTTACGGGAAAAAAAATGCACAAGGTCTCCTCACGGAGCAGTCGGAACTTCTCTGCGACAACACCGCCCCAGCTCCGATTTCAGAAGCGTCGACCTCAACCTGAAAAGGAAGAGCAACATCAGGCTGACGCAACACTGGGGCGGAAGAAAAGCGGCGCTTGAGCTCCCGAAAGGCCTCCACAGCATCAGGGGACCAATCAGCAACATCAGCACCCTTCTTAGTCAAATCAGTCAATGGTTTTACAACATCAGAAAAACCAGCAATAAATCGACGATAAAAGTTAGCAAAGCCCAAAAATTTCTGAAGACTCTTAAGAGAAGAGGGTTGCGTCCAATCACCAATAGCCTGAACCTTGACAGGATCCATCTCGATGGAAGAGGGGGAAAAAATGTATCCCAAGAAGGAAATCTTCTGAACCCCAAAAACACACTTAGAACCCTTCACACACAAGGAATTAGACCGCAAAACCTGAAAAACCCTCCTGACCTGCTGGACATGAGAGTCCCAGTCATCCGAAAAAATCAGAATATCATCCAGATACACAATCATAAATTTATCCAAATAATCGCGGAAAATGTCATGCATAAAGGACTGGAAGACTGAAGGGGCATTTGAAAGACCAAAAGGCATCACCAAATACTCAAAATGGCCCTCGGGCGTATTAAATGCGGTTTTCCACTCATCCCCCTGCTTGATTCGCACCAAATTATACGCCCCACGGAGATCAATCTTAGAGAACCACTTGGCCCCCTTTATACGAGCAAACAAATCAGTAAGCAGTGGTAACGGATATTGATATTTAACCGTGATTTTATTCAAAAGTCGATAATCAATACACGGCCTCAAAGAGCCGTCTTTCTTAGACACAAAGAAAAAACCGGCTCCTAAGGGAGATGACGAAGGACGAATATGTCCCTTTTCCAAGGACTCCTTTATATATTCTCGCATAGCAGCGTGTTCAGGCACAGACAGATTAAATAAACGACCCTTAGGGTATTTACTACCCGGGATCAAGTCTATGGCACAATCGCACTCCCGGTGCGGAGGTAGTGAACCAACCTTGGGTTCTTCAAAAACGTCACGAAAGTCAGACAAGAATTCAGGAATCTCAGAGGGAATAGATGATGAAATGGAAACCAAAGGTACGTCCCCATGAGTTCCTTTACATCCCCAGCTTAACACAGACATAGCTCTCCAGTCGAGGACTGGGTTATGAGATTGCAGCCATGGCAATCCCAGCACCAAAACATCATGTAGATTATTCAGCACCAGAAAGCGAATAACCTCCTGGTGATCCGGATTAACACGCATAGTCACTTGTGTCCAGTATTGTGGTTTATTACTAGCCAATGGGGTGGAGTCAATCCCTTTCAGAGGTATCGGAGCCTCCAATGGCTCCAAATCATACCCACAGCGTTTGGCAAAGGACCAATCCATAAGACTCAAAGCAGCGCCAGAGTCGACATAGGCGTCCGCGGTAATAGATGACAAAGAACAAATCAGGGTCACAGATAGAATAAACTTAGACTGTAAAGTGCTAATTGAAACAGACTTGTCAGGCTTCTTAGTACGCTTAAAGCATGCTGATATAACATGAGTTGAATCACCACAATAGAAGCACAACCCATTTTTTCGTCTAAAATTCTGCCGCTCGCTTCTGGACAGAATTCTATCACATTGCATATTTTCTGGCGTTTTCTCAGTAGACACCGCCAAATGGTGCACAGGTTTGCGCTCCCGCAGACGCCTATCGATCTGAATAGCCATCGTCATGGACTCATTCAGACTCGCAGGCACAGGGAACCCCACCATAACATCCTTAATGGCATCAGAGAGACCTTCTCTGAAAATCGCCGCCAGGGCGCACTCATTCCACTGAGTAAGCACAGACCATTTGCGGAATTTTTGGCAGTATATTTCAGCTTCATCTTGCCCCTGAGACAAGGACATCAAGGCCTTTTCCGCCTGAAGCTCTAAATGAGGTTCCTCATAAAGCAACCCCAAGGCCAGAAAAAACGCATCCACATTGAGCAACGCAGGATCCCCTGGTGCCAATGCAAAAGCCCAGTCTTGAGGGTCGCCCCGGAGCAAGGAAATTACAATCCTGACCTGCTGTGCAGGGTCTCCGGCAGAGCGAGACTTCAGGGACAAAAACAATTTGCAATTATTTTTAAAATTTTGAAAGTGAGATCTATTCCCCGAGAAGAATTCAGGCAAAGGAATTCTAGGCTCAGACATAGGTGCATGAACAACAAAATCTTGCAAATTTTGTACCTTTGTGGCGAGATTATTCAAACCTGTAGCTACACTCTGAAGATCCATTTGAAACAGGTGAACACAGAGCCATTCAAGGATTAGAAGGAGAGGAAGAGAGGAAGGCTGCAGTATAGGCAGACTAGCAAGTGATTCAATTAAGAGCACACTCAGAACTAGAGGAAAAAAAAAAATAAAAAAAAAATTGTAGCAGACTTCTTTTTCCTCTCCTTTCTCAGCCAGTAATTTAACCCTTTTTTGGGCCGGTCAAACTGTCATGATTCTCAATGGCGAGAGAACATAGCCCAGCATATATGAGAACTAGCTCTTGGAAGAAGGAAACTATACTGACCATGAACTAAACCTGCCGCACAACTAGAAGTGGCCGGGTAGCATGCCTACGTTTTTTTATCCCTAGATGCCCAGCGCCAGCCGGAGAACTACCTAATCCTAGCAGAGGAAAAGACAGTCCTGGCTCACCTCTAGAGAAATTTTCCCAAAAGGCAGACAGAGGCCCCCACATATATTGGCGGTGATTTTAGATGAAATGACAAACGTAGTATGAAAATAGGTTTAGCAAAATCGAGGTCCGCTTACTAGATAGCATGAAGACAGAAAGGGCACTTTCATGGTCAGCAGAAAACCCTATCAAAACACCATCCAGAAATTACTTTAAGACTCTAGCATTAACTCATAACACCAGAGTGGCAATTTCCGCTCACAAGAGCTTTCCAGACACAGTAACGAAACAGCAGCTGTGAACAGGAACAAAATGCAAAAACACACAAGGACAAAAGTCCAACTTAGCTGGGAGTTGTCTAGTAGCAGGAACATGCACAGAAAGGCTACTGATTACATTGTTGACCGGCATGAAACTGACAGAGGAGCAAGGTTATATAGCGACTCCCACATCCTGATAGGAGCAGGTGAACAGAGGGGATGATGCACACAAGTAAAATTCCACAAGTGGCCACCGGGGGAGCCCAGAATCCAATTTCACAACAGGTAACTAGGCTGACCATATACCTGATCCTAGCACAAAACACTAACAGCAGCCGGGGAACGTGCCTACGTTGATCCTAGATGTCTCGCGCCAGCCGGAGAACTAACTAACCCTATCAGGGAAAATAAGACCTCTCTTGCCTCCAGAGAAAAGACCCCAAAGTAATACAAGCCCCCAACAAATAATAACGGTGAGGTAAGAAGAAAAGACAAACGTAAGAATTAACTAGATTTTAGCAAAGAGAGGCCCACTGACTAATAGCAGAATATAGTAAGATGACTTATATGGTCAGCAAAAAACCCTGCAAAATATCCACGCTGAATATCCAAGAACCCCCAAACCGACTAACGGTGTGGGGGGAGAATATCAGCCCCCTAGAGCTTCCAGCGATATCAGGAATCACATTTTGTACAAGCTGGACAAAAATATAAACAATGCAAATGATCAAAAATAAGAAAGCAGGACTTAGCTTATCTTGCAAAGAACCAGGACCTGAAGACAGGAGCAAACAGAAATGAACTGATTACAACGATGCCAGGCACTGGACTGAGAATCCAGGAAGTTTAAATAGCAACACCCCAGGCCTAATGAAGCAGGTGAGTACCAACCTGGTAAAAGACAATCCAAGTGCCAAATCACTAGTGACCACAAGAGGGAGCCAAGAAGTATAGTTCACAACAGTGCTCACCTTGTTCCAAGCGTCTCCTCCCTGCAGGCCCCAGATCCAAAATGGCCGCATGGCTACTTCCGGATCCTGCAGGGAGGTGGTTTACCAGCGCCTGCTCAGAGAAAGCGCTGGTAAGCCTGCAGCCTGCATGTCAGATCGCTGATCTGACACAGTGCACAGCAAAGTGTCAGATCAGCGATCTGTCACTTTACTGTAATACCCCTCAATATATATATATTGTTCCAATAAATACATTCCTTAATCTAAATAAATAAAAAATAACAATAAAAGTACACATATTTAGTATCGCTGCGTCCGTGACGACCCGATTTATAAAACTTTCCCACTAGTTAACCCCTTCAGTGAACACGTTAAAAAAAGAGGCAAAAACAACGCTTTATTATCATACTGCCGAACAAAAGGTGGAATAACGCGATAAAAAAGATGGATATAAATAACCATGGTACCGCTGAAAACGTCATCTTGTCCCACAAAAAACGAGCCGCCATACAGCATCAACAGCGAAAAAATAAAAAAGTTATAGTCCTCAGAATAAAGCGATGCAAAAATAATTATTTTTTCTATAAAATAGTTTTTATCGTATAAAAGCGCCAAAACATTTAAAAAATGATATAAATGAGGTATCGCTGTAGTCGTACTGACCCGAAGAATAAAACACCTTTATCCATTTTACCAAACGCAGAATGGTATAAACGCCCCCCCCCCCCCCAAAAAAAAGAAATTCATAAATAGCTGTTTTTTGGTCATACTGACTCACAAAAATCGGAATAAAAAGCGATCAAAAAATGTCACTTGCCCGAAAATGTTACCAATAAAAACGTCAACTTGTCCTGCAAAAAACAAGACCTCACGTGACTCTGTGGACCAAAATATTGGAAAAATTATAGCTCTCAAAATGTGGTAACGCAAAAAAAATTTTTTGCAATAAAAAGCGTCTTTTAGTGTGTGACGGTGGCCAATCATAAAAATCCGCTAAAAAACCCGCTGTAAAAATAAATAAATAAAACCCCCCCTTCATCACCCCCTTAGGGAAAAATAAAAACATTAAAAAAATGTATTTCCATTTTCCCATTAGGGTTAGGATTAGGGCTAGGGTTAGGACTAGGGTTAGGGCTAGGGTTAGGGTTTGGATTACATTTATGGTTGGGATTAGGGTTAGGGGTGTGTCAGGGTTAGGGATGTGGTTAGGGTTATGGTTGGGATTAGTGTTAGGGGCGTGTTGGGGTTAAGGGTGTGGTTTGGATTAGTTTTAGGGGTGTGTTTAGGTTAGGGTTTCAGTTAGAATTGGGGGTTTCCACTGTTTAGGCACATCAGGGCTCTCCAAACGCGACATGGCGTCCGATCTCAATTCCAGCCAATTCTACGTTGAAAAAGTAAAACAGTGCTCCTTCCCTTCCGAGCTCTCCCGTGCGCCCAAACAGGGGTTTACCCCAACATATAGGGTATCAGGATACTTAGGACAAATTGGACAACAACTTCTGGGGTCCAATTTCTCTTGTTACCCTTGGGAAAATAAAAATTTGGGGGGCTAAAAACCATTTTTGTAGGAAAAAAATTATTTATTATCTTCACGTCTCAGCGTTATAAACTGTAGTGAAATACTTGGAGGTTCAAAGTTCTCACAGCACAACTAGATAAGTTCCTTGGGGGGTCTAGGTTCCAATATGGGGTCACTTGTGGGGGGTTTCTACTGTTTAGGTACATCAGAGGCTCTGCAAATGCAACGTGATGCCTGCAGACCAATCCATCTAAGTCTGCATTCCAAATGGCACTCCTTCCCTTCTGAGCTCTGCCATGCGCCCAAACGGTGGTTCCCCACCACTTATGGGGTATCAGCGTAGCGTACTCAGGACACATTGGACAACAACTTTTGGGGACTAATTTCTCCTTTTACCCTTGGGAAAATACAAAACTGGGTGTTAAAGATAATTTTTGTGAAAAAAAAAAAGATTTTTTATTTTCACGGCTCTGCGTTATTAACTGTAGTGAAGCACTTGGGGGTTCAAAGTTCTCACAACACATCTAGATACGTTCCTTAGGGGGTCTACTTTCCAAAATGGTGTCACTTGTGGGGGGTTTCAATGTTTAGACACATCAGGGGCTCTCCAAATGCAACATGGCGTCCCATCTTAATTCCAGCCAATTTTGCATTGAAAAGTCAAACGGCGCTCCTTCCCTTCCGAGCTCTGCCATGCACCCAAACAATGGTTTACCCCCACATATGGGGTATCAGTGTACTCATGACAAATTGCACAACAACGTTTGGTGTCCAATTTCTCCTGTTACCCTTGGGAAAATACAGAACTGGGGGCTAAAAAATAATTTTTGTGAAAATAAAAAAGAATTTTTATTTTCACGGCTCTGCGTCATAAACTGTAGTGAAAGACTTGGGGGTTCAAAGCGCTCACAACACATCTAGATAAGTTCCTTAGGGGGTCTACTTTCCAAAATGGTGTCACGTGTGGGCGGTTTCAATGTTTAGGCACATCAGGGGCTCTCCAAATGCATCATGGCGTCCCATCTTAATTCCAGCCAATTTTGCATTGAAAAGTCAAACGGCGCTCCTTCCCTTCCGAGCTCTGCCATGCAACCAATCAGTGGTTTACCCCACATATGGGGTATCAGAGTACTCAGGAGAAATCGCACAACAACGTTTGGGGTACAATTTCTTCTTATAACCTTGGGAAAATAAAAAATTGGGGGCAAAAAGTTCATTTTTGAGAAAAAATATTATTTTTTATTTTTACGGCTCTACATTATAAACTTCTGTGAAGCACTTGGTGAGTCAAAGTGCTCACCACACATCTAGATAAGTTCCTTAGGGGGTCTACTTTCCAAAATGGTGTCACTTGTGGGGGGTTTCAATGTTTAGGCACATTAGTGGCTCTCCAAACGCAACATGGCGTCCCATCTCAATTCCAGCCAATTTTGCATTGAAAAGTCAAATATCGCTCCTTCCCTTCCGAGCTCTGCCATGCGCCCAAACAGTGGTTTACCCCCACATATGGGGTATCGGGGTACTCAGGACAAATTGTGCAACAGCTTCTGCGGTCCATTTTCTCCTATTACCCTTGGTAAAATAAAACAAATTGGAGCTGAAGTAAATTTTTTGTGAAAAATAATTAAATGTTCATTTTTTTTTTAAACATTCCAAAAATTCCTGTGAAGCACCAGAAGAATTAATAAACTTCTTGAATGTGGTTTTCAGCACCCTTAGGAGTGCAGTTTTTAGAATAGTGTCACACTTGGTTATTTTCTATCATATAGACCCCTCAAAATGACTTCAAATGTGATGTGGTCCTTAAAAAAAATGGTGTTGTAAAAATGAGAAATTGCTGGTCAAATTTTAACCCTTATAATTCCCTAACAAAAAAAATGTTGTTTCCAAAATTGTGCTGATGTAAAGTAGACATGTGGGAAACTTATTAAGTATTTTGTGTGACATATCTCTGTGAGTTAAGGGCATAAAAATTCAAAGCTGGAAAATTGCGAAATTTTCACAATTTTCGCCAAATTTCCGTTTTTTTCACAAATAAGTGCAGGTAATATCAAAGAAATTTTTACAGCTATCATGAAGTACAATATGTCGTGAGAAAACAATTTCAGAATCACCGGGATCTGTTGAAGCGTTCCAGAGTTATTACCTCATAAAGGGACAGTGGTCAGAATTGTAAAAATTGGCCGGTCATTAAAGGGAACCTGTCACCTGAATTTGGCGGGACAGGTTTGCGGTCATATGGGCGGGGTTTTCGGGTGTTTGATTCACCCTTTCCTTACCCACTGGCTGCATGCTGGCCACAATATTGGATTGAAGTTCATGCTGTGTCCTCCGTAGTACACCCCTGCGCAAGGCAACCTTGCCACTCATTACAGTGATGAATATGCGGCTCCACCCCTATGGGAGGTGGAGCTGCATATTCATCACTGTAATGAGCGGCACCACGTGACCGCTCATACAGGACCAGCTGCGGCGCTGAGAGGAAGCATCGAGGGAGCTGGGTGAGTATTTTATTTCCAGCGGGCGGGCGCACAGGGGGTGGGAGGGGGTTGGTTACCGGGAACTTTATTTCAACCGCAAAAAAAATAAAAAAACAATGATTTTTCATTCCTTTTCTCCAGCGAACACTGCTGGAAAGAAGAAATGAATGGCGGCTTCAGCACCCAAAACAGGGGACAGAGCTTACTGTAGCGCTGTCTCCTGCACGGTCTGTGTGGTACCCAGCCGGCACACGGGCACACTGATGTGCCACGTGAGCTCACGGCAGGGCCGGACTGGGACTAAAATTCAGCCCTGGCATTTGAAGTCACACAGGCCCACTTGTCACATGGTGACTTTATAATATCTTTGTACACTTGTAGGCTACAAGAAGTGAGGGGAGTGTAACACGACTATATAACATATAATTACAGCTGTATCCAGCATTACAGCTCAGCCCCCATAGAATGTAATACAGCACAGCCCCCATAGAATGTAATACAGCCAGCCCCCATAGACTATAATACAGCACAGCCCCATAGAATGTAATGCTGCACAGCCCCCATAGAATGTAATGCAGCACAGCCCCCATAGAATGTAATGCAGCACAGCCCCCATAGAATGTAATGCAGCACAGCCCCATAGAATGTAATACAGCCAGCCCCCATAGAATGTAATACAGCCAGCCCCCATAGAATGTAATGCAGCACAGCCCCCATAGAATGTAATGCAGCACAGCCCCCATAGAATGTAATGCAGCCAGCCCCCATAGAATGTAATACAGCCAGCCCCCATAGACTATAATACAGCACAGCCCCATAGAATGTAATGCTGCACAGCCCCCATAGAATGTAATACAGCACAGCCCCCATAGAATGTAATACAGCCAGCCCCCATAGACTATAATACAGCACAGCCCCATAGAATGTAATGCTGCACAGCCCCCATAGAATGTAATGCAGCACAGCCCCCATAGAATGTAAATGCACCACAGCCCCATAGAATGTAATACAGCCAGCCCCCATAGAATGTAATACAGCCAGCCCCCATAGAATGTAATACAGCCAGCCCCCATAGAATGTAATGCAGCACAGCCCCCATAGAATGTAATGCAGCACAGCCCCCATAGAATGTAATGCAGCCAGCCACCATAGGATGTAATGCAGCCAGCCACCATAGGATGTAATGCAGCCAGCCACCATACAATATAATGCAGCACAGCCCCATAGAATGTAATGCAGCACAGCCCCCATACAATATAATGCAGCACAGCCCCATAGAATGTAATGCAACACAGCCCCATAGAATGTAATGCAGCACAGCCCCCATACAATATAATGCAGCACAGGCCCATAGAATGGAATGCAGCACAGCCCCATATAATATAATGCAGCACAGGCCCATAGAATATAATGCAGCACAGGCCCATAGAATATAATGCAGCACAGGCCCATAGAATATAATGCAGCACAGGCCCATAGAATATAATGCAGCACAGGCCCATAGAATATAATGCAGCACAGGCCCATAGAATGGAATGCAGCACAGGCCCATAGAATGGAATACAGCACAGGCCCATAGAATACAATGCAGCACAGGCCCATAGAATATAATGCAGCACAGGCCCATAGAATATAATGCAGCACAGGCCCATAGAATGGAATGCAGCACAGCCCCATAGAATATAATGCAGCACAGGCCCATAGAATATAATGCAGCACAGGCCCATAGAATGGAATGCAGCACAGCCCCATAGAATATAATGCAGCACAGGCCCATAGAATATAATGCAGCACAGGCCCATAGAATGGAATGCAGCACAGGCCCATAGAATGGAATGCAGCACAGGCCCATAGAATACAATGCAGCACAGGCCCATAGAATACAATGCAGCACAGGCCCATAGAATGGAATGCAGCACAGGCCCATAGAATGGAATGCAGCACAGGCCCATAGAATACAATGCAGCACAGGCCCATAGAATATAATGCAGCACAGGCCCATAGAATAAAATGCAGCACAGCCCCATAGAATATAATGCAGCACAGCCCCATAAAATATAATGCAGCACAGGCCCATAGAATATAATGCAGCACAGGCCCATAGAATATAATGCAGCACAGGCCCATAGAATGGAATGCAGCACAGCCCCATAGAATATAATGCAGCAGAGGCCCATAGAATGGAATGCAGCCAGCCCCATAGAATATAATGTAGCAGAGGCCCATAGAATGGAATGCAGCGAGCCCCATAGAATATAATGCAGCAGAGGCCCATAGAATGGAATGCAGCACAGCCCCATAGAATATAATGCAGCACAGGCCCATAGAATATAATGCAGCACAGGCCCATAGAATGGAATGCAGCACAGGCCCATAGAATGGAATGCAGCACAGGCCCATAGAATACAATGCAGCACAGCCCCATAGAATATAATGCAGCACAGCCCCATAGAATATAATGCAGCACAGGCCCATAGAATATAATGCAGCACAGGCCCATAGAATATAATGCAGCACAGCCCCATAGAATATAATGCAGCAGAGGCCCATAGAATGGAATGCAGCCAGCCCCATAGAATATAATGCAGCAGAGGCCCATAGAATGGAATGCAGCCAGCCCCATAGAATATAATGCAGCAGAGGCCCATAGAATGGAATGCAGCCAGCCCCATAGAATATAATGCAGCAGAGGCCCATAGAATGGAATGCAGCACAGCCCCATAGAATATAATGCAGCACAGGCCCATAGAATATAATGCAGCACAGGCCCATAGAATGGAATGCAGCACAGGCCCATAGAATGGAATGCAGCACAGGCCCATAGAATACAATGCAGCACAGGCCCATAGAATATAATGCAGCACAGGCCCATAGAATGGAATGCAGCACAGCCCCATAGAATATAATGCAGCACAGCCCCATAGAATATAATGCAGCACAGGCCCATCGAATATAATGCAGCACAGGCCCATAGAATATAATGCAGCACAGCCCCATAGAATATAATGCAGCAGAGGCCCATAGAATGGAATGCAGCCAGCCCCATAGAATATAATGCAGCAGAGGCCCATAGAATGGAATGCAGCCAGCCCCATAGAATATAATGCAGCAGAGGCCCATAGAATGGAATGCAGCCAGCCCCATAGAATATAATGCAGCAGAGGCCCATAGAATGGAATGCAGCACAGCCCCATAGAATATAATGCAGCACAGGCCCATAGAATATAATGCAGCACAGGCCCATAGAATGGAATGCAGCACAGGCCCATAGAATGGAATGCAGCACAGGCCCATAGAATACAATGCAGCACAGGCCCATAGAATATAATGCAGCACAGGCCCATAGAATGGAATGCAGCACAGCCCCATAGAATATAATGCAGCACAGCCCCATAGAATATAATGCAGCACAGCCCCATCGAATATAATGCAGCACAGGCCCATAGAATATAATGCAGCACAGCCCCATAGAATATAATGCAGCAGAGGCCCATAGAATGGAATGCAGCCAGCCCCATAGAATATAATGCAGCAGAGGCCCATAGAATGGAATGCAGCCAGCCCCATAGAATATAATGCAGCAGAGGCCCATAGAATGGAATGCAGCCAGCCCCATAGAATATAATGCAGCAGAGGCCCATATAATGGAATGCAGCACAGCCCCCCCCCAATAGCTCCACAATCCAGTCATCACTCATTGATAAAAAAAAACAAAAACACTCTACTCACCTTTCCTCCTGCCCCGCGCTGCTCTGGCTCTGGTCTCAGCAGTCGCAGTCTGCCCGCCCGGTCACACAGCAGGTGCGCGATGATATGACGTCATCGCGCACCCGCAGTGTCAGCGGCAGGCAGAGCGGGGAATGATGGGAGGGGAAGCGTCAGCAGACGCTCTCTCCTCCATCATTGCATTCAACTGTATCGGCGTCATACGCCGGGTATAGTTGAATGCGGGGCCGGGAGTGCGCCGACAGCGGGGAGAGTGTGCCGACAGCGGCACAATTGAGCGGCCCACTACTGCCACCGGCCCTTCTGGCATTTGCGAGAACTGCCCGATGGCCAGTCCGGCCCTGGCTCACGGACACACGGACATGGATAACTCCGGTACCGGAATTATCTGGACGTGTGAGACTGGCCTTAAGCTAAAAGTCTGCAGTCTCTCCATGTGAGTCTGTGACTGCAGACTTGTCTATCCTTACATCTCACTGTGAGGAATCTCCTGTGCCAGCGCCGGGCGGGTGACTGCAAAGATGTGATTTTCAATCATCTTTGTGACAAACGTAAGCGTGACCATTGTACTGTGAAGAGATTTGTGGCTAATACACAGCACAGATGGGCTCATAATGAAGGTTTCTGCCATACAAATTCACACACTCCGCTATAGTGCCTAGGTAATATCACTATGATAGGACTCCCGGGGTCACAGATTGAGTACAGCTAGGAGAGTCTCTCTTATTATTAAAACATAACTTTTAATGCAGCGTATTTTCATAGAGGGTCCATGTTTTCATGAGAAGGGGAGGGATAGGACAGAAGTAATTTTGTCTTACTCCCTGTCGTGCCCCTGTATAGCTCCTGGGCATACTAATGGCCCACACATAGGCTGAGGCACAGAGCCACATTGGCTCTAGGGACCTTCTGACACTGCAGGGCCCTGTAATGAAGGCGGAAAGACAATACAATAATAATTCTACCACAAAATTCATTTGAGTAGTTGATGAATCCCCAGAAACGGGGAGGAAATGCGGAGGGAAGTTGCAATCTATTTGTGGATGGTGGGTTATCCATAGTAGGGCACACTTGGGGCTGGTCCTTGTAGGGACAGGAGCTATACAGGGGCACGACAGGGAGTCAGAGAAAATCATTTCTGTGCTATCCCTCCCCTTCTCATGAAAAAAGTGGACCCTTTATGAAAATGTCTACTACAATGGTGAGACCAAACGATTTTTTAACTTGAGCACGGATATGCACGAGCACTTTATACACGTGGTTTTCTTTGTGTCTTTTTTGTCCATGATTTTAGTGTTGTATTAAAAATTATGTTTTAATAATAAGGGAGACTCTCCTAGCTATACTCAGTTATGCTATACAAATTCATCAGATTAAGAGAGCTGCTGTTAAAATACCATTAGAAAGAGCAAACGTTTTAAAGCTGTTGGTGTCTCTGGAGTCTGTGAACCCCAAGGTGCAGAATTCTCCAGCTGCCCCTAATATACCCCTGTGGGTGTATGGGCTGTACGGTCTGGGTCCGGACGCATGCGCAGTGTGCATGTTGAAGCTGGTCCATGCACCTGATAAGCCCCCACAATGCACCGGACCGGACCTGACGTCCGGCTGCGCGTCATACTATGAGGAGGCGGGAATTTCAACATAGGGGGCGAGAAGAGAACGAATGATGACGCCCAGCGGGCCTGATAAGAGCAGCGAGGGGGAGAGAATGGAGACCCAAAGACTGCCCATCCCAGTCTACGCCGTAGCCTTCATTATCAGAGGAATATGTCAGTTAATTGGTTTTCTAAAGCTTTATAGTGTAGTTTTAGGTCAGAGAGGGATGGTTAGGGATGAGCTAGCAAGGTGCAGGGACAGGTAGTATGGCTACTTGGGGACATGTGCGGCACTTGCTGTTTTGCACTTGTGGTGAGACAAAAAAATACTGCTAGCAGCATTTTTTTCTGTTGCCGCAAGTACCGCATTTGCCGGATCGCAGCAAAACCACAAGTGCCGCACATGTCCGCAAGTCCCATAGGGAATGAATGAGGCCCTATGTTGCCTATGTAAGTGATCCGTTACACGGCAGATGCGGAAAAACTGCCGGATCTACCGCGAATGGCAAAAACCGCTGATGTGAAAGTAGCCTAAGTCACTTCCCGCATTGTCTGCATTAATCATACTCACCAATGGGGGAGGCAGCACTAAAAGTGCCTAGGGCAGCATAAACTCTAAATACGGCCCTGTGGATACACCTAAATAAAATGGGAATGGCTGGTTATATCAGCTTCCTGTTTGTGGCACATTAGTATATGGGAGGGGAAAACTTTTCAAGATGGGTGGTGACCATGGCGGCCATTTTGAAGTCAGCCATTTTTTATCCAACTTTATAAATGGCCCACACAGTTGTATCCATATTAATGGCCCACCCTATATACACTTTTTTTTATTGCACTTTCATATTTACCTACACATGGTTTATATGATCATCATATTTATATTTATACAGTGGGTACGGAAAGTATTCAGACCCCTTTAAATTTTTCACTCTTTATTTCATTACAGCCATTTGGTAAGTTCAAAAAAGTTCATTTTTTTTCTCATTAATGTACACTCTGCGCCCCATCTTGACTGAAAAAAAAAAACAGAAATGTAGAAATTTTGGCAAATGTATTAAAAAAGAAAAACTGAAATATCACAGGGTCATAAGTATTCAGACCCTTTGCTCAGTATTAAGTAGAAGCACCTTGTGAGCTAATACAGCCGTGAGTCTTCTTGGGAATGATGCAACAAGTTTTTTAAGCCTGGATTTGGGGATCCTCTGCCATTCTTCCTTGCAGATCCTCTCCAGTTCCATCACGTTGGATGGTGAACGTTGGTAGACAGCCATTTTCAGGGCTCTATAGAGATGCTCCATTGGGTTTAGGCCAGGGCTCTGGCTGGGTCAGTCAACAATGTTCAGAGTTGTTCTAAAGCCACTCCTTTGTTATTTTAGTTGTGTGCTTAAGGTCACTGTCTGGTTGGAAGGTGAACCTTCGGCCAAGTCTGAGGTCCAGAGCACTCTGGAAGAGGTTTTCATCCAGGATATCTCTGTACTTGGCTGCATTCATGTTTCCTTCATTTGCAGTCAGGCGTCCTGTCCTTGCAGCTGAAAAACAACCCATAGCATGAAGCTGCCACCACCATGTTTCACTGTTGGGCTTATATTGGACAGGTAATGAGTAGTATCTGTTTTTCTCCACACATAGCACTTAGAATTATCACCAGAAAGTTCTATCTTCGCCTCATCAGACCAGAGAATCTTATTTGTCATAGTCTAGGAGTCCTTCGTGTGTTTTTTAGCAAACTGTACACAGGCTTTCATATGTCTTGCACTGAGGAGAGGCTTCCGTCGAGCCACCCTGCCTTAAATGCCTGACTGGTGGAGTACTGCTGTGATAGTTGACTTTATGGAACTTTCTACGATCTTCCTACTGCATCTGTGGAGTTCAGCCACAGAGACCTTGGGGTTCTTCTTTACCTCTTTCACCAAGGCTCAGTTTGGCTGGAAGGCCAGGTCTAGGAAGACTTCTGGTGGTCCCAAACTTCTTCCATTTAAGAATTGTGGAGGCCACTGAGGTCTTAGGAACCTTGAGTACTGCAGAAATTCTTTTGTAACCTTGGCCAGATCTGTGCCTTGCCACAATTCTTTCTCTGAGCTCCTTGGCCAGTTCCTTTGACCTCGTGATCCTCATTTGGTCTGACATGCACTGTGAGCTGTGAAGTCACAGGTGTGCGCCTTTCCAAATCAAGTCCTATCATTTTAATTTAACACAGCTGGACTCAAATGAAGGAGTAGAACCATCTCAAGGAGGATCACAAGGAAATGGTCAGCATGTGACTTAAATATAAGTGTCTTGGCATAGAGTCTGAATACTTATAACCATTTGATATTTCAGTTTTTTGTTTTTAATAAATTTTCAAAAATTTCTACATTTCTGTTTTTTTTTCTAGTCAAGATGGGGTGCAGAGCATACATTAATGAGAAAAAAATGAACTTTTTTGAATGCATCAAATGGCTGCAATGAAACAAAGAGTGAAACATTTAAAGGGGTCTGAATCCTTTCCATACCCACTGTATATCTGTTTCTGCTATTCACTTTATTGATTTGAGAGTAATCATGTCATGTGTATCTTACATATTTTTTTCTTTAATATGATTGTTTTTTTTTCCCATTTATACAATTCTCTCACAATCTCATTTTTCCTTTATATTTGTTCTTTGGGTGCTGGTGGTGCGCATGCGTTCTTGCTCCTTGTCCGCTCGCACCACCCGTGGTGTCTTCATGATGTCTCTGTGCGTCATGTCCGGGTCCCGCTCACGTGATCCATGTGGGTGGAGCTTCCGCAGTCATGTCCTCGCGTTGCCAATCGTGACGCCTCCGGGTGATGTAACTGCACTTTTGGATCATTTGCTCATGCGCCGCCCCCACATCAGCGCTCACGTCATCTCTGCATCTTCCTAATGATTGGTGTAAGGCCCTATATAAACGTAATCTCCTGCTCTTGATTAACCACGCCCTCCGGAAGAAGGCTAGCTCCAAATCGCGCGTAGGGACCTGACAGCATGTTTTCTAGGTAAAAATGCCCCATTGATGTCTCTCTTCTATTTCTCAACATGCACTTTATCTGTATTAGCACCTTATATCCATAGTTCTACAGTTGTCCACTGATGCATGTCACAATATCTCAAAAAGCCATATGCCAATTCATTAGACCCATATGAATTACTCTGGACACTTCAGAAGACTATAAATCCTACACAAGAGCAAAGGAGTACAAGTCCAAACCGAAATAAGTAAAATAAATATTTTATTAACAAATAAATAGTAATAGCCCATAAAGGCAGACAAGAACAGGAAACAGACACAAACTACTGCAAACTAAAAGCACCACTACTATAGTAACAGAAAGGGTTAATCAGCAGACCATAAAAGCACAATCCATATACCCTGTTATCATAGTATAGATCCAGTAAATTATATAATACAGGGAAAAATATGTATGTTTAATCACCAATATAAATAGTAGGCATGGGGTGTTCCATCATCCTCTCTCTACCCTGCCATACATAGTGTAAAATATAAGGGAAAATCCCTTTAAGGACCGCTAGACTTACCCATAAAAATGTCAGTGCGTGCGGAGTAGCAGCCCCTGAATGGCACTATGAGAATCTGGTGATGCCTTTTGGATTGACTAACCCACCTGACGTCTTTCTGCATTTTATTAATGACGTCTTTAGTCACCTGGTAGGCAGGTTCGTTATTATCTATCCGAATGATAATCTCATCTATTCACCTGACCTGGAGACACACCAGGGACATGTTAGGTAGGTTTTACATACAGTTGTGCACAAAAGTTTAAATACCCTGGCAGAATTTTTGCTTTCTTGGCCCTTTTTCAGAGAATATGAATGATAACACCAAAACTTTTTCTCCACTCATGGACCATCCCTGGACCAGAACTGTACTGCTAACTACAGACCTGTGTCTAACCTTTCCTTCATCTCTAAACTCCTGGAACGCTTGGTCCACTCCCGTCTAATCCGCTATCTCTCGGATAACTCTTCTTGACCCCTTACAATCTGGTTTCCGCTCTTTACACTCCACTGAAACTGCCCTCACTAAAGTCTCTAATGATCTAAATAACAGCTAAATCCAAAGGTCATTGTTCCCTGCTGATCCTCCTGGATCTCTCAGCAGCATTCGACACTGTGCATCATCAGCTCCTCCTCACCATGCTCCGCTCTATAGGCCTCAAGGACACAGCCGTCTCCTGGTTCTCCTCCTACCTCTCTGACCGCTCCTTCACTGTATCTTGTGGGCAGCCCCCCACAAATATTGACTGTGAGTATAAGAGAAAAGACACACGCAGGCAGAAAAACAGGATTTAGCAAAAGAGGCACTTCTAGCTAAATAGAAAAGGATAGGACAGAATTCTAAGCGGTCAGTATTAAAATCCTAAAAACATCCACAGCAGATAATACAAACATTCCACATCTAACTAAAGACATAGAAAGTATATCTGCATCTCCTGAGAATCCAGCATGACTAAAAAATCCAAACAAAGTCTAAGCTGGACAAAAACACAATAAATTGCACTGAATTGCAAAGCACACTGCATGTGTGCACAGAGACAAAAAAACAGACACTTATCTTAGCTGAATTTGCAGCAGGGCATGAGGAGCCAGAGAGAGATGTAATCCCTCCAAGTACAATGGACAACTGGCACAGACTCATGGATCCTGCACACCTAAATACCTAATAGAGCTGCAATCAGCAGAAACACCTGCCCGGATTACAACCCCAAGACAACTGCACTACCACAACAACCACCGGAGGGAGCCCAAGAGCAGAATTCACAACAGTACCCCCCCCTTGAAGAGGGGTCACCGAACCCTCACGCCGATCAGGACGAGCCAGATAAAAGGCACGGACCAAATCAGCAGCATGGACATCAGAGGCAAAAACCCAAGAATTATCCTCCTGGCCATAACCCTTCCATTTGACAAGGTACTGAAGCCTCCGCCTCAAAAAGCGAGAATCCAAAATCTTCTCAACCACATACTCCAACTCCCCATCAACCAACACAGGAGCAAGAGGATCAACAGAGGGAACAACGAGCACCACATATTTACGCAATAAAGATCTATGGAAAACATTATGGATGGCAAAAGAGGCCGGAAGGGCCAAACGAAAAGACACTGGATTGATAATCTCAGAAATCCTATAAGGACCAATAAACCGAGGCTTAAACTTAGGGGAAGAAACCTTCATAGGAACATGACGGGAAGACAACCAGACCAAATCCCCAACCCGAAGCCGGGAACCAACACACCGACGACGGTTAGCAAAACGCTGAGCCTCCTCCTGAGACAACACCAAATTGTCCACCACATGAGCCCAAATCTGCTGCAACCTGTCAACCACAGAATCCACACCAGGACAATCAGAAGGCTCAAACTGCCCCGAAGAAAAACGAGGATGAAAACCAAAATTACAAAAGAAGGGCGAAACCAAGGTAGCCGAACTAGCCCGATTATTAAGGGCAAACTCGGCCAATGGCAAGAAAGCCACCCAATCATCCTGATCAGCAGACACAAAGCATCTCAAATAAGTTTCCTAAGTCTGATTAGTTCGCTCGGTCTGGCCATTTGTCTGAGGATGAAATGCGGAAGAAAAAGACAAATCAATGCCCAGCCTAGCACAAAAGGCCCGCCAAAACCTAGAAACAAACTGGGAACCTCTGTCAGACACAATATTCTCCGGAATACCATGCAAACGAACCACATGCTGAAAAAACAATGGAACCAAATCAGAAGAGAAAGGCAATTTAGGCAAAGGCACCAAATGAACCATCTTAGAAAACCGGTCACAAACCACCCAGAAAACCGACATCCTCTGGGAAACCGGAAGATCTGAAATAAAATCCATAGAAATATGCGTCCAGGGCCTCTCAGGGACCGGCAAAGGCAAAAGCAACCCACTAGCACGGGAACAACAAGGCTTGGCCCGCGCACAAGTCCCACAGGACTGCACAAAAGAACGCACATCACGCGACAAAGAAGGCCACCAAAAGGACCTACCAACCAAATCTCTGGTACCAAAAATACCAGGATGGCCAGCCAACACAGAACAATGAACCTCAGAAATCACTCTACTAGTCCATCTGTCAGGAACAAACAGTTTCCCCACTGGACAGCGGTCAGGTTTGTCAGCCTGAAATTCCTGCAGAACCCGTCGCAAATCAGGGGAAATGGCAGAAAGGACCACCCCTTCCTTCAGAATGCCGACTGGCTCAAGTACCTCAGGAGAATCAGGCAAAAAACTCCTAGAGAGGGCATCAGCCTTAATATTCTTAGAACCCGGAAGATACGAAACCACGAAATCAAAACGGGAGAAAAACAGGGACCATCGAGCCTGTCTAGGATTCAGCCGTTTGGCAGATTCGAGGTAAATCAGATTTTTATGATCGGTCAAGACCACAATACGGTGCTTGGCTCCCTCAAGCCAATGTCGCCATTCCTCAAACGCCCACTTCATAGCCAACAACTCCCGATTGCCGACATCATAATTGCGTTCAGCAGGCGAAAACTTATGGGAAAAGAAGGCTGTTATGATCCTAGTGGCAAGGATCGCAGGTCGGACTAGCTAAGTAACTGAACAGACTACTAGCTCTGGGGAAGTGGTAACTAGATTGACCGCAACCTGATCCTACCCGCAAACAACTATAGGCAGCCGTGGAATGTTACCTAAAAATCCTAGACGTCTCTTCACGGCCTGAGAAACTGACTACTCCTGGAGGAAAAGAAAGTCCTCTCTTGCCTCAGTGGAATGACCCCAAAGATATAGAATAGCCCCCCACAAATATTAACGGTGAGTTAAGGGGAAAGCACAAACGCAGAGATGAAATCAGATTTAGCAAATGAGGCCCGCTAATACTAGATAGCAGAAAATAGGAAGGGAACTGTGCGGTCAATAAAAAACCCTATTCAAAATATCCACGCAGAGATTGCCCGAGCCCCCGCACCAACTAACGGTGCGGGGGAAGCAACTCCGTACCCCAGAGCTTGCCAGCAAAAAGAAATCACATATTAGCAAGCTGGACTAGACTCATCATACACAGAAATCATATTGCAGGCAGATGAGCAAAAAATATTCAAACAGAACTTAGCTTATCCTGAAGAGGCAGAAAACGAGATAATCAGGAGTAATCAGAATAGCACTGAATACATTGACAGCCGGCAACAAGTGGAAGTGAAGCAGAGCTAAATAGGAGCCTCCCTGGTGAATAACGAGGCAGCTAATCCAGCCAGACCCGCAGGATAATAAACCAACCACCAGGGGGAGCCAAAAAACCAAAGTCACACAATACCATCTGTGACCACAAGAGGGAGCCCGAAAACGGAGTTCACAACAGAAGGCACACGGTTTCATCAAGGAACCATCAGAATTCCTCTGAGACAAAACGGCCCCTGACCCAATCTCAGAAGCGTCAACCTCAACCTGAAATGGAAGAGAAACATCTGGCTGACGCAACACCGGGGCAGAAGTAAATCAGCGTTTAAGCTCCTGAAAGGCAGAGACAGCCACAGAGGACCAATTCGTTACATCAGCGCCTTTCTTCGTCAAATCGGTCAGGGGTTTAACCACACTGGAGAAGTTAGCAATGAAACGGCGATAAAAATTAGCAAAGCCCAAAAATTTCTGAAGGCTCTTCACGGATGTGGGCTGAATCCAATCATGAATGGCCTGAACCTTAACCGGATCCATCTCTATAGATGAGGGAGAAAAAATGAAGCCCAAAAAAGAAACCTTCTGCACTCCAAAGAGACATTTAGACCCCTTCACAAACAAAGCATTGTCACGAAGGATCTGAAATACCATCCTGACCTGTTTCACATGAGACTCCCAATCATCGGAAAAAATTAAGATGTCATCCAAATATACAATCATGAATTTATCAAGATAATTCCGGAAGATATCATGCATGAAAAACTGAAAAACAGATGGAGCATTAGAGAGCCCGAATGGCATCACAAGGTATTCAAAATGGCCTTCGGGCGTATTAAACGCAGTTTTCCATTCGTCACCCTGCTTAATACGAACAAGATTATATGCCCCCCGAAGGTCAATTTTAGTAAACCAACTAGCCCCCTTAATCCTGGCAAACAAATCGGAAAGCAAAGGTAAAGGGTATTGAAACTTGACCGTGATCTTATTCAAGAGGCGATAATCAATACAGGGTCTCAAGGAGCCATCCTTCTTCGCAACAAAAAAAAATCCCGCTCCCAACGGTGAAGAAGATGGCCGAATATGCCCTTTCTCCAAAGACTCCTTAACATAACTCCGCATGGCGGTATGTTCCGGCACAGACAGGTTGAAAAGTCGGCCCTTAGGAAACTTACAGCCTGGAATCAAGTCAATAGCACAATCACAGTCCCTATGCGGTGGAAGGGAACTGGACTTGGGCTCATCGAATACATCCTGAAAATCAGACAAAAACTCTGGAACTTCAGAAGAGGAGGAAGAGGAGATTGACATCACAGGAACGTCACTATGAACCCCCTGACAACCCCAACTAGTCACAGACATAGACTTCCAATCCAACACAGGATTATGTATCTGCAACCATGGAAACCCCAGCACAATAGCATCATGCAAATTATGCAACACCAGAAAACGACAATCTTCCTGATGGGCTGGCGCCATGCACATGGTCACCTGTGTCCAAAACTGGGGTTTATTTTTAGCCAAAGGTGTAGCATCAATGTCCCTTAAAGGAATAGGGTTCTGCAAAGACTGCAAGGGGAAACCACAACGCCTGGCAAATTCAAAGTCCATTAAGTTCAAAGCGGCGCCTGAATCCACAAAGGCAATGCAGAAAATGACGACAATGAGCTGATCAAGGTCACAGATAACAGAAATTTAGGTTGTACAGTTCCGATGGTAACTCAACTAGCGATTCTCTTTGTACGCTTTGGGCAGACTGAAATGACATGAGAAGCATCGCCACAATAAAAACACAACCTATTCTGACGTCTGAATCCTTGTTGTTCCGTTCTAGACAGAATCCTATCACACTGCATAGGCTCAGGCATCTGCTCTGAGGACAACACCACAGCGCGCACAGTTCTGCGCTCCCGCAAGCGCCGATCGATCTGAATGGCCAGAGACATAGAATCACTCAGACCAACAGGCGTGGGAAACCCCACCATAACATCTTTAACAGATTCAGAAAGACCCTTTCTGAAAATTGCCGCCAAAGCATCCTCATTCCATTTAGTCAGCACAGACCATTTTCTAAATTTCTGACAATACAATTCTGCCGCTTCTTGACCCTGAGACAGGGCCAACAAGGTCTTCTCCGCTTGATCCACAGAATTTGGTTCATCATATAATAATCCTAGAGCCTGAAAAAAGGCATCTACACTAAGCAAGGCCGGATTCCCAGATTCCAGGGGAAAAGCCCAATCCTGAGGGTCGCAGGGAGAAGACAATTTTAATCTGCTGAATGGGATCACCAGAGGAACGAGGCTTCAGAGCAAAAAACAGTTTACAGTTGTTTTTAAAACTCAAAAATTTGGACCTGTCCCCAAAAAACAAATCAGGAGTAGGAATCCTAGGCTCTAAAAGCGGAGTCTGAGCAATATAATCAGAAATACCCTGTACCCTAGCAGCAAGCTGGTCTACACGAGAAACTAATCCCTGAACATCCATGCTAGCACAAGACTCCTCAGTCACCCAGAGGAAAAGAGGGAAGAAAAGACAAAACAGGCTACAGAAAAAAAAATGGCTCTTTCTTCCCTTCTTCTGAGATGCATTTAACTCATTGTTGACCAGTTGTACTGTTATGATCTGGTGACCTTGGAGACGCATGAGAGACTTTCTCAGGAGTAGGTGGTACCTGTACTGACCGCAAACCCTAATCTAACAGCGCAACTAGAAGTAGCCGTGGGATGTACCTAACACGTCCTAGACATCTCGACACAGCTGGAGGACTAAATACCCCTATAGATGGAAATGGGAATTCTATCTTGCCTCAGAGCAGAACCCCCAAGGATAGGCAGCCCCCCACAAATATTGACTGTGAGTATAAGAGGAAAGACACACGCAGGCAGAAAAACAGGATTTAGCAAAAGAGGCACTTCTAGCTAAATAGAAAAGGATAGGACAGAATTCTAAGCGGTCAGTATTAAAATCCTAAAAACATCCACAGCAGATAATACAAATATTCCACATCTAACTAAAGACATAGAAAGTATATCTGCATCTCCTGAGAATCCAGCATGACTGAAAAATCCAAACAAAGTCTAAGCTGGACAAAAACACAATAAATTGCACTGAATTGCAAAGCACACTGCATGTGTGCACAGAGACAAAAAAACAGACACTTATCTTAGCTGAATTTGCAGCAGGGCATGAGGAGCCAGAGAGAGATGCAATCCCTCCAAGTACAATGGACAACTGGCACAGACTCATGGATCCTGCACACCTAAATACCTAATAGAGCTGCAATCAGCAGAAACACCTGCCCGGATTACAACCCCAAGACAACTGCACTACCACCAACAGCCACCGGAGGGAGCCCAAGAGCAGAATTCACAACACAGTCCTGCTTGGGAGGCATTTGACACCCTGAAAAGGCATTTTGCTTCTGCGCCGATTCTGGTACAGCCTGATGTCTCTCAGCTTTTCATTGTGGAGGTCAATGCATCTGAGGAGAGAGTGGGAGCTGTACTATCGCAGGGTGAGTCTCCTGGTAAATGGCAACCGTGTGCTACTATCACCAGCTGAGAGAAATTATGATATTGGTAATAGGGAGCTCTTAGCTATCAAATGGGCATTTGAGGAGTGGTGTCATTTCTTGGAGGGAGCAGTTCACCCAGTGATGGTTACCACAGATCATAAGAATCTGGCATACTTGGAATCAGCGAGCGAAACGGCTTACACCATGACCGGCAAAATGGGCATAATTTTTTACCAGGTTTAACTTTTTTGTTACTTTTAGGCTGGGGAGCAAAAATGTTAAGGCAGATGCCATGTCACATTGTTTTCCTGGGGGAGGAGATACATGCAAACCGCTTCTTTTTCTCCAAAAGGGTATAGTTATAGCATCTATATGCTCCAATCTTGAAAGAAAAGTTGCTGACGATTAGGGGGACGCCTCTGCTACCTGTCCATTTGGTAAACTGTCCATTCCAGTCAATCTCCATCTTAGGGTCCTCAGTCAAGATCATGATACGTGTTGGCTGGGCATCCTGGGAATAAGGCCACCGCACATCTACTTACTCTGCATTTTTGGTGGCCAGGTATTCATTGGGATGTTAGGGAGTATGTAGCCACCTGCAATATCTGTGCATGTTCAAAGACCTCGCATACTTTTCCATCAGGGGCTCTCCAACTGTTGGAGATTCCCAGCAGACCTTGGATTCATTTGTCGGTTGATTTTATTAAGGACCTACCCGTGTCTGCAGGGAACACTGTAATCCTGGTGGTGGTGGACAGGTTCAGTAAAATGTTTCATTTTATCATTTTATTGCTTTACCAGCTTTGACTAATGCCAAATCTCTGGGACAAATTTTCATCAGGGAAATAACTAGACTGCATGGGATTCCAACCGATATTGTCTCTGATTGTGGGGTGTAGTTTATCTCCAAATTCTGGAGGGTGTTTTGCACCCGTCTGGGGATCCATTAACCTTTTTCTTCTGATTTTCACCTGCAGTCTAACGGGCAGGCTGAACGGGTTAATCAGAATTTAGAGACATATCTCAGATGTTTTGTGTCCGAGAATCGGGAGGACTAATACCAGCTTCTCCTGTCATTATCAATGGAAATCTGGAGTTCCAGATAGCAAAGGTCTTAGACTCTCATCTTGTTCGTCGGTCGCTTCAATATATGGTACAATGGAAGGAGTACAGTCCTGAGGAGAAGATGTGGGTACCAGCTTCTGACATCCATGAGGCCAGACTGGTTCGAGCCTTTCATGTTGCACACCCAGATAAGCCCTGAACTTCCGGAGGTCCCTCGTACAATGGGGGTACAGTCATGGGGTTACCACAACAGAGCAAAGCCAGAAGCCGGCAGCGTCTGGTGGCTCCTACTCCACCGCTGAGAAGAAGCACTTCTTTAGTGTATTAAGTGTGTTTGTTTCTTTCAGCAGAAAAGGGGTTAATTGGCCATGCTGGAAATTCCTGCATTCAGCTGTGCTTGGTTAGCCACTCATTCCCCTATAAAATCTGGACTTGATTACCAAGTCCTTGTCTAAGTTAGCCATTGCTGCGAGACATAGGAATAGGAGAAGTTGGTTTTGTGAAGGAGTGCTGGAGGAATTCACTAGCGACTGTTGCTAGGTTTGTACGCTTGGAAATTCCTTATCCTTTCCTGTTTTGCTTTGCTTTGGATAATAAACCAACATGATTACAGCTGTTCCAAATTAAAAGAAAATTAGTTTATTACAATAAGAGTTTGTTCACATAACCATATAATATGGCCTAGAACTATCAGGTGTCTTATCAGATAGCACTAGGCCCAATGTTATACCATGGGGCAGAGCAGATCTGCAATTTTTTTTCTCATACTTATTCAGCATGAGAAAAAAAAATCACTGCAACTGGCCAAGTCCTTATGGCACCATCAAGAATGTCCGTGAAATGGAAAGTCCATTATCATCCTGCACCGTGGTTCAGCTGGACGTGGCTCTTCTTTAGCACATGATGTTCACAAACGAATCACAAAAGGATTTTTTTTACTAGGCAGATATTCTGTTTATTGTTCAAATTGTGTTTATTGAAAATGTTCTAATTATTATACAAATGGAGCTAAACAACATGAAGAAAAAGAAAAGGAAAAATATGGAGAAACAAGGGAAAATAAAGGAAAACGGGAGACGGAACTATCGCAAAGCAATAACAGTTATTCTATCTCTGATACATGTACAAAGAGATACTAAGGTCAAGGGTAAGACAATGGAATTATGATTTCTTTCACACTATCTCACCACCTTGATAGTTTCATTGTCACATAATATGTAAGCTAGCTAACTATGTTCCTGATCAGGGCTGCCAAAAGGAATTTCAGGACCCCATAATGGCAACATTTTCCGGCTCCCTTGAGACTCCTTCAAGGCTTCACCCCAGTTCTGCCTCCACCCAAGCCCCGCCTCAAACTTTCCACAGTCTCACCACCCACTCTTGGAAAAACTCTTCGGCCCCATCCTCACCAATAACATAGTAACAGTTCCCATGGAACCATATCACATAACCATCAGCTTTTGTTTTGACCAACAGATTATTTAAGCCTGCCACCACGACAAGGTAGACTCTTTTGGCAGGGCCCTACTCTACTCTAACGTATTAACCATTTCTTAAAATATCCAATAATCTTTTTAGGTATACTTTTATTTATTTTTCTTTAAGGAAATGTGTCTCATACATTTTTTTAAACTAATTGAAATCAGATTGTGAGAACCTTTTGTATAATCTGTATTTCTGATCGCAGATTATTGTATTCTGTTTCCTGTACATTTATGGAAACTGCTATCTTGGCTGTTTGGAGATTTGGACATTGTACATACACAAGTGTATATATATCATAAGACATTATAGGGGACTCTATTTCCTTGGGATAGATTTCTATACATGTTTGCATGTTTAGTGACATGCATTGTTCAGGAAGGGGGAAGAGGTGAGCTGTGACACTACCTACTGTGAATGGTGGATTCTGTTATCTCTCATTGTAATCCTCCTTGTTAGGATAATGAGGTGACTGCTAATAAGGGATCTCTTCTGGACATGCCAGTCTATTAGAAAAGTCATTTCTGTTTATTTATTATTTTATTATATAGGGGGTGACATACTTTAAAGTAAATTCTTGCAAAACTTTAAACTATGATTAAAAGGATTTGCCATGTTCTGGTAATTGTTGATGAATGTGTTTGAGATTATAGGGCTCGTACTAATATGGCATTTCTGGAATTTCAGCACCAAAAATGAAATATGGTAAATAGAAATATAGGCTATACTGAATTTCTGCACTAAATGCCTTTTAATCATCTCATATACTTGTAGATTGTGAGCCCTCACGCGCAGGGTCCTCTGTCCTCTTGTACCTGTCGTGACTTGTATTGTTTAAGATTATTTTACTTGTTTTTATTATGTATACCCCACCTCACATGTAAAGCGCCATTAAATAAATGGCGCTATGATAAAAAAAAAATAATATACACATTGGTTAATAATAACCAGAGAGTTGCCAGTGCCCAAGACATAAAAGCTTCATAACACATTCCCACTAAATATTTTGCTAACTAAATCTATTTTCATAAGAGTCATTTAGTTAAATCCTTTGGTCAATTACATAAAGTGTAAAACAAAGACAGTGCCTAAAACCAATCAACACAATGAAAATAAGGTCATTTTGTGAGATCAGAGAAACATAATATAAAAACAACAAAGAGTATTGTGCACAATGTAAGGAACTGAACCATGTCCGACCCCCTCTTTGCTTCTGCTCACAGGCACCATACACTCGTAAGGGCAGTAAAGCCCTGATGGCGGCACTGTTCCTGCCTATTGTGAAATTACACTTGTTGACAACCTATACTACATGAAGGATGTAGATAGTCTTCATAGATCATGGGATATCAGACATCCATTCCTGGCTACCTATAGTTGACATTTCATCTAAGTACTCACTCAGTCTTTATTTAAGGGAAACTGTCATCCCGTGGGACATATATGATCTATTAAAATGGGCACACAGGTAATAGGTACTAATCCTACCTGTATGCCTCATATTAAAGGTCTTGTTGTGGAGAATTGTTATATTCTGTCTTTATGTTAATGATTTCTTCCAGGCTCTGGGGCGTTCGTTGCTTGGAAGAATTCCCTGCCCTCTGTCCACATTACAATACAACCCTGCTCCCATCGGTGTCAGTTATGTCCCCGAAATCCTGCACCTTCCACCTTATCGGCAAGCACACCAGAATTCACTGGAGTGGAAGGCGCCAGTGCCTGCGCGGGAGATCCCTGAGTGCAGTACCCATAGAAGGGAGTATGACGTATGTATTTCTGAGGGAGTGCAGGGCGTAGGTGCGGAATTCCAAGACCAAACTGACGTGCATGGGAGGGGGTAGTATTACAATGTAGAGATGAGGCAGGGATTTCTTCCAGGCAAACTCACACCATGGAGCCTGAAAGAAATCATCAACACGAGTGATTGCCCTTCAGGCGCGCGCTGTCATTACGAACCACCCAATGGGGTGTAACCACGCAGCAGACTGACCTCGCAATGGGGTGTACCCATGCACCAGACTGGCGTATGTGCAAACTAATAGCAAATGTAAGTAACTGGTGTACCTCTCCTGCCACTCCTACCTTTTGTATGAAAAAGCTCTGTAGTTATAAAACTGTTCGGGTACAGCTATCCGATAGCGCTATCCATGAAGAAAGTGAACGGGTAAAGCTATCCGATAGAGCTATTCCTAAAGGAAATGAATGGGTAGAGCTATCCGATAGCTCTATTCCTCAATGTTCCGGAGCGTAAGCTATTTCACATGGTTGAGCGCACTTGGGATCTGCCCCCAAGGCCCTGCCCATGCCCAATGTTTGGTCCGTAAACCGCGGCTAGGAGTTAGTCCCGCTTTTGTGTACAAAATTTTTTTACTTTTACAATTGTTAAAAAGCTTAACAAAAGACTTCTTTGTACACACAGTTGACAGTAAACCATTTGTCAACATTAGGAATAAAGGTACCTTCACACGAAGCGACGCTGCAGCGATAGCGACAACGATGCCGATCGCTGCAGCGTCGCTGTTTGATCACTGGAGAGCTGTCACACAGACCGCTCTCCAGCGACCAACGATGCCGAGGCCCCCGGGTAACCAGGGTAAACATCGGGTTGCTAAGCGCAGGGCCGCGCTTAGTAACCCGATGTTTACCCTGGTTACCAGCGTAAAAGTAAAAAAAACAAACAGTACATGCTCACCTGCGCATCCCCCAGCGTCCGCTTCCTGACACTGACTGAGCTCCGGCCCTAACAGTACAGCGGTGACGTCACCGCTGTGCTTTCACTTTCACTTTAGGGCCGGCGCTCAGTAAGTGTCAGGAAGCAGACGCTGGGGGACGCGCAGGTGAGCATGTACTGTTTGTTTTTTTTACTTTTACGCTGGTAACCAGGGTAAACATCGGGTTACTAAGCGCGGCCCTGCGCTTGGTAACCCGATGTTTACCCTGGTTACCAGTGTAAAACATCGCTGGTATCATTGCTTTTGCTTTCAAACACAACGATACACGGCGATCGGACGACCAAATAAAGTTCTGGACTTTATTCAGCGACCAGCGACATCACAGCAGGATCCTGATCGCTGCTGCGTGTCAAACGAAACGATATCGCTAGCGAGGACGCTGCAACGTCACGGATCGCTAGCGATGTCGTTTCGTGTGAAGGTACCTTAAGTTTACCTTGCTTCTGTGTCTCAAATATTTTGACCCTTATTTGTTGGCTTTTCCTTCCCCTGGAGAAAGCCACATATAACTGCCCATGTGAAAACACTGAGAGATGCAAATAAATTCCTACAATATCCAAGGACTGTCCTTGAGATTTATTGATGGTCACTGTAAAAGCCAACATGACAGGAAACTGATGCCGTCGCATCTGGATTGGCAAGTTTTTAACTTTGGAAATCAAGTCAATTCTTGGAATAAGAACTGTCTGACCCTTTGCTTTTCCATTTAAAGCAAGGGCATGAATAACATTTGCTTTTAAGCTTTTCACATAAAGCCTTGTGCCATTACAAAGGCCACGCTTTCTGTTAAGATTACGCAGGAGCATAATTACAGCTCCTGGTTCAGCTTTAGTTCATGAGGAGGCATCCCAGTGGGATTCAAAGAGTTAAGAAACTCTACAGGGTAATCTGAGAATCACACTCTTCTCTTCCGCAATTGTGTCGGCGGAGTGATATGTTGAGTGTTCACCTTGAACTTGACTAAGAATTTTGTCGTTCAAGGCCTGAAGGTCGTCATTCAATGGCGTAAGAATTGCTTTATTGGCAATTGCTTATACCGTTGCATCGGTAATCTCAATTGAGTCGCCAAAATTAGCTGTAAGTAAATCACCCTCTTCAATAAAAGAATTTGGGATTTCGATTGTGTCTTCTGGTATACCATATACATTTGACAACTCTCCTTTGCCAAGTTTCAGTAACAGTGAGTTGTACTCAACTTCGTCCTAAGACATTCTCATATTCTGTTGTAGCTGGAACCATGAAAACTGATTCCAGGATTTTGAGTATTTAATGGTGGACTGTACAATTTGGGCACTTTTTCCACCTTCCACTATTGGTACGGTTTGACGAAAGTCACCAACGTTTATGAAAACTTTTCCACCAAATGGTCTTTTTTTCCCACATATGTCTTGGAACAAATTATCCACAGCGTTCATATTAAAACAGGGAGTCATTGTTACTTCGTCCCAAATAACGATAGATGACTCCCTAAGCTCCTTTGCTTGAAGTGAAGTTGGCTTAATTTTTGACACTGTGGTCTCATTTGTTGTAATTCCAAGGCCAAACTTGGAATGGTAGGTGCTACCCTTTTGTAGTAATGTAACCGCCAATCCAGTGGAGGCTACTGAGCAAATAGACTTCTTTTCTGCTTGTAGTGTCTTGTGCAAGCATTTGTGCAAAAATGTCTTCCCACTGCCTCCTGGGCAATCCAGAAAAAAACAGTGTGAGCTAGTGTCGTCTGGCTGTGATGCACCATTGACTGCTTGCATAGTTGCATCGAAAGCTGATTTCTAAGCTTCAATAAGTATAGCTTTCAATTGCTCAGCCTCCTGCTTTATTACAGCATTATTCAGTTCATCCAGTATTTCATCTGGAACATTTACTAGAGTTGGCAATTGGTGGTCAACACAGGACTTTTTTATTGCTTAAGAGCACTTCATTAATATCACAAAGAGCCAGTTCAGCAATTTCTGGAGTATACCGCCTGGTGTAATCCTCCATAAATTCGGTTTTATTTTTTTGCCATAATGCCAATGGTTTAGCTGGTTCCCCATATACACAAATTATCGCAAATAATTTGCGAAGTTGGTAAGGCATTTGGAAAGCGATTGCATCCGTTATATCGTCCTCCCATTGGAAATCTTCTTCTAAAAGATGAAGATCAATGCACGCATTTTTATACTCGTCATGCATGACTCCATTGACAGTCCTTAAGTCAGCATAAGACTTTGCTCCTCTTATGTGAAGTAAAAGGAGTCTTAGGTAATACAGCTCACCATCTGTTATGAAGACTGTATACATTCGGGCAATTGTTTTCCCAAATTGAGCCTGTCGTTTTTTCCATCATTCTGGTACAGCTTTTCTATCCCAGACATAGTGTTCAGGGATTTCACTGTACAAATACTGACGGGCGGAAGAGTGAACTCTGTTTAGCTCAAGATAAGCTTGCAGAGTAGAGGCTATTGAATCAGAAATAACCATATCCACATTACCATCTTCGAAAAACACTTGCTGCATGTTTTCAAGGTGAACAACAAGCCTTTTATTGGTATGTGAAGCATCATGCATTTTATTTGTTCTGATTCTCCACATACCCTCACTTATATACCGAGAATCTAGGTACATGGCTGGTTCATTCCAGTTTAATGTATCAAACTTGATATTGGAACAGTCATGTCCTTTGTATACATATTTGAAAAGATATTTAACACTTTTTTTGAAGCACATATCTCAATATTGATATGGCAGTTGTACTTGAGTAATAAATAGGGGTTGTATGGAACTACCCATCTATTGTCGATTTCTAGCGTTCCTCGTCTGGTTTTCCCAGTATTGCGTCAACGGTACTGTGGGTAACCATCAACATTGGGGTTTGTCTCTGTATTAAATTCCTTTGGGTATTTTTTTGCGCATTGACCATCTGTCATGCTTATAGCACTAGGTTGATCTTCGCCACATGGGTAATGAATCATGTGCTTCATCACTGCCTCTTGCAGTTTTGGATTTGCTGTCTCATTTGGGATTTCATCAGAGACCAATTTGTCAATTATTTCTTTGTCCCTCGGTTTATCTTCCTCTCCGAGGATTAAGAGCATGTGAGCGTGTAGTAGTCCACACTTTTGAAATTCTATTACATGCACATAGGCAAATACAGGGCCAAAAATGTGTTTTTTTCAAAATCTCGTTAAGCACGGCTTGGAGTTTGATTTTAAATACTCGTGCAACCAAATCTGGTCTGAACTCTGGCCTTTGCCATGGTTCTAAGATTTCAGTAATTTCTTTCCACTTTGGGTTACAGGTCATCGTAACAAAAAGACCTGGCTTTCCAAATTTTCAGACAATTGTCATGGTGTCTTGGTAATTTTGCTGCATAGCTCTTTGGTTTCCAATGAAAGTGGACGGTAAAATTACTAGTGTTCCAGCTTTTAGCCCTTGGTGTAACGCAGCATTATGGATGTGATCTATAACGCCGGCATAACTGTTGACCCGTACTGCCTTTTGTTTTATATATTCGATCCTGTCGGATTCAATTTTGATGTAACTGTCAACGATAAATTGTTGTGTCAACTTCCCAGCATTTAAAAGGGTATTGATCTCGTCAGGATTGGCAAGCTTGTATGCATAGTACTGCAACAGGGTATTTTTTCATGTCGATCTTCATCCACTGGTATGGATGGTAGAGGAATGTCACCAATTCCTTGATGTTGCACACTTAGGGCAATTGGAGTTGTGAAATGTATTGTCCATCCATTGTCCTCATATGGGAATAGAAGTGCATATGTCATTGCATCACACTTTCTGTGAAGAAAGCTGATTTGAACAGTTTGGTTTTCACTTTTGAAGGGAACTCAGATGTCCCTATTAAATGGGCGTTCACCTATTGCATTTTGATAAATTATAGCTACTTCATTGCACCTTGGTGCATTGTAGCGCCTTTGGTCATCATTGTAGTCATTTATAATTGACATTGTTATTTCGAGTGGATCGCAATTTTCTAATTCAGCAATCCTCTCTTCCTCTATTTCAAATTCCCTCATGATTGTAAAGGCTCTTGTGAGTGAGTCAGTTGCTTTCATTTTCTCTCCAAGAGATGATAGTAGTGCTGCGGGGCACTTTTTATTTGCTTGACTTCTTGTACATATTGTTTCTTCACTGTCCAAGATATAAATCTGGGCAAACTTGGGAGTACTACCCACAGCGGGATGCAATGGGGCAGTTCTGTGGTAAATTTGTCCATGAATTCGAAAACCGTATGGACTGTGCCCAGGAGGTGGCGTTACTAGTGCTACCATTGATACCAAAGCAAGCGAGCTATTGTATTGCCTTATATTAGCCATAAAGTTATTGGAGTGCTGATGCTCTCCTTTCATCAATTAGACTAATTGATCATCCATACGAATGGGACATAATTGGATGCACCCTCTCTTGCAGCAGGAAGGGAATGTTTTGTCCTGCGCCATGTCGTCTTTGAAATTTTTAGATTGGCAGAACGCACATTGAAATGTCAGTTCGCCAATATAGTGCTCTTCAATACGTGTCTCATCAATTTGATTGAGAAGTCCTCTAGCGGCAAATGTAACTTGCTGTCGTCGAGTGGCTCTTGCATTTTGGACATATATTCTATCTTGTTCTCTTTTTTGTGAAATATGTGTATCACTTTGTGCATTGCGTGTTGCTCATTGTCATGAAGCATTAGATGCTCTACGTGATTCAGTTAGTTCATTCGTTTCTCTTGCTCTGGCTGCCCTCTGTCGCACTGCATCAGCAATTCTTCAACAATTTCGTTGTCTTCTGTTTCATTAAGATGCAAGTTATGCATCAGTATGCGATTTGTTTCTCTACGTGCAGGAGCGCGCTCAATTTGATCCATCTTTGCAATGTTGCCTCACACTGTTGCCTCAGTGTTGCCTCACAGTGTTGCCTCAGAGTGTTGCCTCACAGGCTAACCTTCAAAAAAGGCTTATGCCTTAACTCGCCTCAAGGGAGAGCTCTACTCCTTAGGTATCCATGGTTACACCCACGCCGTTATCTGCTAGTGATAGTAACTATGGATACCTAAGTTACTGTTCAGCTGTGATTGACTCATTGTGCACAGACACACGGACACATAGAAATTAGGTATATTGTTAAAGACAGAATATAACATTTCTCTACAACCAGACCATTATTATGGGGCATACAGGTAGGACTAGTACCTATTATATATATTGAGGACTAGCTTAACATTTCTATTACATGTATGCCCATATTAATAGGTCATACACGTCTAGGAGGGTGAAAGATTCCCTATAAAGCATAAATACACATATATTAATATATATCTATCTATCTATCTATCTAATAGGATGACGACAGCTGTCCAGACCTGCATCCCACCACAAGAAACACTCTGAAGAAATCCCTGGAAAGAGTGCTACTCAAACTGTTGGGGTGCAGCTGTGGGACCCTATATTCAGAGATGATGTCCTCCACCCAAGTCTCAAAAAGCTGAAAGGGTCTTCAGGAGAGGTGGGTAGTCGAGCTAGGCTATCAGACGGGCACCTCTGTAGCTGTAGTGTCATCTTTCCTATGGTTCCATTCAGGGATGGACAGGGGCAGACATGTTATTAGTGCAACTGATGCAACTGCACATTGGCCAAGGGGTAAGGGGACCCATTTCCACCTTCAAAGCAGATGAAATTGTGCATTATGATGAGTTTTTGGGCTGATCATTAGCATAAAGACAGAATATAACATTTCTCCTCAACAAAACCATTAATATGAGGCATACAGGTAGGACTAGATTAACATTTCTATTTCCTGTATGCCCATATTAATAGGTCATATACGTCTAGGGGAATAAAAGATTCCCTATAAAGCATAAACACACATATATTAATTCTTATCTATCTAATAGGATGACGACAGCTGTCCAGACCTGCATCCCACCACAAGAAACACTCCGGAGTAATCCCGGGAGAATGCTATCATCCTCAGTGAGGGGCTACGCACCCCCTTCTGCTCTCAGGCTATTTACTCATCTAAGAGTGCTGCTCAAACTGTTGGGGTGCAGCTGTGGGACCCTATTTTCAGAGATGATGTCCTCCACCCAAGTCTCAAAAGCTGAAAGGGTCTTCAGGAAAGGTGGATAGTCGAGCTAGGAGCTAGGCTATCAGACGGTCATCTCTGTAGCTGTAGTGCCATCTTTCCTATGGTTCCATTCAAGGGTGGACAGGGGCGGACATGTTATGGGTGCAACTTGTACAACTGCACACAGGCCAAGTGGTAATGGGACCCATTTCCACCTCCAAAGCAGATGAAATTGTGCATTATGATGAGTTATTGGGCTGCAAAGGGTCCATATATTGTTCATGCACAGTGTCCCTCTTCTGTCTGTGTCTTCCAGTGGCTCCAATGTATAATTACATTTCCTGCAATGAGAATCACATCACATTAATAATTTCCAGGCAATCAAGTTCAATACAATCAGTCCTATCACTACCACTATGGGGTTTTGAAAAGTTGAGAGTAAATTGTTTAACCCAACTCTGGTAGACCCCATCCAGAAAAAGGGATTCCATCCCTCCTTGGATATATCTCTAGCTTTTTGCTGCAGCTCCTTTACTTTATCCATGTTTCTCTGTTGAATCATGTGCATCTTCAATCGAGGAGCAGCATTCCTCACCTATAACAGCACAAGTGCCCCTTCAATTGCTAACAGGCAGTCTGGAGCCATTCTCTTCTGATGGGCTACCATCCTCATTCAATGACATCACAAGTAGAAGTTAATGGGGATGAAACCAACAACCAAAACATTTGGTGACATAAGAAGTAGTAGCTTATGGGGGCAAAACTAACACCCAAAACATTCCATGAAATGATAAAGAGCTAATGTGGGCAGAGCCAACAACCAGAACATTCCGTGACATCATAGGACGCATCTAATGGGGTGGAATCAACAATCCCATCACTCTGAGACATAACAAGGAGCAGCTAATGTGGGCGGATACAACAACCACCACATTCCGTGACATCACAAGTAGCAGCTAATGTGGGCGGAGCCAACAACCATAACATTCTGTGACATCAAAAGTAGCAGCTAATGTGGGCGGAGCCAACAACCATAACATTCTGTGACATCACAAGTAGCAGCTAATGTGGGCAGAGCCAACAACCTCACTTCCATTGAAGTATATTGCCCAATAATATACTAGAGATCAAACAATAGGAATCCTATCAATGTGGGGGAATATTTGAATAGCTTTACTACATATGGAGCTAATATGTATATACATCGGTGTTGTACACAGATTTCCCAATATTGGTTGGATTTATATTTTTGATCTGGACTGTATATTGCTATATGTCTCAATAACATCCGACAATTACATAATTATCTTCATGTTACATGTGTTCCCTTTACAGGATATAACTTTAATCTCCCAGATTTGGATGATTCTATAACAATTTATGGCCTAAAAATCGAAAAGTCGTCATGTTCCAGTTATGGCTGAGGGGATTCTCTCAATTATAACTAATCTATGGACCTGATGAGCAAGAAAGTCAGAAACCAATAAAATGTGATGGATAATCGGTAAATCATTGTCATTTCTGTACTTGAAGATAAATCCTGTCACATCCTATATATCTCTGTAGTATTGGAAGAAATGCTGTAAAATTTGGGCATCTCCTAATATGAGGGGTTCACTATTTATTTTGGGCCTGCTTATATTATATAGAATAAAGACTCCTTAATGAATAAAAAATAAATGAGAAATAGATGATAGAAGAGAATGAAGGACACAACAAGAGACGACATAGAGCCGACTTACCTCTCTCTCCACCGTTTGCAACTGTCAAATGGAATGTTGGCTCTGCAGCCCCTTACACAATGTGTGATGTCATAATGCAGGGGGCGAAGCCAGAATCCACAACATTCCATGACATCATCAGCAGGAGCAGCAGTTGTTATTTAAAGAGACCAGAGCAGGCCATACAACCAATTCATTGCCATATAAAGGAAATGGACTCTATTTATCCATCTTTACATCTTAAAACTTTTATAAAATGCCACAATGTCGTTATTACCATACAATGTAATTCCGGAGTAGCTTCTACTGATTTGAACAGTGATAAATCAACAATAGTAACCTATATATCCCAGTATTACAGAAGATTAGATTATATGGATGGTTGGATGTAGAGGTGGACATGCTACAGTAGGATAGATGGCCAGTAAATAGAAAAGGATACTATAGCCAATGCTACTATATAGCAGGGTTGGGCTATTAATTTTCCCAAGGGGCTACATGAGAGACCGTAACATATTAATTACAATTATTATTTTATATTAATAATAATTGCATAACTTAATATTGAGCAGAATTAAGTATGCTGACACCCCCTACATACCATATGAGCCCCTATACAGCTCCCCTCTATACCTCTATATACTGTAAGAGCTCACACCTAGCTTCCTACATACAGTATGAGTCCTCACATAGCCCCTCTACATATATTGTAAGAATCCACATATCCTCTCTATATAGAGTATTAGCCCCTACATAGCCTCTTTATCTTCAATTTGAGCTCTCACATAGCCCTTTGTATATAGTATGAGACCACACATAGCCCCTATATACAGTATAAGCCAGAGGTGTATCTAAAAGTGATGAGCAAGCATGCGTGCCACTGCTCGATACTCGATCAAGCATCATGGTGTTTGGTTACACTCATTACTCGATCAAGTATCGCGGGTGCTCAAGCGCTATTCTCAAGTAGTTTTGGATTAGAGGCATATAGGCAGAGTTTATTGCCTTTCAGTCCTTCCATAGGTATACTGCTGCTGTAAGCTAAAAACAAAAGCCCTTTTCAAGGCTACATATTTTCTTTTCCCTATTAATACCAGAAAATTTGCAAGCATATATTATATACCTAATTTAAAAAAGCACAAGGCATGGGGTAAAGGACAGCAAACTATGCATGCTGCAGGAACACAGCAAACACTCTCATCCATGAGACGTATCTTCCTGACCCACTTTCCAGGTGGTTGCAGGGCAACACTCTTAAAGCCAGAACAGTGTAAAGAGTGTGTAGTCGGTTGTCACGGGGTTACCGAAATATAGTGGAGTCAGAAGACCGCAGCGTCTGGTTGCTCCTACTACCCTAAGAAGAAGCACTTCTCCAGTGTATTAAACGTGTTTGTTTCTTCCAGCAGAACAGGGGTTAATTGGCAATATTGGAAAGCTAATACATTCAGCTGTACTCGGTTAGCCACTCCTTTCCCTGTAGAACGTAAGCCCGTAAGGGCAGGGTCTTCTTCCCTCTGTTTCAGTCTGTCATTATTAGTTTGTTTACTGTAAGTGATATTTGTATTTTGATGTAACCCCTTGATGTACAGCACCATGGAATTAATGGTGCTATATAAATAATGTTATATGTGAGTGTATATTTTTTGTGTGTGGAGTTTTCATTTTACCCTTGTCTTTGTCACCCTGTCTGTTGGGTTGGTGTACTGCAGTGCACAGTAGCTCCTCTCTTCCCTGGGTGGGGAAATGAGACAGAAGGAGGGCTGTTATACAAGACTAGATGGTGGCACGATTCTAACGCATCGGGTATTCTAGAATATGTATGCATATAGCAGCCACATAGTATATAGCACAGGCCACGTAGTATATAGGAGCCATGTAGTATATAGCAGACAAATAGTACATGGCCTGTGCTATATAGTATGTGGCTGCTATATACATACCTACATATTGTAGAATACCCGATGCGTTAATACAGGCCACGCAATATATAACACAGCCCAAACAGTATATAACACAGCCCACGTACTATATAACACAGGCCACGCAGTATATAGCAGCCACGTAGTATATAACACAGGTGACGTAGTATGTAACACAGGCCACGCAATATATAGCACAGCCCAAGCAGTACAAAACACAGGCCACATAGTATGTAACACTGGCCACGTAGTATATAGCAGCCATGTAGTATATAGCACTGCCCACGTAGTCTATAGCAGCCATGTAGTATATAACGCAGCCCACGCAGTATCTAACACTGCCCACGTAGTATATAGCAGCCATGTAGTATATAGTACTGCCCACGTAGTATATAGCAGCCATGTAGTATATAGTACTGCCACCGTAGTATATAGCAGCCATATAGTACTGTATATAGTACTGTCCACGTAGTATATAGCAGCCATGTAGTATATAGTAATGCCCACATAGTATATAGCAGCCATGTAGTATATAGTACTGCCCACGTAGTATATAGTAGCCATGTAGTATATAACGCAGCCCACGCAGTATTTAGCAGTGTGGGCACCATATCCCTGTTAAAAAAAAGAATTAAAACAGTTACATACTCACCCCCTGGGATCCAACGGCGCTCTGGCGATGTGCGCGCGGCTGCCGCCATCTTCCGTTCCCAGGATGCATTGCTTCTGGGTAATTTTGCAATGCATCTCTGGGACAGGAAAGCTGGCTGAAGGCGCGAGTGCATCGTCGGACTAGGGAGGGTGAGTATAGCAGGTTTTTTTATTATTATTATTTTTAACATTAGATTTTTTTACTATTGATGCTGCATAGGCATGATAGGCAGCTGGCGAGACCAATCAGCGACGCAGGATTTCCGTTACGGAAGTTGCAGACAGAAAGACGGAAGTACCCCTTAGACAATTATATATATAGATAAGGCAAGGCCGGAGGCCCCGGCATCTTCGCCACCTGAAGCATCCCGTGGAACAGGGCAAGCTAAGGCGCCCCCTAGTGTTAGGGCCAGAAAAGCTGCTCCTTGGTCCCAAGTCACTCTTCAGTCGAATCGTGACATTAACTCTGACCGCAATCAATTTTTTTGATCCATGATGGATCCTATCGCGGCTCTGACAGGGCAGTTGGAGCAGCTCAGTCTAGTGGTGGCGAATGTACGCATGATGGTTCTACAGCACCCTATTACATCTGGTGTGGGGATATTGCTCTCCAGGCAAACCTTTGTGGAGCCCAAGGTCACATTACCAGACAGGTTCTCTGGAGGGTGTGACAAATTTGTTGTGTTCCATGAGGCCTACAAACTTTTTTCAGGTTGCGTCCTGTATCCTCAGGTACAGAGGAGCAATGGATGGGGATTGTAATTTCACTCCTCCAGGGGGACCCACAAGCTTGGATGTTTTCTCTCCAGTCTGACTCACAGTCACTTCTGATGGTAGAGGTATTTTTTCAGGCTCTGGGGCCGGTGTATGATGACCCTGACTGCGTCACCCTGGCTGAGTCCTCTCTGCGCCAAATCCAGCAAGGAGACCCCCTGGCAGAGAAACATTGCTCTGAATTTCGGAGGTGGGCCACGGACACTAGGTGGAATGATCCGGCCCTCTGTAGTCAGTTCTGTGAGGGTATCTCAGAAAGAGTAAGAGATGCTTTTGCTCTCTATGAGTCTCCTGACTCATTTGAGGCAGCCATGTCTCTGGCGATCTGGTTTGATCACCGTCTTCAACAGAGACATAGGGAGTCACCTCTGGGGGTGGGAAGTCCATATTTGAGAGTGGTCCGTACTAAGCTAACTGTGGAACCCATGCAGGTGGGTGTGGCGTCTCAACTTGGCAAATTGACGGTTGTCCAGCGTAGGGGAGGTGTGTGTTTCTGTTGTGGCGAAAAGGGTCATTTTGTGAGCACATGTCCTTCTCGACTTCAGTTTAAGCAACCGCTGGAAAACTAGTGAGCCCGGATTGCGGGGCGGTTTGCCACCCAGCTATACTTGTTACCTCGGTGGGTAAGACTCTTTTTTTTTACTGGCTACATTACATGTGAGTGGAAATAAGGTGGAGGGTTCAGCCTTCCTAGACCCACATACATTGTCCAAACCTATACCAATTATTGCTATAGACTCCACTCCTCTAAAACAAGGGTACTTTACACAGGTGGTCCATGATTTACAGCTACAGATGGGGGCCATACACACTGAAGTGATAAAATGTTACGTGCTTGAGGGCTTGCCCTCACCTGTGCTACTGGGACTTCCTTGGCTTGCGCTGCACAATCCGGTGATCGATTAGCAGACACCTTAGGTGAATTAAGATCACAAAAGGAAATGTGCTAATAAAGACTAATAAAATAGATAAAAAGAATTTCTTTATTCAAATAATTAATAAATAAATGATAATATCAGCTGAATCAAGTAATGGCTCACATTTTTTTAAAAAGCATATGATATTAAGCCCTTAATATGGAGATATAATATTGCAAAAATGCCCAACAAGAAGAGTCCAAAATATAATACATAAAAAAAATAGAAGATGTATAATCATTATATATATATATATATATATATATATATATATATATATATATATATATATATATATATACACACACACACATATATATATATATATATATATATATATATATATATATATATATATATATATATATAGAGCTCAGAAAATGCAGGGCTTTAAATATTGATCGACAAACTCAGAAATCCAAGGTAGATGATAAGGTAAGACTAATCACCCAATATCACTCGCAGTGGCAGCTTATGCGGGATATTGTGTCTAAACATTGGCCAATTTTTAGCAATGATCCGATTTTAAAGCAATATCTTCAAACAAAACCAGGTATTACGGCCCGACGAGCACCTAATTTGCAGGACCATTTAGGTAAAAGTCTATACCTTGTCAATAGTCAATCCATTTTATTCTCCATGCTTATTCCTAAAGCAATCTCTCGGGGATGTTCTCCTTGCGGTAATTGTATTGCCAGTTCAAATGCTGAACATGCTGTAGACTTGCAGAGATCGGGATGTTGTCACGGACAGGAGGCAGATCAAGAGTTAACAAATTTAGTAACAGTTGAAAGCTCCACGCAGGGAGGAAGTGGATATGGGAGGCAAAGATTATAACGATATGGGTGTTGGAGGGGAGAACGGGGTAAACATGTGTAAGGCGTATGTTCAGGAAGGGGAAAGAAGAGTACAACTTATCAGTCTGTCGGCTTCTTAATTGCAGCGTCTCTATTTCCAACAGTGGCACTGACAAGAGCGTCACGTGATGTCTCGGGCTTGTCATGGTTATGCGGAGATCTGGTCCCTTGATGCAGATGGAGAGTCTTTGATACATTAAGCGGGTTCCCGTACCCGCGGTTTCCTCGTATTGGTCTCAGTTCGTTATACGGTATCGCCGGAGCGTGGCTCTGCTCCGCAGCACAGGCAGAGAAGGGACCGGCGTATACTGGCTCAGTCACTGGTACAAGGCTAGGCCACACGCACGCAGCAGTCCCAGGTCCCACGTGTGAGTAACCTCCCGGGGAACGTAGGGAGAGCCGCTGTCTGATGTCCGCGAGCAGTGGACACAATTACAGCGATTGCGCTAGGTGGGCCTATGCTTACAGAATGCCCCGCTACAAAGGCCTGTACCTCACCCTGCTGCGCTTTATGTCTTCCCGATAGAACTCCTGCTTTACTCCCGCGTGCAGTCCTTTTTATCCCTGACCTGCCCCCTGTTGACAAGTGCAAAGGTCGGTCCGGGCCAGAAAGCTCTCCCCCGTGCAACAATTGTGAGTTCTGGAACCAGAGCAAGAGAGGTACCCCGAAACCGGTTCATCTTCTTACAATGCCACTACATTCTTTGCATCTGATAACAAAGCATTTAACCCCTCTCTGACATCTTACATTCTGTGCTATCCATGTGCCCTGGGGCTGTTTGCCTCTGGACGGGATATTACGACATAGCGATCGGCCAGGCACACCGATGGTTTGAGGCCGATCGCGGTCAGGTGTCAACTGATTCTCACAGTTGACACCCGGCACTAAGTGCCAGGAGCGGTCACAGACTGCTCCCGGCACTTTAACCCCCGAAATGCTGTGATCGAGGATGATCGCAGCATTCCGAAGCAGGCACAGGGGCTGACAGCCCCTCTGCCTTTTGGATCAGAGACCCCGCGGCGTGACGCGGGGTCCCGATTGCTGCCATGGAGACCCGATGTCATCATGACGACATCTGGGTCTCCAGAGCGGTTCTGCCTTGCGTCTGCTCCTTGCAGTTCTGACTTGCGTCCGCTCCTTGTGGTTCTGCCTTGCATCCACTCCTTGAGGTTCTGTATTGCTCCGCTCCTTGCAGTTCTGCCTTGCATCCGCTCCTTTCAGTTCAGCTCACAGCACTGTAACCAGCATTCCTGTTCTGCTCTCTGCTCCACAACCTTGCGGTCAGGATCTACTTCCATTCTCCAACTGAGTCCCTACCTGTCCCCATATACCCTCCAGTCTGAATAGGCCCCTACCTGTACCCATATATTCCCTCCAGTCTGAATAGGCCCCTAACTGTACCCATGTACCCTCAAGTCTGAATAAGCCCCTACCTGTACCCATATACCCTCCAGTCTGAATAGGCCCCTACCTGCACCCATAAACCCTCCAGTCTGAACAGGCCCCTACCTGTTTCCATATACCTGCCCGTATTCCTGTCCCTACCAAGTCAGTACCTGTCCTGCTAGTGTCTCAGCCATGCCCACCTGCCAGTGTCTCAGCCATGCCTGCTTGCCAGTGTATCTGTCATACCCGCCTGCCAGTGTCTCAGCCGTGTCTGCCAGTTGAGCCCATTGCCTGCTCCTGTCCTAGCGTTCTGTCCCCCAGTTGGATCAGCACCCACAGCCAGACACAACCTTGGAGTGGTACCTGGCAGCTACCTGCCACACAAGCCTGACCTCACATCAGAGGCTCCAGTGAACACCAAGGTAGCTGCTTAGTCATGCCCCTTCCAGGGTAGTCTGGTTTGTGGCACAGTGGGGCCACACCCTGCACGCTCGCGCCAACCTGTCAGAGTGGGAGTGTAACAACAATTTTGTGTTTTCAAAGTCAAACGACGCTGCTTCCCTTCCGAGCTCTGCCATGCGCCCAAACAGTGGTTTACCCCCACATATGGGGTATCAGTGTACTCAGGACAAATTGCACAACAACTTTTGTGGTCCAATTTCTCCTGTTACCCTTGATAAAATAAAAAAAATTGGATCTGAGATTTTTGAGAAAAAAAGTTAAATGTTAATTTTTTTTTTAACATTCTAAAAAATCCTGTGAAGCACCTGAAGGGTTAAAAAAAAATATAATGAGAAATCGCTGGTCAACTTTTAGCCCTTATAACTAACAAAAAAAAACATTGGTTCCAAAACTGTGCTGATGTAAAGTAAAACATGTGGGAAATGTTACTTATCAAGTATTTTGTGAGACATGTCTCTGTGATTTAAAGGGAACCTGTCACTCCCCCTAGGGCATTTTTAAGTAAAAGAGCCACCTTCAGCACTAAGGCTACATTCTGTGAAGGTGGCTCTTATACTTAGTATCCCTAGGAACGGTGAAATAACCACTTTTATAAATTTCACGTCATACCTCTTTTGAGTCAGGGAGGTATGATTTCTCCCTGACTCAAGCGCCTCGCAGCAGTCCTTCATCCCACCAGGCGTCGCCTCCTCTCTGTCTTGTGCCGTCGCCGGCGCCTGCGCTCTGCAATTATTTATCGGGCATGCGCCATGCACGCTGCCCTGGAACTTACATCAAGTGATGTAAGTAGATCACGCCTACGCACAGCGGAGTCCCCAGATCCCGCCCTGCAGTGTGTTATGATGTAGTCACACTGTGGGGCTGGGAATCTGGCGCCTGCGCAGTGGAGCGGCTCACCGTGCTCCATTGAACATAGTGCTGATGTCTCGCGAGATTTGTGAAGTCTCACGAAGACTCAACTTGGCATCACGAACAGGATACGTGCCCTGGTATCACCAGGTACTGTGTGCCATAGACTGCATTGAATTTGTATGTGAGCCACCATTGCCATGCCACGTGGAGCGCAAGGGGAAGAAGGAGGTGTACCTTCGTGGGTGGAGTCGGGAAAAGAACGCGAAGAGGAAGCGGGCGCTGTGCATAGGGAGCCGCAAGTGAAGACGCTGGAAGCCCCGAAGGGGGACCATGACGAGCTCCTTATCGAGCGCAGGAGGAACCGCTACAGACTCCGGTGGCGAGATGTCAGCCCAGCTTGAGGTTAGCACGGGGGAAGGGACATTTCCCATGGTGATCGCAGCCGCAGGCCCCATGAGGCCACCAGGCCCCACGACGCCCGCAGCTCCTGCAAACCAGCTGGACCCCGCCACAGTAACAGCTCCTATAATGCCGCTATCCATGCCCTATATACCTGGAGCGGCCTGGCTGCTACAATTTTCAGGGTAGTCCCATACGGTGAGTGACTTTAAAGAAAGGCTATGCAGCCTATTTGAAGTATATCCCCTGACAGAACATCAAAAGGTCAGCATTCTAACTGGTCAATTAATTGGTGCAGCACAAAGAGAAGTGAAATCCTGGCCGGATATGGAAAAGGAACTGTTAAGCAGATATTTGCCAAACCTAAAACAACTTTTGATACCCGTACTGCTGCAGAAATCAAAATTAGTTTTTTTGGGTGCAAACAAAGAGCACAGGATAGCATACAGGACTATGCCCTTAATCTCCAGGAGGCATTGCTGGCCATTAAGCAGGTTGACCCGAACAGCATGCAGGATGGGCACAAGCTATTAACGGAGCAGTTCATTGAGGGACTCTTATCCAGTCCCCACAGGACACAGCTGCGCATCCTGGCATTGCAAAACCCTGACCGGGACTTTGCATATTTTAAAGACAGGGCCATCCAGGTGCTGCATGAACCACAGCCCAGCCGCACAGTGCCCCCTAAGCGACCAGCAATCACATACCACCAGGAGGTGGCATCCTTTCCTCAGGCACCCATTGAGGTCGACACACAGATCCTGGATGATGATCCCTCAACAGAACTGCGCCTCCAGATCCAGGAACTGACTAAAAGTGTAGCTGCACTAGCCAGGACCGTGCAGTCCCTACAGGAACCCCCAAAGGAGAAAATCCAGCTGGCTTCCAGTCCAGAGGACATCCCCTGGCGACGACAGAAGAGGATTCCACCGATCAGAGGAAGAGACAACGACCGCTATCATCAGGAAGGATGATTCATCTGTCGCTGCTGCAACCAGGCAGGACACATCACAAGGTTCTGCCATTTAAACGAGCGACCCATGGGGCAGAGGGCCAACACCCAGGAATAGGACATCCAGGCCCACAAAGCTGGCGAGCCAAGTACGTCGGAGGACGACCGGTCCTCCACATTGAGATAGACGGCATCCAGATGAACGCTTTACTGGACACCGGATCTCAGGTGACGACTATGCTTACATTCTCTACAAATGGTATTGGGTTGACTCAAACATTACCCGTGGCCCAGATAGTGATTTGACAATAGTAGTCAGTAATGATCAACCTTTGCCACAGGTGGGGTACAAGGAGGTAACCATTAATGTGGGGCGGGTAGAATTGCAGGCCCAAGGACTGGTGATTGTTGATATTGACCGATGAGAATGTAATCCCATGATGACCCTTGGTACTAATGTCATAGAAAACTGTCTTGCCGAGGCTATTGTCTTGTTACAACAGGTGGCCGAAACTGCTGGATCCAATGAGCAGCGTGTCCTGGAAAAAGAAATCAGAGCCCTGATGAAGAGACAACAGGTAGAATTGTCTGGTGGAGAAGTTGGCCATGTCACAGATAGTGATCCGATCCCTATTGCAATACCCCTAAGGAGTGAAATGTTAATCTGGTGTCGGGCAGCAATAGGCCTCAGAGGTAAAGACTATCAGACCCTGGTAGAACCTCTGTATTCAGACAGTAGACCCGGTACGTGTCCTTAATTGTGGAGAGAAAGAGGTCCACTTACCCAGATATGCCACACTTGTTAAACTGTTCACTGTTTATAATAATGCAATACAAGCAACAGAACCCTTGGTCCCATCCGACCAGGCGGAGGACAATGGCTCTGCAGGACAGTTGGAGGATTGGTGTCAGAAGTAACACATGGGCACTGATTCTACCACTTCACACCAAAACAAGGGGCTTGCCGGGTGGTCCATGAGTATGAGCGGGTATTCAGCAAACACTCGCTAGATTTTGGGCAGGTAAAAGGGGTTCAACATCATATCTCCAATGGAGGTCATCCGTCCATTAAAGAGAGGTACCGGCCTGTACCTCTAGCTCACTACCAATGTGCCAAGAGTATGTTACGAGAGATGAAGGAGGCTGGGGTAATCAGAGATAGTTGTAACCCCTGGGCCACTCCATTGGTCCTCGTCAGGAAAAACGATGGTACAATAAGGATGTGTGTTGATTATAGGCAGATAAACCACATTACACACAAGGATGCATATGCGGTCCCCAGAATCGAAGAGTTATTAGCTGCTTTAAAATCCGCTAACTATTTCTCCACCATAGATCTCACTAGTGGGTATTGGCAGGTTCCCGTGGCAGAGGCGGATAAAGAAAAGACTGCCTTCACAACACAGATGGACCTCTCTGAATTCAACTACATGCTGTTCGGACTGTGCAACGCACCAGGAACATTCCAGAGGAGGATAGAATTCTGTCTCAGGCACAAGAATTTTGAAACCGTCCTGTAGTACCTGGATGATGTCATTGTCTTCTGTAAGACTTATGAAGCTCTGTCTAACTTTGGCCTGAAGGTAAAGCCATCCAAGTGCCACCTGTTAAAGCCCAAAGTGCAGTATCTGGGCCATGTGGTAAGTGCCGAAGGTGTGGCACCAGACCCTGACAAGGTCACCGTGATCAGGGACTGGCTGAAACCCAGCAACATCCACAAAGTCTGACAGTTCCTTGGTTGGTAGGCTACTACCGAAGGTTCATTAAGAACTTCACTAAGATAGCCGCACCCCTGCAAGACCTGTTAGTGAGCCAATCCAAGAAGACCAAGAGCAAGGGTCCTCCGTTTGATTGGAATGACAGGCTGGAAGGATCCTTCACTCGGTTGAAGTTGGCTCTCACGGGAGAAGAAGTACTGGCCTACCCTGACTATGACCAACCGTTTTTGCTTTACATGGATGCCAGCAACGTGGGATTGGGAGCAGTGCTGTTCCAGGTGCAGAAAGGCAAAGAAAGAGTAATTGCCTACTCCAGCATGAAGCTTCGTCCCACTGAAAGTAACCCCGAAAACTACAGTTCCTTCAATCTGGAGTTCCTCGCCATAGTCTGGTGGGTAACAGAGTGGTTCAAGCACTTCCTGGCCTTAGCAAAATCACCATTTTCATGGACAACATCCCGCTGACTCACCTGGAGATGGCAAAACTAGGTGCATTAGAGCAGTGATGGATGGCTCAGTTGTCCAATTGTGAATTCACCAGCAAGTACCCTGCAGGGTACAAGAACGCAAATGCCGATGCATTGTCTAGGATGCCCAATTTACCAGAGGTGGGAGAAGATTTGGAAGCACTCGAAGAGATTGAGTTACCAGCCTGTTGTGAATTCAGTTCTCGGACTCCCTCCTGTGGTCATGAATGGTACTTTGGTTAGTTCTGCTCTTGGACTCCCTCTGGTGGCTTCGAGCGGAACTGCTGGTCACCGAGGTTGGCTTTATCAGCTGCCCTCATTTATTGCTATGCTGGTTTCCCTATTTAACTCCACTCAGATCGTTACTTCATGCCAGCTGTCAATGTTCAGTATTGGTTCAGATCTCTCTTGGACTTCTCTGAGGACCTGTCTACTCCAGCAGAAGTTAAGTCTTTGCTAGTTCATTTGTTGTTACTGCTGCCTGAATATATTTCTTAGTACTGCTAATTCTAGTCCAGCTTGCTATCATGATATTTCCTTGCTAGCTGGAAGATCTGGAAGTGCAGTGTTGCGCCTCCACACCGTGAGTCGGTGTGGGGGTCTTTTTTCATACACTGCGTGGTTTTTGTAGTTTTTTGTGCTGACCGCATAGTTTCCTTTTCTATCCTCTGACTATTTAGTGAAGTCTGGTCTCCTTTGCTAAAACCTGTTTCATTCCTGTGTTTGTGACTTTCCTCTTAACTCACAGTCAATATAAGTGGGGGCTGCCTTTACCTTTGGGGAATTTCTCTGAGGCAAGGTTAGGCTTCTATTTCTATCTTTAGGGGTAGTTAGCTCTTAGGCTGTGTAGAGGCGTCTAGGGAGAGTTAGGTACGCTCCACGGCTATTTCTAGTGTGTGTGTGATACGAGTAGGGTTTGCGGTCAGCAGAGTTCCCACTTTCCCAGAGCTTGTTCCGATTACTAGTTTACTCATCAGGTCATTCCGGGTGCTCCTAACCACCAGGTCCATAACAGTACAGCTGGCCCACAAAGTGTTAATGCATCTCAAAAGAGGGATAAGAGGAGTTCTGAAACCATTTTTTTTCTCTGCAGTGTGTTTTGTCTCTCTTTCCCCTTAATCTCTGGGTGGTTCAGGACTCAGGTGTAGATATGGATATTCAAGGTCTGTCCTCTTGTGTGGATCAACTCGCTGCAAGGGTCCAAAACATTCAAGATTATGTAGTTCAGAATCCGATGTTAGAGCCAAGAATTCCAATTCCTGATTTGTTTTCTGGGGATAGATCTAAGTTTCTGAATTTAAAAAATAATTGTAAACTGTTTCTTGCTTTGAAACCCCGCTCCTCTGGTGACCCCATTCAGCAAGTAAAAATTATTATTTCTTTGTTACGTGGCGACCCACAAGACTGGGCATTCTCCCTTGCGCCAGGAGATCCTGCATTGCTTAATGTAGATGCATTTTTTCTGGCACTTGGATTGCTTTATGATGAACCGAATTCAGTGGATCAGGCAGAGAAAATCTTACTAGCTTTGTGTCAGGGTCAGGATGAAGCAGAGGTATATTGTCAGAAGTTTAGAAAATGGTCTGTGCTTACTCAATGGAATGAGTGTGCCCTGGCAGCAATTTTTAGAAAGGGTCTTTCTGAAGCCCTTAAGGATGTTATGGTGGGGTTCCCCACGCCTGCTGGTCTGAATGAATCAATGTCCTTGGCCATTCAAATTGATCGGCGTTTGCGTGAGCGCAAGCTTGTGCACCATTTGGCGGTGTCCTCTGAGCAGAGGCCTGAGCTTATGCAATGTGATAGAACTTTGACCAGAACTGAACGGCAAGAACACAGACGTCAGAATGGGCTGTGTTTTTACTGTGGTGACCCCACTCATGCTATCTCTGATTGTCCTAAGCGCACTAAGCGGTTCGCTAGGTCTGTCACCATTGGTACTGTACAGCCTAAATTTCTTTTGTCTGTTACTCTGATTTGCTCTTTGTCATCCTACTCGGTTATGGCATTTGTGGATTCAGGCGCTGCCCTGAATTTGATGGACTTGGAGTTTGCCAGGCGCTGTGGTTTTTTCTTGGAGCCTTTGCAGTATCCTATTCCATTAAGAGGAATTGATGCCACGCCGTTGGCCAAGAATAAACCTCAGTACTGGACTCAGTTGACCATGTGCATGGCTCCTGCACATCAGGAAGATATTCGCTTTTTGGTGTTGCATAATTTGCATGATGTGGTCCTGTTGGGTTTGCCATGGCTACAGGTTCATAATCCAGTATTGGATTGGAAATCAATGTCTGTGTCTAGTTGGGGTTGTCAAGGGGTACATGGCGATGTTCCATTGGTGTCAATTTCTTCTTCCACTCCTTCTGAAGTCCCTGAGTTTTTGTCGGATTACCAGGATGTATTTGATGAGCCCAAATCCAGTGTCCTACCCCCTCATAGGGATTGTGATTGTGCTATAAATTTGATTCCTGGTAGTAAGTTTCCTAAGGGCCGACTTTTCAATTTATCTGTGCCAGAGCACGCCGCTATGCGGAGTTATATAAAGGAGTCCTTGGAGAAAGGGCATATTCGCCCGTCTTCATCACCGTTGGGAGCAGGGTTCTTTTTTGTGGCCAAGAAGGATGGTTCTCTGAGACCCTGTATAGATTACCGCCTTCTCAATAAAATCACGGTCAAATTTCAGTACCCTTTGCCTCTGCTGTCTGATTTGTTTGCTCGGATTAAGGGGGCTAGTTGGTTCACCAAGATAGATCTTCGAGGGGCGTATAACCTTGTGCGTATTAAACAGGGCGATGAATGGAAAACAGCATTTAATACGCCCGAGGGCCATTTTGAGTACCTGGTAATGCCATTCGGGCTTTCAAATGCTCCATCTGTGTTTCAGTCCTTTATGCATGACATCTTCTGAAAGTATCTGGATAGATTCATGATTGTATATTTGGATGATATTTTGGTCTTTTCGGATGATTGGGAGTCTCATGTGAAACAGGTCAGAATGGTATTCCTTGTTTGTGAAGGGGTCTAAATGTCTCTTTGGAGTTCAGAAGGTTTCCTTTTTGGGTTTCATTTTTTCCCCTTCTACTATCGAGATGGATCCTGTTAAAGTCCAAGCTATTTATGATTGGACTCGGCCTACATCTGTGAAGAGCCTCCAGAAATTCCTGGGCTTTGCTAATTTTTACCGTCGCTTCATCGCTAATTTTTCTAGTGTGGTTAAACCTTTGACTGATTTGACCAAGAAAGGTGCTGATGTGGTGAATTGGTCCTCTGCGGCCGTTGAGACTTTTCAGGAGCTGAAACGTCGTTTTTCTTTGGCCCCTGTGTTGCGTTAGCCAGATGTTTCGCTCCCTTTTCAGGTCGAGGTTGATGCTTCTGAGATTGGAGCAGGGGCTGTTTTGTCTCAAAGAAGTTCTGATGGCTCTGTGATGAAGCCATGTGCCTTCTTTTCTAGAAAGTTTTCGCCTGCTGAGCGTAATTATGATGTTGGCAATCGGGAGCTGCTAGCTATGAAGTGGGCATTCGAGGAGTGGTGACGTTGGCTTGAGGGAGCCAAGCACCGCGTGGTGGTCTTGACGGATCACAAAAATCTGACTTATCTCAAGTCTGCCAAGCGGTTGAATCCTAGACAAGCTTGATGGTCGCTGTTTTTCTCCCGTTTCGATTTTGTGGTCTCATACCTTCCAGGTTCTAAGAATGTGAAGGCGGATGCCCTTTCTAGGAGTTTTGTGCCTGATTCTCCGGGAGTTCCAGAGCCGGCTGGTATTCTCAAAGAGGGGGTAATTCTGTCTGCCATCTCCCCTGATTTGCGGCAGGTGCTGCAGGAGTTTCAGGCTGATAGACCTGACCGTTGTCCAGCGGGGAAACTGTTTGTCCCTGATAGGTGGACTAGCAGAGTTATTTCTGAGGTTCATTGCTCGGTGTTGGCTGGTCATCCTGGGATTTTTGGTACCAGAGATTTGGTGGCTAGGTCCTTTTGGTGGCCTTCCTTGTCACGGGATGTGCGTTCTTTTGTGCAGTCCTGTGGGACTTGTGCTCGGGCTAAGCCCTGCTGTTCTCGTGCCAGTGGGTTGCTTTTGCCCTTGCCAGTCCCGAAGAGGCCTTGGACGCATGTTTCCATGGATTTTATTTCAGATCTTCCTGTCTCTCAAAGGATGTCTGTCATCTGGGTGGTTTGTGTTGTGGATTCTGTTTGTGGGCTCCCTCTGGTGGTTACTGCTGGTACTGGGTGACTTTGGTGGGTGGCGGCCTTTGGTTTCCACCTGTCCATCAGAGGCTGGGTGTTTCCTATTTTACCTGGCCTTTCTGTCATTCCCTTGCCGGCTATCAATGTATTCAGATGTGCTCTGTTTGGTTCCTGCCTACCTGCTCCCAGATCTTTCAGGATAAGCTAAGTGCTGATTTTCAGTTGTTTTTTTTTTTTGTCCAGCTTGCTTATTATGTCTCTATGCTAGCTGGTAGCTCTAGTGGACTGAGGTTCTCCCCATGTGCCATGAGTTGGCACATGGGTTCTTGTAATCTCAGGATGGTTTTTTTGATTAGGGTTTTTTGCTGACCGCTCAGTCCCCTTTTGTATCGTTCTGCTTTCTAGTTTACAGCGGGCCTCAATTTGCTAAATCTATATATATCATCTCTATGTGTGTGCCTTCCTCTCATTTCACCATCAATACATGTGAGGGGGCAACTATATCTTTTGGGGTTCATTCCTCTGGAGGCAAGTGAGGTCTTTATTTTCTCTGCAGTACTAGTTAGCTCTTAGGCTGGTGCGTGGCGTCTAGAACCAACGTAGGCACGCTCCCTGGCTATCTCTAGTTGCGTTTGTCAGGCGTAGGGCAGCGGTCAGCCCAGGTTCCATCACCCTAGAGCTCGTCCGTTATTTATTTGTACTTTGCTTGTCCTGTGCTATCCCTAGCCATTGGGGATTCATGACAGTATAGCCGGCCCACAAAGTGTTAATTGTTTGGGCTGAAGCAGGAGAAAAAGTAGTGTTTAAGGGAAATTTTTTTTTTTTTTTTCTTTCCCTTCAGAGTTTTGCTGCCTAGCCCTTATTTGCTGTCTAGCTGCTTCTTACCTCCTCTTAACCCTTGAATGGCTCTGATCTTAGCTGTTTAACATGGATGTCCAGAGTTTGGCTTCCAGCCTGAGTAATCTCGCGGCAAAAGTTCAAAACATACAGGATTTTGTTGTTCACACTCCCATGTCTGAACCTAGAATTCCTATTCCAGAGTTCTTCTCTGGAGATAGATCTACCTTCCTGAATTTCAGGAACAATTGTAAATTGTTTCTTTCTTTAAAATCTCGCTCCTCTGGAGACCCTGCTCAACAGGTCAGGATTGTAATATCTTTCCTGCGGGGCGACCCTCAGAATTGGGCATTTGCATTGGCACCAGGGGATCCTGCATTGCTCAGTGTGGATGCGTTTTTTCTGGCATTGGGATTGCTCTATGAGGAACCCAACCTGGAGATTCAGGCTGAAAAGGCCTTATTAGCCCTCTCTCAGGGGCATGATGAAGCGGAAATATATTGTCAAAAATTTCGGAAATGGTCGGTGCTTACTCAGTGGAATGAGTGCGCCCTGGCTGCAAACTTCAGAAATGGTCTTTCTGAGGCCATTAAGGATATTATGGTGGGGTTCCCTACGCCTACAGGTCTGAATGAGTCTATGGCTATGGCCATTCAGATTGATCGGCGTTTGCGGGAGCGCAAACCCGTGCACCAGTTGGCGGTGTCTTCTGAACAGGCACCTGAGACTATGCAATGTGATAGAATTCAGTCCAGAAGTGAACGGCAAAATTATAGGCGGAAAAATGGATTGTGTTTTTATTGTGGTGATTCAGCTCATGTTATATCAGCATGCTCTAAATGCACAAAAAAGCTTGATAAATCTTTTGCCATTGGTACTCTGCAGCCTAAGTTCATTTTGTCTGTGACTCTGATTTTTTCACTGTCTTCCATTTCCGTTGATGCCTATGTGGATTCGGGCGCTGCCCTGAGTCTTATGGATTGGTCATTTGCTAAACGCTGCGGTTTTAGTCTGGAGCCTCTGGAAGTCCCTATTCCTCTGAAGGGAATTGACTCTACACCATTGGCTATGAATAAACCGCAGTATTGGACACAAGTGACCATGCGCATGACTCCCGTTCATCAGGAGGTGATTCGCTTCCTTGTACTGTATAATTTACATGATGTACTAGTGCTGGGTCTGCCATGGTTACAAACTCATAATCCTGTCCTGGACTGGAAAACAATGTCTGTGTTAAGCTGGGGATGTCAGGGGGTTCATGATGATGCACCTCCGATTTCTATCGCTTCATCTACTCCTTCTGAGATCCCTGAGTTTTTGTCTGACTATAGGGATGTTTTTGAGGAGCCTAAGCTCAATTCGCTCCCTCCTCATAGAGATTGTGACTGTGCTATAGAATTGATTCCTGGCAGTAAGTTCCCTAAGGGTCGTTTATTTAATCTGTCACTGCCAGAGCATACTGCTATGCGGAATTATATTAAGGAGTCCTTGGAAAAGGGACATATTCGTCCATCTTCGTCCCCTCTGGGAGCAGGTTTTTTTTTCGTGGCAAAAAAAGATGGTTCCCTGAGGCCTTGTATAGATTATCGCCTTCTGAATAAGATTACAGTCAAATATCAGTATCCATTGCCATTATTGACTGACTTGTTTGCTCGCATTAAGGGGGCTAGGTGGTTCACTAAGATAGATCTTCGCGGTGCGTATAATCTGGTGCGGATAAAACAAGGTGATGAGTGGAAAACCGCATTTAATACGCCTGAGGGCCATTTTGAGTATTTGGTAATGCCTTTTGGACTCTCCAATGCTCCGTCAGTCTTTCAGTCCTTTATGCACAATATTTTCCGTGAATATCTGGATAAGTTTATGATTGTGTATTTGGATGATATTTTGGTGTTTTCTGATGACTGGGAGTTTCATGTTCTACAGGTCAGGAAGGTGTTTCAGGTTCTGCGGGCCAATTCTCTGTTTGTGAAGGGCTCAAAGTGTCTCTTCGGAGTCCAGAAGATTTCTTTTTTGGGGTACATTTTTTCTCCTTCTACTATTGAGATGGATCCCGTTAAGGTTCAGGCAATTTGTGACTGGACACAACCTACATCTGTTAAGAGCCTACAGAAGTTCTTGGGGTTTGCTAATTTTTATCGTCGGTTCATTGCAAATTTTTCCAGTATTGTTAAACCTTTGACTGATTTAACTAAAAAGGGTGCTGATGTTGCTGATTGGTTTCCTGCGGCCGTGGAGGCCTTTCAGGAACTTAAGCGCCGGTTTTCTTCTGCTCCTGTGTTGTGTCAACCAGATGTTTCACTTCCTTTTCAGGTTGAGGTTGATGCTTCCGAGATTGGAGTGGGGGCGGTTTTGTCACAGAGAAGTTCTGATGGCTCGGTGATGAAGCCATGTGCATTCTTCTCTAGAAAATTCTCGCCCGCCGAGCGCAATTATGATGTGGGTAATTGGGAGCTTTTGGCCATGAAGTGGGCATTTGAGGAGTGGCGTCATTGGCTTGAGGGTGCTAAACATCGTGTGGTGGTCTTGACTGATCACAAGAATCTCATTTACCTTGAGTCTGCCAGGCGTTTGAATCCTAGACAGGCTCGTTGGTCGTTGTTTTTTTCTCGTTTCAATTTCGTGGTTTCATACCTGCCAGGTTCATAGAATGTGAAGGCAGATGCTCTTTCCAGGAGTTTTGTGCCTGACTCTCCTGGAGACTCTGGGCCTACTGGTATCCTTAGGGATGGGGTAATATTGTCCGCCGTATCCCCAGACTTGCGACGTGCATTGCAGGAGTTTCAGGTGGATAAACCGGATCGTTGTCCACCAGAAAGACTGTTTGTTCCGGATGATTGGACCAGTAGAGTCATCTCCGAGGTCCATTCTTCTGTGTTGGCTGGTCATCCTGGAATATTTGGTACTAGAGACTTGGTGGCCAGGTCTTTTTGGTGGCCTTCCTTGTCTAGGGATGTGCGTACCTTTGTGCAGTCTTGTGAAGTGTGTGCTCGAGCTAAGCCTTGCTGTTCTCGGGCCAGAGGGTTGTTGTTATCCTTGCCCATCCCGAAGAGGCCTTGGACGCACATTTCCATGGATTTTATTTCTGATCTCCCGGTTTCACAGAAAATGTCCGTTATCTGGGTTGTGTGTGACCGCTTTTCTAAGATGGTTCATTTGGTGCCCTTGCCTAAGTTGCCTTCCTCCTCTGAGTTGGTCCCTTTATTTTTTCAGAACGTGGTTCGTTTGCATGGGATTCCGGAGAATATCGTTTCTGACAGGGGATCCCAGTTTGTGTCTAGATTTTGGCGGACGTTTTGTGCCAAGATGGGCATTGATTTGTCTTTCTCGTCTGCATTCCATCCTCAGACGAATGGCCAGACGGAGCGAACTAATCAGACCTTGGAAACTTATTTGAGGTGTTTTGTTTCTGCTGACCAAGATGACTGGGTTGCTTTTTTGCCACTGGCCGAATTTGCTCTTAATAATCGGGCTAGTTCTGCCACGTTGGTCTCTCCTTTTTTTTGTAATTCGGGGTTTCATCCTCGTTTTTCCTCTGGTCAGGTGGAGTCTTCGGATTGTCCTGGAGTGGACATGGTGGTGGACAGGCTACATCAGATTTGGAATCAGGTGGTGGACAATTTGAAGTTATCTCAGGAGAAGACTCAGCAGTTTGCTAATCGCCGTCGCCGCGTGGGTCCCCGACTTTTTGTTGGGGATTTGGTGTGGTTGTCTTCTCGTTTTGTCCCTATGAAGGTCTCTTCTCCTAAGTTCAAGCCTCGGTTCATCGGTCCTTATAGGATCTCGGAGATTCTTAACCCTGTATCTTTTCATTTGGATCTCCCAGCATCGTTTGCTATTCATAATGTGTTCCATCGGTCGTTGTTGCGGAGGTATGAGGTGCCCGTTGTTCCTTCGGTTGAGCCTCCTGCTCCAGTGCTGGTGGAGGGAGAATTGGAGTATGTTGTTGAGAAGATCTTGGATTCTCGTGTTTCCAGACGCAAACTCCAGTATTTGGTTAAGTGGAAGGGTTATGGTCAGGAGGATAATTCCTGGGTGGTCGCCTCCGATGTTCATGCGACTGATTTGGTCCCCGCCTTCCATAGAGCTCACCCTGATCGCCCTGGGGGTTCTCGTGAGGGTTCGGTGACCCCTCCTCAAGGGGGGGGTACTGTTGTGGATTCTGTTTGTGGGCTCCCTCTGGTGGTTACTGCTGGTACTGGGTGACTTTGGTGGGTGGCGGCCTTTGGTTTCCACCAGTCCATCAAAGGCTGGGTGTTTCCTATTTTACCTGGCCTTTCTGTCATTCCCTTGCCGGCTATCAATGTATTCAGATGTGCTCTGTTTGGTTCCTGCCTACCTGCTCCCAGATCTTTCAGGATAAGCTAAGTGCTGATTTTCAGTTGTTTGTTTGTTTTTGTCCAGCTTGCTTATTATGTCTCTATGCTAGCTGGTAGCTCTAGTGGACTGAGGTTCTCCCCATGTGCCATGAGTTGGCACATGGGTTCTTGTAATCTCAGGATGGTTTTTTTGATTAGGGTTTTTTGCTGACCGCTCAGTCCCCTTTTGTATCGTTCTGCTTTCTAGTTTACAGCGGGCCTCAATTTGCTAAATCTATATATATCATCTCTATGTGTGTGCCTTCCTCTCATTTCACCGTCAATACATGTGAGGGGGCAACTATATCTTTTGGGGTTCATTCCTCTGGAGGCAAGTGAGGTCTTTATTTTCTCTGCAGTACTAGTTAGCTCTTAGGCTGGAGCGTGGCGTCTAGAACCAACGTAGGCACGCTCCCTGGCTATCTCTAGTTGCGTTTGTCAGGCGTAGGGCAGCGGTCAGCCCAGGTTCCATCACCCTAGAGCTCGTCCGTTATTTATTTGTACTTTGCTTGTCCTGTGCTATCCCTAGCCATTGGGGATTCATGACAGGTTTGTGATCGCTTTTCTAACATGGTCCATTTGGTACCCTTGCCTAAATTACCTTCCTCCTCTGATTTGGTGCCATTATTTTTTCAACATGTTTTTCGTTTGCATGGCATTCTGGAGAACATTGTTTCGGACAGAGGTTCCCAGTTTGTCTCTAGGTTTTGGCGGTCCTTTTGTGCTAAGATGGGCATTGGTTTGTCTTTTTCTTCGGCTTTCCATCCTCAAACAAATGGCCAACCCGAACGAACCAACCAGACTTTGGAAACCTATCTGAGATGCTTTCTTTCTGCTGATCAGGATGATTGGGTGACCTTCTTGCCATTGGCTGAGTTCGCCCTTAATAATCGGGCTAGTTCTGCTACTTTGGTTTCACCTTTTTTTTGCAATTCTGGTTTTCATCCTCGTCTTTCTTCGGGGCAGGTTGAGCCTTCTGACTGTCCTGGTGTGGATTCTGTGGTGGACAGGTTGCAGCAAATTTGGACTCACGTAGTGGACAATCTGACGTTGTCCCAGGAGAAGGCTCAACGTTTCGCTAACCGCCGTCGTCGTGTTGGTCCCCGACTTCGTGTTGGGGATTTGGTTTGGTTGTCTTCTCGTTATGTTCCTATGAAGGTTTCTTCTCCTAAGTTTAAGCCTCGTTTCATTGGTCCTTATAAGATTTCTGAAATTCTCAACCCTGTGTCATTTCGTTTGGTCCTTCCAGCTTCTTTTGCCATCCATAATGTGTTCCATAGGTCGTTGTTGCGGAAGTACGTGGCGCCTATGGTTCCCTCCGTTGATCCTCCGGCTCCGGTGTTGGTTGAGGGGGAGTTGGAGTATGTGGTGGAAAAAATGTTGGATTCTCGTATTTCGAGATGGAAGCTTCAGTACCTGGTTAAGTGGAAGGGCTATGGTCAGGAGGATAATTCCTGGGTTGTTGCCTCCGATGTCCATGCTGCCGATTTAGTTCGTGCCTTTCATTTGGCTCGTCCTGATTGGCCTGGGGGCCCTGGTGAGGGTTCGGTGACCCCTCCTCAAGGGGGGGGTACTGTTGTGAATTCCGTTCTCGGACTCCCTCCTGTGGTCATGAATGGTACTTTGGTTAGTTCTGCTCTTGGACTCCCTCTGGTGGCTTCGAGCGGAACTGCTGGTCACTGAGGTTGGCTTTATCAGCTGCGCTCGTTTATTGCTATGCTGGTTTCCCTATTTAACTCCACTCAGATCGTTACTTCATGCCAGCTGTCAATGTTCAGTATTGGTTCAGATCTCTCTTGGACTTCTCTGAGGACCTGTCTACTCCAGCAGAAGTTAAGTCTTTGCTAGTTCATTTGTTGTTACTGCTGCCTGAATATATTTCTTAGTACTGCTAATTCTAGTCCAGCTTGCTATCATGATATTTCCTTGCTAACTGGAAGCTCTGGGAGTGCAGTGTTGCGCCTCCACACCGTGAGTCGGTGTGGGGGTCTTTTTGCATACACTACGTGGTTTTTGTAGTTTTTTGTGCTGACCGCATAGTTTCCTTTTCTATCCTCTGACTATTTAGTGAAGTCTGGCCTCCTTTGCTAAAACCTGTTTCATTCCTGTGTTTGTGACTTTCCTCTTAACTCACAGTCAATATATGTGGGGGCTGCCTTTACCTTTGGGGAATTTCTCTGAGGCAAGGTTAGGCTTCTATTTCTATCTTTAGGGGTAGTTAGCTCTTAGGCTGTGAAGAGGCATCTAGGGAGAGTTAGGTACGCTCCACGGCTATTTCTAGTGTGTGTGTGATAGGAGTAGGGTTTGCGGTCAGCAGAGTTCCCACGTTCCCAGAGCTTGTTCCGATTACTAGTTTACTCATCAGGTCATTCCGGGTGCTCCTAACCACCAGGTCCATAACACCAGCCTTCCATCGCCCCGGGGTGACCCAGTACTCTCATTATGTGAAGAACAAGCACAATGACAGGCGAGAAGCCACGCTGAACCCATAGCCCCACCATGGATGGGCAGAGACAGGATAGCGACCCAGCAGTCCGTCTTGTAAAAGAGCTGCTGATGCAAGCCGATTTACACCCTGGTCCAGATGCCCCACAAGAGACTCAACAGTTGTGGAAGGAGAAGAGCAAATTGTTTATCTACGATGGTAAGCGGTGTTGGAGAAATATCGACCCACACACTCACGAGCTGGTCTGGCAGATGGAAGTCCCGAGACAAGATGCGCCAATGGTCTTGGAAGCATACCACGATGGAGCAGGACACTTCGGTTGGGAGAAGTTGGAGGTCCTACTTTGTGGAAGGTTCTTCTGGATTCGCATGAGAAAAGCCATTGAAAAGTGGTGCAGAAAGTGTAGCCCATGCAACCTGTGCAGAAAGGACCGAGACAGCCAGAGGGCTCCCCTACAGCCCTTAGTCACCAAACAGCCACTTGAACTGGTGGCCTTAGACCACGGGAAGCTAACTCCAAGCTGGTCAGGCTATGTCTATGATCTGACCATTGTGGACCATTACTCCAGATTCCTGGTAGTCGTGCCTGTCAAGGACCAAACAGCGAAGACGGCAGCCAAGGCCTTCCAGCAACACTTTTGTCGACCACACGGATACCCTGAAAAGGTACTCACCGACCAAGGCCCAGCCTTTGAAGCAGAAGTGTTCCAGGAATTCTGCAACCTGTACGGATGTAAGATGATAAGAACAACGCCACAGACCAGCGGTATGTGTGAGAAGATGAATCAGGTGGTAATCGACTTACTGAAAACCTTGCCTTTGGAAGAGAGAAACTTATGGCCAGAGAAGTTGCCAGAAATGGTAGATCTGTACAACCATATCTCGGTGAATTCCATCAACTGCACTCCAGCTTACCTAATGAGAGGAAAGCAAATTACCTGTTGACCTTGATATGGGAGCCCTAACACCAGAAGCAACCTCCTCAGATGCAGATTGGGATACTGAGCAACAACAGAAATACCACCAAGTACAAGAATGTGTAGAAAGAAGCTTGTCCCAGGCAAGACAAAAACAAGAAAGAAACTACAATCAATGTGCCCCTGCAATTCCCTTGTCACCAGGTGAACCAAGTGCTAAAGCGAAAAAGAAGAATGCAAAAACTTGATGACCAGTGGGAAGCAGAACCATATAGTGTACCATCTTACCATCAAACTTTGATAACACTAAAGTGTGTCTCATAAGCAAAGATGGAGGAGAAACCTCGACTGCGGTATCAAGGGATCATCTTAAAGTGTGCCCTTACAAACTGAAAGACAGAGATAAAGACCCAAGCACTTCTCAACCCACAGAAGAAGAAAAGAGAATCCATACCGTTCTTGGAGACTTTCCCAAGTCATGGAATCAGGTAAACTGAGCAATAGTGGTGCCTGTTTTGTCTTTTCCCCAGTTGGAAATACCGGTATAGGATGTGACTCAAAATTGTCCTGAAATAGAAGAGACTTCACACCAACGGGCTCAAGACATCACACCAGCAGTGGAACTAAAGAATCTACCCCCTGCTATCAGTGAATCTGTTATGCCCACAGTGAGCAGAAGTACTCCTAGAAGATCAGGTACACCTGTGCTACCCAGAATTCTCAGTAGACTTCTTCTAGCGATCCGTGACGTTGCAGCGTCCTGGCTAGCGATATCGTTGAGTTTGACAGGCAGCAGCGATCAGGATCCTGCTGTGATATCGCTGGTCGTTTAGGAAAGTTCAGAACTTTATTTGGTCGTCAGATCGGCGTGTATCGTTGTGTTTGACAGCAAAAGCAACGATGCCAGCGATGTTTTACAATGGTAACCAGGGTAAATATCAGGTTACTAAGCGCAGGGCCACGCTTAATAACCCGATGTTTACCCTGGTTACCATCGTAAAAGTAAAAAAAACAAACAGTACATACTCACCCTCTGATGTCCGTCACGTCCCTCGCCGTCCGCTTCCTGCACTGACTGAGCGCCGGCCGTAAAGTGAAAGCACAGCACAGCGGTGACGTCACCGCTCTGCTGTTAGGGCCGGCGCTCAGTCAGTGCAGGGAAGCGGACGCCGGGGGACGCGAAGGTGAGTATGTAGTGTTTGTTTTTTTACATTTTACACTGGTAACCAGGGTAAACATCGGGTTACTAAGCGCGGCCCTGCGCTTAGCAACCCGATGTTTACCCTGGTTACCCGGGGACCTCGGCATAGTTGGTCGCTGGAGAGCTGTCTGTGTGACAGCTCTCCAGCGACCAAACAGCGACGCTGCAGCGATCGGGATCGTTGTCTGTATCGCAGCAGCGTCGTTTAGTGTGAAGGTACCTTTAGTCCCACTTTTGTGTGTACAAAGTTTTTTGGCTTTTACATTTGTTAAAAAGCTTAACAAAAGACTTCTTTGTACACACAGTTGATAGTAAACCATTTGTCAACATTAGGAATAAGTTTACCTTGCTTCTGTGTCTCAAATATTTTGACCCTTATTTGTTGGCTTTTCCTTCCCCTGGAGAAAGCCACATATAACTGCCCGCGTGAAAACACTGAGAGAGGCAAATAAATTCCTTCAATATCCAAGGACTGTCCCTGAGATTTATTGATGGTCATTGTAAAAGCCAACCTGACTGGAAACTGATGCCGTCGCATCTGGATTGGCACGTTTTTATATTTGGAAATCAGGTCAATTTTTTGTATAAGAACTGTCTGACCCTTTGCTTTTTCATTTAAAGCAACGGCATGAATAACGTTTGCTTTTAAGCTTTTCACATAAAGCCTTGTGCCATTACAAAGGCCACGCTTTCTGTTAAGATTACGCAGGAGCATAATTATATCTCCTGGTTTCAGCTTTAGTTCATGAGGAGGCATCCCAGTGGGATTCAAAGAGTTAAGAAACTCTACAAGGTAATCTGCGAGAATCACACCCTTCTCTTCCACAATTGTGTCGGCGGAGCGATATGTTGAGTGTTCACCTTGAACTTGAGTAAGAATTTTGTCGTTCAAGGCCTGAACGTCATCATTCAATGGCGTAAGAATTGCTTTATTGGCAATTGCTTTTACCGTTGCATCAGTAATCTCAATTGAGTTGCCAAAAATAGCTGTAATTAAATCACCCTCTTCAATAAAAGAATTTGGGATTTCAATTGTGTCTTCTGGTAGACCATATACATTTGACAAACTCTCCATTGCCAAGTTTCAGTAACCATGAGTTGTACTCAACTTCTTCCTGAGACGTTCTCATACTCTGTTGTAGCTGGAACCATGAAAACTGATTCCAGGATTTTGAGTATTTAATGGTGGACTGTACAATTTGGGCACTTTTTCCACCTTCCACTATTGGTATGGTTTGACGAAAGTCACCACCGTTTATGAAAACTTTTCCACCAAATGGTCTTTTTTTTCCACATATTTCTTGGAACAAATTATCCACAGCGTTCATATTAAAACAGGGAGTCATTGTTACTTCATCCCAAATAACGACAGATGACTCCCTAAGCTCCTTTGCTTGAAGTGAGGTTGGCTTAATTTTTGACACTGTTGTCTCATTTGTTGTAATTCCAAGGCCAAACTTGGAATGGTAGGTGCTACCCTTTTGTAGTAATGTAGCCACCAATCCAGTGGAGGCTACTGAGCAAATAGACTTCTTTTCTGCTTGTAGTGTCTTGTGCAAGCATTTGTGCAAAAATGTCTTCCCACTGCCTCCTGGGCAATCCAGAAAAAAACAGCGTGAGCTAGTGTCGTCTGGCTGTGATGCAGCCTTGACTGCTTGCATAATTGCATCGAAAGCTGATTTCTGAGCTTCATTATGCATAGCTTTCAATAGCTCAGCCTCCTGCTTTATTACAGCATAATTCAGTTGGTCCAGTATTTCACCTGGAACATTTACTGGAGTTGGCAATCCCTAGTCAGCACAGGACTTTTTATTGCTTAAGAGCACTTCATTAATGTCACGAAGAGCCAGTTGCTCAGCAATTTCTGGAGTATACTGCCTGGTGTAATCCTCCATAAATTCGGTTTTATATTTTTGCCATAATGCCAAAAGTATAGCAAATAATTTGCGAAGTTGGTAGGGCATTTGGAAAGCGATTGCATCTGTTATACCGTCTTCCCATTGTAAATTGTCTTCCAAAACATGAAGATCAATGCACGCATTTTTATACGTGTCATGTTCGACTCCATTGACAGTCCTTAAGTCAGCATAAGACTTTGCTCCTCTTACGTGAAGTAAAAGGTATCTTTGGTAATACCATCTGTTAAAGAGACTGTATACATTCGGGCAATTGTTTTCCCAAATTGAGCCCGTCGTTTTTTCAATCCTTCTGGTACAGTTTTTCCCAGACATAGTGTTTAGGGATTTCACTGTACAAATACTGACGGGCAGAAGCGTCAACTCCGTTTATCTCAAAATAGGCTTGCAGAGTAGAGGCTATTGAGTCAGAAATAACCATATCCACATTACCATCTTCGAAAAACACTTGCTGCATGTTTTCAAGGTGAACAGCAAGCCTTTTAATGGTATGTGAAGCATCAAGCATTTTATTTTTTCTGATTCTCCACATACCCTCAGGGGTGCTTATATACTGCTTATATTCCAGTTTAATGTATCAAACTTGATATTGGTACAGTCATGTCCTTTGTATACATATTTGAAAAGATATTTAACACTTTTTATTGAAGCACATATCTCAATATTGATATGGCAGTTGTACTTGAGTAATAAATAGGGATTGTATAGATCTACACATCTATTGTCAATTTCTCGCGTTCCTTGTCTGGTTATCCCAGTATTGCGTCGACGGTACTGTGGGTAACCATCAACATTGGGGTTTGTCTCTGTATTAAATTCCTTTGGGAATTTTTTTGCGCATTGACCATCTGTCATGAATATAGCACCAGATTGATCTTCGCCACATGGGCCATGAATCATGTGCTTCATCACTGCCTCATGCAGTTTTGGATTTGCGGTCTCATGTGGGATTTCATCAGAGATTGACAATTTGTCAATTATTTCTTTGTCCCTCGGTTTATCTTCCTCTCCGAGGATTAAGAGCATGTGAGCGTGTGGTAGCTCACGCTTTTGAAATTCTATTACATGCACATAGGCAACTACACGGCCAAAAATGTGTTTTTTCAAAATCTCGTTAAACACTGCTTGGAGTTTGATTTTAAATACCCGTGCAACCAAATCTGGTCTGAACTCTGGCTTTTGCCATGGTTCTATGATTTCAGTAATTTCTTTCCACTTTGGGTTACAGGTCATCGTAACAAAAAGATCTGGCTTTCCGAATTGTCGAACAATAGTCATGACGTCTTGGTAATTTTGTTGTTCCAATGAAAGTGGACGGTAAAATTACTGGTGTCCCAGCTTTTAGCCCTTGGTGTAACGCAGCATTATGGATGTGATCCATAACGCCGGCATAACTGTTGACGCGTAATGCCTTTTGATTTTGTTTTATATATTCGATCCTGTCGGATTCAATTTTGATGTAACTGTCAACGATAAATTGTTGTGTCAACTTCCCAGCATTTTAAAGGGGATTGAACTCGTCATGAATGGCAAGCCTGTATGCATTGTACTGCAGCAGGGTAATTTTTTCTTGTCGATCTTGATCCACTGGTATGGATGATAGATGAATGTCACCAATTACTTGATGTTGCACACTTAGGGCAATTGGAGTTGTCAAATATATATATTGTCCATCCATTGTCCCTAAATGGGAATAAAAGTGGATATGTCACTGCATCACACTTTCTGTGAAGAATGCTGATTTGAACAGTTTGGTTTTCACTTTTGATGTGAACTCAGATGTCCCTATTAAATGGGGGTCCACCTATTGCATTTTGATAAATTATAGCTACTTCATTGCACCTTGGTGCATTGTAGCACCTCTGGTCATCATTGTAGTCATTTATAATTGGCATTGTTATTTCGAGTGGATCTCGATTATCTATTTCAGCAATCCTCTCTTCCTCTATTTCAAATTCCCTCAAAATTGTGAAAGCGCTTGCAAGTGGGTCAATTGCTTTCATTTTCTCTCCAAGAGATGATAGTAGTGCTGGGAGGCACTTTTTATTTGCTTGACTTCTTGTACTTATTGCTTCTTTACTGTCCAAGATATAAATCTGGGCAAACTTGGGAGTACTACCCACAGCGGGATGCAATGGGGCAGTTCTGTGGTAAATTTGTCCATGAATTCGAAAACAGTATGGACCATGCCCAGGAGGTGGCGCTACTTGTGCTCCCATTGATGCCAAAGCAAGCCAGCTATTGTATTGCCTTATATTAGCCATAAAGTTATTGGAGTGCTGATGTTCTCCTTTCATCAACTTGACTAATTGATCATCCATACGAATGGGACATAATTAGATGCGCCCTCTCTTGCAGCAGGAAGGGAATGTATTGTCCTGCGCCATTTCGTCTTTGAAATGTTTAGATTGGCAGAACTGACATCGAAATGTCAGTTCGCCAGTATAGTGCTCTTCAATACGTGTCAATTTGATTGAGAAGTCCTCTGGCAGCAAATATAACTTGCTGTCGTCGAGCGGCTCTTGCATTTTGGACACTATTTTGGACACGTATTCTATCTTGTTCTCTTTTTAGTGAAATGTGTATCACTTTGTGCATTGCGTGTTGCTCGTTGTCATGCAGCATTAGATGCTCTACGTGATTCAGTTAGTTCATTCGTTTCTCTTGCTCTGGCCGCCCTCTGTCAGGCTGCATCAGCAGTTCTTCGACAATTTAGTTCGTCTTCTGTTTCATTAAGATGCAGGTTACGCATCTGTATGCGATTCGCTTCTCTACGTGCAGCAGCGCGCTCAATTTGATCCATCTTTGCAATGTTGCCTCACACAGTTGCCTAAGTGTTGCCTCACAATGTTGCCTCACAGTGTTGCTGGATCGCCCCCAGAGTAGGGCAATGGGGTACCGGGCACCAGGTCCTACGGTTCGGGGAATGTCACCGTGCCTGACCCGGTCCGTGGTTCTCAGGGGTGTCCAGTAAAAGAGTTTATATATGGGCAAGGTACAGTAAAGAACGAGGAGACAGGTTTGCAGTCTTTTACCTTGTTTACTGAAGACTTCAGATGGTATCCTCAGCCCGGAGCGCCAGATGACAGGGCAGGCAGAGTCCGTCCGGTCTGAAGGCAAATCCAGAGCCCCCATATCCAGGTGGAAATCAGTAGCCTTCCTCTAGCGCCTGTGTGTTGTAGTACCTCCCTGCTGTGCTTCCTGGTAAGGTCCTCACAACTCTTGTAGATGTTCTAGATGTTATTTCTTCCTCTCTGTTCCCCAGATGGTATGGATAGGACAAACCCGTATGACTTGCAGCGCCCCAGAGTCCTGGTCATTGCAGTAATGTCGCTCTGCCACTAAGGGGGCGATGTTACGTCTGATTGCACTAAAGGAGTTCACCTGACCAGGTATCACAGTCACACATTACACTTCACACTCCGGCCACCAGGGGGAGCAAAGGGTTCTATGTATTAGGCCACTCCTCACACTCTGGTAAAACTGGGGGTTGGATAGGAAGTTAGGGAGAAGCTGACTGGGTTTTGCCCAGGTAACACCTTTTTCACCTAAAGAAGACAACGGAGGCAATTGTGGGAGAGGGGCGTCTCTAGGGTCCCTATAAAATAACTCCAGGCCTACCCCGTCATACGGGTGCGTCCTATCCATATCATCTGGGGGACGGAGAGAAAGAACAGAAACATACACGACAGTTGTGAGGACTATCCCGTGGTGCTCAGCAGGGAAGTACTACAACACCCAGGCGCTAGTAGGTAGGCTGATTTCCACCTGCAAAGGGAACTCTGGATGTGCCTTCGGACCGGCCGGTCTCAGCCAGCCCCGTTAACAGTGCTCTGGATTGCGGATGCCGAAGCCTTCAGTAAAGAGGTAAAGAGACTGCAACCCTGTGTCCTCGTTATTTACTGCGACCTACACCGTCACCTACATCTTTAATTGGGCGCCCCTTAGCAGGGCCACGGACCGGGTCAGGCCACCGTGACATCCCCAGAACCGAGAGAGACCCGGTACCGAGTACCCCGCTGCCCTGCGTTTGGGGGCCGCTCCAGACTGATGGCCTGAGGCTTTTTATAGGGACCCTAGAGACGCCCCGGCCCCCGCAAGTTGCCACTGTGTCTTCTTAGGTATTAAGGTCAGGCAGCCAACTTGGAATTGACTGTCCTGCCGGTCTCTGGAGCAAGGCTTGGAGACAGTTACTCCCTCGGTGTTTCTGGCTACCGGCTTCTGCGCCTCAGAAAGGAGCAGCTTGTTCCTGGCTGATCTCCCTCTGATATTCCTCTCCTGTGCTCTGCTTTCCTGCATACTCTCTGCAGTATGTTCACCTTTTAGTGTCTTTTCCCAGGAGTTGCAGCACTTCATGCCAGCAGAGCTCCTCTCCTGTCTGCCTGACAGGAACTGAACTCTGAACCCCTTTTCCCTCCAGATCAGGATGTTAAGTAGGGGAGTTCACCTTAAACAGGCTTAGAGCTCCCCCTTCTGGTCTGGAGTGTGAACATGTTGCATGTGTATGATACCTGAATGTGATTGTCTTTCATTGCCTTCAGACATGACATCACTTCTCCCCTGAAAGGATAATGACACCACTGCGACGACCAGGACACTGGGGCGCCGCATTGCCTCACAGTGTTGCCTCACAATGTTGCCTCACAGGCTAACGTTCAAAAAAGGCTTATGCCTTAACTCGCCACAAGGGAGAGCTCCTCTCCTTAGGTATCCATGGTTACGCCTACGCAGTTATCTGCTAGTGGTAGTAACTATGGATACCTAAGTTACTGTTCAGCTGTGGATGACTCATTGTGCACAGACACACGGACACGTACAAATTAGGTATATTAATAAAGACAGAATATAACATTTCTCTACAACAAGACCATTAATATGAGGCATACAGGTAGGACTAGTACCTATTAAATATAGGTAGGACTAGCTTAACATTTCTATTACATGTATGCCCATATTAATAGGTCATATACGTCTCGGGAGGTGACAGATTCCCTATAAAGCATAAACACACATATATTAATTCTGTCCACACCTGCATCCCACCACAAGAAACACTCCAGAGTAATACCTGGAGAATGCTATCATCCTCAGTGACACAGTGAGGGACTACGCACACCCTTCTGCTCTAAGGCTATTAACTCATGTAAGAGTGCTGCTCAAATGATTGGACTGCAGCTGTGGGACCCTATTTTCAGAGATGATGTCCTCTACCCAAGTCTCAAAAAGCTGAAAGGGTCTTCAGGAGAGGTGGGTAGTCGAGCTAGGCTATCAGACGGTCACCTCTGTAGCTGTAGTGTCATCTTTCCTATGGTTCCATTCAGGGGTGGACAGGGGCAGACATGTTATTGGTGCAACTGATGCAATTGCACATTGGCTAAGAGGTAAAGGGAACCCATTTCCACCTTCAAAGCAGATGAAATTGTGCATTATGATGAGTTATTGGGCTGATCATTAGCATAAAGACAGAATATAACATTTCTCCACAACAAAACCATTAATATGAGGCATACAGGTAGGACTAGCTTAACATTTCTATTTCCTGTATGCCCATATTAATAGGTCATATACGATTAGGGGGATAAAAGAGTCCCTATAAAGCATAAACACACATATATTAATTCTGTCCAGACCGGCATCCCACCACAAGAAACACTCCAGAGTAATCCCTGGAGAATGCTCTCATCCTCAGTGACACCGTGAGGGGCTTCCCACATCCTTCTGCTCTAAGGCTATTTACTCATGTAAGAGTGCTGCTCAACTTAATGGGGTGCAGCAGTGGGACCCTATTTTCAGAGATGATGTCCTCCACCCAAGTCTCAAAAAGCTGAAAGGGTCTTCAGGAGAGGTGGGTAGTCGAGCTAGGCTATCAGACGGGCACCTCTGTAGCTGTAGTGTCATCTTTCCTATGGTTCCATTCAGGGGTGGACAGGGGCAGACATGTTATTGGTGCAACTGATGCAATTGCACATTGGCCAAGAGGTAAAAGGAACCCATTTCCACCTTCAAAGCAGATGAAATTGAGCGTTATGATGAGTTATTGGGCTGATCATTAGCATAAAGACAGAATATAACATTTCTCCACAACAAAACCATTAATATGAGGCATACAGGTAGGACTAGCTTAACATTTCCATTTCCTGTTTGCCCATATTCATAGGACATATACGTCTAGGGGAATAAAAGATTCCCTATAAAGCATAAACCCACATATATTAATTCTTATCTATCTAATAGGATGACAACAGCTGTCCAGACCTGCATCCCACCACAAGAAACACTCCGGAGTAATCCCTGGAGAATGCTATCATCCTCAGTGAGGGGCTACGCACCCCCTTCTGCTCTCAGGCTATTTACTCATGTAAGAGTGCTGCTCAAACTGTTGGGGTGCAGCTGTGGGAACCTATTTTCAGAGATGATGTCCTCCACCCAAGTCTCGTCTCAAAAAGCTGAAAGGGTCTTCAGGAAAGGTGGGTAGTCGAGCTAGGCTATCAGACAGTCACCTCTGTAGCTGTAGTGTCATCTTTCCTATGGTTCCATTCAGGGGTGGACATGTTATGGGTGCAACTTGTGCAACTGCACACAGGCCAAGTAGTAAGGGTATCCATTTCCACCTCCAAAGCAGATGAAATTGGGCATTATGATGTGTTATTGGGCTGCAAAGGGTCCATATATTGTTCATGCACAGTGTCCCTCTTCTGTCTGTGTCTTCCAGTGGCTCCAATGTATAATTAATTTCCTGCAGTGAGAATCACATCACATTAATCATTTCCAGGCCATCAAGCTGAATACAATGTAAGGATTTGGACTGTACATCTCTTCCTGTCTGCTGTTGCCCTGAGTTCGGTTACTTTTGCCCTTACCTAAGATGGAGTCACTGGCCTCACGGGGGCCATCTTGTTTCCTGTCAGACTTTCCCTGTTCCTGTCTGTGGTGTATATAAGGAAGCTCTGTATATTACTCATTGCTTGAGTATCTTGTTTCTGGACTTGTGATCAAGCTGGAAGAACTGCTACCTTGCTGGTTTCTTCGTTACCTTGGGATACCCCACCTGTCTCCGGATCTACGTCTCTTCATCATAAGACTTGTTTCCCTGGATCTGCTCTGCACTCGTCTCTGCTGCTGGACTGTTCCCTGCTAGGAGGCCTGGCCTGGTCTCCAGGTCTCTGGACCTGACATACTTGGACTTCCACTTTCTGTACATGTGCTTACTGCTTATCCAGCTCTGTCTGCTACTAACCTGCTGTGTCATAGCTGTTTACCTGCATACCATCATAAATATTCTTTAACTCTTAACCTGTTGTCTCTCGGCCTCTTTTCTGACCCATGATACTGATCTCCATTGCACTTAGCACTAAGTTTATAACAGAATACTCAAGCCCAAAAAAATGGAGATCTCTGGGTCAGATTCTATGGAGGTGCGAATGAAGAAACTTTGCTCTTTTGTCTCTGGACTTCATGGGGAGCTGCAGGCTATAAAAACAAAACTGGGGGCATTAGAATCGCAAACTAATCATAATGCGAATGTGGCTGATACGTCTATTCAGGCCTTAGCGTCTTGACTTTCAAATGTGGAGACTATAGCTGCAACCATGGTATCTGCTCCAATCCCAGCTCCTGGTCCGGCTTTTCCTAAACTCCCACCATTCAGGTTTGGTGGTGAAAGAGAGAAATTTCGGGGGTTTTTGAATCAATGTCAGCTGTATTTCTCTGCACGTGCGGCCCAGTTTGCAACTGATCGGGATAAAGTGTTGACTATAATTATGTTGCTAAGGGTACTGTCACACAGTGCAATTTTGATCGCTACGACGGTACGATTCGTGACGTTCTAGCGATATCGTTACGATATCGCAGTGTCTGACACGCAGCAGCGATCAGGGACCCTGCTGAGAATCGTACGTCGTAGCAGATCGTTTGGAACTTTCTTTCGTCGCTTGATCACCCGCTGACATCGCTGGATCGTTGTGTGTGACAGCGATCCAGCGATGTGTTCGCTTGTAACCAGGGTAAACATCGGGTAACTAAGCGCAGGGCCGCGCTTAGTAACCCGATGTTTACCGTGGTTACCAGCGTAAACGTAAAAAAAACAAACAGTACATACTCACATTCCGGTGTCTGTCCTCCGGCGTCTCAGCTTCTCTGCACTGTGAGCGCCGGCCAGCCAGAAAGCGAGCACAGCGGTGACGTCAGACGTCACCGCTCTGCTTTCCGGCCGCTGTGCTTACACAGTGCAGAGAAGCTGAGACGCCGGGGGACAGACACCGGAATGTAAGCATGTACTGTTTTTTTTTTTTTTTTTTACGTTTACGCTGGTAACCAGGGTAAACATCGGGTTACTAAGCGCGGCCCTGCGCTTAGTAACCCGATGTTTACCCTGGTTACCCGGGGACTTCGGCATCGCTCCAGCGCCGTGATTGCAACATGTGACCGCAGTCTACGACGCTGGAGCGATAATCATACGATCGCTGCGACGTCACGGATCGTGCCGTCGTAGCGATCAAAATTGCTCTGTGTGACAGTACCCTAACAAACAAAGCGTTAGCCTGGGCTAATCCTCTGATTGAGACTAATGATGTGTGCTTGAATTCCCTGAAAGACTTTACTGCAGCAATGTGTCAAATGTTTGATGACCCTAATCGGAGTATCACAGCTGAAACCGCACTACTGACACTACGTCAAGGGAAGCGTCCTGTTGTGGAATACGCAATGGAGTTTCGGAAATGGGTGCTGGATACTACATGGTGCGATTCAGCGAAATATGCAGTGTTCAGGAGAGGTTTATCTGCTTCCATCAAAGATGAACTAGCTCGAGGTGAATCGCCTACTAACTTGGCTGACTTTATACATCATTGTATTCGGATTGATATTCGTCTCACCGAACGTCGTCAAGAAAAATGGGCTGATGCTAATCGTAATAACTTTATGCCTTTTTCATCCCCCACCAAGGAGGCGCTGACTAAGACTTTATCTCAGACAGAGCTGGAACCTATGCAGGTTGACGCAGTACGGAGGAAACCCATCGATGCACGTAAGGAATATTGTTTCAAGGAGAATCTGTGTTTTTACTGCGGTAAATCGGATCACTATATTTCAGAGTGCCCTGGGAGAAATCGCAAGTCCGCAGCTGCGGTAACTGGACTTGACTTTTCAGATGTATCTTCAGTGTGTTCTCTTCCACACAGACAGGAAATATCTGCTGAAAACTTTGATTTTCCTGATGATTCATCGGTAACATCATCACCTGTGGACATAGCCTTACTTTCCGTAAGTTCTACCACGGTGAGGAGGGATTCGCTCTGCTGTGTTTCCATCAAAATTTGGGTGTGTTCCTGCTGGATCACCTGCTCCGCCATGATAGACTCTGGAGCTTGCAGCAATCTCATGGACATCTCCTTTGCTGAAAAACATGGCATACGCTCATGAAAAAGAGACTCTCCTGTGTTTATGGAGACCGTGGACGGGTCTCTACTAATATCTGGGCCTGTAAAACTCGAAACAGTCCCGCTAAAGATCCATATGGGCGCGGATCATTCTGAAAATGTCCTTTTTGTTGATTTCTTCTCCTAATTTTCCTATTATTTTAGGTTTGCCCTGGTTGCGGCTGCGAAATCCAACTATCAATTGGACAACGAAGGAATTACAGTTTCCAAATGAATCAGCGTTGTCTGGAGAGCTGGCTCCAGTGAAAACAGCAGTCACGATCGACTCGACACTGCCGGTAGAGTATCGGGACTTTAGTGATGTGTGTGACAAAAAAAATGCGGATAAATTACCGCCACATCGGCCATATGACTGCCCCGTGGAATTATTGCCTGGTGCCGCGATTCCTTTCGGGAGTATTTATCCATTGTCTGGGCCAGAATTAAAAGCTCTCAAGGAGTACATAGATGAAAACCTAGCTAAGGGGTTTATACGACCATCTTCCTCCCCAGCAGGTGCTCCAATCTTCTTTGTCAAAAAAAAGATGGCTCACTCCGACCATGCATTGACTACCGGGAGCTCAACAAAGTTACAATCAGGAACTCTTATCCACTCCCACTAATTCCCGAACTACTTGAGAGAGTGCGACATGCCAAAATCTTCACAAAATTGGATATTCGTGGAGCGTATAATCTAGTATGGATTCGTCCTGGCGATGAGTGGAAAACGGCTTTTCGGTCACGTTATGGACATTTCGAGTACCTCGTTATGTCTTTCGGTCTCCGTAACGCACCGGCTACATTCCAGCACTTGGAGAATGATGTTTTCAGGGATATACTCGATATTTTTGTTGTGATTTATTTGGATGACATTTTGATTTTTTTTCCAGCAATATCGAGGACCATCAGCGACACGTGAAAATGGTTTTGGATCGTCTACGGCAGAATCATTTATACATCAAACTGGAGAAATGTGAGTTTCACAAAACAGAGATTCAATTCTTGGGATATGTTATTTCTCCCCAGGGTCTCAGCATGGACGCAAGCAAGACACAAGCCATTCAGGAGTGGCCAACTCCCAAGTCAGTGAAGGAAGTACAGCGATTCATTGGATTCGCCAATTTTTACAGACGCTTTATTATAAAAATTTCAGCGATTGTTGCACCCATCACTCAGTTAACCCAGAAGAAGACGCCATTTGTCTGGTCTCCCCAAGCTCAAACAGCATTTTCTACGTTGAAATCTAAATTTACGACAGCTCCCATTCTTGTCCACCCTGATCCAGACAAAGCCTTCATAGTGGAAGTGGATGCCTCGGACTGTGCTGTAGGGGCGATACTCTCGCAAAGAACAGGTGAGAAAGATCTCTTGCATCCGTGTGCCTTTCTCTCGCAGAAATTGTCACCCACAGAAAGGAATTACGACGTTGGAAACAAGGAACTGTTAGCCATCATAACCGCATTTAAGGAATGGAGACATCTGTTACAAGGAGCATCCCAACAGATTGTTATACTCACGGATCATCGGAATCTCGAATTCATGAGGTCGGCAAGATGTCTGAAACCTAGACAGGCTCGATGGAATCTTTTTCTTAATCAATTTGATTTTGTCATTTCCTATAGGCCGGGCTCTCGTAATAAGAAGGCTGATGCACTATCCAGGATTCATTCAGATGAAGCAACTTCGGCTTCGTCTTCAAGGACCATTCTTTCTGAGAAAAACTTTGTAAGTGTCTTGCATAATCAGGATCGTCTAACTGAGATTAAGGAGGCTTATGCTGCGGATTCACTTTTGAGTCAACCACCCACTCAGGTAAATCTGACTGTCAAGAATGGACTTTGGTTTCAAGGACAGCGTCTGTATATCCCAGAAACAGTAAAACTGAGTGTGTTGAAATTAATGCATGACTCTAAGTTTGCCGGTCATAGGGGAGTTCAGAAGACTCAAGAATTTCTGTCTCGTTTTTTCTGGTGGCCGACTTTTCGGAAAGATGTTCTTCGGTACGTGTCATCGTGTGAGGTATGTGCCAGGTCAAAAGTCCCTCGTTCTTCACCTACAGGACTGTTGCAACCTCTGCCTATTCCATCTCGTCCCTGGGGGTCTATTTCAATGGATTTTATTGTGGAGTTGCCTTTGTCACAGGGAAAAACCACGATTCTTGTAGTAGTTGACCGGTTGACTAAAGCTGCTCATTTTATTCCGTGCTGGTGTCCCAACAGCTAAGCAAACAGCGGATCTTGTTGTGCAAAATGTTTTTCGTTTACACGGAGCTCCGGATGAAGTAATAACTGATCGTGGAGTTCAATTCACCTCACGGTTCTGGCAAAGCTTCTGTGCTGCTCTGGACATCAAAGTAAAATTATCATCTGCCTTTCATCCACAGTCTAATGGCCAGACAGAGCGGACCAATCAAACCTTGGAGCAGTATCTGCGTTGCTACGTGTGTCATCTACAAGACGATTGGGTGAGTCTACTTCCGTTGGCCGAGTTCACGTATAACAACTCTCAGAATGCTTCCACCAAATTATCTCCGTTCTTTGCTAACAAGGGATATCATCCCAGTATTCTCCCTCGACTCCCCATAGACATGTCTGTGCCTGCGGTTGCTGACCGCATTGCATCTTTACAGCAAAATTTGGACGTTCTAAAAAACACCTTAGTTTCAGCACAGAAAAGATTCAAGAAGGCAGCAGACAGATTCCGTAAGCCAGAACCAACATACAAGGTAGGAGACATGGTCTGGCTCTCAACAAGAAACTTAAAACTCAGAATTCCGACTTCCAAGCTGGGGCAAAAATATGTTGGCCCATATAAGATCAGCGGTATTGTGAATCCTGTAGCCTGTCGACTCAAGTTGCCTAACTCTTTAAAAAATTCATCCTGTTTTCCATGTTTCCTTGCTTAAACCAGCAGTGCCTAATTCTTTTCCCGGACGCACCTCTGCTCCTCCTGATCCAGTCCTCATTGACGGGCAAGAGGAATTCGTTGTGGAGAAAATCTTGGATTCACGGATTCATAGGAGATGTCTTCAGTATCTGGTGAAATGGCAGGGATACTCGGTTGAAGAAAATTCCTGGGAACCTCTGGAAAACATCTAAGCTCCCCATCTGATCAGACTGTTTCACAGCAGATACCCCAATAAGCCAGACTTAAGATCGTCCAGAGGACGTCTTTTAAGAAGGGAGTAATGTAAGGATTTGGACTGTACATCTCTTCCTGTCTGCTGTTGCCCTGAGTTCGGTTACTTTTGCCCTTACCTAAGATGGAGTCACTGGCCTCACGGGGGCCATCTTGTTTCCGGTCAGACTTTCCCTGTTCCTGTCTGTGGTGTATATAAGGGAGCTCTGTATATTACTCATTGCTTGAGTATCTTGTTCCTGGACTTGTGATCAAGCTGGAAGAACTGCTACCTTGCTGGTTTCTTCGTTACCTTGGGATACCCCACCTGTCTCCGGATCTACGTCTCTTCATCATAAGACTTGTTTCCCTGGATCTGCTCTGCACTCGTCTCTGCTGCTGGACTGTTCCCTGCTAGGAGGCCTGGCCTGGTCTCCAGGTCTCTGGACCTGACATACTTGGACTTCCACGGTCTGTACATGTGCTTACTGCTTATCCAGCTCTGTCTGCTACTAACCTGCTGTGTCATAGCTGTTTACCTGCATACCATCATAAATATTCTTTAACTCTTAACCTGTTGTCTCTCGGCCTCTTTTCTGACCCATGATACTGATCTCCACTGCACTTAGCACTAAGTTTATAACATACAATCAGTCCTATCACTACCACAATGGCTTTTGAAAAGTTGAGAGTAAATTGTTTAACCCAACTCTGATAGACCACATCCAGAAAAAGGGATTCCATCCCTCCTTGGATATATCTCTTGCTTTTTGCTGGAGCTCCTTTACTTTATCCATGTTTCTCTGTTGAATCATGTGCATCTTCAATCTAGGAGCAGCATTCCTCACCTATAACAGCACAAGTGCCCCTTCAGTTGCTAACAGGCAGTCAAGAGCCATTCTCTTCTGAAGGGCAACCATCCTCATTCAGTGACATCACAAGTAGAAGCTAATGTCGGTGAAACCAACAACCAAAACATTTGGTGACAAAAGAAGTGGTAGCTTATGAGGACAAAACTAACACCCAAAACATTCTATGAAATGATAAATAAGAGCTAATGTGGACTGAGCCAACAACCATAACATTCCGCGACATCATATGATGCATCTAATGGGGGTGGAATCAACAATCCCATCACTCTGAGACATAACAAGGAGCAGCTAATGGGTGCGGAGCCAACAACCATAACATTCTGTGACATCACAAGTAGCTGCTAATGGGTGCGGATCCAACAACCTCACTTCCATTGAAGTACATTGCCCAATAATATACTAGAGATCAAACAATAGGAATCCTACCAATGTGGGGGAATATTTGAATAGCTTTACTACAGATGGAGCTAATATGTATATACACTCACTGGCCACTTTATTAGGTACACCTGTCCAACTTCTTGTTAACACTTAATTTCTAATCAGCCAATCACATGGCGGCAACTCAGTGCATTTAGGCATGTAGACATGGTCAAGACAATCTCCTGCAGTTCAAACCGAGCATCAGTATGGGGAAGAAAGGTGATTTGAGTGCCTTTGAACGTGGCATGGTTGTTGGTGCCAGAAGGGCTGGTCTGAGTATTTCAGAAACTGCTGATCTACTGGGATTTTCACGCACAACCATCTCTAGGGTTTACAGAGAATGGTCCGAAAAAGAAAAAAAATCCAGTGAGCGGCAGTTCTGTGGGCGGAAATGCCTTGTTGATGCCAGAGGTCAGAGGAGAATGGGCAGACTGGTTCGAGCTGATAGAAAGGCAACAGTGACTCAAATCGCCACCCGTTACAACCAAGGTAGGCCTAAGAGCATCTCTGAACGCACAGTGCGTCGAACTTTGAGGCAGATTGGCTACAGCAGCAGAAGACCACACCGGGTACCACTCCTTTCAGCTAAGAACAGGAAACTGAGGCTACAATTTGTACAAGCTCATCGAAATTGGACAGTAGAAGATTGGAAAAACGTTGCTTGGTCTGATGAGTCTCGATTTCTGCTGCGACATTCGGATGGTAGGGTCAGAATTTGGCGTAAACAACATGAAAGCATGGATCCATCCTGCCTTGTATGGAGCATCTTTGGGATGTGCAGCCGACAAATCTGCGGCAACTGTGTGATGCCATCATGTCAATATGGACCAAAATCTCTGAGGAATGCTTCCAGCACCTTGTTGAATCTATGCCACAAAGAATTGAGGCAGTTCTGAAGGCAAAAGGGGGTCCAACCCGTTACTAGCATGGTGTACCTAATAAAGTGGCCGGTGAGTGTACATCGGTGTTGTACACAGATTTCCCAATATTGGTTGGATATATATTTTTGATCTGGACTGTATATTGCTATATGTCTCAATAACATCCGACAATTACATAATTATCTTCATGTTACATGTGTTCCCTTTACAGGATATAACTTTAATCTCCCAGATTTGGATGATTCCATAACAATTTATGGCCTAAAAATCGAAAATTCGTCATGTTCCAGTTATGGCTGAGGGGATTCTCTCAATTATAACTAATCTATGGACCTGATGAGCAAGAAAGTCAGAAACCAATATAACCAATCATTACCATATAAATGAAATGGACTCTAATTATCCACCTTGACCTCTTAAAACTTTATAAAATGCCACAATGTCATTATTACCATACAATGTAATTCCGGAGTAGCTTCTACTGATTTGAACAGTGATTAATTAACAATAATAACCTATATATCCCAGTATTACAGAAGATTAGATTATATGGATGGTTGGATGTAGAGGTGGACATGTTACTGTAGGATAAATGGCCAGTAAATAGAAGAGGACACTATAGCCAATGCCACTATATACCAGGGTTGGGCTATTAATTTCCCCAAGGGGTACATGAGAGACCATAACATATTAATTACAATTATTATTTTATATCAATAACTGTATAACTTAATATTGAGCAGAATTAAGTATGCTGACACCCCCTACATACATACACCACACACGGGGATATGAACACACACACAAAATGCGCCACACACTACCACGTGCTTGAACACACATATCACCCTCAGCACACATGTCACCACACATACACCAACCTCGCCACATAAAAGTCGAAACACAAAAGTCGCTGCTCAAAACTCGCCACGCGCAAATCTAGGCTCACGCAAAACTCGCCACACGTGCAAAACTCACCTCATGGAAAACTCGCCACACGCAAACTTGCACACGCGGAAAAATTGCCACATGCACAAAAGTTGCAACACATGCAAAAGTTGCCTGACACAAAACGCACCACACATAAAACTCGCCACGCGCAAAACTCGCCATGCGCAAAACTTGCTGCACACAACTTGCTACGCTAACCAGTCACATGCAACTCGACACACAAAAAGTTGCTACACGCATGTCGCCACACAAAACTCATCTCACAAAAGTCGCTACATGCATGTAGTCACCTGTAACTTACCTGTGGCATCTAACAGGTGTTGGCAATAACTAAATCACACTTGCAGCCAGTTAACATGGATTAAAGTTGTTGACTCAACCTCTGTCTTGTGTCCTTGTGTGTACCACATTGAGCATGGGGAAAAGAAAGAAGACCAAAGAACTGTGTGAGGACTTGAGAAACCAAATTGTGAGGAAGCATGAGCAATCTCAAGGCTACAAGTCCATCTCCAAAGACCTGAATGTTCCTGTGTCTACCGTGCACAGTGTCATCAAGAAGTTTGAAGCCCATGGCACTGTGGCTAACTTCCCTAGATGTGGACGGAAAAGAAAAATTGACAAGAGATTTTAACGCAAGATTGTGCGGATGTTGGATAAAGAACCTCGACTAACATCCAAACAAGTTCAAGCTGCCCTGCAGTCCGAGGGTACAACAGTGTCAACCCTTACTATCCGTCGGCGTCTGAATGAAAAGGGACTGTATGGTAGGAGACCCAGGAAGACCCCACTTCTTACCCCGAGACATAAAAAAGCCAGGCTGGAGTTTGCCAAAACTTACCTGAAAAAGCCTAAAACGTTTTGGAAGAATGTTCTCTGGTCAGATGAGACAAAAGTAGAGCTTTTTGGGCAAAGGCATCAACATAGAGTTTACAGAAGAAAAAAAGAGGCATTCAAAGAAAAGAACACGGTCCCTACAGTCAAACATGGTGAAGGTTCCCTGAGGTTTTGGGGTTGCTTTGCTGCCTCTGGCACTGGACTGCTTGACCGTGTGCATGGCATTATGAAGTCTGAAGACTACCAACAAATTTTGCAGCATAATGTAGGGCCCAGTGTGAGAAAGCTGGGTCTCCCTCAGAGGTCATGGGTCTTCCAGCAGGACAGTAACCCAAAACACTTCAAAAAGCACTAGAAAATGGTTTGAGAGAAAACACTGGAGACTTCTAAGGTGGCCAGCAATGAATCCAGACCTGAATCCCATAGAACACCTGTGGAGAGATCTAAAAATGGCAGTTTGGACAAGGCACCCTTCAAATATCAGGGACCTGGAGCAGTTTGCCAAAGAAGAATGGTCTAAAATTCCAGCAGAGCATTGTAAGAAACTCATTGATGGTTACCGGAAGCGGTTGGTCGTAGTTATTTTGGCTAAAGGTTGTGCAACCAAGTATTAGGCTGAGGGTGCCAATACTTTTGTCTGGCCCATTTTTGGAGTTTTGTGTGAAATGATCAATGTTTTGCTTTTTGCTTCATTCTCTTTTGTGGTTTTTCATTTAAGACAAATTAAATGAAGATAATAATACCAAAGAATTTGTGTTTGCAATCATTTTCAGGAAGAAACTGAGTATTATCTGACAACTGCAGGGGTGTGAATACTTTTGCCCATGACTGTATATACTATATACAGGGGAGATGACACAGGTATATACTATTATACTATATACAGGAGATGACACAAAGGTAAATACTATATACAGGGGAGATGACACACGTATATACTATATACAGGAGATGACACACAGATATATACTATATACAGGAGCAGATGACACAGGTATATACTATATACAGGAGGAGATGACACAGGTATTTACTATATACAGGAGCAGATGACATACACATATATACTATATAAAAGAGGAGATGACACATAGGTATATTGAGGAGATGACATACAGCAGGTATATACTATATACAGGGGAGATGACATACAGGTGTATACTATATATAAGGGAGATGACAACCATGTATATACTGAGGGGAAAATGAGAGGTGTGAGGTGAAAATGAGGGGTGTGAGGTGAAAATGAAAAGGTGTGAGTGCAAAATGAGAGGAGTAAGGGAAAATAGTGGAGTGATCGGAAAATGACAGATGTGAGGTCGAAATGACAAGTGTTAGGGGGGAAATGAGAGTGAGGGGGAAAATGAGAGGTGTAAGGGAGAAAATGAGAGATGTGAGGGGGAAAATGAGAACCATGATGGGAAAATAAGTGAGGTGCTATAAGTAACCACAGATATTTACTATGCCCGGGCAACGCCGGGCTCTCCAGCTAGTACCTCTATATACTGTAAGAGCTCACACCTAGCTTCCTACATACAGTATGAGTCCTCACATTGCCCCTCTACATATATTGTAAGAATCCACATAGCCTCTCTATATAGAGTATGAGCCCCTACATAGCCTCTTTATCTTCAATTTGAGCCCTCACATAGCCCTTTGTATATAGTATGAGACCACACATAGCCCCTTATATACAGTATGAGCCAGAGGTGTATCTAAAAGTGATGAGCAAGCGTGCTTGCCACTGCTCGATACTCGATCAAGCATCACAGTGCTTGGTTACACTCGTTACTCGATCGAGTATCGCGGGTGCTCAAGCGCCATTCTCAAGTAGTTTTGGATTAGAGGCATATAGGCAGAGTTTATTGCCTTACAGTCCTTCCATAGGTATACTGCTGCTGTAAGCTAAAAACAAAAATCATTTTCAAGGCTACATATTTTATTTTCCCTATTAATACCAGAAAATTTGCAAGCATATATTATATACCAAATTTAAAAAAGCACAAGACATGGGTTAAGGGACAGGAAAGTTTACATGCTGCTGATGGCGCATGCAGGGGCCGAGGCCGTGGGCCAGGTGAAACTATGCGTGCTGCGGGAACACAACAAACACGCTCATCCACGAGACGTAGCTTCCTGTCCCACTTTGCAGGGGGTTGCAGGGCAACACTCTAAAAAAAAAACACCATAAGAGGAAAGAACTCCACTATTCTAAACAAAAAAAACCACCAGTATACAGGCAGAGATGCTTACCTGTTCAAGGCCTCCAACAATTGCACTAACCAAGGTGCAGCGGACCCAAGTTAAGATGGCAAATACACAGGTGCAATAATACCGATAATGCAGCCAGCCTACAATCAGGAATTGGCCGCTTGGTGCACCTGTGCAAACAAATAGTCTGTATGTGGCGTGTTCACACAGGAATGCAAAGTATACGGCTCAAAGCCTATTAATGACGCCATGTAGCGGGCTCACCATAATGCATCTTGTTTGAACAGAGGCCACAGTGTACAGAGCCATCTAGGGCCCAGCCGCACCCTGGAAAAATATACAGTGCACCAAAAACATAACAATGTATGCAAGGTATTGGTCGATATTATGGCCACAATATTTAAGCTGCCAACCCGCGTCAAGGGTCCTTACATATTGGCAGTCCTAATCTAAAACACTCTCAAAGCCAAAACAGTGAAAACAGGTGGGTCGGTTAAATGGCAAGATAATGCATTCGGTATGTTTCCCAGCACTACCTGTCTTCCACACGATCCAGTCTCACTAGCCAGGAGTCTGAACCACAGAATCCTCACCCTGATCCTCTTTCCTCCCACCATGGCGAGTTCCAGAAGACAATTGATTCCACACTCGGACACTCAGAGGAGCTCTTTACATTTATAATTTCTGGCCTCTTGCTAGAGGGACATGAGGAGATCATGTGTAGTGATGCCTAAATATTTGAGCAGCCACGATCAGAAAACGACGGTGGGGAACAGCAATCAGTGTTTCAAGAGGTGAATGAGGAAACAGTTGCCAACAAGTGATGTTATTAAGTCAACAAGTCAGGAGGACCAGAGTATGAAAGTGGAAGATGAGGTGGTGAACGATGAAGTCACTGACCCAATATGGAAAGGTGCTATAAGACGGTGAACTGTGATAACATCAGGAGAGACTTAGGACCCTGATGCTGCTGCTGCACATTTGAGCGGAGAGCGAAAGCCCAGGAAAGTGTGTGTGCAGGGGGGTGGGGTCTAGTGTCTGCTGTATAGGACGCTGTGAGGTGATGCTGCAAGAAGCAGAGACTGCCATGTGAAACTCACTGAGAGGCAGCTGATAAGAATTGAGGAGTTTGGACTCTGTAAGAACTGTTTGCTGCCAGTGTGTTTGTGAGGGAGTTAACGTTGAGAGATGTGTGACTTTGCAGCTATGTGGAATCCCTGCTGTGCTGAGCTGAAAAGCAACAAAGACATTGATCCTGTGCAGACCCAGGTGGGTTGCTTCCAGGGAAGTTGTGAGTGGCTGCTTGTGGAGAGCTGGAAAAGTTTATTAGTGACTGTTGCCCGGTCTGTACGCTTGGAAATTCCTTATACTTTCCCATTTTATTGTCGTCCCCCCTCCCTACATACCCTGGTGAATATCTCTGCTATATGTGAGTGTATATGTATATTTTGTGTGTGTGGAGTTTTTATTTTACCCTTGTCTTTGTCACCCTGTCTGTCGGGTTGGTGTTCTGCAGTACGCAGTAGAGACTCTCTTCCCCAGGAGGGGGAAGGAGGCAGACAAAGGGCTGTTATAGGAGACAAGGCATCTGAAGTATCCCATGGAACAGGGCGAGCTATGGCGCTCCCTAGTGTTAGGGCCAGGAAAGCTGCCCCCTGGTCCAAGGTCACTCGTCAGTCGAATCGTGATATTAACTTTGACCGCATTTGATTTTTCTGTTCCATGATGGACCCTGTCGTGGATCTGACAGGGCAGTAGCAGCAGCTCAGTCTAGAGGTGGTGTATTTGCACACGGTGGTTTCACAACACACTATTACATCTGGTGTGGGGATATCGTTCTCCAGGCAAACATTTGTGAAGCACAAGGTTGCGTTACCGGACAGGTTCTCTGGTGGATGTAACAAGTTTGTGGTGTTCCGTGAGGCCTGCAAAGTTTATTTCAGGTTGCGTCAGGTGTCCTTAGGTATGAAGGAGCAACAGATGGGGATTGTAATCTTGCTCCTCCAGGGGGACCCTTTTCTCTCCCGTCTGACTCACAGTCACTTCTGACGGTAGAGGGATTTTTTTAGGCTCTGGGGCTGGTGTATGATGACCCTGATTGCGTCACCCTGCCTGAGTCCTCGCTACACCAACTCCAGCAAGGAGATCACCTGGCAGAGGAATATTTCTCTGAATTTCAGAGGTGGGCCACAGACACTAGGTGGAATGACCTGGCCCTCTGTAGTCAGCTCTGTGATGGCCTGTCAGGGAGAGTAACAGATGCTTTAGCTCTCTATGAGACTCCTGACTCCCTTGAAACAGCTATGTCTCTGGCGAACTGGGTTGATCGCCATCTTCACCAGAGACATAGGGAGCCAACTGTGGAACCCATGCAGGTGGGAATGGCGTGTGTTTCTGTTGTGGCAAAAAGGGTCATTTTCTGATTACATGTCCTTCCCGACTTAAATTTAAGCAACCGCTGGAAAACTTGTTACTTCGGTGGGTAAGACCTACATTACACGTGGGTCGAAATAAGGTGGATGGTTCGGCCTTCCTGAACAGTGGTGCGGGGTTTAATTTGGTCAACACAAGGTTTGTCTGGGACCAAGCCTAGTCCCACAACATTGTCCAGACCTATACCAATTATTGCTATAGACTCCATCCCTCTAAAATAAGGGCACTTTACGCTACAGGTGGGGGCCTTACACACTGAAGTGTTAAACTGTTACATGCTTGAGGGTTTGCCCTCACCTGTGGTACTGGGACTTCCTTGGCTTGCCCTGCACACGAAGAGTGCAGAGCACACTGGTGATCGATTAGCAGACACAGGAGGTGAATTAAGATCATAAAAGGAAATATGCTAATAAAGACTAATAAACTAAAATAGATTAAAAGAGATAAGGAGATATAATATTGAAAAAGTGCCCAACAAGAAGAGTCCAAAATATAATATATAAAAAAAAATGTGTAAATATATATCTCAGAAAATGCAGGGCTTTAACCCTTTTCTGCCATCGGACGTACTATCCCTTCCATGTGACCTGGGACTTAATTCCCATGGATGGGATAGTACATCATCACCGATCAGCCGCGCTCACGGGGGGAGCGTGGCCGATCGCAGCCGGGTGTCAGCTGATTATCACAGCTGACACCTGGCACTATGTGCCATGAGCGGTCCTGGCACTTTAACCCCCAGAACACTGCGATCAAACAAGATTGCAGCGTTCCGGTAGCATTTAGAAGCATCACGCAGGGAGGGGGTTCCCTGCGTGCTTCCCTGAGACCTTCAGAACAACGTGATGTGATCGCATTGTTCCGAGGGTCTCCTCCATTTTCCTCCCTGCAGGCCCCCGGGTCCAAGATGGCCACGGGGTCCTTCCGGGTCCGGCAGGGAGGTGGCTTCTCAGTGTCAACGATCTGACTTTTTACAGTGATGTCCCACCCTGGGACAATATAAAAAAGTTAAAAAAATGAACATGTGTAAAAATGTTTTGTGTTTTTTTTAAAGTCCTAAATAAAGAAAAAAAAAATATTTTTTCCAAAAAATTAATTTCTTTGTGTAAATAAAAAAAACAAAGTACACATATTTAGTATCACCACGTCCGTAACGACCAGACCTATAAAACTGTCCCATTAGTTAACCCCTTCAGTAAATACCGTAAAAAAAAAAAAAAAAAAAAAACACTAGACAAAAAAACAATGCTTTATCATCATACCGCCGAACAAAACGTGGAGTAACACGCGATCAAAAAGACGGATATAAATAAACATGGTACGAATGAAAATGTCATCTTGTCCCGCAAAAAACGAGCCACTACACAGGGTCATCACCAAAAAAATAAAAAAGTTGTTCAGAATAAAGCGATGCAAAAATAATTATTTTTTATATAAAATAGTTTTCATTGTATAAAAGCGCCAAAACATAAAAAAATTATTTAAATTGTACTACCCCGAAGAATAAAATTGCTTTCTCAATTTTACCAAATGCGGAACGGAATAAGCGCCCCCCCCTAAAAGAAATTCATGAATTGCTGGTTTTTGTTCATTCTGCCTCCCAAAAATCATAATAAAAAGCGATCAAAAAATGTCATGTACCCGAAAATGGTACCATTAAAAACGACAACTCGTCCTGTAAAAAACAAGACCTCACATGACTGTCTGCCAAAATATGGAAAAATTATAGCTCTCAACATGTGGTGATGCAAAAACTATTTTTTGCAATAAAAAGTGTCTTTTAGTGTGTGACAGCTGCCAAACAAAAACCCGCTATAAAAATAGAACATAAATATAATATAAATAGAAAATCAAATCCTCCTTTATCACCCCCTTAGTTAGGGAAAAACAGTAAAAGAAAAAAATGCATTTATTTCCATTTTCCCATTAGGGTTAGGGCTAAAGTTAATGTTAGAGCTAAAGTTAGGTAGGGGCTAAACTTAAAGTTAGGGTTGGGGCTAAAGTTAGGGTTAAGATTGGGGCTAGAGATGGGGTTAGGATTAGGTTTACGGTTGGGATTAGGGTTGGGATTAGGATTAGGGGTGTGTCAGGGGTGTGCTTAGGGTTATGGTTAGGGTAGGGATCAGGGGTGTGTTGGGGTTTAGAGTGTGGCTAGGGTTGGGTTTAGGGTTAGGGGTGTGTTCGGGTTAGGGATGTGGTGAGGGTTATTGATAGGGATGGGATTAGGGTTAGGTGTATGTTCGGGTTAGGGTTGGAGATAGAATTGGGGGTTTCCACTGTTTAGGCACATCAGGGGCTCTCCAAACACGACTTGGCGTTTGATCTCAATTCCAGCCAATTCTGCTTTGAAAAAGTAAAACCGGTGCTCCTTCCCTTCCGAGCTCTGCCGTGCGCCCAAACAGTGGTTTACCCCCACATATGGGGTATCAGCGTACTCAGGACAAATTGGACAACAACTTTTGCAGTCCAATTTCTCCTGTTACCCTTGGGAAAATAAAAATTTGGGGGCTAAAAAAATAATTTTTGTGGGAAAAAATGATTTTTTATTTTCACGGTTCTGCGATATAAACTTTAGTGAAACACTTAGGGGTTCAAAGTTCTCACAACACATCTAGATAAGTTCCTTGGGGGGGTCTAGTTTCCAATATGGGGTTACTTGTGGGGGATTTCTACTGTTTAGGTACATCAGGAGCTCTGCAAACGCAACATGACACCCGCAGACCATTCCATCTAAGTCTACATTCCAAAATGGCGCTCCTTCCCTTACGAGCTCTGACAAACACCCAAACGGTAGTTCCCTAACACATATGGGGTATCAGTGTACTCAGGACAAATTGCACAACAACTTTTGGGGTCCAATTTCTCCTTTTGCCATTGGGAAAATAAAAAATGTAGGGCGACAAGATCATCTTTGTGAAAAAATACGATTTTTTATTTTTACGGCTCTACATTATAAATTTCTGTGAAGCACTTTGGGGTTCAAAGTGCTCACCACACATCTAGATAAGTTCCTTAGGGGGTCTACTTTCCAAAATGGTGTCACTTGTGGGGGGTTCCACTGTTTAGGCACATCAGGGCTCTCCAAACGCGACATGGTGTCCTATCTCAATTCCAGCCAATTTTGCCTCTGCCATGCGCCCAAACAGAGATTTACCCCCACATATGGGGTATCAGCATACTCAGGACAAAATGTACAACAACTTTTGGGGTCCAATTTCTCCTGTTTCCCTTGGTAAAATAATCAAATAAAACAAATTGGATCTGAAGTAAATTTTTGGTGAAAAAAGATAAATGTTCATTTTTTTAAACATTCCAAAAATTCCTGTGAAGCACCTGAAGGGTTAATAAACTTCTTGAATGTGGTTTTGGGCACCTTGAGGGGTGCAGTTTTTAGAATGGTGTCACTTTTAGGTATTTTCTGTCATGTAGACCCCTCAAAGTGACTTCAAATGTGATCCCTAAAAAAAATGGTGTTGTAAAAATGAGAAATTGCTGGTCAACTTTTTAACCCTTATAACTCCCTAACTCAAAAAAAAATTGGCTCCGAAATTGTGCTGATGTAAAGTAGACATGTGGAAAATGTTACTTATCAAGTATTTTGTGTGACATATCTGTGTGATTTAAGGGCATGAAACATATTCAAAGTGAAAAAAATTTTTCACAAATAAACGCAAGTCATATCAAAGAAATTTTACCACTGTCATAAAGTACAATATGTCATGAGAAAACATTGTCAGAATCACCGGGATCCATGCAAGCGTTCCAGAGTTATTACCTCATAAAGGGGCAGCGGACAGAATTGTAAAAATTGGCCCGGTCATTAACGTGCAAACCACCCTTGGGGGCTAAGGGGTTAAATATGAATTGACAAAGTCTTATACGTTCAATCCAGAAAACCAAGGTATATGATAAAGTAAGACTAATCACCCAATATGACTCGCAGTGGCAGCTTATGCGGGATATTGTGTCTTAACATTGGCCAATTTGTAACTGATTTACGTATGGGTAATGTTAGTCGTCTCTTAGTGCAAAAGGAAGCCAGATGGATCTGGACTTTGCGCACATTACAACCTCTGGGTCTCAATGAAACACATAATTAGTCATCTTTTCTCTGATCATCTTAGTATCTAGTTGTCAATATTTTTTTTTATTTTTGGTATTTGTTTTATTAAATTATGTATTAATATTTATCTTTTACATTTTATAATTCCAAGTTTATTACGTGTTGCCATAATATCTATACAGCATACCCTAATAATTGAATGGATGAATTTTTAAGTATAAGGCTGTGTGCCCACATTCCGGAATGTTAGCGTTTTTCCGCCGCAAAAACGCTTAAAAAACATCAAGCATCCCATTATTTGAATGCATTGCACAATTTTTGTACTCATGTTGCTTTTTTTTCCCGCCAAAAAAAACCCCATCAAGGCAAAAAAATGCAGCATGTTCATTAATTTTGCAGAAAATCTGCGGATATGCCGCTATATAATATTGTATTGGGATGCTCTGGAAAAAAAACGCGAAAAAAACGCGAGAAAAGCGGGAAAAAATGTGAGTGGATTTCCTGCAAAAGGAGTCCGGTGTTGATCAGGAAAATTCTGCAACATGGGCACATAGCCTTAAGGATCTCACCTTTAATGAATTGTTGTGGCCTGCATTGTGTTCAGTCACTTATTAATATATATCATAAAAAAAATTTACACATATTTTTTACTTTTTTTTTTAGGAATATATTTTTTGGTAATATTTTACTGTGTCTTATCATGTATCTTGCACTGTCACTTTATTTATTTGGGAGAAATTATGTCATGTATATCATATACAGTACAGACCAAAAGTTTGGACACACCTCATTTAAAATTTTTTCAGTATTTTCATGACTATAAAAAATGTACATTCACACTGAAGGCATCAAAACTATGAATTAACACATGTGGAATTATATACTTAACTAAAAAGTGTGAAACAACTGAAATTATGTCTTATATTCTAGGTTCTTCAAAGTAGCCACCTTTTGCTTTGATGACTGGTTTGCACACTCTTGGCATTCTCTTGATGAGCTAATCACCGGGAATGTTTTTCACTTCACATGTGTGCCCTGTCAGGTTTAATAAGTGGAATTTCTTGCTTTATAAATGGTGTTGGGACCATCAGTTGTGTTGAGCAGAAGTCTGGTGGATACACAGCTGATAGTCCTACTGAATAGACTGTTAGAATTTGTATTATGGCAAGAAAAAAGCAGCTAAGTAAAGAAAAACGAGGGGCTATCATTACTTTAAGAAATGAAGGTGTCAGTACGACAAAGTGGGAAAACTTTGAAAGTGTCCCCAAGTGCAGTGGCAAAAACCATCAAGCGCTACAAAGAAACTGGCTCACATGAGGAAGATCAAGAGTCACCTCTGCTTCTGAGGATAAGTTTGTCAGAGTCACCAGCCTCAGAAAACGCAGGCTAACAGCAGCTCAAATTAGAGGCCAGGTCAATGCCACACAGAGTTCTAGCAGCAGACACATCTCTACAACAACTGTTAAGAGGAGACTTTGTGCAGCAGGCCTTCATGGTAAAATAGCTGCTAGGATACCACTGCTAAGGACAGGCAACAAGCAGAAGAGACTTGCTTGGGCTAAAGAACACAAGGAATGGACGTTAGACCAGTGGAAATCTGTGCTTTGGTCGGATGAGTCCAAATTTGAGATCTTTGGTTCCAACCACCGTGTCTTTGTGCGATACAGAAAAGGTGAACAGATGGACTCTACATGCCTGGTTCCCACCGTGAAGCATGGTTAGAGGAGGTGTGATGGCGTGGGGGTGCTTTGCTGGTGACACTGTTGGGGATTTATTCAAAATTGAAGGCATGCTGAACCAGGATGGCTACCACATGATCTTGCAGCGGCATGCTATTCCATCCGGTTTGTGTTTAGTTTAGTTCTGTAATGCTGCAGATAAGCCCCCGATGTATCCTGAAAGATGAGAAAAAGAGGTTAGATTATACTCACCTGGGCGAGCGGTCCAATCTGGTGGGTGTCCCATCTTCATAGGATGACGTCCTCTTCTGGTCTCCACGCTGCAGCTCCGGCGCAGGCGTACTTTGTCTGCCCTGTTGAGGGCAGAGCAAAGTACTGCAGTGCGCAGACGCCGGGAAAGGTCAGAGAGGCCTGGCACCATCTGATGAAGATAGGAGGCGCACTGATATTGTCTCTGATCGTGGGGTGTAGTTTATCTCCAAATTCTGGAGGGCGTTTTGCACCCATCTGGGGATCCATTTGCCTTTTTCTTCTGATTTTCACCTGCAGTTTAACGGGCAGGCTGAACGGGTTAATCAGAATTTAGAGACATATCTCAGATGTTTTGTGTCCGAGAATCTGGAGGACTGATACCAGCTTCTCCTGTCATTATCAATGGAAATCTGGAGTTCCAGATAGCAAAGGTCTTAGACTCTCATCTTGTTCGTCGGTCGCTTCAATATATAGTACAATGGAAGGAGTACAGTCCTGAGGAGAAGTTGTGGGTACCAGCTTCTTACATCCATGCGGCCAGACTGGTTCGAGCCTTTCATGTTGCACACCCAGATAAACCTGGCCCTGAACTTCCGGAGGTCCCTCGTACAACGGGGGTACAGTCATGGGGTTACCGCAACAGAGCAAAGCCAGAAGCCGGCACCGTCTGGTGGCTCCCACTCCACCGCTGAGAAGAAGCACTTCTCTAGTGTATTAAACGTGTTTGTTTCTTTCATCAGAAAAGGGGTTAATTGGCCATGCTGGAAATTCCTGCATTCAGCTGTGCTTGGTTAGCCACTCCATTCCCCTATAAAATCTGGCTTGATTACCAAGTCCTTGTCTGAGTTAGCCATTGCTGCGAGACATAGGAATGGGAGAAGTTGGTTTTGCGAAGGAGTGCTGGAGGAATTCATTAGCGACTGTTGCTAGGTTTGTACGCTTGGAAATTCCTTATCCTTTCCTGTTTTGCTTTGCTTTGGATAATAAACCAACATGATCACAGCTGTTCCAAATTAAAAGAAAATTAGTTTATTACAATAAGAGTTTGTTCACATAGCCATATAATATGGCCTAGAACCATCAGGTGTCTTACCAGATAGCACTAGGCCCAATGTTATACCATGGGGCAGAGCAGATCTGCATCACTGCACTGGCCACCTCCTTATGGTACCATCCGTGAAATGAAAAGTCCATTATCATCCTGCACCGTGGTTCAGCTGGACGTGGCTCTTCTTAAGCACATGATGTTCACAAACGGATTTTTTTTACTAAGCAGATATTCTGTTTATTGTTCAAATTGTGTTTATTGAAAATGTTCGAATTATTATACAAAATGAAGCTAAACAACATGAAGGAAAAGAAAAGGAAAAATATGGAGAAACAAGGAAAAATACAGGAAAACAGGAGACAAACTATCGCAAAGCAATAACAGTTATTCTATCTCTGATACATGTACAAAGAGATATTAAGGTCAAGGGTAAGACAATGGAAATACGGTGAGTTCCAGGTGACAAGTGATCTGACACTTAGAAACTTGACATTTCAGTTTACTGATTATTACTTCTGGCCTTGCCCGTTTCAAGAGGGACATGAGATTTGTTGTGAATTCCACTCTTGGGCTCCCTCCGGTGGTTGTAAGTAGCACTTTTGTGAATTCTGCTCTTGGGCTCGCTCCTGTGGTTTTGAGTGGTATAGCTGCTTCTTGGATTTAGCATCAGCAGCTGCGTCCACTGATCTTCTTTCTGCTCGGCTATATTAGTCTGGCTTTATCCCTCAATCAATGCCAGTTGCCAATTGTTCCTGCTTGGAGGCACGGCTCTTGGATTTCCCTGACACTCTGACCCGTTCAGCAAAGATAAGTCCTTTCTTGTCCTTTTGCAGTCCACTTGTTGTGGACTTATTGTTCAGCACATTCTATGTTTTGCTCATTTGTCCAGCTTATCAGTATGATCTATTTAGCTAAGCTGGAAGCTCTGGGCTGCAGATTTTGCCCTCCACACCTTTAGTCAGGTGTGGAGATTTTTGCATATCTCTGCGGTGGACTTTTTCTAGTTTTTATTACTGACCGCAGTGTTTCTTTCCTTACTGTCTATCTAGCTAGAATTCGCCTCCTTTGCTAAAATCTTGTTTCATACTACGTATGTCATTTCCTTCTCCTCTCACAGCCAATATTTGTGGGGGCTGTCCTATCCTTTGGGGATTTTCTCTGAGGCAAGATAGCTTTCCGTTTTCTACCTTTAGGGGTAGCTAGTTCTCCGGCTGTGACGAGATGTCCAGGGAGTGACAGGAACATTCCACGGCTACTGCTAGTGTTGTGTTAAGATCAGGAACTGCGGTCTGTATAGTTACCACCTGCCCAGAGCTAGTCGCATGTCGCTCCTAATTACCAGTCCATAACAGAGATTGTGTGTAGTGATGCTCAAACATTTGAGCAGCCACGGTCAGAAGATGACGGTGGGGAACGTCAATTAGCATCTCAAGAGGTTGACACAGTTGCCAATAAGTGATGTTGTTAAGTTAACAAGTTAGGAGGACCAGAGTGCGAAAGTGGAAGAGGAGGTAGCAGACGATGAAGTCACTGTCGCAACCTGGGAAGGTGCAGAGTGAGGACAGCAATGCAGAAGGGGAGGGATCCACAGCACCGAAATAGGCAGGAAGAGGCAGTGGGGTGGCCTGAGGGAGAAGGCGGGCAACTGTTCCCCAGAGCACCCACATGTGGCCAGTTCTGAGGGCAAGGGTTAGGGGTTCCCCAGTATGGCAATTTTTTAAAGAAAGTGTGGACAATAAAAGAACGGTCATTTGCAAAACGTGATCCACCAAGAGAAGCAGGGGCCTGACAACTACCAGCCTGACCACCACCAGCATGCTGAGGATCATCATCAAAGCACTTGACTAGGTGAGCCAAACACCTGGGTCCAATATTAGTGTCTGCGGGTGTCATCACTTCCTCTTGCTTTGTGCTACACGCTTGCCAATCCACTGTCCAGGACGCAGGCGCGAATGCCTCCTACCCTGCACCTGTCTTTGCACATTCGCAAGCATCATTGGCAATCACGTCCTAATTACTTGTCTCATTGCTGGCTTTGGAATGCATATACAAACACCTTGCCCCCACACACAGGCCCAAACTCTAAATGGGAACATTTCCAGACTACTTGATCTGGAAATGTTGCTGTTTAGACTTGTGGACACAGAGGTTTTTAGCAACCTCATGGCAGCAGCCACTACTCGGTGCTCGGTCCACAGCAAACACTATTTTTTCTGCCTAGCCATTCCCGCCTTACACAAGCACGTGTCACATAACATCACCTGTGCCCTGACCAACGCAGTTACTGGGAAGGTTCACTTAAAGACTGACGTGTGGACAAGTGCTTGTGACCAGGGACGCTACATTATCATCACGGCACAGTGAGTGTACTATGTGGAAGACGGGACCCAGTTGGATCCTGGAAGTCACACGTGCTACTGACGCCGATAATTGCGGGCCCTAGTTCCATCAGAGTTTCCTGCACCTCCTACACCAGTTCTTTCACCTCCTCCATATCCAAATAATCATCTCGGAGCACGCCGTCCACATCAGTTGCAAGTTGGACGCACTGCCTCAGTGAAGCAGCCACAGAAGCTGAAGTAACTAAGTTGCTTAGGTAACAAACAGCACATCACTGCAGTGTTGAGTAGAGTGTATATGATAAGGAGAGTGTGTATGATAATGGGCGTACCCTGGTGGCAGCTCTGAAGCTCGCACTATTACCATGCCTGGCCTACGTACTTATCTTAGTGGTTAAGCTGTTTCTGAAGACCTACCTAGAATTGCCTTGTGAAGGTACGCCGCGTGTGCACCCATTTTCGTAAGTCAACTACAGCTGCTGCTGGTCTGGTAGTGCTGCAACAGAGCTTGCAAGTGTCAGCTTACCGACTTGTGTGAGATGTGACCACGCACTGGAACTCCACATTACACATGTTGGCAAGGCTTTGTGAGTAGCAGAGGGCAGTAGTTGAATGCCATCCAAAACATGCCTGTCGGTATTCTGGTCAGTCCCCCCCACATAATAACAACCGACGAGTGGGCATGGATGTCTGACATCTATGAAGTTCTACAAAACCTTGAGGAGTCAACCAAGGTGGTGAGTGGTGACGACACCATCAGAGTAACCATCCAGCTTCGGTGTCTACTTAAACACTCACTTCTCACAATTAAAGAGTAATCTTTGCATGTGGACACAGAGGAAGAAAGTACACAGAGTGATACTACCTAGCCCAGCCCCATCTCATCTTCTCAGCACAGATTGGGCTGAAGACAAGGAGGAGAGGGAGAAGCAGAAGATGGAGAGTCATCTTCCTGGTGGGAACAGGGAATTCTTGCCTGTTGAAAGTCTGGCAGACATGGCTGACTATGTGCTGCTGCATTTCCCATGATCCTCGAATTATACGCATTTTGGCCAACACGAGTTATTGGTTGTTCACCCTTCTTGACCCACACTACAAGGAGAACTTTCCATCTCTCATTCCCTCAGTGGAGAGGGCTACTGAAATGGTGCAATATAAGAAGGCCCAGTCGAACAATTAGTCCAAAAATTCACTTTTTGACAAATGCAGAGGACATAGTTACTTGGGAAACCAAGGAGAGATGGGGGAGACACACACTCGGTCCAACAGAGGCAGGGGAATATTATTAAAGGTTTTGGCCAGTTTAATTAGACACTCCCAGTGCCCAGATACGCAGGGTAGTCTGACAAGGAGGTTAACATTGGGTGTAGCTTCCCCCCCTCTACTATGTCATCTACTATAGTCATAGGTGATGGAGAAATAAGGTGGCCCAGCTATTTAGGGGTGGAGGAAGAAATTTTTTTTGTTTTAGCTTTTTAATTTTGCTTATATACAAGTTATTATACAGGAAAGAATGTTTCCTAACCAGCCAGTAAAAGTGGAGTAAGGCTACTTTCACACTAGCGTCGGGCCGAGGTTCCCGACGCTAGCGTTGTCTCCGCCGCACAACGGGGGCAGCGGATGCATTTTTCCAGCACATCCGCTGCCCCATTGTGAGGTGCGGGGAAGTGCGGGGAGGTGGGGGCGGAGTTCCGTCCGCGCATGCGCGGTCGGAAAAAGCGGACCGTCCTGAGCAAAAAACGTTACATGTAGCGTTTTTTGGTCCCGACGGTCCGCAACAACACGGCGCATGACGGTTGCGACGTGTGTCAATCCGTCGCAATACGTCGCTTAACCCCTTTCTGTCATTGGACGTACTATTCCGTCCATGTGGGGTGGGCCCTACAAGGACGGAATAGTACGTCCAGCACGATCGGCCGCGCTCACGGGGGGGAGCGCGGCCGATTGCGGCCGGGTGTCAGCTGACTATCGCAGCTGACATCCGGCACTATGTGCCAGGAGCGGTCACGGACCGCCCCCGGCACATTAACCCCCGGCACACCGCGATCAAACATGATCGCGGTGTACCGGCGGTATAGGGAAGCATCGCGCAGGGAGGGGGCTCCCTGCGTGCTTCCCTGAGACCCCCGGAGCAACGCGATGTGATCTCGTTGCTCCGGGGGTCTCCTACCTCCTTCCTCGCTGCAGGTCCCGGATCCAAGATGGCCGCGGCATCCGGGTCCTGCAGGGAGGGAGGTGGCTTACCGAGTGCCTGCTCAGTGCAGGTGCTGGTAAGCCTTCAGTGCTCTAAGTGAGATCGGTGATATGACAGAGTGCTGTGCACACTGTCAAATCACCGATCTGTGATGTCCCCCCCTGGGACAAAGTAAAAAAGTAAAAAAAAAATGTCCACATGTGTAAAAAAAAAATAAAAAAAAAAATTCCTAAATAAATAAAAAAAATTATTCCCATAAATACATTTCTTTATCTAAATAAAAAAAAAAATCAAACAATAAAAGTACACATATTTAGTATCGCCGCGTCCGTAACGACCCCACCTATAAAACTACATAACTAGTTAACCCCTTCAGTGAACACCGTAAAAAAAAAAAAAAAACCCGAGGCAAAAAACAACCCTTTATTCTCATACCGGCAATCAAAAAGTGGAATAACACGCGATCAAAAAGACCGATATAAATAACCATGGTACCGCTGAAAACGTCATCTTGTCCCGCAAAAAACGAGCTGCCATACACCATCAGCGAAAAAATAAAAAAAGTTATAGTCCTCAGAATACAGCGATGCCAAAATAATTATTTTTTCTATAAAATAGCTTTTATCGTATAAAAGCACCAAAACATAAAAAAATGATGTAAATGAGATATCGCTGTAATCGTACTGACCCGAAGAATAAAACTGCTTTATCAATTTTACCAAACGCGGAACGGTATAAACGCCTCCCCCAAAAGAAATTAATGAATAGCTGGTTTTTGGTCATTCTGCCTCACAAAAATCGGAATAAAAAGCGATCAAAAAATCTCCCGTGCCCGAACATGTTACCAATAAAGACGTCAACTCGTCCCGCAAAAAACAAGACCTCACATGACTCTGTGGACTCAAATATGGAAAAATTATAGCTCTCAAAATGTGGTAACGCAAAAAATATTTTTTGCAATAAAAAGCGTCTTTCAGTGTGTGACGGCTGCCAATCATAAAAATCCGCTAAATAACCCGCTATAAAAGTAAATCAAACCCCCCTTCATCACCCGCTTAGGCTACGTTCACATTTGCGTTGTGCGCCGCAGCGTCGGCACGCACAACGCAGGAACAACGCATGCACAACGCATGCACAACGCTGCGTTTTGCGACGCATGCGTCCTTTTTTTGCTTGATTTTGGACGCACAAAAAATGCAACTTGCTGCGTCCTCTGCGCCATGACGCGTGCGCCGCAGTGACGCATGCGTCGCAAAACGCAAGTACAACGCATGTCCATGCGCCCCCATGTTAAATATAGGGGCGCATGACGCATGCGGCGACGCTGCGGCGCCCGACGCTGCGGCGCAGAACGCTAATGTGAACGTAGCCTTAGTTAGGAAAAAATTTAAAAATGTATTTATTTCCATTTTCCCATTAGGGTTAGGGCTAGGGTTAGGATTAGGGCTACATTTAGGGTTGGGGCTAAAGTCAGGGTTAGGGTTGGGGCTAAAGTTAGGGTTAGGGTTTGGATTACATTTACAGTTGGGAATAGGGTTGGGATTAGGGTTAGGGGTGTGTCTGGGTTAGAGGTGTGGTTAGGGTTACCGTTGGGATTAGGGTTAGGAGTGTGTGTGGATTAGGGTTTCAGTTATAATTGGGGGGTTTCCACTGTTTAGGCACATCAGGGTCTCTCCAAACGTGACATGGCGTCCCATTTCAATTCCAGCCAATTCTGCGTTGAAAAAGTAAAACAGTGCTCCTTCCTTTCCAAGCTCTCCCGTGCGCCCAAACAGGGGTTTACCCCAACATATGGGGTATCAGCGTACTCGGAACACATTGGAGAACAACTTTTGGGGTCCAATTTCTCCTGTTACCCTTGGGAAAATACAAAACTAGGGGCTAAAAAATAATTTTTGTGGAAAAAAAAAATATTTTTTATTTGCATGGCTCTGCGTTATAAACTGTAGTGAAACACTAGGGGGTTCAAAGCTCTCACAACACATCTAGATGAGTTCCTTAGGGGTCTACTTTCCAAAATGGTGTCACTTGTTGGGGGTTTCTACTGTTTAGGTACATTAGGGGCTCTGCAAACGCAATGTGACTCCTGCAGACCATTCCATCTAAGTCTGCATTCCAAATGGCACTCCTTCCCTTCCGAGCCCTCCCATGCGCCCAAACGGTGGTTTCCCCCCACATATGGGGTATCAGCGTACTCAAGACAAATTGGACAACAACTTTTGGGGCCCAATTTCTCCTGTTACCATTGGGAAAATACAAAACTGGGGGCTAAAAAATAATTTTGGGGGGAAATTTTTTATTTTTTTATTTTCACGGCTCTGCGTTATAAACTGTAGTGAAACACTTGGGGGTTCAAAGTTCTCACAACACAACTAGATAAGTTCCTTGGGGGGTCTAGTTTCCAATATTGGGTCACTTGTGGGGGGTTTCTACTGTTTAGGTACATTAGGGGCTCTGCAAACGCAATGTGACGCCTGCAGACCAATCCATCTAAGTCTGCATTGCAAATGATGCTCCTTCCCTTCCGAGCTCTGCCATGCGCTCAAACGGTGGTTCCCCCCCAGATTTCAGGTATCAGCGTACTCAGGACAAATTGGACAACAATATATAGGGTCTAATTTCTCCTGTTACCCTTGGAAAAATACAAAACTGGGGGCTAAAAAATAATTTTTGTGGAAAAAAAAATATTTTTTATTTGCACGGCTCTGCGTTATAAACTGTAGTGAAACACTTAGGGGTTCAAATCTCTCACAACACATCTAGATGAATTCCTTAGGGGGTCTACTTTCCAAAATGGTGTCACTTGTGGGGATTTTGTACTGTTTAGGTACATTAGGGGCTCTGCAAACGCAATGTGACGCCTGCAGACCATTCCATCTAAGTCTGCATTCCAAATGGCGCTCCATCCCTTCCGAGCCCTCCCATGCGCCCAAACGGTGGTTCCCCCCCACATATGGGGTATCGGCGTACTCAGGACAAATTGGACAACAACTTTTGGGGTCCAATTTCTCCTGTTACCCTCGGGAAAATACAAAACTGGGGGCTAAAATATAATTTTTGTGGGAAAAAGTTTTATTTTTACGGCTCTGCATTATAAACTTCTGTGAAGCACTTGGTGGGTCAAAGTGCTCACCACACATCTAGATAAGATCCTTAGGGGGTCTACTTTCCAAAATGGTGTCACTTGTGGGGGGTTTCAATGTTTAGGCACATCAGTGGCTCTCCAAACGCAACATGGCGTCCCATCTCAACTCCTGTTAATTTTGCAGTGAAAAGTCAAACGGCGCTCCTTCCCTTCTGAGCTCTCCCATGCGCCCAAACAGTGGTTTACCCCCACATATGGGGTATCAGCGTACTCAGGACAAATTGCACAACAACTTTTGTGGACCAATTTCTTCTCTTACCCTTGGGAAAATAAAAAATTGGGGGCGAAAAGATCATTTTTGTGAAAAAATATGATTTTTTATTTTTACGGTCCTGCATTATAAACTCCTGTGAAGCACTTGGTGGGTCAAAGTGCTCACCACACATCTAGATAAGTTCCTTAGGGGGTCTACTTTCCAAAATGGTGTCACTTGCGGGGGGTTTCAATGTTTAGGCACATCAGTGGCTCTCCAGAGGCAACAAGCTAATTTTTCATTCAAAAAGTCAAATGGTGCTCCTTCCCTTCCGAGCCATGGCGTCCCATCTCAATTCCTGTCAATATTGCAGTGAAAAGTCAAACGGCGCTCCTTCCCTTCCGAGCTCTGCCATGTGCCCAAACAGTGGTTTACCCCCACATATGGGGTATCGGCGTACTCAGGACAAATTGTATAACAACGTTTGGGGTCCATTTTCTCCTGTTACCCTTGGTAAAATAAAACAAATTGGAGCTGAAGTAAATTTTGTGTGAAAAAAAGTTAAATGTTCATTTTTATTTAAACATTCCAAAGATTCCTGTGAAACACCTGAAGGGTTAATAAACTTTTTGAATGTGGTTTTGAGCACCTTGAGGGGTGCAGTTTTTAGAATGTTGTCACACTTGGGTATTTTCTATCATATAGACCCCTCAAAATGACTTCAAATGAGATGTGGTCCCTAAAAAAAAATGGTGTTGTAAAAATGAGAAATTGCTGGTCAACTTTTAACCCTTATAACTCCCTAACAAAAAAAAAATGTTGGTTCCAAAATGATGCTGATGTAAAGTAGACATGTGGGAAATGTTACTTATTAAGTATTTTGTGTGACATATCACTGTGATTTAATTGCATAAAAATTCAAATTTGGAAAATTGCGAAATTTTCAAAATTTTCACCAAATTTCCATTTTTTTCACAAATAAACGCAGGTAATATCAAAGAAATTTTACCACTATCATGAAGTACAATATGTCACGAGAAAACAATGTCAGAATCACCAGGATCCGTTGAAGCGTTCCAGAGTTATAACCTCATAAAGGGACAGTGGTCAGAATTGTAAAAATTGGCCCGGTCCATAACGTGCAAACCACCCTTGGGGGTGAAGGGGTTAATGTTAGTCTATGGGGAAAAAACGCATCCTGCAAGCACTTTTGCAGGATGCGTTTTTTCGGCAAAACGACGCATTGTGGCAGATTGCAGTTAACGCTAGTGTGAAAGTAGCCTAATACTCTGACACCATTGTTCCCAGCTGCGACCTGGGAGTCAGAGATTCATCCCGCCATCTTGAATCTTCCCATGCCATTTGAGCGCGGTTTCCATCTATTTCAATGATTTTCCCGTCTCTCCAGCCCTCCTGTTAGGGTCTTCCAGAAAAATACTTGAGTTTCCCATTGCCCTCCATTACTTGGAGGGTCCGACCTGCTCCATTCCAGTACATTGTAGTGCTCGCTCACCGCTACTCACCACAGTTTCATCCCACTTGATTTTCTTTCCTGTATATTATTTGGTCATTCAAAATTACATTTTTTATTCCACAAAATTCAAGTCTCTCAAATTACAATGTCGGCGGAAAAATAAGTTATGGCTCTGAGATAAAATAAAAAGCACAAAAAAGAAGTGTTTGGGTCCTGCAAGGGTTAAGTCAGTGCCCACTTATTTCCTTATGCAGGGCACACTTTAGAAACATGAGCCACTGTTAGGGGGGCATCAGGGCACACTGGGAACTTTTCCTGAGAAAACCAATAATGTCGGCGATAAAAACTGAGCAGAAAAGTCTCAGGAGGAAGGAATGGAGAAGAGAGGCAGGAGTGGCTGGTGACCTAGGGACTGTGGCGGAGGAGGTCAGGGCCGAGGTGACGGGGGAGGGAGACTGCCGACATGGAGGACAAGGAAAAAGGAGGAGTGCAAGGAGGGATGAGGGCGGAGGACACGGCCGGCATTAGCAGTGGGCGGGCTGTGTGCAGGAATGTGAGCGCTGGGCTGAGCTCACCGATCCCGCTGCTCCGAGCGCTCCTCAGCCGGTCCATGAACCACTAACCTTCCCGATCCTTGTATGAGCCGCCCCCGGACTACAAGGCGATCTGCGCCCGCCACCTCAGTGCCAGGTGATCTGCCCCCGCCGGCCGCCTATTTATGTGCCACTGTCTCGGCTGCCTATTAAGGGATTTACAAGGAGGCAGCGCGACCGGGAGGGAGCAGTGCGGGCGGCGCTCAGCATGGGGCTGCAGCCCTTGGAGTTCAGCGACTGCTACCTGGACAGCCCATGGCTGCGGGAGAGGATCCGGGCACACGAGGCGGAGCTGGACAGAACCAACAAGTTCATCAAGGACCTGGTGAAAGATGGAAAGAACCTCATAGCGGCCACCAAAAGTAAGTGACAGGCTGGCAGCCCTGTGCAGGTGGTAGGACTGTATATAGAGGGTGAGGAGGAGGCTTATATATATATTTTAGGCTGGCACAGTGTGTGTGTATGTATATATGAGCTTGGTACAGTGTGCGTGTGTATATATATGAGCCTGGTACAGTGTGCGTGTGTATATATATGAGCCTGGTACTGTGTGTGTGTGTGTGTGTGTGTGTCCGGTACAGTGTGTGTATGAGCCTGGTACAGTGTGCGTGTATATATATATATATGAGCCTGGCACAGTGTGTGTGTATGTATATATGAGCCCGGTACAGTGTATGTGTGTATATATGAGCTTGGTACAGTGTGTGTGTGTGTGTGTGTGTGTGTGTATATATATATATATATATATAAGCCCGGTAAAGTGTGTGTGTGTTTATGTATGAAGATGGGAATGTGTGTGTGCGCGCGTGCATGCCCACCCGTGGATGTGTGTGCACATACGTATGTATCAGGATGGGACAGAGTATGAGGTATATGTGTGTGAGCGTAAGAGGATGGGATTGTGCGTGTGTGGTTATGAGGATAGGACAGTGTGTGTGTATGTGTGTGCGCATATGTATGAGGATGGGGGGTGTGTGCGCGTACTTATGAGGATGGAACTGTATGTATGTATATGAGGATGAGACTGTGTGTTCGTGCGCTCTTGTGTATGAGAATGGGACTGTGTACGTGTGTGCTCGCACATGAGGATGGGACTGCGTGTGTGTGTGGATGGTACAGTGTGCATGTATGAGGATGGTACAATGTGTGGATGGTACTGTGTGTGTATATGAGGATGGCACCGTCTACAGGCGTTGTGTAGCATCCTGTGCCACTCCTGTCACATGAAATGTCACCACTGCCTGAACTGTCGCCTTAGGGTAATCCTCCTGGGCCAGTCAGTGACTTTGGTGGCACACACACCTGTGGCGTTTATTTCCCTAGGTTAACTGGGACACATGGCGTAACGCTTGCCATAGACATGAGATTTCAGCCCTCGGTCGAAGCCATTACTTACCATTTCCTAACATTGGCGGCCTGTAACGATGTCAGGATGGTGCGGGTTGATGGTGATCGGTCGTATTCAGGAAAGAATGCTTCCAATATACGGGTTCCAATACAGCCGCTTCCTTCCATTCTCTCTTGTCCATGGCCGGATCTTGTCTCCTATAACCTCGTGTACAGATTAGGGGACGGTGAAGCCTCTTTTCTTGCATGTTGTTGTTTCTTTAATACCTATAGGAAATGTACTATAAGTAGTGATGAGCGAATATACTCGTTACTCGAGATTTCTCGAGCACGCTCGGGGGTCCTCCGAGTATTTTTTAGTGCTCAAGAGATTTAGTTTTTCTTGCTGCAGCTGAATGATTTACATCTGTTAGCCAGCTTGATTACATGTGGGGATTCCCTAGCAACCAGGCAACCCCCACATGTACTTATGCTGGCTAACAGATGTAAATCATTCAGCTGCGGCAAGAAAAACTAAATCTATGAGCACTAACAAATACTCGGAGGACCCCTGAGCGTGTTCGAGAAATCTCGAGTAACGAGTATACTCGCTCGTCACTAGTATACATCTATAGATTCCTCTGTGATTGGGTTGTGCTCTTAGATCGTCCAGCACTGATTCCATGGTCTATAAGAGCACACGCGCCTTATGGTGAAGAGGAATGGAGACAGCCAGATGTATTCGTGCGTTTCCAGGAGAGGTAACAATGGAACAGCACAGTGTAGAAGTAAGAGGCGATGAGGCCGCATTATTTATAGCTATAAGGTATAAACAGAGCAGTCTGAATGTGGGATATTAAAAGGTTTCTTCCATCTTATCACCTTCTCAGCTGTCCACAGGTTAGATGAAAGCTTGCTGGTCATTGGGGGTCCGACTGCTGCCATCTGCACCCACCCCTAGAACAGGGCTCTGAAAGGCCCGGATAGAATTAGCAGTGCCCCCACTGATCAATCATCTTATGTGGCACTGCTGGAGATTACTTTCATTCTTGGGGAAAATGCCTTTAAGCCAGGGCAGTGCGGAGTCTGTTACTGATTGATGTTATCTATGTAGTGACGGCTGCCGTCTGTCCGCAGGATCGTGCGCAGCTCCGTCTTCTCCTTTGTGCTGCAGCTCTACAGTTGAGATCAATCCGTCGTGCTCTGAAAGTTCTCAGCATAGCCCAGGCCTAATATCGGGCAGCAGGGCACTGATGAGGCAAGGTGAAGGGCAGGATGGAGAGAACCTGAATTTGGGGAGCGTCCTAACCTATTCTAGTGCTTTAAGGGTAGGTGTCCACGTGCCGTTTTACATCCGGAATAGCAGCGGATTGAACGCTGCGTGGAGCCGCAGCGTTCAATCCACAGCGTCCATATGTTACAGCATAGTGGAGGGGATTTTATCAAATCCCGTCTCCACTATGCGTGGTAACACGCACCCGGCGGCCCTGCGACTCCGGACATGCGGCGCGTCTTTTAAGATCGCAGCATGTCCGTGTACCTTGCGGCGACGCTGCGCCGCTGCAAGGTATATGACAGCGCCCTATGTGTGGGGTGCGATGATGCCGGATGTGTGCTATGAACACATCCGGCATCATCGCGTCTCCAGAAGGGGGCGGGGTTTTGGGCTTTGAGCAAGTTTGCCGCTCCGTCCAAACCGCCGGCCATCCTGAAAGTGGACACATACCCTAACTGTCATTTACACGCGCAACTCTTGAGCCAAAACTTTCTCTTTCTTTGCATGCTCCTTGTGCTTCTAAGGGTATGTTTCTATGGTCAGTAAACGCTGCGGGTTAGTCGCTGCATACATCTGCAGCGTCCAGATGTTACAGCATAGTGGAGGGTTTTTATGAAATCCCATATCCACTATGCGTTCAAAGATGCAGGTGGCAGACCTGCGTATACGCACATGCGACGCGTCTTTCTAGACCGCAGCAAGTCTTTTTATCTTGCAGGGATGTTCAGTCTCCGCAAGATAAATTGCACAGTCTATGTATAGGATGCGGTGATTCCGCATGGTTCAATGAACACATCCGGAAACACCGCGCATACGAAGCCGGCAGCACTTTGGGCGGAGCGGGGATCCGCTGCATTCGAAGCGCTGCCTTTATGGAACGTGGAAACATACTGTGTCATTTTTTGTTGTTGTTTGTTATTCTTTCTCTTGTGTGTTCAGTTGTGCTGTTTTTCCTGTTCTGCTTTTGACCCAGTAAATTGCTTTTATTGATGATGAGGATCTCGGTTACGGGATCAATGCTGTTTTTGCTTCCAAGATTATAAGAATCACGTCTTGTCAAACTAATGCTATCCTGTGACGTGCTGATCAAGCGGGGATGTGCGTTTTTCGGCAGCCTCACATCACTTATATGAGGAGAAGCCAGAGGAATTCTTTCTGGTTTTGGCCATGTTTCTGCATTACCCAAATGCTGTATTTGCGTTTAGAATATCCACTATATTTAAGGCTATGTTCACACTGTGTCTTCTGCAGTTCATTTTGGGGATTTTGGGGTTCCACCTGATTCCCCCTTAAAACTTGATTCAGATGATCTCCCAATGGGACCATAGACACGAACATGAACAAAGTTTAAATTAACTCAATTTGTGTGTTTTTTTTTTTTTTTGTTTTGTTTTTTTTGTTTTGTGTCTTTTTTTTCTCTTTTTAACTTCGTTTGCATCATAGCAGTCTATTGTCAGATCAGTGGTTCATCGTAATTCTGTTTTTAGGGGATTCAAGCAGACCCCCCCCCCCCCCCAAAAAAAAAAAAAAAAAAAAAAAATGCGCTACAGAAAACGCAGTATGAATAGGGCCTAACCATTCAAGCAGCGTGGGGGTCATTTCATGAAAATTCTCGCACTCAGTGTTCATTTGGAGATGCTGTGAAACTGTGCGTTTTTACCTCATAGGGTATGTGCACACATTGAGGATTTTTCCGCGTGGATTCTTCAGAATCCGCAGGTAAAATGACCTCTATTTTCCCTGCGGGTTTTCTGCGGATTTTGCTTGTGTTTTTACACCTGTGGATTCCTATTATGGAGCAGGTGTAAAACGCTGCGGAATCCGCACAAAGAATTGACATGCTGTAGAAAATAATCCGCAACACTTCAGCGTGGAATTTTCTGCAGCATGGGCACAGCGGATTTGGTTTTCCATAGGTTAACATGCTACTGTACAACGCATGGAAAACTGCTGCAGATCCGCAGCGGCCAATCCGCTGCAAATCCGCAGCCAGATCCGCAACGTGTGCACGTACCCATAGACTTCTATGAGGAGCCTGAAAAATCGCATGTAAAATCGCAAATGTGTTTTTATTTATTTATTTTTTATTATTGTGGAATTGCAGTGTTTCTAAACAAAAAATGCATTAGAAACACAGTGAAATTCATTAAAAAACCCCACCAAAAACTAAAACGACCCTTTATGTAAATTAATCCAGTTTTTCTTTTTTGAATCCTGTTTTTAGAGTTCGTCATTCATCACATGTTTACCTGGTACACAACCGAATGTGTTATGCCAGGTACATCTCCACTCATTGTTTGTTATGAGGGAAGAACAGAAAATAATGGCGAGGAGTCCTGAGAAATGTTAGGGAATCTGCATATATTTATATTGGAGCTCTAGAAGATTTTGACGTCTTAGTATTAATCCTAATGTATCCACAAATGGTTTGAGATCTGCTCAGACAAGAACCATCTTGCCAAGAAGAGGAGAGGAATTGTGTTGGGTGATGAATGCCCACACTTCAGAGCCGCTCCTTGTTTGTATCCCACACTCCTCACATCCCAGCTGTTCTGTGCTACAGCAATGTTATTCTACAGGGTGGCCCCGATATACTGACCCGTTTCCCTTGTGTGTGGTTCTTACAGGATAATGCTCCTCAGGCCTTATTCATGAACACTGTCTTACAGTAAAGGTGCATTATTACATTGGGGACAAGGCTTCTGACTAACACCCGCTTCTTGATGGTCCTGTAGTGGGAATAAGCTGCTGACCACTCGACAAACAAGGAAAATGACCCATTCGTCTGTTAATACGATCTTTTGGTTTGCCTAAAAAGATCGTCGTTTCTGTCAGCGTTCTGTGTAAGCAGGAAACCATAGCAGCTTACGCTCACCGATTACTGATGGTTCTGTGTGAGCATTATTAGGCGGTCTGCCTGGCTAAACATGATATTAAACGATCACCCATCAATAGAAATGTACCGCTCACTTAAAGGGAATCTGTCACCCCATTTTTTGCCTATAATCAAAGCCCACTGGCATTAGGGGCTTATCTACTGCATTCTGTAATGCTGTAGATAAGCCCCCGATGTAACGTGAAAGATAAGAAAAACAAGTTAGATTATACTCACCCAGGGGCGGTCCGGTCCGATGGGCGTTGCAGTCCGGGTCCGGTCGGGGGCCTCCCATCTTCATACGATGTCGTCCTCTTCTTGTCTTCCTGTCACCGCTCCTGCACAGGCGTACTTTGTCTGACTTGTTGAGGGCAGAGTAAAGTACTGCAGTGCGCAGGCGCTGGGAAAGGTCAGAGAGACCCAGCGCCTGTTGACTGCAGTACTTTACTCTGCCCTCAACAGGACAGACAAAGTACGCCTGTGCAGGAGCGGCGACAGGAAGCAAAGAAGTGGAAGACATCGTATGAAGATGGGAGGCCCCAGACTGCGACGCCCATCGGATCGGACCGCAGCGGGGACCGCCCCGGGGTGAGTATAATATAAACTGTTTTTCTTATCTTTCAAGTTACATCGGGGGCTTATCTACAGCATTACAGAATTCTGTAGATAAACCCCTGATGCCGGTGGGCTTAGCTTATAGGCCAAAAATGGGGTGACGGATTCCCTTTAATGCTGCAGGTTACATAATGTAAGTGAACGGTAAAGCCCAGCCATACATAGTAGATGGTGTTAGCCAAACGATGCTTCGGCCGATCGTTCAGCTGGCAAATGACCCTCCCATACACAGGAGTGCCCATTTTGCTGAGCACTCCTGAGTTTTCTATGAAAAAGCTGCCAACAGACATGTCTGGCAGCGGCTTGTATTCAGGAGAACAAGTCAATCAGTATCTGAAATTGAACATTTCCAATCCACATCTCCCCCAACAATCGGTCAACCAGCGCCTCCTTATACATTAGTGTCTTACCCATTAATATCAGAAGGTGCAGCTAACATTAGTCTTATGTGTGTATGGGGGCACTTAAAACGGTCTTTATTTCTCATAGCATCCAATCAGAGCTCAGCTTTTAGTTACCAGCGCAGTATGAGAAATGCAGTCATCTGATATCTTTGTGAATCAAAAATGGTATGTGTGACACACAAAGAATTGATAGTGGTGACTGTTTTGCCGATGACTTTCCCAATGCAATAAATAGCAGTATACATGATTTGGTGCAGAAGGGGGGGGGGGGGGGGGGGTGGTGACACAAAATCCATTGTCAGTGCAAAGACAAACGCCCACGTGTTTTGACACCCGTCAGGGTTGCAAGCATCCAGGAGAGGATTATGGGAAGCCCCTTTAATGCTTTGTCAGCAGTGTTTTTTTAGACACTGGTGCAACCACCGAGTTTTCCCAAGTGAAGCCTCCTCAGGAAAATGCCAGCTGCCATTTTTCTGAGGCTACTTCACCGGTGGTTTTGCCGTTGTTCTTGCTCTGCCACTGGCGCCTTTTTGCTCTATTCTGTGAAGTATGAAGAGTGGATGGCTTCCATTTGGGTTTCCGAACCCTGAAGTGATTAAAAGTAGTGACATAAGATGGAACGTGTCCACAGTAATGTCGTTTGAACATTTCTGTTCCCTGTGTTCATTTTATGGGGCGCTTTTGTGACCCCTTTTCAGGTGGATTCTGGCTGTAATCAGCCGTGTGCCCATAGCTTAAATGAGACTTGGACAGGGATTGTGCAATGGAGCAAATCCTGCATACATATGTAAGAGAAAAAGAAAACCCTATTGTTAAAAATTGGACGTTTTGGGATTTTTTTATTTTTTTTATTGTCTATCCAGTGCAGCTTTCCCTGTAGACTCCAGTGGGAAAACATGCTAACTCCGTCTGAATGTCAATGGTATATACATGATAGAAAAGTGAGAATCCTACTAAGTATCCACATGTAATTTGACATGTAGTGTGAGGTTAAAATGTGCATGTTCTCAATGTTTCTTCTGCATATCAGTGGCACATATTCCCTGGTACAGAAGACGAGAGGGGTCATGTGACTGGCTCCACAACTCATCTTCAGGAGCCATTTTAAACCGGTCATGTGATCGCTACCATTCAATCAACCAAGAGGTGCACACAATTAAATATACAACTTACCTGACAATTCTTGGGTGAGAAAAACTTAGTAATAAAAGGGATGTGTTGGAGATCCAAGATGATAAATGCGTGCCTTGTGCATGCCTTGTAACGTCCCCATAGTACCTCACAGTGTATGGTAGGTGACAGTTCTTGTACACCTTGTTTTCCTAGTATCATTGGGGCAATTATTTACATACAATAGGTCACTGAAGTGGTTTGTTAAGTGCTGAGCAGGGGTGTGTGGTCAGATAAGACTTTTGGCAGAGCAAGCACTTGTGTTTGTTGAAGGGTTCAGTTTCATTCTTCTGCTACACTCAGTACATTATTACCAGTTTCACAAGTGGGTATAAAATGCATTGCTTGTAAAATAATATAAAATATTGTACATTCGCTTTACTTTTGTAACTGGGCAGTTGCACCAAAAGGCAATCATCTTGGCATATACGTTTGATCTTGGTTAGTTTTGTCACAAGTTTGTAGACCCTGATCTCTCCTCCCATTTGTCTCTGATCAATTAAAATGTATCATGCAGCATTAAGGCGTTCTCTGGGCAATCAATGACCTATTTTTAGTGACGGTCATCAGATCGGTGAGGATACTGGGCTTCAGAGCGGAGCATATTGGTGGGGGTCTATCACCCTCAAGGATACTGGCTACCTCTTGGTGCTTCCATCTCTGTGACCACTCCATCACTGTATTTTTGCTGGCCCCTCTTCCTCTTCTCTTCCGATTACAGTCATTCCTTAGGCCCCCTCCTCTTCTCGCTATACACCATGAGCAGATTATGTTTTCAGTATCATGTCTATGGAGATGTCACCCAATTACACACCTCGTCGTGACCTCACCAAAACTACTACTCCAAAATGCAGTCAGTTCACTGCCTCTAACATTATGATGTCCCTTTGTCTAAAACAAAATCTTTCCAAAACCAAACTTGTCTTTTTCTCCCTCTACTAATCCATCTAAACCTGATATTTCCATTCCTGTGCGTCCTACTACTATAACTCCCAAGTAGCACGCTCGCTGCCTTGGGGTTGTATTTGACTCCGAATCTTTCCTTCACTCCCTTTATCCTATCACTCACTCCACTCCTATCACTTTCCCCTCCAAAAAAAACCCAAACATCACCAGGATCTGCCTACTTGTTACTTCTTGAAACTGCTCTTATTCATTCTTTTCTGGACTTCTGTAACTCTTTACCGATTGGTCTCTCTTTTGCTAAAGTGTGCACTTTCAGAGCCATCCTGAATGCTGCAGCTAGGCTGATATTTCTGTCCCGTCACTGCACCGATACATGCTCCCTGGGCTGTTGTACTGCTTACCCCTCCACTACAGAATACAACATAAACTCAAAGACTTCTCTTGTGCTGCCACAGTTCTCTGGAATGCAGTACACCAGACAATAGGCTTAATTCCCAGCCCAGGATTAAGTGTGCTCTAAAACCACATCTATTTAGACAGGCCCATCACCTCACTTCACCCAACCAATCTAATTGCTCTCTGTTCTCCCTTTCTATTGTTTCAACTAAATCTGGTCCATTCCATCTTTTGTTCACACACCCTCCATGCTCATAGTAGCACTTTGTATTTGGACATATTATACAGATACTGTCTGGTCGGTTCATGCAGCTTCACAATAAAATAAATATATATATTCGTCTAAGGCTACTTTCACACTAGTCCGTCGGTACGGGCCGTCGAAAAACCGTCGGCCCGACGGACAGTGTGCTAAATGTAGCACAACGTGGGCAGCGGATGCAGTTTTACAACGCATCCGCTGCCCATTGTGAGTTCCGGGGAGGAGGGGGCGGAGTTTCGGCCGCGCATGCGCGATCGAAAATGGCAGACTCGACGCACAAAAAAGCGTTACATGGAACTTTTTTTTGTGCCGACTGTCCACCAAAACACGACGCATCCGTCGCACGACGGATGCGACGTGTGGCTATGTGTCGCTAATGTAAGTCTATGGGGAAAAAACGCATCCTGCAAACAACTTTGCAGGATGCGTTTTTTCTCCTAAACGACGCATTGCGACGTAGGCAAAACGACGCTAGTGTGAAAGTAGCCTAAGGGGCACTTCCATCTGTCTGTCTCTGTCAAGGAAATCCCAAGTCGCTGATTGGTTGCGGCCAGCCGGCCACGACCAATCAGCGACGGGCACAGTCCGACCACGAAATGTCCGCTCCCTACTCCCCTGCAGTCAGTGCCCCCTCCATACTCCCCTCCCAGTCAGCGCCCACATAGCGTTTTAGCAGTCTGTTAAACCGACTGCGTTACACCGCGGTGTAACGCAGTCTGTTAACGCTGCTATGAACACTGTGTGACAAAGTTTTTACTATTGATGCTGCCAATGCAGCATCAATAGTAAAAAGATATAATGTTAAAAATAATAAAAAATAAAAAATGGTGCTATTCTCACCTTCCGCCGTCCACCGATGCGCGCGGCGAGGCTGCCCCCAACTTCCATTCCCAGAGATGCATTGCGAAATTACCCAGATGACTTAGCGGTCTCGCGAGACCGCGAAGTCATCTGGGTAATTTCGCAATGCATCTCTGGGAACGGAAGCTGGGGGCAGCCTCGCACGCATCGGGACAACTTCGGTGGACGCCGGAGGGTGAGTATATAACTATTTTTTTTATTTTAATTCTTTTTTTTTTTTTAACAGAGATATGGTGCCCACACTGCTATATACTGCGTGGGCTGTGTTATATACTGCGTGGGCTGTGTTATATACTGCGTGGGCTGTGTTATATACTGCGTGGGCTGTGTTATATACTGCGTGGGCTGTGCTATATCCTGCACCCTGAACCCCCGACTTCCTGCGACCAATCAGCGACAGCCACAGTCCAGCCACGAATTGACGCGGGATTTAAACGACGCTCCGCTGATTGGTCGCAGCCGGCCGGGCGTGACCAATCGGCGATATTGGCGCGGAATTTAACCCCCACTCACAGCGCAACATACGTACGTATGTATGTACAGACATACATACGTACGTACATACATACATACATACATATTCTAGAATACCCGATGCGTTAGAATCGGGCCACCATCTAGTTCGTTATAAAGATGGCTGCTCAATACACGACAATCACTTTTCCTTCTGTCTCCTCTACTTCGTTATAGATTGTCACCTTCTGATCGGTGACCTCACTCCACTTATTTTCTTGCAAATTGTGTTTCATTTCAGTTTCTGCCATAGGTTTTGCAAAAATTATCAGCAAAAAAGCTGTCATATCTGTCTTATAAAGCTATAGATCACACAGAATCACAGCCGAGAGAATCGGGGATGATGACGACCAAGCTCCTCCTACCCTTCCTCTACAGTGACCTCTGTTCATCACACAGAGCATGATCACAACACTTTCCCATCAAAATCAAATTTGGGCAAGAGAATCATGTAAAGGAAATAGAATAAATCATAAAATAGAAGGAAAGAAAACATCTATAGTACATATCTGTTAATTAGTAAAACCTATGAAGTGATGCTTTCCATTAGTTGGCTTATCTATCTTTGTGTGTCTTCTTCGCGCATATGAATCTAACAAACAAGGTTGTCCGCATTCTTCCTGAACGTTGATAACAAGATTCTGTTCTTGCCCACTCTTGTCCTGCTTTGCATTTTTTCTGCAGTCGTCACTTTGTTGTGCTGAGTGCGTTCATACTCCGCCACACTCCTCTTGTATATTTGTGGTCCAATTTGTGTATTTGAGTGCAATTCTCAAATGCAGTGGTCTAATCATTGGTAACGATCACAAACTTTGACTCGTTGCTATGAATGAACTTTCTATGTGCATTTTATTATTTATTTTACTCACCTATAGATCACCGTTAACCACTTCACAACATATGACTTGGTTACGTTCCTACAGTCATGTCCCTGACTTTGATGTTGCCTCGCATGCCGAGCCCGCATCTTTCCCAGCAGATGATGGTTAATTAATCAGCCATCATCTGCCATTTAAAAGCCTCGGGTTAAGGTACCGTCACATTAAGCGACGCTGCAGCGATAACGACAACGATGCCGATCGCTGCAGCGTCGCTGTTTGATCGCTGGAGAGCTGTCACACAGACCGCTCTCCAGCGATCAACTATGCCGAGGTCCCCTGGTAACCAGGGTAAACATCGGGTAACTAAGCGCAGGGCCGCGCTTAGTAACCCGATGTTTACCCTGGTTACCAGCGTAAAATGTAAAAAAAACAAACAGCACATACTTACATTCACGTCCCCCTGCGTCCACTTCCTGACTGACTGAGCGCCGTACAGTGAGAGCAGAGCGGTGACGTCACCGCTGTGCTGCTTTCACTTTCACTTTGCGGCGCTGAGTCAGAGGAGGAAGCAGACTGCAGGGGACGCAATGTGAGTATGTGCTGTTTGTTTTTTTTACATTTTACGCTGGTAACCAGGGTAAACATCGGGTTACTAAGCGCGGCCCCGCGCTTAGTTACCCGATGTTTACCCTGGTTACCAGTGTAAAATATCGCTGGTATCGTTGCATTTGGTGTCAAACACAACGATACACAGCGATCAAACGACCAAATAAAGTTCTGGACTTTATTCAGCGACCAGCGACATCACAGCAGGATCCTGATCGCTGCTGCGTGTCAAACTAAACGATATCGCTAGCGAGGACGCTGCAACGTCACGGATCGCTAGCGATATCGTTATAAAGTCGTTTAGTGTGACGGTACCTTTAGAGTGGAGCTTCGTCCACTGCTGTTACCCTATTTAGATGGTGCTGTCCACTGGGGGGTGAGTCATTCCACGTGATCCCCTGCTGCCAGAGGTCTGCTGAAAACCTCCATCTGTGCTTGTCATGTCGAATCTCCGGTGAAAGCTGGCATTTAGCTGATCTTTATAGGAGATCATATACATATACATAGTGGTGATGCACTTTTATTTATAGCACAGGCGATCGGATGATCGCAGCCTCAAGTCCCCATTGGGGACTATTAACCCCTTTGTGACTGACCAGATTTTGACCTTAATGATCAGGCCAATTTTTACAATTCTGACCAGTGTCACTTTACGAGGTTATAACTCTGGAACGCTTCAACGGATCCCACTGATTCTGAGAATTTGTTTTTTCGTGACATATTGTACTTCATTAGTGGTAACATTTCTTCGATAATACTTGCGTTTATGGAAAGGAAAGAAAAGAAATTGACAAATTTTGAAAATCTATCCCTTTTCAAATTTTTTATTTTTGTGCTCTTTAAGTCAGAGAGTGATATCACACAAAATAGTAATAATATTTCCCAGATGTATACTTTATATCAGCACAATTTTGGAAACATGTTTTTTTTTATTTGTTAGGAAGTTAAGGGTTAAAAGTTGACCAGCGATTTCTCATTTTCCCAACAAAATTTACAAAATCTTTTTTATTTATTTATTTTTTAAGGGATCACATTACATTTGAAGTGACTGAGCAGTCAATATGGCAGAATATACTCAAAAGTGACACCATTCTAAAAACCACACCCCTCAAGGTGCTCAAAACCACATTCAAAAGGTTTATTAACCCTTCAGGTGCTTCACAAGAACTAAAGCAATGTGGAAGGAAAAAATTAACATTTTAACTTTTTTCACCAAAAATTTACTTTCGACCCAAACTTTATTTTCACAAGGGTACCAGGAGAAAATGGACCACAGAATCTGTTGTGCAATTTCTCCTGAGTACGCAGATACCCCATATGTGGGGGAAATCCACTGTTTGGGCGCATAGCAGGGCTCAGAAGGGAGGAAAGCACTGTTTGACCTTTGAACACAAAATTGTCTGGAATCGATGGTGGGCACCATGCCACATTTGGAGACCCCCTGATGTGCCTAAACAGTGGATACCCCCCAATTCTAACTTCAACCCTAACACAGCCCCTAACCATACCCGAACCCTAACCCCAACAGAACCCAAACCCCAACTGCAAATAATGGGGGGAAAAAAATATATAGTTTTATTATTTTTTTGTAATTAAGGGGGTGACAAAGAGGGTTTTGATTTACAATTTATTTTTTATTTTGATCACTGTGATCGGGTCTCACAGTGATCAAAATGAACCAATAGGAAAAATCTCCTTTGTTGCCGGGTACCAGCCGGCAGATCTCGGCGGGCACATAGGAAGATGACGCGGAGGGCCAGGACATGGCGGAGGTACCGAGGCAGCTGGGGGGACCCTATTTCTCTCTCCTCTGGTATGCTAGATCATATCAGAGGAGAGAGAGAAACAACTTTTTTTGTGATCGCTGTTGTTCTGTGAATAACGGCGATCATGTGACGGGGGACGGTAAAAGCCGACCCGAATCATATTCTCTGGAGATTTTCCGATGCTGGGGGGGCGCGCTATACACTTATTTCTCAGTGCCGTTAAAAAGCAGCGCTGAGGAATAAGGCCCCTTAACAACTGCCGTTAAAAGGTGTATTGGTGGTGGTTAAAAAAAAAAAAATGTTCAAATTGCTCCCCTTTTTACTACTAAAAAGAGAATTAAAAATGCACAATTGGTAAAGCTGCACTCTTAACCCCTTCCCGACCTTTGACGCAGCGTATGCGTCATGAAAACCTGTGCCAATCCGACCTGTGACGCAGCATATGCATCATGGTCGGATCACGTCCCTGCAGGCCGGGTGAAAGGGTTAACTCCAATTTCACCCAATCCGCAGGGACAGGGGGAGTGGTACTACAGCCCAGTGGCTACGATCGCTCTGATTGGCTGTTTCACTTTCAACAGCCAATCAGAGCAATCTGTAATATTTCACCTATGAAAATTGGTGAAATATTACAATCCAGCCATGGCCGATGCTGCAATAGCTTCGGCCATGGCTGGAGACCCCGATCTGGCCCCCCCACCGACTGACGGCGGCGATCTGCAGCCGCCGTCAGTGTTCTGTACCCCTCCGACCCTCCCCCGTCCTCCCCTCCGCCCCCCCGCTGTCCGATCGCACCCCCCCATACTTACCTAGTCCCGGTGTCCTCGGTCTTCTCGCATGGGTGCTGCCATCTTGGAAAATGGCGGGCGCATGCGCAGTGCGCCCGCCGAATCTGCCGGCAGATTCGTTCCCTGTACATTTTGATCGCTGTGATTTTGGTGGTTTTATCACAGCGATCAAAATAATAATAAAAAAAAAGTAAATAAACCCCCCCCTTTATCACCCCCATAGGTAGGGACAATAATAAAACACAGAAAATATATTTATTTTTGTTTTTCCGTTAGGGCTCGGGTTGCACTTAGGGCTCGGGTTGCACTTAGGGCTCGGGTTGCACTTAGGGCTCGGGTTGGAATTAGGGTTAGAATTAGGCTATGTGCACACGGTGCAGATTTGGCTGTGGATCTGCAGCGGATTGGTCGCTGCGGATTCGTAGCAGTTTTCCATCACACTTACAGTACCACGTAAACCTATGGAGAACGAAAATCCGCTGTGCCCATGGTGCGGAAAATACAGCACGGAAACGCTGCGTTGTATTTTCCACAGCATGTCAATTCTTTGTGCGGATTCCGCAGCGTTTTACACCTGCTCCATAATAGGAATCCGCAGGTGAAATCCACACAAAAAACACTGGAAATCCGCGGTAAATCCGCAGGTAAAGCGCAGTGCGTTTTACCTGCAGATTTTTCAAAAATGGTGCGGAAAAATCCGCACACAAATCCGCAACGTGGGCACATCGCCTTAGGGTTAGGGCTGGAATTAGAGTTAGGGTTGGAATTAGGGTTAAGACTAGGGTTAGGGGTGTGTTGGGGTTAGGGTTGGGATTAGGGTTAGGGGTGTTTTGGGGTTAGGGTTGGAGTTAGAATTGAGGGGTTTCCACTGTTTCGGCACATCAGGGGGTCTCCAAACGCGACATGGCGCCACCATTGATTCCAGCCAATCTTGCGTTGAAAAAGTCAAATGGTGCTCTCCCTTCCGAGCCCCGACGTGTGCCCAAACAGTGGTTTACCCCCACATATGGGGTATCTGCGTACTCAGGAGAAACTGGCCAACAAATTTCTCCTGTTACCCTTGGGAAAATAAAAAATTCTGGGCTAAAAAATTATTTTTGAGGAAAGAAAACTTGTTTATTATTTTCACGGCTCTGCGTTATAAACTTCTGTGAAGCACTTGGGGGTTCAAAGTGCTCACCACACATCTAGATAAGTTCCTTTGGGGGTCTAGTTTCCAAAATGGGGTCACTTGTGGGGGGTTTCTACTGTTTAGGCACATCAGGGGCTCTGCAAACGCAACGTGACGCCCGCAGAGCATTCCATCAAAGTCTGCATTTCAAAACGTCACTACTTCACTTCCGAGCCCTGGCATGTGCCCAAACAGTGGTTTACCCCCACATATGGGGTATCAGCGTACTCAGGAGAAACTGGACAACAACTCTTGGGGTCAAATTTCTCCTGTTATCCTTGGGAAAATAAAAAATTGCAGGCTAAAAAATCATTTTTGAGAAAAGAAAAATTATTTTTTATTTTCATGGCTCTGCGTTATAAACTTCTGTGAAGCACTTGGGGGTTCAAAGTGCTCACCACACATCTAGATTAGTTCCTTGGGAGGTCTAGTTTCCAAAATGGGGTCACTTGTGGGGGAGCTCCAATGTTTAGGCACACTGGGGCTCTCCAAACGCGACATGGTGTCCGCTAAAGATTGGAGCCAATTTTTCATTCAAAAAGTCAAATGGTGCTCCTTCCCTTCCGAGCCCTGCCGTGTGCCCAAACAGTGGTATACCCCCACATATGAGGTATCAGCGTACTCAGGACAAATTGGACAACAACTTTCGTGGTCCAGTTTCTCCTTTTACCCTTGGGAAAATAAAAAAATTGTTGCTAAAAGATCATTTTTGTGACTAAAAAGTTAAATGTTCATTTTTTCCTTCCATGTTGCTTCTGCTGCTGTGAAGCACCTGAAGGGTTAATAAACGTCTTGAATGTGGTTTTGAGCACCTTGAGGGGTGCAGTTTTTAGAATGGTGTCACTTTTGGATATTTTCAGCCATATAGACCCCTCAAACTGACTTCAAATGTGAGGTGGTCCCTAAAAAAAAATGGTTTTGTAAATTTTGTTGTAAAAATGAGAAATCACTGGTCAAATTTTAACCCTTATAACTTCCTAGCAAAAAAAAAAATGTTGTTTCCAAAATTGTGCTGATGTAAAGTAGACATGTGGGAAATGTTATTTATTAACTATTTTGTGTCACATAACTTTCTGGTTTAACAGAATAAAAATTCAAAATGTGGAAATTGCAAAATTTTCAAAATTTTCGCCAAATTTCTGTTTTTTTCACAAATAAATGTAGAAATTATTGACCTAAATTTACCACTAACATGAATCCCAATATGTCACGAAAAAACAATCTCAGAACCGCTAGGATTCGTTGAAGCATTCCTGAGTTATTACCTCATAAAGGGACACTGGTCAGAATTGCAAAAAATGGCCAGGTCATTAAGGTCAAAATAGGCTGGGTCATGAAGGGGTTAAAAGTCCGATCAATCAAAGTATAAAGTACCGTAAATCTAATCTATAAACTGTGTAACAAGAGTCAAAACGCCAGAATTAGTTTTGTTTTTTTGGCCGTCGCACCACTGCAATAAACTGCTATAAGGGGCGATCAAAACATCGAATATACTTCAATTTGATATCCGTAAAGACGTCAGCTCGGGGTGCAAACCATAAGCTATCACACAGCATTATATCCTGAGAATCCCAAGCGTTACTGTCTCAGAAATGGTCCCTGAGGAAGCAAGTTTACTGGCGACACGCGTTGGGCAGGTGCTGTGTCCGTTCCCCCTTCTGTGATCTATTTTCCCAGCTTCGTTTTGATATTTGATATGCACCCACAGAGACTTAACTGTTTACACTATTCCACACTATTGGCATATTGCAAATGTGCACTTTTTCTGACTAGATACTCGGTTGTGTTCATTTAGAGCTGCCGGTCCATTACAGTTGCACACGTTTGTTCACCTGTACTAATGTTTTACGTATAATATTTGTGAGTGATCCCTGACATTAGTAGTAGTATTATTATTTATTTATTTATATAGCACCATTAATTCTATGCTGTTGTACATGAGAAAGGGGTTACGTACAGAGTTATAGATAACGTTAACAGTAAACAAATTTACAGTGACAGACTGGTACAGAGGGGAGAGGATGCTGACTTGCATTCTTCGGGATAATGGGGGTATGCCTCTGTCTCTTCTTTTTCGGGCTTCTCATTTGACTTAGCATACATAAGGTGAACCTTGTGTACCGGAGTGGTGCCCTCCGCTTTGGTTCAGACTGTCTCGGGAATGGTGACACAAGCAAAGTTTTCTTTTTACAAGTTTCCAAAATAAATAAATATATATATATATATATATATATATATATATATATATATATATATATATATATATATATATATATATATATATATATACCGGTACATAATATATTTTTTTCTTTTACCACTTAAATAGAAAAAACAACTACCGTATGTTTGGTATCTGCGTAATCATACTGACCTGGAGAATTATAATGCAAGGTCATTTTTACCATATAGTGAACATAGTACATTTAAAAAAAAAATTGTTATGGAATTGTACTTTTTTTTTTTTTTTTTGCAATTTTGCCACACAATTTTTTTTCCCCCACTTTTCAGTGCATATCATGATAAAATGAATAGTGTAATTCAAAAGTACAACTTGTCTGTAAAAATCAAAAACAAAACAAAACAAGCTCTTACATGGCTGTTTTAATGAAAAATAAAAGTTTATGGCCCTTTAAAGGTTTTCAATCTACTTTTTTTACTGTTTCTGTGACTACAAATGCCACCTCTGGGTTTAATCCTCACATTGAACTGCCTATGGACCCTTTCAGCCACCTTTAGGGAATGGTGAGCTGGTGTCCCATCTCCTTTCTCATATTCCCCTATAAAAATGGTTCCTTTTTGGCTGCAAAATGCTGCAATTTGTGGATACAGGTTATAGGACCCAGTGACGGTAGTGATAAGCGAGTATACTTGTTACGCGGATTTCCCCGAGTGCGCTCGGGTGGTCTCCGATTATTTTGTAGTGCTCGGAGATTTAGTGTTCGTCACTGCAGCTGCATGATTTGCGGCTGCTAGAAAGGCTGAGTACATGTGGGGATTCTATAACAAACAGGCAACCCCCACATGTGTTCAGGCTGGCTAGCAGTAGCAAATCATGCAGCTGCGGCGGTGACCACTAAATCTCCGAGCACGGCAAAATACTCAACCACCCGAGTAACCGTAACGAGTATAATCAGTATTCCTCAGACATCAGATTTTTTTTCTATGTCCTTGGGAGAGTTCACGTAACGGCTTGTCAGGTCAGGATACTTACAAGCAAACCAGTTTTCTGATTTCCTCGGTTTACCTTTCCGCAGTTCACATGACTGTCTGCTTCTCGTGATCCTACATGATTCAGAACTGTACTGTGGCCACAGACTTGGTCTTGGTGACTCATGAATGAGTTGTTGCAATATCCGGATAGTAATTGCCTATGATTAGGCTTTCCTCTAGCATGTTTATTAATTTTTTTTTTTTCCTTCCAGATTTTCATGTTTACATGTATTGATGTTAATTTAAACACAATTCCAATGGATCCAATGTTGGAATTATTCTTGGATGTCAGATAGAGGTCTTAGAGCCAATTAATCTGCTTACACACAGTAACGCCACCGTACTCATGAGATTAATGGAATTTGGACTCGCCAATATTGGGGAGATAACATGGAAGCCTAATGTGTATCGGAGCTTCCTGACTCTCCCCTTATAGATGGTGCCACGGCATAGAAGATCAGGCAGGGTGAATTTAAATTTCAACATGCCTGATTATTTTTTAGTCTGAGAAGCCGACCACCCAATACACCTTGGATGGTGTCCTAATGCCATCGTGATTGGTATTGGGGAGTGTAAGCTTGAGTATATGCAGTTAGGTCCAGAAATGCCTGGACAGTGACTGAATATTCGCAATTTGGGCTCTGCGTTCCTCTATTTTGTATTTAACATGACATGCCATTGAAGTGTAGACTTACAGGTTTAGTTAAAGGGGTTGAAGAAAAATATCCTGTGAAATATAGGAATTGCAGCCATTTTCCTACAAAATCTCCTCATTTCAGGGGCTCAAAAGTAATTGGACAAACTATCTTTACCATAAATAAAATGTTCCTGTCTAATACTGTAGAGAATCCTTTGCAGCAATGACGGCTTGAAGTCTGGAAACCATTGACATCACCAAATACTGGGTTTCCGCCTCTGTGATGCTCTTCCAGGCCTTTTCTGCTGCTGACTTCGGTTGTTGCTTGTCTGTGGATCTTTCTGCCTTTAGTTTTGTCTTAACGATGAAAAGGCTTGGCACTCAAGTAGATGAACAGTGAAATAGAGTTCCTTTTATTAATGCAATCATAAAGGTTGTTGAACGTTTTCGGTCTTGCATTCAGACCTTCATCAGATCTAATTGCCAGAGGTTGGGCCCTTTTGGGCGCCTTTCCAAAGTGACGTACATTGCGTGCACCAGCGCGGCTGTATGCAGGCCTCCTCCTAACCTCTGGCAATCAGTTCTGATGAAGGTCTGAATGCAAGACTCAAAACGTACAACAACCTTTATGATTGCATTAATAAAAGGAACTCTTTCACTGTTAATCTCCTTGAGTGCCAAGCCTTGCATCACTACATACGGGCTGGATACCCTACTTAAGCACCACTTCTCCAACCAGGCATGACGTATACTGGCCTTCATCATTAAGTTTTGTCTTGAGCATGTGAAATGCTGCTCGATGAGGTTGAGATCTGGTGAGTGACTCGGGCATTGCTGAGTATTCCTTTGTGAAGCCCCATTTGGTTGAATCTGAGCAGAAAGTTCAGTCCTGTACACTTCAGAATTCATCTGGCTGCTTCTGTCTTCAGTCACATCATCAATAAATGCTAGTGACCCAGCGTTATTGGAAGCCGTGCATGCCCGCGCCATCACACTGCCTCCACCATGTTTTACAGAGGATGTGGTGTGCTTTTTATCGTGAGCTGTTCCAAGCCTTCTCCATACTTTCTACTTGCCATCATTGTGGTACAGGTAGATCTTAGTTTCATCTATCCAACGAATGGTTTTCCAGAACTGGGCTTGCTTCTTTAGATTTTTTGCAAAGTCTCATCAGGCAGGTGCTGTAGCATGGTACGGGAGATAATATGCATATTTTCATTTTATTTAGACAAATAGTTTTGTTTTTAAGAATTTTTTTTTTTCTCTGCCAACATGACGCAGGCGGAATGCGATAGATGCTACTACGCAGGCGCAGCCGCCATTTAAAAAAACAAAATGAAAATATGCATATTATCCCCTGTATTATGCTACATCGCCTGCTTGATGAATGCAAATTTTTTTTTTTTTTTAAACCATATTATTTTAGTATGTAAAATAGGGGGCAGGACACCGAGGGATCAGTGACCCGTCATAAGCCATACAAATGAATATGTAAGCAGAGCACCACATAAAGCCGTGTCCACCTGCCCGCCCTGAAGCACCAGAATCTCATAAAGTGAAAATAAAGATTAACTATCAACCCAGGTATCATTTTATTCAGTATAACAACGGCAACCTGACAGTGTCTGTAGGTTACTGAGTACAATCCAGCTGACTGGTTCACTTTAACTGTTGACAATAACAGTAATTTTGGCCAGGGTGCCCAAACTTTTACATGCCAGTGTACTACCTGGTGAGTATTCTTCATTAGAGTGGATGTTGTGAAGAGGATTTTCTTCACCATGGAAAGCATTCTGCAATCATCCACCAATGTTTTCTTCCATGGATTTAAAGTTCTTTCAGTTCCCAAGATCACCAGTGCGTTGTTGTTGTTGTTTTTGTTTTTTTCTCCCCGCCTAACGATGGTCTTTTTCTCTTCCATTGAGAACTCCTTTGACCACATGTTGTGGGTTCACAGCAGCCACTTCCAAATGCAAATGCCCACTTACAATCATCTCCAGACCTTTTAGCTGCTTAACTGATCATTATTTTTTTTATGGAATCGCGATCCACCCGTGGCTATTAACCAGTTAATTGCTACTGCCAAACTCTGACAGCGGCATTTAACAAGCTCTTCCGGCAATCGCGTCGGAAATACGCGCACGGGTGACCCCCTCCATGTGATTGCGGGTCACCAGGGTGTTGACATTACAACCGGAGGTCTCCTGGAGATCTATGGTTGTCAGGGCCGGATTGCTGTGAGCACCACCCAGTGGTCGGCGCTCATAGCAAGTGAGTAAATCTGCTCTATAGAGGCGATCTGATCATCGCCTCTATGTAGCAGAGCCAATCGGGTTGTAGCAGCTTCTAGTCTCCTGACTAGACTAGACTATTGAAGCATGCCAAAAGTTGCAAAAAAATTTTTTTTTTAAATCTAAAAAAAGTAAAAAAAAAAAAAAAAAAAAAAAAAATGTATAAAAGTTCAAATCACCCCCCTTTCGCCCCACTCAAAATAAAGCCATACAAATAAAATCAAACCTACAGATATTTGGTATCGCCGCATTCAGAATCGCCCGATCTATCAATATAAATAGAATTAATCCGATCAGTAAACGGCGTAGGAAGAAAAAAAATCTAAATGCCAGAATTGTTTTTTTTGTTGCAGCAACATTGCAATAAAATGCAATAACGAGCGATCAAAAGAATGTATCTACTCCGAAATGGTGTCAATAAAAAATCTGCAAGCAAACAATAAGCCCTCACCTGGGCCCAGATCCCGAAAAGTGGAGACGCTACGGATCCTGAAAAATGGCGACATTTTTAAATTTATTTTTTATTTTTTGCGAACTTTGGATTTTTTTTAAATTACTTAAATAAAAAAAGAACTTACCGTATATACTCGAGTATAAGCCGAGATTTTCAGCCCAAATTTTTGGGCTGAAAGTGCCCCCTCGGCTTATACTCGAGTCACGGTCGGCGGGTGAGGGGGAGAGGGCGCTGAGGCATACTTACCTGCTTCCGGGGCTCCTGGCGCTCCCCCTGCCCGTCCCACGGTCTTCGGTGCCGAAGCTCTTCCCCTGTTCAGCGGTCACATGGGACCGCTCATTAGAGAAATGAATAGGCGGCTCCGCCTCCCATAGGGGCGGAGCCGCATAATTCATTTCTCTAATCAGCAGTGCCGGTGACCGCTGACAGAGGAAGAGGCTGCGGCACCGAAGACCAGCTGTCCGGGGGAAGGAGCGGGACGCCGGGAGCAGGTAAGTATTACATATTTACCTTCCCTCGTTCCACACGCCGGGCGCCGCTCAGTCTTCGCGTCCTCTTGTTCTGACTGTTCAGGTCAGAGGGCGCGATGACGCATATAGTGTGCGCGCCGCCCTCTGCCTGATCAGTCAGTGCGGAGAGACGCCGGGACGGGACGCTGAGGAGCTGCAAGCAAGAGAGGTAAGTATGTGTTTTGTTTTTTTTATTGCAGCAGCAATGGCACAGATTTATGTGGAGCATCTATGGGGCAACGGTGCAGAGCACTATATATAAGGCACAGCTTTATGTGGAGCATCTATGGGCCAACGGAGCAGAGCACTATATATAAGGCACAGCTTTATGTGGAGCATCTATGGGGCCATAATCAAAGGTCAAAGGTGCAGAGCATTATATATGGCACAGCTATCTATGGGGCCATAATCAAAGGTGCAGAGCATTATATATGGCACAGCTATCTATGGGGCCATAATCAAAGGTGCAGAGCATTATATATGGCACAGCTATCTATGGGGACATAATCAAAGGTGCAGGGCATTGTATATGGCACAGCTTTCTATGGAGCATCTATGGGGCCATAATCAAAGGTGCAGAGCATTATATATGGCACAGCTATCTATGGGGCCATAATGAACTGTGCAGAGCATTATATATGGCACAGCTTTATGTGGAGCATCTATGGGGCCATAATGAACGGTACAGAGCATTATATATGGGGCAGCTTTATGTGGAGCATCTATGGGGCCATACTGAACGGTGCAGAGCATTATATATGGCACAGCTTTATGTGGAGCATCTATGGGGCCATAATGAACAGTATGGAGCATCTATTTTTAATTTTGAAATTCACCGGTAGCTGCTGCATTTTCCACCCTAGGCTTATACTCAAGTCAATAAGTTTTCCCAGTTTTTTGTGGCAAAATTAGGGGGGTCGGCTTATACTCGGGTCGGCTTATACTCGAGTATATACGGTATACATGTTTGGTGTCTGTGAATCATAATGGTAGGTCAGTTTTGGAATTGCACTGCACTTGAAATTTTTTTTCTCGTTTTCCAGTACACGATATGGCAAAACCAATTGTGCCATTCGAAAGTACAACTCGTTCCACAAAAACAAGCCCTCACATGGCCATATTGCCGGAAAAATAAAGTTATGGCTGTGGGAAGAAGGGGAGCAAAAATGGAAAAGCAAAAACGGAAAATCGAAGGTCGGCTAAGCCCACAGGCATCAGGGGCTTATCTACAGCATTCTGTAATGCTGTAGATAAGCCCCGATTGTATCCTGAAAGATGAGAAAAAGAGGTTGGATTATACTCACTCAGGTGCAGTCCCGGTTCTGTTCTGGTCCGACGGGCATCGCGGTCCGGGGCCTCCCATCTTCTTACGATGACGTCCTCTTCTTGTCTTCAGGCTGCGGCTCCGGCACATGCGTACTTTGTCTGCCCTGTTGAGGGCATAGCAAAGTACTGCAGTGCGCAGGTGTTGGGCCTCTCTGACCTTTCCCGGTCAGGCCTGCGCACTGCCCCTGGGTGAGTATAATCTAACCTTTTTTTCTCATCTTTCAGGATATATCTGGGGCTTATCTACAGCACTACAGAATGCTGTAGATAAGCCCCTGATGCTGATGGGCTTAGCTCACCTTCGATTTTGGGGGTGACAGGTTCCCTTTAAGGGGTTAAGTGAAGTCAATTAACTCTGTGGCATCACAGCCACCTCAACTCTGCAGACATTTCTCCTGCAGAAGAAATCTGATATTGCATGCAGGGCAGGATTGTGCAGTCCTCAGAAATGTACCAACTCCAGCTTTAACCCCTTCATGACCCAGCCTATTTTGACCTTAATGGCCTGGCCATTTTTTGCAATTCTGACCAGTGTCCCTTTATGAGGTAATAACTCAGGAAAGCTTCAACGAATCCTAGCGATTTTGAGATTGTTTTTTCGTGACATATTGGGCTTCATGTTAGTGGTTAATTTAGGTCGATAATTTTTGCGTTTGTGAAAAAATTGGAAATTTGGCGATACTTTAGAAAATTTCGCAATTTACAAATTTTGAATTTTTATTCTGTTAAACCAGAGAGTTATGTGACACAAAATAGTTAATAAATAACATTTCCCACATGTCTACTTTACATCAGCACAATTTTGGAAACACAATTTTTTTTTCGTTAGGAAGTTATAAGGGTTAAAAGCTGACCAGCGATTTCTCATTTTTATAACAAAATTTACAAAACCATTTTTTTTAGGGACCACCTCACATTTGAAGTCAGTTTGAGGGGTCTATATGGCTGAAAATACCCAAAAGTGACATCATTCTAAAAACTGCACCCCTCAAGGTGCTTAAAACCACATTCATGAAGTTTATTAGGCTACGTTCACATTTGCGTTGTGCGCCGCAGCGTCAGCGCCGCAGCGCACAACGCAAACAAAAACACGGCAAAACGCACGCTAAAACGCTGCGTTTTGCGCCGCATGCGTCCTTTTTGGCCGAAAGTTGGACGCAAAAAAAATGCAACTTGAAGCGTTTCTTGCGTCCAACGCTTGCGGCCATGCGGCGCAAAACGCAGCACAACGCATGTCCATGCGCCCCCATGTTAAATATAGGGGCGCATGACGCATGCGGCGCCGCTGCGGCGCCCGACGCTGCGGCGCTGACCGCAAATGTGAACGTAGCCATAACCATTCAGGTGTTCAGCAGCAGAAGCAACATGGAAGGAAAAAAATGAACATTTTACTTTTTAGTCACAAAAATGATCTTTTAGCAACAATTTTTTTTTATTTTCCCAAGGGTAAAAGGAGAAAGTGGACCCCAAGTTTTGTCCAATTTGTCCTGAGTACACTGATACCCCATATGTGGGGGGAACCACTGTTTGGGCGCACGGCAGGGCTCGGAAGGGAAGGAGCACCATTTGACTTTTTGAATGAAAAATTAGCTTGTTGCCTCTGGAGAGCCCCTGTGTGTCTAAACATTGAAGCTCCCCCACAAGTGACCCCATTTTGGAAACTAGACCCCCCCAAGGAACTTATCTAGATGCATAGTGAGCACTTTGAACCCCCCAAGTGTTTCACAGAAGTTTATAACGCAGAGCCGTGAAAATCAAAAATTATTTTTTTCCTCAAAAATGATTTTTTTTTTATCCCCCAATTTTTTATTTTCACAAGGGTAACAGGAGAAATTAGACCCCAAATGTTGTTGTCCAGTTTGTCCTGAGTACGTTAGTACCCCATATGTGTGGGGGAACCACTGTTTGGGCACACGTCGGGGCTCAGAAGGGAAGTAGTGGCTTTTTGGAATGCAGACTTTGATGGAATGGTCTGCAGGCATCATGTCGCGTTTGGAGAGCCCCTGATGTGCCTAAACAGTAGAAACCCCCCAATTCTAACTCCAACCCTAACCCCAACACACCCCTAATCCTAACCCTAATTTTAGCCCTAACCCTCACTTTAGCCCAGCTCACTTTAGCCCAACCCTAATGGGAAAACTGGGGTGGAAGGGGGTGATCACTGGAGCAGGGGGGAGGTCAGCAAGGTCGGAGGAGATCAGTGAGGCAGTGGTAAGATCTGTGGGGCAGGGGGGTGATCCGGAGGTGATCACTGGGATGGGGGGGTCATCACAGGGGGCAGAAGGGGGCTGTCGGGCATCGGGGGCTGAGGAGATGCAGGAGCAAATGGAGATGGAGCCGGCAGCAGCAGGGGGGTGATCACCAAGGGAGGGAGAGGAGGTCGGTGGGCATAGAATCGGATGGCTCAAGTACCAGTCCCCCGTACCTGCAAGTCAGGTGACATTTCAGTTAACCCATTCACCCGACCTGTAGGAACGTGATCCCTCCATGACGCCACATAGGTGTCACAGGTCGATTGGCACCGACTTTCATGACGCCTACGTGGCGTCACAGGTCGGGAAGGGGTTTAAAAAAAAATTATTGGTAAAAAATGCATGTTGCCACAGCAACATCACGGCAATTTTCACGGTCTGCCGCAATAACGGACCGCAAAAAAACATGCTTATCACCGTTTTTCGGGTTTCCAATACTATGGAAATAGTATTGGGAAAAAAAAAAAGTGTTCCGCAAAACCGGAAGTCACGGTGCAGGCTTGATCTTTTTTCACGGCCGTAAATACGGCTCTCACGGCCATACAGCACACCGTGAAATTTTTGCGGCCCCATAGAAATCTATTGGGGCCGCAAAACAACGGTATGTGTAAAAGAAGCCTTAGGAATGCTTTTTCTTTCAGGGACATTCTTTGGTTTTCATTTATACTATTTTGGGATATGAAAAATGTTTTTTTTTTTTTTTTGGGGGGGGGGGTATGCTAAAGGATAAATTAAGATTTTCTGTCTGCCCCTTTCCCTTATACTTATGCCATACCATACCAATGGACATTACAAATGCCAGTCGAACTGGAGGCGTTTAAAATCAAGAGGCAAATCAGATGGAATGAGTGGAAGTCTTGGAATGAAAATGTCCTCTCCTTTTGGCAGATCCTGTCAAAATGGTTGCTTCATTTACATGTGTAAACAGGTTCTTAATCAAGAAACTTGTTCCATTACACAGCTTTGGTGGATCTAAATTTCTCAGCAGAATAGGTTCTCCAGGTTTTAGAAAGAGTTTATGCGGAGGAAGTCCTTGTGGTTCCAAGGAGTTGAGGAACTCTATTGGATAGAATAATGCTTGATCAGGGTCTGTTACTGTATCCACTGACTTGTAGGTTGTGCACATACCTGGAAGGAGACTTAAAATTTGAAGATTGATCTTGTTTACACTATCATTTTTTGGAGCTAGAATAATCCTTTCACACAGCCAGCCAGACTTTCTGAAGTTGTATTGAATATTTGGAAAACCCTTTTTCTTTTTCTTTTAGCTCCTCAATTGATGTATAGATGTAGCAAAAGTTGCTTGGAAACATGATCTGTCCAGTGTTTGAGTTTACTGGTGCCTTGCTGTCTCCAATAGTCAGCAGGTGGCTTGAGAACAGTCCAGTAGAAACATCTGCTGTCATGTGGACCCTCATTTCTGTGTTCAGTGACATTTCCAAAGGTATGATGCTTTTAGGCAGGCATTGAGTTCATCTGCAGGGGTTGATCTTGGTATAACGGGTAGTGTTTATCGAAAGTCACCTGCCAAAACAACAACTACACCTCCCATGATAGAATTGTTTCCATGCAAGTCTTGCAGCAGTCTGTCTACTGCTTCAAGAGTCCGCTTGTGACATTGTGCATTCATCCCAAATGATGGCACTGCACTTTGGAAGCAGTTTGGCCTGTCCTGGTCCTTTGGAATGTTGCAAACTGGGCTGTCACTGTGAGACAGGTTAAGTGGTAGCTTGGTGCATCCTTCCACTAGTTAAGTGTAGCTGCAATTCCAGAAGATGCCACTGCAAGTGCAATCTTTTGTTGGGAAATTTTGCTAGGGGCAAGTTGATTAAAAATGTCTTTCCTGTTCCACCTGGAGCATCTAGGAAGACAATCACACTTTTGTTGGTTGCAATGAAACTTAAAATTTGGTTGTAGGCGTTTCTTTGGTCTGGTACCAACAGTGGCTCATTGTGAGAGACAAATACTGTGAGTTCATCAATGTTGTAGTTTGTTTCTCTGAAAATCTCCCTGCACATTTGGTTAGCTTCCTGATTTTTTTTTTTTTTTTTTGTAGTAGGCAAGCCAAGTAGGTGGAATGCTTTTCCAGACAGTTTCATGCAGTGGTCTTCCTGCGGATTTGACACTGCGGATTCATAGCAGTTTTCCATGCGTTGTACAGTACCATGTAAACCTATGGAAAACCAAATCCGCAGTGCACATGCTGCGGAAAATACCGCGTAGAAACGCTGCGGTTTATTTTCCGCAGCATGTCAATTCTTTGTGAGGATTCCGCAGCATTTTACATCTGCTCCATAATTGCAATCCGCAGATGTAAAAAACACAGTAAATCCGCAGGTAAAACACAGGGCATTTTACTTGCGGATTTTTCAAATTAAAAAATCTGCACACGAATCTGCAACATGTGCACATACCCTTAAGGTTTTGTTGAAAATGTATTCAGTGAAGTTAAGTTGCTGAGGATTTTCCTTTTTAACCTGCATGAGGATGTCCTCACTGAGATCAGTTTTGAACTTTGTCCAAATATCAAGGGGATTTGAAATGCTACAGGTTGTTAGAAGAATAGCAAAGAGGTGTCTTACGATTTGGAGTTTGTGTGGCTGCTGCTTCACTGAGAGTCATGTCCCAGTGTGCGTCATTTTCCAGAAGTCCTCGTCTTTGGCAAGCTTCCATGAACAAACATGCCCTCTGACAGTCTTCAAGTCAGAAAATGATGTTGGACCCTTGACAAAATGAAGTAACATGCGCAGGTAGAAGCACTCTGCATATGACGGATCAATAGTGTAGACACGACCAAGAGTATCATTTGCTTTGACCTCTGGATGGCCTTCAACATCAAGCCCATGTTTCCTCCGTTCCAGTGTTTTTTTCTGGATGCCTTCCAAGTGTAGTACTTTGGTAGATCACTGTAGAGTATTGTTTTTGCAAATGTATCTTGTTGACAAAGTTCAAAAAATGCCAAGAGGTTGGTGTTAGGTGGTGGTTGAAGCTGCTGGATCGGGTTTGCTGGGTCAAAGTAAATCCTCTGTCGATGTTCCAAGTTAACACTGAGATGCATAACTGGTGGGTAGCTCTCATGAATGGAGAACCCTAGTATTTTCCAAACCACGTCATTGCTGCTGATGTACCTCCCCATCTGGAATGCCTCCACTTCATCAATAGGTCCATTTTTTTGGAGTTCAAACACTGCTTGATCGCTTCCTTTGTAAACATATTTGCATATGTGCTTGATTGATTTCACAGAATGGCAAGGTTCGACGTTTATGTGGGCCTGCAAAATTTTTGAGAGCAGAGGATTGTAAGGCACCATCCACTTGTCAATTTCTATCTCTTGGAGTGATGATACAACCCGCATTTTGAGCTTTGCTATGAAACCACCATCCCCTCGTTTTCTTCTTCGGTAGACTGGATATCCATCTTGTCAAGTTTGTGTTTCTTGGACCCGGTTTTATGGGTAATTCTTTGAACACCTGCCATCAACCATGCAGGGAGAATTTTTGTTGAGATTCCCGCATGGATCCCGCATGGATCATGTTCTTTGTGATGGTGTCAAACAGCAACTGGTCATTCTCAGGGTCTGGCAGTTCTGCACTGATATTGTCAATTTCAGTGGGCTGTTTTTTTTTTTTTTTCTGTTTTTTTTTTTTCAGCCAGAACAAGGTATGGGCATGAGGAAGGCCTCTTTTCTGCCATTCTACTGACTACATCCAGCACTGTGTCTCACCAAAAACATGTGCTTTTGTAATCAGACTAACCATTTTTGCAAGTTTTTCTTTTGAAAACTCGTGCAACGATGTCATGGCGATGGACATTTTTGTGGCCTGGTAACAGGTGCTCTCTGATTTCCTCCCAAGTAAAGGTAATGAAAAGATCTGGCCAGCCATACTTTCTTACGCAAGTCCTCATCCTGCGTGTATTGTATGGTTTGATATTGCAATGGTGCCTGTCATCCGAGACCAGGGGATCTGGTGGTGAGAGGAGAGAAAGCAGCCACTTCCATTTGCACAGCATAACCCTGACTGTTCATTTCAGGGCATTGCAGTACATGCAGACCACATCCATTTTTTTCTATGTTAACTACTGGATTATCCGGATAGTTGATATCTGAGTGGTAGCAAAAGGCAGAGTCTTTCAAATTTCCAACTTTTTCCTGTGTCCTGGTGGAAGCAGTTGCAATTCTCATGCCTGCAAGTCTAAGGCTATGTTCACACGCTGCGGTTTTTGCTGCGGATCCGCAGCGGATTTGCAGCTGCGGATCCGCAGCCGTTTTCCATGCAGGGTACAGTACAATGTTACCCTATGGAAAACAAAAACCGCTGTGCCCACTTTGCGTTTTTCCGCTTGAAAATCAGCGCGGATTTTCAGCGGAAAAAAAGAAGTAGCATGTCAATTCTTCGGATTCCGCAGCGGTTTTCCACCTGCACCAATAGGAAAGTGCAGATGGAAACCCGCAGTAGAAACCGCACAAAAAACCGCAGGGAAAACCACCGCGGTTTTGCACTGCGGTTTTTCCAAATCCGCAGCTGAAAAATCCGCAGAAAAAAAAGGATAGTGTGAACAAGCCCTTACTTCTCTCTGCTGAGACATTTCAGTGGCCCTTGAGGAAGCAGCTCTTGCCTCCCTTTCTTCCATTTCTGTAAGTCTTGGCTCCCTTTCTTTCTGTAAGTCTTGCTCATTGAGGCGTAATACAACTTTTCTCTTAGAGAAAGCAGATTTCAACCTTGTGGGAGTGTAATACCATTTAGTTAGAAATTTTAAAGAAGGAGTAATTTAGAGTGGCATTAGTTGTAGCTGTATAAATAAATTTAAAGCGAACCAGCCATTGTCAGGTTGGCACTGTTACACAGATTAAAATGATGCCTTGGTTGGAGAAATCCGTCTTGTTTCTTTTTTTAATCTGTGTTTGAAGTTTTAAGTTAATGAGGATGCTTCATGCCAAACAAAAGTTCCTGATCCTGGGCTCCCCCTGCAGTCTTTGTCGGCACGGTGATAAATTGTGTTATTTCCTACTTTACAGAAGGACGCTAACACCATAGAAATGATAAGAATAATAGGCCTCAGTTACCACAACTGTCTACAAGGAAAACTGTTGCTCATAGCAACCAATCACAGCTCAGCTTTCATCTTTTAAACCGCTCTGGTGACATGAAAGATGCTTAGTGATCGGTTGCTATGGGCAACACAGGCAGTGTAACCTGTTGTGGTCAAGAAGCTGTGCCTATGAAATATATATATTAGAGTCTCATAAGCCACTGCAGCATTAGCTCAACAAGTACGGCCTTTCTGAAGTAACTGGAAAACAAAAACATGACGTAATGCACAGTCCATGTTGATCCGCCCGCTCAGGAATAAACAATAAAAATAGTTCAGCTTTCCTTATCTTGAAAACACAGCTCTTTAGCTTGTACCTCCAGGCACACCCAACACTGAATGAGCCAGAAGGTGGTGTAGTTATCCTCTCAACTCTGCAGCTGTTCACTTAACCCTCCGTCAGGAAACGTGCCTTCACTAACGAGTTCAGGTACAATGCGCCTGTCATGCGCAGGCTAGAAAAATGCCCATATTATCTAATTTTCTCTATTTTGGTGCTGTAAAAGTGATCAGTGACCTTCATAGGGATGTAATAAGAGTGCACATAATCAGGTGCAATAAACCCCTATTTACTTACCATAAAAGTAATAACTCTAAAAGTACACACATTTCACAACTCCCGCCAAACAGTCACCAGTTTTCAACGCATAACTATTAATAAAAAGTAGATATAGGGGAAAAAGTTTAAATTTTAAGGTACCTAAAATAATATTAGACACATATTTAGAACTAGCTGGTGGCCCAATTCTAACATATCGGGTATTCTAGAATATGTAGGTAGTATATAGCACAGGCTACGTACTATATTGCACAGTGACGTAGTATATAACACAACCGACGTAGTATATAACATAGCTACGTAGTATGTAGCGCAGCGTACGTAGTATATAACATAGCCACGTAGTGTATTGCACAGCTACGTAGTGTATTGCACAGGCACGTAGTATATTGGTCAGCCACGTAGTATATAACATAGCCACATAGTATATTGCACAGGCTCGTAGTATATTGCACAGCCACGTAGTATATAACAGTCACGTAGTGTATTGCACAGCTATGTAGTATATTGGTCAGCCACGTAGTATATAACATAGCCACGTAGTATATTGTAGAGGCATGTAGTATATTGCACAGCCACGTAGTATATAACAGAACCGACACAGCTACGTAGTATATTGCACAGCTACGTAGTATATTGCACAGCCACGTAGTATATTGCACAGTCACGTTGTATATTGCCCAGCTACATAGTATATAGCACAGAGATGTAGTATATAACAGAGCCCACGCAGTATGTAACACAGCCCACGTAGTATATAGCAACGTGGCTACTATATGCCTGGTTAAAAAAGACTTAAAATAAAAAATAAACATATACTCACCTTCCGAAGGCCTCTTGAAGTCCTGGCGCCGGTGTACGGTGCACACGGCAGCTTCTGGTCCCAGGGTTGGTATGAGCGCAGGACCTGTGATGATGTCGCGGTCACATGACCGTGATGTCATGGCAGGTCCTTCTCGCAGAGCATCCTTGGTACCGGAACACTGCCGAGGACAGCGCGCAACGTCGGATGGTGAAAATAACCTTTTTTTTTTAAATTATTATTTGTAACATTAGATCTTTTTACTATTGATGCTGCATACGCAGCATCAATAGTAAAAAGTTGGTCACACAGGGTTAATAGCTGCGTTAACGGAGTGCGTTACACCGCGGCATAGCGCGGTCCGTTAACGCTGCCATTAACCCTGTGTGAGCGCTGACTGGAGGGGGTTATGGAGCGGGCAATGACTGCGGGGAGGAAGGAGCGTCCATTTTGCCGCCGGACTATGCCCGTCGCTGATTGGTCGTGGCAATGGTCATGGGCGTTTTTGCAACCAATCAGCGACTTGGATTTCCATGACAGACAGAGGCCGCGACCAATGAATATCCGTGACAGACAGACAGAAAGACGGAAGTGACCATTAGTCAATTATATAGTAGATTGTATGTTAAAGGTTCACCAGAGAAAAACATTTGCAGAGCAAAGAACAAGAATTGCACATCTCTTTTGTATGTCAGGCAGATTGCATTATGACATTTGTGACATTCATAATTAGAAGCCTTCTGTGCCCACTTTCCATGGTGCAGGTAGTTCATCTCCTTCTTTTGGGAGGTGGTAAAGGTGGTGGATTTTCAATGTCATCTTCTGGGCATAATCTTTTGAGCCGAAATTGAAGGCTAGAGGGGATACCGATAGTTCTCCTGCGTAGCTCTCCAAGCACTAGGTCATGGGCCAATTCTTTGTTAGGCTCTTCTACGAGTGGTTCAAGCTGGTTTTCAAGGTAAATCACTTGTAAATTCATACCACCCAAATTCAACATGGTGAAAAATATGCCTAATGGCCAGTGCCTGGAGTTTCTGCTGACGCTGAAAGTTGAGCACATCTGATCAGCTGTATTTCCTGACAATCTGGTGAGGAGGGAGAAATGATCCTGTCAGATCAGTTGTTCCTGACAAAGGGTTAACCTAACCCTAGAAATGGCTGACTAACCCCTCTCAGCACTTAGTGTGCTGGTGCTTTTTCCGAGCTTCATATCACTGAAACTAACAACCGCAGTGATGCACATCTTCCCTCCAGTACTTTACCAGTGATTTTGTCACAATGTAATTTAGATACCATATTTTGTGGACTATATAACGCACCTAGGTTTTAGAGGAGGAAGATAGAGGTGGGGGACAGGGAGTGAAGCAAAAAATGTGGTCATAACTCATTGTTATGGGGGGGGATTTGCTTCTGACACTGTTATGAGGCTAATGTCCCCCATCCTGGGGTATATGTTGCCCATCCTTGTCCCGTCCTGGTATATATGATCCCCGTCCTGGTATATGTGATCCCCGTCCTGGTATATATGATGGTGACTGTGGAGGCCAGGTCATCTGGTGTAGCACTCCATCACTCTCCTTCTTGGTCAAATAGCCCTTACACAGCCCGGAGGTGTGTTTGGGGTCATTGTCCTGTTGAAAAATAAATGATGGTCCAACTAAACGCAAACCGGATGGAATAGCATGCCGCTGCAAGATGCTGTGGTAGCCATGCTGGTTCAGTATGCCTTCAATTTTGAATAAATCCCCAACAGTGTCACCAGCAAAGCGCCTCCACACCATCAGACCTCCTCCATGCTTCACGGTGGGAACCAGGCATGTAGAGTCCATCCGTTCACCTTTTCTGCGTCACACAAAGACACGGAGGTTAGAACCAAAGATCTCAAATTTGGACTCATTAGACCAAAGCACAGATTTCCACTGGTCCAATGTCCATTCCTTGTGTTCTTTAGCCCAAACAAGTCTCTTCTGCTTGTTGCCTGTCCTTAGCAGTGGTTTCCTAGCAGCTATTTTACCATGAAGGCCTGCTGCACAAAGTCTCCTCTTAACAGTTGTTGTAGAGATGTGTCTGCTGCTAGAACTCTGTGTGGCATTGACCTGGTCTCTAATCTGAGCTGCTGTTAACCTGCGATTTCTGAGGCTGGTGACTCGGATAAACTTATCCTCAGAAGCAGAGGTGACTCTTGATCTTCCTTTCCTGGGGCGGTCCTCATGTGAGCCAGTTTCTTTGTAGCGCTTGATGGTTTTTGCCACTGCACTTGAGGACACTTTCAAAGTTTTCCCACTTTGTCTGACTGACTGACCTTCATTTCTTAAAGTAATGATGGCCACTCGTTTTTCTTTTCTTATCTGCTTTTTTCTTGCCATAATACAAATTCTAAGGGTATGTGTCCACGCTCAGGATTGCATCAGGATTTTCCATCAGTATTTGTAAGCCAAAACCAGGAGTGGAACAATTAGAGGAAAAGTATAATAGAAACATATGCACCACTTAAGCATTTATCACCCACTTCTGCTTTTGGCTTACAAATACTGATGGAAAATCTTGACCAAATCCTGATGCAATCCTGAACGTGGACACATACCCTAACAGTCTATTCAGTAGGACCATCAGCTGTGTAGCCATCAGACTTCTGCTCAACACAACTGATGGTCCCAACCCCATTTATAAGGCAAGAAATCCCACTTATTAAACCTCACAGGGCACATCTGTGAATTGAAAACCATTCCCGGTGACTATCTCTTGAAGCTCATCAAGAGAATGCCAAGAGTGTGCAAAGCAGTCATCAAAGCAAAAGGTGGCTACTTTGAAGAACCTAGAATATAAGACATAATTTCAGTTGTTTCACACTTTTTAGTTAAGTATATAAGTCCACATGTGTTAATTCATAGTTTTGATGCCTTCAGTGTGAATGTACAATTTTCATAGTCATGAAAATACAGAAAAATCTTTAAATGAGAAGGTGTGTCCAAACTTTTGGTCTGTACTGTATATACGCACCCTGAGGTGGATAATTAAACACTTGAAGACCAGCAAACCGTAATGCTTCTGAGTTGGATTTATTAATGTATCGAACCTTTACCTGAGATGATTGCGTGATAATGTTCACGGAAACGTGTATGTGAAGGTCTGATGATTTTTGCCTATATGATAGACAGTATGTAATATATACAGCATGTTTTGTCTTACAAGAGAGGAAATCATTGACAATCAATGCACTAATGGACCTATCCGTAATGGATTTGCTGTAATATATAAATGGCTGCCACATTTATAATTACCCCGCGAATAACATTTTTCCAGCCAATTATTTTTTTTTCCGGGAGTAATCTATTTTGATCCAGGACATCCCCTAAATTATGACTCTTTCATAAGAAAAAAAATTGGTTTGCAATTAGCTATTTTATATAGATCCCTGCGACTCTCCAACAAATGCCATTTTTTACGAATAGCTGTGTATCATAATATCCATAGGACTTTGCTTTAAAATGAAAAATAAATCCTTGTTCGCCACAATTATTATTCTCCTTATAGGAAAAAAAGCAGGAATCGGGTTTTGCCTCGTTTTTGGTGCATAAACCTAAGGAGAGGTTAAATCATGTGTTTTTGTTGTTTTTTTTTTTTTTTTAGGGGGGCCACTAAACTTTATCAACATGCACATGACACAAAAACGCAGCAAAACTTTATTTTTGTAAACAGTGTCTTTGCCTGCGGGCAAAACAAATCAGCAAAAAGGCACCGTGTGAACAGAGCCTTATTGTAATTTCAGGAGGAATTGCAGTAGAATTCCTTCGCTCCTCCATAGGGTTTTAAAAGCACCAACTGTTTTCTATCTCAGTAAAATCTTTTTTTTAGATTTCTCTGAAATATATATCAAAGTGACTTCTTTCCATGTTCACTCTTGATTTATGAAATAAAACCTGAAACAATTGTACTATTTAAAGGCTCCATTTTACCTATTCTCTGCCAAGTGTGTCGCATACCTTCTTCCAAGACAGCAGCTCAGTAGCCAAGGAAGTATTAGATATGTCTTGGCTACTAATGAGCACATCTGAGCCTGGAGCACCACGAGGTTGAAGGGAAGATTTGCCTCTAGTCTCGACACGGCTCCAGATCTTAGGATATAAAGTAAGATCTGCAGATGTCACTTTTTTCCAGTGATATATATTGTTGCAACTACTGTGCCTATTCTGGTCTCCCTGAAGCCAAGAATCTCCAGCCCATTAATATTGTACTATGTTATAAGGGGTTCACTTTATAAAACAGGGTGACATGTGGGGGCTTCTAATATATTGGCCCCTCTAAAGTTATTTGAGAGCTGAATCGACCATTAAAGAGGTTTCTTGGAAATGTGAAAATAAAAATGGTCTCACCAGTTCTGATGATTTTATAAGATCTAAAACGTAGACCTAAGTCTGTGTTATGTATGGACTCTGTACATGTCACACTTCTATTTTAAAGAGGTGTGATAATCTAATTCTCTGTGTAAAGAGAACCCTTCATCAGGATTTTATACTCCATTCATCAGGATTTCATACTCCAAACTAAAGGCGCATATGTAAAGGCGCTTTACTGTTGAGTAAGCGCTTTATCTTTCTTGAGTGTGAAGTGCAGTGGGCGGGCCCTGCACCTACAGCTGTCCTGCCCTCTCTCCCCATTCCCTGCCTGTCTCCGACAGGTCATTCATGGTTCAGTGACCTGTACAAGGCAGGAGGCAGGCGGGGAAGCAGGAGATCTGGAAGTACATCGTACAGCTCATTAGCATACAATTTCAACAATGGATTCTCCTGGCTTCCATGGGGCAAAAAATATTGAAAATAAATGGTTAAGCTTTGTGAAATGGAACATCTTACTTTAAGAGCGGCACATGATTCTGTTACAACTTTGGTGCATGCTCCAAATAGTTTTTAAATAAAAAACAAAAAGTGGTGCTAAAAAACAAAAAAAAAAAAACAGAAAACAGTACTTCCTTAACCTACTTATTTTTGTTTTATATAAAGAAATCTTTTGTCAGTTATTTCCGCACTCTGGTCCTCACTGTCCTGTGTGAGATTGTCACAACTAGCTGCAAAAGTTCACAAAATTGTTCTTTTAAACTTCTTTGAGCTGATTCTTCTCGTAAGCTACCTTGCTACCTTTAAAACACGTAGAAAACTTCTCCTTTCCATCACAGTGGAAAATTCACTTGGCTGTTCATTTACAGTAATTTTTTTTTTTTTTAATTGAACAAGTTTTGAATGCTCAATGGGGAATAATGTGTCATCACTTGAGGAAATGAGAAGTTCCTCCAAACCCCCCCCCCCCCCCCCAAACCTAAGCATTTCCAGAAAAACAAAACAATTTTTTTTAAAAAAAATGGCTAAAAAAACAAACAAAAAACCCTCCCTTATGAACATAACCCAAGCCTCGGTCGTTCCATAGCCAAAAAATGGAACAGATCTGTGTCATTTTTATATAAGGGCCATGCAGAGAATCTGTAAGGCTGCCGTCACACTATCAGTATTTGGTCAGTATTTTACATCAGTATTTGTAAGCCAAAACCAGGAGTGGGTGATAAATGCAGAAGTGGTGCACATGTTTCTGTTATACTTTTCCTCTATTTGTTCCACTCCTGGTTTTGGCTACAAATACTGATGTAAAATACTGACCAAATACTGATAGTGTGACGGCAGCCTTAGACTGATGAACAGTTCAGACATTGTTAAACTTTTATCATTCATCTCTGTGTTCTTTTTGGTTCGTAATTATGTATTACACACATTAGCCTGCAGTTTCTATCCAGATTTGTTAAAACGTCTATTTTTATCATTAAGGTGTTTTGCTTTTTGGGGATTATATGAATTATATCTCTCAGATTTTCGTGTGGGCTTATGGTTTACTGAAGCTTGTAATCATCCAACTCTGCATATTTCTTCAAAGATTTCATGGTCTTGCATTTCCAAATAAGGCCACTGATCGTTTTATGATTTATACATTTTTCAGCTGTCAAGGATGTCAGAACGCTTCTAAAAAGGAATCGAAGTACAAATTGCTCTTCTCTGGTTAAATACTGGAAAACATAGTGTGGACAGGCAATAAGGATTAGTTGTTAATGTTTTCTAGTAGTTTAAAAAGAATGTCTCCCAAACTAATAATGCTCTCAACTTAATCAGAATTCCAATCAAAATGATTCAACCTTCATTTGCAAATTAGATTTATTAGCAAAATTTGCAAACTTGCCACTCTTTGTAACAAACCAAAAAAAACTAGAACAATTTAAATTTCTCAACACATCTAATAATAATCCAAGTGCTGTCTCCAAATTATTCAAGGCAAAATGCTATTTTTTTATTACTGCATTCCCTAATTGTTCAACTCCTTCATAAAGGTCTTAGCAGAGCCACCTTGGCTGTTATCCTGCTGTAAATGTGATGTATAACCAGACATCAATCAGCTCTGGCAGTGTTCCTGAGGAACCTTAACCTATTCTTCAAGGCAATGTCCTCCAATTCACTAATGTTTTTGGGTTTGTGTGTTGCAGTTGCCTTCTTCATATCCCACCACAATTTTTGTTTCCTGGGGTTTAAGTCAGGTGTGTTTTGAATATCTGTACACCATCTTCCAAGACTTCTTTCTGACCCAAATGGTGGACGTTGTGATATACTTGAGATCATTGGGCCTTTCAGTAAGACAATCTTCAGCTTCTTAACAAAGAATGTTTTCTCCTTAGATTTTCTAAGATTTGATTGAGCCAATTTTGCACGCCTGATACTGCAGGTTTCCAGTGCCAGAGGGAAGCAAAGCAGATGAAAAGCATAATTGAGCCACCACCTTGCTTTACTATAGGCAGAGTGTTCTGTACACCGTTAGTCATTCTTTTCCCTCCAGACATACTGCTAATCCATGAGTCTGAAAAGCTCTAATTTTGTTTCAGCAGTCAGTCTAGGTATTTGATTTGTTTATCTCAAGCACAACTGATATAACTATTGAAGCATACAAGGATCAAACTTATTAAAGATTTTACCCTTTAATATGAAAATACAGTGCTTACAACAAATAAGAAAATATATATAAAGGGGGAAATAACCAATATCTAAACGTTTCCGTCTACAACGATATCCTGTTTCTTTTAGGGAAGGAGAAATTAATTATGGATCACAATTGGCAAACGCTGATCCCCACATATGCGCACGTTACTATGTTGTCACCCATCTTTTGTATGCCTGTATTGGACTATATAAAAATTGCTGTTTGTGCCTGCATGGTGGGCTAATTTAGGGGTCAGGGCCTTGCATTTCAAATGTTCGGTGTCTCTAGCCACAGTACATAGGAAATATTCAGCTTGGTTATGATCATTTCCTAACCCTTTTAAGCTTAGAGTCACCAGGGTGGAGTGCCTGCATTGACACTTCTGTACTTATAGCAGGAAGACCCCTTTGTTCTGAGTTCTTGCAATACTAGTAACTCCAGTTTGCCCTTTTGTCAACTATGTGCAACTCTAATGCTGTTATATATTCCCCTACAATTATATTTTTTCCTTCACAAAAATTATTTTTGAGGAATTAATACATGCTGAGCTTTTAAAGGGAACCTGTCAGAGCAGGATTGTGCACAGTAATCTACACACAGTGGGTGATATCTGTTTTCTGGTTGTATAATTTTTTTATCTTCCGTTTTGAGTTAATGATATGCTCGTGCTCCGGAGTGGGGCTGTGGGAGGGGTCTTCATGTGGTGCTCTGATTAGGTATTCACCAGTATGGATTCTGACAGGTCAGAGACCTGCCTCCTATTTAACATAATTAATATGATATATATATAAAAAAAATCCCCTGTTGCATGCAGGCGCCGGTGGGTCTTCTCCTTTCTACTAACTGCACCTTTAACCCAATCCCACCTCTACCCTCCCTCATCCTCCCCTCTTTTGAAGTCCACTCTGTCCGCATCTACTCTCCCTCCAACCTCCAAGTGGCCATCATATACCGACCTCTGGGCCCAGCCACTTCCTTTACTGACCAATTCTCTACCTGGCTTCTTCACTTTCTTTCCACTGACATTCCCACTATCATCATGGGTGACTTCACCATCCCCAATGATGCCCTTCAGTCAACAGCCTCCAAATTCCTGTCTCTTACGTCATCTTTTGAACTTACTCAGTGGTCCTCCTCAGCCACCCACACAGATGGACATGCACTAGACCTGATCTTCACCCGTCTCTGCTTTCTATCTGACTAAACAACCTCCCCCTCCCACTATCTGATCACCATCTACTCACTTTCTTATCCCTGTCCTCCTCGTCTGTCACCCATGTCCAACAACATGCGTACCCCCGCAGAAACCTTGCATACCTAGACACCCACACACTCTGACTCTATTCTACCACTGGCGCATCCATTTCATCACTCCACGACACAGTGTCACTGCTTTTTACAGTGCCACTCTCGCATCAGCTATTGATGGGGTCGCCCCCCTCGTTCATGGCAGTGTGTGACGTATCAGTAGATAACCCTGGCACAATAACATCACTAAACCTCTGGTAAGTGTCCAAGATAATTTCACTGCATTCAAAAACAAGCAACACTCGCTTTCAAATCTGCCATCACCTCTGCTAAACAGGCCTACTTCACAACCGTTGTATCCTCCCTATCCTACAACCCCAAACAGTTATTCAAACTTTTAACTCCTTCCTCCGCCCTCCACTGCCCCTCCAACCTCCATCATCTCTGCTGAGGACTTTGCCACGCCCTTCAAAAATAAGGTCGACCAAACAAGGCAAGTCTTTATTGTTCAACCACCATAACCCCTTTGTATACCAGATCAATGCCCTTCCCCATAACCTCCCTCTCCAACATCTCTGAAGGGGAGCTTAATTGTCTCATCTCCAAATTACACCTCACCACTTATGCACTAGACTTAATCCCATCCCACCTCCTCCCCAACCTCACCACCACATTTATCACATCCCTAACCCATCTCTTCAACCTATCACTAACTTCTGGTACCTTCTCTGCTGCTGTCAAACCACAATCACGCCTATCCTTAAAAAGCCAACCCTCGACCCAACCACTATGTCCAGCTATCGCCTAATATTGCTGCTTCCATACGCATCCAAGCTCCTGGAGCAGCACGTCCAAGCTCCTGGAGCAGCACGTCCACGCTGAACTTTCCTCTCACCTCTCATCTAACTTGCTCTTTGACAATCTACAATCTGGTTTCCGTCCACAGCGTTCCACTGAGACTGCCCTGACCAAAATTACTAATCTACTTACAGCCAATGCTAAAAGACAATACTCTATACTCCTCCTTCTAGACCTGTCCTCTGCTTTCGATACAGTGGACCACTGCCTCCTACTACAGATCCTCTCTTCCTTTGGCATCAAAGACCTTGTCCTATCCTGGATCTCCTCATACCTTTCCAACTGCACATTCAGCATCTCCCACTCCCACACTACCTCCTCATCCCACCCTCTCTCTGTTGGAGTCCCCCAAGGCTCTGTTCTAGGACCCCTACTCTTCTCAATCTATACACTTGGCTTGGGACAACTCATAAAGTCCCGTGGCTTCCAGTACCACCTTTATGCTGATGACACTGGCATCTACCTCTCTGACCCAGACATTACTTCTCTGCTGTCCAGAATCCCGGAGTGTCTATCAGCCATATCCTCCTTCTTCTCCACTCGCTTCCTTAGGCTCAATGTGGACAAATCTGTTCTCATCATCTTTCCTCCATCTCATAGATCTTCCTTACCTGATCTATCTATCACAATAAATGACATCACACTTTCCCCCGTGCCGGAAGTCCGCTACCTCTGAGTAACTCTTGACTCTGCCCTGTCCTTCAAACCGCACATCCAAGCTCTTTCCACCTCTTGTCGCCTCAAAAATATTTCCAGAATCCGTCCTTTCCTCAACCCTCAGTCTACTAAGATGCTTGTGCATGCCCTCATCATCTCCCGCCTCTGCTACTGCATAATCCTTTTCTGTGGTCTCCCTGCTAACACTCTCGCACCTCTCAAGTCCATCCTTAACTCTGCTGCCTGATTCATCTCTCTCCTCCTCTTCACCCCTCTGCAGATCTCTTCACTGGCTCCTATATATAAATAAAAAATCAACTAAATCACAACTAACCCATATACATTTTTTATTATTGTCCCTATATGGCACAGGGAAACATATATAACCAGCAAAGAGAAAATGTACCAAGGAAAAGGGTACATCAAAAAGTTTTAATTTAAAATACAATTTTATTTAATTTTCTTTAAAAGCAAATCTATATATTCAGAGCATTCAGCCTGGTATCCGATACAGACCGTGGTCCCTTATCCCTTCCTGGCCGCGGAGGTGAGCACCCTATAAATGTGTAATGGCTCGTACACTCAACATTGGTTGACCTTAAGTATGACCCTGATCAACAACGCACATAATTAATGGTCACAAATAAGGTTACCTTTTAGCTTTATAATTGCAGCCTGATCCCCTTTCATATTAGCCAATGCGTTTCTCCCCCTGATTAAAGGGGTTCATCAAGAGACTTGTTCCTTTATGGCTCAATCACCCATGATATGGACAAAGGGACTCTCAAATTTTGGTATTTTTCTTTCTGCTGGCTAACACAGTACAAATATATATTTTTCATTTGCCATGTAACACCAGTCCTGACATCTCCCTAATGTACATAATCAAAAATCAGGAAACTGAGGACAATGGAGGGGCCAGTGGAAAGTATGAGGTCTTGCTAACTTCCGTTGGTTGAGTGGAAATGGTTTCACATTCTGCATGCAAACCCACGTACAATACATGAAATACTCTGTAAGCAATCAGATTTTGTGGTACCCAATCATATCTTGTAGCAAATGTTATTCCTCACCGAGGTCCCCCTGGTACTTGATCAGAGGTCTTCCTGCAGAAGTACGCTCAGTCGCATGAGAGGTTGGCTCATATCTTGGTCTTCTCTGCTGATCGCTTGGTATGGGGAAGTTTCATGGTATTTCTTGCTATCAATGCCGTCGTATAGCTCTGATAAGTTTAAAAAAAAAAAAAAAAAGTGATTTTATTGTGCAAAATTAATTAACCATAAAATATGAATGCGGCATATAGATATTTATGCCACACACCCTAAAGAAAAAAATTTAAAATGTAAAACACAATTTCTACCCCCAAATTTTGACATTAAGTAAAGCAACATGTCACATAAAAAGAAGCAATCGTGTTGTTATGCCAATGTAAAAATCAAAGTTGCGGCAGTGAAACAATACACATGGGCCCTTTCCCCACAGTAAGAGGTTTAGGACACTTTCAGCTAGATTTATAGCGTAAGAATAATACCATCCAGGAGGAAATCCTCCAGCGATTGCCAAAAGCCCCTCAAATAAACTTCCTTCTTGTCCATTGTCTCAAGCAGACTTACTCCAATTTTAGGAAACCTGTAGTTAAAAAGTATTTCATCTAGGGAAATATTTTAAAATGACAGAATAAAAAAGAATGTCAACATTCCTAAGATCAGAAATGTGGTTTACTCGCCCTCTGAAAGTCCAAAGCCGGGTCTCCACTGCTACCATCATGGTGACAACGCTGCAGCCAGTTAGTAAGTTCAGCAGCTCGTGCCATCTATATGGACAGAGCCATTGAGCCTGGTGAATGGCTGCAGCGTCTTAGACGTGATGGTAGGACTGCAGACTCAGCGCTGGACCCGGGGAGGGAGAGTAAAGTGCATGTTTTTAAAAGACCGGGAAAAAAACCCAAAAACTACATGGGTGCACAACATTCCTGAAAATGGGAAAACACATTTAAGCGATTAATATTCCACCATTTATTACTGCTATGTACATATGCAATGGTGTTCATGATACTGAAACATATGTGTCAGGTAATCTTTCCAAAAGAATGTCATAGATAACATTCAGCATTTAATGGCTTCTCGTTTCATTTATGATGCACAGACCGTACTCAGATTGGGAGATCTGGCCTAACTGCTTCATCTATTCCTATGGGGTGGGAGATGCGGTGGTCGGAGAAGGTCTTCCAGTCCAAGCACTGTCCATGTTTCATATATACCGTAGGTTTTCAGCATTTTAATGGAGAACTGTTCTGTGTAAGTGTGAAGTTACCCATGTTCCTTGTTTTCTTTGGATTTGTATTAATCAGTAGTACTTTAAGTGTTTGCTTTTTGAAAATTTTGCTCAACACGAATCAGATTCGTCTTAAAGGAAAGGTGCCGCATTTTATTTTTTGTATTAAAAATGATTGTTTATATAAACAATTATTTTTCATACAAACTTCCTTTTTTAACTTTAACATTTTTTTATTATTAATTTTTTTTTCAGCCACTGGGCGCCGCCATTTTGCTTTGCAGGAGTGTAAGTGAAGCTGCACGTCACTTACACTCTGCATTTACGGCAGCCCAGGGCATAGAGATCTGCGGTCGGGAGCCGACTCTATTCCTAGCATTATAATCTGCTCCCTGCTCTGGTCTGGCCACGCCCCCTGAGCCGTCCACAGCACGGCAGAGGCAGGAGACCAGCGCCATCTTCCTGGAGCTCACACTGCAGCTGTGAGCTCTAGGCCAGCTTCCCAGGATGATCGCAGGAGCCCTGCAGTCATAGGAGGAGGAGGAGACCATGGACGGGAGGGAGAAGCACTCAGCAGGCATTCGTGAGTATCAGTGGGGAGGGGGAGAGGGAATCTAATCCTCTCCTTTGTGGTGCTGACTCTGAGCAGTTATCTCCTCCCATGTATGTTACTGAGCTGTGTATCTACTCCTCTCCTGTGTGATACTGTCTGCTTAGCCATGCATCTAATCATCTCCTGTGTGATACTAACTGAGCTGTGTACCTAATCCTCTACTGTGTGCTGAGCCATGCATCTAATCCTATACTGTGTGATACTATGCTGAGCCATGCATCTAATCCTATACTGTGTGATACTATGCTGAGCCATGCATCTAATCCTATACTGTGTGATACTTTGCTGAGCTGTGTACCTAATCCTATCCTGTGTGATACTGTGTGCTGAGCCATGCATCTAATCCTATACTGTGTGATACTATGCTGAGCCGTGTATCTAATCCTATACTGTGTGATACTATGCTGAGCCATGCATCTAATCCTATACTGTGTGATACTATGCTGAGCCATGCATCTAATCCTATACTGTGTGATACTTTGCTGATCTGTGTACCTAATCCTATCCTGTGTGATACTGTGTGCTGAGCCATGCATCTAATCCTATACTGTGTGATACTATGCTGAGCCATGCATCTAATCCTATACTGTGATACTATGCTGAGCCGTGTATCTAATCCTATACTGTGTGATACTATGCTGAGCCATGCATCTAATCCTATACTGTGTGATACTATGCTGAGCCATGCATCTAATCCTATACTGTGTGATACTATGCTGAGCCATGCATCTAATCCTCTCCTTTGTGATACTAACTGAGCCGTGTATCTAATCCTATCCTGTATGATACTGTCTGCTGCGCCGTGTATCTAATCCTCTCCTGTGTGATACTATGTTGAGCCGTGCATCTAATCCTATACTGTGTGATACTGTGTGCTGAGCCATGCATCTAATCCTTTCCTGTGTGATACTATGTTGAGCCGTGTATCTAATCCTATCCTGTATGATACTGTTTGCTGAGCCGTGTATCTAATCCTGTCCTGTGTGATACTGACTGCTGAGCTGTGTATCTAATCCTCTCCTGTGTGATACTATGTTGAGCCGTGCATCTAATCCTATACTGTGTGATACTGTGTGCTGAGCCATGCATCTAATCCTGTGTGATACTATGTTGAGCCGTGTATCTAATCCTATCCTGTATGATACTGTTTGCTGAGCCGTGTATCTAATCCTGTCCTGTGTGATACTGACTGCTGAGCTGTGTATCTAATCCTCTCCTGTGTGATACTGTGCTGAGCCGTGTATCTAATCCTATACTGTGTGATACTGTATGCTGACCTGTGTATCTAATCCTATACTGTGCTGACCTGTGTATCTAATCCTCCTGTGGAATACTGACTGCTGAGCCGTGTATCTAATTTGCTCCTGTGTGATACTCTCTGCTGAGCCGTGTATCTTATCCTATCCTGTGTGATACTATGCTGAGCCGTGTATCTAATCCTATCCTGTGTGATACTGTCTGGTGAACAGTGTATCTAATCCTCTCCTATGCATTCCTTTCCCCCCTGCATGTCTTTCCCCATTGCACACACAACTCTATGCGTGCGATAACAGGAGCTGCAGGGGTCATGCTGTATTATGGCATTATGTGAGATCTATATGACGGTATTATGTGATCTGTATGGTGGTATTATGCTTGATCAGAATTGTGAGAATTATATGGTGGTATTGTGTGTGATCTATATGGCGGTATGTGAGATCTATATGGCGGCATTGTGAGAAGTATGTGGCGGTATTGTGTGATCTATATGGCGGTATGCGAGAACACTGGCGGTATGTGTGATCTATATGGTGGTATTATGTGAACTGTATGACAGTATTGTGTGATCTATTTGATAGTATTGTGTGTGATCTATATGGCGGTATTATGTGTGATCTATATGGCGGTATTATGTGAGAACACTATGGCAGTATTATCTTCAGAAAGCGGACCCATTCTATGGTGGTTCTGGCTGAGCACCTGCACGCGGGTCTGGGGTAATAGAGGGGGCAGCATGACCTCCAGTTAGGTGCAGTCAGGGCTGGTGAGGCAGCTTTAGAGAGGGGTCTCATTTTTATCGTTACTATATGGCTACATTTCCCCCCAGCGTCACCCCAGACTGCGCCTGTCGTCTCACTTTCACACATCGCCAGGACAGGATCTGAGGAGCCCGACGTACCGACGCATGCTGTGAAAGAAATGCCCGACGTGGGCAGCGGAAGCAGTCTTACAACGCTTCCGCTGCCCCATTGTAAGGTCCGGGCAGGAGGGGGCGGAGTTTCGGCCGTGCATGCGCGGTCGAAAATGGTGGGACTCGACAAACAAAAAAAGTTACATGTAACGTTTTTTTGTGGCGGCGGTCGCACGACGGTTGCGACGTGTGGCAATACATCGCAATGCGTCGGTAATGTTAGTCTATGGGGAAAAAACGCATCCTGCAGACAACTTTGCAGGATGCGTTTTTTCTCCTAAACGACGCATTGCGACGTATTGCAAACAACTCTAGTGTGATAGTAGCCTAAGGCTGCCGTCACACTAGCAGTATTTGGTCAGTATTTTACCTCAGTATTTGTAAGCCCAAACCAGGAGTGGGTGATAAATGCAGAAGTGGTGCATATGTTTCTATTATACTTCTCTAATTGTCCCACTCCTGGTTTTGGCTTACAAATACTGATGTAAAATACTGACCAAATACTGCTAGTGTGACGGCAGCCTTACTCTGCAGTCACCAACAAAATGGCTGCTCACTGGGTTCCTGAATATCATCCTCTCATCCCTTAGCAGACACCCAGAAGGGAAGGAGAGGAGACATCACACACACGTCAGCAGACTCCGCCCATAATTACTGCAGTGCTGTAATGTGAGCTAGTTGTACACTAGGTTTTTCTGAAATTTCAGCAGCTGCTCCCCCTAGTGTTTAAAAGTGGAAATTCCAAAACTTTTCAAATTATTTTTCATATTTTACTAAATTATAAACAAATGATAATATTTTTTAAGAAAATGTAAACATTAATTCTTTACATTTTTACAATTGCTGTAAAAAAAATTTTTTTGATGGCACCTTCCCTTTAACACCATGCCTATTGTTTTGGGGGGTTTTGCGGCTTCTCTGCCAGTGACGACATCTGAGTGCATATAATATAATAGTATTTATTTTGTAGGTTGGTCTACATAGTTTCCAAGTTTAGATATGATAATGTGATTATGATTTAGGAAGTAATGACAAGATGCCAATCCTTTCCAGTTGGGTTTGGTACAGATTTCTGTACTTCACCTGTTGAGTTTCTAACCTTCTCCTTCATGGTAGGGGTAAACATCTCCTTTCCTCTTCCAGTTCCCCATAGTAGAAGATTGCAAACATCTGTTTGTAAGATCTGTATGAAAATGATGCTATCTTCTTCCTAACTGTGTGAGTGCTTGTGAATTTGCTATATGCACATCGAGTGCCAAGCGGGTCACATGTTTGGCGGCTTTCCAAAGAAATCTCCAGGCACCTGCTTAGAGGCTCGTCAAGAATACATGGATAGTTGCTGTAAGAATCCCTTTTTAATAAGCTCTAGCTGCTTCTCCGTTGACGTTATCATTATTGGTTTTTCGAATTTTAGCCTTTTCTATACTGAGCTTAAATGTGATGAACCAAAAAAAACACCAAACTTATCCAATGATTTAAAGCTATTGTTGAGCAATAGAACATTAAAACCTTTTCTACCTTATGTAATATGAGTTCTTGCAGCACAAAATAGCTTTCTAAGCTCCGGTATCTCCAGTGTTTTCCCCATAGTTTACAATGTGCACAACTGAAAGTGGGTGAGACTGCAGTGTGATTGACACCTCGACGCTCTGTCATTCATGAGCATCTGCCAGAGTAAAGAATTGGGACAGATCTGATGCAATGTATATGTAGAATCAATAAATTTAACTTTTTCAGAACAACTCAAAAATTTAAAGGATTTTCGCAAAGCGGAAATTTTGGACATATTAGATATAAATAGTAGGAAAGCAGGAGGTAAGGTCCTGCATGGTAGATATGTGTTGGTAATGTAAGCTGTACCAGTAACACTAGGCTACTGAGTGGGTTTAATGTGGCTGGATTTTTAGTCCGGGTTATTTTTCAGTAACCAACTTTTCCCAGCTAGGATCTTTTGATCTATGATTCTGTCTGAGTAAAGTCCTATTAACAGTAGCAGGGTTAGCTCAGCAGTGTGAAGTGTGTTGAGACTGGAGAAAGTCAGAGCTGCTGGTTTGTCTGCTCTGCAAAGAGAGCTGGAGCCTGAAGGTTGTTTGTTTGGTGAACACATTTAATACAAGTCTGATCTGCTGCTGGGAATACTGAGGTTGGTGAGGCTGCTACATTTATGTTTCATTCTGCCTGAAGAAAATGATTGTTTGTTATCCATCGATACTGAAGGAAAGCGGTTTTCGATTTGGAGCTGTAAAGTTTATAATGATAAACTACATGCTGGTGTGCGGATTTTTCCGCACTGATTTTGATAAATCCGCAGGGCAAAAACACTGCGTTTTTACTGCGGATTTACCGCGGATTCTACTGCGGTTTTACACCTGCGGTTTTTTAATATGGAGCAGGTGTCAAACCGCTGCGGATTCCGCACAAAGAATTGACATGCTGCAGAACATAAACCGCAGCGTTTCCGCGCGTTTTTTTCCGCAGCATGTGCACAGCGGTTTTTATTTTCCATAGGTTAACATGGTACTCTACACCGCATGGAAAACTGCTGAGGATCCGCAGCGTCAAAAACCTATAAAAACTACAAGAGATAAAGTGAGCAAAAACCCTGCTTCAACTAAGTAAATAAAAAGCAAAAAAGTGCTTTTAAATAACAACGTTTTTAGTAATACTTTATTTTGATCAAAAAATAGCATAAAAGCCATTCCACCACGACAAGGTAAGGCTAAGGTATGTCCTCTGTTACGCTCCACCTACTTCCACATACTTCTGCATGCGTCCTGCGTACCTATCTTTAACATTGGGTACGCAGGACATGCAGATGTATGCAGATGCGTCGTTTTGACTCGCCCGCTGCCTGCACAAAACGCAACTTGTTGCGTTCCCGTGTGGTCGTCAGGCCCGTCAAAACAACGCATCCGCGTGTCCTGCGTACCCAGTGTTAAAGATGGGTACACTGGGCGCATGCAGAAGTAGGCGGGGCTTAACGGAGGATGTACGCAGCCCTCCGCAAAGCCCCTGAATGCTAATGTGAACTTAGACTAAGTTCACACTTGCCTTCCCGTGCCGTTGGCGGGCACATCAAAACGCCACATGCGGACGCATCAGCATACAACGCATGTCCCTGCATACTCAATGTTAACCCCTTAAGCCCCGAGGGTGGTTTGCACGTTAATGACAGGGCCAATTTTTACAATTCTGACCACTGTCCCTTTATGAGGCTATAACTCTGGAACGCTTTGACGGATCTTGGCGATTCTGACATTGTTTTCTCGTGACATATTGTACTTCATGTTAGTGGTAAAATTTATTCGATATAACTTGCGTTTATTTGTGAAAAAAATGGAAATTTGGCGAAAATTTTTAAAATTTTGCAATTTTCCAACTTTTAATTTTTATGCCCTTAAATCACAGACATATGTCACGCAAAATACTTAATAAGTAACATTTCCCACATGTCTACTTTACATCAGTACAATTTTGGAACCAAAATTTTTTTTTGTGACGGAGTTATAAGGGTTAAAAGTTGACCAGCAATTTCCCATTTTTACAACACCATTTTTTTTTAGGGACCACATCTCATTTGAAGTCATTTTGAGGGGTCTATATGATAGAAAATACTCAAGTGTGACACCATTCTAAAAACTGCACCCCTCAAGGTGCTCAAAACCACATTCAAGAAGTTTATTAACCCTTCAGGTGTTTCACAGGAATTTTTGGAATGTTTAAATAAAAATGAACATTTAACTTTTTTTCACACACAATTTATTTCAGCTCCAATTTGTTTTATTTTACCAAGGGTAACAGGAGAAAATGGACCCCCAAAGTTGTTGTACAATTTGTCCTGAGTACGCTGATACCCCATATGTGGGGGTAAACTACTGTTTGGGCGTATGGCAGAGCTCGGAAGGAAAGGAGCGCCATTTGACTTTTCAATGCAAAATTGACTGGAATTGAGATGGGACGCCATGTTGCGTTTGGAGAGCCACTGATGTGCCTAAACATTGAAACTCCCTACAAGTGACACCATTTTGGAAAGTAGACCCCCTAAGGAACTTATCTAGATGTGTTTTGAGAGCTTTGAACCCCCAAGTGTTTCACTACAGATTATAACGCAGAGCCGTGAAAATATATATATTTTTTTTCTCAAAAATGATTTTTTTAGCCCCCAGCTTTGTATTTTTACAAGGGTAACAGAATAAATTGGACCCCAAAATTTGTTGTCCAATTTGTCCTGAGTACGCTGATACCCCATATGTGGGGGGGAACCACTGTTTGGGTGCATGACAGAGCTCGGAAGGGAAGGAGCGCCATTTGGAATGCAGCCTTAGGGTATGTTTCCACGTTCAGGAAACGCTGCGTTTTTGACGCTGCGTTTTTCTGCTGCGTCAAAAACGCAGCGTCCAGATGTTACAGCATAGTGGATGGGATTTTATGAAATCCAGACTCCACTATGCGTTTAAAAACGCATGCGTTTTTGCCGCGAAAACGCATGCGTTGTGCGTTTTTCCAAAACGCTGCATGTTGCTACTATGAGCAAAACACGCAGGTACACCGCAGGTGACCTGCCAGTGACCTCAGGTGCAGTTTTGGTCAGGATTTTACTTGCATAAAATCCTGACCAAAGACTGATGCAATCCTGAACGTGGAAACATACCCTCAAATGGATTGGTCTGCAGGCGTCACGTTGCATTTGCAGAGCCCCTGATGTACCCAAACAGTACAAACCCCCCACAAGTGACCCCATATTGGAAACTAGACCTCCCAAGGAACTTATCTAGATGTGTTGTGAGAACTTTGAACCCCCAAGTGTTTCACTACAGTTTATAACGCAGAGCCGTGAAAATAAAACATCTTTTTTTCCCACAAAAATGGTTTTTAGCCCCCCAAATTTGTATTTTCCTAAGGATAACAAGAGAACTTGGACCCCAGAAGTTGTTGTTCAATTTGTCCCGAGTACGCTGATAACACATATGTTGGGGTAAACCCCTTTTTGGGCGCACGGGAGAGCTCGGAAGGGAAGGAGCACTGTTTTACTTTTTCAACGCAGAATTGGCTGGAATTGAGATTGGACGCCATGTCGCGCTTGGAGAGCCCCTGATGTGCCTGGACAGTGGAAACTCCCCAATTCTACCTGAAACCCTAACCCAAACACACCCCTAACCCTAATCCCAACGGTAACCCTAACCACACCCCTAGCCCTGACACACCCATAATTCTAATCCCAACCCTAATCCAAACCGTAAATGTAATCCAAACCCCAACCCTAACTTTAGCCCCAACCCTAACTTTAGCCCCAACCCTAACTTTACCTCCAACCCTAGCCCTAACCCTAACCCTACCTCTAACCCTAAACGTGACTGAAATACGTGGCACTGAAATACGTGGCACTGAAATACGTGATACGTGGCACTTAAATACGTGGCACTTAAATACGTGGCACTATGACTGTCAGAAAATGTTCATTAAACGGTTAGGGGTAGAGTTAGGGTTAGGGTTTGGATCCCTTTATCACCTTGATGGTGGTGGGTGGCTTTTCAGTGTGTTTTCTGTTTTTTTTCGATAAAAACGCATGCGTTTTTAACGCAAACAAACGCATGTGCTTAAAAACGCAAGAAAATACTGCAGGTTGTATTTCTGAAAATGAACGCATGCAGAAAAAAAACGCATGCGTTTGAAAACGCGACCAAACGCGTACAAAAAAACGCATGCGTTTTCAATGTTAAATATAGGGAAAAAACGCATGCGTTTGTTTTGTGCAAAAAACGCTGCAGACAAAAACGCAAGTGTGAAACCAGCGACGCTTTTTATAGCAAAAAAGTTTTTGCGTCTCCACATTTTGAGACCTATAATTTTTCCACATTTTGCTCCACAGAGTCATGTGAGGTCTTGTTTTTTGCGGGACGAGTTGACGTTTTTATTGGTAACATTTTCGGACACGTGACAGTTTTTGATCACTTTTTATTCCGATTTTTGTGAGGCAGAATGACCAAAAACCTGCTATTCATGAATTTCTTTTGGGAGAGGCGTTTATACCGTTCCGCGTTTGGTAAAATTGATAAAGCAGTTTTATTCGTCGGGTCAGTACGATTACAGCGATATCTCATTTATATCATTTTTTTATGTTTTGGCGCTTTTATACGATAAAAACTATTTTATAGAAAAAATAATTATTTTGGTATCGCTTTATTCTGAGGACTATAACTTTTTTATTTTTTTGCTGATGATGCTGTATGGCGGTTTGTTTTTTGCGGGACAAGATGACGTTTTCAGCGGTACCATGGATATTTATATCAGTCTTTTTGATCGCGTGTTATTCCACTTTTTGTTCGGCGGTATGGTAATAAAGTGTTGTTTTTTGCCTCGTTTTTTTTTTTTTTTTTCTTACGGTGTTTACTGAAGGGGTTAACTAGTGGGGCAGTTTTATAGGTTGGGTCGTTACGGACGCGGCGATACTAAATATGTGTACTTTTATTGTTTTGTTTTTTTTATTTAGATAAAGAAATGTATTTATGGGAATAATATATATATTTTTTTTATTATTTAGGAATTTTTTTTTTTTTTTTTTTTTACACATGTGGAAAATTTTTTTTTTTACTTTGTCCCAGGGGGGGACATCACAGATCGATGATCTGATAGTGTGCACAGCACTCTATCAGATCACCGATTTCACTTACATCGGTGCAGGCTTACCAGCGTCTGCTCTGAGCAGACACTCGGTAAGCCACCTCCTTCCCTGCAGGACCCGGATGCCGCGGCCAACTTGGATCCGGGACCTGCAGCCAGGAAGGAGGTAGGAGACCCTCGCAGCAACGCGATCACATCGCGTTGCTCCGGGGGTCTCAGGGAAGCCCGCAGGGAGCCCCCTCCCTGCGCGATGCTTCCCTATACCGCCGGTACACCGCGATCATGTTTGATCGCGGTGTGCCGGGGGTTAATGTGCCGGGGGCGGTCCGTGACCGCTCCTGGCACATAGTGCCGGATGTCAGCTGCGATAGGCAGCTGACACCCGACTGCGATCGGCCGCGCTCCCCCCGTGAGCGCGGCCGATCGCGTATGACGTACTATCCCGTCACCGGGAATTAAGTCCCAGGTCACCTTGACGGGATAGTACGTCATATGGGATTAAGGGGTTAAAGATAGGTACGCAGGACGCATGCGGAAGTAGGCGGAGTGTAGGCGAAGCTTAAGGGAGGAAGTACGCAGCCATACGCTGACCAGCCAAATGCAAGTGTGAACTTAGCCTTACTCTGATCAGGACAGTACTAGACTGTCTAATATTAAAACCTTACCATGTGTCAATGTTGACCTCAGTGTCATACCTTGTCGTGGTGGGATGGCTTTTATGCTATTTTTTGATTAAAAAAAAAAAAAAAAAACTCTGTTATTTAAATGTCCTTTTTGCTTTTTATTTACTTAGTTACATCAGGGTTTTTGCTCACTTTTTCTCTCATGTAGGTATTACGGTATATGTTTTGTGGCCAATGTGAACATGGATTTAATTTCTGCATGTGTACCAACTCAAGTCAAGCTCAGTTTGTGTTTTTTACCTTTTTATTACCTAGCCTACTTGTCAGACTTTGCTCAAGCAGAGGAATTCTCTGAATGTTGTGACAGGTTTACCCTAGTAAACAAGAAAGCTGATAAGACAATTTTCTTTTATTCCAGACCAGGTGACTGATTAATAGCGTAGGCAGCTATAGGTAGGGCTCAATATTTCTAGAGTTGGAAAGATCAGTTGCTATTGATAATTGTGTTTGTATTAGTAGTAACCAGGACATTGCAATTTTATCTAAAGAGGGAGAGCAGCAAATAGAAAACCATTCATTAACGATCTGCAAAATAAAATCCGCAGCCTTAGGTTATGTGCTTATGAAGGGGTGTTTTTTTTTGTTGTTTTTGTTTTTTGAGACTGTAAAAAAAATTAAAAATTTAGTAGAAACTGGTTCAGAAAATGCTTCTTTTTGGGCGGCCTTTTTTTTTTTTTATTATTATTGCCTGGATCACTTGCTAAAAAACTTTTTTTTATTTTTTATTTTTTTATTTCCTGAAGCTTTTTTGCAACCTTTTGATCTGGACAGCTCTTGGTTTGGAGCAGATTCCATCAGGAGCCGCATCACACAAGTGTCATGTACTTTTTCTTCTTTCTGCATCAAGCGTTTTTCAGAATTTGTAGTGAAAAAAATAAAATGAAAAACGCTCAAAAGACTGAAATGATGAACAGCAAAGTGGTTTTACCATAAAAATGAGTAAGAAAACTTTTTTTTTTTTCTGGCAGTTTTTGAAATGGACCCACTCCATAACAATCAGTGGTCACATGCAGGTACTGATCTCCGAGGCACGTGTTGTGAGCGAGTGGTGTTCGTGACAAATTGGTGGCAGCGATGGTGGGGTTCATGACACTGGGTAGTACAACCAAGCAATACCCTTCCTCTTCAAGGTTGTGTACAATTGGAGTAGCAAGGAATAAACTTTATATTTAATACAGAGTATCATTCATAAAACAAAAAGGTTACAGAAGATGAAATTACAAAAAAAAACCATAAAAGCAAACATAGTATAGAATAAAACACAATAACTTCTTACAAATTTTGGATCCGTGAACGTGTTGGGCAGAGGACATGCTGCAGAAATTTTGGACAGATGTACCATGCATGTGGTTCTCCGTGGGTCTAACCCAGCGACTCTCTAGAAGAGATGTTATAAAGGGTCTTCTATACCCCTCACCTTATCCTACTGTAGGTCATATTTTCCCACAAGAACCTCCTCTCACTAGGTCTTCAAGCATATTTTTTCCATCCTAGCATGACTATGGTAGATCCATAATTCTGGGTAATTTTGCATTTCTGTGGTTTCCCACTTCCTAAAAACATTGCATTTTCAGCTATAGAAACAAGTAGGTTCCTCAAACCCAAATATAATCATGAATGATCTATAATTGCATTTTTACTCTTCGCCACGACAGCACCCCACTGGAGAGGGATCCGCCCCGCAGGAACAGGAAACCTATTGAGAAATAAAAGAGGGCGGTCCGCCTCTCCTCCTCAGTTTAGGTTTCCTGTTCCTGCAGGAACGACAGGATTTCTATGAAGAAAAAATACCTGGGCATGCACGCCGCCTGTGCGGTGTCTTTTAAGAACGGCAGGGGCTGCAGTCCAGAGGCAGCGTCGGGGGAGATCCGTTTGACGGCTCCCTCCTCGCCTGACAGAAGCCCGGATGATGACCTGGTCCGGGTAAGGCCGCCGGGCATCGTTTCCGAAGCAGGTGGCAATAGCAGGCGCCGGAATCCTCGCTGAGCAGGTGAGGACAGCGTTCCGGAAGTGAGTCCGGGGCTCGGACTGCGCACGCGCCGACCACCACCAAGGATTACCCGGAAGTATAGTTTGAACTTCCGGAGTATCCAAGCTGCGGCCGGCGGCGGGGGGAAGGTGCGGTCCTTGCGCATGCGCAAGATGGAGGACGCTTAGGCGCCATATTTAAATCAAATGAGCGCTACTATCTGGCGATGTAAGATGTCATCCCCAGGTGCCATGGACCCTGAAACAGGAGACCAAGTACCCCCTGCCAAAGATCGTCCCAGCAAAGGATCTTCAGACACCGGTCATAAGAGCGGTTCGGTGATCAGATCCAGGACAGGATCTCGGGCTTCTGATCCGGTATTATCAGCTTCACTGGGTGAGTGTGAGTGACTCTACCTATTAAGCTAATGCTATTTCCCCTCTCTCTCTCTCTCCCTCCTCCTTCTCTTATCAGCGCACGGGTCAGGGTAAAAAACGTGAAAAAACAAAACATAAAGAATGTGCTCTATGTAGCCAGCCCCTACCCGACTCATACCCCAAAAAACTTTGTCAAGGCTGTATATCTGAAACCACACAAGGAGCGGCAATGTCCATTACGGACTTGCGTACCATTATCAGGGAAGAATTAAGAGCCATATCCCAAGATAAACCGCATAAAGCCAAACCCAAAATACCGACACCCTCGTCAAATTCAGACAGTGACCAGGTTGTGTGTTCAGACGCCTCCCTGTCGTCATCATCATCATCATCATCTTCATCGTCTGAAATTGAGGGACGTCCTTGCTTCCCGGTGGAAAGTGTGGACAATTTAGTGAAATCAATACGAGACACTATGGGGTGTGAAGAGACAAAAGGAGCACAAACCACGCAAGATATAATGTTTGCGGGTTTGGCAGAGAGAAAAAGGAGATGCTTTCCGGTCATACCGGCAGTGAAAGCGTTAATAAAAAGGGAGTGGGAAAAGCAAGATCAGAGAAGCTTTTTACCCTCATCGTCAAAACGAAAATACCCGTTTAGTGACGACGAGCTTCTCACATGGACAAAAGTCCCTAAAGTTGATGCTGCTGTAGCCTCTACCTCGAAGCAGTCAACTCTGCCTGTAGAAGATGCGGGACTGCTCTCGGATCCTCTAGATCGCAAAGCCGAGTCCTCCCTAAAAAGATCCTGGGAGGCAACTACGGGAATATTTAAGCCAGCAGTAGCAAGCACTTGCACAGCCAGATCAATGCTCATATGGATAGATCAATTGGACCAACAAATTGAGAATAAAACCCCAAGAGAGAAATTACGGGCAGCCATCCCCTTAATACGGGGTGCAGCAGCCTTTATGGCGGACGCATCCGCGGACTCCCTTCGGTTAGCGGCAAGGTCTGCAGGTCTGGTAAACAACGCAAGGCGTGCACTATGGATGAAAAGCTGGAAGGGCGATGCGCAGTCAAAATCTAAAATATGCGCCATCCCATGTGAGGGTGAGTTCCTCTTTGGCAAAACTCTAGATGACATACTAAAGAAGGCGAAAGACAGGAAAAAAGCTTTTCCTGACTCTTCCATTCCCTTTTATAGGAGAGCCTTCAAAAGGAGACCGTTTGGCAAAAGAAAGCAAACGGATAGGTCTACAACATGGACCGCTAAAGATGAAAAGCAGAGAGGTACCATGTTCAGAAGACCCAACCCCTCAAAAGATAACAAATACTGAGGATATACCAGTTGGGGGTAGATTGAAGTTTTTCGCCACTCAATGGGAAAAGATAACATCTAGCTCGTGGGTTTTAAATATCATCCGAGATGGAATTAAATTAAAATTCTCTCGTGTCCCCCACGAGTCTTATATTATAACATCTTTCAGCTCGCCTATACAGCAACAGGCGTTAGAGCTTGAAATTCAAACCCTATTATCAAAACGAGTCCTAGTCCAAGTTCCGGTGGGACAGGAGGGTAGGGGGTTCTACTCTCCCCTATTCTTAATTTCTAAACCCGACGGTTCTTTCAGGACAATCATTAACCTTAAAAAACTCAACTTATTTATCGAAAATTATACCTTTAAAATGGAGTCCATTAGATCCACCATAAAGCTCCTCTTCCCAAATTGTATGATGGGGGGCATTGATCTAAAAGATGCATATTATCATCTCCCTATTCATAACAGATACCAGAAATTCCTCAGGGTGGCAGTAAAAATCAACAACGAGGTTCATCATTTTCAATATGTGGCCCTGCCCTTCGGCCTCTCAACAGCACCGAGGATCTTCACCAAGATAATGCTAGAGGTGATGGCCTACCTTCGCCAGAAGGAAACCTTGATTGTGCCCTATCTGGATGATTTTCTGGTAATAGGAAATTCAGCTACTCAATGTACTGACCGTTTAGCTCACACAATTTCCTCTCTACAGGGCCTGGGCTGGATAATCAATACCGACAAATCCAGACTCACTCCACTTTCCCGTCAAGCGTTCTTGGGGTTCCATTTAGACTCTATATCTCAAAAGTGTCTTCTGCCACAGGTAAAAATTTCACTGATCAGACACAAAGTCCTAGCCGCAATAAACAATCCACGTATATCCCTAAGACAGGCTATGTCATTATTAGGGTCTCTAATCTCTTGTATACCTGCAGTAAGATGGGCTCAACACCACACTAGAACACTGCAACATCAAGTTTTACAAGAGGATAAACGGTTATTGGGTCATCTAAATGCAAAAATAACCTTATCTCAGGAGGTTTTAACTTCCTTAGAGTGGTGGCTAGACTCAGACCATTTGATGAGTGGGGTTCCATGGGTAATAACGCCATCTCATACCATAACCACTGACGCCAGTCCTCATGGATGGGGCGCTCATATGGGGAATGATTATTGCCAGGGATCATGGAGCATAGAGGAAAGCTGCAGCTCCTCTAACTTCAAAGAACTAAATGCTGTAAAGTACGCCTTATACCATTTCCTCCCACAGCTTCGGGGGAAAAACGTCAGAGTCCTGTCCGACAACACCACCACCGTGGCGTATCTAAACCGTCAAGGAGGTACGCGATCAGAGACTCTGATGTCTTCTGCTACGGAAATTTTAAATCTAGCAGAAAATCATCTAGCATCCCTTACTGCGTTGCACATAAGAGGAGCAAGCAATCAGCAGGCGGACTTTCTAAGCCGACACACCCTAAGACAAGGGGAGTGGTGTCTAAACCAACAAATTTTCCTGGACATAGTATCTCTTTGGGGCCGTCCTCAGATAGATCTCTTCGCCACAAGAAGAAACAGAAAAGTTCAGAGATTCGCCTCCCTATCACCAGCGGATCATCCGGACATTCTGGACGCTCTCCAAGCCCCTTGGCAGTTCAGTCTGGCGTACGCGTTTCCTCCGATCATATTGCTACCTCAAGTCATACGCAAAATCAGGGAGGAAGGGGCGAGAGTTGTACTGATAGCTCCATTCTGGCCCAAGAGACCATGGTTCTCATGGCTACAGACTATGTCGATCTCAGATCCTTGGGTCCTCCCCTCAACGCCCAATCTTCTCTTCCAAGGTCCGTTTTTCCACCCTCAGGTGGACAATCTTCACCTGACGGCCTGGAACTTGAGAGGCAGATGCTAAGGTCAAGAGGGTTCTCGGGGGGTTTGGTTGATACACTTCTCCATAGTAGGAAACCCTCCACCACAAAAATCTATACGAGAGTATGGAAAAAATTCCTGCAATTCCATACATCTACCAATACATCAGAAATTCCTATATACTCTATCTTGGAATTTCTTCAAAAAGGGAGAGAACTGGGTCTAACTGTAAACACCTTAAAGGTTCATGTTTCAGCACTAGGAGCCCTCTATGGCCATAACATCGCGGGGGATAGATGGGTATCCAGATTTATTACGGCCTGCGAAAGAATGAATCCAGTTAACATACCTAGGATTCCACCCTGGGATTTAAATTTAGTCTTACAAGCCCTAACAGACTCTCCATTCGAGCCAATAGACTCAATATCAATTAAATGTCTATCACTAAAGACGGCCCTCTTGGTAGCACTGACTTCAGCTAGGAGAATCAGTGACATCCAAGCACTCTCCATAGATCCACCTTTTTTGTTAACCTTTCAGGATAAACTAATTCTTAAACCAGACCCTTCCTATCTACCCAAAGTAGCGAAAAAATTCCACAGGTCACAAGAAATAATCTTGCCCACTTTCTTCAGTAATCCATCCACTCCTGAAGAACAAAAATATCACACTCTAGACGTTAAAAGAGTAGTGTTAAAATACATTGAAAAGACCAGCAGCTGGCGACAGAGTAGGGCTCTGTTTATTTCCTTCCAGGGTGTCAAGAAGGGTCATGGAGTAACAAAAAGCACCTTATCCCGGTGGATCAGAGAATCTATCAGACTGGCTTACTCCGCGAGGAAAGAAATCCCTCCGGAAGGCATAACGGCACACTCTACCAGAGCGATGGCATCCTCCTGGGCAGAGAGGGGAGACGTCCCGATTGAAACTATATGTAAGGCGGCAACGTGGTCAAATCCTTCTACATTTTATAACCACTATAGGCTAGACCTATCGTCAACTTCTGACCTAGACTTTGGCAGGACTGTCCTCAGCACGGTGGTCCCCTCCCTAGGTGATGGTCTCTGAAAGATCTCCAGTGGGGTGCTGTCGTGGCGAAGAGTAAAAAGCCGGATTACTCACCGGTAATGCTCTTTTAGTGAGTCCACGACAGCACCCTCTTACATCCCGCCCTAGATCAATATAATACTGATTGAGTAAATTCCTTTTAATCATAAGCAAATAAGTTTAAAGAATGAAATAAATGATATTTGCCTAATACTGGCGGTCCTCCGGGTACTCTGAAATCAAAACTGAGGAGGAGAGGCGGACCGCCCTCTTTTATTTCTCAATAGGTTTCCTGTTCCTGCGGGGCGGATCCCTCTCCAGTGGGGTGCTGTCGTGGACTCACTAAAAGAGCATTACCGGTGAGTAATCCGGCTTATTATAAATTTAACGTTAGAAATATTGCAATTTGAACTTCCTCAGCATATATTGGCACTTTTCTTTGTTAAGGTGGACATCTACATAGAACGTTTGATCTACCTGCAGACCCGCTAGAGCCTAGTTAATTAGAATTACCTGCTCACATAGGGGGGTTCATCCGATACCCAGAAACAGCCACCTTTGGTCTATCTAATCCATACTCAACCTTAGTTTCCATGAGTAGCTTCTTTACTGTTCATTTGCACTAGACACTTGTGTTCCTGAACTGTGTTTTAGAGCATATTTTGGGGTAGATTTCTGATAATTTGCAACCCAGAGAATCTGCTAACACAATCTTCAACATTAAAATTGAAACACCAAGAAGGAAATGTTGTGGAATTATGAAAATCACAGGATTGATAGACCTACTACTGATATGAAAGTGATGGGGAAAAATGTAAACACAATTTTCAAAATATCTTGATAATTCAGCATAGAATATGAGCGCCACGCACAGAAATACTCACTGGCATGCTTTTAATGAAGTGAAAAATGGTTGCCTGATAAATGTTATTCCTGCGCAGAAGAACGCTGAAGCCAATGCCCATAGTAGTGCGAAGAAGGTAAGTATAATCGCGGGATTCCAGGGCCAGCAAACACGTCACAGGGCACTGTGATGCTGATGGGAGGGCGGTGATATTCATGTGTAATGTAATGAGCTGCCAGCATTACCCTGATACTTCAGGACACTGTTCTTGAGATGGATGTGAGGACCCGTGGTGGAATATGCTTTAATGTGTGAGATGGGACAGACCTTTTCGGGAACAGTGGATCCCAAGATGCTTGTACCCTGATCAGTGTCACACAAATGAAGGCTTTAATGATGCTATAACACTGCCTGAGTTACCCTACTAACATACGGTAGTCCTTACATGATAAGATGTTGATGTGAAGGGCTACATCCCAGTGTGAGTTATGGAGCATCATGTACTATTGATGGATTGCGGAATATATCTTTGGATATTCTGCCTTGTGTACATATTCCATTTCATACTTTCCATCATTCATCTTGACTATTTTATTTTTGAAGCTTGTCCTTTGTGTGAACTCATAACTGGAATGCTTGAAAATTGCCGATGGAGTTACAACCGACAACACTGAAATCAGAAGATACTAGGTCTGCTGCCATCACGGTTCGATGTATAGTGATGTGTTCCTCTTCCTTCTTGTATAATGACTGGTGAGGATACTAGAAGGAAAATATTGGAAGAGTTTACGTGATTTTCTCCGAAACAGGACAGGTGTGAATCTTTCAATTCTGGTTTTTCTCTGTCCTTTCCTCTCCTGGTTTTAGCATGCAAACACTGATGCACAATACTGAGGTGTGAATGAGGCCTGAAGCTTACTGATAGAATACTTGGACATTATAAGCAACATACTATCTGGTGCTACTATACCTGCCACACAATCCAGTGCAGTCACTGACCGGCGCTTGCTGGAGCATATTCTAAAGACCCTCGTTATTACTGGGGTCTGCCTCCTGACTCGGCCTTGTAAGATATTTTGGTGGCTTGTGCATTTTTATCCTTCCTACCAGTTACAGCTTTGCATTCTCGTCAGTGACAGCGAGTTCTTTGTTGCTAGTGTGTAATGGCAATAATCCACACTATTCCTCAACTTGTATCTAAATATCAAATAACCATAAAATGGTAAAGTGAGCCTGCCAACAATTGTTGATGGCCCTAAGCTGTCATAACCTTATTAGTAATGCTAGAGACTTTTTAGTGCATATTTATTTATAAATGCAGGAATATGGAACAATTTAGAGAAAGATGTTGGTACGGTTCCTTGTCATACAGCAGCTACTATCACAAATGACCGCTGGGTGTTTCTTCAGCAGGCACATGTTCTCCAATATTGGTGGCAACCTTGAGGGAAGAGTATTCAGGAGGCGTCAAAGATGGAATTCATGCTACATGGGAAGATGATGTTGCTGAGATCACTGGACATTTGCCTGCTAATAAACCTCCAGGGGACACTTGGGCTATGCGTTTGTTTTGCTGTGTTTTTGCACTTACCCATTGTTTCCTATGGGTGAAAAAAATGCTGCAAATACGCTGAAAGAAGTGACAAGCTGTGGTTTAGAAAACTGCTGTGTTTTTGCAAATCAGTCAGGATTAAAAAAAACAAAGTGTGTGCCTGAGACTTCTAAAATCTCAGACTTTGCTGCTAATGTAAAACGCAGCTTAAAATTTGCATAATAAAAGCTGCAAAAACGTAATGTGAACATAACCTTAGGGAGGATTACAGCACGGGGGGTGTTGATACTTTTTTCACAGGCCTGAGGAAGGCGTCTGACTGATGCTAAAGTTTTGCCCTGTACACACTTACAGATATTTTCTCTTTTGATTGATATATATATATATATATATATATATATATATATATATATATATATATATATATATATATATATATATATATATATATATATATATATATAGACTTTGTGTCACCAAAAGTATTGACAGATACCCTTTATGTAACTGTGTATGTAAGATGTCACCCATACATACAGTATCTCTTACTGAATCCTAGACCTGAAATCTCCATGCAGTTCAGAGTTTGTGCGGATCTTGGTTTGGTGATACCTAACTCTGAGAAGTGACTTCTTTACTCCAGGCACTATACAGTAATGTTCTGCAGGAAAAACTACTGTAACTCCCCCACTGCTATATAGGAGTTTAGCTAAGCTATCAGGGGGTTCCCTAACATGTCCTAGGGAGGGGGAGGGGAGTATCGGACAATTAGTTTCCGCTCCCCCTTGACCCCTCGCTCTCCTCTCTTGGGAGGGGAGCCCACTTAGATGGCTTGCTTGGGTGGGAGCCCAGACAGATGCTTTGAGCAAGGCTCGATTTTACTTGGCTTCAATTAGGGGGGCTACCAGCCCCTGGCTGTGGTCTTCTGGCTCAGAGGGATGGGTGAGGGGTTTAGTGGCCTTTTTCTTCTGTTGGAGAAGGCTACAATTGACCATATCTCTGCGCACACTTTTTGTGACACTTGTGTTTAGAGCAAAGTTCTCGGGCTATTAACCCCTTCACCCCCGGAGCTTTTTCCGTTTTCGTTTTTCGCTCCCCTCCTTCCCAGAGCCATAACTTTTTTATTTTTCCGTCAATTTGGCCATGTGAGGGCTTATTTTTTGCGGGACGAGTTGTACTTTTGAACGACATCATTGGTTTTACCATGTCGTGTACTAGAAAACGGGAAAAAAATTCCAAGTGCAGTGAAATTGCAAAAAAAGTGCAGTCCCACACTTGTTTTTTGCTTGCCTATTTTGCTAGGTTCACTAAATGCTAAAACTGACCTGCCACTATGATTCTCCAGGTCAGTACGAGTTCATAGACACCTAACATGACTAGGTTATTTTTCACCTAAGTGGTGAAAAAAAATTCCAAACTTTGCAAAAAACAAAACAAAACAAAATTGCGCCATTTTCCGATACTCGTAGCGTCTCCATTTTTCGTGATCTGGGGTCAGGTGAGGGCTTATTTTTTGCGTGCCGAGCTGGCATTTTTAATGATAGCATTTTGGTGCAGATACGTTCTTTTGATCGCCCGTTATTGCATTTTAATGCAATGTCGTGGCGACCAAAAAAACGTAAATCTGGCGTTTCGATTTTTTTTCTCATTACGCCGTTTAGCGATCAGGTTAATGCTTTTTTTTTTATTGATCGGGCGATTCTGAACGCGGCGATACCAAATATGTGTAGGTTGGGGGTTTTTTTTATTGATTTATTTTGATTGGGGCGAAAGGGGGGTGATTTAAACTTTTTTATATTTTTTTTATTTTTTTCACATTTTTTTTAACTTTTTTTTTTTACTTTTGCCATGCTTCTATAGCCTCCATGGGAGGCTAGAAGCAGGCACAACGCGATCGGCTCTGCTATGCAGCAGCGATCATAAGATCGCTGCTACACAGCAGAAATGCCGGTGTGCTGTGAGCGCCGACTACAGGGTGGCGCTCACAGCCACCGGCGATCAGTAACCATGGAGGTCTCCAGGACCTCTATGGTTACAATGTACAAGCATCGCCGACCCCCGATCATGTGACGGGGGTCGGCGATGCGCTCATATCCGGCCGGATGCGGTAGTTAAATGCCGCTGTCTGCGGTTGACAGCAGCATTTAACTAGTTAATAGCAGCGGGTGATCGCGATTTCACCCGCCGCTATTGCGCGCACATGTCAGCTGTAAAAAACAGCTGACATGTCGCGACTTTGATGTGCGCTCACCGCCGGAGCGCACATCAAAGCAGGGGACCCGACATCTGACGTACTATAACGTCAGATGTCGGGAAGGGGGGCCGCAATGCCCGCACAGGCGCAGTGTGCAAGCCTGGCTGGGACATCAGACGGCCAGAGCTTACTGCGTCTGCGCAGCACAGTAGTACACAGCGCAGGCGCCGGTTTTGAAACGATAACAGCGCTGAGGGGGCGGCGCCGAAAGCGCAGGAAGATGTGAGTGACGGCAGAGGAGCTGGCCAAGCTGGGGAGTGAGGACCCGCCTCCCTGGCTAGAGACAGGAATTGTGGCTAAGTATAAAAACGCTTTATTTTGGGTATACTTGAACCTAAAACTAAAAGAGCCACCTTGTTAGAATGCAGCATTACTGCTGCACAAGGTGGCCCTTTTAGTTTATAACAGCTGGAGGGGGTAACAGTGGCCCTTTAAACCCTTAGTGACGGAGCCAATTTTTCACCTAATGACCGAGCCAATTTTTACAATTTCTGACCACTGTCACTTTGAGGTTATAACTCTGGAACGCTTTAACGAATCCCACTGATTCTGAGTCTGAGACTTTGTTTATTTGTGACATATTGTACTTCATGTCAGTGGTAAAATTTCTTCGACATTACTTGCGTTTATTTATGAAAAAAAAACAAACAAATATGGCGCAAATGTTAAAAATTTAGCAATTTTCAAACTTTTAATTTTTATGCCCTTAAATGAGCGAAATGTTACACAAAATAGTTTTCCACACGTCTACTTTACATCAGCACAATTTTGGAAACAACATTTTTATGTTTTGTTAGGAAGTTATAAGGGTTAAAAGTTGACCAGCAATTTCTCATTTTTACAACAAAATTTACAACACCATTTTTATTTTTTATTTTTTTTTTTTATGTACCATCTCACATTTAAAGTCACCTTTGAGGGGTGTACATGACAGAAAATACCCCAAAGTGACACCATTCTAAAAACTGCACCCCTCAAGGTGCTCAAAACCACATTCAGGAGGTTTATTAACCCTTTACATGCTTCACAGGAACTGAAGCCATGTGGAAGGAAACATTAAACTTTTTTTTTTTTTTTTTACATTTTAATTCAGAGCCACTTTTTTTTTTATTCACAAGTGTAAAAAGAGAAAATTAACCTCAAATTTTGTTGTGCAATTTCTCCTGAATACTCCCGATACCCCATATGTAGGGGTAAACCACTATTTGGGAGCACGGCAGAGCTTGGAAGAGAAGGAGTGCCGTTTGACTTTGTCAGTGCAGAATTGGCTGGAATTGGGATCGGATACCATGTCGCGTTTGGAGAGCCCCTGATGTGCCTAAACAGTGGAAACCCCCCACAAGTGACACCATTTTGGAAACTAGACCCCTTAAGGAGCTTACCTAGATGGGTGGGGAGCACTTTGAACCCCCTAGTGCTTCAGAACTTCATAGTGTAGAGCCATAAAAAAAAATTTTTTGTTTTTACACCAAAGTTATTTTTTAGCCCACATTTTTTTTATTTTCCCAAGGGTAACCGGAGAAATTGGACCCCCCCCCTAAAAGCTGTTATCCAATTTGTCTTGAGTATGATGATGCCTCATATGTGGGGGTAAACCACTGTTTGGGTTCACGGCAGAGCTCAGAAGGGAGAGAGCACCATTTGACTTTTTGAACGCAATATTGGCTGGAATCAATGGTGGCGCCATGTAGCGTTTTGAGACCCCCTGATGTACCTAAACAGTGGAAACCCCCCAATTTTAACTCCAACCCTAACCCCAACACATCCCTGACCCTAATCCCATCCCTAACCCTAATCCCAACCCTAACTTGAGCCCAACTCGCTTTAGCCCAACTCTAACCCTAATGGGAAAATAGAAATAAATACATTTTCTTTATTTTATTATTTTTCCCTAACAAAGGGGGTAATAAAGGGGTGGTTTATTTACTTTTTTATTTTTATTTTGATCATTGTGATAGACCCCATCACAGGGACCAAAATGAACCAATAGGAAAAATCTTTCTACTGTTGTCGGGTGCTGGCAGATCTCGACGGGCGCACTTGCGCATGCACCCACCATTTTCTTACCGGAAGAAGACACCAGCGGCCGTGGGGGAAAGCAGGAGGACCCAGGGACATCTGGAGACACTGGTAAGTATCGAGGGGGAAAGCGGGACCCTATTTCTGTCCTCTGATGTTCAATCACATCGGAGGACAGAGAAATTAAAAGCAAATCGTGCTTTTTTTATGTGGTCGCCGTTATACGGTTAATAACGGCGATCACAACCCGGGGGTCGGTAAAATCTGACCCGAATCATGTTCTCTGGGGTCCCAGCTACCCCCAGCAGCTGAGACACCGGAGAAAATCCAACTCTGGGGGGCGCTATACACTTTTTCTACAGCCCCGTTAATTAACGGCGCTGTGGTTTAAGTACCCTTAACTACCGCCGTTAAAAGGAGTATCGGCGATCGTTAAGGGGTTAAAAAGAAAAATCGGGGGGTGTCACTTGAGACTGCTTATGGATTGTTGGCTGTCTAGTAGCCACCAGGAGAATTACTTGGTCAACTTTGGGCTGCAGTACATTCAGTAATGACATAAAGCTAGTGAATTCCCCAGCCACTCTACAGCCATTTCATATGTGCAAGCACCTTGTTGGTGCCTGCTGGGTTGGTTGGTTTGGGTACAATATAACTAGGTAATTATTTGCTTCAACACAGGTTTCTTCTGTATGCTATTCAGTATGTATTGAGGAAATATCAGATACTCTGGTGCTTTTCAGAGTGATTGCATTTCGGACAGCAAAACTAAAGGTGCCTACTGGAGGGCTGAAAAGCAGGGGAAAGAAAAACTGCTTATGAATCGAGGGACAGCAAGGAAATAAGTTATTCTATCAATTCCGTTTTTGAAGGACACGATAGGCTCTCTACAATTTTTTTTTTTTTTTTTTTTAATTAATTTCCTAATTTTTTAACAGTATTTGCTGTAACTTCCATTGGTGGGTCAATATTACCATTGTAATAATAGTTGCTCTGTATACGAGGCACACCTTCATTATTTCTGCTCTGTTGATATTTTTGGAAGGCAATCTGTCAGTAAAATCATCCCCTCCCTTCAAACCACATATATGAGAATGCAGCACCTATAAAGGTGTTGATGGATTTACATTTCAATCTTCTTTCTATGGCACCATTCCCGAAAAATTCATTCAAAGAACTGGAGGCCTCACTTAACTTAGTTAAGGTCAGTGTTCATGACTCCACCATAAGAAAGGGAGACTAGGCAAAAATGGCCTGCATGGCAGAATTCTGAGATGAAAACCACTGCTGAGCAAGAAGAACTTAAAGGCTTGTCTTCGTTTTGCCAGAAAACCTGTTTATGATCCCCAAAGTTTTGGGAGAATACTCTGTGAACTGACTAGACAAAAGTTGAACTGTTTGGAAGGTGTATGTCCTATTCGTTCTGGAGTAGAAGCAACACAGCATTTGAGAAAAGGAACATCATACTAACAGTAAAATAGGATGGTGGTAGTGTGATGGTCTGGGGCTGTTTTGCTGCTTTTGGAAGACTTGCTCTAGTAAATGGAACCATGGATTCTGCTGTCTACCAAAAGAATCCTGAAGGACAATGTCCAGCCATCTGTTTGTGACCTCAATCTGAAGTGCAGATTATGCAGCAGGACCATGATCCAAAGCACACCAGCAAGTTCCTCTGAATGACTTAAGAAAAACAAAATTAAGACTTTGGAGTGGCCTAGTCAAAGTCCTCACCTTAAGTTTTGAACAGCTGACATGTGCCCGGAATAGCCGCAGTTAGAATCGCGATCCACCCGCGGCTATTAATGCATTAAATGCTGCTGTCAAACACTGACAGTGGCATTTAACTCGTGCTTCCGGCCATCGGGCCCGAAATCCGCCCTCCGTTGACCCCGTCACGTGATCGCGGGTCACCGGTTCATTGGCATGACAACCAGAGGCTTCATGGAGACCTCTATGGTTGTCACTGCTGGATTGCTGTGAGCGCCACCCAGTGGTCAGCGCTCATAGCAGGTGAGCAATTCTACTACATAGAGGCGACCTGATCAATTACCTCTATGTAGCAGAGCCGATCGGGCTTTGGCAGCTTCTAGTCTCCCATGGAGACTACTGAAGCATGCCAAAATGTAAAAAGAAATGTTTTTTTAAAATATATATAAAATTAAATTTAATTTTTTTTTTCATTACAAAAAAATTATGTATATCTCATTACCCCCCTTTCGCCCCATTCAAAAAAAAAATAAATAAAAAATACTAATATTTGGTATCACCGCATTCAGAATCGCCCGATCTATCAATTAAAAAAAAAAAAAAGATTAACCTGACCGCTGAACATCGTAGCGAGGAAAAAAAAAAGTCAAAATACAAAAACTGGCTATCAAAAGATCATATCTGCACCAAAACGGTATCATTAAAAATGTCAGCTCGGCACGCAACCAACCAGACTTCACCAAAAATGGAGGCGCTACGAGTATCGGAAAATTGGCAAACAAAACAAAATCTTTTTTTATCTGTCTATGAACTCGTAATGACCTGGAGAATCATAATGGCAGGTCAGTTTTAGCATTTACTGAACCTAGCAAAAAAGCCAAACAAAAAAACTAGTGTGGGATTGCACTTTTTGGTTTGCAATTTCACCGCACTTAGAATTTTGTTCCCGTTCTTTATTACACGATATGGTAAAACCAATGGTGTCGTTCAAAAGTACAACTCATCCCTCAAAAACAAGCCCTCACACGGCCATATTGATGGAAAAATAAAAAAGTTATGGCTCTAAGAAGAAGGGGAGCAAAAAACGAAAATGCGAAACCGATAATACCTCCGGGGGTTAAGGGAGGCGGTTCATGCTCGGAAACCCTCCAATGTGGCTGAATTGTAACAATTTTGAAAAGATGAGTGGGCCAAAATTCCTCCTGAGTGTTGTAAATAAAAAACCAAAACACATTGCCAGCTAATGCTGGGAAGGGTGACCCAACCAGTTAAGTATAGGGCTTAATCTTTTCTCCACACAGGACCCTGTAAGGTTTGGATTTCTTTTAACCTTAATAATAAAGACCTTAATTTAAAAACTGAATTTGGTGTTCACTTCTGTTATCTTTGTCTAAATTTGATTTGGGATCTGAAGCATTTAAGTGTGACAAACATGCAAAATCGGAAATCGTGAAGGGGCAAACCCTTTTTCACACAACTGTATGTTGCGCTGTTATAACCAAGCATAATAAACAAACATACAGATTTTTTCATTTTTCATATTTGGTCTTAAATCTGTATCCTGAAATGTATATTATATCCTGCCTTATAGGAAAAAGGACGCCTGACTTCCTAGATACCATATTGTAAAGGATCAGAGCATTCAGTCCTGCTACGTTTCAGTTACTGTGGTATCTACATGCACTGCCTCCGCTGACTACTCATATTAATGTAGTCTGCTGATCTTGCTGCCAGCGTTATGATGACCTCACTCCAGGATCTGGGGCTAGGGCCATACGCACGGCTGGGATGGCAGAAATGACCCACAGTGTTGAGGAACGAACAGGGCAAGTATTGTCACGGTGTCACCCAGCTAATAACACATCCTCTCTGTCTGACAGCCTTCCACTAATGTTTGACTGTGCTGCAGACAACGGGACGCTTCATCAACGGCCGAGAACTTGCTGAGAAACTACAATATTGTATTGGCTTCTAATCTGAGAGGAGGACGTGAGATAGTGGAGTAATTGATATATGTAACCGAAGTGCATCATTCAGAATGTATTCAATGAGGCAGTCTTAAAGGGAATGTAGTGACCATTCGTTACAAGACAAGCTCATATATGAACGTTGTGACAGGGTCACTAGCACGTTATGAGGGGAGATATGTGAAACCAGGGTATTTTTCCTCCAGCACACTAGATGTTGAGGGGGTTAATTTAAAGTTGCATAGATGGGCTGGCTTTATGTGGGCATCTATAAAATGGGTGGGAGGATGCCCACTATATCTCCACCTGCAGAGCAGACACCGGCAGGTGTACTGGCAGGACCTGGGATGATGTCATGGTCATGTGATCATCACATGGTTTATGTTAAATACCTGGACATTGGGTTGTTGTGCTTTGGGAGAGTAGGAACTCCCACATGGCTCCAGGGGGAGCTGAAGATGGTGCGTGCTACCTGCGGTGAAACCTGGAGGGAAAGGACTCTGTTGGACTGTAACTTTGTTTTGTTTTACCGTTACACCAGAAAGCCTCTGTATACTTTGCTGAACCCTGCTAAGGTTTTATGCTGTCCATATAAAACCCAGCAGGTGATCTACTACCAAAACCGTTCCTGTGTCTACCTTGTGCAGCAGCTGAGAGTGTCAACCCCTCACAACGTGTACAGTGGGGAAAAAAAAAGTATTTAGTCAGCCACCAATTGTGCAAGTTCTCCCAGTTAAAAAGATGAGAAAGGCCTGTAATTGACATCATAAGTAGACAATTGTGAGAGTCAAAATGAAAAAACAAGTCCAGAAAATCACCTTGACTGCGGTCTTGCATCCACATGAATTCTAAATTTGCAATTTCTTTCAGACACTTGATTTTTCACAATTCATTCTTCTCTGTGGAAATATGACACTTGATCCCTTAATGCTGTATAATTATAGGGGTTGTCTGGGACTTTAACATTGATGGTCTATTCTTAGGAAAGGTCATCAATGTCTGATCGGTGGACTGCGACACCCAGCACACCGTGCTGATCAGCTGTTCCCAATGTTGGGGCTGTTGGAACTGTTCAGTTGGTACTACGAGGCAGCTGCATCAGGGCAGTGTGAACTTCACTCAAATGCCAACACCTTGAGCGCCTCTTACTATGACTTGTCCACTAAGATGTTGCTGTGGCCTAGTAATTTCAAGAAGCAGCCCTCTAAAAGGCTTTGTAGACAACTTTCATTGCTCTTATCTTTCATTACAGGCAGGTCCACATGTTTTGCTTTGCATTCATGGCTATAAAAATTTTACTTAATAACATAACCTAATTTCCACTGACTTTACATAATTTCAGTGACATTCTCATTCCTTAGGTGAAAGTGTTACCAAGGACAAGGCAGCTGATATAATTCAATCAGCATGACTGAGTGATAAGAGCAGACTAGTTGCTTCAGAAGGAGACTGGTGCTTGAAATGATGGTTACCTCCAAGGGAACGTGCTGTCATCATTGCTTTGATAACCAGTATGCCAGAGCGAATCGAAGAAGTCTCTGGGAGGGGGGTAAACATTGTAAATATTGAGTCTTTCAGGAACTTGGTGTATTTGTTAATAAAAGTGTAAAAACGTATGAAATTGTACTTCAGTAACCTTCCATAGAAACATCTGACTAGAAGATCTAAAATCACTGAAGCAGCAAACTGTGAAAACCCAAATTTGTTTAAGTTTCAACTATTGGCCACAATTGTACAATACATTACCTCTGCTTTTAGTTGTGCTAGTTCTAAAATAACTTTTATATTTTAGTTCCTACTAAATGACTTCACTATTAATTTATTTTTTGCAAGAGAATTTGCAGAACTTGAGTCACATGTTGTAACAGACACATGTCAATAATGCATTTCTCATTAATTCCGGCACATGACTTCTGTTTCCTCCCCCATCATATACTTTTTAGAGATTTAGTTCAGCAAAAATTACATTTAGAAGGTTTAATGGTTGTGGTGTAAGCAATTTCTTGCAAATGTTATTCGCATCATCATCTACGTCCTCCTGCTATAAATGGGCATTCGCATGAGAAACATTTATGGCATATCTCCTGGGTATGTCTGTGTCTATTAGGTGCGAGTACCACCTTTCCCATATCTATCTCTTGAGGAGCACTGCAAAAACATGCTGCTACTTCTCCATTTCTTTTTCATCTCTGCAAGACAGCGTTGGGTCCCCCATTCTGGAGATTATCCTAAATCCTGGGACTATACCACACATCTTTGTTATGGATAACCTCTCAAGGGGTTTTCCTCATCGAGCATACTGTATTGATAACCTATCCTTAGAATAAGTCATCCAGATCAGGTCAGTGAATGACCCCCGGCGATCATCAGGAACAGCAATGCTCCATACACCGTGTAGGGGCCGTTCTCAGGTACTGCAGATCCATTCATACTCTTCAGTAGGGCTGAGCTGCCATAACCAGACTCCCATCTATCTGCTACTGATTACTTATCCATCATCGGTTGTCAATATGTCAGTCCTGAACAACCCCTTTACTGAGGAGTAATTAAACTGGGATGAACTGTATTGGAAGTGTCTTATTTTTGTATTCTGTGGGTTGAATCTTTGTTCTTTTCAATGTCTTACAAAAACTCTTCAGGTAGTGCCATATATGTGAAACTTCAGTAAATCCTACTGTAGCCTATGATTAGCATTAGTCCTTGTCCCTCGATGAAGTGGTTTAGAGATTTAGGGTATGTTTCCACGGTCAGTATTTGCCGCGGATTGGACACTGCTTACAGCCGCAGCATCCAATCCGCAGTGTCCAGATGTTACGGCATAGTGGAGAGGATTTTATGAAATCCCGTATCCACTATGCGTACAATAACGCATGTAGCAAACCTGCGTTTACGCACATGCGGCGTATCTTTACAGACCGCTGCATGTGTATTTATCTTGTGGAGACGTTCAGTCTCTGCAAGATAAATAACAGTCTATGTATAGGATGCGGTGATTCCACGTGTGTCCAATAAACACATGCAGAATCACCGCGCGTACAAAAGCCGGCAGCAATTTGGACGGAGCGGGGATCCGCTGCATTCAAAGCGCTGCCGGTACGCCACGTGGAAACATAGCCTTAGATGTTACTTGCCTTTTCATGCAGCTACTATCGAAACTATAAAATGCACTTTTTCTCATTGGGATTTTTTCAGCATAGTGTCTGTGATAGTTTGTCTTGAATTAAGCTTTATGTATTATCCTTCTAAACAGAGTGTGCACTTTTTATCTGGATGGTGGTGGGATCCTGATTGATCATAAGGGATTATTCCCAAAATGGCACGGTGGCTCAGTGGTTAGTACTGTTGCATTGCAGCGCTGGGGTCCTGGGTTCAAATCCCACTAAGGACAACATCTGCAAGAAGTTCGTATGTTCTCTCTGTCTTTGCGTGGGTTTCCTCCGGGTTCTCTGGTTTCCTCTCACACCCTAAAGACATACTGATAGGGAATCTAGATTGTGAGCCCCAATGGGGACAGTGATGATAATGTCTGTAAAGTGCTGCGGAATATGATGGCGCTATATAAGCAAAGCACAGTAAAATAATAAATGATCCCCTAACCATTCTGAAGACAGGGCCCGGCAGCTCCGTCTTGAACACAGTGGCCTGTTGAATTTCAATGGCCAAGTCTTTTGCTCTTCTCAGAGATAAACTGCTGTCAGAGTAGTCAGAGATTTTACACCTCCAAGGTTTGGGTCCCCATTGATTTCAATGGGATTTGGGTCAAAGTTCTGGTACCAGAAAAAAAATTCCACAGGTCTGCTCATCCCTACACATTCCGGTGTATGGGAAAGACAAGAAAGGTGGCTGTCTGCCGAATGATCGAATTAAGGCCCCATACACATTAAGTGTAGCCTTAGTCTTAATGTGTCTGTAATAACTGTTGAGTTTGCAAACAGAAAGCTGGTTAGTACATATTATCATCATGGTTTTATTGCTAAAAAGAACAAATGTCTCTTATTCTCTACATTTTAGAGGTTTATTTTTAGTTGTTTTTTTTTTCTTCTCAGTATTAGCGGTTTCCCACTACTTGCAGATGAGATTTAAAAAAAAAAAATACACTTATCTGCTGCAGTATGATTTTGCAATTACCAGTATAAGGCATTGGAGAATATTACATACCCATGTATCAGCAGTTGATGTGCGACAGTAAAGGGGTAATCAGTCTCCACTCACTCAATGTTGCACTCCCCTTCCACTCAGGCTGCAAGGTGAGCATATATCCCACCCAAACACATTACTCACACACACTGGATAGTTACACAACCCGCTGCCACCACTCCTCAGACGGGATCAGGAGTCTCCAAAATATACACTACTGTCCAACAGTCAAAAGGCCAATCGCTCTCCAGAAGGCTATGAATTCTGTAGTGCAGTGGTGGAGAACCTTTCTTATGCCAGGGGTCATTTGGATATTTATACTATCGTTCGGGGGTGGCGTACAAAATGATCAACTTTAAACTTTACCCTGCTTTTTTTGGTCAAATATTTGATTAACTTAACCCTAATGTGATGTCTAGAGCTGCTTCTCTTTGGTGCAACATATCATGTTAGGTGGTATTCATGATGTGGCTACCTGTAAACAATTTTTCAGATTTGTGTTGGCATGGAGCAGAGTCGACTCTTTGCAATAACATTTGAAAAGAACTTGCAGCAGCAAGTTCTGAACATAGATGTATATTACACTGCATTCTCCTTACCGTTGGAAATTCCTCTCTGCTTACATTACTATTCTAGAACTCAAGCAGTGGGGAGTCTGCAGTATATACATCACATAGGAGACACAGACTACCCTATATACATCACACAGGAGACACTGGTGCCTCAGCATGTACATCACATAGGAGACACAGAGACTGCACTATATGCATCACATATGAGACAGACTACCCTATATACATCACATAGGAGACACTGGTGCCTCAGCATATACATCACATAGGAGACACTGGGGCTGCAGTATATACATCACATAGGAGAGACTGGGGGCAGCAGCATATATATATTACACCGGAGACACTGGGACTGGAGCGTTTGCATCACATAGGATACGCTAGGGGAATATACGTTACAGGACTGGCAGGTGACATATACATCACAAGAGGGACTGCCTCTCCTACTCTGCCCACATAGGATGTGATGACATGTGCCTTCATTGCACATGCCGTAGTGTTCAGAAGCGAGTACAGTGTGCATGCAGTGTATCAATTAAAGGGAACCTGTCACCCCCAAAATCGAAGGTGAGCTAAGCCCACCAGCATCAGGGGCTTATCTACAGCATTCTGGAATGCTGTAGATAAGCCCCTGATGTATCCTGAAAGATGGGAAAAAGAGGTTAGATTATACTCACCCAGGGGCAGTCCGATCCGATGGGCGTCGCGGTCCTGTCTGGGGCCTCCCATCTTCTTACGATGACGTCCTCTTCTTGTCTTTACGCTGCGGCTCCGGCGTACTTTGTCTGCCCTGTTGAGGGCAGAGTAAAGTACTGCAGTGCGCTGGCGCCGGGCCTCTCTGACCTTTCCCGCGATGCCCATCGGACTGGACCGCAGCGGGACCGCCCCTGGGTGAGTATAATCTAACCTCTTTTTCTCATCTTTTAGGATACATTGGGGGCTTATCTACAGCATTCCAGAATGCTGTAGATAAGCCCCTGATGCTGGTGGGCTTAGCTCACCTTGGATTTTGGGGGTGACAGGTTCCCTTTAAATGGCCGACTGTTAACCTGAGCCCTATAGTCCTGAGCCCGAGCACTGTGGTCCTTTGGAATCTGCTCTGGTCCAGGACAACAGGATGTTGCAGACTGTAAATGGCTTGCTGGCACCCATGCTGTAGCGCATACAAAGACCAAGCTTATTACAGTTTTAAATTGTGATGTAAAATGTACAGGAAAAATAAGTTTAAAAAAAAAAACATGACATGCAAAACCATTATAAAATAAAAAAGAAAAACATACGATACGGTACCTAAATATTTCCATCTAAAGATGTTCTTCTGTTTCCTTGAGAGATGGCACACACTCGTACTTTTCTGACACCAGCACTTCTCAGTTGTCTAAACAATCCTTTTATATCCCTAGATCTGGGCTCAACTACCTGACATTTTCTTAGGGAAATTTCATTCATTTCTTTAATTGAGAAAGCAATGAATTTTAAATAGTTGATTTTCTTGCATCCCTCCCTCCCAGAATAGGGGACAGGGAATGTCCGGGTTGGATAATGTGTTCATCCGCCTTTCCTTTCATGTTTATACCAACTAGGCTTAGGTGTCATGAATTGCACTCGCTCTACTTCAAGAGCTAATGATTTAATGGTCCTTTGTACAAAGTTAACAATGTGCATGTCAGTCTTATCTTAATATTACATTTTCCCTGACAAAGAATGGAAAAATATGGAAAAATCATTGTATATAGCCTTTTGAACTGTTCTGGCTTTGCAGTTGCCAGTGTGGAAATTACAAGATTACATTTTATTTATCTTTTAATACAGTGATGTGAATAAGTGTTTGTACCCTTCCTGATTTCCTATTCTTTTGCATGTTTGTCACACTTAAATGTTTCAGATCACCAAACACGTCTAAATATTAGACAAAGATAACACAAGTAACCACAAAATGCAGTTTTTAAATGAAGGTCCTTATTATTAAAGGAAAAAGAAATCACCACAGTTAATTTATCACATCTTTGGGAAGCTGATTTCAAAGACCAAGAAATCAGGAAGGGGGCAAATTCTCTTTCACACCACTGTAGATCATGATATGAAAAAAGTATTGCCAAAATGTTTCTTAACAAACATGTAACATAAAAGGCTGATTGAAACAATAGGTCATTTTCTGATGATGGCTTCCCTTTTAAAGGCGTTGTCCACTACTCTAGGGTGTGTTTCCACAGTTAGGAAACGCTGCGTGTTTGACGCTAAGTACAGCCGCAGCGTCAAACACGGAGCGTCCAGATGTTACAGCATAGTGGAGGGGATTTCATGAAATCCCGTCTCCATTATGCGGTAAAACACGCAGGCGGCAGACCCGTGTAAACGGACATGCGGTGCGTCTTTTCAGAACGCAGCATGTCTGTTTACAATGTGGCGACGCTCCGTCGCTGCGCCGTAAATTTACCATAGACTATCATTAGATGTGGTAAAACCGCATCTAATGATTAGTCACATGCTTAGTAACTGCATAAACGCAGCTTACTACGCATGTCTACTAATTTACATGCCGGCTCACCTGTCCTTCTGCCGGAAGTCCCTCGTCCACTGCAGTTCTCGCGAAAACTTATCTTATTGCGAGAACTGCCGTGCACGTGACCGGGAGTTATCTCCGGTCACTAGTCTGGTTCTCACAAACAGCTGATCAGCTGATTGTGCGAATGCTGCAGTGTAGGTGATCACTGGAGAGTTATCTCCGGCAATCATCTACAGGCTCTGCTACATCTGGATGTCAGGCATCCAGATGTAGCAGTGCTGGACTCGTCTAGACTATGTGCACATACAGCACTGTTATGATCTGGTGACCTTGGAGCCGCATGGGACTTTCTCAGGAGTAGGTGGAACCTGTACTAACCGCAAACCCTAAACTGACACCGCAACTAGAGGTAGCCGTGGGGTGTACCTAACAATCCTAGATACCTCGACACTTCCGGAGGACTAAATACCCCTATAGATGGAAATGGGAATTCTATCTTGCCTCAGAGCAGAACCCCAAAGGATAGGCAGCCCCCCACAAATATTGACTCTGAGTATTAGAGGAAAGACACACGCAGGCAGAAATCAGGATTTAGCAAAAGAGGCCACGCTAGCTAAATAGGAAAGGATAGGGCAGAATACTAAGCGGTCAGTAATAAAACCCTAAAAATATCCACAGCAGATAATACAAAAATTGCACCATCTAACTAAAGACATGGAATGTATATCTGCTTCTCCTGAGAATCCAACTTGACTGAAAATATCCAAACACAGTCTAAGCTGGACAAGAAAAAACCATGAATAGCACTGAATTGTAAAGCACACAGCATGTGTGCTGTAGAAACAAAAACCAGACACTTATCTTTAGGTACCTTCACACGAAGCGACGCTGCAGCGATAGCGACAACGATGCCGATCGCTGCAGCGTCGCTGTTTGATCGCTGGGGAGCTGTCACACAGACAGCTCTCCAGCGGCCAACGATGCCGAGGTCCCCGGGTAACCAGGGTAAACATCGGGTTGCTAAGCGCAGGGCCGCGCTTAGTAACCCGATGTTTACCCTGGTTACCAGCGTAAAAGTAAAAAAAACAAACAGTACATGCTCACCTGCGCGTCCCCCGGCGTCTGCTTCCTGACACTGACTGAGCTCCGGCCCTAACGGCACAGCGGTGACGTCACCGCTGTGCTTTCACTTTCACTTTAGGGCCGGCGCTCAGTAAGTGTCAGGAAGCAGACGCTGGGGGACGCGCAGGTGAGCATGTACTGTTTGTTTTTTTTACTTTTACGCTGGTAACCAGGGTAAACATCGGGTTACTAAGCGCGGCCCTGCGCTTGGTAACCCGATGTTTACCCTGGTTACCAGTGTAAAACATCGCTGGTATCGTTGCTTTTGCTTTCAAACACAACGATACACGGCGATCGGATGACCAAATAAAGTTCTGGACTTTATTCAGCGACCAGCGACATCACAGCAGGATCCTGATCGCTGCTGCGTGTCAAACTAAACGATATCGCTAGCGAGGACGCTGCAACGTCACGGATCGCTAGCGATATCGTTACAAAGTCATTTTGTGTGAAGGTACCTTTTGCTGATTTGGCAGCAGGGCAGGAGGAACCAGACAGATGCAAAACCTCCAAGAACAATGGACAACTGGCAAGGGCTAATGAATCCTGCACACCTAAATATCCCAGTCAGAGCTGCAATATGCAGGGACACCTGCCCAGGATTGCAACCCAGGGACAACTGCATTACTATCAACAACCACCGGAGGGAACCCAAGAGCAGAATTCACAACACAGCACACAACATTGAACATGCAACATGCAGTACATACAACATCATACAACACATACATACACTACACACAACATACATATAGACATACCGTACATACAACAGAGTGCACATACTCACCATCACCTTGTCACCTGTAAAAAAAAAAAATATATATATATATATATCAAAATAAACAAACAATATACTCCCTGATCCGCAGAAATCCAATTAAAACGAGTGTCCCACGACGATCTCCCGTGGAGAGCAGCCACACCAGCTGATGCGACCGCTCTCCAGGGGTTCCAGGAATACAATGACGGAAGGTATCCTACAGCAATGTATTCCTCCGCCTCTGTGAGAAATAGTCCCTACTCTCACTTGTGGCACTGCTGTGTGGGAAAATTCCCACGCAGCTTTGTCACAAAGTGAGACCCTGAACTCAGGTAACCTCTTCAGTGATGCACTGCAGGAGCCATTGTCTCCTGTCAGTATGTCACTGGAGGTCCTATAGAGCAGTGACATCACCCGATGTCACTGTTCTATAGGGGAGATCGTCGTGGGACACTCGTTATTAATTTGACAACGGCAGAAAGTGAGTATACGGTTGGTTTATTATTTTTAATTTTTTGCAGGCTATCGAGTATGGTGAAATGAAGAATATTAAAATACTTTTTTCTGGCTGTCTTTTTTTTTTTTTTTTTTTAACTACTAATATATGATTAGTAATGGATAGGCGTCTTATTGACGCCTCTCCATTACTAACCGGGCTTCATGTCACCTTACATTAGCAAGGTGACATTAAACCCTTATCCCTTATTACCCCATATCCCACCGCTGCAGGCTACAGGGGAGTGGGAAGAGAGGGGCTAAGTGCCGGAATTTGCGCATCTTTCAGATGCGCCATTTCTGGGGTGGCTGGGGGCTGGTATTTGTAGCTGGGGGGGGGCAATAACCATGGCCCCTCTCTAGGCTATGAATATCAGCCCGCAGCTGTCTGCATAGCCTTTCTGGCTATAAAGTATAAGGGGAACCCACATAATTTTTTTTTTTTGGGGGGGGGGTCCCCCTAATTTAATAGCCAGTAAAGGCTATGCAGACAGCTGCGGGCTGATATTCATAGCCTAGTGAGGGGCCATGGGTATTACCCCCTTCCCAGGCTACAAATAGGCTTTCGCCCTCTGGCGCAGAAAATTGCGTGGGAGCCCACGCCATTTCCCCCCACCCTTTAAAAAAAAAAATAAAAAAAACGTTGATTAATAAACATCAGCCTTGCTATTATATATCTACTAGATGGTGGCCCTATTCTAAAGCATCGGGTATTGTAGAATATATATGTAGTTTATTTACGAAGTGGTGTTTAAATCCCGCTGCAATATCGCTGATTGGTCGCGGCCGGCTGGGCAAGACCAATCAGAGAAGCGTGGTTTAAATCCCGCGCCAATTCGCGGCTGGACTGCGCCTGTCGCTGATTGGTCGCGGGCGGCTGGCACGACCAATCAGTGACACGGGATTTCCGTTACAGACAAACAGATTATCCATCTATATATATAATCGTCTATCTATGGATATATTTATAGCTAGATATATCTATAGATACATAGATATACTAAACATCGGGCTTGGTATTTATCTATTTATCTATCTTATCTATTTATCTATCTATTATCTATCATTTATCTATCTTTCATATCTATCTATCTATCTATCATATCTATCATCTATCGTATCTATCTATTATTTATCGATATATCCATCTAGCGATCTATAGATCTATCTATCGATATCTCTATTTATAGATAGATAATAGATACGATAAATAATAGATAGATCTATCGTATCGATCTATCGTATCTATATCGTATCTATCTATCATCCATCTATCTGTTATCTATCATCTATCTTTCTGTATGTGTAAACATTATTCTTCAATGGAGTATGTAAATGAAGAGGTTGGACAAGAAATGACATTACCATTCTTTTTTTTTTTTTTTTTTTTTTAATTGTTTATCTTTATTGAGCTTACAAAAACACACAAATCCGCATGTGAAAAGCATCAAAAACGCAGGTGACCTGCCAGTGACCTCAGGTGCAGATTTTACCTGCGTCTAATCCTGAGCAAATCCTGATGCAATCCTGACCGTGGTAACATTCCCTAACAACCCCCTTCTCAATCTTCGTGTTTGCCCGTTAAAATAAAATCACTTGGAGTGCTTTGGACACTACATTCTTCCCCACGCTCAGTGACACCTTCGGGGCTTACGGCCAAACCCTTCCGTGAAAATGGAATTGGGCGTATGTGCCGAAGGGGCCATTGACTAGAGTGGTGTCGACAGAGTCTACGTGTGCTCTGTTGTGCATCGTATGTGCCTGTGGGAGCTGGACAGTCAGATGTAGTAGACTCGGATGTAATCCCCAACGGGACCACTGAACATGCCGCAAAGCGCAGTGTGAAAGCACCCTTGAGACTTAGCTTTCGCAAAGCTCACGTGAGGTTGTTACGTCACACAAACCCTGAGCCCGGTGCCTACGATGGCAGCAGAGGAGATGGAGAAATTACTGTCTCCTCCGCACCTGAGCTCTGATCCCGTCATGTAAGAGGATCAGAGCACAGACGCATGACACTCGTCTCCCGCTGGCAGCAGAGCAGGAGCCCAGGGTCACTGGCATATCACATCCGATGCCATGCGCTGGTGTGACTCCGGCCTAAGTCTGTTTGGTTTAGCAGGGACAAACACTCAGATTGAGAAGAGGTTGTCCGAGTAGTGGACGACTCCTTTATGGACTCATGGAGCTACAGTAGTGTTCTCCTTTAATGCCGAACCCAGGAAATGCTTTTTGTTCCAGTGCAATTACATGAAACTCTCTAAATCAGGGCAACCTTTGGCACGGGCAGCTGTTGCTTTCTACATCTGCCACTATTACGGTATTTGGCAGCTTCACAGGATTTTTGAAGTATTTTGTTTTTTTTAAGAATCTTTTTTTTAACCTCTTGTGTCCCTGTGTCCTTTTTATAGATTGTTCAGAATATTTAAAAGTGCAGCTTTATTTAAAGAATGGCGCTCGAGTCTGTGAACTTATATATAGCCTGATGTAATTTAGAAGGTTGTAAATTTGTTGCTTACTTGAAACAAGATCTGGTCTTCTTCAGAACCTGTCAGAAGTGCTGTCTGGTATGAGAAGCGGGCGTTATACTATTGGTTTTGCACTCACAGTATATGCACAGCAGAGATTCCAGTTTCCTTGAGTAGTAAAACAATGTAAGGATTCTGGGCAAAATTTGTGCACGCTCCTGTGGTTTAGTAGTGACTTTGTGGTTTTGAATTAGAAAATTACCTTTTTTGGAAGATTTACTGTACTGGAGATGTCTGACGGAGCAGAATAATTCAACCAGATTTTAGTAACATTTGCTGCATTAGCTTTTCATTATTTTGCTTGTTTTGTTAACCTTTTTTATATTTGCAAAGTTCTTTTAAGGGGGTTGTCTGATTGTTAAAGGAGTTCTCTGGGAATGTATTTCTTTAAAGGGTTGTCCAGGCTTGCGGTTCAAGCCTGCAGTCACTGTATGTGCAGATTTCCGGCCACATTCCGACTAGACTTGTCTGGCCTCACTCAGTTCACTTGTATTGAATGAGGCCGCACATGTCTAGTCGGCATGTGACTTCATATATGCAAATCTCATACTTGCAATAACTTGCCATCATCAGAGAATCCTGACGGCTTCAGTTTGCACACTGTGAAGATTCACAAGTTTACAGCCATTTAGTGAGTGCAGACTTGAACCCTGAGCTGTAACAACTCCTTTAAGTTAAGATAATCAAAAGAGCTGGTTCCCACCATCCGCTGCTCCAGCAACGCCTCTCTGCCACAATTCCCGTCTTTGTTTTTATAAGCTGCAGCATAGATGGTCCGACTACATCACACCTGACCACTACATCCACTCGCTGAGTCCAGCTACTCCGCCAGTGTGGATGGCACTGTATGTTGAAGAAACTTACCATATTCTTGAAAAAAGCCTTTAAAGAAATTAAAGAACTTCCCCCTCCCCCATTACAAATACCCAAGATAAAGTTGCTCTTGAAAAATAAAACTACTTTGTAAGGTACTTGTATTACGTTCTCTAAATACTTTTAGCCACTGTGCTTTGGAATTCCGAGTTGTCAAGTATGGGTTGTTTTCATGACTTGTGCTCTTCCATGATTTGCCCATGATCCAAATCTACAGACTTTATGGGCTCCATTGAAGGCAACCAAACCGAGTGTCTTTGAACGTGCAGGAGCAAACGGAGAAAAGAATGACTGGTATATAAAAGGATTCATAATTGTAATCAAATGGCAAATATCTATACATCTCTGACCATTACCTAAGCAGCCATTCCACACGCCTCCTAAATTAGCGCTTTACTTGACTCCATTTTTTTTAGACAAGGAAAGTAGCGCTTTGTGGATCCCTTACTCAGAATGCTTGTATAGTGACTGAACGTGACAAATTCACCACCATAAAAAAACTACAACATTATGTGTTGGATTGCATGTTCTTCTTGTGACCGATTTTTCTTTTCTGTTTTCAGGTCTATCGACGGCTCAGAGAAAGTTTGCCCATTCACTAAGAGACTTCAAGTTTGAATTCATCGGCGATGCGGAAACGGATGACGAGAGATGTGTCGGTATGGTCATCCTACTTTCTCCGTTGGCATATGCAAATGTCTTTGTGGCGATTTGGATGGTTGACTTTTACCTAATATTGTATTCCAGATGCATCTCTCCAGGAGTTTTCTAATTTTTTACGAAACCTTGAAGAGCAGAGAGAGATAATGGTGAGATTTAAGGCTTTTAGGGAAAATAACTATATTTTATGACTGATCTTAGAATACTGTAGTTCTTCTTTTGGTTGTTATTCCTACTAGAATGACGTGACTTAATATAGTCTTCCTGTTTTAGTTTGAATTGAAAAATAAAAATGTCCAGTCTAACAGGTTGAAAAATCTGACACAATAGCATCCTCTGTATAGAAAATAGAAAGAAGGGAAGGAAATTCTCAGCTACAGGATATGTCAGATGATGCTCCTTATTAGTTGTGTAAAGGGTTAATGAGGAAAATTTTAGAAGAAAATATATATTTAAAAAAGAGGGTATGGAGAAATAATGTAAGTGCTTGAAAGTTTGTGAACTCTTCAGAATTTTCCATATCTCTGCCGAAATTTGATCGAAAACTACTTCAGATTTTCACACAAGTCCTAAAAGTGGATAAGGAGAACCAAATCAAACATATGAGTCAAAAATATCAGACTTAGTCTTTTTTTTTTTGTTATTGAGGAAAAAGATTCCCTATCAAATGTCGTGAGTGTCAAAAAGTATGTGAACCTTTGCTTTCAGTAACTAGTGTGACCCCCTCAACCTTCTTGCTGGAATAACTCCATCTAAATGTAAAAAAAGAATTGCAATGTCTAATATTTTGATTCATCTAGTTTGATTGGGTTCTCTTTATCTACTTTTTGACGTATGAAAATTTGAGGACGTTTTAGGTCGCCAAGGGTTCACCAACTTTATTGCGCCAGTGTGTACAGCTCCTGTCCAGCATTGTGCTTGCATGGCTACATACTACAAGCGCCACCTGTCCAGAAGTCCCATGTTTAAAGGGGTTGTCCACTACTTTCAATTAACCCCCCAATGTATCCCCCCGGGGCCCCTGATGAATTGTGTGATTACCTTCCGTTGCCGTTTTCGCCTGTGAGCGGCGCTGTAGCGGCGGCTGAGTCCGGGTCACGTGATCCCCAGGCTGCAGCCGCCGCTTATTTCCGCCGACGTCACGTCAATTTCCAGGCTCTGGAAATTGACGTGACGTCAGCAGCAGGCGTGTCCCAGCCGCACAGTCAGCAGTCACTCAAGAGTGACTGGGCTGTGGGCGGGACTGTGGGCTGCCTGCGGGGCTGTGCTAGGGGCGGGCGGGACTTGCTGGGGGCGGGGCTAGGCAGGGAATACACGATGTGATGTGCGGGGCTCTGCGTGCCGGCTCCGGTATGTGCGGGCCGGCGCCGGTATGTGCGGGCAGCGCCGGCCCGCACAGCCCCGGCCCGCACATACCGGCGCGGCATGCAGAGCCCCGGCCCCGCTGCCTGCGGGGCTGTGCTGGGGGGCGGGCAGGGCTGTGCATGTGCTGGGGGCGGGGCTAGGCAGGGAATCCTCGATGTGATGTGCGTGGCTCTGCGTGCCGGTGCCGGTGCCGGTATGTGCGGGCGGCGGCGCCGGCCATCACATGCTGGCACGCAGAGCCACGGTCCGCACGTACCGGCGCCGCCCGCACATACCGGCATGCAGAGCCCCAGTGTCTCTGTGCAGGCATCGTCCGATGGGACTACAAGTCCCATCGGGCTCTACCTGCTACAGTGACAGTGAGTGACACATTAGCCAATGATGGGACAGTAGTAGTCCCATCATCCGGCTAATGTGTTGAATGTAAAAAAAAAAAACACATATACAGTACATACACACATACAGAACATGCGCCATGCGACGACGTGCAGCATGCGACAACATGCGCCATGCGACAACATGCGCCATGGGACAACATGCAGCATGCGACAACATGCAGCATGCGACAACAAGCGCCATGCGACAACATGCGCCATGCGACGACGTGCAGCATGCGACGACGTGCAGCATGCGACACCATGCGACAACATGCACCATGCGACGACGTGCAGCATGCGACAACATGCCCATGCGACAACATGCAGCATGCGACAACATGCGCCATGCGACAACATGCGCCATGCGACGACATGCAGCATGTGACGACATGCGCCAACGTGCAGCATGCGACAACATGCACCATGCGACGCCATGCGACGACATGCAGCATGTGATGACATGCGACGACATGCAGCATGCGACAACATGCGTCATGCGACAACATGCGCCATGCGACGACATGCAGCATGCGACAACATGCAACATGTGACTTCATGTGACATGCCACATACAGTACATACATACAACATACATACAGTACATATAACATAGAGTACATACTCACCATCACTTGTCACTTTGATCCCCGAAGCCATTGTCATCTGTAAAAAATATTAAAATAATAAACAAACACTATACTCCCTGATCCGCAGAAATCCAATTAAAACGAGTGTCCCACGACGATCTCCCGTAGAGAGCAGGAGCATCAGGTGATGCAACCACTCTCTAGGGGCTCCAGGAACACAATGAGGGGAGGAAGGTATCCTTCCACAATGTATTCCCCACAATGTATTCCTACGCCCCTGTGAGAAAATAGTCCCTAGTCTCACTTTATGGTATGCTGTATGAGAAAGTTCCCACGCAGCTTTTTGCCATAAAGTGAGACCAGTGTATAGTAACCTCAGTGATGCACTGCAGGAGCCATTGTCCTTAAATACGTGGCACGTGGCACTTACATACGTGGCACTTATATACGTGGCACGTGGCACTTGCATACGTGGCACTTATATACGTGGCACTTACATACGTGACACTTACATACGTGGCACGTGGCACTTACATACGTGGCACTTACGTGGCACATGGCACTTAGATACGTGGCACGTGGCACTTACATACGTGGTACTTATATACGTGGCATGTGGCACTTACATACGTGGCACTTAAATACGTGGCACGTGGCACTTACATACGTGGCACTTATATACGTGGCACGTGGCACTTACATACGTGGCACTTACATACGTGGCACTTACATACGTGGCACTTATATACGTGGCACGTGGCACTTACATACGTGGCACTTATATACGTGGCACGTGGCACTTGCATACGTGGCACTTATATACGTGGCACTTACATACGTGACACTTACATACGTGGCACGTGGCACTTACATACGTGGCACTTACATACGTGGCACATGGCACTTAGATACGTGGCATGTGGCACTTACATACGTGGCACTTACTTAAATACGTGGCACGTGGCACTTACATACGTGGCACTTATATACGTGGCACGTGGCACTTACATACGTGGCACTTATATACATGGCACTTACATACGTGACACTTACATACGTGGCACGTGGCACTTACATACGTGGCACTTACATACGTGGCACATGGCACTTAGATACGTGGCACGTGGCACTTACATACGTGGTACTTATATACGTGGCATGTGGCACTTACATACGTGGCACTTACTTAAATACGTGGCACGTGGCACTTACATACGTGGCACTTATATACGTGGCACGTGGCACTTACATACGTGGCACTTACATACGTGGCACTTACATACGTGGCACTTACATACGTGGCACTTATATACGTGGCACGTGGCACTTACATACGTGGCACTTATATACGTGGCACGTGGCACTTGCATACGTGGCACTTATACACGTGGCACTTACATACGTGGCACTTACATACGTGGCACTTACATACGTGGCACTTACATACGTGGCACTTAAATATCGTGGCACTATGTCATAAAATGTTCATTACACGGTTAGGGGTGAGGTTATAGGGGTAGGGTTAGGGTTTGGATCCCTTTATCACCCTGATGGTGGTGGGTGGTTTTTCAGTGTTTTTTCTGTTTTTTTTCTATAAAAACACATGCGTTTTTAACGCAAACAAACGCGCGCGTTCAAAAACGCATGCGTTGCCGAAAACGCGTCAAAACGCATGTGAAAAAACGCATGCGTTTTTAATGTTAAGTATAGGAAAAAAATGCATGCGTTTTTTAGCGCTAAAACGCAGCGTCCAAAAACGCAAGTGTGAAACCAGCCTCAGTGCTGGAATTGGCGCATCTAAGGCTACGTTCACATTTGCGTTGTGCGCTGCAGCGTCGGAGACGCAACGCAAACAAAAATGCAACAAAACGCACGCTAAAACGACGCATGCGTCCTTTTTGGCCGAAAGTTGGACGCAAAAAAAATGCAACTTGCTGTGTCCTCTGCGCCCAACGCTTGCGGCCAAAAAAACCCATGCGTCGCAAAACGCAGCACAATGCATGTCCATGCGCCCCCATGTTAAATATAGGGGCGCATGACGCATGCAGCGACGCTGCGGCGCCGAACGCTAATGTGAACGTAGACTTACAGATGCGCCATTTCTGGGGTGGCTGCGGACTGGTATTTGTAGCCGGGGGGGGGACCAATATCCATGGCCCCTCTCTAGGCTATGAATATCAGCCCGCAGCTGTCTGCGTAGCCTTTCTGGCTATAAAATATAGGGTGACCCCACGTCATTTTTTGGGGGGGGTCCCCCTATTTTAATAGCCAGTAAAGGCTACGCAGACAGCTGCGGGCTGATATTCATAGCAGGCTACAAATATTGGCCTCGGCCGTCGGCTTTCCCCCTCTGGCACAGAAAATTGCGCGGGAGCCCACGCCATTTTTTTCAGTTTTTTATTAAATTAAACGCTCATTAAGCCCTGTTTCACACTTGCGTCGGCACGGGTCCATCGCTATGCGTTGGGCCGACGTACCGACGCACGTTGTGAAATTTGTGCACGTCGTGTGCAGCGGATGCAGTTTTTCAACGCATCCGCTGCCCATTCTGAAGTCCGGGGAGGAGGGGGCGGAGTTTTGGCCGCGCATGCGCGGTAGAAAATGGCAGACGTGACGGATGTGCCAACGGTCCGCCAAAACACGACGCATCCGTTGCACGATGGACGCGACGTGTGGCCATCCGTCGCGATCCTTCACTAATACACGTCTATGGGTAAAAAACGCATCCTGCGAGCACATTTGCAGGATCCGTTTTTTTCCCAAAAAGACGGATTGCGAAAAACGCAAGTGTGAAAGTAGCCTTATAGAAACATCGGCCTTTCTATTATATATCTATGGATATATCTATCTATAGATATATTTATCTATAGATATATCTATAGATACATAGCTGTATCTATCCATATATTTGGGTGCTTTCACACATCAGGTTTTTGCCGTGAGGCACAATCCGGCGAGTTTTGAAAAAAAACGGATCCATTTTTTTCCGACGATCCGTCTTTTTCTCATAGAGTTTCATCCGTTTTTTGCCGGATCCGTCAAAAAAAGCTGTTTCCGCCGGATGGAAAACACATACAGAGGAACGTTTTTTCTGTCCGGCGAAAAAACGCACAGCGACGGATCCGGCAAAAAAAGTATGAAACTGAGCTGTGAAATGATGAATCCGGCCTTGGAATCCGTTTTTTCATGCATGTTTCCATTCAAATCATGCACATTTTCCGTTTATTTACTTATTTCCAAAAACGGCATTAAAACCGCGCATAAACCGCACCAAAAAAAGCATCAAAACTGCACCAAAAACTGCATCAAAACTGCACCAAAAACTGCATCAAAACCTGGTGCAGTTTTGCAGTTTTGGTGCGGTTTTGATACAGTTTTTGGTGCGGTTTTGATGCAGTTCTTGGTGCGGTTTCGGTGCGGCTTTTTCCGCAGCATGTGCACAAGTCTGCGGCTCCCATAGACTTACATTGGTTGTGCACTACACTGCGGATTTGATGCAATTCAGTGCAGCAAAAAACGCTGCGGATCTGCAATCAGATCCGCAACGTGTGCACACAGCCTTAGCATTTAGTGAACCTAGCCAAAAAGCCAAGCAAAAAACTAGTGTGGGATTGCACTTTTTTTGCCATTTCATTGCACTTTGAATTTTTTTCACATTTCCTGCTACACGACATGCTAAAACCAATGATGGCGTTCAAAAGTAGAAATTGTTCCGCAAAAGATAAGCCCTCATATGGCCATATTGACAGAAAAATTATGGCTCTGGAAAGAAGGGGAGCGCTAAACAAAAACAAAAAAGCTCCAGGGGGTGAAGGGGTTTAGAAACATGGATATGGACATACCTATGGAAATAGACATAGATATATCTGTATGTATCTAACTATCTATCTATCTATCTATCCATCTATCTATCCCTCTATCTGTGTGTAATGGAGTGTGGGTTGGACAAATGTAAAGAGGAGGTTGGACAGAAATGACATCACAAATCTTTTTGAAGCTAGAGGAGGGAGGGGTTGGGTGTGTTTTGGAGTGGGTGTGCTAGGTTCAGGCTTAGTAGCAGTGCAATGCATCATGGAACTTGTAGTATTAGAGCACAATGACTCAGGAGAAAGGAAGTTGTCGATTAACTCCATGAGAGCTGAATCCAGCACTAAAATGTGCTGCTACAGCATGATAAAAGGTAATATTGCTAAAATAAACACAGTAGATGTTTTCAGTGGCACATAATAGCAAGATTTATGAAAGAAAAAAAAAAAGGTTATAGTAGTGGACAACTTCTTTAACCCCTTCAGAGAAGCTAACGACCCATCTAAACAGGCCGGCAATCGCCAGACGTATGGGCAAAACTCATGTGTCAGATGTGTTGAGTTTCGGGCATGTATAAAAATCAGTTATCGGCAGCACATTGCCCTGTACAATCAACACTTGTGCTGCCAATATCAGGGTATTCATCAGAAGAAAAAAAACAGTCAGGAAGAACGTCTCTTGCTGCAGAAATAGTAGATGAAGGTTGTGTTATCGGACAATGTGTTTCTATGCCGTACTGGCGTCTTATTCAAGTAAAAAAATCCAACACACCAGTACAGCGTAGAAACACGTTCTCCAATAACACAACCTTCATCTACTACTTTTGCAGCAAGAGATGTACTTATGGCCTATTTTAAAGATGTTTTTTTTTTTTTGTGTTTGGTGAATTTTACATGGAGGGGTCCCCCAGCCACGAGGCGGCAGCAATTAGACCTTTTAAACCAGGGGTTATCACTCTTCCCCTGGGTGAGCCTTAGTATAATTTTTACTTTTTGGCGCTATTTTGTGCGCTCTTTACCTGCACAGCTTTTTCCTTAATGCCATGGTATTGGCAGCATGGATTGGACTGTGTGCATTATCTGTCAGGTTCACTTTAATAGACCTAGAACTGCGGGTCTCGTTTGTCTGAAACATGAAAGACTTGTGGACCAGCGGTTATAGGGTTAAGAACGACTGCGGTTTATAGTAGGACACGTCTGGATTATACAAGGAAATAGAGCAATAAATGAGTTTATATTTTAGCTTAAGTAGAGGGCTTTGTAATGCATTCTGATTATTTTAACACTCGGGATCCTCATACTTCCGCTCTGACTCTTTCACTTTTCATTAGGCGTTAAGTGTAAATGAGACTCTGATCAAACCCTTGGAGCGGTTTCGGAAAGAGCAGCTTGGAGCTGTTAAGGTAAGGGGGATCACCATTTTCCTATTATTCGTGGTCTTTTTGCTTGTATAGATCTGTAGGACTCAGTAGTGTATTCTGTAAGATTAGCTTGACTCCACCATTAAGCAGCAGCCTCTTCTCCCAGTCTGTCCCCAGGATTTTCATCCCTTGAAACAAAGTACTATAAACTTTTACATAATATATTTCATTTATAAGTATTTTAAGTACTTGTTTTCAGCGCTCTCAGGCCCCCTCTTTAAGAATCCCCTGAGAATTTTTAATTTTTGCATCTTATATACAGTAATTCTCCAGGTCGCTGCTATTACGGCAATAACAAATGTATAAGGATTTTTTTTATCTTAATTAAAAAACAAAATTCAGAACTTTTTATGGAAAAAAAAGAAGTTTGGAGGGTTGCCATTTTCTGAGATGCATAACTGCATTTTTGTTTTAATTGAATTAGATGATTTGAATTTAAACAAAACCACTTTATATACAGTTTTCCTTTTATCAAAAAAAGTAAAATGAACTATTGACTTGGTCTTTAATTAGTGATTATCATTGGATTTGTACATATAGATGGCAATTACCGGTAATCAAAAACAATAAGACAGCAGGTATTGGTATAAAGTAGTCTTTGAGCAAAAATAATAATCAGACTCCTAATTAAGAGCTAATTCTCATTAATTGCTATGTGCAAAAAGAAAAAAAAGAGAGCATGAACCGCACATCCCAAAATCATACGTTGATCTAAAGCCGCTAGGCAAAAATTTAAATACTGAACATGAGGTTTTCAGTTTAACATTCTGATCAGACTGTATGAAGCCCACTGCCCCTTCACGGCAAACCTCGTAGTGGGTCCTAACGCCCTAACGGAGCGGTGCGGCGCGGCGACCACCGCCGCAGCGGCCATGCACCAGCAGGGCGGACGGCCTGTTGCCCCACAGCACCCATGCTGCGAGACTGAGCCCCCAAGACTCCAGACCGCGCCGCCCCACCAGCACAAAGCCACAGCAACAATGGCCGCCACACAGCACCAGCACCAAAATGAAGGGAGCATTTAAACTCACCTTCCTCCAGCTCTTCAGTGAGAGCCAAAATGGGCTAGACCCCTTACTTTGCAGTCTCCTGCTAATTAAAATCACCTGAGCCAAATGGGAGGAGTGCTGGTCCAAAAAAAGAGACAAGTACATGCTCATTAATTGTTGTATCATAGGGTTCTAGTTTAGATTTTTCCTTTTCTTTTTGCTTCAAGGCCTGTGTGTAAGAGGAGGGAGAATAGACAGGAACGCTCCCACTAATAGGAAGGCAAATTGATAATGAGCAACCAAGGTCCCGACATCGATTCCCACACACACCTTTCTAATCTGATACACTCCTCTCTCCAGAAATAGAACATTAAGTCATTTTGTTCTTGGGTTCTATTAAGGTTGGAGGGTTTGAATTTAGTCAAGTAACTTTATTTTTCTGCCCACATAGCTGAGTAAAGGCTTGTACTTTGTGTGCTGATCCCTTTTTTTTTGGTTAAACTTTTATTGTACGGTTTACATAATCTTTGACAGATGGGACTTTTTCTTACAAGACAGTACCAAATACGTTGCTTTTTTTACATTATTTTTATCTTTGAATTGAGGAAAGCGTGTGATTTTTTTTTTATTTTTATTTTTTTTAATTTTTTAATTAATTTTAATTTTTTTCTGCCCTCGACCCTCCCTTTTCTTAAATTTTTAATAGTGGACAATCCGTCAATGAATTGGGAGTGGGGTGCAGCTCAAAATCACGGACAGCACACTGATGCCATGAGCTTGCAATCCCATGTGCCGTCCAGTTTTAACATTGGAAAGGGTAATAGAAGATTTGCTTTTTTTTCCCCTTACATACTATTTGGATATGAGAAAAAATGTTTTAGCTTTGGGCTACACTGTGACTTTGGATGCGACCTGTCACGCGGCCAAAGTTTGCGGTGTTGCTGCTACATCACAGTGCAATACATGTGCGGAAACTGTGACCGCTAGAACCAAGTGGCCGTAAATCCAACGTGGTTGAACTTGCTTGTCGTGATTGCCGGACCCTTAGGGTTACAATGCGACCCCAATAACTTGTATTACACTGCGATACAGAAGGAACGTTGGCCGCGGGACAAGGGTCACTGCCAAAGTCACGTTCGAGAGATCGTTTTGGTTGAAATCATCTGTTTCAATCAAGATTAGAATAATGTGTGGCTCAATTTCTATATACCGTATATAAAAATTCTATTTTTATTTATTTTTTTATAGCCGCTTTGCTAGCATTAACGTCATTCTTGTGTGTGCTTGTATTATGTGCTTCCAAGGAAACAAATTGCTTGTTACATTATGAAGCTTACAGGCCAAGCAGTTATACAAGTGAGGGCTTCAATAACATTACAAAGTAGTGTATTTTAAGATGAATATTTTCATAGCATTCTGCTTGGATGGGGGGCTGCCTGAGGTCCTTATCCAAAAAAGGAATTCTAGAGCAACTTGTATTTCAAGATCCTTGGAGACCGATCAGCTATTATTTGGCAGCTCTGTCACAAGATAATGACTGGAATATTCTGTGCAAAAATAACTTTCCTTATCCATTCAGATGGCATTTTTATATAAGTGTGTGTGTATATATAGTGTGTGTATGTATACATTACTATGAAGGTGGCCGTTGTGACTGATGTTCTGTTAACAGCATTGAGAGATCTGATCTACAGCAGTCACATACACAATAAAGATGTTGACTGAAATAGTGTTCTGGGAATGCTTTGTGATCTGTGCAGAGCTCCATGTGCGGGGAGGGGGAGGAAGTGAGCTGTGACCATTCCCAGTTATGTAAGCGGGGTCCTCTGTTAGCTATTCAGTAACTTAGCAGACATTTTTTAACCACAAAGCACTACAATCATTCTTAAACTTTAGAGTTGGTAAAAACATTTACATTGTCAGATTCTGTAAGCATGCGCCTTAATTACAAAGGAAATGGTAACGCCCAGTTGCCAACTTTTATTCGTATTTTTTCAGGGAGTTGTAACACTGAAGTGGCACAACATAGAAGCTCTTTGGGCACTGCAAGCTCCTAATACTGAGGAGGGATGAGGATTTTGTGTAGGAAAAATGCTTGTACATGGGAATAAGACTATTCAGCGTTAGATCAATGTAGTGAGAGATGGCGAATGGAAGTTCTGTTCAAAGCAGTGCGTCTCCTCATCTTTATTATGCTCAAGAAAAATAAACGCAAAGGTCCCGATTCATCAAGGATTTACACCAGGAAACTTTTGCAAAAAGACTAAGAAAAGTTGCGAAATGTTACGACTTTTGTCATTTTCATGTCCGTTTCTGCCAGCTCCGCCAAAATGGTGCTGGGATCTGGAGTAACATTTCTGGTAAGGGGTATGGCACGAATAAGTTGCACCTTCATTAAGTAGCCTGCACCTCGTAATAAATTCAGATCATCTTATTCCCGCATGACCCTCATTAAGATCGCCGTACGAAACCTCAATCTTAAAGGGAACCTGTCACCAGGAATAACGCTGTTGACCTGCAGATATGGGGTTAATCTGCAGGCTAGCAGTGCTATTATGCATTCTCTACCGATTTTGGAATTTTGTTCTCAAGCCTTTAATATGCCTTAAAAACCACACAGAAGACACACTTGTATAATTATTGAAAAATCAAAAGAAATTAGGCTGACATTTTTGGTTCATGTTTTTTTTTCTTATGCAAAACCATTGAAAATGAACAGGACATGTAAAGAAAGGGCTTCAATTTCTTTCTGCTGAATCCACTTCTGGCTTTGGCTATAGAAAAAAAATGGACCAAAACTGTATTGTGTGATTTCAGCCTAAGGCTTTGTGCATACGTTGTGGTCTCCAGCCGGATTCCACCAGGAAAATGAACATAATGCACAGCAGTCTGGAAACTGCATTGCTGTGCTCATGGCTTTGTAAAGCTGCAGGTTTCTTATAGGCGGATTGCATGTGATATGAAGCTCGGTGTAAACCCGGCAAGGGTTCATCCGAATGAGAGATTTGCTGATACTCCTGGCTGTCCGAGGGCCTTTTTCTCTCCTCTTCTACACTGTGCAGAAAATAAACTTGCAGATCATAATCAGAGAAAACCATAAAAAGATAAATGAATTTGCGCAGTACATGGACATATGTGTTCAAAGATAATAACGTATTTATAATTTGTACACAGGAAGAAAAGAAGAAGTTTGATAAAGAAACAGACAAGAACTACAGCAATCTAGATAAACACGTGAGCATGTCGTCAAAGAAGAAAGAGCCGCAGCTACAGGAGGTAAGGCCGCGTTACTGCATGGCTGCCCATTTTTTTGTGCCTCTGACACATTTATCTGGCGGGGGCCTAAACCCTCTGCAACTTGGCCAGAATACCAATCATTGTAAAGATGATAACCGTATGCACAATATGCAATGCACACGTGATCCACACCAATGTGCAGAGTCACTGGTGGAATAGTGAGGACACATTGGTTCACTTTGCCACAGACACAGCGTTGGCCAAAATCGGGCATAAACCCCTATGTGGCAGCCAGCGGGGGTGTAATTATTGGCTAATGCTGCTTATATGTGACAAGCATGCGAGGCCTCCTACATGTCGGTGTTTGGGACCCTAAATCCTGTAGACCTCTATAGGGCCATTATGTGGGGGGGATTCTGGCTTGCTCCAGTGCATCGCTGTGCATGGTTCGGGGGACGCTTGGCTTTTTTATATAGATTAGTGAATATTGTACAGCATCGGCTGCCGCACGTTATCTCACACTTTCACATCCTGCATGAAGTAATATGCCGGCATATCATTTATGTGCTGACGTAATGTTTCAGCAACAGCCAGGTATACATGTAGTCACAGCACGTCTTCTCCGTACGTGGCAGACCTACAGTGTACGAGTGTCCAGCACGGCGTCCTGTACTTGGTTCATAAATTGATAAAAAGATCAATGCATAGAAACCTGTGCTCACTCGTAAAATGAGAAACGTATTTTTATTGTCCCAGAAAAGCACATTCAAGTTTGAAAACAAGTAATAAAAATATGTTTCTAATTTTCCGAGTGTGCACAGGTTTCTATGCATTGGTTTTTTTCTCAATTTGTGTATAGCTTCTTTCCATGCATTCTGTGGCACCTTGGTTACTATTAATATACGGTATTATTATCAATTGAATTGTGGTGCACCCGATATTACATTTCCTATACTTGGTTCATGGCTCAGATCAGCATTTCAATGGCATTTGTGACCTACTTTGTGTATTTATGATAGAGAGGTGGGAGCAGTTGTTGATTGGTGCACACCATTTCTAGATCTTATAACCTTGCACACGCCCAGAACTGCCGACTGTTGGATCTCAAGGAGGACATGTAATCCCCATCTGCAGCCCCTGAAATAAACCGACTATATATCAGACCTCCCAAAAGAAGAGCTTTTATACACATATTGGCTCAACCCAGTATGCAAAAATCAAATCCCCTCTAAACTGCAGACCCCGTATCAGAATCTGTCTGCCAAATAGCACCTCATAGCAATCCTCTTTACTGCAACTACATGGACCACCGCCCTCCTCGGGACTCTCTGTACAGACCTAATAGGAGGCGGAGGATGATGACGATGCACAGCCTGTGCTGTATGGGGTAGACCAGGCAGGGCGAGCTGAAAACGGAGTCAGAGTGATGGATTATGACTACCAAACCAAGAGCTGCATCAGCTTCAGAGTCAGTCATGGTAGACCGATGGAGCTATCAAGGCCAAAGAGGAACAGCTGTGGAGCATTGGAGTATTTGCTGAGTGCGGGACCACCATTGTGACACCTGAACAGTTTTTTGTTTTTTTTCCGCAATGCAATATTGGTTGTCACAAAGATATGTTTTGAAGTTCCATAAGCCATGCTGTTAGAAACCTTAAACCATCTGACAGTCCCCCATGTAAGAGAATCTCTCCCAAGTTTTTGCTATCTAATCTGAGAGCAGCATGATGTAGGGGTAGATGACCTTAATTCCAGCGATGTGGAACTTAATGGGCTGCTTTCTGTGGGTTTGATAAAATCCCTGTTTTCTCTACTGCCAATCTACCATTTTTCTGAATGCTCCGCTCTGTATAACCCCGCCCACACCGCTGATTGGCAGCTTTCGGCCTATGCACAGTGTTTATAGAAAGCTGCCAATCAGCGGGATTGTACAGAGCTCATGAATATGGAGGACTACATGTCAGCCGGTTTACTAGTCCTATAATGATGATCTGCTGATAAAACAGTTGTTTTATCAAAGCTACAGCAAACAATGCAGTGAGTGACCCATCACTGGAATCCAGGTCTCGGTCTCTACGTTATGCTGCTACGGAGTAGCAAAAACCTGCTGATGGAATCCCTTAAAAGCTCAGGTACAGCACACATACTGCAGATTGGGAATCACTGCTCTATGCCATCAGTGTATTTCATTTGATGCCATGAGACTCTGCCCCCCTCTGTAACCAGAGGCATTAAGGGGTACGTAGCCAGTAATAAGGGAACCGTATCATACTGGGAGAAGGAATCCATATAGCAGGCATCCTAAACCTGCCGGGCACAAGAACCTCTACATCATTCTTTAATAATTGTCAGTCTGCTTTAACCATGGAGCACATTAGGGTATCAAGTGTGGGAGGAAGGAGGGTTCGGGGGTGTAAGTCCAGGTAGTCATGGATGATGGTCATTCTTCTGTCCATGGGTAACGTGCTGTGGGGATTCTCTGCTGTCCACGCGTCGTTCTATTAATGGACGATGGTTATCTTGTTGGCTGAAATACTGAAAGCACACATGCTTTTCTTGGCCGTCTTTCATTCTCTAAAGAAGCTATTTTCAAACAACTTTTGCTTCTTCCAAAGGGACTACTAAGGAGGAATGTATGAGAAAATGAGCAAAGGCTGTGTTCCTGGCCTCTTAGACAAGGTCGTGTCACCGGAGAAAAGAGAGAATCCGCCATTTCTCTTGTCTCCCAGCACTGGGAATAGTTTCCACAAAGACTTCCTGATCTTCAAATGAGAAACAGAAAAGTATCAAAGTTCGTATGACGTCAAGTGACTTCACGTGTCTCGGCATCGCACCTCAGGAGAGTTTGTAGCCAGGAGCGGGGCTCGGTGACTTGGAGGGTTCACAATTGACTATTTTAAAACGCTCATGTGAAATCAGCCAAACGGTGATCCAAAACATTAGCATTCCTCATGATCCAATAAATCATCGGATCTCACTAGGACCAATGTTATTCTACGGGGCCATTCACATGTCCGATTTTTGTATTTTTTTTCCCATAGACAGAAAAACATCACATCTTGTGCGATTTGCATCCGATATTCGGATCACACTAGGCCATGCAAGTGAATGAAACCATGGAAAACATCGGACCGCACTCGGATGACATCTTAGTGCAGTCCAATTTTCATGACTATCAGAATGTAGAACATTTTTTTCCCGTCTTCTCCACATTTGAGTAAATTGGATAAAATTCTGATCAAACTGAGATTAGCATAATTGGTCCAATTCTCTGGGATGAGAGAAAATATGGTTCTGTGACCCTAGCCTTAAAGGGGTATTCCCATCTCCAAGATCATATCCCAATATGTGATAGGTGTAATAATAATATTAGCAAATGCCTCCAATTAGAAATGTAGTATATCGTTTTTCTGGTTCACTATATCTTTCCTCATGCGAAGGCATTGAAGGACCTTGAGTATCCATGGTGGCGACCACTGATATAGTGACCGGTGGCTATTTGCTAGTGGTCATAACTATGGATACCTAAGGTCCTGCAATGCCTGCACATGAGGAAAGAGACATAGTGAATTAGAAAAACTATATACTACATTTCTAATTGGAGGAATTTGTTGTTATTATTACACCTACTTCATGTTGGGATAGGATCTTGGAAATGGGTCTACTGTTTAAATTATTTTCTCTGAAACACCGAAGGGTTTCGGAGAGAAAAAAACTTAGCTGCAGTCGTGCTCAGATCCATGGCGCCCGCTGTCAGCATGAATCAAGTGACCGGTTCCCTTTTAAATGGAATCTGGCTTTTTTGTGGTCAGGATGTCGATATAGATCAAACTTCTTTAGCCTTCATCAGTCATATAGCAGATCAGAGTAGTAGCTTTCTATTTTATTTGTGGATTGTTGGGTCCTGCAGAGCCGCAGCTGTTATCTGACAGTACAGTCCTTTGTTCCCCGTCATAGTGGGGATTCTCCAGCGTGGAACACGCTACCAGCGTACCATGAGGTCTTTATGGTCCAAGAATATGGGCGCTGGTAGAGGTGGTCTTCAGGACAAACTTATTTTACTGAAATATTTGCAATTTCTGATTTCTCTAATTACTGCATGGTCATTTTAGTCAGTGGAATATTATTATTCATAACAGAGTAAAATTTCTACTCCAGAACCAAAAGCACCAAATAATTTAACCTATTTATGAATTACTAGCTGGTGGCCCAATTCTAACGTATCGGGTATTCTAGAATATGTAGGTAGTATATAGCACAGGCTACGTACTATATTGCACAGTGACGTAGTATATAACACAACCGACATAGTGTATAGCAGAGCCACGTAGTATATAGCAGAGCCACGTAGTATATAGCAGAGCCACGTAGTATATAGCAGAGCCACGTAGTATATAGCAGAGCCACGTAGTATATAGCAGAGCCACGTAGTATATAGCAGAGCCACGTAGTATATAGCAGAGCCACGTAGTATATAGCAGAGGCACGTAGTGTATTGCACAGCTATGCAGTATATTGCATAGCTACGTAGTATATAATAGAGCCACATAGTATATTGCACAGTCGACGTAGTACATAACAGAACCGACACAGCCACATAGTATATTGCACAGCTACATAGTATATAACACAGAGCACGTAGTATATTGCACAACCACGTAGTATATTGGACAGTCACGTATATTGCACAGTAACGTTGTATATTGCCCAGCTACATAGTATATAGCACAGAGATGTAGTATATAACAGAGCCAGAGAAAAATAAACATATACTCACCTTCCGAAGGCCCCTTGAAGTCCTGGCACCTGTGTGCGGTGCACACGGAAGTTTCCGGTCCCAGGGTTGGTATGAGCGCAGGACCTGTGATGACCACATGACCGTGACGTCATGGCAGGTCCTTCTCGCATAGCATCCTTGGCACCGGAACCTGCCGCTTGCACTGCCGAGGACAGCACGCGACGTCGGAAGGTGAGAATAACTTTTTTTTATATTATTATTATTATTATTATTATTATTTGTAACATTAGATCTTTTTACTATTGATGCTGCATATGCAGCATTAATAGTAAAAAGTTGGTCACGGGGTTAATAGCTGCGTTAATGGAGTGCGTTACACTGCGGTCCGTTAACGCTGGCATTAACCCTGTGAGCGCTCAGTGCTGACTGCAGGGCAGTAAAGCAGTGGCCATTTCGCTGACTATGGCCGTCGCTGATTGGTCGTGGGCGTTTTGCCACGACCAATCAGCGACTTGGATTTCCATGACAGACAGAGGCCGCGACCAATGAATATCCGTGGCAGACAGAAGGACAGACAGAGAGACGGAAGTGACCCTTAGACAATTATATAGTAGATTGTTCAATATCCGGAGATGATAAAAATGTGAATAAGATTTACGGTACTTGTAATGGTGGATAATATTTAGGAAGGCAGATCAGGAGATGCTGCTGAAAACTTTATTTTTTTTATTAGAATGTCCTAATTTCTGGTTTTGTGAAATTACTCTATATATCAATTATATTCCAAGTTTATGCTGGAGTTAAAAGGGATATTCCAATAAGAAGTATAGGTGATAACTTCTAGATTTGTGGGGGTCTGGCTGCTGAGACTCCTGCTGAAATCCAGATCAGGGCACTTTTTTTTTTTTTTAATGTAGTGGCAGTGTGCATGCTTCACCGCCACACCATTCAAAAGTTATGGGTCTACCTGGGGTAACCGAGGGCTGTAGAGAATGAATGAAGCAATGGTGTAGCGGGCACAATACTGCTCTAGTCAAATGGGGAAGACAAAAGTGCGCCTTTCTGCCCATCGGTGGGGTTTTCAGCAGTCAGACACCCAAAAACCTAAGTTATCACCCATCCCGTCAAAGGGTAAGTATAGCTCATTATGGAAGTATCGCTTTTACTGCCGAATTATCAGATGCCAAATCAATGGAGTTTCACAATATGCTATGGAAGCCTTATTGTAGGTAAGTACTCACGTTGGACGTCTGTCTTGTAATTCATGTCTGAGCTGATACTGTGTATATTAAATCCATATATAGTGTTTTAGGTTCTTGGTGATAGGAAATGTTTATACTGACTTCCTTTACAAAGGGAGCACAGATGGATTCCTTACAGGGTATGGCATGAGACGTACAGTGCCGTTATTCTGCAGCTAAATGCAGCTGTTTTCTCTCTCTCTCGTTTAGGCAGATGTCCAAGTGGAGCAGAATCGGCAACATTTTTACGAGCTGTCACTAGAATATGTATGTAAACTGCAAGAAATCCAGGAGCGGAAAAAATTTGAATTTGTGGAACCTGTAAGTGAAGACATTGGTATACAGAGCATAAATGGTCTGTGACTCGCTGTACATAGTCATTGCTGCCAGCAAATCGCAGGAGAGCAGTCGTACTGCAGCTCTTACAGAAAAGAGGTAGCAACAAGTAATCAAAAGTCTTGTACTCCACTCTGATGTCATCTCTGGGGCTTGTAGGGCACGGCTTCCAGGGCATAGACAATGACTGGTAGGAAAGTACTGACCCACCATGTGCAGCATAGGGGCTCGCAGGAGGGGCCCTGTCATATTGCAGGTTGCTCAGACGCTGCTGTGGTTGTTCCAATTTCTCCCCTTGTAGATTCTCCTTCTCAAGTGGCTTTTCCACTAATGTCCTCACTGTGCTTGTATTTATAGTTAATGGGGCATTCTTATGTGATGAAAGTGGTAACATTAGCTAGACAGAAAAAGCAAGTCAGTTGCAAGCTTACTTATTTTCATGCTATCTGCTGTGGTTCTCCTGATATGAGAGCTTTTGTCTTGCAAAGGGTACAGCGTGTTTCCAAAGAGACCAACCACCATAGCTTAGACTGAGTATGCATTGTAGTTACATCCCAGGCCAAGGAGATAAAGCCTGAATTACCAACCACCCCTCTTCAGCTCACTGATTTCTATACTACTGTTAGGCTGTGTGCACACGTTCAGGATTTTTCGCGCTTTTTTCTCTATAAAAACGCTTAAAAAACACATACATATGCATCCCATCATTTATAATGCATTCCACAATTTTTGTGCATATGTTGCATTTATTTCTGCAAAAAAAACGCAGCATGTTCATTAATTTTGTTGATTTTTTTTGCGGTTTTCCCACTATATTATTGCATTGGGAACCTCCGGAAAAAAAAAAACGCAAAAAAATGCGTGAAAAATGCGCATGCGGATTTCTTGCAGAAAATGTCCGGTTTTGTTCAGGAAATTTCTGCAAGAAATCCTGACGTGCGCACATAGTCTTAGGGTACGTCTCCACAGGCCGTATTGTCGGTGCTTTGGATGGAGCGGAAACCCCACTCCGCCCAAAGCGCCGTCCCCTTCTGTACGCGCTGTAATTCCGGATGTGTTCATTGCACACATCCGGAATCACCGCATCCTATACGTAGGACTGTGTTATTTACTTTGCGGTGACTGAGCATCGCCACAAGGTAAACAGACATACTGCGGACTAGAAAGACGCGCTGCATGTCCATAAACGCATAGTGGAGACGGGATTCCATGAAACCCCTCCACTATGCTGTAACATCTGGATGCTGCGGGTTGTACGCAGCGCTCAATCCGCAGCTAATCCAGATGTAATCCGGCCCGTGGACACATTCCCTTAGCGTCTTACCTCTCTTTCGGCTCTGGAACGATTATTTTGAAGTGAGCGAAGGTGCTCAGATAAGGTGTTATCTCAACATGCTAGTGCTAACAGTGTGTCTTCGGCGTGCTTGACAAATATGTTCAAGCCCCCGTGGCTGCAAGTCTCGCTGCTGTTGTGCAATCCCTACATTTGTTGCAGCTGCGAGACACGCGCGCGCACACACACCGCTGCACACACACACTGCTGCACACACGCACCATTGCGTTGTCTTTACATGTGGTGGGTGAATACACATTTGAAGCTGTAGTCAGGCTTCTTTTCCACCACTAAAGTGCATATACTTTTGCATTTAATGTTTTTGCAGAAATACTTATCAGATTACTTCACCTGCTTCCCGTTTATGCTTCTCATATCTATACGGTGACTGGATAATAAAGCCATCTTCATTATGCTTATCCAACTGATTGTGGACTATATTTTTTTTTTTTTCAGCTGTTATATAGAATTGTATCCAGACCCATGGATTTCGTACCCTTTAAAAAAAGAAAAAAAATTAAAAAAAAAAATGATTCCCCTGATTTATACACACAGGAGAGCAGAAGCGGTTATATCTCTCCTCACGTTCACTGATGATGTAGTATTAATGATGTTTTTTGCTAATTCTTTCCACTTTTCGTTCTAGCAATGTGAGGGATGTTTTTTCCACAATGCTCAACTGTTTGCTCTCTTTTTTTTTTTTTTTTTAATAGCATAACCTGGTGACAGAACATTTGCTATATCTTGATTGACAAATGAGATGAGTAATGTATATTGATGGGACTGAGGGGAAAAAGTGTATTTTCCTTTCCGGCTAGCGGCCTGACCCACCCTGAGGGAGCTGCCATAGCATCACATGGCTGGTTTCACATTGACATTACCTTGACGCTTTTTTCAGTTGTGTTCTCGTTTTTTTTTTCCTCACTTTTTCCTTTTTAATTTATTATCAATGCTGACAGATGTTACTTTGAAGTTGATAATAAAATCTTGTGAACTCTACATATACAGCATTTTTGTTGTGTCTGGCCTTATTTATTTTTTTGTGTCCATGTAATGGAATGATAAAGGTTGGTGTTCATGGCCGATCCCACTAGGGACAACATCTGCAAGGAGCTTGTATGTTTTCCCCCAGTTTGTGTGGGTTCCCCCCAGGTTCTCCTGTTACCTCCCACACTCCACAACCATGCTGAACGGGGATTGAGAATATGGGCCCCAATGGGGACAGTGATGATGTAATAAGCTGCGGAATATGATGGCGCTATATAAGCTGAGCACAGTAATAATAGGCAGAACTAATAATGATTATCACCTTTAAGTGACAAGTACCTTTCTAGTGTTTGTGACAGAAATATGAGGTATATTTTCTCTGCAACTGGCTGAGTAGCGGACTCTTCTGTACAATTCTATACAAGGTAGGACCCTACTCAAGCACCAACTCATGAAAGCTTTGTTTTTCGATTTGAAGAGGACAGTGGCATTTTTACTGAAAATACACCAATTTTTAATAATTTAAATGGTATGTTTCTTCTCCATTGACTGCTCTATAGGGCTTCTAATATACTAGGAAAGTACATGTACAAGCCACTGAAATGCATGAAAACAGCCACTATAATGCTTGAAGTTTCAAGAGCGTATGAAGGAGCCCTACTGATTGTCAGACAACTTTGTAAAACTAGTAGAATTAGGAAGAATCTAAGTATACGGACATTAATATGTAGAAACCTTGTGATTAAATGAATTCCGATATGAGGGAGTCGAGATCTGGGTAACTGCATGTACAGGTGCTGTATTGGTCACCATATTAGATTTCGCTCATCTTTCCCATGAATGGTAATAACTCGAATACGGTAATTCTTTGTCATATCTTTATTTTGCTTTATTTACTACATTAGGTGCAATTTTGGCTTATTGAATATTTTCTGTGTACTTTCTGATACTGCTAATTTTTGTTCCTTGAATATTAAATGACATTTATTTTTATCATAGATGCTGTCATTTTTCCAAGGAATTTTTACCTTCTATCACCAAGGATATGAACTTGCAAAAGATTTTAACCATTACAAACTGGAGCTGCAAATTAACATTCAGAATGTGAGTGTGGTTGTATTACTATGATATATGCATATAGACATTTACTGTGTTACCTCTGAGTTTGTGAGCACGGTTCTGTCCTCTTTATGGCTTTTTTTTATGAATAATGATGTTTTTGTTAGTTGTACAGTGAAAGACAAATGGTTGCAAATATTTGTGTCTCTGTGTGTTTATACTGTAGATATACCGTACTGGTCAAAAATGTCTTCACACCTGTTCATATAGTGACTTTTTTTTTTTCTTATTGGAGTCTTAATATCGCAGATTCAAAATGATAGCAGCAAAACCATTAGGGAACACAAGACGTAAAGAAACATGTGTGAAACCACAGTTTGTAAACCTTAGATTCCTCAAAATACCCCTTATTTTTTTCTGATGACCATTTTACATATCCTTGGCATCCTCTCACTCACCTTCAGCACATAGTCACCTGGAATGGCCTCCAGTGCACAAGTTTGCCTTGTCAAGAGTTCATTTGTAGACTTGCCAGCTTTTAGAAAGTGTTTGTAACCATCCTACACCGCTCCATATAGTGCGAAGTCCTAGTGATGAGCGAATTTACTCGTTACTCGAGATTTCCTGAGAACGCTCGGGGGTCCTCCGAGTATTTTTTTAGTGCTTGGAAATTTAGTTTTTATTGTTGCAGCTGAATGATTTACATCTGTTAGCCAGCATAAGTACATGTGGGGATTCCCTAGCAACCAGGCAACCCCCACATGTACTTATGCCGGCTGGAAATCTGTACTGTCGTCTGACCGGTTACAATTAGAGGTCTTTGGCACTAACTGCTATGTCTTTGCGAGATGCAGAGAAGGTTAGTGGATCATTTCCACATGTTCATTGCCCACTGTGAATCATGTAGGGGAGAGGTGTGCTCATGTGGGTGTGCTTTGCTGTTAGAGTTGTAAGGGACCTCCAGGGTCATCGTGTCAATGCGGGGTTCATTAAACCATCTCAGACAGATGTCTGGCCAGCCTCTGTTTGAAGACTTCCATTGAAGGAGAATTCACCACCTCTCGTGACAGCCTGTTCCACTCATTGATCACCCTCGCTGTCAAATTTTTTTTTTCTAATATCTATTGTGTATCGTCTCCCTGTCAGTTTCATTCCATTGCTTCTCGTGTTTCCATGTGCAAATGAGACAAATGATGAACCTTCTACACTGTTACATCCTTTCAGATATCCTCTTAGGTATGTGCACACGATGCAGATTTAGTGCAGAATTGGTGCAGAACTGCAGCAGATTTTTCTGCTGCAGAAACGCTGCAGAACTGCACTGTAAAGTACAATGTAAATCAATGGGAAAAAAAAAAAGCTGTGCACATGGTGCAGAAAAATCTGCGCAGAAACGCTGCAGATTTCAAAGAAGTGCACGTCGCTTCTTTTGTGCAGTTCTGCAGCGTTTCTGCTGCAGATTTTTCTGCACCATGTGCACAGCTTTTTATTCCCCATTGATTTACATTGTACTGCGCAGAAACTGCGCAGAAACTGCACAGAAACTGCACAGAATCTGCACAGAATCTGCACAGAAACTGCATCAAATCTGCAGATGCAGATTTAGTGCAGAAAATTCTGCACCACATTTCCTACGTGTGCCCATAAGTCTTCTTTTTTGCAAGCTAAACATTCCCAAATCCAGACATACTTTGCAGTCCGCTCACCATCCTGGTAGCTCTTCTCTGAACTTGCTCCAGTTTTTCAATGTCTTGTTTAAAATAGAGGGGGGGTAATTATTTCACGTGATCTAGATACTGTGATTCTCCTAATACATCCTAGAACTGTGTTTGCCTTATTTGCAGCTGCATCACATTGTTGAGTTATGTGCAGTCTGTGATCTGTTAGTATACCCAAGTCTTTTTCACATGTGCTGTTGCTTAGTTCTGTTCCTCCCATTCCATGGAATTTTCGTTTTTCTTGCCCAGATGCAGAATCTTGCATTTCTCCCTGTTAAATACCATTCTATTAGTTACTGCCCATTGTTCAAGCTTATTTATTAGATCCTTCTTAATCCTTTTTCTGTCTGCTCTAGTGTTAGCTATCCCTCCTAGCTTCACATACTCTGCAAATTTGATTAATTTACCTTCAGTTCCCTTATCTAGATCATTTATAAAAATGTTGGACAACACTGGGGCCAGGACAGAGGCTTGTGGTACCCCACGTGTAACAGTCTTCCATTTTGATGTGCAACTATTTATCATCACTCTTGGAGTACAATCGCTGAGCCAGTTATGTATCCACCTAACTGTAGCCTCGTCATTGAGATACTTTATCAAATGCTTTGCTGAAGTCGAGATATACTGGTGACACTGGTGATTTATTCCAAATTCAAGCCATATTTTAATCCATCATGGCTACCAAAGCATTCTACAACAATGGGCCGTCCCATTTAGATTGCACTTAGTGGGACCATAACTTTTGTTTCATCAGGACAATGACCCAAAAAGCACATCCAAGCTATGTAAGGGCCATGTGATTAATAAGGTGAGGGATGGATGCTGCATCAGATGACATTCCAGGCGGCTACCTGATGAGGCTTCTTGATAGAATAGCAGGAGAGTGTTCAGCTGTCATCAGAGTAAAAAGGAAATACTTTGAGAAATAGAAGGTCTAGCAAACATTCTGATTTGTTTTTGGTGCCTCCAGTCCGAATCTACAATATGCACATTTCAGTAAGAAGGAAAACCATTGAATGAACAGGTGTCGAAGCTTTTGACAGAAATGTTATACATAATATACTGGTATAGATACAATTTTCACACACAAGCCGCACATATTTAAGATTACATATAACTCAAAAACCTAATTTGTTTTCTGGTCATGGCTCCCTTTTTAAAGGGATTGTCCAGTTAAAAGAATTTACATCCTGTTGGGTATAAAAGTTCCCTTTTTCAGAATACAAATTCTTCACTAAAAGATTGTGTAGCAGTACCCTCAGCAGTTACATAGAGAATGGATAGGGCCGTTGTTGATTAAGATTAATTATGTGGCACATTCTGCTGATCGATGCGCTTGAAAGTGATAACTTGTTTTAACCAGATAATACCTTTTTATATGTATGTATTCTGAGAAATGTTTGTTACTGTATATTGTATCTTCATTTTTCCTATAAGTGCTGTGTAAATCCCGTGTGGATTTGCATCACATATTCTATAGCTATTATCAAAGGGAGGGAAAAATAGAAGCATATACATGGAACCATACTGCCACCTACTGGAAGTTTTACATTGGTACAATAAGTTTGTATTGCAGATAAAACACCAATGTTGCCATGTTAATTTCAATGCTGGAAGAGCAGAAATATCCATTTATTTTTATGATGTGTTTTTTTATATTTATTTATTTTTTTATGGCTGGGTTCAAACATCACCATTAGAGTTGAGCGACTTTTTTACTTTTTTAGGATCGAGTCGGGTTTCGCGAAACCCGACTTTATCAAAAGTCGGGTCGGGTGAAATCGGCCGGTTATTTCGAAAAGTCGGGGATCCGACTGAAACACGAAACCCAATGCAAGTCAATGGGGAAGCAAAGTCGGCAGTGAGTGGAGGACAGGAAAACGCCTACAGTGCATATTTTAATGCCAAAAACATCAATTCTTGTTACTGAAGCTTGTTAATCTTAATTCACCTTATAATAATAGTTAGGCATTGAAAATTTGGGGTAAAGATGTGGGGGGGTAGGGCTGGTTCAAGATTTTCGTGGGCCCAGGAAACGCGGAATACGTCACAGCGGTGGAGCAGGGAGAGGTAAGTATTTCAACTTTGCAAGTGCTGTGATCCTGAGCAAGCAGGGGGGGCCCACTCATTCGCACTGGCACAGGGCCCCTCAAAGTACGGCGGTGTGTTTGACGGCGGGGGCGCCTCCCCCACCAAGGAGCGGCAGACGACAGGGCCCAACCAAACTAGTAGGCCAAATGCAGTTTAAAATTTCCTATAGGCCGAAAGCCTGAAGATTGAAGCTCCGCTTTTGTTCAGTGGAGGAGAACACCAAGGAGCGGCAGACAAGGAGCGGTTAGTAGGGCCCAACCAAACTAGTAGGCCAAATGCAGTTGAAGATAGGTTACAGGGGTACACAGGCAGCATTGGTTTGGTCAGCGGAGGACGATTGCAAGGAGTGGCGCAGACTTACTAGGCATAAAATAAAAAAGTAGGCTCTATGCAGTTCTAAACTGGTAACAGGAGTAAACTGGCGGCACTGCTTTGTTCGGTGGAGGACAACTGGAAGAAGTGGCTGACACAGTAAGTTGGCCAAAATAGTAAAGTGGGCTAAATGTCTGCAAAAAAAATGTTCCTAAATAAACAGGTGGCATAGCTAGGTACAGGGGTGGGCTCCTCTGCTGAGTAGCAGACAGTGGTAGTTCGCGCACAGTATTCACAGGTCTAAATGGAGGGCAGGGCCCCTGTATATTTTAACTATCATCTATCATTTCAACAAATTTGTATTGGCAGTGCCATTGAAGGATTTAACTGCACAGACTACACAGTGGTGGAGCAGGGAGAGGTTAGTATTGCAGGTGGTAGAGCACTGTTCGATCTGGGGGGGAACACTCTCTCGTGGGTGGCGGTACTGGCCCAGGGCCCCTCATATTATGACGGTGTGTCTGACGTTGGGTGTGCACTACCACCGCCAGAGACACTTCATTGTACTATGAGGGACTCAGTGCCGCCGGCCAAAAGTGGGCACACCCACCTGTCCAGGCAAACGGCACTCGCACGGGTGCTTGCGCCAAGTGGTGACCACGGCCCCGTGGGGGGAGTCCGCCCATTTAGGGGAGGTGTAAAAATGGCCTATGGTGGACATTCAGCAGCTGCAAATGGAGGAATTGGAGCAGTCAGTAAGAGGAGTCCAAAAGCAAAACCTTTTCACAGGAAAGCTACGTGTCAGCAGGGGAAGGTGGGGCAAAATAATTAGAAATCCATGATTGGTTCATTTTAATGAAGGTTAGATCATCAACATTTTGGTAGCCAGACGAGTCCTGTTTTCGGTCAGTATTGAACCAGCAGCACTGAATACTCTTTCTGATAGCACACTAGCAGCTGGGCAAGCGAGCTCCTGTAATGCATATTCTGCCAATTCAGGCCAGGTGTCTATTTTAGATGCCCAGTAATGAAAGGGGAATGACGTGTGAGGGAGAACATCGATAAGGGAGGAAAAATAGTTCGTAACCATACTGGACAAATGTTGTCTCCTGTCACTTTGAATTGATGTAGCAGTACCTGTCGTGTCTGTGGTCATTGCAAAATCACTCCACAACCTGGTCATAAAACCCCTCTGTCCAACGCCACTTCTGATTTGTGCACCTCTAACACCTCGGCCATGTTGCCCCCTGCAGCTCGTGTGAGAACCATCACCGCCGCTGTGTGCTGGGAATGCCTGAACCAAACGGTCTACAAGAGTTGCTTGTTTGGTAGCCAATATTTGTTCAAGGTTCTCATGTGGCATGATATTTTGCAATTTCCCTTTATAGCGTGGATCCATGAGGCAGGCCAACCAGTAATAGTCATCGGTCATCATTTTGATAATGCGGGGGTCCCTTTTTACAATACGCAAGGCATAATCAGCCATGTGGGCCAATGTTCCAGGTGTCAAATCACTGCTTGTGCTGGGTTGAGGAGCACTTTCTGGCAAATCAACATCACTTGTGTCCCGCAAAAACCCTGTACCTGACCTTGCAACGCCACCAGTTTCTATTGCCCCCTGAGAAGCTTCCTCCTCCCGTAAATATTCATCCCCATCATCCTCCTCTTCGTCCGCCACCTCGTCCAGGAGAGTTCCCTGAGCAGACAATGGCTGACTGTCATCAAGGCTTCCCTTGTCCTCGGCTGCAGACGCCTGCTCCTTAATGTGCGTCAAACTTTGCATCAGCAGACGCATAAGTGGGATGCTCATGCTTATGATGGCGTCGTCTGCACTTACCAGCTGTGTGCATTCCTCAAAACACTGAAGGACTTGACAGAGGTCTTGTAGCTTCGACCACTGCACACCTGACAACTCCATGTCTGCCATCCAACTGCCTGCCCGTGTATGTGTATCCTCCCACAAATACATTACAGCACGCCTCTGCACGTGTTTCAGAGGCTGTGCGAACAGTGTGGAGTTCCACCTTGTTGCAACGTCGATTATTAGGCGGTGCTGGGGAAGCTTCAACGATCGCTGATGGTTCTGCATATGGCTGGAGTGCACAGGCGACCGGCGGATGTGCGAGCAAAGTCTTTGCACCTTCAGGAGCAGGACTGGTAACCCCGGATAACTTTTCAGGAAGCACTGCACCACCAGGTTCAAGGTGTGAGCCAGGCAAGGTATGTGTTTCAGTTGTGAAAGGGCTACGGCAGCCATAAAATTCCTTACGCTATCACTGACTACCTTGCCTGCCTCAAGATGTACACTGCCCAGCCATGAATGAGTTTCTTCCTGCAAGAACTCAGCCAGAACTTCCGCGGTGTGTCTGTTGTCGCCCAAACACTTCATTTCCAACACAGCCTGCTGACGCTTACCACTAGCTGTTCCATAATGGGACACCTCGTGTGCAACACTGGCAGCTGCGGATGGAGTGGTCGTGCGACTGCGCTCTGTGGATGAGCTTTCGCTTCTGCTGGAGGAGGAGGAGGGGTGGCGAACGCCTACAGCCAACTGTTTCCTAGACCGTGGGCTAGGCAGAACTGTCCCACTATGGCTGTCCCCTGTGGACCCTGCATCCACCACATTAACCCAGTGTGCCATGATGGACACGTAACTTCCCTGGCCATGCCTACTGGTCCATGCATCTGTTGTGAGGTGCACCTTTCTACTGACTGATTGCCTGAGTGCATGGACAATGCGGTCTTTGACATGCTGGTGAAGGGCTGGGATGGCTTTTCTCGCAAAGAAATGTCGACTGGGTAGGTCATAGCGTGGTACTGCGTAGGCCATCAGGGCTTTGAAAGCTTCGCTTTCAACCAACCGGTAGGGCATCATCTCTAACGAGATTAGTCTAGCAATGTGGGCGTTCAAACTCTGTGTACGCGGATGAGAGTATGAGTAGTCTCTTGTAGGGTGAGCTGGACTGGAGAGCTGCATATGGTGGAACTAGTGGGGGTGGTGGTGGACATGGCAGATTGAGAGAGGGTTGGTGAGGGTATTCTTGCTGTTGGCCTACACAAGTGTTTCCTACCAACAACCTGGTGATTCCCTGACTGCTTTGGCCTTGCGACGATACCTCCACATTTGCTGCAGGTGGTGTCCTAAACGGTGGGCTTACAGTGAGGGAAGCAATGTAGCATTGCTGACTAGCTTCATTCTGAGCGGGTGCACCTACGTTACGGGACGTTTGGTAGTTAGTCCAGGCTTGCAAGTGCATGCTGGTTAAATGTCTACACATGCACGTTGTATTTAAATTTTTGACATTCTGCCCTCTACTAAAGGTCCTTGAGCATTTCTTACAGATCACTTTGCACTGATCATTCGGATCTTGGTTAAAAAATTGCCAGACTGCACTCTTCCTACTATCGAATACCTTTTCAGGCATTGCACGCTGTGCTACTTTTAACGGATGGCCATGCTGTCCTAAAACTGGTTTTGGTTTTGACACACGGTTTTGGCCAGATACGGGCCTGCCAGATGAAAGCTGTTGCGATGTTGATGCCTGCTGCGGCTCATACTTCTCCGCTTCAGAGCTACTGCCAGCGGCACCCTGTTCCCCCAATGGCTGCCAATCGGGGTCAACAACTGGGTCATCTATCACCTCCTCTTCAATGTCCTGTGCACCTTCCTCTGTGTCACCGTGTAAGGTGCTAAAGCGTTCGGGACGGGGAACCATAGTCTCAGGGTCAGATTCTGGCTGAGTACACTGCGAGGGCAATGTTGTGATCTGAGTCAATGGAACTGCATAATAATCTAGCTGTGGCTGTGCATCTGTGCACTCCATGTCCAATTCATCTGGTAATGGGCATGGCCTGTTAACAATTTCCCTTTCTAACCCAGGCACGGTATGTGTAAAGAGCTCCATGGAGTAACCTGTTGTGTCGCCTGACGCATCCTTCACTGTTCTGGGTGAAGGACACAAGGAAGCGACTTGTTCCTGACCGGGAGCATCCACTGACGACTCGCTTCTTTTAAATTTTGAACTTTCCGAAGAGGAGGCGAAAGAGCTAGAGGCTGAGTCAGCAAGGAAAGCCAAAACTTTTTCCTGCTGCTACGGCTTTAAAAGCGGTTTTCCTACTCCCAGAAAAGGGAGCGTTCGAGGCCTTGTGTAGCCAGACGATGACGCTGGCTCAACAACTCGAGCCTTAGGTGCTATTTTGCTTTTCCCACTACCACCAGATGCTCCACCACCACAACCAGCTGGCAATGACCGCCCACGGCCACGACCTCCTCCACCAGACTTCCTCATTCTTGGAAAAATGTAACCAAACTAACAACAGTTATATGGTACTGTAAAACAAGGTAGAAGATGTATGTAAACTTGTTGTGAATTTAAATCTCCCTTTCTATATGTGTGGGAGACTGCTGCAAAAATCAGGCCCACTGTATTACACTACACAGTGTACGTGGCAGAAAGTGGCTGGCAGATATACGCCAAACAGAACTGACGCAGATGCACTTAGTGGCAATATTAATCTCCCTTTTTATGTGTGGGACACTGCTGCAAAATTCAGGCCCACTGTATTACACTACACAGTGTAAGTAGCAGAAAGTGGCTGGAAATATATATATAAAAAAAGGGACTGTACTACAATAACAATCTCCCTACAATGATCTCAGGACAAGTATGGCAGCCAGCAATAAAAAGGACTGCTGCAAACAAAAGTGTGGACAAATAAACAGTAGAACTGTGCAGAAAGGAGCAACAGGATTTTTGCTTTTAAAAAAGCAGTTGGTTTGCACAGCGGCGTACAAACAGCAATGCAGCTATCAAGGAGCCTTATAAGGCAGCCTTATAAGCTACAGAGCTGATGCACAGAAATCTAGCCTCCACTGTCCCTGCAAAGAAAAGGTGGTGTTGGACAGTGAAATTCGCTACAGCACAAGCGGTTTGGGGGTTAATATTTCCTCCCTAACAATATCCCTGCTTCTGGCGAAGCTGCAGCAACCTCTCCCTATGCTCAGATCGGCAGAAGTAAGATGGCGTTCGGCGTGCACGCCCCTTTATAGCCCCTGTGACGCCGCAGAAAGCAAGCCAATCACTGTCATGCCCTTCTCTAAGATGGTGGGGACCAAGACCTATGTCATCACGCTGCCCACACTCTGCGTCCACCTTCATTGGCTGAGAAATGGCGCTGAAAGCGTCATACAAAACGCGACTTTGGCGCGAAGATCGCCGACAGCATGGCCGATCCCACGCTGGGATCGGGTCGGGTTTCACGAAACCCGACTTTGCCGAAAGTCGGTGATTTTTGAAAATGTCCAATCCGTTTCGCTCAACCCTAATCACCATTTCAAAGTCTGTGTACGGATCGCAGTTCTAGGTTTGATGGTTATGAATTTGGGTCAGGAGTCACACGCTCAGTCCTGGCATTGTGTTCCATATTTGGACCACAAAATATGGCCTCCAATGGATTTGTCACCAGTGTAAAGGGCATACCTTATTGAAGAGATCTGATGCTTGTAGCTGAGGTAGCTCTGACAAGTAGAGGAAGTTCAATTGCAATTCTTTTATCAGCATTGTGAATTATGCTTTTCTATGCTGTCACAGAAGAAAAACTTCTAGATTAGAACTTGGACTAATCCATTGAGAGACAAACACCTGCTTCACCCTATTGACTTATAATGGGATCATGTCAGATCCCCCAAAACGGCCAAATATGAATCGTGTGGACACATGAATCATAGACCGAACCACAGAATAAATGTTAAGAATGTTAAAAATGTTACTGAAACTTGTAAGGGGGTGGTCACATTTTGCATTGGAGGGTTGAATGCATTTGTTTTTACTATACAGTCATGGCTGAAAGTGTTGGCACCTTTGAAATTTGTTTCTTAAAAATGATTGCAATTATACATGTGTCACGACACGGGGTCAGCGGGTGCCCAGGTCCGCTAGCTGAAACCTCATTGACGCAGGGAACTTCCACCGAATGCCCTCTCTCCTTTCTCTGTGGGTGTAATGCTCCTCAGACAACACAGGGTGAGGCAATACTTTATTGAACAACAAAACAGGCAGATAACACATAGAACAGCCCCATCAAAATACCGAAGATGGTGCACATTAGAGTCTCACGTTTCTCTTGACTCTGGGATAGTAGTCGCTGTTACTTCAGATTTTTCAGGGCCCACTACCCCACCTGTGGCAAGCACACAGAGCGGACGTAACAACAAGCGTAGAAAGATGACCGTCCATTCAGGTGCAATGCTAGTTGACCTGAGGGTCACAACCGGGCTTCTGGAGCCAGGTGACCGGTGGGTCCCATTCTTGGTATCATGGATTTGCGATGCTCAATGGAAGCAGATCTGTTTTCTTCCATCCGGAGCCATGGTCCCCTATGCTGGCATCCTGTAGAATGGCATGATATCATGTAGAGAGTTTGGTTCTTTGGATATCTGGATGTTTTGGTTGAATATCTGTCTCCTCCTGTCTGTCTCTCCATACAGAGGTGTATGATCTCTTTTTATACTTAACAAGTATATATATATATATATATATATATATATATATATATATATATATATATATATATATATATATATATATATATATATATATATATATATATATATATATATATATAATGTGTGTATATATAGGTATATCTAATATATAAAGCTGAGTGTGTGTGTGTATGTCCGGGATTGGCATCTGAACCGTCGCAGCTACAGCCACAAAATTTTGCACAGTCACACGTCTGGACCCCGAGAGCGTCAAAGCTATGTTGTGAGGTGAAATTTTAACCCCGCGCTTTCCAATTCACCAAACAATTTTGCCCCTATCTCCATAATGGGGAAAAAATGAAAGGAAAAGTGTTGGAGGCAAATTAACAGCTGCCAGATGTGAACAAGGGGGACTTAAAGAATGAGAGCGATGGCGCCAAAGAGTATATACTGTACAGTTGCTAAGGTGGGGCCCCGACATGGGATAATCACCACACCACCACGGGGATATGAACACACACACAAAATGCGCCACACACTACCACGTGCTCGAACACATATACCACCCTCAGCGCACATTTCACCACACATACACCAACCTCGCCACATAAAAGTCGAAACACAAAAGTCGCCGCTCAAAACTCGCCACGCGCAAAACTCTCCACATGCAAAACTCGCCACACGTGCAAAACTCACCTCATGGAAAACTCGCCACACGCAAAACTTGCACACGCGGAAAAAATGCCACATGCACAAAAGTTGCAACACATGCAAAAGTTGCCTCACACAAAACTTGCACATACTCAAAAGGCACCACACATAAAACTCGCCACGCGCAAAACTCGCCATGCGCAAAACTTGCTGCACACAACTTGCTACACTAACCGGTCACATGCAACTCGACACACAAAAAGTTGCTACACGCATGTCGTCACACAAAACTCATCTCACAAAAGTCGCTACATGCATGTCGCCACACGCAACTCAACACACACAACTTGACACACGAAACTCGCCCTAAAACACACACAAGTCTGGTATTATCCTTCAAAAATAAAAATCTGATTAATAAGCAGACAAACTACAAGAGCAACAAATGTACCATATAGGAAATACGGCAGCTGTCAGTCACATGACCAATTATGTGTATGTGTGAGCTAATATATACTGCCAGGGGGAGGGCTTCCTGTTGGCTGGGAATTTATCAGGCTGCCAATTTGGCTTACAAATACTGAGGTAAAAATACTGACCAAATAACGTGTGAACGAGGTCTAATACAGGAGGAGATGACACACAGATATATACTATATACAGGAGGAGATGACACACAGGTATATACTATATACAGGGGAGATGACACACACACATATACTATATACAGGGGAGATGACACACAGGTATATACTATATACAGGAGGAGATGACATACATACATGTATATACAGGAGGAGATGACACAGGTATATACTATATACAGGAGAGATGACACATATATACTATATACACAGGAGGAGATGACACAGGTATATACTATATACAGAAGGAGATGACATACAGGTATATCTATATACAGGGGAGATGACATACAGGTACATACTGTATACAGGAGAGATGACACAGGTATATACTATATACTGGAGATGACACACAGGTATATTATATACAGGAGGAGATGACAGACAGGTACATACTATATAGAGGAGGAGATGACATACAGGTACATTCTATATACAGGGGAGATAACACACAGGTATATACTATATACAGGAGGAGATGACATACAGGTATATACTATATACAGGAGGAGATGACACACACATATATATTATATACAGGGGAGATGACACACAAGTATATACTATATACAGGTGGAGATCACACAGGTATATACTATATACAGGGGAGATGACACACAGGTATATACTATATACAGGAGGAGATGACATACAGGTATATACTATATACAAGAGGAGATGACATACAGGTATATACTATATACAGGTGGAGATCACACAGGTATATACTATATACAGGGGAGATGACACAGATATATACTATATACAGGAGCAGATGACACACTGGTATATACTATATACAGGGGAGATGACATACAGGTACATACTATATACAGAGGAGATGACACACAGGTATATACTATATACAGGGGAGATGACACACAGGTATATACTATATACAGGGGAGATGACACAAGTATATACTATATAATGGAGGAGATGAGACACAGGTATATTATATACAGGAGGAGATGACATACAGGTACATACTATATACAGGAGGAGATGACACACACATATATACTATATACAGGGGAGATGACACACAGGTATATACTATATACAGCGGAGATGACAGACAGGTATATACTATATACAGGAGATGACACACTGGTATATACTATATACAGGAGATGACACACTGGTATATACTATATACAGGGGAGATGACATACAGGTACATACTATATACAGGGGAGATGACACACAGGTATATACTATATACAGGGGAGATGACACACAGGTATATACTATATACAGGAGGAGATGACATACAGGTACATACTATATACAGGAGGAGATGTCATACAGGTACATACTATATACAGGGGAGAACACACAGGTATATACTATATGCAGGAGGAGATGACACACAGGTATATACTATATACAGGGGAGATGACACAGGTATATACTATATACAGGAGGAGATGACACACAGGTATATACTATATACAGGAGGAGATGACTTACAGGTATACACTATATACAGGAGGAGATGACACATATATACTATATACAGGAGGAGATGACATACAGGTATATACTATATACAGGAGATGACATACAGGTATATACTATATATAGGAGGAGATGACATACAGGTATATAGTATATACAGGAGATGACATACAGGTGTATACTATATATAAGGGAGATGACAAACATGTATATACTGAGGGGAAAATGAGAGGTGTGAGGTGCAAATGAGGGGTGTAAGTGCAAAATGAGAGGAGTGAGGGAAAATAGTGGAGTGATCGAAAAATTACAGATGTGAGGTCGAAATGACAAGTGTTAGGGGGGAATGAGAGGAGTGAGGGGGAAAATGAAAGGTGTAAGGGAGAAAATGAGAGGTGTAAGGGAGAAAATGAGAGATGTGAGGGGGAAAATGAGAGGCGTGATGGGAAAATAAGAGAAGTGAGGTGCTATAACTAACCACAGATATTTACTATGCCTAGGCAACGCCGGGCTCTTCAGCTAAAATAAATATATATATATATATATATATATATATATATATATATATATATATATATATATATATATATATATATATATATATATATATATATATATATATATATATATATATTCTTCTCATTTAAATCATTTAAAGATTTTTCTGTACTTTCATGACTATGAAAATTGTACATTCACACTGAAGGCATCAAAACTATGAATTAACACATGTTGAATTATATACTTAACAAAAAAAGTGTCAAAAACTGAAATTATGTCTTATATTCTAGGTTCTTCAAAGTAGCCACCTTTTGCTTTGATGACTGCTTTGCACACTCTTAGCATTCTCTTGATGAGCTTCAAGAGGTAGTCACCGGGAATGGTTTTCACTTCACAGGTGTGCCCTGTCAGGTTTAATAAGTGGGATTTCTTGCCTTACAATCAGTTGTGTTGTGCAGAAGTCTGGTGATACACAGCTGATAGTCCTACTGAATAGACTGTTAGCTGCTTTTTTCTTGCCATAATACAAATTCTAAGTAAAGAAAAACGAGTAGCCATCATTACTTTAAGAAATGAAGGTCAGTCAGTCAGAAAAATTGGGAAAACTTTGAAAGTGTCCCCTAGTGCAGTGGCAAAAACCATCAAGCGCTACAAAGAAACTGGCTCACATGAGGACCGCCCCAGGAAAGGAAGACCAAGAGTCACCTCTGCTTCTGAGGATAAGTTTATCCGAGTCACCAGCCTCAGAAATCGCAGGTTAATAGCACCTCAGATTAGAGACCAGGTCAATGCCACACAGAATTCTAGCAGCAGACACCTCTCTACAACAACTGTTAAGAGGAGACTTTGTGCAGCAGGCCTTCATGGTAAAATAGCTGCTAGGAAACCACTGCTAAGAACAAGCAACAAGCAAAGGAGACTTTTTGGGCTAAAGAACGCAAGGAATGGACGTTAGACCAGTGGAAATCTGTGCTTTGGTCTGATGAGTCCAAATTTGAGATCTTTGGTTCCAACCACCGTGTCTTTGTGTGACGCAGAAAAGGTGAACGGATGGACTCTACATGCCTGGTTCCCACCGTGAAGCATGGAGGAGGAGGTGTGATGATGTGGGGGTGCTTTGCTGGTGACACTGTTGGGAATTTATTCAAAATTGAAGGCATACTGAATCAGCATGGTTACCACAGCATCTTACAGCGGCATACTATTTGCGTTTAGTTGGACCATCATTTATTTTTCAACAGGACAATGACCCCAAACACACCTCCAGGCTGTGTAAGGGCTATTTGACCAAGAAGGAGAGTGATGGGGTGCTACACCAGATGACCTGGCCTCCACAGTCACCAGACCTGAACCCAATCGAGATGGTTTTGGGTGAGCTGGACCGCAGAGTGAAGGCAAAAGGGCCAACAAGTGCTAAGCATCTCTGGGAACTCCTTCAAGATTGTTGGAAGACCATTTCCGGTGACTACCTCTTGAAGTTCATCAAGAGAATGCCAAGAGTGTGCAAAGCAGTCATCAAAGCAAAAGCTGGCTACTTTGAAGAACCTAAAATATAAGACATAATTTCAGTTATTTCACACTTTTTTGTTAAGTATATAATTCCACATGTGTTAATTCACTGATGCCTTCAGTGTGAATGTACAATTTTCATAGTCATGAAAATATATAAAAATCTTATATATTTATTTTATTAAAAATAGTAACATTTAACTACATATGATTATGCCCTCATCATTTCTTCTGTAGCTCAGTCCATCATTCCTGTGTCTACATGATTCAACAGTAGTGTTCTTGGAGGTATTTTATAGAAGTCATCAAATTTTAACACATTTTTGCTTTTCATATTTTAGACCAGAAATCGTTTTGAAGGGACACGATCCGAAGTTGAAGAGCTGATGAGAAAAATCCGAGAAAAGCCACAAGAGCACAAACGAGCTAGCCCTTTTACAATGGAAGGCTACCTGTATGTCCAGGAGAAACGTAAGCTTTGCTGCCAGTCCTGTGCAGCCAGTATTATATACTTCTCTATTATTTTGTCATAAGTGACCAATTTATCAGTGTATTCTTCTGTAACTTATCTTCGTTTCAGATCATGGCCTACATATTCAGTTGTCACTTTAATTCTAGAATCTGTTGTTTAGACAAATAATCACATTGTCATCAATACTTGTATCCATTTTATTTCTGATATAGGTCCTGCCCCGTTTGGCTCCAGCTGGGTGAAGCACTACTGCATGTATAAGAAGGATTCCAAGACCTTTTCTATGTTTCCATATGAACATAGATCAGGAGGGAAAATAGTGAGTATAAGAAAAATGTTTTTTTTTTTTTGTTTTGTTTTTGATTTCGTATGAAGTGCAGCTTGTAAAATAATAAGCCGTCCCCTTACCATAATTCCAGAGTCGATAAATCTTCCTGAAGGTCTTTTGTAGTCAAGAGGGGGTTCTAGCTTTCATCTCTAGCAATCCTACCAGTAGCTGTCACTGAAATTTTGCTTGGTCTTCCAGACCTTGTATTGATCTCCACTGTTCCTGTTAACTGCCGTTTCTTAATTACATAAAAAAACGAAACCGCTTTGCTATCTTCTTTTAGCTTTCTTCTGCTTTGAGCCTTCACCATTTTCAGGGTGCTAGGAAGCTGCTTAAAAGAATCTATGGCTGCTGTTTTTTGGCACAAGGCTAGAGGAGGCTGGGTTTTTATAAAGCTGGGAAATTTGCATCGCCCGGCCTTTCCTAACGATCATGTAACAACGCCCCGGCACTGACTGACAGCTGGCTCTATAGCGCCTCAGTGCTAACAGTCATTGTTACAATGCCGCTCACTATGTAGTGAGCAGTGACTGAAGCTCTTCCTTTAAAGCTGAAAGCTTGAGGCTGCCGGGAAGTAGCAAGTTATGACAGTAATTTTTTAATTACTATAAAACCATATTGCAGTTTTGCCACAGTGATAAGTCTCATATAAAAAAAGCCCTACTTAATAGTCAGGTGTAAAGAACATTAATTACTTTGTTCCTCCCATCATAGTGGCTCATTGTGATGTTTTGATACTGTAACGCTCTACATTCTCTATATGAAACCCGTTCTTATATCCAGGTGAAATGAGTTACTAAGCTACAGAACAGTGTATTGGTAATACATGATCAGCCGTGACCAAAGTGTCAAATGAGGGATTAGTGTAAAGCCGCTTCAGAAATGAATGTATTAACCTTATTGATTACTCCTGCCGTGTTTATATTGAAACCCACCATTTGTTTTCTTAATTTCTTATTAGTTGAATATATCTGGGAAATGCTGAAGGTTTTTCTGCAGCATGTCCTCAACCTTTTAGTTTTTTTTTTTTCTTCTTTTCATTTTACAGCATGCTGTGTCAGTAAATTGATTTTAAAATCTTACTAACATGCATTGTATCATTTATTTGGTTCAAAACAATCAGGGTATGTGCACACGTCCGGATTTCTTGCAGAAATTTCCTGAAGAAAACCGGAAATTTTCTGCAAGAAATCCGCATTTTTTTTTTTGCGTTTTTTTTCCATTTTTTTCGCATTTTTTATCGCATTCTGCAAGCGTAATTAGCTTGCAGAATGCTAAAGTTTTCCAAGCGATCTGTAGCATCGCTTGGAAAACTGACTGACAGGTTGGTCACACTTGTCAAACATAGCGTTTGCCAAGTGTGACCAACTTTTTACTATAGATGCTGCTTATGCAGCATCTATAGTAAAAGATAGAATGTTTAAAAATAATAAAAAAAAATAAAAAAATGCTTATACTCACCCAGACGATCTCCTCAGCGGCGTCCGTTCCTCTTCCTATAGCTGGTGTGTGCGCGCAGGACCTTCCATGACGTCGCGGTCATGTGAGCGGTCACATGACCGCTCACGACCAATCACAAGACAGTGACGTCATCACAGGTCCTTCACCGCACACCAGCTATAGGAACTGAAGCGGCAGCATGCAGCGGTGAGGCGGGAACACTGCGGGGGACATCGAAGGTGAGTATAGGACTATTTTTTATTTTAATTCTTTTATTTTTGACCAATTATATGGTGCCCAGTGCGTGGAGGAGAGTCTCCTCTCCTCCACCCTGGGTACCAACCGCACATAATCTGCTTACTTCTCGCATCGTGGGCACAGCCCCGTGCGGGAAGTAAGCAGATCAGTGCACTCCTAGGTGTGGGGAATCCCCGCAATTCCGCATTTTTAATGAACATGTTGCTTTTTTTTTTCCGCAATTTGCACAAAAAATGCGGAATACACTGTAAATAATAGGAGGCATATGTTAGCGTTTTTTTCGCGTTTTTATCGCGGTTTTATAGCGGAAAAAACGCGAAAAAACGCAAAAAATCCTGACGTGTTCACATAGCCTCAAGGTCAGCTCACTGATATACTCCAGCAGGTGCACGGAAATCCGTCCTGATCCTCACGTGGCGAAGCAATGAATGATAGAAAAGGGTTCCAGCTCCCATGTAAAATTTAAAAAGTTTTGTTCTTTATTACAAAACTGGTGAAATAGCACAGCACTAGGGTTCATACATGGAGAAAAACGGTAAGCAGGACCAACACTTTTCAACCACAATTGAGGTCTTTGTCCCAGCTAGACTCTCAGTGCACATACCTGACATACACACATATATATATATATATATATATATGATATAGGTATTAATTTTATACCTACCTCTAGGTAGCTGAAGGTGCGCATTTCTGAACATTTACATGCTATTTCTAATAGCAAAAATATGAATTGCTATGTATCAGTGGCAGCTAAACCGTTCATTACCACTGTTGAGCAAACTTGCTCGGACAAGGTGTTATCAGAGCATGCTCAGGTGATAACCGAGTGTCAGCGTGCTCGAAAAATACGTTCAAATCCTCGCAGCTGCATATCTCACGGCTGTTCGACTGCCGTAACACATGCAGTGATTGCCCATCAACAGGCAATCCGCACATATTCGCTCATCATCACTATTCAGTACCTTCATCAACACTACGTTGTCTCTTTTCAGGCCTTTGGCATTGAGATGGTGAAAACTTTTCCGTGAAGTTGATATGAGAAGACTGTACTTTGTATTTACAAGTTGGGAACTGTAATCCCTGACTGCTTGAAGGAATAAAATAAGATCATGTTCCACTATTAATGTTGTGATCATTTTTTTTTTTTATATATCTGCTCTGAATTATATTTATATCATATGAAGTTTTAATCTGGAGTAATGTTTGTATGTAATGTCTGTTTTTTCTTTCTTGTTTAGGTAATTTTTAATGGGTTAAGGATTCATGGACCTGTTGCATGTTTGTCGTGTAATGTTGGTTTACTGTCATGATTGGCTCATCTCTGTATATACAGGTGCTTCTCACAAAATTAGAATATCATCAAAAAGTTATTTTATTTCAGTTTATCTTCAGTTTTTCAATAAAAGGTGAAACTCCTATTATCTAGAGTCATTACAAACAGAGGCAGTCATTGTGGAGTGTGTCAGTGACCGTCTTCTGGACATCTGTCACGTCAGCAGTCTTCTCCATGATTGTGGAGCCTACTGAAACAGACCAAGGGTCCTTATTAAACGCTTAGGAAACCTTTGCAGGTTTTGTTTTGTTAATTATTCTAATTTACTGAGATAATGACTTTTGGGTTTTCATTGGCTGTAAGCCATAATCATCAACATTAACAGAAATAAACACTTGAAATAGATCACTCTGTAATGACCCTATAATATAGGAGTTTCACTTTTTGTATTGAAGAACTGAAATTAACTTTTTCATGATATTCTAATTTTGTGAGAAGCACTTGTACATAGTTCAGGTATGTGCACCGAGAGTCTAGCTTGGACAAAGACCTCAATTGTGGTTGAAACACGTTGTTTTTTCTTTTTTTCTCTACATGCCTTAGTGCCATGCTATTTTAGCAATTTTGCAATAAAAAATCTTTTTAAATTTACAGAGGAACTGGAACATTTTTTTCTTTCATTTATTTGGTGCATATTCTAGAAGTTGTATCAGTTGTCTTTCAGAAATAGATTTTTCCTATAAGCTCCATATGTCCTTTACTCACCATTCCTGGGTCCAGCATTAAGTCTCTGCTTCTACTCCTGGTGTCTGTCCCCTTTGCAGGACTTCTTCTAGTAACTGAGCTCAGCAGCTGTGAACGGCTCGTGCTGTCAACTGGACAGAGCTGCTGAGCTCACTTATTCGCTGCATTGCTGATGATGTGACACCAACACTGCACTCAATAACATACACTGGGAACAGTTGCGAGGACTCTGCACTGGACCTTTGCACGGTGAGTGAAGCACACTTTTTTTTTTTTTTTTTTTTATACTGTTAATGGATTTTACAGCAAAACATTTTTGAAAGGAGACCACCGCATTTAAGATCCATTATAAAAAAAAAATAAAAAAATATATCAATTCTAAATGACTTGATTTAATCAAGATGACATTATTTTTATTTTATTAGGGTGAAGGGGAAAATTTTACAGTTAAATACTGCATAAGACGAAACACAGACACTATAGACCGAAGGTTCTGCTTCGATGTGGAAGCTGTCGAGAGGTAAGATGAAATCTGTGTGCAATAATCGTTCTACCTCAGCATAACATTTTGTAGCTCAAACCAGCAAAGATGTTTTCCCACATAAATTCTCTGGCGCATCTTTCATATATCATACAGCACTGATTGGGGGTAATGCAGTCACTAACGAGACCCCAGAACCTGGAGACTTAATACATATGTGGTCACCTTGCTTTAATATATAAATGTATGCTTAAAGGGAACCTGTCAGCAGGATTGTGCACAGCAACCTACAGAGAGTGTCAGGTCGGCGCCGTTATACTGATTAAAATGATACCTTAGTTGATGAAATCCGTCTTGTGGTTGTATCTTTATTTTTAGTTTTGAGGTAATGATGTGCTCGTGCTCCAGGGCGCCCTGTGGGGGGCTTCATGTGGTGCTCTCATTACGTATTCATCAGTATGGCTTCTGACACGTCGCCTATCCCTCATTACCTGCCCCCTAATTTACATAATGAATATTATACATGCATAGTGAAAACAAAAACCCTTCTTCAGGCTGACACCAGCCTTGGCACCTGCTCTGCAGCATAATTGCATGCTTACTGTCCCAATAATAAATGTGGTTGATGTTATTCAGATAGAAAAATAATCCATTTTAAAATGACGCCCAACGTAGCAGCAGCTATCGGTGTATATAGGAGATCCGAGAGCTGCTACTGCGCGGGCAGCGCCATCTTGGAGGACAAATTTTCTCTTATTCTCCAGCAAGATGGCGCCGCCAGTGCATGTGAAGTAGCAGCTATCGGAACTCCTATATACACAGATAGCGGCTACTGCGTAGGCGCGGCTGGCACCATTTTAAAATGGATTTTTTTTATCTGAATAACATCAACCACATTTATTATTGGGACAGTAAGAATGTGATTATCGGCCCGACGTACCGACGCATACTGTGCAAAAAATGCCCGACGTGGGCAGCTGAAGCAGTCTTACGACGCTTCCGCTGCCCCATTGCAAGGTCCAGGGTGGAGGGGGCGGAGTTTCGGCTGCGCATGCGCGGTCGAAAATGGCGGTCTCGACGCACAAAAAAGTTACCTGTAACTTTTTTTGTGGCGGCGGTGCGCCAAAACACGATGCAACCGTCGCACGACGGTTGTGACGTGTGGCACTGCGTCGCAATGCGTCGCTAATAAGTCTATGGAGAAAAAAACGCATCCTGCGGGCAACTTTGCAGGATGCGTTTTTTATCCACAACGATGCATTGTGACGTGCAGTGCACGACGCTAGTGTGAAAGTAGCCTAAGGGGTTTATCCAGTGTGGCCCTGTCTTTATTTAGTAATTGTGGTAGTGAGGTATTTCCCAGGAATCCCTCAATTTCTTCTATTTGGGCCCCACTTTTGGTTAAATAAATAGAAGAGTACTAATTATACAGTATTTGAATGTGTTTATCCTCCATACGTCACCATTTTCAGATATTAGTCTGGATATATATGAAGGCTGTTTTGGGATTTAACAGTAGTTGCCAGTAAATGGCCTGCACTTTCACCCTCTGTAAAGTAGATCTGTTTTGTGAAGAATCTCTTTTGTGTTGTCAAACCAAGTAAATGATCCTTTATTATGTCTTATATTCTAGGTTCTTCAAAGTAGCCTCCTTTTGCTTTGATGACTGCTTTGCACACTCTTGGCATTCTCTTGATTAGCTTCAAGAGGTAGTCACCGGGAATGGTTTTCACTTCACAGGTGTGCCCTGTCAGGTTTAATAAGTGGGATTTATTGCCTTATAAATGGTGTTGGGACCATCAGTTGTGTTGTGCAGAAGTCTAGTGGATACAAAGCTGATAGTCCTAATAAATAGACTGTTAGAATTTGTATTATGGCAAGAAAAAAGCAGCTAAGTAAAGAAAAACGAGTGGCCATCATTACTTTACTTTAAGAAATGAAGGTCAGTCAGTCCGAAAAATTGGGAAAACTTTGAAAGTGTCCCCAAGTGCAGTGGCAAAACCCATCAAGCGCTACAAAGAAACTGGCTCACATGAGGACTGCCCCAGGAAAGGAAGACCAAGAGTCACCTCTGCTTCTGAGGATAAGTTTATCCGAGTCACCAGCCTCAGAAATCGCAGGTTAACAGCAGCTCAGATTAGAGACCAGGTCAATGCCACACAGAGTTCTAGCAGCAGACACATCTCTACAACCACTGTTAAGAGGAGACTTTGTGCAGCAGGCCTTCATTGTAAAATAGCTGCTAGGAAACCACTGCTAAGGACAGGCAACAAGCAGATGAGACTTGTTTGGGCTAAAGAACACAAGGAATGGACATTAGACCAGTGGAAATCTGTGCTTTGGTCTGATGAGTCCAAATTTGAGATCTTTGGTTCCAACCACCGTGTCTTTGTGCGATGCAGAAAAGGTGAACGGATGGACTGTACATGCCTGGTTCCCACTGTGAAACATGGAGGAGGATGTGTGATGGTGTGGGGGTGCTTTGCTGGTGACACTGTTGGGGATTTATTCAAAATTGAAGGCATACTGAACCAGCATGGCTACCACAGCATCTTACAGCGGCATGCTGTTCCATCCGGTTTGCGTTTAGTTGGACCATCATTTATTTTTCAACAGGACAATGACCCCAAACACACCTCCAGGCTGTGTAAGGGCTATTTGACCAAGAAGGAGAGTGATGGGGTGCTACGCCAGATGACCTGGCCTCCACAGTCATCAGACCTGAACCCAATAGAGATGGTTTGGGGTGAGCTGGACCGCAGAGTGAAGGCAAAAGGGCCAACAAGTGCTAAGCATCTCTGGGAACTCCTTCAAGATTGTTGGAAGACCATTCCCGGTGACTACCTCTTGAAGCTCATCAAGAGAATGCCAAGAGTGTGCAAAGCAGTCATCAAAGCAAAAGGTGTCTACTTTGAAGAACCTAGAATATAAGACATAATTTCAGTTGTTTCACACTTTTTAGTTAAGTATATAATTCCACATGTGTTAATTCATAGTTTTGATGCCTTCAGTTTGAATGTACAATTTTCATATTTTCATAGTCATGAAAATACAGAAAAATCTTTAAATGAGAAGGTGTGTGTGTGTATGTATATGTATATATATATATATATATATATATATATATATATATATATATATATATATATATATATATATATATATATTTTATTATATACATATATAATATATACAGAGTGGGCCATTCATATGGATAGACCTGGGTGGGCCATGTATATGGATACACAGAGGCACTTGAGGGCATGTGCCTAGGGTGGCAGAATGCAGGGGGGCGGCACCTGAGCAAGGTTTTTTTTTTTTTATAGTCCGGAGCTTGCCCACCAACCCACCTCCCTCAGTTTTCCGGCTGCTGCGGGGGTCTTGGATCCTGTGGTATCACATGTACTGCACAGGGAGCCAGAAGCGAAAAACACCACACTGCAGGCCCCTCCCCCTCCTCGCTGATGTGCCAAGTTCAATTCCTGCCTGACAGTCCAGGGTTGGCCCGGGTCGGCCAGCCCACCCACCTCAGTGTTCTGGCTGCTGGGGATCACATCCTGGATCTCGTCCCTCGGCTGTACCCCGGCCGGACTGCTGGTGCCTAGGCCTGGGGATCGGAAGGGCTGAAGCCTTCTGCCCATGGGGACCTGTGAGGGTCTGGGGGGTGCTGGCGGTGGGGAGCGCCATCCTGGGTTATGGGAGAAGAACAGCTGAAACTTTTCTGGAGTTATTGGGAGAAGCTTCCACCTGGATGCGGGAAATTTACTGCGAAGTGCTGAAGCCCAGGACAGCCGTCAGCAGCGCAACGCATCCTTGGCACCAGCATGCCTCTCTCCAAGATGCCAAGCTGGGTGACTCTGCCCATCATGCTGCCAGCAGGGGCTCGGGGCTGCTCTGTGATGGGGGCGGTATAGCCGGGGAGCACTGTTCAAAGGAGTCTTTGTGTTGGAGAGAAAGATAATGACGTATGCAACAATTTGGGGGAAGAATGGGGGCTGGTACTGCTCTGTGCACCTCCAAGGGATGCCATGGTCCCAGCAATGCCTGCAAGTCCTGGCACCTTCATCATGTCACTGTGCTGTCAGCAGATGGTCTTTAAATGAGAAGGTGTGTCCAAACTTTTGGTCTGTACTCTGTTAAGAGAAACCCCTTAAAAAGAGTGTAGACAAGGTTTGGGGATAAATGCAGAAAAGGACAAGATTATTATTCAAGAAGGCTTTCTATTTGATCCTAGTAGGCTCTGTATAGCTGATCACCTACCTATGAGCAAAGTCTGGCACCTTACAATATCGACATGGCTCCCCCCGCTTTGTCGGCTGCCTCTCAATAGCCCTGTTAATCCCCTAAATTAGATAACACATGAAAATGAACAAATGAAAGTCAGACGTTGCTTTTCAACCATGCTTCCACAAAATTGTTTTTAAAATAAAACTCATGAAATAGGCCTGGACAGAAATGACGGTACCCTTAAGTTAATATTTTGTTGCACAACCTTTTGAGGCAATCACTGCAATCAAACGATTCCTGTAACTGTCAATGAGACTTCTGCACCTCTCTACAGGTATTTTGGCACACTCCTCAAGAGCAAACTGCTCCAGTTATCTCGTGTTTGAAGGTTGCCTTTTCTAGATGGCATGTTTCAGCTCTTTCCAAAGATGCTCAATAGCATTTAGGTCAGTGCTGTCATTAAACGAGGGATACCAACAATTTTGACCATATGTGTTTGTGTATATACACTAAATAAAAAAACACAGATAAAGAGCCACTCCAGTGTGTCAAATCAAAAAACATTTTCTAGTCAATGCCTTAATCTAGGATATCACACATGGCCAGTGGTTGTCACACAAGATCGTAAAGTGCTAAAGAGATTCAACTGTAACGATATGTGCCATGCTATTAGAACGGATTAAAAAATGAAAATAAAGTGCATGAATGTTAGACACCAAACCCTATGGTCCAATAAGTCAATATAACCATAATAAGAGGCCACAAAACACCCTGCTTATTAGTTAGAGGAGAACCATTGTCCCAACACGTTTCACCCCCTTCCTTTCTTGGGGGTTAATCAGGGGATTATAGATCACAGGAGACCTTAATATGTCCACCAGGCAAATTCAGGGTTAAATTTCATAGGTTTTGTAGCTCTGATTACTAGAGAGGGAAATGGGAAGTTGTTTGGACCTCTGTTACAACCTCAATTCCAAAAAAGTGGGATGCTGTGTAAAATGTAAAAAAAAAAGAATGCAATGACTTGGAAATCTAATAGCAATATTTTATCCACAACAGAATATAGAACACTGATCAAAAGGAGTAAGTTAGTCATATTTTTACTTTAATTTGAAAAACATAACTGAATAAGAAATTGATGGCAGCGACACATCTCAAAAAAGTTGGATCGGGTTAGCAGAATGCTGGAAAAGTGATAGGAATGTGAAACAGCTTGAGGGTCCAATTTCGAACAAACAGTTTTGAATAAAAAGAGCATGTAAAGTAGCAGTCTCTCCAAAGCAAAGATGGCCAGAAGCTTCACCGATCTGTGAACTGCTTCTAAAAATTGAGGAACATTTTCAAAATATTACAGTAATTGTGGTAGTGAGATATTTCTCAGGAATCCCTCAATTTCTTCTATTAGGCACCAATTTTGGTAAAATAAATAGTTCATAATATCAAAAGATTCAGAGATTCTGGAGAAATCCGTGTGCACAAGGTACAAGGCCAACGTTCAATATTGGGTGCTCGTAATGTAAGGGCCCTCATACGTCACTGCACTAAAACAGGCATGATTCGGACTCGCATATCTCTGCATGGCTCAGGAATACCTCTAAAAACTATTGTCGGAACACAATTATGAAATTCACAAATGCAAATTAACACTTTATCATGGAAAGAGGCAGACATATATCAACAATCCAGAAATGCTGTTGTCTTCTCTGGGCCAAAGCTCATTTAAAATGCAATTAGGCAAATGGAAACCTGTTCTGTGGTCAGATGAATCAAAATGTGAAATTCTTTATGGAAATCAGTCGGAAGATCCTGCAGACTCCAGAGCAGGAAGACCATCCAGCTCATCAGTGCCCAGATCAGCAGCCTGCCTCTTTGATGGTTTGGAGCTGCATTAGTGCCTATGGTATGAGCAGCTTACAATTTTTGAGTGGCACTATAAATGCTGAGTATTATATAGGGGTTTTAAAATAACATATGCTCCCATCCAGACAATGTTTTTCTGAGAAAAACTTGCATATTTCAGTAAGACCATGCTAAATCACGTACAGCATCCATCACAACAGCATGGCTTTGCAGAAGAGTTTGGGTGATGAACCGGCCTCGTGCAGTCCAGACCGTTCACCAATAGAAAACATTTGGCACATAATCAAATTAAAAATCTGACAAAGAAGATTTAGGACGTTATATCAGCTAAAATAATGCTACATCAGACAAGAATGGGACAATATTCCTCTCCCCAAACCCAGCAATGGGTCTCCTCCTCACTTCCCAGACGTTTAGGCTATGTGCACACGTAGGAAATGTGGTGCAGAATTTTCTGCACTAAATCTGCATCTCCTGGCAGAATCCGCAGGTGCGTTTTTTATGCGTTTTTAGGCTGGTTTCACACTTGCGTTTTGATCTGCAGCGTTTTTAAAAAAACCGCATGTGGTGAAAAAACGCATGTAAATGCGGCAAAACACCGCGTTTTTTAGACGCATGCGTTTTTGCATGCAGAAAAAACGCAGCGTTTTGCGGCGTTTACATGCGTTTTTTCCTGCGTTTGCGTTTTTTAAACGCATGCTGAGAAGTGTGTGACAGCTGCCAATCATCAAAATCAACTAGAAAACCCACTAAAAACAGAAATCGCTAGGGTTAGGGTTAGGATCCCTAGTAACCCTAGGGATCCTAACCCTAACCCTAGGGATCCTAACCCTATCCCTAACCCTAGGGACCCTAACCCTAACGCTAACCCTAACCCTAGGGATCCTAACCCTAAGGGTTAGGATCGTAACCCTAACCCTAAGGTTTAGGGTTAGGATCCCTAGGGTTAGGGTTAGGATCCCTAGGGTTACTAGGGATCCTAACCTTAGGTTAGGGTTAGGATCCCTAGTAACCCTAGGGTTAGGGTTTTCTTGTTTTTTCTTGTGTTTAGGGTTAGGGTTTTCTTGTTTTTTCTTGTGTTTAGGGTTAGGGTTTTCTTGTTTTTTCTTGCGTTTTTCTAAAAAAACGCATGCGTTTTTAACGCAAACAAACGCATGTGCTTAAAAATGCATGCGTTTACATAGACAGCATGTGTTTTTTTGCCGCAAAAAAAACGCCGCTAGAAATTACTACATGTTGCATTTCTGCAAATGAACGCACGCGTCAAAAAATGCATGCGTTGCCGAAAACGCGTCAAAACGCACGCTAAAAAACGCATGCGTTTTTTAATGTTAAGTATAGAAAAAAAACGCATGCGTTTTTTAGCGCAAAAACGCTGCAGATCAAAACGCAATTAACATAAAGCACCAACCCATTTCCTCAGGTAAAGGATGGGTCACACTCCAAATAAACTACATTTTATCCAATTTTTTTGCAGATTTTAACATTGACAGTATAAGGGGGTCACCTGCATGGCCGGTGTGTTTACACTGAGTTGCACAGAGGCGTCTCGTCTATATTTATTGGATAAAATGTATCTGTAGTTCCCGTCGCTTACCTTGAGTGTATTTGTATTCTGATTCTGAGGCACTATTTTAATGTTTTGTATTGTTTGTGTTAATAAAGATTTGTTTTTAAGACTAAATACACTTCGTGACTGAGTTTAAGGACTCTATGGTCAATATGCTTATAGATCAAAACGCAAGTGTGAAACCAGCCTTAGTGCGTTTTTTATGCATTTTGTGCAGATTTTACCACTGCAGATTTCTATTAATGGAGGGGTGCAGAAACGCTGCAGAAACGCACAAAAGAAGTGACATGCACTTCTTTGAAATCTGCAGTGTTTCTGCGCAGATTTTTTTTGCACCATGTGCACAGCTTTTTTATTTTCACATTGATTTACATTGTACTGTAAATCACAGTGCAGTTCTGCAGCGTTTCTGCAGCAGAAAAATCTACTGCAGTTCTGCACCAATTCTGCACTAAATCTGCATCGTGTGCACACACCCTTATGGACTGTTGTAAAAAGATGACTGGATCCTAAATACAATGGTTTACATGGCCCTATCCATCCTTTTTTTTTTTTTTTTTTTTTTCTTGGCTGCCACCAATTTCTTAATGAGTTAATTTTTCTTCAAATGAAATGCAAAAATGTCTACCTTCACCTTCTGATCTGTGTCCTATGTTCTGGTGTGAAGAAAATATGGCTATAGGAGATTTCCAAATCATTCCGTTCTTGTTCTCTTTATCTTTTACACAGTCCCAACATTTTTAGAATTGGGGTTGTATCAAAACTTATTAAAAGAAAAAGGATAGCTGCCAGGTTATAGCATAGCAAACTATTACTGTGCGGCAGTTTAAAAGAACAAAGGAAAAAAAAATCTAATTGATGATACAATGACTGTTCTCTGTTGACCGGTTGGGATAACGGCCCATATTATGTGTTAGTAGTGGTCCTCGCTTGCCTTGTCTCCTGTAGTAAATGGGTTTATTCTTTTACCAACAATAACAACAATTAAGCTTTATTCTAAATCTTCCCTTAGGCCTGGACTTCTAATCACCATGCAAGCATTTTCAGAAGAGGATCGGCTCCTCTGGATGGAAGTGCTGGGTGGAAAAGAATCTGTAAGTCCATCCAATATGGCGATTTACACATGTATTTCTTTTCAGTGGAATGACTCGTATGACAACCCCTATGGCTTCCAGTCATTTTCTGATTTTATTGTGATTTAAGAAAAGTGATGATAAAATGTAATTAGCGTGCCCTCCACCAATATCCTGATCACAAGATACTTACTGTGCTCACAGCTGCTGCTATGTTTAACCCCTTCATGACCTTGCAATCTTTTTGTTTTTGCGTTTTCGTTTTCCCCTCCTCTTTTACCAATAGACATGACTTTATATTTCCGTCCCTGTAGTCTTATGAGGACTTTTTTTTTTTTTTTTTTTAATTGAAATAGTGGAAAAAAAAATTTGTAAGGTAAAAAAAAAATGTAGGTGCCAGTTTCCGAGACACATAAGGTTTTCATTTCTCACAATCTGGGACTGCGTGAGGGCTTATTTTTTGTGTCCTGAACTGACGTTTGATACCATTTTGGAATAGATACCAAGTTTTGATCACCTCTTATTTAACTTTTGTTGCAATGTTGGGGTTGCCAATAAAATGTAATTCTGGCGTTTTGATTTATTTTCTCATTACGTTGTCTACAGATTGGATTCATTTATTTTCTATTATGATATACTGGCCTTTTATGAACGCAGCGATGCCAAATATGTGCATTATTTTTAATGGGGTAAAAGAAGGGGGGTGATTTAAACTTTTTGCATGATAGATATATATTATAATTTTTTATTTTTTTTTTCCTTACTTCTTGCTGCATTTGTAAGGCCCTTTAGGGGACTTAAAGCTGTGATCGTCCAATCACCTGTGCTATACAGTACATAGCTGTAATCGCAATCTCCTATGAATGCCGCCAGTGGGCCGGAATTTACAGGAGCATTGTAAGGACAGGTATAGGGGTCATCAGCAGACCCCTGGCTGTCATGAAAACCCATCGTCGCCCTGCAATCGCGTGCTTGACAGCAATATTTAACTGGTTAACAGCTGCAGGCAAGGCTGTTAAATTAGTTAGATTAAAGGGAACCTGTCAGCTGGATTGTGCTCAGTAACCTACAGACAGTGATAAGGGCAGCGCCTTTATACCGATTAAAATGATACCTTGGTTGATGAAATCCGTCTTGTGGTTGTTGTTGTTTAATCTTTATTTTGATTTGTGAATTAATGATATGCCTGGGGCGGCCTGTGGGGGATTCTTCATTTGGTGCTCGGATTAGGTATTCATAATGCAGCTTGCTGACAGGTCATTGATGCCTCCTGCCCCCTAGTTTACATAATGAATATACGTACATACTGCAGGAAAAAAACCCTTCTGCAGGCAGGTGTCGGCTGCGCTGCAGCATAATCGCTTGTGTAATGTGCATATAACTATTATGGTTTCTATATTCCCACTCAAAGTTAGCGAGTATCTGTCATCAGATTTTACAATGTAAAATGCATTATTAAGGAAAGCTCTGGAGCCTGTCATGTATATAATTGTGATAACAATCCTGAGTCCAGCTAAAGAGAGAAGAAAACTCATGAGTTTAAGTGTATTCAGTCTCTGCCCACCAGCTCCAGTGACAGCTGCAGCTTGTACTGAGTAGTGTGAGATCTCCGCAGCAGCAGGGAGGCGAGACAAGGAATATCTGTCATACTGTTTGGGAGGAGACTCAGTTTACATTTTCGAAAATAATTTAACTTATTGCAATATTTGTTCTCAAAGTAAGCTGATCTCCTCACCCCTAAGAGGTCTGTTTATTAACCCCTTCCTGGCATATGACGTACAGTTAGGGTACCGTCACACAGTACCATTTTAATCGCTACGACGGCACGATCCGTGACGTCGCAGCGATCGTATGATTATCGCTCCAGCGTCGTAGACTGCGGTCACACGTTGCAATCACGGCGCTGGAGCGATGCCGAAGTCCCCGGTAACCAGGGTAAACATCGGGTAGCTAAGCGCAGGGCTGCGCTTAGTAACCCGATGTTTACCCTGGTTACCAGCGTAAACGTAAAAAAAACAAACAGTACATACTTACATTCCGGTGTCTGTCCCCCGGCGTTCTGCTTCTCTCCACTGTGTAAGCGCCATAGCCGGAAAGCACAGCGGTGACGTCAGACGTCACCGCTGTGCTCGCTTTCCGGCCGGCAGGCGCTCACAGTGCAGAGAAGCTGAGACGCCGGAGGACAGACACCGGAATGTAAGTATGTACTGTTTGTTTTTTTTACGTTTACGCTGGTAACCACGGTAAACATCGGGTTACTAAGCGCGGCCCTGCGCTTAGTTACCCGATGTTTACCCTGGTTACAAGCGAACACATCGCTGGATCGCTGTCACACACAACGATCCAGCGATGACAGCGGGTGATCAAGCGACGAAAGAAAGTTCCATACGATCTGCTACGATGTACGATTCTCAGCAGGGTCCCTGATCGCTGCTGCGTGTCAGACACTGCGATATCGTAACGATATCGCTAGAACGTCACGAATCGTACCGTCGTAGCGATCAAAATGGTACTGTGTGACGGTACCCTTACATCGTATTTTGTGTTCCTGACTTTGATGTGGGATCACAAGCACTTATACGATTACTCTAAATTAACATTGAAGGAAAAAAACAATTACCAATTGGCATTCTTTTTTTTCTTTTTTTTTTTTTTAAACACATACTTGTTCATACACAATGGTTCCCTGACTGCGTTTTGAGGGTCTTATTTATTGTATTCTTTTAAACTTGCAAATACATAATTTTACCCAAAATATTTCACCGATTTTATATATTTTTCTAATTGCAGAGAGTTTTGAGCCTTAGCAGATCTACAACGAGATCAGAGGGAGGTTGGTATTACTTTTTTTTTTTTACACTAGATATAAATGTATTTGTCGGTCAAGGTTTGCAGATCTTTGCTACTATATTGGCACAAGGCATGTCACCACCAGCTAACCTATTAGGGTATGTTCCCACTGTCAGTAAATGCTTCGGGTTGGACGCTGCGTACATCTGCAGCATGCAACCCACAGCGGCCAGATGTTACAGCATAGTGGATGGAATTTGAAGAAATCAGCGGCACCTCTGGCTTCCCTGCGGAGATGGACATGCGGCACATCTTTCCAGACCGCAGCATGTCTACTTTTCTTGCGGAGACGCGATTCTCCGCAAGATATATTTCACCCGTACAATGTATTGGGGACAGTGATTCCGCACGGTTCAATGGACACATGCGGAATCAACTGCGTTCAAAAGCCGGCAGTGTTTTGGACACAGCGAACATGTGCTGCGTCCAAAGCACTGCCTAATACTGACTGTGGGGACGTCCTCTCAAGATCAGACAAAGCAAACAAATGTAATATGGATTTATTTCTCCTATCAACCAGATTGTAGTGTCCAATCACCCTAACCTATGGAGTCACAGTATTAACGTGAAGTGGTTGTGGGACCATTTCTTATTATCAGGATTATCCACAGTAGCTCACTTTTGCAGTAGATGGAGAGAGGAGCTACTGACATGGCATCCAATGTGGCATCCAATGGGCACTATCACCAATGTTATTCACTGGGACTGTGCAGATGACTGATATTTTCACTGACCGAATCTACGTGTGAAAAAAAATTGCAGCATGCAGAATTTTCTTCTGTAAGTCAGATTAGACTCTCCCATTCAGTTGTATGAGTGCGCTAAAAAAATCGTGTGCCATATGGAGCCACAGTGCAGCATTTCATTTTTATGGACACATTGCAATTTTGTAACATAAGAATCTGAAAATGATCTTATAAATTATTAGCTGCTGCTGAAAAAATGGATTGTGTACAGACTGCACACGGAAGACAAGTGAGAAAAGAATCATCCCACTTTTCTGGATGAAATTCTGAATGATTTTTATACACTTGAGTGATCCTACTTTTAGAAGAGCAGAAGCAAATTGTTAGCACATCTGTTTTTACTTTACCTTATCTTTATCATGTACATCGTACTTAGGAGCTATGTAATAAATGGAAACATCGGACGATGACAATGCTTCTACGGGATCTCTCGCTTTCTCACTCTCCTCTCTCTCCTCTCTCCGCTATCTCTCCTTTTTCTCTCCTCTCTTTTTCTCTCCTTTCTCTTTCCTTTCTCTTTCCTCTTTCTTTCTCCTCTTTCCCTCTCTCTCCTCTTTTGCTCTCCTCTTTCTCTTTTGCGTGCCCTCTCTCTCCCCTTTCTTTCTCCTCTTTCTCTCTCCTGTCTCTCTCCTCTTTCTCTCTCCTGTCTCTCTCCTCTTTCTCTCTCCTCTGTCTCCTCTTTTTCTCTCGCTCTCCTCTTTTTCTCTCGCTCTCCTCTTTTGCTCCCGCTCTCCTCTTTTGCTCCCGCTCTCCTCTTTTGCTCCCGCTCTCCTCTTTTGCTCCCGCTCTCCTCTTTTCTTCCCGCTCTCCTCTGTTGCTCCCGCTCTCCTCTGTTGCTCCCGCTCTCCTCTGTTGCTCCCGCTCTCCTCTGTTGCTCCCGCTCTCCTCTGTTGCTCCCGCTCTCCTCTGTTGCTCCCGCTCTCCTCTGTTGCTCCCGCTCTCCTCTGTTGCTCTCTCGATCTCGCTCTCCTCTTTTGCTCTCGCTCTCCTCTTTTGCTCTCGCTCTCCTCTTTTGCTCTCGCTCTCCTCTTTTGCTCTCGCTCTCCTCTTTTGCTCTCTCGATCTCGCTCTCCTCTTTTGCTCTCTCGATCTCGCTCTCCTCTTTTGCTCTCTCGATCTCTCGCTCTCCTCTTTTGCTCTCTCGATCTCTCGCTCTCCTCTTTTGCTCTCTCGATCTCTCGCTCTCTCTCTCGATCTCTCTCTCCTCTGAGAAAACATTGCATTGCCTCTGTACAATGTTATTGAATGTTATTCAATGAGTCAGTGCTCATCTGCGAGATTTTTCTCTACTTGGATCGGACCAAGAAGAAAATTGTAGCATGCAAATCAAAGGTTGCGAGAAAAAAATCTCATGCGTTTGCCATCTGATTTTTACAAATGCGTTTCAAAGGAAACCTGACATTTCATTAGCCAGTAAATTCACAGGCTAAACCTAGAGAGAGAATCAGATAGATATAATGTTGCAATTTAATGTCACAAGCCCCCTGCATATTATAAACGAACACCCTTTAGTGCCTGTCATGTGGCGCTAAAGGGTGTTTAGACTTACCGTATATCACCTATTAAATTAATTAAAGAAAAAATCATGTGGGGTCCCCCTATTTTTCATAGCCAGTTGAGGGAAAGCAGACAGCTGTGGACTTTTATATTATCATACAGGGAAGGGCCTGATTAACATAGACCTTCCCAGCCTATTTCAGCTCACATCTGTCTGCGTTGCCTTTGCTGTTTATCAAACATTGGGGCGACCCTAAATAAAAATGACGTGGGGTCCATCCCCCCATTTTTCTATAAACCTTTTTTTATAACAAGCAAAGGCAATGCACAGACAGCTGTGGGCTGATATTTATAGGTTGGTAAGGTCCATGGTTATGTGGCCCTTCCTAACCTAAAAATACTAGCCTGCAGCGGACCCAGAATTGGCGCATGTATTATATGTGCCAATTTTGGCGCTTGGCCTCTGCTCTTCCCAATTACCCTGGTGCGTTGCCCTGGGGTTGTGCAATAAACTAAACACGCAATACACTAATTATGTAGCTCACGGACATCTATCCATATCTGTACATAAGATTGCTTTATTAGTTGGAAAACTAGCATTACATTACCTAGAGAATTATAGTATGTAAAAGCTGATGTTGCATACAGATTGCATACACTTGTCATACCGATGCTAATTGAGAAAAATTAGCTTTAAGGTGCCTTAAGGGCTGGTCTTTATTTCTGGACCGCCCATAAACTATAATCTACTTCTCTCTTCACTCTGCACTGACGTTCTAAAACCTCAGTGCAGAGTGAGTCGCTCGCGTGAGATTGGGCAGCTGTGGGTGCGGGAAGCTGCTGACAAAACACAGCCGGACTCTCCATAAAGAAGATAAACATGGTTTAATAGTATTTTTACCTTCTCGATCATGATATACTCTACTCAGTGCTCAGCCATAGATTAGGAAGCACTGATAGTGCTTTTTCCACCGGACCTAATGATCAAGTGATCACATTGTGTAGTGAGGGAGCAGGAGCTACTGGGTCCAAGGAAACCCAGATCGTTCTGCTATAAAGGCAGGAGGCTGAATTTTCCATGTAACTGGAGCTAATATACCATCCCCAGCTACAGGAGAAATCCTGCAAAAAATTCTGCATTCTGTAATGCTGTAGATAAGCCCCGATGTATCCTGAAAGATGAGAAAAAGAGGTTAGATTATACTCACCCAGGGGCGGTCCCGGTCCAATAGGTGTCGCAGTCCGGTCCGGGGCCTCCCATCTTCTTACGATGACGTCCTCTTCTTGTCTTCACGCTGCAGCTCCGGCACAGGCGTACTTTGTCTGCACTGTTGAGGGCAGAGCAAAGTACTGCAGTGCGCAGGCGCCGGGAAAGGTCAGAGAGGCCCAACGCCTGCGCTGGAGCCGCAGCGTGAATACATGAAGAGGACGTCATCGTAAGAAGATGGGAGGCCCCGGACCGGACCGCGGCGCCCATGGGATCGGACCGGGACCGCCCCTGGGTGAGTATAATCTAACCTCTTTTTCCCATCTTTCAGGATACATCGGGGGCTTATCTACAGCATTACAGAATGCTGTAGATAAGCACCTGATGCTGGTGGGCTTAGCTCACCTTCGATTTTGGGGGTGACAGGTTCCCTTTAACATCTGAATGAGAAAGAAATGTTAAAACAAATGCGATCATGGCCTTAGACTGTGCACACGTTGAGTTAATGGACCATTTCTGCATCTTTAGGCAGGAAACCGCAGCTGCAAAATTGCACTTCAATGTGTTTTTGCACTGTGCATTTTTGCCCTGAAGTTTTTCAACAGGGCAAAAAAGCAAAGAACTGACATGCAGCAGATTATTATTTGCACCAAATCTGCAAGTCAAAAATACTCGACGTGTGCATGACACATCCGCTTTCTCATTCACTTTGCTGGCTTCAGGTTTTGCTAACAAATCTGCATGGCAAAAACACACCAAATCTGCAACGTGTGCACAAGCCCTCAGAGGATGAAACCAAAATGCTCCTGTGTGTAGACGTTCCATAGTTGTTATAGCGTCCTCTGGTGTTCTTTTGATTTCCTCTCAGAATTTCTACTTGAAATGTCCAGTGCTGGTGAAAAGAAGCTTTTTGTGCAGCAATTCGTCTTGGTCTGGCTGAGCAAGTGCGACCACTTGTAGGTGGGCAACCTGAGTGTAAGAATACCAGTTGTCACCATAACAAGCATGTAACAGCAACACACATGAGCATTTTCTAATGATTTAGATTGAAAAATTAATATTGTTGTGATCCAACAAAGAAATGTAGTATTGAAATGCTGGATAACCGCCTCATACTGATTAGCTACTACATATCGCTATACATCAAGGAGACTCCACCACTGTGAATAATACAAGAGTCTTTATTAAGTCATGATTACATTATAAAGCACCAGTGAAATATAGGGGAAGAAAACATGATGCAGGATAAAGTATGGTGGCATACTGCAAAGTTATAAAAGGTTTGTTGCGGTGACCTTTAGTGGTTATGCTCATGGCAGTGCTTTATATTTCTTTAATTTCTATCAGTTTATATTTGGTGTGGAATTGTTGCTAACACTGTCTTCATGCATGATATTTTCCTCTTGATGTTTTTAAAAAAATTTTTTTCCCTTTTCTGCCCTTGCTCTTTCATGGAAATGGGCATCCCAGTATACACTAGATATGTATTACTCTGGTTTTCTTCATATCTAATTGTTTCTGCAGTTGTACTTCCACAGCAATTAACTTTGTATAACATTGCAGTATGCCACAATATTTTATATCGTTTATTGCAACTTTTTTTTAATGTAATCATGACTTAATAAAGATTTTTGTATTTATCGTAGTGGTGTCTATTTGCTCTATATAATTGTATTGCAATTTCTGGATGGACTCAATATTAATATTGGCCTCCTTCTTTATGCTCAGTTACTATATATGTATTAACTATACCATGCCTCCCCTCTATATTGCCCTGTGTATAGATTGTCCCTTACCTTTATACTGCCCTCTGTCTAGACTGTTCCTCCTCTCTCCCTATACTGTTCCCTGTCTATACTGTCCCCATACTGCAACTCTGTACACAGTCTGGACTCTGCCTCCTCTCTATACTCCAATGCTGCCCCAAGTCTAGGCTGTGACTCCTCTCTATACTGCCCCATTTCTATGTTTCTTTCCAATACTGCGCCATTAGTGATGAGCGAATATACTCGTTGCTCGGGTCACTTCTGAGTATTTGTTAGTGCTCGGAGATTTAGTTTTCGTCACCTCGCTGCTGGACAGCCTGAATACAGATGGGGATTCCCTAACAAACAGGCATTCCTCACATGTATTCAGCCTGTTTAGCAGCCGTAAATCATGCGGCTGTGGCCACGAAAACTAAATCTCCGAGCACTAACAAATACTTGGAGACCACCCAAACGTTCTCAGGAAAACCCGAGCAACAAGTATACTCGCCCATCACTATGCTCCATATCTAAACTGTGCCTCCTTCCTATACTGCCTGTATCTAGACTGTCTCCTTCCCATACTGCCCTTTATCTAGACTGTGTCTCCTTCCTATACTGCCCCGTATCTAGACTGTGCCTCCTCCCTATACTGCCCTGTATCTAGACTGTGCCTCCTTCCTATACTGCCCCGTATCTAGACTGTGCCTCCTTCCTATACTGCCCCGTATCTAGACTGTGCCTCCTTCCTATACTGCCCCGTACCTAGACTGTCTCCTTCCCATACTGCCCTTTATCTAGACTGTGTCTCCTTCCTATACTGCCCCGTATCTAGACTGTGCCTCCTCCCTATACTGCCCTGTATCTAGACTGTGCCTCCTTCCTATACTGCCCTGTATCTAAACTGTGCCTCCTTCCTATACTGCCCCGTATCTAGACTGTGCCTCCTCCCTATACTGCCCCGTATCTAGACTGTGCCTCCTTCCTATACTGCCCCGTACCTAGACTGTGCCTCCTTCCTATACTGCCCCGTATCTAGACTGTGCCTCCTTCCCATACTACCCCGTATCTAGACTGTGCCTCCTTCCTACTGCCCGTATCTAGACTGTCTCTTTCCCATACTGCCCCTTATCTAGACTGTGTCTCCTTCCTATACTGCCCCATATCTAGACTGTGCCTCCTCCCTATACTGCCCTGTATCTAGACTGTGCCTCCTCCCTATACTGCCCCGTATCTAGACTGTGCCTCCTTCCCATACTACCCCGTATCTAGACTGTGCATCCTTCCTATACTGCCCCGTATCTAGACTGTGTCTCCTTCCCATACTGCCCCTTATCTAGACTGTGTCTCCTTCCTATACTGCCCCATATCTAGACTGTCTCCTTCCTATACTGCCCCGTATCTAGACTGTGCCTCCTCCCTATACTGCCCCGTATCTAGACTGTGCCTCCTCCCTATACTGCCCTGTATCTAGACTGTGCCTCCTCCCTATACTGCCCCGTATCTAGACTGTGCCTCCTTCCTATACTGCCCCGTATCTAGACTGTGCCTCCTTCCTATACTGCCCCGTATCTAGACTGTGCCTCCTTCCTATACTGCCCCGTATCTAGACTGTGCCTCCTTCCTATACTGACCCGTATCTAGACTGTGCCTCCTTCCTATACTGCCCCGTATCTAGACTGTGCCTCCTTCCTATACTGACCCGTATCTAGACTGTGCCTCCTTCCTATACTGCCCCGTATCTAGACTGTGCCTCCTTCCTATACTGCCCCGTATCTAGACTGTGCCTCCTTCCTATACTGCCCCGTATCTAGACTGTGCCTCCTTCCTATACTGACCCGTATCTAGACTGTGCCTCCTTCCTATACTGCCCCGTATCTAGACTGTGCCTCCTTCCTATACTGCCCTGTATCTAGACTGTGCCTCCTTCCCTATACTGCGCTGTATCTAGACTGTGCCTCCTTCCTATACTGCCCCGTATCTAGACTGTGCCTCCTCCCTATACTGCCCTGTATCTAGACTGTGCCTCCTCCCTATACTGCCCCGTATCTAGACTGTGCCTCCTCCCTATACTGCCCCGTATCTAGACTGTGGCTCTTTCCTATATTGACCCGTATCTAGACTGTGCCTCCTTCCTATACTGCCCCGTATCTAGACTGTGCCTCCTTCCTATACTGCCCCGTATCTAGACTGTGTGCCTCCTCCCTATACTGCCCCGTATCTAGACTGTGCCTCCTTCCTATACTGCCCCGTATCTAGACTGTGCCTCCTTCCTATACTGCCCCGTATCTAGACTGTGCCTCCTTCCTATACTGCCCTGTATCTAGACTGTGCCTCCTTCCCTATACTGCGCTGTATCTAGACTGTGCCTCCTTCCTATACTGCCCCGTATCTAGACTGTGCCTCCTCCCTATACTGCCCTGTATCTAGACTGTGCCTCCTCCCTATACTGCCCCGTATCTAGACTGTGCCTCCTCCCTATACTGCCCCGTATCTAGACTGTGGCTCTTTCCTATATTGACCCGTATCTAGACTGTGCCTCCTTCCTATACTGCCCCGTATCTAGACTGTGCCTCCTTCCTATACTGCCCCGTATCTAGACTGTGTGCCTCCTCCCTATACTGCCCCGTATCTAGACTGTGCCTCCTTCCTATACTGCCCCGTATCTAGACTGTGCCTCCTCCCTATACTGCCCCGTATCTAGACTGTGCCTCCTTCCTATACTGCCCCGTATCTAGACTGTGCCTCCTTCCTATACTGCCCCGTATCTAGACTGTGCCTCCTTCCTATACTGCTCCGTATCTAGACTGTGCCTCCTCCCTATACTGCCCCGTATCTAGACTGTGACTCCTTCCTATACTGCCCCGTATCTAGACTGTGCCTCCTCCCTATACTGCCCTGTATCTAGACTGTGCCTCCTCCCTATACTGCCCCGTATCTAGACTGTGCCTCCTTCCTATACTACCCCGTATCTAGACTGTGCCTCCTTCCTATACTGCCCTGTATCTAGACTGTGCCTCCTTCCTATACTGCTCCGTATCTAGACTGTGCCTCCTCCCTATACTGCCCTGTATCTAGACTGTGCCTCCTTCCTATACTGCCCCGTATCTAGACTGTGCCTCCTTCCTGTGCTGCAGCTTCTCTGTACTGTCCCCATCTATCTATACTGGCCCCCACCCCGCACACTGCCCCTCCTTATAGTGTGCTTTCTCTATACTGCCGCTGTCTGTACTGTGCTGCATCATCCCACCCATGGCCCCTCTAAATAGTGTGCCCTTACCAACACCCCACCCACCGAGTGCTTACAGTTGTCCTCCTGTACGGCCCTGTGGTGTCCTGAGCAGTGTGGTGACGTGGCCTCATCACACTGTGACACAAGAATGGGTGCGGACAGTCTCCTCTGACCCTGTAGTGCCAGTGTGCCACTCGTATTTTGAAAGATGATTAAAATTGAATGAAAAAGCAGTAAAGTGAATTGTTCTGCTACCAATCAATGGTGGGGGTAGGGTTATACAGGGCACATAAATATGGCTGACTACCTGGCAGCAGGTTTACTAGTCCTCTAATGATAATGTCCTGCTGATTAAAACAATTCAAAGTGCAGAAAACTGGAATCGGGGTCTCTGTCTCTACATTATGATGCTCTCAGACTAGGTAGCAAAACCTAGTGACAGATTCCCTTTACATAGGCAGCCTACTATAACCGTAGCACACATTCATTGGCTGTAATAACACATGGCATGATATTCTAGTAAGTGCAAGAATACAAATGTTAGACTTATTCTCTTGTTTTCCTTCTTTCACGTCTTGAATGACTTTGCTTCTGTTTAGGTGCTCAGCTCGATCAACATGGATTTGCGGTTGTGAAAAATTGTATCGATGCCATTGAATCAAGGGGTAATGTATTTCTTATAAAGGAAATGTATGCGTTATCATGTTTCTCCTACATCTCCGCAGTTACGTGTCGGCAGCCATCATTATTACCGATAACAATGTAGACATTTGTCAAGTGGCTTAAACGTACAGTATCCGATCGATAGCCATATTCATACTCATTCATAGCGATTTTATACTTGTTTTTGCCTGTTTTTTCATGTTGAAAAAACGCAACCGGTTAAAGTAACAGCAAAATTATAGCGTTTTCTCAAATCTCCATTCACACAGTGCTTTTTTGCTTTCTTTTTTAAAAATCTGCAGCACGGAATGTGCTGTGGCCATTCTGCATGGAGGGGTAGGAGGAGAGCTGTGACAATAACCAATTGTGAAGAGTGGGTCCTACACTATTAGGGGCCATCTATGGTTAACCTGCATGTGATGATGGGCTACTAAAATGTGACCTCTACAGAATAAAGTGTCAGAATTTCACTATTTTTTTTTTTTTTTTAAATTTCAGCAAACTTGATTTAAACAATAGATAATTTTCTGACGCAGTATATACACTGGGTACAGAAGTATTCAGACCCCTTTAAATTTTTCACTCTGTTTCATTGCAGCCATTTGGTAAACTCAAAAAAGTTCATTTTTTTTTCTCATTAATGTACACTCTGCACCCCATCATGACTGGAAAAAAAACAAATGTAGAAATTTTTGCAAATTTAACAAAAAAGCAAAACTGAAATATCACATGGTCAGAAGTATTCAGACCCTTTGCTCAGACACTCATATTTAAGTCACATGCTGTCCATTTCCTTGTGATCCTCCTTGAGATGGTTCTACTCCTTCATTGGAGGCCAGCTGTGTTTATTTAAATTGATAGGACATGATTTGGAAAGACACACACCTGTGTATATAAGACCTCACAGCTCACAGTGCATGTCAGACCAAATGAGAATCATGAGGTCAAAGGAACTGGCCAAGGAGCTCAGAGACAGAATTGTGGCAAGGCACAGATCTGGCCAAGGTTACAACAGAATGTCTGCAGTACTCAAGGTTCCTAAGAGCACAGTGGCTGCCATAATCCTTAAATGGAAGAAGTTTGGAACCACCAGAAGTCTTGCTAGACCTGGCAGTCCAGCCAAACTGAGCAATCGTGGGAGAAGAGACTTGGTGAGAGAGGTAAAGAAGAACTCCAAGATCACTGTGTCTGAGCTCCAGAGATGCAGTAGGGAGATGGGAGAAAGTTCCACAAAGTCATCACTGCAGCCCTCCACTAGTCAGACCTGTATGGCAGAGTGACCCAACAGAAGCCTCTCCTCAGTGCAAGACATACAAAAGCCTGCATAGAGTTTGGTAAAAAAAAAAACACATGAAGGTCTCCCAGACTATGAGAAATAAGATTCTCTGGTCTGATGAGACGAAGATAGACCTTTTTGGTGATAATTCTAAGCTGTATGTGTGGAGCAAACCAGTTTCTGCTCATCACCTGCCCAATACAATCCCAACAGTAAAACGTGATGGTGGCAGCATCATGCTGTGGGGGGTTTTTCAGCTGCAGGGACAGGATGACTGGTTGTCATTGAAGGAAACATGAATGTGGCCAAATACAGAGATATCCTGGATGAAAACCTCTTCCAGAGTGCTCTGGACCTCAGACTTGGCCGAAGGTTCACCTTCCAGCAAGACAATGACCCTAAGCACACAACTAAAATAACAAAGGAGTGGTTTCAGAACAACTCTGTGACCATTCTTGACTGGCCCAGCCAGAGCCCTGACCTAAACCCAATTGGGCATCTCTGGAGAGACCTGAAAATGGCTGTCCACCAACGTTCACCATCCAACCTGACGAAACTGGAGAGGATCTGCAAGGAAGAATGGCAGAGGATCCCCAAATCCAGGTGTGAAAATCTTGTTGCATCATTCCCAAGAAGACTCATGACTATACTAGCTCAAAAGGTGCTTCTACTCAATACTGAGCAAAGGGTCTGAATACTTATGAGCATGTGAAATTTCGTTTTTTTCATTTTTAATTAAATTTGCAAAAATTTCTCCATTTTTGTTTTTTTTCACTCAAGATGGAGTGCAGAGTGTACATTAATGAGAAAAAAATGAACTTTTTTGAATTTATCAAATGGCTGCAATGAAATAGTGAAAAACGTAAAGGGGTCTGAATACTTTTGGACCCACCGAACTTGTATTGCCCATAATATACGGTAATAATGCGTTGCCCAGGTTCTCTGTTATTCAGCCTAGACATTTATAAATAAGTGGGTGTTACCAGTTATGGCTGCGTCCTTACACCCTCTGATGCTATCCTATCAGTTTAGGCAGTGCCAGGTGCTCTTTATCGGAGCTTCAGTTTAAAGCATGGGTAAGAGTAGGGTAGCCATGATTGGAAATAAGACAGGACGTGTTCTAAAAGCTACGGTGATCAGAATCATGGGGCAGAGCGCTGCTACGGCCAATGCAGTTTTGATAAGCACCACCCATGGAGTAGTCACGTTTACTTCATTTTTTTTTATATTAACTTAAGGGGAATCTGATTCATGCTGCCCAATCTGCGGGCAGCCTGACTGCACCTTTGTAGTTGGTTATCTTCTGACGCTCCAGTATTTCAGAGATAATAAATGTACTTTAAAAGGTCAGCGAGGGACCATAGCCAGAGTGCAGACTAGTCCGCCTCCGCCCCTGGCCGGCCTCTCCCAGCGCCGCAGCAGATGATTGACAGGTCTATCACTATGGCAGAACTCTGTCAATTGCCTAAAGAAGCCATGGAGAAAGGCCGCCAAGGACATAGTCGGACTAGGCTACTCTCTGGGTCCCTTTAAAAGAACTTACAACTCTCAACTTCTGAAAGTGATAAGCCAGCCGTGTAAGCAGTTTGTGTATTGTGGGTGGATAGCAGTAATGTTTTTAGTTTATTGCAGTAGAAGTAAAGTACAATCCCAGTTTGGAGATAATCTAATTTACCTTAGTCTACTTGTTTCCATAACATGATATATTTCAGGAGCGAGGCTTATAATTATTTATGCAACTGTGTTATTGTGGATTGCCACTCCTAAAAACATTCCCCCGTAGCGGAGGTTATTTCTAAGTATAAAACAGATCGGCGCACCCCTCCCCCACTCGCCGGCACAAATTGCAGAGTCTCGTCTAGTACATAAAGCATTCTGCATCGCTCTTGTGTGAATTGAAAGGAAATGCCGTTTCAAGCCTCTTATTGTGCAGTATTTCTACTCCCTCAGGGTATATCATTAATTTACATTTGTCACAGATGGATTTATTGTATAACAAATGTTTTTTTATCCAGTATTCACAGGCTTACAATAGCAGAAAAAGGAAATACCCTTGGAGAATTTCAGGACAGAGCTGTGATATAATCTGTGAAATAATATGAAAATATAAGAAGCTCAATGCCAGACACAAATATTACCGAAAAATGTAATCTCTGCCTTCTGCCATAATAAACAAGTGCTCCCCAGAGGCCAGCAGCGGCCCGCTCATCTCCCCCCAATGCCCTCCTCGGATATGGTGTCAGATGGACGGGGAGAGCTGAGAGATATGGCCCTATACTGTGTTATTACTTCCTCCTGTACATTGTCTGTGGAATCGTGCGTGTTTATCCCGTGTATTGGGGGCTATGATTAAACAGACCATTGTAGAAAAGTATGACCAGGAACGATTAGTATTCCTTGCAAGTATTGAATGACACCATAAAGAAATCTTAAGACCTCAAAGAACTGATACAGAAAATATATTGGAAAATAGCATTTCTTTTTTGTAGATGAATGTGGAATACCGCTTTAAATTGCAAAATACGGCATACTACTTCCTATATATTTTTTATTTATTTTTCAGGAAAATATAGTGTATATATGATACAGTTGAAACGAGAACTTTACATACACTATATACAAAGACACATCTGCATGTTTTTCTCAATATCTGACATGCAATCAGAATAAACCTTTCCCGTTTTAGGTCAATTAGGATTACCATAATTATTAATATTTGCCAAATTTCAGAATAATGAGAGAGAATGTTTTAAGGCCTTTTTATTACTTACTGCAAAGTCAAAAGTTTACATACACTTAAGATTACTATGCATTAAGGCAATTCTGGACTGCCCATATGATGATTTCGTGTTTGGACTATTTGTGGAAACATCTGAGTTAGAGACATACCTGAGATATATTTTAATTCACACCTGAAACACATTGCTTCTTTGTGTAGCATCATGGGCAAGTATCAATAAATCAACCATGATATCAGGAAGAGAATTTTGGACTTGCAAAAGTCTGGCTCTTCCTTAGGTACAATTTCAAGATACCTGAAAGTGCTTCATTCATCTGTACAAACTATTATACGCAAGTGCAAACAAGATGAGAATGTCCAGACATCATAACACTCAGGAAGGAGATGGGTTCTGTGTCCCAGAGATGAACGTGCTTTGATCCGACATGTGCAGATCAACCCAAGGACAAAAGCAAAAGACCTTGTGAAGATGATGGCTGAAGCTGGTAAGATTGTGTCAATATCCACAGTGAAACGAGTACAGTATCAACATGGGCTGAAAGGCCATTCTGCCAGGAAAAAGCCATTACTCCAAAAGAAACTTACAAAAGCCAGATTAATGTTTGCAAATGCACACAGGATCAAATACCTTAATTTTTGGAGACATGCCCTGTGGTCTGATGAAAATAAAATTGAACTTTTGGGGCATAATGACTTTCGTTACGTTTGGAGGAAAAAGGGAGAAGCTTGGAAGCATAAGAACACCATCCCAACTGTGAAACATGGGGGTGTCCGCATCATGTTGTGGGGTTGTTTTGCTGCAGGAGGGACTGTTGCACTTCACAAAATATATGACATCATGAGAAAAGAAGATTGTGGCAATACTGAAGCAACATCTCAAGACATCAGCCAGGAAGTTAAAGCTTGGGCAGAAATGCGTCTTCCAAATGGACAATGACCCGAAGAATACTGCCAAAATGTTAACAAAGTGGCTTAAGGATAGCAAAGTCAATGTTTTGGAGTGGCCATCACAAATCCCTGATCTCAATCCTATTGAAAATTTATGGGCAAAGCTGAAGAGGCAGGTGTGAGCAAGGCGACTTACAAACCTGGATCAGTTACACCTGTTTTGTCAGGAGGAATGGGCCCAAATTCTGACCAACTATTGTGAGAAGCTTGTGGAAGGATATCCCAAACATTTTACCCAAGTCATTCAGCTTAAGGACAATGGTATCAAATACTAATGAAATGTATGTAAACTTTTGACTTTGCAGTAAGTAATAAAAATGCCTTAAAACATGCTCTCATTATTCTGGCATTTGGCAAATATTAATAATTATTGTAATCCTAATTGACCTTAAACAGGAAAGGTTTATTCTGATTTCACGTCAGATATTGAGAAAAACATGCATATATGTCTTTTTATATAGTGTATGTAATCTTCTGGTTTCAACTGGTATATATATTCCCCTGAAAAATAAGTAGCATACCATAAATATTTCTCCAGCGCTACTCACTGCCACATCGGAAGATCGGTGTGCGATGGTGTTTTGGTAGAAGTCTGCCAGGTCATGCAAGCATCCAATTTTCATGACTGTGACAGAAGCGTGCAGGTATTCTTGCATAAAACCCCTTCAAAGGGAAGCTGATAGCTGATGCATGCTGCCAGATCCACAGGGGCATGTATCCGACACTGGGTGCATGATTTCAGCCAGGTGTATTTGACTCTGAAACGCTGCGTTGCTGGAGACCAAGCCACACTGGAGATCAGTTGGGCACATGGGTCCTTCTCCTCCTGAAGAGCCGGGGTTACTCCTTGTGTCACTACACGGGAGCTGGTGGGGAGAAGCCGCTGGGGACCCGCTTGTCCAAATAGTCTTCTGCACGCTTCAGCCCTTCGCGGACTTATAAACAGTTTGACTCAGAAACACTGTGTAATTTAGAGAAAAACATACCTGGCTGAAATCCTACAGATAGTGCCCGATACATACCGCCCACGATTCACCTCTCCCCTTCCCATTAGAAGACTTTGGGCTTTGACTTCTTTGTATAGATCATCTGTATTTTGTCTTATAGTAACAAGTTTGTATGTAGAAATTTATCAGAGGAAATGTTATCCTAATAATATCTTCCATGCTTTCTTTTTTGTAGGTATCCATGACCAAGGATTGTACAGGGTTGTGGGGGTGAGTTCAAAGGTCCAGAGACTACTGAGTTTGTTAATGGGTATGCCACCATTTTAATCTTTTTATTGTTTATCAGTTTTGTAATCTTTCCCAGTGAACCTGTCAATTTCATACTATAATCAATATTTCGCCCTTCTCCTATTGCATCTCTATGGATGTCTATTGAAAGGGTAACACTATTCTATTGAAATATGAGGCAATATAGAACATTTCCACCTAAAACTCAAAGGCCATATACAGGTCCTTCTCAAAAAATTAGCATATAGTGTTAAATTTCATTATTTACCATAATGTAATGATTACAATTAAACTTTCATATATTATAGATTCATTATCCACCAACTGAAATTTGTCAGGTCTTTTATTGTTTTAATACTGATGATTTTGGCCTACAACTCCTGATAACCCAAAAAACCTGTCTCAATAAATTAGCATATTTCACCCGTCCAATCAAATAAAAGTGTTTTTTAATAACAAACAAAAAAACCATCAAATAATAATGTTCAGTTATGCACTCAATACTTGGTCGGGAATCCTTTGGCAGAAATGACTGCTTCAATGCGGCGTGGCATGGAGGCAATCAGCCTGTGACACTGCTGAGATGTTATGGAGGCCCAGGATGCTTCAATAGCGGCCTTAAGCTCATCCAGAGTGTTGGGTCTTGCGTCTCTCAACTTTCTCTTCACAATATCCCACAGATTCTCTATGGGGTTCAGGTCAGGAGAGTTGGCAGGCCAATTGAGCACAGTAATACCATGGTCAGTAAACCATTTACCAGTGGTTTTGGCACTGTGAGCAGGTGCCAGGTCGTGCTGAAAAATGAAATCTTCATCTCCATAAAGCATTTCAGCCGATGGAAGCATGAAGTGCTCCAAAATCTCCTGATAGCTAGCTGCATTGACCCTGCCCTTGATGAAACACAGTGGACCAACACCAGCAGCTGACATGGCACCCCACACCATCACTGACTGTGGGTACTTGACACTGGACTTCAGGCATTTTGGCATTTCCTTCTCCCCAGTCTTCCTCCAGACTCTGGCACCTTGATTTCCGAATGACATGCAAAATTTGCTTTCATCAGAAAAAAGTACTTGGGACCACTTAGCAACAGTCCAGTGCTGCTTCTCTGTAGCCCAGGTCAGGCGCTTCTGCCGCTGTTTATGGTTCAAAAGTGGCTTTACCTGGGGAATGCGGCACCTGTAGCCCATTTCCTGCACACGCCTGTGCACGGTGGCTCTGGATGTTTCCACACCAGACTCAGTCCACTGCTTCCTCAGGTTCCCCAAGGTCTGGAATCGGTCCTTCTCCACAATCTTCCTCAGGGTCCGGTCACCTCTTCTCGTTGTACAGCGTTTTCTGCCACATTGTTTCCTTCCAACAGACTTACCATTGAGGTGCCTTGATACAGCACTCTGGGAACAGCCTATTTGTTGAGAAATTTCTTTCTGGGTCTTACCCTCTTGCTTGAGGGTGTCAATGATGGCCTTCTTGACATCTGTCAGGTCGCTAGTCTTACCCATGATGGGGGTTTTGAGTAATGAACCAGGCAGGGAGTTTTTAAAAGCCTCAGGTATCTTTTGCATGTGTTTAGAGTTAATTAGTTGATTCAGAAGATTAGGGTAATAGGTCATTTAGGGTATGTGCACACGTTGCGGATTTCTTGCAGAAATTTCCTGAAGAAAACCGGAAATTTTCTGCAAGAAATCCCCTTTTTTTTTTTTGCGTTTTTTTTCCGTTTTTTTCGCGTTTTTTTAGCATTCTGCAAGCGTAATTAGCTTGCAGAATGCTAAAGTTTTCCAAGCGATCTGTAGCATCGCTTGGAAAACTGACTGACAGGTTGGTCACACTTGTCAAACAGTGTTTGACAAGTGTGACCAACTTTTTACTATAGATGCAGCTTATGCAGCATCTATAGTAAAAGATAGAATGTTTAAAAATAATTAAAAAAATAAAAAAAAAGGTTATACTCACCCAGACATCTCCTCACCGGCGTCCGTTCCTCTTCCTATAGCTGGTCTGTGCGCACAGGACCTTCCGTGACGTCACGGTCACGTGAGCGGTCACATGACCGCTCACGACCAATCACAGGATAGTGACGTCATCGGCAAGGTCCTTCACCGCACATCAGCTACAGGAACCGAAGCGACAGCGTGCAGTGGAGGCGGGAAGACATCGAGGGTGAGTATAGGACTATTTTTTATTTTAATTCTTATTTTTTGACCACTTATATGGTGCCCAGTGCGTGGAGGAGAGTCTCCTCTCCTCCACCCTGGGTACCAACCGCACATAATCTGCTTACTTCCCGCATCCTGGGCACAGCCCCGTGCGGGAAGTAAGCAGATCAATGGACCCCTAGGTGTGCAGAATCCCCTGCAATTCCGCATTTTAATGAACATGTTGCTTTTTTTTTCCGCGATGCGATTTTTTTCGCGGAAAAAAAGGCTACATTTGCACAAAAAATGCGGAATACACTTAAAATAATGGGAGGCATATGTAAGCGTTTTTATCGCGTTTTTATAGCGAAAAAACGCGAAAAAAACGCGAAAAATACTTAACGTGTGCACATGGAGAGAACCTTTTCTTGATATGCTAATTTATTGAGACAGGTTTTTTGGGTTATCAGGAGTTGTAGGCCAAAATCATCAGTATTAAAACAATAAAAGACCTGACAAATTTCAGTTGGTGGATAATGAATCTATAATATATGAAAGTTTAATTGTAATCATTACATTATGGTAAATAATGAAATTTAACACTATATGCTAATTTTTTGAGAAGGACCTGTATTAGTAGAGTTATGCTTTTGTTTTGTTTTTTTTTGTTTTTTCACTTAAATGGTTAATTCCTTTTTTTTTTTTAATCTTTAGGAATGGCAAGTTATGAATTGTTGGGATTCTACTTTATTACCTTATTTTGCTTCTCTTCCAAGCTGCCGTGTGGTTTCATTGCCCAGTTCATGCTCTTTTGAACTGTTGCTCAGCTAGAACTGGTACACTATGTTCAGTCTCTGTATGGGGCTTATCCTGTCTGAGCCTCTCGGACCTCCATGCCTATAGTCAGAAACATTTGTATATAAGCATAGTGTATGGATTCTTGCTGAGCAGCAATTCAAAGGAACTCCTAAAGGACAAAAGGAAAATTAACTGGTCATTGTAAACGCACTGAAGCATAGTGATTGAAAGTAATCCAACAATTAATATATTTGCAATGCTTGGAAGATAATCAAATAAAAAAAACTTTACATTTTAGTTACTGCCAGACCGCCTATAGACTAAAAACGTTCTGCATTATATACTGCAGTGACCTTCTGAGACATAACTGCATGGTATAGCAGCTGCATGAGATTGTGCACCTCTGGAAGCGAGGAGCTGGCTGTCAGATGGAGCTGGACTCCTCCTATAGTTGGCAGAGATGGTTTATTACTCTTTCTGCCTTCCCAGATACTGACAGCACCTCCACCTTCGGACCAGCGGTCATGTAATCACTGGGTGTAGAGAAGGAGTAGGTGCTGCTGGACCTAGAAGACCTAGTCAGCTCTGCTATGCAGGTGGAGGGCTGAATTGCCTCTGCAACTGAGGTTAATATACCAGCACTAGTTACAGGAAAAATAAGACAAAAAAAGTATTAAAATGTTGAAATGCCCACCAAAGGTTTTTTTTTTTATGACCAATATCAGGGGGTGGTGTGGGGGAGAAGTATGTAAGTAACATAATAAAAATAATGCCAAACGTATCGCGAAAAAAGATGCAAAAATTATTTGAATATCCAAATTAATTTTTTTTTTCACAGCTATTAAAACCAAAGATGAGTACAGTCAGGAACGGGAAAACTGCATTGTCTTGAACTGGTTATTATTATTATGATTTATTATTGTAGCGCCATTTATTCCATGGTGCTTGGTTAAAGAGATATTAACAGTTACTATTTAGCTGCAGCAGTATTTCTCTCAACAGTGACATCAGAACGTGCGGCCATATTGGTTGTTGCCTTTAAATTATTGTCTCAAATTCTGAAATTATACTGTCACTTTGGAACTTGACAAAGTAAATTAATTTGTCAGCATTTGCATATAAGCTGTGTGAGCACCAATATGGCTGCAGCCCCTCTTGTCAGCTTTGTAAAATGACTGCAGTGAACAAACACTGCAGATGTCGCTTTAAGGTAAAGACAATGGATTACCAAACACTTCAGCTTTTTCTCTTGTGATGTAATAACATGCGGCCGATTGTAAGCTTTGGGTTTTGGAAATCCTTTTTATGACATTGCAAGGGATGTTGTTAATGAGGCAAATACCCACATTTTTAGGGCTCGCTCACACTGGCGTATAACACGGCCTAGCGCTATATGTTGTTGTATCAGGTAGCACTCGGCCCAATGTTATACTATGGTGCAGTGCAGATCTGCGATTGTTTTTTTCTGTTGTCATTCCGATTCCGTATAAGAAAACAATCGCTGCATGCAATTTGGATCATGCGCATTCACACAAGTCTATGGGTGCTTGTGAGACTTCAGACTGCACTCTGATGTCATCTGAGTGTAGTCCGACATTCAAAGACAGACTCAGAAAATGGAAGATGGAGAAATTAAAATTGGAGATATTAAAATTAGAAAAATTACAGTGGTATTCCCATCTCCAAGATCATATCTCAATATGTAGTAGTTATTATAATAATACCGTATATACTTGTGTATAAGCAGAGTTTTTCAGCACATTTTTTTTGTGCTAAAAACGTCCCCCTTCGCTTATACACAAGTCATTGTCCCAGAAAGCTGGTGGGGGAGGGGGAGTGGCGAAGCAGCGGGTCAGAGAGGCAGGAGCCAGCGGCTGTGGCTGTCACTGTGCCTGCTGCTAAAGAGAAATTAATATTGTCCTCGAAGCATTTCGTTGGTGCCGGCTTCCAGTTGCTCTTCCTGTGCTTAGCGATCACATGGCACCGCTCATTAAGGTAATGAATATGCACACATCTCCACTCCCATTTTAGTGGAGGGAATGTTCATAACCTTAATGAGTGATGCCACGTGATCGCTAAGCACCGGAAGAGCAACTGGAAGCCGGCACCAACGAGATGCTGCGAGGGCACGCTGGAGGGTGAGTAGGATGTTTTTTTTTTTGTTTTTTTTTTGTAATAGAAGCATACATACAAGGACAGGAGAAGGGAGCCGCGCACACCAGGACGGGAGAGGGGAGCCACGCACACCAGGACGGGAGGGGGGGAGCCACGCATACCAGGACGGGAGAGGGGCAGCCACACATACCAGGATAGAACGGGGGCAGCCACGCATACCAGGACAGGGACTTGGGAGCCACGCATACCAGGAGGGGGGAGCCACACATACCAGGATAGGGACAGGGGAGCCACACATACCAGGATAAGGATGGGGGAGCCACGCATACCAGGATGGGGCAGACACGCTTGCTAGGATGGGAGGGGGGAGCCACGCATACCAGAATGGGAGGGGGGCACGCATACAAGGACAGGACGGGAGGGGGGAGCCATGCATACCAGGACAGGACGGGAGGCAGCCATGCATACCAGGACAGGAGGGGGAGCCACACATACCATGACAGGAGGGGGGAGCCACGCATACCATGACGGGGGAGCCTACGCATACAAGGACAGGATGGGAGGGGAAGAGCCACGCATACCAGGATGGGAGGGGGCAGCCATGCATATCAGGACAGGGATGGGGGAGCCACGCATGCCACGATGGGGGAGCCACCCATACCAGGATGGGGGAAACGCGCATACCGGGACAGGACGGGGGGAGCCACGCATACCAGGACAGGAATAGGGGAACCACGCATACCAGGATGGGAGGGGGGAGCCACGCATACAGGACAGTCACGCATACCACGACGGGACAGGGGGCAGCCACGCATACCACGACGGGACAGGGGGCAGCTACGCATACCAGGACAGGGACTGGGGAGCCACGCATACCACGATGGGGGAGCCACGCATACAAGGACAGGATGGGAGGGGGAGCCACGCATACCAGGACAGGATGGGAGGGGGAGTGCCACGCATGCCAGGACGGGAGGGGGCAGCCACGCATATCAGGACAGGGATGGGGGAGCCACACATCCCACGACGGGGGAGCCACGCATGCCAGGACAGCGACAGGGGGAGCCACGCATACCAGGGCAGGGACAGGGGAGCCACACATACCAGGACAAGACTGAAGGCAGCCACGTATACCAGGACAGGAGGAGGGAGCCACGCATACAAGGACAGGAGAGCCACACATACCACGATGGGGGAGCCACGCATACCAGGATGGGAAAACACGCATACCGGGACAGGACGGGGGGAGCCACGCATACCAGGACAGGAATAGGGGAACCACGCATACCAGGATGGGAGGGGGGAGCCACGCATACAGGACAGTCACGCATACCACGACGGGACAGGGGGCAGCCACGCATACCACGACGGGACAGGGGGCAGCTACGCATACCAGGACAGGGACTGGGGAGCCACGCATACCACGATGGGGGAGCCACGCATACAAGGACAGGATGGGAGGGGGAGCCACGCATACCAGGACAGGATGGGAGGGGGAGTGCCACGCATGCCAGGACGGGAGGGGGCAGCCACGCATATCAGGACAGGGATGGGGGAGCCACACATCCCACGACGGGGGAGCCACGCATGCCAGGACAGCGACAGGGGGAGCCACGCATACCAGGGCAGGGACAGGGGAGCCACACATACCAGGACAAGACTGAAGGCAGCCACGTATACCAGGACAGGAGGAGGGAGCCACGCATACAAGGACAGGAGAGCCACACATACCACGATGGGGGAGCCACGCATACCAGGATGGGAAAACACGCATACCGGGACAGGACGGGGGGAGCCATGCATACAAGGACAGGATGGGGGGGAGCCAAGCATATAAGGATGGGACGGGGAGCCACGCATACCAGGACAGGGACGGGGAAGTCACGCATACGGCGACGGGGGGAGTCACGCATACGGCGACGGGGGAGCCACGCATAACCCGACGGGACGGGGGCAGTCACGCATAACACGGCGGGACAGGGGGCAGCCACGCATACCAGGACTGGAGGGGAGCTATGCATACCAGGGCGGGAGAGGGGCAGCCACGCATACCAGGACAGGACGGGGGAGCCACGCATACCAGAATAGCAATCGGGGGGAGCCACGCATACCAGTACAGCGACACGGGGGGGGCACGCATACGAGAACAGGGATGAGAGAACAATGCATACCCAGCTTATACTAGAGTCAATAAGCTTACCCAGTGTTCTGTGACACAATTAGGTGCCTCGGCTTTAACTCTGGTCGGCTTATACTCGAGTATATATGGTAATAATATTAGCAAATGCTTCCTATTAAAAATGTACTACAGTTTTTCTGATTCGCTATGTCTCATTCTTCATGTGCAGGCATTGCAGGACCTTGGGTATCCATGGTTACGACTGCTGATATAGTGACAGCTAGTTGCAAGTGGTCGTAACCATGGATACCTAAGGTCCTGCAATGCCTGCAAATTAAGAAAGAAACAGCGAATCAGAAAAACTATACTACATTTCTAATTGGAGAGATTTGCTAATATTTTATTTATTACACCTACTATATATTGGGATGGGATTTTGGTGATGGGAACACCCCTTTTAAGTTCTTCATCTTCTCCACACATGTGCTGTGATTCTCTCATGCGAAATAATCTAATCACAGCAAAATGACACTTGGATAATAATAATAATAATTTTATTTATATAGCGCCAACATATTCCGCAGCGCTTTACAACTTATAGAGGGGACTTGTACAGACAATAGACATTACAGCATAACAGAAATCACAGTTCAAAACCGATACCAGGAGGAATGAGGGCCCTGCTCGCAAGCTTACAACCTATGAGGAAAAGGGGAGACACGAGAGGTGGATGGTAACAATTGCTTTAGTTATTCAGACCAGCCATAGTGTAAGGATCGGGTGTTCATGTAAAGCTGCATGAACCAGTTAACTGCCTAAGTATGTAGCAGTACAGACATAGAGGGCTATTAACTGCATAAAGTGTATGAGAACATGATGCGAGGAACCTGATTATGTTTTTTTTTTTTTTTAATGATAGGCCACACAGGGATCGTTAGGTTAAACCTCTGTTAGCGATTGAGCCAAGTGTCCTTAGTATAATCTGTCCAATTCGGACCACAGTCATGTAGAGAGAAATACAGATGCTTCAGAACTTATAGAGAACCTGTCATTCCATTTTTGCTCCCCCATCTGAGAGCAGCATGATGTAGGGTCAGAGACCCTGATTCCAACGTTGTATCACTTACTGGGCTGCTTGCTGTAGTTAGGATAAAATCACGGTCTTATCTGTTGCAGATCTTCCTGTTCTCTGAAGGCTGGGCTCTGTATAACATTGCCCACACCACTGATTGTCAGCTTTCGGTGTACACTGTGCATAGGCAGAAAGCTGCCAATCACTGGTGGGAGAGGATTACACAGTGCGCCTGAATATAGAGGGCTACATGACAGCAGGTTTACTAGTCCCCAAGGGATAATCTCCTGCTGATAAAACAGCATTTTGATCAAAACTATGGCAAGCAGCCCAGTAGGTGATACAGTGCTAGAATCAGAGTCTCTGCCCCTATGTTATGCTGCTCTGAGATTAGGTGACAAAATCCTCGTGACAGATTCCCTTTAATATATCAATGCAATGGAGTTGAGAATGTGATTTTTGATAACACATTGTGAAATCACAATGATGAAATATTATGCCGTTTCCGCGCACTTTTAACCTTGTAATTTGTTTTAATTTCTGACAATGTAAAAGAAACGTACACCCCTTTCTGCTGCCCCATTATCTACCTACCTTTGGTATGTCCTACGCTCTCTTTTTGTGAGCGAAGGTCTGACTTTGAGGGATTCATTGGTATTCTGAGACGCTTGTTACGAGCAGGCTGTGCTCCAGGTCCATGCGTGCTCCATCTGTGCTGATAACACAGTGTTCTTTGGCACGGGAGACTAGAGGAAACCAGAGAGCGAATTCATTTCATTACCCTGGACATTATGAGAATGACAAATTGTTTGTATATCACACGCTGCAATCAATTCAATGCTGCATCTAGAGTCCTCCTGTAATTGTTCTAAACACTCACTTGACTCGTAATGATTAAACATCAACATTAGACCTAGTATATTAATAATGGCCGTCAACATGACTTTGACTAATATTACTACTTTCTGCCCTTTTTATGCCTTTGCTTCAGTTGAAAAAAAAAGTTTTATATACCAATGCCTAGCTTGAAAAAATACTTTGGGTTTATTGTTGATTTTCAGTCTACAGCGCAGTGTGAATAGCAGAGACATTTGTGAGACATTGCTTTCCCCCTTATCTCTGAGCTGCAGATCTTAAATGATCTGTAAAGGATTGATGCGTAGGGGATGTCTCACATCTATAATGTGTAGGGCGATAGGCCCAATCTCTCTCGCAATCTTAAGCGCGTTGGAGTTATGTTGCCGTGTTTGCTGCGATCTTGGCGAAACTGCAGATCCGCTATAAAGGGTAGGTAGACTCTAGGAGACCCTGTACAATTTAATTGCCCCTTCTTATCCCCAGTCAAGCGTTCCATTACTTGGACAGCCCATTCTTTAATGCCTTAGTTCCCCAAGTAAAATAAGAAAAGATTACGCTCGCCACACCAGCTCTGTTCTGTCCATGCTGCAGCCTTTACTATTTTGACACATCGGACGTCTTCTCTGATGTAATATTGATCAGCAATAGCAGAGACCGCTGATTGGCTAATAATTTCAAATCATTCCCCCCCCCCCCCCCGAAAGCAGCAGCTCTGACATCGCTGCTACAGAGGAGGAGTTGAGCATACTTTTTATTTTTTTTACTTTCTATGGGGCACTGAAATGATTAAAGGGAACCTGTAATGTCCCCAAACGTTATTAACCTGCAGCTATGGGGTTAATCTGCAGGTTAATAATGTTTTAAATCTGACTGACATCTGCATTGAAAGCACAGCTACCAGGAGAAAATTAACTTTTTCCCTCCAGCTTTCAGTCATAGAGGCGTGGCTTCAGTTACCACTCAGTGCATAGTGAGCAGTAGCCGTAACCACGCCCTGGCACTGACTGACAGCCAGCTCTGTACTGATGCACGGCTGAGCCGGCTGTCAGTCAGTGCCGGGGCGTTGTTATAGACTGACTCTGCACCGCCCGCACCTCTATGATTAAAAGCTGGAAGCTACCATGAGGAATAAGGATACAGGAGTGCTGTAAAATTATCTTTTATCTTGGCCGCATACAGCTCTGTACTTAGAAAAATGACAAAGTTATGACTCTCACAATATGGTATCCAAGAAAAAATATTTTTTTTATTTTTTAGTGTGAAATGTTTTCTTGTGCAAAAGTAAAAAATAGTAAAGCATAAAAAAATTATATAAATTTTATATCGCCATAATCATATGTATCTTCAGAATAGTTAAATATTGTTAATGTTAATTTTATTGCACCGTGATTTCCATAAAATACAAAAAATGTGAAATTGTTTTTACGTTTTTTTGTGTGGTTTGCATTTATTTATTTTTTTTAGACAAAGTGATCAAAAAGTCATATGACGTGCAAAAAAACAAGTACTCCAACTATTTTGTCTACAGATAAAGTTCTTTGTTTCCTTATACGGTGACCAAAATAATAAAATTTTAACAAGTCATTTTATTTGTGGAAATGTAGCAAAACTTTAAAAAAAATAAATAAATTATAGAACCCTATATAAACGTGGTATTCTCATGATCGTATTGGCCCCAGAATAAAAAGAACATATCAATTAAACTTGTGTTTAGAAAAACTAAATTCATTTTGTGGATTTTTTTTGTTCGAATCCCAAACCGTGTAATAAAAAGTGATCAAAAAGTTGCTTCACAAGTTTGTACCGGGATGATGAAGAAAGTCTATTGGGTGGATCCAAAAGCACAGGGACAAGTCATGCATTTAATAAATGAAAATGTATGAGCCATCCCCAGAAATGGGAGTCAATGAATCCCTGCAGAGTTCACCCTTGCAGTCTGAGAGCACCAAACTCTTAGAAAACTGTATTCAATACAATTTGGGGGATTGTCTGAGAGGTTTCCCTGAATTTGATTGTGTTTTTGTGTTCTTAAACATAGTTTAGATGTCAGGCGCAGCTATTTTGACTTCTAAAAATCTTTTCTCGAAAAATATATAAAGCCAAATGAATCATTATTAGCAATTTTCATGAATTAGGAGACTGTAGAATATATATGTATGTATGTATATATTTTTTACTCTTACTCATTAGTGATCTTGTAGGTAAATAATAAATCCATTTTTTTTCTTTCTCTGGAGATGTGAAGACCGGCTGTGATGTTGATTTGAGTGCAGCAGGAGAGTGGGAAGTCAAGACCATCACCAGTGCTTTGAAGCAGTATTTGAGGTTAGTTGGCTCCCACGGTTTTCAGGCATGTTACCTGTTGGAATAAACACCACTACTGCCATAAGAGGGTCCTCTGAGATAAGACTGTGCCTTTATCAACACAATCCATGTAAATATCATATTTGTCTATGTTTACTAATGTCTTCACTTTTCAGATCTACTGTATTGTACTTTTTAATGCATTGCGCTGCTCCTTTATTGGAGGGCTCTATCCAGTTCTAATGTATTCAAAATGGAAATTAAACCTCAAGAGTAACAATCGTACAGATGGACCGGCCGGCGGCATGATACGACTGCTGGTTGGTAAATTCTTATCGATCGTTATTATTATTATTATTATTATTATTTATTGTTATAGCGCTATTTATTCCATGGCGCTTTACATGTGAGGAGAGGTATACAGTTATATGAAAAAGTTTGGGCACCCCTATTAATCTTAAGCTTAATGTTTTATAAAAATTGTTTTTTTTTCCCAACAGCTATTTCAGTTTCATATATCTAATAACTGTTGGACACAGTAATGTTTCTGCCTTGATATGAGGTTTATTGTACCAACAGAAAATGTGCAATCTGCATTCAAACAAAATTTGACAGGTGCATAAGTATGGGCACCCTTATCATTTTCTTGTTTTAAATACTCCTACCTACTTTTTACTGACTTACTAAAGCACTTTTTTCGGTTTTGTAACCTCATTGAGCTTTGAACTTCATAGCCAGGTGTATGCAATCATGAGAAAAGCTACTTAAAGTGGCCACTTGCAAGTTGTTCTCCTGTTTGAATCTCCTCTGAAGGGTGTCATCATGGGCTCCTCAAAACAACTGTCAAATGATCTGAAAACAAAGATTATTCAACATAGTTGTTCAGGGGAAGGATACCAAAAGCTGTCTCAGAGATTTAACCTGTCAATTTCCACTGTGAGGAACATAGTAAGGAAATGGAAGAACACAGGTACAGTTCTTGTTAAGGCCAGAAGTGGCAGGCCAAGAAAAACATCAGAAAGGCAGAGAAGAAGAATGGTGAGATCAGTCAAGGACAATCCTCAGACCATCTCCAGAGAGCTGCAGCATCAACTTGCTGCAGATGGTGTCACTGTGCATCGGTCAACTATACAACGCACTGTGTTTTTTTGCCGCCATGCATAACGCCTTTTTGTATGACCAAACAACTCAATCTTGGTTTCATCAGTCCACAGGACCTTCTTCCAAAAAGAAATTGGCTTCTCCAAATGTGCTTTTGCATACCTCAGCCGACTCGGTTTGTGGCGTGCTTGCAGAAACGGCTTCTTTCGCATCACTCTCCCATACAGCTTCTCCTTGTGCAAAGTGCGTTGTATAGTTGACCGATGCACAGTGACACCATCTGCAGCAAGTTGATGCTGCAGCTCTCTGGAGGTGGTCTGAGGATTGTCCTTGACTGATCTCACCATTCTTCTTCTCTGCCTTTCTGATGTTTTTCTTTGTCCTGCCACTTCTGGCCTTAACAAGAACTGTACATGTGTTCTTCCATTTCCTTACTATGTTCCTCACAGTGGAAATTGACAGGTTAAATCTCTGAAACAGCTTTTGGTATCCTTCCCCTGAACAACTATGTTGAATAATCTTTGTTTTCAGATCATTTGACAGTTGTTTTGAGGAGCCCATGATGCCACTCTTCAGAGGAGATTCAAACAGGAGAACAACTTGCAAGTGGCCACTTTAAGTAGCTTTTCTCATGATTGCATACACCTGGCTATGAAGTTCAAAGCTCAATGAGGTTACAAAACCGAAAAAAGTGCTTTAGTAAGTCAGTAAAAAGTAGGTAGGAGTATTTAAAACAAGAAAATAAGGGTGCCCATACTTATGCACCTGTCAAATTTTGTTTGAATGCAGATTGCACATTTTCTGTTGGTACAATAAACCTCATATCAAGGCAGAAACATTACTGTGTCCAACAATTATTAGATATATGAAACTGAAATAGCTGTTGCAAAAAAAACCATTTTTATAAAACATTAAGGTTAAGATTAATAGGGGTGCCCAAACTTTTTCATATAACTGTACATAATAAAAACAAGTACAATAATCTTGAACAATACAAGTCACAACTCGTACAGGAGGAGAGAGGACCCTGCCCACGAGGACTCACAATCTACAAGAGTAACAATCGTACAGATGGAGCGGCCGGCGGCATTATACGACTGCTGGTTGGGTAAACTCTTATCGATCGTTGGCCTATTTATACAAGCAGATCAAAGCAATCAGTGTGCACTGATCGACCTATACTAGGCTGCCATAGTTCTCAGCAGCACGAGTGTTGTTTAACCAAGATGATGCACCGCCAAGAATGATGATCTTATGTGCTGCGCAAAAGATCATTTCACCCAATGAACAAGCATTTTCCTTGTTCATTGAGTGATGAGCAGCTTGTTTAAATGGCAAGATACCGTATATACTCGAGTATAAGCCGACCCGAGTAGAAGCCGACCCCCCTAATTTTGCCACAAAAAACTGGGAAAACTTATTGACTCGAGTATAAGCCTAGGGTGGAAAATGCAGCAGCTACCGGTGAATTTCAAAAATAAAAATAGATGCTCCATACCGTTCATTTTGGCCCCATAGCTGTGCCATATAGTGCTCTGCACCGTTCATTATTGCCCCATAGCTGTGCCATATAGTGCTCTGTACCGTTCATTATTGCCCCATAGCTGTGCCATATAGTGCTCTGCACCGTTCATTATTGCCCCATAGCTGTGCCATATAGTGCTCTGCACCGTTCATTATTGCCCCATAGCTGTGCCATATAGTGCTCTGCACCGTTCATTATTGCCCCATAGCTGTGCCATATAGTGCTCTGCACCGTTCATTATTGCCCCATAGCTGTGCCATATAGTGCTCTGCACCGTTCATTATTGCCCCATAGCTGTACCATATAGTGCTCTGCACCGTTCATTATTGCCCCATAGCTGTGCCATATAGTGCTCTGCATCGTTCATTATTGCCCCATAGCTGTGCCATATAGTGCTCTGCACCGTTCATTATTGCCCCATAGCTGTACCATATAGTGCTCTGCACCGTTCATTATTGCCCCATAGCTGTACCATATAGTGCTCTGCACCGTTCATTATTGCCCCATAGCTGTGCCATATAGTGCTCTGCATCGTTCATTATTGCCCCATAGCTGTGCCATATAGTGCTCTGCACCGTTCATTATTGCCCCATAGCTGTGCCATATAGTGCTCTGCACCGTTCATTATTGCCCCATAGCTGTGCCATATAGTGCTCTGCACCGTTCATTATTGCCCCATAGCTGTGCCATATAGTGCTCTGCACCGTTCATTATTGCCCCATAGCTGTGCCATATAGTGCTCTGCACCGTTCATTATTGCCCCATAGCTGTGCCATATAGTGCTCTGCACCGTTCATTATTGCCCCATAGCTGTGCCATATAGTGCTCTGCACCGTTCATTATTGCCCCATAGATGTACCATAGAAAGCTGTGCCATTGCTGCTGCTGCTGCAATAAAAAAAAAGACATACTCACCTCTCTTGCTTGCAGCTCCTCAGCGTCCCGTCCCGGCGTCTCTCCGCACTGACTGATCAGGCAGAGGGCGGCGTGCACACTATATGCGTCATCGCGCCCTCTGACCTGCACAGTCAGTGCGGAGAGACGCCGGGAAGATGGAGCGGCGCCCGGCGTGTGGAACGCGGACAGGTGAATATGTAATACTTACCTGCTCCCGGCGTTCCGCTCCTTCCCCCGGACAGCTGGTCTTCGGTGCCGCAGCCTCTTCCTCTATCAGCGGTCACCGTTACCGCTCATTAGAGAAATGAATATGCGGCTCCACCCCTATGGGAGTGGAGTCCATATTCATTTCTCTAATGAGCGGTCCCACGTGACCGCTGAACAGGGGAAGAGCTGCAGCACCCGGAGACCGTGGGACTGCAGGGACAGCGCCAGGAGCCCTGGAAGCAGGTAAGTATGCCTCAGCGCCCTCTCCCCCTCACCCGCCGACCCTGCCGCCGACCGTGACTCGAGTATAAGCCGAGAGGGGCACTTTCAGCCCAAAAATTTGGGCTGAAAATCTCGGCTTATACTCGAGTATATACGGTAATCATGAAACGAGCATTTTTAAAAACTTAGTCATGATTAGATTGCAGTCTGTAATACAGAAGGAAATTTATATAGTTACTAAAGGCCCATATAAACATTAGACTAGCATCATCCATACCCACTGATTATCGACAGGTTCAGCTGTCAGTCTATTGTGTGAGCATCACAACAGATGAGTTTAGGGGAAAGTTAATGATCCAACATGTCCGAACTCTCATCAAAATAATCTTTTGGGATGACCATGATAGATTCCCTAGGACGTGTCGGACCACCACTCCTTTCTAGAATTACAGTAATTACATATATATAGAGAGAGATATATATGAATTATAATAATAATCTTTATTTTTATATAGTGCTAACATATTCCACATATTCCACAGCGCTTTATAGTTTTGCACACATTATCATCCCCGATGGGGCTCACAATCTAAATTCCCTATCAGTATGTCTTTGGAATGTGGGAGGAAACCGGAGAACCCAGAGGAAACCCACGCAAACACGGGGAGAACATACAAACTCCTTGCAGATGTTGTCCTTGGTGGGGTTTGAACCCAGGACTCCAGCGCTGCAGGGCTGCAGTGCTAACCACTGAGCCACCATGTGTATGTGTGTATATATATATATATATATATATATATATATATATATATATACACACACACATATATTTATATATATATATATAATCTCTATCTATCTGTATATCTCTATCTATCTATATATGTATATATATCAGTAGCAATATGCTTAAATGGTGTATCACATTTGCAATTTCTGAGCAGTGCTAAAGGGTTTGAGCATTTCTATAGAGCCCTTACATTTTCCTGTCAATGACCAGTGATTTCAGTGTGGTCATTTTGCATATACAATTCTGAAGTAATATGGACTGTGATAGGACAACATACAGTTACCAGTGGCAAATAGTAAAATCTTGCTGAACTACGTAATCCCCTTCCTAACACTTCGTCATGCCCCCTTCACGCGTCTGTATAAAGCCAGGACCAGAAAAAAAAAGTTACAGGGTTTTATCAGTATTTTGGATCTGTGTGTTTTTTTTTTTTTTTGTGTGTGTTTTTTTTTTTTTTATAGTAGGGCTGAAGAAAATTCAATCCCAAAACTTCTCCTATACTTTGCAGTATGCCATCCGTGTGCTGTCCCATAGACTTGTATTGGCCCTTGTCATCCATTCTGCTGGTAAAAAAAAAGATGGACGTGTGTGCAATAATAATAAGTAATAAAAAGTAATAATAAGATTATAATAAGTACGTGTGGTACACGTGGAAAAAAAAAAAAAAAGATGTCGCATGTACCTGAAACAGGCTGAACACAGGCATCCAGAATATAAGCTACAGAGTTATTAAAAGTAAAAAATTACTGTTTTTTGTGACAACATCTTTACAAAATCTATTGTCAAAAATTCTGGTAAACCTATATCTTCCTATAATTAGTGGTTTATGTAACTTTTTCGAGATGCCAGACATTTAAGGTGAATGAGCACTTTGAGTAATAAATGTGTTAATTGTGCTGCAATACTACTTAGAAATGTTGCATAACCAGTATATATTAAAATAGCTTGACAGGGTTTGTTTTAACTTTGAGCTGCCCTTGTATTTCAGGAGCCTGCCAGAACCACTGATGACATACGAGCTGCATGAACAGTTCATCAATCCTGCCAGTAAATATTCACTTTCTTTATTCTTTGTTTGTTCCTTATCAGTGATCCATATGAACAAGCGGATAAAGCTCACATTAAATGGGATAGGTTATAAAGCTATGTAATTTATAGAGTATACTTTATGTAACAATATATACTGTGTACAGAAAAATGTTGTACTTTAACCAGTTTGATTATCTGGTCATTAACATGGCGGCCTTTAGAGAAGGAGCTCTTATAGTGTGTACTTGGCATGCACAAAGTCAGTGGTCCGCAACCTTTTCTGACCTTGAGAGCCACATTCAGCTTCGAGAGACTGTCGTGAGCCACATCCAGCTCCTGTCCCCCTCATATTTGTGATACCCAGAGCTGCCATTATATTGACAACCAAAGCTTTACTGTAGAAAAAACAACGAGGCCGTATACAAATATCCACAGATTTCCATAATACCCCATTCAGTATTCTCCCATCAAGAACTCTCACACTATTTCATCCAGCTTCAAGCACCTCCTCTGACGGGTAGTATCATACTTAAAGTTTTACCTTTACTAGTTGCGTTCTGTGTACGCAAATGTCTTCTTTGTAGGCTCCCATGTTTAAATTCTCTCTAAACCGCCAAGGCCAGTATATGCGCATCCATCTCTGTTCTTCACCATCTGGAGACCTGCTCTTCATAGCTGTTTGCTAGACCAGATACTACTTCACCAAGCTGGCAGGCAGCCTGGAGTCACTCATGATGGGCCCATGAGCTACATGTGGCTCAAGAGCCACAAGTTGGGGACCCCTGATCTAGTCCATCGAGAGTCGGTCTCATTTCATCAGTCCAAAAACCTTTGTAAAATCTGTGTTCAGATATTTCTTGTCCCAGACTTGAGGTGTCCACTTTTGTGTCTTGTTCAGTGGAGGTGGGATTTCAGCCTCCTTACCTCAGCCATGTCTCTGATCCCTCAGCACCTTGTAGTTCTGGACACTCCAGGGAGGCTGCGGTTCTGAAATATGACCGCACTGGAGGATAATGGCTTCCTGGTCACTTCATGTTCAATTGTTCTCTATTTTTTGGCAGTTAATATACATCTTTTTACTCTTTTCAATATAACGGTGAGATAAATATTGGAATGATCTCGCCTCATTAGTTGACACCCTCACAGATATACCGGACAGGAGTTGTATGCATCTGGCATTAGACAGGGAGCACTTGTATACTATTTGACCCCCAAGCCCCAAAAACTCCTGCCCTTACAAGAGCAGTCCACAGCTAGTCCTGTAATACCGCTTTGGCTCTGTATATTCCTCATGCGCCTTCTGACATGTTTCCTCCATCATGGGTTCCTCAGGGGAATAGCTTAAAAGACTTATTTCGGCCATAGGGTAGAAACCTGAATCCTTTACACAGCAGCTAGTATCCATGTCAATACCTCTGCTAATAACAACTGAATGGGGCTTTTAAATAGAAATTCACTACAAATTCATTAACTACAGTGGGTAGGTACCAAGTGATGAGGAGAGCTCATTACAATATTTGTCACCATTATAGAGAGTTGGCCCAAGGTACACTTTCTTTTTCTAACAGTGTAAATGAATTATTTATATACATGTTGTAAATCGATAAATATCTCAAAATATTGTATCCATCTGATAAGTATGTAAACTTATTGATATCGTTGCCCTACCAACCACTATTGATGCGGATCTATCTTAAAGTAAGCTAGTGTGTGTGCAGACCACTGCTGATGTGTACTCCATCAATGGTGACATCACCCTGATCAATAGATGGTGCAAATTGTAAACTTCATTTATGTCTTCTGGCAATTTGCAACAAAACGTTTGATGGTTAGTTAGCACGCCCTAATATTGTAACAATTTTTGACTTGTTCTAGTCGGTTGAATCTTTTTTTTTTTTTGCCCATTTTACCTGAGGAAAACAACCTGCCTAATAATTCTGCACAGCTTGATAAAGGGTGTCATATCCTTAGGTCACACTCTCCTCATTACACATATACACATCACCTGATCTGCTTCATCCAATAAGAATTCAAGTTTGTACAGCCTGAAGTTGGAAAATCTGCATAAAAATGAGGACATCGTCAAAATACTCAGTTGCCCAATAATTCTGCACACAGTATGAACAGGGGAAACTGCCATACCAGATATATCCCATGGCTGGGGTTGGCAATGTTTCTGGCAAAAACAGCTAACCTCATTTTCTAATCCTCTGCATTCCTTTCTGCTAATCCCACACCTTTTCTTCAGAAATGTTTTGGGGTTTGAATATTCGCTTCACTTCATTTCACGGTATCACACTTTATTTGAATTCTTCACTGGGCTTTATACATTTACATATCTGACAATCTTTGGTGCCTATCTCCTGTAAATGCGTTGGTAGAATGTAACATGATTTTTCCTGATGGATCATGGACCATCTGCTCAGCCATAAACCATCATATATGCACCTGTTTGTCTGAGCAACTCACAAAAGGCACATGACATGATATATAGGTGTCACCAATAATGTCTGACCATCATTTCATTGGAGCAAATCAATTCAGAGGCCTCCAGCATTTTTATCCTGAGGCATGTTATTTTTCCTTCTGTAGCTACTTTGTATTTCCTTAAGGGAAAAGTTACAGATGTCCTTGCATTCTCATTTCTACAATGGAACATTTATTCCCAATATTTAAAGTTATTATTATTTATTATTATAAGTTATCAGCTATCCATAGAGTAGACGATAACGTGTGGGTTGGTGGGAGGCTGACCATCTTCACTCTCCACGATCTTAAGATTAAAGCTCTGAAATTCCCTGTCACACATACAACACGGCTACATTCATTGGCTGTAGGACTGCTGGATACACCAGAGTGCTGGACTCCGCTATCTGTGGCTCTACCATAGTTCATTTTAAAGGGAACCTGTCACCCCCCAGGCGTTTTTAACTAAAAGAGCCACCTTGTGCAGCACTAATGCTGCATTCTGTCAAGGTGGCTCTTTTAGTTCGGGTCCCTGCAAACGCTGCAATAATCACTTTTATAATGTGCCCCCTCATACCTCGAATTAGACCTGGGGGCAGGTCTTTCCCCCCTAACACAGACGCACCACAGCCGTCACTTAGGGCCTCTGTACGCCTGGTGCCGCCTTTTCCTTCATTAGCGTCCCCGGCTCCTGCGCTGTAAGTTCGAAGGGCAGTGCAACTGCGCATGCCCGAAAAAAAACTTACAGTTGCGCTGCCCTTCGAATTTACATCGCAGGCGCCGGGGACTCTAATGAAGGAAGATGTGGCACCCGGCGCGCAGAGGCCCTGAGTGATGGCTGTGGTGCGTCTGTGTTAGGGGGGAAAGACCTGCCCCCAGGTCTAATTCGAGGTATGAGGGGGCACATTATAAAAGTGATTATTGCAGCGTTTGCAGGGACCCAAACTAGAAGAGCCACCTTGACAGAATGCCGCATTAGTGCTGCACAAGTTGGCTCTTTTAGTTAAAAAACACCTGGGGGGGTGACAGGTTCTCTTTAAGAATTAATGATAGGTCTAATTAGGAAATTTCTTATTAGAGAAATCCAAAGTTTCATATTTTCATGTATACTGTTGATTTATGTGTGAAAATTAAAACTACAGTTACTCTAGAACAATCGGATGCAGTTTTTCATAGCCTAATTTTTACTACTGTTTTCTTTTCTTTTTTTTTTTTTTACATTTTATTTGTAATATGTGCGCATACATACAGGATATACAAACTCTATTTAGATGTTGTCTTGGGTTAGATTTTAGTGTCTGACACTTCCAACCAGTAGTTGCCTCCAATTATATCTGAGGTCCCATTTATTGTAAAAGAAGTTGTAACCAAAATTTGCAATTTAAAAAAAGCTACTTTACTAGGCATTTTGTAGATGCTTAAGGTACTAAGAAAATATGTGAAACCAGATAAAATCACATTTGTTGCAGAAACAACTTTGAAGCATTTTAATAATAAAATGATGTTGCTTATTGACCTGGATAGATTTAAGCAGAAGGAGTAAGAAAGGTGACGTGAACAGAATAATACATTTTGTGTCTGATTATTTGATTTATCTTCCAGCCTTTATTTTACTTATTTTTATCATGTCACCTACATTAGGTTTAAGTACATGCTGTGCAGTGCTAGATACCTTACAGCTATTATTTTCGTATTTACCTGTAACGCTGCTGATATTCGCAATCAGTCCATTAAGGATCTGGGAATTTTTCATTTTTGTACTTTATTTTTTTCCTCCTCTTGTTGCAAGAGCCATAACTTTTTACATATTTCTGTCGCCATATGAGGACTTGTTTTGACAGGTTGTAGTTTTGAATGGCACAATTCTACTCTTGTTTTTTGGGGGTTAGTTTTTACAGTTTTCATTATGTAGTAAAAGTGACCTGGCAACGTGATATAGCATTTACCTTGGTGGACAAAAAGTAAAATTTTCTTCTCATCTGACCACCACGCCTTCCTCCATATATTTGGTGAGTCTCCCATGTGTCTTTTGGCAAAGTCAAAGCGAGCCTTACAATTTTTGTGTGTAAGTAAAGGCCTTTTCTGCCCACTCTTCCATAAAGGCCACCTCTATTGAGCCTGCGGGTTATTGTGGTCGTATTGACAGATACTCGTGTGTCTCCTTGGGAACTCTGCAGCTCCTTCAGGGTTACCTTTGGTCTCTATGCTGTCTCTCTTATTAATGCCTTCCTTGCCCGAGCTGAGAGTTTTGGTGAGCGACCCTCTCATAGCAGGTTTGTTGTGGTACCATGTTCTTTCCATTTGATAATAGATTTGATGGTACTCTGGGGGATCATCATTTTATTTTTTTTAATTAACCCAAACTTGTATTTCTTAATAACTTTAACTAAAATGCTTGCACCAGAAATTTTTAGGGGCTTCATAGCAAAAGGGGTGAACACATATGCACATGCTAACTAAAAATTATTTGATCCCATAAATGTAATTTACAGTTATATGAAAAAGTTTGGGCACCCCTACTAATCTTAAGCTTAATGTTTTATAAAAATTGGTTTTTTTGCAACAGCTATTTCAGTTTCATATATTTAATAACTGTTGGACACAGTAATGTTTCTGCCTTGATATGAGGTTTATTGTACTAACAGAAAATGTGCAATCTGCATTCAAACAAAATTTGACAGGTGCATAAGTATGGGCACCTCACCAGAAAAGTGACATTAATATTTATAGTAGATCCTCCTTTTGCAAAAATAACAGCCTCTAGTCGCTTCCTGTAGCTTTTAATGAGTTCCTGGATCCTGGATGAAGGTATTTTTGACCATTCCTCTTTACAAAACAATTCAAGTTAAGTTTGATGGTCACCGAGCATGGACAGCCCTCTTCAAATGATCCCACAGATGTTCAATGATTTTCAGGTCTGGGGACTGGGATGGCCATTCCAGAACAGTGTAATTTTTCCTCTGCATGAATGCCTGAGTAGATTTGGATCGGTGTTTTGGATCATTGTCTTGCTGAAAGATCCATCCCCTGCGTAACTTCAACTTTGTCACTGATTCATGAACATTATTGTCAAGAATCTGCTGATACTGAGAGGAATCCATGCGTCCCTCAACTTTAACAAGATTCCCGGTGCCGGCATTGGCCACACAGCCCCAAAGCATGATGGAACCTCCACCAAATTTTACTGTGGGTAGCAAGTGTTTTTCTTGGAATGCTGTTATTCGACCATTCCCTTGTTGGTGTCGTTGTCTCGGTGCCATAGAAAACGGAGATAATTTCTGTGATCTTATTGCACGATGAAACAATGGAACATTTGTTCGATGTCAGCGGTAATGGCGACCAGTTCCTTTCTGAATCTCATGAGCACTCCCACCAGGTTATTAGTCAGGTTCGGACCAGTGAGGAGAACATCATTCAGAGATACGCCGTCATGTTTGGCGCTTGAATCGAACACCACTCTGATTTGTTTCGGCTTTCTTGGATGATATACTCCAAAGGAAGGTAGATACCAGCATTCTTCATCAGCTTGCAATGGTGGAGCTGGCTCTGCATGGTCATTGCGAAATATCTTGTCCATAAAAGCTATGAAATGTTCCTTCATTTCAGGCTTGTTCCTTAATGTTCTCTGCAGTGAGATGAATCTAGATAAGGCCTGATCTCTGTTGTTAGGAAGCCTGGTCCTTGAAGCCTTGAAGGGTAAAGGAGCAACCCAGCGGTCAGATTCATTTTTGAAGAATCCACGGTCCATCATTTTAAGAAACTCCTTGTCTTCTACGGATAAGGCAACTTTATCATCTTTTGTTGTGTGAAACACTGTTCTCCCTAAGTCATCACCGTAGGGAGTGGGAATGATGTCAGGCTCCTGGATGCAATCAGAGAACCTTTCTTTCACTTCGTAGTAATGAGGGCATGGCTTAAAGTGAGTTGCACGACCATTTTGGAGCACATACGTTTTACAGGCGTTGACTTCGGATGCCTTGCGACTCCTATCCAGACATACATCGCCCACGATTACCCAGCCTAGGTCGAGTCTTTGGGCGTATGGAGCGTCATCTGGGCCGTTGCATTGTTGGCGCACCTTGTGGACCTTCAGAATGTCCCTTCCAAGTAGGATTAGAATATCAGCATTCGTGTCCAGAGGAGGAATTTCATTAGTCCGGTGCCTCAAGTGGCGATGATGAAGTGCGGCTTCTGGAGTGGGAATCTTCTCCCTGTTATCAGGTATCTGGTCACATTCAATTAGGGTTGGCAAGGGTATATGCACGTTTCCTTTGATTGAAGAGACTATGTACCCAGAGGCTCTCCTGCCAGAAGTCTCAATACGACCAGAGCAGGTGTTGAGGATGTATGGAGTCGTTTGTCCCTTTATGTGGAAGATCTCAAAGAATTTGGGCCTTGCTAGAGATCAGTTACTTTGCTCATCTATTATGGCATACATTTTGGAGGCCTTGTCGGGTTGTCCTTCTGGATAGACCTTAATCAGACATACCTTGGCACAGCATTTAGGAACAGTCCCTTCTCCACATACTTCAGTACATGAGGAGGAAACAGCAGTTGCAGTTGGGTCAGGAACTTGTGGCTCCCCGCCATGCCTTTGAGCAGGATTGGATGCTGCAGAAGGTTGTGAGTTGTGTGGAGCTGGCGTGGGATGCATGACTGTGACGTGTTTATCACAGCATTCAGTGCACTTAATGACGGCCTTTCAGTCCTTAGCGAGGTGGTCTGAGGAGGCGCAACACTTATAACATATCCCAAGCTCCTTGAGGGTGTCTTTACGCTCCTGCAAAGTCCTTGCTCTGAATCCACGGCATTCTTTAAGTGGGTGAGGCCTTTTGTGGATAAGGCACATACGGTTACTGTCCATAACTTTAGGAGTAACATTATTCGTTTTACTGAAGGTAGGCGTAGTAAGTGGAACATCAGTCTTTCTCACGGATACTGTGTTCTTGATTCTCTACGTTTGGCAATGTTAACATACCTTGTAGATGATGATGATGCTGGTGGAGTAGGCTCAGTGAAGTCGAAGCTGGGATCCTTCTTCTGAGCTTGGTCACTGATGAACCTGGAAAAGGGGGGAAAGGACACATCATGCTGCCTTTTATACCGTGAGCCGTGGTCTGCCCATTTATCCTGCATACCGTGTGGCAACTTGGACACTATTGGATTAACGCCATGAGCAGTATCTAGGTAGCTTAGTCCTGAGAGATGTGGGTCTAATTTTGCCAGTTCAAGATCTGTGCGACCTGCTAAAGGAAATAGAAGTTTTCTATTGTCCTTGTTAGTTATATTTGGGAAGGTTTGCAGTCTTTTAAATAAAGCACATTTTATGGCTTCTGAGCTGCCATAGGTTTGTTCCAGTCTCTCCCAGGCTGCAATAAGACCTGCATCTGAGTAGTCCACATGAACTGCCCTTAGTCTTTATGCGCTCTGCTGATTCAGGACCTAACCAGTTAACAAGCAAATCCAGTTGTTCCTTGCCAGTGAGATTAAGGTCTTGGATCACTGCTTGAAAGGTCGTTTTCCAGGCTCTATAATTCTCGGCACGATCATCAGACTTTGAGAGACTAATGATTATTAACTCCCGGCGAATCATGTATCTGGCGAAGTCAGACATGTCCGATCTCCCAGTCATTGTTGCAGGATGAACTTGTGACATCCGTGGGGGATGTAAGTTCTCTGGCTTATATGACTGTGACAAATCAGGATGAAATGATGCGGCATAAGGGTTAAACTGCGGTTTAGTCTCTATGGGGTCCGCTGGCTGTGGCCTAAATTGTAAGTTAGTGCTGGAAGTTACCTTGTCGGCAGTAGGTGGCGACATCTCTTGGCTTGCGGGCGCATCCATGTTAGAAACTGGAGGTGGTGCTGGTGCAGATGTTAAATGTCTTAGCACGTAGTCAGAAGTGCGATCAGCTGCATCTTCCATTTTTTCTGGAAAAAGACAGTCCGGATTATCATCTTGTCCCAGTGCTTGTTCAAAGACCTTCAGTTTAGCAAGGGTTGTTGCTCCTTCCTTTTCTGCTTGGAGTATTTTTAATTTCCTTTGAGCTTCTACTTCCACTTCAGCCTCCTTCTTAGCAAAGGAGCTTTTTACTCTAGCTTACTCTGCAGCCGCACAGATCTCCAGTAGCTTGTCGGACAATGTTGACTTCCTGGAGTGAGATGATCTGGAAGACCGAGCTGTGATTTTGGTCGATGTTGTGCGATGTGACCTAACCTCTTGGAGGTGAGCGATTTGGAGTTCTGCTTTATCCTGGGCATCTCGTACTAATGAGGTCTTTTCTTGGAGAAGAGTTTCCCTTTCAGTTAGTTCTGCTGGGGCATCTTCCATGTCACAGTTACTCAGGAATGTGATGTACTTTGCAGACAGTCTCTGGTAGCGATCATAGGCGGCAGATAAACTTTTCAATGTGGCGGTTAAAACTGCGGCGTCATTGTGATAGCGTGGAAGAGCTACTAAATAGTGATCAACTCTGCCCCATAAATGTTCTAGGTTATCATGGAACTCGTCTCTAGTAGTCTCAAAGTTCTATCTGGCCTTTTGTGTTGGCTTGGTTACACGTCTGGGTCGTACGTCCTGCTCTGCAGTAAGTGTGGACTCTGCTCCTGCAGCATCTATGGTATCAGGAACCTGATGTGCTACACTTGCAGATGGGTCCACGGTGCTTTTTGTGGACATGTTTTAGCTAAGATGGCGGACGGTTAAGACTTACTAGCAGACAATGCATATGCACACAGACACTGTAGACTAGGTCGCTTGTTACTATTCTGCCACCGATATATGTGGATGATGTATGTGAGGGATGTGATCACGAATCGCTATATAAACAATGGCTGGTAGCGTTACTCGCTAACTGTGCTCCTAGTCCTTATCAGCTGCATGTGGTGATCCGGAAGGATGATGCAGTGATAAATTCAACAGGTTTTCTTTACAGTACCTTGGTGAGATGAGGTGAGAGTGAGGACTGTAGGTTAGAGCTGTTACAGAATCACCAGATAAAGATAATAGAAGCTCCAGGTTAGAGGTAACAAGAGAATCCTTCTCCAGCTCTGCAGCACATGTGTATTCCAAGATGGCACGGAGTACAAAAATAGGAAGAGAAGGAAAAAGATAGGAGGAGCTATGACAGAAAGGTATTGTGGGAAAGTACCATAACAAAATACTACAGTGTAATACAGCAACGGCCAGTAGATGGCAGCAAAGTATAACAAATACAATAAATGATAGAACTGGGTATATTAGCGTTACATAAATGTCCATGTATGACTGAAAGTCTATCAGAATAAACTGAACAGCACAGCTGTGTTTTTTTGCCGCCATGCATATCGCCTTTTTGTATGACCAAACAACTCAATCTGGGTTTCATCAGTCCACAGGACCTTCTTCCAAAAAGAAATTGGCTTCTCCAAATGTGCTTTTGCATACCTCAGCCGACTCGGTTTGTGGCGTGCTTGCAGAAACGGATTCTTTCGCATCACTCTCCCATACAGCTTCTCCTTGTGCAAAGTGTGTTGTATAGTTGACCGATGCACAGTGACACCATCTGCAGCAAGTTGATGCTGCATCTCTCTGGAGGTGGTCTGAGGATTGTCCTTGACTGATCTCACCATTCTTCTTCTCTGCCTTTCTGATGTTTTTCTTGGCCTGCCACTTCTGGCCTTAACAAGAACTGTACCTGTGTTCTTCCATTTCCTTACTATGTACTATGTTCCTCACAGTGGAAATTGACAGGTTAAATCTCTGAGACAGCTTTTTGTATCCTTCCCCTGAACAACTATGTTGAATAATCTTTGTTTTCAGATCATTTGACAGTTGTTTTGAGGAGCCCATGATGCCACTCTTCAGAGGAGATTCAAACAGGAGAACAACTTGCAAGTGGCCACTTTAAGTAGCTTTTCTCATGATTGCATACACCTGGCTATGAAGTTCAAAGCTCAATGAGGTTACAAAAACAAAAAAGTGCTTTAGTAAGTCAGTAAAAAGTAGGTAGGAGTATATAAAACAAGAAAATAAGGGTGCCCATACTTATGCACCTGTCAAATTTTGTTTGAATGCAGATTGCACATTTTCTGTTAGTACAATAAACCTCATTTCAAGGCAGAAACATTACTGTGTCCAACAGTTATTAGATATATGAAACTGAAATAGCTGTTGCAAAAAAAACAGTTTTTAAAAAATATTAAGCTTAAGATTAATAGGGGTGCCCAAACTTTTTCATATAACTGTATGCTTATATTTTTCTCACTTCCTTTCATCCAAATTAGACTATTTAGTGTTGAAGCATCAAACACAAATCGGATTAAAAAAATCCCCCTACAATTAATAACCAGCAAATGCTATGCAGACAGCTGTGGACTAATATTAATAGCCTAGGAAGGGGCCATGGATACTGCCTGTTCTGTCCTCACTAAATGAGACAGGCCCAAGTAGCTATCCAGTCAGCTAAACCGCTATACCGGGGTCCAATAAGGAGACTGTGGTTGAGTCTGTGCTTTATTAAACATAGTGGTATATTGATGCGGTGAAACTGTGAACAATGATATACATAGAATCAGTGCATGGTAGGGAACAAATACATACTACACATGATAAACGTTATGCATTACATTTAGAAGGCTAGTAACTGAACTAGGAGTGTAACTGGTTAAGCTAGGCTAATATAGAGCAGAAATATCTACAGAGAGCATAAAGACATACCGGCAATGCAATCTCAAGGGGGATGAAGTGTAAGCTTCTTTCCTGGAAGGCAAACTGGAAGTGAAATGATAATGGAGGGAAATGTAGGCTGAGCTACCATAATGCATTGCAAAGGAGGAGGAGAATCAGACATAAAAAATACATAACAGAAAAATACAACTGTCAACATGACTCTGACCGCTAGAGGGAGCCAAAGCACTACAAATAAAGGTATGAATATATCAAGTCCTGTATACTGGCTGAGAAACTGCAAATTATGCAAACAGATAATTGGAGGTAACAAATTAGATGGCGGAGACAGAACACTCCCCGTCTGACATCAACGGATGTCACTACTCCTTTCTTCCGAAGGCAACAATAGGACCAGTTCAGATACCGGTCTGGAAAATGTCTTAGGTTCATTCCCTTTGGTCATCCTTAGTTCAACTTTGCGGACGTTGCCGTCCTTGCTCGGGAATGTTGCGGTAACTAGACCAAGTGGCCACTGGTTCCGGTGAATTTGACAGTCTTTCACAAGAACAAGGTCACCTACGTTAAGATTAGGTTTAGTAGATTGCCACTTCGTACGTGGCTGCAGGGTAGACAAATATTGTTTGCGCCACCTGTCCCAGAAAGTATTTGCAAGACTTTGTACCTGTCTCCATTGGCGCTTGTAGAGGTCCTTAGCGTCGAATCCTCCTGGAGGGGCACTGGACAGTCCCGTTTTCTGGGTAAGTAGAGTAGCTGGAGTCAATAACAAGGGCTCCTCAGGGTCGTTAGGAACTGGAACCAAGGGTCTGTAATGCCACTGCTTTGGATGAACTGATCTCCTGATAACATAAACGTAGAATCGCCTGGTTTCGTTGTGGATATATCCCAGGACTACTTTGCTGTCTGAGTAGAACTTGGCCTGTGTCAGGTCGATATCCATTTCGGATGTGATGAACTCTGCTAACTCAACGGCTAAGACTGCGGCACAAAGCTCTAACCTGGGTATAGTGTGCTCTGGTTGTGGTGCGAAACCAATGTGGCACTGACATTTGGAGTCTACAGTTTTGAGGTAGGCAACAGCGGCAATTGCTTTGACGGAAGCATCTGCAAATACGTACAGTCTTTGGCTCTGTATCTCAGTAGATTGCACAGGGGCGTATGGTCTTGGCACATTCAGGTTGGAGAGTGCCGCTAACGAGTTCTTCCACTCTTCCCACTGGATCCTCTTATCAGGTGGCAGAGGTGCATCCCAGTCATATGTTTCCCTAGTTAAGTCTCTTAGTAGGGCCTTGCCTTGTATAGTAACAGGAGCTGCGAAACCCAAGGGATCGTACAGACTGTTGATGGTAGACAGGACGCCTCTACGTGTGAAAGGCCTTTCTTCCTGGTTGACCTGAAAGGTGAAAGTGTCTGACTGTAGATTCCAGAGAAGCCCAAGGCTGCGTTGCATTGGTGCGGGGTCTGACCCCAGGTCCAGGTCTCTGAGACCATTACATAGGTCCTGAGAAGGGAATGCTTCCATGAGTTCTTGGCTGTTTGAGGCTATTTTATGAAGCCTAAGGTTCGAGCAGGCAAGCATGTCCTGGGCTCTCCTGAGAAGACTGATGGCAGTCTCATTTGAAGGCATGGCTTTTAGACAGTCGTCGACATAAAAGTCCTTTTCTATGAATCGTCTGACATCTGCTCCGTATTCTGCTTCTCCTTCCTGAGCTGACCTTTTGAGTCCGTAAATGGCGACGGCAGGGGAAGGACTGTTGCCGAAGATGTGCACTCTCTTGCGATACTCTGTGACTTCTTTAGTAGGATCATTGTCTCTGTACCAGAAGAATCTTAGGAAGTTCCTGTCTCTCTCTCTCACAAGGAAACAATGGAACATTTGCTGGATGTCAGCGATGAAGGCAATGGAATCCTTACGGAAGCGCATAAGTACTCCCAGCAGTTTGTTATTGAGGTCTGGTCCTGTCAGTAGAACGTCATTCAGGGAGACATCATTGAATTTGGCACTGGAATCGAACCCGACTCTGATCTGGCCTGGTTTCTTAGGGTGGTATACTCCGAACATGGGTAGGAACCAGCATTCTTCAGAGTCTTTGAGAGTGGGAGCTAGTTCTGCGTGACAGTTTTCAAAAATCTTTGACATGAAGGAGAAAAAGTGATCTTTCATCTCTGGTTTCTTTTGCAGATTACGTTTGAGAGAGGAGAAACGTTGTAATGCCTGATTTCTGTTGTTCTGTAGACGTAGTCTGTGGGTTTTGAAGGGAAGAGGTGCGACCCAGCTGTTGGTCTCATCTTTAACGAGTCCCTTGTCCATTACCTCCAAGAACAACTTGTCCTCTACCGACATTGCCACTTGGTTGTCCTGCTTAGTTCTCTGGAAGACTGTGCACCCTAACTGATCCTCATAGCTTCCCGACACTATACTGCTGTCGTGAGTAAAGTCTATTAAATGGTTGGGCAGTTGGATGCTGTGTGGCAGTTCCCTGACATGGAACTCATTGATACAAGGTTGAAACAGAGATGGTCGTCCTTTCTCCAATGTATTTGTCAGCATGCTTGTCACAGAAGATGGGGCGTGCATGCGTCCCAAGCATACGTTGCCAATTATGACCCATCCTAGGTCTAGCTTTTGGGCATAGGGAGCATTGTGGAGTCCATTGATATGACGTCTCACTTTATGAACCTGCAGGATATCTCTCCCCAACAGCAGAATTATCTGGGCCTGATGGTCGAGTTCCGGTATAAGGTGTGCTATTCGCTTTAAGTGAGCGTGATGGATTGCTACATCTGGCGTAGGGATTTCAGATCTGTTGTCTGGGATCTGGTTACATTCAATGATCGTAGGTAGTGGTAGGCAGAATTGTCCGTCTAATGACTCGATTTGGTAGTCTCTAGCTTTCCTGCCTGCTGTTGTCACAGTACCTGCACACGTCTTTAATGAGTAGGGAGTGCTTGGCCCTTTGATGTTGAATAGGTCAAAGAATGTTGATCTTGCCAAGGATCGATTACTTTGATCATCCAAGATGGCATACAGTCTTACAGCCTGGTCTCTATGGCCTTTTGGGTATACTCTGACAAGGCATATTTTTGAACAGGACCTACTGTCTATTGTCCCTTTGCAGACCTCGGTACATTGTGAAGTGATCTCTGGCGTAGCTGTATCAGTGTTCCTTTCCTCCCCGCCATGCTCACTGTCAGCTGGCGTGTTTTGTGCACTCCATGGAGCTGGGCCTGGGTGTAGAGCAGTGTTATGGTCTGTGGTGCCACATTCTGTGCATTTTACACTGACCTTGCAGTCCTTGGCGAGATGAGTTGTGGACGAGCAGCACTTGTAGCAGATACCGTTCTCTTTCAGGAAGCTTCTGCGGTCTGGCATAGATTTTCCTCTGAAGGCTCTGCATTTCAGGAGAGGATGAGGCTTCTGATGAAGTGGGCACTGCTTGTCAGGGTCCTGCACCTTTGTCTCTGATTGGGAGCAGCCAGCAGACCTGTAATTAGAACCTGGAGAAGAAACATAAGTCTTGTGTACTGCCACAGATGTTCTGCGTGGATTCGCAGGTGGTGACGGTGTGGCATATGGCATTGCAAAGTCAAAGCTGGGATCGTTTCTAATTCTCGCTTGTTGGTGTATAAAGTCTACAAAAACGGAGAAGGGGGGAAATGGAACACTGTGTTTGTATTTGTACGTGGAACCATGTGTGAGCCACCTCTCCTGTAGATTGTAGGGCAACTTCTGGACTATAGGGTTAACACCTCTGGCTGTGTCGAGAAATGCAAGTCCCTGTAGGTCGTCCTCGTATTTGGCAACTTGGACTTCCTTTAGTAGGTCGCTTAGCTCTCTAAGTTTCTGGAGACCTTTGTTAGAAATTTTAGGAAAGTCATCGATTCTTTTGAACAAGGCTCTTTCTATTACCTCTGCCGAACCGTAACACTCATCCAGCCTCTTCCAGATCTCTTTGAGGCCGGTCTCAGGGCGGTTTATATTAATGTCTCTGATTCTTACTGCGTGTTTGACTGACTCTTCTCCCAGGTATTTGACTAACAGGTCTATCTCTTCCCTGTGTTGTAGCCCTAAGTCTCTAATGACATTTTGGAAGGAAGCTTTCCAAGCTCTGTATCCTTCAGCTTGGTCAGTGAATTTCATGAGCCCCTTGGCAACCAGTTCACGTCGTGTGAAGAACTTGGCAAATTCTGTTGTGAACCGGTTGTCAGCAGAGTAAGCTGGTGATCGGTCGCCCTGATAGTGATGTGAGGTGCGTTCATACCCGTTAGTGTCCTCAGGGTGGCGCCAGCCGGTGTCGTATTGCTTCGGTCTGACGTACGGTGTGTCAGCAGGGTGATCCACGTTGGTTACCTGGTGAGGGGCAAGGTAGTCATTAGCAGAGTTGTTTTGTGTCACGTTTTCGAGTTTGTTTCTGTCCTGGAGCTGAGCCTCGTGATGACTCTCGCTCACTTCGCTGGAGACGTCGTATTCTCGTTTTGGTGCTGGTTCAGGGTTATAGTTTGGATCAGGAAGTTCATTAACATACTGAGATGTGCGTTGTGGTGAGTCTTGTAGTGGAAACTCCAGACTCGACATACTGCTTTGGCTATGCAGCTTGGGACTTTGCGCGGCTTCTAGCGACTCCGCTTCAGCGAGGGCTGCGGCAGCTTCCCTTTTTGCTGCTAAGCTTTCTAAGGCGGCATCCACACGTGCCTTCTCTGTGTCCTTCTCTCCATCATCTATGCGTGCTCTCTCTAAGCGTGACCTTCTCTCTTCATCATCTAGGCGTGTTTTTTCTAATTTAAGTTGCATCTCTTGGTCAGCAAAGCTTGCTCGTATTTTGGCGGCTTCAGCATTTGCGCGGGCAATGGCGACCGCGCTGCTGATGGATGTTGTCTTTGAGGAGACGGAAGTAACAGATCTTGTTCTATGCGATTTGTGAGACATGGTATCTTGGGAAAGTGCTTGGCTGTGCAGAGATTGCTGTAGCTGTATTTAGTCTCTGAGTAGCCGGTGACTTGAATCCCACTAGTTGGATGGCTGCCATTTCACTGTTCTGTCCTCACTAAATGAGACAGGCCCAAGTAGCTATCCAGTCAGCTAAACCGCTATACCGGGGTCCAATAAGGAGACTGTGGTTGAGTCTGTGCTTTATTAAACGTAGTGGTATATTGATGCGGTGAAACTGTGAACAATGATATACATAGAATCAGTGCATGGTAGGGAACAAATACATACTACACATGATAAACGTTATGCATTACATTTAGAAGGCTAGTAACTGAACTAGGAGTGTAACTGGTTAAGCTAGGCTAATATAGAGCAGAAATATCTACAGAGAGCATAAAGACATACCGGCAATGCAATCGCAAGGGGGATGAAGTGTAAGCTTCTTTCCTGGAAGGCAAACTGGAAGTGAAATGATAATGGAGGGAAATGTAGGCTGAGCTACCATAATGCATTGCAAAGGAGGAGGAGAATCAGACATAAAAAATACATAACAGAAAAATACAACTGTCAACATGACTCTGACCGCTAGAGGGAGCCAAAGCACTACAAATAAAGGTATGAATATATCAAGTCCTGTATACTGGCTGAGAAACTGCAAATTATGCAAACAGATAATTGGAGGTAACAAATTAGATGGCGGAGACAGAACACTGCCCCCCAAGGCTAAAAACATAAGCTCTCAGCAGCCCCAGAAAAGGTGCATCTCTAAGGTGCGCCATTTCTTCCATTTGGTCTCTCTTCCCACTTGCCCTGTAGCGGTGGCAAGTGGGGTGATAGTTGGCGGGGTTGATGTCACCTTTATATTGTCAGGTGACATCAAGCCCCGAGTTTAGTAATGCGGAGGCATCAATAAGACACCCCCATTACATTGTGTGAAAACAGACACCCAGAATAAAGTTCTTTAATTGAAAGAATGACAGACTCCTTTAATAAATCTACCTCACCTATTCCACCGACGCCCTTGTCATCTGCAAAAGAGTTAAAAAATGAAAAACTAAATTTCCCACGGCGCTCGCATTGACGTCAGAAAGATTAAGTGAGTTCGTTGGCTGTGAACTCTCAGGACCTGTCTGACTGCACCGTAAGCAGGAGAACTTTCTCACGCTCGCGGTGTTCTCCTACAGGGAATAGGAGTTCACAGGGAGACACTGAGCACACGCTGCTCAGTGTCTCTGCTGGATGATAGTCTGTGTGGTCGCATCATGCAACCATGCAGCCTGCTATCTAGATGTAACAGAGCTGTCGTGGGACAAATGGAATATTGTTGTTTTTTATTTTTAACTCTCTTGCAGATGACAAGGGTGTCTGTATCTGCATAGCCTTTGCTGGTTATTAATTATAGTGGGACCCTATATAATTTCTTTTTTTTTTTTCATCGTTCCCCATTTTAATAGCCAATAAAGGCTAAGTATATACCTTATATACTCGAGTATAAGCTGACCCGAGTATAAGCCGAGACCCCTAATTTTGCCACAAAAAACTGGGAAAACTTAATGACTCAAGTGTAAGCCTAGGGTGGGAAATGCAGCAGATACTAGTAAATTTCAAAAATCAAAATAGCTACCAATAAAAGTAAAATTGAGACATCAGTAGGTTAAGTGTTTTTCAATATCCATATTGAATCACGAGCCCCATAAGATGCTCCATACAAAATACGCCCCATATAATGCTTCATACAAAATACACCCCATATAGTGCTTCATACAGTTCATGATGGGCCCCATATAATGCTCCATGCAAAATACACCCCATATAATGCTCCATAAAGTTTGATGGGCCTCATAAGATGCTCCATACAAAAATATGCCCCATATTATGCTGCACAAAGGTTGATTATGGCCCCATAAGATGCTCCATTGAAACATTTGCCCCATACAGTGCTGTATAAAGGTTGATTATGGCCCCATAAGATGCTCCATAGAAACATTTGCCCCATATAATGCTGCATAACGGTTGATTATGGCCCCATATGATGCTCCATAGAAACATTTGCCCCATATAATGCTGCACAACGGTTGATTATGGCCCCATAAGATACTCCATAGAAACATTTGCCCCATATAATGCTACACAAAGGTTGATTATGGCCCCATAAGATGCGCCATTGAAACATTTGCCCCATATGCTGCTGCTTTGATTTAAAAAAAAAAAAAAGACATACTCACCTCTTGTCCTGAGCAAGTGGGGACATCGGCACTTGCGATATTCACCTGTCCCCGTTCCACCGCCGCTCCGTCTTCCGGGTCTCTGCAGTGACACTGTTCAGGCAGAGGGCGGCGCGCACACTAAACACGTCATCGCGACCTCTGACCTGAACGTCACAGCCAGAGGATGCGGAAGACGGAGCGGCGTGCGGTGGTGGAACGGGGACAGGTGAATATCGCAATGCTCACCCTCCCCGTCATACTCTCCCTCCTGGCGCCGTCTGCACGTCCCTGCTTCTCTGATGCGATGGTCTCTCCAGCGTCGGCAGCTTGTTCCTGTGTTCAGCGGTCACTGGTACCGCTCATTAAAGTAATGAATATGCGCTCCACCCCCATGGGAGTGGAGTCGCGTCCATATTCATTACTTTAATGAGCGGTACCACGTGACCGCTGAACACAGGAAGAGCTGCCGGCTCCGGGAGACCATCGGAGAAGCAGGGACTTCACCGGGAGCAGGTGATTGTGATGTGACAGAGAGACGGACCAGGGGGAGAGGAGAGACAGAGAGGTGGGGCTGACTCGAGTATAAGCCGAGAGGGGCACTTTCAGCCTAAAAAAATGGGCTGAAAATCTCTTCTTATACTTGAGTATATACTGTAGTTGTGAGCTGATATTAATAACATGGGAAGCTCCATTGATATTACCGCTTTCCCAGGCTATTAAACATTGTCCCCCAGCCGTCTGCTTTCTCTCTGCTGGTTGCGAAAAGTACGCTGGAGCCCACGCCATTTTTTTTTCTGAAAGATGATCTTTTATTAATTAAATGTGATTTTTCACTGCGCGGCTTTTCTTCTATGTAATATATACACTGCTCAAAAAAATAAAGGGAACACTTTAACAGAATATAACTCCAAGTAAATCAAACTTCTGTGAAATCAAACTGTCCACTTAGGAAGCAACACTGTTTGTCAATCAATTTCACATGCTGTTGTGCAAATGGAATAGACAACAGATGGAAATTATTGACAATTATCAAGACACACTCAATAAAGGAGTGGTTCTGCAGGTGGGGACCACAGACCACATCTCAGTACCAATGCTTTCTGGCTGATGTTTTGGTCACTTCTGAATTTTGGTTGTTCTTTCGCACTCGTAGTAGCATGAGACGGACTCTACCACCCACACAAGTGGCTCAGGTAGTGAAGTTCATCCAGGATGGCACATCAATGCGAACTGTGGCAAGAAAGTTTGCTGTGTCTGTCTGCGTAGTGTCCAGAGGCTGGAGGCGCTACCAGGAGACAGGCCAGTACACCAGGAGACGTGGAGAGGGCCGTAGGAGGACAACAGGAACGCTACCTCAGCCTTTGTGCAAGGAGGAACAGGAGGAGCACTGCCAGAGCCCTACAAAATGACCTCCAGCAGGCCACAAATGTGCACGTGTCTACACAAACAGTGAGAAACAGAACATCCTCATGGAGTTTGAGTACCCAACGTCCACAGATGGGGGTTGTGCTCACAGCCCAACACCGTGCAAGACGCTTGGCATTTGCCACAGAACACCAGGATTAGCAAATTTGCTACTTGTGCCCTGTGCTGTTCACAGATGAAAGCAGGTTCACACTGAGCACATGTGACAGACGTGACAGTCTGGAGACGCCATGGAAAGCAAACTGCTGCTTGCAACATCCTTCAGCATGACCGGTTTGGCAGTGATTCAGTAATGGTGTGGGGTGTCATTTCTTTGGAGGGCCGCACAGCCCTCCATGTGCTCACCAGAGGTAGCCTGACTGCCATAAAGTACCGAGATGAGATCCTCAGACCCCTTGTGAGACCTTATGCTGGTGCAGTTGGCCCTGGGTTCCTCCTAATGCAGGACAGTGCCAGACCTCATGTGGTGGAGTGCGTCAGCAGTTCCTGCAAGATGAAGGCATTGAAGCTATGAACTGGCCCGCCCGTTCCCCAGACCTGAATCCGATTGAACACATCTGGGACATCATGTCTCGCACCATCCACCAACGTCGCGTTGCACCACAGAGTGTCCAGGAGTTGGCGGATGCTTTAGTCCAGGTCTGGGAGAAGATCCCTCGGGAGACCATCCGCCGCCTCATCAGGAGCATGCCCGGGCATTGTAGGGCGGGCATACAGGCACGTGGAGGCCACACACACTACTGAGCATCATTTCCTTGTCTTGAGGCATTTCCACTGAAGTTGAATCAGCCTGTAACTTCATTTTCCACTTTGATTTTGAGCATCATTCTAACTGTAGACCTCCATGGGATATTAGTTGTGGTTTACATTGATCACTTTTAGGCTTTATTGTTCTCAACACATTCCACTATGTAATGAATAAAGATTCACAACTGGAATATTTCATACAGTGATATCTAGGATGTGGAATTTTAGTGCTCCCTTTATTTTTTTGAGCAGTATGTGTATGTGTGTGTGTATATCTATCTATCTATCTATATATATATATATATATATATATATATATATATATATATATATATATATATATATATATATATATATATATATATAATGTGTGTGCGTGACTGACCTATGTATATATCTATGTATTATTTGTGTATATATCTGCTCTATCTATTTTATTCTAACCTGTCACTCTGTGATTTTACTGTATGCGGCACATGAATTACCGACTTTTCAAAGGACATCACTTTTTTTTTTTTTCTCCTTGCACCCATAGGCTTGCATTGGCAACTCTCAGCTGAGTCTCGGTGTCAGTCGCAGCATGCTGCGATTTTACACACACGCTGAATATGGCTAAGAAAATAAAGGCTGATGTGAGCTACCCCATAAATTAACACTGGGCCGAGTGCTATGTAATGTTTTCTCGCATAGTACTCAGCCGTGTGACGGAGGCCTTAAAGGAAACCTGTCAGCGGGGTTGAAGATCCCCAAATAATGTGATCACCGTAAAGTACTGTACCTTTAATGATGATTACTTTCATACCTTTTTATTAGAAGTACACGTCTCCGTTATTGTGTAAGCCATCAGTGAATTATTATGCAAGTGATCGCACAAGTGCAAGGACTCCCTGGAATAATGACTTTGGCATGAAATGTTGGCTGGGGTAGCAGGTCACAGAGGTGGCGATCACTAGCAGGGGGCCGGTGCCTGGAGGAGAGAGAGGAATAGAGACCAGAGAGCTGTAAATGCAGGTCAAGCCCCTGCTCTTGTGAGATCATTTGCATAAGAAAATGGATTATGAGATAACGGAGACATAATCATTACAGGTACTTTACTGTGATCACTGTTCTTTGGGGTCTAAAAACCTACTGACGGGTTCTATTTAAACAATTTGCTGTGAAATGTGTAAGGACACAGTCTGGAATCATACATATTCTTTAGGATGAATAATAACTAGCATATATTCTTATGATCTTTTTCCTCCCACAGAAAGTGGAAGTCCAGAGTCTCGGGTGAATGCTGTTCATTTTTTAGTTTACAAACTTCCGGAGAAAAATCAAGAAATGTTACAGCTACTCTTTCAACATTTGGCAAAGTAAGTATCGCCTAATCCTCCATTTGTATTAATACTGCTCTTTTTTTTTTTCATGCTAAAGTGCCTTTAACCAACCATGGATTGGCTAGATCTTGGCGCTGGTTAAATAGCCTTGTTTCGATAGACCGACCACAATTACATACTCACACAACAATAGTTGAAAGGAAATATCAGAATTTGAAGATGGTGGCGCAAATTGTCACCGTTATTCCCAGTACCTGCTGCAATACCAACAAAGCTCCACCTAGGTTTGTAAAAGTGAAAAACAACTGTGAATATTTATATACACACAAGGTGTATATGGGTATGCGCTGGTTCGGGTAACGGAACTGATAATGGGAGCTTAAATAAAGCTGTTAAAAAACTGAAAGACCTTTAAAAACAACTTAAAATGACAAGTAATCCTGAGTGAAGGTATAGAATTCAAGTGAGTGCTAATAAAAGCCCGATGTGTTCACTTCAATGAACAGAGAGCGAGATAGACACTTATACAGAGAGATTTCTTCCTATCTCCGTTGCTTGCTGGCAGTCTTAAATCTTGATTCCGTTCAGAAGTTTCTCGGCAAGTGGAGTATAAGATATAGGTGGGTGGCTGCCCCGGCCGGCGGCAAGCCACCATCAAAAGTCTTCCAGGTGGGAACGGGATCCTGCAGAGCGCACAGCTTTTAACAGCTTTATTTAAGCTCCCATTATCAGTTCCGTTACCCGAACCAGAGCATACCCATATACACCTTGTGTGTATATAAATATTCACAATAGTTGAAAGGAACCTGTCACCAAAAAAAAAAAAGCTAGTTACTAGTGTTCTTATATTCCTACAAACAAAACGGAAGTAAATGCCGTAGTGGAAAATTAAAATGTGTTTTTATTAAAAGTAAAAAGGGATGCAATACAAAATAGCTGCTCACACAGTGCATTGCACTCAAGAAAATAAATATTTACCAGTTCAAAAAATTCTTTTATATGCAATCATAGGAATTATTCAGCCCTATCAGACTATCAAAAGTAGAAACGCGCGTCGGGGTCTGCTATCACAGGTCATGTATTGCCTCAATTTTCAGCCTCCCTTTATCTATATCTTTAGTACCCTGCATTAACTGCTAATATTGGCTACTTGCTATATCCTGTCACTGGGCACTTTACTCTAATTTCATGAATTGCATTATTGCACTCTACATTAACCATTAATATTGGCTACTTGCTACATCACCGTCACTTGGCACTTTATTTCAACTTCATGAATTGCATTTACTGCTGGTTTTGGCTAGTTATTATATTCCTGTCACTTGGCACTTTAGTCTAAATTTATGAATTGTTTATTTCTGTATTTTTTCAGCTTAGGCACTATTCATAGGGCATTGTGCTGCTAACTTGTGGTTTGGATTTTATACTGAGCATTATAGCTTTTTTGAGTAATTCTTGTGGCAGTATGTCATTAGGTTGATTGTTATCAAGTATTGTGCAGTATTCTTGTCCTTTTATGGATTTAGGGCAGCCTTTTGTCCTGTCTCTTGGCCTGGGTGAACCACTTCACTATTGAATATAAACTATTTAGCATTTTTTTTCCCAGCCCTGGAGCTAGGCATTGGGTTGTATTAATGTTCTATATACTGTTGATAGTCTGATGGGGCTGAATAATTCCTATGATTGCATATAAAATAATTTTTTGAACTGGTAAATATTTATTTTCTTGAGTGCAATACACTGTGTGTGCAGCTATTTTGTATTGTATCCCTTTTTACTTTTAAATGTATTGTACGTATATGTTTAATAAAAACACATTTTAATTTTCTACTACAGCATTTACTTCCGTTTTCTTTTTAGGAATAATATAATTGGAAGTGCCTCTTATTAGGCCAGAATAATTTTTGGTTTACTAGTGTTATTAACCTGCCCGATGCCCGCACTTAGCGAAACGCTGCGGAGAGAAAATTAACTTTATTCACCCCAGCTTCATTCGGGTTTTAGTCTCCGGAGTGGTGTCGGCACAGGTTATCACCTCTTGAGGCTACATAGTGGCGGCTGTAACTGCGCCCCGGCCCTGACTGACAGCTAGCCCTAACGCAGAGCGACTGTCAGTCAGGGTCTGACGGCGCTCTATATACTCAGAATGGTGACTGAACCCGCGCCGCCTCTGTGACTGAAACCTGAACTTTGCAAATACAACATATCTCACAAAACTGAAAACAAATGGACCCCCAAAATATAACTTTTAGTAGAAAGTTAAAAAAAAACCTTGCAGGTTTATGTTGACAAGATATATGCAAAACAATACCAAATGTGAGGAAAAGATTATTAGGGTCTCACACCAAGGGAATAATAAAGATCACAATATGTGTGGGCTAGTCTGCCCTAGAATTTCCTACACATTGTCAGCATTGTGGTTATTGATCGAAGTAACCTATTTTGGTGATACTGTGTTGTCTCATCATGAACTATATTGGCTGTTCTTACACATAACTGGGTTGTCATATGGTGGTTTTGTTTTTACTACATATTGTGTTAAGTGTACACCAGGGTCATTAGGGCCAGCCGCCAATGAGTGGGGGCACCATACCCCAGAAACTAAGGGTGCCCACCTCCACTGGTAGGTAGGTTGTTCTTGAGGAATGCTAGGGCAGACTAGCCCACACATACTGTCATCTTTATTGTTCCCTTGGTGTGAGACCTTAATATTCTTTTCTTCACATTTGGGATTGTTTTTCATAGATCTCATTAACATTAACCTGTGAGGTTTTTTAACTTAGTGGTCGTTTTGTTTTCGGCTTTGTTCTTGATTGGAACCTCACCTTTATAGATTTTTCTTTGGTCTAAAATACAATACATCTGCAGTTTTATACCGTTGTTTGTGGAGGCCGGTTCCCTTTAACAGTTCTGTGAGCATATACGGTAATACCTTTCTTCTCGGCAGCACATATCCTGTTTACTCAGGATGAAGTGATGCTAAGAACGATGACTTTTAAGAAAGCTTCTAAATGATTTCACCTGATGAACGAGCGTTTTGCTTGTTTGGTGGATGATTGGCTGCTTGATTACATTGCCTAGTTATCAGATATTTGCGCGTTCCTAAGACGCTCGTGGCCTCTTATCGGCCCGTGTAAATGCACCATTAATAACACTATGGGGCAGATTAACCTTGTGTAAATGTTAGACAGAGGAAACTTGACTAGACGATGTTAAAATTCACCAAAGTTATCACATTTCGTGTTTTAAATAAAGCTGCTTTGTTCTTGATATTTTCTGCTATTTGGTTTTGGCAACATGTTATTGATACAGTCTTGTGTGGATTACACGCACCAAAAAGTCATTGTGGAAACTTAACCTAAAAGTGCCGAGAAAGATACAAAAGTGTCTAAAACTATTATTTGTGGCTGCTAAGTCTCCCGCTGTGCAGGCAAAGGCAAGTGCTTTCTACGACCAATATCAAAGCATTATAATGTCTTTATCTGTCAGCCCACATCTGTGAATTCAAAACTGTACTTGTGGCATTTGATAACTCTGCGATAGGATAATTCACTCTGACCTGTACGGTACAGGAAAAAAGTGAATATTAATGCATATCTTTACATAATGTGAACACAAATGGCTCTTATTTTAGGTCTTTTAGCCATGTGGCCTCTTTTATCATAAGCATTTTGAAATGGGGTTTACGTACAGATGTAGAAGATTTTTTTTCTATTTAACTTGGTGTAATAAGGTTAGTGCTGGTCAGTGCTGCTGCCAATGTCAGATCTTTGGGGCCGCGGTGGAGACTGTGAACGGGGACAAGCCCCTCTACGGCTCCCAGACACATTAGATGAATGTCGGCTGACGCCAAGGGGACCAGCCAACTGTCTGTGTATGGGGCCTCCCCTCACAACAGAGGTCAGAGAAGAGAAGGATTCGGCTGTTGAGGTTTCAATGAATGATCCTGTTGTTTTCAGGGGAGATAAGTCACTGCCTACCACTTTTTCCTTTCTCCCTGTTAAAATCTCATGACCACTCGTCTGCTCACTTGTGTATGGGGAGCTCGGGGAAGATGGATGTCAGCGAAACAAACGTTCGGCCAACAGTTATCACATGTATGATCAGTATTCACATCCAATTGCTAGGAAAAGAGGGAAGACCCTGCAATGGGGACAATTTCCAAGCTGCTTTTTGTTAAAGGTTTTCTGACACCGAAATCCCAATTTTTTTTTTTAGGCTTATCTGTGCTGTATTGTAATATATAACACCCCTATACATTTTGTTTCTGCCTTTCGTTCCTCCAGACTCTCACTTTATTCCCTGCACCCAGTTTGTTTACATGCGGCACAGTACCCATCAATGCCACCTTTAATGAATTTGGATCATACTGTGAATAACGGTGATTGCAACACTGGGGTCGGTAAAAACCGAAATCATGTTTTCTGGGGTCTCAGCTACCGTTAAAAAGCGGCGCTGAGGAGTAAGTACCCTTAACTGCCGCCAATGAAAGGCGTATCGGTCGTTAAGGGATTGAGTGTGGTATCCAGGCAACGGTGCAGAATGGTGACAGCAAGTATATTACAAACTGTCAGCATTCTGCAGCCTAGATAAACACAATATCAAAAAAGCCCGAACAACCCCTTTAATAATATGTAAATATTATTATTATAAATAATGTTAAACCCCTGTAATATGATGATGCACCTTTTACACTATGTATTTTAGTATGAGAAGTTTTACATGTGCTGTATTTATTACATTTTATGATGGGCAATAACTTTCTTGCTGTAAATATTATTGTTTCCAGGTTTACTATTCTCTTTAACCCCTTAACGACCACCTATACGCCTTTTAACGGCGGCAGTTAAGGGTACTTAAACCACAGCGCCGTGGAAAAAGTGTCTAGCGCCTCCCAGAGTCAGATTTTCTCTGCGGTCTCGGTTGCCGGGGTAGCCGAGACCCCAGAGAACATGATTCGGGTCGTTTTTTACCGACCCCAGAGTTGCGATCGCCGGTAATTAACCGTTTACCGGCGGTCGCAAAAAAAAAAAATGATTTGCCATTTAATTTCTCTGTCCTCCGATGTGATCGCACATCAGAGGACAGAGAAATGGGGTCCCCGATCGCCCCCCGATACTCACCCGTCTCCCCTGGTGCTCCCCGTGGTTCCCCATGGGCGCCGCCATCTTCTTCCGGCAAAAAATGGCAGGCGCAGTGCACCCGCTGGCCGGCACCCGACAGATCTTTGGGGTCTCGGCTGCCGGGGGTGTTTTGTGATCGCCGGTAATTAAACGTTAACCGGCGACCGCACATCAGAGGACAGAGAAATAGGGGGATCGGGGACCCTGTTATACTTACCAGTGTCCCTGGGTCCTCCTGCTTCCTCTCCTGGCTGCCGGCTTCTTCGGTAAGAAAATGGCGGGTGCATGTGCAGTGCACCCGCCGTGATCTGCCGGCCGGCAGAGGAAGATTCTTCCTCTTGTTTTATTTTGGTCACTGTGAGATCCTATCACAGTGATCAAAATTAAAAAAAATTATAAATAACCCCCCCTTATCACCCCCTTAGTTAGGAAAAAATAATAAAATAAAAAAGTATGTATTTCTATTTTCTGGTTAGGGTTAGGGTTGGGGCTAAAGTTAGGGTTAGGGTTGGGGCTAAAGTTAGGGTTAGGGATAGGGGTGGGGCTAAAGTTAGGGTTAGTGTTGGGGTTAAGGTTGGCATTAGGATTACGTTTGGGCTCAGTTTTAAGGTTAGGGTTGGGATTAGGGTTAGGGGTGTATTGGGATTAGGGTTAGGTTTGAGATAAGGGGTGTGTTGGGTTTAGGGTTTTGATTAGGTTATGGTTAGGGTTGGGATTAGGGTTAGGGGTGTATTGGGGTTAGGGTTGGAGTTAGAATTTGGGGGTTTCAACTGTTTAGGTACATCAGGGGGTCTCCAAACGAGACAGCCAATTTTGCGCTCAAAAAGTCAAATGGTGTTCCCCCTTCTGAGCTCTGCCGGGCGCCCAAACAGTGGTTTACCCCCACATATGGGGCATCAGCGTACTAAGTACTACTTGGACGACAACTTTTGGGGTCCAGTTTCTCCTGTTACCCTTGCGAAAATGAAAAAAAAAATTGGGGACTAAAAAATCATTTTTGTGGGGAAAAAAAAGATTTTTTATTTTCATGGCTCTGCGTTATAAACTTTACAGAACACTTCAAAGTTCTCACACCCCATCTAGATAAGTTCCTTGGGGGGGTCTAGTTTCCAATGTGGGGCCACTTGTGGGGGGTTTCTACTGTTTAGGTACATCAGGGACTCTGCAAACGCAACATAATGCCCGCAGACCATTCTATCAAAGTCTGCATTCCAAAACGGCGCTCCTTCCCTTCCGAGCTCTGCCATGCGCCCAAACAGTGGTCCCCTCCATTTATGGGGTATCGGCGTACTCAGGATAAATTGCCCAATAAATTTTGTGGTCCAATTTCTCCTGTTACCCTTGTGAAAGTAAAAATTTTGGGGTGAAAATATCATTTTTGTGGAAAAAATTATTTTTTATTTTCATGGCTCTACATTATAAACTTCTGTGAAGCAGTTGGGGGTTCATAGTGCTCACCATACATCTAGATAAGCTATTTGAGGGGTCTAGTTTCCAAAATGGAGTGACTTGTGGGGGGTTTCTACTGTTTAGGTACATGAGGAGCTCTGCAAATGCAACATGACTCCCGCAGACCATTCCATCAAAGTCTGCATTTTAAAACGTCACTACTTCCCTCCCGAGCCCCGATGTGTGCCCAAACAGTGGTCTCTCCCCCTTCACACATGGGGTATCAGTGTACTCAGGACAAATTGTACAACAACTTTTGGGGTCCAATTTCTCCTGTTACCCTTGGGAAAATTAAAAATTGGGGGCTAAAAAATCACTTTTGTGGAAAAAAAAAATATTTTTTACTTTCACGACTCTGCATTATAAACTTCTGTGAAGGACTTGGGGGTTCAAAGTGCTCACCACACATCTAGATAAGTTCCTTGGGGGGTCTAGTTTCCAAAATTGAGTCACTTGTAGGGGGGGGTTCTACTATTTAGGTACATCAGGGGCTCTGCAAACACAGCGTGACGCCCGCAGACCATTCCATCAAAGTCTGCATTTTAAAACGTCACTACTTCCCTTCCGAGCCCTGATGTGTGCCCAAACAGTGGTCCCCTCCCCCACATATGGGGTATCAGCATACTCAGGACAAACAGAACAACAAATTTTGGGGTCCAATTTCTCATGTTACCCTTGAGAAAATAAAAAATTGTGAGCTAAAAAATCATTTTTGAGGGAAAAAAAAGGATTTTTTATTTTCACGGCTCTACGTTATAAATTTCTGTGAAGCATTTGGGGGTTCAAAGTGCTCACCACACATCTAGAGACGTTCCTTAATGGGTCTAGTTTCCAAAATGGGATCACTTGTGGGGGGGGGGGGGGGCTTTGCACTCTTTAGGCACATCAGGGGCTCTCCAAACGCGAAATTGCGTCCGATCTCAATTCCTGCCAATTCTGCATTGAAAAAGTCAAACGAAACTCCTTCTCTTCCAAGCTCTGCCATGCGCCCAAACTGTGGTTTACCCCCACATATGGGGTATCCGTGTACTCAGGACAAATTGCGCAACAACTTTCTTTGACTAATTTCTCCTGTTACCCTTGTGAAAATAAAAATTTGGGGGTGAAAAGACCATTTTTGTATAAAAAAAAAAATGTGATATATTTTTTTTATTTTCACGGCTCTACATTATAAACTTCTGTGAAGCACCTGGGGGTTTAAAGTGCTCACCACACATCTAGAAAGATTCCTTAAAGGGTCTAGTTTCCAAAATGGTGTCACTTGTTGGGGGTTTCTACTGTTTAGGTATATCAGGGGCTCTCCAAACACGACATGGCGTCCGATCTCAATTCCAGCCAATTCTGCATTGAAAAAGTCAAACTGCACTCCTTCTCTTCCAAGCTCTGCGGTGCGCCCAAACATATGTGGTTTGCCCCCACATATGGGGTATCGGCATATTCAGGAGAAACTGCATAACAAATTTTGTGGTTCATTTTCTCTTTTTACACTTGTGAATATAAAAAAAATTGGTTCTGAAGTAAAATGTTTTTAAAAATAACGTTAAATGTTCATTTTTCCTTCCACATTGTTTCAGTTCCTGTGAAGCACGTAAAGGGTTAATAAACTTCTTGAATGTGGTTTTGAGCACCTTGAGGGGTGCAGTTTTTACAATGGTGTCAAGTTTTTTTTGCCTTCCCCTGGATCAACATGTTAGGGCATGTTAGGCTATGGGTTGAACTAGATGGACTAAAGGTACCTTCACACGAAACGACATTATAACGATATCGCTAGCAATCCGTGACGTTGCAGCGTCCTCGCTAGCGATATCGTTTCGTTTGACACGCAGCAGCGATCAGGATCCTGCTGTGATGTCGCTGGTCGCTGAATAAAGTCCAGAACTTTATTTGGTCGTCCGATCGCTGTGTATCGTTGTGTTTGAAAGCAAAAGCAACGATACCAGCGATATTTTACACTGGTAACCAGGGTAAACATCGGGTTACTAAGCGCAGGGCCGCGCTTAGTTACCCGATGTTTACCCTGGTTACTAGCGTAAAATGTAAAAAAAACAAACAGCACATACTCACATTGCGTCCCCTGCTGTCTGCTTCCTCCTCTGACTCAGCGCCGCAAAGTGAAAGTGAAAGCAGCACAGCGGTGACGTCACCGCTCTGCTCTCACTGTACGGCGCTCAGTCAGTCAGGAAGTGGACGCAGGGGGACGTGAATGTAAGTATGTGCTGTTTGTTTTTTTTAGATTTTACGCTGGTAACCAGGGTAAACATCGGGTTACTAAGCGCGGCCCTGCGCTTAGTTACCCGATGTTTACCCTGGTTACCAGGGGACCTCGGCATAGTTGATCGCTGGAGAGCGGTCTGTGTGACAGCTCTCCAGCGACCAAACAGCGACGCTGCAGCGATCGACATCGTTGTCGCTATCGCTGCAGCGTCGCTTCGTGTGAAGGTACCTTTACAGTCTTCCTTCAACCTTAATAACTATGTAACTATGTAAGTTTGGGTATTTTCTGTCATGTACACCCCTCAAACTGACTTTAAATGTGAGATGATTCCTAAAAAAAATGGTTTTGTAAATTTTGTTGTAAAAATGAGAAATCGCTGGTCAAATTTAACCCTTATAACTTCCTAACAAAAATAAAATTGTTTCCAAAATTGTGCTGATGTAAAGTAGACATGTGGGAAATGTCATTTATTAACTTTTGTGTGACATATCTCTGATTTAAAGGCATAAAAATTCAAAGTTTGAAAATTGCAAAATTTTAAAAATTTTCGCCATATTTCCGTTTTTTAAAAAAAAAGCCCAAGTAATATCGAAGAAATGTTACCACTAACATGAAGTAAAATATGTCACGAAAAAACAATCTCTCAGAATCAGCGGGATCCATTAAAGCGTTGGAGAGTTATAGCCTCATAAAGTGACAGTGGTCAGAATTGTAAAAATTGGCTCTGTCACTAAGGGGTTAAGAAGTAAGTGGTGTCACAGTAGTGTAGGATATTTAAGAATTCATGAAACTAGAAGTATCGCCCAATCGTCTGTGAATCTAGTCCCAAAAATATAGACACAACTCTTTTTTTTTTTTGTATCATTTTTTTTGTTTTGGACTTTCTCCAGTGTTTCTAAAAATGCCAAAAAGAATTTGATGACGGTAGCGAATTTGGGAGTGGTGTTCGGTCCAACACTGATGAGGCCTCAAGAAGAAACGGTAGCTGCCATCATGGACCTGAAGTTTCAGAACATTGTTGTTGAAATACTCATTGAAAACCATGAAAAGGTACGGTGGTTTAAAATGTGACTCGAGTAGAAATGTTAAGCTTAATCTTAAAGTGTTAATATAAAGAGGTGAGTAAGGCAGGTGGTGTTCCGTATACTAAGACACATGCCAGGTTGTGTTCACAATGAGCAGGTATCATGCCGCACTGGGAGATGTAGGCTAGGTTCGGCAAGAGACTATTCTTCTGCCTATGGTCCCGGACCAGAGCTTCTAACTATATTTTCTTTAAAGATGTGGTCACTTCTTGATCACTTCTACTGAACCCAGGATGTTGTAAGGGGACGATGGTGACCGTACCTGGGGTAATTGACGCATCACTGCCCCCGATGACATCCTGTTTCAGGAGGGTTGACTGTTGTGGAGAATTGAGTGCAGCCCAAGCCTTCCGTGACGTCCTGTTTGAGACTATTCTCAAACAAAATGTCACAGGAAGGAAAATTAAAAAATCACAAGTAGGAAAAATAGCAGGATAATGAGAAGTGTAAAGAATGTAACAATAAAGCTAATAACCAAAGTTGTTAGGGATTAAAATAGATATTTATAAAGGGCTTTATAGGTAATAGACCACTACTTTAAAGGGTCTGTTTGGTCTTCAGATAAAAGTTTACAGTCACATAAAAGATGTTCTCGTATTACTGACAGCAGATAGTCACATGACTGCAAGTATGGGATTTGCATACTTCCACTCACATTCTGACTAGACATGGTTGACTTTGCTCAATTCACTGGTATTGATCGAGACCAAGCACAACAAGTCTGAATGTGACTGTATGCAAATCACATACTTTCAGTTATGTGACCTGCCACTCTCACTGACAATACCAGAGAATCTTGATGATATGTGGTTCACATGACAGTGACTGCAGACTTTTATCAGTTGACCAGACTACGCCTTTTAAAGGGCTGTCCAGTGCTTTTCATATTTATGGCCTATCCTTAGGATAGGTCGTCAGTATGAGATCGTTGGGGCTGCAGTTGCGATTCTGCACAGCCCAGCTCCAGCATCTATATAGTGGGCGCAGTCGGATATAGCATTTCCACCCCTATTTGAATGAATATGTAGCTGTGCAGTTTCCAGCCTCGGTCACTGTAGAGTTGAAGGAGTTGTGCTTTTCCACTCCGTAACCAATCACGTCTGCATCTGGACACCAAGGATAGGCCATCGATGTAAAGGTTCTCAACAGCCTATTCAAATACTAAGCTTTTGGCACGGGAAGGAGCAAGACATTATTATTCCAACATTATGGTGTTCTGTAGGTTTTAGAGCTTTTGGTTACTGCTGTATGTGCTTATATTGAGTGGTATAGACTGCAGCTTATACACTGGGCACTGCTTCTGGATATGTAGATTTTCTGTACATTTAATAAATGTAAAACTATGCAGCATTCAATTATCGTAATTCAGCACACTGTCAATAATCTGCTTTGTTCTATTTTGACAAGCTTATTGTATTTTTATCCTTAGGACTGTAGTGGAGTAGTTTCTATAGCTGATAAGTTACTTGCCAGAGGTGTACAGCGCACGACAAATTGAAAGTCAAGTGAGGTGACATTGGGATATAAGGGAGGGCTGGGAAACCAACTTCCATTGGTAGAAGAAAAATATTTCATTACTGGCAATGGCCCAGGGCTAACAGACTAGACAAGAGACGTATTGTTATAAGGAAAGTATGGAAAGTAATGCCTAAACTATTTATAAGTCACAGAGAAGTGTGTGTGCAAGAGTATAATTTTTAAGTCTGTATTTTTATATCCGTCCATCTTCATTTGTGTTCATAATGTTAGTAATTGGAAAAACGTTAAACATAAAATTAAAAGCATGTGATTATAATTTTGTATTGGTTTCATAAGGAACCTGTTGCATTGAATATTGCCTGATCTGCCTTCTCTGCAGGCACAGCATATAGATATCACTGTCAGTGACTTGTAGAGCCGCCCACCAGACCCCTAAGCCTATTAAGGGATTTAAAGTGAACCTGTCGTCTGGATATTACAACCCTAACTAATGGCATAGGAGTAGAGTCTTTATACCGTATTAATACCTTATAAAATCCACACCTTGCTAGTAGAATTTTATTTTGACATCTTGGAGAAAATCAGGGTTGAAGCTTTAGTCACAAGTACAGTGGACAGGCTCTGTGCTTCCAGCTCTCCTGCGCCTCTCCCTTCTCCCTACCTGCCCCCGGCCTCTGATGGACAGATCACTCTTGTCTCGGGGACCGGCCTTCCCCATTCAAGATCAAGCAGGACCTTATTTCGCATGCACTTCCCTTCTGAGGAGATAACCCGAATGTGGTGATGCCCCACTACGCAAAGTCTTAGTCCATCAGCGGGTGTGGAAAAGAGTGAGCGGTTGGAGAGCTTCAAATGAAATGCTCCCCCTGCATTTGTGAGTAAAATTTCAATTCTGGATTACTTAAAGATTTAAAAATCTAATTCTACAAGCAAGGTATGGATTTAATAAGGATTAAAGGCTCTCTACTTGCATGCCGTTAGTTAGGGTTGTAATATCCCAATGACGGATTCACTTTAAACAAATTACACGTTATTCCGAATCTCTTCCTACAAAACATCAATTTGCTCCGCTTCTCTTGCTCTGACATGCTGTCCACATTTCTTTTAAATGGATGCACATATAAAATGAAGATGTGTGCCACAAAAAAAAAAAAATCCCTTCAAAATATAATATACTGCCATTTGGTTTTTGCCTATTGATGTCCTACCATTGTTCATTCCATATCACCACTTTCCTGTTAGCTATTATTTCTCACAGGATGGGTCGATAAACCTTTTCAGCAGGTGCCATTATAGATATATATACATATATAATATCTAAAAAATAAATGTGTGTGTGTATATATATATATATATATATATATATATATATATATATATATATATATATATATATATATATACACACACACACACACACACACACACACACACACACACACACACACACACACACACACACACACACACACACACACACACACACACACTACGGTTCACACATTTAGGGTCACCCTGACAATTTTGTGTTTTCCATGTAAACTCATACCTTTATTAATTAAATGAGTTGCCAAATGAATTGAAAATCTAGTCCAGACGTTGACAAGGTTCGAAAAAAAGATTTTTTTTGTTTGAAATAATAATTTTCTCGTTCAAACTTTGCTTTCATCAAAGAATGCTCCCTTTGCAGCAATTACAGCATTACAGACCTCTGGCATTCTAGCAGTTAATTTGCTGAGGTAATCTGGAGAAATTTCACCCCATGCTTCCAGAAGCCCCTACCACAAGTTGGTTTGGCTTGATGGACACTTTTTGCGTACCATACGGTCAAGCTGCTCCCACAACAGCTCAATGGGGTTGAGATCTGTTGACTGTGCTGGCCACTCCACTACAGATAGTATACCAGCTGCCTGCTTCTTCCCTAAATATTTCTTGCATAATTTGGAGGGGGAGCTTTGGTGGTATTTTCCGAAATACTGCCTGTACCACGTGCCATGCCAGAGAGGCAATGGGAGATTAGGGAGGTTAATAAGTGGCTCAAGAATTGGTGTAGGAAGGAGGGGTTTGGGTTCCTGCAGAACTGGGCCGACTTCTCAGTTGGCTACAGGTTCTACGCTAGGGACGGGCTGCACCTCAGTGGGGAAGGTGCAGCTGTGCTGAGGGAGAAAATGGCTAGACGGTTAGAGGAGTGTTTAACCCCTTCATGCCGCAGCCCTTTTTCGTTTTTGTGTTTTCGTTTTTCGCTCCCCTCCTTCCCAGAGCCATAACTTTTTTATTTTTCCGTCAATATGGCCATGTAAGGGCTTGTTTTTTGCGGGACGAGTTGTACTTTTGAAAGTCATCATTGGTTTTACCATGTCTTGCACTAGAAAATGGGAAAAAAATTCCAAGTGTGGTGAAATTGCAAAAAAGTGCAATCCCACACTTGTTTTTTGTTTGGCTTTTTTGCTAGGTTCACTAAATTCTAAAACTGACCTGCCATTATGATTCTTCAGGTCATTATGAGTTCATAGACACCAAACATGTCTAGGTTATTTTTTATCTAAGTGGTGAAAAAAAATTCCAAACTTTGCTAAAAAAAAAAAAAAAAAAAGCGCCATTTTCTGATACCCGTAGCGTCTCCATTTATCGTGATCTGGGGTCGAGTGAGGGCTTATTTTTTGCGTGCTGAGCTGACGTTTTTAATGATACCACATTTGTGCAGATAAGTTCTTTTGGTCGCCCGTTATTGCATCCATTTTAATGCAATGTCGCGACGACCAAAAAAACGTAATTCTGGCGTTTCAAATTTTTTTCTCGCTACACTGTTTAGCGATCAGGTTAATGCTTTTTTTTATTGATAGATCGGGCGATTCTGAACGCGGCGATACCAAATATGTGTAGATTTGATTTTTTTTTTTTGTTTTATTTTGGATGGGGCGAAAGGGGGGTGATTTAAACTTTCATATTTTTTTTTATTTTTTTCATATTCTTAAAAACATTTTTTTTTTTAACTTTTGCCATGCTTCAATAGCCTCCATGGGAGGCTAGAAGCTGGCACCACTCGATCGGCTGTGCTACATAGCAGCGATCTGATGTTCGCTGCTATGCAGCAGAAATGCAGGTGTGCTGTGAGCGCCGACCACAGGGGGGCGCTCACAGCAGGTCGGCATAAGTAACCATAGAGGTCTCAAGGACCTCTATGGTTACCATCCCGATACATCGCCGACCCCTGATCATGTGACGGGGGTCGGCGATGAGGTCATTTCCGGCCGCCCGGCCGGAAGCGGCGGTTAAATGCCGCTGTCTGCGTTTAACAGGTTAATAGCGGCGGGTGAATCGCGATTTCACTCGCCGCTATTGCGCGCACATGTCAGCTGTACAAAACAGCTGACATGTCGCGACTTTGATGTGGGCTTAGCGCCGGAGCCCACATCAAAGGGGGAGACACGACATGCGCTGTAATAGTACGGCGCATGTCGTGAAGGGGTTAAACTAGGGAATGGGGGGAGGGTATTCATTTTAAAGGAGGGGAAGATAGTGCAGATAGAGACCTGGGCACAAATAAGGAAGATGGGGATGGCGGTGGCATGGGGGGAGGGGTTAGAACAATTAATAATTTAAGAAGGAATAGAGGTACAGAGCGTTACATAAAGTGCATGTATACTAATGCCAGAAGCCTCGCCAACAATAAAATGGAGGAATTAGAATTAATGTTGTTGGAGCATAATTATGACATGGTGGAGATATCTGAGACATGGCTGGATGAGAGCCATGACTGGGCTGTTAACTTGCAGGGCTATAGTCTGTTCAGAAATGACTCAATGGATAAGCGAGGGGGAGGGGTGTGTCTGTATGTAAAATCATCCTTAAAACCCATCCTGCGTGATAATATAGGTGACCCTAATCAAAATGTAGAGTCCCTGTGGGTGGAGATAAGGGGAGGGGGAAAAATAATAAATTACTGATAGGGGTTTAGTTATAAGTCTCCAAAAATAATGGAAGCAATGGAGAATATCCTCATAAAGCAAATAGATGAAGCTGCGACTCAAGGAGAAGTCATTATTATGGGGGACTTCAACTACCCTGAAATAGATTGGGGAACAGAAACCTGCAGTTCCAGCAAAGGTAATCGATTTTTGACAACTATGAGAGACAACTACCTTTCACAACTGGTTCAGGACCCAACAAGAAAGGGGGCACTGCTAGACCTAATATTAACCAACAGGCCAGACCGCATATCTATATAAGGGTTGGCGGTCACTTGGGGAATAGTGATCACAAAATAATAAGTTTTCATGTCTCCTTTAATAAGATGCGTAGTAGAGGGGTGACAAGGACACTAAACTTCAGGAGGGCAAATTTCCAACGGATGAGAGAGGATCTTGGTGCAATTAACTGGGACGATATCCTGAGACATAAAAATACACAAAGAAAATGCGAGACGTTTAATAGCATCCTGGATAGGACCTGTGCACAGTATATACCCTATGGGAATAAACATAATAGAAATAGGAGTAAACCAATATGGCTAAATGGAGCTGTAAGGGGCGCAATAAGTGACAAAAAGAAAGCATTTAGAGAATTAAAGGAAGTAGGTAGTGATGAGGCATTAAATAAATACAGAAAATTAAATAAATTCTGTAAAAAGCAAATCAAGGCAGCAAAGATTGAGACAGAGAGACTCATTGCCAGAGAGAGTAAAAATAATCCCAAAATATTCTTTAACCCCTTCACCCCCGGAGCTTTTTCCGTTTTCGTTTTTCGCTCCCCTCCTTCCCAGAACCATAACTTTTTTATTTTTCCGTCAATTTGGCCATGTGAGGGCTTATTTTGTGCGGGACGAGTTGTACTTTTGAACGACATCATTGGTTTTAGCATGCCGTGTACTAGAAAACGGGAAAAAAATTCCAAGTGCAGTGAAATTCAAAAAAAGTGCAATCCCACACTTTTTTTTTGCTTGCCTATTTTGCTAGGTTCACTAAATGCTAAAACTGACCTGCCATTATGATTCTCCAGGTCACTACGAGTTCATAGACACCTAACATGACTAGGTTATTTTTCACCTAAGTGGTGAAAAAAAATTCCAAACTTTGCATAAAACAAAACAAAACAAAATTGCGCCATTTTCCGATACTCGTAGCGTCTCCATTTTTCGTGATCTGGAGTCAGGTGAGGGCTTATTTTTTGCGTGCCGAGCTGGCGTTTTTAATGATAGCATTTTGGTGTAGATACGTTCTTCTGATCGCCCGTTATTGCATTTTAATGCAATGTCGTGGCGACCAAAAAAACGTAAATCTGGCGTTTCGAATTTTTTTCTCATTACGCCATTTAGCGATCAGGTTAATGCTTTTTTTTTATTGATAGATCGGGCGATTCTGAACGCGGCGATACCAAATATGTGTAGGTTGGGGGTTTTTTTTATTGATTTATTTTGATTGGGGCGAAAGGGGGGTGATTTAAACTTTTATATTTTTTTTATTTTTTTCACATTTTTAAAAACTCTTTTTTTTTTTACTTTTGCCATGCTTCTATAGCCTCCATGGGAGGCTAGAAGCAGGCACAGCCCGATCGGCTCAGCTACATAACAGCGATCATCAGATCGCTGTTATGTAGGAGAATTGCAGGTGTGCTGTGAGCGCCGACCACAGGGTGGCGCTCACAGCCACCGGCGATCAGTAACCATAGAGGTCTCAAGGACCTCTATGGTTACAATGGAGGAGCATCGCCGACCCCCGATCATGTGATGGGGGTTGGCGATGCGCTCATATCCGGCCGCACGGCCGGATGCGGTAGTTAAATGCCGCGGTCTGCGTTTGACAGCGGCATTTAACTAGTTAATAGCGGCGGCTGATCGCGAATTCACCCACCGCTATTGCGCGCACATGTCAGCTGTAAAAAACAGCTGACATGTCGCGACTTTGATGTGCGCTCACCGCCGGAGCGCACATCAAAGCGGGGGTCCCGACATGTGACGTACTATTCCGTCACATGTCGGGAAGGGGTTAACTACGTAAATAGTAAGAAACTAAAAAATGATAGTGTTGGCCCACTTAAAAATAGTCTGGGTGAAATGATGGATGAGGAAAAAGCCAATATGCTAAATAACTTTTTTTCATCAGTATTTACACAAGAAAATCCCATGGCCGACAATATGATCAGTGATAACAAATATTCCCCATTAAGTGTCACCTGCTTAACCCAGTAGGAAGTACGGCGGCATCTAAAAATAACTAAAATTGGCAAATCTCCGGGCCCGGATGGGATGCACCCCCGAGTACTGCAGAAATTAAGTACAGTCATTGATAGACCATTATTTTTAATCTTTAAAGAGTCCATAATAACAGGGTCTCTACCACAGGACTGGCGTATAGCAAATGTGGGACCAATATTCAAAAAGGGGACAAAAACTGAACTCGGAAATTATAGGCCAGAAAGCTTAACCTCTACTGTGGGTAAAATCCTGGAGGGTATCCTAAGAGATGCTATACTGGAGTATCTGAAGAGGAATAACCTCATGACCCAGTATCAGCATGGGTTTACTAGGGACCGTTCCTGTCAGACAAATCTGATCAATTTCTATGAAGAGGTAAGTTCTGGACTGGACCAAGGGAACCCAGTGGACGTAGTGTATATGGACTTTTCAAAACCTTTTGATACGGTGCCACACAAAAGGTTGATGCTTAAAATGAGAATAATGGGGATAGGGGAAAATATGTGTAAGTGGGTTAAGAGCTGGCTCAGGGATAGGAAGCAAAGGGTGGTTATTAATGGAGCACACACGGACTGGGTCGCGGTTAGCAGTGGGGTACCACAGGGGTCAGTATTGGGCCCTCTTCTTTTTAACATATTTATTAATGACCTTGTAGGGGGTATGCAGAGCAGAATTTCAATATTTGCAGATGACCCTAAACTCTGCAGGGTAATCAATACAGAGGAGGACAATTTTATATTACAGGATGATTTATGTAAACTAGAAGCTTGGGCTGATAAATGGCAAATGAGCTTTAATGGGGATAAATGTAAGGTCATGCCCTTGGGTAGAAGTAATAAGATGTATAACTATGTGCTTAATTCTAAAACTCTGGACAAACTCATGTTCAGTGGCCAGTGTCAGGTTGCTGCTACAAAGGCAAATAAAATAATGGGATGTATTAAAAGAGGCATAGATGCTCATGAGGAGAACGTAATTTTACCTCTATACAAGTCACTAGTTCGACCACACTTAGAATACCGTGTACAGTTCTGGTCTCCGGTGTAAAAGACATAGCTGAACTAGAGCGGGTGCAGAGAAGAGCGACCAAGGTTATTAGAGGACTTGGGGGTCTGCAATACCAAGATAGATTATTACACTTGGGGCTATTTAGTTTGGAAAAACGAAGGCTAAGGGGTGATCTTATTTTAATGTATAAATATATGAGGGGACAGTACAAAGACCTTTCTGATGATCTTTTAATCATAGACCTGAGACAGGGACAAGGGGGCATCCTCTACGTCTGGAGGAAAGAAGGTTTAAGCATAATAACTGATGCAGATTCTTTACTGTAAGAGCAGTGAGACTATGGAACTCTCTGCCGTATGATGTTGTAATGAGTGATTCATTGCTTAAATTTAAGAGGGGACTGGATGCCTTTCTTGAAAAGTATAATGATACAGGTTATATATAGATTCCTTGATAGGGTGTTGATCCAGGGAACTCATCTGATTGCCGTATGTGGAGTCCGGAAGGAATTTTTTTTCCCCAATGTGGAGCTTACTCTTTGCCACGTTTTTTTTTTTTTTGCCTTCCTCTGGATCAACATGTTAGGGCATGTTAGGTTAGGCTATGGGTTGAACTAGATGGACTTAAAGTCTTCCTTCAACCTTCATAATTATATTACATTACCTCCACCATGCTTGACAGATGGCGTCAGACATTCTTCCAGCATCTTTTCAGTTGTTCTGTGTCTCACAAATGTTCTTCTGTGTGATCCAAACACCTCAAACTTGGATTCGTCTGTCCATAACACTTTTTTCCAATCTTCCTCTGTTCAATGTCTGCGTTCTTTTGCCCATATGAATCTTTTCCTTTTATTGGCTAGTTTCAGATATGGCTTTTTCTTTGTCACTCTGCCCTGAAGGCCAGCATCCCGGAGTCGCCTCTTCACTGTAGATGTTGACACTGGCATTTTGCGTGTACTATTTAATGAAGCTGCCAGTTGAGGACCTGTGAGGCATCAATTTCTCAAACTACAGACTTTAATGTACTTGCCTTGTTGCTCAGTTGTGCAGCGGGGCCTCCCACTTCTCTTTCTATTCTGGTTAGAGCCTGTTTGTGCTCTCCTCTGAACGGAGTAGTACACACCGTTGTAGGAAATCTTCAGTTTCTTGGCAATTTCTCGCATGGAATAGCTTTCATTTCTAAGAACATGAATAGACTGTCGAGTTTCACATGAAAGTTCTTTTTTCCTGGCCATTTTGAGAGTTTAATGGAAGCAACAAATGTAATGCTCCAGATTCTCAACTAGCTCAAAGGAAGGTCAGGTTTATAGGTTCTCTAATCAGCCACACTGTTTTCAGCTGTCCTAACATACTTGCACAAGGGTTTTCAAGGGTATTCTAACCATCCATTAGCCTTCTTACACAGTTAGCAAACACAAAGTACCATAAGAACACTGGAGTGATGGTTGTTGGAAATGGGCCTCTATACACCTATGAAGATATTGCATTACAAACCAGACGTTTGCAGCTAAAAGTCATTTACCTCATTAACAATGTATAGAGTATATTTCTGAATCACTTAATGTTAGCTTCATTGGAAAAAACTGTTCTTTTCTTTCAAAAAGAAGGAAATTTCCAAGTGACCCTTAACTTTTGAACGGTAATGTACTTTACCTACTTAGGTAATAATATTGTACTATAGTTAATCCAGTGTTCAGACACCTTCCGTTACTGTGGTTTCCAACTGTAAAATCCAGCTATGTCCTCACTTACGGGGCCAAAATGAAGGGTAACAGCCCAAGGGAAAGTCTCTCTTTCAGTGTTGCAATGTTTTAGATATAGCTTTAACTTTTCATCATTGGAATAAAAATGCGTTATTTAGAAGCAGAATTGCTTAGGGTTATTGCCATGTTTCCTTTATGGATTTGGTGAGTTGACCAAAGCCCACTAGGAGTTGTGTATCATGGATTGATCCTCTAATCATGTCAGTATGCAGAGCAGTACTTAAAGGGAAACTGTTAGCTCCAGAAACAAAGTTTATAATGGTTAATGTACAGGTAACTAGCCCTTAAATCATGCTTGGCTGCCTTACTAGAGCAACAGCTGCACGGAGAAATTGAAATATTATTCACCCTACTGACATGTGCTTCCAGTCCTCTTGGCCGTGCAGAGGGCTGAAACAGACTCTCACTACACAATGAGTGCACTGTTACCACTCCCCGATAAGCTGTCAATCAATGTTCCCCTGAGGGATTACAGTGCTTACATAGTATACGGAGCGGTGGCTATTTCTGCTCCCTGCACCACTCCAAGGATAGGAAACGGGCAGCTGCAGGAAGAATGAAATATAATTTTCTCCCTGTAGCTGCTGCTCTAGTAGCACAGTCAGGTATGATTTAAACCCTTTTTACCTGCAGATTACCTCTATACCTCTATATCAGTAGGTGAACAGCACTTCTGTTTGTGACATATATTCCCATTAATGGAAACCAAGCATTCCCAAACAAATGAAACAATAGCAGTGTCCGGTACACAGTTCCCAAATGTGGGAGGGCCTGCAAGGGTTAATTTTATATCCCCTCACTCAATCTTTGTTATAAGCTGCAAAGTGCGTGTAAATCACACCAAACACAGTCCACACACCCCGGCTACACAACACGCTGCCACCACTCATCAAACCAATGGGGTGATGAGTCCCTGAAATATGCTAATGTATGACAATCAAAAAGGTCACCCACTGTCTGAAATACTATGGATTCTTTAGAGCACGCAAACTTATTAACATTTTAAGCTTTAATATAATAAAATACAGTGCTAAAAAGAAAACCTAAATATATAAAAAGAGAAAAAAATGAATAAAACGACATACAAATATGCAAACCAGTTATAAAATAAAAAGTGAGAAATAACAAATACCTAAAAGTTTCCGTCTAAAGTGATTGTTTCCTTGAGGGAAGGAGAAATGAATTATCAATTTATAACCAACCTCTGCTGCCCCCCACATATGATCACCTTTGATTGTGCAACTCCGCTTTTTATACACTTGGTTCTGGGCTCATATTTACAGGACGGCCTAGATTGGAATATTAAAATTGCTGTGTTATGACAGGACCGCGGGCTAATTGAGGGGCGAGCACCTTGCACTTTAAATACTTTGTGCCTCCCTCACCGTCCTACATACAGTAAATAGGAAATATTCAGCTTGGTCACAATGACATCTGCTTACTCTTGGAAGCTGACTCCCCAAGCTGAGGGGTCATGGTTGACACCTATGTATTGTCAGCAAAAGCCCCCTTTGTTCTGAGTTCCTGTAATCCAAATACCTAGAGGTTATACCCTTTGTGTAGCGACAGTCCTGTGCATGGTAGACTTGCACAGCAATGTCTGAAATGAGTGATCATAGCATTCGCTAAGGTCAAACCCTTGCGAGGAGCCATTTGTCTTCCATGGGGCTCCTGGTGATGAGGGACCCAAACTCTGTTGGCTACATCTGTTATTAGGGGCTGTGCAGATCTGAGCAATGATCCCATCTACACACATTCTATAAAATTGAGTAAATGGGAATATAGAAAGAATATTGGAAAATGTAGGAAAAATAATACACGTTTATAGTCTAGGTTTGTCAAAATGTGATATATGGCAAGTTCCAGTCTGTCTTGTGGGTTTTAGATGCTGCTGCACACAGGTTCCAGTATGACTGCATGGGCTTCAGAAGAATAGAAATGATGGCAGCTGCTTCTTATTACAAGTTTAATACATGTATGTTTGATCTCCAATCTGTATGGAAGTGGAAAGCTGCTCGTTTCTTACTGGGAACCAGCTGACAGACTGAAAATATGTTGATTTTAGAAGTCTGAGCTGGAGTTTGAGGCTGTCCTGGCAGAATACTTCACATAAGAGGGCAGTGTGGCTCCACGAGGAAGCGAGCGCCTTCCTAGCCGAGGAGCAGACACTTGCAGCAAAGAAAATAACAGCTTAGCAGGCAGATTCTTTGAACTCAGGTGATAAATATTTTCAATGTATGGTTTCCTAGCAGTGAGACACAACAGGATATGCGCGCTTACGTGTGAAGTTTTATATTACATAAACAGCTATAATTTGCATTAACATAATATACAATCGTCTAGATATTCGAGTGGTTAATTTCTGGACTTCTGAATCTTCAAGCAGGTTTCTGGACTATTTTACTGGTTTTATTTCTGTACACGTGTCCTCTACTGTACATGCAGTATATCTAATTCTTAGGCACACACAATCAATTGCATAGGACTTTAAAAAATAAGAAATAAAAAAAGTCTTTATCACTTAATGCAAAAACAGAACAGGTAAGAATTAGTTCTTTTGGACAAAACTTTCTGCGCATTTATTGGCTTACTTTTTTTTCTCCTTTTTCTTAATTGGTTTTTTGATATAATCGTTATGAATCAGTCAGCCCATTGTCGAAATGGACAAAGTGATTCCACAGCTCTCTATCAGTAATGACTTTTAAATGGAGTAGCATCATGTAGGAGCAGAGACCCTGATTCCAGCAATGTATCACTTAAAGTGAACCTGTCACCAGGTTTGCCAATACAAGTTACTGCCACCACCTTTCAGGGCTGATATGCATCATTCTATAATGAATCATTCTATAATGCTGTATATCTGCCCCGATCCAACCTGCAAGAGAAGAAAAATAACTTTTATTATACTCACCTGCAGGGCGGACCGGTCCGATGGGTGTCACTGATCTTGGTCTGGCGCCTCCCATCTTCTTGCAATGCCACCCTCCTGCTTGCTTCACAGGCTCCCCAGCATCGCGCTCCTGCGCAGGCGTACTTCTCCGCCCTGTTGAGGGCAGTGTATAAAGTCCTGCAGTGCGCAGGCGCTGGGCCTCTCTGACCTTTCCCGGCACCCGCACACTGCAGTAGTTAATATCGAGTTACTGTATCAGGTGACCAAAATGAAGGGAGGGGAAATAGTGGAGAAGCTGTTGGTTCCAGGTCCCTGCCAATGGAAGGTTTTAGAAATGGCCCATTTGCATGTTTTAGGGGGACATCTGGGGGTGGAGAAAACGCAGTAGAGAATAATGCAGAGGTTCTATTGGCCGGGGTGTAGGTCCTGCCCAACCTGCCAGATGACCGCTCCCTCTACTCACTTCCAAAGTCCCCTAGTTCTGTTACATGTGATAGAAGTCCCATTTGAGAAGATTGCCATGGATCTAGTGGGTTCTTTAGTCTGCACAATGGCACCAATACAATTTGGTGGTTATGGACTATTCGACCCAGTACCCTGAAGCAGTACCACTAAGAAACTCCTTGGCCAAGAGTATCGCTCTGGAACTTGTTCATATTTTTGCATGCACGGGTCTGCCGACGGAGATTTTGGCAGACCAGGGAACCCCTTTCATGAGCAAGGTAATGAGGGAGTTGTGTAAGGTCCTTCAGATTGCCCAGTTGTGAACCTCAGTCTACCATCCGCAGACAAATGGCCCAGTAGAGAGCTACAATAAGACCTTGAAGGTGATGCTCAAGAAGTCCCAGTCTGGACCATACTTTTCAGTGACCTATCTGCTTCCGTTTCTGCTCTTCTCACTCAGAAGTTACACAAGCCTCTACTGGCTTCTCACCGTTAGAGCTCTTGTATCCACAAGGGCTCCTGGACATTGCAAAGGAAACCTGGGAAGCTGAGGTCACAACACACCAGAGCGTCATAGAGCATGTTACAGGAGAGTATGGCAAAAGTAATGCTCATCATGAAGGAGCATCTTCTACAGGCACAAATGGCACAGGCAAGGGTGTATAACCGTTTAGCGAGAGTGAGGCAGTTCAAGTCCGGGGTCCATGTAATAGTGCTTATCCCCACATTGGAGAGCAAGTTCCTAGCCAAGTGGAAAAACTGAGCAAGGTGAATTATAAGGTACACCAGCCAGGCCGAAGGAAGCTGCACCAAATATACCATATGAACTTTCTCAAGCCATGGTGAGATCGGGAGTCACTGGAAACCCCTTGAAGCCAACCGCAAAACCACCTTGGACGATGTCATCATTGCAGAAACTCTAATGCCGGCCCAGAGACAACAGTGTTTGGAACTGTTGCAGCAAAACCGTGACCTGTTCTCAGAGTTGCCAGGGTATACGCAGGTGGTCGAGCATGACGTGTTGACAGAGCCACACGTAAGGGTGAACCTCAGGCCCTATAGAATTCCCGAAGCACTTTGGAAGGTAATAGCCAATGAGGTGAAGAGGATGTTAGACCTTGGGGTGATTGAGGAGTCGGAAAGTGGATGGTTGAATCCCATCATCTTTGTGCCGAAAATGGAAGAAGAGTGGCAATTTTGTAATGATTACCGCAATATGAATGAGGTCTCCAAATGTGATGCATATCCAATGCCTCGTGTGGATGAACTCATTGAGAGACTGGAAACTGCAAGGTATATTACAACCCTCGACCTGACGGACTACTGGTGGATTCCCATGTCCCAGAGTGCCGAGGAGAAGACTGCCTTCTCAACACCTGATGGGTGTTTCCAATACACCAGAATGCCCTTTGGACTGCAGGGGGCCCCGGCAACCTTCCAGAGGGCGATGGATCGGCTCCTGGGTCCGCATAAAAAGTATATTGCAGTCTACCTGGATGACATTGTGGTCTTCAGCCCTGACTGGGTTAGTCAGCTAGCAAAGGTACAGGCAGCCTGGACGTGTTGAGGAATGCGGGGTTCATCAAAAACACCCAAAAAAGTGCCATAGGGGAAGAAGAGGCCAAATACAATACCTAGGCTATGTCGTCGGGGGGGGGGGGGGGCGCAAGTCAAGCCACAGATGAACAAGATTGAGGCAATCCAGAAGTGGCTAGAACCACTCGATTATTACTGCCGGTTTATCCCAAGGTTCGCCATGATTGCCGCACCATTGACAGACCTCCTTCAAGGCACAATATCGTTAATTAGTCTGCTGAGACAGAGGTGACTTTCCAGGAGCTGAAGCAGGCTCCGTGTAAACATCCGGTTCTAGTCACATCAGAGTTCAGCAAGGAGTTTGTGGTCCAGACAGATGCATCAGAAGTCGGCTTGGGAGCTGTGCTGACTCAGGAAGTGAATGGGGAGGAGCATCCCATCCTGTATCTGACCCAGAAGCTTTCTTCATGTGAGAGAAACTATGTCATCGTTGAGAAGGAGAGTCTAGCCATAAAATGAAATGAAATATTACCTGCTAGGCCGTAGGTTTAACCATGCCCCTCTGAGGTGGTTGAGGGAAAAGAAGGGTAAAAATGCTCGGGTAACTAGATGGTTCTTGGGCTCCAAGATTTCACTTTTCACGTCGAGCATAGGCCAAGAAAGTTGCATGGGAAAGCAGATGCCGTGTCCAGACTCCCCTGCTTAGCGAGCAAAAATGCCAAAACCCCTGGCTTTGGGCTGGGGGGGGGGAATATGTGGCAAAGTCACTGGTAAGGTAATAGAGGGGAGATATGTGTCATTGTGCTTAATGGCATCAGTGCTGTGAATCCAGAGTATTTTCCTCCAGCACGCTATGTGTTGTGAGGGTTAAGTTAGTTGTATAATGGGCTGGTTTCATGTGGACATTCATAGAGAGGGAGGGAAAATGTCCACTTTATGTCCACCTGCAGAGCTGCCAGGACCTGTGTGATGTCATGATCATGTGGTTAGTTGCATGATGGAAAGAGTCACTTGATCTGGGGTTTTAAATAACTGGGCTCTAGAGGCAGTCTGGGTCAGCTAGACTGGAGAGTATTCTCCAATGGTTTGGTGTCCTGAAGAGTCTGAACCTCTATTGTTCCAGAGTGGGTTGCCACTAGCAGAAGTATGGACTGTGTTGCAGTGTTTTTGGGGTTTATTTGCCTTCTGTTTTAGCCAGAAAGGCGGCATTTATTTTTCTTGTTGGTTTATGCCGCATAACAATAAACGAACCGAAGATTTAAAGAGACAGTGTTCCTATTTTCTACCTCTGTATACCGCCATGTGAGTTGAACTACCACAAAGCATACATAGATGTGACGGTGAGGTCTGGTTTTCTAAATTTGGACACTTTGGCAATGTAAAATACACTCCCCTAATCATTGCTAAAAACTTGCCGCACACTTTTTTTTCTTTTTTTTAAGCACCACCATTCCACGGGGAAACAGTAAAGGTTGTTTACAGTAAAAGCTAAAACCAGAATAAAATGAGTAGAAGGAGAAGGTTTTTCAGTGATATTCAATGGCGGCAGTATGAAAGCAGACTCATTACTTGCAACAACAAAAAATGCTTTTATGTGTGGAGAGATCATAAAAGAAAACAGTATTTTCACATTCTTCCATACAAAACAGAATAATCCAAGGTTAGTGGATGTGTGTGCTACGCATGAATGAATAAGTAAGCAGTTATGATTCACATAGGTATGCAGTCAGTATACACACACGGGGGTATTAAAAGGCCAAAAGTGCACCCCTCTACCTGAATACAGTTATTCATGATGAAACGCTTACTCACCTTACATGATATCTGCTTGGCATGATAAGCTTGGTTGGATATGTGTAATTTTTTCATAGACATTTTTGTTTTTAAAGGTGAAAATTTAATGGTTGAGGGGGGGACATGTCATAATAGTCATGCCAGTTGTTTGCCATAACTGCATTAAGACATGGGTTTATATACACATACCCCGATTAGACTTATTGGCGGAGGTTGCCTTTTGACCTTTTTTTTTTTTTTTTTTTTTGCAATTTTCTAGTGTGACAAACACCCAGCCTGAGTATCGTTATGATGTTGTGTGGTTACTAATGGATGTGTTTTTGTCGCTAACTTTTGATCCCTCCCTGGTAAAGTACTTCCTCCGCTCTCTACAGACCACAAATCTTACATGCCACAAGCTCTTTTAGAGAAAAGTGTTAATCCAGTGTAGCGCTGCAAGTCTCAGATGTGGCTGCCAAAAAATAATTCATAGTATGCATGCTCTAGTAGTGTTCAAGTGCTTCATTTTAGGAAATAATAGATGAAAATGGAAACTTTTAAAAAGTAATTTGTTTGCTGTTTTGTTATTTTAGAAATAGGCTGCCATTCTTTATGGCTTGGTACAAGGGAGAAGAGGCGAAAGCCTGCTACAAAACATTTACTATGTCTCTCACCCAGGCAAAAATGACAAATTTCATTTTTGACCAGACCTACAGCTTCCTACTGGTCTTCAAAGTTTCATCTACTTGAGCAATTCTGCTGTGGAGATCCTCTAGATCAGCGTTTCTCAACTACAATACTTAAGAGCCACCAACAGGTCACGTTTTCAGGATTTCCATAGTATTGCACAGGTGCTAATGTCTTCACCTGCTCAAGCATTAATTCCATCACCTATGCAATATTAAGGAAATCCTGACATGTTGGTGGGTCTGGAGGACTGGAGTTGAGAAACACTGCCCTAGTGTCTTTTACCAGGCTACCGCTAAAGATAGCTGGCCATGACAATGGTGCCGTGCCGTCATGAGCTACGTAGTAGAAATCCAAAAACATCAACAAATAGTGATCACAGAAAAATGGAAGTAGATTGTTTGTATCCAGTTTTGTTGGATACAATGCACCAAAGTTACTTTTACACTTGTGATATACTTGAAAGAGAGCAGTGAATTTCTCACCACTGTGTCCTCTCCAGAGCAGTTTTTGATTACTCTGTAAATATCATTAGAGTTCGGTGTGCCACTGGAGGTACCATGTTAACTGACCATAGATAGAGATGGGCGGACACTTGGATGTTCGGGTCCGGCGGGTTCGACCAAACAGTTACAAAAAGTTCGGGTTCGAATACAAGAGCAGAACCCAGACCCCATTCTCTTGAATGGGGGGCCCGAACATCCAGTGTTTGCTGCCCTGTGATGTGCATGACTGCGCAGCAAACACCGCTTCTGATGGGTGGTGAACTCATCCCCACCGGTCCGAGAGCCGCGGTTCCCGCATTGTCAGAAGACAGCGTGAGTGCTCCGCTGTGATTGGAGGTATAAAGTTTACCTCCGGTCTCTGGTCTCAGCTGATGGGACAACTGCTCCCATCATCTGACACCTGCTGCCGCTAATAACAGAGAGCGCAGGAGCGATGGGAGTATTCATCTGCCGCTCCTGCGCTGTGAATAAAAAATAATTTAAAAGAAAACCTGGGGTGGGTCTCCCTCTACTCTTTATAACCAGCCTTTGTGTTGCAGCTCTCAGCTGTGAGTTTTACCTGGCTGGTTATCAAAAATAGGGGGAGTCCACGGCAGGTTTTGTAAAATGATTTACAGCGCAGGAGCGGCAGATGAATACTCCCATCCACTGCTCCTGCTCTCGCTGTTATTAGCGGCAGCAAGTACTCACGAAGCATGGCTTCCTGTTGTACAGATTGGTCTGCGGTGTGTATTGCAGTGCAGGGAGCCAGCAGTTCCCTGTTCCGCAATACATTTCAGCTGAATGTGCGTCCTCTGATGCACATTCAGCTAATAGGTGGTGGTGTCAATGGACCCCTCTCCTACATGGGCCCAGTTGTAGTCACACCCTTTGGGACTTCCATCGTTCTGCCCATAGCTCTGATGCTTAGAGGCACAGCTGCCTCTGCTGTCAGCAGTGGAGTGCCCATCTCAGACCAGCGTCTCCACCATCCCAAACCGTCATTCATTCAGGAGCACATCACCTCCAGCAAACCAGAATCCGTGAGGTAGGGGAGCGGTGTGCTCCTGAAGGTATACCCATTACATGGTAGAAAGATTTTAAACCCAATCGTACAAGCTGGTTCCATGTTAACATGTCTCATTCAAAGCACAGTTGTCAAAGGTCTTTGATTTGCTTTGTGTAGCAGATTCCTATGGAATAAATCAGCTGTTATAGATTTTGTACAACATGGTGACTAAGATTTAGCTCGGTCTTGCTTTAGTCTCATGAGGGACAGCAGCAACACACCGTAGATTTTGTATGTTTTTCAGCTACGTGTGTGTTTGTATCCCCCACCAGTGAGGAGCTGGGTGTAATGACAGTGTGTACAGCTCTAACCAATATGTTGCAGTGTATATTTTAAAAGAACATGTAATCTAGGAAATGCTGTGTAATCTATGTGTAGTATATTATAGAGCAGGAAAGCCAACCAGATTGATATACGGGATTGTGAGAAAAGATTTAGCATAATTTATATATTTAATTAATGAAATCTCAGATCATTTGTAACTTGGCAGTCAAGGGGGTGGTGCTAATCGCTGATGGACAGCCTCCCCGGTGTGTGCATGCAAGAATTATTGTCAATCACGGATTAGGACAGCTCCATTAAGATGCAAGCTACAGTACACTAAATATCTAAGGAGTGATCATTGTTTTTAGTTAATAAATCAATAGTACACATGAAAACAAGCAATTTTGTAATATATCTTATCAAAAAAATCTGTTTGTCTTCACCAGAACTGATCAGTCATTTTCAAAATATTCAAATCTTGGTTAAAATCTGTGTTTGGGGAAGACAGATTGTTATATTGCTGAGAAAGGAGAAGGCAGTTGGTGCTGATGAGATCCTATGTATCTGGGTGGGTGGGGGAGGTGGGAGGAGCTCTGCCTCTAGCTCCTCCCTCACTTGTACATAGAATTTTATCAGCACCAACAGTCCTCTCCTTTCTCAGATTTTACCCGTGAATTGAAAATTTTGAAAATGACTGATTAGTTCTGGCGGAGACCGAAGCAGATTTCTCTCATGAGATATATTGCAAAGTTTCTATTATTGATTTATTAAATAAAAAGTAAAATGAAAGTTACTCTTTAAGTTCCCTTTAAACAACAAAAACCCTGACTGTTTCAGACTTGTGTATAGAATACTTTACAGAACAGACCACCCGTCCTGTCTATAACAGACTTTGTACCTGATGCTGACAATGGATGTAATAAGGGTAAGCTGATCCAGCTATAGATTTTCTCTATATTTAGGAAGAAATTGCTACTAACATGGTGTTTCACCATTATAGAAATATCTACAATATTTTAGTAAACCGTTTCTGCAACATGGATCTCTGCATTGTCTTCCTCTGTTAATCCTCCTGGATAAATTACGGTAATAACCAGTTTTTATAAAAATGCCCTGTCCCTCCATGCTCTGTACTATTCAATCTGTGCTAGCACTGCTGGACTGGAGAGACTTGTGCTAAGAGGATAGTTATAGTTATACATTTTTGGGATGAACGCAGTGTTTAGGAAATGCTCCAACATTGTTTATTTCTTGGGGAATGCAAGTATTAGTAAGACGGACAAGACAGGAGGACTGGTCCCGTTTAAAAACACTCATATTGTACGGATGTAATATTTCTGGGTGCAGCTGGCATCTGTACTGTATGTATTTAGCATTATGCAGTGATACAAAACACCAGTGTATACATCTGATAAAATACATGTTTGCTTGGTTTTAGATCTTTTCAAGCCCTCCTGATGAGTCTGTGAATGAGCCAACTTCTATTTCTCCTCGCGCCCCACCTAGACAGTCCCGGAGACAGCGTAGCAAGAGGCCAGTTGCTGTGTACAACCTCTGTCTTGAACTAGATAATGGTAAGATGATCTGAAACGCCTTAATATACCCTTCTTTAATTCAGCACAGCATTGAAGAAAATGCAGTACAGCTCCTTACAATGCAGCCAAGTTAAAGGTTTGAGTAGGTGTACTATACGTTATACATCTGAACAGTAACTGGACAATCCTTGTGCTATTGGGCCGGACTCCTGGAACCTCACCGAACCTTAGAATTGAGGGGAATCAGTGTAGTGCGGAGTCCCCTTCCCCCTCTCAGGCACAGCGCCCCTGCCTGTATTGGGAACTGCTGTGCAGCTTTGTCAAAAGTGTGCAGGCAAAAGTTATAGGGGGCTCAGCTCAGTACTAGTGCAGTGCCCTCCTTTGGCCTGAGCTTTACTCTGACTTTCTGTTTGCACCATTGATTAATTTTAAGTATTGAGCGGCATCTGGTATTCACGTGATTGCCTATAACTCAATGTATTTCTTTGGACTTCAGCTATAGCTCGATATTTAAAGTCAATAGTGCTACAAAAAGTGGCAGTGTAGCCCAAGTCTTATTCTTGGGAATGATGGGGGTCATAGACGTCAGACTGCCAATAGTCATTAAGTGAAGTCAAAGCCTAGTGGCATGGGATCACTTCTTATTGATAGGAGTGGTTGTCCTCCTTTCTGTCATTTTATAGTTGTTGTTACTTACGGTAAATGCATGAATTTCAATCTTAGGTTTCGTGAACAAATTTGCAATATTTGGCTTTTGCAGGCTCTTTTTTTTTTTTCTTTGCACATGCAGCTTAAATGTGGTCTGTTAGCATAAATCAGCCTAAAGGAGCTAAGAAAATTACCGATAGAAGAGATAAACTCTCCAGTGAGACCATCATAGCAGACTGCCTGACATCTCAGATTAGTCATTCTATTTTCTCCACTATGTGGGGCCATTATACTGTATGGAGCACTATGTGGGGCCATTATACAGTATGTAGCACTATGTGGGGCCATTATACTGTGTGGAGCACTATGTGGGGCCATTATACTGTATGGAGCACTATGTCGGGCCATTATACAGTATGTAGCACTATGTGGGGCTATTATACTGTGTGGAGCACTATGTGGGGCCATTATACTGTATGGAGCACTATGTGGGGCCATTATACAGTATTGATCATGTCACCGCGAGCCACTGAGTAAGAACGTGCAGCTCCGTGTCTCTGTTGGATGGCAGGCTGTATAGTCGCGTATCATACAACAATTCAGCCTGTCCTCTAGATGTAGTAGAGCTAGGTGCATCGCTGGCCAGTTGGATTATTACATTCACTTCGGACAGGTGAGGAATATGGTTGATTATTTTTTTTATTATTCTTTTACAGGGGACATTGGCTTCAGTGGATTAGGCGTTGAGGTGACTGTGTTTTTGGTAAATTTAGATTCAATAAAGGAGTCTGTCATTATTTCAAAAAAATTACTTTGCTCTGGATGTTATTTTTTTACAATTTGACTATGGGGTTATTAATGTGGGTCTTAATAGACGTCTCTACATTACTAACCCCTTGGCTTGATGTCAGCAGCCAAAACAAAGCTGACATCAATCCACCCAACTATCACCCCACTTGCCAATGCACCAGGGCAAGTGGGAAGAGCAAGGCTAAGCGCTAGAATTGGCGCATCTTATGGATGCACCTTTTCTAGGGCAGCTGAGAGAAGATGTTTTTAGTCTGGGACGGGGCTAATATCCGCGGCCCCTTCCTAACATAGTAATATCAACCAACAGCTGTTTGCCTAGCCTTTACTTGTTATTAATTATAGGAGGACCCTATGTAATTTTTTTGTTTTTTGGCAGGATCCCCCATTTTAATCACTAGTAAAGGTTTAGTATACGGCTGTGAGCTCATCTAAATAGACTGGGAAGCTCAATATGTATTATCCCCTTCGCAGGCTATAAATATCAGCCCCCCAGCTGTCTGTTTTCCCTCTGCTAATTAATAAGATTTTGGGGGAACCCACACCATTTTTTTTCAGAAAATATATTAAGTAATAAAAAGCATGTACAGTAAGCTACACACTCAAAGCACTGATTATATATCCCACATATTTATATCAGTGTGTATATACAGTATACACTGTGTGCAGAATTATTAGGCAAGTTGTATTTTGATCACATGATACTTTTTATACATGTTGTCCTACTCCAAGCTGTTCAGGCTTGAGAGCCAACTACCAATTAAGTAAATCAGGTGATGTGCATCTCTGTAATGAGCAGGAGTGTTGTCTAATGACATCAAAACCCTATATAAAGTTTGCTTAATTATTAGGCATCTTCCTTTCCTTTGGCAAAATGGGTCAGAAGAGAGATTTGACGGGCTCTGAAAAGTCCAAAATTGTGAGATGTCTTGCAGAGGGAGGCAGCAGTCTTGAAATTGCCAAACTTTTGAAGTGTGATCACCGAACAATCAAGCGTTTCATGGCAAATAGCCAACAAGATCGCAAGAAGCGTGTTGGGCAAAAAAAGCGCAAAATAACTGTCCATGAATTTAGGAAAATCAAGCGTGAAGCTGCCAAGATGCCATTTGCCACCAGTTTTGCCATATTTAAGAGCTGCAATGTTACTGGAGTAACAAAAAGCACAAGGTGTGCGATACTCAGGGACATGGCCAAGGTAAGGAAGGCTGAAAAACGACCACCTTTGAACAATTAACGTAAGATAAAACGTCAAGACTGGGCCAAGAAATATCTTAAGACTGACTTTTCAAAGGTTTTATGGACTGATTAAATGAGAGTGACTCTTGATGGGCCAGATGGATGGGCCAGAGGCTGAATCAGTAAAGGGCAGAGAGCTCCACTCCGACTCAGACGCCAGCAAGGTGGAGGTGGGGTACTGGTATGGGCTGGGATCATGAAAGATGAACTTGTGGGACCTTTTTCGGGTTGAGGATGGAGTGAAGCTCAACTCCCAGACCTACTGCCAGTCTCTGGAAGACAACTTCTTCAAGCAGTGGTTCAGGAAGAAGTCGGTATCGTTCAAGGAAAGCAAGATTTTCATGCAGGACAATGCTCCATCACATGCCTCCAACTACTCCACAGCGTGGCTGGCCAGTAAAGGTCTCAAAGAAGAAAAAATAATGACATGGCCCCCTTGTTCACCTGATCTGAACCCCATAGAGAACCTGTGGTCCCTCATAAAATATGAGATCTACACGGAGGGAAAACAGTCCACCTCTCGGCACAGTGTCTGGGAGGCTGTGGTGGCTGCTGCACGCAATGTTGTTCGTAAACAGATCAAGCAACTAACAGAATCTATGGATGGAAGGCTGTTAAGTGTCATCATAAAGAAAGGTGGCTATATTGATTACTAATTTTTTGGCGTTATGTTTTTGCATGTCAGAAATGTATATTTTTAAATTTTGGGCAGTTATATTGGTTTACCTGGTGAAAATAAAGAAGTAAGATGGGAATATATTTGGTTTTTATTAAGTTGCCTAATAATTCTGCACAGTAATAGTTGCCTGCACAAACAGATATCCTCCTAAGATAGCCAAATCTAAAAAAAAACCACTCCAACTTCTAAAAATATTAAGCTTTGATATTTGAGTCTTTTGGGTTGATTCAGAACATAGTTGTTGATCAATAATAAAAATAATCCTCTAAAATACAACTTGCCTAATAATTCTGCACTCAGTGTATGTATATTTATTTGAAAACTGTGTAAGGCTACGTTCACATTTGCGGTCAGCGCCGCAGCGTCGGGCACCGCAGCGTCGCCGCATGCGTCATGCGCCCCTATATTTAACATGGGGGCGCATGGACATGCGTTGTGCTGCGTTTTGCGCCGCATGGCCGCAAGCGTTGGACGCAAGAAACGCTTCAAGTTGCATTTTTTTTGCGTCCAACTTTCGGCCAAAAGGGACGCATGCGGCGCAAAACGCAGCGTTTTAGCGTGCGTTTTGCCGCGTTTTTGTTTGCGTTGTGCGCTGCGGCGCCGACGCTGCGGCGCACAACGCAAATGTGAACGTAGCCTTAATGACAGAGTTACTCGTTTCAAAAGCTCATGTTAAAATCGCATTGCAATCAGCCATTTTCATGTCAATCAGATGTCATTCATATGCTGAGTGATAAAAATCGCATGACACTCATCCCACTTTTCAGGACCAATATCGGACTGTTTTTTGTTTTTTTTTACGATGATGGATATGAGCCCGTATGGTGAGGAAGCAGGGGAGGATTTCTTCTGATGACTCTTCCATAATTGTGCAGGTGTCACAGTAGAACAATGTACAATGACTCCAGTGTCTGCTAAATCTTTCTGCTGGTCTTTTGCAGTCAAGTGGGAGTTCTGATTTGCCCCTTTAGCAATCCTACAAGCAACTCTCATTGAAATTTTGCTTGGTCTTGCAGACCTTATCTTGACATTCACTGTTCCCGTTAACTGCCATTTCTTAATTTAAATTTTGGACTGAGGAAAGGGCAACTTGAAAACCTAAATCAACAGAGGAAAGGGGGAAAGGAATGAACTCAGTTCTCACCAGAGTATCACAGGACCACGGGTGTCAGGTTCAGTGTGGCTGCAATCCACTTGTAAATGCAGGCAAAGAGATATAAAAAAAAGAAACAAAGAACCAGCTCCAGGTCTTTTTATTTAATCCATAACTTGTAAAAAGTTAAAAACATATGTCATTAAATGTCAAGGGGCAAACATTTTTTTTTTTTTCTCAACTTGAAAACACTTTGCCATCTTCTTGAAGCAGCATATGATCCAAATCACAACACATCTTCTGTAAAACATGGTGGAGGCGGTGTGATGGTATGAACATGGATGGCTTCCAATGGTGTTGGGTCACTAGTGTATTGATGATGTGACTGAAGATAGAAGCAGCCGGATGAATTCTGAAGTGTACAGGGCGATACTTTCTGCAGATTCAACCAAATGCAGGAAGGGAGATTGAATGGCGCTTCACAGTACTAATGGCCAGTGACCCAAAACATACTATGACCCAGAAGTTAAAGCAAAGAAGTGGAATATTCTGCAATGGACAAGTCCATCACCAAATGTCAACCCCCTCGGGCAGAATTTGACATGCTGGAGACAAAATGTAAGGCAGAAAGAGCAACAAACAAGCAACAATCGAAGAGGCCTGGAAGAGCATCACAGAGGAGGAAATCCAGTGTTTGGTATCGTCCATGGTTTCCAGACTTCAGACAGTCATTGTCTGCAAAGCATTCTTAACAAAGTATTAACAATGAACACTTTATTTATGGTCAAATTAACTTGTCCAATTACGTTTGCGCCCCTAAAGTGAAGAGGCTTTGTAGAAAAATGGTTGCAATTCCTAAGGCTATGTGCACACGTTCAGGATTTCTTGCAGAAAATTCCTGAGAATTCCGGACATTTTCTGCAAGAAATCCGCAAGAAAACCGCATGCGTTTTTACCGCGGTTTTGACGCGTTTTTGCCGCGGTTTTGACGCGTTTTTGCTGCGTTTTTTTCCGGACACTTCCCAATGCATTTTGGAGTGGGAAATCCGCAAAAAAGACGCAAAATTAATGAACATGCTGCGTTTTTTACCGCGATGCGTTTTTACCGCGGAAAAAAACGCATCATGTGTACAAAAAGTGCAGAATTCATTAAAAATGATAGGATGCATAATATAAGCAGATTATTTGCGGTTTTATAGCGTTTTTATAGGGAAAAAACGCGAAAAAACCGCGAATAATCTGCAACGTGTGAACACAGCCTAAACGTTTCACAGGATATTTTTTGTTCAAGTTCAACACCTTTGATTAAACCTGAACATCTACACATCAATTGCATCTCAGGTGTTTCATGTTAAATCAAAAATAGTGGCACACAGAGCCTAAGTCATGGAGATTCAGTCAGTATCCAAATATTTCTGGATCTAACTGTGTATCCGGTGCTTTTCACCAGTAATAACCTTTGCATGCTTGATCTTGAATTTTCAATTATCTCAGAGCTAGTGATTAGCCTAGCTGCTATGTCTTAGGCCTCATTCACATTTCTGTATTTTTCACGTAGGCAAAAAAACTGGTACATATGTCGTATTTTTCACAGATGGATAAATAAATGTCAGAGCTCCTCCTATGCTACAATGTTGAGTACTAACAGCACACAGACTACACTGAGTGCCTATTATTTCTACATCGCAACTGACGGGTTTGGTTATCCCACTTGTGCACCACCAGAATTCCAGAAGTGCCGTGTTTTCCTACTTACTTGTACACTGATGGCATGTGTGTGCTGTTAGTGTTTTTCACAGACCCATAGACTTGTATTGGCACTTTTCATCCACGATGCTGGGGAGAGACATATGAACACCCCCAAGGACTAAAATGAGTGTGTGTTTTATCCATGAAACATATGGATAGAACACGTATGGGCAAGATGGACGTCTGAATGAGGCCGTAGACTGCACACAAGACATAAGTGATTCCTTCTCTCCTGTGACTGTGTATCACCCCGTGGAATGAGCAAGACACCTTACAGCAGTAATGAACACTGTACCTTTAAATTAAACACCAGGGTGAGCAAAACTTTCTCGCAAGCAGCACAGTCAGTTTGCCACTCTTTTATTTTGTTCTCACATCTTTATTCAGCAGTAATCTGGTCCTCTATTGTGCTGGCAGCCCATCTTATCTTGAGTCAGACTGATTTCAGCTGTTTCTTGGGGGGAATGATCTGCTCGGGAAGCTGGGGGACGGAGAAGCGGCTCATGTGTTAAAAAAAATATCATGTTCCCCTGATAAGATATGACCATTATTCATTTGTGCTAGTGATACAAAATTTTGTTGAATCGCCAGTAACCAATTAAAATTAGTAGTTCTGACCACACAGAAGTCTGAGATCTAAATCTTACCAAACTACATCTGACCGCTTTATCAAATAAATAATCTAGAGATCTAGTTAAAGGGAATCACTCCGTAAGATCACCTCTCCTCCAAACCACATACAGTGGGGCAAAAAAGTATTTAGTCAGTCAGCAATAGTGCAAGTTCCACCACTTAAAAAGATGAGAGGCGTCTGTAATTTACATCATAGGTAGACCTCAACTATGGGAGACAAACTGCGAAAAAAAAATCCAGAAAATCACATTGTCTGTTTTTTTAACATTTTATTTGCATATTATGGTGGGAAATAAGTATTTGGTCAGAATCAAAATTTCATCTCAATACTTTGTAATATATCCTTTGTTGGCAATGACAGAGGTCAAACGTTTTCTGTAAGTCTTCACAAGGTTGCCACACACTGTTGTTGGTATGTTGGCCCATTCCTCCATGCAGATCTTCTCTAGAGCAGTGATGTTTTTGGCTTTTCGCTTGGCAACACGGACTTTCAACTCCCTCCAAACGTTTTCTATAGGGTTGAGATCTGGAGACTGGCTAGGCCACTCCAGGACCTTCTTACGAAGCCACTCCTTCGTTGCCCTGGCGGTGTGCTTTGGATCATTGTCATGTTGAAAGACCCAGCCACGTTTCATCTTCAATGCCCTTGCTAATGGAAGGAGGTTTGCACTCAAAATCTCACGATACATGGCCCCATTCATTCTTTCATGTACCCGGATCAGTCGTCCTGGCCCCTTTGCAGAGAAACAGCCCCAAAGCATGATGTTTCCACCACCATGCTTTACAGTAGGTATGGTGTTTGATGGATGCAACTCAGTATTCTTTTTCCTCCAAACACGACAAGTTGTGTTTCTACCAAACAGTTCCAGTTTGGTTTCATCAGACCATAGGACATTCTCCCAAAACTCCTCTGGATCATCCAAATGCTCTCTAGCAAACTTCAGATGGGCCCGGACATGTACTGGCTTAAGCAGTGGGACACGTCTGGCACTGCAGGATCTGAGTCCATGGTGGCGTAGTGTGTTACTTATGGTAGGCCTTGTTACATTGGTCCCAGCTCTCTGCAGTTCATTCACTAGGTCCCCCCGCGTGGTTCTGGGATTTTTGCTCACCGTTCTTGTGATCATTCTGACCCCACGGGGTGGGATTTTGCGTGGAGCCCCAGATCGAGGGAGATTATCAGTGGTCTTGTATGTCTTCCATTTTCTAATTGTTGCTCCCACTGTTGATTTCTTCACTCCAAGCTGGTTGGCTATTGCAGATTCAGTCTTCCCAGCCTGGTGCAGGGCTACAATTTTATTTCTGGTGTCCTTTGACAGCTCTTTGGTCTTCACCATAGTGGAGTTTGGAGTCAGACTGTTTGAGGGTGTGCACAGGTGTCTTTTTATACTGATAACAAGTTTAAACAGGTGCCATTACTACAGGTAATGAGTGGAGGAAAGAGGAGACTCTTAAAGAGGAAGTTACAGGTCTGTGAGAGCCAGAAATCTTGATTGTTTGTTTCTGACCAAATACTTATTTCCCACCATAATATGCAAATAAAATGTTAAAAAAAACAGACAATGTAATTTTCTGGATTTTTTTTCGCAGTTTGTCTCCCATAGTTGAGGTCTACCTATGATGTAAATTACAGACGCCTCTCATCTTTTTAAGTGGTGGAACTTGCACTATTGCTGACTGACTAAATACTTTTTTGCCCCACTGTATATGGCCCAATTTTTCTTTTATCTGTTGCTACATTTCCAATTCATTAGCATTTCATTTCATGAGCTATTGAGGTGTTAAGTGCTCTGGATGTGACCTAACACTTATGGACCCGCCACCGAGGTTGTTTCCTCTCCTATCAGGAGTCTGTATAGCTTCATTGATGGCTTCATTGATCTCTGGCTTCTGATGTGTCACAGACAGAGAGCTATCAATCAAGCTAAAAAGGCAGATAGTGGGCGGAGAAGCTTGAGGGGCAGTTTAAGTGCTCTGTCACACCCAGAGCACTTAATGCTTTATTTTCATGTAAATTAAAATGCTGATTACCGTACTTGGATATAAAGCGACAGATTGAAATGGATTATAGCCATTTACACCTTTTATATAGTCTCAGACTTGTATGCCCTGTATATGTGGTTTTGGGGAGGAGGGAGTTGATCTTGCTGACAGATTCCCTTTAAGATCTGAATTTACAGGGATTTGCTTCATATGCTCACAGTCCCGGTCGGTGCTCTCTGGCCGTGCCCTGGAGCTGTGCGAAATATCTGACCTTCCAGGTTCCTCGGCGCAGTGTTTGATTTGCCGGCCTTGTGTGATGTCATTTGTACGGCACGAGGCGCCTGCAGAGCAAATCGTAAGAGGAGCTGGAAAGTCAGAAAATTCGTGCATCTCCTGTCTATGGCACTGACCTGATCTGTGGACCTGATCTGTGGGCTAACATATCTAGTTAGCCCATATCCTATATTTTAAATTGAATTTTCAACTTGCTAAAAATAAAAAATAAAAATTTCATGGACTGCCAACATTTTTTCTGGACACATTTAAAAAAAAAAAAATACAAAAAAAAATCAGTATGCATCTTGTAACGCTATCACAATCAAACTAGTAGAGGTGAGCATATACTATAGTTAGTTGTCGGATAAATGGAAATCTGTATTGCCAGTTAATGCATGCTTTGAAAATACACAAGTAAATGGAACGATAGCTCAGCACTTACGCACCATCGTGCCAACGGTTAAGTTTTCCAACAGTTACACTTACTGCATAAACTTTAATAATGAAAATGATCCCTCATATATAAATGGAAACCTAATTTCATCTGCGCATATTTTCTCCACATTTCCTATATAGAAGTCCATTAAGTGAATACATAATATCAAGCAAGGAAATGCATTTTTAAAACCGAATGCTGTGGGCATAATATTTGCGGGTTCGATGCAGGCGTCACAGTTGATCCATAGCCCTCCTCACCAGAGCACAAGTCTACAGAGTTTAGCAAATCAGCAGCTTTATGCCTATAGCATTTTCTTTTGTAACTGCAGTTCCTTAGAAATCAACCTTTCTGTTTACTGTAAATGTAGCATTGTGCTCTTTTGTCTTTTACTTGTTCTTTTGAAAAACTTACGACATCTTGCTGTAATTCTAAATATGTAGACTGACTATTATTCTAGTCATATATAATATACAGCACATTCATATACAGGGGGTATGGCAACAAAAACATCATTTATCTACTGAGAACCTAAATTCAGTTCTGATGTGTTTTTAAAAATGTATCACTGCTGGTAAACAATAAGGAATGAACAACAGAATATAATCCATCGTCATGTCAAGTAAACCTCACTGTAAGGTCACGTTCACACATTCAGTATTTGGGCAGTGTATTACATTAGTATTTAGAAGCCAAAACCAGGAGTGGAACAATCAGCGGAAAAGTATAATAGAAACATATGCACCACGTCTGTATTTATCACCCACTCCTGAGTTTGTCTTACAAATACTGATGGAAAATACTGACCAAATACTGAACGTATGAATGTGGCCTGCTTTAGAGTAACCATCGTTTAAACGTTTATTTTATAAATCAATAGTACACATGATAATAGGAAACTTCGTAATATATCTTATCTGAGAGATTTGCTTCTTTCTTCACCAGAAAGGATCGATAATTTAAAGTAGTCTGTAAAAGGCAGATTGTTATATTCTATGTAGAGTGGAGGGGGAAAGAGAAGAGAGGAGCTCGAGGCAAAGCCCCTTCCATCTACATAGAAACTTATCAGCACCAACTGTGTTCTCCGATCTCAGGAATGGAACAGTAGGTCTTCACCGAATACAGATTTGACCCTAGAATTGAGAAATTTGAAAATAACTCCTCAGTCCTGGAGGAGCAAAAAAGCAGATTACTCTGATAAAATATATTACAAAGTTGCTTCTTTTTACGTATATTATTGATTCCATCTAATAATTATAAAATGGAGGGTGCACTTTAAATCTTAACAGTTTAGGCACTCACGTCTCCAATCTGTTTTTGCTACCATAACCTTCAGCGTTCATCTATGACTAGGAAACTTTTCCAGAATTTCACGCTACTGAAGCAGTGTCGTGGAATACATATCACGCTCATGTTCTCCCATGTTCCTCTGCTTTGAACAATAGGAGGCACGTCCTGTATGCTATACGTATGCCCTTTAAAGGGATTTTCAAACTATTTTTAAAGTGATCAGAGGGAAACTACCATTGCTGAAATAAAAAAAAAAATGCATATTTATACTCGCAATCCGCCCCCTGGTCTACCATTGACGCTCTAATGGTGACTTTAAAAACATGATGGAAAACCTCTGAAATTATAATGCAAGACTATGCATAAATTTCATAAATTTGCAATTATTAGCTCATGATACAGTTAGATGAAAATAAAAAGGGGCTTTATCCTGCGGTCTCGTACATGGGCCAACCGTTCACAGCATGGCACCCCAGGAAAATATAGAGCAGGATTGGTATTGATGCAAAAGTACTGCTGGTTATACATAGAGTATAGCTCATGGGAAGAAGTACATGGGGCCAGGCAAATATCGCAGAGTGCGTGTAACCCTTATGTATTCCTCCATATTTGTGAGGCAGGTGAACTTGAGTAGTCCGATGATGCAGTCAACACTTTGTAGAGCTCTGACATCTGGCTAACGATTTTATGTGCAAGGGCGCTGCAGCATTTTTCTGAGTCTACATTAGATAGAAGTACCAGCAACCTGCCAACAGATCCACCCCAAAATCACAGCAAAGTGATATTTTATACGGAAAAGATTTAAGCAGTCACTGATGTGAGATCAATATGTTAGGCAGGCTATAGCTCCGCTCCAAAGGAAGTTTTAGAGATGTGGCTGTAACTTTGTATCTGTGAAGTGAGAAATGATGGTGGAAGATGGTTTCTGTGTAATATACATGGAGAGCAGACGGTGTTCTACATCACATCTGCTATACAGTATGCTCCCCATTTCTAACAGGCGCGTTCCTCAGCCAATAGTCCGGCACATTTACCGTGTAGGAAGTTGTCTATTGGTCACTCGTTCAGCAAGGATCCTTCAATGTGGTTTAGAAGCACCTTTACATAATAATTCTATTTCAACACCTCTGTTTTCGGTGTCTAAACATCATCCTGATCCATTGGCAACACAAAACCGATAAATACACCACTGACCTCTTTATTTTTAGTTTTTCATTTTCTACCTTTTAAACCTGAGCACTTGGCTTTCACTTATAAATGAAGGCCGTCCCTATCATTCAGCAGCACTGTAGTGTACTGCCTCTGGTAAAGATTGGGTTTAAAATTGAAGCATTAAGTATATGTCTAATCTAAGGGCCTGATTTATCCAAGCATTTACAATGCTGGGGTGCAAAGCTTTAAAAAGTCACACAACTCAAGACTGCACTACAATTTTTTTTTTTTGTTTTCATGCCATTTTTGCCCAGCTCCGACAGTGTGCAGAGCTGGGGTGGTACAGGGGCATGGCATCTGTGGCGTTCCCTACATCACATATCTTATTCCTGGAGAGACTGGAGTAGGATTTGTGGTGAGTCACGAGGTGTACGCCACTCATCAGATGCTCCTGATTCATGAAGAGGTGTGCGCTGACTGCAGCTCATCTCATCAGGACCTACGTGAACATCACCGGTTTTGATGAATTGGGACCTAGGTCTTTTACTACTTTTGTTCATTATTCCAAGGAAGAGGAAAGAAGTGTCGTTGCAATAATGCTATTTATGTGTAACTTGTGCTGTTGTTTAGCTTCGGTAGGTGTCTATTATTTGGAAAAGAAACCTTTAATAATGATTTGAAATCTTTCCTGATAAGTGTAGACCGGTGCTGTCATTGACGTAGTAATTGCTTGATCAGCTACAAATCTTTGGTTGAATTGCTGTCTTTGTATTTTTTATTTTAAGTTTCTTTTTGAACCACTAACACAGAAAGGGTGTTGTCAAAGGTCCTAAAGGTGCATGCCTGCTATACATTCTTAGGGCTTGTGCAGATGACTGTATAATTTGGATGAGTGCTGATTTTGACGGATAGAACTCGTGCCCAGTTTATTCTCTGTGGCTGTCCATATGTCCGGCCAAGTGGTCAGAGGAAAAGAATTGCAGCATGCACGATTTGCTTCCAAGAATTGGATGGCGCTCGCTCATTCATGTCTAAAAGTCTGTGAAAAAATTTGGATGGCACTTGGATGACATCCCAGCGTGGTCTGATTTTAACAGGCTGACATTATTGAAAAACTGGAGACACCTCCAAGAAAATGTAATCAAACTCTGATCAGACTGTGAGTAGCACTCTCTCTGATGGAGAGGGAGAACGGTTATCTGCACCTAAGTTTATGGTGTACATTTAAGGAAGCACTCCAATCAAAATGTGTATCCTCTACTGCAGTCATCATATTATATAGCACTGTGTAGTTACAATTGCTCATTTTGCCTTTCTACCTTGATGATTCTTCTGTTTTCCATTAGGTCTGTGACTGTTATGGGATTAAAAACCAACTAAGCTCTATGTGGAAATAGGACGTCAATTTTCCCTGTATGAGTCATAATTCACAGCAAAAGTCAATGGCAAGGGAAGGAGGGAGCAGGTGGGACATGAGTTGAAGAGGGGAATGATAAATGCAGGGAGAAGAGACTTCCTGTTTCTACATAAAGCCAAGATAAAAAGAATTGACTGGGTTGAAAGACAAAATGACCAATTTTAAGTACACAAACTTTGATGGGAGTGCTTCTTTAATGGCTGTTTTTTACCAGTATATGCAGTTAGTATATACTTGTATGTATGTTTATATATAACACTAGATGGTGGCCCGATTCTAACGCATCGGATATTCTAGAATATGCATGTCCACGTAGTATATTGCACAGCCCACATAGTATATTGCCCAGCGACGTAGTATATTGCCCAGCGATGTAGTATATTGCCCAATGACTTGGTATATTGCCCAGCGACGTAGTATATTGCCCAGTGACGTAGTATACAGCACAGAGCCACATAGTATATTGCACAGTGACGTAGTATATTGCCCAGTGATGTAGTATATTGCACATCGACGTAGTATACAGCAGAGCCACGTAGTATATTGCCCAGCAACGTAGTATATTGCCCAGTGATGTAGTATATTGCACATCGACGTAGTATACAGCACAGTGCCACGTAGTATATTGCACAGCCCACATAGTATATTGCCCAGCGACGTAGTATATTGCCCAGCGATGTAGTATATTGCCCAATGACTTGGTATATTGCCCAGCGACGTAGTATATTGCCCAGTGACGTAGTATACAGCACAGAGCCACATAGTATATTGCACAGTGACGTAGTATATTGCCCAGTGATGTAGTATATTGCACATCGACGTAGTATACAGCACAGAGCCACGTAGTATATTGCCCAGCAATGTAGTATATTGCCCAGTGATGTAGTATATTGCACATCGACGTAGTATACAGCACAGAGCCACGTAGTATATTGCCCAGCCATGTAGTATATTGCCCAGCTACGTAGTATATTGCCCAGCCACGTATGTCACAGGTTAAAAAAATAAAAAATAAACATACTCCCCTTCCGATCCGAGGGCCCCTTGTAGTTCTAACATACTCATCTTCCGAGCCGAGGGCGCCTTGTAGTTCTGTCGCCTGTGCGCGGTGCAGGCGGCAGCTTCCGGTCCCAGGGTGTGATGACGTCGCGGTCACATGACCGTGACGTCATGGCAGGTCCAGCTCCCGTACCATCGCTGGCACCGGAACCTGCCGCTTGCATGGAGAGGTCACCGGAGCGTCGCGAGGAGCGGGAAAGGTGAGTATATAATAATCTTTTATTTTTTTTATTATTTTTAATATTAGATCCTTTTACTATTGACGCTGCTTAGGCAGCGTCAATAGTAAAAACTTGGTCACACAGGGTTAATAGCGGCGGTAACGGAGTGAGTTACCCGCGGCATAACGCGGTCCGTTACCGCTGGCATTAACCCTGTGTGAGTGGTGACTGCGGGGAGTATGGAGCGGACACTGACTGCAGGGGATTAGGGAGGGACTAATCGAACTCTGGCCGTCGCTGATTTGTCGCGGCAGCCATGACAGGCAGCTGCCGAGACCAATCAGCGAATGAATATCCGTGACAGAAAGAAGGACAGAAGGAAAGACAGTAAGACTGAAGTGACCCTTAGACAATTATATAGTAGATATTATATATGAGATGTCATTTGTACACAGTTTGCCATAATTTCCTATTAGAACATCCATTGACACAAGGAGGAAGAGAAGAAAGACATAACGTGGCTGGAAGTTCGTAAATTGCATAAATTCACATGACGTCCACCAGCAGCCAGAGCGGATCCTTAATATTGTTTATTTCTCAAACTGTTAGGACTCTACATGGTACAGTCACTGCCGAACTTGCTGCCTGGCTTGGGAAAACCAGTTCAAATGTGGAAAAAAAATTGGGTAATTTGCTCAGGCAGATTTTGTAGAGTTTTGTAAAGCTTGAGGTTTATTTTTTTCATATGTACATGGTTCTTCATGGAGAATAAAATATTTTTCTAAAGTGATGCTTTGTTTTATATAGTGTTTAAATCATTTTGTCCGTGCTGTGTGCTTTATGCTTGTAGGAGAGGTGAATTTATGGTTTTACCGCATGGATTTTCTTTGCCAATTATGGTTACTGTGCACTAGAGCCTAAAATTTTTCTGCAAATGGGTTGTTTGGATTATTTTTCTTTCCATTTTACCAATTCAAAGTGTATGAAAGTACTGTACTTCAGACCTTTCAGTTAGCGACAATCTGTGTTAGTATTGGGCTGCGGTATATGCTGTTATTGACTTGGATTTCTCAAATGTAGAATAGGAGCAACAGATTTAGTGCAATTTGCAGTTACTTCAATTTCCTTGTATTGCCTTCATTCACTCTTATTACACGTCTTTTATAGAGGTGATTGATCTAGCTTCTTGCAGGCTCAGAAAGAATTGTTTTGCCTTATACAGTATTGAATACATGTCAGTATGCCTGTTCGTTGGCTATGATATGGACAACGAAAATGGACCCTGCCAAATCTACCTTTTGGGAATAAAATGTAAAGAATTTAAGACAAAATATTAAGTGCAAATGCCATGCAAAAATGTATTTACCGAAACGTAGGACAATAAACCTGTCTAGATAGACTTAATTTGCTGCAGTTGAATGTAGAAGAGCCGGAGTATGATTTCAGTATTTCCCTCTGAAATTGGAAAAAGAGCAAACAATTAGAAAACAATGTATTAAAAAGCTGCTAAACTTTTCACTAAACAGGAGCGCTTTTTATGTGTATTTAACTGTGAAATTGATAAGTTCAGCATTATAGTAGACTTAAATAAAAGATTAAAATACTGATCTCTCTGAAATGGATTTTTTTTTCCCTTTCTGCTTCTTTCAAGTGCTGCTTGCGAAGTGTGGGTTGAGTCCAGACTAGAGTTCATGTTAATAAAGTGAGGCCAATTATGGAGATTAAAATTTGACGTACTTGTTCATAAATAATGTACGTGTTTTTAAATTGCCCTCAGTAGTATATTTCATTGTACATATAGGCAGGAGCAAGACCGTAGGCTGCAAATCAAAAGTATAAAGACAGGTCAGACAGCTCAATAACGTTTCTGTCTTATGGATCGGGAGTTTGGTATGGCTGTAAAGTTACTGGCCTTGGTTTAGAATAAATTCATTACATTATTAGAAAATTGTATTGTGTTTGAACAGAACAACATACGGTAATTGATTCTTTTTCTTAGTATATTATTTATACACTAGATGTTGGCCAGATTCTAACACATCGGGTATTCTAGAATATGTATGAATGTATATAGCACCCACATAGTATATAGCACAGGCCATGTAGTATATAGGAGGCATGTAGTATATAGCAGACAAATACTACCTGGCCTGTGCTATATACTATGTGGCTGCTATATACATTCATACATATTCTAGAATACCTGATGCGTTAATACAGGCCACGCAGTACATAACACAGCCCACGTACTATATAACACAGCCCACGTAGTATATAGCAGCCACGCAGTATATAACACAGGCGACGTAGTATATCACACAGCCCACGCAGTATATCACACAGCCCACGCAGTATATCACACAGCCCACGCAGTATATCACACTGCCCATGTAGTATATAGCACAGCCCCCGCAGTATATCACTCTGCCCATGTAGTATATAGCACAGCCCCCGCAGTATATCACACTGCCCATGTAGTATATAGCACAGCCCCCGCAGTATATCACTCTGCCCATGTAGTATATAGCACAGCCCATGCAGTATATCACACAGCCCACGCAGTATTTAGCAGTGTGGGCACCATATCCCTGTTAAAAAAAAAAATAAAAAAAAATAATAACAATTAAAATAAAAAATAGTGATATACTCACCCACCGGGATCCACCGAAGCTCTGGCGATGGCGCGCGGCTGCCGCCATCTTCCGTTCCCAGGATGCATTGCGAAATTACCCAGAAGACTTAGCGGTCTCGTGAGACCGCTAAGCCTTCTGGGTAATTTCGCAATGCATCTCTGGAAACGGAAGATGGCGGCAGCCGCGTGCGGCTTGGCGGACTACGGAGGGTGAGAATAGCAGGTTTTTTGTTTTTTTTTTATTTTTAACATTACATTTTTTTACTATTGATGCTGCATAGGCAGCATCAATAGTAATAAGTTGGGGACACATAGGGTTAATAGCAGCGGTAACTGAGTGCGTTACCCGCAGCATAACGCGGTCTGTTACCGCTGCCATTAACCCTGTGTGAGCGCTGACTGGAGGGGAGTATGGAGCGGGCGCCGGGCACTGACTGCGGGGAGTAGGGAGCGGCCATTTTGCCGCCGGACTGTGCCCGTCACTGATTGGTCGTGGCCGTTTTGCCGCGACCAATCAGCGACTTGGATTTCCATGACAGAGACCGCGACCAATGAATATCCGTGATAGACAGACAGACGGAAGTGACCCTTAGACAATTATATAGTAGATTAATCCTAATTGACCTAAAACAGGAAAGGTTCATGTCAGATATTGAGAAAAACATGCATATGTGTCTTTTTTTATATAGTGTATATAAACTTCTGGTTTCAACTGTACATATTGATATAGGATCTTGGAAATGGGAATTTTCCATTAAATCCAGGACTCGGAGGTGACTCCTTACCTAATTGTAGGTTCCTGCCCACACATCTCTGAATTCTGATGCTTTCATTCTCTCTGAAACTTATATTTAAAATACCACAAAACTTTTTGATTGTAAAGGGAATCATTTTCTGTTTCGTTCATTTGTTTGACATTCAAGAAAATAATGCTGAACTACAACATCAGTTCCAAAAAAAGTTGGGACAATGTGTAAAATATAAAGAGAACAGCAATGCAATAATTTGGAAATCTCAATATTGTATTCAGAGCAGAATCTAGAACACGTATCAGAAGGTGAAAGTTAGCCATTTTTCCACTTCATTTCCAAAAGTTAATTCGAATTAGAAGTTGACAGCAGCAACTCATCTAGAAAAAAAAGTTGGGACAGGCTTAACAGAAGGGTGAAAAAGCGGTACGTGAAATCAGCAATTGCAAGTGAAAGCTCTATCATACAACATTTGCTCCCATTCAGACAACGTCCCTTTCAGGGAAGGCTTTGCAGATTTCTGAAAATAGTGCTAAACCACATGCTGCATCCATCACGACAAGGGAGTTTGGGTCATGAACCGGCCACCAGTAGTCTGGACTTTTCACCAATAGAAAAAAATTGTCACGTTATGAAACCAAGAATCCGTCAAAGACCGAGGACTTTTGAGCAGCTGTAATCCTACATCAGACAAGAATGAGACCACGTTCCTCTCCCAAACACCTGCAATTGGTCTCTAAAGAAGATGGTAGACCTGGCTCTTATCATACTTTTTCAGATGTGTCGCTGCCATCAATTTCTAAATTAGTTAATTTTTTAATTGAAAGTTAGACATTTTTCCATTTCATCTTCTGATTTGTGTTCTATGTTCTCCTGAATGAATTTAATATGGCTGTAGGAGATCTCCAGATCTTTGCATTCTTGCTTTCTTTACATTTTTTAACATTTTAAGGTGTCCCAACTTTTTGAAACTGGGGGTGTAACTAATAGTACACAATCCTAATTTTTCTATTAATGAAATGGCAACAGAGCGGATTCTCTATTGAATTTTCCTTTTCTTGTAAGGCATTTGTGATACAAAGAAAACAGCAGGCGCCATTCAGGTAAGGCTACATTGAAAGCGATGGTTTATGACCCTGAAATGTTAGGACTGCACCTTTAACACAGCCGACATCAAGTTCTATAGACAGAGCATTGCGCGGGTATTCCAAGGATGCTGCTAGATGATGGTTTGCTGGCAATACTCTCTCAGCGCTCTAGCACAGAAGTGTGGAAAACAATATCCTTTACTTAGGAAACATTGTTTTGCATATTAGTTTCCAAGTTCTTGCAAGCTAATATAATACCATTTCCCCTTTTACACTATCAATTATGCAGCTCAATGCATACCAACCTGATGACAAAATTATTCCAGATAAGTAGTAATGCTTAATGACTAGAAACGTCATCCATCTTTATCGTGTACATTTTTTAAATAGATTGCTTCAGAGAGGACTCTTGAGTGAATGCTTTCTGTTTTACTTTTCTCTAATTGCTTTCTTTGGTTATACATTGTCCCCATTTGCTCCCTGGTAAATCTTCCTGTGGAAAAGGATTCAATGAAGTTGCCAGATCATTTTTTTTTTTTTTTGTCTTCGTTACACACTTGTTGCAAAAAAAAAAAAAAAATGCATTTGTTCTTTTTACATCTATCTATATGTAAATGTATATCTGTGGGAGCATAGATGGGATATATCTGTATATAAATACATAACGTATAGGAGAGTATTCAGTAGCATCGAAATTCCACACTTTGGTTTGTTGCAAAATATTTGTTGTATTGTGGATGATTTTTTGGTGTGTAAACATAAAAGTGCTGTGAAACTGCCATACAATTAATGTACAAAGCCTCCAAAAAGAACTATGGATGAGGTTCTCAAATATGTATGGCCTGTAATATTGTCCATACTGTAATACAGCTTTCAGTTTTTCCTGTACCATTTAACAGAGTAATGTTGCAGGCGAGTTTAACCCCTTCACGATATCCGCCGTACATGTATGGCGTATGTCGGATGCGGCTGTATGGAGCGGGTGAGTTCGCCCTATACTCACAGCCAGCACCTGCCTCTAATGATTGCGGGGTGGCAGTGCATTAACAACGTGCCGGCAGGCGCGGCCGTCTATGCGCCCATTGGCACATCTGTGACGTAATCGCTGGTTGCTACTGGTCTGTTGAAGACCTCCGTGCTTCTCTTTACAGAGCTCTCTTGAAACCCTGCCTGTGGCCTGGCTTCAAAGTAGACCATGATTTTTACTATATGCAGCAGTATTGCAGTATATAGCACACGCGATCAGACCATCGCAGCTTCAAGTCCCTTAGACTGAGTACTGTGTATAAAAAATATATCTAAAAAGTATTTTAAAAAAACACATGCAGTATTGCCACATTAAGAAAAGTCTAATCTATCAAAATATAAAAATAATTGAACGGATACCATAAATGGAAAAAAATTGAAGAATGACCACAAAAAATTGCTGTAACACGCAATCAAAACCTCATACGTATCCCAAAATGATATCCATAAAAAATCTGTCTCGTCCCGCAAAAAATAAGACATCACACAGCTCCATCAGCCGGAAAATTAAAATGTTACGGGGGTTTGAAAATGGTGATGCAACCCCCCCACCCCAATTTTTTTTTTTCACTGCTAAAATAATAAGAGAACTGTCCATGTTTGGCATCACCGTAACCTACTGGTGAAGAAAATCATATTGCATGATCAGTTTTAGCAATGTAAACCATAAAAATAATTCTTAAACAGTCAGCATTGCCTTTTTTCTCAATTTCTCCCCAATTTATTTTTTTTTTTTGCCTTTTTACGGTACACTGTGGTAAAATGAATGATGTCATTCAAAAGTACAAATTGTCCTGCACAAAAACAAGTCCGCATATGTCCATGTGGACAGAAAAATAAAATATGCATGGCTCTGTGAAGGAGAGGAAAAAACTAAGTCGCAATGAAATTGGTCATGTCGTGAAGAGATTAATACAGTTTTATTTAAATATCACACAAATTACATATTGCATACGTACACATTGTATATAATGCAAGATCAAATCTTTAAAGGGAAGGTGCCACCAGTTTTCTTGTAGTTTGTTTTTTTTTTAAATTAAGCTTAAAATAGTAAATAAAATGTATTAATGCAATGTTTGCACTGTTTGCAAACATTTCTATATGAAAAATATTATATATTTTCTTACAAATATATATATTGACCACTAGGGGGAGCATTTTCCGTTTTAGACCTCAAGCAGCTATAGTGAGACGTACCAGCTTTACTGCTAGCTGGAAAATCTTGGCAGTAACTGCTGACATCAGCATTTCCCTCCCCTTTTGGGTGGTCTAATATCCCTGGGGCAGAATGAAGAGCTGCATCACAGGGCAGAGCCATTTTGTGTGTGACTGCCCTGTGATCTGCTATCACCAGCAGTTACTGCATCAGAAGCACAGTTAGTTTATGTGGTGTGTATGGAGCAGCATTGTCTGTGCAGAGCTGTCTGTGCCTCATCCCTCAGTAATAAGAAGGAGCTCCAGGTCTGCAGTGAATGGCCAGGCATTGTGGAGGGAGGGGAGAGATGCATTGTATGGCAGAGAGAGGTGTCAGGTGTCACCTCTCTCTGCCGGCTGGGAATGCAGCTTAATGGAGTGAATGGAGCTCCTGTGATAGAGAGTAAGTGGAGCTGGGCAGAGAGCACTGGGCTATAATAAAATGGCTGCTAGTCACACCTACAGCAGTGAGTTGTGCAGCCCACAGAGGCGTGTCCAGCTCACTGCTAATGCAGCTACAATGTTAAAGATGGGGTCAGCGCCGGTCTATTAGCTCCTATGTCCATGGGGTGCTGTAAAATGACACTGCTAGTGCCCTGCTACTGCTGCAAAACCAAGATGTCAACCCCCAGTTCCTTCTTTAAACACACATAACACACGAAATCTGTTTCACATGCATTTAAAACTTGGTTATAGCAGCATGTTATGCTACATTACAGTGATTTATTAATGATCTACAAACGCGGTACCTTACCTTTAACAATTTTTTTTCTGTTAAAAACCGCCAAAGCTGGGAGCATTTTCTCGTACTAATTTTTTTTTTTTATTTAATTGTCCCTTTATATAGCGTTCTTAATTCCACAGCGCTGTACAGGAGTGTGAGGAAACAAGAGAACCAGGCAGATACAGAGACAACATACAGGTCCTTCTAAAAAAATTAGCATATAGTGTTAAATTTCATTATTTACCATAATGTAATGATTACAATTAAACTTTCATATACTATAGATTCATTATCCACCAACTGAAATTTGTCAGGTCTTTTATTGTTTTAATACTGATGATTTTGGCATACAACTCCTGATAACCCAAAAAACCTGTCTCAATAAATTAGCATATTTCACCCGTCCAATCAAATAAAAGTGTTTTTTAATAACAAACAAAATAACCATCAAATAATAATGTTCAGTTATGCACTCAATACTTTGTCGGGAATCCTTTGGCAGAAATGACTGCTTCAATGCGGCGTGGCATGGAGGCAATCAGCCTGTGACACTGCTGAGATGTTATGGAGGCCCAGGATGCTTCAATAGCGGCCTTAAACTCATCCAGAGTGTTGGTCTTGCGTCTCTCAACTTTCTCTTCACAATATCCCACAGATTCTCTATGGGGTTCAGGTCAGGAGAGTTGGCAGGCCAATTGAGCACAGTAATACCATGGTCAGTAAACCATTTACCAGTGGTTTTGGCACTGTGAGCAGGTGCCAGGTCGTGCTGAAAAATGAAATCTTCATCTCCATAAAGCATTTCAGCCGATGGAAGCATGAAGTGCTCCAAAATCTCCTGATAGCTAGCTGCATTGACCCTGCCCTTGATGAAACACAGTGGACCAACACCAGCAGCTGACATGGCACCCCACACCATCACTGACTGTGGGTACTTGACACTGGACTTCAGGCATTTTGGCATTTCCTTCTCCCCAGTCTTCCTCCAGACTCTGGCACCTTGATTTCCGAATGACATGCAAAATTTGCTTTCATCAGAAAAAAGTACTTGGGACCACTTAGCAACAGTCCAGTGCTGCTTCTCTGTAGCCCAGGTCAGGCGCTTCTGCCGCTGTTTATGGTTCAAAAGTGGCTTTACCTGGGGAATGCAGCACCTATAGCCCATTTCCTGACACACCAGACTCAGTCCACTGCTTCCTCAGGTTCCCCAAGGTCTGGAATCGGTCCTTCTCCACAATCTTCCTCAGGGTCCGGTCACCTCTTCTCGTTGTACAGCGTTTTCTGCCACATTGTTTCCTTCCAACAGACTTACCATTGAGGTGCCTTGATACAGCACTCTGGGAACAGCCTATTTGTTGAGAAATTTCTTTCTGGGTCTTACCCTCTTGCTTGAGGGTGTCAATGATGGCCTTCTTGACATCTGTCAGGTCGCTAGTCTTACCCATGATGTGGGTTTTGAGTAATGAACCAGGCAGGGAGTTTTTAAAAGCCTCAGGTATCTTTTCCATGTGTTTAGAGTTAATTAGTTGATTCAGAAGATTAGGGTTTTAGGTCGTTTAGAGAACCTTTTCTTGATATGCTAATTTATTGAGACAGGTTTTTTTGGTTTTCAGGAGTTGTATGCCAAAATCATCAGTATTAAAACAATAAAAGACCTGACAAATTTCAGTTGGTGGATAATGAATCTATAATATATGAAAGTTTAATTGTAATCATTACATTATGGTAAATAATGAAATTTAACACTATATGCTAATTTTTTGAGAAGGACCTGTACAGTTAGGTCCACAAAATTTACTTTTTAGCAGGAGATACTATTGGTCTGGCTGCTGCGAGCATCGGGGAACAGACCACTCCCGTGACACGTCCTCTGTCAGAGTGAATACAACAAGCAGATGGTATCAGGGGGCGGTCTGCTGCTATCAGCCAGGAGCAGGCCACACCCCCTGATGTGTGACGTAACGTCCCATAAGGGAGGGGGACCGCTAAGGAGCAGCTCCAGCATCACAGAATTACAGCTCCTGTGAGGAGACCATTCATGTTATTCTAATAGTCTATGAAGGTATGGGCATTGGGATCATTTTTTATCTCCCTGGAGTACCCCTTTAAGATAGAGACCCACAGACAAGCAACAACTTCAGTCAGCTGGACTAAAGCCCAGTCAAAGCATTACACATGAAGAAACCCAGCCTTTGGTGATGTCCAAGTATTAAAACATGAACATTGTATTTGTAACATTGTAAATTTGCCCAATTTTGTTTGAACGCCGTAAATGAGGAGGCTTTGCAGAAATATGGTTGCAATTCCTAAGTATTTCATAGGATAACCCCTTTTAAATGAAACCTGAAAGTTTACACTTCAATTGCATCTCTATTGCAAAAAAAATAAAAATACAAAAAATAGTGACAAATAAAAAATAGTGGCATGTAGAGCCCAAATTACAAAGATTCGGTCATTGTCCAAATATTTCTGGACCAAGGCGTCAGCACTGCAAAGCAATAGTGCTAACCATTAGGTCCTATCAAGCCTGAAGAGTAACTCTTCTAGATGACAACCAGTTTCTTAATCTCTTGTTGTTTTATAAACATGGTTTTAGTTACTATAGACATATACAAAGAACTCATCATGGGTGTATAATTCCAAAAATGCAAAACAAAGGATTAGGAACCAGTTTCCAGCCTCATGAACCCCTTTTGACATAGAATGTATTAGTCTGTCCTATGATGGGTCCCCATGTATGCAGTAGGCTCAGGAGCTGAGATTACACAATGCCCATAGTAGATCCCGGCTTTGCTACACTGCTGGCATCTGCCTGTAAAGGCTGCAACTGGAGGTTGCTTTGATTGCTGCTATTTAACCACTTAAATGCCACTGTCAATCACTGACAGTCATTGTCTGTGTGTGCACGGCTACTGTTGGCCTCGCAATCGCATGGTGCTTATAAGTTGTCATGGCAGCTGGGGTCCTGCAGAAAAGTCCCGTTACTGTCATCCTGGGACGCCCCGCCCGTAGCTGTGCCTTATAGGAAAAAGTCAATTTGTCTATATATAGCAGTATTGTATTGTAAAGTATTGCAATGTATACGTCACAGGTTAAAGTCTTTTAATGGGACTAAAAAATAAAGACAAAATTAAAAAATGTATAAAAAATTAACCAGAATATTAAATGCCTCGAGGTAAAAATAAAAATGAAAAAAAAAAAAGCCTAAATAAAAAGCAATCAAAAAGTCAAAAGTGTAAAAGCAAATAGTATCAATAAAAACGTCAACTTTCTATACAAAAGGAACCAATATCTCATACGGCTCCATTAGCACCAAAAATAAAAATAATACAGTATCCGTAAATGGTTACTTAAACAGTTTTTTTGTTGTATTTTTTTATAACCAAAAACCGGTTATGGAGGGATGGAAGGGGTTAAGATTGATATATTCCAGAATCTCCTCCCACGAGGGAAGGACTACTGACAGAAGCAGTACATATGGAAAAGATCAGCAGGTTTCAGACAAAGTGCAGACTCCAAATAACCCATCTTATGCATGACAAAAGGGACAGTGCACTCTGTGGTGTGTCATATCATAGTTAGTCAAGGAATAAAGTATGGACTCCAAAACGGTAGACCATGAATCGTCTGACCGTCTTCAAGTCCTTTTCCCACTGACGTCTAGATTTAAAAATGAACCTGGATGAAGTGTAATTATTCCAGCATTTGTACAAGAAGTGGATGCTTCGCTTCTGAGAAATGGAGAGACTTATAAAATGTATGACTTGGGAATCCTCAACATTATGTTGCAATGCAGGCATAGAGGAAATAAGAAAGCTGAATATACCGAAATATATATATGCTCAAAGAGGGCACAAAAAAAACTACCTCTCTTGACTTGACCATTCTGGAAAAATTGATTTTCTATCTCAAACTCCTTTTTCTGTCCAAAATCTAGTTAAAGAATGTTTCACACCTACACACTGATAAATGTTCAGTAGGTGGATATTATTCAATAAGGATGAAAACAATAGTAAAATTACAAATAGCAAGTATTTTTTTATAAGTTCTTGCCTCGTACATATCTTAAATAACATTTGGATTCATTGATCCCATCGCTTAATTGTTCAGCCTACAAATCTTGCACAATATTCTTACCAATTAACCACCTACAAAGAGATGTGACCACTAGGGTTGAGCGAAACGGGTCGTTAATTTTCATAAGTCGCCGACTTTTGGCAAAGCGTAAAATGAGCGTTCTGGGAGCGATGTGGAAAATCAGGAGAGAGAGAGAGATTTTTTAAAAATAATATTAAAAAAATTTCTTCATTGGGTTTCGTGTTTCGGCCGAAACCCGACTTTTCACGGTGGTCGGCCGATTACACTTGACTCAACTTTTAAGACAGTCGGGTTTCACAAAACCCGACTCGACCCTAAAAAACTAAAGGTCACTCAACCCTAGTGACCACGTCTGAGGAGCAATACAGTTCTGTAACTGACCAACTAAAAAAAATAACAGTAAAAGTTAGGATCCACAAAACTACCTTCAACAAAAACATTCTTAACTGAAAGCTTGTTTTTCCACTCCATATTAAATCTTCCAACTGAGTCAAATATACTAATCACCCAATCAACATTCCAGACTGGACAATTTTTCAAAACAAACAGTAATTTAAGGCATAGGCACACATTAGATAAACTAATTCTGTTCATCCACGAAAGCATACTCTACACCAAATTTTAGTATTATCTTGGCAAAGTGCCTTGATAGTTCTCATATTAAGAGCTCCAGTATATACTGTAGTCTACCAAATCTGAAGAAACTGATACACCTACATATCAGAAATGCTTTCCTGGTAGAACAATAAAATATTTATTTATTTATATAGCACCATTGATTCCATGGTGCTGTACGAGAGTGGGTTACATACAAGTTACAGATGTCACTTACAGTAAACAAACTAACAATGACAGACTGATACAGAGTGGTGAGGACCCTGCCCCTGCGGGCTTACATTCTACAGGATGGTGGGGAAGGAGACAATAGGTTGAGGTTGCAGGAGCTCTGGTGTTGGTGAGGCGGTAGCTTCGGTAGTGGTGAGGAGGCAGCGGGGTCAGTGCAGGCTGGAAGCTTTCCTGAAGAGGTGGGTTTTTAGGTTCCGTGTGAAGGATGCAAATGTGGTTGATAGTCGGACGTGTTGGGGCAGAGGATGGGGGATATTCGGGAGAAGTCTTGGAGGCGATTGGATGAGGAGCGAATAAGTGTGGAGGAGAGAAGGAGGTCTTGGGAGGACCGGAGATTACGTGAGGGAAGATATCGGGAGATTAGTTCAGAGATATATGAAGGAGACAGGTTATGGATGGCTTGGATGAACCTTCCAGATCGATGTTATCGGCTGGAAGAAGGGGCCGACCGGAAACCATTTATGGTCACTCTAGCATGAGGGCTGCCATACAATGGTTACAACCAACGTATAAAAGATTGGCCAAATTTATGTAAAATAACCCAAAAGAAGGGCCACTCCACACTATCAAAAGACTAAGTCATCCAATAACACAATGGTGTGACCCTCCGTACCACCAGAATGCTGGATGTTGTAATATAGCATTTTTAGATTCAGGTCAGCTGATTTATGAACTATAAACCTTCCCCGATCTTGATCTTTCAATGTCCTGATCTTCATATATCAATAAATGGTGATCATCATTAAATACAGGGCATGAATACACCGTTCCAAGGCTGTCAGTCAAGACTTTTATTTTAAACCCTGAAATCAAAATTCAATGGGGAAATTGAACCATTTGATTCTCGGGACCTTACTTCTTTAACACTGATTTGGTTTTAGAGTCTGATAACTGGGTATTCACACAGTAAATATTGCAATGATCATGGAAAACTAGCAATATTTGAAATTTGCATGCACTAATGGAAAAAAAAAATTGAGTTCTATGTATTGACATAATGTTGGGTCATAGTGTAAAGTAATGTGCAAGCCCACATACTGAGGTAAGTGCTTCGTCACTGCTGAAGCTTCACTCATGTTCTCTGTGTAGTGATAGTGGTGAATGTTCCTGTGGTGCAACCTTGGCAGCTGGATTTGAGCGCACTTTCATATCTTAAGTAGCAAGCTGCTTTTGACAGACATGTTAGGCTGGTTTCACACTTGCGTTTTGATCTGCAGCGTTTTTAAAAAAAACGCAGGTGGTGAAAAAACGCATGTAAATGCGTTAAAACGCTGCATTTTGACGCGTTTACATGCTTTTTTCATGCGTTTGCGTTTTTGAAACGCATGCTGAGAAGTGTGTGACAGCTGCCAATCATCAAAATCAACTAGAAAGCCCACTATAAATAGACATAGCTAGGGTTAGGGTTAGGATCCCTAGGGTTAGTGTTAGGGGTAGGGTTTGGATTCCTAGGGTTAGGGGTAGCTTTTTATTAGAAGAATGTCCTGGTCACCAGGTCACTGATAAGCTACCCCCTACCATCAAGGTGATAAAGGGATCCTAACCCTAACCCTACCCTTAACCCTGACAAGCCACCCCCCACCATCAAGGTGATAAAGGGATCCAAACCCTAACCCTGACAAGCCACCCCCCACCAACAAGGTGATAAAGGGATCCAAACCCTAACCCTGACAAGCCACCCCCCACCATCAAGGTGATAAAGGGATACAAACCCTACCCCTAACAAGCCACCCCCACCATCAAGGTGATAAAGGGATCCAAACCCTAACCCTGACAAGCCATCCCCCACCATCAAGGTGATAAAGGGATACAAACCCTACCCCTGACAAGCCACCCCCCACCATCAAGGTGATAAAGGGATCCTAACCCTAACAAGCCACCCCCCACCATCAAGGTGATAAATGGATACAAACCCTAACCCTGACAAGCCACGCCCCACCATCAAGGTGATAAAGGGATCCTACCCCTAACCCTAGGGATCCATAGGAATTGGCTATTAAGTTGACCTGGTGACCAGGACATTCTTCTAATAAAAAGCTTTGTTCAATGTGGACACCCCAAGATATACGGTATTGCTATAGAGTACTAAAAATATAAACTCGTAGAGTATTGACTGTCATATAGGGTTAGGGTTTGTATCCCTTTATCACCTTGATGGTGGGGGGTGGCTTGTCAGGGTTAGGGTTAGGGTTTGGATCCCTTTATCACCTTGATGGTGGGGGGTGGCTTGTCAGGGTTAGGGTTTGGATTCCTTTATCACCTTGATGGTGGGGGGTGGCTTGTCAGGGTTAGGGTTAGGATCCCTTTATCACCTTGATGGTGGGGGGTGGCTTGTCAGTGTGTATTCTTGTTTTTTTTCTATAAAAACGCATGTGTTTTTAACGCAAACAAACGCATGTGCATGTGCTTAAAAACGCATGCGTTTACATAGACAGCAATACGTTTTTTTGCGGCAAAAAAACGCCTCTAGAAATTGCTACATGTTGCATTTCTGCAACCAAACGCATGCAGCAAAAAAACGCATGCGTTGTTAAACGCGGCAAAACGCGTACAAAAAAAACCGCATGCGTTTTTAATGTTAAACATAGGGGGAAAAAAGCATGCGTTTTTTAAAAAAAAAATGCTGCAGATCAAAACGCAAGTGTGAAACCAGCTTTAAGGAGTGTATTACGATGAGCCATCGGGTTCCAAAGGGCCCATATATTGTTCTTGCACAGGGCCCTCTTCTGCCTGTGTTCACATTCGGTGGTAGTGCACTGATAACAGAAAAGCAGCCTACGCAAATTGTTTCTAGACTGCTTATTGGGCACCCCAATATACACCAAAGGTGAGCAGGTGACTTCTGAGGCTTGGCTTGTGAACAAGCTAGGATAGTACAATTGTCCTCTATCTGCATAGGAACGTGATGGTGATGGGAGAAGGTGACTGTTTAAAGAACTTGGCTTAGATTTAGAGATGCCAGTGAAGAACGAGACTGGTCGAGGAGTGAAAGACCTATAGATTGGTATCAGCTATCTGGTACTTTATATATGAACAAAAGCCTGATTCCTCCAAATGTTTACAGAATAAATCTGGCGTAAAACACTTTGAAAAGTTGCAAAATGCTTGCAGTATTCCAGTTTTGGCCAGCTGCACCAAAATAGGCAGAGCTGGGGTGGGACGGGTTGAGGTGATGACGGCTCATATAATTCTATACTTACAACAAGCAGTACTGTACCACCGGGATCCCGCCAACAGACTCATCCACCGATATCCTTGACAAAGGCAATGTTGTCGAAACGTTGTATTTATTTTCTGTTTCCCGAATAGTCGGCTGTGATTAAAACTGCAATTTTTGTTTCATTACAACTTCATTGACTTACTTGAGTGCCGAAGGTTACCATTTTCTTACTACTGTTGGATGTTCTTCAGAGCATCACTCTTCCATTAAAGGAGTAAATCACTTTTGACTTGTATTGTCTGGCGTAAAACACTTTGAAAAGTTGCAAAATAGGCAGAACTGGGATGGGACGGGTTGAGGTGCTGACTGCTCATCTAATTCGCGATGAGTTGTGGTATAAACTGAAGCAAGGTTTGGGATGAGACGCACACTACTGTTCACTAGAAGACGTCTGACTCCACCACACCCCCTCATCAAGATCGGCGTGAACAATGTCGTTCTTGATGGATCGGAGCCATAATTTGTGTAAATACGGATTTAACATCAGACAAGGACCTCCAGGCAGTATTCTGTTTCTATTACACATCAGAAGACAACTGGTTGCTAATTTTATGTAGTAAATGTGAAGCTTACAGAGAAGGTTGTTATCGCTCGCACAAGCTATTTCTCAGTTCCTTAAATTAGATCACCGGCCTAATCCTTCCATGTACCGGGGCTTTACACTGTGCCTGATTCTGCTGGCTGACAAATGTGCACACTACTACATTATGGCCCTGCATGTAACTTCCCATTGGGGGAAATTATCCTTTAATCACACTTTTCATTTGCTTTCCTATTTTACAGTACGTGATCTCATTTCTATTATCCCTGAGGCCTGAACTAATGTAATAAGCGGCTGGGAGTTGTCATAGGAGCATGTGCTATTTGGAAAGGTTGCACACAACACTATTTATCTGATTTATGAGCCTGGTATTCTTAAACATGGCAGTGGTTCTTTACTTATTTTATTATCAGCATTATTATCTAAAGCAAATGGTTTAGATCATGAAAGTGTATATCTACATAAAACATCATGGCATTACATTTCCAAAAGTTTCAATGCTTATTGTCTTCTGTTATGGTGCTCATCCTCTTACGGGGAGCAATGGCGCAGCATCCATCTTGTACCGGATTTTTCCTTCCCCATGAACGGAACAGAGAAATAGAATAGCAAAACACAGGTGTGAACAGAGCCTTAGGCCACCATGTCTTGTGGGCTACACTCCATCTTGTATGTATTTTACATTTGTATTACATTTGTACATTAATAATTCTCTCATTCAAATGTTTATTAGAAAAAAAACATTGCTGCCTTCATCTAAATCAGGGGTGCACAACCTGCAGCCACCAACTATATGACTAGGTTACACCAACTATATGACTAGGTTAAAGGGGGTTTCCTGTCCAAATCGTCAAGTCTGCAGTCTCTGTGCCCTCTGGACATTCGTGTCACTAGACGGGGCGTGGCCTCGCTCAATACAAGTGTATGGCATGGGGCCACGCCCACTAGACGGGCTCTGACTGGGAATGTGCATAACACATACATACCCTCCAGTCTCGGCTCAGAAAGCGGCAAATCACAGAGTGACTGCAGACGTACCGATTTGGACTGGACAACCCCTTTAAATAAATATAAATAGACCCCAAAATAAAGGGCTCTCTGAATTTAACCTTAGAAAAACTATAAAAAAAACTTAGGAGTACAAAGTCAAAGTAGATTTAATTTTTTTTTTATTGTTACTAGTACAACAAAGGAGGGATATATATACACAACATGAACATACTCGCCACAGCTAAACAAACCTACTTATCTCTCATATCCTCCCTGTCTCACAACCCTAAACAGTTATTCAACACCTTCAATTCTCTCCTCTGTCCCCCAGCACCTCCTCCCTCCCCACTTATCTCAGCTGAAGACTTTGCCTCATTTTTCAAGCAGAAGATTGATAACATCAGAGACCGTTTTGGTCAACAACCTCCAGAGCCCTTCCTCCTGACTTCCCAGCCCTCCACCTCCAAAACCAACTTCTCCACCATTACAGAAGATCAACTCTCCACTCTACTCTTAAGATCGCATCTCACCAACTGTGCACTTGACCCGTTCCCATCCCACTTCATCCCAAACCTCACCACAGTCTTCTTCCCAACCCTAACCCATCTCTTCAATCTATCACTAACAACTGGTGTTTTCACCTCAAGCTTTAAACATGCCTCCATGACACCTATCCTCAAAAAGCCTTCTCTTGACCCATCCTCTGTATCTAGCTATCGCCCTATATCACTTCTCCCCTATGCCTCCAAACTACTGGAACAACACGTCTACCTTGAACTGTCCTCCCATCTCTTTTCTTGCTCCCTCTTTGACCGCTTACAATCTGGCTTCCGGTCACACCATTCCACTGAAACTGCCCTAACTAAGGTCACCAATGACCTCTTAACCGCCAAGAGCAAGCGACACTACTCTGTCCTCCTCGACCTGTCGGCTGCCTTTGACACAGCGGACCATTCCCTATTATTACAGACCCTCTCATCCCTTGGCATCACAGACTTGGCCCTATCTTGGATCTCATCATACCTAACAGACCGGACATTCAGCGTCTCCTACTCACACCACCTCCTCACATCGCCCCCTATCTGTCGGAGTCCCACAAGGTTCAGTCCTAGGGCCCCTGCTCTTCTCCATTTACACCTTTGGTCTGGGACAGCTCATAGAATCTCATGGCTTCCAGTATCACCTCTATGCTGATGACACACAGATCTACATCTCTGGACCAGATATCACCTCCCTACTAACCAGAATCCCTCAATGTCTGTCCACTATTTCATCCTTCTTCTCCGCTAGATTTCTGAAACTTAACATGGACAAAACAGAATTCATCATCTTTCCCCATCTCACACGACCCCCCCAACGAACCTATCCATTACAGTAAATGGCTGCCCACTCTCCCCAGTCCCACAAGCTTGCTGCCTCGGGGTAATCCTTGACGCTGATCTCTCCTTCAAACCACATATCCAAGCCCTTTCCACTTCCTTCCTGACTTCAACTCAAAAATATTTCACGAATCCGTACATTCCTTAACCAAGAATCTTCAAAAACAACCCTAGTCCATGCCCTCATCTCTCGCCTTGACTACTGCAACCTCCTGCTCTGTGGCCTCCCCTCTAACACTCTCGCACCCCTCCAATCTATTCTAAACCCTGCTGCCCGACTAATCCACCTGTCCTCCTGCTATTCCCCGGCCTCTCCCCTCTGTCAATCCCTCCACTGGCTCCCCATTGCCCAGAGACTCCAGTACAAAACACTAACGATGACATACAAAGCCATCCACAACCTGTCTCCTCCATACATCTGTGACCTCGTCTCCCGGTACTTACCTACACGCAACCTCCGATCCTCACAAGATCTCCTTCTCTTCTCCCCTCTTATCTCCTCTTCCCACAATCGTATACAAGATTTCTCTCGCGTATCACCCCTACTCTGGAACCCTCTACCACAACACATCAGACTCTCACCTACCATCGAAACCTTCAAAAAGAGCCTGAAGACCCACCTCTTCCGACAAGCCTACAACCTGCAGTAACCACCGATCGACCAAACCGCTGCATGACCAGCTCTATCCTCGTCTACTGTATTCTCACCCATCCCTTGTAGATTGTGAGCCTTCGCGGGCAGGGTCCTCTCTCCTCCTGTACCAGTTATGACTTGTATTGTTTAAGATTATTGTACTTGTTTTTATTATGTTTTCCCCTTCCTCACATGTAAAGTGCCATGGAATAAATGGCGCTATAACAATAAATAATAATAATAATGAACATGTTTAAAAAAGCAGATAAAACCGAGATGACTTAAACCAAGGATATTGGTGTGCAGATGGTGACTTTTTAAAATTTGAGGTTAAATTAGCAAGATAAAAAAAGCTGTACAATAAATATAACGTCAAGTCAAAGTTTCATGCATAATAGGGTGTTATATGAGATCATTATAGGTACATAAGCAGGACAGACTGAAAGTAAGACCATCATGGCATAATTACCCAGGAGAAGATCAGAGGAGATCACTCCTAATGCGTGTTTGCGTCTGGCTTCTTCGGAGGGGTCTTTTAAGTAGAATTTGTACCTATCAGACATTTGTGGTATATACTTTCGCTATTCCAGAAATGTCACAGTAGATAATAGCCCTTTAATTTTTAGTGCTGTCCTCAGAGGATTGGTACAGTATAACATTGTGGTCCTTGGACCAAAACAGGTTGTGCACCCCTAAACTCAATGTATCGTAACCCATGGGTTAGTATGGCATCTTAGTGCCATGGAAGTGACGAGAACCGCCCTACAACACCAGACACAGCCCGTGAACAAGGGTGGAACGATGTATTTATTTTAATAAAGCGGCCATTATTTTCTACTTCTGGACAGTCCCTTTCAGGCCGTGCTCCTGTTTCTATCATCGTGTCATACATTCTGCTGAAATACTTCTTTTGGGATGTAGGAGAGTAGAGCTTTTTTTGTGGTATTTTTCCACTTGGCAGATCTATGTGAAATATGATTGGACTGCACATATTTTTCCCAGCTGTTCTCGTGGAATTATGTCAGTCAGGTATTAGATTTCGGGAGCTGGAACCATATTTACAAGAGAGAGAAATAAAGAAGAAAGAGTAAATCCTCGTCTGCATGAAGTCTCATTAGAGACCTGTGCGGGAAGCGTTCCGATAAAATGGAGTATTGCTAAAAGGCAGCCTGTGAGCGAAAAGTATTAATGACTTTACAGTGTTTAGAGACCGGACATTACGGTTCCATACAAAAACATCCAGTTACTTTCTTCTCTGGAATACGGCTCCCTGACAAGTTTCTGCTATAGGTTTCCAAGTTGTAAAGGTTTTATGTCCCAAATGGAATGTACTTGGCTGTTTGCAAGAGAAACTGTCAATCCTGGTGAATGCCAGTTCATTCACGGCTCCCAGGGTTTAGAAATCATCAGAGAGAATATATCTACTTGCAAGCGGCTCACGTTTGTAGACCCTACCAGTCAGACCCCCAATTAAGTTAGTGCATATAATAATTTTTACAGAGCAACAACATCCGTACAGATTTCATTAGCTGGCAGAGATCCTATTGTTATAGCGATGTCCTAACTCCAAAAAGGTGATGTCACCGATGACCCTGCAGCCCCTGAATTCAGAAGAATTTTCGCACACGCTCATTAGATGCTTCAATGCAAACTATAGTGTCAACGTCTGTTTGTTGCAGCGAATGTACATGCGCTTTTCAAAGAAAAGGGCAATGGTTAAAGAGGTTGCCCACTACCTTGGCATTGATGACCTATCCTTGCCAGCTCCGCAAGTGAGCGCTTTCAGCAGACACCTATAACCGCTGATCAGCGGGGCGCGCCCAATGTCGGACCCTGACCGATCAGACATTGATCACCCATTCTAAGCATCGTTCATCAGTGCTAACGGAGTGGACAACCTCTCTGTCAAATGAAGGTCACTAAAAAGTTTATATTTAAATGAAACTGGCAAGATTGGAGGGGTACGTTGTAAAATGAGAACTGCATCCATGTCATTATAGGATTGGAAGATTTATTTGAACTTTTCAGTATAAGTTGCTGTTGGAAAAAGTACAAACCCTATAAATACTATTACTGACTGACAGACAGAAGAGGGCCCTGTGCAGACCAGTATTTCATCACGGTGCACAATTCCGCCCACTTTGGAGGTGTTAGTGGGCCCACTCACCTCTTGGGCACAGGTTGCACCAGCTATGCCCAGCCCCTGTATACCATTTTATGGCACTTCTTGGACTCCGGAGACATAAGGCGCTATATTACGGTAGTTTTTAACTTTATGCACACTTTTCTTTTTTATCAACTATTTCTATCTAGAAAGTGTTTCTGCCGTCTATCTAGTTTGTTGCCACATTCTGTACATAAAATATATTTCTAATGTAAAGAAAGTTTATTTTATTTTTAAACCTGGCAAATTCTTTCATGCAAAACCAGCATTATTCCAAGCATGCGAAGTATGTATTGAAAAACTGAAACCCTTCAGTGCTAGCAGCATTTCTTTAAGTTTTACAGATTTTTAACATTCTTAAAAAAAGTACATTTTAGTTAATGAATCTTGGAACAATAATAATCTCCACACTTGGATGTGTTAAATAAAATGTTCCTGTGCTGAGATAATCTTATAAATGTGCCCCTGCTGTGTACTGTGTAATGGCTGTGTCTGACCGTACAGGGACATGGTCTGATCATACCACAGCTCCTGGGCAGGGGAGGAAGGAAGGAAAAGAGTATACAGAGAGGACCACATGGGTGATTATTTCTGTGATTTAAAACATTTCCCTTCCTGTTTTTAAACATCTACATCACAGGGAGTATCAACTGCAATCCCATGCCGTCCTGTCTGTATACGCTTTTGCATCCTTCCCCGCCCAGGAGCTGTGGTTTGTGCAGACCATGTCTCTGTGTTGTCAGACATGGCCATTAAAAAGTACATATAGGGGCTCATTTATAAGATTATCTTAGCACAGGAACATTTTTTTTTAACACATGCAATTACAGAAACTACTTTTATTCCAAGATTTATTGATTAAATTGTACTTCTTTTGTGGGACAACCCCTTTAAAGGGAATCTGTCACCAGGTTTTATGACATGTAAGCTGATGACAGCAGGAGATAGAGTCTGAAACACAGGTTCCAACAATTTGTCACTTATCAGGCTATGTGCTGTTCTTTACTTACAATGAAGGTTTTATCACCTGGTGATTATCACTACATGGTACAGGCTTATTAGACCCACCACACCCCCTCCTGTGACAAGCAGCTCACTGTCTTAGGACATTGTATATACAGATTCTGGTGTGGGTGGGATTAGCTTTATCAGCTCTGCTTTATTCTAAATCTAAAAACTATCACAAGTGCTGCACCCATATTTTGCTTACTGCGAATATTTTTAAATAGTGCAGAGTCATTCTAAGGCGCACTTTCATCATGTGGGACACAATTTTAAGAAGAGTGTGAAGGCAGAGGGAGGAAAGCTGGAACAATGCACATATACAAAATACATGTACATTGGTTTAATGTAAAACAAACCAATGACTGTTATGACCCGTTCATTTATCATGGATATGTGCAATATGCGGTTTGCTTGCCCCATTTTTGGGCACCTGTAAATTAACAAACTTTTCTTACATTTTTTTCTTCCTTAGAAAATGTTCTACTTTCGTTTCTGTATCATTTGGAAGTTTTCACTATGATTAATGAAACCCTGGCACAAATGGACCTTTTTTTTCCCCTCTGTTGCAGAAAATGAATTGTTTTCACTCGCTGACCTCATTCTAAATTTTTTTTGGCTGCCCTTATTATTTAGAAATCTTATACGGCTGAAGCCTTGCGGAATAACTTTCTACTTTCACAGTGATACTGTTATTCGCACCGTTCTGTCGAGTTTTTAACAGGTTGGAAAAGGATGATATCGGAATCTTTTTTTTTTTTTCTCTAAATTTCATTTTTCCGGTCTTGCCTCTAGATTAATATGTAAACTGCATCCTTTGTGTGTATAATGGCCAATATATCGGCTCACTGGACACATTTTATAAATTATGGTATTGGAATACTCTATTAAAATTGTTTTCTCTATACATTGATGACCATATGCAGAATTTCTAGATTGTACATTGCTTGTCAAGGTGAAGTGGAATTTTTCTTACTATCTGTCTTTATTCTTTTTTGAAATTTTGTTTATGGTTTTCTTCTATTATGTATTAAGGATTATAAAATAGTGGTCATGACTGCCTTTTTTTTAATAACATTCTTGTGTTTTGAAAACTTTTCAGCCATTTATTTTCCTTTCTTTATTATTTTTATGTCCCTCTTTGTTATGAGTTTCCCTAACATCCTTGAAATATATATATATTTTATTTTTCAGATAACAATAATTCTCCAAAAGAAGATACACCAACTGGTAGCTTGGATTCCCTTTCACCCCCTGCTCTCACGCCTTTGGCCACGAGTATAAGTCCTCCTTATGAGAAAAATCATCTTATAGCCGATGCCAGCGATGTACTGGAGTGGCCGACCCCCGAGTAAGAGTTTGTCTATGATCTATTTTTTTTTTTATTTAATGTGTAAATGCTTGTGGGCAGCTGATACCATTTAAAGTTTCCCAACTGAACGATTTATCACCTATCCAGAAGATAGGTGCCAACGATGGGAGGCTCCAAAAATCCTAAGAATGGACCCTGTTTGACTGAAGCGTTGGCTTCACATTTGCACTTTGACCCCATTCATTGCCAGTGATGCGTGGTAATCGCTTCCTTCAAACATGGCACATCAGAGCTCCTTTCCCTGGATTTGTGGGACCCCCAAGGATCATCAAGTTGTCCCCTAACCTTAAGATTAGAAATAACTTGCTAAGATATGACGACCCTTTTAAAGACAGTACTAAAACTTCCAGGTATTGGATTAGATACTGTCCCATAGCACATGCAGATGCTAAAGCAAATAAATCCATAGTAATTGCCCCTTGGTGTGAATACACAAGATAATACAGACTTCATGCTACACTATACAGATCAATCTTCAAGGATCTTTATACAGAAACATGCCAAACAGTGATGAGCTATTGTGCTTGGATAAGGTGTTATCTGAGCATGCTCGTGTGCTAACCGAGTGTCTCCGACGTGCTCCAAAAATATGTTCGAGTCCCCTCATGCAATCCAATCCATGCATATAAGAGCTTGTTTTTTTGCAGGACAAGCTGTAGTTTTGAATGACACTATTCATTTTACCATACAATGTATTGGAAAATGGGAAAAATTTCCAAATGGGGTGAAATTGTGAAAAAAATAAAAATGGCCTTTCTACCATTTTATCATTTATTTATTTATTTATTCTTTGGCGGGGGGGGGGGGGGGGCTGTTTTTATAGTTTTCATTTCATGGTTAAACATACCTGGCAGAATGATCAATTCACTACAATTGCTGCTATACCAACGTTGAGTGTTTTTGTTTTTTGAGTTTCTTATTTTCTTTACAAGTGATTGGAAAAGATGTACCGTATTTTCAGGCGACTTTTAACCCCTGAAAATCATCTCAAAAGTCGGGGGTCGTCTTATACGCCGGGTGCGGCGTGTGCAGGGGGCGGTCCTGTATGGTTCCCAGGATCTGGAGGGAAGGAGACTCTCCTTCAGACTCTGGGATCCATATTCATGTGAAAAAAAAAAAAAAAAATATGGGCTATACTTACCCTCCGACGGCCCCCGACTCTCAGCGGTGCAAGCGGCGGCCTCCGTTCCTAAAGATGCAGTGAGCGAAGGACCTTCGATGATATAACGGTCACGCGACCTTGACGTCATCGGAGGTCCTTCGCTCAATGCATCCTTAGGAACAGAGGCCACCGCTTGCACCGCTGAGAGCCGGGGGCCGTCGGAGGGTAAGTATAGCCCATATTTTTTATTTTTATTCTTTTTTTTACATGAATATGGATCCCAGGGCCTGAAGGAGAGTCTCCTCGCCTCCAGACCCTGGGAACCATCCGGACCGCACACGCCGTATAAAACGACTAGGCATATAAGATGACCCCCGTCTTATACGGCGAGGATATCCCAAACTCCATATTTTATATGGAAAAGTTGGGGGTCGTCTTATCCGCCCAGTCGTCTTATACACCAGAAAATACGGTAACTGTTTAATTTTATTTTTTTTGTCAATGGAGTTGCATGAGGGTTTGTTTTTTTTTGCTTGTCATTCTGTTGTTTTTATTGATACCATATTAGACCACTTTAGAAAAAAAAATTATTGCATTTTTTCAGGGAAGTGCATTGAAAACCAACCTCTATTTCTGGTGTTTTGAGCTTCTTGTTCTCCCTCTTTAGAAAAAGAAGCTACCATACTGGTAATTAATTTTATATTTTGATTGGACTTCTACAGATGTGCTAATACTAAATATGCCATGGTTTTTTTATTCTATTTAAAGGGGGGCAATGGGAGTGATTTAAATTCTATATTTGTTTAGTGACTGTATTACAGTATATAGTCAAAACGACTGTACACTGAGCTTCATAGTAGGGTCATAGATGCCGTGCCAAGCCGTTGTGTATCGGTGGTAATCCTATTTAAATGCTGCTGTCAGTGATGGACAATGGCATTTCAGTTGTTAAATAGCAATTACCAGATCAAGCTCCAGTCGCTGCTGTTACAGGAAGATGACGCTCAGCTCCTGAGCATGCTCCAATCATGAAGACGTGACCTACATGTCTGTCTGGTTATTTTAGAATCAATTGGATAAAAATTTGTATGTGCAGAGGACAAATATTTGCAAATCAGCAATCTAAAGGCTTTGAGGCATCATTCTGAACAGTTTATAAAACTGGATATTCAACATTCTGGTAGTAGACAATGGATTCTTTTTTTAACCTCTTTATGCTGACCTTAAATGGAATGTGTCATCAGAAAATGACGTATGTCAACCATATACTTAAAAAAAAAAATGGTGATCGTTTCCCTATCGGTGTGTGTATATATGTGTTGTACGTGTTATATTTGTGTGTGTATGTGTGTGTGTATATATGTATATTCAACCGTCAATCCACTAAAATGCTTGTGCATGCCCTCATCATCTCCCGCCTTGACTACTGCAACATCCTTTTCTGTGGCCTCCCTGCTAACACCCTTGCACCTCTCCAGTCCATCCTTAACTCTGCTACCGGAATAATTCATCTCTCTCCTCGCTACTCCTCCGCTTCCCCCCTCTGCAAATCTCTTCACTGGCTCCCATTCCCTCAGCATATCCAGTTCAAATTACTAATACTGACGTACAAAGCCATCCATAACCTGTCTCCTCCATATATCTCTGAACTAATCTCCCGATATCTTCCCTCACGTAATCTCCGGTCCTCCCAAGACCTCCTTCTCTCCTCCACACTTATTTGCTCCTCATCCAACCGCCTTCAAGACTTCTCCCGAATATCCCCCATCCTCTGGAATTCTTTGCCCCAACACATCCGACTATCAACCACATTCGGATCCTTCAGACGGAACCTGAAAACCCATCTCTTCAGGAAAGCTTACAGCCTGCACTGACCCCGCTGCCTCCTCACCAGTACCGGAGCTACCGCCTCACCAACACCGGAGCTCCTGCAACCCTCAACCTACTGTCTCCTTCCCCACCATCCTGTAGAATGTAAGCACGCAAGGGCAGGGTCCTCGCCCCTCTGTATCAGTCTGTAATTGTTAGTTTGCTTACTGTAAGTGATATCTGTAATTCGTATGTAACCCCTTCTCATGTACAGCACCATGGAATCAATTGTGCTATAAAATAAATAATAATAATAATAAATAATGTGTGTGTATGTGTGTAAATGTATATATATGTGTGTGTGTATATGTATATGTGTGTGTGTGTGTGTGTGTGTGTGTGTGTGTGTGTGTATATATATATATATATATATATATATATATATACTGCTAAAAAAAATAAAAGAAACACATGGGTTCAATGGTGCTATATAAATAATAATAATGTGTGTATGTGTATATATGTATACAGTATATATATATACGGTATATATATAATGTATGTACACTGCTCAAAAAAAAATAAAAGGAACACTAAAATCCCACATCCTAGAAATCACTGAATTAAATATTCCAGTTGTAAATCTTTATTCATTACATAGTGGAATGTGTTGAGAACAAAAAAAACTAAAAAATGATCAATATTCCACGGAGGTCTGGAGTTGGAATGATGCTCATCCTCCATGTGCTCACCAGAGGTAGCCTGACTGCCATTAGGTACCGAGATGATATCTTCAGACCCCTTGTGAGACCATATGCTGGTGCGGTTGGCCCTGGGTTCCTCCTAATGCAGGACAATGCCAGACCTCATGTGGCTGGAGTGTGTCAGTAGTTCCTGCAAGATGAAGGCATTGATGCTATGGACTGTCCCGCCCGTTCCCCAGACCTGAATCCGATTGAACACATCTGGGACATCATGTTTCGCACCATCCACCAACGTCACGTTGCACCACAGACTGTACAGGAGTTGGCGGATGGTTTAGTCTAGGTCTGGGTGGAGATCCCTCAGGAAACCATCCGCCGCCTCATCAGGAGCATGCCCAAGCATTGTAGGGAGCTCATACAGGCACATGGAGGCCACACACACTACTGAGCATCATTTCCTTGTCTTGAGGCATTTCCACTGAAGTTGGATCAGCCTGTAACTTTATTTTCCACTTTGATTTTGAGCATCATTCCAACTCCAGACCTCCGTGGGATATTAGTTGTGATTTACGTTGATAATTTTTAGGTTTTATTGTTCTCTACACATTCCACTATGTAATGAATAAAGATTTACAACTGGAATATTTAATTCAGTGATATCTAGGATGTGGGATTTTAGTGCTACCTTTATATTTTTTTGAGCAGTGTATATATTCTAAAATCTAGCGATTTTCATTTTGACCACAACTTCCTGTACTGCAGAGATCACTTTTCAGCAATCTTCTAATTGTGATGCTCATGCTTTAAGTTGAATACTATGACTATGAAGCAGGAGCCTGAATCTGAGCTGCTGTTTTGTTTGTAAGGCAGCCTTCATTGCCTGCCCATATCTTGTATTCTTCATTTTTATCCTTTCGTGACCCTACTTATTTGATTTTTTTTTATACAATAAACTGTTTCTGCATGTGAGACTCTGGTATCTGTGATCTGCAGTCTGCCTGCAGCTCTCATGGCATACAAATACCTTGCCTTCTCATCAGCTAAGATCCAGAGATTGCACATCACGTGATGCTTATATGCCTTCCCATTTAGGAATCTTGCGTTGGCACACATTCAAAGCTTCACAGCACTGTGGAAATGAAAATAGGTGAGGTGTTAACGCTGTGGTTTTTAGCAAGGGCTATATATATTTTAGGTCCTATTCACATGACGACATACAGACCCACACAATTCTGTAGGGCTTTTTTTTCTTTTTTTAATGGGTTTATTTATAGGTTCTAGTGAAAACATTGCAATAAATTGGAAAAGGGTTACTGATATAAAATTAAACTGAAAGACTGGTACTGAGCTGACAATCTACAGGCTAATGGGTAAGGATACTGGTTTCAGCACCACCAATGGTAGTGAGGCGGCAGTGGGTGTTTACTAGGCTGTAGGCTTTCCTGGAGAGATGAGACTGACACAAATGTTTGTTTTCACAAAGTTTGCTGCTTTAGTGTTTAAAGATCTTTTAGTCAGTTGTTTCTATGGTTTCAGAAGTACAATTATAAGTATTGAGTTTTAAAACTTTTATTGACAAATAAATCAAGCTTATGTCATTACTCAACATCTCCAGTGTTGACCGCTATTTTTCAAGACTTATGCAATTCACCTTTCCATGCTGGGTATCTGCTTCTAGGCCATATTATGACTAATGGCAATCCATTCTTACCTAATCAGTGCTTGGCGTTTATCACAATTTCTGTGTTTTTGTTTGTCATCCTCTGATTTTTTTGAGGATTGTTCTCAATGGGACTGAGATCTGTTGAGATTCCTGGCCATGGACACAAAATTGCAATGTTTTGTTCACTGTGCCAGTTGGTTATCACTTTTGCCTTGTGACACAGAACTCAATCGTGCTGAAAACAGCATTGGTCTCCAACAAATTGCTTCTGGATCATTAGGAGCGGTTGCTCTTGGAGTATATTTAGATGCCATTCTTTATTCATGGAAGTGTTCTTAGGCAAAATTGTTTGTGAGCGAACACCCTTGAATGAAAAGCAACTCCACACATTTATAGTCTCGGGAAGCTTTACTGTTGGGATGACACAGGACTCATGGTAGTGATCACCTTATCCTCTCTAAACAATTATTCCTCCAGATGTCCCATATAGTCTTAAGGAGTTTTTATCACTCCCCTGCCACTCTGTTATGGTGGCCTTCAGTTTACCCAAGCACCTCGCTCTGGCAATAAACATGGTGAATAAACATTCGACTTCTCCTTTCCAACAACTGCTCCTTCAACTCAATCCCTCCTCAACTCTCCATTATTCTCCAATTTTTAAGTTTTCTCTGTCCTTATCCATTCTTCCTGCAGTCTCCAAGTGGCCGTCATATACCGACCTCTATGCCCAGCCACCACCCTTATGGACCACTTCTCCACCTGTCTTCTTCACTGACATTCGCCGCCACCATCATAACAGGTGACGTAAACATCCCCATTGACACCTACCAGTCAGTAGACTACAAACTCCTGTAACTTGCTTCATCCCTTGGTCTCGCACAGTGGTCCTCTGCATACACCTACACAGCCGGAAATACACTAGACCTCATTTTTATCCGTCTCTGTTCCCGATCTAACTTCACAACCTCACCTCACCCCCTTTCTAACCACCATCTACTCACGTTCTCATCCCTGACCAATTCATCTGCTTCAGCAGTCCAGTAGCTAGCATACTCCCACAGAAACCTCTCACATCTCGAAACTCACACGCTTTCGACTCTCTTCTACCGCTATCCACCATATCCTCACTAGATGACACAAACAGCTACCATTTTTTAAAGTGCCACACTGGAATCGGCTATTGACTTGATCTCCCTTATTGTACATATCTAAGGGCGACAAATCAACAGGCAACCCTGGCACAGCAAAAAAGTGTCCAAGGTGGTGGAGTGGAGTTGTAAGAAATGCTCTCGCAGGAAGGCTTCACCACATTCGAACAAGAAATTCTCACATTCAAGTTGGCCTTGACCTCTTCTAAACAACGATACGTCACAACCCTCATATCTTCTTCATCCTATAACCCCAAACAGTTATTCAAGACTGTTAACCCCTACCGCATTCACCGTAAACCCCCCCCCCCCCCTGCCGATCTCCCTTATTTCTGCAAAAGGCTTTGCCACACATTTCAAAAATAAAGTAAAATCAACCGACTCGGACACTATTTACTGTTCAACCACCATAACCCCTTCATGTAACAGACCAATGCCTTCCCCATAACATTCCTTCCCACCATTACTGAAGGAAAACTTGCTCATATTCTCCTCAAATGACACCAGCCCACTTGTTCCCTTGACCCTAACTCATCCTATATTCTCTCCAACCGAAACACGCCATTGATCCCTGCCCTAACCCATCTCTATAACCTATCATTAACCTTTGGTGACTTCCCTTCTGCTCTCAAACATGCAACAATGACCTACCATGAAGAAACCATCCCTTGACCTAACCTGTAAGTCTAGCTATTGCTGTTGTTATCCAAACTCCTCAAAAAGCTTTTTCACTTTAAATTTTCCTCCCCTTTCTGGCCCAACTCATTTTTTGATAACCTGCAATCTGGCACCCATCCTGCACTAGAACTGCCTTCACCAAAATTACTAACTACTTCTTTACCGTCAAAGCGAACAGACAATTCTCTATACTCTTTTTCTTGTCTTGCAGGTCGGGTTGGGGGAAGATATACAGCATTATACAATGCTGTATATCAGGCCTGAAAGGTGGTGGCCATATGTCACATTGGTCAAACCTGGTGACAGGTTCACTTTAATGCAAATTGCTACTATAAAAATTAGAGCAGCAAAGTTTTTGAAAGCCAAACTTTATCAGTCTCGATTTTTGGCCACAACTGTAAATGACATTGCTTGAGATCTAAAAATTCAATCAGCATGGTCAAAATGCTGCTATATCTGTTCTTACTGGAACCAGCAGTCTGCAAAGTAATACGATAACAGTCAACCAAGAAGCAGTATTGGGCTTGATTTAGGAGTCTGCCTCTTATGGTTCATATACAGTGCCTTGCGAAAGTATTCGGCCCCCTGGAACTTTTCAACCTTTTCCCACATATCATGCTTCAAACATATAGATACCAAATGTAATTTTTTGGTGAAGAATCATCAACAAGTGGAACACAATTGTGAAGTTAAACGAAATTTATTGGTTATTTAAATTTTTTGTGGAAATTCAAAAACTGAAAAGTGGGGCGTGCAATATTATTCGGCCCCTTTACTTTCAGTGCAGCAAACTCACTCCAGAAGTTCATTGTGGATCTCTGAATGATCCAATGTTGTCCTAAATGCCTAATGATGATAAATATAATCCACCTGTGTGTAATCAAGTCTCCGTATAAATGCACCTGCTCTGTGATAGTCTCAAGGTTCTGTTTGAAGCACAGAGAGCATCATGAAGACCAAGGAACACAACAGGCAAGTCCGTGATACTGTTGTGGAGCAGTTTTAAAGCCGGATTTGGATACAAAATGATTTCCAAAACTTTAAACATCCCCAAGGAGTACTGTGCAAGCGATCATATTGAAATGGAAGGAGTATCATACCACTGTAAATCTACCGAGACCCGGCCGTCCCTCTAAACTTTCATCTCAAACAAGGAGAAGACTGATCAGAGATGCAGCCAAGAGGCCCGTGATCACTCTGGATGAACTGCAGAGATATACAGCTGAGGTGGGACAGTCTGTCCATAGGACGACAATCAGTCGTACACTGCACAAATCTGGCCTTTATGGAAGAGTGGCAAGAAGAAAGCCATTTCTCAAAGATATCCATAAAAAGTGTCGTTTAAAGTTTGCAACAAGACACACCAAACATGTGGAAGAAGGTGCTCTGGTCAGATGAAACCAAAATCGAAAGTTTTGGCAACAATGCCAAACGATATGTTTGGCGTAAAGGCAACACAGCTCATCACCCTGAACACATCATCCCCACTGTCAGACATGGTGGTGGCAGCATCATGGTTTGGGCCTGCTTTTCTTCAGCAGGGACAGGAAAGATGGTTAAAATTGATGGGAAGATGGATGGAGCCAAATACAGGACCATTCTTGAAGAAAACCTGTTGGAGTATGGAAAACACCTGAGACTGGGACTGAGATTTGTCTTCCAACAAGACAATGATCCCAAGCATAAAGCAAAATCTACAATGGAATGGTTCACAAATAAATATATCCAGGTGTTCGAATCGCCAAGTCAAAGTCCAGACCTCAATCCAATCGAGAATCTGTGGAAAGAGCTGAAAACACAAACGATCTCCATAAAACCTCACTGAGCTTGAGCTGTTTGCCAAGGAAGAATGGGCAAAAATTTGTCTCTTGATGTACGAAACTGATAGACATACCCCAAGCGACTTGCAGCTGTAATAGCAGCAAAAGGTGGCGCAATAAAGTATTAAGTTAAAGGGGCCAAATAATATTGCACGCCCCACTTTTCCGTTTTTGAATTTCCACAAAAATTTAAAATAACCAATAAATTTCGTTCAACTTCACAATTGTGTTCCACTTGTTGTTGATTCTTCACCAAAAATTTACATTTGGTATCTTTATGTTTGAAGCATGATATGTGGGAAAAGGTTGAAAAGTTCCAGGGGGCTGAATACTTTCGCAAGGCACTGTATGAACTGCAATACTCAGACATAGTCTTAATATTGAACTCTATATACAAATTGTAAAACAGATGTTTGAATCCTGCCTTACTATTCGAGTTAGACTGAATACATTTGGACGTATGTACATAGTAGTTTCCTTTTTCTAGGTATAATTGCGGCTTCTTGAAGTTTCTTACTTAGTGATAGATCTCTGATATACTACTTTTTTACTTAGCATGAAGGGTGTATACTTTAAGAATGCTGCACCATGGTGTTACTGACAGACCATCCTTTCATCCTGCAGGCATCTTTAGTGACTATAAGGTAGTGTTCACACAGATGCATGTCAAATCCATAAAAAGCTGTCAATATATTTCGGGTGAATTTTGTCATTGATTTCTCTCCACATGATTTTACTGTATGCAGTGCTTTGTAATCATCCATGAAATTTTGCACAATGAGCATGCGACACATTTTAAAACTACATGTGTTTTTGAAAACTCTGGCACTCGTTTGTTTGAAGAAAGTCATGCTTTTCAATGCTCACAAACCCCTTCAAGGCCCTTAGATACTTGTCCTTAAAATTCTTCACTGCTGGCGGCAGTGGATCCTCATTTACGCGTGCGTGTGTATGTGGTGTGTGTATGTGGTGTGTGTGTGTATGTGGATATGGCATCCATATGGATAACTCTGTTATGCATTATGAGTGGTTATCACAGGTGTATCACATACAGTTATATGAAAAAGTTTGTGCACCCCCATTAATCTTAAGCTTAATGTTTTATAAAAATTGTTTTTTTTGCAACAGCTATTTCAGTTTCATATACTGTATCTAATAACTGTTGGACACAGTAATGTTTCTGCCTTGAAATGAGGTTTATTGTACTAACAGAAAATGTGCAATCTGCATTCAAACAAAATTTGACAGGTGCATAAGTATGGGCACCGCACAAGAAAAGTGACATTAATATTTAGTAGATCCTCCTTTTGCAAAAATAACAACCTCTAGTCGCTTCCTGTAGCTTTTAATGAGTTCCTGGATCCTGGATGAAGGTATTTTTCGCCATTCCTCTTTACAAAACAATTCCAGTTCAGTTAAGTTTGATGGTCGCCGAGCATGGACAGCCCTCTTCAAATGATCCCACAGATGTTCAATGATATTCAGGTCTGGGGACTGGGATGGCCATTCCAGAACAGTGTAATTGTTCCTCTGCATGAATGCCTGAGTAGATGTGGAGCGGTGTTTTGGATCATTGTCTTCCTGAAAGATCCATCCCCTGCATAACTTCAACTTTATCACTGATTCATGAACATTATTGTCAAGAATCTGCTGATACTGAGAGGAATCCATGCGTCCCTCAACTTTAACAAGATTCCCGGTGCCGGCATTGGCCACACAGCCCCAAAGCATGATGGAACCTCCACCAAATTTTACTGTGGGTAGCAAGTGTTTTTCTTGGAATGCTGTGTTTTTTTGCAGCCATGCATAACACCTTTTTGTATGACCAAACAACTCAATCTTGGTTTCATCAGTCCACAGGACCTTCTTCCAAAAAGAAATTGGCTTCTCCAAATGTGCTTTTGCATACCTCAGCCGTCTGTTTGTGGCGTGCTTGCAGAAACGGCTTCTTTCGCATCACTCTTCCATACAGCTTCTCCTTGTGCAAAGTGCGTTGTATAGTTGACCGATGCACAGTGACACCATCTGCAGCTCTCTGGAGGTGGTCTTAGGATAGTCCTTGACTGATCTCACCATTCTTCTTCTCTGCCTTTCTGATGTTTTTCTTGGCCTGCCACTTCTGGCCTTAACAAGAACTGTACCTGTGTAATTCCATTTCCTTACTATGTTCCTCACAGTGGAAATTGACAGGTTAAATCTCTGAGACAGCTTTTTGTATCCTTCCCCTGAACAACTATGTTGAATAATCTTTGTTTTCAGATCATTTGACAGTTGTTTTGAGGAGCCCATGATGCCACTCTTTTCAGATTCAAACAGGAGAACAACTTGCAAGTGGCCACTTTAAGTAGCTTTTCTCATGATTGCATACACCTGGCTATGAAGTTCAAAGCTCAATGAGGTTACAAAACCTAAAAAAAGTGCTTTAGTAAGTCAGTAAAAAGTAGGTAGGAGTATTTAAAACAAGAAAATTATAAGGGTGCCCATACTTATGCACCTGCCAAATTTTGTTTGCAGATTGCACATTTTCTGTTAGTACAATAAACCTCATTTCAAGGCAGAAACATTACTGTGTCCAACAGTTATTAGATATATGAAACTGAAATAGCTGTTGCAAAAAAAAAAACAATTTTTATAAAACATTAAGCTTAAGATTAATAGGGGTGCCCAAACTTTTTCATATAACTGTATGGATACACAGGTGTTTGCAAATTAAAGGGAACCTGTCACCATGAAAAAGTAGTGTAATCTGCAAGCACCATGTTCTAAAGCAGTGGGAGCTGAGCAGATTGATATATAGCTTAGTGGTCAGATATTCAGTATAAACTGTGTTTATTCACTTAAACCTGTGCTGTGATTTTCAGTCCAGTGGGCGGTCATATCAGTAATTGACAGCTATCTTTGTAGAAGTGTGTATGTAGAGATAGCGGTCAGTAACTGATGGGACCGCCTATTGGCCCGAAAATCACACAACACCGCTTTAAATTTCTTAAAATACAAGTTATACTGAATCTTTTCTCACAAAACTATACAGTCTTGGCTGAAAGTTTTGGCGCTTTTGAAATTGTTTCAGAAAATTAAGTATTTCTCCCAGAAAATTATTGCAATTACAGGTATTTTGTTATACACATTTTTATTTCATTGTGCGTATTGTAACAACAAAAAAAAGCAAAGAAAAAAGGCAAATTGGACTTAATTTCACACAAAACCTCAAACATGGGGCAGACAAAATTGATGGCACTTTTCCAAAATTGTGGGTAAACAACTTTGTGATGCTCTTTCAAACTCACCTGTGACAAGTAACAGGTGTGGGAGATATGAAAATCACACCTGAAACCAGATGAAAAAGGGGAGAAGTTGCATTGCTGGAAAATATCAACAATCTCAAGGTTGCAAATCCATCTCCAGAGATCTTGATGTTCCTTTGTCTATGGTGCGCAACATAAACAAAAAGTTTACAACCCATGGCACTGTAGTTAATCTCTCTGGACAAAGAGGGCAGAGAAAAATTGAAGAAAGGGTGCAATACAGGAAAGTCCAGAAAGTGTGTAAGCAGCCCCAATCAAGTTCCAAAGAAATTCAAGCTGTCCTGCAGCTCAGCGTACATCTGTGTCAGTGCGAACTGTCTGTCAACATTTGAATGAAATTAAATGCTGTGGCAGGAGACTCAGGAGGACCACACTGCTGACAGAGAGACATAAAAAAGCTAGCCTGCAAGTTTGCCAAAATGTACATGAGTAAGCCAAAATACTTCCGGGAAAGCGTGTTGTAGACAGATGAGACCAAAATAGAACTTTCTGGTAAAGCGCATCATTCTACTTTTACCAAAAACGGAATGAGGCCTACAAAGAAAAGAACACATTACCTACAGTCAAATCTGGTGGAGGTTAAAAAATGTTTTAGGGTTGTTTTGCTGCCTCTTGCACTGGTTGCCTTGACACTGTGAGACATCTTGAAATATGAAGATCACCAACGGATTTTGGGTCACAATGTAATGCCCAGTGTCAGAAAGCTGGGTTTGCGTCCTAGGTCATGGATCTTCCAGCAGGCCAATGACGCTAAAGATACTTCAAGAAGCACCCATAAATGGATGGAAAGAAAGCACTGGAGAGTTCTGAAGTGGCCAGAAATGAGTCCGGATCTAAATCCCATTGAACACCTGTGGAGAGATCTTAAAATTGCTGTTAGGAGAAGGCATCCCTCAAATATGAGAGACCTAGAGCAGTTTGCAACAGAAGAGTGGTCCAAAATTGCAGTTGAGGTGTAAAAAACTTGTTGGTATAGGAAGCAGTTATTTATTCCAAAGGGTGTGCAACCAAATATTAAGTTGAGGGTGCCAACAATTTTGTCCATCCCATATTTGGGGTTTTGTGTGAAATTATGTCCAGTTTGCCTTTTTTTCCCTTTTTTTTTTTTTTTTTTGTTGTTCTAATGCACACAAAGGAAATAAATGTGTGTGTGTGTGTGTGTAGCAAAACATGTAAAAATTAAATCATTTTGTTGGAGAAGTACTTCATTCTCTAGAATAATTTAAAGGATGCCAACACTTCCGGCCATGACTGTATATGAATCTACTCTGCTCTATAACATTGTGCCTGCAGATTGTGCAACATTTTTATGGTGATAGGTTCCCTTTAGATACCAAGCAAACAAATCTGTTTAGAGAGGGCATAAGGGAGGAATTTATTGGTAGGTATATTTTCTGCCATTTTGAGCAGAGTAACTTTTTTTTTTTTTTTTTGCTCTCTGAAAATCCCTTTTAATTTTGTGAAATATTGTATGTGATGTAATACGGATATGAAAGCACAGAGTAGTCTCTCATTTGGTCCTATAGCATCTAGTATTCCTACTGGTAGTGGGTACGTACTCCATGCTGGCAATTGGCGGCGCTTGTTACAGAAATAGTTTGATATGTGCAGGTACACTAAATGGTCATAAATGAAACATTTAAGCTACAGAACTTGGTACCCGCTAGATAGGATGCAATAAACTTTCACCACGGAGTAGTCATTTGTCAGATTTTTAGCTGTCAGTTTATTTAAAGTACAAGATAGCATTTTACTCAGTGCCAGCGAATAACGTGTTCACATTTTATGCTTTGGTGATTTCATAAACGCAGGGTAGATTGGACGGATAATTGTGATCATCCTGGCAGGCGTGGATCTCGCTAAACGCAGTAAAACATGCAGATAAACAAATACATTCGTACACTTTCCAGCACATAAATCTGTGATTCTAACCATTTTAACTGTAAATTTCAGTCGGGAAGTGAACTAATCGCATACAGTGTTTCTTGTCTCCTGCGTTTCATTTCCTGCCTTATTTATATATTGCATCAATCATGGCCGTCACACAGTGAGGCAGCATGTTTTTCTCCTGAAAACTAATTATAATAGGAAAACGTAACCTGAAACCATTATCGGAGAAGATTTAAGTGACGATAAACTCTACTGATAAGTATCATTTATTTGTTTTTATTTCCCCAGAAAATATGCTGAAAAATGTGTTGGCGTAGATAGTCGTTTTTGTACTTGTACAGTTGTAAAACCTGGAGTGACAGCTGGGACAGTGCCAAACAGGAGGTCATAACCGTATAACATGGCACCGCCTGTTTACTTTTGTCTTGGCAGTAAATCTCATATTAAATTTGGCTGAAAAAATGTTTGTTTTTTGGAATATTTTTCAGCTATTTTCAAAAGCTCAATTTGATAGTGAAGACTTGGGGAAGAAATTAAAGCCCAAATGGTCAACTCTTCCATTGTTCTGTCCTTGAAGTAACTCCTTATCTGGCCATATAGGCATCTATTCTACTTGATCCATAACATTAACTTCCAAACTTGGTTCATTTGTGCTCCCGTGAAGACTTTTTGTTTTTGCAGAATAGTTGTTTTATTGGAAGACTATAGCATGCACTTGACAAAACAATGCTACTTTCTGTCAATATTTGACATATTTCTTTTTTTTTTCCTATAGTCCATGAGCCGGGCCAGATATCGGTACCACCCGGAGTGACTAATTTTCTTTGGTATTTTTAGGTAGATGCATGTCTGTAGTTTATTTTTTGATATGATAGCCCTTACATATACGTAGCTTATTAACCCCTTCAGCCCTAGGCCTATTTGTACCCAAGTGCCTAAGCCAATCTGACCTGTGCCACTTCATGGGCTAATAACTTTGGAACGCTTTCACCTATCCAAGCCATTCTGAGATTGTTTTCTCGTGACATATTGTACTTCACGTCAGTGCTAAATGGGAGTCAATATATTTTACCTTTCTATATAAAAAAATGCTAAATATTCGGAAATTTTGGAAAAATCGGCAATTTTTTAACTTTGAAATTCTCTGCTTTTTACAAAAATACTGATACCCCCCATAATAGTTATTAATTTACACTCCCCACATGTTTACTTCATATTGGCATCATTTTGAAAATGAAACCTTATTGTTTTACGACGTAATAGGGCTTATAGTTTTATGCGCAATTTTTCACATTTACAGCAAAACCCACTTTTCAAAGGACCAAGTCACTTCTGAAGTCACTTTAAGGGGCTTACATAACAGAAACCACCCATAAATTACCCCATTTTGCAAACTACACCCCTCAAGCTGTTCAAAACTCATTTTTAAAAACTGTTAACCCTTTAGGTGTTCCACAGGAATTTTAGCAGAATGAAGGCGAAATTTCAAAATTTCATTTTTTTTCCAGATATTACATTGTAATCCAATTTTACCTGCAACCTAGCAAGGGTTAACGGCAAACCCAAACTTGGTTACCCTAATTCTGCAGTTTATAGAAACACCCCACATGTACTTGTAAACTAAAGTATGGGCACACAGCACAGCTCAACACGGAAGGAGCGCTATGTGGTTTTTGGGTGGCGGATTCACTGGAAGAAATCTAGGGGGCCATGTCACATTTGAAGGCTGCCTGAGGTACCCCCACAGTGGAAACCCCAAAAAGTGACCCTATTTTGGAAACTACACCCCCAAGGAATCTTTTAGGGGGTATAGTGACCACTTTGACCCAACCAGTGTTTCACAGTAGTTGGAAACACTTGGTTGAGAAAATGGAAAAAGTGCATTTTTTACATGAAGGTGTCATTTTAGGCTCATTTTTTTATTTTTAAGAGGTGTACCAGCAAAAAATGCACCCCACTATTTGTTCACCAATCTCTCCCGAACACAACAACACCCGATATGTTGTCGTACACTGCAGTATTGGGGAACGGCAGGCCTCGGAAGGGAAGGAGCGCCAAATGACTTTTGGAGTGCAAATTTTACTGGAAGAAATCTAGGGGGCTATGTCACATTTGAAGACACCCTGAGGTGCCCCAACACACGCACACACACTGACACATACACGTTCTGTGCTGAACAGGACTCTCCGGTCTTCTCTGCAGAGCTCCTATCTCCCTCTGTAGAGGCTGACACCTCCCAGGCTTGTGACTGATCACATGGCCGTGACATCACCACAGGTCCTGTAGTCCTGTACTGTGTGCTGCTGCTGGTAAGGAACTTGTGGAGAGAGGGGGAACAGTCACCTAGCACCAGCGCTCCCAGCTCTAAGAACGAGCGCCTCATGAAGGTGGGCCCCTGCCTCCTCCTTCCCTGCGCGGCGGCCTTTCCCCCCGGCGGCTGTATTCGGCGTATAAGACAACCGCCCTCTTGGAGCCATGTTTTTCATGGCTAAAAAGTCGTCTTATACGCCAGGAAATACGGTAAATAAAATTTTAATGTTTTTCTTTGTGTTTGCAGGTGTTTACTGACTATCTAACGGCATGATGGAAGTACCAGCAAGGAAGAAATCACGGATCGACTGTATCATACACTGCTCTAATGATGACAGCGATGATCTGGCGTCCCTTAAGGATTTGGACTCCTGGAAAACATTGCTTAGGGCTGCAGAGATCAGGCAGCATGAATCAGTCCTGGTAGCAGCTAAGGGCCTTGAAGAAGGAGAAATACCACACATACAATATCACCGTAAATGTCGTAGTATCTTTACAATGAAGAAGTCACTGGATTCTATCCTTGGCAAGGGTGTCAATGTCGAAACAGCAAGCAAAATCTCCATGAGGAAGCTACCGAGGGGTGCCCCCAGTGATAGCAGGGTGTATGCCAAAGTATGTATCTTCTGTGAGAAGTCAAGCAAGTACCTAAAAGGAAAACAAACAAGGGAGCCAATTGTCCAGTGTGTTGAGCTACGAGCAGATGAGACGATCCGCAGAGCAGCGATAAGGAAAGGCACACAGAGAATACTTGGTTTACTTAGCAGAGACCTTGTTGCTGCAGAGGGGCACTACCACAAGTCGTGCTACAAACTATTCACAAAAGATGATTCCCAAGTGGCCTGTAGGTCTAGTGCAGCTGAAAATCAGGTCGAAAGCGAGGAAGTACGCTACGAAGAGGCAGAGAAAGAGGCCCTTGAAGAACTCTTCTTGTATATAAGGACTAAATTGTTCCCAAACCCAGAAGTACTGCCTATGATAAACCTCACATCTAGGCTTGAGAGATTAATGATATCCCGTGGTATCATCCAACTGAAACCATCGACAAAGAAACATGTTCGACGAAAACTTGAAACAGAGATTGGGGAATCACTCCGCTTTCTCTCAGATGAGAAAGGTAAGCTTCTAGTCTATCCATGTAGCCTATCAATGGACGACCTTGTCCGGCAAGTACACAGCATGACAAAAGATCTGCAAGAAGCAAGAGCTGCTAACTCTGGAGATATCGTAACCAAAGCAGCAATGCAGCTAAGGAATGAGATCAAGAAGCAAGATGTGAGTCAGCCATGGCCTCCCAATACAGATCAGAATGTCGTTCCTGCATTAGTCACTCAATTCCTGCAAACCCTGCTTACAGGAGATTGTGAGTGCCAAACTACCTGTGAAAGAGCTCAACGTCTTGCCACATCCTTCGGCAGTGACTTGGTTTTTGCTGTTACCAATGGAAAGACAAAGCCACCAAAGCACGTACTGCTATCCTTTGCAGTTAAGTCTTTGACCGGCAATACAGAACTGATTCGAACTCTGAATCGTCTTGGCCACTGTGTGTCATATTCAATGGCTGAGGAGATCGATACAGCCCTTTGTATCCAGAAGTTGGAATGTTCAAAGGATGACATCCCAATGCCAGCAAGTATCTACCCAGGTGTGTTCACAACCCTGGCCTGGGATAACATTGACAGACTTGAGGAGACACTAAGTGGAGCAGGTACATCTCATAGAGTCAATGGCATTGCTGTTCAGTCCAATGTTGCATGCTCTGTGACAAAGAAAGTCCTGCCAGATGTAACCAAGTCGAAGAAAAGAAGCATAACTCTGACAGAATTAATGCTACCGATATACAATGTTGGGCAGCGGGGAGAGCCACCCAGGATTGAGACTTCGAATGTTAACACTACCAAGGAGGTCCAGGATTCAAAAACCAAAAACCATATCTGGCTTCTGGCTAAAATGTCAGACCATGAGGATCAGACCACCAGCAGTTGGACTGGGTTCAACATAAAAATCCGCAGCGACATTGTAGTGGCCCAGGACACTGTAAGCTACCTGCCCACTATCAATGCTCCTGCAACAGCCATGTCCACTGTGAATGAAGTCTTGGAGCAAACACATGCCATCATGCAGACCCTGAAGCTTAACAGAATTGTGTGTGTGTTTGATCAAGCACTCTATGCCAAAGCTGCCGAGGTTATCTGGAAACAGGAGAAGTTCAAGAACATTATAATTAGAATGGGTGTCTTCCACACAATCTGTAATCTCCTCTCTATCATAGGGAACAGATTTCAGGATGCAGGCCTTAGAGATCTGTGTGTTGAATCCGGTGTAATCGCTGAAGGATCAGTGTCTGGAGTGATGGACGGCCGGAGGTACAACAGAGCAGTGAGACTACACAAGCTGGTCTATGAAGCACTTATGAGGCTTGCATGGAAAAACTTCCTTCCATGGCTAGAAGAAAACCATGCAAGGGACCTTCACCATCTGGATGAAACACTGAAGAACATCACAAACTTTCGCATCAGTGTGTCGCAGGGATCCTTCGAAAAGCTCTTGGATAATGAATCTTGCACACTTACCCTGAAGCTCTTTCAAGTTTATCTTGAGACCCTCAGAAATGAACAACTCTCAGCATTCTGGATGTCATACTTGGACATGGTCGAGACCATGCTGGCCCTGGTTCGAGCTTCAAGAGAAGGCAACTGGATGCTTCACCTAGGAGCAATCCGACAGATGATACCATGGTGTTTTGCCTATGACAAGGTCAACTATGCCCGATACCTAACCTATTACTATGCCACAATGTCTCGGCTGCCCATAGAACACCCAGAAGTCCATGAATACTTCATGCAAGGTGGCTTTTCGGTCCAGATCGGTAGCAAGAATCCTTTTGGACGAATTCCTGTGGACCAGACCATTGAAGAGACAATCAACAAAGACACCCAGACACCAGGGGGCACAAAAGGCTTCAGCCTCAAAGTTGGAGCTGTTTCCAGGTTCTACCTGACATCAGAGTACCGCAGTATGTACTTGAGGCAGCTGAGGGCCCTGGTAGGCCAACAATATACTGACTTCAGCCATTCAGACCTACAGGTGTCTAGGATTAGAAGAGATGAAGCCGATGTCCAATCTTTCGTTCAACTGCTGGAGACAGGTTGGGTGAACCCCTTCAACAAAGAGCATAATGGTGAACTTATCAGTTTGTCAACAGCGACTGTAGCACCACCAGATGTAGCCAAAGACCTTCAAGGGGCATACAGTATAGGAGAGGATGCATATCAAACATTCAAGGATGAGCGTTTGGGTACCGATAAGCCAACTACATTGTTTCATGACAAGATGACGAAGAACAAACTTAAAACGTTCTCTAACATCCAAATGAAGACACGCAGACAAGGTCTTGGCAAGGAGGTAATTTTGAAGGCTGACAGAAACCTATTTGGCCAGATGATACTTGTAGCTGAGAACAGAAAGCTACAAATGAGTGATGTCTTGACTCATCCCCTGGGTCCATTGCCATGGGCACTTGCCAATGGTGATGGGTCTATCCGCAAGACCAACAAGGCTGCCCTCGCAAGGGAGTTGGAGAGGAATGCTCGTCCTGCAGAAGTGATCCCCGAGCCCTCTGCAACCATCATTGATGGGATGAGCCTGGTTCAGAAACTGAAGGGAAACAATGCAACATTTGGCCAGCTAGCAGGCACAGCAATGAGTCGCGCTATCCATGAGGGTGCTAAGAGCAAGCGCATTGATATTGTCTTTGACGTCTACAAGGAGACATCCATCAAAGATACAGAAAGAGTCAACAGATATGAAGGCACAGGGATCCATTTCAAGAACATTCAACATGGGCACAACATCCAGCAGTGGAAAAAGCTTCTAAGTAGTTCCTCCAACAAGGCAAGTCTCATAAAGTTTCTGGTAGAAGAATGGAAGGCGAAACACCACAGGGAGAAGCTTGAGGAGAAGGAGCTGTATGTCACATGTGAGCAGCTCTGCTTTAAGATCACCAAAGAACAGTGGGAAGAGGCTGCTGACCTTAAGTCAAATCAAGAAGAAGCAGACACACGCCTCCTTCTCCATGCTCTTCATGCAGTAGAATCTGGTTACAAGTCGGTCATCATCACTTCGGAGGATACTGATGTCATGGTCCTGTGTCTGGGCATGTGCCACAAAATCCCATCCCACCTGTTCCAGAAATGCGGTACACAGAACCGGACAAGATTCCTGGATATCACCACTCTGAGCCGAACATTGGGAGGCAGCGTATGTGATTCATTGATTGGTATGCATGCATTTACAGGCTGTGACACCGTCAGTGCATTCGCTGGCCGTGGGAAGATGACGACACTCAAGCAGTTGAAGATGAACAAGACATACCAGGATGCCTTTCAGGAAGTTGGTCGTTCATGGGAAGTGTCTACCGAACTTTTTGAGAAGTTACAGGAAATCACCTGCCACATGTACCTGCCAACTACCCAAACAACTGAGGTAAACAGGCTCCGTTATCAGCTGTTCTGTGCCAGACGTGGAGTGGTAGAGTCAAGTCAACTCCCTCCTTGCCAGGACTGCCTTTTCATGCATGCACTGCGTGCAAACTACCAGGCTGCGATCTGGAGGAGAAGTCTGCAGAGCCAGCCATGGGTTGCAAACCCAACAGACTGCGGTTGGATGATAGATAACGACGGAAAGCTTGTTGTCAAGTGGATGCAAGGGGCACCAGCACCAGAAGCTATTATACAGCTACTGTCCTGCAAGTGTGTGCGGTCATGTGAACTTCCTCAGTGTACTTGCCTCAGCAATGGCCTGAAGTGCACAGACATGTGCAGATTACAGACATGCCAGAACAAGGGTACTGAAGACGAGCCAGTAGAACAACAGTCAGATTCAGAGTCCGATGTTGAAGATATTATGGAGTAACATATATATATATATATATATATATATATATATATATATATATATATATATATATATATATATATATATATATATATATATATATGCACATGACATGTTCAGTGTGTATTTACATAACTTGGATTAAATTTTGTTACAAATACTACATCTAGTCACTCCGGGTGGTACCGATATCGTCATATTTGGTTCTTGGCTCATGCTAAAATTCCTGTGGAACACCTAAAGGGTTAACAGTTTTTAAAAATGAGTTTTGAACAGCTTGAGGGGTGTAGTTTGCAAAATGGGGTAATTTATGGGTGGTTTCTGTTATGTAAGCCCCTTAAAGTGACTTCAGAAGTGACTTGGTCCTTTGAAAAGTGGGTTTTGCTGTAAATGTGAAAAATTGCGCATAAAACTATAAGCCCTATTACGTCGTAAAACAATAAGGTTTCATTTTCAAAATGATGCCAATATGAAGTAAACATGTGGGGAGTGTAAATTAATAACTATTATGGGGGGTATCAGTATTTTTGTAAAAAGCAGAGAATTTCAAAGTTAAAAAATTGCCGATTTTTCCAAAATTTCCGAATATTTAGCATTTTTTTATATAGAAAGGTAAAATATATTGACTCCCATTTAGCACTGACGTGAAGTACAATATGTCACGAGAAAACAATCTCAGAATGGCTTGGATAGGTGAAAGCGTTCCAAAGTTATTAGCCCATGAAGTGGCACAGGTCAGATTGGCTTAGGCACTTGGGTACAAATAGGCCTAGGGCTGAAGGGGTTAATAAGCTACGTATATGTAAGGGCTATCATATCAAAAAATAAACTACAGACATGCATCTACCTAAAAATACCAAAGAGAATTAGTCACTCCGCTTGGTACCGATATCGTCAAATTTGGTTCTTGGCTCATGGACTACTACCCTCCACAATCTTTCTTGCACGGACGCTTCACTGCTGCAACCTAGAGATCACTTTTACGTAATGATTAAGGGGTCCATTACATTTATATTGATGGCCTAGCCTTAGGATAGGTCATCAATATCAGATCAGTGGGGTTCAGCACCCCTACCAATCAGCTGTTCTCGATGTCAATCTCAGCCGGATCTGATGAGTTGCGGAGCTGCACCTATCCTATTCATTGTTTGTCACATTTTCAAGGCTGTGGCCATTTAAATTAACTATAATGATTTGCCTAGACAATAAATTATAATAAAATTATTTACGTAGATAAAACAAGTGTGGGTTACTAATTAGATGTATTTAGCAATTACGGTAGTTTATAATTTATGTATTTTTTATTCCCAGAGAACATCTATATTATTAATTACTATAGCGCCATTTATTCCATGGTGCTCTACATGTGATATCTCTGCCTTATCTTTGTTTTAATTTGGCCTAAGTAGTACTAACGTTAACTACCATAATTAAAGAGAATCTGTCAGCAGGTTTTTGCACCTCATCTGAGAGCAGCCTCATGTAGGCAAAGAGAAAATGAATCCAATGATGTATCATTTACATTACTGGGAGCAGTGGTTCTGACAAAATCAGAGCTTTTACATTTAGAACAGGGGTGGGGAATCTTTTTTTTTTTCTGCCAAGGGCCATTTGGATATTTATACCATCCTTCAGGGTGCGTACAAACTCCGTCCACAAAGTATATCCTGACTCTGGCACTGGTGTCAGAACGTAATCTTTCATTGCATGCCCTTCATTGTTCAGTAGTAAACACTGCATGTGTGCTCACAGATCAAGAAGGAATTAATGAGCTGGTTGTAATCAAAACACACCTTCCTGACCAAGAATGCGGTCCCTGAGAATCTGCTCGGGGGCCTGATAAAAGGTCATCGAGGGACGAAATGGCCCTGGGGCCTGAGATTCCCCACCCCTGATTTAGAATGAAGCAGAGCTGAGAAAACTAACCCCGCCCACACCAGGCTCTGTATATACAATGGCCATAGACAGTGAGCTGCTTATCACAGGAGGGGGTGTTGCTAGACTAGTGTAGTCCAGTAACATTAGTCTTAGTGATAAATCCTTTATAGTTGGTAAACAACAGCACGCACTTTGACAAGTAGCACATCCCTGAATTCTGTGTTTCAGCCTCTATCTCCTGCTGTCTTCAGATTACACAGCAAAAACCTGCTGACAGATTCCCTTTAACCCCTACCCTTACATGTACTGTGAAAGTCGGGTTTATGGAGCTGGCTCACCTGACCCGGCAGAAAATGATGGTAACACACAGCCAGCATCACCACTCCCAACTGTGGATGTTACCCTGTTAATTGTCAATGTCAATCTATGACATTTACAGTGCACTAGCATGGTGCGCCTTTTAATGCACCGATTACCTTTTTCCCCGCAATGTGCCAATGCGTTACAATGGCTGCCGGGGGGGACTGGTGAAGGCCTGATGTAGGGCTTCAAAGTAGACCGCACATTTTACTATGTACAGCAATATCAAAGCATATCACAGCAATACCAAAGTAGGTGACTGGACTATTGGAGGTTCAAGTCTCCTGAGAGGACTAATACAGTCAAAAGTTAAAAAATTTTGACTCGCCCCTGTTAAAGTATTAAACAAATAAGTTAAACACATATTTGGTATCTCTGCATCTATAAAAGTCAGATCTGTCAAAATATAAAATTAATTAACCTGATCGGTAAACACCAGAAACAGAAAAAAAAATAAAAATGCCCAAATTATGGGGGTTTTAGCAGCAACAATAAAGAAAAAGTGAGAAGTAATCAAAACGTCATCTCCATCCCAAAATGGTGCGCTCGCCCCACAAAAGACAAGTCCTCACAGAGCTCCATCAACCAAGAAATGAAAACACACAAATAAAAACATTAGTTCTTTACAAATTTGCTATTTTTTTTCATCACTTAAATAATAATAATAAAAAAGCTGGACTATTTCAAAATAATCATACTGACCGAGAGAATCTTTATGCCCAATCATTTTTACCACCCAATGTATTCCAGAAAACAAAACCCCCAAAACAATGTCAGAATCATTCTGTTTTTCACAATGTCACCAGTAATTTGTTTTGTAAAATGTCTGGTTGCATTCAAAAATACAACTCGTCCCCCAAAAAGCAAGTCCTTATATGTCTAAGTGGAATTAAAAAATAAAACTTATGGCTATTGGAAGAAAAGGAGGAAAAAATGAAAATTGACCTCTGCGGGAAGGGGTTAAGGAGTTGTGGGATTATCCAAAGAACCAATTTTTTTTTATGGAATTTTTTTTAATTACTTTCTTGCATGGATCCAGCACAAGTCATCTTGGAGGGCTTCGCTGTCTCTAGAAGGAGATGGCTGCTCTGTAGCCTTTGGTTGTCTGCAGCGGTCAGATGACTATAAGCGTTTGTCATCAGAGAAACATCTTACAACACCTTCTTCTAGTCACCTGTTTCAGCCAATCACAGCCATCTGCAGTCCTGTGACTTGGCAATGGAGGAGGTCTATAGAATTGGCACAGACCTCCCCGGAGCAGCCTGATCTGGATCAGTGTTGCAGACTCAATAGATTATTTTCAACGTATCCATGTATTAAAAAAAAAATCTGTGTCGGATAACCCTTTTAAGTTGTCTCCGTGTATGCACAGGCCGACTTTCTTTAGGTTTTTAAGCATTCCCTGGTTTTGTAAAAATATGTTTCAAACAACTTTAGCCACCTGATGCTAAGGCATATTAATATGTGAGTGCAAAGGACGTTGTACTCCTCCTGGCCATGTGTTTGTAAATGAGGGAGAATAGAGTACCCAATTGCTTCATTCTGGAAAATGGTAAGGCCTACAATGGACAAGTGATCATTTGTGTAACCTGGAATCCCCCTTTAACCAATATCTATTGTATTACCACTAGTGACGAGCGTGTTCTTTGATAAGCTGTTATCGGAGCATGCTCAGGTGCTAACAGCGTGTCTACAGCTTGCTCGAATGTGTTCGAGTCCCCGCTGCTGTATGTCTCGCGGCTGTTAGGTAATCCCCTCATGTGTTGCCGCTGTCTTACGGCCACGAGATGTGCAGCATACAACATATGTTTCGAGCATACCAAAGACACCCAGCACCCGAGCGTGCTGTGATAGCATAACACCTTAGCTGGGCACATTCGCTCATCACGAATTACCACTTTTGACATCTCTCGTGTGTTGTGTTAAAATACTAAAACTTTTTTCCCATTGACATGTTTTACTTTGGAAACTCTGAGGTTTTTAGAAATCTTTTTCCAACTTTTACAGCACGTTTGCTCACCTGCTAGTCCTGAGTGAAGGTAATTATAATACTTTTGAGTTCTGTGTCCTCGGCCTTTGCTCTTTTGTGATAACCTCCCCTCGTAAATTATAAAGTTGTATTCCCAGCAGTGCTAAGATGGTACTAAAGCGCTTTTCCTGACGGTTAAAATTTACCTTGCTGAGCGTTCTGTGTTGTTCTTCTCTCCAGAGATCTGCATACAAAAGATTTTTCTTACCTCTTGCTTTTTCTGAACTGTGAAGCAAAAGGTACCCGCACTCCAAAATCAGCGTCCCTTCACCCTCTCACCAACACATTAAGCGTGTTTTGTATTGGTACAGTCTGGTTAAAGAAGCATCTTTGTGATAGATTTTTTGCAGTTGCATACCTGTGAGTTCTCCCATATATGCCATTATTTATATTGCGCTCGCATTTCCCTAAAGCGTGTGCAGATGGTTCAGTTATTGACCCCCATGCCTATCCTGCCTGACAAATCCTATTTAGTGAATGAAACAATAGTTCTACAGCCTCGTTCTTTGACTCTCCGATAAACTAAGAACATTTATTTTACAAACTTTTTTTTTTTTTTTTTTAAGATGGTAGCTTCTAGTGCTTTCTCTAAGTCTTATGCACACCTTGTAGATGGATGTACTCCAATACTTCACCCTCATCGAGCATTCTCCAGTGGTTCAGAAAATAAACTGTCTAAAGGCTTCCATACACATTAGCCTAAAGTCAGCAGAACCCTCCTGTATCGGCAGGATTAGCAGTCAGGCTAATGTGTGTGGGGGTGTCTGTACATACATGGAATTTCAATGGCCAATCCTTTTTTTTTCAGGCAGGAGATAAGCCATTGCCAGAGGATTCTGTCAGTAGCATTAACAGAGAGGCACTTGACCAAATGTTACCAAGTATGGGGGAGTCAGAAGTGATGGCTGTCTGCCAAACCATCATTAAAGAGGTATTCTCAGGTTGGGAAGTTATCACCTATCCATGGGGCGGTCCCATTAAGAATGAATCTACTACCGCTCCGTTCACATTCACATGGTCTCGTAAAACCCCTGGTTCTCTGGACTGGTAGGGGTCTAGTCAGTTGAAACCCCAGCGAACGGCAATCTCCTATCCTATGGATAGAGTAGAACTCAAACTCAAGAAAACCCATTAAGTGTATCTATTTTTTATATATTTGTACCCCACCGACACATTCCTTAGTAATGGACAGCTGGTGATAAGGGACAGGGATTATATTTTCTGATTTGGAATAAGAAACCAGAAAAGCTGGTGGAAACATACACAAATATGAAGATGGCATACAAACTCACCCTAACTCAAAGGCAACAGTGGTAACATGTGGTGCATGGCACCTTTAGGAGTGAAAATTTCTCTTTGCCCTACAGACAATGCTTGTAAACCTTAGATTTCACAAGGCACCTTTGTTATAAGGGACATTCATGTACAGTGCCTACAAGTAGTATTCAACCCCCTGCAGATTTAGCAGGTTTACACATTTGGAATTAACTTGGCATTGTGACATTTGGACTGTAGATCAGCCTGGAAGTGTGAAATGCACTGCAGCAAAAAAGAATGTTATTTCTTTGTTTATTTTTTTTTATAATTGGGAAAAGTCTTTTCAGAGGGTCATTTATTATTCAACCCCTCAACCCACCAGAATTCTGTTTGGTTCCCCTAAAGTATTAAGAAGTAGTTCAGGCACAAAGAACAATGAGCTTCACATGTTTGGATTAATTATCTCTTTTTCCAGCCTTTTCTGACTATTTAAGACCCTCCCCAAACTTGTGAACAGCACTCATACATGGTCAACTTGGGAAAGACAAAGGAGCATTCCAAGGCCATCAGAGACAAGATCATGGAGGGTCACAAGGCTGGCAAGGGGTACAAAAACCCTTTCCAAGGAGTTGGGCCTACCTGTCTCCACTGTTGGGAGCATCATCCGGAAGTGGAAGGCTTATGGAACTACTGTTAGCCTTCCACGGCCTGGACAGCCTTTGAAAGTTTCCTCCCGTGCCGAGGCCAGGCTTGTCCGAAGAGTCAAGGCTAACCCAAGGACAACAAGGAAGGAGCTCCGGGAAGATCTCATGGCAGTGGGGACATTGGTTTCAGTCAATACCATAAGTAACGTACTCCACCGCATTGGTCTCCATTCCAGATGAGCCCGTAAGGTACCTTTACTTTCAAAGCGTCATGTCAAGGCTCGTCCACAGTTTGCTCATGATCACTTGGAGGACTCTGAGACTGACTGGTTCAAGGTTCTCTGGTCTGATGAGACCAAGAACGAGATCTTTGGTGCCAACCACACACGTGACGTTTGGAGACTGGATGGCACTGCATATGACCCCAAGAATACCATCCCTACAGTCAAGCATGGTGGTGGCAGCATCATGCTGTGGGGCTGTTTCTCAGCCAAGGGGCCTGGCCATCTGGTCCGCATCCATGGGAAGATGGATAGCACGGCCTACCTGGAGATTTTGGCCAAGAACCTCCGCTCCTCCATCAAGGATCTTAAGATGGGTCGTCATTTCATCTTCCAATAAGACAACGACCCAAAGCACACAGCCAAGAAAACCAAGGCCTGGTTCAAGAGGCAAAAAATCAAGGTGTTGCAGTGGCCTAGTCAGTCTCCTGACCTTAACCCAATTGAAAACTTGTGGAAGGAGCTCAAGATTAAAGTCCACATGAGACACCCAAAGAACCTAGATAACTTGGAGAAGATCTGCATGGAGGAGTGGGCCAAGATAACTCCAGAGACCTGTGCCGGCCTGATCTGGTCTTATAAAAGACGATTATTAGCTATAATTGCAAACAAAGTTTATTCCACAAAATATTAAACCTAGGGGTTGAATAATAATTGACCCACACTTTTATGTTTAAAATTTATAAAAATTTAACTGAGCAACAAAACTTTTTGGTTTGTAAGATTTATGCATCTGTTAATAAATCCTGCTCTTGTTTGAAGTTTGAAGGCTCTAACTTATTTGCATCTTATTAAACCTGCTAAATCTGCAGGGGGTTGAATACTACTTGTAGGCACTGTAGATCTAAAACATGATCCACATAACTGTCTATGGCTGATAATGGCAGCCAGTTGAACAAATATTGGTTTTGATCCATATTAATAAAGTTACCTTGTAGGATATCTGAAAATATTTTTTACATAAAGGTGAGTACTCCTATTTATTACATGATGTCTATTATTGTATAGATGTAGCTTTGTTGAGCAGTCTTCAAATAATGTAAGTTTACATGTGGCAATGTGATTTTACCATTATACTAGGACTTTTTTCTCTTTTCTTCAAAGTATTTGAGGATGAAAAAAGACAGATCCAGAGATTCCACTCCGACCAGGTTCACATGGTCGTCTCATAAAACGGGTCGGTCACATCCGAGCGAATGGTTACAGGAGCTGAATGCTACCTCACACAGACCATTGGTCCTCATAGAAAATCACTGGTGTTCACTGGCAAACAGGCTATTATTTGACTGTTGTGCTGTCCATTGTACACATAGATATCACAATAATCAAAATTATATCCACATAAAACCAGCCTTATACTGTAAATATTTGATTACGCTTTTTTGCCAGTAATTGGTCTTCAAGCAAACTTTAAGTGATATATTTATCTGCACGCGGTTTCCATGATATGATTTTCTTATATGTAATTCTTTGAAACCTATGATATTTCTATTCTATTTACTATCCCTTTAAGGCTAATCAGTTCTTTTGTTCTAGATTATCTATTAGAAAAAACTTTATTCATTGATTATTTTTATGGCTTAAAATTTCACCATGTAAGTGGGCGGCTCTTAAAGTCCAGGGGAAACCCCTTTAAGTAAGTTTTTAGTATGCATAATCTATTTGTATGCTAGGTCATCAATATTAGATCTTTGGGGGTCAAACTAAAGGCACCCACACTGATCGGCTGATCGTTACTACAGCGCATTTGAAGTGGCACAAACCTTTTTAACCATGGTTTGCTCATAGATTTTTCAAAACATGTAAAATGACTCTGTCTTAAGTCTTCTATGGTAAACTGTCTAAAAGCAGCATACCATGGGGGAGGCACAGAGATGAAATGGAAAGAACATGGTACCATACCAAATCTGCCAAGTGAGGGTTGCCCACCAAAACTCCCAACTTGGGCAAAGCGATCATTAATCAGAGAGGCAGCACAGAGAGCAAAGGTAACCATCAAGGAGCTGTAGAGTTTCCAAGCAGAGACTGTAGTATCTGTCCATATGACCATATAAGCCCTACACTTGATAGAGGTGGTATTTATGGAAGAGTGGGCAGAAAAATGCCTTACACAAAAATTGTAAGGCTGGTTTTGAGTTTGCCAATAGACATGTGGGAGACTTCCCATATGTATAAAATAAAGTGCTTTGGTCAGATGAGACGAAAAATTAACTTTTTGGACAAAAAAGGTAAATGCTATGTCTGGCCCAAACCAACATCGCTTATCACCCCAAGAACACCATCCCCACAGTGAAACATGGTGATGGCAGCATCATGCTGTGGGGATGTTTTTCGGCAGCAGACGGGTAAAATTATCCTAATCGAGGGGAAGCTGGATGATGTGAAATACAGGGATATTCTTGAGCAAAACCGGTTTGTTAGTGGTTTGAGACTGGAACGGAGATTCACCTTTCAACAAGACAATGACTCAAAGAATACTACTAAAGCAACACTCAAGTTGTTTAAGGGGAAATGTGTAAATGTTTTGGAGAGGACTAGTCAAAGCCCAGACCTTAATCCAGTTGAGAATCTTTGGTCAGACTTAAGGGGGCATTACCATCTCCAAAATCCTATCCCAATATGTAGTAGGTGTAATAATAATTAATATTAGCAAATATATCCAATTAAAAATGTACTATAGTTCTTCTGATTCTCTGTCTCTTTCCTCGTGCAGGCATTGCAGGACCTTAGGTGTCCATGGTTACGACTACTGATATGACAGTTAGCTAGTTGCTAGTGGTTGCAAACATGGTTACCTAAGGTCCTGCAATACCTGTACATGAAGAAAGAAGCATAGCAAATCAGAAAAACTATACTACATTTCTAATTGGAGGTCTTTGCTAATATTATTATTATTACACCTACTACATATTGGGATAGGATCTTGGAATACTCCTTTAAAGATCGCTGTTCACCAGAGGAAGTCATCTAGCAAAAAATCCCAGTGGCAAGATATGAAAAGCTCATATAGACTTATCCAAAGTGACTTGCAGCTGTAATTGCCATAAAAAGAGTCTCTACAAAGTACTGACTTGAGGGGGTGAATAGTTATGCACACTGAATTTTTTTTGTAATTTTGTCCTATTTGTTTTTTGCTTCACAATAAAAAGAAAACCAAATGTTCATAATTGTAGGCATGTTCTTTACATGAACCGATGCAAACCCTAAAAAATTCAAGGTTGTGAGATGGCAAAACACGAAACATGCCAATGAGGGTGAATACTTTCGCAAGCCACTGTAATTCAGTATTTTGCTATGTGCACACGTTGCGGATTGTATGTGTTTTTGCCGCGTTTTTTCGCCGAGAAAACGCATACACAACACAACCCATTGAATTCAATGGGATTCCGCAATGCGGTGCTAATGCTGTGTATTTTTCCACGGCGGAATCGCATCAAAAATACGTAGCATGCTCATTCTTTGTGCGGGATCGCAGTGATTCCGCACACATAAGAATGCATTGATCTGCTTACTTTCCACATGGGGCTATGCCCACCATGCGCAAAGTAAGCTGATCATGTGCGGATGGTACCTGGGAGTGGAGAAGAGAAGACTCTCCTCCAGGCCCTGGGAATAAAAACAGTTATATTACTCACCTTCTGCAGCCCCCGGATCCAGCCCAGGCCTTAGGGTACCGTCACACAGTGCAATTTTGATCGCTACGACGGCACGATCCGTGACGTCGCAGCGATCGTATGATTATCGCTCCAGCGTCGTAGACTGCTGTCACACGTTGCAATCACGGCGCTGGAGCGATGCCGAAGTCCCCGGGTAACCAGGGTAAACATCGGGTTACTAAGAGCAGGGCCGCGCTTAGTAACCCGATGTTTACCGTGGTTACCAGCGTAAAAGTAAAAAAAAAAAAAAACCGTACATGCTCACCATCTGATGTCCGTCCGGTCCCTTGCCGTCCGCTTCCTGCTCTGACAGATCCGGCCGTACAGTGAGAGCAGAGTGCAGCGGTGACGTCACCGCTGTGATCTGCTCTCACTTTCCGGCCGGCAGACAGTCAGAGCGGGAAGCGGACGGCAAGGGACCGGACGGACATCAGATGGTGAGCATGTACGGTTTGTTTTTTTTTACTTTTACGCTGGTAACCACGGTAAACATCGGGTTACTAAGCGCGGCCCTGCGCTTAGTTACCCGATGTTTACCCTGGTTACCAGCGAACGCATCGCTGGATCGCTGTCACACACAACGATCCAGCGATGTCAGCGGGTGATCAAGCGACGAAAGAAAGTTCCAAACGATCTGCTACGACGTACGATTCTCAGCAGGATCCCTGATCGCTGCTGCGTGTCAGACACTGCGATATCGTAACGATATCGCTAGAACGTCACGAATCGTACCGTCGTAGCGATCAAAATTGCACTGTGTGACGGTACCCTTAGCGATGCTCCCGGCAGCTCCCGTTCCCAGCGATGCTGTGATGGAGTGATATGCTATGTGGGTATCATTTTGTGTATATTTCTGTTTTGCTTGTTTTCATGGTGTTGAGTTGTTATTTGCCATTTGATATTCTCCCCACATTCCTGTACCTTTATCTCTCCACAGGGTCAGTGAATAATGTTGTTTGCTAATGACATGTTGACCTAGCTTGTTGAGACAATGAGCCCCTGTGACCTTCCCCCTCCTGACCTGTGAATGAGGAGGGAGACTTAAAATATCAGGAAGGTGAGACACAGATTAGTCTGGTTTGGAACTATGAAGTGAACACAGCACGTCAGAGAGAAGGGGAAGCGTATGGACCATATTTTATCCTCTGTGCTGGATTGTTGGACATTTATCCTGTTACTGAACTGCATTTGTGTTCTGGACTATTTTTTATCCTTTGTGTGGTGGATCGTATATCTGGACCTTTCGTGTTTTTGCCTAAATAAAGATTCTTGGATCTTTTCACTCATCTCTCGCTCTGTTGATTGTGTGATACCGGAGAAGGAACCCGTGACAGATGCCTTCCGACATTGACCTGTGATGACGTAGAGGTCTCACATGATGCTACCTCATCTGGGGTCATTGTCACAAGGCATCGCAGGGAACGGGATCTGCCGGGAGCATCGTGAGGATCGGGAAGGCTGCGGGGCCGCCGGAAGGTGAGCATATCACGTTTTTTTATTTTATTTTATTTTTTATCATTTTTAACATTCTATCTTTTACTATTGATGCTGAATAGGCAGCATCAATATTAAAAAAGTTGGTCACAATTGTCAAACACTGGGGGGCGTGGCTATGTAAGTGAGGAGGAAAGACATGCCTCGTGAGAGCTCCGGCCATCCTGATCTTATCCTGCCATTGAGACCCCTTGTTTACCAGCGGTATCGGCTGGCATTGGCGCCTGGGGACCCCGGGAGCCGGATAACCTCCCCGAAAGGCTGCAGTGAGGGCCCGGGACTCGGAAATCCGTGAGTGGTCTGGGCGGACGGAGGGCACCTGTGCAGCGGCGGCCATCTTGGTGCGCGCGCTCCGGCGGGGCAGCACCGGCTTCTTCTGATGCCTCTCCTTCTCCTCTGCTGGACTCGGTGGGGCTGCGCTCTTCAGCAGTGAACGCTGTGTGGCATTGGTGTTCAGGGGCTGGGAGCTCCGGGACGGGCAGCGGTGACTGCGGAGGACAGCGGCCATTACCAGTGCGCACGCCCTGACAGTGAGAGAAGAGGCGCTCCTCATCACGCTGGCGGTGCTGCCTGGGAGGTGAGCAGATAACCCGGGATATACAGAGGCGGCGTGGTGTGGGTGCCCTGAAAGATTGGGCCCTGCGCCCCCCCTGCCAGACAGACACGTCTCCCGCCGGCGCCATAACTTTGGAGGGATTAACCCCCTCCCTGCTGGTCCTCCTGTGGTGGCTGTGGGCCCGTCCTGATATATAACACCTCAGGCTACATTTGATACTTTTTTTTTACAACTCTCCTTACGCCAGCTGCTTGTTCAGTAGCCCTCTTTTCTCTAAAAACAGCCCTATATCTTGTTGTGCCCGCTGACTTGTATAGCTCCTTCTGCTGCCCACCATGCATCACTCCAAGGGGGCAGGGGCTGCTGAGAAATTAAGGAAATACTCCAGGGAGGACCCCCCTGATAATGTACGTACTCTCAGGAATAATTCCACGCCGGCCCAGCGTACAAATCGCCCCTCCGATGGTATTGAGGAGGGAGAGCAAGAAGAACTGACCCTTAAACAAGCATCTGAGCAACTAATGCAGGCTATATCCCTCACCAGATCGTACCTTACTGAAAAGATAGAGGACGTGCACACTGAAGTGGGTCGTCTGCAGCAAGATATACAGGCCATGAGAGGGCGCATTTCAGAGGTTGAAACACGAGTGTCCCATATAGAGGATACTATCACCCCTATGGAGACTACCCTGAAAAAAGCTGCTGGTTCCATAAACGCCTGGAAACAAAAGGCAGATGACCTGGAGAATAAACTGCGTCGCAATAACATTCGAATTATTGGCCTGCGGGACCGCTCGGAGGGTCAGCAACCTGAACAATTCCTGGAAGACTGGCTTAGAACCTCTCTGGGAAACGGATTTTCCTCAACATTCTTGGTGGAGAGGGCCCATAGGGTCCCAACGAGACCTCTCCCCCCTGGAGCTCCGCCTAGACCTCTTTTGGCACGCCTCCTCAACTGCAGGGATAGGGATGCTATTCTTCGCTTGGCGCGACAGAAGGGCCCTATCAAATTCAACAATGCTACCATATCGATTTTCCCGGATTTCTCCATGGAGCTCCAGAAACAGCGGGCACGGTTTATGGAAATTAAGAAACAGCTACGGGATAAAAATATTATGTACGCCATGCTTTATCCAGCTCGATTACGTATTGTCCATGATGGTTCCTCCTTATTCTTTACGGACCCGGCGGAGGTTGCCGACTGGTTGCGGTCCTACAGGGTGTCCACTGTGAAAGACTCCTAATCGGCCTTTTCTGTCTAATGGCAACATGGGGAAAAAGGAGCTCTTCATGTGGGTGCTGAGCTTATTAATAATACCGGACGCTGGAGTCAGTGAGGGTATCCCCTTTTCTATTTGATCGCAGGAGTGCAGGATTGTACTTCTCTACTGTTCAAGTTATGTTATGTTGGGTTTTTTGTATTAGTTTTGATTGTTCAATGTGTATGGTTGCCGCCAACACTATTCTTATGCATTGTGTGGTGCCTCTGAACCGGACCCGAGTACTACTTCACATCTTCCTTTCTTTTAAGTATCAACATGGGATCTGAGATCATATTTATGACCTGGAATATACGAGGTATCAAAACCCCCCGGAAGAAAATTAAAGTATTCTCGCAGATTAGACGGCATCGCCCGCATATTGTGGCACTAGTGGAGACACATTTGACTAGAGATACAGCCCGATATACACAAATACACAAAAACCGTGGGTGCAGTGGTCTCTCCACACATTCCACACCAGCTACTCGAGAGGGGTCTCTTTGTTAATACATAGAGATGTTAGATGGGAGGCCAGGGAAGCACGACGGGATCCTGAAGGTCGCTTTGTCTTTGTGCATGCATTTGTTAGCTCGAGAGAATATGTGATATTATGTATCTATAACCCCCCCCCCCCCCCCCCGCTAGCACTTGGATCCTTCGCATGGCATTGGGTTTCTCCTTAAATTATCCTGATGCTAGTGTTATTTGTATGGGAGATCTTAACCTTGTCATGGATGGGTCCCTGGACAGATTGAGATTAGCTGACACAACAACTGGGAGCCCCTGTCTCGGCCCCCCTCCCAATTGGCGTTGTTTATGGGTGGTAGTGGATGGCTGGATTTATGGAGAGCGCATCACCCTGAGACTAAAGGGTATACCTGCTTCTCATCCACTAGGCAATCTTTATCTCGCATAGACTACATATTCGGTTCTAGTAATTTGGCACTGTGGGTGGATAGTGTTGAGCATGGCAATAGAGGGATTTCGGACCATAGTCCAGTTATACTCAAACTTAAATATGACCAATCATATAATATGCCCTGGAAGTTGAACCCTTTCTGGTTAAAATTAATTGACTGTAATGATAGAACGGTTGACCAGCTGAATTGTTTCACTTCAACTCATCCGGAACCCCAAAATCTTGGTTTGTTTTGGGATACTCTAAAAGCCTATTTAAGGGGGTGTTTGTCCTCCGCAATTTCCTATATTAAAAGGGTGACGGCGGGGGAAGATGATGAGATAGAGCAGCGGCTGAAATCCTCAGAGGCTGCCTATATAACTAGTCAAACTAGTGGTAACAGGGCTGAGTGGCTCGCCTCTCAGAGATTATATGTTCAACATGCAGACACTAAGTCAAAACGCAAATTATTCTTTATCTGTCAATCCTACTTCGAGCTAGGGAACCAGGCTAGCACACTCCTTGCCTTCTTAGTACGCCAGCACAATACCTCCAATACTATACTACAAATCCGCACACTTGACGGCTCACTGGTATCTTCTACAGATAAGATACTTCAATGTTTTCATGATTACTATGAGGTGCTGTATAAATCTGGTAGTGGTCTTGATGTTTTTGAGTGTTTGGATTATTTATCAGATATAGCATTTCCTTTGTTGAGTCCAACCCAGTGGGCCTTTATGGATGCTGAATTCACCCAGGAGGAAGTAGAACATGCTATGGCGGATATGGCCACTGGGAAAGCCCCTGGGCCGGTTGAGTTTCCTATTGAGTTTTAAATGAAATATCGTGATCAACTGGCGCCACTCTTATTGAAGGTACTTCGGGAAATATGGGAGGGAGGACCTGTACCCGAAACATTTTATGATGCAAATATTGTTATGCTCAGGAAAGAGGGGAAGGATCCTTTGGAATGTGGGTCGTATTGCCCTATATCGTTGGTATATGTGGATTATAAAATCTTTACTAAAATTTTGGCTACTAGACTGAACACAATCATATTAGACCTTATACACCCTGACCAGACTGGCTTTATGCCTGGAAAAAGCACCTCCATCAATATTACATGGGTTCAATCAGTGATTCAGTATAGCTCCCTAGAAACAGATAATAACTGGGCACTAGCGTCGTTAGATACAGCCAAGGCTCTCGAGTGGCCCTTTCTATCTGCGTGTCTGAGGAAATACTGTTTTGGGGATAAATTTCTAAGAGGGATAGATATACTATATATGAAGCCCAGGGCGCGTATAGTTGTGAATAATGCCATTTCTGAGCCCTTTTCCCTATATAGGAGAACTCGCCAGGGATGTCCTCCATCCCCGGCTCTCTTCGCCTTGGCAATAGAGGCCTTGGCAATACGCGTAAGAACCTTCGATGACATTAAGGGAATAAATATTGCGGATCGAGTAGATACCATTGGTCTCTATGCTGACGATATGGTGATATTTATGGACAAAGTAGAGGAAACGTTACCACAGGTGATAGCGACTATAGATAAATTCAGTAAATTCTCAGGTCTATATATAAACTGGGATAAATCTGCTTTGTTCCCTCTCTCACATACCCCGGCACCCTGCCTTGAAACTCTCTCGTCGCTTCCCATTGTCTCCAGTTTCAAATATTTAGGTATCCACATGTCTAAATACAGCCAATTAGATCTGCAACTTAATATCTACCCACTATTAGATTTGGTTAAAATTAAATTTACAACCTGGAACAAACTCCCGCTCTCGGTTGCCGGCCGAATTAATCTAATTAAAATGATACTGCTCCCTAAGCTTAGCTATTGCCTTCAACACAGTGCCGTGCCCATACCCAAACACTTCTTTGCGAGTTTAAACTCCCTGGTTACATCCTTTATATGGGGGAAAACTAGACCCAAACTTAAATTATCGACATTACAGTGGCCGAAGCAGGGGGGTGGGGCGCCTCTGCCGGATTTCTACTTATATTATCTCGCCGGCCAGGCTAAGGCGATAAATAAATGGATGCCTAATAATTCCCTACCTAACTCGGAGAGCCATTTGCTCCATTCTGCCCGGGCTGATTGTCCACTGGGGTTTCTAGAACTAGAGAAAGTTAATGCTCCCCGTTTACTGCCGTTACGCCGGCTGGCACGATTAATATGGAGGCAAATTAAAAAAGTCACTGGATTTGTAGATGTAGTAGTTGAAATGCCCCTGTGGAATAATACAGTAGTTACTTTCCGGGATTATTGAGCCATCCATCCACTGATTTTTGGATTTCGCATGGTGTTCTCTCGGTGAGAGATGTATATAACCAGGGGGGGGTCTTTGCATCCTTTGAACAACTACAGAATACCCACAGTATTCCGAGGTCTCAGTTCTTCCATTATTTACAGCTAAGATCAGCCTTTCAATCACACATGCGGAGTATGGGTGTAGATCGAGCTATTTCATCTTTACCTTTGATAGGTATTCTCAACTCACAGGGCCTTCAAGGACTTATCTCCTCCTTATATACTTATTTGTTGTCCGTGGGAGATGGGTCTACTATAAATTCCATCAAAGGGAAGTGGGAGGGACTTCTTCCTGATGTATCAGGAGAAGAATGGGAGGATATTTTGGAGTCCCCAACTAAAGTCTCTCCCCCAATTAATAATAAAATGACCCAGTTATATATTATATATCAGTCTTATTTGACCCGGCGCGACTTTTTAAAATGGGCCGCCTCCATTCGTCAGATTGCTTGAGGTGCCACTCAAGTGATGCAGATTTCATCCATATGATTTGGAAATGCCCTGTTATTCTTCAGTATTGGAAGGAGGTGACGACATTATTAACATCCTTATTACTGATTCCTGTCCAACTTGAACCACTGATCTGCTTGTTTGGGGTGTGAGATGCGGAAGCTTGGGATCATTATACCGGAATATTTCTACGAGAGTCACTTTTTATGGCACGGAAGGTGGATGGGTGGTTCCTGCCCATCTCTCAGAGCCTGGACCGATCTGGTGAATTCGATCATCCCGCATGAGCGTACACTATATCAAAACAGAGGATGTCCAGGTAAATTCGAAAGGATCTGGGGTAGATGGAACTCCTCTTATAATACTTTATAGTCCCCATTAATTTGACAACTATGTGGAGGTTGGGCTCGTGGTTTGGGGGGCATCACTTACAGGGTGAAATCTGTATGGAACTCTTTTTGGCGGCGTACTATTAAAGTTAATGTAGTTAAATGTTATATAATAGGTGATTTATAAGACGTCAGTGATTTAACATGCACAGTTTGTTACTTTTGCAATACTTTTAGATATAACGATGCATGGCACCTATCTGTATTTCATATTGTTATTGATAATGACAATTGCCAAACACTATGCTTGACAAGTGTGACCAACCTGTCAATCAGTTTTTCAAGCGATGCTACAGATTGCTTGGAAAATGCTAGCATTCTGTAAGCGCTTGTAAAACGCTAGTGTTTAGCGGGAATGCGCATGCCAATTCCGCATGCATATTTTCCGCGGCAGGGAGTTGCGGAATTGCCTCGGAAATTTCCGCTGCCATTCCGAACGTGTGCACATTGCCTTAGATGTAGTTTCTTAAAAGAAAATACAGTTGTGGCCAAAAGTATTGACACCCCTGCAATTCTGTCAGATAATACTCCGTTTCTTCCTGAAAATGATTGCAAACACAAATTCTTTGGTATTATTATCTTCATTTAATTTGTCTTAAATGAAAAAACACAAAAAGAATTGTCCTAAAGTCAAATTGGATATAATTCCACACCAAACATAAAAAAGGGGGTAGGCAAAAGTATTGGCACTGTTCGAAAAATCATGTGATGCTTCTCTAATTTGTGTAATTAACAGCACCTGTAACTTACCTGTGGCACCTAACAGGTGTTGGCAGGAGTAGAGCTTTTTGGGCAAAGGCATCAACATAGAGTTTACAAGATAAAAAAAGAGGCATTCAAAGAAAAGAACACGGTCCCTACAGTCAAACATGGCGGAGGTTCCCTGATGTTTTGGGGTTGCTTTGCTGTCTCTGGCACTGGACTGCTTGACTGTGTGCATGGCATTATGAAGTCTGAAGACTACCAACAAATTTTGCAGCATAATGTAGGGCCCAGTGTGAGAAAGCTGGGTTTCCCTCAGAGGTCATGGGTCTTCCAGCAGGACAATGACCCAAAACACACTTCAAAAGGTACTAGAAAATGGTTTGAGAGAAAGCACTGGAGACTTCTAAGGTGGCGAGCAATGAGTCCAGACCTGAATCCCATAGAATACCTGAGGAGAGATCTAAAAATGGCAGTTTGGAGAAGGCACCCTTCAAATATCAGGGACCTGGAGCAGTTTGCCAAAGAAGAATGGTCTAAAATTCCAGCAGAGCATTGTAAGAAACTCATTGATGATTACCGGAAGCGGTTGGTCGCAGTTATTTTGGCTAAAGGTTGTGCAACCAAGTATTAGGCTGAGGGTGCCAATACTTTTGTCTGGCCCATTTTTGGAGTTTTGTGTGAAATGATCAATGTTTTGCTTTTTGCTTCATTCTCTTTTGTGTTTTTTCAGTTAAGACAAATTAAATGAAGATAATAATACCAAAGAATTTGTGTTTGCAATCATTTTCAGGAAGAAACTGAGTATTTTCTGACAGAATTGCAGGGGTGTCAATACTTTTGGCCACAACTGTACTTCAGTGAATTAAGATTATTTATCTACAAGTAGATTTCTGTAGTGAAGTTCTGAGCGTGGTACATCTTAATGATCAAGTCCTAGCAGTCTTTGAACACGTAACCATATTCCTTTGCATGTTACAATCAGTTTCATTGCATCTGGTTCATTCAGCAAGGTGAAAATGTCTACCCACCACCAGCTCGCTTTGTTCCTGACCGTGCTATGTGTTTGTTCTATTCTCTACACCCTCGCAGCCCACACGCTCTTCGTAACTTAGCCTAGCCAATATAGATAAATAGAAAACACGGCGTTAAACCTTCCAGCTCGCTGCATGAACAAGATCATGGAGCTCTGTGATTGCGCTGGAGAGCATAATCCTCTCAAGTGAGGGGCCGCGTCGCTTTGTACTTGGTTTTCCAAACTTTTGCTGCAAGTACAGAAATGAATATTTTTCTCATTACAGTAGATCTTTTCATTTCATAGTTAAACTGCAGGTTTTTGAAATAAGGAAAGTGGTGCTGTAAGTGGAACAGAACTGCAGAGGATAATTACTGTGGTATATCAGAGCAGTGAATGGATCCCCATTAGTCCTAATGTTATGTCTGCTGTCATTCAGCTAATATCCACAATAACCAAAGTGTTTCCTTTCTGCGCTCTCCTGCTTAGGCATTAGCAACTTCTAACAGATATTCACTCGTTTTGCCGTATATATTTTACTGTACAAGTGCTCAAGACCTCTGGGTGAGCTATTCCCTTTAACCGTTTACTTCTTTTAAAATCTATTATACAATGGAACAAAAAATCCGACTTTTCACTGGTATGAAAGGTAATACACGAAAGCACACAAAAGGGAGAATGACCATAACGGTGCGTCAATGAGAAGATTATTACATTTTACTTCAGTGGTTGGGAAGCAAAGATCTGTTTGACATCCTCTTAGTAGCAATTCAGAGACGTGAGTTGTGTGATTAGGTCATTAAAGGAGCTGTATAGACAAAAGGGTAAAGTTGGCCATGATGACACTTATTTAGCTTCTACTCCCCCCTCTTATACACATGCACACTCTGCTGAGCCCAGTAAAGCCTGCATAGTTTCTCAACAGGGAGAGGGTAATAACCATTACCAGACACCTAGGCGGTGATTTATCGCGAAAGGATCAGGCATGATATAGTCCAGCATTCCCAAATCTTTCCCTACATCTGCCAAACCTGCGGGCGAAGACAGTACTTGTGTAATGGAACACTAAAAAAGTTCCTCTATATATCGGGACCCAGACAGCAGATATATAAACTTTTTTTTAGTGTTCTAGGGCAGTGTTTCTCAACTCCAGTCCTCCAGTCCCACCAACAGGTCATGTTTTCAGAATTTCCTTAGTATTGCACAGGTGATGGAATTAATGGTTGAGCAGGTGAAGACATTATCAACTGTGTAATACTAAGGAAATCCTGAAAAGTTGACCTGTTGGTGGCTCTGGAGTACTGGAGTTGAGAAACATTGTCCTAGGGGAATATATAGAACCGAGAGAAGAAAAAACAGGAGATATAGCCAGAATAATAAATCATTTGCAGTACTTTATTAGACATGATGGTGCAAAAATGTATATTTATATATAAAATAATGAAGAACAGATAAGAAGGTGAAAAAAGTGGCAAATAGACCGCTCTAATGTCAGTCTGTGTTAGGGGGCGCCGTTAGAGCCGAGGCTCTCTATACACAGAGCGGTGACTGGACCAATGCCGACACCACCTCCGTGACTGAAACCCAATGCTGCCTGGAGGAATAAAGTTAATTTCCTCCCAGCAGCGGGCAGGTTCTGAACACCTTATTAAACCCTTATCTGCATGTTAACCCCCTAGTGGCAGAGCCAATTTGCAGCTTCATGACCAGGCCAATTTTTACAATTCTGACCACTGTCACTTTATGAGGTTATAACTCTGGAACGCTTCAACAGATCCCACTGATTCAGAGATTATTTGTTCATGACATATTGTGCTTCATGTTAGTGGTAAAATTTCTTCAATATGACTTGCGTTTATTTATGAAAAAAGCTGCAAAATGTTCAAAATTTTTGCCAACTTTTAATTTTTGTACCCTTAAATCAGAGAGTCATATCCCTTTACAATACTTAATAAATAACATTTCCCACATGTCTACTTTAAATCAGCACAATTTTGGAAACCTTTTTTTTTTTTTGTTAGGATGTTATAAGGGTTAAAAGTTGACCAGCGATTTCTTATTTTTCCAACAAAATTTACAAAACCATTTTTTTAGGGACAACTTTACATTTGATGTGAGTTTGGGGGGGTCAATATAACAGAAAATACCCCAAAGTGACACCATTCTAAAAACTGCACCCATCAAGGTGCTCAAAACAACATTCAAGAAGTTTATTAACCCTTCAGGTGCTTCATGAAAACTAAAGCAATATGGAAGGGAAAAAATGAACATGTTACTTTTTTCACAAAAAATTTACTTTGGAACCAAACTTTTTTATTTTCACAAGGGTATCAGGAGAAAATAGACCACAAAATTTGTTGTGGAGTACGCCAATACCCCATATGTGGGGAAAGCCACTGTTTTGGCACATGGCAGGGCTCAGAAGGGAGGGAGCACCGTTTGACTTTTTTAATAAAAAAAAATTGGCTGGAATCAATGGCGGGCACCATGTCGCATTTAGAGACCCCCTGATGTACCTAAACAGTGGAAACCCCCAATTCTAGCTCCAACCCTAACACAGCCCTAACCACAACACACCCCTAACCCTAATCCAAACCCTAACTATAACCGTACCGTAACCACAAACCTAACTCCAACACCACAACTCTAACCCAGACCCTAATGATTTTATTATTTTTAATTAACTAAGGGGATGTTAAAGAAGGGTTTTATTTACTTGTTTTAATTTTAATCATTGTGATAGGGTCTTTCACAGTGAACAAAATGAACCAATAGGAAAAATCTATTGTTGTCGGGTGCCGGCCGGCAGATCTCCATTATACATTGCCTCCTGGATATACGTCCTTGTTTCTTTTTATATAATATTCCTTTACACATTAAGGCACTGTAGCCTACAATTTGTACCTGTACTGGGTTTCTTTATATGTTGTCTTTTCTTACCTAAATTTTATATGAATAAAAACTATTTTATATTGGACTTATGGTCGGTTGTGTGGTGCTTCTTTGGTTTTTAATTGTAAATTTTTCGACTGTACACTCTTTTTATATTTGTCCAGCTCATCAGTAACTCATAGGATCCAGAAGGTTATCTGATATCCTTCTGTATTTATTCCCCACCATTATTGTGAGCTCTCCTTTGGTTTTATTTATTGATTTAAATATTTTTAAGACTTTCTTTCAATGCTTTTTGTTTTGTTTTTGTTCAAGTCAGGATCCGTATTAAAAAATAATAATAATAATTAAACTATACATCTTTCAATTTTTACAACGGCCACTTGGGTCCATTTTATACTTCTGGAAGTTTTAACAGGCTCCTTATCCGCAGGGGCAGGATTACAGTGATAGGTAACACCTCTATACGCAGCTGATAACACAAGATCCACCAATCACTATAGGTGATGTCACAGCTGACCTGCTCCTCCCTTCATTAAGGACCTTTAAACACACTCATTAGAGACTTCAATACTAAAGAAAAGGTTAAGATCTGACCATTGTGGCTATGTGCACGTGTTGTTTCCTGACACACAAAGTTATAATCTACAAAAAAAGTTCCAGTAGAATGAGTAAAAAAGATTTTTTTTTTAACATAGGTTGTGAGATAATAAAAATGTAAACTTTAACTAGGTTTTTGCGTTATTTATTTATTTTTTTTAAATACCGTAGATCATTTTTTGATGATTACTTCCCTTTAAGAAACTATTTCAGCCTGCTGATAAAAAATAAAGGTAAACCATGTTATACAATATATGTGCTCTGTTATATCTGCTATTTACTCAGCCAAGAGATGAGCTATACATATATTTCCCTAAATCTTCGAGGCGGACCCCATCTGTCTCGATAATGATCAGGTAAAATGAATGACGATGGCACTTGGGTTCTTGGTAAAGGTCTCCGTTGATCTGTATCACTGGATTTTGACTGCTGTTTTTACATAGACGTCTGTAACCCTCTCTGAGGCTCTCAACATTGAACTACTCTTTCTTGCTGTTGCCGTGGTTACATTCCAGATATCCACTTAAATCTTTTTACAGTAATTGGTTACCTATCTCTTCCTAAAAGTGGAGGAAGGGTTATTACTTGTAATGCAATGCTTTACAACCCATCTAATCCCTTACTAAAATGTTTCTTTCTGGCTCGTCTCATCCCTTCACGTACTGGTTATTTGCTGCCTTTCAGAAGTTGAAGGCTCATTTGATATCGGAGGGCTCAGTATGGTATTAGGAAACAATTACATTGCTGCGGAGCATTGTGGTGACCGAGGGCGGGATGTCCTGTAGAATTTAATTAAAAGTTGCAATAAAAAGATTTCCTTTGTCTTTCGTTCAATTCCAGCCTTTGTATCACTTAAAGGGAGTGTCAGCTCCTACAGCATATGTATTCAAGACAAGGAAGCCATTTTATCAATTGATTTGGCATATACAAGCTCATCGGTGAATGTGTTGGGCAACGTGGGAGAGCGTCGGATTCCGACTTACTGCCGATGCAAATAATTGCCGTCGGGTGGATGCCAAGGACTTTTCTTTTTCATATTTGATATCTACACAGTCCAGATAGAAACTGGACACTCTGGGGGGAATTTGTGAAGACTTTTTCCACATATTTCAAATTTTGGCACCATTTTTGCACCAAAATTTGCCGCTTTATTCAAAAGTGGAGAAACCTTACTACATAGAAGTGTGTTGGCTGTCAGGTTTCTGTGGAAAAGTTGATGCAAACAGTAGCCGAATATAGAAGCCCAGTTCCAGCTACAAATGATGAAAGATATCTTCGGGGTATACTGTTTTAATGATTGTCATGCATAACGACTACCTTGAGAGACCAAGCATTAATTGTGCTTAGAACTGGATGGGGTGGTACTGGTTTTCATTAAAGGTGATGCATTATCTATATTATTTTGTAATAATTTAAAAATAGGATATGTGTCACTTTCTTCACTGTTTCTTCTGATGGTAGATATTTTGTTTTCTGTACATGATTATGGGAACAGCATTTTGCCAATTTTTATGAGAAGAAGCCCTCCCCTGAAGATTTTTTTTTAAAAGTAAATCTGTGTATATGTGTTAATATACTCACCTACGCCTCTGTCTCCGGAAACCAGTGCCCTTCTGCTTCTCTTCTCAGCGGCGTCGCCACACTTCAGCCTCTATGTGTGAGCTTTAAGCCTTTTACAATGTAAGCCAATGGAGCCTTGTTCTTACAGTCCATAGGCTTTTGTGGTATTCACTACTTCTAGGTCACACAGAACGCAGTGAGGCCCAGAGTCTGCAGAGGGGTGACGTCACTGAGAAGAGGAGCAGAGCGGTGCTGGATCCTGTAGAAAGTGACAGTATGTGACTATAGTAACACATATACATGGAAACAGATCTTAAAATAATCTTCATGGGAAGGCTTCTATAACAACATTTAGAGAGAGACATTGCCAGGCTGCAATAAATATTCTGTCTCATTGACCTCTATAGTACAGTTACTTTGTGCTCTGTGCAAATCGTGTTGTGCAGGGAAAGGGAGTTTCACCTGTTGTAAGTGGCGTGACTTTGTGTCATCAATCATTTTAGACGTGTTTTCTTGTATTGTAATTCCTTTGTGGTAATGAGTTTAATGGAAAGTGTTCAGAAAGTCTTAAAGGGAGTCTTCTATCAGTACAGATTGATTGTTCAAATCAAGTCCAGGCATTCAGAGCACAAAGGCCCGGCCAATCCTTTATATACATTCGCCTCTCTGCTGTCCCGCATCCAAGGGGAGAATGAATGGAGAGATGGAAGACTAAGTCGTGAAAGCATCAGGACTGGATGGACAACTCTCCATCTATTCTCAACCTATATCCAGCAATCAATGGCTGCCTCATAAGGCAAGACAGGGGTCAGCAAGTGCCCATTCTGGAACAGCTGTGTCTCCCAGATATTTATACTGAACCGTAAACAAAAAAAGTTCACAAGGGATCGTTCTGATTTTGATAACCAGAGGGCCTTCCGCTGGAGACACTCGGGCAATTCACGCCCAATTTTGCAATTTTCTAATCGCCAGGTCCCTGCCTCCTCAGAGACTACACTTGATGCTACCAGCTCAAGCGATTTTTTATCATCAGGAGGCAGCGACCTCGACGTCAGACTAGACGCGGACGCAAACGCAAGAAGACTCAGAAAACGTCCAACCAATCGGCAGGGCCCTTTGTCGCCATATCGACGCAATTACAGGAACAGACGTCGATGACTTTGTCCCCTGGGCCTCATTTGGATACGGGATCCACACAGGTACCTTCATCTGCCTTACAAATAATTAATTTATCTGACTATGTTCTTTCACCAGCGGAACATTCGGTGCTGCAGAGGGGACTGTCCTTTTCTCCTACCCGGACGACAGATAAATTCGATCTTATCAAGGATCTCTACTTGTTTTGTAGAAAATTAGTGCTGCAGGTGATCCATCAGCGACCAGAGATTATCCAAACTCCATCGATTGTGGATCAGCAAGTGCTTCAGGATCTCCTTGATCTGTTGGAAGACAACACGATGCCAGCAGGTAGGAAACCTTTTCCATTTAGGAACAAGTCCTCCACTGCGCCGTCTTTTTCCATGGTTCCTGCGGTGAAATTCTTTTTTGAGGCTACTAAAAGGGACATTCTACAATTATCTGCGTCTGTTGGTAATATCCATAACCTCTCCCCACTTGAAAGGCAGGCACTGGTTTCCTTGAAAAACAATCACTCCTTTATCATCAGAGAGGCTGATAAAGGTGGGAATGTGGTACTTTGGCCCACCCACCTTTATCTTGATGAGGCAAAAAGACAGCTTAATAATTCTAAATTTTATGTTAGGTTACCTTCGGATCCGACAGAAATTTTTGCGCAGAGACTACAAAAACTAATTAGTCAGGCTGCAAGCATGGGCACCATTTCCTTGAATGAGAAAAAGTTCATGTGGGTTGAGCATCCCATCATCCCCACATTTTACCTTTTACCAAAGGTACACAAAAACGCCTGTATACCACCTGGCAGGCCCATTGTGTCAAGCATTGGCAGCATTTGTGAACGGGTTTGTACCTATATTGATTTTTTCATACAACCTATAGCGTCTTCTTTACCATCATTTATTAAGGACTCGGCTGATTTCATTCGTGTCTGTCGTGACATTACCCTCACAGGACAGGAGTTATTAATAACATGCGATGTTGAATCGCTATATTCAAATATAAATCATGCCCATGGCATTAAAGCTTTGTCCTTTTTTCTAGATCGACTTAATGGTACAAACCGTCTTCATGACTCTTTTATTTTGGATTTATTGAATTTTGTCCTGCGCCATAACTATTTTTTATTTGACAGGACATATTACAAACAAGTATCAGGCGTGGCCATGGGCGCACGATGTGCGCCAGCCTTTGCCAATATTTTTCTTGGATGGTGGGAGGAAACGATTGTGTTTTGTTCCCAGATGTTTCATGAACATGTCAAACATTGGCATCGTTTCATAGACGATGTCTTTTTCATATGGACGGGTACTGAAAATTCTTGTTTACAATTTCTCAGGGAACTTAATGACAATTCATTGAACATTTTCCTTACTCATTCTTGTTCCCCTGACTCAGCAGTGTTTCTTGATCTTCGGGTTTTCAAGGAGGAAAACAGATTGGTGACAGATTTATTTCGTAAGCCTACGGCTACCAACAGCCTACTTCAATATCAGAGTTTCCACCCCCAGCATACCCGGATGGGTATTCCTACAGGACAGTTTCTTCGTGTTCGCCGGAATTGCACCTCTGATGAAAGTTTTAAGGAACAATCCAGGGACCTGACTCTGAGGTTTCAACAGCGAGGATATCCTCAGAAGGTGATCTCTAAAGCTTTCCAGCGAGCCCGATCATCGGACCAGGCCTCTCTGTTGGTATCACGTCCCCGATTGCAGGACTCCTCAGTCAGATTCATCACGGAGTACAGTACAAACTGGAACCAGGTGAGGCGCATTTTGACAAAAAATTGGGATATTCTGACTTCAGACCCCCAAACTGTTGCCTGTGTTAGTTCCAGACCCTTGATGACCGCTAAGAGAGCTTCCAACTTACGTGACATACTTACTAGAAGTCACTTTTCACGTCCTGCTATTGGTTTAAATCGTGGTATTCGACTGAGGGGCTCCTTCCCCTGTGGAGATTGCACTTTTTGCCCCTATATGCCACCTACCAGGGACCTTTTTCATAATCCCTCAGACAACTCTGATCATAGACTTTGTCAATATATTAATTGTAAGACCAGTTTTGTTATTTACGCCATTATTTGCCCATGTCACAAGGTATACATCGGTCAGACGTCGCAGGAATTGAGAAAACGAGCTCAAAAACATCTATCTACAATTCATTTAGCTCATTCTGACCTCAAGAAGGGTAAGGTTTTAACCCCGGTAGCAGCTCATTACCTTAGAGTACATGGAGGAAAGTCTATTAACACCCAATTTTTTGGTCTGCAGAGAATTCTGTTTGAGAGAGGTGGTGATCGGCACAGATGGTTGTTGCAACATGAGGCTCGCTGGATCTTTCGTTTAAAGTCTATTTCGCCCTCCGGCTTGAATGAAGAACTCCTCTACACTGGCTTTTTGGGATAACTGGGTTTGGTGGAGCCATCATTCTGGAATTCAACATGCGGCCAATGCCCTCATGCAAGCCAGCGTCTGGGACTCCTTGGATGGTCCTTATTGGTGTTGTCCTTGATTCGATAATAATAATTTTATGACACCTATATTCTTTTTGGTCCGGCTTGGTGGAAGAAGCTCTTGACCATGAACATTGATCAGAGTTTCGTAATGATCATTATTTTCATGGAACTTCATATTGACTGGGTACCTGTGTGTTTCTCTATTAAAGACTTCATGTATGGAACACAATGGTTGATGTCTTACCATATGTTGAGACTATCGCAGAAGAATTCTGGACTTTGAACATTCTTTTCCCTGCTGGATGGTCTATATATACATGTGTACATATTTATCTATACGTTTTTCTGTTTATTTCATTATTTATATATATTTTTTTTTCATGTGTACATTTGATGGTATTCGGTTATAAATTGCAATTATTATTATATATATATATAATTTCTTCTTTTTTTATTTATTTATCTCTATATTTATATGATGTGTGTACTATATATTAATATTGCTGCTCCTTGTACAGGTGCCCGGTTTCTATATATATATATATATCCTTTACTTACCCACTCCTGGCCCCCTTTGCCTCAATATTTCAATATTCTAATTTCTTAACTGATATACTCCACCTGGCCTTTTCCGGTGCTGTCTGCTGTTTTACTTTTTTGTGCGGCCGCACAACATATTTCTTTCACTTTCTTCCCCTTCCCCTTTCTTTTTTGTTCGTTTCACGCCTGCGCAGTCATCCTCTTTCCTGCAGGCACATTCATTGGTTCAGGCGGCTATGCTCCACTCTGCCTATCTGACCATGCGCACTGCATCTCGGCGTCTACAGATCACTGCGCCTGCGCTCCCTTCCTCCTTTAATTCCGGTCATCGACCTGGATGCCACACACCGGTACAATATTGGGTCATCACGACCGCTACATATAGCGGTTACTATCATCAGGAGAGTTACTTTCCCTGACGAAGCCGCCTAGTGCGGCGATACGCGTGGGATTCTCCCGCACCTTCCTCTTGGTTGCCCACAGAGCCGTTAGCATTGGGTTTTTTTTTCATGGCAGTCATCAGATATGGTACTATTTTGGCTCCTCCCTTTCTGCTGTGAGCCGGTCACTGTCTTTGATTGTGCCCTTGGCTGCATTACTTGCTTTGCCACACTGATTATATATTTTTTTCATTATAACCGTTATCGGTGCACATATTTATAGTGGCTTACTTTCAGGTGCCCCATTGCTATCATTTTCTACATACCACCTGTTTCCTCATTTATTTTGCCCAATCTACTTTAGTCACAGGATTCTATCATATAGTGACTATATTGCATACTTTGGGGTTTTTTACTTATGGTGTGTTTTATTGTGGGGACGCCCATTGTTCATAGGCATCTGTGGTGCTTCATTCATACAAGATATCTATGTTTAGCCTTTATATAGTTATATTATTATCCATGCATTTATATATAAGATAACAGCAGTATTCTTCTGTCATCTCAGGCTATGATTTTCTTGTCATACATTGAGGAGATTGGTGTGTTTGTGGTTTGATCCTTGTGGTTTGGTTTTAATGTTTTTTATATCTGGTAGGCTTTTTTCTTATAATAAAAGTTTTGATATATTTGATAAATAGGTGTGCACACATTTATGCAGTGTCTTTTCTTTTTCTTGTTCAGTGTCGTATTCCCCATGCATTGTGTAGCACCCTAGGTGTTATATATACACAATTGTTGTGCTCCCGACATACTTTATATGGTTCCCAGATATTTATGGCATATCCTGTCAATTTATCTTGGTCGTCTAATGTGAGTAGCTAAATGTAGTTTTCTCTTCACATGTCAGACTAGAAATACTGAAGTGATCGTTAAGCAAGCTTTTTTATTACTAGGGCCGATGTGTTGAATTCTGAGATAGTGTCGAGGAGTTCTTTTAAAATTCCCAATAGTTTAAATCGTGATTTGGTGTTAAATGTACTTTTTTCATATCACAATCTGTGTTAAAATCTTGCAGTTTTTACACTGGCCACTGGGGCTATTTTAGCCTCCTACTTCCTGTCTCAGGAAATTCATGTGAACATTAGCAGCAATCGACTGATTCAGACACTAACTTTTGCATTGCAGCATCTAATGAGTGAGTGCAAAGGTCATTGTGAAGGGAGGGGAGAGCTGTCACATTGCCTATTGGTGGATCCTGTGTTATCAGCTGTACAGTCGTGGCCAAAAGTTTTGAGAATGACACCAAAATTATATTTTCACATGATCTGCTGCCCTCTGGTTTTTATTAGTGTTTGTCTGATGTTTATATCACATACAGAAATATAATTGCAATCATATTATGAGTACCAATAGGTTATATTGACAGTTAGAATGAGTTAATGCAGCAAGTCAATATTTGCAGTGTTGACCCTTCTTCTTCAAGGCCTCTGTAATTCTCCCTGGCATGCTCTCAATCAACTTCTGGACCAAATCCTGACTGATAGCAGTCCATTCTTGCATAATCAATGCTTGCATTTTGCCAGAATTTGTTTGTTTTTGTTTGTCCACCCGTCTCTTGATGATTGACCACAAGTTCTCAATGGGATTAAGATCTGGGGAGTTTCCAGGCCATGGACCCAAAATCTCTATGTTTTGTTCCATGAGCCATTTAGTTATCACCTTTGCTTTATGGCAAGGTGCTCCATCATGCTGGAAAAGGCATTGTTGGGCGCCAAACTGCTCTTGGACGGTTGGGAGAAGTTGCTCTTGGAGGACATTCTGGTACCATTCTTTATTCATGGCTGTGTTTTTAGGCAAGACTGTGAGTTAGCCGATTCCCTTGGCTGAGAAGCCACCCCACACATGAATGGTTTCAGGATGCTTTATAGTTGGCATGAGACAAGACTGGTGGTAGCGCTCACCTCTTCTTCTCCGAATAAGCTGTTTTCCAGATGTCCCAAACAATCGAAAAGGGGATTCATCAGAGAAAATGACTTTGCCCCAGTCCTCAGCAGTCCACTCCCTGTACCTTTTGCAGAATATCAGTCGGTCCCTGATGTTTTTTCTGGAGAGAAGTGGCTTCTTTGCTGCCCTCCTTGAAACCAGGCCTTGCTCAAAGTGTCTCCGCCTCACAGTGCGTGCAGAAGCACTCACACCAGCCTGCTGCCATTCCTGAGCAAACTCGGCACTGCTGGTAGTCCGATCCTGCAGCTGAAACAGTTTTAAGATACGGTCCTGGCGCTTGCTGGTCTTTCTTGGGTGCCCTGGAGCCTTTTTGACAACAATGGAAGGTCTCTCCTTGAAGTTCTTGATGATGCGATAGATTGTTGACTGAGGTGCAATCTTTGTAGCTGCGATACTCTTCCCTGTTAGGCCATTTTTGTGCAGTGCAATGATGGCTGCACGTGTTTCTTTAGAGATAACCATGGTTAACTGAAGAGAAACAATGATACCAAGCACCAGCCTCCTTTTAAAGTGTCAGGTGATGTCATTCTTACTTAATCATGACTGATTGATCGCCAGCCCTGTCCTCATCAACACCCACACCTGTGTTAATGGATCCATCACTAAAACGATGTTAGCTGCTCCTTTTAAGGCAGGACTGCAATGATGTTGAAATGTGTTTTGGGGGTTAAAGTTCATTTTCTGGGCAAATATTGACTTTGCAAGTACAGTAATTGCTGTTAAGCTGATCACTCTGACATTCAGGAGTATATGCAAATTGCCATTAGAAAAAATGAAGCAGTAGACTTTGGAAAAATTAATATTTGTCTCATTCTCAAAATTTTTGTCCATGACTGTATATAGAGATGTTACTTGTTATTTTGATCCTGCCTCTAATGGTAATGAGGCTGCTGAAAAGCCATCTGTAGAGGACAGAAAGTATAAATAATGATATGAAAAATAAACATTGCTAAACAGTTTTAAAAAATGTAACACAAATGTGATTTAGTCATTTTACTAACTGTGTTCTCTTTAAACTTTGGACTGGTTGTTATTGAATTAGGATATAATGATTGTCCCTGAAAAGGGCAATAATCCACATGTGGCTTCAGAACAACTCTGACCATCATGGAATTGGGTAATGCCAATATTCTAATATCCATAGCAGGGCTGTGAAGTCGATAAGCAAAAGCACCGACTCTGACTCCGACTCTTCAATTTCCCTAACTCCCAACTCTGACCCCACAGTACTGCCTCATTATGGAGCATGTACATAAAGTGCAGCACAGTTTAATCTCAACTAAAAGATGAGATCCTGAGGTCAGGAACAGAACAGACATTTATAGGACATTTCATAACTTTTCCAAATTCTTATGAAAGCATTTACAGCCCATCCTGCATTGTACTACTGTACCCAATTGATTATATATTTTAGGAGGCGGACCATTTTATACCAACGACACCAAAATTGTCACCAACTCCGACTCTGACTCCACAGCCCTGATCCATAGCCACTGCTGCCTTTATGTAGTTAAGAACTGTTTTATTGGCTCAGGTGGTAGAGGAACTTGTCAGGAGCTCACACTCTGGTCTTGAGGTATCACATATTGTGTTATGGAAAGATATCCAGTGTATCTCACATCATAGCCAGCATTAGTGAATGCTTTTTCTTGCTAAAGCAAGATTTATTTTCATAAAGTCATCTTGGTTTGGTGTATAATTTAGATGTCAGTAAATCAATATACAGAATAAATGTCGAGTTTAGGTCAAACCTCATTCTCGGGTATTTAAACCCAAATCACTTACTAATCATTCTGCAGTAAATTGTAGTAATCTGCGTTTTGGAAGTTATAAACTCTGAGCCTACATTTTCTGTACCATGGTAACGCTGCATGGAGAAAATCCTGCAGATCTGGTAAATGTGAGCAGTGCCATCATAGGACGGTATGCCGCGTGTGTTTTTCTGTTCACTTAGATTTGATATAAAAAAAACTGGTTGAAATATTGGGGATTACACTAACAGCAAAAATATTTCTATTTATTTAGGCGATCCCATATTCAGTGTCCATTGGTATCCTGGATAAATAGTGAACCTTCGGCAGTATCATGTGAGCCTACCTCTCCAGAGACGCCCGAACCGTCTGCAGACACTGAAGCGTCAATTGCTCTGCCCCCGGAGCTCCCTACAGAGAGGTATGCTGGCGTGTAATGCTGCTTGTAACATTGTATTATTACTTAGCCTGTAACAAAGGGTCCTTGCAATTATCTATAGTCTCATTTACGATAGCCAAATGTCCTCTCTCTCGAGAATGCTTACATTTGTAATTTTTTATTTACATTGACTTTTTATTTTTTGTCTATGGATGTTATAAAATGCATTATATTTTTTTCAGTCTCATAATTTTAGCACACATTATGTGAAGTTTTACCTTTTATGGAATGTCACGGTTTAAATCTAAATATAAAAAAAATTAGCAATTTGGCAAATAACTTGCTGATTTTGAGTTGCATTTTGTGATTTATTTTTTTTTGAAGCTCATCAAGAGAATGCCAAGAGTGTGCAAAGCAGTCATCAAAGCAAAAGGTGGCTACTTTGAAGAACCTAGAATATAAGTCATAATTTCAGTTGTTTCACACTTTTTTGTTAAGTATATAATTCCACATATGTTAATTTATAGTTTTGATGCCTTCAGTGTGAATGTACAATTTTCATAGTCATGAAAATACAGAAAAATCTTTAAATGAGAAGGTGTGTCCAAACTCTTGGTCTATACTGTATATATACAGTATAGATAGATAGATATGAAATGTGATCATTGCCAACGCCACAATAACAGAAGGAACTACTTGCTGCCACCACCAATCGTTTATACAGACCAATTGGATACCCGTTACGGTTAGTGTATGGGTGTGGCTTCCAGAGGAAGAAGAACAGCTATTACCCGTATATACTCGAGTATAAGCCGACCCGAGTATAAGCTGCCCCCTCTAATTTTGCAACAAAAAACTGGGAAAACTTATTGACTCGAGTATAAGCCTAGGGTGGAAAATGCAGCAGCTACCGGTAAATGTCAGAAATAAAAATGGATACCAATAAAAGTGAAATTAATTGAGACATCAGTAGGTTAAGTGTTTTTGAATATCCATATTGAATCAGGAGCCCCATATAATGCTCCATACAGTTCATTATGGCCCCATAAGATGCTCCATATACAAATATGCCTCATATAATGCTCCTTGCAGTTCATTATGGCCCCATAGATGCTCCATATAATGCTCCAAGCAGTTCTTTATGGCCCCATAGATGCCCCATATAATGCTCCATGCAGTTATGGCCCCTTATAATGCTCCATGCAGTTATGGCCCCATAGATGCTCCACATAATGCTCCATGCAGTTATGGCCCCATAGATGCCCCATATAATGCTCCATGCAGTTATGGCCCCATAGATGCCCCATATAATGCTCCATGCAATTATGGCCCCATAGATGCCCCATATAATGCTCCATGCAATTATGGCCCCATATAATGCTCCATATAATGTTCCATGCAATTATGGCCCCATAGATGCCCCATATAATGCTCCATGCAGTTATGGCCCCATAGATGCTCCATATAATGCTCCATGCAGTTATGGCTCCATATAATGCCCCTTATAATGCTCCATGCAGTTATGGCCCCATAGACGCTCCATATAGCATTGTGCCACATGTAATGTAATGCTGCTGCTGCACTAAAAAAAGAAAAAAATGACATAGTCACCTCTCGTCGCTGCCCGCTGCTCCTCAGCGTCCCGTCTCTCCACACTGACTGTTCTGGCAGAGGGCGTCGCGCACACTAATACGTCATCGCGCCCTCTGACCTGAACAGTCACAGTAAGAGGACGGGAAGACGGAGCTTCGGTGGAACGAGGAAAGGTAAATATACTCACCTACTCCCGGCGCTCCTGACGCAGTACCTGCATGTCCCACGGTGTACGTCGCGGCAGCTTCTTCCTGTAGTGAGCGGTCACATGGTACCGCTCATTACAGTAATGAATATGCGGCTCCACCCCTATGGGCGTGGAGTCCATATTCATAATGGGTGGTACCACGTGACCGCTGAAGAGGGGAAGAACTTGAAGCTGCCGCGCCGAACACTGTGGGACATGCGGGGACCTCGTCAGGAGCGCCGGGAGTAGGTGAGTATTTGACAAGCGTCGCTCCCCCTCACCCGCCGACCCCCCCGCCGACCATGACTCGAGTATAAGCCGAGAGGGGCACTTTCAACCCATTTTTTTGGGCTGAAAATCTCGGCTTATACTCGAGTATATATGGTACGCTTTATAAAAAAAATTTCTGGAAAGGTAAGCAATATTTATATAAAAAAAATATATACAAAGATGATACAAAATTGGAACAAAGCAATACAGTATCTACAATTACATAGAATAAAAGGTATAACAAAAGAAAAGTTCTAAGCCTGTGTCACAAACATGGCTGAGCTTAGCCGAGGGAGGTTCTCGTTAGGAAAACGTACTGACCTACATCAATCTGTACCTTCCAGGATTGACAAAAGACCAAAACCCAAATTCTTCCTTTTTATTAGATCATAGTTATGCCCACACACCTTCCCTTGGTGATCTCACATGGGGGCTGGTTGTGGGATGTGCTAGGCCTATTAGAATTTTATGAGATTCCCAACTTTCAGGATATATTCGCCCATGAAGGTCCCAGGCTGTAGATATTGTCATGTTTCCTAACGTGATTTTTACCTTTCTATAGAGATGAAACATGGCATCATCCATCGGCCATTACTAAGTTGGAGGTGTTATAATAGCATTATGGTGATGTGGATGCATTGTTTTCATCCCTTATCCCTTTTCTTCGCTATGATGATGAAAATATCATGTCCCATAAATATCAGCTAGAAACCCACTGGCTCCAAATTGTCTCAGACAAGACCTTTGAACAGAAGAAGCTCTTGCCTTGGAAGTGTATATCTCTGCCTCTGAACTAAAGAAACCTAGTTTTAGTGCCTGGTTCTTAGAACAGATCTCTGCTGTAATTACCTGTTCATGACAGGAGGTCCCTACTTCAATTGAGGTTAAAGTGTCAGCTGTTTCTCACTTCCCCAGTTATAATTAATTTCATATGTTCAATGTGAGGTCCTACTTTAATGGAGGTTGAATTGTCAGCTCTTATTTTCTCGGTTATAGTTAATCCTATATGTTCAATCTGAGGGTGCTATGTCCCTTCTCAGGTGCTGTCGTTATGGATTTTAGTTTTTCTGTGACACCCCTCTAATATTTCTGTTGCAGCATCAATGGCAGAAAAGCAAAAGCTGTATATCCTTGTGAAGCTGAACACAGCTCAGAGTTATCTTTTCAAGTAGGGGAAATTTTTGAAAATGGTAAGTAAACCTGTATTTGCCAGCAGTTATTAATAATTGTATACCTCGAAGATCCAATTCTAGAAAGATCTGAAAAATCATATGGTAATTTCCGTCCGGTGTACAGCACTATGAAAACTTATGCTGGTAGAGGGAATGATCTGATGTAAGCTCCCTCCTGTGGCAGTATAAGGTAACTAGAATTTTGTCATTTAGTTATGCAGCAGATCTGGACTTTTGTGCAAGAAAAATAGATATTAAAAAGGCCAAATGACGCTGTTAAAAATCGCACTCACCTTTAAGCTCAAAGACCCTGATTCATCAAAAGCAGTGTTATTCATGCCAGTCTTGATGAGGAGTGCTACAGTCAGACACTCCTAATATATTGAGGCACACGTCTCTTAATGAATCAGGAGCGTCTGACATATGGCGGTCACCACAAATCTTACTCCAGTTCGGGGATGGAGTAAGATTTGTCACATAAGGAACATCACTCCTTAATTTGACAAGTGGGGTTTTCACGCCCCCATCCTGTACCAACTCCATCTACAGCCTTGCATTACACTAAAATGTTGTGACTATTCAATATGCAAATTGCCTCTTCAGAGAAAAAGAGGACTTAAACTCTATAGCTCCACCTGTTGGAAGTAGCGATCCTACAAGTCACAATCAACCCTTTAACGAGTCGTGCAATATGACTTAGGATAAAAGCCAAATCAGTATCTCAATTCGCAGACACGGTGTTTCGGGCTGTTGGCCCTCGTCAGTGCGAAGCATGAGAACTGATTTGGCTAGGTGAGAGGCTCTGGACTGGGGTCTAAGGGGTAACGTTTCTCCTTATGGAGAGTGACATACCAGCTGGCTTGTCAAGGTAAGGAGGCTTATTCGCCGTGCAATGCTCCTCTGGGAAATTTAATATGGAAATTGCCTCTTCAGATAAAAATAGGACTTAAACTCTATAGCGCCACCTATAAGTGGAAGTAGCTTTTTACTCTAGAATTCTGGCATAGCCGAGTGATAGGGGATAACTTCAAGTTCACGGGCTGTCCAACCACTAGGTTCCCCACTGATCCCTTAGAAATGCTCTGAAGAGCCCCATGTGAATAAGATAGCTGGTTGATCACATGCACTGCTTCTCCATTCATTCTTAGTGAGACTGCTGGAGACAGCTGAGCAATGCGCTCGGCTTGTTTTTGGCACAACACCAAGAATGAATGAAGTAGCAAGCGTATTATCGACCACCAGTTCATTCACATGGGGCTTGTGCAAGCCTTGGTTTTCTGGATTGGTGGGGGTCCCAGCAATTAAGAAATTATCCTGTATGAAGACACAAAGCAGTGACAAGTGTTTCTTACTAAATTAGAATGTCATCAAAAAGTTAATTTATTTCAGTTCTTCAATAGAAAAAGTGAAATGCATATATTATATAGAGTCATTACAAACAGAGTGATCTATTTCAAGTGTTTATTTCTGTTAATGTTGATGATTATGGCTTACAGCCAATGAAAGCACAAAAGTCATTATCTCAATAAATTAGAATACTTTATACAACACCAGCTTGAAAAATGATTTTAACCCTTTAAACCCCGGGCCACTTTCCGGTTTTGCGTTTTTGTTTTTTTTCTCCCCTAATTCCCAGAGCCATAACTTTTTTATTTTTGGTCAAAATGGCCAAGTTAGGGCTTTTTTATTTGCAGGAAAAGTTGTACTTTTGAACAACATCATTAGTTTTAACATATTGTGTACTGGAAAATGGGAAAATAATTCCAAGTGCGGGAAAATTGCAAAAAAAGTGGAATTCGACAGGTTTTTTTTTAGTTTTTTTTTTAACCATATTCACTAAATGCTAACAATGACCAGCCATTATGATTCTCCTGGTCATTACGAGTTCATAGACACCAAACATGTCTAGGTTCTTTTTTAAGTGGTTAAAAAAGAAAATAGCGTCATTTTCTGAAACCTGTAGCAGTTCCATTTCTCATTATTTGGGTCTGGGTGAGGGCTTATTTTTTGTGCGCCAAGTTGATGTTTTTATTAATGCCATTTTGGTGTAGATGCAATCTTTTCGCTCCTTAATTGCATTTTATTGCAGTGTAACGGTGACCAAAAAACCTTAATTCTGACGTTTCGGACATTTTTTTCTCGTTGCGCCGTTTAGAGATCAGGTTAATTCTTTTTTTTTATTTTGATAGATCGGGCAATTCTGAACATGGCGATACCAGATATGTGTATGTTTGATTTTGTATTATTGTTTTATTTATGGGACGAAAGGAGGTGATTTGAACTTTTTATTTTTTTTATATATATATATATATATATATTTTTTAAAACTTTTTTTTACTTTTTACATGGGAGACTAGAAGCTGCAGTTGCCCGATCGGCTCTGCTACATACAGGCAATGATCAGATTGCCTGTATTTTTATGTACCAGAAATGGTCACTTGCTATGAGCTCCAACCACCGGGCGGCGCTTATAGCAATCCGGCTATGACAACCATAGAGGTATGCTGGAGACCTCTGGTTGTCATGCCAACCCATCGGTGACCCGCGATCACGTGACTGGGTCTCTGATGGGTGGGATTAACAGCGCGCTTCCCATAAGCGCGAGTTAAATGCCCGCTGTCAGAGATTGACAGTGGCATATAACGGGTTTACAGCCGCGGGTGAATCGTGATTCCACATGCAGCTGTTAGAGGCACATGTCTGCTGTTCAAAACAGCTGACATGTGCCGGGAAAGATGTGGGCTGAATTCCGGAGCCCACATCAAAGAAAGGCATTTCGACATGGGCGTATTATTACGCCCAACGTTGGAAAGGGGTTAAAATCCCAACTGAAACGTATGTTCAGTAAATGCACTCAATACTTGATCGGGACTCATTTTGCATCAATTACTGCATCAATGCAGCGTGGCATGGAGGCGATCATCCTTTGGCACTGTTGAGGTGTTATGGAAGCCCAGGTTGCTTTGATAGCAGCCTTCAGCTCGTCTGCATTGTTGGGTCTGGTGTCTCTCATCTTCCTCTTGTTAAGGTCAGTTTGCTGGCCAATCAAGCACAGTGACACTGTTGTTTTTAAACCAGGTATTGGTACATTTTGCAGTGTGGACAGGTGCTAAGTCCTGCTGGAGAATTAAACTTCCATCTCCAAAAAGCTTGTCAGCAGAGGGAAGCATGAAGTGCTCTAAAATTTCCTGGTAGGCGGCTGCGCTGACTTTGGTGGTAATAAATCACAGTGGACCTACACCAGCAGATGACATGGCTCCCCAAAAAATCACTGATTGTGGAAACCTCACATTAGACCTCAAGCAGCTTGGATTGTGTGTGTCTCCACTCTTCCTCCAGACTCGAGGACCTTGATTTGCAAATTAAATGCAAAATTTGCTTTCATCTGAAAACAAGACCTTGGACCACTGAGCCACAGTCCAGATCTTTTTCTCCTCGGCTCAGGTAAGATGCTTCTGGCATTGTCTATTGGTCATAAGTGTGTTGTGTATCCGCTTTTTGGGCTCCCCTGGTGGTTGCTGGTGGTACTGGTGACTTGTTTGCACTTTGCTTCTTCTGTTCACCTGCTTCCATCAGTGTTTGGGAGTTTCCTATTTAGCCTTGCTCTCCAGTCATTTCCTTGCCGGTCATCATTGTAACCAGAGCCTTCGGTTGCATGTTCCTGCTACTAGTCTGCTGATCAGCTAAGTGGACTTTGTCCTTTTGTTTTGTACCTTTTGTCCAGTTTGCAGTTTTTGTAATTCTCTGTAGCTGGAAGCTCTTGCGGGCTGAAATTGCCACTCCTGTGTCATGAGTTGACACAGGAGTCTTAAAGTAATTTCAGGATGGTTTTTGAAAGGGTTTTCAGTTGACCGTGAAGTCCTCTTTTGTATCCTTCTGCTATCTAGTAAGTGGACCTCTCTTTGCTAAATCTACTTTCATACTGTGTATGTCTTTTCCTCTTAATTCACCGTTATTACATGTGGGGGGCTGCTATCATCTTTTGGGGTATTTCCCTAGAGGTAAGCCAGGTCTGTTTCTTCCTCTACCAGGCGTAGTTAGTCCTCCGGCTGGCGCGTGGCATATAGGAAGCCGTAGGTATGCTCCCTGGCTACTGTTAGTTGTGTGGTAGATTTAGCTCACGGTCAACTCGAGTTTCCATCACCCGAGAGCTCGTTCGTTACTTATGTGTTTTTTACGTTCCCTTGCCATTGGGAACCATGACAGTATGACTGGCCCACAAAGTGTTAATTGTTTGGGCTGAAGCAGGAGAAAAAGAAGTGTTGCAGGGAATTTTTTTTTTTTTTCTTTCCCTCAGAGTTTTGCTGCCTAGCCCTTAATTGCTGTCTAGCTGCTTCTTACCTCCTCTTAACCCTTGAATGGCTCTGACCTTAGCTGTTTAACATGGATGTCCAGAGTTTGGCTGCAGGTTTAAATAATCTTGCTACGAAGGTTCAAAATTTACAAGATTTTGTTATACATGCTCCTATTTCTGAACCTAAAATCCCTACACCAGAGGTGTTTTCCGGAGATAGATCTCGGTTTTTGAATTTCAAATATAATTGTAAATTATTCCTTTCTCTCAGACCTCACTCCTCAGGAGATCCTGTCCAGCAGGTTAAGATTGTAATCTCTTTGCTGCGAGGTGACCCTCAAAATTGGGCATTTTCATTGGCACCAGTGGATCCTGCGTTGCTCAATGTGGATGCGTTTTTCCTGGCTTTAGGGTTGCTTTATGAGGAACCTAATTTGGAGATTCAAGCTGAAAAAGCTTTGATAGCCCTATCTCAAGGGCAAGATGAAGCGGAGATATACTGCCAAAAATTTCGTAGGTGGTCTGTGCTTACTCAGTGGAATGAGTGCGCCTTAGCGGCAAATTTCAGAGAGGGCCTTTCTGATGCCGTTAAAGATGTTATGGTCGGGTTCCCTGCGCCTACAGGTCTGAATGAGTCCATGACAATGGCAATTCAGATTGATCGGCGTTTGCGGGAGCGCAAACCAGTGCACCATTTGGCGGTATCTTCTGAAGAGACGCCAGAGAAAATGCAATGTGACAGAGTTATGTCCAGAAGCGAGCGGCAGAATTATAGGCGTAAAAATGGGTTATGCTTCTATTGTGGTGATTCTGCTCATGTTATATCGGCATGCTCTAAGCGTACTAGGAAGGTTGACAAGTCCATTTCAATTGGCACTTTACAGTCCAAATTTATTTTGTCTGTAACCTTGATTTGTTCATTATCAGTTATTACCGTGGATGCCTATGTGGACTCGGGCGCCGCTCTGAGTCTTATGGACTGGTCCTTTGCCAGGCGCTGTGGGTTTGATTTAGAGCCTCTGGAAGTCCCTATACCTCTGAAGGGTATTGATTCTACACCTTTGGCTTGTAATAAACCACAGTTCTGGACGCAAGTGACTATGCGTATGACTCCAGACCATCAGGAGGTGATTCGCTTCCTTGTGTTGTACAATTTACATGATGTTTTGGTGCTTGGATTACCATGGTTACAGTCTCATAACCCAGTCCTTGACTGGAAGGCTGTCTGTGTTAAGCTGGGGATGTCGGGGGGCTCATGGGGACACTCCTATGGTGTCCATTTCGTCATCTATTCCATCTGAGATTCCGGCATTTTTGTCTGATTATCGTGATATTTTTGAAGAGCCTAAGATTGGTTCACTCCCTCCTCACAGGGATTGTGATTGCGCCATAGATCTGATTCCTGGCAGTAAATTTCCAAAGGGTCGTTTGTTTAACCTATCTGTACCTGAACATGCTGCTATGCGCGAGTATATTAAGGAGTCCCTGGAAAAGGGACATATTCGTCCTTCTTCATCACCTTTAGGAGCCGGTTTTTTCTTTGTCTCTAAAAAGGATGGCTCTCTGAGGCCTTGTATTGATTATCGTCTCCTGAATAAAATTACAGTCAAATATCAGTATCCGTTGCCTTTGCTGACTGATTTGTTCGCTCGCATAAGGGGGGCTTAGTGGTTCTCTAAGATTGATCTTCGTGGGGCGTATAATTTGGTGCGAATTAAGCAGGGGGATGAGTGGAAGACCGCATTTAATACGCCTGAGGGCCATTTTGAGTATTTGGTAATGCCTTTCGGCCTTTCTAATGCACCTTCTGTCTTTCAGTCCTTAATGCATGATATTTTCCGGGAATATTTGGATAAATTTATGATTGTGTACTTGGATGATATTTTGATTTTTTCTGATGACTGGGAGTCTCATGTTCAGCAGGTCAGGAGGGTTTTTCAGGTTTTGCGGGAGAATTCTTTGTGTGTAAAGGGTTCAAAGTGTGTTTTTGGGGTTCAAAAAATTTCATTTTTGGGGTATATTTTTTCCCCTGCTTCTATTGAGATGGACCCTGTCAAGGTTCGGGCTATTTACGACTGGACGCAGCCTACTTTTCTGAAGAGTCTCCAGAAATTCTTGGGCTTTGCTAATTTTTATCGTCGATTTATAGCTGGTTTTTCTGGCGTTGCTAAACCTCTGACGGATTTGACTAAAAAGGGTGCTGATGTTGCCAATTGGTCCCCTGCTGCCGTGGAGGCCTTTCGGGAGCTTAAGCGCCGCTTTTTGTCTGCCCCTGTGTTGCGCCAGCCTGATGTTTCTCTTCCCTTTCAGGTTGAGGTCGATGCTTCCGAGATCGGAGCGGGGGCGGTTTTGTCACAGAAAAGTTCCGACTGCTCAGTGATGAGACCTTGTGCGTTCTTTTCGCGAAAATTTTCGGCCGCCGAGCGAAACTATGATGTTGGTAATCGGGAGCTTTTGGCCATGAAGTGGGCATTTGAGGAGTGGCGTCATTGGCTTGAGGGTGCCAGACATCAGGTGGTAGTTTTGACTGATCACAAGAATTTAATTTATTTGGAGTCTGCCAGGCGCCTGAATCCTAGACAGGCACGTTGGTCGTTGTTCTTTTCCCGGTTTAATTTTGTGGTCTCGTACTTACCGGGTTCTAGTAATGTGAAAGCAGATGCTCTTTCTAGGAGTTTTGAGCCTGACTCTCCTGGGAATTCTGAACCTGCTGGTGTCCTTAAGGATGGAGTGGTTTTGTCTGCTGTCTCTCCAGATTTGCGATGTGCTTTGCAAGAATTTCAGGCGGATAGACCTGATCGTTGTCCGTCTGGTAGACTGCTTGTTCCTGACGAGTGGACCACTAGAGTCATCTCGGAAGTTCATTCTTCTACTCTGGCAGGTCATCCGGGAATTTTTGGCACCAGAGATTTGGTGGCTAGATCCTTCTGGTGGCCTTCCCTGTCTCGAGATGTGCGTGTTTTTGTGCAGTCTTGCGATGTGTGTGCTCGGGCCAAGCCTTGTTGTTCTAGGGCTAGTGGGTTGTTGTTGCCCTTGCCTATTCCGAAGAGGCCTTGGACGCACATCTCTATGGACTTTATCTCGGATCTCCCTGTTTCTCAGAAGATGTCTGTCATCTGGGTGGTGTGTGACCGTTTTTCTAAAATGGTTCATTTGGTGCCATTGCCTAAGTTGCCTTCCTCATCTGAGTTGGTCCCTCTGTTTTTTCAAAATGTGGTTCGCTTGCATGGTATTCCGGAAAACATCGTTTCTGACAGGGGTACCCAGTTCGTGTCTAGATTTTGGCGGGCAGTCTGTGCCAGGTTGGGCATTGATTTGTCCTTTTCGTCTGCATTCCATCCTCAGACCAATGGCCAGACGGAGCGAACTAATCAAACTTTGGAGACTTATTTGAGGTGTTTTGTGTCTGCGGATCAGGATGATTGGGTTGCCTTTCTGCCGTTGGCGGAGTTTGCTCTTAATAATCGGGCTAGTTCTGCCACTTTGGTTTCTCCTTTCTTTTGCAATTCAGGGTTTCATCCGCGTTTTTCATCTGGTCAGGTTGAATCTTCGGATTGTCCTGGAGTGGATGCGGTGGTGGATCGGTTGCATCGGATTTGGGGACAAGTGGTGGATAATTTGGAATTGTCCCAGGAGAGGACTCAGCAGTTTGCTAACCGTCGTCGTCGTGTTGGTCCCCACCTTCGCGTTGGGGACTTGGTGTGGTTGTCTTCCCGTTTTGTCCCTATGAGAGTTTCTTCTCCCAAATTTAAGCCTCGGTTCATCGGTCCTTATAGGATTTTGGAGATTCTTAACCCTGTTTCCTTTCGTTTGGACCTCCCGGCATCTTTCGCTATCCATAATGTGTTCCATCGGTCGTTGTTGGGGAGATATGAGGTACCGGTGGTTCCTTCTACTGAACCTCCTGCTCCTGTGCTGGTGGAGGGTGAATTGGAGTACGTCGTGGAGAAGATCTTGGACTCCCGTATTTCCAGACGGAGACTTCAATATCTGGTTAAATGGAAAGGCTATGGTCAGGAAGATAATTCTTGGGTAACTGCCTCTGATGTTCATGCCTCGGATTTGGTTCGTGCCTTTCATAGGGCTCATCCAGATCGCCCTGGCGGTTCTTGTGAGGGTTCGGTGCCCCCTCCTTAAGGGGAGGGTACTGTTGTGTATCCGCTTTTTGGGCTCCCCTGGTGGTTGCTGGTGGTACTGGTGACTTGTTTGCACTTTGCTTCTTCTGTTCACCTGCTTCCATCAGTGTTTGGGAGTTTCCTATTTAGCCTTGCTCTCCAGTCATTTCCTTGCCGGTCATCATTGTAACCAGAGCCTTCGGTTGCATGCTCCTGCTACTAGTCTGCTGATCAGCTAAGTGGACTTTGTCCTTTTGTTTTGTACCTTTTGTCCAGTTTGCAGTTTTTGTAATTCTCTGTAGCTGGAAGCTCTTGCGGGCTGAAATTGCCACTCCTGTGTCATGAGTTGACACAGGAGTCTTAAAGTAATTTCAGGATGGTTTTTGAAAGGGTTTTCAGTTGATCGTGAAGTCCTCTTTTGTATCCTTCTGCTATCTAGTAAGTGGACCTCTCTTTGCTAAATCTACTTTCATACTGTGTATGTCTTTTCCTCTTAATTCACCGTTATTACATGTGGGGGGCTGCTATCATCTTTTGGGGTATTTCCCTAGAGGTAAGCCAGGTCTGTTTCTTCCTCTACCAGGCGTAGTTAGTCCTCCGGCTGGCGCGTGGCATATAGGAAGCCGTAGGTATGCTCCCTGGCTACTGTTAGTTGTGTGGTAGATTTAGCTCACGGTCAACTCGAGTTTCCATCACCCGAGAGCTCGTTCGTTACTTATGTGTTTTTTACGTTCCCTTGCCATTGGGAACCATGACATAAGTGGCTTGACACAAGGAATGTAACACTTGTAGCCCACCTCCACGATACATCTGTGTGTGGTGGCTCTTGAAGCAATGACTCCAGGAGCAGTAATCCACTCCTTGTTAATCTCCCCAAAATTTTTAAATGGCTTTTTCTTAACAATCCTTTCAAGGCTGCGGCTATCCCAGCTGAGTTGCTTGTGCAGCTTTTTCTACCACACTTTTTCCTTCTACTCAACTTTCCATTAATATGCTTGGATACAGCACTCTGTGAACAGCCAGCTTCTTTAGCAATGACCTTTTGTGGCTTACCCTTACCCTTGTGGCTTACCCTCCTTGTGGAGTGTGTCAATGACTGCCTTCTGGACGTTTGTCAAGTCAACATTCTTCCCCATGATTGTGGAACCTACTGAAACAGACTAAGGGACCTTTTTTATTAGAGTACTGGGGGTCTGAAATACCAAGACATGTTATTACACTTGGGGTGATCTTATTACAATGTATGAGGGGACAGTACACACACTTCTCTAGACCTGAGACTGGGACAAGGGGGTATCCTCTATGTCTGGAGGAAAGAAGGTTTAAGCATAATAATAGACGCGGATTCTTTACTGTAAGAGCAGTGAGACTATGGAACTCTCTGCCGTATGATGTTGTAATGGGTGATTCATTACTAAAATTTAAGAAGGGACTGGATGCCTTTCTTGAAAAGTATAATGTTACAGGTTCTATACACTAGATTCCTTGATAGGGCGTTGATCCAGGGAACTAGTCCGATTGCCGTATGTGGAGTCGGAAAGGAATTTTCTTTTCCCGAGCTTACTGTTTGCCACATGGGTTTTTTTTGCCTTCCTCTGGATCAAAATGTTAGGGCATGTTAGGTTAGGCTATGGGTTGAACTAGATGGACTTAGTCTTCCTTCAACCTTAAAAACTATGTTACAATGTAAATGCTTAGGAAGCCTTTGCAGGTGTTTTTCTTAATTATTCCAATTTACTGAGTTAATGAATTTTGGGTTTTCATTGGCTGTATGCCATAATCATCAACATAAACAGAAATAAACACTTGAAATAGATAGCTCTGTTTGTAATGACTCTATGTAATGAGTTTCACTTTTTGTTTTGAAGAACTGAAATAAATCAATTTTTTGAGGATATTCTAATTTAGTGAGTAGCACTTGTAAGTCGGCCTGATCCCACTGAAACTGGTGGGTTCAGTAATTATCAAACACCAAGATCAGTCATTATAGATTTATACAAACAATCCTATAATGTTTCTTGAAGATAAGCTACTGCCTGAGGTTTATAACGGCTTCAGGCTTTCCAATCCTCATATGTGATACATGCCCGCTCGGCCGAGCTATCCGGTGTATGGTGGAGTCTTAGAAATGAAAGTTGACTAAGTGTCATCGGCAGCAATCTAATGTCTAGATCTATTAGGTGATTGGAGTTTGTGGTCACCAAAACAAAAGGCTGAAAATGCTTATTACAGTAGCATGTAAAAGTTTGGGTACTCCCGGTCAAAATTACTGTTAAGCCGGTTTCACATGTCCTGATATTTCCGGCACCGGAGATATCAGTGTCCGCGTGTGTACTATGTGCTGCACATGTGTGGCAGCTCTGTGCTGCCCTTATGCAGCATCAGTACCACACGGACGGCCGCTGAAGAAGTAGGACTACTGTAAGCGCTGTTCCCCGGCGGCTGGTGCTGAACGTGGCTTTCATTCGTTCTCCCCTGCTCAGCTGGCGAGCAGCGCTAGCAGGGGAGAATGAATGAATGAATGAGAAGCAGCGGGCACGGGCTCAGTAACTAGCGCTGAGGTCACTGAGTCTGTGCTCACTGCCGGCATGAACTCCTGTGACCTCAGGACCGTGGGAAAATGTAAGTGATGAGGTCACGGCAGTTCAAGCTCTGTCACCGTGACATCATCACTTGCATTCTCCCACGGTCCTGAGGTCACAGGATTTCATGCTGGCAGCGAGCACAGACTCAGTGAAGTCACCGCTAGTTACTGAGCCTGCCCCTGCTGCGTATCATTCATTCCCTAGTAGTTTACAGCTGGGCTGGTAGCATTAGCACCGCTCCCGGTTGTAAACTGAATATACCCCAGATATGGATTATGCCGTGGGACTGACTGAACGCTGGACAGGTATGGGAATATTTATATAAAACACATGTCAGACAAATAATAAACATATGGCGACTCAATCACATAATTATGTAAACAGGAGAAAAAATGAGAAAAAATGCTAATTTTGACTCATTTTTTCTCCTGTTTACATAGGTATGGGAATATTGTTGGTTTATTTTTTTTTATTTTTTTACAGGAGATCTAGGGCGTCGCTTGGATTAGCAGTATAATAAAGATGGTAAAACTGTGTGGTGTATGATTTGATTAAAATACTTTATTCTGCATGTGTGTATTTATTTAACCCGTTACTAACTATAGGATTAGTAATGGATTGAGAGTGTAACAAAGGTGGAAAACCTGTGTTTAATTATTTCATTAAAAGACTTTTCTTAATGTGTGTGCATTTTTAACCCTTTCATACTATTGGATTAATAATGGGTTGGTGTCTTATTGACACCTCTCCATTACTAAGCCGGGCTAAATGTCACCTTACAATAGGAAGGTGACATTAACCCCCCATTTACCCCACTTTCCGCCGCTACAGGGCAAGTGGGAAGAACCCGACAAAGCTCCAGAATTGGTGCATCTAATAGATGTGCCTTTTCCGGGCAGCTGCAGGCTTTTGTTTTTTAGGCTGGGGGGCCCGCACCTGTGAGTTTTGCCAGGTTGGTTTAACAACATAGGGGAACCCCACGTCTGGTTTTTCATTCATTCATTCTCCCCTGCTCTCGGCCCGTTTTGCGGCCCGTGTGTTTGGGTAAAAACGGACATGTCTGCATGTCTTGCACACGGACACACTGTCCGTGAAAACACGCTGACATGTGCATAGACCAATTCATTTCGGTGGGTCTACGTGTGTCGGTGTCGTGTCTCTGGTACGTGAGAAAACTGTCACTACACATACCGGAGTCACTGACTTGTGAAAGAGGCCTTATTATGAACAGTTTAGCAAGTTGAAAAGGAAATTATCTCAAAAAGGCCTAAAGTTAAAGATGACACATTTCCTTTCTGTTTTAGGCAAAATCTAATATATAAAGCTGAATGTGTGTGTGTGTGTATGTATGTATGTATGTATGTATGTCCGGGATTGGCATCTGAACCGTAGCAGCTACAGCCACAAAATTTTGCACAGTCACACGTCTGGACCCCGAGAGCGTCATAGGCTATGTTGTGAGGTGAAATTTTAACCCCGCGCTTTCCAATTCACCAAACAATTTTGCCCCTATCTACATAATGGGGAAAAAGTGAAAGGAAAAGTGTTGGAGGCGTCGCAGCTACAGGCACAAAATTTTGCACAGTCACACGTCTGGACCCTGAGAGCGTCAAAGCTATATTGTGAGGTGAAATTTTAACCCCGCGCTTTCCAAGTCACCAAACAATTTTGCCCCTATCTACATAATGGGGAAAAAATGAAAGGAAAAGTGTTGGAGGCAAATTAACAGCTGCCAGATGTGAACAAGGGGGACTTAAAGAATGACAGCGATGGCACCAAAGAGTATATACTGTACAGTTGCTAAGGTGGGGCCCCAACATGGGATAATCACACCACCACGGGGATATGAACACACACACAAAATGCGCCACACACTACCACGTGCTCGAACACATATACCACCCTCAGTGCACATTTCACCACACATACACCAACCTCGCCACATAAAAGTAGAAACACAAAAGTCGCCGCTCAAAACTCGCCACGCGCAAAACTCTCCACATGCAAAACTCGCCACACGTGCAAAACTCGCCACACGCAAAACTTGCACACGCAGAAAAATTGCCACACGCAGAAAAATTGCCACATGCACAAAAGTTGCAACACATGCAAAAGTTGCCTCACACAAAACTTGCACATACTCAAAAGGCACCACACATAAAACTCGCCACGCGCAAAACTCGCCATGCGCAAAACTTGCTGCACACAACTTGCTACACTAACCTGTCACATGCAACTCGACACACAAAAAGTTGCTACACGCATGTCGCCACACAAAACTCATCTCACAAAAGTCCCTACATGCATGTCGCCACACGCAACTCAACACACACAACTTGACACACGAAACTCGCCCTAAAACACACACAAGTCTGGTATCCTTCAAAAATAAAAATCTGATTAATAAGCAGACAAACTACAAGAGCAACAAATGTACCATATAGGAATCCGGCAGCTGTCAGTCACATGACCAGTCTATTATGTGTATGTGTGAGCTAATATATACTGCCAGAGGGTGGGCTTACTGTTGGCTGGGGATTTATCAGGCTGCCATTTTAGCTTACAAATACTGAGGTAAAAATACTGACCAAATAACGTGTGAACGAGGGCTAATACAGGAGGAGATGGCATACAGCTATATACTATATACAGGAGATGACACACAGGTATATACTATTTACAGGGGAGATGACACACAGGTATATACTATATACAGGAGGAGATGACACACAGATATATACTATATACAGGAGAGATGACACACAGGTATATACTATATAGAGGAGGAGATGACATACAGGTACATACTACATACAGGAGGAGATGACATACAGGTATATACTATATACAGGAGGAGATGACACACAGGTATATACTATATACAGGAGCAGATTACCTACAGGTATATAGTATATACAGGAGGAGATGACACAGGTATATGCTATGTATAGGAGGAGATGACATACAGGTATATACTATATACAGGAGATGACACACAGATATATACTATATATAGGTGAGATGACACACAGGTATATACTATATACAGGAGATTACATACAGGTATATCTAATATATAAAGCTGAATGTGTGTATGTATGTATGTGTGTATGTCCGGGATTGGCATCTGTACCGTCGCAGCTACAGCCACAAAATTTTGCACAGTCACACGTCTGGACCCCGAGAGCGTCATAGGCTATGTTGTGAGGTGAAATTTTAACCCCGCGCGTTCCAATTCACCAAACAATTTTGCTCCTATCTACATAATGGGGAAAAAGTGAAGGGAAAAGTGTTGGAGGAAAATTGACAGCTGCCAGATGTGAACAATGAGGACTTAAAGAATGAGAGCGATGGCGACAAAGAGTATATACCGTACAGTTGCTAAGGTGGGGCCCCGACATGGGATACTCACCACACACGGGGATATGAACACAAACACAAAATGCGCCACACACTACCACGTGCTTGAACACATATACCACCCTCAGCACACATTTCACCACACACACACACCAACCTCGCCACATAAAAGTCGAAACACAAAAGTCACCACTCAAAACTCGCTACATGCAAAACTCGCCATATGCAAAACTAGGCTCACGCAAAACTCGCCACACGTGCAAAACTCACCTCATGGAAAACTCACCTCATGCAAAACTTGCACACACAGAAAAATTGCCACATGTACAAAAGTTGCACCACATGCAAAAGTTGCCTCACACAAAACTTGAACATACTCAAAATGCACCACACATAAAACTCGCCACGCGCAAAACTCGCCATGCACAAATCTTGCTGCACACAACTTGCTACACTAACCTGTCACATGCAACTCAACACACAAAATGTTGCTACACGCATGTCGCCACACAAAACTCATCTCACAAAAGTCGCTACATGCATGTCGCCACACGCAACTCAACACACACAACTTGACACATAAAACTCGCCCTAAAACACACACAAGTCTGGTATTGTCCTTCAAAAATAAAAATCTGATTAATAAGCAAACTACAAGAGCAACAAATGTACCATATAGGAAATACGGCAGCTGTCAGTCACATGACCTGTCTATTATGTGTATGTGTGAGCTAATATATACTGCCAGGGGGGAGGGCTTCCTGTTGGCTGGGGATTTATCAGGCTGCCAATAGCAACCAATCACAGCTCAGCTTCTATTTTGCTACAGTTAATTAACCTGAGCTCTGATTGGTTAATATAGGCAACAAAGACATTCTCAGTATAACAAAGCTAATATATGTTGTGAAATGCTTCTATTTGCTTAGTTTTTGCCTTTTAATAATTACATTTCTATCTATTTGTTTTGTGGTTTTTGTGTGCAGAATAAATTTTTGTTAACACATTCTATTTTGCTAACAGCAGTCATTAACCCGGGCGAAGCCGGGTAGTACAGCTAGTCTAATATATAAAGCTGAATGTGTGTGTGTGTGTATGTATGTATGTATGTATGTATGTCCGGGATTGGCATCTGAACCGTAGCAGCTACAGCCACAAAATTTTGCACAGTCACACGTCTGGACCCCGAGAGCGTCATAGGCTATGTTGTGAGGTGAAATTTTAACCCCGCGCTTTCCAATTCACCAAACAATTTTGCCCCTATCTACATAATGGGGAAAAAGTGAAAGGAAAAGTGTTGGAGGCGTCGCAGCTACAGGCACAAAATTTTGCACAGTCACACGTCTGGACCCTGAGAGCGTCAAAGCTATATTGTGAGGTGAAATTTTAACCCCGCGCTTTCCAAGTCACCAAACAATTTTGCCCCTATCTACATAATGGGGAAAAAATGAAAGGAAAAGTGTTGGAGGCAAATTAACAGCTGCCAGATGTGAACAAGGGGGACTTAAAGAATGACAGCGATGGCACCAAAGAGTATATACTGTACAGTTGCTAAGGTGGGGCCCCAACATGGGATAATCACACCACCACGGGGATATGAACACACACACAAAATGCGCCACACACTACCACGTGCTCGAACACATATACCACCCTCAGTGCACATTTCACCACACATACACCAACCTCGCCACATAAAAGTAGAAACACAAAAGTCGCCGCTCAAAACTCGCCACGCGCAAAACTCTCCACATGCAAAACTCGCCACACGTGCAAAACTCGCCACACGCAAAACTTGCACACGCAGAAAAATTGCCACACGCAGAAAAATTGCCACATGCACAAAAGTTGCAACACATGCAAAAGTTGCCTCACACAAAACTTGCACATACTCAAAAGGCACCACACATAAAACTCGCCACGCGCAAAACTCGCCATGCGCAAAACTTGCTGCACACAACTTGCTACACTAACCTGTCACATGCAACTCGACACACAAAAAGTTGCTACACGCATGTCGCCACACAAAACTCATCTCACAAAAGTCCCTACATGCATGTCGCCACACGCAACTCAACACACACAACTTGACACACGAAACTCGCCCTAAAACACACACAAGTCTGGTATCCTTCAAAAATAAAAATCTGATTAATAAGCAGACAAACTACAAGAGCAACAAATGTACCATATAGGAATCCGGCAGCTGTCAGTCACATGACCAGTCTATTATGTGTATGTGTGAGCTAATATATACTGCCAGGGGGTGGGCTTACTGTTGGCTGGGGATTTATCAGGCTGCCATTTTAGCTTACAAATACTGAGGTAAAAATACTGACCAAATAACGTGTGAACGAGGGCTAATACAGGAGGAGATGGCATACAGCTATATACTATATACAGGAGATGACACACAGGTATATACTATTTACAGGGGAGATGACACACAGGTATATACTATATACAGGAGGAGATGACACACAGATATATACTATATACAGGAGAGATGACACACAGGTATATACTATATAGAGGAGGAGATGACATACAGGTACATACTACATACAGGAGGAGATGACATACAGGTATATACTATATACAGGAGGAGATGACACACAGGTATATACTATATACAGGAGCAGATTACCTACAGGTATATAGTATATACAGGAGGAGATGACACAGGTATATGCTATGTATAGGAGGAGATGACATACAGGTATATACTATATACAGGAGATGACACACAGATATATACTATATATAGGTGAGATGACACACAGGTATATACTATATACAGGAGATTACATACAGGTATATCTAATATATAAAGCTGAATGTGTGTATGTATGTATGTGTGTATGTCCGGGATTGGCATCTGTACCGTCGCAGCTACAGCCACAAAATTTTGCACAGTCACACGTCTGGACCCCGAGAGCGTCATAGGCTATGTTGTGAGGTGAAATTTTAACCCCGCGCGTTCCAATTCACCAAACAATTTTGCTCCTATCTACATAATGGGGAAAAAGTGAAGGGAAAAGTGTTGGAGGAAAATTGACAGCTGCCAGATGTGAACAATGAGGACTTAAAGAATGAGAGCGATGGCGACAAAGAGTATATACCGTACAGTTGCTAAGGTGGGGCCCCGACATGGGATACTCACCACACACGGGGATATGAACACAAACACAAAATGCGCCACACACTACCACGTGCTTGAACACATATACCACCCTCAGCACACATTTCACCACACACACACACCAACCTCGCCACATAAAAGTCGAAACACAAAAGTCACCACTCAAAACTCGCTACATGCAAAACTCGCCATATGCAAAACTAGGCTCACGCAAAACTCGCCACACGTGCAAAACTCACCTCATGGAAAACTCACCTCATGCAAAACTTGCACACACAGAAAAATTGCCACATGTACAAAAGTTGCACCACATGCAAAAGTTGCCTCACACAAAACTTGCACATACTCAAAATGCACCACACATAAAACTCGCCACGCGCAAAACTCGCCATGCACAAATCTTGCTGCACACAACTTGCTACACTAACCTGTCACATGCAACTCAACACACAAAATGTTGCTACACGCATGTCGCCACACAAAACTCATCTCACAAAAGTCGCTACATGCATGTCGCCACACGCAACTCAACACACACAACTTGACACATAAAACTCGCCCTAAAACACACACAAGTCTGGTATTGTCCTTCAAAAATAAAAATCTGATTAATAAGCAAACTACAAGAGCAACAAATGTACCATATAGGAAATACGGCAGCTGTCAGTCACATGACCTGTCTATTATGTGTATGTGTGAGCTAATATATACTGCCAGGGGGGAGGGCTTCCTGTTGGCTGGGGATTTATCAGGCTGCCAATAGCAACCAATCACAGCTCAGCTTCTATTTTGCTACAGTTAATTAACCTGAGCTCTGATTGGTTAATATAGGCAACAAAGACATTCTCAGTATAACAAAGCTAATATATGTTGTGAAATGCTTCTATTTGCTTAGTTTTTGCCTTTTAATAATTACATTTCTATCTATTTGTTTTGTGGTTTTTGTGTGCAGAATAAATTTTTGTTAACACATTCTATTTTGCTAACAGCAGTCATTAACCCGGGCGAAGCCGGGTAGTACAGCTAGTATATATATATATATAGCCTTTTTTTTTTCATTTTAAAAATTACAAAAAGGGAAATGGCCCAATGCAACATTTTTGGGCACCCTTGGAGATTTTTGTACTCAGTTTACTTTGACCAAGGTTTCAGACCTTAATTAGCCTGTTAGGGTTATGGCCTGTTCGCTATCTTCTTAGGGAAATGCCAGGTGGTGCAAATTTTCCAGCTTTATAAAAACCCAGCCTCCCCTAACCTTGTGCCAAAAAACAGCAGCCATGGGTTCATCTAAGCAGCTGCCTAGCAAGCTGAAAGGGAAAAGAGTGGAGACCCACAAAGCAGGAGAAGGCTATAAGAAGATAGCAAAGCATTTTAAAGTTGCCCTTCCCTTGGTTCGAAATGTAATTAAAGGGGTTGTCCACTACTTTCAATTAACCCCCAATGTATCCCCCCGGGGCCCCTAATGAATTGTGTAAATACCTCCCGTTGCCGTTTTCACCTGTGAGCGGAGCTATGGCGGCGGCTGAGTCCGGGTCACGTGACCCCCAGGCTGCAGCCAACGCTAATTTCCGCCGACGTCACGTCAATTTCCAGACTCTGGAAATTGACGTGACGTCATGAGCAGGCGTGACCCAGCCTCCACAGACAGCGGTCACTCATCAAGAAAGACTGGGCTGTGGGCGGCGCTGGGGGCTGCAGGGCTGTGCTGGGGGCTGCGGGCAGGGCTAGGCTGGGCGGGCGCGGGGGGTCTGCGTGCCGGCGCCGGGATGTGCGGGCGCCGGGAGTCTGCGTGCCGGTGCCGGGATGTGCGAGCGCCGGGGGGTCTGCGTGCCGGCACCAGGATGTGTGGGCGCCGGGGGTCTGCGTGCCGGCACCAGGATGTGCGGGCGGTGCTGGGGTCTGCGGGCGTGTGCGGTGGGTCTGATGCGGGGGGGTGGTCATTGGTGTGTGTGTGTGTGTGTCTCTGTGTGCAGGCATCGTCCAATGGGACTACAAGTCCCATTAGGCTCTGCCTGCTACAGTAACAATGAGTGACACATTAGTCAATGATGGGACAGTAGTAGAACGTAAAAAAAAACACAAACATACATATACAGTACATACAACATACAGTACATACAACATACGACGTGATGACATGCAACATGTGACGGCATGCAACATGTGACGACATGTGACATGCAACATGTGACAACATGCGACATGCAGCATGTGACATGCACCATGCGACATGCACCATGCACATGCAGCATGTGACAACATGCAGCATGCGACATGTGACTGCATGCGACATGCACATGCGGCGACATACGACATACAGCATGCCACATACAGTACATACATACAACATACATATAGACATACAGTACATATAACATAGATTACATACTCACCCTCACTTGACACTTTGATCCCAGTGTCATCTGTACAAAATATTAAAATATTAAACAAACAATATACTCCCTGATCCGCAGATATCCAATTAAAACGAGTCCGTGGAGAGCAGCAGCATCAGCTGATGCGACCGCTCTCCAGGGGCTCCTGGAATACAATGATGGAAGGTATCCTTCCACAATGTATTCCCCACAATGTATTCCTACGCCCCTGTGAGAAAATAGTCCCTAGACTCACTTATGGCATTGCTGTGTGAGAAATTTTCCACGCAGCAATTGCCATAAAGTGAGACTCTAAACTATAGTAACCTCTCAGTGATGCACTGCAGGAGCCATTGTCTCCTGTCAGTGTGTCACTGAAGGTCCTATAGAGCAGTGACATCACCAGATGTCACTGTTCTATAGGGGAGATCGTCGTGGGACACTCGTTATTAATTGGACTACGGCGGACAGGTAGTATACGGTTTCTTATTTTACGTTTTTTGCAGTCGATCGAGTATGGTAAGTATGGTTAAATTAATAATAAAATACTTTTTTCTGGCTGTCTTTTTTTTTGTTGTTTAACTCTTTCACTACTCTAGGATTAATAATGGATAGGCGTCTTATTGACGCCTCTCCATTATTAACCCAGCTTAATGTCACCTTACAATAGCAAGGTGACATTAACCCCTTATTACCCCATATCCCACCGCTACTTGGGAGTGGGAAGAGAGGGGCTAAGTGCCGGAATTGGCGCATCTCACAGATGCACCATTTTTGGTGCGTCTGCGGACTGCTTCTTTCTAGGCTATGAATATCAGCCCGCAGCTGTCTGCGTAGCCTTTCTGGCTATAAAATATAGGGGGACCCCACGTAATTTTTTTTGGGGGGTCCCCCTATTTTAATAGCCAGTAAAGGCTACTCAGACAGCTGCGGGCTGATATTCATAGCCTCGGAGGGGTCATGAGTATTACCCCCTTCCCAGGCTACAAATATTGGCCCCCGGCCGTCGGCTTTCCCCCTCTGGCGCAGAAAATTGCGCGGGAGCCCACGCCTTTTTTTTTTCCGTTTTTTTATTAACTGAAACATTGTTAATTAACCCCTTTCTGCCAGCTGACGTAACAGTACGTCAGCTGGCAGTATCCCCCGCTTTGAGGTGGGCTTTGGCGGTGAGCCCACTTCAAAGCCGTAACATGTCAGTTGTTTTCAATACAACAAAAAAATTTACATGATCGCTAAACGGCGTAGCGAGAAAAAAAATCAAAAGCCAAAATTATGTTTTTTTGGTTGCCGCGACATTGCATTAAAATGCAATAACAGGCGATTAAAAGAACATATCTTCACAAAAGTGGTATCATTAAAAACGTGAGCTCGGCACCCAAAAAATTAGCCCTCACCCGACCTGATATCTCAGAAAATATAGACGCTATGGGTATCGGAAAATGGCACAATTATTTTATTTCTTTTTAGCAAAGTTTGGAATTTTTTTCACAACTTAGATAAAAAATAACCTAGACGTGTTTGGTGTCTATGAACTCTTAATGACCTGGAGAATCATAATGGTAGGTCAGTTTTATGCTGTGTGTGTGTGTGTTTTTGCTGCAGTATTTGGTGCGGTTTTTTGCGTGGTTTTGATTCAGGTTTTTGATGCTTTTTAATGCAGTTTTTGGTGCAGTTTTGATGCGTTTTTGGTTGCGGTTTTCATGCAGTATTTAGTGCGGTTTTCATGCAGTCTTGATGCAGTTTTTGGTGCGGTTTTCATGCAGTTTTTTGTGTGGTTTTCATGCAGTTTTGATGCAGTTTTTGGTGCAGTTTTTATGCGGTTTTTATGCAGCTTTTGGTGCGGTTTTGATGCAGTTTTCATGGGTTTTTGATGCAGTTTTTGGTGCTGATTTGATGCGTTTTTGGTGCAGTTTTGATGCAGTTTTTGGTGCGGTTTTCATGCAGTTTTTGGTGCGGTTTTGATGCAGTTTATGGTGCAGTTTTGATGCGTTTTTATGCAGCTTTTGGTGCGGTTTTGATGCAGTTTTCATGTGTTTTTGATGCAGTATTTGGTGCGTTTTTGATGCAGTTTTTGGTGCAGTTTTCATGTGTTTTTGATGCAGTATTTGGTGCGGTTTTGATGCGTTTTTGATGCAGTTTTGATGTGTTTTTGGTGCATTTTTTGTGCGGTTTTGATGCATTTTTAATTTTTTTCAGTGCGGTGTTTGCACGGTTTTGTATGCGTTTTTGAAAGCTAAATAAAGATGTATTATTAATAAAAAAAAATAAGATTTATGATGTCATTATTGTCCAACCTCCTCTTTTACATTTGTCCAACCCACACTCAATTACATACAGATAGACAGATGAAATGGATAGACAGATCTACATATAGATAGATCTATAGATGCATTCATCTATCTATTCATATATCTATCTATAGATATATCTGGATAGATATATCTATTGATAGATGTATGGATAGTGTAGGGTGCGTGTCCACTGTCCGGATTACATCCGAATTAGCTGCAGATTGGATGCTGCGTACTTGTAGTCCTATCGTATGATGCCTGCACACACACCCCAAAAGACCCCCCGCACACACCCGAACAGTCCCGCACACACCCGAACAGTCCCGCACACACCCGAACAGCCCCTCACACACCCGAACAGCGCCGCACACATCCGAACAGTCCCGCACACATCCGAACAGTCCCGGACACATCCAAACAGCCCGCAGACCCCGCACACACCTGAACAGTCCCGCACAGCGCTGCACACATCCGAACAGCCCGCAGACCCTGCCCGCACACACCCAAACAGTCCCGCACACATCCGGACAGCCCGCGGACCCCGCCCGCACACACATACACGCACACACTCCCGAACTGCAGCGTTTCTCGGACACACAATCCGCAGCAAAACTGCAGGTCTTTTTTACATCTGCGGTTTTGCTGCGGATGTGCCCGACTTAATGAAAGTGTAAGGGTGCAGAAATGCTGCAGTTCGGCACAAAAGAAGTGACATGCTGTGGAAAAAAATAGCTGCGTTTCGGTGCGGCTTTTTCCGCAGCATGTGCACAACAAGTCTGCGGCTCCCATAGACTTATATTAGTTGTGCACTACACTGTGGATTTGATGCAATTCTGTGCAGCAAAAAACCCTGCAGATCTGCAATCAAATCCGCAACGTGTGCACATAGCCTTAGCATTTAGTGAACCTAGTAAAAAAGCAAAGCAAAAAACAAGTGTGGGTTTGCACTTTTTTTGCAATTTCATCGCACTTTGAATTTTTTTTCACATTTTCTGTTACACGACATGGTAAAACCAATGGTGTCGTTCAAAAGTAGAACTTGTCCCGCAAAAGACAAGCCCTCACATGGCCTTATTGATGGAAAAATTATGGCTCTGGAAAGAAGGGGAGCCGATAAACGAAAAAAGCTCCAGGGGTGAAGGGGTTTAGAAACATGGATATGGATATATTTATGTAAATACATAGATATATAGATGCATATCTATCTATCAATCTACTATCTATCCATCTATCTGTAATGGAGTGTGGGTTGGACAAATGTAAAAGAGGAGGTTGGATAGAAATGACATCACAAATCTTTTTGAAGATAGAGGAGGGAGGGGTTTGGGTGTGTTTTGGAGTGGGTGTGGTAGGTTCGGGCTTAGTGGCCAGTGCAATGTATCATGGAACTTGTAGTATTAGAGCACAATAACTTAGGAGAAAGGAAGTTGTCGATTAACCCCATGAGAGCTGGATCCAGCACTGAAGATGTGCTGCTACAGCATGATAAAAGGTAATATTGCTAAAATAAACACAGTGGGTGTTTTCAGTGGCACATAATAGCAAGATTTATGAAAAAAAATTTATTGTAGTGGACAACTTCTTTAAGAAATGGCAGTTAACAAAAATAGGTGGAGGTCAAGATAAGGTCTGGAAGGTCAAGTAAAATTTCAGTGAGAGCTTCTCATAGGATTGCTAGATTGGCAAATCAGAACCCCCACTTGACTGCAAAAGACCTTCTGAAGTATTTAGCAGACTCTGAAGTTGTGGTACATTGTCCTACTATTAAAAGATACCGCCACAAATATGACCTTCATGAAAAAGTCATCAGAAGAAAACCTCTCCTGCATCCTCACCATAAAATTTAGCGTCAGAAGTATGCAAAAAGAACATCTAAACAAGCCTGATGCATTTTGGAAATAAGTCCTGTGGACCGATGAGTTTAAAATAGAACATTTTGGCCACAATGATCAAAGCATGTGTGGAGAAAAAAAGGGCACAGAATTTCAAGAAAATCTTGCCACCCATTAAGTATGGGGGTGGATTAATCATGCTTTGTGGTTGTGTTGAAGCCAAAGGCACGGGAACATTACATGGGTAGAGGAAAGAAGGGATTCAATGGAATTTCAACAAATTCTTGATGCAAACATAACATCTTCTGTTAAAAAGGAAAAAAAAGCTCAAGTTAAAAAGAGGATAGCTTCTGCAAACGGATAATGATCCTAAACACACGTCAAACTCCACAATGGACTACCTCATAAGGCGCAAACTGAATGTTTTACAATGGCCCTCACAGTCCCCTGATCTTAACATTGAAAATCTGTTGCTAGACCTCAAAATACCCAGGAATCTCACAGAACTGGAAGAATTTTCCAAGGAAGAATAAATGAAAATCTCTCAAACAAAAATTGAAAGACTCTTGGCTGGTTACAAAAAGCGTTTACAAGCTGTGATACGTTCAAAAGGGGGTTCTACTAGATATTACCCATGCAGGGGGCTCAAACTTTGCATTGGCCCACTTTCTTCTTTGTAAAGATGAAAATGATATATATTTTTGTGCCTAGAATACAAAGGAAATGTGTCATCTTTAACAGTAGGCCTTTTAGAGATCATTTCATCTTCAACTTGCTCAACCATTCACAATAACAGTAATTTTGACCGAGGGTGCGCAAGCTTTTGCATGCCACTGTACATATGAGGTATCTGTTACACTTCTTACAAGATGCTTCATCACTGGATTGATTCTTTAGGACATTTTGTAATTTGGATAATGCGGTAAAATGTGTGCATCAATATCTCTTAGAGATCTGGGAGGAGAGAAGTTTATTGTTCAGGGTTCTTTGCTGAATTGTCCTTAAGTGACTGGTATATCCTTTGTCCTGTTGCCCTGATTTCTGCTTTAAGAAAATGTCATGTCCTTGCTGTAACATAGCCCAGTACAGGAATTGCTGTATTTTCCCTTTAGTTACCATTCTTTGTAGTTTAATATGTAGATAATGTATATAGTGCAATCCATTATTGTTTAGAAGGTTCCTTGGGTTGCTCAATTATAGCTCAGTTTTGAGAGTCGGAGCTAATAAGTGCTCTGTACCTTGTAATTAATTGGAAAGAATGTTCTTTTTCATCTTCATTTTAAAGATATATATATATATATATATATATATATATATATATATATATATATATATACTACATGCTGGTAAAATTGTACTGCACTTAAACGTACTTTACATGGAAGCTGAGGTAAATGAGAAATGTTTCTGATTAATTAAGGGTAACATTATTTTCTGTTGATTGTGATAATCTCAGTGTATCGCTATTATTAGTAGACCTTAATCATTAGGCCATCATCCAATGTTGGTAAACTATGTGCTAATGTATTCTGCACCTGATGAATTCTCCAAACCCCAATTACATTATTTTAGCTGTGGTTTATATAACATTCTGAGTAAATTACGTACTATATTTTATGTTTAAAGGGAGTCTGTCACTCCAGAAACGTACTGAAAATTATTTAAACCACATGGTGAATTGGGGTTCTTGGCACCTATAGCAATCCTATCGTTGCGTCTTAACTGTTGCCTTGTGTTTAGTGCACCCTTGCGCCTTAGTTACGTACCATGTGTTGCAGGCTTCATGTATTGATTGACAGCGCTCACTTGGCAAGAGCAAACACTGCCTAAAAAAGTTCTGAGACCCATAGCTCGGGGCTGTTTGCCTTGTTTTCTGCATTCTACTCAGCAGCTGTCTGCATAGACTTAATTGGAAAGGTCTATAATACTGTAGTCTATGGGATGTATGGAAAATGCTGACCGGGGTAGGATAGGCTTATTTCATCATTGTGAAGTTTACCGATGCAGTAGCCTCACTAAATTCCATGATACAATTGAGTTCTAGAAAAAGATGCTGCACAATTGTTAGTTCATGGGTATACATGTCGGGAGAGGTAACTGGTTGTCTTTAATACAGGCAGCAGTTTGGGATCAATGTTTCAAGTAATACAATATATTATGTTTGGCTTTTTTGTATATTTATATTGCATATTTCCCAGAGGAGCATTGCGGCTTTAAGTCTCCTCACCTCGACATGCTTATCATGTCACTCTCCGCAAGGAGAAATGATACTTCTTGGATCCCGGTCAGACTCTTATCACTCAGCCAAACCAGATCTCCACTTTGCACTGACGAGGAGCAGTACCCCGAAACACAGTGTCTGCAAATTGAGATTCCGGTTTGGCTTTTATCCTGAGTCATGTGAGAAGGCTCGTTAAAGGGGCGACATTGACTGTTAGGAGTGCTACTTCCAATAGGTGGCACTAGAGTTCTAGTCCTCTTCCTCTCTGAAGAGACTGTTTGCATACTACCCTTGCCACAAATTTACTTCTATCTCTATTTTTTAATAAACTGGGTAGTTTTGTAATTGAAAGATGAGATGCTGTTTTTTCTGTACAGAGTGAGTCAAGTGAATTATGCAAAATACTGCCCATACAGTGAGGTTGTGGGCCCAGGTCAGCACCGGGGCCCACCGGGGGATTCCCCTGTTACCCTGTGGGCCAGTCCGAGCCTGGTTACCAGTGTTACTAGTGTAATATGTAATGGTTACCAGTGTGATATGAAATGGTTCCCAGTGTGAAATGTAATGGCCGCTCTCTGCGCCCCTGATCTCACTTCAGAGCTGTGTGTGATTATACCTGACACATCTGCAGGTTCCTCTCAGCTTCGATCTCCTAGGCAGACAGGGTTGCAACATTGCAATACAGCAGAGCTCACAGAGAAGCAAAAAATGTATTTGCAAGAAGACAAATTTCATTTTTCCTGTTCTGTGTTGGATACTTGTCTCACACTGGTAACTCTCCCGTTCATGTATATTAAGCTCTGGAGGCAGCCTCCTCCTCATAGCCTGCATGAGGCCATTTATATAAAGTGATAAAAGATTATTTCTCAGCAACAAGGCGTCTGATATGAGACTTACAGGTATGACTTTCCTCAGCCGTCTATAACCTGTATACCCAAATTAATGGTTTAGATTGGTCAAATGTGGTGACAGATTCCCTTTTCGGCTTTAGAAATGTCTGGTTTTCCATCTCTGAATTATATTTGGTCTGACACATTTGCAATGTCACAATAGTGTTTATCCAGCATCAAGTGACTTTTTTCTTTTCCTTCTATGTAGTTCATAATTCAAGGGAACCTGGATGGTTGGAAGGAACGCTGAATGGCAGACGAGGACTTATTCCACAAAATTATGTTCAGTTTCTCTAGCTACATGTATCAAAACACAGAAGCTGTACATGGTATCCATGGATTTCCGTTCCAGTTGTGTAAATTGTGTCTTGTTTTATGACTACCTGAACCTAAAGACCAGACTTTATCTGGTGAAGGAACAGGTCATAACAGAGAAGGACATGCAATACTGCCAAATTGAACTGATACTTTGTTACTGTATTTTTTAATGTGTATCGGACTGTGCTAGCTATCACACTGATTGATTCTTATGTCACTCACGTCACAGTTTCATTCCTGGCTAAAGAGAGAATGTGTCTAATTTTATATGTGATGTATTACCTCCCCGACAACAAATGTAAAACAACTTACATGCATGGCTCACAAATGGATGCACAGATTCGACACAGCAATAATGTTTAATGTTAGGTTTATGCAGTCTTCAGCTTCTGATTAGGGCAAGATCACTTTTGGGAAAAGTAACATTTTATATTTCTTTGTATGTAAGTTCTTTTTTGTTGCAGTCACAGATTTGGTCGTTATCGTTTGTTGTTTTTAAGTTTTCACTTGTTAAATTGTATTGTTTTTAAAGTATATTTACTACAGAAATGGAATTTTATCCTAAAATAAAATATTAGTTCTATAATATATTGTGCTTTACAGAAACAAAGCTGAATAAAAAAGTAGATCCACTGTATTTTTTCATAAAAAAGTGTGTGATTTGAGTTACCTGGTGAAATTATGGGACAATATCAAGTGTAGGTTATGATTTGTGGTGGGGTTTTTTTTTTCTTTTGTGACCATATTTTTTCAATGGCTAAAAATGTAAATGTTTTCAATTGGGTTATGGACAGGAGTGTGGTGACCGGGCCCACGTGGGAATGGGGTCCACCGACATCAGCACAAACTTCAGCTAAATGTGAATCCTAGGACGTGGATCCAGTTGAAGTGCGTTGTGATGCAGAGACCCGTCGGGACCGTGCAGATCAGTACATGCTGACGGCCAATCAGAGGCCAGCAGCTGACATTGGTGTGCATGTGACAGATGTCGCATGGCAGTGACTTCATGCACGGTCATCGCTTGCACGCTAAATCAGCTGCCGGCTTCAGAAGAGGACACCGCACAGCGATGGAGCGCATGGGAGGGGAGTATAATTGTTTCTTTTTTCTATGCATTAAAGAGCAGCAGCAGCAGAACAGGGGACATACAGGTGCTTCTCCCAAATTTATACTATCATCAAAAAGTTAATTTATTTCAGTTCTTCAATACAAAAAGTGAAACTCATATTATATTGAGTCATGACAAACAGAGTGATCTATTTCAAGTGTTTATTTCTGTTAATGTTAATGATTATGGCTTACAACAAATGAAAACCCAAAAGTCATTATCTCAGTAAATTAGAATAATTATCAAAAAACAACTGATAAGGCTTCCTAAGCGATTCAAAAAGTCCCGTAGTCTGTTTGTTAGGCTCCACAATCATGGGGAAGACTGCTGACTTGACAGATGTCCAGAAGGCAGTCATTGACACACTCCACAAGGAGGGTAAGCCACAAAAGGCCATTGCTAAAGAAGCTGACTGTTAACAGAGTGCTGTATCCAAGCATATTAATGGAAAGTTGAGTGGAAGGAAAAAAGTGTGGTAGAAAAGGGATATATATACCAGGATGGGGAACAGACATACCAGGATATACACTCCCTGACAGAAGTTATGTCGCTTATCCATATAAAAGCTTATAACCTGAGGTTAAATTCATCCATTGGTTGTATAAATTATTCTTTTGAAAGCTGAAACCCTCCAAAATGTGGTTTAGGCTAAGAAAATAAATTGGCATCAATGCAGAAATATCGATCAGTTAATGGGCACAGAATGGTCAGATTTTGGCAAGACAAAAGTTTTGTCGCCCACAGAAAGTAATGTGATATTCAAACAAATAATTAACTTAAAATGCAAATATAAATGGCATAACATTGGTGAATGAAGTTGTGGTGCTATTAATCATATTTAATATTTTGTGTGACTTCCATGAGCTTGAAGGACTGCATCCATGTGGTTCAACAATGATTCATACAATTTATTAATGAAGTCATCAGGCATAGCAAAGAATGCAGTCTTACATGCCTCCCAGAGTTCATCTAGATTCTTTGGTTTTGTCTTCCACACTTCCTCTTAAATCCTACCCCAAACATGCTCAATGATGTTCATGTCTGGTGACGGGGCTGGCCGTCCTTGAGCACCTTGTCCTTTTTTGCCTGGAGGAACTTTGTTGTAGAGATGGATGTATGAGATGGAGCACCATCCTGCTGCAGAATTAGACACCTTTTATGATTTGGAATATAAGAGGTAGCTAATACTTCTTGATATTTTAGGCTATTGATATTGCCTTTCACCTTGCAAATGTTTTGCACACCCCCATACTGAATGTAACCCCAGACCATGATCTTTCCACCACCAAATTTAACTGTTTTCTGGGTGTGTTTTGGATCCGTACGGGCTCCAGTAGGTCTCCTGCAGTATTTGCGGTGTCTGTGGCGTAATTCTACTGAAGATTCATCAGAGAAATCCACCTTCTGCCACTTTTCCAGCGTCCATCTGTTTAGCAGGCTGTGGGACTTTGCAAATGCCACACTTTTTTTTATTTCCCTTTTGTTTAGTGCTGGCTTCTGGGCACTGATTCGACCATGAAGGCCATTTCGAGACAGAATCCTACAAACTGTTCTAGTTGACACAGGGACTTGATGTGACAAGGCCTGTTGGAGCTCTGCTGCAGTGGAAGAGGGGTTTGCTTTGGATTTTCTAACCAACAAACGTTCCTCCTGAGTAGTTGTCTTGCGGGGTCTGCTGGACCTGGGCTTGTCAAACACATCTTCAGTCTCTTCAAATCTTTTTTTAATTCTTTCTACTTGATCCTGAGACACATTAAAGGTGCTAGCCACCTCTGCAGTGGATCTGGTCTTCAGCCTCTTGATAACCCAGGCTTTGGTTGCAGGGTGGATTTTTGGCATGTTGTCAGCGCTCAACTTGTAGTTCAAGTGAAGGTCTGGGGTGCTGGGTTTCTTTTTATACACACACACTAATTAACTGATCATTTACTGAGCACAGGTGAGGATGTAAACTAGGATTGGGTGCATTATGTGACCAGGCGACAAAACTTTTGTCTTGCCAAAATCTGACCATTCTGTGCCCATTAACTGATCAATATTTCTGCATTGATGCCAGTTTATTTTCTTAACCTAAACTACATTTCAGAGTGTTTCAGCTTTCAAAAGAATAATTTATACAACCAATGGATGAATTTAACCTCAGGTTATAAGCTTTTATTTATATAACATGGATAAGCGACCTAACTTCTGTCAGGGAGTGTATATATAATATAATATTTATAATCAGGATGGGGCTAGGATGAGGAACATACAGTTGAAACCAGAAGTTTACATACACTATATAAAAAGACATACAGTCATGGCCAAAAGTATTCACAACCCTGCAATTCTGTCAGATAATACTCAGTTTCTTCCTGAAAATGATTGCAAACACAAATTCTTTGGTATTATCTGCATTTAATTTGTCTTAAATGAAAAAACACAAAAGAGAATGAAGCAAAAAGCAAAACATTGATCATTTCACACAAAACTCCAAAAATGGGCCAGACAAAAGTATTGGCACCCTCAGCCTAATACTTGGTTGCACAACCTTTAGCCAAAATAACTGCGACCAACCGCTTCTGGTAACCATCAATGAGTTTCTTACAATGCTCTGCTGGAATTTTAGACCATTCTTCTTTGGCAAACTGCTCCAGGTCCCTGATATTTGAAGGGTGCCTTCTCCAAACTGCCATTTTTAGATCTCTCCACAGGTGTTCTATGGGATTCAGGTCTGGACTCATTGCTGGCCACCTTAGAAGTCTCCCGTGCTTTCTCTCAAACCATTTTCTAGTGCTTTTTGAAGTGTGTTTTGGGTCATCGTCCAGCTGGAAGACCCATGACCTCTGAAGGAGACCCAGCTTTCTTACACTGGGCCCTAAATTATGCTGCAAAATTTGTTGGTATTCTTCAGACTTCATAATGCTATGCACACGGTCAAGCAGTCCAGTGCCAGAGGCAGCAAAGCAACCCCAAAACATCAGGGAACCTCCGTCTTGTTTGACTGTAGGGACCGTGTTCTTTTCTTTGAATGCCTCTTTTTTTCTCCTGTAAACTCTGTTGATGCCTTTGCCCAAAAAGCTCTACTTTTGTCTCATCTGACCAGAGAACATTCTTCCAAAACGTTTTAGGCTTTTTCAGGTAAGTTTTGGCAAACTCCAGCCTGGCTTTTTTATGTCTCGGGGTAAGAAGTGGGGTCTTCCTGGGTCTCCTACCATACAGTCCCTTTTCATTCAGACGCCGACGGATAGTAAGGGTTGACACTGTTGTACCCTCGGACTGCAGGGCAGCTTGAACTTGTTTGGATGTTAGTCGAGGTTCTTTATCCAACATCCGCACAATCTTGCGTTGAAATCTCTTGTCAATTTTTCTTTTTCGTCCACATCTAGACAGGTTAGCCACAGTGCCATGGGCTTTAAACTTCTTGATGACACTGCGCACGGTAGACACAGGAACATTCAGGTCTTTGGAGATGGACTTGTAGCCTTGAGATTGCTCCACACAATTTGGTTTCTTAAGTCCTCAGACAGTTCTTTGGTCTTCTTTCTTTTCTCCATGCTCAATGTGGTACACACAAGGACACAGGACAGAGGTTGAGTCAACTTTAATCCATGTCAACTGGCTGCAAGTGTGATTTAGGTATTGCCAACACCTGTTAGGTGCCACAGGTAAGTTACAGATGCTGTTAATTACACAAATTAGAGAAGCATCGCATGATTTTTCGAACAGTGCCAATACTTTTGTCCACCCCCTTTTTTTATGTTTGGTGTGGAATTATATCCAATTTGGCCTTAGAACAATTCTTTTTGTGTTTTTTCATTTAAGACAAATTAAATGAAGATAATAATACCAAAGAATTTGTGTTTGCAATCATTTTCAGGAAGAAACTGAGTATTATCTGACAGAATTGCAGTGGTGTGAATACTTTTGGCCATGACTTGTATGAATGTTTTTCTGAATATCTGACATGAAGTCAGTATTAACCTTTCCCATTTTAGGTCATTTACCATAATTACTGTATATACTCGAGTATAAGCCGACCCCCTAATTTTGCCACAAAAAACTGGGAAAACTAAATGACTCGAGTATAAGCCTAGGGTGGGAAATGCAGCAGCTACTGGTAAATTTCAAAAATAAAAATAGATACCAATAAAAGTAAAATTGAGACATCAGTAGGTTGTGTTTTTGAATATCCATATTGAATCCGGAGCCCCATATAATGCTCAATACAGTTCATGATGGGCCCTATGAGATGCTCCATATTAAAATACGCCCCATATAATGCCCCATATACAAATGTGCCACATAATGCTCCATGCAGTTCTCATTATGGCCCCATAAGATGCTCCATATACAAATATGCCCCATATAATGCTCCATACAGTTCATTATGGCCTCATAGATGCTCCATATACAAATATGCCCCATATAATGCTCCATACAGTTCATTATGGCCCCAAAGATGCTCCATATACAAATATGCTCCATACAGTTCATTATGGCCCCATAGATGGTCCATATACAAATATGCCCCATATAATGCTCCATACAGTTCATTATGGCCCCATAGATACTCCATATACAAATATGCCCCATATAATGCTCCATACAGCTCAGTATGGCCCCATAGACGCTCCATATAACAATGTGCCACATATGCTGTTGCTGCTGCAATAAAAAAAGAATGACATACTCACCTCTCGTCGCTGCTCCTCAGCGTCCAGTCTTTCCGCACTGACTGTTCAGGCAGAGGGCGACGCGCACACTAATATGTCATCACACCATCTGACCTGAACAGTCACTGCAGAGGACGCGGAAGACGGGGCGGCGCCGATGCTGGAACGAGGGACAGGTGAATATGAAATACTCACCTGCTCCCAGCGCGGTCCCTGCTTCTCCCGGACAGATGGTCTCCGGCGCGGCACCTTCTTCCTGTATTGAGCGGTCACTGGTACCGCTCATTACAGTAATGAATATGCGGCTCCACCCCTATGGGAGTGGAGTCCATATTCATAACTTTAATGAGCGGTACGAGTGACCGCTGAACAAAGGAAGAAGGCGCCGGAGACTATGGGACATGCAGGGACCGCGTCAGGAACGGTAGGAGCAGGTGAGTATGTGACCGTCGTCGCTCACCCGCTGACCCCCCCCCGCCTTCCATGACTCGAGTATAAGCCAAGAGGGGCACTTTCAGCTCATTTTCATGGGCTGAAAATCTCGGCTTATACTCGGTTATACGGTATTAATATTTGCCAAATGTAAGAATAATGAGAGAGAATGTTTTAAGTCATTTTTATTTCTTACTGCAAAGCCGAAAGTTTACATACACTAAGATTACTATGCCTTTAAACAATTCTGGACTGCCCAAACGAAGATGCCATATGTTTGGAAGCTTCTGATTTTTTTACAACATCTGTGTTAATTAGAGACACACCTGTGGATGTATTTTAATGCACACCTGAAACACACTGCTTCTTTGTGTAGCATCATGGGAAAGTCTCAAGAAATTAGGCAAGATATCGGGAAGATAATTGTGGACTTCCACAAGCCTGGCTCATCCTTGGGTACAATTTCAACATACCTGGACGTGCCTCGTTCATCTGTACAAACAATTATACGCAAGTTCAAACAAGGTAGGAATGTCCAGCCACCATACTGCTCAGCAAGGAGACTGATTCTGTGTCCCAGAGATGAATGTGCTTTGGTCTGACATGTGGTAAACAGAAAACAAAGGAGCTCCAAGATTAATTAAAAAGATGTAAATTTATTAAACACATTGTAAGGCTATGTTCACACGCTGCGGTTTTTGCTGCGGATCCGCAGCGGATTTGCAGCTGCGGATCCGCAGACGTTTTCCATGCAGGGTACAGTACAATGTTACCCTATGGAAAACCAAATCCGCTGTGCCCACGTTCCTTTTTTCCGCTGGAAAATCCGCGCTGATTTTCTGCGGAAAAAAAGAAGTAGTCACTTCTTTCTGCGGATTCCGCAACTGTTTTCCACCTGCACCAATAGGAAAGTGCAGTTGGAAAACCGCAGTGGAATCCGCAGGAGAAACCGCACAAAAAACCGCAGGGAAATCCACCGCGGTTTTGCACAGCGGGATTTCCAAATCAGGACCTGAAAAATCCACAGAAAAAAAAGGATGGTGTGAACATGCCCTAAGACATTCACATATAACTATCAAAAAGTGTACATAGATCAGTACAAGAGACATATAAAGCAAGGACACCAAGGTAGAGAGTGGCTAATGGATCCTGGTCAGCATGGGTACATACATAATAAAGTGCATGGTGCTATATAAGGATAAGGATAGGCAGAATGACCATCAATGATTGTGTGCACTGACATTATTACTGATTGACCAATCGCCATCAGGCCTATAATGCCTCATATCCTGCAAGTGCTTACCCATGCTCTAGAATGCCAGGACGCACGCCACGCAGCACCAAAGCACATTTTGCATTCTCTTCTTCAGGTGTGTGCCTTTCCAAATCAAGTCCTATCAGTTTAATTAAACACAGCTGGCCTCCAATGAAGGAGTAGAACCATCTCAAGGAGGATCACAAGGAAATGAACAGCATGTGACTTGAATATGAGTGTCTGAGCAAAGGGTCTGAATACTTATGTTACTGTGATATTTCAGTTTTTCTTTTTTATTTGAAAAAAATGTCTTCATTTGTTTTTTTTTTCAGTCAAGATGGGGTGCAGAGTGTACATTAATGTGAAAAAAAAGAACTTTTTTGAATTTACCAAATGGCTGCAATGAAGCAAAGAATGAAAAATTTAAAGGAGTCTGAATGTTTTCCGTACCCACCATGATCAGGGATATATATATATATATACATATATATATATATCTATCTATCTATCTATCTATATATATATATATATATATATATATATATATATATATATATATATACAGTACAGACCAAAAGTTTGGACACACCTCATTTAAAGATTTTTCTGTACTTTCATGACTATGAAAATTATACATTCACACTGAAGGCATCAAAACTATGAATTAACACATGTGGAATTATGTACTTAACAAAAAAGTGTGAAACAACTGAAATTATGTCTTATATTCTAGGTTCTTGAAAGTAGCCACCTTTTGCTTTGATGACTGCTTTGCACACTCTTGGCATTTTCTTGATGAGCTTCAAGAGGTAGTCACCGGGAATGGTCTTCAACAATCTTGAAGGAGTTCACAGAGATGCTTAGCACTCGTTGGCCCTTTTGCCTTCACTCTGCGGTCCAGCTCACCCCAAACCATCTCGATTGGGTTCAGGTCTGGTGACTGGAGGCCAAGTCATCTGGCGTAGCACCCCATCACTCTCCTTGGACAAATAGCCATTACACAGCCTGGAGGTGTGTTTGGGGTCATTGTCCTGTTCAAAAATACATGATGGTCCAACTAAACGCAAACCAGATGGAATAGCATGCCGCTGCAAGATGCTGTGGTAGCCATGCTGGTTCAGTATGCCTTCAATTTTGAATAAATCCCCAACAGTGACACCAGCAAAGCACCCTCACACCATCACACCTCCATGCTTCACGGTGGGAACCAAGCATGTAGAGTCCATCCGTTCACCTTTTCTGCGTCGCACAAAGACACGGTGGTTGGAACCAAAGATCTCAAATTTGGACTCATCAGACCAAAGCACAGATTTCCACTGGTCTAATGTCCATTCCTTCTGTTCTTTAGCCCAAACTAGTCTCTTCTGCTTGTTGCCTGTTCTTAGCAGTGCTTTCCTAGCAGCTATTTTACCATGAAGGTCTGCTGCACAAAGTCTCCTCTTAACAGTTGTTGTAGAGATGTATCTGCTGCTAGAACTCTGTGTGGCATTAACATGGTCTCTAATCTGCTATGCTGTTAACCTGCGATTTCTGAGGCTGGTGACTCGGATAAACTTATCCTCAGAAGCAGAGGTGACTCTTGGTCTTCCTTTCCTGGGGCGGTCCTCACGTGAGCCAATTTCTTTGTAGCGCTTGATGGTTTTTGCCACTGCACTTGGGGACACTGAAAGTTTTCCCAATTTTTCGGACTGACTGACCTTCATTTCTTAAAGTAATGATGGCTGTTGTGAATTCTATTTTTGGGCTCCCACTAGTGGTCACAAGCGGTACTGTGTAGTGTTGTCTTTCTGCAGGTTGGCTGCATCAGCTGGTTCGTTATCCTTGGTTGGTTTCCTATTTAGCTCACCTGGAGACTCAGTTCCTTGCCTGCTATCAATGTATTCAGTGCTCTTCAGATTCCTTGTGTCTACCTTGCTCCCAGTCTCTCCAAGACAAGCTAAGTTTTTGTTTGATCATTTTTTGATTATCAGTGTTCATTATGTTTTTTTTAGTCCAGCTCGCTAAAATGTGATTTCCCCGCTTGCTGGTTGCTCTAGGGGACTGAGTTTCTCCCCCCACACCGTGAGTTGGTGTGGGGGTTCTTGAAATCTCAGAGTGGATATTTTGCAAGGGTTTTTTACTGACCGCATAGATTCCCTTTTCTATTTTCTGCTATCTAGTGTTAGTGGGCCTCATTTGCTGAATCTGCTTTCACCCCTGTGTATGTGCCTTCCTCTTACCTCACCATTATTATCTGTTGGGGGCTTCTATATCTTTGGGGATTATTTCTCTGGAGGCAAGAGAGGTCTTTCTTTCTCTCTAGGGGTAGTTAGTTCCTCAGGCTGGCTCGAGACGTCTAGGATTTTTAGGCACGTTCACTGGCTACTTCTAGTGTGTTTGGATAGGTTCAGATTTGCGGTCAGTCCAGTTTGCCACCTCCCTAGAGCTTGTCCTATGATTGTTACTTAGCTGGTGTAATTTGTGATCCTCAACCACTAAGGATCATAACAGTATAGCAGGCCAAAAAGTGTTTAATGCACCGCAGAAGTGGGATAAAAAGAAGACCTGAGTACATTTTTTTTTTTGTCCTCCCGCTTTTCATTTGCTGCAGTCTGTTTAGCTTCTTTCATCCCCTTGAACTCTGGGTGGTTTTGAGCTCAGCTGCAGACATGAATGTTCAGACTCTGACTTCTAGTGTGGATCATCTTACTGCACGGGTGCAAAGTATTCAGGATTTTGTTATTCATAGCCCTAAGTCAGAACCAAAGATACCCATTCCTGAGTTGTTTTCTGGAGATAGATCTAGGTTTCTAAATTTTAAGAATAATTGTAAGTTATTTCTATCTCTGAGACCTCGTTCCTCTGGTGATTCCGCTCAGCAAGTTAAAATTGTTATCTCTTTGTTGCGTGGCGACCCTCAAGATTGGGCTTTCTCTCTGGCGCCAGGAGATCCTGCATTGCTTAATGTTGATGCATTTTTTCTGGCTCTTGGACTGCTTTATGAGGAGCCTAATCTTGAGAATCAGGCAGAAAAAGCGTTGCTGGCTATCTCTCAGGGTCAGGATGAAGCAGAGGTGTATTGTCAAAAATTTCGGAAATGGTCGGTGCTTACTCAATGGAATGAGTGTGCCCTGGCTGCAAATTTCAGAGAAGGTCTTTCTGAGGCCGTTAAGAATGTTATGGTGGGGTTTCCCACCCCTGCAAGTCTGAGTGATTCTATGGCTTTAGCCATTCAGGTTGATCGGCGTTTGCGGGAGCGCAAATCTACTCATCCTTTGGCGGTATTTTCTGAACAGAGACCTGAGTCTATGCAATGTGACCGAACTCTGACCAGAATTGAGCGTCAAAGTCATAGACATCAAAATGGGTTGTGCTTTTACTGTGGTGATTCTACTCATGTTATCTCAGCATGCTCTAAACGCTTAAAAAAAATCGCTAAACCTGTCACCATTGGTACTATACAGCCTAAATTTATTTTGTATGTTACTTTGATTTGTTCTTTATCGTCCTACCCGGTTATGGCTTTTGGGGATTTGGGTGCTGCCCTGAATCTGATGGATTTGTCGTTTGCCAGGCGCTGTGGTTTTGTCCTGGAGCCTTTGGAATTTCCTATTCCTCTGAGGGGAATTGATGCTACGCCATTGGCTGAGAATAAGCCTCAGTATTGGACGCAAATGACCATGTGCATGACTCCCGTTCATCAGGAGGTGATTCGCTTTCTCGTTCTGCATAATTTGCATGATGTTGTCGTTTTGGGTCTGCCATGGCTGCAAGCTCATAATCCAGTTTTAGATTGGAAAGCTATGTCTGTGTCAAGTTGGGGTTGTCAGGGAATTCATGGCGATACTTCGTTGGTGTCTATTGCTTCTTCCACTCCTTCTGAGGTCCCTGAGTTTTTGTCTGACTACCAGGATGTATTTGATTAGCCCAGGTCCTGTGCCCTGCCTCCTCATAGGGATTGTGACTGTGCTATAAATTTAATTCCTGGTAGTAAATTCCCTAAGGGACGACTTTTTAATTTGTCTATACCAGAGCATGCCGCGATGCGGAGTTATATAAAGGAGTCTTTGGAGAAGGGACATATTTGCCCATCCTCTTCCCCTCTTGGTGCAGGATTCTTTGAGACCTTGTATAGATTATCGTCTTCTGAATAAAATCACAGTCAAATTTCAGTATCTTTTGCCACTATTGTCTGATTTGTTTGCTCGGATTAAGGGTGCCAGTTGGTTCACCAAGATAGATCTCCGTGATGCGTATAACCTTGTGCGCATTAAGCAGGGAGATGAATGGAAAACAGCATTTAATACGCCCGAAGGCCATTTTGAGTACTTAGTGATGCCTTTTGGACTCTCTAATGCTCCTTCTGTGTTTCAGTCCTTCATGCATGACATCTTCCGAGAATATCTGGATAAATTTATGATTGTTTATCTGGATGACATTTTGGTATTTTCTGATGATTGGGAGTCCCATGTGAAGCAGGTCAGGATGGTGTTTCAGGTCCTGCGTGCTAATGCTTTATTTGTGAAGGGCTCAAAATGCCTCTTCGGAGTACAGAAGGTCTCCTTTTTGGGTTTTATTTTTTCTCCTTCTACTGTGGAGATGGACCCAGTCAAGGTCCAGGCTATTCATGACTGGACTCAGCCTACGTCTGTTAAGAGTCTTCAGAAGTTCTTGGGTTTTGCTAATTTTTACCGTCGTTTCATCGCTAATTTTTCTAGCGTGGTTAAACCTTTGACGGATTTGACCAAGAAGGGTTCTGATGTGACTAATTGGTCTCCTGCGGCCGTGGAGGCCTTTCGGGAGCTGAAGCACCGATTTTCTTCAGCTCCAGTCTTATGTCAGCCAGATGTCTCTCTCCCCTTCCAGGTCGAGGTTGATGCTTCTGAGATTGGAGCAGGGGCTTTTTTGTCGCAGAGAAGCTCTGATGGCTCTGTGATGAAGCCATGTGCTTTCTTTTCAAGAAAGTTTTCGCCTGCCGAGCGGAATTATGATGTTGGTAATCGGGAGTTGTTGGCTATGAAGTGGGCATTTGAGGAGTGGCGACATTGGCTCGAAGGAGCTAAACATCGTGTGGTGGTCTTGACTGATCACAAAAATCTGATTTACCTTGAGTCTGCCAAGCGCCTGAGTCCTAGACAGGCTCGTTGGTCGTTGTTTTTCTCCCGTTTCAACTTCGTGGTCTCATACCTGCCTGGTTCGAAGAACGTGAAAGCTGATGCACTTTCTAGGAGTTTTGTGCCTGACTCTCCGGGAATTTCTGAGCCGGCTGGTATTCTCAGAGAGGGAGTGATTTTGTCTGCCATTTCCCCAGATTTGCGACGAGTGCTGCAGAAATTTCAGGCGGATAGACCTGACCGTTGTCCACCAGAGAGACTGTTTGTCCCGGATAGATGGACCAGCAGAGTTATTTCCGAGGTTCATTCTTCGGTGTTGGCGGGTCATCCTGGGATTTTTGGTACCAGAGATTTGGTGGCTAGGTCCTTCTGGTGGCCTTCCTTGTCACGGGATGTGTGTTCCTTTGTGCAGTCTTGTGGGATTTGTGCTCGGGCTAAGCCTTGCTGTTCTCGTGCCAGCGGTTTGCTTTTGCCTTTGCCTGTTCCGAAAAGGCCTTGGACGCACATTTCCATGGATTTTATTTCGGATCTTCCAGTATCTCAGAAAATGTCTGTCATCTGGGTGGTGTGTGATCGTTTTTCCAAGATGGTCCATTTGGTGCCCTTGCCTAAGTTGCCTTCTTCCTCCGATTTGATTCCTCTATTTTTTCAGAATGTGGTTCGCTTGCACGGCATTCCTGAAAATATTGTGTCTGATAGAGGATCCCAGTTTGTGTCCAGGTTTTGGCGGACTTTTTGTGCTAAGATGGGCATTGATTTGTCTTTTTCGTCGGCCTTCCATCCTCAGACTAATGGCCAAACCGAGCGAACTAATCAGACGTTGGAAACTTATTTGAGATGTTTTGTTTCTGCTGATCAGGATGATTGGGTGACTTTTTTGCCATTGGCCGAGTTTGCCCTTAATAATCGGGCTAGTTCTGCTACTTTGGTTTCGCCTTTTTTCTGCAATTCTGGTTTCCATCCGCGTTTTTCATCGGGTCAGGTTGAGCCTTCTGACTGTCCTGGGGTGGATTCTGTGGTGGATAGGTTGCAGCAGATTTGGAACCATGTGATGGACAATTTGAGGTTGTCACAGGAGAAGGCTCAGCGCTTTGCCAACCGCCGCCGCGGTGTGGGTCCCCGACTTCGTGTTGGGATTTGGTGTGGCTGTCTTCTCGGTATGTTCCTATGAAGGTCTCCTCTCCTAAATTCAAGCCTCGCTTCATCGGTCCTTATAAGATCTTGGAAATCCTTAACCCGGTGTCTTTTCGTTTGGATCTCCCAGCATCGTTTGCCATTCATAATGTGTTCCATAGGTCTTTGTTGCAGAGGTATGTGGTACCTGTGGTTCCTTCTGTTGAGCCTCCTGCTCCGGTGCTGGTCGAGGGCGAATTGGAGTACGTGGTGGAGAAGATTTTGGATTCTCGTATCTCTAGACGGAGGCTTCAGTATTTGGTTAAGTGGAAGGGCTATGGTCAGGAGGATAATTCCTGGGTTGTAGCCTCTGATGTTCATGCGGCCGATTTGGTTCGTGCCTTCCACGCGGCTCATCCTGATCGCCCTGGGGGTCTTGATGAGGGTTCGGTGACCCCTCCTCAAGGGGGGGGGTACTGTTGTGAATTCTATTTTTGGGCTCCCACTAGTGGTCACAAGCGGTACTGTGTAGTGTTGTCTTTCTGCAGGTTGGCTGCATCAGCTGGTTCGTTATCCTTGGTTGGTTTCCTATTTAGCTCACCTGGAGACTCAGTTCCTTGCCTGCTATCAATGTATTCAGTGCTCTTCAGATTCCTTGTGTCTACCTTGCTCCCAGTCTCTCCAAGACAAGCTAAGTTTTTGTTTGATCATTTTTTGATTATCAGTGTTCATTATGTTTTTTTTAGTCCAGCTCGCTAAAATGTGATTTCCTCGCTTGCTGGTTGCTCTAGGGGACTGAGTTTCTCCATCCACACCGTGAGTTGGTGTGGGGGTTCTTGAAATCTCAGAGTGGATATTTTGCAAGGGTTTTTTACTGACCGCATAGATTCCCTTTTCTATTTTCTGCTATCTAGTGTTAGTGGGCCTCATTTGCTGAATCTGCTTTCACCCCTGTGTATGTGCCTTCCTCTTACCTCACCGTTATTATCTGTTGGGGGCTTCTATATCTTTGGGGATTATTTCTCTGGAGGCAAGAGAGGTCTTTCTTTCTCTCTAGGGGTAGTTAGTTCCTCAGGCTGGCTCGAGACGTCTAGGATTTTTAGGCACGTTCACCGGCTACTTCTAGTGTGTTTGGATAGGTTCAGATTTGCGGTCAGTCCAGTTTGCCACCTCCCTAGAGCTTGTCCTATGTTTGTTACTTAGCTGGAGTAATTTGTGATCCTCAACCACTAAGGATCATAACAGATGGCCACTCGTTTTTCTTTACTTAGCTGCTTTTTTCTTGCCATAATACAAATTCAAACAGTCTATTCAGTAGGACTATCAGCTGTGTATCCACCAGACTTTTGCACAACACAACTGATGGTCCCATCCCCATTTATAAGGCAAGAAATCCTACTTATTAAACCTGACAGGGCACACCTGTGAAGTGAAACCCATTCCCGGTGACTACCTTTTGAAGCTCATTAAGAGAATGCCAAGAGTGTGCAAAGCAGTCATCAAAGCAAAAGGTGGCTACTTTGAAGAACCTAATATATAAGACATAATTTCAGTTGTTTCACACTTTTTTGTTAAGTATATAATTTTACATGTGTTAATTCATAGTTTTGATGCCTTCAGCGTGAATGTACAATTTTCATAGTCATGAAAGTACAGAAAAATCCTTAAATGAGAAGGTGTGTTCAAACTTTTGGTCTGTACTGTATATATATATATATATATATATATATATATATATATATATATATATATATATATATATATATATATATATATATATACACTCACCGGCCACTTTTTTAGGTACACCTGTCCAACTTCTTGTTAACACTTAATTTCTAATCAGCCAATCACATGGCGGCAACTCAGTGCATTTAGGCATGTAGACATGGTCAAGACAATCTCCTGCAGTTCAAACCGAGCATCAGTATGGGGAAGAAAGGTGATTTGAGTGCCTTTGAACGTGGCATGGTTGTTGGTGCCAGAAGGGCTGGTCTGAGTATTTCAGAAACTGCTGATCTACTGGGATTTTCACGCACAACCATCTCTAGGGTTTACAGAGAATGGTCCGAAAAAGAAAAAAAATCCAGTGAGCGGCAGTTCTGTGGGCGGAAATGCCTTGTTGATGCCAGAGGTCAGAGGAGAATGGGCAGACTGGTTCGAGCTGATAGAAAGGCAACAGTGACTCAAATCGCCACCCGTTACAACCAAGGTAGGCCTAAGAGCATCTCTGAACGCACAGTGCGTCGAACTTTGAGGCAGATGGGCTACAGCAGCAGAAGACCACACCGGGTACCACTCCTTTCAGCTAAGAACAGGAAACTGAGGCTACAATTTGTACAAGCTCATCGAAATTGGACAGTAGAAGATTGGAAAAATGTTGCTTGGTCTGATGAGTCTCGATTTCTGCTGCGACATTCGGATGGTAGGGTCAGAATTTGGCGTAAACAACATGAAAGCATGGATCCATCCTGCCTTGTATGGAGCATCTTTGGGATGTGCAGCCGACAAATCTGCGGCAACTGTGTGATGCCATCATGTCAATATGGACCAAAATCTCTGAGGAATGCTTCCAGCACTTTGTTGAATCTATGCCACGAAGAATTGAGGCAGTTCTGAAGGCAAAAGGGGTCCAACCCGTTACTAGCATGGTGTACCTAATAAAGTGGCCGGTGAGTGTATATATATATATATATATATATATATATATATATATATAATTAGCTGTTTCCAGCCAGCTAACGCTCGGCACGCTCATTGCTATATAATTAACGCTGCTGGTGATTAACCTAAAGTAAATAATGACAACATTCAATAGCGCTTACGCAGGTGGTAAATTAACTTAAAATGGAGTTATTAACAATAATAATCATTTAAAATCTGAATAATACATTTTATTATTATTTATTTATTCACAGTGTAAAATCAAAAACAAACTGGATTAAGTAAGATGTGCGTTCTTCATTCATTCCAGCATCTAAACAAATTTCATAACGAAACATAAATTGGTGGGGGTGGGATTATGTGTGGGGATGTGGTGGGGGGGCTGGATTATGTGTGGTGATGTGGTGGGGGGGCGTGATTATATGTTAATGTGAGGGGGTGGGATTATGTGTAGTGATGTGGTGGGGGGCGGGATAATCTGTGGTGGGGGGTGGGATTATGTTTGGTGAGGTGGGGTCAGGATTATGTGTGGTAATGTGGGGGGGCGGGATTATGTGTGGTAATGTGGTGAGGGGGCGGGATTATGTGGTAATGTGGGGGCGAGATTATGTTTGGTAATATGGGGGGGGCGGGATTGTGTGTGGTAATGTGGTGGGGGGCGGGATTATGTGTGGTGATGTGGTAGGGGGCGGGATTGTGTGTGGTAATGTGGTGGGGGAGGGATTGTGTGTGATAATGGGGTGGTGGAATTGTGTGGTAATGTGGTGGGGGACGGGATTTTGTGTGGTAATGTGGTGGGGGGAGGGATTGTGTGTGATAATCTGGTGGGGGGTGGGTTATGTGTTGTAATATGGTGGTGGGGCGGGATTATGTGTGGTAATGTTGCGGGGGGGGCGGAATTGTGTGTGGTAATGTGGGGGGCGGGATTGTGTGTGGTAATGTGGTGTGGGGCGGGATTGTGTGTAGTAATGTGGTGGGGGGGCGGGATTATGTGTGGTGAAGTGGTAGGGGGGTGGTATTGTGAGTGGTAATGTGGTGGGGGCGGGATTGTGTGTGGTAATGTGGTAGGGGGCAGGATTGTGTGTGGTGATGTGGTGGGGGGGCGGGATTGTGTGGTAATGTGATGTGTGGATTGTGTGTGATGATGTAGTGGGGGGGATTGTGTGTGGTAATGTGGGGGCGGGATTGTGTGTGGTAATGTGGTGGGGGGCGGGATTATGTGTGGCAATGTGGTGGGGGGCGGGATTGTGTGTGGTAATGGGGTGGTGGGCGGGATTATGTGTGGTAATGTGGTGGGGGGTGGGATGGTGTGTGGTAATGTGGTGGGGGCGGGATTATCTGTGGTGATGTGGTGGGGGGGTGGGATTTATGTGTGGTGATGTGTGGGGGGGCGGGATCATGTGGTAATGTGGTGGTGGGGCGGGATTATGTGTGGTGATGTGGGGGGCAGGATTATGTGTAGTAATGTGTTGGGGGGATTATGTGTGGTGATGTGGTGGGGGGTGGGATTATGTGTGGTGATGTGGTGGGTGGGCTTGATTATGTGTGGTGACGGGGGGCGGGATTATGTGTGGTGATGTGGTGGGGGGGCGGTATTATATGTGGTGATGTGGGGGGTGGGATTGTTTGTGGTAATGTGGGGGCGGGATTGTGTGTGGCAATGTGGGGGGGCGGGATTGTGTGTGGTAATGTGGTGGGGGCGGGATTGTGTGTGGTAATGTGGGGGCGGGATTATGTGTGGCAATGTGATGGGAGCGGGAGTATGTTTGGTAATGTGGTGGGGGGCGGGATTATGTTTGGTAATGTGGGGGGCGGGATTATGTGTGGTGATGTGGTGGGCGGGTGTGGTGATGTGGGGGGGAGGGATTATGTGTGGTGGGGGGGCAGGATTATGTGTGGTGATGTGGTGGGGGGCGGGATCATGTGTGGTAATGTGGTGAGGTGGCGGGATTATGTGTGGTGGGGGGCTGGATTATGTGTAGTAATGTGTTGGGGGGGATTATGTGTGGTGATGTGGTGGGCGGGATTATGTGTGGTAATGTGGTGGGTGGCAGGATTATGTGTGGTGATGTGGTGGGCGGGTGTGATTATGTGTGGTGGGGGGCAGGATTATGTGTGGTGATGTGGTGGGGGGCGGGATCATGTGGTAATGTGGTGAGGTGGCGGGATTATGTGTGGTGGGGGGCTGGATTATGTGTAGTAATGTGTTGGGGGGGATTATGTGTGGTGATGTGGTGGGGGTGCGGGATTATGTTTTGTGATGTGTGGGGGGGCGGGATCATGGGTGGTAATGTGAGGGGGCGGGATTATGTGTGGTGGGGGGCGGGATTATGTGTAGTAATGTGTTGGGATTATGTGTGGTGATGTGTGGGGGGGCGGGATCATGTGTGGTAATGTGGTGGGGGGCGGGATTATGTGTGGTGATGTGGTGGGCGGGCGGGATTATGTGTGGTGATGTGGTGGGGGGCGGGATTATTTATAGTGATGTGGTGGGGGGCGGGATTGTGTGTGGCAATGTGGGGGGGCGGGATTGTGTGTGGTTATGTGGTGGGGGCAGGATTGTGTGGTAATATGGTGGGGGCGGGATTGTGTGGTAATGTGGTGGAGGCAGAATTGTGTGTGGTAATGTGGGGGGACGGGATTGTGTGTGGTAATGTGGGGGGCGGGATTGTGTGTGGTAATGTGGGGGGACGGGATTGTGTGGTAATGTGGGGGGGCGGGATTGTGTGTGGTAATGTGGGGGGCGGGATTGTGTGTGGTAATGTGGTGGGGGGGCGGGATTAATTGTGGTAATGTGGTGGAGGTGGAATTGTGTGTGGTAATGTGGTGGGGGACGGGATTGTGTGGTAATGTGGTGGGGGGCGGGATTGTGTGTGGTAATGTGGTGGGGGGCGGGATTATGTGTGGTAATGTGGGGGGGCGGGATTATGTGTGGTGATGTGGTGGGGGGCGGGATTGTGTGGTAATGGGGCGGGATTGTGTGTGGTAATGTGGTCGGGGGCGGGATTGTGTGTGATTATGTGGTGATGTGGTGTGGATTGTGTGTGGTAATGTGGTGGGGGGGCGGGATTGTGTGTGGTAATGTGGTGGGGGGGCGGGATTGTGTGTGGTAATGTGGTGGAGGTGGAATTGTGTGTGGTAATGTGGTGGGGGACGGGATTGTGTGGTAATGTGGTGGGGGGCGGGATTGTGTGTGGTAATGTGGTGGGGGCGGGATTATGTGTGGTAATGTGGGGGGGCGGGATTATGTGTGGTGATGTGGTGGGGGGCGGGATTGTGTGGTAATGGGGCGGGATTGTGTGTGGTAATGTGGTCGGGGGCGGGATTGTGTGTGATTATGTGGTGATGTGGTGTGGATTGTGTGTGGTAATGTGGTGGGGGGGCGGGATTGTGTGTGGTAATGTGGTGGGGGGCGGGATTGTGTGTGGTAATGTGGTGGGGGCGGGATTGTGTGTGGTAATGTGGTGGGGGGCAGGATTATATGTGGTAATGTGATGGGGCGGGAGTATGTTTGGTAATGTGGTGGGGGGGCGGTATTATGTTTGGTAATGTGGTGGGGGCGGAATTATCTGTGTTGATGTGGTGGGGGGCGGGATTATGTGTGGTGATGTGTGGGGGGGCGGAATCAGGTGTGGTAATGTGGTGGGGGGAAGGATTATGTGTGGTGATGTGGTTGGCGGGTGGGATTATGTGTGGTGATGTGGTGGGGGGCGGGATTATGTGGTGATGTGGTGGGTTGCGGGATTGTGTGTGGAAATGTGGTGGGGGGCGGGATTGTGTGTGGTAATGTCATGGGGGCGGGATTGTGTGTGGTGATGTGGTGGGGGCGGGATTGTGTGTGGTAATGTGGTGGGAGCGGGATTGTGTGTGGTAATGTGGTGGGGGGAGGGATTGTGTGTGGTAATGTGGGGGGCAGGATTGTGTGTGGTAATATGGTGGGGGGGCAGAATTGTGTGGTAATGTGGTGGAGGCAGAATTGTGTGTGGTAATGTGGTGGGGGGCGGGATTATGTGTTGTGGGGGGTGGGTTTGTGTGTGGTAATGTGGTAGGGGCGGGATTGTGTGTGGTAATATGGTGGGGGGGCGGGATTGTGTGGTAATGTGGTGGAGGCAGAATTGTGTGTGGTAATATGTTGGGGGCAGGATTGTTTGTGGTAATGTGGTGGGGGGCAGGATTATGTGTGGTAATGGGGGGGATGGGATTGTGTGTGGTAATGTGGTGGGGGCGGGATTATGTGTGGTAATGTGATGGGGGCAGGATTGTGTGTGGTAATGTGGTGGGGGGGTGGGATTATGTGTGGTAATGTGGTGGGGGGGCGGGATTATGTGTGGTAATGTGGTGGGGGGGCGGGATTATGTGTGGTAATGTGGAGGCGGAATTGTGTGTGGTAATGTGGTGGGGGACGGGATTGTTTGTGGTAATGTGGTGGGGGGCGGGATTATGTGTGGTAATGTGGTGGGGGGCGGGATTATGTGTGGTAATGTGGTGGGGGCAGGATTGTTTGTGGTAATGTGGTGGGGGGATGGGATTGTGTGTGGTAATGTGGGGAGCGGGATTGTGTGTGGTAATGTGGTGGGGGCGGGATTGTGTGCGGTAATGTGGTGGGGGCAGGATTGTTTGTGGTAATGTGGTGGGGGGACGGGATTGTTTGTGGTAATGTGGGAGCAGGATTGTTTGTGGTAATGGGGTGGGGGGCAGGATTGTGTGTGGTAATGTGGGTGGCGGGATTGTGTGGTAATGGGGGGTGGGATTGTGTGTTGTAATGTGGTTGGGGGGCGGTATTGTGTCTGGTAATGTGGGGGGCGGGATTGTGTGTGGTAATGTGGGGGGGCGGGATTGTTTGTTGTAATGTGGTGGGGGGCGGGATTGTGTGTGGTAATGTGGGGGGGATTGTGTGTGGTAATGTGGTGGGGGCGGGATCGTGTGTGGTAATGTGGTGGGGGCGGGATTGTGTGTGGTAATGTGGTGGGGGCGGGATTGTGTGTGGTAATGTGGTGGGGGCGGGATTGTGTGTGGTAATGTTGTGGGGGCGGGATTGTGTGTGGTAAAGTGGTGGGGGGGCGGGATTTTGTGTGGTAATGTGGTGGGGGCAGGATTGTTTGTGGTAATGTAGTGGGGGACGGGATTGTGTGTGGTAATGTGGTGGGGAGGCGGGATTGTTTGTGGTAATGTGGTGGGGGGACGGGATTGTGTGTGGTAATGTGGTGGGGAGGCGGGATTGTGTGTGGCAATGTGGTGGGGGGTGGTATTGTGGGTGGTGATGTGGTAATGGGGTGGCGGTTTTGTGTGTGGTAATGTGGTGGGGGGTGGGATTATGTGTGGTGATGTGGTGGGGGGCGGGATTGTGTGTGGTAATGTGGTGGGGGGCGGGATTGTGTGTGTTAATGTGGTGGGGGTGGGATTGTGTGTGGTGATGCGGGGGGGCGGGATTGTGTGTGGTAATGTGGGGGGTGGGATTGTGTGTGGTAATGTAGGGGGCGGGATTGTGTGTGGTAATGGGGTGGGGGGCAGGATTGTGTGTGGTAATGTGGTGGGGGGCAGGATTGTGTGTGGTAATGTGGTAGGGGCGGGATTGTGTGTTGTAATTTGGTGGGGGACGGGATTGTGTCTGGTAATGTGGTGGGGGGCGGGATTGTGTCTGGTAATGTGGTGGGGGGCGGGATTGTGTGTGGTAATGTGGGGGAGCGGGATTGTGTGTGGTAATGTGGTGGGGGGCGGGATTGTGTGCGGTAATGTGGTGGGGGGATTGTGTGTGGTAATGTGGTGGGGGCGGGATTGTGTATGGTAATGTGGTGGGGGGCAGGATTGTGTGTGGTAATGTGGTGGGGGGCGGGATTGTGTGTGGTAATGTGGGGGGGCGGGATTGTGTGCGGTAATGTGGTGGGGGGGATTGTGTGTGGTAATGTGGTGGGGGCGGGATTGTGTATGGTAATGTGTTGGGGGTGGGATTGTGTGTGGTAATGTGGTGGGGGGGCGGGATTATGTGTGGTGATATGGTGGGGGTGGGATTGTGTGTGGTAATGTGGTGGGGGGCGGGATTGTATGTGGTAATGTGGTGGGGGGTGGGATTGTGTGGTAATGTGGTGGGGGGGCGGAATTATGTGTGGTGATGCGGGGGGGCGGGATTGTGTGTGGTAATGTGGGGGGTGGGATTGTGTGTGGTAATGTAGGGGGCGGGATTGTGTGTGGTAATGGGGTGGGGGGCAGGATTGTGTGTGGTAATGTGGTGGGGGGCAGGATTGTGTGTGGTAATGTGGGGGGGCGGGATTGTGTGTTGTAATTTGGTGGGGGACGGGATTGTGTCTGGTAATGTGGTGGGGGGCGGGATTGTGTCTGGTAATGTGGTGGGGGCGGGATTGTGTCTGGTAATGTGGGGGGGCGGGATTGTGTGCGGTAATGTGGTGGGGGCAGGATTGTTTGTGGTAATGTGGTGGGGGGACGGGATTGTTTGTGGTAATGTGGGAGCAGGATTGTTTGTGGTAATGGGGTGGGGGGCAGGATTGTGTGTGGTAATGTGGGTGGCGGGATTGTGTGGTAATGGGGGGTGGGATTGTGTGTGGTAATGTGGTGGGGGCGGGATTGTTATGGTAATGTGGTGGGGGTGGGATTGTGTGTGGTAATGTGGTGGGGGGGTGGGATTGTGTGTGGTAATGTGGTGGGGGGGCGGGATTTTGTGTGGTAATGTGGTGGGGGGCGGGATTGTGTGTGGTAATGTGGTGGGGGCGGGATTGTGTGTGGTAATGTGGTGGGGGCGGGATTGTGTATGGTAAAGTGGTGGGGGGCGGGATTATGTGTGGTAATGTGGTGGGGGGCGGGATTGTGTATGGTAAAGTGGTGGGGGGGCGGGATTGTGTGTGGTAATGCCTCTTATATATATAGATATTTATATATACAGTATCTATATATATAATTGTCTAAGGGTTTTTCCATCTGTCTGTCTTTCTGTCTGTCTGTCTGTCTGTCCTGGAAATCCCACGTCGCTGATTGGTCGAGGTTCCAGGACAGACAGACAGACAGACAGAAAGACAGACAGACAGACGGAAAAACCCTTAGACAATTATATATATAGATTTTAATGTTATCCGTGTTTACCTTTGAACGTTTATATTGTATTGTCCTGTCACCAGCCATGTGTACGATTATCGGCCGAAAGCCTCTCTGGAACCAATAATCACCCCATGTAAAGGTATCTTTATAAGTTAAAGATTCATAATACTATGACTTTTATCATATCCTGAACAGTCAAGTTTTTTATGAACCGTTAAGGTTTTCTGGTTGAAGTAAAAAAAACTCTGAGTGTTTACAGTTTGAAACCATAAAATGTTGAAAAATTATGTCATTCTTGAGTATATCACTCAGTGGTGCTCATAAACGTGTCAAATTTGATCTATAATATACTTTAATATACGTTACTTTAATCTTTAATATACTTAAGAACAGGGCCCCAGACATCACACAGGGGGTCTGAAACACCGCACAGTGGTCCAAAATATCGCTGTGCTCTGCCTGGGGCCCCATATGCTGCCTGGGGCCCCTGTGCTCTGCCTGGGGCCCCATATGCTGCCTGGGGCCCCTGTGCTCTGCCTGGGGCCCCTGTGCTCTGCCTGGGGCCCCATGTTCTGCCTGGGGCCCCTGTGCTCTGCCTGGGGCCACTGTGCTCTGCCTGGGGCCCCATATGCTGCCTGGGGCCCCTGTGCTCTGCCTGAGGCCCCATATGCTGCCTGGGGCCCCTGTGCTCTGCCTGGGGCCCCATAGGCTGCCTGGGGCCCCTGTGCTCTACCTGGGACCACTGTGCTCTGCCTGGGGCCCCATATGGTGCCTGGGGCCCCTGTGCTCTGCCTGGGGCCCCTGTGCTCTGCCTGGGGCCCCATGTTCTGCCTGGGGCCACTGTGCTCTGCCTGGGGCCCCATAGGCTGCCTGGGGCCCCTGTGCTCTGCCTGGGACCACTGTGCTCTGCCTGGGGCCCCATATGCTGCCTGGGGCCCCTGTGCTCTGCCTGGGGCCACTGTGCTCTGCCTGGGGCCCCATATGCTGCCTGGGGCCCCTGTGCTCTGCCTGGGGCCCCTGTGCTCTGCCTGGGGCCACTGTGCTCTGCCTGGGGCCCCTGTGCTCTGCCTGGGACCACTGTGCTCTGCCTGGGGCCTTATATGCTGCCTGGGGCCCCTGTGCTCTGCCTGGGGCCACTGTGCTCTGCCTGGGGCCACATATGCTGCCTGGGGCCACTGTGCTCTGCCTGGGGCCCCATATGCTGCATGGGGACCCTGTGCTCTGCCTGGGGCCCCATATGCTGCCTGGGGCCCCTGTGCTCTGCCTGGGGCCCCTGTGCTCTGCCTGGGGCCCCATGTTCTGCCTGGGGCCCCTGTGCTCTGCCTGGGGCCACTGTGCTCTGCCTGGGGCCCCATATGCTGCCTGGGGCCCCATATGCTGCCTGGGGCCCCTGTGCTCTGCCTGGGGCCACTGTGCTCTGCCTGGGGCCCCATAGGCTGCCTGGGGCCCCTGTGCTCTGCCTGGGACCACTGTGCTCTGCCTGGGGCCCCTGTGCTCTGCCTGGGGCCACTGTGCTCTGCCTGGGGCCCCATATGCTGCCTGGGGCCCCTGTGCTCTGCCTGGGTGTAGGACACTGGTGACGTCACTTATCTCCGGACATTAGCTCCGGACATTAGCTCCGGACATTATCTCCGGACATTAGCTCCGGACATCATCTCCGGACATTAGCTCCGGACAAAGCCACGGAAGTTGGCACAAATTGCAGGAAGTAGTATTCTAGGCAATTATATATTAGATGGGCATTTCCTGAAGGAAATACATGGTGCTTGAACAGCGCTACCAGCTTTACAGCAGCACTTTTCACATACGGGACTGGGGGGCGCGCTTACTTTTGCACCCGGGGCCGGGGGCGCGCTTACTTTTGCACCCGGGGGCGCACTTACTTTTGCACCCGGAGGCGCACTTACTTTTGCACCCGGGGGCGCACTTACTTTTGCACCCGGGGGCGCACTTACTTTTGCACCCGGGGGCGCACTTACTTTTGCACCCGGGGGCGCACTTACTTTTGGGGCCGCACTTACTTTTGGTGGGCGGGGCTCCTCGGCCTCCGATTTGGTGGGCGGGGACAGGCCTCCGATTTGGTGGGCGGGGACCCTCAGCCTCCGATTTGGTGGGCGGGGACCCTCGACCTCCGATTTGGTGGGCGGGGACCCTCGGCCTCCGATTTGGTGGGTGGGGACCCTCGGCCTCCGATTTGGTGGGCGGGGAATGGCCTTCGATTTGGTGGGCGGGGACCCTCAGCCTCCGATTTGGTGGGCGGGGACCCTCGACCTCCGATTTGGTGGGCGGGGACCCTCGGCCTCCGATTTGGTGGGCGGGGACCCTCGGCCTCCGATTTGGTGGGCGGGGACCCTCGGCCTCCGATTTGGTGGGCGGGGACCCTCGGCCTCCGATTTGGTGGGCGGGGACCCTCGGCCTCCGATTTGGTGGGCGGGGCCCCTCGGCCTCCGATTTGGTGGGCGGGGCCCCTCGGCCTCCGCTTTGGTGGGTGGGGCCGGGCCCCTCGGCCTCCGCTTTGGTGGGCGGGGCCGCTCGGCCTTCGATTTGGTGGGCGGGGACCCTCGGCCTCCGATTTGGTGGGCGGGGACCCTCGGCCTCCGATTTGGTGGGCGGGGACCCTCGGCCTCCGATTTGGTGGGCGGGGCCCCTCGGCCTCCGATTTGGTGGGCGGGGCCCCTCGGCCTCCGATTTGGTGGGCGGGGACCCCCGGCCTCCGATTTGGTGGGCGGGGCCCCTCGGCCTCCGATTTGGTGGGCGGGGACCCTCGGCCTCCGATTTGGTGGGCGGGGACCCTCGGCCTCCGATTTCGTGGGCGGGGACCCCCGGCCTCCGATTTGGTGAGCGGGGACCCTCGGCCTCTGATTTGGTGGGCGGAACCCTCGGCCTCCGATTTGGTGGGCGGGGACCCTCGGCCTCCGATTTCGTGGGCGGGGACCCTCGGCCTCCGATTTGGTGGGCGGGGCCCATCGGCCTCCGATGTGGTGGGCGGGGCCCCTCGGCCTCCGATTTGGTGGGCGGGGACCCCCGGCCTCCGATTTGGTGGGCGGGGACTCTCGGCCTCCGATTTGGTGGGCGGGGACCCTCGGCCTCCGATTTGGTGGGCGGGGACCCTCGGTCTCCGATTTGGTGGGCGGGGACCCTCAGCCTCCGATTTGGTGGTCGGGGACCCTCGGCCTCCGCTTTGGTGGGCGGGGCCCCTCGGCCTCCGATTTGGTGGGCGGGGTCCCTCTGCCTCCGATTTGGTGTGCGGGGACCCTCGGCCTCCGCTTTCGTGGGCGGGGCCCCTCGACCTTCGATTTGGTGGGCGGGGCTCCTTGGCCTCCGATTTGGTTGGTGGGGCCCCTCGGCCTCCAATTTGGTGGGCGGGGACCCTCGGCCTCCGATTTGGTAGGCGGGGACCCTCGGCCTCCGATTTGGTGGGCGGGGACCCTCGGCCTCCGCTTTGGTGGGTGGGGCCCGTCGGCCTCCGATTTGGTGGGCGGGGCCCCTCGGCCTCCGATTTGGATGGTGTGGACCCTCGGCCTCTGATTTGGTGGGCGGGGACCCTCGGCCTCCGATTTGGTGGGTGGGGACCCTCGGCCTCCGATTTGGTGGGCGGGGCCCCTCGGCCTCCGATGTGGTGGGCGGGGCTCCTCGGCCTCCGATTTGGAGGGTGGGGACCCCCGGCCTCCGATTTGGTGGGCGGGGACCCTCGGCCTCCGATTTGGTGGACGGGGACCCTCGGCCTCCGATTTGGATGGTGTGGACCCTCGGCCTCTGATTTGGTGGGCGGGGACCCTCGGCCTCCGATTTGGTGGGCGGGGACCCTCGGCCTCCGATTTGGTGGGCGGGGCCCCTCGGCCTCCGATGTGGTGGGCGGGGCTCCTCGGCCTCCGATTTGGAGGGTGGGGACCCCCGGCCTCCGATTTGGTGGGCGGGGACCCTCGGCCTCCGATTTGGTGGACGGGGACCCTCGGCCTCCTATTTGGTGGGCGGGGACCCTCGGCCTCCGATTTGGTGGGCGGGGACCCTCGGCCTTCGATTTGGTGGGCGGGGCTCCTCGGCCTCCGATTTGGTTGGCGGGGCCCCTCGGCCTCCGATTTGGTGTGTGCTCTGCCTGGGGCCACTGTGCTCTGCCTGGGGCCCCATATGCTGCCTGGGGCCCCTGTGCTCTGCCTGGGGCCCCATATGCTGCCTGGGGCCCCTGTGCTCTGCCTGGGGCCCCTGTGCTCTGCCTGGGGCCCCATGTTCTGCCTGGGGCCCCTGTGCTCTGCCTGGGGCCACTGTGCTCTGCCTGGGTGTAGACACTGGTGACGTCACTTATCTCCGGACAATAGCTCCGGACAATAGCTCCGGACAATAGCTCCGGACAATAGCTCCGGACAAAGCCACGGAAGTTGGCACAAATTGCAGGAAGTAGTATTCTAGGCAATTATATATTAGATATATATATCAGGATGGAGGGGTGGTCCATATCTTGCATTGGGGCCCATCAGACTCTGGTTACGCCACTGGTTGTGGAACTTACTGTAGAATATTGATTCAGTGATTTGTCTGATTTACTGTAAAGTTATAACAGACTTTGTTTATCACTATGACATTTTGTGGCACTTTTGCATTGCTCTGTATCAACTGGGGTTTATAAGTAGAAAATGTTACAAAATTGCCCAAATACAATTATACCAGGAGAAACTCATCAATAACATGATATCACAAAAAGAACGAGCTAAAAAACTCAGAGTATAATCCAAAAATTAATGAATAAATACTTTTTTATTGAAAGAATTAAAACATCAATTTAAAACACACAGACTACTCAGCACAGTAGGGGAGCAGAGTGACTGACAAATGGATATAATCTATAAAAAGGCAATTAAATCCCAAGTTTTTACAAAAGCCAGATAAGGAATAGTAAATAAATAGGGGCCAATAAGGTCCACACAATAACACTGAATAGAGTGCCTTAAATCATGGAACCTAGCACATAGAGATGAGATAATATGAGTCAAAATAGTGGCCAACAATGAAAGAATCTATATTGGAATAGTCCATAGTATATACAAATCTAAGTGATGGATCACAAGTATGGACATTTATAAAGGTTATAATACTTACTGGCAAAGATATCAGCCAGAATGCACTCCGAACTTCATAAGGAGACGTGTGAACTTATTTTTCTGGACTTTCTACATTCAATAAATAAAAGACATTTTGGTCAATACCTGACCTTCATCAGTCTTCTGGATAGAGGAGATGTGTGGAAGTGAGGGTCTGCAGTGTCCACTCTTATTTTTTTGGAATTTCTACATTCAATAAATAAGTTCTTGAATACACCTATATGAACATAGACTTAGGTCTTTTTTTTAACCCACTAACTACATACAATAATGCTTAGTCCTGGTGTTTCTTCCCCATGCAACATCAATTAAAAAGACAGTGTAGATAAATGGGAATAGATTTACTAAAAGCCACCAGAATTTTGTTGTGCATTGCTCCAAATAGAGTGTGTGATGTGAGCCGACTATTCAGGGTTTTAGACTTTTTACACCATCATTTACTAACCGCAAATCACAGAATTAATGACTTTTTCTCAAGAGCTTGCGTTTCAACTATAACACTGGTCAACAGCATTTTTGGTGCCAAAGATATTTCATCGAATTTAGGGTATTTTTGGGGTGCTGATTCTGAATATGTCATCAGTTTTGCCAGATTGGCTCAAGTTTTTGAGATTTTTGGCATCTTATTTATAGCACTTGTTGGTAAATGCGACGCATCATCTCATTAATTTCTTTGGATTAGTACTTGAACTGAGCAGTTCTCAATATAGTTTTGTGTTAAAGGGAACCTGTCACCACGTTTTTGGAAGATGGGATAAAAATAGCGTTAAATAGGGGCAGAGGTGGGCGTTACATTAGTGTGTGTGTTATGCGTTTATTACCCACCTAAGTTGCCGAAATAACTTTGCAAAGTCTCCGTTTTCGCCTGTCAATCAGGCTGGTCAGGTCGCATGGGCGTTGTCTTCCCCCAGATTTGGCGTAGTTTTCCGTTGGTGGCGTAGTGGTGTGCGCATGCCCAAAGTCCGGAATCCTCTTCCAGGGGATTTAAAATAGCGCGGTGTTCGTTATTGCATTGGTGATCGGTGGGCGCGGCCATCTTCCTTTGGCCGCGCGTGCGCAGAAGCGGCGCTCTGCTGGCCGCGGCTTCAGGAAAATGGCCGCCGCGATATCCATCTGCGCACGCGCGGCATCCCGCGGCCATTTTCCTGAAGCCGCGGCCAGCAGAGCGCCGCTTCTGCGCACGCGCGGCCAAAGGAAGATGGCCGCGCCCACCGATCACCAATGCAATAACGAACACCGCGCTATTTTAAATCCCCTGGAAGAGGATTCCGGACTTTGGGCATGCGCACACCACTACGCCACCAACGGAAAACTACGCCAAATCTGGGTGAAGACACCACGCCCATGTGACCTGACCAGCCTGATTGACAGGCGAAAACGGAGACTTTGCAAAGTTATTTCGGCAACTTAGGTGGGTAATAAACGCATAACAAACACACTAATGTAACGCCCACCTCTGCCCCTATTTAACGCTATTTTTATCCCATCTTCCAAAAACGTGGTGACAGGTTCCCTTTAATTAGTGTTCTAAAAGTTTGTTCATAGCTTGATTTTTGCACTAACTTTATGTTGTTGTCTGTTTTCCAGTGAAAAGCATGAACTCCAAGAAGAAGTTGTCTTAACGATCCAGACTCATTCTGTTACATTTGTGGTGAATACACACTGCCAAAACATAGAAGAAACATAACAGACTTCGTAAAAAAAGTGTATTTTGCCTATTTTGGGGTTATGCTTGGGGACCAAGACAAGTTTTGGGCACCACACATAGTGTGCAAAGCATGTATCGAATTATTACGAAAATGGAGCAAAGGACAAAGAAAAAGCTTCAAATTTGGTGTTCCAATGGTGTGGAGAGAGCCAAAAAATCATCATGATGACTGTTATTTATGGTAAACACAGGTACAGGCACATCTTCACAATGAGTGTTCTGTCTCCGCCATCTAATTTGTTGCCTCCAATTATTTGTTTGCATAATCGCAGTTTCTCAGTATACAGTATTGATATATTCATGCCTTTATTCATCTGTAGTGCTTTGGCTCCCTCTAGCGGTCAGAGATATGTTGACTGTTCTATTTTTCTGCTATGTATTTTTTATGTCTGATCCTCCTTTGCAATGCATTATGGTAGCTCAGCCCACATTTCCCTCCAGTTTTCATTCACTTCCTCTAGTTTGCCTTCCAGGGAAGACACTTACACTTCATTCCCCTTGCGATTGCATTGCCGGTATGTCTTTATGTTTTTTCTCTAGATATTTCTGCTCTATATTAGCCTAGCTTAACCAGTTGCACTCCTAGTTCAGTTACTAGCCTTCTAAATGTAATGCATAATGTTTATCATGTGTAGTATGTATCGTTCTATACCATGTACTGATTCCATGTATATCATTGTTCACAGTTTCACCGCATCAATATACCAATACGTTTAATAAAGCACAGACTCAACCACAGTCTCCTTATTGGACCCGGTATAGCGGTTTAGCTGACTGGATAGCTACATGAGCCTGCCTCATTTAGTGAGGACAGAACAGTGAAACGGCAGCCATCCAACTAGTGGGATTCAAGTCACCGGCTACTCAGAGACTAAATACAGCTACAGCAATCTCTGCACAGCCAAGCACTTTCCCAAGACACCATGTCTCACAAATCGCATAGAACAAGATCTGTTACTTCCGTTTCCTCAAAGACAACATCCATCACCAGCGCGGTTGCCATTGCCCGCGCAAATGCTGAAGCCGCCAAAATACGAGCGAGCTTTGCTGACCAAGAGATGCAACTTAAATTAGAAAAAGCACGCCTAGATGATGAAGAGAGAAGGTCACGCTTAGAGAGAGCATGCATAGATCATGAGAGAGCCGATCAAGAGAGAAGGATGCAGTTAGAAAAGGCACGTGTGGATGCCGCCTTAGAAAGCCTAGCAGCAAAAAGGGAAGCTGCCGCAGCCCTCGCTGAAGCGGAATCGCTAGAAGCCGCGCAAAGCCCCAAGCTGCATAGCCAAAGCAGTACGTCAAGTCTGGAGTTTCCACTACAAGACACACCACAACGCACATCTCAGTATGTTAATGAACTTCCTGATCCAAACTATAACCCTGAACCAGCACCAGAACGAGAATACGACGTCTCCAGCGAAGTGAGCGAGAGTCACCACGAGGCTCAGCTCCAGGACAGAAACAAACTCGAAAACGTGAGACAAAACGACTCTGCTAATGACTACCTTGCCCCTCACCAGGTAACCAACGTGGATCACCCTGCTGACACACCGTACGTCAGACCGAAGCAATACGACACCGGCTGGCGCCACCCTGAGGACACTAACAGGTATGAACGCACCTCACATCACTATCAGGGCGATCCATCACCAGTGTACTCCACCGACAACCGGTTCACATCAGAATTTGCCAAGTTCTTCACACGACGTGAACTGGTTGCCAAGGGACTCATGAAATTCACTGACCAAGCTGAAGGTTACAGAGCTTGGAAAGCTTCCTTCCAAAATGTCATTAGAGACTTGGGGCTACAACACAGGGAAGAGATAGACCTGTTAGTCAAATACCTGGGAGGAGAGTCAGTCAAACACGCAGTAAGGATCAGAGACATTAATATAAACCGCCCTGAGACCGGCCTCAAAGAGATCTGGAAGAGGCTGGATGAGTGTTACGGCTCAGCAGAAGTAATAGAAAGAGCCTTGTTCAAAAGAATCGATGACTTTCCTAAAATTTCTAACAAAGGTCTCCAGAAACTTAGAGAGCTAAGCGACCTACTAAAGGAAGTCCAAGTTGCCAAATACGAGGACGACCTACAGGGACTTGCATTTCTCGACACAGCCAGAGGTGTTAACCCTATAGTCCAGAAGTTGCCCTACAATCTACAGGAGAGGTGGCTCACACATGGTTCCACGTACAAATACAAACACAGTGTTCCATTTCCCCCCTTCTCCGTTTTTGTAGACTTTATACACCAACAAGCGAGAATTAGAAACGATCCCAGCTTTGACTTTGCAATGCCATATGCCACACCGTCACCACCTGCAAATCCACGCAGAACATCTGTGGCAGTACACAAGACTTATGTTTCTTCTCCAGGTTCTAATTACAGGTCTGCTGGCTGCTCCCAATCAGAGACAAAGGTGCAGGACCCTGACAAGCAGTGCCCACTTCATCAGAAGCCTCATCCTCTCCTGAAATGCAGAGCCTTCAGAGGAAAATCTATGCCAGACCGCAGAAGCTTCCTGAAAGAGAACGGTATCTGCTACAAGTGCTGCTCGTCCACAACTCATCTCGCCAAGGACTACAAGGTCAGTGTAAAATGCACAGAATGTGGCACCACAGACCATAACACTGCTCTACACCCAGGCCCAGCTCCATGGAGTGCACAAAACACGCCAGCTGACAGTGAGCATGGCGGGGAGGAAAGGAACACTGATACAGCTACGCCAGTGATCACTTCACAATGTACCGAGGTCTGCAAAGGGACAATAGACAGTAGGTCCTGTTCAAAAATATGCCTTGTCAGAGTATACCCAAAAGGCCATAGAGACCAGGCTGTAAGACTGTATGCTATCTTGGATGATCAAAGTAATCGATCCTTGGCTAGATCAACTTTCTTTGACCTATTCAACATCAAAGGGCCAAGCACTCCCTACTCATTAAAGACATGTGCAGGTACTGTGACAACAGCGGGCAGGAAAGCTACAGACTACCAAATCGAGTCATTAGACGGACAATTCTGCCTACCACTACCTACGATCATCGAATGTAACCAGATCCCAGACAACAGATCTGAAATCCCTACGCCAGATGTAGCAATCCATCACGCTCACTTAAAGCAAATAGCACACCTTATACCAGAACTCGACCATCAGGCCCAGATAATTCTGCTGTTGGGGAGAGATATCCTGCAGGTTCATAAAGTGAGACGTCATATCAATGGACTCCACAATGCTCCCTATGCCCAAAAGCTAGACCTAGGATGGGTCATAATTGGCAACGTATGCTTGGGACACATGCACGCCCCATCTTCTGTGACAAGCATGCTGACAAATACATTGGAGAAAGGACGACCATCTCTGTTTCAACCTTGTAACAATGAGTTCCATGTCAAGGAACTGCCACACAGCATCCAACTGCCCAATCATTTAATAGACTTTACTCACGACAGCAGTATAGTGTCGGGAAGCTATGAGGATCAGTTAGGGTGCACAGTCTTCCAGAGAACTAAACAGGACAACCAAGTGGCAATGTCGGTAGAGGACAAGTTGTTCTTAGAGGTAATGGACAAGGGACTCGTTAAAGATGAGACCAACAGCTGGGTCGCACCTCTTCCCTTCAAAACCCACAGACCACGTCTACCGAACAACAAAAATCAGGCATTACAACGTTTCTCCTCTCTCAAACGTAATCTGCAAAAGAAACCAGAGATGAAAGATCACTTTTTCTCCTTCATGTCAAAGATTTTTGAAAACTGTCACGCAGAACTAGCTCCCACTCTCAAAGACTCTGAAGAATGCTGGTTCCTACCCATGTTCGGAGTATACCACCCTAAGAAACCAGGCCAGATTAGAGTCGTGTTCGATTCCAGTGCCAAATTTAATGATGTCTCCCTAAATGACGTTCTACTAACAGGACCAGACCTCAATAACAAACTGCTGGGAGTACTTATGCGCTTCCGTAAGGATTCCATTGCCTTCATCGCTGACATCCAGCAAATGTTCCATTGTTTCCTTGTGAGAGAGAGAGACAGGAACTTCCTAAGATTCTTCTGGTACAGAGACAATGATCCTACTAAAGAAGTCACAGAGTACCGCATGAGAGTGCACATCTTTGGCAACAGTCCTTCCCCTGCCGTCGCCATTTACGGACTCAAAAGGTCAGCTCAGGAAGGAGAAGCAGAATACGGAGAAGATGTCAGAAGATTCATAGAAAAGGACTTTTATGTCGACGACTGTCTCAAAGCAATGCCTTCAATTGAGACTGCCATCAGTCTTCTCAGGAGAGCCCAGGACATGCTTGCCTGCTCGAACCTTAGGCTTCATAAAATAGCCTCAAACAGCCAAGAACTCATGGAAGCGTTCCCTTCTCAGGACCTATGTAATGGTCTCAGAGACCTGGACCTGGGGTCAGACCCCGCACCAATGCAACGCAGCCTTGGGCTTCTCTGGAATCTACAGTCAGACACTTTCACCTTTCAGGTCAACCAGGAAGAAAGGCCTTTCACACGTAGAGGCGTCCTGTCTACCATCAACAGTCTGTACGATCCCTTGGGTTTCGCAGCTCCTGTTACTATACAAGGCAAGGCCCTACTAAGAGACTTAACTAGGGAAACATCTGACTGGGATGCACCTCTGCCACCTGATAAGAGGATCCAGTGGGAAGAGTGGAAGAACTCGTTAGCGGCACTCTCCAACCTGAATGTGCCAAGACCATACGCCCCTGTGCCATCTACTGAAATACAAAGCCAAAGACTGTACGTATTTGCAGATGCTTCTGTCAAAGCGATTGCCGCTGTTGCCTACCTGAGAACTGTAGATTCCAAATGTCAGTGCCACATTGGTTTCATTATGGGAAAGGCCAAACTCGCACCACAACCAGAGCACACTATACCCAGGTTAGAGCTTTGTGCCGCAGTCCTAGCCATTGAGTTAGCAGAGTTCATCACATCCGAAATGGATATCGACCTGACACAGGCCAAGTTCTACTCGGACAGCAAAGTAGTCCTGGGATATATCCACAACGAAACCAGGCGGTTCTACGTTTATGTCAATAACAGAGTGCTACGAATCAGGAGATCAGTTCATCCAAAGCAGTGGCATTACATACCCACAGACCAGAATCCTGCAGATCATGCAACTAGAGCAGTTGACGCAAGTCGACTAGGAAGCACAACGTGGCTGTCAGGACCAAAATTATTGCACATTGAGGAATGTTTTCCAGACACCTTTGAACTAGTAGGAGAGGACTCAGATGTTGAAATCCGCCCTCAGGTGTCTACACTTCATACAATGACCTCTGTCATCCAGCTTGGATCTTGCAGGTTCGACAGATTCTCAAGTTGGAAGTCACTTACTCGAGCTATTACCTGCCTGACTCATATAGCTCGCTCATTCAAGACCACCAGAACTTGTGGCACAGAAAAATGTAAAGGTTGGCATCTTTGTAAAAATACCTATGTTACCTCTGACTTAGAGTTCTCTAGAAATCACATCATCCTCACTGTTCAAAGAGAAACCTACTTTGCAGAAATCCAATGTCTCATTAACAAAGCTCCAATACCAATGAGCAGCGTATTGAGAAAACTCGACCCATTCATCGACAACAGTGGCCTACTGAGAGTAGGGGGCCGACTCAAAGAAGCTGAGATAGAGTTTGTGGAGAAATTCCCTCTTATACTTCCCGGAAAATGTCATATTGCCTACCTAATCGTACAACATTACCACAATCTGGTCAAGCGCCAATGGAGACAGGTACAAAGTCTTGCAAATACTTTCCGGGACAGGTGGCGCAAACAATATTTGTCTACCCTGCAGCCACGTACGAAGTGGCAATCTACTAAACCTAATCTGAACGTAGGTGACCTTGTTCTTGTGAAGGACTGTCAGATTCACCGGAACCAGTGGCCACTTGGTCTAGTTACCGCAACGTTCCCCAGCAAGGATGGCAATGTCCGCAAAGTTGAACTAAGGATGACCAAAGGGAATGAACCTAAGACATTTTCCAGACCGGTATCTGAACTGGTCCTATTGTTGCCTTCGGAAGAAAGGAGTAGTGACATCCGTTGATGTCAGACGGGGAGTGTTCTGTCTCCGCCATCTAATTTGTTGCCTCCAATTATTTGTTTGCATAATCACAGTTTCTCAGTATACAGTATTGATATATTCATGCCTTTATTCATCTGTAGTGCTTTGGCTCCCTCTAGCGGTCAGAGATATGTTGACTGTTCTATTTTTCTGCTATGTATTTTTTATGTCTGATCCTCCTTTGCAATGCATTATGGTAGCTCAGCCCACATTTCCCTCCAGTTTTCATTCACTTCCTCTAGTTTGCCTTCCAGGGAAGACGCTTACACTTCATTCCCCTTGCGATTGCATTGCCGGTATGTCTTTATGTTTTTTCTCTAGATATTTCTGCTCTATATTAGCCTAGCTTAACCAGTTGCACTCCTAGTTCAGTTACTAGCCTTCTAAATGTAATGCATAATGTTTATCATGTGTAGTATGTATCGTTCTATACCATGTACTGATTCCATGTATATCATTGTTCACAGTTTCACCGCATCAATATACCAATACATTTAATAAAGCACAGACTCAACCACAGTCTCCTTATTGGACCCGGTATAGCGGTTTAGCTGACTGGATAGCTACATGAGCCTGCCTCATTTAGTGAGGACAGAACAATGAGGGACAGGCCTTCTTGCAGATTCCATGTTACTCCCATTTTCGTTTCTTATGCTTATTGAATCCTTGCACTTGCACTGCACAGAAATAACAGTCATCATGATGATTTTTTGGCTCTCTCCACACCATTGGAACACCAAATTTGAAGCTTTTTCTTTGTCCTTTGCTCCATTTTCGTAATAATTCGATACATGCTTTGCACACTATGTGTGGTGCCCAAAACTTGTCTTGGTCCCCAAGCATAACCCCAAAATAGGCAAAATACACTTTTTTTACGAAGTCTGTTATGTTTCTTCTATGTTTTGGCAGTGTGTATTCACCACAAATGTAACAGAATGAGTCTGGATCGTTAAGACAACTTCTTCTTGATGAGTTCATGCTTTTCACTGGAAAACAGACAACAACATAAAGTTAGTGCAAAAATCAAGCTATGAACAAACTTTTAGAACACTAATTAACACAAAACTATATTGAGAACTGCTCAGTTCAAGTACTAATCCAAAGAAATTAATGAGATGATGCGTCGCATTTACCAACAAGTGCTATAAATAAGATACCAAAAATCTCAAAAACTTGAGCCAATCTGGCAAAACTGATAGCATATTCAGAATCAGCACCCCAAAAATACCCCAAATTCATTAAAATATTTTGGACACCAGAAAAAAAATTTTTTTTTGTTGACCTGTGTAATTGAAGGATAGTGAAATATACATTGAATATAATAATGTATGAAAGTTACATAAAGAAGTTAAAGCTGAGGGACATCCACACTGGCTAATCTCTACAATCGAACCTAGAACAGAGGAGATGGATACTATCAGCTTACTAGCTTTTAGAATAAGCCTGTAAAAATGAGATTATTTTATTCCCTTTCTCAGCTAAAAACAGACCGATTGTTATTAGCAGGGGGAATGACACAGTCTGACTTGAGTTACTTTTAATGACACTCATAAGCCAGTTCTGCGACATATTCTTATGACAATATGCCTCATACACTGAATACATCATTATTAATGGATGGGAATGGAAATCATGAAACTGACATCAGCCATCTTTCTCCAAAAGTTTTTTTTATCTAAAATCTTTACGCTTGTATTCTATACTCAAATGATGCGCGTAAGTGACAATTTCTAATGGGTTCTATAGTAGTAATTGGGATATGGTATCTGTAATATTAATGGTATATTTGGTGCAGGGAATTAAGTGCCGTCTGGTGACTGTATATTGCTTTTCGTGTGTAGCATCAGCAGCCGTAACACACTGATGGATCAACATTTTGTAGTATCACACAAAGAGTTTACATCATCCGGCTGGCAGAACCAAATCCGGCTGATCGATGAGGATGCCAGACGTCGGACCCCTCGGATCTTATTAGCTGTTGTAAGTAGCAGGTGCCTTTAAAGAGAGCTTGTCATCTTCAGAATTGTATACCCCAGACTAAATGTATGTACGTAAAGGAGCTTCAATACTGATTAAACCTTTACCTTGCTTGTAAAATAATTAAATTTGAGAGTCATCAATAGTACCTTTTATCCCCTTTCTGCCATCGGACGGAATAGTATGTCCGATGGCAGTAACCCCGCTTTGATGTGGGCTCCGGCGGTGAGCACCGATCGTGCGGCCTCACGCTGAGTGCCGCTGCGATCGGGTGCTGGTGTCAGCTGTATGTGACAGCTGACACCCTGCAGCAATGCCCATGATCAGTGGTAGCACCGATCGTGGGCATTTAACCCCTCTAATGCTGCTGTCAGTACAGCGGCAGAGAGAAGCATCGCACAGGGAGGGGGCTCCCTGAGCGCTTCCTCAAAACATTGCGATGTGATCGCGATGTTCTGATGGTCTCCATGGAGACTCCCGGCACCAAGATAGCTGGGGGTACTGGAGGGAAGGTAGCTTGCAAGCGCCAGCTGAGGCATGCCTCCTTCCATGCCTGTCAGATCCTGATCTGACACTCTGATGCACAAAGTGTCAGATCAGCGATCTGACATTATATAGTGATGTCCCATCCTGGGAAAATGTAAAAATATGTGTATATATATATATATATATATATATATATATATATATATATATATATATATATATATATATATATATACATATATATATATATATTAGAATATATAAAAACATATTTTAATAAATTCCTAAATAAAGAAAAAAATAAATATTTTTCCAATAAATACATTTATTTATGTAAATAAGAAAAAAACAATAAACGTACACATTTCGTATCACCGCGTCCATAACTACCTGCTCTATAAAACTATCCCACTAGTTAACCCCTTCAGTGAACACCATAAAAAATAAATTCGAGTCAAAAAATCAATGCTTTATCATCATACCACCAAACAAAAAGTGTAATAAAATGCGATCAAAAAGACCGAAGTATATTAAAAATGGTACCGCTAGAAATGTCATCTTGTCCCACAAAAAAACAAGCCACTATACAACACCATCAGCAGAAAAATAAAAAAATTATAGCTCTCAGAATAAAGCAATGCAAAAATAATGATTTTTTTTCCATAAAATAGTTTTTATTGTGTAAAAGCGCCAAAACATAAAAAAAGATATAACTGTGGTATCGCTGTAATCGTACTGACCAGAAGAATAAAGCTGGCTTATCAATTTTACCACTTGCGGAACGGTATAAATAAATTAAAAAAAAAAAAAAGCAATTCCTGAATTCTTGGTTTTTGTTCATTCTGTCTCCCAAAAATCAGAATAGAAAGCGATCAAGAAAATGTCATGTGCCCGAAAATGGTACCAATAAAAAAGTCAGCTCGTCCCACAAAAGACCAGTCATAACATGACTGTCAGACGAAATATGAAAAAATTTGAGGTCTCAAAAAATATGGTGATGCAAAAACTAATTTTCGCAATAAAAAGCATATTTTAGTGTGTGACAGCTGTCAAACATAAAAACCCGATATAAATCTGGTATCGTTGTAATTGCACCGACACAAAGAATAAAGTCGCCTAATCACTGACACCTTACAAGGAACGGCATAAAAAAATAAAACCAATTCTTCACCTGCTGTTGACTTTTTCATTCTGCCTCCCAAAGATCGCAGTAAGCCTCGGCACACATTTATCCTGCGCTCTGCGCTGAGCACTTACACTGGAGTTTCTGTGTAAATCTCTGAAATACGTGATTCAGACAGAACCCTCAATGGAAGATTCCCTATAATGTGGCAGATGATCCGGTGGTGTCTGACTTTTTAGGATTGCATAAAAGTGCCGTCGGACACAGTTCTATGCACTTCTGAATAGGACACTGGTAAACAGAGGCCAGACGGAGACCTGAGTAACTCTGCTGCCTCATTATAGTGAATGGATTCCTCAGGTGTTTCTTCTGAATCACCTCATTCAGAGATTTAGATGGAAACCCCAAAGTAAGTGCTCAGCGTACAGCGCCGGATAACTGATCCAAAACATTATGTAAAATGTTCCCAATAAGAGCTTCAACTCAATCCACAAAAAAAGTAAGTCCCCACTCAGGTCTGTCATCTGCTAACAGAAATATAAGGGGCTTCCACATTACTGGTAGGACAAAGGCTCTGGAATAGGGAAATGGCTCCTCACATGCCACAAGAAATTCAGCAAATTCTCAGCTCCCAAATCCAAATGCCCCCCCCTCACTTCTGAGCCTCACGGTTTACCTAAACCTCATATTGCGTCCACGTTTGGCATTTCTGAAGATATGAAAGCCCACCGAAGGTACGGGTGCATGTCTCCAGAACCAAGAGCTGGGCAAAATGTACTGGTGACTGCAATGTACTCATGACTACAGCGGCAATTTTCACTTGGCAACATTCATTGCTGTTTGTTTCTGGAAAATACCTATGAAGTCAAAATCGTCACTACACCTGTAGATGAATTCCCCAAGGGTATAGTTTCCAGTCACTTGAGAGGGGGTTCTGCTCTTCTAGCAGTTAAGGGCTCTGCATACATAGTCCGCAGACTGTTCTAGGAAAATCTGCGCTCCAAGAGGCAAATAGCACTCAATTCCTCCCAATTCTCTGCGTATGGATAAGTAGTACTGTACAGCCACATATGGGGTATTGTCACATTCAGTAGAAATTGTGGGACAAATTTTGGTGCCATTTTTACCCACTTGTGTGAAAATGTAAAATCTGGGGCTAAACCAAAATTTTGGTGGTAAAAATGTAGTTATTTTTTCTTCACTGGCCAATGGTATAAATTTCTGTGATATACCCGTGGTGTCAATATGATCACTGCAACCCTAGATGAATTCATTGAGATGTGTAGTTTGTAAAATGAGGTCACTTATGGGGGGTTCTGCTGTTCTGGCACCTCATGGTCTCCCAGTGGGTCATGGCACCTGCAAACCATAACAGTAAAATCTGGCGCTCCTTGTCATCTCAGCTTTGCCCTGTGCCTGAAAAATATTTCCCGATTCCATGTAGGGTATTGGCGCACTCAGGAAAAAATGGACCTCAGTTTGTTGTAAAAAAAATTCCTATTAGCCCTTAGAAAAATTAAAAACTTGGAGCTAAAACAACATTTTAGTGGTAAAAATGTAATTTATTCTTTCTTCACCGCTCAGTGGTATGAAATTGTGAGGCACATGTTGTCAATTTGATCACTGCACCACTAGATGAATTCATTGGGGAGTGTAGTTTGTAAAATGAGTTCACATATAGGGGGTTTCTGTTGTTCTGGCATGTCAGGGGCTTTGCCAATGTGGCATGGCACCCCCAAACCGTTCCAGCAAAATCTGAACTCCAATATGGCGCCTCTTCCCTTCTGAGCTTTGCACTGTGCCTCAAAATAAATATTCCTCCTCGTATGGGGTATTGGCGTACTCAGGAGAAATTTCACAACAAACTGGATGGTGCAATTTCTCCTGTTATCCTTATAAAAATGCAAAATTTGTGGCCAAAATAAAATTTTTGTGGGGAAAATTTGATTTTTTTTAAATTTTCACGGCTTAATGTTATAAACTTCTGTGAAGCATATTGGGGCGTTCAAGGTGCTCACCACGCATCTAAGTACATTCCTTGAGGGGGTCTAGTTTCCAAAATGGGGTCACTTGTGTAGGGTTTCCACTGTTTAGGCACATCAGAGGCTCTCCAAATGAGACATGACATCCGATAATGATTCCAGGAAATTTTCCAAGCTGACAAATTGTATGGTGCAATTTCTCCTGTTACCCTTATGAAAATGCAATATTTTGTGCTAAAACCATATTTGTGGGGAAAATTTGATTTTTTTTAATTTTTATGGCTCAACGTTATATTATTATTGAGGGTTCAATGTGCTCACCACTCATCTAGATCAGTCCCCTGAAAAGGGGTCTACTTTCCAAAATGGTGTCACTTGTGGGGATTTTCATTGTTTAGGCACATCAGGGGCTCTTGAAATGTGACATTGCATCAGCCAATTGTTCCAGCAAAATTTGGATTCAAAAAGTCAAATAGCGCTCCTTCCCTTCCAAGCTCTACCGTGCACCCAAACAGTGGTTTTCTCCCTCATATGGGGTATCGACATGCTCAGGAGGAATTACATAACACATTTTTGGGTCCAGTTTTTCCTGTTACCCTTGTTAAAATGAAAAAATCTGGATCTGAAGTCAATTTTTTGTGAAAAAAGAAAAAAAAAATATTTTCAAAAAATCTCTGTGAAGCACCTAAAGGGTTAATAAACTTCTTTAGGCCGGTTTCACACGTCAGTGGCTCCAGTATGTGTGGTGACAGTTTCCTCATGTACCGGAGACACTGACACACATAGACACATTAAAATGAATGTGTCTCTGCAGATGTCAGCGTGTTTTCACAGATCCGTGTTCAAAACACGGAGACATGTCAGTGTTCGTGGGAGCGCACGGATCACACAGACCCATTAAAGTCAATGGGTGCGTGTAAACACGTACAGCACACGGATGCCATCCGTGTGCCGTGTGTGTGCGTTTTTTAATTCATAGGGTTAAAATGGAAAAAAAATGTTTAAAAAAAGGACACACAGCACACTGACAGCACACAGATGATAAAAACGGATACACGGACAGCACACGGATGACAGATGCCCTACGTGCACATACGGACACGCTCCGGGACCGTTTCTTCATGTACCGGAAATATCTGGACGTGTGAGACTGGCCTTAATGTGATTTTGAGCATCTAAAGGGGTGCAGTTTTTAGAATGGTGTCACTTTTGGGTATCTTCTATCATATAGACCCCTCAAAGTGACTTCAAATGTGATGTGGTCGCTAAAAAAATGGTTTTGTAAATGTTGCTGCAAAAATGAAAAATTGCTGGTCAAATTTTAACCCTTATAACTTCCTAACAAAAAAAATGTTGGTTCCAAAATTGTGCTGATGTAAAGTAGACGTGTGGAAAATGTTATTAACTATTTTGTCTGACATCTCTGTGATTTAAGGGCATGAAAATTCAAAGTTGGAAAATTGCAAAACTTTCGCCAAATTTCCATCTTTTTCACACATAACCGCAAGTCATACCGAAGAAATTTTACCACTATATGGGCTCCTTCTCACTTGCGAGAAATACGGCCGAGTCTCGCAGGTTGAAACCTGGCTCTGCCGCCAACACTCCAGGACGGAGCGTGCGGCCGCACAGCAATACATGGAGCTGCACGCTCCGCTCTGGAGTGCCGGTGGCAGAGCCGGGTTTTAACCTGCGAGACTCGGCCGTATTTCTCGCAAGTGAGAAGGAGCCCTAATGAAGTACAATTTGTCACAAAAAAACAATCTCAAAATCACTTGAATGTGTTGAAGCAATCCAAAGTTATTACCTCATAAAGTGACAGTGATCAGAATTGTAAAAACTGGCTCGGTCATTAACAGGGGTAAAGGGGTTAAAGTGCCCCACCTAAATAAATCATATACTTACTTCCTGAAAGTTATGAGATTGGCAGCAGTTACAGTACGTGACATAACAATCAGCTGCAACAGATTGTCTGCAGCGGTCACATAACATCATGTCACATGAGAGTCAGGAAATATAGTGCCAATATCAGGGCAACAAACACCTGTCTGTGTGGCATCTATGTTTGTGTTTATGGTTTTATTTTTGTATGGAGGCTCTGGCAGTTAAGTGAGTGTACACTAATGGTCAACCCATTAAACAAATAAAGCAAAGTTTGGAATTCATATGCTTGAGATTCCTGTATCTTCTGTACAGATCTATAAAAAATTTGTAAAAAAGTATACCCTTATCCTCTCACTGAACAGTCCAGAATGTGCAGTTTTATGAGTTATTCTGTAGTTTTTATGTAGGTGGTGAGTCCTACCTCCGTCATGTAACTGTTATCCCATCATATGTACATCTATATGTCTATGCTATATTGTGTGAAGCAACTCAAATGACAGAGTAACTGTCTTTACGATTGCGTCAGTAGAAGACAGGTATATTGTGTAGGAATATTTATTACCCCATAGTGGATTATTTTATACAACACTTTACATCATCATTTTGATGTAACTGATAAGGAAATTACTACCTTGATTACAGCACAATGGAGACAATAAAGTAATTATTGGAGCAAGGCAAAGCACTATTGAATACATTGCATTAAAGATATAAATGCCCTTTAAAAATATCTATTTTGACATCCTAACCATTTTTTGTAATTTGTGCTATTCCCTACTTTAAAGGGAACCTGTCACCACGTTTTTGGAAGAGGGGATAAAAATAGCGTTAAATAGGGGCAGAGGTGGGCGTTACATTAGTGTGTTTGTTATGCGTTTATTACCCACCTAAGTTGCCGAAATACCTTTGCAAAGTCTCCGTTTTCGCCTGTCAATCAGGCTGGTCTGGTCAAAAGGGCGTGTTGTCTTCCCCCAGATTTTGCGTAGTTTTCCGTTGGTGGCGTAGTGGTGTGCGCATGCCCAAGGTCCCGAATCCTCTGCCAGGGGATTTAAAAGAGCGCGCTGTTCGTTATTTCATTGGTGATCGGTGGGCGCGGCCATCTTCCTTTGGCCGCGCGTGCGCAGAAGCGGCGCTCTGCTGGCCGCGGCTTCAGGAAAATGGCCGCGGGATGCCGCGCGTGCGCAGATGGATATCGCGGCGGCCATTTTCCTGAAGCCGCGGCCAGCAGAGCGCCGCTTCTGCGCACGCGCGGCCAAAGGAAGATGGCCGCGCCCACCGATCACCAATGAAATAACGAACAGCGCGCTCTTTTAAATCCCCTGGCAGAGGATTCGGGACCTTGGGCATGCGCACACCACTACGCCACCAACGGAAAACTACGCAAAATCTGGGGGAAGACAACACGCCCTTTTGACCAGACCAGCCTGATTGACAGGCGAAAACGGAGACTTTGCAAAGGTATTTCGGCAACTTAGGTGGGTAATAAACGCATAACAAACACACTAATGTAACGCCCACCTCTGCCCCTATTTAACGCTATTTTTATCCCATCTTCCAAAAACGTGGTGACAGGTTCCCTTTAACCCTATGCAGCTAACCCCTATATCGGTTGTTGTTTTTTTTATTTTACTTCTAATGATCTGTTTAAATGGATTCTCAGACAGTGTATCAAAGGAGGCTGATCCTTCAGTCACTTGCCTGCAGCTTTTATTTTAAATCCTTCCCCCACCACCACTCTTCAGAAAAGGGAAGTCAGCAGAGAGAGGTGCTGAGGTCACTTACCGCGGTTTGTTTCATCACCACCCACTGATTATGTCTAAAATCAGTTGTGGTAATGGAGGAGGAGGGAAGTGACTTCGGATTCTTTCATCGCTGCATTACTGCTTCTGTCCCCACCTCCTCATTCACTGAAAAAAGCTTCCTCAGAGGACAGAGATAGAAGCAGTGTGAGTGACAGCACCGCTTTGCACCAGCCACTATCACCACACTGGAATAAATTGTTATCAGGGAATATGCTGCTATCACTTACCCTGCTTCTATTGTCATCCCCTGATGATGAGTCAATTCATTGAATGAGTAGGCAAGGACAGAAACTGATAGTAAGAACAGAAGATGTGGGGACAGAAGAAATGTAGTGGTGATGCTCGTTCTGCCAAATACTCATGTGCTCTTTATGAAAAAGCCATTTGATTTACGACAGTCAATCTTTATTGGGATAACTTTAGAAGTTCAGAAAAATTAAACATAAACTGCTTCACTAGGTTCGAGCAGCAAATACTATGTCAATAGTAACTGTTCCAAATTGGTGAAAATCAACTTGTGCTGAAGTGTAGACTATTAGAGACCTGTTTAAGTCAAGAAACACTGGATATAAGATCATCAGATATTTGCAGCTGAGGCTTTCTTCCCACCTTCACGATCACCTCAACTATGCCTAATACATTTTGCTTAGGATGAGTTGTAATAGAGAGGTATGAGCATCCAACAAGAGCTCAAGATGCCTACCTCATGAAAATGGTTTGAAGGCAGCATATACAAATCTCTAACAATTTTGGTTAAAGGGTTGTTCCCTCCCCCCAACAAATTATGTTGGTGACTAGGGATTCAATCACGGAGATCCGTGGAGATTGTGGCTCAGTAACCCGTACTGAATGAGTGGAGGTGCCCACTACATTCATTGTCTGTGGGACTGCATAGTATAGGGTTTAGCTGTTACAGGGAATTACTTGTTTTATTTTATTTTGAGAGGTTGGGGGAATAACGCTTTTTAGTAAAAGTCAGTCAATTCATTCTCAAATTGTTGTTAGTATAAATCACAGCTTGGCTGCACAATTGCAGCCAGGTTCATACATTGAAGGATTTCAGAGAAAATATACTTTGAAGATGGGGATGGAGACCATAGCCGAAGCCTCTTTCCACCACTGTTTCAGATGAATGCCAGGTCTCTCCGTCGCATCACTCAATTTTATATGCAAATGTTTTTACTCAAGTTCTATGGTGTATAATAGGGCAAGGAATGTCTATTTAATCGTTAAATATACCATTCGATTTACCTTAGTCATGAGTATGGTAATGGGTCATGCTTGAACAGCATTAAGCACACTTTTAAAGCTTGTGCTACTATTGTGGAATCATTATGTTTGAAAAGTATGTGCAAAGGGAAGGAAGAGTTGGGTAGCTCTTCTGGGAAGTAGAGTCCACGCACGGAGCCACCCTGGTCCTGGGAGTATTCGAGAGGCAAAAATGAACAAAAATTTCCTCCAGCGCAGGAAGAATAAAACTTCACGTTTATTTGGAACGTATTAAAAGGACATGTTGAAAACAGAAAGAATCCCAGGGGATAACGGCTCGACGTGTTTCGAGTATGATGTCTTAGTCATGGTGCAACGTTCCAAATAAACTTGAAGTTTTATTCTTACCGTGCTCTAGGAAATCTTTGTTCATTATATTTGAAAAGGCTCAGGTAGAGCCAACATGTATTGATAATTATGCTTTTTGATGAGCTGATGGAATAAATCTTGAAAAACTACTTCAACACACACGAGTGCTGGTCTTTCTATAATTTTTCCTTGTCTATACATAGGGAGAGACTGGTAAATATCCTGCAGCTGTGCTGTAAGAGATTAACGGGGTGGAGTCAGACTAGTCTTGTCTCCAGCTATGGTCTCCGGCCCAATCTTTAAAATATATTTTCTCTGGAACACCAGAGCATTTGAGAGAATAAGGCTATATCCGCATCATGTTTTTGCCATCCTACAGTGGTTTTGTCAGAGCTTCTGTCTTAATCCCTGAAAAACTTAATTCAGACGAATCCGCTGACGGGGCCATTGACTTTAGTGAAGCAGAGTCACTTTGTGCTCTGTCTGACCTTATTTTTGACATAATATGCCCTTTTCATGTGTGCACAAAACTGCAGTCAACCACATTTTTGTACTTGTCTGAAGAAGGGTGTATACTGCCGAAAATGAAGACAGAGCATAAAACTATGATAGTCTTTGGCCAGATTTTAACTCTGGCCCCCAGTGGAAGTCAACAAATGCTTTTAGTAGCCATTTAATTAAGACTAGATTTAACCCAACCTGTGTGTTTCCTTACCAAATTAATGGGGTGTAGTACCGGCTTCTACCTAAAGATGTCACTGATGGAACTGTGGTTTATAGAAAGGCTCGACCTATATCTGCAGCTCACATGCTGCAGTATTTCACATTAATTGATTTAGAACAACATTAATTGTGCAAGCCATAGTGATAAAATTACATCAGACCCTCCTTAAATAATTTAGATTCTTAACGATTTCAACTGCAGCCCACATCCACTAGCAATGCTGTTCTAAATTACAACCCCATATATTTCCCTGACATGCCTGAAAATGGGAGTATCACGTGCATTAATAATGTCTGCAATATGGTCCCCTATCCTTCTCCTCAGCTTTTTCATAGTCTTTCTGATATAATCATAAGAGCAGTTACATTTGAATACATGGATAACCCATGCAGTTCTACAGTTGGTACAATGCATGGATCTATAGACTCTCCCTGTGGCCCCACTTGTCAAGGTGTTTGTTACTTTTATATATTTGTAAAATTCACATTTCCCACATCTAAAAGTGCCCTTATCCCTTGTTTCCAACCAAGTCAGGGATCGCCTTTATAGGGAGTAAATACTATGTACCAATTGATCGCGACTAGACCTCATTCTTCTGTATGTTATAGAAGGAAGGGGCAATAAAGGATCACATAGATTCGGGTCTGCCTTCAGGATCGGCCAATGCTTGTTCAAAATATCTCTCACTGCCTCAGATTTGTCATCAAAGGCTCCAATCATCCTCAGTGTGCCCTCCAGATCTTCCTTTCTTTTTAGTCTGAAGAGTGTAGGTCTGTGGCACCCCAGGAGTTCAGGTACCACAGTGGTATTGCCTTCCTCTCGGGGAGGGTGATGCAATGCCTGGAAACGAGGAGGATCCCTTTGACACGTAACACAGGCCAACAAAAAACAACTTTTTTTATGTTTCTTTGATGAAAATAGGCAAATATTACTAATTTTGGGTCGAGAAACTCAAATATACCCACAGAATTGTTTAATTAGCTCTCGTTTTTTAGATACACGCCATGGAAGTATGTGCTGTAGGTAGCGATAAGAATTCATTACAAGAGTATAAATTGCACAGTACAGTACACATATTTAGTATCGCCGCGTCCGTAACGACCCAACCTATAAAACTGTCCCACTAGTTAACCCCTTCAGTAAACACCGTAAGAAAAAAAACAAAAAAACGAGGCAAAAAACAACGCTTTATTACCATACCGCCGAACAAAAAGTGGAATAACACGCGATCAAAAAGATGGATATAAATAACCATGGTACCGCTGAAAACGTCATCTTGTCCCGCAAAAAACGAGCCGCCATACAGCATCATCAGCAAAAAAATAAAAAAGTTATAGTCCTCAGAATAAAGCGATGCCAAAATAATTATTTTTTCTATAAAATAGTTTTTATCGTATAAAAGCGCCAAAACATTAAAAAATGATATAAATGAGGTATCGCTGTAATCGTACTGACCCGACGAATAAAACTGCTTTATCAATTTTACCAAACGCAGAACGGTATAAAGAAATTCATGAATAGCTGGTTTTTGGTTATTCTGCCTCACAAAAATCGGAATAAAAAGTGATAAAAAATGGTCACGTGTCCGAAAATGTTACCAATAAAAACGTCAACTCGTCCCGCAAAAAACAAGACCTCACATGACTCTGTGGACCAAAATGTGGAAAAATTATAGGTCTCAAAATGCAACGTATATAAGTGCCACGTATTTAAGTGCCACGTATAAGTGCCACGTATTTAAGTGCCACGTATAAGCAAAGTAATGATGGTAAGCAGTCTTCACAAGTGGAGTAATTGGTCTTCTTTGGTTGGCAAATGTCACATAACCACACACGTAACAAAAATTGTTAACAATATTTGCACATTTACGAGGCATTTTCAAAGTGTAAATTCTCTCCACAAAATTACTGCAACAAGAGAAAGAGACTTCAATTAGTACAAACTATGCAGACACAATGAATAAAATGGCTGACATTGGTTCAACAGGTCTGTAATCAGGTTTACCAATACACATTTGTTGAAAATTCAAAATTTCCCTATTTTCCTGCATAATAATCTTAAATGACCTGTATCTCAGCAACAAGAGCTAATAATGATTTTTAAGTAACATATTCGTTTTTAGGATGCTAAAATTATTACAAACCAGCTATTTTCATTTCAGAAACATTTTCACTGTTGGCCAATCTGTACATTCAACACATTCTGACTCCAGGCCAGAAGGAAGAGCTCTAGACCCGGTTTCAGGGGAACTTCCCTATATACATTCTGGTCTGGAGGAGGAGTTAGTTAGTCTGGAGCAGACAAGGAACAGTGAAGGAGCACAGGAGTAGTCAGGGGCTAGAGGAGAGCTGCGAGTGAGCTCCCTCTAAGCTGAAGCGCAGAAACCAGGTACCAGGAGCCTGAGGCTGTGTGGAACTACAAGTCCCATGGCAGAACTGGAGAGCAGGAAATTGGAAGTGACTTGCCCACATTACACCTGAAGTACAGCAATATCCAGAGCCCGGAGTCACTGTGGATAGAGACCCCAAGGAAATGGCTCAAGTTGCCTACCTTGCAGGTACTGTCCCAGGACAGGGAGTAAGAGAGGACCTTTTAAGGAAGCCACAGGCATCAAGGGACTATTATTTAGCACATAGTGGAAGGCTCACAATCTGACCTGACAAAGGGGATTCAATTTGTTTCCAGGCTGCCTGAGCTCCACCGTCACCTGTTGCTAGTACCCTGAACTGAGACTGTCTACTATCAATAAACCAGGTAAAGAGACTGCAACCCTGTGTCCTCCATTTATTTCCGGCACCACACCATCCTTGCCAAACACATCGGGAGCCCTGGGGACCCAGCTTCACCTGTGGGAAGCGTTACCATCTTTGCTACAGTACCTTCACCCCCAGAGAACCCCTTTAAGCAGCGTCGGTCACCCCTGACTAAGCACCACAGGTGGCGTCACAAACTTTTATTACTTTACAAATCCCTTTAAAGACTATCCCTTTTACTTGGGCACCCAGGGCCACAAAACCGGGTTGCTGCCACCGTGACCACCCCTTTAATAACGCCTGGACCCGGTACCGAGTACCTCACGGCCCTGGTGGGCATTCCAGGTCCATCAAATGAGCTGGCTGTTTTATAAGCTTCATTGAAGCACTACTCAAGCATTTTGCTTTGTAGCTCTAATTATTCAAGTCTGAGAGCCAGAACGAGGCTCTCATAGACTTGTATTGATTAGTGATCTCCGGCTCGCTCCATGAAACACTAGAGCAGCCGACAGGTAACAAACTGCAGGAGATGGATTGGAGCGGCATCAAAAACGGATGAAAACACCCGAAGATGAGTATCAGAAAGGGGCAAAAACATGGATTTTAAGCACCACTCCAGCAGTGAAATAAAACCCTTTTCTCAAAATCTGTCCCTCACTTCACAAACCTGATAATGAAATTTCTCAAATGTGGAACAGTTCCTCCTAGTTTGAGGGTACTGCCCTTTCAGGATTCCTCTCCTCAGGCTGGAGGACTGGTGGCTGTCCCAACTTCATAAGCCATTGGTAGCAGTCAGTTTTTGGAATGTTTCAGCGACAAGATGACCCATTTTATCCCTTCCTATCATAACATCCAAAAAAATTGATGGTGTGTGATCAATGTAAACCGGAGCCCAAGTGTATTAATATTTAAGGCCTTCATGAACCTTCAAAATGATCACACATCCCCAGACCATAGTTTAATGATATCAATATAGCTCCCCAAAAATAATATCTGGGGGTACCACCATGATACATCCTCACTAGTGTTGAGCATTCCGATACTGCAAGTATCGGGTATCGGCCGATACTTGCTGTATCGGAATTCCGATACCGAGATCCGATACTTTTGTGGTATCGGGTATCGAAACAACATTAATGTAATAATGTGTAAAAGAGAGAATTAAAATAAAAAATATTGCTATACTCACCTCTCCGACGCAGCCCGGACCTCAGCGAGGGAACCGGCAGCGTTGTTTGTTTAAAATTCGCGCGTTTACTTGGTTACGTGAAGTCCCGGCTTGTGATTGGTCGCGGCGGCCATGTTGCCGGGACGCGGACCAATCACAGCAAGCCGTGACGTAATTTCAGGTCCTTGCAGGATTTTAAAATTACGTTCCGGCGTTGTGATTGGGCGCGTCGTGGTCACATGGGCGACGTAACCAATCACAAGCCGGGACGTCACGGGAGGCTGGACACGCGCACATTTTAAAATGCGCGCGTGTCCAGCCTCCCGTGACGTCCCGGCTTGTGATTGGTCGCGGCGGCCATGTTGCCGGGACGCGGACCAATCACAACGCCGGAACGTAATTTTAAAATCCTGCAGGACCTGAAATTACGTCACGGCTTGCTGTGATTGGTCTGCGTCCCGGCAACATGGCCGCCGCGACCAATCACAAGCCGTGACGTCACGGGAGGCTGGACACGCGCGCATTTTAAAATGGGCGCGTGTCCAGCCTCCCGTGACGTCCCGGCTTGTGATTGGTTGCGGCGCGGTCAACCAATCACAAGCCGGGAGGCTGGACACGCGCGCATTTTAAAATGGGCGCGTGTCCAGCCTCCCGTGACGTCCCGGCTTGTGATTGGTTGCGGCGCGGTCAACCAATCACAAGTGTGTACCAAGCTCACAATCAAGACCTGAGCCTCGCAATACATCAAAAAGTGCCAAGCTAAGCCAAACTACAGGGTTGAAAACATCATACTTCTGTATACATATAAATAAGTGTACAATTTGGACACGCGCGCATTTTAAAACGCATTTTAAAATGCGCGCGTGTCCAGCCTCCCGGCTTGTGATTGGTTGACCGCGCCGCAACCAATCACAAGCCGGGACGTCACGGGAGGCTGGACACGCGCCCATTTTAAAATGCGCGCGTGTCCAGCCTCCCATGACGTCACGGCTTGTGATTGGTTAATGGCGGCCATGTTGCCGGGACGCGGACCAATCACAGCAAGCCGTGACGTAATTTCGTCACGGCTTGCTGTGATTGGTCCGCGTCCCGGCAACATGGCCGCCCTGACCAATCACAAGCCGGGACTTCACGTAACCAAGTAAAAGCGCGAATTTTAAACAAACAACGCTGCCGGTTCCCTCGCTGAGGTCCAGGCTGCGTCGGACAGGTGAGTATAGCAATATTTTTTATTTTAATTCTTTATTTTACACATTGATATGGATCCCAGGGCCTGAAGGAGAGTTTCCTCTCCTTCAGACCCTGGGAACCATCAGGAATACCGTCCGATACTTGAGTCCCATTGACTTGTATTGGTATCGGGTATCGGTATCGGATTGGATCCGATACTTTGCCGGTATCGGCCGATACTTTCCGATACCAATACTTTCAAGTATCGGACGGTATCGCTCAACACTAATCCTCACCAAACATAATTGCATCCTCCCACCAGCCCAGGAACAAGTTGACATAGGTGATGGCACATGGGCTTCCCATCGCGGTGTCCCTGAGCTGGTGGTAGAATTTACCTTCAAATGTAAAACAATTGTGCTTCAATACATATTCCAGTTTCTTGTGGATGAAGGCGTTATGAGTGGTCATATGTGTTCCCCTGGATTTTACACAATAATCTTCTGCATGCAAACCAGCTTCATGTGGAATGCTGCTATGCAGTGCTTCCACATCTATTAACCCCTTAACGACCGCCGATACGCCTTTTAACGGCGGCCGCTAAGGGTACTTAAACCACAGCGCCGTTAATTAACGGCGCTGTGGAAAAAGTGAATAGCGCCCCCCAGAGTCGGATTTTCTCTGGGGTCTCGGTTGCCTAGGGTAGCCGAGACCCCAGAGAACATGATTCGGGGTTTTTTTACCGACCCCCGAGTTGCGATCGCCGGTAATTAACCGTTTACCGGCTGTCGCAACAAAAAAAAAAAAACAAACGCGATTTGCCGTTTAATTTCTCTGTCCTCCAATGTGATCGCACATCGGAGGACAGAGAAATAGGGTCCCCGATGGCCCCCGATAGCCCCCCAATACTAGGGGGATTCGGGGACCCTATCATACTTACCGGAGTCCCTGGGTCCTCCTGCGTCTCCTCCTGCCGGCTGGCTTCTTCCTCGGGAAAGAAAATGGCGGGCGCATGCGCAGTGGGGCTAAAATTAGGGCTAGGGTTAGGGTTAGGGTTCGGGTTGGGGCTAAATTTAGGGTTAGGGTTGGGGCTAAATTTAGGGTTAGGGCTAGGGTTAGGGCTAGGGTTAGGCTACTTTCACACTAGCGTTTTTTGGCTTCCGTCGCAATGCGCCGTTTTGGAGAAAAAACGCATCCTGCAAAAGTGCTTGCAGGATGCGTTTTTTCTCCATTGACTTGCATTAGCGACACATTGCGACGGATTGCCACACGTCGCATCCGTCGTGCGACGGATGCGTTGTGCTTTGGCGGACCGTCAGCACAAAAAACGCTACATGTAACGTTTTTTTAAACAAGAAAAATACTTGCAAAAACAATCAGCATGGCGGATACGTAGATGTAAGAGGAGTGCAAATGTCAATCATAATAGTAAATAGCCAGCTGCATAACGAGGACTACTTAATACGGACTGGTCGCTAATCAGAACACAGGAAAGAACAAATGGCTTAAAAAGCCAAAAAAAACGACCAAATGCAGTCCATATGTATATAAAAATGAAAATACTTTATTAGTGCAAAATAAGGACAGACAGCCGTCAGGCAAAGGAATAGCATGCAATACAAGTATCCAAAGATGAAAACAGTAAAACACGCAAGGTGTGCACACATACCGGAACCCACTCAAAATGAAATTCTAATACAAATTAATCTCCCCGTCACAATATTGCGATGTAGGAGAAAGTGCCTAAAACAATTCAAAACAGCCCACAAGGTAAATAGTGCTCTGAAAAACAGAGCGACCTCATGATTCAGCAAAAGAGAATGTAACGTTTTTTTGTGCGACTTGTCCGCCATTTCCGACCGCGCATGCGCGGCCGGAACGCCGCCCCCGCCTCCCCGCACCTCACAATGGGGCAGCAGATGCGTTGAAAAACAGCATCGTCTGCACCCGCTGTGCGGCGCTTACAATGCTAGCATCGGTACGTCGGCCCGACACACTGTGACGGGCCGAGTACGACGCTAGTGTGAAAGTAGCCTTAGGCTTCTTTCACACTTGCGTCGGTACGGGGCGAACGCAATGCGTCGGCTCGACGTACCGACGCACGTTGTGAAAATTGTGCACAACGTGGGCAGCGGATGCAGTTTTTCAACGCATCCGCTGCCCAGTCTATGTCCTGGGGAGGAGGGGGCAGAGTTACGGCTACGCAAGCGCGGAAATGGCGGACGCAACATACACAAAAAAGGTTACATTGAACTTTTTTTGTGACGACGGTCCGCCAAAACACAACGGATCCAGTGCACGATGGACGCGACGTGTGGCCATCCATCGGCAATACAAGTCTATGGGCAAAAAAGGCATCCTGTGGGCACATTTGCTGGATCCGTTTTTTGTCCAAAACAACGGATTGCGACGGATGCCACACGACGCAAGTGTGAAAGTAGCCTTAGGGCTAGGGTTAGGGTTGGGGCTAAAGTTAGGGCTAGGGTTAAATTTAGGGTTAGGGTTGGGGCTAAATTTAGGGTTAGGGTTGGGGCTAAATTTAGGGTTAGGGTTAGGGCTAAAGTTAGGGTTGGGGCTAAAATTAGGGTTAGGGTTGGGGCTAAAGTTAGGGTTGGGGTTAAAGTTAGGGTTAGAGTTGGGATTAGGGTTAGGGTTTGGATTAGGGTTGGTATTAGGGTTACGTTTGGGATTAGGGTTGGGATTAGGGTTACGTTTGGGATTACGGTTGGGATTAGGGTTAGGGTTGGGATTAGGGTTAAGGTTAGGGTTGGGATTAGGGTTAAGGTTAGGGTTGGGATTAGGGTTAGGGGTGTATTGGGATTAGGGTTAGGTTTGAGGTTAGGGTTGAGATTAGGATTAGGGGTGTGTTGGATTTAGGGTTTTGATTAGGGTTATGGTTAGGGTTGAGATTAGGGCTGTTTTGGGGTTAGGGTTGTGATTAGGATTATGGATCGGGTTGAGATTAGGGTTAGGGGTGTGTTGGGGTTAGGGTTGGAGTTAGAACTGGGGGGTTTCCACTGTTTAGGTACATCAGGGGGTCTCCAAACATGACAGCCAATTATGCGCTAAAAAAGTCAAACGGTGCTCCCTCCCTTCTGAGCTCTACCATGCACCCAAACAGTAGTTTACCCCCACATATGGGGCATCAGCGTACTCGGGATAAATTGGTCAACAACTTATGGGGTCCAATTTCTCATGTTACCCTTGTGAAAATAAAAACTTGGGGGCTAAAAATCTTTTTTGTGGAAAAAAAATATTTTTTATTTTCACTACTCTGCATTATAAACTTCTGTGAAGCACTTGAGCATTCAAAGTTCTTACCACATATCTAGATAAGTTCCTTAGGGGGTCTAGTTTCCAAAATGTGGTCACTTGTGGGGGGTTTCTACTGTTTAGGTACATCAGGGGCTCTGCAAACGCAACATAACACCCACAGACAATTCTATCAAAGTCTGCATTCCAAAATGGCACTCCTTCTCTTCCGAGCTCTGCTGTGTGCCCAAACAGTGGTTTACCCCCACATATGGGGTACCAGCATACTCAGGACAAATTGGAGAACAAATGTTGGCATCCAATTTCTCTTGTTACACTTATGAAAATAAAAATTTGGGGGCTAAAAAATCTTTTTTGTGGGAAAAAAATATATTTTTTATTTTCACTACTCTGCATTATAAACTTCTGTGAAGCACATGGGCATTCAAAGTTCTCACCACATATCTAGATAAGTTCCTTGGGGGGTCTAGTTTCCAAAATGGGGTCACTTGTGGGGGGTTTCTACTGTTTAGGTACATTAGGGGTCTGCAAACGCAACATAACGCCCGCAGACAATTCTATCAAAGTCTGCATTCCAAAACGGCGCTCCTTCCCTTCCAAGCTCAGCCATGTGCCCAAACAGTGGTTTACCCCCACATATGGGGTACCAGCAAACTCAGGACAAATTGGACAACAACTTTTGGGGTCCAATTTCTCTTGTTACCCTTGTAAAAATAAAAACTTGGGGGCTAAAAAATCTTTTTTGTGGAAAAAAAAATATTTTTTATTTTCACGACTCTGCATTATAAACTTCTGTGAAGCACTTTGGCATTCAAAGTTCTCACCACACATCTAGATAAGTTCCATGGGGGGTCTAGTTTCCAAAATCGGGTCACTTGTGGGGGGTTTCTACTGTTTAGGCACATCAGGGGCTCTCCAAACGCGACATGGCGTCCAATCTCAATTCCAGTCAATTTTGCATTGAAAAGTCAAATGGCGCTCCTTTGCTTCCGAGCTCAGCCATGCGCCCAAACAGTGGTTTACCCCCACATATGGGGTGTCAGCGTACTCAGGACAAATTGTACAACAACTTCTGGGGTCCATTTTCTCCTGTTAACCTTGGTAAAATAAAAATTTGGAGGCAAAAAGATCATTTTTGTAGAAAAAATGCGATTTTTTTATTTTCACGGCTCTACGTTATAAACTTTTGTGAAGCACCTGGGGGTTTAAAGTGCTCACCACACATCTAGATAAGTTCCTTAAGGAACTTCAATTTGTATATCTCTTACCAATATTTAGTTATATTGGATGGCATACAGGACTTGCACGTCTGGTTTTAGTTTCACATATGTACATGGAGACTTATTTTTTTAAAAAATATACACACTGCACAATTTAATTATTCATCACATATTTACATATATGTATTTTAACTTGGCCTCCACACACTAAATCTTGGCCTTCAGCTCCTATATCTCCTATATGGAGGTTCACTTTCATGTAGATTTATATATATATTCTTTTCAAAATACATATTGCAACAGTAAATTGCAATGACTTATTTATGTGTGTATTTTAGACACATTTTATAGGATTTTGTTCCCATTAATTACCTGTGTCTGCAACACCCTCTTCACTGCAGCAGATATGTTCTATTGTTGTTCTGCATTGCCGCGTTGCTGCAGCAACATGTTTTGTCACGTTCTGACCCCGCCCTTTCACACCCCTTAGTTGTAAGCTAATTATATATGGGTTTACCCTTTGTAAAATACACATCGCATAATCCAAATGCAATTATTTATCCACATATATGCATCCTAGATATATCCCGCTTTACTTTGTCTTCATAAGATCACACGTGCCCTTACATATTCCATCATGCGGCTGGTGCGCTCCCTTGTTGTCCTGGACTGCCGCGCTGCCGTGGCAACGCGTCCTCACGCGTCTCTGACTCCGCCCCCTGCTCTGACGCGTCGAGCAGGGAAGTGGAGCGGTGACGTGGGACGCCGAGCTGCGCATGCGCTATGGTCGGGGCCAGCGATGTGAGCGCCATTACAACACCGCTGCCACCTATGAAAGGAAACACTATAAATAGAGCTCTATATTGCATCTAGGCACACATTCCCCCGGACGAAGCTAACGCGAAACGTGCGTTGGGGCTCAGGACTACACGTGCAGGTCATGTATGACATTTAAACCTCCAAATGTTTTTGCTTAATACGGTTTTCGGTTACTTTAACCAGCAGTGTATTGTGATATGGCTTGGCTCACAATAGAATTTGGCCTATATTTATGGTAATAATCTGTGGACTAATCACTGCTTAATGTCTAGTGAAGCACTATGCACTTTATATCTATATACAGCATAGACATTGTGTTATGTCCACCATAGGACTAAAATCAGTGGGTAATTTTAGAGTCCACATCCTCAAAGCAATAGGGGTGGTCACCAGCTCTTTGGAGTAACCAATTTGAAGGTGTTACGGTGATATGTCATCCGTGGCTTACGTTGTGTAGTTTTTCTGACATGTGTTGTCTCCATTTTTTAATATATTTAAAGGAGTGTTTTTTAAAAAATATTTAATAAAATTTCTTTGTGCAAATTTGTACTTATGACTTTGGCTTCCTATTTCTGCTTTTTTGGTTTATTCTATGGTTATGGAAGTGTCATATACATAGGCCGGTTCTTTTCTTATATGAAAATTTGAATTATTCCTGTACTTTGTTTACAGTTGTGTGGCTACAAAATGGATGTAAAGGCCAGGGATACAGCCTGGTTATCTACAATAGATACTGTTTTTAGTGGAGACACCGTGCAGATTGAAAGTAGTGAAAATGGGCAAAAAATAGAATTAAAAAACTCAATGAAATATCTGTTGAAAAAACGGACCCGTATGTGGTGGAACAAGGCGTCCTTGGAGAAGTATTTGGCTAAAGGACTCATACCTAGAGGACTTAGGGTGAGAATCATGCCCTCATTCCCTATAGAGGATAGTATATTCAAGACAAAGTGGGAAGAGATTTGTAATCAATGTTCGAGATCACTTATTGAATTATTAATAGGCAATAATAAGAAAAGCCTAGACAAATTTGATATGGACATAGAGAACACACGTAAGAAATTAACTGAGACTTTGTCAGTGTCAGAACTGGACACACTGAATAATGACATAGACACTCAATTTCAAATCTGGGAAAAGGAGGTTAAGGAAGTAAAAACAAAAAAATTCCAGAGAGACTTGAATGACTTCAAGAGTGGCAACATCTATAGATGGCGCCTAATGATAAATAGAGAACAGGACAAATCAAGATCTTCATCATTTTCATCCATGTCATCGAGGGATGATGAAGGGGAATCAGGAGCAAGATATCGCAACTACAATTTGAGGAAAAAGAATTACAACAGAAAAGGGAATGACTATAAAAAGAAAAACGATAGGAAGACTGATCAATCTTCATCCAAACTACAGGTGATTAACCTATCGGAAATCCAATTGTCAGAGGCACAATTGGATGTGTTAAGTTTGGGTTTAACTTTTTCTCCTGTTTCCCCGTTTGACTCCTTCCTAGCCATAAAAGACCTCCATCTGTTTGCACGGAAATTGGTCTTAAAGAAGCTACATGAGAAATCTGAGAGGGGTGAAGAATGGAGTGTGGAGGAAATGGAGGCCATAAGAACGTTGGAGGAATTAAGTGGTGAACAAGATGAACCAACAAATAAGAGTAAGTTCAATGTACCAGTTCCAAAGAAATTTCCATCATTGAATATTTATCCGAACATCGAAATATTTGTTAAATTGGTCACTGAGGAGTTTGAAAAAATAACTAGAGGTATCTCCAATGATAATATGTCTAACAATCAGAGGATAGCACTAAATGAACTCAAAAAGATGAAAGGAATAGTAATCAAACCCTCAGATAAAGGGGGAAACATTGTTATCTGGCCACAGAAACAATATGAAAAAGAGGCGTTCAAACAACTTAGGGACAGCACGTGTTATAAAAAACTAACATATAACCCCACATCTGCCTTTCAGAATGAACTATACAATATTTTGGACAGAGCATTTCAAGAAGGAATAATAACGAAAAAATTGAGGGATAATTTAATACCAACGTATCCCAGAACTGCATGCATATACTTTATTCCAAAAGTACACAAGAGTTTATCCAACCCGCCCGGACGACCAATTGTCTCAGGGAATGCAAGCTTGTGTGAGACTATATGTAAGTATTTAGATTTCTACTTAAAGCCGATTGTCCAAGACCTACCATCACATATTAAAGATACCGGTGATGTATTAGGTAAAACAGAGGGCATCCCAATGGAGGACGACATGTGGCTCGTCACCCTTGACGTTGAATCATTGTATACCTCAATCCAACATAAGGATGGTATACGTGCGACACAAATGTTTCTTTCAATGTCTGAATATGATACAGGTTTGATTGACTTTCTGATATCCCTATTAAAATTTGCATTGGAACACAACTATTTCATTTTCAAAAATACTATCTACGTACAAAAGCAGGGAACGGCTATGGGGGCGGCGTTTGCCCCCTCATATGCCAATTTATTTTTAGGGGCGTGGGAAAGGAAAATCTTTTTTACTAACCCAATAGCAGATATTGAAAAAGTTTTATTTTGGGCTAGATTTATTGACGATATTCTTATGATCTGGCAGGGTACGGAACAAGAACTCCTCACTTTTGTGGACATACTGAACAACAATGATATCAATGTGAAACTAACATGCAAGTACAACCAAGAATGTATTGAATTTCTGGATATTCTCATCTCACAAGGACCTTCAAAAACCCTACAGACTGATGTATTCCGAAAAGAGACTGCTGTGAACTCTCTCCTCCACGCATCCTCCTCTCACCCTCATCAAGTGGTAAATGCGATACCAACAGGCCAATTCCTGCGTGTTAAAAGAATTTGTTCCAACGACTCCCTGTTTGATAAACAGGCGGATGATTTAGCAACCAGGTTCAGAAATCGGGGTTATTCGAATAGAAGCATTAAAAGGGCTCGCAGAAGAGCAGCGGCCGAAAATCGAGCAAACCTCATTCAATCGAAAACAAAAACTAGTAAACAGAACGACATGGTCAGATTTATATCAACTTACAATGAAAAATGGACGGATATGAAACAAGCCCTTAATAAATATTGGGCAATATTAAAAACGGATCAAGCCTTGACCAAACATATTAGCAATAGGTCATCCATCACCTATAGGAGATCACAGAATCTAAAAGACATGCTGGTACACAGCTACTATCCTGGTGAAGAACCGAGTAAAGCCTTCGGATCAAAAGGACCCAAGTGGGGATTTTACCCCTGTAATGACTGTATTGCCTGCCCTAACATGCAGAAAGCATTGACATTCAAATCTAGTGACGGAACAAAAACTTTCACCATCACACAACATATAACCTGCAACACGGTAGGTGTGATTTACTATGCTAACTGCCCTTGTGGTAAGATCTATGTTGGTTTAACATCTAGACCACTAAAAATTAGGGTCAGGGAACATTATAGGGATATAACAAATGCCCAGGAGGAAACTGATTTGTCAACTTTAAAGCCTATACCGAGGCATTTTAAACAAATGCATAATTGCAATGCCAAACTTTTAAAGGTATCAGGGATTGACAAAGTGTTTATTGATCAGCGAGGTGGGAACTGGAAGAAAACTCTAGCGCAGTTAGAGACCAGGTGGATAAAAAGGATTGACTGTGTCCAACCTAAAGGGTTAAATGAAAAGTTGAGTTTTGCCCCTTTTCTTTAGTAAATATGTGTTGTCCTTTTTCTTTGTGTGTTTTTAATGCTGTACATATATTTTAATCTTATTTTCTTCAGTTTTAGCTCTTATACTTACCTAATGGTGGTTCGCGCGGAAGCATGGATTTGGAATTGATGGGAGGAATGCATGGCGCTTTGATGGTTGGAGGCTTTGGACTATAGCACTGTGGAGGATCTTTATCTGTGAAAGAAGAAGAGAAAGAATAATTTAAGAGGACAAAGATGGGACCCCTGATTATAATACAGATAGGAACTCTATACATGGGAATATAGTATTATCACATGTATTTTCCCACTAAAGATTTTTTTGCTTTGTGATATAGTTCTAATGTAATGTAACAACATAGTCAATGTAGTACTGTTGATATGTATCTTTAGTTTGGTAATTTAATATACTCATAATTTACACAACTGTATATTACTTTTTAATTTTTAGGATACCGGTATGTGTCTACCATCATAGTGGTATATATTGGATATAATTCAATTTGTATATCTCTTACCAATATTTAGTTATATTGGATGGCATACAGGACTTGCACGTCTGGTTTTAGTTTCACATATGTACATGGAGACTTATTTTTTAAAAAAATATACACACTGCACAATTTAATTATTCATCACATATTTACATATATGTATTTTAACTTGGCCTCCACACACTAAATCTTGGCCTTCAGCTCCTATATCTCCTATATGGAGGTTCACTTTCATGTAGATTTATATATATATTCTTTTCAAAATACATATTGCAACAGTAAATTGCAATGACTTATTTATGTGTGTATTTTAGACACATTTTATAGGATTTTGTTCCCATTAATTACCTGTGTCTGCAACACCCTCTTCACTGCAGCAGATATGTTCTATTGTTGTTCTGCATTGCCGCGTTGCTGCAGCAACATGTTTTGTCACGTTCTGACCCCGCCCTTTCACACCCCTTAGTTGTAAGCTAATTATATATGGGTTTACCCTTTGTAAAATACACATCGCATAATCCAAATGCAATTATTTATCCACATATATGCATCCTAGATATATCCCGCTTTACTTTGTCTTCATAAGATCACACGTGCCCTTACATATTCCATCATGCGGCTGGTGCGCTCCCTTGTTGTCCTGGACTGCCGCGCTGCCGTGGCAACGCGTCCTCACGCGTCTCTGACTCCGCCCCCTGCTCTGACGCGTCGAGCAGGGAAGTGGAGCGGTGACGTGGGACGCCGAGCTGCGCATGCGCTATGGTCGGGGCCAGCGATGTGAGCGCCATTACAACACCGCTGCCACCTATGAAAGGAAACACTATAAATAGAGCTCTATATTGCATCTAGGCACACATTCCCCCGGACGAAGCTAACGCGAAACGTGCGTTGGGGCTCAGGACTACACGTGCAGGTCATGTATGACATTTAAACCTCCAAATGTTTTTGCTTAATACGGTTTTCGGTTACTTTAACCAGCAGTGTATTGTGATATGGCTTGGCTCACAATAGAATTTGGCCTATATTTATGGTAATAATCTGTGGACTAATCACTGCTTAATGTCTAGTGAAGCACTATGCACTTTATATCTATATACAGCATAGACATTGTGTTATGTCCACCATAGGACTAAAATCAGTGGGTAATTTTAGAGTCCACATCCTCAAAGCAATAGGGGTGGTCACCAGCTCTTTGGAGTAACCAATTTGAAGGTGTTACGGTGATATGTCATCCGTGGCTTACGTTGTGTAGTTTTTCTGACATGTGTTGTCTCCATTTTTTAATATATTTAAAGGAGTGTTTTTTAAAAAATATTTAATAAAATTTCTTTGTGCAAATTTGTACTTATGACTTTGGCTTCCTATTTCTGCTTTTTTGGTTTATTCTAAGTTCCTTAAGGGGTCTAGTTTCCAAAATGGTGTCACTTGTGGGGGGTTTCCACTGTTTAGGCACATCAGGGGCTCTCCAAACGCGACATGGCGTCCGATCTCAATTCCAGCCAATTCTGCATTGAAAAAGTCAAACGGTGCTCCTTCACTTCCAAGCTCTGCGGTGCGCCCAAACAGTGGTTTACCTCCACATATGGGGTATCGGCGTACTCAGGAGAAATTTCACAACAAAATTTGTGGTTAAATTTCTGTTTTTACACTTGTGAAAATAAAAAAAAATGGTTCTGAAGTAAAATGTTTGCAAAAAAAAAGTTAAATGTTCATTTTTTTTCAGTTCTTGTGAAGCACGTAAAGGGTTAATAAACTTCTTGAATGTGGTTTTGAGCAGCTTGAGGGGTGCAGTTTTTAGAATGGTGTCACACTTGGTTATTTTCTATCATATAGACCCCTCAAAATGACTTCAAAGGTGATGTAGTCCCTAAAAAAAATATGGTGTTGTAAAAATGAGAAATTGCTGGTCAACTTTTAACCCTTATAACTCCCTAACAAAAAAAAATTTTGTTTCCAAAATTGTGCTGATGTAAAGTAGACATGTGGGAAATGTTATTTATAAACTATTTTTCATGACATATCTCTCTGATTTAAGGGCATAAAAATACAAAGTTTGAAATTGCAAAATTTAAAAATTTTTCGCCATATTTCAATTTTTTTCATAAATAATCACAAGTAATATCGAAGAAATGTTACCACTATCTTGAAGTACAATATGTCACGAAAAAACAGTCTCAGAATCAGCGGGATCCGATAAAGCGTTCCAGAGTTATAACCTCTTAAAATGACAGTGGTCAGAATTGTAAAAATTGGCTCGGTCATTAAGTACCAAATTGGCTCTGTCACTAAGGGGTTGATACAGTTGAATATTTTCACCAATGACAGTGTCCTCCAACCTGAGGAGATCAGATGTATCCCTGATATAGGAGGGTAGGGAAATGACAAAAAGCCTCAGAATCTTGTCCAGATATATGCTGCAATTTTGAGTAATAGAATCAATTCAAGACACGATTGGGCGGCCCTTCAGTGGTCTCAAGCCTTTATGCATTTTGGGAAGTGAGTAAAATGTTGCCCACAGGAGAAATTTAGCAAACATGAAATTGAACTCATTTTTTATATCAATTTGAGGTTTAATGTTTCAGACAAAAGTCCCTCCAGTTCTTGTTGGAAGGTATTTGTCAGATCCCTCTAAATTAATATATAAGTGTTTTCATCATCCAAAATGTCTCAACACATTTTTGTATATACATTATAGTCTAATATAACCAAGTTCCCACCTTTATCTGAGGCCTTGATTATTAAATCCTCATTATGTGCAAGATTATCCAAAGCCTTCCTCTCATGATAAGACAAGTTAGATGTATGTCTATATCTATTCCGACCTATTCTCTTGAGCTCATCCATAACAAGCATGGTAAACATATCAATATCTGTGTTTGAGGTCATCTTTTTACTTTTGGGCTTGAGATCAGAGCCCTTGTCACACATTCCTCCTAATCATGTATCTTGCAGATTTTTTTTTATTTCAATTTGCATTAGAAGAGGTGGATATCCTTTACCCACCCAAATTCATCAAATCTGTTAGTTGGAACAAAGGAAAGTCTCCTATACAGTACCGATTGCTCGACAGGTGATAACGAGTATGAACATAAATTCATTCGTGTTATTGTCACGGACTGCTACTTGTGTGTATAAAAGGAAGGGCCTAATCTCTCTCTCAGATGATAGGGGCCCAATTTGTCCTTTTCTCTAAAAAGAAAAAAAGAGGATGACGAACAGGATGACCCTGAGGAAACCGATGGGATGGAAGGTAAGATGTCCATGTCCATGCTGTGATTTCCGCTGTTTCTTATGGTAGAGTAGCCTTTTCTGTCCTGTCTTCCCCGTCTACCTCTACTTGTTTTTCTACATGTATTACCAAAAGTCAGAAAGCTCATTGTCCAACTATGATATATCAATTTTCTCTTCTTTGTTCCTTTACCCTTTAGTTTCCTCTCCTTGAAGGAAAGAATACACTCTTTTCTGTTATAAAATTGTTTACGTCTAGAGAGAATTGTTTGTCTTTGATAACAAATGTGAAGAAGTGAGCGGTATTTTAAACAAAAAGGTAAAACTGAAAATTAGGTCACCGCGCTACCTATCTCCTGGATGATAAATATAAAACTACAGAGTACCCACAAAGGGGTTAAAATAAAGCACTTACCAGGTGGTTGAAGTGCCAAAACTTGGACTGCGGGCGCTTGGTGGAGCGCTGAGGAAGTGAAGGCAGCTTTTCCTCTGTAAGTCCAAGATAGGGAGGTCCGGACGGCAGCGTAAGGTAGCAGGCCCGAGGGGAGCATTCTCCCTATTGGCGCCTAGCTGCCACGCACACGCCGAGAATGTAGACAAGCGGCGTCCTGGCCAGGGACACCGCTACACTGTGACGAGGACCGGCCCTGACGAAGAAGGTCCGGTGACCTTCGAAACGCGTAGGCAATAGAGGCCCTGTATGGCACCCGTCTTCTGCTCCATTTTTTTAGCTCCGGGTGACGTCACCCAGACCACGCCCCCCCTATTCCTCGTCACAGTGTAGCGGCGTCCCTGGCCAGGACGCCGCTTGTCTACATTCTCGGCGTGTGCGTGGCAGCTAGGCGCCAATAGGGAGGACGCTCCCCTCGGGCCTGCTACCTTACGCTGCCGTCCGGACCTCCCTATCTTGGACTTACAGAGGAAAAGCTGCCTTCACTTCCTCAGCGCTCCACCAAGCGCCCGCAGTCCAAGTTTTGGCACTTCAACCACCTGGTAAGTGCTTTATTTTAACCCCTTTGTGGGTACTCTGTAGTTTTATATTTATCATCCAGGAGATAGGTAGCGCGGTGACCTAATTTTCAGTTTTACCTTTTTGTATATATATGACAGGCTTGGCGCAGTAGCCGTCTAGGCACCAGCAGCTTCCCTCACTCCTACATCTAACAATTCTTGGAGCGCCGGTGTATCTACTACATTATTTACGGTATTTTAAACAAGTATTGAGCGACCCTGAAGGCAGACCCGGATCTATATGACCTTTTGCCGCCCCTTTCTTCTACAACATATAGAAGGGAGGGTTCTATTCCAGATCGATTGATACACAGTATGTACTCCCCAAAATGGAGATCCCTAGCATGGTTGGAAACAAGGGATAAATGCATCTTCAAATGTGGCAAATGTAAATTTTACATATATATTAAAGTAGCAACAAAAAAAGGAACAGAATAAGTATCTATATAAAAGTCAAACTTTATTCAAACAAATATTTTTAAGAGCAATGCATACAGACAAAAAATACTAAAATTTGATGGGTGAGCTAATCTGGGAAATTACTACAAACAGATCTATACATATATGTGCAAAATGTATACAGTAAGTGGTAATACAATGAATACATGTATGAAAAATCAATAATGTTCACATGTATGCACATATAATTGTGTACTCACTTAAGGTTAATTTTGTATCACAAAGGTTTCCTCACAATTCAATATGTAGCACACAGAACCTATTTGGCTCATCATGACATAAATAAATCCCAAAGAACAGAAGCATTTCCTAACAAATAAAAGTATAGATATGTATCAAGGGTTAAACACCCATACAGTATAATGTCATAAGCTCACCCACCAAACACCTGATGCGCTTTTCACAAATGCTTTGTCACCTCTGAGGAAACATTGGTGAAATGTGTGTTGGGTGTTTGGTGGGTGAGCTTATTACTGATCTAATAGTATGAGTGTCATCAATAGGCTGTAAACCAGACATTGTGCATCACACATATCTGTGTGGATGGCACCCTATGCAAACCTCATTTGGGAGCATTTTTAATACTAGGCAACCACCCTCTCTGAATTGGTAATTGAATGAGTATCTACTTCATCACCACCTGTGTCGCCCCTGCCTTTATCATGGGGGTCTACTCAATCCTGCTAGTGCAGTGGTATCTGACCTGCTGTGGGTAAGGCTGTTTCTCTCTCTGTGATTTTTCTTGCATTTATGGCTTTCTGTGAGCTGCCATTAAAGGTGGAAAAAAATCCTAAAATGAGTCTTCTTGGTATGATTTTTTTACATGATAAAAACCTTGCATTTTTAGATTTTCAATATTCACTTTAGCATAGGTCATCAACAAGGGTTTAGTGGGGGTCTGACACCTGGTGTTCCATCAATGGAAAACTGTTTTGGAAGTGGCTGGACATTAGCAATATGTGAAACAGAACACAGAAAATTCACACATAGCGTCATTCCACCAAATTGTCCAAGCAGTTTTCACATCATTAATGGGAGTTGGACCTCCACTAATCTCATAAGGATGATCTCTCCTACATTTAAGGCATCAGCTGTCAAGCAATGTTACAAATGTTCCTACTCAAGTGTTGTGAAAATACAGTTTAATGCTGGGTTTAAATGTATGAAAAATCAGGTCAGTCTCATTCTCTATTTGTAGACATGTTGGCATAGTGTCTAGCTCCAAGTGGAGCGCCCCCAGACGCAGGGCCGCGGGGTACTCGGTACCGGGCCTCTCTGTCTCAGTTCTGGGGTTGTCACGGTGGCTAGACCCGGTCCGTGACCCTGCTAAGGGGCGTCCAATGAAAGTTGTAGGTGGTGGTGCGTGGTGCAGGTCGCGATGAATAACGAGGACACAGGGTTGCAGTCTCTTTACCTCTTTACTGAAGGCTTCAAGATCCTCAATCCAGAGTACGGTTAACAGGGCTGTCGGGATAGTCCTCACAACTGTTGTGTCTGTTTCTGATGTTCTTTCCCACAACTTATGTCTGTCCTGATGTTCTTCTCTGTCCCCCAGATGATATGGATAGGACGCACCCGTATGACGGGTAGGCCTGGAGTTCTTCCGGGACCCTAGTGACGCCCCTCTCCCACAGTTGCCCCCTATGTCTGTTTAGGTGATTTAGGTGAGACAGCCAACCTATAATTAACTGTCCTGCCGTTGGTTTGAAGTAATGCTTGTAGCCCAATACTTCCTCGGCGTTCCGGCCACCGGCTATGCGCCTCAGTAGGATGTTGCCTCGATCTTACAGCACGACTCCTACTGGTGTTATCTCCTTTTTGCTTTGATCTCGTTTCTCACTCTCCACAATAAACCTTGCTTCTTGTCCTTTCTTGAGATACCGCCGCGATGTAGTGCAGGCGCGGTTCCTTAACGTTCTGTCCTTTTCGCTAGGCCTCTGTCAGGATCCCACCCCTGACAGGGACCCCCTTGAATCTTCCCCTGCAACACCCTCTGCCACAGGATGTTGCCTGGTTCCAACCCAGTCAGCTTCTCTCTAACTTTCTATCCAACCCCCAGTTTTACCAGATTGTGAGGAGTGGCCTAATACATAGCACCCTTAGCTCCCCCTGGAGGCCAGACTATGAAGTGTATTGGTGTCTGTGATACCTGGTCAGGTGAACTCCTTCAGTGCCATCAGACATACCATCACTCCCCTTAGCGGCGGAGCGACAGTACTGCAATGACCAGGACTCTGGGGCGCTGCACTCCCCCCCGGTTAAATCCAGTACTCCTGGACTGGGAAGAAAACAACAATACATGTCAGCAAAAAGACATACAAATTTTGAAATGCATGCAACAAGTAAATTTGAACAGAGCTTCCCTTTATGGGAGGTGAGGACACTTGAACGTTACAACTGAAACATGGTTAAATATTTTAAATAACAGTCTATAAATAACTTTGCTTACCCAGCCGGGTATTCTACTTAAGTGCAAATTCTCAACAATAATTTAACTTCTCCTTTAAGGACGTATAAGCTGGATCCACTAAAGGCTTACTAATAAACTCCTAAAATATAAATTAACTTTTCTTCATTTTTCTCTTCTAAGTGCAATATTTTCTTCTTACTCTCTGATTAGTCTTATGCAGGACCGCCTGTCTATCTGCCCAGGCCTACTGCCTCTTTTCGTAGTACAGGATCACTGAGCCATCTCTCTATGGCTCCTAGGAGGACTCACCCACTAACCCCTACGGGTTCACTTCCTGTCCTCAATCTTCTAGCAACATTATCAAACATTTTCTATAGCTAACTAACTGGCTACATATAACTTACTATGTAAAACATTATTACTGTTCACTCTCTTTTAAAGCAACATTGTACATTAAGTGCAAATGGTGAACATTCCCTTTAAGAGGGAACCAAGTCTCTTTGAGGTAGTGCAACTGCTCAAGATGCAAGTCCGTGTAGGGCAGGAACTCCGGTACTGTTTCCAGGAACAGTTTATTCGCAAAGAGTTCTTTTTCTTGTAAAACCAGTAGAGGGTACCCTTAATAGGGTGCAAACTATTTACATCACAGTTTGTGAACCATTCATCGTCCATAATTCGGCAGTCTTTTCAAAATAGGGGGTATAAAGGAGTAAAAAGAAAAACCAAAAGCAAAAATAAAATGCAATAGGGATCCCGGGTAAACAAAGGGATCCCTTTAAGAACAACCCTGGTCGGGTACTAGCAGCAGAAGACACAAAAGACAAACAGTTAACTATTTACATACTCGAGGTTTATCCTCACAGAAGGTTACACTGCATCAATTGGTGACGGGCACTCACCGGCCGGGAAGGCTGCGGTCCTCTATCCTCGGCGGATGCAGAATCAGTATCATTGGTTGGTCTCCCAGACGCGATCAGATCACCCGGTGTCTGGATTCGAATGTCAGCTGTGGTTGCAAGTTCAGTAGCGGTGATTATACACACCGTGGCAACAGTAGTGGGGTTGATCAAATCTGAGTTAGTCATAGTAGGGACAGCAGGTGGCGCTACCACCGGCTCGCATCGTTGGACATCCCGGGCGCACCACCCCTGCGCACTCCGGTGGCGAGTGTAGGTCACCTGGTCCCCTTTACATGGTAGCTGATTGTCATATCGATTGCGGTTCGGGGTTCTCACATTGTAGCTGGTAAAGAAGATTTCTGTCGGCAGTCCCGGTTCTTGTATAGAGCCCCAACCCCGCTTCGGGTGGAAGGCTAGTACAGTCCCCTGCCTGACCGAGTTCCTTCTGTTGTGTTCAGTCTTTGGTCTCTGTACTCTCGGTGGGTCATTTGGTTCTGTCTCTTTTTGATTTTGCCATTGTCGAATTAAGCATTGCTTATACTGTTCCCAGGTGAGCGCAGCAATGCTGAGGCCCTCCTGCCTGGCCCCATCTGGCCTGATCCGTGGGGTATCCCACTGGAAAGTCACCCCCTCTGAGCTCACATCTAGCGGTTTCCCCATCGTTGTTGGTAACGGAGGCACCAGCTTCTCCATGGTGCCTGGGGTCAGTATTACTAGCTCAGCGGTGAAAACTCGGTTATTGTCGGGCTGGGGAGTGGTCACGGGAGCAGGGTCGGTCGGGGGAGCAGGGGCACTTTCCATACCTGCATCTGATGTGATTCCACCGATGTCGATCTGTTCCGTTGACAAGGACACTGGAATCGGCTGCAGCCCGGACCGCGGTTCTTCCAGGGCGGTCTCCTGACACAGCTCCGACCTCCATTGCTTCGCATCGGCTGGCTCCATATTCAGGATGGGCTGGCTCGGCTCCGCCGCCTGTGGCTCCAAGAGGTCCGGGTCCTCCAGCTGCGGTGGGTCCGGGTCCTTCTCCGGTAGTCGAGGACAGGCCGGGATCACTTCGCCGTCGCTCTGGGACTCGCTGGTCTCCATCCCTGCTCCGGGATCTTCGGTGACACATGCACATTGCCCCTCCATTTTCTGAGGGCGTAGATTCTTCTTCCTCCCATTCCCGCCGTTGCAATTCAGGGGGCGGTTCTCCTCTGCTTCTTGGCAGGTCGTCATCTCGCAGCAGTAGTCTGAGGGGGCGGTCGCCACTTTTGGCGCCGCTTGGATAGTCTCCTCCCATGGCACGCCCTTCTTCTTCTTCTGCGCTCCCCGTGGCACTGCAATGGCGGCGGTTTTGGCGGCAAGTGGCAATCCACACTCTTTGCAATAAATCACAGTTCAAGCACAATAAGTCACAGTTCCAAGGCACACATGACCTGATTCTTCAGGCTTAAGTAGATCCTGTTCGTGACGCCAAGTTTGAAGCGCCCCCAGACGCAGGGCCGCGGGGTACTCGGTACCGGGCCTCTCTGTCTCAGTTCTGGGGTTGTCACGGTGGCTAGACCCGGTCCGTGACCCTGCTAAGGGGCGTCCAATGAAAGTTGTAGGTGGTGGTGCGTGGTGCAGGTCGCGATGAATAACGAGGACACAGGGTTGCAGTCTCTTTACCTCTTTACTGAAGGCTTCAAGATCCTCAATCCAGAGTACGGTTTACAGGGCTGTCTGAGACCGGCCGGTCCGATGGCACCTCCAGAGTTCCCTTTGCAGGTGGAAATCTGTGCCTACCTTCTAGCGCCTGTGTGTTGTAGTACTTCCCTGCTGAGCACCACGGGATAGTCCTCACAACTGTTGTGTCTGTTTCTGATGTTCTTTCCCACAACTTATGTCTGTCCTGATGTTCTTCTCTGTCCCCCAGATGATATGGATAGGACGCACCCGTATGACGGGTAGGCCTGGAGTTCTTCCGGGACCCTAGTGACGCCCCTCTCCCACAGTTGCCCCCTATGTCTGCTTAGGTGATTTAGGTGAGACAGACAACCTATAATTAACTGTCCTGCCGTTGGTTTGAAGTAATGCTTGGAGCCCAATACTTCCTCGGCGTTCCGGCCACCGGCTATGCTCCTCAGTAGGATGTTGCCTTGATCTTACAGCACGACTCCTACTGGTGTTATCTCCTTTTTGCTTTGATCTCGTTTCTCACTCTCCACAATAAACCTCGCTTCTTGTCCATTCTTGAGATACCGCCGCGATGTAGTGCAGGCGTGGTTCCTTAACGTTCTGTCCTTTTCGCTAGGCCTCTGTCAGGATCCCACCCCTGACAGGGACCCCCCTGAATCTTCCCCTGCAACACTCTGCCACAGGATGTTGCCTGGTTCCAACCCAGTCAGCTTCTCTCTAACTTTCTATCCAACCCCCAGTTTTACCAGATTGTGAGGAGTGGCCTAATACATAGCACCCTTAGCTCCCCCTGGAGGCCAGACTATGAAGTGTATTGGTGTCTGTGATACCTGGTCAGGTGAACTCCTTCAGTGCCATCAGACATACCATCACTCCCCTTAGCGGCGGAGCAACAGTACTGCTACGACCAGGACTCTGGGGCGCTGCACACGTACTTGACCGCATAGTGGGCATGACCTGCTTTCTAGTGCATTCAAAATTGTGGTCCATGAAACAGACCAGAAAAGTGCTTGCTGCAAATCTTGTGCACATTGGCTACAGCTGGTCTACCACTATCATACATGCTAAAATACAAACAATTCTTCTCTACTACACCTAAAGTCAGCATAAAAATATATGCCCTGACATATGTATATACAGATATACACAAACATATACAGTGGTACATGAAAGTTTGTGAAACCTTCAGAATTTTCCATGTAGCTGCATGAATTTGACCTAAAACTACTACAGATTTAGTTCAGCACAACTACTAAAAGTGTATGAGAGGAACTGAATCAAACTAATGAGTCAAAAATATTAGACGTTATTATTTTTTTTAAATGAGGGAAATGATCCAAAATCACATGTCTGTAAGTGGCTATATATTCTGAATCTTTGCATTCAGTATCTGGTTACCCTCCTTGTGCAGAAATAACTGCATCTAGATTGTTCCATTAATAATCAAATATTAGGCCTAAATAAAGAAGGTACTTCCTATTTACAAAATCAATCAAAAAAAGAGACCTCGGAAGCTTAAATACCATTAAAAATATCAATATTTTATTAATCACAAAACATAAAAAAGAAGTCTCATAGTAGCCAATGGTAATAACAGAAACAGAATGCTACTGTCTGCATATAGGAATATGACTATAAATCAAGTGATATATATATATACATGCCAAAAATAAGAATACAGTCACAATGCAAAAATTGCTCAAATTATCTAAGTGTAGTCCAAAAAAAAATCTATAAGGGAAAGGGTTAATCCCATGCACTACACTGTATAAAAAGCATGTTTACAGTCAAAGGGTTAATCTCATAAAATGCATTGTGCAGCAATCATATTGGCAATCAAAGGTTAATCCTATAAAGTACAATATGTAGCAAATATGCTTACAATAATGGGACACCTATCTGATTGAACAAAGCCTTTGGCTTATTGCATCACTAGTGTAATGTGTAACAAAGCATGTCACTGATAAGAAATACATATAGTGCATGTATATGGCATGAAGGAAAGTGCGGACATATTACCTAAGTATGCAGCACAGTCTGAGAACCCCGACGCGCGTTTCGCGGTATGCTTCGTCCAGGGGGATAGTTGCAGCACAAAGTGGCTATTTTCAGGGTTTATATAGAAGGTGTACTCAGTGGTGGCAGCGGTTTGTAATGGCGCTTGATTCAACATACCGGCTCGGACGTCACTGCCGGTCAGCGTCACATGCAGCCTACCCAATCCCCCGTCCGATGCGTCAGAACAGGGGGCGGAGCAGGCCACACTACAGATGCGTCTCCACAGCGACCCGAAAACCGGAAGTATCCACAAGCGCGCACCGCAAGTAAAAAAGATATATATAATAGAACCTGGATAATAACCAAGTGGTGGATATCTGTAGAGCATATAAAAAGACAGGGGGATGTAAGAAAGTGCAACAATAGTGCCTAAGTGTATAGTACATGTGCAAATAGCAAAACTAACCACGCTGTAAACATGTCCCCATGGCAACCAGAGACCGGAAATGTGTACACAGAATAATAAATCTAGCATCTAGCAACATTATAAGTGCATATATATGTAAAAAATAAATAAAAACATCAATAAATAATGTGTACAAAAATGGCAGAATAATTTATACTACAAATATTTCAAAAAACAAGAAATAATCAGAAATACCTATCACGGGTTGGCAAATATAAATATAGCCACCAAATGTAATCTACACTGCCAGCTCATGAAACGTATCGCAAAAAAAACAGTGCATGAATAGTATATATGTGTACATATTCATATATATATGAATAAAGTAAAATATATATATATAGTAAAAGAAAAATTTTGTATCATACGTGAAAGTGTGCTAAATATATCCATATGCACTATATAAGATAGGTATAATCATATTCATTATTATGTTTCAAGGAGCATATGGATTTCTAATTGCTAAACTATATATAAAAATACATATAAGTGACAAAAGTGTATACATATATAGTGCTAAAATACTGCTTGATAAATATTACATAAAGTGATAGTAATAAACTTAAAACAACATACAATTATCATATATAACATACACATAATACAACATATAAACATATAAAGATACAGATAAAAGCAGATCCCATTCCAAAGAGGAAATATCCAGGAATATCAAGGCCCAACGCACTGAGTAGGTCAAATCAGGATTTATAGAGACAATATCAGGAGCTAAAGGTTAAAAAGAAACAAAGTTAAAATCAGATAATAAAAACACCACTATAAAATATATACATTTAAAGAAAAGGGGCAAAGCTAAGCACCTCATTCAGACCAAACGGCTGAACAGAATTGATTTTGGAGATCCAGCGGGTTTCCATTTGTGCCAGAGTTTTTCTCCAATTACCTCCTCTCTGATCCACATATACCTTATCGATTCCAATTACCTTGAGAAGCTTTGCATTACACCCATGTTGGGACTTAAAGTGTCTCGGTACAGGTTTGAGCATGGATACATCATCAATTTCTTCTGCATTAGTGATGTCTCTAATATGCTCCCTTACTCTAATCTTTAATGCTCTAGACGTAAGTCCCACATAAATTTTCGGGCATGGACACTGTGCATAGTAAACCACTCCCAATGTATTACAGGTGATGTGTTGGGTTATATTGAAATTCTTCTTCCCATCACTTGAGGTAAATGTTGAAGCCTGTAGAATATTCGGACATGCAAGGCAATTTTTACACGGAAAACAGCCCCATTTTTGTCCTCTAGATCCAAAGGCCCTACTGATATTAGGGCCAGCGTGATAGCTATGTACCAATAGATCTTTCAAATTATTGGATCTTCGGTATGTAATAGATGGATGCATAGGCAGATATTTAATCAAATCCCTGTCTGCTTGCAAAAGGGGCCAATACCTCTTCAATACCTCTCTCATCTGATTCCATTGCTCAGTATAGGTAGATATAAATCTCACCTTTTGTTCTGCCATTGGTTTGGCTTTAGTTTTCATTAATGCAGAACGTGTCACTTTTTTTGCCTTGTGGAGTCCTCTTTTAATACTACGTCTAGAGTAGCCTCTGTCCTCGAATCTAGATGAAAGATTGTCCGCCTGTTCAGAAAAAGATTTTTCATTAGAGCAAATTCTCTTGATTCTGATAAACTGTCCAGTTGGAATGCCTTCAATTAGGGATTTAGGATGAGAGGACGAAGCGTGCAGTAGGGAGTTCACTGCCGTGTCTTTTCTAAAAACATTGGTTTCCAGGTAACCATCTGATCCCTTTGTAATTAGAATGTCCAGAAAATCCAGAGACACCTGACTATATTTACATGTAAGTTTAATATTCACGGCATTATTGTTGAGGATATCCAAAAAGGCAAGAAGGTCCTGTTCTGAGCCCTGCCAAATCATAAGGATATCATCAATGAAACGGACCCAGAACAGGACCTTCTCAATGTATGCAATGGGGTTGGTGAAAAATATCTGTCTCTCCCAACTCCCCATAAAGAGGTTAGCATATGAGGGGGCAAATGCCGCCCCCATTGCAGTACCTCTTTGCTGTACATATATTGTTTCCTTAAAAATAAAATAATTATGCTCAAGAACAAATTTAAGCAAATCAAGAAGAAAACAAATCAGATCTCTGTCCATCTCCGTAGTTCGTAAAAAGGATTCTACTGCCAAAATACCGTGATGATGTTGTATGGCAGTGTACAAAGACTCAACGTCTAATGACACCAACCACATATCATCTTCCATGGGTATGCCATCGATTTTACCCAGGACATCTCCTGTGTCTCTTATATAGGAAGGTAAATTACATACCAGGGGTTTCAGGTGGAAATCAAGATATTTACCAATTATCTCACAAAGGCTCCCATTCCCGGATACGATTGGTCTTCCGGGGGGTGTAGTCATACTCTTGTGAATTTTCGGAGTGAAATATATACAGGCAAGTTTCGGATATCTCGGGATTAAGTTAGATCTAAGTTCCTTTGTGATTATCCCTTCCTGAAAGGCTTTTTCCAATATATCTTCTAATTCACCCTGGAATGTAAAGGTGGGATTGAAAGTGAGTCTTCGGTAACAGCTAGTGTCTCTCAGCTGTCTAAACGCCTCTTTCTCATACATTTTAATAGATTGGATAACAATATTTCCCCCTTTATCCGCGGGTTTAATTATTATATCCCTCATGCCTTTCAATTCCTTCAATGCCTTTCTTTGATCTGCAGACAAATTGTCTTTCATTACCCTACTGGGAATTTGATCAAACTCCTTAGAGACAAGTTTTACAAATAATTCTATATTAGGATATAGATTTAATGAAGGAAATTTTTTGGGTTTAGGGGGTGTAAACTTACCCATGTTTATATTCTCATCTTGATCTCCACCCAATTCCTCCAGCGTCGTAATAATCTCTAGGTCTTGTTCTGTCCATTCCATATCAGGTTCTGATTTTCCATGTAATTTTTTTAAAACCAGTTTCCGTGCGAATAGATTAAGGTCTGTTATGGCTGAGAAGGAGTTAAATGGAGAAGTTGGTGAGAACGTAAGGCCTAGGCTTAACACTTCTAATTGTGGTTGTGTTAGTTGTGTTTCAGATAAATTAATCACCTGTAGCCTTGCTTTACCAGAGTTATCTGCCCATTTTTCTCGCCTTCTGTAGTTGTCATTTCTCCTCTTGTTAGTGTGTTTCCTCAAATTATAGATACGATTGGTTGATACATTATCATTTTCCCTGGATGACATAGATGATATGGAGGATGCTCTAGAGAGGGTGTCTTCTCTGTTAGTTCGGTTACTCTGCCATCTATACACTGTGCCACTTTTAAAATCTTGAAGATCCCGCTGAAATTTGTTCATTTTGGTCTCTTTCACTTCTTTCTCCCATATGGGAAATTGACCTTCAATATCTTTATTTAATATCTCCATTTCTAATGTTGTCAAATTTTCAGATAGTTTTTTACGGGTATCATCAATATCTGAATCCAGTTTATCCAATCCTTTCTTTATTGTTACCAATTAACAGCTCCATCAAAGATCTGGAGCAGATATTGCAAGCTTCTTCCCACCGTACACGAAAATTTTCCTCCTCTATGGGGAAGGATGGCATAATCCTCACCCTCAGTCCCCTAGGGATCAACCCTTTGGCTAAATATTTCTCCAATTATGCTTTATTCCACCATGTACGTGTTCTCTTTTTCAAGAGAGTTTTAATGGAATTTTTTAGATCTATATTTTGCCCGCTTTCTATAGAACCATTCTGCACAGTATCACCACTGAAGACCGTATCCATACATGACAGCCAAGTCTGATCCCTGGCTCTAGTGTCCATAATGGCCACACACTGTAAACAAAGTACAGTAATCAAATCATTAATCAAATATTAGGCCTAAATAAAGAAGGTACTTCCTATTTACAAAATCAATCAAAAAAAGAAACCTCGGAAGCTTAAATACCATTAAAAATATCAATATTTTATTAATCACAAAACATAAAAAAGAAGTCTCATAGTAGCCAGTGGTAATAACAGAAACAGAATGCTACTGTCTGCATATAGGAATATGACTATAAATCAAGTGATATATATATACATGCCAAAAATAAGAATACAGCCACAATGCAAAAATTGCTCAAATTATCTAAGTGTAGTCCAAAAAAAAATCCATAAGGGAAAGGGTTAATCCCATGCACTACACTGTATAAAAAGCATGTTTACAGTCAAAGGGTTAATCTCATAAAATGCATTGTGCAGCAATCATATTGGCAATCAAAGGTTAATCCTATAAAGTACAATATGTAGCAGATATGCTTACAATAATGGGACACCTATCTGATTGAACAAAGCCTTTGGCTTATTGCATCACTAGTGTAATGTGTAACAAAGCATGTCACTGATAAGAAATACATATAGTGCATGTATATGGCATGAAGGAAAGTGCGGACATATTACCTAAGTATGCAGCACAGTCTGAGAACCCCGACGCGCGTTTCGCGGTATGCTTCGTCCAGGGGGATAGTTGCAGCACAAAGTGGCTATTTTCAGGGTTTATATAGAAGGTGTACTCAGTGGTGGCAGCGGTTTGTAATGGCGCTTGATTCAACATACCGGCTCGGACGTCACTGCCGGTCAGCGTCATATATCTACAGATATCCACCACTTGGTTATTATCCAGGTTCTATTATATATATCTTTTTTACTTGCGGTGCGCGCTTGTGGATACTTCCGGTTTTCGGGTCGCTGTGGAGACGCATCTGTAGTGTGGCCTGCTCCGCCCCCTGTTCTGACGCGTCGGACGGGGGATTGGGTAGGCTGCATGTGACGCTGACCGGCAGTGACGTCCGAGCCGGTATGTTGAATCAAGCGCCATTACAAACCGCTGCCACCACTGAGTACACCTTCTATATAAACCCTGAAAATAGCCACTTTGTGCTGCAACTATCCCCCTGGACGAAGCATACCGCAAAACGCGCGTCGGGGTTCTCAGACTGTGCTGCATACTTAGGTAATATGTCCGCACTTTCCTTCATGCCATATACATGCACTATATGTATTTCTTATCAGTGACATGCTTTGTTACACATTACACTAGTGATGCAATAAGCCAAAGGCTTTGTTCAATTAGATAGGTGTCCCATTATTGTAAGCATATTTGCTACATATTGTACTTTATAGGATTAACCTTTGATTGCCAATATGATTGCTGCACAATGCATTTTATGAGATTAACCCTTTGACTGTAAACATGCTTTTTATACAGTGTAGTGCATGGGATTAACCCTTTCCCTTATGGATTTTTTTTTGGACTACACTTAGATAATTTGAGCAATTTTTGCATTGTGGCTGTATTCTTATTTTTGGCATGTATATATATATCACTTGATTTATAGTCATATTCCTATATGCAGACAGTAGCATTCTGTTTCTGTTATTACCACTGGCTACTATGAGACTTCTTTTTTATGTTTTGTGATTAATAAAATATTGATATTTTTAATGGTATTTAAGCTTCCGAGGTTTCTTTTTTTGATTGATTTTGTAAATAGGAAGTACCTTCTTTATTTAGGCCTAATATTTGATTAATGATTTGATTACTGTACTTTGTTTACAGTGTGTGGCCATTATGGACACTAGAGCCAGGGATCAGACTTGGCTGTCATGTATGGATACGGTCTTCAGTGGTGATACTGTGCAGAATGGTTCTATAGAAAGCGGGCAAAATATAGATCTAAAAAATTCCATTAAAACTCTCTTGAAAAAGAGAACACGTACATGGTGGAATAAAGCATCATTGGAGAGATATTTAGCCAAAGGGTTGATCCCTAGGGGACTGAGGGTGAGGATTATGCCATCCTTCCCCATAGAGGAGGAAAATTTTCGTGTACGGTGGGAAGAAGCTTGCAATATCTGCTCCAGATCTTTGATGGAGCTGTTAATTGGTAACAATAAAGAAAGGATTGGATAAACTGGATTCAGATATTGATGATACCCGTAAAAAACTATCTGAAAATTTGACAACATTAGAAATGGAGATATTAAATAAAGATATTGAAGGTCAATTTCCCATATGGGAGAAAGAAGTGAAAGAGACCAAAATGAACAAATTTCAGCGGGATCTTCAAGATTTTAAAAGTGGCACAGTGTATAGATGGCAGAGTAACCGAACTAACAGAGAAGACACCCTCTCTAGAGCATCCTCCATATCATCTATGTCATCCAGGGAAAATGATAATGTATCAACCAATCGTATCTATAATTTGAGGAAACACACTAACAAGAGGAGAAATGACAACTACAGAAGGCGAGAAAAATGGGCAGATAACTCTGGTAAAGCAAGGCTACAGGTGATTAATTTATCTGAAACACAACTAACACAACCACAATTAGAAGTGTTAAGCCTAGGCCTTACGTTCTCACCAACTTCTCCATTTAACTCCTTCTCAGCCATAACAGACCTTAATCTATTCGCACGGAAACTGGTTTTAAAAAAATTACATGGAAAATCAGAACCTGATATGGAATGGACAGAACAAGACCTAGAGATTATTACGACGCTGGAGGAATTGGGTGGAGATCAAGATGAGAATATAAACATGGGTAAGTTTACACCCCCCTAAACCCAAAAAATTTCCTTCATTAAATCTATATCCTAATATAGAATTATTTATAAAACTTGTCTCTAAGGAGTTTGATCAAATTCCCAGTAGGGTAATGAAAGACAATTTGTCTGCAGATCAAAGAAAGGCATTGAAGGAATTGAAAGGCATGAGGGATATAATAATTAAACCCGCGGATAAAGGGGGAAATATTGTTATCCAATCTATTAAAATGTATGAGAAAGAGGCGTTTAGACAGCTGAGAGACACTAGCTGTTACCGAAGACTCACTTTCAATCCCACCTTTACATTCCAGGGTGAATTAGAAGATATATTGGAAAAAGCCTTTCAGGAAGGGATAATCACAAAGGAACTTAGATCTAACTTAATCCCGAGATATCCGAAACTTGCCTGTATATATTTCACTCCGAAAATTCACAAGAGTATGACTACACCCCCCGGAAGACCAATCGTATCCGGGAATAGAAGCCTTTGTGAGATAGTTGGTAAATATCTTGATTTCCACCTGAAACCCCTGGTATGTAATTTACCTTCCTATATAAGAGACACAGGAGATGTCCTGGGTAAAATCGATGGCATACCCATGGAAGATGATATGTGGTTGGTGTCATTAGACGTTGAGTCTTTGTACACTGCCATACAACATCATCACGGTATTTTGGCAGTAGAATCCTTTTTACGAACTACGGAGATGGACAGAGATCTGATTTGTTTTCTTCTTGATTTGCTTAAATTTGTTCTTGAGCATAATTATTTTATTTTTAAGGAAACAATATATGTACAGCAAAGAGGTACTGCAATGGGGGCGGCATTTGCCCCCTCATATGCTAACCTCTTTATGGGGAGTTGGGAGAGACAGATATTTTTCACCAACCCCATTGCATACATTGAGAAGGTCCTGTTCTGGGTCCGTTTCATTGATGATATCCTTATGATTTGGCAGGGCTCAGAACAGGACCTTCTTGCCTTTTTGGATATCCTCAACAATAATGCCGTGAATATTAAACTTACATGTAAATATAGTCAGGTGTCTCTGGATTTTCTGGACATTCTAATTACAAAGGGATCAGATGGTTACCTGGAAACCAATGTTATTAGAAAAGACACGGCAGTGAACTCCCTACTGCACGCTTCGTCCTCTCATCCTAAATCCCTAATTGAAGGCATTCCAACTGGACAGTTTATCAGAATCAAGAGAATTTGCTCTAATGAAAAATCTTTTTCTGAACAGGCGGACAATCTTTCATCTAGATTCGAGGACAGAGGCTACTCTAGACGTAGTATTAAAAGAGGACTCCACAAGGCAAAAAAAGTGACACGTTCTGCATTAATGAAAACTAAAGCCAAACCAATGGCAGAACAAAAGGTGAGATTTATATCTACCTATACTGAGCAATGGAATCAGATGAGAGAGGTATTGAAGAGGTATTGGCCCCTTTTGCAAGCAGACAGGGATTTGATTAAATATCTGCCTATGCATCCATCTATTACATACCGAAGATCCAATAATTTGAAAGATCTATTGGTACATAGCTATCACGCTGGCCCTAATATCAGTAGGGCCTTTGGATCTAGAGGACAAAAATGGGGCTGTTTTCCGTGTAAAAATTGCCTTGCATGTCCGAATATTCTACAGGCTTCAACATTTACCTCAAGTGATGGGAAGAAGAATTTCAATATAACCCAACACATCACCTGTAATACATTGGGAGTGGTTTACTATGCACAGTGTCCATGCCCGAAAATTTATGTGGGACTTACGTCTAGAGCATTAAAGATTAGAGTAAGGGAGCATATTAGAGACATCACTAATGCAGAAGAAATTGATGATGTATCCATGCTCAAACCTGTACCGAGACACTTTAAGTCCCAACATGGGTGTAATGCAAAGCTTCTCAAGGTAATTGGAATCGATAAGGTATATGTGGATCAGAGAGGAGGTAATTGGAGAAAAACTCTGGCACAAATGGAAACCCGCTGGATCTCCAAAATCAATTCTGTTCAGCCGTTTGGTCTGAATGAGGTGCTTAGCTTTGCCCCTTTTCTTTAAATGTATATATTTTATAGTGGTGTTTTTATTATCTGATTTTAACTTTGTTTCTTTTTAACCTTTAGCTCCTGATATTGTCTCTATAAATCCTGATTTGACCTACTCAGTGCGTTGGGCCTTGATATTCCTGGATATTTCCTCTTTGGAATGGGATCTGCTTTTATCTGTATCTTTATATGTTTATATGTTGTATTATGTGTATGTTATATATGATAATTGTATGTTGTTTTAAGTTTATTACTATCACTTTATGTAATATTTATCAAGCAGTATTTTAGCACTATATATGTATACACTTTTGTCACTTATATGTATTTTTATATCTAGTTTAGCAATTAGAAATCCATATGCTCCTTGAAACATAATAATGAATATGATTATACCTATCTTATATAGTGCATATGGATATATTTAGCACACTTTCACGTATGATACAAAATTTTTCTTTTACTATATATATATATTTTACTTTATTCATATATATATGAATATGTACACATATATACTATTCATGCACTGTTTTTTTTGCGATACGTTTCATGAGCTGGCAGTGTAGATTACATTTGGTGGCTATATTTATATTTGCCAACCCGTGATAGGTATTTCTGATTATTTCTTGTTTTTTGAAATATTTGTAGTATAAATTATTCTGCCATTTTTGTACACATTATTTATTGATGTTTTTATTTATTTTTTCCATATATATGCACTTATAATGTTGCTAGATGCTAGATTTATTATTCTGTGTACACATTTCCGGTCTCTGGTTGCCATGGGGACATGTTTACAGCGTGGTTAGTTTTGCTATTTGCACATGTACTATACACTTAGGCACTATTGTTGCACTTTCTTACATCCCCCTGTCTTTTTATATGCTCTACAGATATCCACCACTTGGTTATTATCCAGGTTCTATTATATATATCTTTTTTACTTGCGGTGCGCGCTTGTGGATACTTCCGGTTTTCGGGTCGCTGTGGAGACGCATCTGTAGTGTGGCCTGCTCCGCCCCCTGTTCTGACGCGTCGGACGGGGGATTGGGTAGGCTGCATGTGACGCTGACCGGCAGTGACGTCCGAGCCGGTATGTTGAATCAAGCGCCATTACAAACCGCTGCCACCACTGAGTACACCTTCTATATAAACCCTGAAAATAGCCACTTTGTGCTGCAACTATCCCCCTGGACGAAGCATACCGCAAAACGCGCGTCGGGGTTCTCAGACTGTGCTGCATACTTAGGTAATATGTCCGCACTTTCCTTCATGCCATATACATGCACTATATGTATTTCTTATCAGTGACATGCTTTGTTACACATTACACTAGTGATGCAATAAGCCAAAGGCTTTGTTCAATCAGATAGGTGTCCCATTATTGTAAGCATATTTGCTACATATTGTACTTTATAGGATTAACCTTTGATTGCCAATATGATTGCTGCACAATGCATTTTATGAGATTAACCCTTTGACTGTAAACATGCTTTTTATACAGTGTAGTGCATGGGATTAACCCTTTCCCTTATAGATTTTTTTTTGGACTACACTTAGATAATTTGAGCAATTTTTGCATTGTGGCTGTATTCTTATTTTTGGCATGTATATATATATCACTTGATTTATAGTCATATTCCTATATGCAGACAGTAGCATTCTGTTTCTGTTATTACCACTGGCTACTATGAGACTTCTTTTTTATGTTTTGTGATTAATAAAATATTGATATTTTTAATGGTATTTAAGCTTCCGAGGTTTCTTTTTTTGATTGATTTTGTTCCATTAATAGTTGATTAGTCCTGCACATCGGTTTGTAGGAATTTTAGCTCATTCCTCTCTATAAAACAGCTTTAACTCTGTTATGTTGGTGGGTTTTCTCCAATGAACTGCTCATGTCAGGTTCTTCTATAATATTACTAGAATATTAAGGTCAGCACTGTGACGTGGCCACTCCAAAACTTTAACTTTATTATTTAACCAATTTTTTGTAGTAGGACTTGTGTCATTGGGTCATTGTCTTGCTGCATGATCCCCATTTTCTTGATATGCAGCTCATGGAGAGATCTCTTGACAATTTCCTTCAGAATGTGCTGTTAAAATTCGATACAGGAAAGATATGCATCTTGGTACCGTGTTAGCCAGTAGATAGAAAAATATTTAGCCTATTTTTAGAGGGGCATCAGGTGGCATTAATCTTCTTAAAGGGCCATTAAACAGTGGGTCTCCTACACTGTTATTGCCTATGCAGTGAGTGGCTGGGCTGTCAAAAATTAGGACACACCTCACTACCCCTTTCACGAGATGTACAGGAGGGCCTCCTGAAAAAATGTTGCATTGAATGCAAGGCCTGGTCTGCCCCAAAGTTACTTGCAGCCCAATAACTGTTTCAGCAGACGGACTTGAGGGCCTCAGGACAAAATTTTCCCATTAGAAAAAAGTGTGTCTCCCATACTGTTTGCTTATGCAGTGAATGCAAGGCCTGCCCTGTACCAATGTTACATGCACTCCAATAACCCTTTGAAATAAAGTACTGGATGGCCACATGAAACAAAAGTTCCCATTTTTTTTTTTTTTTATTACCATAAATTTTGTCCATGAAGTGAATGCAAGGCCTGGCCGCAATTTGCACGCACCACAATCCCCCTTGGGAGAAATATGGAGGAGGGTCTCATAAAAAAATGTTCACATTGCAAAGGAGCGCTTCACCTATACTTGGAATGCCCATACACTAAGTGCATGGGCTGACAAACATATCCCCCTGGGGGGTAAATTTAAAAAAAAAATTGTTTACGTCCATCATACACCCTTGCAAAAAACTAGGGAGAGTGGCTGTAGCCTCACGTAATACATTCATCCTCGTCTTCTAGTGGTGGTGTCTGACAAAATGTGGAGGATGTCCTCCTATGAATGTTTTCCCAATTTAAAGGAGTGGGTGTCCTATACTTGTAATGCCCGCACACTAAGTGTAAGGCCTGACAAACATTTCCCCCTGGGGGTTTACTTTAAAAAAAAAATCTTTACAGGCATCATAAACACCCTTGCCAAAAATTAGAGTGACTTTTACATCACGGAATACATTCACCTTTGTGTTCTAGTGGTGGTGTCTGAAGAGATGTGGAGGATGTCCTCCTATGAATGCTTTACCAATTTAAAGGATGAGGTCTCCTATACTTGTAATCCCCATACACTAAGTACATGGGCTGACAAACATTTCCCCATGGGGGTACACTTTTTTAAAAAATTTACGGGCCTCAGACACCCTTGAAAAAAAATAGACTGGCTGTAGCCTCACAGAACACGTTCACCCAGGCGTTCTAGTGGTGGGGGATGATGAGAATGAGGAGAAGGATGACACGAAATAGCCAAAATCTGGAAGCGTGTACCCATGTGTAGGTGTGAAGAGGTGCATGGAAATACACCTCCCAAAAAGACACTGTATTGGAGGTTATGTTTCGCTGTCATTTGGCGGTGTAGAGAAGTCTTGCCCAATCCAGTAAGCCTGTCTGCATTTTCATTTGACAGGCGAATGTGCTTATCTATTATAATTCCACCAGTGGCACTAAAAACCCGCTCTGACAAAATGCTAGGGGCAGGGCAGGCTAGGACCTCCAAAGCGTAGAGAACCAGTTCATGCCATGTGTTCAGCTTGGATACCCAATAATTAAAAGGCACAGAGGAATCACGGAGGATGTTGGTATGGTCAGCAAGGTACTCCCCTCACCATCTTCCCAAACATTCCATTCCTTGTGACATTACCCCACGCCTCTGGGCCAGGGCGATGGGAGAGTCTGAGAAAACTGTCCCAGAACTTTGCCAGTGTTGCCCTGCCACTGCTGGATTGGAATTGTGTCTCTCTCGCCTGTACTCCTTGGTTGTCCAACACACTGTGATGTCTGCCGCCAGAGTTTTCAGATGGGAATTTTTTTAATAATTCCGCAACAATGGCCCTCTGGTACTGCACCATTTTAGTACACCTGTCTGCCTCTGGAATAAGAGATTGAAAGTTCTCCTTGTATCATGGGTCTAAAAGTTTCACTACCCAGTAATGACTGTCACCCCAAATTTATACAATATGAGGGTCACAGGAAAGCCAGCGCAACATAAAGTCAGCCATGCATGCCAGACTGGTAACAGGAAAGCCTTCTGTGTCCTCAACAACAGGATGAGTGACCAAAGTACCCTCCTTCTCCCTGTCCTCAAGCCATCCACGCTCAACAGACGGTATGACAGTTGTGCTTGTAGTACCGTCTCTAACACATGAAAGTAGCTCCTGTTCTTCCTCCTCCTCCTCTTCCTCATTGTCAACCAATCCACGTTGTGATGACATGAGGCTGGGCTGTGTGTAATCACCCTGCACGGTTCCTTGCTCCATATCCTCGTGCTCCACCTGCAAGGCATCCTCTTTCATTGTGAGCAGGTGTCATGGAAATTTGGTTTGGATAAATTTATCCCTGTGTGTGCTGCGGCCGTTCCCAATAAGACTGAGTATTTTGAGTGCTCATCAAGAATGGACTGTACACCATAGTCTGCATTGCAGAAACAGCCAGGGAAAAAAAAACAAAACAGATGTGACAGTGTGATTTACAATGTATATATATCTCTGCTAGCAGAATGGAAAAGGGGAAGTTCAGAAAAGAGAAAAAAAAACAAAAAACTTTCTTTTACAATTGTATGCTCTTAAAGCAGCAATACATGACTCAAATAGAAACAGATACAGATGTCCGGGAGATGCCCCTTTTTATTATTCTGTGACACGTGCAGGTTGCGCTGGGAACAGACTACTGCCAATCGCACTGGGCACACCTGTGCCCGGGCCGCCTGAGTGAGAAGCAACAAGAGGGAAATCTACCACCCCGGTCCGGTCGTCCTAACTGGATCGCCGGCACTACGGGAATCTGCAGTAGCCCTCTAAGTTATCACTACCCGAGCCTGGAACATGGGACTACCTGTCCCTCCTATGCACGGGAATCCTGCAATAACTTATCGAGCGATTTGACCTCCTGCGGTCTGTTACCCAGTAACCACAAGCAAAACAGTCACTGTTCCTTCCTTCTCCCGGATCTTACACAAACACAGAACACATACATGGCACACAGCAGACACTTTGACTTATATCCCAGGGTTTGGATACGGGCTTGGACTACCTGGGAATGCAGTGGTGACCACACCTGACCGGCAAGAGGTATAGACCCGGACTGGGCACAGGGGACTTTCAGGTAAGATGATAACATTTTCTTACCTTACTTATGGAGCTGCGCAGTCTCCCTCCCATGAACCAAGGCCGTGACCAACACCTCCGTCGCTCCGGTCAGCAGGGTCCCGTGTGTTTCATCCACGCCTCATGGTAGGCGCCATTTAGAGCTTTAGAGCATAGAGCTTACATTGTTTAGGTGGTACAGAAAGTTATGTGAGCAAACCAGGAAGTGATTTTTTTGTGTGTATAAGACGGGAGATATTGGATCTGCGCAGTCTGCTCTCAGCAGAATCCATGGTATAGGGAGTTTTTTGCACAGCATGTGGCGTGCCCCGTCCCTCCCTACAGGGAGAAGGCATCATTGCTCCTCTCTATTGTTCTTGTTGTTCTTCTCTATCCTCCTTTTTCTCTGTCACTCTTTCTCTCCTCTTTCTTCTCTCTCACTCTCCTTTCCTCTCCTCTTTCTCCACACTTTTCTCTTCTCTCTCTCCCTCTCTCTATCTCTCCCCTCCACACCTCTCTACTTCTCCATCTCCTTCTTTTTTTTCCACACCTCTTTCCTCCTTTTTTGCTCTCTCTTTCTCCTCCTTCTCCACTCCCCCACCACACCTATCTCCTCCTGCTCCTACTTCTCCACACCCATCTCCACTCCTCTCTTCTCCTCCTTCTCTCTCTCTCTTCCACACCTCCCATCTTCTCCCTCTGTTCCTCACTCCTCTCCTCCTCCTTCTTTTTCCTTCTTCTTCTCCGTTACTGGCTGGGCCAATGCCCAATTCAAAAATGTGGTGCTTACAGCACAAGGTTCCCCTTCTATGTCCCTGGCACAGTCCAGCCATTGCTAGTTGTGATATCGGGGAAAGAAGGTGAAAATCCTCCTACACACAATGCAGTAGGCAACCTCCAGACACATCCGGCAGCAGACAGCTCAGCCCTGGGTGCAGAGGGGGAGGACTGACGTCACCATTTGTTGATAATGTACAACTTCAGCACTGGTCAGAGCTGCCTACATTCACACCAACATAGAACTATAAGCCTAATCCATCACAGCTTCAGCAAGGAGGGAGACATCCTCACATAAAAAGGCAACTTCTAAGTCCAATATCAGCCAGTGTATGACCCCAGTACACGCTATCACAACTATTCCTCTGATGAGGATGAAGAGGGAACATCATACATGCTGTCCAGTACTAGAAAAAGAAACCCACAGGCACCAAGAATGCAGGGGCAGATAGAGGCACCACCACTACACTATGTGCACTTCACCCCAAGTCAGGTGACCAGCATTCTAGACAATCCTCCAGACCCAGGGATGCATCCCATGCCATTTTACCGAAGAATGTAGCAGAACTAGCGAACATATGCAACCACCTGGAATGATCTCTGGGCCATAAATGGAAATAGAAGCAGGCGATGCACTCTGGCCAATCATGAAGGAACAATTCAAACTTCCAGCAGAATTAGATGTACACGCTTGGGAGTCACGGCCACAGCTAATTGAACAGCTCAGAGAGTGGGCCAAAGGCAGATTGGCAGGACAAGCCCTCAGCTTACATGACATGAGCCAAGACAAGACAGAGTCTGTAATGAAGTTTCATGGCAGAGTAATGCAAGTATTCCAAGAATGGACTGAGACAGCCAATCAGAAAAACACTGATAGTGGTTAGGCCTGAGAACAGGTCAATGGCAGTGGACTGACCCAGCAAAATGGTTTATGTGCGCCTAGGAGACTGTTTATTGCCAATTGTTGCCAAAACTGCCGCCATTATAGCACCACAAAGAGCGCGAAGAAGGAAATGGGTGCCGTGCTGCTGAGAATGCCAGAAGGGGAGCCAGAGGTGAAGACGCTGCAAAGTGCCAAGCGACACATGGGAAGAACCGCTGCAGACTCCGGAGAGGAGACACCGACCTCAATAAGGTTAGCAAAGGGGGAAGAAGTGATGGCAGATGCAGCCGCAGCCCCTGTAATGCCCCAAGACCTTGGGTTGGATGCAGCCGCCGGTCTCATGGCACCCCCGGGCCTCGCCACGGACGCACCTGCAGGCCCCATCTTACCACTGCAGCTTCAATCAGCAGGCTGGACCCCGCCGCCACTATAGTGCCCATCATGCTGTTGCCCACAGTAGCCAAAGGGATTGAGTCCCAACCAGGGGTGCAGAAGACAGCCCCTCTCATGGTGACCACTGACCTGGAAGCGCAACCACCCTACAAAGACAGAAGAAGTGTCAAGTGTTACAACTGTGGCAAGTTTGGCCATTTCCGGAACCAGTGCAGAGCACCCATGCAACCCAAGAGTTGGTCCAGAGAAACAGGTCAAGGAAGAAGTACAGAAAGCAGTGAAGTACCCCGTCCATAGGACAGGGGCAAGCAAGCCAGGTCCGCAAGACACTACGCTCCTGACATGTAAAACCTCATCTGCAGGACCAATACCTCAAATTGCCCTGAAAGTGGATGGCGTTGTCAGATCTTTTCTTCTGCACACCGGTGCAGCCAGAAGTGTGATGAGACCTGTGGAACGCGCTGATCCCACCTGCCTATCAGAATCCTCTGTGTCTCGCATGGGCATTGATGGTCGAGTCAGACATTCTCAGCTTACAAAGCCACTGAGCGTGTGCACTCAGCCAGGACACTCTATCCTGTCCCAGTTTGTGGTGTCAAGGACCTGCCACTCAACCTGCTGGGAGCGGACCTACTGCAGAAGCTGAAGGCAACCACAGTGTTCCGGGAAAATGGGTCCGTGACACTTTCTTCATCCCTGACCCAAGAAGAGTCATGCTGGAGGCCCTACAAGAACCTTAAACAACCGATGAGGCCTACCCAAGGAGGTACTGGATGTAGTACCAGAAAGTCTATGGTCTAAGGGACCCCAGGATGTGAGAAAATCTCAAGTTGCCCCAGTACGGGTGTCACTCAAGCCAGGTACCCCGTACCCTCGTAAGGCCCAGGCCAGGCCTAGAGTCAAGCTGCCTCTGACCAACTGAAGGTCTACCTGGAAATAGGAATCATTGTTCCTTGCACATCGCCTTGCAATACCCCGCTTTTCCCGGTTAAGAAAAAGACTGTAAAATGAGAGCCAGCCAAGTTCAGAATGGTACATGACCTGAGAGCTGTGAATGACGCCACGGTGTTTGAAACTGCAATTATGCCGAATCTGCACACTCTGCTCTTGAATGTGCCTTCCACAGCAACAGTGTTCACGGTGATCGACCTAGCTAATGTTTTCTCCAGTGTTCCCCTTCATCCAGAAGACCAGTTCCTGTTTGCCTTAATGCACCAGGGGGGACACCACACATGGACAGTGATGCCACAGTGGGCCCAGAACAGCCCTTCACAGTTCAACAAAGCAATGTCCACAGTCCTCACCAACTGGTCACAGAACATGCAGAAGTAACCCTGCTACAATACATGGACAATCTACTCCTTTGTGCAGTTGGCTTTGACACGTGTAAAGCCCATTTCTTGTCTCTTCTACTCTACCTGGCAGAGCAGCACTGCAAGGTCTCAAAGAACAAAGTCCAGTGGTGTCTGAAGCGAGTTACGTTCCAAAGACACTGTATTGTTCACCAGGCGAAACACCTGACAGATGACCTGAAGACCACAGTGGAGAAGATGGTTCCTCCAACAACTCCAAAGGCGCTACAGGCCTTTATTGGTCTAGTTTCGTATAGCAGAACCTGGATCCCTGATGCCTGAGTCCTAATGCAACCTCTGTGTGATTACGTCAGTGTGACCCCGTTCCTCCTGACAGATGAAGCCTTCAGCTCGTTCAAGAAGTTAAAAGGCTCTGTAGTCTCAGCACCAGCACTAGGCCTACTTGACTACGAGAAGCCATTCCATCTCTACTTGATGGAAAAAGAAGGCCTTGCTACTGGAGTCCTGACGCAGCTTCAGGGGGGAAAGCAGAAACCTTTAGACTACTTTTCAGCTCACCTGGATCCAGTTTCAAGGGGAGCCTCTTCCTCCTGCATGAGAACAGCAGTTGCAGCACACGCCCTCCTGGACAGGACTACAGACATCATTGGAAAAACCATTGGAAATCCTGGCTCCGCATGACATCTCAGCAATCCTCAACCAAACCCAGCCAAAACATCTCTCCACCGCCAGGCATCTTCGCCTCCAGTGCTCTCTACTCCTGCCCGACAATGTCACCATCTGCAGATGCACAGTCCTCAATCCGTCCACTCTATTCCCACTCCCAAGGGGGGATACAGATATGGACTCTCAGATAAAAATTCTGATCAAAATCTGCATGATACCTTCCGCAGGGATCTGAATTTGCTCCGGACGGATGACCATGATTGCTTCAGCATCATGCAACAAGGAAACAGCAGGACTACCCAAGGTGGCAGAAGAGCCAGTGACCAACCCAGAGTTGATCCTCTATGTGGATGGCTCCAGATTTGCAGATGATGAAGGAAGATTCCACACAGGATGTGCAGTGACCAGCAATCTAGAGATCCTGTGGTCCAGAAGTCTGCTGCCTAGTCTGTCAGCCCAGGAAGCAGAACTGATAGCGCTGACGAAGGCCTACCAGATGGCAAAAGACAAGACTACGGAAATGTATACCGATTTGAGGTACTCGCATGGCATAGCACATGACTTTGGGCCCATCTGGGCTGCAAGGGACTTCATCACAGCAAGCGGAACAACCGTGAAGCATCATGGAACCATTAAGGACCTGCTGAATGCACTTCAACTTCCAAAAATGGTGGCAGTACTGAAAGTCAAAGCACATGGAAAACTGAACACAGTAGAGGCACAGGGCAACAATATGGTGGATATGGCAGCCAAAGAAGCTGCCAAAGGAAGACAATATGGAGAAGTGGGAGAGGTCGTAGAGTCGGACGGCTACTACGTGGCAACTGAGGACAAGACACCAGATAAGATGACGTCTTGGGATCTGTTTAAGAAGTTGCAAGCGCAAGCCCCAAAGGACAAGTGGAAGGATGTGGAAGGGAGCAACACATGAAGGAGGAAGGGTATACTCAATGGACTATGAACCCTGTTTACCCCAAAGTATCTACCCTATGCCCTATGGTGGTCCAGTGGGCACATGGGCCCACACACATCAAAGACACAGAAGAATGATCTGATTGGTGCTTACTGGTTTGCTCCAGGGATCTCCACCCTAACAGCCAAGTTCACTAGCAGCTGTTTGACCTGCGGTAAATGCAACCCTGGAAGAATGGAGAAAGTTCCCACCCATCATCTTGCCAGACCACTGTACCCCTTCCAGAGGACCCAGATAGACCACATCCAGATGTCGCCAAATGGAGGTTTCAAATATGCCCTTGTGGTCGTGGACGTGTTCTCAGGATGGCCAGAAATTTTCCCAGTGAGGAACCAGTCAGCAAAGACTAATGCAGAGAAGCTACTCTCAGAGATGAGATATGCAGCTATAGGGTCCCAGAAGTGATAGAGAGTGACCAGGGACCCGCATTCACAGCAAATCTCACACGAGAGATCTGGTCAGCAGTAGGGTCAGACTTAGGCCTACACTCTCCGAATCACACTACTCAGTGTTAGGCACACTCCCAGAGGCCCAGGAAAGCTGTCACCATATGAAATTTTGTTTGGGTCTAGTCCCAGGTTAGGGGTATCCTTTCCCTCAGCCGCTGACTATGCAATATGATACTTTGTCTGCTTATGTAATTGAACTCACCAAGAAACTTGCTAACATCCATTCTCGAGTTTTTTTCTTCATTGCCAGATCCAGATTCAGTGTCCGGTATGTACTCCTTGAAGTCAGGAGACTGGGAGTTGGTGAAAAAGTTTGTAAGGAGAACACCACTCGATCCCAGATTTGATGGTCCGGTTCAAGTGCTGCTGATGACACCAACCTCTGTGAAACTGGAGGGAAGACCCACTTGGATCCACTCATCGCATTGCAAGAAAGCTTCCCTACCAGAAGATGACACCCAAGCCAGAAGGATGTTGTGGATGCCCTGCCTGATCGAATAGATGACCTACCTGATAAAGAATACACACCGCTCACTACACATGCTATTGACTAAGAGACTGATTGCAACGAACCCCCATTAGGGACAGATCTCCTGACCGCCCATTTGTGAAAAGTCTGTACGGAGTGGGGCGTAGGCGTTAGGCTTGCGTCAGTTCACCGGCAGCACAAAAGAGTTGCAGCGCTTTGGGACAGGAGGCTAGGATTAAGGCAAGTGATATCTAAGGGGGGCTTGTGATAGAAATATATATATATATCATGTAGATCTCACTTGCATGTATACTCCTCTATAATCATATATACTCATATATCCACAGCTAATATATTACTCAGCTAGTTTATAATCAATGGTTTAAAATGGCTGACATAAACTGATATAAGCCAGACAAATTGTATGGGGTTTTCCATGCAAAAGCGGAACAACGCCAGATGTACTAAGTGCTGATCAGATGTCTCAACTCTGTCCTAGATGCAGAAAGATGCAGAGAGCTCAATTTTAGTTGCTTAATCAGCATTCATATGTGCATTAATCACAATATTCCATATATGCTTAGATAACCAATGACAGAGGAGCTAGACAATATGGTAATTAACTAACCACCCCTAACAACCCCTAACCACTCCTTTCTATATGCAATTATAAAACTATGTATGTACAATAAAGTATCAGTATTGATGGAATGCTTTTCTGTCACAATGGTGTACAGTCTATTCTTGATGAGCGCTCAAAATACTCAGTCTTATTGGGAACGGCTGCAGCACACACAGGGATAAATTTATCCAAACCAAATTTCCATGACACAGGGAGCTTTTCAGAATGCAGAAAAGTGGGATGGTGATGCTAATTATGATGTCATCGCCGCTCACCATCTTTGTGCAGTCCTCAAATTTTTACAGGATGGTACAGATGTCTGACATCCATGTCCACTCCTGAGGTCTTATGTGTGGAGTCTGAACTGAATAATGACGGCCTTGTTGAAGCTGGTAGTCAACATCTGCCCTCTTCTGCTCAAAAATCCTTTCCAACATATGCAGTGTAGAGTTCTAATGCGTGGCGACATCACACACCAGTCAGTGAGCCGGGATGGTGCAAACGCTGCTGAAGCACGGCAAGGGGGGCTGAAGCTGTAGCTGACTTTCTAAAATGGGCACATAGTCGGCGTACTTTCATAAGCAGACCCAGCAGCTCGCCTCACCTCAGAGCCACCACCAGGTTCCGGCTATTGTCACACACGACCATGCCTGGCTGTAGGTTCAGCGGTGTCAGCCACGATCTGACTGCTCTTTCAGAACTGTCCACAACTCTTCAGCATTGTGCGGTTTGTCACCTAAGCATGTTAGCTTCAGCACAGCCTGTTGGCGCTTGGCTGAGGCAGTGCTGCAGTGCTTCCAGCTTGTGACTGATGTGCTACTTTCGGAGATGGAGGCTGAAGAGGAGGCGGAAGAGGAGGTGCAGGAGCTGTAGACTGTAGGGGCAACTCAGATTGACATAGGGCCCACAATCCATGGTTGGGTGGACTTTCCCAGCAACAGCATTGTTGAGGGCAAGGCTAATGTTGTGGGACACGTGCTTGTGTAATGTCGGGAAATAGTGACGGCCGGGGACCGAATATCTTAGGATGGCCACCGCCATGAGGTTGCGAAAAGCTTCTGTCTCCATGAGCCTAAAAGGCAACATTTTGTGCACAAGCAGATGAGAAATTTGTGAATTTAGTACTGTGGCCTGTGGGGCGTTGGAGGTGTACTTCCACTTGCATTCCAATGACTGTGGTATGGACAACTGAAGGCTGTACTGGGACAAGGACATGGACGTGCTCGATCATGGTGCTAGTTGAGTCTGGGTAATGGCAGGTGCAGGGCAGGAGGCATCTTCACATGCACCATGGACAGGGGATTAGCTTTCACGCACAACAGTGGAAGAAGGAGTGGTGTTACCCGCAGACACTTCTTGTTGCCTGTAGTTGGGTCCACAAAGTCGGGTGCTTTGCTGACATGTGCCTGATCATGCTGGTGGTGGTCAGGCTGGTAGTTTTGCTACCACTGCTGATGCGTGCATGGCAGGTGTTGCAAATGGCCTGTTTTGGGGTTATCGGCAGAGTCTTTAAAAAACAACCAGACTCGTGAGGACCTTACAGTTGGACTGGCAACTTCCGTCATGTTGGTGTTGCGTGGAACGGTAGCCCGCCTTCTGTCTGCGGACACCACACTGCGTCTTCCTGCCTGTTGGGGTGCCACACCTTCATCCCCCTGTGTGCTGCTGTCCTCGCTCTGCATGTCCTCCTGCAAGGTTGGGTCAGTTACTATAACATCCACCACCTCTTCTTCCACTTCTGCACCCTGGTCCTCCTTCTGATTTTCTGGCAATTGTGTCTCATCATCATCCACCTCTTGTGATACGTTAACACAGTCGCCTCAGTGTGACCGTGGCTGCTCAAATATTTGGGCATTGCTACATGGAATCTCATCTTACCTCGTTTCAAGGGGACCGGGAAAGAGGCCAGAATCGATAAATGGAAAAGTGAACAACTCTTCGGAGTGTCCACGTGTTGGATCAGTTGTCTCAAGGCACTCAGCATGGTGGGAGGAAGGAGGATCAGATGGAGGAATATGCGGTCCAGAGTCACGACTACTCAGACTTGACTGTGTGGAAGACAGGGTGCTTGTGGTGGTGGCAAAGTGACTGGAAGCATTATCTGCCATCCAACCAACTACCTTTTCATGCTGCTCTGGTGTCAAAAGTGCTGTTGTGCTGTGCCCTATGGATTCTGACAGGAACCTGTTGGAGAAGATGTATGTGTTTGTTGTGGCCCACTTTCAGCTTGCCCACGGCCTCGACCTCTGTATGCACCATCACCATCACGTCCACTTCCCCGTCCCTTGCCATGCGCCTTGCTCATTTTTAATAAAAAGGTGAATGCAAGCCTCGACTCTAATGACACAATTTGTAGGCCACAGATAGATGTGGCGTGTCACAGAGATACCATACTGTTCAATATGTGGCCAGTATATTTTTATTTTTTTTACCCCAAAATACTGCATAGACATAGGGTAGTGGACAGCCAAACAAGTGGAATGTAGGCCTGAAAAGCAACTATTTGTAGAGCACAGATAGATCTGGCATCTGATGGAGATAGAACACTGTTAAATATATGGCCTGGATTTTTTTGGGCCCACCAAAATTGTGTCAATAAGTAGGCTATGACACACAAAAAAAATGTTACAGTTCTAAGATTGTAAAATATTTAGCGCAATGATATGCAGTGTGTGGCTTATAAAACACAGTGATAATTATAAGAACTGTAGCTAAAAAATTTTTTGCCAGATAAAGATTTTTTGGTCAGCAAATTGGATTACAAAAATGCTGTCAGACACTCCAAAAAATACTACAGTACAAAAAAAAGGCCAACATTTTCTACGCACTCGCATCTGATACCTGGGACAAAAAAAGCAGTTTTAAATTGCTAGATTTTCACGCTGTTGTATAAATGACCTGGCTGTTGTCTGCAGTGTGACCAAGCAAATACATGTAGAAAAAAAGGGGGCTCTGGATTGCTTTATAATAAAATTACCAGGATTCAGGTACCCAAAAAAATTAATCCTAGCCACAGATACCTGCAGCTAGGTGTATATAAAATAGGCAGCAGCAGACAGTAATGGACCCTCTTGATGCATGCAGTGAGATCTATATACTCACATACAGTGCCTGCATGCCTTCCACTGATGTGGATATGCGCACATAGACTCCTCTGCCTACCTAGCACTGCAATCAATATACCCCCTAGTTAGCCCTAAACAGGACTGTTGGTTTGTCTGAATTTGTGGATTCTGTGATGGTAGACCCACACTAATAAAAGAACAAATCTGACCCTATCTCAGCAGCAGCTCTCCCTACACCAGGGCGGCGTCTGGTCTCTTAGGGTGCGTGTCCACGTTCAGGATGGCCGGCGGTATCGCCGCAGCGGCGAAGCCGCTCGGCGCTAAGCCTCGCCCCCTTTCTGGGACGCTATCATGCCGGATGTGTACAGAACACATCCGGGATCATCGCACCCCTCGCCATAGGGCCCTGTGATATTACCAGCGTCGTGCAGGTAGCACGGACATGCTGCGATCTGAAAAGACGCGCAGCATGTCCGGAGTCGCAGGCCCGCCGCGTGCGGGTTTCCACGCATAGTGGACACGGGATTTCAAAAAATCCCCTCCACTATGCTGGAACATCTGGACGCTGCGTGTTTGACGCTGCAGCGTCAAACAAGCAGCGTTTACTTACCATGGACACACGGCCTTACAGACCTGATGACGCTGTGCAGCCAGCCAATCACTGTAATACTACAACAAAGATGGCTGCGGTATTACAGTGCATTGCAGACAATCCCTGCATGTTCATTGGTGCCATAATTGCAGGGTGGAGACCCGAGCTCCCACCGAATAATCTCGGAAATGCTCAGTGCTCTCAGGCGAGTAACGAGTAGTGGCGAGCACGTTCGCTCATCACTATTGTTCTGTGTCCTTATATATGCATATGAGTGAAGTGTCCATGTGACGACTGGAACCTGCAGAGCTGAATCCTGACATCGCAGCTTCTGAATTCTCACAACGCATGCACTGCACACTTTTAGGATTCTCCCTTGCCGGCGGACAGTCATGTCAGCACAAGTATGTGATTTGTATACTTCTGACCACATCCCGACTAGACGTGCCCGGCCTCGCTCAGTTCATTTTCATTTTCATTGAGTGAGGCCACATATGTCTAGTCAGCATGTGACTGCATGAATGTAAATCGCCAGCATGAGCGAATCCTGACAGCGTGCAGGGCGCACCGTGAGAACTCAGAAGTCTGCAGTCATGAAGAATGACTGCAGACTCATTACAAACCTGGACATCCCCTTTAATGCTCCTAGTCCTAACATAAATAAAAACATGAGAATTAGTTAGTATCACAAATAACATTTAAATCCAGGTACCTTATAGATGACGTCGTCTCTGGAGCCATTCTCCTTTTCTTCATCTTGTCCAGACCCCATGATGAGTTTTCTCATCCACAGCCGTCTCTGCAGATTTCCATCTTCCTAGTTCTTTTGCAGAAAATCTCCACATGATGCCCTTAAAAATACAAGTGTCATTATAATGCTCCTGAATGAAAAATTGCCCCTCACTATATTGTCTGCATAAAATATGACCCCCACACTGTCTCTCTTATGGTACATGCTCTTACACGGACCTCCCCTTTCCATACCGGAGCCCGATTTCACACTGTCCTCTCACACTGTGTCCCCCCCTATAGGGCCCAGTATTTATACTGTACTCTCTCATCACACTCCCCCTCCTTCGTATACTGTCTGCTCCTGGCTGTGCCCTTACACTGTCCCTCCATGCTACGCATGCATACATCCCAACACCCTCACTCCCCGTACTCTGTCCACATACGTTTTTCACATCGCTACTCATACTGTGCCTGCATACATTCCCCTGTTTGCTCCCCAAACTGTCTGTACCCATCCCCCATACTATTTCCTCATATATGCCCCCCATTCCCCAGTATTGTTTCCTCATACATGCCCCCCATCTCCCCCTTTGCTCTTTATTTTGTGTCAAACCTCCCCCACACATTAAATCCCCCCATCCCCATGACAAATCTCCCCCACACATTAAATCTCCCATCCCCATGAAAAATCTCCCCCACACATTCAATCCCCCATCCCCATCACAAATCTCCCCCACACATTCAATCCCCCATCCCCATCACAAATCTCCCCCACACATTCAATCCCCCATCCCCATCACAAATCTCCCCCCACACACATTCAGTCCCCCATCTCCACTCCAATTCTCCCCACACACAATAAATCCCCCCATCCCCACTCACATTAAATCCCCCCCCCACAATAAATCCCCCATCTCCACTCACATTAAATCCCTTCCCCACAATAAATCCCCTCATCTCCACTCATATTAAATATCCCCATCCAATAATATATCCCACATCCCCACTCACATTAAATCCCCCCACAATATAACTCCCCCATTCCCACTCACATTAAATCCCCCCCTGCACCTTCGGTGTCTTCAGCTCCACTGGAGCACTTACCACCGAACTGCGTCTCTGCCTCTGCTCTGTCGTGCGGGCAAGTGACGTCAGCAGTGTGATCACATGACCTGATCACGCTGCTGGCATCGCTCTGACCCAGCAGTCAGAGCTTCAATTGTACTCGCATCTCAGATGTAGTACAATTGAACACTGGGAGCCGGCGCGCTGCAGCTTCTCTGTGCCGGCTGTCAGCTTGACGGTCGCACAGAGAACAGCTGACTCCCAGTGCAGGGGGTGGCAGAATGCAGCCACCGGGGGAGACACTGCGGACCGCCACTTTAGGCGGCCCGACTGCGCCCCCCTGCTGGCTGCGCCCGGGGCACATGCCCCGGCTGCCCCCCCTAGATACGCCACTGTCCTGATGTTTGCCATGGAAATTCATGGCCAAATAACAGACTTAAAGTCTTCCAGCTACAGTGGCCTGTGCAGAAGTTAGAAACATTTAGGCTATGTGCACATGTTCCGGAATTTTTGCTCTTTTTTTGCCTTTTTCATGTGGGGGTTCCGCTGCAAAAACGCTTAAAAAACGCTTATTTTTTGTGCACATGTTGCGTTTTTTTCCGTGATAAAAACGCATCGCGGAAAAAAGCGCAGCATGTTCATTAATTTTGCGGATTTTTTGTGGATTTGCCGCTATTTATTGCATTGGGCAGCTCTGGAAAAAAACGCGAAAATCCGCAAAAAAACCGAGAAAAAAATGTGTGCGGATTTCCTGCGAAAGTAGTCTGGATTTTCTCAGGAAAATACTGCACACTTTCCTGAACGTGGGCACATAGCCTTAGATGCTAAAAAAAATAATTTTTTCATTCTTGTCATGTCACTTTGCATTAATTCCTGAAAAGCAATTGAAGGGTTACTAAACTACCTGAAAGTAATTTTGAATACGTTGAGGGGGCGCTGTTTTTTAAAATGTTATCACTTTTGGAGGATTCCAATCCATAGGACCCCCAAAGTCATTTCAAAACTGAATTGGTCTGTAAAAAAAAATAGGCTTTGTAAATTTCCTTGATCAAAATGAAAAATTACTGCTACATTTTTAAACCTTAACCATATAAAAAGATTTTTAAAATAGTGCTGATGTAAAGCAGACATGAGGGAAATGTTATCTATTATTTTTGTTGTGTGGTATGACTATCTGCATTAAAGGGATAATCAAAGTTTTAAACTTGCTAATTTTTTTCACATTTTTGTCAAATTTCTTATATTTTAATAAATAAATACAAAACATATCATCTTAAGTTTACCATTATCATAAAGTATAATGTCTCACGAAAAAATAGTCTCCATATCAATTGGATATGATGAAGCATTCTTGAGTTATTGCTACATAAAGTGACAATGGCCAGATTTAATAAAATTGGGCCTGGTCATTTGAGGAGTTAAACTGTAAATTCGGGATAGCTTGTTTTGTAGTCATAGGGTGACAACTACTATAGTATAACAAACTGTTACGATCGGTACTTTTTACATGTAGATCAAATAACAGGAATGTACCTTTTTTGATGATCTCAGTATCTAAAAAATGTATACGTTCTCTACTATATTGAATAGTGAATTTCAATTCTGGCCAGATCCCATGAATGAAATTGTGGAATGTCAGTAAGGAGTTCAATGGACCCCTCCCTACGCAAAAATTATCATCTATAAATCTTTGCTAACAAAGAGCATGTTGATTAAACTGTGAGCATGTGTAGACAAATTTATCCTCAAAATTGGTCATATAACAACTTGCATATGGGGGCCACATTGGAGTCCGTTGCCGTACCTTGTTTTTGTTGATAAAAGGTAACCTAAAAACGAAAAAAAATTCTGAAAAAGCACAATGTTAAGTAGGTCCATAAAGAAAATTCTGACCCTATCATCTTGTCCCGTTCGCCGTAATAATGCATCAACTGCTGAAAGACCCTTCTCGTGGGTAATTGAGGTGTACAAACTATGAACATCCCACGTGACCAGAAAGCACTGAGTATGAATGTTTTTATATCTCTGACAGTATTGATAAAGTTACCAGTATCCAATAAAAAGGATTTTGAATCTCGTACAAAGGGTGTAAGTGCCTTCTCTAGTAAGATTGAGAGTGAGGATAATATGGATTCTGTGGATGCCACACTTGGGCCATCTGGAGGATTATTGAGGTTCTTATGTATTTTTGATAGTGTAAAACATTGGAATGATGGGATTAGATTATATTGTAGGACCAGGGATAGCGTTCTCTCAATCAATGGGGATGGGTCGCGCTGAAGAGCGAAATGCACAGTACTGTCCCTTAATTGGGACATGATCTCATTGATATAGGCACCACGATCCATTGCTAAAATTGCCCCTTCCTTATACACTTGGTTTATAATCAAGTCATCATCTATAAGGGAATTCAAAGCCTGTCTTTCTAGATTTTTCAGATTGGATACACACCGTAATGTCCCTTTTTCTATCTCTGTCTGAAATTTAAGATTCTCTTTATCCATTAATGAAATAAAAGTCTCTAGCGGATGATTGTTCCTTGGAGACGAAAATTTACTTTACAATCATATGGGCTTAAATTATATTGTAATCAATGCTTCATTAGGTACGCTAACTATACATTGTAACTTCCCTTTATTAAAGAAAGCTTTGGAGATCCATTTCCAGTCTAAACAAATCAAACCTATATGATGGACAAAATGAAAGTCCTTTTTGTAATAACATTAATTGGGCTGGGCCCAAAATTTTTTATGAAATGTTCACAGCTAAAGGTGTATTCATACCTGTGAACAGGTTACTCTGAAAAAAGCTTTGATGTCTCCTCTGTTGTCCACCCTGTTGCAACTGCTTCTTGTATAAATTTTGCCAATTGGTCCTTCTCGTAAATCTCTCATTATCTGTACTTGAATAAGAGGCATCTGGCAAAATAAGTCAACCTCGCAGAAAAAAACCTTTTGTAATCTACAATCTGTAAACCTGGTTTTGAAAGTAATCCTTGGTATCCAATTCAATAGAGAAAAAGGTATGCAAAAACAAATGGGATCACCAACAAAATAATATATCAAATAACAAATTCCTTTATTGAGAACACACAGAACATATTAAAAACATTTAAAAGGCCTCCACCAAAACAGTAGAGGTGGCGGGTCCACAATACAATTTAAGCATAAACAATATATTGCACAAACGGTACACTGATAAGCCAAAATTATTGACAATAAACCATGACCACAATTATTTTTCTTGTTTGGTCAGAATAGCCATACATGGTACTATACGTGGATACAATGTTGATGATCACCACAAAATATACAGTCACACAAGAGATATGTGGTAGGAGCTATAGTTACCCTGCCCCATGTGCCTCATAGGCCACAACCTGCAAAAATTGTCTGAACAGAGGTGCTAGAAACCAGCCTGTGGTGAGCCTGAAAAATGTACGGCTACTAACCACTACCTGTTAAAAGTCAGATGCAGCCTAAGAATATCAATATCAGAGTCTCTCTGAAATAAGAAAGTACTCTGAAAAACAGCCTATCTATGACTTGAAAGGCAGGCCCTGGCCATAGGGCACCGCAGAGTATCTCACCAAAAAATGTCACATCCCCAGTGTGCTAGGTACAAGGTATCCTCATGGTCATATCAGTGTCCAGGACCAACGCGTGTCGACGCACTCAGCGTCTTCCTCAGGGTCAGTTGCTCTGACCCTGAGGAAGACGCTGAGTGCGTCGACACGCGTTGGTCCTGGACACTGATATGACCATGAGGATACCTTGTACCTAGCACACTGGGGATGTGACATTTTTTGGTGAGATACTCTGCGGTGCCCTATGGCCAGGGCCTGCCTTTCAAGTCATAGATAGGCTGTTTTTCAGAGTACTTTCTTATTTCAGAGAGACTCTGATATTGATATTCTTAGGCTGCATCTGACTTTTAACAGGTAGTGGTTAGTAGCCGTACATTTTTCAGGCTCACCACAGGCTGGTTTCTAGCACCTCTGTTCAGACAATTTTTGCAGGTTGTGGCCTATGAGGCACATGGGGCAGGGTAACTATAGCTCCTACCACATATCTCTTGTGTGACTGTATATTTTGTGGTGATCATCAACATTGTATCCACGTATAGTACCATGTATGGCTATTCTGACCAAACAAGAAAAATAATTGTGGTCATGGTTTATTGTCAATAATTTTGGCTTATCAGTGTACCGTTTGTGCAATATATTGTTTATGCTTAAATTGTATTGTGGACCCGCCACCTCTACTGTTGTGGTGGAGGCCTTTTAAATGTTTTTAATATGTTCTGTGTTCTCTCAATAAAGGAATTTGTTATTTGATATATTATTTTGTTGGTGATCCCATTTGTTTTTGCATACCTTTTTCTCTATTGAATTGTATCTATGTCAGTATGCAATAGGTGATCCCATACCCATATATTGGATGGTGCCTGCTCTTACATGTTGTTTAATCCTTGGTATCCCTCACAAATCTTAACCGTCTCCTTCTTCCAGATTCTTGACGGTGACTGGAGAAGTTCTGCTCAGTTTTTGTTTTCAAAGAACTATATTCTTCCGGTTTAAGTGTCAGATTCTATTGACTCACAATTAAAAATAACTTAGATTTTGTAGAGCTGATCGATTTCTGAGTAAGGGTCATCAAATCAAATGAACATTTGTTCAAAATTTCTGACAAAAAGTAGGGTCTAAGGGGTAACGTTTCTTCTTATGGAGAGTGACATACCAGCTGGCTTGTCAAGGTAAGGAGGCTTATTCTCCGTGCAATGCTCCTCTGGGAAATTAAATATGCAAATTGCCTCTTCTGAGAAAAAGAGGACTTAACTCTATAGCGCCACCTGTTGGAAGTAGCGATCCTACAAGTCACAATCAACTCTTTAACGAGTCTTGCAATATGACTTAGGATAAAATCCAAATCAGTATCTCAATTCGCATCTCATACGAGAGTCAAAATGAGAAAACAAATCCAGAAAATCACCTTGTCTGATTTGGCAAGATTTATTTTGCAAATTATGGTGGAATTTTTTGTATTTGGTCATTAACAAAAGTTCATCTCAATATTTTGTTATACATCCTTTGTTGGCAATAACAGAGGTCAAACATTTTCTGTAAGTCTTCACATGGTTGGCACCCACTGTTGGTGCTATGTTGGCCTATTTCTCCATGCCTGTCACTGTTCAACACGGACTTTCAATTCCCTCTAAAGGTTTTCTATGGGGTTGAGATCTGGAGACTGGCTAGGCCACTCCAGGACCTTCATATGCTTCTTTCAAAGCCACTCCTTCGTTGCCCTGGTGGTGTGCTTGAGATCATTATCATGCTGAAGGACCCATTCACGTTTCATCTTCAATGCCCTTGCTGATGGAAGGAGGTTTGCTCTCTAAATTTCACTTTCAAACAGCCCCGAAGCATGATGTTGCCACCCCTATGCGTTACAGTAGGTATGGTGTTCTTTGGTTGCAACTCAGCATTTTGTCTTCTCCAAACACGACAAGTTTTGTTTCTACCAAACAGTTCTACTTTGGTTTCATCAGACCATATGACATTCTCCCAATACTCTTCTGGATAATCCAAATGCTCTTTAGCAAACTTCAGATGAGCCTGTACATGTACTGGCTTAATCAGGGGGACATGGCTGGCACTGCAGGATCTGAGCCCCTGGCGGCATAGTGTGTTACTGATGGTAGCCTTTGTTACGGTGGTCCCAGCTCTACACAGGTCATTCACTAGGTCCTCCCGTGTGGTTCTGGGATTTTGGCTCACCGTTCTTGTGATCATTTTGACCCCATGGGGTGACATCTTGTGTGGAGCCCCAGATCGAGGGAGATTATCAGTGGTCTTGTATGTCTTCCATTTTCTTATCATTGCTCCCACAGTTGATTTCATCACACCAAGCTGCTTGCTTATTGCAGATTCAGTCTTCCCAGCCTGGTGCAGAGCTACAATGTTTCTGGTGTCCTTCGACAGCTCTTTGGTCTTCACCATAGTCTAGTTTGGAGTGTGACTATTTGGGGTTGTGGACAGGTGTCTTTTATACTGATAAAAAGTTCGCAGGTGCCATTACTACAGGTAATGACTGGAGGACAGAGGAACCTCTTAAAGATGAAGTTACAGGTCTGTGAGAGCCAGAAATCTGCATGTTTTTAAGTGACCAAATACTTATTTTCCACCATAATTTGCAAAATAAATCTTGCCACATACTTTTTTCCCCACTGTAACTTCATATCTGTAGGTTGATAGCATTTTTTCTGATGACGGGTTCCCTTTTAAAGGGTATCAGTCAGTAGGATAATCCCACCTAAGCAGTCTATATGGGCATGTAGGTCATAAGAAGCTGAATAAATTGATACTTTGATATCTGTGATCTGATGTCTTGTTCCACAGAAATCCACATTTATCTTATATATAAATGATCTGTTCCAGGCAATGAAATCCGCTTCCAGGGCTAATTGTAAATTGAAGATGGCGTTACAAGTGTGATGTTTGCTGGTGGCTCTCTGCTTTCCTGATCTCAGTACAGAGCTGTGTGGGATTATAACTGACACATATGCAGGTTCCTCTCAGCTCCAGTTTCCAGGCAGACAGTGTTGCAATATTGTTGCAATACAGCAGAGGTGTGAGAGCTACAAATTTAATTTCTCCTGTGTCTGTGTTAGATACACATCTCATTGGTAACTCCCCCTTTTATTAACCCCTTCATGACATATGATGTCTATATACAGCACATGTTGTGTCTCCCTCTTTGATGTGGACCCCGGCACTGAGCCCGCATCTTTTCTAGCATATGACAGCTGATTTCATTAGCTGGCACGTGCCACTAACAGCTGTGGGTAGAATTGCGATCCACCTGTGGCTGTTAAGATGTTAAATGCCGCTGTCAATCTCTGACATTGGCATTTAACATGCATGGGTTGGAAGCGCAACACAAACTATGCCCTTAGGCACCCCTATCACATGACCGTGGGGCGCTGCTGGGTTAGCTTAACAAACCAGACTCTGCAGGAGATCCCTGTGATTGTCATAGCCAATCTGCTATGATCAGCAGATGACATATTCTCCCCAAACCATCACAGATTGTGGAAACTTCACACTAGACCTCAAGCAGCTTGGATTGTGTGTCTCTCCACTCCTCTTCCAGACTCTAGGATCTTGATTTCCAAATGAAATGCAAAATTTACTGTTATCTGAAAATAACTCCTTGGACCACAGAGCAACAGTCCAGTTCTTTTTCTCCTTGGCCCAGGTAAGACGCTTCTGGTATTGTCTATTGATCATGAGTGGCTTGATGCAAGAAATGCGGCACTTGTGGCCCAAGTTCTGGATACATCTGTGTGTGATGGCTTCTGAAGTAGGGTTGAGCGACTTTTATTTTTATAGGATCGGGTCGGGTTTCACGAAACCCGACTTTCTCAAAAGTTGGGTCGAGTGAAATCGGCCGATCCTATAAAAAAGTCGGGGTCGGGGTCGGCCGAAACACGAAACCCAATGCAGTGCAATGGGATACTATGGTTCCCAGGGTCTGAAGGAGAGGAAACTCTCCTTCAGGCCCTGGGATCCATATTAATGTGTAAAATAAAGAATCAAAATAAAAAATATTGATATACTCACCCTCGGACGTGCCCTGGTACTAACCGGCAGCCTTCCTTCCTAAGAATGAGCACGTGAATGACCTGCGGTGATGTCGCGGCTTGTGATTGGTCGCGTGAGCGGTCACATGGGCGGTCACGTGACCAATCACAAGCCGCGACGTCATCTAAGTTCCTTCACGCGCTCATTCTTAGGAAGGAAGGCTGCCGGAAAGAAGCAGGGCGTGTCCGAGGGTGAGTATATTCCTATTAGGTATATACTCACCCTCGGACGTGCGCTGCTTCTTTCTGGCAGCCTTCCTTCCTAAGAATGAGCGCGTGAAGGACCTTAGATGACGTCGTGGCTTGTGATTGGTCGCGTGACCGCCCATGTGACCGCTCACGCGACCAATCACAAGCCGCGACGTCACCGCAGGTCATTCACGCGCTCATTCTTAGGAAGGAAGGCTGCCGGTTAGTACCAGGGCGCGTCCGAGGGTGAGTATATCAATATTTTTTATTTTGATTCTTTATTTTACACTTAAATATGGATTCCGATACCGATTCCCGATATCGCAAACATATCGGAACTCGGTATCGGAATTCCGATACCAGATTCAGAAGATCGCCGACCTCATGGCCGACTTTGCCAAAAGTCGGCGACTTCTGAAAATGGCTGACCCGTTTCGCTCAACCCTATTCTGAAGCAATGACTCCAGCAGCAGTCCACTCCTTGTGAATCTCCCCCAAATTTTTTAATGGCCTTTTCTTAACAATCCTTTCAAGGCTGGGATTATCCTGATTGCTAGTGCACCTTTTTCTACATTTTTTCCTTCCACTCAACTTTCCATTAATATGCTTGGATACAGCACTCTGTGAACAGCCAGCTTCTTTAGCAATGACCTTTTGCGGCTTACCCTCCTTGAGGAGTGTGTCAATGACTGCCTTTTGGACATTCGTCAAGTCAGCAGTCTTCCCCATGATTGTGGAGCCTACTGAAACAGGCTAAGGGATCTTTTTAATTGCTTAGGTAGTATAGTATAATGCACTCGTCATAGGCCTGTATAGTATAATGCACTCCCCAAAGGCCTCTATATATACTATAATGTGCTATCCATAGGCAGACGCTATATAGTATGAGGCACTCCCCATAGGCAGACTCCATATTGCATAATGCACACCCATAGGCAGGTTCTATATTGTAAATACACCCCCCATAGGCAGACTCTTTATTGTATAATGCACTCCCCATAGGCAGACTCTCTATTGTATAATGCACTCCTCATAGGCCTGTATAGTATAATGCACTCCCCAAAGGCCTCTATATAGTATAATGTGTTACCCATAGGCAGACTCTATATAGTATAAGGCACTCCCCATAGGCAGACTCCATATTGTATAATGCACCCCCATAGGCAGACTCTATATTGTAAATACACCCCCCATAGGCAAACTCCATAGTATAATGCACTTCCCATAGGTAGACTGTATGGTATAATGCACCCCCCATAGGCAGACTCTATAGTATAATGCACCCCCATAAGCAGACTCTATATATAGTGTAATGCACCCCACATAGGCAGACTACATAGTATAATGCATTTCCCAAAGGCAGACTCTATAGTATAATGAACCCCCATAGGCAGACTCTACAGTTATATGAAAAAGTTTGGGCACCCCTATTAATCTTAAGCTTAATGTTTTATAAAAAAATTTGCAACAGCTATTTCAGTTTCATATATCTAATAACTGTTGGACACAGGAATGTTTCTGCCTTGAAATGAGGTTTATTGTACTAACAGAAAATGTGCAATCTGCATTCAAACAAAATTTGACAGGTGCATAAATATGGGCACCCTTATCATTTTCTTGTTTTAAATACTCCTACCTACTTTTTACTGACTTACTAAAGCACTTTTTTTGGTTTTGTAACCTCATTGAGCTTTGAACTTCATAGCCAGGTGTATGCAATCATGAGAAAAGCTACTTAAAGTGGCCACTTGCAAGTTGTTCTCCTGTTTGAATCTCCTCTGAAGAGTGGCATCATGGGCTCCTCAAAACAACTGTGAAATGATCTGAAAACAAAGATTATTCAACATAGTTGTTCAGGGGAAGGATACAAAAAGCTGTCTCAGAGATTTAACCTGTTAATTTCCACTGTGAGGAACATAGTAAGGAAATGGAAGAACACAGGTATAGTTCTTATTAAGGCCAGAAGTGGCAGGCCAAGAAAAACATCAGAAAGGCAGAGAAGAAGAATGGTGAGATCAGTCAACGACAATCCTCAGACCACCTCCAGAGAGCTGCAGCATCAACTTGCTGCAGATGGTGTCACTGTGCATCGGTCAACTATACAACGCACTTTGCACAAGGAGAAGCTGTATGGGAGAGTGATGCGAAAGAAGCCGTTTCTGCAAGCACGCCACAAACAGAGTCGGCTGAGGTATGCAAAAGCACATTTGGAGAAGCCAATTTCTTTTTGGAAGTAGGTCCCGTGGACTGATGAAACCAAGATTGAGTTGTTTGGTCATACAGAAAGGCATTATGCATGGCGACCAAAAACACAGCATTCCAAGAAAAACACTTGCTACCCACAGTAAAATTTGGTGGAGGTTCCATCATGCTTTGGGGCTGTGTGGCCAATGCCGGCACCGGGAATCTTGTTAAAGTTGAGGGACGCATGGATTCCTCTCAGTATCAGCAGATTCTTGACAATAATGTTCATGAATCAGTGACAAAGTTGAAGTTATGCAGGGGATGGATCTTTCAGCAAGACAATGATCCAAAACACTGCTCCAAATCTACTCAGACATTCATGCAAAGGAACAATTACACTGTTCTGGAATGGCCATCCCAGTCCCCAGACCTGAATATCATTGAACATCTGTGGGATCATTTGAAGAGGGCTGTCCATGCTCGGCGACCATCAAACTTAGGCTACTTTCACACTAGCGTCGTGCACTGCACGTCGCTATGCGACGTTGCAGCGCACCGACGCTAGATGTGGAAGCGCCGCACAACGGGGGCAGCGGATGCTGTTTTTCCACACATCCGCTGCCCCAATGTGAGGTGCGCGGAGGCAGGGGCAGAGTTCCGGCCGCGCATGCATGGTCGGAATTGCTGCACACAACGCAAAAAAAAAGTTACATGTAACTTTTTTTGTGCCGACGGTCCGACGCAACATGACGCAACCGTCGCACGATGGTTGCGACGTGTGGCATTGCGTCGCACTGCGTCGCTAATGCTAGTCTATGGAGAAAAAACACATCCTGCAAGCACTTTTACAGGATGCGTTTTTTCTGCAAAACGACGCATAGCGACGTGCAGTGCACGACGCTAGTGTGAAAGTAGCCTTAACTGAACTGGAATTGTTTTGTAAAGAGGAATGGTCAAAAATATCTTCATCCAGGATCCAGGAACTTATTAAAAGCTACAGGAAGCGACTAGAGGCTGTTATTTTTGCAAAAGGAGGATCTACTAAATATTAATGTCACTTTTCTGGTGAGGTGCCCATACTTATGCACCTGTCAAATTTTGTTTGAATGCAGATTGCACATTTTCTGTTAGTACAATAAACCTCATTTCAAGGCAGAAACATTACTGTGTCCAACAGTTATTAGATATATGAATCTGAAATAGCTGTTGCAAAAAAACCTATTTTTATAAAACATTAAGCTTAAGATTAATAGGGGTGCCCAAACTTTTTCATATAACTGTATATAGTATAATTCACTCCCAATACGCAGACTATAGTATAATGCACCCCATAAAATAAATAAATACAATAGTCACCTCTCCTCCTCTACTCTGATCGCCCGCACATCTCCGGACAGAGGGTGCCAGGTAACGACATCATCGCACCTGCTGTCAGTGACATCAAATGTGGAGAGGGGGAATGACGGAAGAGGTAGCATGAAGCTCCACCTCTCATCAATGCGGCCAACTGTATTGGCATCCAGCCGATACAGTTGAACTGTGCAATGACGATTGGGGGGGGCACTTCTAGCACTGGGCCCACCTCCTGCTCAGGGGTCCCATAGCGGCTGGATGGCAGTGCAGGGAGATTGATTCTCTGCTCGGCCACAGAGTGTAACTGTATGGGCGCACTGCGCACTCTGATACAGCTACAGTAGTATCTCTCCGGGTGGGCCCCTCAAAGTGCGGGGCCCATTGCGACTGTCCCCTCTGTTCCCCCAGCAGCTATGCTACTGGGCACCTCCCAATATGTGAGAGTGCCTTTTATGCAAGATGTCTCCAACTATTGGCTGCGAGACACCTTGCAAGTGAACACACATTAAACTAAATGCCTCCCAGCATTTACCATGTGCGCTTTGCCAATTTAAGAACTGGGAGGCGCATGCACCTGCACCCTGGACACGCCGCCGGGACACAGTGCAGAGAGGAGGGAGGAGGCTGCAGGGGACTGCGCTGCTGGCTGGGCTGGTAAGTAAGCCAACGTCCCTGCAAAGAGGGGCGCCAAATACAGTGTTACGGTGATACACCATTGGAATTAGGTTCTCTTTTCTTACATCATTCTGCGCTCAGATGAGGTAGCAGAAACCTGGTGACAGATTCGCTTTAATAAATGGGAGCCAGTTTTCGGATCTTCAAAGTGCCTTGATATTCATCAGTACTATTACTTCAATCATCTGGAAAATATAAAGTTGTAGTTATTGCCAGAGTATGAAACAGTGAAATAAAGACTTCCATAACTGCTGCATTCAAAAGTCTGACATGAAAAGTAGTGTGGTAAAAGGAAATGACAGAAAAAGAGTGATCAACAGGAAACAGAAGAAATAATGCAAGGGTTTTTTATTAGTAAAAAATGTCAAAACAAAAATGGAATTTGGCTTTCAACAGAAACATTTCCCATTTAACACAATTTCCATGATTTTTAAAACTGACATAAAAAATGACTGGAACAAAAATATGACGGTAACTAAAATCAGTTCATTAAATCTAAAAATAATAGTAATAATAATTCCTGGAACAGGAGAAGCTCATAAAATGCTCATTCTGCCGCTTTAAACATACTGAGATTCAGTATAAAACAAGTACCAAGGTCATATGACTGGTCCATCTGACTGCACAATGCTATAAATCCTAATTATCAGATTTACTATACATTGAGATCAGGGCCGTATTTAGAGTTTCTGCTGCCCTATTCACTTTTAGTGCTGCCTCCCCGATTGGTGAGTATGACACTATCGGCAGTGACTTTGGCAAAAATCGCTGATGTGAAAGTAGCCTTTTGCAGCAGATCCGGCAGTTTTTCCGCATCTGCCGAGTAACGGATCACTTACGGCAACACTGCGTTCGGCCTCATTCATTCCCTATGGGAATTGCAGACATGTGCAGCACTTGTGGTTTTGCCGCGATCCGACAAATGCGGTACTTGCAGCAATGGAAAAAAACACTGCTAGCAGTGTTTTTTTGTATTACCATAAGTGCAAAACCGCAACTGCCGCACATGTCCGCAAGTAGCCATCACTACCTGTCCCTGCACCTTGCTAGCTCATCCCTATCCATCCCTCCCTGACCTAACACCACACTATAAAGCTTTAGAAAAACAATTTATTAACTGACATATTCCATTGACATATAATGAGGGCTCCAGGCTACGGCGCAGACTGGGACGGGCAGTCTCCGGGTCTCCATTCTCTCTGTGCACACCCTCAGTCCCTGCCTCACTGCCTGTGTTGCACTGTGCACAGACATCCGTCCACCGGACCCCGTAATCACCGCTCACAGTAGCATACTGGCAGAGGTGTATCTAGGGTTTCTGGCACCAGGGGCAAGAATTCATTTTGGTGCCCCCCCCCCTCCGCCAAGGACATATGCGATTTGCACACTCAATCATGTACCCACGAGCTCCTCTCCCTAATGCTCTCAATGTTCAGTGAAAAACTGAGAGAAGTGGGAAGAGAAGCTCGGTGTCACAGGACCATAAGTGTAAAAGTCGCATATGAGTGAAGTGTCCATGTGACGACTACTGGAACCTGCAGAGCTGAATCCTGACATCGCAGATTCTGAATTCTCACAACTAATGCACTGCACACTTTTAGGATTCTCCCTTGCCGGTGGACGGTCATGTCAGCACAAGTATGTGATTTGTATACTTCTGACCACATTCCGACTAGACGTGCCTGGCCTCGCTCAGTTCATTTTCAATTACGGAGGCCACACATGTCTAGTCAGCATGTGACCGCATTAATGTAAATCCCCAGCATGAGAGAATTCTGACAGCGTGCAGTGCGTACTGTGAGAAGTCAGAAGACTGCAGTTACAAAGAATGATTGCAGACTCATTACAAACCTGGACATCCCCTTTAATGCTCCTAACATAAATAAAAACATGAGAATTAGTCAGTATCACAAATAACATTTACATCCAGGTACCTTATAGATGATGTCGCCTCTGGAGCCGTTCTTCTTTTCTTCATCTTGTCCAGATCCCATGATGAGTTTTCTCATCCACAGCCATCTCTGCAGACTTCCATCTTCTCCACTCTTTTGCAGAAAGTCTCCACTTGACGCCCTTAAAGATACAAGTGTCATTATAATGCTCCTGAATAAAAAATTGCCCCTCACTATATTGTCTGCACAAAATATGACCCCCACACTGTCCCTCTTATGGTACATGCTCTTTACACTGACCTCTCCTTTCTATACCGGCCCCCTCTTCACACTGTCCTCTTACGCAGTGTTTCCCCCCCTACTCCATATTTATACTCCATCCTCCCACCCTGTGTGCATGGCTCCCCCATCTTCCCACCCTGCGTGCATGGCTCCCCCATCTTCCCACCCTGCGTGCACAGCTCCCCCATCCTCCCACCCTGTGTGCACGGCTCCCCCATCCTCTCACCCTGCGTGCATGGCTCCTCTATCCTCTCACCCTGCGTGCATGGCTCCTCTAGCCTCTCACCCTGCGTGCATGGCTCCTCTGTCCTCTCACCCTGCATGCATGGCTCCCCCATTCTTCTCCCCCTGCGTGCATGGCTCCCCCATCCTTCTCCCCTGCGTGCATGGCTCCCCCATCCTTCTCCCCTGCGTGCATGGCTCCCCCATCTTTCTCCCCTGCGTGCATGGCTCCCCCATCCTTCTCCCCTGCGTGCACGGCTCCCCCATCCTCCCACCCTGCGTGCACGGATCCCCCATCCTCTCACCCTGCATGCACGGCTCCTCTATCCTCTCACCCTGCGTGCATGGCTCCCCCATCCTCTCACCCTGCGTGCATGGCTCCTCTATCCTCTCACCCTGCGTGCATGGCTCCTCTATCCTCTCACCCTGCGTGCATGGCTCCTCTATCCTCTCACCCTGCGTGCATGGCTCCCCCATCCTTCTCCCCTGCGTGCATGGCTCCCCCATCCTTCTCCCCTGCATGCATGGCTCCCCCATCCTTCTCCCCTGCGTGCATGGCTCCCCCATCCTTCTCCCCTGCGTGCATGACTCCCCCATCCTTCTCCCCTGCGTGCATAGCTCCCCCATCCTTCTCCCCTGCGTGCATGGCTCCCCCATCCTTCTCCCCTGTGTGCATGGCTCCCCCATCCTTCTCCCCTGCGTGCATGGCTACCCCATCCTTCTCCCTTGTGTGCATGGCTCCCCCATCCTTCTCCCCTGTGTGCATGGCTCCCCCATCCTTCTCCCCTGCGTGCATGGCTCCCCCATCCTTCTCCCCTGCGTGCATGGCTCCCCCATCCTTCTCCCCTGCGTGCATGGCTCCCTCATTCTTCTCCCTGCGTGGAAGTCTCCCCCATCCTTCTCCCCTGCGTGCATGGCTCCCCCATCCTTCTCCCCTGCGTGCATGGCTCCCCCATCCTTCTCCCCTGCGTGCACGGCTCCCCCATCCTCCCACCCTGCGTGCACGGATCCCCCATCCTCTCACCCTGCATGCACGGCTCCTCTATCCTCTCACCCTGCGTGCATGGCTCCCCCATCCTCTCACCCTGCGTGCATGGCTCCTCTATCCTCTCACCCTGCGTGCATGGCTCCTCTATCCTCTCACCCTGCGTGCATGGCTCCTCTATCCTCTCACCCTGCGTGCATGGCTCCCCCATCCTTCTCCCCTGCGTGCATGGCTCCCCCATCCTTCTCCCCTGCATGCATGGCTCCCCCATCCTTCTCCCCTGCGTGCATGGCTCCCCCATCCTTCTCCCCTGCGTGCATGACTCCCCCATCCTTCTCCCCTGCGTGCATAGCTCCCCCATCCTTCTCCCCTGCGTGCATGGCTCCCCCATCCTTCTCCCCTGTGTGCATGGCTCCCCCATCCTTCTCCCCTGCGTGCATGGCTACCCCATCCTTCTCCCTTGTGTGCATGGCTCCCCCATCCTTCTCCCCTGTGTGCATGGCTCCCCCATCCTTCTCCCCTGCGTGCATGGCTCCCCCATCCTTCTCCCCTGCGTGCATGGCTCCCCCATCCTTCTCCCCTGCGTGCATGGCTCCCTCATTCTTCTCCCTGCGTGGAAGTCTCCCCCATCCTTCTCCCCTGCGTGCATGGCTCCCCCATCCTTCTCCCCTGCGTGCATGGCTCCCCCATCCTTCTCCCCTGCGTGCATGGCTCCCCATCCTTTTCCCCTGCGTGGAAGGCTCCCCCATCCTCCTCCCCTGCGTGCATGGCTCCCCCATCCTTCTCCCCTGCGTGGAAGGCTCCCCCATCCTTCTCCCCTGCGTGCATTGCTCCCCCATCCTTCTTCCCTGTCATACTCACCTCTCACCGCAGAACTTCCCGGCATCTCTGCAGCGTCTTCCTTCCTGTATGAGCGGTCACGTGGTAGCGCTCATTAAGGTGATGAATATGCGCATATTCATCACCTTAATGAGCGGTACCATGTGACCGCTGAAGACAGGACGCGCTGTCGGTGCTGAGACGCAGTTGCAGCCACCGCTGGAGGAAGGTGAGTATTACGTCTTCAGGGAGGGGGCGAGAAGGAGGGAGGGGGCGAGAAGGAGGGAGGGGGCGGGAAGGAGGGAGGAGGGGGGGTGGGCACTTGACCCCGGAGTTTTATTAAACAAAAAAAAAAAGAAAAAACCTAGCTCAAGTGCGCCCCCCGCATCCCGCCGCCCTAGGCACGTGCCCTCAAGTGCCTACTGGCAAATACGGCCCTGATTGAGATTGCAGGCATAATTGCTGAAAAATACTTATTGTCCTTTGTAGAATGACTTTTATAGTACTGTATTATACTCTGCTTCATAAAAAAAAGCTGTAAGAAAGACAACTATAATGAAATTTACCAAATCCATCGCTGTTCAGCATGGCTGGCATATATGTTACATCTCTAGGTATCAGGTACAGACTGGGACTGAAATTCAGCCCTGGCATTTGAAATCACACAGGCCCATGCTGTTCCCATCCCTAAGCACCAAATGGAATATATTACTAATATTAACCTGGATGGAGGAAAGCAAGATTTACTACAAGACCAATATTTCTAATGATTCCTGTGGCCTGCTGGGGTAAGTGACGGAGTCAGCGACTTTGTGCTCTTAATAATATGGATGTCTTGAGAACACCGATTCTGTTAACAACATAGCAGACAAGGCAGCTCATGACCAGACAGGCCCTTCTGGCATTTGCCAGAATTGCCAGATGGCCAGTCTGGCCCTGCTAGGCATAAGGGGAGTGCCTGCCACACAACACAATATTTCTTCACAGAGTTTTGAGACTTAAAAAACATCTCTGTGTGCCATTGTCATAACCATAAAGAAGCACTCCCATCAAAATTTTAATCCTCTTATTATATTTGAGTCAACATATTATATAGCACTGTGTTACAATTGCTCCTTTTGCCTTTCTACCCAGGTAATTCTCCTCTTTTCCATTAGGTCTATGACATCAATTGATTAAAAACGAACTCTCTTCCCTGCATGAGTCATCACTGCAAAAATCCCTGACAAGGGGAGGAGTGGAGCAGCTAGGTCAAGGGTTGAAGACTCATGCAGAGAAAACAGACTTCCTGTTCCTACATAGAGAAGAATTAGCTCAGTAGAAAAGCAAAATGAATAATTGTAAGTACACAGTAGTATGTAAATTGATGACTGCAATATATTAAGAGGATACAAACTTTTTGATGGGAGTGCTTCTTTAAAATCTCCTGAAAATCTGCAGAACTACAAAATCTCAGACAACTTTCCTCACTTTTGCACAATTGATGGTCTATACAAGTGTATGAATGTACAGTATATCTCCTACAGTATATTTTTTTAAAATTGTAATTTTTATTGACATTTTTCACATTTTACAGGAAAAGAAAAAATAATTAGGCATTTTAGATTTTTCACAATCATTTACAGGTTAGCAAACAATCTTATACTATAGTAATAGTTAAACATTTTCAAGTAGATAAAGAGTACAATTTTACAAACAACTACACAGACTCAGACAAAAGGAAAGGGGGGGAAATGATGTGGAATGTTACGACCCAGTTATAGCCATCTCATACAGGTCATACACACGTGGTCAAAATTGTTGGTACCCCACATTTAATGACAGAAAAACCCACAATGGTCAGAAATAACTTTACTCTGACAAAAGTAATAAATAAAAAATCTATGAAAATGAACAAATGAAAGTCAGACATTGCTTTTCAACCATGCTTCCACAGAACAAACAAAAAAAAAAAACTCCTGAAATAGGCCTGGACAGAAATGATGGTACCCCTCAAAATAATGTGACAAAAGGGACATGTTAAATCAAGGCGTGTCCACTAACTGGCATCACAGGTGTCTACAATCTTGGAATCAGTGAGTGGGCCTCTGTATAGGGCTACAGATACTCACTGTGCTGTTTGGTGACATGGTGTGTATCACACTCAACATGGACCAGAGGAAGCAAAGGAAAGAGTTGTCTTTGTCTAATAGGAGGTTAGAAAGAAAATTATAGACAAACATGTTAAAGGTAAAAGTTATAAGACCATCTCCAAGCAGCTTGATGTTCCTGTGACTACAGTTGCACATATTATTCAGAAATTTAAGATCCATGGGACTATAGCCAACCTCCTTGGACGTGGCTGCAGGAGGAAAATTGATGACAAATCAAAGAGACGGATAATACGAATGGTAACAAACGAGCCCAGAAAAAATCTCTAAACAGATTAAAGGTGAACTTCAACCTCAAGGAACATCAGTGTCAGATCGCAGGATCCATCGCTGTATGAGCCAAAGTGGACTTCATGGGAGACGACCAAGGAGGACGCCATTGTTGAAAACAAATCATAAAAAAGCCAGACTGGAATCTGCCAAACTACATGATGACAAGCCACAAAGCTTTTGGGAGAATGTCCTATGGACAGATGAGACAAAAATTGAACTTTTTGGCAAGGCACATGAGCTGTAAGTTCACAGACGGAAAGATGAAGCATATCAAGAAAAGAACACTGTCCCTACTGTGAAACATGGAGGAGGCTCTGTTATGTTCTGGGGCTGCTTTGCTGCGTCTGGCACAGGGTGTCTAGAATCTGTGCAGGGTACAATGGAATCTCAAGACTATCAAGGGATTCTAAAGAGAAATGTGCTGCCCAGTGTCAGAAAACTTGGTCGCAGGTCATGGGTCTTGCAACAGGATAATGACCCAAAACACACAGCTAAAACACACAAGAATGGCTAAGAGGTAAACACTGGACTATTCTGAAGTGGCCTTCTATGAGACCTGACCTAAATCCTATTGAGCATCTTTGGAAAGAGCTGAACCATGCCGTCTGGAAAAAGCAACATTCAAACATGAGACAACTGGAGCAGTTTGCCCTTGAGGAGTGTGCCAAAATAACTGGCGAGAGGTGCAGAAGCCTCATTGACAGTTACATGAATCGTTTGATTGCAGTGATTGCCTCAAAAGGTTGTGCAACAAAATATTAAGTTAGGGTACCATCATTTCTGTCCAGGCCTATTTCATGAGTTTTTTTTTTAATTCTGTGGAACCATGGTTGAAAAGCAATGTCTGACTATCATTTGTTCATTTTCATAGATTTTTTATTTATTATTACTTTTGTCAGATTCAAGTTATTTCTGTGACCATTGTGGGCTTTTCTGTCATTAAACGAGGGGTACCAACAATTTTGACCACGTGTGTATATTAGGGTGGTTTCACATTTGCGTCTGTATACAGCGTATCATCTGCACAGATCTACCTATCTTTAACATAGCATACAAAGGGACATGCGTTTGTATGCGTTCGCATGCGTCTGCATATGCATGCGTCGTTTATTGGTGTGCGGAGGGTTCCGCAAACACAACATGTTGCATTTTCTGAGGCATCAATTATGTGGATGACTACGGATGGAATGCATCAAAACAACGCATTACTGTCTATGGGAACGCAAGTGTACAAAAGGACATGCTTTTGCCTGCGTTCGATACGCATGCGCACTTCATAATGAAAAGGTCCAGGAAATGATGTCACCACCTGCAAAATCCCTGATGTATAAAAGGTGGTCTGGAAACAGGTAGTGCATTATTCTCAAGACTCTTGATGGAAGCAGAAGACTCATCACTGAAGCAGAAGACTCATCACTGAAGCCCAAGAATCATCGCTTAAGCCCAAACTCTTTATGACTCTCTGCATGGAAGCACAAGACTGATTGTCTCCTGGTGCTGCCATCAGTCTCTGGTGCTGGCTTCTCTCCTGGTGCTGCTGGCCTGGTGAGGACAACACTGGCTATGTAGGTATAGAACCTTTGAAAATGTCTTTCTCTCTCATTGGTTTTTCTGTTCCTTGTAGATTGGTCAACTCTGCTGGTGCTTCGGTTGTCTCCTGGTGCTGCCATCTGTCCCTGGCATGTGCTGACTGCTGTGTTGTTGGGCTACTGACTGTAATGCAAGTACTGGTGTAATTTTTATTTTTTTTTGCCAACATATTGTTTAGCTCTTAACAACTTTAATTTTTCTTCTCTGTTCTTTTCTCTAGAATTTCACTTGACTGCTGCCAGCTTTCACAAGATGTCCTCCACTTAAGCTTCCGAAGGTGGATATGAAGCTGATTATGTAATCACATTTGATTACTGATTGGTATGTATTGACTGGTAATACTATACATGTGGTAAATCATGTAATTTCTTTACAGGTACCTTGCAGTGGGGACGAGCAGGAGCTGTTAAGTGAAAATGAAGCTTCCCAGGGTCGTCGAGCACATGTGTCTCAGGAGGAAAGACGGGGTGTAAGGCTACGTTCACACGATCCGTTTTTTGCTGCGGATCCGTAGCGGAATTGCAGCTACGGATCCGCAGCCGTTTTCCATGCAGGGTACAGTACAATGTTACCCTATGGAAAACAAAACCCGCTGTGCCGACGATCCTTTTTTTCGCTGGAAAATCCGCGCGGATTTGCCAACGGAAAAAAGAAGTACCATGTCAATTCTTTCAGCGGATTCCGCTGCGGGTTTCCAACAGCACCAATAGGAAACTGCAGTTGGAAACCCGCAGTGGAATCCGCAGAAGAAAAAGGACACAAATCCGCCGAGAGAAGCACCGCCGTTTTCCACTGCGGATTTCCCCGAAAAAGGACCGGAAAAATCCGCAGTGAAAAACGGATCGTGTGAACGTAGCCTAAGTATTCTTTTCAGCAGAGTTGTAATAGAATTTGCTTTCAGTTTTACTTAGAAACATTTTTTGTTCTTTTTTGATCTACAGGTTCCACAATGGGAGGAAGCCAATCAAGATATTGACAATGAGAAACTTGTCAACCTTGTCCAAGAGTGAGTACTGTTGTGGGACACCTGTGACCGTCAGCACTCCAACAATGTGGTGATTCGACAACTCTGGGAAGAAGCGTCAAGATCGCTGCTGGATGATTGGGACCGTGCCATGACATGCGCCAGAAATGATTTTGGTAAGTATTGAAATGTGGTGGCAGTGAAAATGTTAATGTTTTTTTTTACCAGTAATTTTCCCTTCACAGTGAAGGAAATCAAAATCCGCTGGCGTTCGATGAAGGACCATATGAGAGAGGAGAATCAGGCTAAAAGTGGTGCTGCACCAAGGTTAAGAAAATACAAATACCACAAGAACCTTGCTTTCCTGAAACCTGCGCTTGCTACGTGAACGTAAGTATATGCAGTGCCTTGCGAAAGTATTCGGCCCCCTTGAACTTTTCAACCTTTTCCCACATATCATGCTTCAAATATAAATATATCAAATGTAAATTTTTGGTGATTTTGGAACACAATTGTGAAGTTGAACGAAATTTATTGGTTATTTAAAATTTTTGTGGAAATTCAAAAACTGAAAAGGCCAAAGGGCCAAATACTTTCGCAAGGCACTGTGTATATATATATATATATATATATATATATATATATATATATATATATGTATATACATATATATATATATATATATATATATATATATATATACAGTACAGAGCAAAAGTTTGGACACTTTTGATGGTCATTCTCATTTAAAGATTTTTCTGTATTTTCATGACTATGAAAATTGTACATTCACACTAAAGGCATCAAAACTATGAATTGACACATGTGGAATTATATACTTAACAAAAAAGTGTGAAACAACTGAAAATTATGTCTTATATTTTAGGTTCTTCAAAGTAGCCACCTTCTGCTTTGATGACTGCTTTGCACACTCTTGGCATTCTCTTGATGAGCTTCAAGAGGTAGTCACCGGGAATGGTCTTCCAACAATCTTGAAGGAGTTCCTAGAGATGCTTAGCACTTGTTGGCCCTTTTATCTTCACTCTGTGGTCCAGCTCACCCCAAACCATCTCGATTGTGTTCAGGTCTGGTGACTGTGGAGGCCAGGTCACCTAGCGTAGCACCCCATCACTCTCCTTCTTGGTCAAATAGCCTTTACACAGCCTGGAGGTGTGTTTGGGGTCATTGTCCTGTTGAAAAATAAATGATGGTCCAACTAAACGCAAACCTGGATGGAATAGCATGCCGCTGCAAGATGCTGTGGTAGCCATGCTAGTTCAGTATACCTTCAATTTTGATTAAATCTCCAACAGTGTCACCAGCAAAGCACCCCCACACCATCACACCTCCTCCTCCATGCTTCACGGTGGGAACCAGGCATGTAGAGTCCATCCATTCACCTTTTTCTGTGTTGCACAAAGACACGGTGGTTGGAACCAAAGATCTCAAATTTGGACTTATCGGACCAAAGCACAGATTTCCACTGGTCTAATGTTCATTCCTTGTGTTCTTTAGCCCAAACAAGTCTCTTCTGCTTGTTGCCTGTCCTTAGCAGTGGTTTCCTAGCAGCTATTTTACAATGAAGGCCTGCTGCACAAAGTCTCCTCTTAACAGTTTTTGCAGAGATGTGCCTGCTGCTAGAACTCTGTGTGGCATTAACCTCGTCTCTAATCTGAGCTGCAGTTAACCTGCGATTTCTGAGGCTGGTCACTCTTGGACTCTTGGTCGTCCTTTCCTGGGGCGGTCCTCATGTGAGCCAGTTTCTTTGTAGCTTGATGGTTTTTGCCACTGCACTTGGGGACACTTTCAAAGTTTGCCCAATTTTTCGGACTGACCTTCATTTCTTAACCCCTTCATGACCCAGCCTATCTTGGCCTTAATGACCTTGCCGTTTTTTGCAATTCTGACCAGTGTCCCTTTATGAAGTAATAACTCAGGAACGCTTCAACGGATCCTAGCGATTCTGAGATTGTTTTTTCGTGACATATTGGGCTTCATGTTAGTGGTAAATTTAGGTCGATAATTTCTGAGTTTATTTGTGAAAAAAATGGAAATTTGGCGAAAATTTTGAAAATTTCGCAATTTTCACATTTTTAATTTTTATTCTGTTAAACCAGAGAGTTATGTGACACAAAATAGTTAATAAATAACGTTTCCCACATGTCTACTTTACATCAGCACAATTTTGGAAACAATTTTTTTTTTTGCTAGGAAGTTATAAGGGTTAAAATTTGACCAGTGATTTCTCATTTTTACAACAAAATTTACAAAACCATTTTTTTTAGGGACCACCTCACATTTGAAGTCATTTTGAGGGTTCTATATGGCTGAAAATACCCAAAAGTGACACCATTCTAAAAACTGCACCCCTCAAGGTGCTCAAAACCACATTCAGGAAGTTTATTAACCCTTCAGGTGTTTCACAGCAGCAGAAGCAACATGGAAGTAAAAAATGAACATTTAACTTTTTAGTCACAAAAATGATCTTTTAGCAACAATTTTTTTATTTTCCCAAGGGTAAAAGGAGAAACTGGACCACGGACGTTGTTGTCCAATTTGTCCTGAGTACGCTGATACCTCATATGTGGGGGTAAACCACTGTTTGGGCGCACGGCAGGGCTCGGAAGGGAAGGAGCGCCATTTGACTTTTTGAATGAAAAATTGGCTCCAATCTTTAGCGGACACCATGTCGCGTTTGGAGAGCCCCCGTGTGCCTAAACATTGGATCTCCCCCACAAGTGACCCCATTTTGGAAACTAGACCCCCCAAGGAACTTATCTAGATGCATAGTGAGCACTTTAAACCCCCAGGTGCTTCACAAATTGATCCGTAAAAATGAAAAAGTACTTTTTTTTCACAAAAATTATTTTAGCCTCAATTTTTTCATTTTCACATGGACAACAGGATAAAATGGATCCTAAATTTTGTTGGGCAATTTCTCCTGAGTACACCAATACCTCACATGTGGGGGTAAACCACTGTTTGGGCACATGGTAAGGCTCGGAAGGGAAGGAGCGCCATTTGACTTTTTGAATGAAAAATTATCTCCATCGTTAGCGGACACCATGTCGCGTTTGGAAAGCCCCTGTGTGCCTAAACATTGGAGCTCCTCCACAAGTGACCCCATTTTGGAAACTAGACCCCCCAAGGAACTCATCTAGAGGCATAGTGAGAACTTTAAACCCCCAGGTGCTTCACAAATTGATCCGCAAAAATGAAAAAGTACTTTTTTTTTCACACAAAATTTCTTTTAGCCTCAATTCTTTCATTTTCACATGGGCAACAGGATAAAATGGATCCTAAAATTTGTTGGGCAATTTCTCCTGAGTACGCCGATACCTCATATGTGGGGGTAAACCACTGTTTGGGTGCACGGCAAGGCTCGGAAGGGGAGGCGTGCCATTTGACTTTTTGAATGGAAAATTAGCTCCAATCGTTAGCGGACACCATGTCGCGTTTGGAGAGCCCCTGTGTGCCTAAACATTGGAGCTCCCCTACAAGTGACCCCATTTTGGAAACTAGACCCCCCAAGGAACTTATCTAGATGCATAGTGAGCACTTATAACCCCCAGGTGCTTCACAGAAGTTTATAACGCAGAGCCGTGAAAATAAAAAAATAATTTTTCTTTCCTCAAAAATGATTTTTTAGCCCACAATTTTTTATTTTCCCAAGGGTAACAGGAGATATTGGACCCCAAAAGTTGTTGTCCAGTTTCTCCTGAGTACGCTGATACCCCATATGTGGGGGTAAACCACTGTTTTGGCACATGTCGGGGTTCGGAAGGGAAGTAGTGAAGGGAAGGCACGCCATTTGGCTTTTTGAATGGAAAATTAGCTCCAATCATTAGCGGACACCATGTCGCGTTTGGAGAGCCCCTGTGTGCCTAAACATTGGAGCTCCCGCACAAGTGACCCCATTTTGGAAACTAGACCTCCCAAGGAACTAATCTAGATGTGTGGTGAGCACTTTGAACCCCCAAGTGCTTCGCAGAAGTTTATAACGCAGAGCCGTGAAAATAAAAAATAATTTTTCTTTTCTCAAAAATGATTTTTTAGCCCACAATTTTTTATTTTCCCAAGGGTAACAGGAGAAATTGGACCCCAAAAGTTGTTGTCCAGTTTCTCCTGAGTACGCTGATACCCCATATGTGGGGGTAAACCACTGTTTTGGCACATGTCGGGGTTCGGAAGGGAAGTAGTGACGTTTTGAAATGCAGACTTTGATGGAATGCTCTGCGGGCGTCAGGTTGCGTTTGCAGAGCCCCTGATGTGCCTAAACAGTAGGAACTCCCCACAAGTGACTCCATTTTGGAAACTAGACCCCCAAGGGAACTTATCTAGATGTGTGGTGAGCACTTTGAACCCCCAAGTGCTTCACAGAAGTTTATAACGCAGAGCCGTGAAAATAATAAATGTGTTTCCTTTCCTCAAAAATATTTTTTAGCCCAGAATTTTTTATTTTTGCAAGAGTAACAGGAGAAATTGGACCCCAAAAGTTGTTGTCCAGTTTCTCCTGAGTACGCTGATACCCCATATGTGGGGGTAAACCACTGTTTTGGCACACGTCGGGGTTCGGAAGGGAAGTAGTGACGTTTTGAAATGCAGACTTTGATGGAATGCTCTGTGGGCATCAGGTTGCATTTGCAGAGCCCCTGATGTGCCTAAACAGTAGGAACTCCCCACAAGTGACTCCATTTTGGAAACTAGACCCCCAAGGGAACTTATCTAGATGTGTGGTGAGCACTTTGAACCCCCAAGTGCTTCACAGAAGTTTACAACGCAGAGCCGTGAAAATAAAAAATCATTTTTCTTTCCTCAAAAAAGATGTTTTAGCAAGCAATTTTTTATTTTCACAAGGGTAACAGGAGAATTTGGACCCCAATATTTGTTGCCCAGTTTGTTGTGAGTACGCTGATACCCCATATGTGGGGGTAAACCACTGTTTGGGCACACGTCAGGGCTCGGAAGGGAAGTAGTGACATTTGAAATGCAGACTTTGATGGAATGGTCTGCGGGCGTCACATTGCATTTGCAGAGCCCCTGATGTGCCTAAACAGTAGAAACTCCCCACAAGTGACCCCATTTTGGAAACTAGACCCCCCAAGAAACTTATCTAGATGTGTGGTGAGCACTTTCAACCCCCAAGTGCTTCACAGAAGTTTATAACGCAGAGCTGTGAAAATAAAAAATAATTGTTCTTTCCTCAAAAATTATGTTTTAGCAAGTAATTTTTTATTTTTGCAAGGGTAACAGGAGAAATTGGACCCCAACAGTTGTTGCCCAGTTTGTCCTGAGTACGCTGGTACCCCAAATGTGGGGGTAAACCACTGTTTGGGCGCACGTCGGGGCTTGGAAGGGAGGGAGCACCATTTGACTTTTTGAACGCAAGATTGGCTGGAATCAATGGTGGCGCCATGTTGCGTTTGGAGACCCCTGATGTGCCTAAACAGTGGAAACCCCTCAATTCTAACTTCAACACTAACCCCAACACACCCCTAATCCTAATCCCAACTGTAGCCATAACCCTAATCACAACCCTAACCCCAACACACCCCTAACCACAACCCTAACCGCAACACACCCGTAACCCTAATTCCAACCCTAACCCTAATCCTAACCCTAATCCCAACCGTAACCCTAATCCCAACCCTAACCACAACTGTAACCCCAACACACCCCTAACCCTATCCGTAACCCTAACCACAAGCCTAATCTTAACCCTATTTCAAACCCTAGCCCTAATTCCAACCCTAACTCTAATTCCAAAACTAACCCTAAGGCTATGTGCCCACGTTGTGGATGCGTGTGAGATTTTTCCGCACGATTTTTGAAAAATCTGCAGGTAAAAGGCACTGCGTTTTACCTGCGGATTTACAGCAGATTTCCAGTGTTTTTTTGTGCGGATTTCACCTGCGGATTCCTATTGAGGAACAGGTGTAAAACGCTGCGGAATCCGCACAAAGAATTGACATGCTGTGGAAAATACAACGCAGCGTTTCTGCACGGAATTTTCCGCACCATGGGCACAGCGGATTTGGTTTTCCATAGGTTTACATGGTACTGTAAACCTGATGGAAAACTGCTTCGAATTCGCAGCGGCCAATCCGCTGCGGATCCGCGGCCAATCCGCTGCGGATCCGCGGCCAATCCGCTGCGGTTCCGCGGCCAATCCGCTGCGGATCCGCGGCCAATCCGCTGCGGATCCGCAGCCAAATCCGCACTGTGTGCACATGCCATAACCCTACCCCTAACCCTACCCGTAACCCTAACCCTACCCCTAACCTTAACCCTACCCCTAGTTCTAACCCTAGTTCTAACCCTAACCCTAGTGGAAAAAGAAAAAAAAATATTTTCTTTATTTTATTATTGTCCCTACCTATGGGGGTGATAAAGGGGGGGTTTATTTATTATTTTTTTATTTTGATCGCTGCGATAGAACCTACCACAGCGATCAAAATGTACTTGTAATGAATCTGCCGGCTGGCAGATTCGGCGGGCGCACTGCGCATGCGCCCGCCATTTTCCAAGATGGCGGCGCCCAGGGAGAAGACGGCCGGACACCGGGAGGGGCATCGAAGCTAGGTAAGTATGGGGGGTGGGATCGGAACACGGGGGGGGAGGATCGGAGGACCGGGGGAGCGGACAAGAGGACCGGGGGAGCGGACAGGAGGGAGGAGGGGAGCGGACAGGAGATCGGGGCAGAAAGGACGACTGGGGGGGCGATCGGTGGCGGTGGGGGGAGCAGATCGGGGTCTCCAGCCATGGCAGATGCTATTGCAGCATCGGCCATGGCTGGATTGTAATATTTCACCATTTTCATAGGTGAAATATTACAAATCGCTCTGATTGGCTGTTGAAAGTGAAACAGCCAATCAGAGCGATCGTAGCCACGGGGGGGTGAAGCCACCCCCCCTGGGCTGAAGTACCACTCCCCCTGTCTCTGCAGATCGGGTGAAAATGGAGTTAACCCTTTCACCCGATCTGCAGGCACGCGATCTTTCCATGACGCCACATAGGCGTCACAGGTCGGATTGGCACCGACTTTCATGATGCCTACGTGGCGTCAAAGGTCGGGAAGGGGTTAAAGTAATGATGGTCATTCGTTTTTCTTTACTTAGCTGCTTTTTTGTTGCCATAATACAAATTCTAAGTCTATTCAGTAGGACTATCAGCTGTGTATCCACCAGACTTCTGCGCAACACAACTGATGGTCCCAACCCCATTTATAAGGCAAGAAATCCCACTTATTAAACCTGACAGGGCACACCTGTGAATTGAAAACCATTCCCGGTGACTACCTCTTGAAGCTTTCAGTGTGAATGTACAATTTTCATGGTCATGAAAATGCAGAAAAATCTCTAAATGAGAAGGTGTGTCCAAACTTTTGATCTGTACTGTGTATATATATATATATATATATATATATATATATATATATATATATATATATATATATATATTTATTTATATATATATATATATATTCTTTTTTTATGCGGTTCTTAAATGTTTTCTTTTCTTTTCCACACAAAACCTGGAGCAGCACAACACAACATGTATTTTTTTACTAATGTGTTTCATTTCTTTTCTAGACAGAACCTGGGGCACTACAACACAAACTGTATCATCCTCTGTTAAAGCGCCCCGTCATCGACCAACCACCGAATAGATGCAGTCCCAATCATCCACCAGAGAAGGAGCAACCTGGCAGGCTTCACAGGCTGGAGAAGAGGCAGCCGGTCCATCTGGTTTTCAACTCTCCCAGCCCTCTTCCTATGCTGTGTCTTCACCTCAGCGGCAGAGGGCCTGGGAGAGGGTAGACATGCCTGAGTTTATGCACTTAAGCTTGGTCTTCCAGGATGGGATTAGGGTGCTTGGTGACAGACTGAAGAGTGGGTTCACCCATGTGAACACACTTTTACAGGATGTCAACAAACGTCTTGACCGCCTGGAAGCCGACCTTGAGAGACCGGCGCTACAGCCTTTGAGCGGAGCGTGTTGAAAACCTTACGCCTCAACTCCAGCTGGACGTCATGCAGTCCTGCCAGGCTGCTTACAGCAACGCATTTCAGCAGCAGTCACAAAGCTTCCATCTACAGGCTGGAAGATATTACCAGCAGCAGATCATCTTTCCAACTTCCGCAGCACCGAACTGTCCTTCACCACCACCGCCTCCAGTTCACCAATCCACCAAGTACAGCAACCCTGCCCACTCCAGCACCACTGCCAGCACCCCTGCCAGCACCACTGCCCACTCCAGCACGCCTGCCCACTCCAGCACCATGGCCAATAACTTCAACAGAGGCAACCACTCCCACTGAGCCAACAAAAAAGAGGACAAAAACACATCATATTAGGACCAGGACGAAGACCCAGAGACAGAAATCCCTCCCAAAATTGGACCCACCACCTCCACCCTCACCTACAAATGTTTCCTATCTTGCTTCCCCAATGTGTCCACTCCCTGATCCTATCCTTCAATTTGTTTCCCCTTCCCCTGTAACCCCTTCCTCAACTAGCACCCAATCTTCACAGCTCCACACCCCCAAGGTCCACCCCATTTTACCCTCTGATACACCCCGACCCTAAACCCAATCACCACCCCGAACCTTACTGTTGTGAATTCGGTTTGTGGGCTCCCCCGGTGGTCTGTTATGGTAGTGCCTCTTATGTGCCTTCCTCCATCTCTGATTACCTGTCGCCACCCTCTAGGGGAGTTTCCTATTTAAGGCTGCTTGGCTGTTAGTCATATGCCGGCCAACAATGTGCTAGTAGCATTCTGTTGCATTCACCTGCCTCAAGTTCCAGTTCAGCTAAGTTGAATTTTGTTTCTTGTTTTTGCTATTTTTGTCCAGCTATCTGCAATGTGACTCTTCAGTGCTGGAAGCTCTTGTGGACAGAAAATTACTACTCCAGTGGCATGAGTTGTCACTGGAGTTTAAAGTAATTTCTGGATGGTGTTTTTGAATAGTGTTTTTAGGTCGACCGTGAAGTAACACTTTCCTGTCCTTCTGCTATCTAGTAAGCGGACCTCACTGTGCTAAATCTGCTGTTCATCCTACGTATGTCATTTCCTCTGAACTCACCGTCAATATCTGTGGGGGCCTACTATCATCTTTTGGGGTTCCTCACTGGAGGTAAGGCAGGCCTGTATATTCCTCTTATAGGGGTAGTTAGATCTCCGGCTGGCGCGTGGTGTCTAGGGCATCGTAGGTACATCCCCCGGCTACTGTAAGTGTTGGGTCAGGTTCAGGTCACGGTCGACCTTAGTTTCCATCACCCGAGAGCTAGTCCGTTTTGTATTTTTATTCCCCTGGTCATTGGGGTAACCATAACAGTTTGGCCGGCCAGTAAAAAATCTATGTGTTAAAATATGCACTAAAGTAGGAAGGAGGAGAAAAGGTTTTTTTTTTTTTTTTTGTGTTTGAAAGTGCACCTTAGTTTGATCATTTGTATTCCTTGCTTAAACTGCAGTCTTCAGCCTTTTTTTTTTTTCTCCTCTCCTCTTAACCTCTGAATGCTTGGGTTACACCCATTTGAATATGGATCCGCAGAGTTTAGTTGCAGGTTTGAATAACCTTGCGACAAAAGTACAGAACCTACAAGATTTTGTTATACGTGCTCCAATGTCTGAACCTAAGATTCCTCTGCCTGAATACTTTACCGGAGACAGATCCCGGTTTTTGAGTTTCAGAGAAAATTGCAAATTGTTTTTGTCTCTGAGATCTCACTCTGCTGGTGATCATACTCAACAAGTTAAAATTGTTATCTCTCTACTGCGCGGCGACCCACAAAGTTGGGCATTTGCATTATCGCCAGGGGATCCTGCGTTGTTAAATGTAGATGCGTTTTTTCAGGCTTTGGGGTTGCTTTATGAAGAGCCTAATTTGGAGATTTTGGCTGAGAAAGCCTTGATAGCTCTTTCCCAAGGGCAAGATGAAGCTGAGATATACTGCCAGAAATTCCGTAAATGGTCGGTGCTTACTAGATGGAATGAGTGCGCTTTAGCAGCTAATTTCAGAGAAGGTCTCTCTGATGCCGTGAAGGATGTCATGGTGGGGTTCCCTGTGCCTGCAGGTCTGAATGATGCCATGAAATTGGCTATCCAGATTGATCGGCGTTTGCGGGAGCGCAAATCTGTGCACCATATGGCGGGGTCTTCTGAGGAAAAATCTGTGCACCATATGGCGGTATCTTCTGAGCAAAAACCTGTGCACCATATGGCGGTGTCTTCTGAGCAAAGACCTGTGCACCATTTGGCGGTGACCTCTGAAAAGGCATTAGAGCATATGCAATGCGATCGTGTTTTGTCTAGAGGCGAACGTCAAAATTACAGGCGCAAAAATGGATTGTGCTTCTACTGTGGAGATCCAGCTCATGTTATATCAGCATGCTCTAAACGTATAAATAAGGTTGATAAAAAGGTTGATAAATCTTTTTCTACAGGTACCTTGCAGTCAAAATTTCTTTTGTCCGTGACATTGATTTGTACCTTATCATCTGTTACTGTGAATGCTTATGTGGATTCTGGCGCCGCTCTGAGTCTCATGGATTGGTCCTTTGCCAAGCGTTGTGGGTTTGATTTGGAGCCATTGGAAGTTTCTATTCCCCTGAAGGGTATTGATTCTACACCTTTGGCTAGCAATAAACCACAATATTGGACACAAGTGACTATGCGTCTTACCCCAGACCATCAGGAGATTATTCGTTTCCTTGTATTATATAACCTACATGATGTCTTAGTGCTTGGATTACCATGGTTACAGATTCATAATCCCGTCTTGGACTGGAAATCTATGTCTGTGTTGAGCTGGGGATGTCGGGGTATTCATGGGGATGCACCTTTGGTTCCTATTTCTTCATCTACTCCCTCTGAGATCCCAGCATTTCTGTCAGATTTTTATGATGTCTTTCAAGAGCCTAAAGTTGATTCTCTCCCTCCTCACAGAGAGTGTGACTGCGCTATTGAATTGATCCCCGGTAGTAAGTTTCCTAAGGGTCGCTTGTTTAATTTGTCTGTACCTGAACATACTGCTATGCGGGAGTATATCAGAGAATCCTTGGAAAAGGGTCATATTCGCCCCTCGTTGTCTCCACTAGGGGCAGGATTTTTCTTTGTAGGTAAAAAGGATGGTTCATTGAGACCTTGTATCGACTATCGACTTTTGAATAAGATTACAGTTAAATACCAGTACCCGTTACCTTTACTGACTGATCTGTTTGCTCGTATAAAGGGGGCTAAGTGGTTCACTAAGATCGATCTACGTGGTGCGTATAATTTGGTGCGGATTAAGCAGGGGGATGAGTGGAAGACCGCATTTAATACGCCTGAAGGCCATTTTGAGTATTTGGTAATGCCTTTCGGTCTCGCAAATGCCCCTTCCGTTTTTCAGTCCTTTATGCACGATATTTTCCGTGAATATCTGGATAAGTTTATGATTGTGTATTTGGATGATATTCTTGTTTTTTCGGAGGACTGGGAATCTCACGTTCAACAGGTCAGGAGAGTTTTTCAGGTTTTGCGAGCTAATTCTCTTTTTGTAAAGGGCTCAAAGTGTAGTTTTGGAGTTCAGAGAATTTCCTTTTTGGGATATATTTTTTCCCCTTCATCTATGGAGATGGACCCTGTCAAGGTCCAGGCCATTTGTGATTGGATGCAACCTACTTCTTTGAAGAGTCTGCAAAAGTTCTTGGGTTTTGCTAATTTCTATCGCCGATTTATAGCGGGTTTTTCTGCCATTGCTAAACCTTTGACTGATTTGACCAAAAAGGGTGCTGATGTTGCTAATTGGTCCTCTGCGGCTGTGGAGGCCTTTCAAGAGCTTAAGCGCCGCTTTTCTTCCGCTCCTGTGTTGCGCCAACCTGATGTGTTACTTCCGTTCCAGGTTGAGGTGGATGCTTCGGAGATCGGAGCAGGTGCAGTTTTGTCGCAGAAAGATCCTGACTGCTCAGTAATGAGACCATGTGCGTTTTTCTCCCGAAAGTTTTCGCCCGCTGAGCGAAATTATGATGTGGGAAATCGGGAACTTCTGGCCATGAAGTGGGCGTTTGAGGAGTGGCGTCATTGGCTTGAGGGTGCTAGACACCAGGTGGTGGTCCTCACTGACCACAAGAATCTAATTTATCTTGAGTCGGCCAGGCGTCTGAATCCTAGACAGGCGCGCTGGTCGTTGTTTTTCTCCCGATTTAACTTTGTGGTGTCATATCTGCCTGGGTCCAAGAATGTGAAGGCGGATGCCCTCTCTAGGAGTTTTGAGCCTGACTCGCCTGGTGATTCCGAACCTACCGGCATCCTGAAGGATGGGGTGATATTGTCAGCTGTCTCCCCAGACCTGCGGCGTTCTTTGCAGGAGTTTCAGGTGGATAGGCCTGATCGCTGTCCGCCTGGTAGACTGTTTGTCCCTGATGATTGGACCAGTAGAGTTATCTCGGAGGTTCATTCTTCCGCGTTGACAGGTCATCCTGGAATTTTTGGCACCAGGGATTTGGTGTCTAGGTCCTTCTGGTGGCCTTCTTTGTCTCGAGATGTGCGCATGTTTGTGCAGTCTTGTGATGTTTGTGCTCGGGCCAAGCCCTGCTGTTCTAGGGCCAGTGGGTTGTTGTTGCCCTTGCCTATTCCTAAGAGGCCTTGGACGCACATCTCTATGGACTTTATTTCTGACCTTCCGGTTTCTCGTAGGATGTCTGTCATCTGGGTGATTTGTGACCGTTTTTCCAAGATGGTTCATTTGGTACCTTTACCCAAATTGCCCTCCTCCTCTGAGTTGGTTCCTCTATTTTTTCAGAATGTGGTGCGTTTGCATGGTATTCCTGAGAATATAGTGTCTGACAGGGGTACTCAGTTTGTGTCTAGATTTTGGCGGACGTTCTGTGCCAGGATGGGTATCGATTTGTCTTTTTCGTCTGCATTCCATCCTCAGACTAATGGCCAGACTGAGCGTACTAATCAGACCTTGGAGACTTACTTGAGGTGTTTTGTGTCCGCTGATCAGGATGATTGGCTTGACTTTTTGCCATTGGCAGAGTTTGCCCTTAACAATCGGGCCAGTTCTGCCACTTTGGTTTCTCCATTTTTTTGTAATTCAGGGTTTCACCCTCGGTTTTCGTCCGGTCAATTGGAGTCTTCGGATTGTCCTGGAGTGGATGCTGTGGTTGATAGGATGCATCGGATTTGGGGACAGGTTGTGGACAATCTGAAGTTGTCCCAGGAGAAGACTCAACAGTTCACTAATCGTCATCGGCGTATTGGTCCTCGTCTTTGTGTTGGGGACCTGGTGTGGCTGTCTTCTCGATTTGTTCCTATGAAGGTCTCGTCTCCTAAGTTTAAGCCTCGGTTTATCGGCCCTTATAGGATTCTGGAGGTTCTTAATCCTGTGTCCTTTCGTTTGGACCTCCCAGCATCTTTTAATATCCATAATGTTTTCCATCGGTCATTATTGCGGAGGTATGAGGTACCGGTTGTTCCTTCTGCTGATCCACCTGCTCCTGTGTTGGTTGAGGGTGAATTGGAGTATGTGGTGGAAAAGATCTTGGACTCCCGTGTTTCCAGACGGAAACTTCAGTATCTGGTTAAGTGGAAAGGTTATGGCCAGGAGGATAATTCTTGGGTGACAGCATCCGATGTTCATGCTCCTGATTTGGTTCGTGCATTTCATAGTGCTCATCCAGATCGCCCTGGTGGTTCTGGTGAGGGTTCGGTGCCCCCTCCTTAAGGGGGGGGTACTGTTGTGAATTCGGTTTGTGGGCTCCCCCGGTGGTCTGTTATGGTAGTGCCTCTTATGTGCCTTCCTCCATCTCTGATTACCTGTCGCCACCCTCTAGGGGAGTTTCCTATTTAAGGCTGCTTGGCTGTTAGTCATATGCCGGCCAACAATGTGCTAGTAGCATTCTGTTGCATTCACCTGCCTCAAGTTCCAGTTCAGCTAAGTTGAATTTTGTTTCTTGTTTTTGCTATTTTTGTCCAGCTATCTGCAATGTGACTCTTCAGTGCTGGAAGCTCTTGTGGACAGAAAATTACTACTCCAGTGGCATGAGTTGTCACTGGAGTTTAAAGTAATTTCTGGATGGTGTTTTTGAATAGTGTTTTTAGGTCGACCGTGAAGTAACACTTTCCTGTCCTTCTGCTATCTAGTAAGCGGACCTCACTGTGCTAAATCTGCTGTTCATCCTACGTATGTCATTTCCTCTGAACTCACCGTCAATATCTGTGGGGGCCTACTATCATCTTTTGGGGTTCCTCACTGGAGGTAAGGCAGGCCTGTATATTCCTCTTATAGGGGTAGTTAGATCTCCGGCTGGCGCGTGGTGTCTAGGGCATCGTAGGTACATCCCCCGGCTACTGTAAGTGTTGGGTCAGGTTCAGGTCACGGTCGACCTTAGTTTCCATCACCCGAGAGCTAGTCCGTTTTGTATTTTTATTCCCCTGGTCATTGGGGTAACCATAACACCTTACCACCTTTTTTTGTAATTATTAATAAAATTTGTATTTTTTTTTCAAAAATATCTTGTTTTCTTTGATTGTTGTGCTGCCGCAAAAAACATACATGTGTATACTGTATTTTTGAGGAAACTTGTGAGTTTTAATGGAACACATTTGAATATAACAGGATAGGTATATTTTGATAGAACAGGCAAATTTTAATATAACAGGTACATTTGAAAATTACATGTACATTTTAACATAACACATACACTTTAAAATTACAGACATGTACACTTGAAAATTACAGATAGATTTTACAATTACAGGTAAATTTTACTTAGCTGTCTTGCCATTCCACATGCCCATTTTCAGACACAAAGTAATCAGCAAACTTATCTCTAATCTGGGCAACTTCCACAGTGGTCCGCAGAGGGTGACTTTGGTAATCATGCAATGTAATAGGTTCCTCAAGTTCTAAGTTGGGCCGCTCTTTTCTCATGATGTAGTTGTGTAGAAGAACACATGCTTTCACAACATCATCAATAGTTTCAATTTTTAGATTAATAGATGTTGCCAAAATGCGCCATTTACATACCAGCAATCCAAAGGCACACTCAACAGTTCTTCGTGCCCTTTTCAGTCGGTAGTTGTAATTTTTTTTTGTGTAATTTATGTCCAGACTTAAATACAGTTTAACTCCTAAAGCCCCGAGGGTGGTTTGCACGTTAATGACCGGGCCAATTTTTACAATTCTGACCACTGTCCCTTTATGAGGTTATAACTCTGGAACGCTTCAACGGATCTTGGCGATTCTGACACTGTTTTCTCGTGAGATATTGTACTTCATGTTAGTGGTAAAATTTATTCGATATAACTTGTGTTTATTTGTGAACAAAATGGAAATTTGGCAAACAATTTGAAAATTTCACAATTTTCCAACTTTGAATTTTTATGCCCTTAAATCACAGCGATATGTCACGCAAAATACTTAATAAGTAACATTTCCCACATGTCTACTTTACATCAGCACAATTTTGGAACCAAAATTTTTTTTTCTTAGGGAGTTATAAGGGTTAAAAGTTGACCAGCAATTTCTCATTTTTACAACACCATTTTTTTTTAGGGACCACATCTCATTTGAAGTCATTTTGAGGGGTCTATATGATAGAAAATAACCAAGTGTGACACCATTCTAAAAACTGCACCCTCAAGGTGCTCAAAACCATATTCAAGAAGTTTATTAACCCTTCAGGTGTTTCACAGGAATTTTTGGAATGTTTAAATAAAAATGAACATTTAACTTTTTTTCACACAAAATTTAATTCAGCTCCAATTTGTTTTATTTTACCAAGGGTAACAGGAGAAAATGGACCCCAAAAGATGTTGTACAATTTGTCCTGAGTATGCCGATACCCCATATGTGGGGGTAAACCACTTTTTGGGCACATGACAGAGCTCGGAAGCGAAGGAGCACCATTTGACTTTTCAATGCAAAATTGACTGGAATTGAGATGGGACGCCATGTTGCGTTTGGAGAGCCCCTGATATGCCTAAACATTGAAACCCCCCACAAGTGACACCATTTTGGAAAGTAGACCCCTTAAGGAACTTATCTAGATGTGTGGTGAGCACTTTGACCCACCAAGTGCTTCACAGAAGTTTATAATGCAAAGCCGTAAAAATAAAAAATCATATTTTTTCACAAAAATGATCTTTTCGCCCCCAATTTTTTATTTTCCCAAGGGTAAGAGAAGAAATTGCACCCCAAAAATTGTTGTGCAATTTGTCCTGAGTACGCTGATACCCCATATGTGGGTGTAAACCATTGTTTGGGTGCATGGCAGAGCTCGGAAGGGAAGGAGCGCCATTTGACTTTTCAATGCAAAATTGACTGGAATTGAGATGGGACGCCATGTTGCGTTTGGAGAGCCCCTGATGTGCCTAAACATTGAAACCCCCCACAAGTGACACCATTTTGGAAAGTAGACCCCTTAAGGAACTTATCTAGATGTGTAGTGAGCACTTTGACCCAACAAGTGCTTCACAGAAGTTTATAATGCAGAGCCGTAAAAATAAAAAATCATATTTTTTCACAAAAATGATCTTTTCGCCCCCAATTTTTTATTTTCCCAAGGGTAAGAGAAGAAATTAGACCACAAAAGTTGTTGTTCAATTTGTCCTGAGTACAACGATACCCCATATGTGGGGGTAAACCACTGTTTGGGTGCATAGCAGATCTCGGAAGGGAAGGAGCGCCATTTAACTTTTCAATGCAAAATTGACTGGAATTGAGATGGGACACCATGTCGCGTTTGGAGAGCCCCTGATGTGCCTAAACATTAAAAACCCCCACAAGTGACACCATTTTGGAAAGAAGACCCCCTAAGGAACTTATCTTGATGTGTTTTGAGAGCTTTGAACCCCCAAGTGTTTCACTACAGTTTATAACGCAGAGCCGTGAAAATAATTTTTTTTTTTTTTTCAGAAAAATGATTTTTTAGCCCCCAGTTTTTTATTTTCACAAGGGTAACAGGATAAATTGGACTCCAAAAGTTGTTGTCCAATTTGTCCTGAGTACGCTGATACCCCATATGTTGGGGGGAACCACTGTTTGGGCGCATGGCAGAGCTCGGAAGGGAAGGAGCGCCATTTGGAATGCAGACTTAGATGGATTGGTCTGCAGGCATCACGTTGCATTTGCAGAGCCCTTGATGTATCCAAACAGTACAACCCCCCCACAAGTGACCCCATATTGGAAACTAGACCTCCTGAGGAACTTATCTTGATGTGTTTTGAGAGCTTTGAACCCCCAAGTGTTTCACTACAGTTTATAACGCAGAGCCATGAAACTAAAAATTCTTTTTTTTTTCAGAAAAATGATTTTTTAGCCCTCAGTTTTATATTTTCACAAGGGTAACAGGATAAATTTGACCCCAAAAGTTGTTGTCCAATTTGTCCTGAGTACACTGATACCCCATATGTGGGGGGGAACCACTGTTTGGGCGCATGGCAGAGCTCGGAAGGGAAGGAGCGCCATTTGGAATGCAGACTTAGATGGATTGGTCTGCAGGCGTCATGTTGCATTTGCAGAGCCCCTGATGTACCCAAACAGTATAAACCCCCCATAAGTGACCCCATATTGGAAACTAGACCTCCCAAGGAACTTATCTAGATGTGTTGTGAGAACTTTGAACCCCCAAGTGTTTCACTACAGTTTACAACGCAGTGCTGTGAAAATAAAAAATCCTTTTTTTTCCACATAAATGATTTTTAGCCCCCCAAATTTTTATTTTCCCAGAGATAACAAGAGAACTTGGACCCCAAAAGTTGTTGTCCAATTTGTCCCGAGTATGCTGATGCCCCATATGTTGGGGTAAACCCCTGTTTGGGCGCACGGGAGAGCTCGGAAGGGAAGGAGCACTGTTTTACTTTTTCAACGCAGAATTGTCTGGAATTGAGATCGGACGCCATGTCGCGTTTGGAGAGCCCCTGATGTGCCTAAACAGTGGAAACTCCCCAATTCTACCTGAAACTAATCCAAACACACCCCTAGCCCTAATCCCAACTGTAACCCTAACCACACCCCTAACCCTGACACACCCCTAATTCTAATCTCAACCCTAATCCCAACCGTAAATGTAATCCAAACCCTAACCCTAACTTTAGCCCCAACCCTAACTTTAGCCCCAACCCTAACTTTAGCCCCAACCCTATCCCTAACTTTAGCCCCACCCTAACTTTAGCTCCAACCCTAGCCCTAACCCTAACCCTAACCCTAGCCCTAACCCTAGCCCTAATGGGAAAATGGAAATAAATACATTTTTTTAATTTTATTATTTTTCCCTAACTAAGGGGGTGATGAAGGGGGGTTTGATTTACTTTTATAGCGTTTTTTATATTGGATTTTTATGATTGGCAGCTGTCACACACTAAAAGACGCTTTTTATAGCAAAAAAGTTTTTGCGTCTCCATATTTTGAGACCTATAATTTTTCCGTATTTTGGTCCACAGAGTCATGTGAGGTCTTGTTTTTTGCGGAACGAGTTGACGTTTTTATTGGTATCATTTTCGGACATGTGACAGTTTTTGATCCCTTTTTATTCCAATTTTTGTGAGGCAGAATGACCAAAAACCAGCTATTCATGAATTTCTTTTGGGGGAGGCGTTTATACCGTTCCACGTTTGGTAAACTTGATAAAGCAGTTTTATTCGTTGGGTCAGTACGATTACAGCGATACCTCATTTATATCATTTTTTTTTATGTTTTGGCGCTTTTATACGATAAAAACTATTTTATAGAAAAAATAATTATTTTGGCATCGCTTTATTCTGAGGACTATAACTTTTTTATTTTTTTGGTTATGATGCTATATGGCGGCTCGTTTTTTGCGGGACAAGATGACATTTTCAGCGGTACCATGGTTATTTATATCCATCTTTTTGATCGCGTGTTATTTCACTTTTTGTTTGGCGGTATGATAATAAAGCGTTGTTTTTTGGCTCGTTTTTTTTTTTTCTTACGGTGTTCACTGAAGGGGTTAACTAGTGGGACAGATTTATAGGTTGGGTCGTTACGGACGTGGCGATACTAAATATGTGTACTTTTATTGTTTTTTTGTTTTTTTTAGATAAATAAATGTATTTATGGGAATATTTTTTTTTTCTTCTTTATTTAGGAATTTTTTTTTTTTTTTTTTTCACACGTGGAAATTTTTTTTAAAACTTTTTTACTTTGTCCCAGGGGGGGGGGGACATCACAGATCGCCGATCTGATAGTGTGCACAGCACTCTATCAGATCGGCGCTCTCACTCATCGCTGCAGGCTGCAGCTTTCATCTGCAGCCTGCTCCGGACCCGGAAGTACTCCCTGCAGGACCCGGATGCAGCCCCGCGGCCATTTTGGATCCGGGGCCTGCAGGGATAGGAGGTAGGAGACCCTCGCAGCAACGCGATCACATCGCGTTGCTCCGGGGGTCTTAGGGAAGCACGCAGGGAGCCCCCTCCCTGCGCGATGCTTCCCTGTACCTCCGGTACACCGCGATCATGTTTGATCGCGGTGTGCCGGGGGTTAATGTGCCGGGGGCGGTCCGTGACCGCTCCTGGCACATAGTGCCGGATGTCTGCTGCGATAGGCAGCTGACACCCGGCCGCGATCGGCCGCGCTCCCCCCGTGAGCGCAGCCGATCGCTATGACGTACTATCCCGTCGGTGGGAATTAAGGCCCACCCCACCTCGACGGGATAGTACGTCATATGGGATTAAGGGGTTAAGGAGGTTGGCACACATTTGGAAGGCTGCATCCCCAACCACAACAAATTGCATTGGTGATCCTTCAGTGTTGAGAAGAGGTTGTGGCTGTGGGAAATTAAAATCGTTTGTGAGTCATTTTCTCATCCAAATGAGCCAATGTCTACAGCGACAAATCTACACTGAGCATCAGCAATCGCCATTAGAACAATGGAATAGTATTTTTTATAATAGAAGTACTCACTTCCACTACTAGAAGGTTTAATAATCCTAATGTGTTTTCCGTTCACAGCCCCCAAGCAGTTAGGAAAATTACACATTTCCTGGAATTTGGCTGCATATTCCAACCAGATTTCAGTTGTGGGTTGAGGGCGGAATTCTGGACACAGATCTTCACCTAAAGCATGGCAGGTGTCTCCAATAATCCCAATCCTGATTTGAAAATGGAGGGATGATAATGTCTTTCCAGTAGCCAGGAATCTGCGGAACAGAAAATGAGAAAAAAGTCAATATATGGCTTTTTGAAAAAAAACAAAAAAAAAAAACCCATGGCTTTCAGAAAAAGAGAGAAAAAAAACCAGTTAGGCTTTTATTATAATAATACTAATGACAGGTGTTTGGTTTTCAAAATTACGTACCTCAGGGTGACCAATAGCCGTTCCTCAGCAGGAACTGCTCAACGGAGCTGTGTGTCCTGCCTGACGATTGATCCTTGGACAAGATGCAACAAGTCATCAAAGCTGTGTTCTGTCATCCTCGTATACTCTAAAAACTTCTGAGGGTTTTGCTGCAGCTCTGTGTACAAGGAGTGGTATGCTCCATGGCTCTCTCTGAGTTCAACGATGGGGTGTTGCCAATATCGATGCCTTCTTCTCTGTCTTTCTCTTCTTTCTTCTTGACAAGCAAAAGCAATGGCAGCAGCCAATTTCAATTGTAAATCCAGATCTTCATAGAAGCTGTCCATGTCAAGATCCATCTTGCAGGTTGATAAAGTAGCCAAAGACTATGATTTCATCAGTGCAGTGTCAATATATATAGAAATCCCATGAGACACGCTCATTGGGTGTCTGATGTCAACAAAAAGCTACTGGAAAACATTGGAAATACCGTATGCATGCGCATAAACAACGCAAACGCATGCAAAAATGCATGCACACACAGCATTTTTTTGCGTCGTGCGTAAGCTGATGCGGATAAAAAACACTGCGTAAGCATGGGTTTGCACACGTTTTGCATGCATTTGTGCATGCAGATGATACACTGCGCACATATACACAAATGTGAACTTACCCTTAAACATGGTCCAAAAGGAATTCCAAGGAGACCAAGCAAGGTTAAATCTCTCTACAGTATTGTCATTAAGGGCTGCCTGGTATTCAAAGTTCCTGATATCTTTGATGCGAGAATATAGATCTAGTTGGGAAGGTGGAGAGGTTTGTTTCCAATGAGGCAATCAAACAGCGTGCTGCTGTTATCATATGTAAAAGCAATCTAATGGATCTCCTGGATATGGATTCAGTGAAAATATTTAATAGAAAGAGCTTAGGAGTTAATGGGAGATCCACTCCAAAAACTTGCTTAGTGAGGAGTTGGACTATCACCCAGAACAGATTAATCAGTGGACAGTGATTATGTGAAATATGGAACCTCTAGACAGGACACAATGCCAACAATGGGAAGGAATAGATGGGTCCATTTTATGTAAAAATTCAGTCATGTGGTACCAGAGATGAAGGATTTTGTGCTGATTTTCTTTGTATGAAATACAAGATGCAGACTTGTCTGCTCTGGTCCAAACATTTCTCCACTCTACCACGGTCACTCATCGAATGCAGTTTGGACATTCCAGCTGAGCCGAATGAGAAACTGTTACTTCTGGCTCAGATGGAAAGTCAAGGTTGCAGCTGATCATTGGCTGCTAATTGGCTGCAGTGGTCATGTGACGTTACCTGCTGGAAAGGAAAGCAAGGAGACTAGCGGGGAACACAGGCAATAGAGTGCCAGAACAGTAAAGATCCAGAAGTGGAATATTTGTTTTCTTATGTTTTACACTTGGCAACATTTTAATAAAAAAATTACTAGTTACAGTCTCTATTTGAGGATCAGTGATCTTGAATAAATGTATTTTTATCTGTTTATTAAGACAAGATGATCTGCATTGAAACAGTTTATAAAGTCATTAAACTTCATCTGTCATTATCTTCTGTGAGTGCTAAGTCAGCTAACACAAAATTGCTCATAATGGGCAATTACAGTCACCACAGATATAAGGTCTGAGGCACTGTTAAGTCTTTATAAATTGAAGACATTTTCTAATAATTTAGCAAAAAACAGTTTTTTCCCTCCAATACCTCTAAAAGTAGGTTCAATTTGTTCCAACCTTTGCTTTCCTGTACAAATTAAAGTCAGTGTAACCCACGATATTGTCAGGAATTGCTGTATATTTTGTATGCATGTGACTTCTTATCTTCCCCCTCAGCCACTGTCATTGGAAGGGGTGAGTGGGCATTATGGATTTCATTTGGCTTATTATCCTCTCCCCAATGTCACTTAACTATTGTAAAACAATGGGGAGACAAAGAGCGCAATAGGGTCTTAAGGCCCCGTCTCACATAGCGAGATCGCTAGCGAGATCGCTGCTGAGTCACAAGTTTTGTGACGCAACAGCGACCTCAGTAGCGATCTCGCTATGTGTGACACGTACCAGCGACCAGGCCCCTGCTGTGAGACCGCTGGTCGTGTCGGAATGGCCTGGACCTTTTTTTGGTCGTTGAGGTCCCGCTGACATCGCTGAATCGGTGTGTGTGACAGCGATCCAGCGATGTCTTCACTGGTAACCAGGGTAAACATCGGGTTACTAAGCGCAGGGCCGCGCTTAGTAACCCGATGTTTACCCTGGTTACCAGCGTAAATGTAAAAAACAAACAAACAGTACATACTCACCATCTGATGTCCGTCAGGTCCCTTGCCGTCTGCTTCCTGCTCTGACTGAGTGCCGCCGTACAGTGAGAGCACAGCACAGCAGTGACGTCACCGCTGCGCTCTGCTCTCACTGTACGGCGGCACTCAGTCAGAGCAGGAAGCAGACGGCAAGGGACCTGACGGACATCAGATGGTGAGTATGTACTGTTTGTTTTTTTTGGTAACCAGGGTAAACATCGGGTTACTAAGCGCGGCCCTGCGCTTAGTAACCTGATGCTTACCCTGGTTACCCGGGTGCTGCAGGGGGACTTCGGCATCGTTGAAGACAGTTTCAACGATGCCGAAGTCGTTCCCCTGATCGTTGGTCGCTGGAGAGAGCTGTCTGTGTGACAGCTCCCCAGCGACCACACAACGACTTACCAACGATCACGGCCAGGTCGTATCGCTGGTCGTGATCGTTGGTAAATCGCTATGTGAGACGGGGCCTTTATCCACGTTACACAGGGGAGAATATACACTAAATTTGCTCACCTGGTTAGGATGAGATTAGAGCATGTAGATAGCGGCTGCTGCAGATCCACAGGTCTTCACCGACCAGAGAAAATAATGTCTTCAAAGGGAAATTTGTAGTTAAAATTCTGCGCTGCCGCTAAGATGAATTTCAGGAGAGTATAGTTGATTCACAGTGGTTTTATTCAACGCGTTTCAGGGGTCTCATGCCCCCTTCATCAGGAAATACCGGTGGTATACCGGCGCAGAATTTTAACTACAAATTTCCCTTTGAAGACACAATGTCACTTAAAGCAGACATATACAGAGGCTTGTGAAAGCATTCACCCCATTGGATTTTTACCTACCGGTATTTTGTTACATTACAACTTGGGTTTAAATATTTTTGTAATCTGATTTATGTGTTATGCATCTGCACTAACTAATCTAAGTTGGTGAACTTAAGCGATAAAAATATAGGCATAAATTAAATTTACAAGGAAAAAAGAAGGAGATATTCCGGCGAGATGAAAATGTAGTAAAATACCACACATTTTTATTAGTTAGAAAACATTAGTGGTAGAATAACCAGCAGCACACTGACCAACGCATTTCAGCTTAAAAAGCCTTATTCATGGTATGGTCGCAGTTAGCAGTGGGGTCAGTGTTGTGATCGCTTTTTGGGCTCCCCTAGTGGTGGCTGGTGGTACTGGAGACTTGTGTGTTCTTTTCTGCCTCGCTCACCTGCTTCCATCAGTTTTGGGAGTTCCCTATTTAGCCTTGCTCTCCAGTCACTTCCTTGCCGGTCATCATTGTAACCTGAGTCATTCAGTTGCATGTTCCTGCTACTAGTCTGCTGATCAGCTAAGTGGACTCTTGTCCTTATTGTTTTGTATTTTTGTCCAGTTTACAGTTTTGTCATTTCCTGTTACTGGAAGCTCTTGTGGACTGAAATTGCCACTCCTGTGTGATGAGTTGACACAGGAGTTTTAAAGTAATTTCAGGATGGGTTTTTGAAAGGGTTTTTCAGCTGACCGTGAAGTCCTCTTTTGTATCCTTCCTCTATCTAGTAAGTGGACCTCGCTTTGCTAAATCTACCTTCATACTGTGTATGTCTTTTCCTCTGAACTCACCGTTAATATATGTGGGGGCTACTATCATCTTTGGGGAATTTCACTAGAGGTAAGCCAGGTCTGTTCCTTCCTCTTCCAGGCGTAGTTAGTTCTCCGGCTGGCGCATGGCATCTAGGCAGCCGTAGGAATGCTTCCTGGCTACTGTTAGTTGTGTGGTAGATTTAGGTCACGATCAGCTTGAGTTTCCATCACCCGAGGGCTAGTCTGTAATTTTTGTGTTTCTGATGTTCCCATGCCATTGGGGAATCATGACAGTATGACCGGCCACTGTTAAAGTAATTGGCAGAAGAAAGGAGAGTAAAAGAAGTCTGTAGATTTTTTTTTTTTTTTTTCCTCTCATGTTTGCTACTTAGTTGGCTCAGTTGTATTTCTGCTCTATTTACAGCCTTGCCTTTCTCTCCTTCTAATCCTTGAATGGCTCTGATCTCTCCGGTTTAAGGATGGACTCTCAGAGTTTGGCTGCAGGTTTAAATAATCTTGCTACGAAGGTTCAGAATTTACAAGATTATGTTATACGTACTCCTATTTCTGAACCTAAGATTCCTACACCAGAGGTATTTTCCGGGGATAGATCTCGGTTTCTGAATTTCAAATGTAATTGTAAATTATTCCTTTCTCTCAGACCTCACTCCTCTGGAGATCCTGTTCAGCAGGTTAAGATTGTGATTTCTTTGCTGCGAGGTGACCCTCAAAATTGGGCATTTTCATTGACACCAGGGGATCCTGCGTTGCTCAATGTGGATGCGTTTTTTCTGGCTTTAGGGTTGCTGTATGAGGAACCTAATTTGGAGATTCAAGCTGAAAAAGCTTTAATAGCCCTGTCTCAAGGGCAAGATGAAGCCGAGATATACTGCCAAAAATTTCGTAAATGGTCTGTGCTTACTCAGTGGAATGAGTGTGCCCTAGCGGCAATTTTCAGAGAGGGCCTTTCTGATGCCGTTAAGGATGTCATGGTGGGGTTTCCTACGCCCACAGGTCTGAATGAGTCCATGACAATGGCGATTCAGATTGATCGGCGTTTGCGGGAGCGCAAACCCGTGCACCATTTGGCGGTATCTTCTGAAGGGACGCCAGAGAAAATGCAATGTGACAGAATTCTGTCAAGAAGCGAGCGGCAGAATTATAGGCGCAAAAATGGCTTGTGCTTCTACTGTGGTGATTCCGCGCATGTTATATCAGCATGCTCTAAACGTACTAGGAAGGTTGACAAGTCTGTTTCTATTGGCACTTTACAGTCTAAATTTCTTCTGTCTGTAACTCTGATTTGTTCATTATCAGTTATTACCGTGGATGCCTATGTGGACTCTGGTGGCGCCGCTCTGAGTCTCATGGATTGGTCCTTCGCCAGGCGCTGTGGGTTTGATTTGGAGCCTCTGGAAGTTCCTATACCTCTGAAGGGTATTGATTCTACACCTCTGGCTTGTAATAGACCACAGTTCTGGACGCAAGTGACTATGCGTATGACTCCAGACCATCAGGAGATGATTCGCTTCCTCGTGTTGCATAATTTACATGATGTGTTAGTGCTTGGATTACCATGGTTGCAATCTCATAACCCAGTACTGGACTGGAAAACTATGTCTGTGTTAAGCTGGGGATGTCGGGGGGCTCATGGGGACATACCTTTGGTTTCTATCTCGTCATTTATTCCCTCTGAGGTTCCGGCATTTTTGTCGGATTTTGGGGATATTTTTGAAGAGCCTAAAATTGGTTCTCTCCCTCCCCACAGAGAGTGTGATTGCGCCATAGATCTGATTCCAGGCAGTAAATTTCCAAAGGGTCGTTTGTTTAACCTATCTGTACCTGAGCATGCTGCCATGCGAGAGTATGTTAAGGAGTCCCTGGAAAAGGGACATATTCGTCCTTCTTCATCACCTTTAGGAGCTGGGTTTTTCTTTGTCTCTAAAAAGGATGGCTCGCTGAGGCCTTGTATTGATTATCGACTCCTGAATAAAATTACTGTCAAATATCAGTATCCGTTGCCGCTGCTTACTGATTTGTTTGCTCGCATAAGGGGGGCTAAGTGGTTCTCCAAGATTGATCTCCGTGGGGCGTATAATTTGGTGCGAATTAAGCAAGGGGATGAGTGGAAAACCGCATTTAATACGCCTGAGGGCCACTTTGAGTATTTGGTAATGCCTTTCGGCCTTTCTAATGCACCTTCAGTTTTTCAGTCCTTTATGCATGATATTTTCCGTGAATATCTGGATAAATTTATGATTGTGTATTTGGACGATATTTTGATTTTTTCTGAGGACTGGGAGTCTCATGTTCAGCAGGTCAGGAGGGTTTTTCAGGTCTGGCGGGAGAATTCTCTGTGTGTAAAGGGTTCTAAGTGTGTTTTTGGGGTTCAAAAGATTTCCTTTTTGGGGTACATTTTTTCCCCTTCTTCTGTTGAGATGGACCCTGTCAAGGTTCGGGCTATTTGTGACTGGACGCAGCCTACTTCTCTAAGGGGTCTTCAGAAGTTCTTGGGCTTTGCTAATTTTTATCGTCGATTTATAACTGGTTTTTCTGGTGTTGCTAAGCCTCTTACAGATTTGACTAAGAAGGGTGCTGATGTGGCCAATTGGTCCTCTGCCGCTGTGGAGGCCTTTCGGGAACTTAAGCGCCGCTTTTCGTCTGCCCCTGTGTTGCGCCAGCCCGATGTCTCTCTCCCCTTTCAGGTTGAGGTAGATGCTTCCGAGATCGGAGCGGGGGCGGTTTTGTCGCAGAAAAGTTCCGATTGCTCAGTGATGAGACCTTGTGCGTTCTTTTCTCGAAAATTTTCTGCCGCCGAAAGAAATTATGATGTCGGTAATCGGGAGCTTTTGGCCATGAAGTGGGCATTTGAGGAGTGGCGTCATTGGCTTGAAGGTGCTAGACATCAGGTGGTGGTTTTGACTGATCACAAGAATCTGATTTATCTTGAGTCTGCCAGGCGCCTGAATCCTAGACAGGCGCGCTGGTCGTTGTTTTTCTCTCGGTTTAATTTTGTGGTCTCATATCTACCAGGTTCTAAGAATGTGAAGGCGGATGCCCTTTCTTGGAGTTTTGAGCCTGATTCCCCTGGTGATTCGGAACCTACAGGTATCCTTAAGGATGGGGTGATATTATCCGCTATTTCCCCAGATCTGCGACGTGCTTTGCAAGAGTTTCAGGCGGATAGACCTGATCGCTGTCCACCTGGTAGACTGTTTGTTCCTGATGATTGGACCAGTAGAGTCATCTCGGAGGTTCATTCTTCTACGCTGGCGGGTCATCCTGGAATTTTTGGTACCAGGGATTTGGTGGCTAGATCCTTCTGGTGGCCATCTCTGTCTCGAGATGTGCGTGTTTTTGTGCAGTCTTGTGATGTGTGTGCTCGGGCCAAGCCTTGTTGTTCTAGGGCTAGCGGGTTGTTGTTGCCCTTGCCTATTCCGAAGAGGCCTTGGACGCACATCTCGATGGACTTTATTTCTGATCTTCCTGTCTCTCAGAGGATGTCTGTTATCTGGGTGGTGTGTGACCGTTTTTCTAAGATGGTTCATTTGGTGCCATTGCCGAAGTTGCCTTCCTCGTCTGAGTTGGTTCCTTTGTTTTTTCAAAATGTGGTTCGCTTGCATGGTATTCCTGAAAATATCGTTTCTGATAGGGGTACCCAGTTCGTTTCTAGATTTTGGCGGGCATTCTGTGCCAGGTTGGGCATTGATTTGTCTTTTTCGTCTGCCTTCCATCCTCAGACTAATGGCCAGACGGAGCGAACTAATCAGACTTTGGAGACGTATTTGAGGTGTATTGTGTCTGCGGATCAGGATGATTGGGTTGCCTTTTTGCCGTTGGCGGAGTTTGCTCTTAATAATCGGGCTAGTTCGGCCACTTTGGTTTCCCCTTTCTTTTGCAATTCGGGGTTTCATCCCCGTTTTTCTTCTGGTCAGGTGGAGTCTTCGGATTGTCCTGGAGTGGATGCTGTGGTGGATCGGTTGTATCGGATTTGGGAACAAGTGGTGGACAATTTGAATTTGTCCCAGGAGAGGACTCAGCGGTTTGCTAACCGCCAGCGTCGGGTTGGTCCTCGCCTTCGTGTTGGGGACTTGGTGTGGTTGTCTTCCCGTTTTGTCCCAATGAGGGTTTCTTCTCCTAAATTTAAGCCTCGGTTTATCGGTCCCTATAGGATTTTGGAGATTATTAACCCTGTTTCCTTTCGTTTGGACCTCCCGGCATCTTTCGCTATCCATAATGTGTTCCATCGGTCGTTGTTGCGGAGATACGAGGTGCCGGTGGTTCCTTCTGCTGAGCCTCCTGCTCCTGTGCTGGTTGAGGGTGAATTGGAGTACGTTATAGAGAAAATCTTGGACTCCCGTATTTCCAGGCGGAGACTCCAGTATCTGGTTAAATGGAAGGGCTATGGTCAGGAAGATAATTCTTGGGTAACTGCCTCTGATGTTCATGCCTCGGATTTGGTTCGTGCCTTTCATAGGGCTCATCCAGGTCGCCCTGGCGGTTCTTGTGAGGGTTCGGTGCCCCCTCCTTAAGGGGGGGGTACTGTTGTGATCGCTTTTTGGGCTCCCCTAGTGGTGGCCGGTGGTACTGGAGACTTGTGTGTTCTTTTCTGCCTCGCTCACCTGCTTCCATCAGTTTTGGGAGTTCCCTATTTAGCCTTGCTCTCCAGTCACTTCCTTGCCGGTCATCATTGTAACCTGAGTCATTCAGTTGCATGTTCCTGCTACTAGTCTGCTGATCAGCTAAGTGGACTCTTGTCCTTATTGTTTTGTATTTTTGTCCAGTTTACAGTTTTGTCATTTCCTGTTACTGGAAGCTCTTGTGGACTGAAATTGCCACTCCTGTGTGATGAGTTGACACAGGAGTTTTAAAGTAATTTCAGGATGGGTTTTTGAAAGGGTTTTTCAGCTGACCGTGAAGTCCTCTTTTGTATCCTTCCTCTATCTAGTAAGTGGACCTCGCTTTGCTAAATCTACCTTCATACTGTGTATGTCTTTTCCTCTGAACTCACCGTTAATATATGTGGGGGCTACTATCATCTTTGGGGAATTTCACTAGAGGTAAGCCAGGTCTGTTCCTTCCTCTTCCAGGCGTAGTTAGTTCTCCGGCTGGCGCATGGCATCTAGGCAGCCGTAGGAATGCTTCCTGGCTACTGTTAGTTGTGTGGTAGATTTAGGTCACGATCAGCTTGAGTTTCCATCACCCGAGGGCTAGTCTGTAATTTTTGTGTTTCTGATGTTCCCATGCCATTGGGGAATCATGACAGTATGACCGGCCACTGTTAAAGTAATTGGCAGAAGAAAGGAGAGTAAAAGAAGTCTGTAGATTTTTTTTTTTTTTTTTTCCTCTCATGTTTGCTACTTAGTTGGCTCAGTTGTATTTCTGCTCTATTTACAGCCTTGCCTTTCTCTCCTTCTAATCCTTGAATGGCTCTGATCTCTCCGGTTTAAGGATGGACTCTCAGAGTTTGGCTGCAGGTTTAAATAATCTTGCTACGAAGGTTCAGAATTTACAAGATTATGTTATACGTACTCCTATTTCTGAACCTAAGATTCCTACACCAGAGGTATTTTCCGGGGATAGATCTCGGTTTCTGAATTTCAAATGTAATTGTAAATTATTCCTTTCTCTCAGACCTCACTCCTCTGGAGATCCTGTTCAGCAGGTTAAGATTGTGATTTCTTTGCTGCGAGGTGACCCTCAAAATTGGGCATTTTCATTGACACCAGGGGATCCTGCGTTGCTCAATGTGGATGCGTTTTTTCTGGCTTTAGGGTTGCTGTATGAGGAACCTAATTTGGAGATTCAAGCTGAAAAAGCTTTAATAGCCCTGTCTCAAGGGCAAGATGAAGCCGAGATATACTGCCAAAAATTTCGTAAATGGTCTGTGCTTACTCAGTGGAATGAGTGTGCCCTAGCGGCAATTTTCAGAGAGGGCCTTTCTGATGCCGTTAAGGATGTCATGGTGGGGTTTCCTACGCCCACAGGTCTGAATGAGTCCATGACAATGGCGATTCAGATTGATCGGCGTTTGCGGGAGCGCAAACCCGTGCACCATTTGGCGGTATCTTCTGAAGGGACGCCAGAGAAAATGCAATGTGACAGAATTCTGTCAAGAAGCGAGCGGCAGAATTATAGGCGCAAAAATGGCTTGTGCTTCTACTGTGGTGATTCCGCGCATGTTATATCAGCATGCTCTAAACGTACTAGGAAGGTTGACAAGTCTGTTTCTATTGGCACTTTACAGTCTAAATTTCTTCTGTCTGTAACTCTGATTTGTTCATTATCAGTTATTACCGTGGATGCCTATGTGGACTCTGGCGCCGCTCTGAGTCTCATGGATTGGTCCTTCGCCAGGCGCTGTGGGTTTGATTTGGAGCCTCTGGAAGTTCCTATACCTCTGAAGGGTATTGATTCTACACCTCTGGCTTGTAATAGACCACAGTTCTGGACGCAAGTGACTATGCGTATGACTCCAGACCATCAGGAGATGATTCGCTTCCTCGTGTTGCATAATTTACATGATGTGTTAGTGCTTGGATTACCATGGTTGCAATCTCATAACCCAGTACTGGACTGGAAAACTATGTCTGTGTTAAGCTGGGGATGTCGGGGGGCTCATGGGGACATACCTTTGGTTTCTATCTCGTCATCTATTCCCTCTGAGGTTCCGGCATTTTTGTCGGATTTTGGGGATATTTTTGAAGAGCCTAAAATTGGTTCTCTCCCTCCCCACAGAGAGTGTGATTGCGCCATAGATCTGATTCCAGGCAGTAAATTTCCAAAGGGTCGTTTGTTTAACCTATCTGTACCTGAGCATGCTGCCATGCGAGAGTATGTTAAGGAGTCCCTGGAAAAGGGACATATTCGTCCTTCTTCATCACCTTTAGGAGCTGGGTTTTTCTTTGTCTCTAAAAAGGATGGCTCGCTGAGGCCTTGTATTGATTATCGACTCCTGAATAAAATTACTGTCAAATATCAGTATCCGTTGCCGCTGCTTACTGATTTGTTTGCTCGCATAAGGGGGGCTAAGTGGTTCTCCAAGATTGATCTCCGTGGGGCGTATAATTTGGTGCGAATTAAGCAAGGGGATGAGTGGAAAACCGCATTTAATACGCCTGAGGGCCACTTTGAGTATTTGGTAATGCCTTTCGGCCTTTCTAATGCACCTTCAGTTTTTCAGTCCTTTATGCATGATATTTTCCGTGAATATCTGGATAAATTTATGATTGTGTATTTGGACGATATTTTGATTTTTTCTGAGGACTGGGAGTCTCATGTTCAGCAGGTCAGGAGGGTTTTTCAGGTCTTGCGGGAGAATTCTCTGTGTGTAAAGGGTTCTAAGTGTGTTTTTGGGGTTCAAAAGATTTCCTTTTTGGGGTACATTTTTTCCCCTTCTTCTGTTGAGATGGACCCTGTCAAGGTTCGGGCTATTTGTGACTGGACGCAGCCTACTTCTCTAAGGGGTCTTCAGAAGTTCTTGGGCTTTGCTAATTTTTATCGTCGATTTATAACTGGTTTTTCTGGTGTTGCTAAGCCTCTTACAGATTTGACTAAGAAGGGTGCTGATGTGGCCAATTGGTCCTCTGCCGCTGTGGAGGCCTTTCGGGAACTTAAGCGCCGCTTTTCGTCTGCCCCTGTGTTGCGCCAGCCCGATGTCTCTCTCCCCTTTCAGGTTGAGGTCGATGCTTCCGAGATCGGAGCGGGGGCGGTTTTGTCGCAGAAAAGTTCCGATTGCTCAGTGATGAGACCTTGTGCGTTCTTTTCTCGAAAATTTTCTGCCGCCGAAAGAAATTATGATGTCGGTAATCGGGAGCTTTTGGCCATGAAGTGGGCATTTGAGGAGTGGCGTCATTGGCTTGAAGGTGCTAGACATCAGGTGGTGGTTTTGACTGATCACAAGAATCTGATTTATCTTGAGTCTGCCAGGCGCCTGAATCCTAGACAGGCGCGCTGGTCGTTGTTTTTCTCTCGGTTTAATTTTGTGGTCTCATATCTACCAGGTTCTAAGAATGTGAAGGCGGATGCCCTTTCTAGGAGTTTTGAGCCTGATTCCCCTGGTGATTCGGAACCTACAGGTATCCTTAAGGATGGGGTGATATTATCCGCTATTTCCCCAGATCTGCGACGTGCTTTGCAAGAGTTTCAGGCGGATAGACCTGATCGCTGTCCACCTGGTAGACTGTTTGTTCCTGATGATTGGACCAGTAGAGTCATCTCGGAGGTTCATTCTTCTACGCTGGCGGGTCATCCTGGAATTTTTGGTACCAGGGATTTGGTGGCTAGATCCTTCTGGTGGCCATCTCTGTCTCGAGATGTGCGTGTTTTTGTGCAGTCTTGTGATGTGTGTGCTCGGGCCAAGCCTTGTTGTTCTAGGGCTAGCGGGTTGTTGTTGCCCTTGCCTATTCCGAAGAGGCCTTGGACGCACATCTCGATGGACTTTATTTCTGATCTTCCTGTCTCTCAGAGGATGTCTGTTATCTGGGTGGTGTGTGACCGTTTTTCTAAGATGGTTCATTTGGTGCCATTGCCGAAGTTGCCTTCCTCGTCTGAGTTGGTTCCTTTGTTTTTTCAAAATGTGGTTCGCTTGCATGGTATTCCTGAAAATATCGTTTCTGATAGGGGTACCCAGTTCGTTTCTAGATTTTGGCGGGCATTCTGTGCCAGGTTGGGCATTGATTTGTCTTTTTCGTCTGCCTTCCATCCTCAGACTAATGGCCAGACGGAGTGAACTAATCAGACTTTGGAGACGTATTTGAGGTGTTTTGTGTCTGCGGATGAGGATGATTGGGTTGCCTTTTTGCCGTTGGCGGAGTTTGCTCTTAATAATCGGGCTAGTTCGGCCACTTTGGTTTCCCCTTTCTTTTGCAATTCGGGGTTTCATCCCCGTTTTTCTTCTGGTCAGGTGGAGTCTTCGGATTGTCCTGGAGTGGATGCTGTGGTGGATCGGTTGTATCGGATTTGGGAACAAGTGGTGGACAATTTGAATTTGTCCCGGGAGAGGACTCAGCGGTTTGCTAACCGCCAGCGTCGGGTTGGTCCTCGCCTTCGTGTTGGGGACTTGGTGTGGTTGTCTTCCCGTTTTGTCCCAATGAGGGTTTCTTCTCCTAAATTTAAGCCTCGGTTTATCGGTCCCTATAGGATTTTGGAGATTATTAACCCTGTTTCCTTTCGTTTGGACCTCCCGGCATCTTTCGCTATCCATAATGTGTTCCATCGGTCGTTGTTGCGGAGATACGAGGTGCCGGTGGTTCCTTCTGCTGAGCCTCCTGCTCCTGTGCTGGTTGAGGGTGAATTGGAGTACGTTATAGAGAAAATCTTGGACTCCCGTATTTCCAGGCGGAGACTCCAGTATCTGGTTAAATGGAAGGGCTATGGTCAGGAAGATAATTCTTGGGTAACTGCCTCTGATGTTCATGCCTCGGATTTGGTTCGTGCCTTTCATAGGGCTCATCCAGGTCGCCCTGGCGGTTCTTGTGAGGGTTCGGTGCCCCCTCCTTAAGGGGGGGGTACTGTTGTGATCGCTTTTTGGGCTCCCCTAGTGGTGGCTGGTGGTACTGGAGACTTGTGTGTTCTTTTCTGCCTCGCTCACCTGCTTCCATCAGTTTTGGGAGTTCCCTATTTAGCCTTGCTCTCCAGTCACTTCCTTGCCGGTCATCATTGTAACCTGAGTCATTCAGTTGCATGTTCCTGCTACTAGTCTGCTGATCAGCTAAGTGGACTCTTGTCCTTATTGTTTTGTATTTTTGTCCAGTTTACAGTTTTGTCATTTCCTGTTACTGGAAGCTCTTGTGGACTGAAATTGCCACTCCTGTGTGATGAGTTGACACAGGAGTTTTAAAGTAATTTCAGGATGGGTTTTTGAAAGGGTTTTTCAGCTGACCGTGAAGTCCTCTTTTGTATCCTTCCTCTATCTAGTAAGTGGACCTCGCTTTGCTAAATCTACCTTCATACTGTGTATGTCTTTTCCTCTGAACTCACCGTTAATATATGTGGGGGCTACTATCATCTTTGGGGAATTTCACTAGAGGTAAGCCAGGTCTGTTCCTTCCTCTTCCAGGCGTAGTTAGTTCTCCGGCTGGCGCATGGCATCTAGGCAGCCGTAGGAATGCTTCCTGGCTACTGTTAGTTGTGTGGTAGATTTAGGTCACGATCAGCTTGAGTTTCCATCACCCGAGGGCTAGTCTGTAATTTTTGTGTTTCTGATGTTCCCATGCCATTGGGGAATCATGACAGTATGACCGGCCACTGTTAAAGTAATTGGCAGAAGAAAGGAGAGTAAAAGAAGTCTGTAGATTTTTTTTTTTTTTTTTTCCTCTCATGTTTGCTACTTAGTTGGCTCAGTTGTATTTCTGCTCTATTTACAGCCTTGCCTTTCTCTCCTTCTAATCCTTGAATGGCTCTGATCTCTCCGGTTTAAGGATGGACTCTCAGAGTTTGGCTGCAGGTTTAAATAATCTTGCTACGAAGGTTCAGAATTTACAAGATTATGTTATACGTACTCCTATTTCTGAACCTAAGATTCCTACACCAGAGGTATTTTCCGGGGATAGATCTCGGTTTCTGAATTTCAAATGTAATTGTAAATTATTCCTTTCTCTCAGACCTCACTCCTCTGGAGATCCTGTTCAGCAGGTTAAGATTGTGATTTCTTTGCTGCGAGGTGACCCTCAAAATTGGGCATTTTCATTGACACCAGGGGATCCTGCGTTGCTCAATGTGGATGCGTTTTTTCTGGCTTTAGGGTTGCTGTATGAGGAACCTAATTTGGAGATTCAAGCTGAAAAAGCTTTAATAGCCCTGTCTCAAGGGCAAGATGAAGCCGAGATATACTGCCAAAAATTTCGTAAATGGTCTGTGCTTACTCAGTGGAATGAGTGTGCCCTAGCGGCAATTTTCAGAGAGGGCCTTTCTGATGCCGTTAAGGATGTCATGGTGGGGTTTCCTACGCCCACAGGTCTGAATGAGTCCATGACAATGGCGATTCAGATTGATCGGCGTTTGCGGGAGCGCAAACCCGTGCACCATTTGGCGGTATCTTCTGAAGGGACGCCAGAGAAAATGCAATGTGACAGAATTCTGTCAAGAAGCGAGCGGCAGAATTATAGGCGCAAAAATGGCTTGTGCTTCTACTGTGGTGATTCCGCGCATGTTATATCAGCATGCTCTAAACGTACTAGGAAGGTTGACAAGTCTGTTTCTATTGGCACTTTACAGTCTAAATTTCTTCTGTCTGTAACTCTGATTTGTTCATTATCAGTTATTACCGTGGATGCCTATGTGGACTCTGGCGCCGCTCTGAGTCTCATGGATTGGTCCTTCGCCAGGCGCTGTGGGTTTGATTTGGAGCCTCTGGAAGTTCCTATACCTCTGAAGGGTATTGATTCTACACCTCTGGCTTGTAATAGACCACAGTTCTGGACGCAAGTGACTATGCGTATGACTCCAGACCATCAGGAGATGATTCGCTTCCTCGTGTTGCATAATTTACATGATGTGTTAGTGCTTGGATTACCATGGTTGCAATCTCATAACCCAGTACTGGACTGGAAAACTATGTCTGTGTTAAGCTGGGGATGTCGGGGGGCTCATGGGGACATACCTTTGGTTTCTATCTCGTCATCTATTCCCTCTGAGGTTCCGGCATTTTTGTCGGATTTTGGGGATATTTTTGAAGAGCCTAAAATTGGTTCTCTCCCTCCCCACAGAGAGTGTGATTGCGCCATAGATCTGATTCCAGGCAGTAAATTTCCAAAGGGTCGTTTGTTTAACCTATCTGTACCTGAGCATGCTGCCATGCGAGAGTATGTTAAGGAGTCCCTGGAAAAGGGACATATTCGTCCTTCTTCATCACCTTTAGGAGCTGGGTTTTTCTTTGTCTCTAAAAAGGATGGCTCGCTGAGGCCTTGTATTGATTATCGACTCCTGAATAAAATTACTGTCAAATATCAGTATCCGTTGCCGCTGCTTACTGATTTGTTTGCTCGCATAAGGGGGGCTAAGTGGTTCTCCAAGATTGATCTCCGTGGGGCGTATAATTTGGTGCGAATTAAGCAAGGGGATGAGTGGAAAACCGCATTTAATACGCCTGAGGGCCACTTTGAGTATTTGGTAATGCCTTTCGGCCTTTCTAATGCACCTTCAGTTTTTCAGTCCTTTATGCATGATATTTTCCGTGAATATCTGGATAAATTTATGATTGTGTATTTGGACGATATTTTGATTTTTTCTGAGGACTGGGAGTCTCATGTTCAGCAGGTCAGGAGGGTTTTTCAGGTCTTGCGGGAGAATTCTCTGTGTGTAAAGGGTTCTAAGTGTGTTTTTGGGGTTCAAAAGATTTCCTTTTTGGGGTACATTTTTTCCCCTTCTTCTGTTGAGATGGACCCTGTCAAGGTTCGGGCTATTTGTGACTGGACGCAGCCTACTTCTCTAAGGGGTCTTCAGAAGTTCTTGGGCTTTGCTAATTTTTATCGTCGATTTATAACTGGTTTTTCTGGTGTTGCTAAGCCTCTTACAGATTTGACTAAGAAGGGTGCTGATGTGGCCAATTGGTCCTCTGCCGCTGTGGAGGCCTTTCGGGAACTTAAGCGCCGCTTTTCGTCTGCCCCTGTGTTGCGCCAGCCCGATGTCTCTCTCCCCTTTCAGGTTGAGGTCGATGCTTCCGAGATCGGAGCGGGGGCGGTTTTGTCGCAGAAAAGTTCCGATTGCTCAGTGATGAGACCTTGTGCGTTCTTTTCTCGAAAATTTTCTGCCGCCGAAAGAAATTATGATGTCGGTAATCGGGAGCTTTTGGCCATGAAGTGGGCATTTGAGGAGTGGCGTCATTGGCTTGAAGGTGCTAGACATCAGGTGGTGGTTTTGACTGATCACAAGAATCTGATTTATCTTGAGTCTGCCAGGCGCCTGAATCCTAGACAGGCGCGCTGGTCGTTGTTTTTCTCTCGGTTTAATTTTGTGGTCTCATATCTACCAGGTTCTAAGAATGTGAAGGCGGATGCCCTTTCTAGGAGTTTTGAGCCTGATTCCCCTGGTGATTCGGAACCTACAGGTATCCTTAAGGATGGGGTGATATTATCCGCTATTTCCCCAGATCTGCGACGTGCTTTGCAAGAGTTTCAGGCGGATAGACCTGATCGCTGTCCACCTGGTAGACTGTTTGTTCCTGATGATTGGACCAGTAGAGTCATCTCGGAGGTTCATTCTTCTACGCTGGCGGGTCATCCTGGAATTTTTGGTACCAGGGATTTGGTGGCTAGATCCTTCTGGTGGCCATCTCTGTCTCGAGATGTGCGTGTTTTTGTGCAGTCTTGTGATGTGTGTGCTCGGGCCAAGCCTTGTTGTTCTAGGGCTAGCGGGTTGTTGTTGCCCTTGCCTATTCCGAAGAGGCCTTGGACGCACATCTCGATGGACTTTATTTCTGATCTTCCTGTCTCTCAGAGGATGTCTGTTATCTGGGTGGTGTGTGACCGTTTTTCTAAGATGGTTCATTTGGTGCCATTGCCGAAGTTGCCTTCCTCGTCTGAGTTGGTTCCTTTGTTTTTTCAAAATGTGGTTCGCTTGCATGGTATTCCTGAAAATATCGTTTCTGATAGGGGTACCCAGTTCGTTTCTAGATTTTGGCGGGCATTCTGTGCCAGGTTGGGCATTGATTTGTCTTTTTCGTCTGCCTTCCATCCTCAGACTAATGGCCAGACGGAGTGAACTAATCAGACTTTGGAGACGTATTTGAGGTGTTTTGTGTCTGCGGATGAGGATGATTGGGTTGCCTTTTTGCCGTTGGCGGAGTTTGCTCTTAATAATCGGGCTAGTTCGGCCACTTTGGTTTCCCCTTTCTTTTGCAATTCGGGGTTTCATCCCCGTTTTTCTTCTGGTCAGGTGGAGTCTTCGGATTGTCCTGGAGTGGATGCTGTGGTGGATCGGTTGTATCGGATTTGGGAACAAGTGGTGGACAATTTGAATTTGTCCCGGGAGAGGACTCAGCGGTTTGCTAACCGCCAGCGTCGGGTTGGTCCTCGCCTTCGTGTTGGGGACTTGGTGTGGTTGTCTTCCCGTTTTGTCCCAATGAGGGTTTCTTCTCCTAAATTTAAGCCTCGGTTTATCGGTCCCTATAGGATTTTGGAGATTATTAACCCTGTTTCCTTTCGTTTGGACCTCCCGGCATCTTTCGCTATCCATAATGTGTTCCATCGGTCGTTGTTGCGGAGATACGAGGTGCCGGTGGTTCCTTCTGCTGAGCCTCCTGCTCCTGTGCTGGTTGAGGGTGAATTGGAGTACGTTATAGAGAAAATCTTGGACTCCCGTATTTCCAGGCGGAGACTCCAGTATCTGGTTAAATGGAAGGGCTATGGTCAGGAAGATAATTCTTGGGTAACTGCCTCTGATGTTCATGCCTCGGATTTGGTTCGTGCCTTTCATAGGGCTCATCCAGGTCGCCCTGGCGGTTCTTGTGAGGGTTCGGTGCCCCCTCCTTAAGGGGGGGGTACTGTTGTGATCGCTTTTTGGGCTCCCCTAGTGGTGGCTGGTGGTACTGGAGACTTGTGTGTTCTTTTCTGCCTCGCTCACCTGCTTCCATCAGTTTTGGGAGTTCCCTATTTAGCCTTGCTCTCCAGTCACTTCCTTGCCGGTCATCATTGTAACCTGAGTCATTCAGTTGCATGTTCCTGCTACTAGTCTGCTGATCAGCTAAGTGGACTCTTGTCCTTATTGTTTTGTATTTTTGTCCAGTTTACAGTTTTGTCATTTCCTGTTACTGGAAGCTCTTGTGGACTGAAATTGCCACTCCTGTGTGATGAGTTGACACAGGAGTTTTAAAGTAATTTCAGGATGGGTTTTTGAAAGGGTTTTTCAGCTGACCGTGAAGTCCTCTTTTGTATCCTTCCTCTATCTAGTAAGTGGACCTCGCTTTGCTAAATCTACCTTCATACTGTGTATGTCTTTTCCTCTGAACTCACCGTTAATATATGTGGGGGCTACTATCATCTTTGGGGAATTTCACTAGAGGTAAGCCAGGTCTGTTCCTTCCTCTTCCAGGCGTAGTTAGTTCTCCGGCTGGCGCATGGCATCTAGGCAGCCGTAGGAATGCTTCCTGGCTACTGTTAGTTGTGTGGTAGATTTAGGTCACGATCAGCTTGAGTTTCCATCACCCGAGGGCTAGTCTGTAATTTTTGTGTTTCTGATGTTCCCATGCCATTGGGGAATCATGACAGGTCAGTATTAGGTCCACTTCTTTTTAACATACTTATTAATGACCTTGTAGGGGGCATACAGAGCAGAATTTCAATATTTGCAGATAACACTAAACTCTGCAGGGTAATAAATACAGAGGAGGACACTTTAATATTACAGGAAGATTTATGTAAAACTAGAAGCTTGGGCTGATAAATGGCAAATGAGCTTTAATGGGGATAAATTTAAGGTCATGCACTTGGGTAGAACAAATAAGATGTATAATCATGTGCTTAATTGTAAAACACTGGGCAAAACTGTTACTGAAAAAGACCTGGGTGTATGGGTGGATGACAAACTCAAATTTAGTGGCCAGTGTCAGGCAGCTGCTGTAAAGGCAAAATAATGGGATGCATTAACCCCTTTACCCCCAAGGGTGGTTTGCACGTTAATGACGGGGCCAATTTTTACAATTCTGACCACTGTACCTATATGAGGTTATAACTCTGGAACGCTTCAATGAATCCCGGTGATTCCGACAATGTTTTCTCGTGACATATTGTACTTCATGATAGTGGTAAAATTTCTTTGATATTACTTGCATTAATTTGTGAAAAAAATGGAAATTTGGCGAAAATGTAGAAAATTTCACAATTTTCCAACTTTGAATTTCCATGGCCTTATATCACAGAGATATATTACACAAAATACTTAATAAGTAACATTTTCCACATGTCTACTTTACATCAGCACAATTTTGGAATCAAAATTTTTTTTGTTAGGGAGTTATAAGGGTTAAAAATTGACCAGCGATTTCTCATTTTTTACAACAAAATTTACAAAACCATTTTTTTAGGGACCACCTCACATTTGAAGTCACTTTGAGGGGTCTATATGAAAGAAAATACCCAAAAGTGACACCATTTTCTTTCTCAAGGACTACTATGGTTACTATCCTGACGCATCGCTGAACCCCGATCATGTGACGGGGGTCGGCGATGAGCGCATTTCCGGCCGCGCGGCTGGAAGCACTAGTTAAATGCCGCTGTCAGCGTTTTACAGCGGCATTTAACTCGTTAATAGCGGCGGGTGGATTGCAATTCCACTTGCCACTATTGCGCGCACATGTCAGCTGTTCAAAACAGCTGACATGTCACGGCTTTGATGCGGGCTCACCGCCGAAGCCCACATCAAAGCAGGGGAACTGACCTCGGACATACTCATACCCGTCCGAGGTCAGAAAGAGGTTAATTTTGTGGATTTTTTGCCGATTTCCTGCTATATTATTGCATTGGGAAGCTCCAGAAAAAAATGCGAAAAATCCACAAAAAAATGCTCAAAAAACGAGGGCGGATTTCCTGAGAAAGTAGTCCGGATTTGCTCAGGAAAATTCTCCACACTTTCCTGAATGTGGGCACATAGCCTAAAAGTTGAACCAGCGATTTCTCATTTTTACCACAACATTTTTATTTAGGGACAACATCACATTTGAAGTCACTTTGACTTTGGGGTCTTTATGATAGAAAATATCCAAAAGTGACACAATTCTAAAAAGTGCACCCCTTAAAGGGACACTGTCACTTGAATTTGGAGGGAACAATTTTCAGCCATAGGGGCGGGGTTTTCGGGTGTTTGATTCACCCTTTCCTTACCCGCTGGCTGCATGCTGGCTGTAATATTGGATTGAAGTTCATTCTCTGTCCTCCATAGTACATGCCTGCGTAAGGCAAGATTGCCTTGTGCAGGCATGTACACCATGACACCATTTTGGAAAGTAGACCCCCTAAGGAACTTATCTAAATGTGTGGTGAGCACTTTGAACCCCCAAGTGCTTCACATAAGTTTACGATATAATGTAATAATGTATAATGTATATAACGTATAATGTAGAGCCGTGAAAATTAAAAAATCATTTTTTTCCACAAAAATGATATTTTAGCCCCAATTTTGTATTTTCTCAAGGGTAAAAGGAGAAATTGGACCCCAAAAGTTGTTTTGCAATTTGTGGTGAGTACGCTGATACCCAATATGTGGGGGTAAACCACTGTTTGGGAGCACGGCAGAGCTCGGAAGGGAAGGAGCACTGTTTTACTTTTTAAACGCAGAATTGGATGGAATTAAGATCGGATATCATGTTGCGTTTGCAGAGCCCCTGATGTGCCTAAACAATGGAAACCCCCCAATTCTAACTCCAACCCTAACCCCAACACACCCCTAACCCCATCACACCCTTATCTCTAACCATAACCCAACTACACCCATAATCCGAACACACCCGTAACACTAATCCCAACCCTAACACACCCCTAACCCCAACACACCCCAAACCCTAATCATAGCCCTAACCATAACCCTAACCACACCCCTAACCTTGACACACTCCTAACCCAACGATGAACATAATCCAAACCCTAACACCAGCTCTAGCCCCAACTCTAACCCTAACTTTAGCCCCGACCCTAACCCTAATTTTAGCCCCAAACCTAACTTTAGCCCCAACCCTAACCCTAACTTTAGCCCCAACCCTAACTTTAGCCACAACCCTAACCCTAACAATAATGGGAAAATGGAAATAAAAACTTTTTTTATTTTATTATTTTTCCCTAACTAAGGCTATAAGGTGATAAAGGGGGGTTTGATTTACTATTTATAGTGGGTATTTATGTTTGGCAGCTGTCACACACTAAAAGACGCTTTTTATTGCAAAAAATAGTTTTTGCGTCACCACATTTTGAGAGCTATAAGTTTTCCATATTTTGGTCCACAGAGTCATTTGAGGTCTTGTTTTTTGTGGAACGAGTTGACATTTTTATTGGTACAATTTTCAGGCACATTACTTTTTTTATCACTTTTTATTCCAATTTTTGTTAGGAGGAATGAACAAAAACCAGCAGTTCATGAATTTCTTTTGGGGGGGCGTTTATACCGTTCCGCGTTTGGTAAAATTTATAAAGCAGTTTTATTCTTCGGGTTAGTACGATTACAGCAATATCTCATTTATATAATTTTTTTATGTTTTGGCGCTTTTATACAATAAAAACTATTTTAGATAAAAAATAATTATTTTTGCATCACATTTTTCTGAGGGCTATAGCTTTTTTTTTCTGCTGATGCTGTATGGTGGCTTGTTTTTTGCAGGACAAGATGACGTTTTCAGCGGTACCATGTTTATTTATTTCTGTCTTTTTGATCGCGTGTTATTCCACTTTTTGTTCGGCGGTATGATGATAAAGCATGTTTTTTGCCTTGTTTTTTATTCATTTTATTTACGGTGTTCACTGAAGGGGTTAACTAGTGAGACAGTTTTATAAGTTGGGTCGTTACGGACGATACTAAATATGTGTACTTTTATTGTTTTTTTAAATTTACATAAAGAAATGTATTTATTGGAACAATATATATATATTTTTCTTTATTTAGGAATTTAAAAAAAATATTTTTACACGGTGTATTTTTTTTATTACTTTTTTACATTGTCCTAGGGTGGGACATCACTATATATTATCAGATCGCTGATCTGACACTTTGCATAGCACTGTGTCAGATCAGCGATCTGACAGGCAGTGCAGGAGGCTTGCCGGCGCCTGCTCTCAGCAAGCGCTCGCAAGCCACCTCCCTGCAGGAACCCTGTGGCCATCTTGGATCCGGGGCCTGCAGGGAGGAGAATGGAGGAGACCCTCAGAACAACGTAATCAAATCGTGTTGTTATGAGGGTCTCAGGGAAGCATGCAGGGAGCCCCCTCCCTGCGCGATGCTTCCCTATGCCACTGGAACGCTGCAATCATGTTTGATCGCAGTGTTCTGGTGGTAAATGTGCCAGGAGTGGTCCGTGACCACTTCTGGCATATAGTGCTGGATGTCAGCTGTGATAATCAGATGACACCCAGCCACGATCGGCCACGCTCCCCCCGTGAGCGCGGCTGATTGCATATGACGTACTAACTAGGGTTGAGTGAAACGGGTCGACCATTTTCAGAAGTCGCCGACTTTTGGCAAAGTCGGGTTTCATGAAACCCGACCCGACCCCTGTGTGGGGTCAGCCATGAGGTCGGCGATCTTCTGAATCTGGTATCGGGATTCCGATACCGAGTTCCGATATGTTTGCGATATCGGAAATCGGTATCAGAATCCACATTTAAGTGTAAAATAAAGAATTAAAATAAAAAATATTGATATGCTCACCTCTCCGACGCAGCCTGGACATCGCCGCTGGTAACCGGCATCTTCCGTTCCTAAAAATGGCGCTTGAAAGACCTTTCGAATGCTTCACGGCTTGTGATTGGTCGCGGCGGCCCACGTGACCGCTGAGCGACCAATCACAAGCCGGTGACGTAATTCTCAGGTCCTGTTCTGGTTCTCAGGTACATGAGAATTACTTCACGGCTTGTGATTGGTCGCTGAGCGGTCACGTGGGCCGCCGCGACCAATCACAAAGCCGTGACGTCATCGGAAGGTCCTTAACGCGTTCATTCTTAAGAAGGAAGGCTGCCGGAAAGAAGCCGAGGGTGAGTATATTCCTATTAGGTATATACTCACCCTTGTACGCGCCCTGCTTCTTTCTGGCAGCCTTCCTTCTTAAGAATGAACACGTGAAGGACCTTCCGATGATGTCATGGCTTTGTGATTGGTCGTGGCGGCCCACGTGACCGCTCAGCGACCAATCACAAGCCGTGAAGTAATTCTCATGTACCTGAGAACCAGAACAGGACCTGAGAATTACGTCACCGGCTTGTGATTGGTCGCTCAGCGGTCACGTGGGCCGCCGCGACCAATCACAAGCCGTGAAGCATTCTAAAGGTCTTTCAAGCGCCATTTTTAGGAACGGAAGATGCCGGTTACTACCAGGGTGCGTCAGAGGGTGAGTATATCATTTTTTTTAATTTTAATTCTTTATTTTACACGTAAATATGGATCCCAGGGCCTGAAGGAGAGTTTCCTCTCCTTCAGACCCTGGGAACCATAGTATCCCATTGCACTGCATTGGGTTTCGCGTTTCGGCCGACCCCGACCCCGACTTTTTTATAGGATCGGTCGATTTCACTCGACCCGACTTTTGAGAAAGTCGGGTTTCGTGAAACCCGACCCGATCCTATAAAAATAAAAGTCGCTGAACCCTAGTACTAACCTGTTGGTGGTCATATGGGCTCAGGCCACCTCGACGGGATAGTACATCAGATGTCAGAAAGGGGTTAAAAAAGGCAAAGATGCTCATGAGGAGAATATAATTTTACCTCTACATAAGTCACTAGTGCGACCATGCTTAGAATACTGTGTACAGTTCTGGTCTTCGGTGTATAAAAAGACATAGCTGAACTAGAGCGGGTGCAGAAAAGAGCAACCAAGGTTATTAGAGTACTGGGGGGATGCAATACCAAGACTGGTTATTACACTTGGGGTTATTTAGTATCGAAAAATGAAGGCTATGGGGGGATCTTATTACAATGTATAAATTAATGAGGGGACAGTACAAAGACCTTTCTAATGAGGGCAGCATGGTCACTCAGTGGATAGCACTGCAGCCTTGAAGCGCTGGAGTCCTGGGTTCAAATCCCATCAAGGACAACATCTGCAAGGAGTTTGTATGTTCTCCCTGTGTTTGCGTGGGTTTCCTCCGGTTTCCTCCCACATTCCAAAGACATACTGATAGGGAATCTAGATTGTGAGCCCCATCAGGGACAGTAATGATAATGTGTGCAAACTGTAAAGCGCTGCAGAATATGTTAGAGCTATATGAAAATAAAGATTATTAATCATCTTTTTACTCTTAGACCTTACGGGGACAAGGGGGCATCCTCAACGTCTGGAGGAAAGAAGGTTTAACTATAATCACAGACGGGGATTCTTTACTGTAAAAGCAGTGAGACTATGGAACTCTGCCGTATGATGTTGAAATAAGTTATTCACTACTAAAATTTAAGTAGGGACTGGATGCCTTTCTTGAAAAGTATAATGTTACAGGTTATATATACTAGATTCCTTGATAGGGCATTGATCCAGAGAACTAGTCTGATTGCTGTATGTTGAGTCGAGAAGGATTTTTTCCCCCAATGTGGAGCTTAGTGTTTGCCACATGTTTTTTTTTTGCCTTCCTCTGGATCAACATGTTAGGCTATGGGTTGAACTGGATGGACTAAAGTCTTCCTTCAACCTTAAATACCACGTCACTCTGTTACTCGTGTTTTTTTTAATGTTTTCTAACTAATAAAAATTTGGGGGATTTTCATCTCGCTGGAGTATCTCCTTCCTTTTTCCTTTGAAGACACACCTGTTCCCGGGTCATTCCATGAGAGATTCCTGGCTTTATCCTGGCATTGCCGTGAGCTGACTCCCTCTCTCACTTCTTCTCACAAATTATATTTATAGGATCAAATAACTAAACATTGGCATATGTATTCACCCGTTTTGTGATGAAGCTCTTAAAAAAAGGAAGTCCAACTGTGTACTGTACAATCTAAGTGTCACATGAAAGGCCACATAGGCTGCAACACCATTAAGTAAGGGGCACCACTAACCAAACACCATGAAGACCAAGGAGATGTCCAAACAAGTAAGCGACAAAGTGATCAGTATTGGGTTATAAAAAAAATCCCAAACTCTGCTGATCCCCTTGAGCACCATCAAATCCATTACCATCAAAGGGAAAGAACATTTTACCAAAACAAACCTGCTAAGAGAGGGCCACCAAACAAAACTCTCCGCCCGAGCAAGGAGTGAATTAACCAGGGAGGCAGCACAGAGACCATAGAAGCTTCAGAGTTGCCAAACAGACTGGAGTCTCGATCCATACGAGCACAATAAGCCAGACATTCCATAGAGGTGGCCTTTTTGGAAGAGTGAGCAGAAAAAAAGCCTTTACTAACACACAAAAATTATAAGGCTCGTTTTGAGTTTGCCAAAAGACATGTGATACACTCCCAAAATGTATGGATCAATGTTCCGAGGTAAGATGAGCCCAAAATTGAACTTTTTGACCACCAAGGTAAATGCTATATGTGGCCTCAAACCAACACAGTTCATCACCCCAAAGTCAAACATGGTGATTGCATCATACTGTGGGGATGTTTTTTGGCGAGAGGGAAAATAGTCCGAGTTGAGGGGAAGATGGATGGTCCCACTTTCCTGATCTTCCTCACCCTGCTATTTCTTCCTGGTATGTCTGCTGGCTGCTACCCCAATCCCATTACCATCACCCAACTTTCCTGATCTTCCTCACCCTGCTAATTCTTCCTGGTATGTCCGCTGGCTGCTACCCCAATCCCATCACCATCACCCAACTTTCCTGATCTTCCTCACCCTGCTATTTCTTCCAGGTATGTCCGCTGGCTGCTATGACTGGTTTTTTTTTCCCCCTTCCCCTGCATGTTTTCTCATTTTAATTCCTTGATGCCAATACAGTTTTGCTTTATCTTTCCGTTTGGATCTATTTCCCCTTGCATTTTCCCTTCTGACTTCTAATTAATCCCCTCCTGTGTCTGTGACCAGTCTTCCTGCTGCTCCTCCCTCCTGATCACACCTGGCCTATTTCATGAGCCCTTAGCCTGTTATAAATTCAGAGACACAGGTCTGTCTGGACCTTGGTCTGTCTCTAGAAGGATGTCTCTAAAAGGATAACAGCAAATATTATAGCAGAAATATGCCAGAAGTGAACAGAAGGTAAGACTAACCACTAGGGTTGAGCGACCTTGACCTTTTTAGGGTCGAGTCATGTTTTGCAAAACCCGACTTTTTGAAAAGTCGAGTCGGGCGAAATCGGCCGATTACTGCGAAAAGTCGAGGATCGGCCGGAACACGAAACCCTATGCACGTCAATGGGGATTTTTTTTTTTTTCTCTCTCTCTCTCTCTCTCCCCGTCCCAGCCCCGAAAATTTCGTTTACACATTGCAAATCCCTGCTGCGCACAAGCGCTAAAATGTTCATAGGCGTGCACGCCCCTAACCCCTATGTCATCACTCTGCCCACACTCCTTCATTGGCTGAAAAAATGGCGCTAAACGCGTCATACGAAACGCGACTTTGGCGCCAAGATCGCGTACCGCATGGCCGACCCCACACAGGGATCGGGTCGGGTTTCATGAGACGCCAACTTTGCCAAAAGTCGGCGACTTATGAAAATGAACGATCCGTTTCGCTCAACCCTACTAACCACTGTTAATAACTGTACTAAATTTCATTCCCTTTCCACCACACTTATTCTCATCATGCTGACATACGCTCTAACAGTTCTGGCTCCCTTACTCCTCACTCTCCTTCACTATCCTCAAACCCCAGCACCCCCTAACCAAGTAATAATCTCTCCTTCCCTCCTGCCTCCCCACCTGACCTCCTCTGCTGACCTGCTCCTCAACCTCAGATCTCTCCTAATAACACACAAAACAAGCCTCTCCTTCTCCCACCTGCTCTCTCTCTTTGATTTTCCTCACTGCTGGTGACATATCTCCCAACCCTGGGCCCCCACGGCTCATACCTCCCATTAATACCCCCTCCTATCGCTCCCAACCCAATATAAACACCCAAAATCTTGCCCACCTCAAATCTGTGCCCATGACGCCCACCCCCCTGCACCCTCTCTCTGGATCACTATGGAATGCCCACTCCATCTGCAATAAACTCCATGTGATTCTTTACCTCTCGTTATCTTTTCTTTCTGGGCATCACCGAAACATGGCTAACACCCTCTGACACAGCCTCCCCTGTTGCACTGTTACGGTGGCCTCCACTTCACCCACACTCCTCGCCCTGGCAACAAACATGGTGGAGGAGTGGGCCTTCTCCTTTCTTCCAACTGTACCTTTAACCCAATCCCACTTCTACCCTCCCTTATCCTCCCCTCTTTTGAAGTCCACTCTGTCCGCATCTACTCCCCCTACAACCTACAAATGGCCATCATATACCAACCTCCGGGCCCTACCACTGCCTTTATTGACCAATTCTCCACCTGGCTCCTTCACTTTCTGTCTGTTGACATTCCCACCATCATCATGGGTGACTTCAACATCCCCATTGACACCCACCAGTCAGCAGCCTCCAAACTCCTGTCCCTTACTTCATCCTTTGGACTTACTCAGTGGTCCTCCTCAGCCACCCACACAGATGGACACACATTAGACCTGGTCTTTACCCGTTTATGCTCCCTATCTAACTTCACAACCTCCCCTCTCCCTCTATCTGACCACCATGTACTCACTTTCTCATCCCTGTCCTCCTCACCTGTCACCCATGTCCAGCACCATGCGCACCCACACAGGAACCTTGCACACCTAGACACCCACACACTCTCTGACTCTATCCTACCACGGTCCTCTATATCCTCACTCCACGACAGACACTGCTTTCTACAATGCCACTCTTGCATCAGCTATTGACACGGTCGCCCCTATCATGCATAGCAGAGTGCGAAGAACCAATAGACAACCCTGGCACAATAACATCACTAAAAAGCTTCGGCAAGTATTGAGATTTGCAGAACGGCGTTGGAAGAAAACTCATTCACAAGATGATTTCACTGCACTCAAACAAGCAACACTGGCATTCAAATCAGCTCTCACCTCTGCTAAACAGGCCTACTTCCCAACCCTTGTATCTTCCTTATCCCACAACCCCAAACAGTTGTTCAACACTTTTAACTCCCTCCTCCGCCCACCACTGCCCGCTCCGAGTTCCCTAATCATTGCCGAGGACTTTGCCACGCACTTCAAAAATAAGATAGACCAAACAAGGCAAGTCTTTGTTGTCCAAGCACCACAACCCCTTTGTATGAGAGACCAATGACCAAACCTCATAACTTCACTCTCCAAAATCTCTGAAGGGGAGCTTGCTCATCTTCTCTCCAAATCACACATCACCACTTGTGCACTTGACCCCATCCCATCCCACCTCCTCCCCAACCTCACCACCACACTAATCCCATCCCTAACCCATCTCTTCAACCTTTCACTAACTTCTGGTACCTTCCCCTCTGCCTTCAAACATGCCACAATCACACCTATCCTCAAAAAGCCATCCCTTGACCCAAGCGCTATGTCCAGCTATCGCCCCATATCTTTGCTCCCATTTGCTTACAAACTCCTTGAGCAGCATGTCCATGCTGAACTTTCCATCTAACTCTCTCTTCGACAACCTACAATCTGGCTTCCGTCCCCACCATTCCACTGAGACTGCCCTGACCAAAATTACTAACGACTTACTTACAGCCAAAGCTAACAGACAATTCTCTATACTCCTCCTCCTAGACCTGTCCCCTGCCTTCGACACAGTTGACCACTGCCTCCTACTACAGATCCTCTATTCCTTTGGGGTCAAAGACCTTGCCCTAACTTGGATCTCCTCATACCTTGCCAACCGCACATTTAGCGTTTCCTACTCCCATACTACCTCTTCATCTCGCCCCCTCTCTGTTGGAGTCCCCCAAAGCTCTGTCCTAGGACCCTTACTCTTCTCAATATATACACTCGGCCTGGGACAACTCATAAGGTCCTATGGCTTCCAGTACCATCTATATGCCGATGACACTCAGATCTACCTCTCTGGCCCAGATGTCACCTCTCTGCTCTCCAGAATCCCAGAGTGTCTATCAGCCATATCCTCCTTCTTCTCCTCTCGTTTCCTCAAGCTCAATGTGGACAAATCTGAACTCATTATCTTTCCTCCATCACGCATATCTTCCCTACCTGATCTATCTATCAAAATAAATGAAATCACACTTTCCCCGTCCCCAAAATTCGCTGCCTCGGAGTAACCCTTGACTCTGCCCTGTCCTTCAAACCGCACATCCAAGCTCTCGCCACCTCCTGTCGCCTCCAGCTCAAAGATATTTCCAGAATCCATCCTTTCCTCAACCCACACTCTACCAAAGTGCTTGTGCATGCCCTAATCATTTCCCGCCTTGACTACTGCAACATACTCCTCTGTGGCCTACCTTCTAACACTCTCGCACCCCTCCAGTCCATCCTTAACTCTGCTGCCCGACTAATTAATCTCTCTCCTCGCTACACTCCTGCTTCCCCTCTTTGCAAATCCCTTCACTGGCTCCCAATTTCCCAGCGTATCCAGTTTAAACTACTAACACTGACCTACAAAGCCATCCATAATCTTTCTCCTTCGTATATTTCCACACTAATCTCTCAATATCTTCCCTCAAGTAATCTCTGGTCCTCCCAAGACCTCCTCCTCTCCTCCACGCTTATTCACTCCTCACCCAATCGCCTCCAAGACTTCTGCCGAATATCACCCATCCTCTGGAATTCAGTGCCCCAACACATTCGGTTATCCACTACTTTTGGATCCTTCAAAAGAAACCTGAAAACCCACCTCTTCAAAGAAGCTTACAGCCTGTAAAGACCACACAGCCACCTCAACACCATTGGAGCTAACGCAACCCTCGACCTACTGTCTCCTTCCCCATAATCCTGTAGAATATAAGCCCGCAAGAGCAGGGTCCTCTTCCCTCTGTACCAGTCTGTCATTGTTAGTTTTGTTTACTGTGATATTTGTATTTTGATGTAACCCCTTCTCATGTACAGCACCATGGAATTAATGGTGCTATATAAATAAATAATAATAATAATGGTGCGAAATACAGGGATATTCTTGAGCAAAACCTGTTTTAGTTTGTTAGTGATTTGAGACTGTGACTGAGGTTCATCTTTCTACAAGACAATGACCCAAAGCATACATCTACAAGGAGTTTGTATGTTCTTCCTGAGTTTGCGTGGGTTTCCTCCGGGTACTCCGGTTTCCTCCCACATTCCAAAGACAAGGCAATAGGAATGATAGGCAATTTAGATTGTTAGCCCCATCGGGGACAGCGATGATAATGTGTGCAAAAATTGTAAAGTGCTGCGGAATATGTTGGCGCTATATAAATAGATTATTATTATTACTGCTAAAGCAACACTCGAGTGGTTTAAGAGGAAACATGTAAATATTCTAGAGTGGTCTAGTCAAAGCCCAGACCTTAATCCAATTGAGAATTTGTGGTCAGACTTGCAGATTGCTGTTAACAAGGGGAAACCATCTAACCTGAAGGAGCTGGACAAGTTTTGCTTTGAGGAATGGGCAAAAATCCCAGTGGAAAGATGTGGAAAGCTCATAGAGACTTATCCAACGCAACTTGCTGTAGCTGATGCAAAAGGAGGCTTTACAAAGTATTGACTTTAGGGGGATGAATAATTATGCACAATGCAATTTACAGTTATTTTTGTCCAATTTATTTGCTTCATAGTAAAAAGAAAACCAAAGGTTCACATTGAAATTCCAGATTGTGAGGTAGCAAAACACAAAAAATACCAAGAGAATACTTTCGCAAGCCACTATAATATGATGATTGAACAACCATTGAGTTCTGGTGAATACTGACATACAAATTTTAGTCTTTTGGCAGTTACAGTCATTCAAGTTGAACAAACTTGTTAATTGGAGATTATTTTTTAAATAAAGATTGTTCGTAGATAAAATAATCAAATATGTTGACCAATTCAAACTATGATAGTCTGTAATCGATTGGCTAAAACAATCATTCTTAAAGAGGCTGTCCACTACTTTTTTATTGATGGCCTAACTTTACAATAGGTCATCAGTATCTGATCAATCTGGGTCCAACACCCGGAACCCCCGCCGATCAGTTATTCTCGGTTAGCGGCCACCAACCAGAACTGCTTGATTGCAGAACTGCTCACTCTTCTGATAGTGGCTGCGGCAGGGTACTACACATCCTTGCCTTGTACCTCTGAATGCTTCTTTGTGTACTGGTGTCCGTAGTAGGGATCCTGTATTCAGAAGCAATTAGAAATGGGCACGGTGCAACAAGATGCTGTGAGTCAGTTTGCTGATATAGGATCTTTGTTTTATGCAGGTAAAATGGCGAATATACAGTGGACACCTCCCAATTCTAACTCCAACCCTAACCCAACACACCCCTAACCCTAATCCCAACCCTAACCACTGTCACACACTAAAAGATGCTTTTTATTGCAAAAAATATTTTTTGCATTACCACATTCTGAGAGCTATAATTTTTCCATATTTTGGTCCACAGAGTCATGTGAGGTCTTGTTTTCTGTGGGACAAGTTGTTTTTCTTGGTACAATTTTCGGGCACATGAAATTTTTTGATCGCTTTTTATTCCGATTTTTGTTTGGCAGAATGAACAAAAACCAGCAATTTGTGGATTTCTTTTGAGGGGGCGTTTATACCGTTCCGCGTTTGGTCAAATTGATAAAGCAGTTTTATTCTTCGGGTCAGTATGATTACAGTGATACCTTATTTATATTTGTTTTATGTTTTGGCACTTTTATACAATAAAAACTATTTTATAGAAAAAATAATTATTTTTGCATCGCTTTATTCTGAGGGCTATAACTTTTTTATTTTTTTGCTGATGATGCTGTATGGCAGCTCGTTTTTTTTGCGGGACAAGATGATGTTTTCAGCGCTACCATGATTATTTATATCCGTCTTTTTGATCGCGTTATTCCACTTTTTGTTCGGCGGTATGATGATAAAAGCATTGTTTTTTGCCTCGTTTTTTGCTGCGTTAACTAGTGGGACAGTTTTATAGGTCGGGTCGTTACAGACGCGGCGATACTAAATATGTGTACTTTTATTGTTTTTTTTATTTAGATAAAGAAATGTATTTATTGGAACAATATATATATATAATTATTATTATTATTTATTGTTATAGCGCCATTTATTCCATGGCTCTTTACATGTGGAGGGGTATACATAATAAAAACAAGTACAATATTCTTAAACAATACAAGTCATAACTGGTACAGGAGGAGAGAGGACCCTGCCCACGAAGGCTCACAATCTACAAGGGATGGGTGGGAATACAGTAGGTGAGGATAGAGCTGGTCATGCAGCGGTTTGGTTGATCGGTGGTTACTGCAGGTTGTAGACTTGTCGGAAGAGGTGGGTCTTCAGGCTCTTTTTGAAGGTTTCGATGGTAGGAGAGAGTCTGATGTGTTGTGGTAGAGGGTTCCAGAGTAGGGGTGATACGCGAGAGAAGTCTTGTATGCGATTGTGTGAAGAGGAGATAAGAGGGGAGTAGAGAAGGAGATCTTGTGAGGATCGGAGGTTGCGTGTAGGTAAGTACCGGGAGACGAGGTCACAGATGTATGGAGGAGACAGGTTGTGGATGGCTTTGTACGTCATGGTTAGGGTTTTGTACTGGAGTCTCTGGGCAATGGGAAGCCAGTGAAGGGATTGACAGAGGGGAGAGGCCGGGGAACAGCGGGGGGACAAGTGGATTAGTCGGGCAGCAGAGTTTAAAATAGATTGGAGGGGTGCGAGAGTGTTAGAGGGGAGGCCACAGAGCAGGAGGTTGCAGTAGTCAAGGCGAGAGATGATGAGGGCATGGACTAGGGTTTTTATATATTATTATATTATATATATATATATATATATATATATACTCAAAAAAAAGGAAAAGCAGCACAAAATAATTGAAAGAAAGTGGACTTTCGAAGTCCACTTTTTTTCAATTATTTTGTGCTGCTTTTCCTTTTTTTTGAGTATATTACTTTTTGACCATTGGATTGCTGGTCGGAAGAGCTCTGCATGCCTTGTAAGGTAGTAATTTGATGCTGTCCCAATTTTTTCACTATATATATATATATATATATATATATATATATATATATATATATATATATATATATTATTATATATATATTTTATTTATTTAGGATTTTTTTTTACTTTGTGCCAGGGTGGGACATCATGGTATAGTGTCAGATCGCTGATCTGACACTTTGCACAGCACTGTGTCAGATCAGTGATCTGACAGGCAGTGCTGCAGGCTTGCCAGCGCCTGTGAGCAGGCGCTTGCAAGCCACCTCCCTGCAGGACCCGGAAGGCCCCTCGTGGCCACATTGGATCCGGGGCCTGCAAGGAGGAAGAAGGGGGAGACGCTCGGAACAACCCCTCCCTGCGCGATGCTTCCCTATGCCGTCGGAATGCTGCATGATGTTTGATCTGGCACATAGTGCCGGTTGTCAGCTGTAATAATCAGTCCCTGGGAATTAAGCACCAGGTCACCTCGATAGGATAGTACATCTAATGGCAGAAAGGGGTTAAAGTGGGGCCCCAAATGCTCACATATTACACCATCACACTGAAACATTTATATTGTATTTACATACGCTGAGTTCAGGCCTTTACACGTGCGTGATCGACAATAATGAAGTCATTTGATACTTGTTTCCTGGCCTCTTTACTCTGGCTGAGGAAGAATGATGGGTACAGATAGTCCTCGATACAGAATAATGCAGGTCCCATATAGTACAATGCACTCCCCTCAGAGTAAAATTCAACCGCCTTCAGAGTATAATACAGCCTCCTTCAGAGTATACTACCGCCCCCCTCAGAGTATACTGCAGCCCCTCAGAGTATAATGCAGTCCCACACACACACGGTATAATGTAGCCCCCTCATAAAGCATACAGCAGCTCCACCCGAGTATAATGCAGCCCCATCAGAGTATAATGCAGCCCCCCCAGATTATAATGCAGCCTCCTCCTCAGAGTATAATGCAGTCCCCCATACAGTATAGTGCTGCCTCCTCACACACAGTATAGTGCAGCTTCCCTACACACAGTATAGTGCAGCTTCCCCACACACAGTATACTGCACACACACACACACACACACACTATAATGCATATACACAATACTTACCTCTCCTCATTCCCCCACTGCTCTGGATTCTGCAGTGCATCTGATCAGCTCCACTGCTGGCACATGCTAAGTCAGAGGCAGAGTGCTGGGAGAGAGAGCGTCATCTGATGCTCTCTCCTCCAACACTGCTTTCAACAGTATCGGCATCTATTAGCGGCACGCCACTGGCTGGGGCCCCTGGAGGACCAGCTGCCTGGTCTGCCTGCCCCTACTCAGAGGGAAAATTGTCAATTGATTCATATATGGATCGGTTTGCTACATAACTGAAATCATGACAAGCAAATATGCAGATGTAAACCATTACCAACCTAGAACTGTCTGAAAAGGATAGCTACAAGAATCACTAAAAGTGCGCTTAGACAGTCCAGAATCGGTTAATGAGACTGATTTTCTTTTAGCACTATGGGTGTTGTTGTGGCCCAGAAATCTTGTATGATTTATGATCGGTATCTTGCCAAGGAGGAAGTTATCCAACATGTTTATCAAATCTTGAAGGGTGCAATATTTCAAGCCAGTGGCTCAAATTTTGGTGCGATGTTTCTACCTGGTGCATGCCATTTCTATTTCACTGCAACACTTGTTCACAATTAATGACCAGTTTCCACATAATAACGATCACCCAATGAATAAAGAAAATGCTGTTCTTCGGTTGATCAGATAATTTATGTTGACAAAAATCATTGTTATCCACAGCAAATTGCTTTCTGTAAACAGGGAATGTGCTACCGTCAACAAGATGTATGATGTCTTCAAAGAAACTTACAGCCTTACAGCCTGTAAAGACCACACAGCCACCTCAACACCATTGGAGCTACCGCAACCCTCGACCTACTGTCTCCTTCCTCATAATCCTGTAGAATGTAAGCCCGCAAGGGCAGGGTCCTCTTCCCTCTGTACCAGTCTCATTGTTAGTTTTGTTTACTGTAAGTGATATTTGTATTTTGATGTAACCCCTTCTCATGTACAGCACCATGGAATTAATGGTGCTATATAAATAATAATAATAATAGTATGGAGACTGAGCGATCATATTAACGAATATTCTGTTCCCATCAGTTTTCATTAGCCCGCATGAACAAGCCAGTGAATGTGCTCTATTTCTTTATTATTGATCACAGCTTGTTTACACACTGACATTAGATCTATATGTGCCTTAAGCAGAAGTCTGTTATTGACCCCATACACATTAGATGAAAGTTGGATGAAACCGTCATTTTCAGTAGAACGTTCTGACAATCTAATGTGTAAATAGGCCTCCTGTCTCTAACCCAGGGTTGTACAACTCCAGTCCTCAAGAGCCACCAACAGTGCATTTTTTCAGGATTTCCTTAGCATTGCACAAGTTGCTGTAATCCTCACCTGTGCATGTCATTAACCCCTGACAGTGGCATTTAACTAGCGCTTCCGGCCTTTGGGACGGAAATGAGGACATCGCTGACCTGTGTCAAGTGATCGGGGGTCAGCGATGCGTTGGCATGACAACCAAAGGTCTATTGAAGACCTCTATGGTTGTTGACGCCGGATTGCTGTGAGCGCCACCCTGTGGTCGGCGCTCATAGCAAGCCTGTAATTCAGCTACATAGGAGCGATATATGCATCGCTCCTATGTAGCAGAGCCGATCGAGTTGTGCCAGCTTCTAGCCTGCCATGGAGGCTATTGAAGCATGGCAAAAGTAAAAAAAAAATGTTTTACACATATTTGGTATCACCGCGTTCAGAATCGCCCGATCTATCAATAACCAAAAAAAGGATTAACCTGATAGCTAAACGGCGTAGCGAGAAAAAAATTGAAACGCCAGAACTACGTTTTTTTGGTCGCCGCGACATTGCATTAAAATGCAATAATGCGAGCTAAAGAACGTATCTGCACCAAAATGGTATAATTAAAAATGTCAGCTCGGCAAAAAATAAGCCCTCAACCGACCCCACATCATGAAAAATGGAGACGCTACGGGTATTGAAAAATTGCACAATTTTTTTTTTAGCAAAGTTTGGATTTTTTTTTACCACTTAGATAAAAAAGAACCTAGACATGTTTGGTGTCTATGAACTCGTAATCTCATGTAGAATCAGTTTTAGCATTTAGTGAACCTAGCAAAAAAGCCAAACAAAAAACAAGTGTGGGATTGCACTTTTTTTGCAATTTCACCGCACTTGGAATTTTTTTCCCCCCGTTTTCTACTACATGACATGCTAAAACCAATGATGTTGTTCAAAAGTACAACAATAAATAAGCCCTCACATGGCCATATTGACGGAAAAATAAAAAAAGTTATGGCTCTGGGAAGGAGGGGAGCAAAAAACGAAAAAGCAAAACCCGAAAAAAGCTAGGGTCATGAAGGGGTTAAAGAATCACCTGTGCAATATTAAGGAAAGCCTGAAAACGTGAGCTGTTGGTAGCATTTGAGGACTGGAGTTGTGCACCCTAGCTCTAACCCAACAGATGCCAGGGCAGGGAAAGAGCAGGCAGTTGAAATGTCATTGTCTAATCCTTTTGTTTTTAGGAGTGATATGCTCCTGCCAGATTTGTCTTGCAGATGTTTTCTTCTTCCTCTATGTTGCACTGTGTGGAGTGCTCATGTATGGGGAAGATGAACAAACATTTGTCTGACATCCATCTCATGTATGCCCAGCTGTAGACATCCCTTCTTTTTCTGTGGGGCATGCTTAGCGTTTTTATTTAGGGGACAACTCATTAGGCAATCTTAGGCATTCTGGAGGGGCCACCAAAATCCCAATAAGAATATTACCCACTTACAGTCAATGCAATTATGGTAACATTGATGACAAGCTTGGTAGTTCATCCAGAAATAGATGATTGTAGTAGATCCTTTAGTAGATTTAGCAGCTGGACTCCCATCTCAGCTTGACTTTGGGGACATCTCTTCAAAACCTCAAAATGTTGATCAATGAATAGAATGAAATTTGTCTGTTAAACTTTTTATCCAATGTCAAATCTAAATAATTACAAATTGTTACAGTCTTGGATTACAGGAGATCAACACTAATGCTTAAATATACACAAGTCAGAGGCTATGAAATAGATGAATATGTGGGCACCAGTAACTAAACAGATGCATATGGCCTAATGAATTCTAAAATAAAACCTATTTTGACAGTGTAATAAATGAAATAGCACACTGTAAGGCCCGAAAGTCTGGTTAGGATGGAGAAAAGAATAATCAGAACCACAATTTCCCTCGAGATCAATAAAGTATATCGTATCATATCGTATTTCATATAAAGAAGGCGAAACATATCATCTAGAAAGAGTGTTAAATGACTATAGAATTGTTTATTCTCATAACAAAGCATGGTCATTTAAGGATAACACAAAGACACAATGACAACGTTTTTACATCCTAATATTTTGTTAATAGAAAACTGTAAAATTGTATAGATGTTCCATCAAAAACATTTGATAACATTGTAAGATCCCATTGTTACTACAGAATACCACTTACTGAGCCAGCACTTTACTCACTTGGTATTCAGAGAGTGATGCCAGGCAGTATCCCACTTCCCTGTGTCGTGTACCGAATACCCATTGGATTAAAAAAAAAAAAAAAAAAGACAAAGAGCTGCCCTGTTGCCATTAGTCAGCATCTTTACACTATCCTGGATCTTTTAAAATGACTCTTCTCTTCTGGGACTTTCTTGGGCCAGATTTACACACTTCATGATCTCCTCTTATAGGGAAAATAAGCATATAAAGTGCCATACTCCTGGCCCTTTAGTCAACAAAAAAGAAATGTTCAAGTATTTGAACACTAGCACTCTCATCATTGAGGGTCAAGGTTATAAGAGTTGGTAGTTTAAACTTGTAAGTCAGCTATATTTTAAAGATAAATTCTTTTTCATAAATTTGATATTATTAACTATGTATTTGAATTATTCCCACAGAACCGTGCAAAAATCTGAGCAATGAAAGCTCAATAGTCAGTACCGAACGCTCTTCATATACCCATTGCTCCATTTTCACACTTTTTCACTTTACTCGAGTTTATTTCTTTTATTGCCAAAAATATAATCTTGTGTGTGAGCAGGGGAAGCTTTTTAATTAAGGATCTTAACATTATTTGGGAAGTGCAACTTTAGCCATACTATATGGTAATGCCATATATTAAAAATGTTAATTTTATTTTTAAATATATCTCTTCTCTAACAAAATACATATCATTCTCAGAAACCCTTGTGTGCCAGTCTAAGTCTACACTAGTACTGGTCAGGCATGGCAACCAGTACTATTGATTGAGCCCCAGTATACTCTAGATAATGTAGTTTTTGGGATTTTGGATTATGTCATACAGCAAGTAAAGTGCACTCAAGAAAGTTAATTTTTGGCATGCCTCATCACACCTCGCTTTGTCATATCCCTAACAACTGATGCATGGAGATATTGTAGTTTCCTCTTAAAACAAGCATATCGTAAAAAAAAAAAAATGGGACCCTGGAATCCCGTAAGAAGGCTTTGTGTTCAGTAAATGTCTCAGGAAGCCTTTCCTATGATTTAGCTAATTCCAAGATACTTACAGTAACTCCATCTTGGAGGTTAAAATAGTGTAATTCACAAGGAAAAAGGAAAGATTCCTAGAAAGTGTGCTCCAATATTTGTTGCAAGCAGTACACAAAAAAGTAGAACATTTTCCTTTTTACAGAAAAGTAGAAAACCTTAAATATAACTGAAAAAGGGGGTTAAAGTGTGTCTATTTACAAACAGATATTGCAAAATGGTAAATTAGATATGATGCTAAAAAGGCACAGCTTTCCCTTCCTTAAATACACTGTAAACAGTTCAGAATCCATGCAAAACATTTTCACTTTACAAAAAAAAATTACCTTATTTAGACAAAGATAGTACTTAAATATTCTCCATCAAAATAGAATTCTTTCAAAAATACTTTCCTATGCTTTCCATTCATCCGTAGTCATTAAAGATTGTTTGCCTCATTTACAAAATTACCATACATTTTTTGATCCATGTCCTTCACAATTTATACATATACAGCAATATACAGTACAGCATAGACTGCGTAAAGCCAGCACAATATAACCCTTAGAAAATCCAGATGGGGCATCTTTCTATCTTCCTTTTAATTAAATAAATGTCTACATTACACGCTAGGGTTTGTGGAAAAATTGCTGCATGCGTATATGGCAGAGGACATCTGGACTGCGGCCTGGGCGCACTGCTCAGAGTGCCCATTTCGATGATCACTCTTCAGCAAACATAAAAAAATATGGCCACTGCCTGCATCCTGCAACATGATGGGACAACTAATGCCACAAATGCGTAGTGATATTCAACATCAAATGTTTCTTAATATTTTATACAATAGCTTTTTATTTTTATTTTTGATACAAGAAAAGAATATTTAATGCCCCATAATGACCAAACACATTGTGTGCAAACCAAGGATAACCTTTTAAAAAGTCTTTCTGAGTCCATAAACCCAATTAAAACAAACAAAACCAGAAACTCCATGGCATATTTTAAAATTTCATTGTTAAAATATCAAAATGAATCAGTTATTGACTAGATATGGCTTTTTATCCATAGGAATAGGAGTAATTTTCAAGCGCTTGGGGTGCTGGCGGCAGCTCTCTTTATTCCTGGCATGTCTTCTGTGCCCAAACAGTGCGATTTATTTTTATCATTTCATGTTCGTCTTTATTTTTGAATGAAAAGTGTCATTTCTTGGAACCAGCTTGGGTATGGAACATCAGAGGAAACTTAAGGCAAAGTTCTCCTGTAAGACTCTTCCAGTTACTTTCTATGAAAGTATAAAGGCTTGGCATTCCCAGATTCCACTTTTGGTAGTTGATCACTAATAATTTCCACAAGCATTGCAGGAAACTCCACTTTGAGTGCCTGAGATTCCCTAAATGTGTAGAAGCAGAACTCCAATAAATCGCCCACCACCTGTAATAGAGAGTACAAGATTGTTAAGTCACATGAATTGGCATCAGCATCTAAAAGACATTCAGTGCATACTCAAAGACATTATGGTCATCCTAAAAATGTCAAGTAGGGTAGCCACATTGTTAGGCCGGGATCACAAATACGTGAGATACGGCTGAGTCTCGCAGGTGAAAACCCAGCTCTGGCACTCCAGAGCGGAGCGTGCAGCCACACAGCAATACATGGAGCTGCACACTCCGCTCCGAAGTGCTGGCGCCAGAACAGGGTTTTCACCTGCGAGACTCGGCCGCATCTTGCGTATGTGTGATCCCGGCCTTACTTAGAGTCTTAAAAAATGTCCCTGTCTTTGACTGTGTTCATCTTACTTGCAGCCATTTTATTGAGATTTATAAAGTACTGTATATCCTCAAGGCAATAAACGTTCTGGATTCTTAGCTTGCAGTCTCATATCCAATACCCAAAATACTAATTTTACAGCATTCGGTCAATTTCCAAAGAGATTTGGTAAGAAAGTAAACAGTCAAAAGTTCATCTCAAATGTGGCATCCTGCATAGAGACGAGCAAACCCTTGGAGCGAACCCTAACTACAGACCCGAACCCAATAGTAGTCAGTGGGGACCTGAACGTCAGTGCTTTAAAATGGCTGTAAAATGGTTATGGTCAGGGCTAGGAGGCTGCAAAAGGAAGCTAAATGGGGGTAAGAGCAGGTCAATTGCCCTGTACACAAATGTGAATAGGGAAATGGCAAAAGGGTTCTGTCACCATAACAATCACAGTAAAATAGGAAGTAAATGAATAACAACAATTTTAAACATGCCTTCACAGAGACTGAGGCTAGCTACTTCTAGTCCAGTTAAAAATTTCACCCACAGATCATGGGGCACAGCACCCCCACACCTCCAAAATGTCTGCTCCAACAGCGCTCGTTCCAAATGTCACCAATGAAAAACTTGTAGTATGCTCTTTGATCGAGCTGGTGGTCTGCAATGAGGCTTGTTACTGGTAGTCCACTTAAAAATTTCACCCACAGAGCATGTTTCCACATTTCCCCCACAGAAGCTGATAAATTTCACACCCAGACAATGGCCCACATAGGCAGGGTTGCAGAGTACAAACAGTGGCGTAACCCCTTTCTGCCATTGGACATACTATCCCGTCCATGTGACCTGGGACTTAATTCCCATGGACGGGATAATACGTCATAGGCGATCAGCTGAGCTCACGGGGGGAGTAAGGAATATCGCGGCCAGGTGTCAACTGATTATCGCAGCTGACATCCGGCACTATGTGCTAGGAACGGTCACGGACCACTCCAGGCACATTAAATCCCGGAACACTGCGATCAAACATGAACGCAGCATTCCGGTGGCATAGGGAAGCATCGCACAGGGAAGGGGCATTGTTCTGAGGGTCTCCTCCGTTCTCCCTTCAGGCCCCTGATCCAAAATGGTCATGGGGGTCCTTCCGGGTCCTGTAGGGAGGTGGCTTGTGAGCGCCTGCTGAGAGCAGGCGCCGGGGCAAGCCTCCTGCACTGCCTGTTAGATCGCTGATCTGACACAGTGCTCTGCAAAGTGTCAGATCAGCGATCTGACACTATACAGTGATGTCCCAACCTGGGACAAAATAAAATAAAAAAAACAATTACACTGTGTAAAAATATATATATAAAAAAAATCCAAAATAAAGAAAAATAAAATATTGTTCCAATAAATAGATTTCTTTATGTGAATTAAAAGAAAAAACAATAAAAGTACACATATTTAGTATCGCCACGTCCGTAACGACCCGACCTATAAAACTGTCCCACTAGTTAACCCCTTCAGTGAACACTGTAAAAATTTGTCCCCAAAAAATCCAGGCAAAAAACAATGCTTTATCATCATACCGCCGAACAAAAAGTGGAATAACGCGATCAAAAAGACGGGCATAAATAAACATGGTACCGCTGAAAATGTCATCTTGTCCCGCAAAAAACGAGCTGGCATACAGCATCATCACAAATCAAAAAATGTATTTATTTCTATTTTCCCATTAGGGTTAGGGCTAAAGTTAGGGTTGGGGCTACAGTTAGGGTTGGGGCTAAAGTTAGAGTTAGGGTTTGGATTACATTTACAGTTGGGATTAGGGTTAAGGATGTGTCAGGGTTAGTGTTAGGATTAGGGGTGTGTTGGAGTTAGGGGTGTGGTTAGTGTTGGCATTAGGGTTAGGGGTGTGTTGGAGTTAGGGGTGTGGTTAGGGTTGGGATTAAGGTTAGGGGCAGTTTGGGTTAGGGTTATGGTTGAGATTAGGGTTAGGGGCATGTTCGGGTTAGCGTTGGAGTTAGAATTGGGGGGTTTCCACTGTTTAGGCACCTCAGGGGCTCTCCAAACATGACATGGGGTCCGATCTCAATTCCAGCCAATTATGCGTTGAAAAAGTAAAACAGTGCTCCTTCCTTTCTGAGCTCTCCTGTATGCCCAAACAGGGGTTTACCCCAACATATGGGGTATCAGCGTACTCAGGACAAATTGGACAACAACTTTTGGGGTCCAATTTCTCTTGTTACCCTTGGGAAAATAAAAATTTGGGGGCTAAAAATCATTTTTGTGGGAAAAAAAAGATTTTTTATTTTCACGGCTGCATTATAAACTGTAGTGAAACACTTGGGGGTTTAAAGTTCTCCCAACACATCTAGGTAAGTTCCTTACGGGGTCTAGTTTACACTATGGGGTCACTTGTGGGGGATTTCTACTGTTTCGGTACATCAGGGGCTCTGCAAATGCAACGTGACGCCCGCAGCCCATTCCATCTAAGTCGGCACTCCTTCCCTTCTGAGCTCTACAATGCTCCCAAACGGTGGTCCTCCCCCCACATATTGGGTATCAGCGCACTTAGGACAAATTGGACAACAACTTTTGGGGTCCAATTTCTCTTGTTACCCTTGGGAAAATACATAACTGGGGGCTAAAAAATAATTTTTGTGGAAAAAAAGGATGTTTTATTTTCACGGCTCTGCGTTATAAACTGTAATGAAATACTTGGGGGTTCAAAGTTCTCACAACACATCTAGATAAGTTTCTTAGGGCGGTCTACTTTCCAAAATGGTGTAACTTTTGGGGGGTTTCTACTGTTTAGGTACATCAGGAGCTCTGTAAACGCAATGTGACGCCCGCAGACCATTCCATCTAAGTCTGCATTCCAAACGGCGATCCTTCCCTTCCGAGCCCTGCCATGCACCAAAACGGTGGTTCCCCCTCACATACTGGGTGTTAGCGTACTCAGAACAAAATGGACAACAACTTTTGGGGTCCAATTTCTTCTGTTACCCTTGGGAAAATACAAAACTAGGGGCTAAAAATAATTTATGTGGAAAAAAAAGATTTTTTATTTTCACGGCTCTGTGTTATATACTGTAGTGAAACACTTGGGGGTTCAAAGTTCTCACAACACATCTAGATAAGTTCCTTGGAGGGTCTAGTTTCCAATATGGGGTCACTTGTGGGGGGTTTCAACTGTTTACGTACATCAGGGGCTCTGCAAATGAAACGTGACGCCCGTAGACCATTCCATTTAAGTCTGCATTCCAAACAGCGCTCCTTCCCTTCCAAGCTCTGCCATGCACCCAAACAGTGGATCCCCCCACATATGGGGTATCAGCGTACTCAGGACAAATTGGACAACAACTTTTGGGGTCAAATTTCTCCTGTTCCTGTTACCCTTGGGAAAATACAAAACTGGAGGCTAAAATATCATTTTTGTGGGAAAAAAAAAAGATTTTTTATTTTCACGGCTCTGCGTTATAAACTGCAGTGAAATACTTGGGGGTTCAAAGTTCTCACAACACATCTAGATAAGTTCCTTAGGGGGTCTACTTTCCAAAATGGTGTAACTTGTGGGGGGTTTCACTGTTTAGGCATCTCAGGGGCTCTTCAAACGCAACATGGCGTCCTATCTCAATTCCAGTCAATTTTGCATTGAAAAGTCAAACGGCGCTTCTTCCCTTCTGAGTTCTGCCATGTGCCCAATCAGTGGTTTACCCCCACATATGGGGTATCAGCGTACTCAGGACAAATTGCACAACAACTTTTGGGGTCCAATTTCTTCTGTTACCCATGGGAAAATAAAAAATTGGGGGGCGTAAAGAACATTTTTGTGAAAAAATATGATTTTTTATTTTTACGGCTCTACATTATAAACTTCTGTGAAGTGTTTGGTGGGTCAAAGTGCTCACCACACATCTAGATAAATGGCGCTCCTTCGCTTCCAATCTCTGTCATGCACCCAAGCAGTGGTCCCCCCCACATATGGGGTATCTGCGTACTCAGGACAAATTGTACAACAACTTTTGGGGTCCAATTTCTCCTGTTACCCTTGGTAAAATAAAACAAATTGGATCTGAAGTAATTTTTTTGTGAAAAAAGTTAAATCATTTTTTTAAACATTCCAAAAATTCATGTGAAACACCTGAAGTGTTAATAAACTTCTTTGGTTTTGAGCACTCTGAGGGGTGCAGTTTTTAGAATGGTGTCACACTTGTGTATTTTCTATCAAATAGACCACGCAAAGTGACTTCAAATGTGATGTGGTCCCTAAAACAAAATGGTGTTGTAAAAATGAGAAACTGCTGGTCAACTTTTAACCCTTATAACTCCCTAATAAAAAAAAAATTTGGTTCCAAAATTGTGCTGATGTAAAGTAGACATGTGGGAAATGTTAATTATTAAGTGTTTTGTGTGACATATCTCTGTGATTTAAGGGAATGAAAATTCAAAGTTGGAAAATTGCGAAATTTTCACCAAATTTCCGTTTTTTCACAAATAAACTCAAGCAATGTTGAGGAAATTTTACCACTAACATGAAGTACAATATGTCACGAGAAAACAGTGTCAGAATCACCGGGATCCGTTGAAGCGTTCCAGAGTTATAACCTCATAAAAGGACAGTGGTCAGAATTGTAAAAAATTGGCCCGGTCATTAACATGTAAACCACCCTTGGGGGTTAAGGGTTTAAAGGCACATTACTCCCATAGATATGGGTTAAAGAATACATATAGCAGCTTTTGGAAAAGTACTCCCACAGATATGCGTAAGAATACAGACAGCGGCTTTTGACACAGTACTATCACAGACTTGGTTGCTTAACAGTAGAAAAATGTTTACACACACACACACATCACTCCCATCGACTCAGTTGAAGATTATAAAAACTTTTGGTTACACACAGTATTATCACAGACACAGGTGCAGAGTACAAATAGAGAGTGTTTTTGTAAATCTGAGGGCACCCAAAACCTATTACTGTTCCTCACCTACAGCTGCGTCATTTATCTGTACATTTAGCAGAGTAGAAATAAAAAATAGGAATCTTGAACCAGGAGGAACAGGTCCAAGTGAAGGAGAAAGTGGATGTGGACGAAAAGGTGAAAGAGGCAGAGGAGGAAGTAGCTAACAGTTTTTGTTTTATTTTTATTTGGGGAGGATGAACCCCAAATGAAATAAATGGCAAATAGAGTTGAAGACTGGCTAGTTGCAGCCTTTATAGTTGTCTAGTCATCCAAAGCTATGGACAAGTCCTTTGGGATTCATGCGTTTAATTTTAACCCCTTCCTGACTTCCGCCGTACTATTACAGCGGAGGTCGGGTCCCCTGCTTTGATCTGGGCTCCAGCGCTGAGCCCACCTCAAAGCCGGGACAAGTCAGCTGTTTTGAACAGCTGACATGTGCCCGCAATAGCGGCGGGTGAAATCGCGATTCACCCACCGCTATTAACCAGTTAAATGCTGCTGTCAAATGCTGACAGCGGCATTTAACCGGCGCTTCCGGCCGCGCGGCCGGAAATGATAGCATCGCCGACCCCCAATCATGTGACGGGATGGTAACCATAGAGGTCAGGATGGTAACCATAGAGGTCCTTGAGACCTCTATGGATACTGATGCTGGCCTGCTGTGAGCGCCCCCCTGTGGTCGGCGCTCATAGCAAGCCTGCATTTCAGCTACATAGCAGCGATCTGATGATCGTTGCTATGTAGCAGAGCCGATCCAGTTGTGCCAGCTTCTAGCCTCCCATGGAGGCTATTGAAACATGGCAAAAGTTTAAAAAAATGTTTAAAAAAATATGAAAAAAAAAAAATAAAAGTTTAAATCACCCCCCTTTCGCCCCATTCAAAATAAAACAATAAAGGAAAAATAAAACCTACACATATTTGGTATTGCCGCGTTCAGAATCGCCCGATCTATCAACAAAAAAAAGCATTAACCTGATCGCTAAACGGCGTAGAGAGAAAAAAAATTCAAAACGCCAAAATTACGTTTTTTGGGTTGCCGCGACATTGCATTAAACTGTAATAACGGACGATCAAAAGAACGCATCTGCACAAACGTGGTATCATTAAAAACACCAGCTTGTCATGCAAAAAATAAGCCCTCACCTGACCCCAGATCACAAAAAATGGAGACGCTACGGGTAACGGAAAATTGGGCAATTTTTTTTTTTAACACTTAGATAAAATATAACCTAGACATGTTTGGTGTCTATAAACTCATAATGACCTGGAGAATCAAAATGGCAGGTCAGTTTTAGCATTTAGTAAACCTATCAAAAAAGCCAAACAAAAAACAAGTGTGGGATTGCACTTTTTTTTTTGCAATTTCACCGCACTTGGAATTTTTTTCCCGTTTTCTAGTACATGACATGCTAAAAACAATGATGTCATTGAAAAGTGCAACTTGTCCTGCAAAAAACAAGCCCTCACATGGCCATATTGATGGAAAAATAAAAAAGTTATGGCTCTGGGAAGGAGGGGAGTGAAAAACGAGAAGGCAAAAACGGAAAAGGGCAAGGTCGTGAAGGGGTTAAGAAATGTTAGATTCCCCACGTTGGATGTGGATAGGCGGATGCGCTTGTCTGTAATGACACCCCCCCCGCCATGCTAATCACATGTTCAGCAAGTATAATTGCCGCAGGGCAGGCCAGCACCTCCACGGCAAAGGCCAAGCTCAGGCCATATGCCCAATTTGGAGACCCAGAAGTTAAATGGGGCAGACCCATCTGTTAGTACGTGGAGACGTGTGGACACATACTCTTCCACCATGTTGTTGTAACACTGCCTCCTAATAAGAACCGTATCAAATGGTGGTGAAGGATCTTGTGGCATGCTCAGAGGTTTGCCATATTTTGGCCATGCTAACCGTGCCTTCCAAGGTGCTGGCGGTGCCCCCAGCTGGGTGATTTCCTCCTCCACCTTGTTGTTCCACTGAGCCCCCGCTGTCTGGTGGAAAAGCGATTAGTAATTTCTCTACCTGCGTGTGCCTATAAGCATCTTTATATACCGGCAATAGGCTTTTGTTGTTTCTATTTATTGTTGTATAACTGGATACACCTGGCTGCAGCTATTTGAGATTACCATCAATTATTACATTATTTAAGATTTATTACATTGGTTTACATATTGCACCTTATATTATATTTCAACCTTTCTGTAGCACATCACCGGTATGCCTTGTTCTCGCTGGTGTGGGATATAACATACCATTTCTTGTGGAGCTATTATCCCAAAAAGCGACACGTTTCTTTCTCCGCTAGGACAATTCATCAGGGGAGTGTACTTGCTATTGGGAGGCAACAGCATGAAGACACTGAAGTTGTTGCAATGTAGAAGAATAAAGTGTCTTTGTGCTTATAAAGTGCATTTGCTTCAAAATATTTAAGGAATCCCACAGTGGTGGTATTCCCTCGGGGTACAGAGTGCTATTACTCTGATAAAGGGAGAATGGGAGATAACCCATATGTTCCTTCCTTTGTTTAATGACAATGAGACGCCTGATGCCAATTATTTACTTCTCAGACTACTAGAAAACACACAGTAGCTTAAATTACCAGTACTCCCTCAGGCGGGAGAGTACACACAGTGGCTTAAGGGACAGTACTCCCAGAGGCATGGAGGTGCAGAGTACACACAGCGGCTTAAAGGACAGTACTCCCACAGTCAGGGGGGTGCAGAGTACACATAGCGGCTTAAAGGAGAGTAAACCCACAGGCGGGGAGGGGGGTGCAGAGTACACACAGTGGCTTAAAGCACAGTATTTCCACAGATATGGGTGCAAAGTACACACAACGGCTTTTAGCACAGTACTCCCACAGATAGGGGTTGCAGAGTACACACAGCTCCTTAAAGGACAGTACTCCCACAGGTGGTTGGGGGTGCAGAGTACACACAGAGGCTTTTAACACAGCACTACCACAGATATGGGTTGGAGAGTACAGACAGCGGCTTTTTTGCAGAGTGCACAGTCAGAATCTGTCCCTCACTCTAGCTACGTCCTAGCCCTACACTAATGAGAGCATAATAGCAGACCGGGTCACATGCTGTGCCGGTCAATCACAGCCATGCCAATACATGGCTGTGATGGCTCCGGAAGTGCTCAGTCTAAAAACGTGTTGAATGGCTGCAATGCAGCCTTTCAACAAGGTTTATTTAGACTGACAAACCCAAACAGGAAACCGGACATACAATAAAAAGTCAGAGTTCCAGGTTCGGTAGCGGACACTAGGTGTCCAGTACGAACCCAGAACTTTTCAGTTTGGGTTAGCTCATCCCTAGTCCTGAATCCTAATAGCAAGTATTTCACAGTGCAATTCAAAGTGGGATAAAAAGAGTAACGCATGAGGTTTAGAAGAAATAGCACTAGCAGCAAAAGTGTAATTAGTGTTACGGCAGTTTTGTAAAGTAGGAATTTTATCACAAGTGTATAGTACTGGCAAAATGTACTAGTTGTACCAGATGTAATAGTTTCAGCTGATAAGATAGCTGTACTAGAAGGAGTGTTTAGATCATGTAGGAAATAAGTTGTAAGAGACCACATCATCTTTGAAGTAAAACATAAACTTTATTAAATTAATCATAAAGAAATACACATACAAAACTAGGCAAAAATTGGTACACATACCTGATAGATTAAGTAAGTAACAATATAGTGTAACACATTTGTTCTGTAAACATAGCTAAATTGAAATAATCCTAAGGGAAGTTGTATAGGACCACTATAGTGTAAATAGTAAAGTGCAATAGTATTCAATAAACGCAATGGTCTATATTCCATATGTAACCCCATTTAAGGCATCATACTAAGAACAGACAGAACCAAAAGGCATAGAATAACAGATAAAACTATTACATTACCAGAGCTGGAGTGTAGTACCAAGTATTTCTTCCCTGGAAGAAGACTTTGGGGCCGAAACACGAGTAGAGGTACTATGTACTATATTGGTGCTATACAACTTATGATAATTTCAATTTAGCTATGTCTTCAGATCAAATGTGTTACACTATGTAGTTACTTAACCTTTCTGGAATGTGTACCAATTTATGGCTAGTTTTGTATGTGTATTTCTTTATGATTCATTTAATAAAGTTTATGTTTTACTTCAAAGATGATGTGGTTATTTACAACTTCTTTCCTATATGATCTATGCTAATTAGGTGTAACCAATTTCTATGCTGTGGTCTATAAAGACGCGCCGCATGTGCGTATACGCAGGTTTGCCACCTGCGTGTTTGTACGCATAGTGGAGATGTGATTTCATAAAATCCTATCCAATATGCTGTTGCTGTAACATCTGGCCGCTGCGGATTGGACGCTGCGGCTGTACGCAGCGTCCAATCCGCAGCAAATACTGGACGTGGAAACACACCTTAAGTAGTTCAATATATGAAGTAGAGAAACTAATAGTAGCAAGTACTAATCAAAAGTAACAATAATAAAGTACATGGGTGTAACAGAAATTTTCGCAGTAGCTTTGGTGGAACTACTGTAGTCATAGTAATTGTTCTGATCTTTTATCAAAAGAATTAGATTCAATTTTCACAGAATAATATAAAAAAAAGGTTTCCCAGAAAAATGGGTTTCCATATCACTGGAATAATGAAATGCTCTATATTAGGCTGCAATTCCGTCACGTTGTAGATACATGCATTTCCAACTTCCTGCTTCATTATAGAGGCAATGACGAAACCTTACTTGGTCATGTATGACTAATATACTTGCCTTGAAATACAGGCAAGCATCTCCCTCAAAATGACTACTCACAGCCACACAGCACTGTACGGAATAGTACTCTCACTATCCTCCAAGTGCCAATAGAGCCATAGATAGAAGGGTGAGGGGTTATGATTATGACCTTACTACTATGCCTGCCTGAAACAGACATCCCTGCATGAATGTAAAAGAAAAATAATACAGAAAGGAGGGAAATTCATGACATCTGGAATATGCAGTTGAAGATAACTGGATACATATTTCTTCATATCGCTCTTTTAAAGGCACATTAACATCACAAGGAGCAGGGATAGGTGCAGATTAAATAATTCTTGGACTATTTGCTGCTATTTTGTGCTTCTTTAACATGAAAGCCTAACAAGTGTGACTATATTCACCTTAACCTTGCTTCCACTATCAATGAATCTATCTACAGTATACTTGTATGCGTCTGTTGCATGGAAGCATTCAAGTCATACAGTGCCAGCAAAAAAAATCTTTATAAGTTCAACAAAGTCACAAAATATTAACATTCAAGTGTTTTATTGTGGATATTTCATTACAGTTAGTATTTTGTCATTAATATTTACATTTTATTACGCCAGTTTTGCTATTAGACAGTTTTCGGTTATCTCCCCCATTGTGTGCACTTTTAAGAAGTGAAATCATGACGTGGATTTTACATGTAAAGATTTTTTTTGCCAGCACTGGTTAATGATTTTACAGTAGTAAGATCAGGGTGGGTGGGGGACAGAGATAGTATCTGTGTCAGTTATTTCTGTTTTATAGTCACATAATTATAGCTCTTATGATATCCTGCCTGGGTGGATTTTACCTGGGAAGTAGGTGACGTGGTAATTATTGGGAAACACTTTCTAAGTCTCAGTTACTAATAATGCAGGAGGTGGCACTGATCTGCACCCACTAAATGGTCAAACCTGGGATATAGGGAAGTCCTGATATCTTGCGCACAGTGAAGAAAGAGAGGTAAAAAGCAGCGATAGTCCACCATCATAAATGGACACATCAAATAATCCTGAAATCTACACCGCATATAACCAAGTTCACGAGGCTAAATTTAGAGATGAATGAAATTTGGAAATTATCCAATCTAATTGCTGACATTTCTCATTTTGTCTCTGAAGTTGTGGCATTATCAAGTTAGCTGATTAATAGCATCAAACAGTGTGAGTTTCAGTTGATTAACGTTCCTACAAGATCCAAGGAGATAGTCAATGTTATATTACAAGAAATTGACTTATTTTTTATGTAGTGCAGTGTTCTCCATCATAGGTCAACCTTTAAAAAGAAGTAATCTGCTGATCAGTTGTTATCACAAGATATGCCACAAGAACCCATACATTTTACCTGCAGCCCAAAAAATGTTTGACCATGAAATGCAGGTTCTGCTTCGGCAGACAGCGTGGGAAAGCTCCCCCTATGACACCTGTCATGCCTATTGTGGTTTTTAAACAAGGGTTATCTTATAGGACCTCTTCAATCTTGAAGACATCATTGCTCAAAAAGCCAGATTTAGAGTTGAAGAGGAAATCAGATTGATGCTGGCCAATGAATTGGTTGGCACTGCATGGCTTTCAGTGGAATGCACTTTTATTTTTTTTACTATTCCTTAGCTGTGATTTATTTATTGGAAGTATAGGGATGAAATGTGCTGTTCATCTGTTATTCTCCTTGGATATGTATGACTAAATGGACAGCTGCATACCCACTGTCTTGACAAGACCACCTTGTCAATATAGGCATACACTGCCAAAAGAGTTAATGAAACAAACAAGAATTCTAAGAAAATCTTCCATGACATTTTTTATGGGAAATACATTTATTAACTATAATACAAAAGTCATGAGAGCTGAGAAATCCTTGCTGAACTGAAGAAATAAATGAGAGGAGCTAAACTGCCAGCCGATGTGCCCATGAAATTATATGGTCCCAATAAGGAACACAATGTGGATGCCGCCTTAAGTGGTGGTGATCTGGGTGCTGGGTGAAACTTTCCAACAACGATGGACTGAGAGCCTCAGACTACAACATTGAATTGTTAGAAAATAACAGTATCCGCTTGTCTGCAATGTCACTCTTACTTCACTTTTTAAAGCAGGAAACCTTACATAAAGCGAAGCACTATTCCCCTTCCCACATCAATCACAAATAACTAATTATTATCTCATCACGCATCGTACCTTTCTCACGAACAGGAAGCATGAGTCACCCTGGCTTTCTGCAAGCATTCAATATGCCAAGCAAGTTTTTTTTATTGATTTATTTGAAATATTATCTATTATTTTGGTATCTTCCCAGTGTATTTATATGACAACAGTACAAAAGGTGCCGAAATCTGCCAAGGGTAAAGCCAGCAATTTAACTCTGTGTTCAATTCACTCAGTTTCTTAGCTTTTCAGAAAAAATAACTGAAATTCTGGCACATGCTTAAAGTCACTTGGTGGCAAACAAATCATAGGAATTCTTCTGAGCCAAGATGCAAAGTTTAAGAAGAAATCGTAATGGAATAAACAACAATGCATTAGATATTCAGTGTGGAAAGCATTTCTTTCAACAATGGTGGATCACATTTTTGTCAATTAAGTGTGTGTGTACAAATATATACATATTCACACACACAGACACATACTCACACATTCACACATATGTATAAATGGATATACACACAGTGCTCAGCATAAATGAGTACACCCTAACAATTTTCTCAGAAAATCTTTAGCTTCCTTTCAGAATCAACATTTTCTCTGGGATACCATTCTATAAAAAGCTGTGCTGTGTGGGCGATCACCGTCGGGTGTCAGCTGATTCTGACAGCACCGCTCCCGGGACTTTAACCCCCAAAATGCTGAGATCGAATGAGATCGTGGCATTCCGGGAGCTGGCAGAGGGCCCTCTGCTTTTGAACCAGAGACCCCGCAACATAAAGCGGGGTCCATATTATTGCTATGGTGACCCGATGTCGACATCCAGCTCACCAGAGCTAGGAAACTTGCTGATTATGTGCAGTGCATGATCAGCAACTTTCCCTGTCAGTGCAGAGCTGACATTTTATACAGCCTGGGGATGCTGCTGCATCCACATGCTGTAGAAGCGATCAGCCTGCAAAAAAATGATAGTTCCATAGTGGGATAAAGTAAAAAAGTAAAAAAAAAAAAAAAAAAAAAAAAAATTTTTTAATAATTGTAAAAATATAAAAAAAAAATCAAAAATATTAAAAAAAATCAAAAGTTATTGAATACATAAATAAATATTTGAATAATAATAAAAAAAACAATAAAAGTACACATACAGTCAAGAAAATAATTATATGATTCCTTGCTGATTTTTTAAGTTTGCCCACTGACAAAGACATGAACAGTCTATAATTTTAAGGGTAGGTTAGTTTTAACATTGAGAGATAGAATATCAAAAATAAATCCAAAAATCACATTTTATAAATTATATAAATTAGTTTGCACTTTGCAGTGAGATATAAGTATTTGATCCCCTACCAACCATTAAGAGTTCTGGCTCCTACAGACCACTTAGACGCTCCTAATCAACTCGTTACCTGCATTAAAGACAGCTGTTTTACATAGTCACCTTTATAAAAGACTCCTGTCCACAGACTCAATTAATCAATCAGACTCTAACCTCTACAACATGGGCAAGACCAAACAGCTTTATAATGATGTCAGGGATAAGATCATACACCTGCACAAAGCTGGAATGGGCTACAAAACCATACGAAAGACGCTGGGTGAGAAGGAGACAACTGTTGGTGCAATAGTAAGAAAAAGGAAGAAATACAAAATGACTGTCAATCGACATCGATCTGGGGCACCATGCAAAATCTCACCTCGTGGGGTATCCTTGACCATGAGGAAGGTGAGAGATCAGCCTGAATTTGTTAATGATCTCAAGGCAGCTGGAACCACAGTCAGCAAGAAAACCATTGCTAACACATTAAAGGTTTAAAATCATGAAGTCCCCACAAGGTCCCTCTGCTCAAGAAGGCACATGTGCAGACCTGTCTGAAGTTTGCCCTGAACACCTGGATGATTCTGTGAGTGATTGGGAGAAGGTGCTGTGGTCAGATGAGACAAAAATTGAGCTCTTTGGCATTAACTCAACTTGCCCTGTTCGGAGAAAGAGAAATGCTGCCAATGACCCTAAGAACACCGTCTCAACTGTTAAGCATGGAGGTGGAAACATTATGTTTTGGGGGTGTTTCTTTGCTAAGGGCACAGAACTACTTCACCGCATCAATGGGAGAATGGGTGGAGCCATGTACCGTAAAATCCTGAGTGACAACCTCCTTGACTCCGCCAGGACATTAAAAATGGGTCTCGGCTGGGACTTCCAGCAAGACAATAACCCAAAATATACAGTCAAGGCAACAAAGGAGTGACTCAAAAAGAAGCACATTAAGGTCATGGAGTGACCTTGCCAGTCTCCAGACCTTAATCCCATAGAAAACTTATGGAGGGAGTTGAAGCTCTGAGTTGCCAACCGACAGCTTCAAAATCTCAATGATTTAGAGATGATCTGCAAAGAGGAGTAGACCAGACTTCCTCCTGACATGTGCTCAAACCTCATCAACTACAAAAAACGTCTGACTGTTGTGCTTGCCACCAAGTATAAAGTCTTGTTTGCCAGAGGGATCAAATACTTATTTATCACTGCAAAATGCAAATACATTTATATAATTTATACAATGTGATTTTCTGGATTTTATTTTTGATATTCTCTCAATGTTAAAATTAATCTACCCTTAAAATTAGACTGTTCATATCTTTGTAGCGGAGGGGAGCGCTGTCCTCTGCGACTTCGGTCGCATATCACTCTACGCTGCTGCATACAGGACATTTCAAGGCATCCAGACAACTTAAAACCTTTGGATCTGCAAACGGCAGGAGATTGGTAATATCTACTATGCCAGTAAAATCATTCTGATGAAGGTCCAGATGTGGACCGAAAACATTCAAACATTTTGCTTTATGGATGCACAATAAATAATTTGTTTTTTCAAGCCACAATACTACTTGAGTGCCAAGTTCTTTTCTATTTTTAGTTTCAAAATGGTGTCACTTGTGGGGGATTTTCATTGTTTAGGCACATCAGAGGTTCTCCAAACGCGGCATGGAATCCACCAATTGTTCTAGCAAATTTTGCATTCAAAAGGTCAAGTGGTGTTCCTTTCCTTCCGAGCTCTGCCGTGCGAACAAACAGTGGTTTCCTCCACATATAGGGTATTGGCATGCTCAGAAATTACACAACAAATTTTGGGGTCCATTTTTTCCTGTTACCCTTGTCAAAATAAAAAAGACTGGATCTGAAATAATTTTTTTCTGAAAAAAAGTTAAATGTTCATTTTTTTTCCACATTCCAAGAATTCCTGTGAAGCACTTGAAGGGTTAATAAACTTCTTGAATGTAGCTTTGAGCACCTTGAGGGGTGAAGTTTTTACAATGGTGTCACTTTTGGATATCTTCTATCACATAGAAAGTGACTTTAAATGTGACAAACTGACTTTAAATGTGAAGTGGTCGCTAGAAAAATGGTTTTGTAAACTTTGTTGTAAAAATGAGAAATCGCTGGTCATCTTTTAACCCTTATAACTTCCTAATAAAAAAAAATGTTTGTTCCAAAATTTTGCTGATGAAAAGAAGCCATGTGGAAAATGTTACGTATTTTGTATGACATATCTCTGTGATTTAAGGGCATGAAAATTGTAAGTTGGAAAACTGCTAAATTTTCTAAACTTTCGCCAAATTTCCATTTTTTTCACAAATGATCACATCAAAGAAATCTTACCACTATAATGAAGCACAATATGTCTCAAAAACAATTTGAGAATCACCGGGATCCGTTGAAGCGTTCCAGAGTTATTGCCTCAAAGTGACAGTGGTCAGAATTGTAAAAATTGGACCGGTCATTATGTGCAAACCACCTTCGGGAACCTTTGGAACTTTGGCAGCTCTGATAGCAGTTATAAATAGTAGCAAAGCAGGAGCTGCATGACATGTGTTAGTTAGATCATGCATGGTGCATGACCTAACTAGCTTGACAACCCTGGTAACAGGATGTGGTCATGACAACATCAGGTCACCATGGCAACGATTGGTCCCTCACAATAATGTTGCGTTGGTGCTAATTGCCTGCCTTTTAAATGCTGCGATCGGTATTGATTGCTGCATTTAGAGAGTTAAACTGCAGGGAGCGGTGTGGTCACCGCTCCTGGCAGTGAGTGCTGTGTTTCAGCTGTCACTTACCAACCAGTATGTATGGATATGTCCAAGGTCATGAAGGGATTAAAGATGTAACCACAACCGTATATTAAAAGGGTTGGGCTGGCCAGTAAAACAGGTTATCACCTATTCATTGGATAGAAGATGGTGATAACATGCTGATTAGTTGGTGTCCCACTGCCAGGACCTGCACAGATTTGCAGATGAAAGAACTTTTATTCCTGACAAGAAAATGTTGTCCCTGTTACAAAATGGTATAGTAGGTCAAACACCTTACCGCCAGTCTATTCATTCTCCATCTGTCTGAAAAGTTGGGTGCAGCACTTGGGAGCCCCATGAGGAATGAATGGATTGCAGATCACAAAAAAATGCACATTGTCAATCCATTATAAATTTATATTATATATTTTTTTTAATGCCTTCTTATTACATACAACTGAGCATTCAGCAATTTGGCATTTGTGTTAATATTTATGCCATGTACCATACTTTACCAGTCGGAGGAGGCTCTTCAATAAATGAAGGCAGAAGCTAAATGTCTTCAATTATTTAGCCATTCCCATCTATTGTTGGTTAATTATGTAACATTTAATTATCATTTGAGAATATAAGGACAGGGTAGTGCTACTGTTCACAGATAATTATTTTGAAACCAATACTGGCAAGAAGCACCTAACTGGGACCCAAGAATCCATCCTATGAAGAAAGGACTTTGTTTTGTGCATTGCAACATACAGAGTGAGTCTCAAAATAAAATTAGGACATAATGTTTTGCCAACAAAACCTTAAGCTCTTCCTTTATCTAAACATGGCTGGGACCAGAGAGCACACCCCGATGTCACTCTTCAGGGACACAGCAGTTTGTTTTTGGCCAGTTTAGAAAGAGGCATTACAAATAAACTATTGGAAATTCTTAAAAGTAGTAAAAAAAATAGAAACTTTGCTTCCTAAATTGAAAAGTGCAGCATTAATAGATACAGTGGCATGCACAACTTTGGGCACCCCTTGAACAGTTAAGCAAGTTGAAAAATAAATGATCTCTAAAAGGCTTAAAGTTAAAGAAGACACATTTCCTTTATATTTTAGGTCCAAGAAATATACATCATTATTTTTATTTTAAAAATTACAAAAAGGAAAATGGGCCGATGCAAAAGCTTTGGCACCCTTGGATATTTGTGCTCTCAGATAAATTTGAGCAAGGTTTCAGACTTTAATTAGCCTGTTGGGGTTATGTGCTTGTTCACTATCATCATTACTAAAGGCCAGTTGATGCAAATTTCCCGGTCCAGAAAGCCGGTGGGGGAGGGGGAGCGGGAAGTTGGTGGCTATAGCACAGTGACAGCTGAAGACATCAATAATCACCCTCCATTGCTGCATCTCCGTCCCGGCACCTGCAGCTCTTTCCTGTTCCTGTGCTCAGCGGTCAGGTGGTACCGCTCATTAAGGTAATGAATATGTACGCGACTCCACTTCCATAGGCCCTGGAGCTCATATTCATGACCTTAATGAGCGGTACCACGTGACCACTCAACACAGGAAGAAGCTGACGTGCCTGGACAATGGAGATGCATGGAGGATCAGCGACGGCGTGAGTATGACAGGTGAGGACGCCGTACAAGATGGGATGGAGGAGCCATGCATACAAGGATGGGACGGGGGAGCCATGCATACAAGGATGGGATGGGGGGAGACATGCATACAAGATGGGACAGGGGAGCCATACATACAAAGAGGGCCCGGGGGAGCCATGCATTCAACAGGGGGGCCACACAGAGCAGGACAGGACAGGGGAACCACGCATACCGGGATAGGAATGAGGGGACAATACATACCCGGCTTATACTCGAGTCAATAAGCTTACCTAGTTTTCCGTGGCAAAATTATGTGCCTCGGCTTATACTCGGGTCGGGCTTATACTCGAGTATATATGGTAATATGATGACTGCAATATATTAAGACAATAATAAGTTTGATGGGAGTGCTTCTTTAACCCCTTCACAACCTATGGCATATAAATACATCATATGTCATGTCTCTCCTTTTGATGCAGGCTCTGGCACTCAGCATGCATCTTTTACGGCACATGACAGCTGATTTGATCAGTTGTCATGTGCCCCTAACAGCCACGGGTGGAATAGAGATCCATTCACCGCCGGCACTTTACATGATTGTGCCAGAAGTGTGTCAAACCCCACCTGTCGACGTCCCTTTCACATGAGCGCCCCTTTCACGATTGCTGGGGCGATGGGCTGGCATTAGGGACAGGCGAACCCCTGGATGTCCGGGTCGAGCAGGTTCGGCAAAACATTTAAAAAATAAATAAAAGTTTGGTTTGGATACCAGAACAGTATTCGAACCCTGACCACATTCAAAAATTTCTCGCAGTGAACTCACTGAACTCAGCGCTGCACAGTGAGACTTTTTCTCGGTGCTAGCGGTGGTCTCACTGAGGTCACCGCATTTCATCAGCTTGGTTGGGAATGTCACCTCAGTGACCTGCGGTAACCTCGATGACATCACCGCTAATCACTGACGCTGGGCTCGCAGCAGCTCATTCTCCTGTGGTTTTCAGCCTGGACGGTCGCATCTTTGCAACGTCCAGGTTCAAAACCAATTATCGCCGACATGGATTACGGCACGCGACAGTGTGCTGGACAGGTGAATATTTTTGTTGTTAATTTTTTTGTTTTTAACAGGGGACAAAGGCTACAATGGAATGGGAAAAAGGTGAGTATAACAGTGTTTGTTATTTTTAAATAAATGCGCAAAATGGTCTGTATTTAAATTTCAAATAAAGGACTTTATTCAGTTTTTTTATTGACAATATGATTACGGGGTTAGTAATGGAGAGGCGTCTTGTAAATGCCTCTCTATTACTAACCCATTTGCTTGATGGTCACCTGACCATACAAAGGTAACATCAACCCCACAAATATCAACCCCACTTGCCACCGCGACAGAGCAAGTGGGAAAAGCTGGGCAAAGCACCAGAATTGGAGTAGCTGCGAGTTGCTACTTTTAGGCTGGAGGGAGCCAATATTCATTGTCCCTTATCAGCCTGAGAATACCAGCCCCTAGATGTCTGCTTTAGATTGGCTGGTCGTTAAAAATGGGGGGACCCCAAGCCACTTTTTAAAAAAATATATATATTTATTTAAATAATTTTAAAATATGGCATGGGGACTAACAAGCCATGATAAAGTTTACAGCTGAGGGTTGCATCTTGCAGCTGTCAGTTTTGCCATGCTGGTTATCAAAAATAGAGGGGAACCCACAGATTTTTTTATTTTATTTATTTATAGCGCGGGCACCAGCTGATTAATACTCACATCAGCCACACCTGCTATTGCTGTTATTAGTGGCAGCAGGCTTAGTATGATGGGAGTAGTACTCTCTCATCAGCCGCTGCCACTGTGAGTGGAGGAAAACTTTTTACCGCCGGTAACAGCTGCTGGTGCTCTGACTGGTGGTAATAATCTTACCGTAGATGAGGGTTGCCAGTGTTTCTCGTGCTGCCATGCTGGATCCTTGCCCGAACAGTAGTTATTCACTAAAAACCTGAACTTTACTGTTCAGGTTTGCCCATCACTAGTTGGCATGACAACTGGGGGTCTGCAGAAGATCTCCGTGCTTATCATTGCTGATCTGCTATGATCAGATGATCGCAGCTTCAAGTCTCCTAAGTGGACTATGGAAGCCAGTAAAAAGTTCTTAAAAATAAGTTAAAAATTTAAAAAATATAAAAAAGTTTAAATAACCCCCCTTTTGCCTCCATTCAAAATAGTAGTAACATAAAAAAACCACATATTTGGTATTGCTGGGTTGAGAAATGCCCTATCAACATATAAATTAAATTAATCCTATCGAAAAACTGTGTAATGAGGAAAAAAAACAGAGTGCCAGATTTATTTTTGTTTTTTTTTGCTGCATGATTGTATTATATCGTGGCAGCACTGTGAACACCATTAATGAAAATCTGTTTATTAAATACAAGGGTATTCTTGTATATCCACATATCTTTACATTATAAGAACACTTTTAAACAATCTTTGATACTGTTTATGTTTGTATCACATGTATTTAAAGATCCTTGGTCAATATTATCATCCATTATAAGTTCATGCTAAAAACATACAACTCTGCCCTTCACCTCTCCAAACAAACCTATTTCAACACCCTCATCACCTCACTGTCCAATAACCCTAAACGTCTCTTCGACACTTTCCAGTCCCTACTCAACCCAAGAGAGCAGGCCCCAACCACAGATCTCCGCGCTGACGATCTGGCCAATTACTTCAAAGAAAAAAATTGACCACATTCGACAGGAAATCATCTCCCAATCTCTTCATACCAGGCACTGTCCTCCCTCCCCCACTGCATCTAGTTCACTCTCTGACTTTGAACCAGTTACAGAAGAAGTAAGCAGGCTCCTTGCATCTTCTCGCCCGACCGCTTGCACAAGTGACCCCATTCCGACACATCTCCTCCAGTCCCTTTCTCCGGCTGTCACCTCTCACCTAACAAAAATATTCAACCTTTCCCTCACTTCCGGTATTTTTCCCTCCTCATTTAAGCATGCCATCATACATCCATTACTTAAAAAACCCTCCCTCGACCAAAACTGTGCCGCTAATTATAGACCTGTCTCTAATCTTCCCTTCATCTCTAAACTCCTCGAACGCCTGGTCCACTCCCGTCTTACCCGCTATCTCTCAGATAACTCTCTTCTCGACCCTCTTCAATCTGGCTTCCGCTCTTTACACTCTACTGAAACTGCCCTCACTAAAGTCTCTAATGACCTACTAACAGCTAAATCTAATGGTCACTACTCCATGCTAATTCTCTTGGATCTTTCCGCAGCATTCGACACTGTGGATCATCAGCTCCTCCTCACTATGCTTTGCTCCATCGGCATCAAGGACACCGCTCTCTCTTGGTTCTCCTCCTATCTCTCTGACCGATCCTTCACTGTATGTTTTGCTGGTTCCTCCTCCTCTCCCCTTCCCCTTACTGTTGGGGTTCCTCAAGGATCAGTCCTAGGCCCCCTCCTCTTCTCTTTGTATACTGCCCCTATTGGACAAACAATCAGTAGATTTGGTTTCCAGTACCATCTCTATGCTGACGACACCCAATTATACACCTCTTCTCCTGCTTTCACTCCGACCTTCTAAGAAAACACCAGTGATTATCTTACCGCTGTCTCTAACATCATGTCCTCCCTCTATCTGAAACTGAACCTGTCAAAAACTGAACTCCTCGTGTTCTCTCCCTCTACTAACCTACTTTTGCCTGCCATTGCCATCTCCGTGTGCGGTTCCACCATTACTCCCAAGCAACATGCCCGCTGCCTTGGGGTCATCCTTGATTCCGAGCTTTCATTCACCCCCCACATCCGATCACTGGCTCGCTCTTCTTATCTGCATCTCAAAAACATTTCTAGAATTCGCCCTTTTCTTACTTTCGACTCTGCAAAAACTCTTACTGTTTCACTTATTCATTCTCGTCTGGACTATTGTAACTCTCTACTAATCGGCCTCCCTCTTACCAAACTCTCCCCGCTCCAATCTGTCCTGAATGCTGCTGCCAGGATCATATTCCTCACCAACCGTTACACCGATGCCTCTACCTTGTGCCAGTCATTACACTGGCTACCCATCCACTCCAGAATCCAGAACAAAACTACTACCCTCATCCACAAAGCACTCCATGGCTCAGCACCTCCCTATATCTCCTCTCTGGTCTCAGTCTACCACCCTACCCGTGCCCTCCGCTCCACTAATGACCTCAGGTTAGCGTCCTCAATAATCAGAACCTCCCATTCCCGTCTCCAAGACTTTACACGTGCTGCGACGATTCTTTGGAATGCACTACCTAGGTTAATACGATTAATCCCCAATCTCCACAGTTTTAAGCGTGCCCTAAAAACGCATTTGTTCAGACTGGCCTACCGCCTCAACGCATTAACCTAACTATCCCTGTGTGGCCTAATTAAAAAAACAAAAAAAAAAAACATTATCAGGTTCCTCGCATCGTGTTCTCATACACTTTATGCAGTCAATAGCCCTCTGTGTCTGTACTGCTACATACTTAGGCTGTTAACTGGTTCATGCAGCTTTACATGAACACCCGATCCTTAAACTATGGCTGGTCCAAATAACTAAAGCAATTTTTACCATCCACCTCTAGTGTCTCCCCTTTTCCTCATAGGTTGTAAGCTTGCGAGCAGGGCCCTCATTCCTCCTGGTATCTATTTTGAACTATGATTTCTGTTATGCTGTAATGTCTATTGTCTGTACAAGTCCCCTCTATAAGTTGTAAAGCGCTGCGGAATATGTTGGCGCTATATAAATAAAATTATTAATATTACAGTAATGCTCACACACACAGAAGGTTGTCAGAAATATTTATGCAGGAGTTCTGAATCCTCAAAGTAAAGCCCGGAGAGGTTTATTTTTCATGAAATACTTTATATTTCCTCCCAAATTTGGCTTTTTACTGTTTACTTTTCAGCATAAAATGAGCACAGACATTTACTGACACTAAACGCAGCGGACTATAAAAGTGTCGGACTACTTGGTCATTTCCTAATGAGAAAAAATACCAAGAAAGTCAGAAAGAGAATAGCATTAATTCCCATGTGAAAAGAATTGTGAATATTTCTGTATATAATTCTATAAATATGTGCTCACAAAGTTTAATATGGAAATTATACACATCAGACAGTGATCATGACTTTACTGCAATTAGCCTATGAGTGGATATGTGAAGTTGCTGTGGAGCTCCATGTAGGCACGTTAGCATTTCTGAATGGTGCTTTTAATTCAATCTTTACTTTTTATTCATTGTTTTGCCATTTTTAAAGGACCTCTAAACTTAAAAATTACAAAGCATATGTAAATATAATTTATGAGGAAAGCTCATATCACTAACGCATATATATGGAAGTATTGGACAATTACCATTATCCTCTTCCCAGTGTTTAAAATTGTATTTAACTTTGCATCAAATGTAAATTGCATTGACAACAAGTTTGCAGTCATAGATCATTAGAGTCAGATTACAGCAGACATGTAACACAGTAGATGCCACTAGAGGTCACCCTACCAGTATATTACCCACTGCTCCCAGGATCCATGTAGGACTTGTTGAGCTGCATACACACAAGTGAAAGGAGCATTTTCTACATATGAAGCTGCATGTAGAATATGGAAAGACACAGAATACAGGAGGACACAACCTTTTCTGCCATAGAGAAACATAACAACTCTCGTGGGTCACAATAGAGGTATTACCATGAGTCATTTATGTCAAATTAAAACTATATAACATGAATGTCTGATGGGTGCTGGCTCCTATTCCTCTTTAAGTCATATACAACATTTCTAGTGCACCAAACTTAGATCTCATTTTCTGATACGGTATATGGGGGACTCAGAGACAGTTACAGAGAACGCCATTAGTATGTTACGTCGCTGACCCGAAGCTACTCCTCTAAGATATGAAAATTATATTTAAGCAGTCAAACACAGACAAGCATTTCTCTGTGGAAATGGTCACAGACCACACCGAATGGCATGATGGGGCACGCAGCCTCAGGGCTCCCTCTGTTGGATTAGAGCTATGTGAGTAACATCAGTACTTTATATTGATGGCCTATCTTTAGGGTAGGTAATCAATATCAGATCACTGGAGGTGCGAAACCTGGCACCTCCATCAATCAGCTGTTCTCGGTACCTAGATGTGATCAGTTACGGGGTTGAGCTCCATATCCGTCAACTTTATAATGGAAGCAGCAGGTACTGTAGATCCACCTATATTGAAATGAATAGGCATGGATCCGCAGTGCCCCAATGCAGAAACTATACAGATCACGCGGCTGTGTAATTCTGCTCCATAACTGTACTCATCCGGCCATCACCAGCACCGATAGCAGCTGATCGGCAGTGGTGCCCGGTGTCCCACTAAATGGATATCAATGACCTACACTAAGGATAGCAATTAATATCAATTACCAGACAACCGTTTTACATGCACTTGCAGTGTTAGGTGCAGGGAAAGTGCATACTACAATGTTAAATTGTGCTGCAGGAATGCCCACATTCTAGGAGGGATTTTATAAATGCACATTCACTAAGGCTCCGCTCACATCTGCATCGTGGGACACAATAATAGTGGAAGCAAGAAAGAGGTCACAATGTCATCACATCTGACGCCAGCAGAGATTAAGGCATCCAATAGGGTCAGGATCTGTTTTGCTTGGAAAAATAGTGCTTCATGCAACGTGATTTTTAGCTCTAAAAACTGCGAACTTGTGATGGAGGCTCCTAACAATGCCTTCGGTACAAATGTGCCCCAGGGCTAAGATGTAACATTATTACTGATAGATTAGCCTCACGATTTCTAATGTATTTTTAATTCTGAAAGTAGCATTAGATTTTCCAACAATGTTGTAGAATGATGCCTTCTTAAAGCACGAGAAAACAGAAGCAATGTCTCTAGGATACAATAACTCTAACAGGGTGTCCGAACAGGTAATCATTTTATTGTTTTCTCTTGGATTCCATATAAATTTGACCTGCTACATTAAAGAGTTGTTATATCTAACTGGCCATATTCACATTTATGCAATCAGCTTTTAAATAAATTTTCAAGGCCTGATAAAATGAAGTACGGTAAATTTAGCTGTGGGTGGTGACCTCTGTCATACATAGTCTATCTTTAATGAAAGATCTGTTTGGTTGACAGATACTGCTAGTTACTCAGAGAAGCCTCCATTTACCATATACATGACAAGTTTTGCTCACCTTAGTATTAAGCACAGGTTTCAATACAGTTCTTCACACCAAATGGTGGCAGATATTGGACCTACTGGACTGTGGGACCCTAAATTATGTTTACAAATGCTATACAGATTTAATTTTTTCCCTATTTTTATGTAAAGTCAAAGCCAGAGTGGATCATAAAAAGAGAAAAAGTACAAAAAAAAGTTAAATTTCAACTCTAATCTTTGTCCATTCTTGGTTTTAGTAGAATTTCTACATTGGTTTCTTGAAGTACAGCGGTAACAAAAGCAACTGTTTCTACATTATCTATTAATTGTCAAAATATTGATATCGCAACAATTAACACAGCAGATGTAAGAACAGTTTTACAATAGTCCCCAATGAGATCTAACTAGATTTTCTACAGAAGTGATAATCGTAAGAATCACACCTTCAGTCTATCCAGACACCTTGCAGATATTTGCAATTCACCCTTTACCAGCACACATTACCCCTATGCAAGTGCTTTCTGGTTCTCTTAATAAAGGAATTCTAAACCTAGAAATAAATGAATTAATAAATTAATAGATTGAATAAGAAGTATAGCTGCCCATGCTGTTTGTTAGTCATTTTCTGTAGGCTCCTGAAACAGTCTTGTATAAATCCTGCAGAAAACACCATTTTTTTTCTGCTGATCAGGTTGATCTTTAGCTTGTTGCCTGGTGAAATCACATACTCTTAAGCCAACAGGGTGGGGCTTAGTGATCTTTCTATATATTTTCAGTTATAACTTAAATATGAGACAAAGTATGATCACAGGAAAAAATAAATAAAATAAAGGCAGGAATGTCAGGATATTTTTTACACCTTTTTTGTGGATTTTATGAGTTTAGTGTTCCTTTAAAGTTAGCAAGTTCTAGCCTATCCCTTTATTTCCAATTAAAGTAAAACTAGAGAAACCCAAACAGGGCCAATCACAACTTGATGGCTATATCGTATAGGGTAAATTGCATCAAGGCACCTTGCACTTTCATGCATTCATTTTTCTTTGTTGCAGTCAATTAATAGGTTTTATTGCACCCCTTGCTCTCCTGGCAATCTGCATTACGACAGATTGCACTATAGCACTATGCACTTTATTATATCATCTATAACTTTGCTGTAATGTGACTAAGTGTTGAGCCTATGCTATATATATATATATATATATATATATATATATATATATATATATATATAAAACTATATTAGATGCACCAAATTATTAATATTAACTTTTTTTTGCTACAACTATCAATTTAAATAGAATTTGATTCATTGGCTCTTTTTTACATATTGTTGTAAAACTTCCTCTACCTCCTGCCTTGATGTGGTACTTTGTTGTCATCTTTCCCTTTTTAATTGTTTTGTCTCTATGTGTGAAGAGAACACTGATATTCTACCTACACATCCAAAGCACTCAGCTATCAGATGTATGTCCATCTTGGCTATGTATACATTTTATCTTGGGGGCAAAAACCCCCCATAATGTCTTAATAGTCATAACCTTATAGTATGTATCTACTTGGAGCACACAAGACAAGTTCATTATGAGGTCTACAGAGCATGGTAAACATAAAAAATGTCCATGACTTGTGAGGCCACGTTCAGTATTTGGTCAGTGTTTTACCTCAGTATTTGTAAGCCAAAACCAGGAGTGGGTGATAAATACAGAAGTGGTGACGTGTTTCTATTATACTTTATTTCTGATTGTTCCTCTCCTGGTTTTGGCTTACACATCCTGATGTAATATACTGATCAAATACTGAGAATGTGAACGTGACCTAAGAAATGTGTAGAAATGTGGGTATATGCAGCTTTGACCCCAAACTTTGGCAAGCTATTTGTATGTGCACCGCAGTTAAAAGCACCTCTGCAACCTATTCTGTTCATATAAATGACTAACTGTCTGACTGCCATTGTATAAAGAAGATGCATTTAGCAAAATATGTCATTGCCAGGGGAATATTATCTTCTGCCTCCTACAGTGCTTTTCAAAGAGAAGGAGCAAAAAAAACACTCCAGAAAAATAATTCCATATGTAAGTTCTTTAAACAACACCAAGCTGTAGTATTCCGGCATGTCCTGAAGTGAACTCCGCTCACCCTATGATCGCGTATGAAACATAAATAATGAACACACATTGGAGTCAGAGGTACTCTCGCATGCCAGCAGCTATATAACAAGCCTCAGTACAGTCAAAAGTTGAGCTCAGCATCAAATAAAGTGACCACATATTGCTTCAACAAGACAGACACAGATCACTTCTGCCTGCTCCAAGATATAGATTACCACAGGTTTTTTCAGTCTCATAAAAGCAAAACTACACTGAAGTAAAAACAGCTCTAGAATCATGTACAAGGAAATAAAGGGTCTTAGCACATCATTTTAACTTGGCAAAATCAAGCAGGTAGCACAGTCGTAAACATCACAGTCCAGTACGGCCACAAATTAACTTCTTCTGCAGTATTTATTACGCATTACAATAAATAAAAATGTCACATAAAAGGATTTAGCAATATTCACATAAATCATTTCAACCAGCTACATACCTCACGTAAGGCAAGGTCAGAGGAATATCCCTAGACAAAATACAAGAATATATACACTACAATACTAATGGTACAAGAAAATCAGAGCAAAAAGTATCTGTAAAGTGTAAACTGAAGAAATCCATAAATGTTTAAAGGGAGTCTAATACCTAAAACTCAAACTGAACTATTTAGATATTCATATGGGGGCCTTAGCCCCTATAAAAATCAGAATTGTAGTATACATTTTAGTAATTTTATTTTACATAAAAACAGTTTTATCAGATATGCAAATGAGGGGGCTTTGGTGCACCCCTGGCGTGGCCAAGGGCTCAGTGCACCATTCTGCCCCCTCAGTTACCATCGTCAGCCCCTTGACTGTGCGCACTGTGGAACACTCCCTGATCTAAATGCCCAGCCCTGCACACCAACACTGCAGGGGCTGAGAGCACACACAATGTCAGTGTGTTGAGGTGCCTTTTCATTCCTCTTCTGTGTGCATCAGCTGCTTGCTGCACGTAGGCTCACAAAGAAGTGGGCGGCCGACGCTGACAGGAGCGGAAGATGAGAATGCAAAATGTCAGTGTGTCCGTTCTGTATGGACAGCGTTGGTTGTCCACAGCTGTGTGATCCTGTGTGCTATACACAGGAGAAAGAGATAAGAGCACACTGACACTGCAGTGGCCAACTGTGTGCACACATACAGTGCGAGTGCTAATCTCCCTCTCCTGTTACCATCAGCTACCAACTGCTTAGTGCTCCTTTTTGCAGCGAGTGGTTGCTCGACACAGGAAAAGGAAGAGCACTGACATGCACGCACTGACATTATGTGTGCTCTCACCATGCAGTGGGAATTTAAATCAGGCAGCACTCCACAATGAGCACTGTCAATCACCTCAAGGTGTGGAGGATGGTAAACGAGGAGGCAGAACAGTATGCAGAACATTTGGCCACACTAAGGGTGCACCAAAGCACCCACATTTATATATCTAGTAAAACTGTTTCATATAAAATGAAGTTAATTAAATCTACAGTACAAATATGATTTTTATAGGGCTTGTCCCCTATATGAATGTCTAAATAGTTCAATTTGAGTTTTTGGGGTGACAGACTGCCTTTAAGACTATAAATGCAAATAATAAATTGAACAGTTATTCCCTTCATCTAGCTGTCCCCAGCCTGTGTACAATGTCACCCGGTAAAGGCTGTCATGATGGGTGTGGTGACATCACTTTGTTATCTGACCAGCCAACTGATGTCATCTGTAATAAATGTGAGGAACCAGAGGGACATTTAGAAATTAATTCCTTTCTCTTAATAAAACAAGTGATGGAACTTAGATTTCATTTGGTTTTAATATTTTATTATTCTCCTTATTATATTTTTTATTTCAGTTTGTAGTCTGAGACTAGAGCCAGTAAGGGAAAATGTGAAATCTATATTAGGATTAGAAACATATGATCAGAAAGTGCACTTTTTTCAGGTGCAAGTAACTGTAGGCCAATGCTTCTTCCTGACTACCTGGCTGCCCTACATTCCACATTAAGACACCCCCTGCCAGATATGTATGAAGTATAGAGCCTGTGTATGGCTTTCAGAGAAGAGTCGATAAGTGGATCAGTACTGTCATGTCTCTTGTGTACAATCTTAACAGAAGAAGGAACCAGCTATTTGTTTTTTTTATTAAGAAAATTTCATGTCAACTTGTAAATTATCTGATCTTACAAGTTACCGCAATTTTTCGGACTATAAAATGCACCTTACTACAAGACGTATCCCTATGTCTAGACAGCAGGAAATGGGAAAACATATTTCAAAATAATTTAAGGGAACCTGTCAGCTTTCCCAGCAGGCCCACCCAATCACCACCATGTACTTACTGATCTCTTTATACTTTTACTAACAAGTGTTTTTTTTTTCATGGATGACTGATTTTTTAATATGTATAAAATCAGTTTTAAGTTTGGGCTTGTGATATGCTAAACTCTCTGCAGCACACAGTGCATACACACTTAATTAGTCAGAACCTTCAACATCTGTGCAGATCTGGTGATGTACAGAACCTTGTAGCTTTCTCTCCTGCCCTGCACCGATCAGCAGACTGGTCAGTGTTAGGCTGGGTGAGGGAGAGCTGTGCAGCTGTATAGTTCTCTCAGTGATTGTGAAGGATGCGGTGTCAGCGTTCTCTCCTTGATCATAGGACGTTGCCTTCAAAGTATAAGACGCATACTATTTTAGTAAGCTTTTTATTTTTGCTAAAAAGTGCGTCTTACTGTCCAAAAATTACATTAAGTATGGAATAACTGTGGGTGGCTTAGCTAACGTGAACCCCCACACACTAGTCATGGAGGAAGAGCAGAGAAGTAAACTGACCACTAGCACTTTTCAAACAAACATTGCTCATGCATTATCATTGGGGAGGAGATAAAATGAATGCTATGTGCGAGAGTCACTTACATCATGCATGGAGTCAAGGAGTTTAGTTAAGTGGAAATATCGCTGCCAGCTCTGTCCAGCACTGTGTGGACTCTTCATTAATATTTTCCTCAGTTCTTTAATGTAATTCAGTCTCATTTCTTCAAACGCAGCTTGGCATTTAAGTCCATCTTTGGGAACTTGGTTGAAAAAAAACAAAACAAGAAGTCATTGTGCTAAATGTTAAGAGGCATACTAAGATAGCAAAAAATGCATAGCCAAAGCACATTTCTATACCTATATATGCATATCAAACGGAGAGGAAATTTGATTCTTATGGCCCATCATTCAATATATAGAAAGTGTTCAGCAACATAAAAAAAAATACAAATGGATAACCACACAGAACACTTTTTAATCACAAAATGTGATTTTTAATTCAGTACTTTCATAGCCCTTCAGTCATTTTAATAACGTTCCCCATGCTAATTTTCTGTCACTACAGTTTCTACAGTGTTGCACCAATATCATTTTAGCTGGCAAATATAATAGAAGGGAATTTGACAAACAAACTGAACTAAGTTGAAACACAAAATTCTGGAACAGTGCCCAGATTCGTGGATTGGGCTTATTGAACACAGTTGTGCTATTGATCTGGATAACTTCCAATTCTCCATGGTATAGGAAGTATATGAAACACTATGTAATAGGCAAAACACACAATGTTTTGCCATTTCTGTTTCATAGTTTGTGACTACAGATAAAACAAATATGTCAACAAATATGTCACCATCCACAATTGTGAGTAATACAATACTGCCAGAACATGATTGCCATGACATTCCATCAGATATACCATTAAATGTATAAATTTGAAATCTCCATTCACATAAATGCTAACATCTTGAAATCAGGGTCAGTATTGATTGTATTTTTTATGGAGTGTATCAAGGCCCAGGAAAGAGTGACCCTGAACCTGGGCTGGGATGAGAGGTAGGCACCTGCCTGGGGCACTACCTCCAGCTTGCCTGAGGTAAAAAAAATCCTGACATTGCTGAATGTCTGCGGTCGTCTGTCACCTTGCTCCAACTGCAGGCATTCAGCACAATTATGGCCTCTCTCTGCCTGTGCCCCGGCAGTCACTCTTTCCCCACACAATTGTATTTATGTCTGTAAATGTGCGAATGTTGTTGTCGGCTCCTCATAGGACGTCGCGATGTAGTGATGTCATCGCGCCGTACAGCGCCCACTGCTGCACCAGATGGAAGAGAAGACTAAGCTGCGCTGGACAGTGATCCTGGATTAGGTGAGTATAAGCTTTTATTTTTATTCTATTATTTTCCCAATTAATGGAGGTTATCTAAGAGGGGCTGGCTATGGAGACATAAGGAGATGGCTATAGGGACATCAGAGGGGATGTGGGGACATCACAAGAGGGTTTAACTATGGGAACATAAGGGTCTGGCTATGGGGAAATTCCAAGAGGGTCTAGCTAAGGGGACATTAAAAGAGGCGGCTGGCAATGTGGATATAAGGAGCTGACTATGGGGAAATTACAGCTCCTTACAATTTATTTACTGATAATGGTTCTTGGGATGTATTCATGTACGGATGGTGGTTCTAGTGACCTATTAATTTACTGTTGGTGGTTTTTTGGTGCCGTTTTTATGCACTGTTAATGGCTCTGATGATATATTCATGTACTGATGACGATTTTGGTTTTTGAATTCCTGTACTTATGATGGTTCTGGTGATGAATACAGCACTAGAACAATCATCACTATGTGAATACATCACCAGAGCCATCAATAGTACATGAATACAGCACCACAACAACCAACACTACATGAAGAGGTCACCACAACCACCATCAGTACAGGGTTACTTGACCAAAACCAACATCAGTAAATGAATAAGTCATCAGAACCACTATCCATACAGGAATATGTCACCAGAACCACCATCAGTTTTGTTGCAAACTGTATTTGTTGAATGACTGATACAAAAACCATCATACGTATCCCTTCAAAATGGGGTCTGTTTAGCTTCCATTGGTGTATCAGCAGCCCCCATTATAGTTAAGTAATATTAGTTTCTATGTCTGTCCTTAGGTTTGACATTTAAAATATAGGATGTTAGGGATGAATATCGCTATTTTTCCCAGGTATCCTGTAAATGGTCAGCAAGCAATGAATGATTTTTATATCTAACTATGAAAACACACTCCCTGTTAAGTCTCAAGTTTGAATCAAAATGTCTTGATCTCCTCATACAATTTAATTAAATTAATGATAAGTGTAAAGTAAACAATTGCCTGAGCAACTGAATATCCCACTAATGTGTAAAGGTACCGTTACACTAAGCGACTTACCAACGATCACGACCAGCGATCGTGATCGTTGGTAAGTCGTTGTGTGGTCGCTGGGGAGCTGTCACACAGACAGCTCTCTCCAGCGACCAACGATCAGGGGAAAGACTTCGGCATCATTGAAACTGTCTTCAACGATGCCGAAGTCCCCCTGCAGCACCCGGGTAACCAGGGTAAACATCGGGTTACTAAGTGCAGGGCCGCGCTTAGTAACCCGATATTTACCCTGGTTACCATTGTAAAAGTAAAAAAAAAACACTACATACTCACCTTCTGAAGTCTGTCACATCCCCCGGCGTCCACGCGCTGCTGCAGAGAGCTTTCCCTGCACTGAATGTGTCAGCGGCGCCGGCAGTAACGTCACCGCTGTGCTCTGCTTTACGGCCGGCCGGCGCTCACACAGTCAGTGCAGGGAAAGCTCCCTGCAGCAGCGCGTGGACGCCGGGGGACGTGACAGACATCAGAAGGTGAGTATGTACTGTTTTCTTTTTACTTTTACAATGGTAACCAGGGTAAATATCGGGTTACTAAGCGCGGCCCTGCGCTTAGTAACCCGATGATTACCCTGGTTACAAGTGAACACATCGCTGGATCGGTGGCACACACACCGATCCAGCGATGACAGGTGAGCAGCGACGAAATAAGGTGCTGGCCTTCTAGCTCCGACCAACGATATCACAGCGGGATCCAGATCGCTGCTGCGTGTCAAACACAACGATAACGATATCGCTATCCAGGACGCTGCAACGTCACGGATCGTTGTCGTTCTCGTTGGAAAGTTGTTCAGTGTGAAGGTACCTTTAAAGTGCACTGCTAATATCTTCGGTAAACTATTTCAGACCAATTCAACTCCCACTGTTGTTGTTACATTTGTAATTGTAGATTTTTTCATGAAGTCAATGAAACTTTTTTGTTCAGAATAGTCTATTTTTCCAGACATAAAAATGTTTTTCCATTAAACATTATTTTCAATTTGCCCTTTTTTCAAAAAATGTTTTATGGTTTCACATATGTCTTACATTGGTGCCCTAACACCTTGCATTGTTCATGCTTGTATGGTGGAGGCAAAGCTAAACTTTGGGATCTTGAAAAACGCAGCAAGAAAAGCAGCAAAATTCCAGCAAAAAAAGCCAAGAGATCAGGCTTTGGCTGCAGCAAAAAAACAACATGTGAACATTGTTTTAAAGTAAATGCTTTGCTGATTAGAGTTACGCGCATCTCCCACCTTATCTAACTGGTCCAGACCACCATGACAACTTACTGTACATCTGCAAAGCTTGCCTCCCAGACATCTTTGATTTTTTTCTTCATCTACAAAAGCTGCTACTAACCCCAGTTGAGTTCCTGGTGCTGCACCTATAACTATAGATACAGTGTTGTATAGTGCAACCAAATATTGTAAGTCAGAAAAAATGGTGTCATAACTATTGTTATTCTCCAAAACATAGTGCCCCAGAAAATGCCCTTAAAAATAATATTGAATAATAAATGGTGCCACCCAAAATAATAATGGCAAACAGATAATGACCAATATTGAGCATGGCACATCAGCTCTGACTCAGAAAATAAAAGTACACCCGAAAAAAACATACCCTACATGGCCCACTATAGTGCTACCTTTGTTAACCTACACTGTAGGAATGTGCACAGACAATGCCCCTTTTGTGCTCCACATGCTAATGATACCCAAATCTGTGTACCTTTGTGCTCCCTAAGCAGACAGTAGTAAAGCAGTGCTGTAATAATGCCACTATTCTGCCCAAACACGGTAAAAAAAAAAAAAAAGACCTTCACTTTGCCCACTATAATGTAAAAATAGCACCTTAAAGGAAATAATAAAGATGGCAATTTTAACTGTGTTGGGGTGAATAGGGAGCATTATTGAGGACTCAAAGGTATTTATTATTAATAAAAATGTACTATAAGTAGTGATGAGCGAATACACTCGTTACTCGAGATTTCTCGAGCACGCTCGGGGGTCCTCCGAGTATTTTTTAGTGCACGGAGATTTAGTTTTTCTTGCCGCAGCTGAATGATTTACATCTTTTAGCCGGCATAAGTTCATGTGGAGGTTGCCTGGTTGTTAGGGAGTCCCCACATTTACTTATGCTGGCTAACAGATGTAAATCATTCAGCTGCGGCAAGAAAAACGAAATCTTCGAGCACTAAAAAAATACTCGGAGGACCCCCGAGCGTGCTCGAGAAATCTTGAGTAACGAGTATATTTGCTCATCACTAACTAAAAGCCCACTGTAATTGATTCAGATTTCTGGGACTATTAGATGCCCCAATCTCCCTAATGAGACAGCACCTCGGCCTCTGGCCTAAAACTCATTGAAAATCTAGACTCAAAGGGTATGAGTCGTGCTCATGTTTAGATACAGTACAACCGTATACATAGCCTCTATTACTCGATCCCAAATTGGGAGGCTTGGACAAGACCTTTGACCAAGTTTGACCGGTTGTGCAGTAGGGAAGAGGTCCCCCCCACAGTATTGCCTTTACACTTACCCATAAACTCTCCATTTCTTGTCATATCTAGGAAACTAACTACATGATCCTTTCCAGGTGGTGTAGGACCCCAGAACGCATTCACCGCATGTTCCCTGGGACCTCAGACAGATGTTAGAGGTGAGATTCAGATGGGGGTAGTATGATCCATATATGGTGGTCTTGTCCTAGAATTATTAAACTTTGGGGAGCCATCTTTGACCTTTTTTAATAACCTGTTTGGTACTACATTGTTATACACCTCAAGCAGCACATGTCTCTGTGTTTCCTACCTCAATTTCATCCATCAGAAAAAGTTTATTAAGATTATTTTTAGCAGCAACAAGACAAATCATCCCTAGACACTGGAGGTCACCTATCCCTCAAATCTGTGGACTTTTTAATTCACATGGAGGACATGATGGTTTTGGATAACTGGCTGCGGTTACAATCCTATGAATATGAACCTGGCTAGCCTGGACCTCCTTTAGAGGTTCACCTGAGTTTAAAATTTGGATAACTTACCCAACTTGAGTTCAAATAAACTAAAAACAAAAAAGCGCCTAAAAAAAAAATTAAATGACCACTGCAAAAAGTTTAAACCGTTTTTGTATACGGTTGTAAGTAGTGCTCTGCTGAGGATCTGGACCACCTTTTCAAAAATGTTGTTGCCCCAGACCCCAGGAGGTGCCCTTTTAGGTATGGGAGCACTAGTCATTTACCCATTCATCCATACATTTACAAAAAATTATCATCATTAGGGAAATGGCGTAAATATTAAAAAAAAAAAAAAACAGCTTTTTTCAACCACATTAAAGGAGTCTTTATGTAAACATTGTAGTGATAGTAAACTGCAATCTAGCCATTGAGACTATTTTGTACAGCTGCAATAACTATTGTTATTAAGAACAATACAATCCTTGGCATCAGCTAAAGTAGTTACCTAACATATTTCTGCAGATAAACCCCGTCATTGTATTATATTGATTTCATTGTAGATTGCTTTGTATTTTAAATTGAAATCTGTTGATAACTTTGTGAGTAGCTGATGTCTTTTAATTATACAATGAAGCCTATTGTGCAATGAATGGAGGCTCCGAGAAAGTATACATAAGCCCACTGGTGGGGGTTGGGTAATTTATCACAATTTTCCAACATCATGTAAAAAGTAAAAATTGCAGCAAAAATGCACGATGTCTGCAATAGATGAACCCCGCCAAAGGTCCATTTGCACAGCTCAAAGTGCAACATGTTTGCCGGTCGTTGGTCGATCAACAACATGCTTATGGAGCAAACCCCAATCAGTGATAGTTCAGAGATCGCATGCTGCCATTGATCTAGGCACAACACAGCCCATTTTCACAGGACGATGCACAACTGAGGAGCGCTCGTTCACCATAATTGTGCAGAGAAAACACTTTTAGAATGTCTGCAGATATCTAGCTGAATTTCACCCAGGATATCAGCAAAATGATTGCTTTATTACCGGCACACTGTTCAGGAGCCAGATTACGTTTGGGGCTCTTCTTTGCTTTTTAGAACTGAAAATATAGCTAAAGAAGGTGCATTCAAGGACTAAACCCAACATAACATGATCCTTGCTACTCTGCCATGGTTTGATACAAATTGATATGCAGATAAGATGTACAGCTTCTTTTTGCTGACTCAGCCATCCATATTTTCTGTAAGTGTGTTATTACAGAAGTGTTTTTTTATGCAGTTAGATTAAAGTCTTTTTAACAGATAAAAGGCCCTTTACAGGCTTATCGCCACAAAAATAAATTGAACAAGTTCCACTTAACTTTGCCCTTTTCATCCCACCCACACGTCTTACACAGAAAACACTCAGTAGCTTTCTCTTTTTTATGCGACAGAAGATTATTTTTTTCCTTCAAGACATACAAACTGACAAAGTATACTATGCTGCTTACTGAAGACTACCACAACCCCGGCACAGAAAAGAAGGTCCATTGGACCTACGTGAGGGGGAAAGCTGATCATACACATTACAAAGCAGTTTTCTAAAAAAAACGCCTGTTGATCGATCAGGTGTGGTCTTCTCAAAGGTGATATCGGCATAAATGGCTTATATCTGTAGGGAACAAAGCATTGGCTATATTGTAATGCCACTACATGACTAACAATTGCAACCGTCCACACACGAAAAAACACCTTTATGCCCTCTTAACGTAAACATTTTCTTGCATTTAATTATAAAAAATATAAGGTTTTCATAGTGTTTTGTCATTTTTTATTGTGTTACTTTTTTTCTCTGGCATTTGTCGTCTACAAAAGCTTGATGAAAAAACAGAAAAAAAACAGCATTGTTTTCCAATTGTTGCAACCTTTTCTGAACAATAAGGGTAAGTTCAAATGAAAACTTCCTGCTGTGGATCTGGCTACAAATCTACATATGTTTCATGCAAAATGTTTTTGAGCCAAACCTAGAAGTGGATCCAGTAGGAAGGAGAAGCTAAGTTTTACAGTGCCAGCAAAGCGTATGAGATTTCAGAAATCTCATGTACACAGCTTGTTTTTTTGTCCTCAGTATTTTTTGCAGAATCTTGTTTTTTTTGCAGAATGGAGTATGTCCCTTTTTCAGCGTATTTCACTAATTGAAAGCAATGGGTGGTGCAAAAATGCTGAAAAAAACGCAGGTATTAGTTTTTTCTGTGTTTTTTGTGCCAAAACCTGATGAAGTAGAATCACATTTTTTTATGCGCTAAATCTTATCAGCGTGCACAAGAGACAAATGTACCATTACAAAAACACAACAAAAACCTGTTTTTTTGCGGCAAGTTTCTTACTGCGAATAGTTTAGGTTTTGCCTTAGGAAAAAAAACACAGCAAAAACGCAACATGTGAACATAGCCTCAGGCTATATTTCCACATCCATGTGAGTGTTACCATGAGAGAGAAAGGGGCCAATATTTGTCAGGAGTCATCTTAGTTGCACCAGCTTTATGCTCAACCCCCTTTTCTATTGTAGCAGTTAGACAGCTGAACTCATTTTATACATTGTCTCTTAAAGGGGTTGTCCAGTCAAAACTGATAAATCTGCAGTCACTCTGTGTGACTGCAGACTTATGAATCCCCCCAGCGCACACATTGTGCACAGCGTGGATTTGCCGATTTCAGACTGGGGAACAGAGGGTATGTATGAGTTACACATACTCCCGGCCAGTAGATTTGGCCTCGCTCCATACACTTTTATTGAGCCGAGGCTGCGCACAGTAGAGTGATGGGGCCATCTAGTAGGCGTGGCCTCTCTCCATACAAGTGTATGGAGCAAGGCCGTGCCTACTGGCCTGGAGTATGTATAACTCATACATACCCTCAGGTCCCGGGTCTAAAACCGGTGAATCCCCCCCAGCACATGGTGCGTGCACTGGGGTGATTCATAAGTCTGCAGTCACACAGAGTTTTATAATTTATCAGTTAAATATGGATGCAGCTCAAATGGAACTCTGAAGTATGAAGCCTGTCTTTCCTAGATTCATCCATGTCCCATGGATCCCCATAGACTTTAATGGCCGAGTCTAATCTTCAAATCTAATAAAAATAGGACAGGCTTTGAGGCTCACAGACTGGAGGCAAGGGCCCATTTGTATCAGATTTGTAAATGGATCAATGAAAATCTATGGGTCAGTGTGGTGACAGCACTAAGGCACTTAAATCGTTCGTGTGACTGTAGCTTTAAGAAAGATAAAGACCATATGATAGGTGAGGATAAGTAAACATAGGTGATTACTATAGCTTACCTGTGCTAAGTAGCAGCAAAACTTTCATGATTGTATATTCCTCAAAGTTTAGCTGCAAACGATTAAACTCCAGACTTATCTGCTGCATACTTTGGCACAGCTCATACATGGCAGACTGGCGCATCCTATCTCTGCAAGAGAATAAAAAATATATATAATGAGGCATACATGTAAATAGTTCTGTGCAGTCATTAAATCGTAATCAATTACCTAAGATGAAAATGTTATATTAACTTAGAGAAAAACCCGGCCAAGCAAAAATAAGGACACCGTGCTTTAAATAGGTACTGATAAGGCATAACCTCAGCTAATCTGGTAAGGCCTGTCCCACACGTCCAGATAATTCCGGTACCGGAAAAAATCGGTACCGGAGTTATCCGTGTCCATGAGCTCACGTAGGCCATCCGTGTGGCACACGTGCGGCAGCCGTGTGCCGCCTGGGTACCACACGGACCGTGCAGGAGAGACAGCGCTACAGTAAGCGCTGTCCCCCCAGCATGGTGCTAAAGCCGCCATTCATCCGTTCTCTCCAGCGCTCGCTGGGGAGAAGGGATGAAAAATCTTTTTTTTTTTGTTTTTATGTGTTTAAAATAAACTTTAGGGCATCCTCCCCCCTCCCACCCCCTGTGCGCCCGGCCGCCGGCATTAAAATACTCACCCGCCTCCCTCGACGCTTGCTCTCCGCCCCTCAGCTTCTCCTGCACTGAGCGGTCACGTGGTGCTGCCCATTACAGTTGATGAATATGCGGCCCCACCTCCCATAGGGGTGGAGCCGCATATTCATTTCTGTAATGGGCGGCCCCACGTTACCGCTCATACAGTAGAAGCTGCGGCCAGGACAGGACACTGCGAGGGAGCCGGGTAAGTATTTTAATAACAGCGGGCGGCCGCACAGGGGGTGGGAGGGGGGTGGGGACATGGATCTATATGTTAAACACGAGAAACAAAAAAAAAAAGGATTATTCATATCTTCTCTACAGCAAACGCTGCTGCAGAGAAGATATGAATGGCGGCTTCAGCACCATGTGGGGGGGACAGCGCTTACTGTAGCGCTGTCTCCTGCACGGCACACGGACTTCACACGGCACACGGACAACGTCCGTGTGTGGTACGTGTTTTACACGGACCCATTGACTTTAATGGGTCCGTGTAATACGTGCGCTCCCACGAACACTGACATGTCTCCGTGTTTGGCACACAGAGACACGGTCCACAAAAAATCAATGACATCTGCACAGATGCATTGATTTCAATGTGTCTACGTGTATCAGTGGCTCCGGTACGTGAGGAAACTGTCACCTCACGTACCGGAGCCACTGACGTGTGAAACCGGCCTAAGAGATAGTCCTAATATGAAACCTTACAAAGCCGTGCAAATTAAAATTAAATTATTTTCCAGACGGAGATGAGAGGGGGCCTAAGAGCTGTGAAATGTGGAGTTGTAGATATTGCAAGAGATATTGAAAGATTTCCAGGAATTTTTTTTTCATTTTTCTTAATGTATTATTAAATGCTGAAATCCAACCAGCATGGCGTCTTAGTAGCCTCATATATGCTTGATTTTTTTGGGAATTTTAATTGAGAATTTTACTGCATATGACAGTGCTTCTACGGTATATTTCAGCTTTGTATCCTTTCTGCACAGATGTCAAATTCTTGCAGAGAAAAACTCTAGTCATAAAATCCATATTGACCTCTAAAGGGATCAATGAATGAACTTGTTTGGTTTTTGCAGCAGCAGAGGGCAGAACGTTTCAGCTACTTGACAGTAATAGATATCACCACAAACCACACAATTACTTTATTTAAATAAAGGAATAGATATGGCAGAAAATGACTTTCCCATACAGGAGATAGCGGTGTTACTTCGTTTTGCCCTGCAGATACATTGTCTGTATGTGTTTACAAGATGTATGTAGAGCCCATGGAAAGACATTTGTGTATTCACTGAAGATACAATGAAGATTAACATTCATGCATGGATTATAGATTATAGCAGAGTTTTCATACAACAAAACAACCGAAAAAAATCTCATAAATATCCTATACATACAGTATTACATACAGTAGCTATAAATAGGACTTGTCGATACTGGACTTTGTACAGTACATATTAATACATATTGAGCTATATCGCTCTATCACCACTAAAAGCTTTCATATCTGTATTCACAATGGTCATAGACCCATCAATAACACAACTGATAATGAGCAGTGAGACAGGTAATTGGTACGTCTAGAATACAAAATCACCTGCTTACAAGAATGGAAGTCTTTATCAAATAATCACTAGAGCTGCCTAAAAATTGACAAAATTATTCCTGAACTAAAAGTGGTTTTCCCACAAAGTATGTATTAATCACTAGATATTGGAATAATAATAAGTTCCACAATTGGATGTGTCTAAAAATAATGTTCCTAAGATAATTTTATAAATGCGTCCCTATGTACTGTGTAATGGCTGTGTCTGACCGTATAGGGACATGGTTTAACCATACCACATCTCCTGGACAGCATGGCTGTGGAGTCGGTAAGACAAATCTCCAACTCCAACTCCTCAAATCCCTGACTCCAATTCCACAGCACGGCCTCACTACTGAGCATGTACATAAAGTGCAGCACAGACTCATCTCCACAGCACTGCCTCACTACTGAGCATGTACATAAAGTGCAGCACAGATTCATCTCCACAGCACGGCCTCACTACTGAGCATGTACATAAAGTGCAGCACAGACTCATCTCCACAGCACGGCCTCACTACTGAGCATGTACATAAAGTGCAGCACAGACTCATCTCCACAGCACTGCCTCACTACTGAGCATGTGCATAAAGTGCAGCACAAACTCATCTCCACAGCACGGCCTCACTACTGAGCATGTACATAAAGTGCAGCACAGACTCATCTCCACAGCATGGCCTCACTACTGAGCATGTACATAAAGTGCAGCACAGACTCATCTCCACAGCATGGCCTCACTACTGAGCATGTACATAAAGTGCAGCACAGACTCATCTCCACAGTACCGCCTCACTACTGAGCATGTACATAAAGTGCAGCACAGACTCATCTCCACAGCATGGCCTCACTACTGAGCATGTACATAAAGTGCAGCACAGACTCATCTCCACAGTACCGCCTCACTACTGAGCATGTACATAAAGTGCAGCACAGACTCATCTCCACAGCACTGCCTCACTACTGAGCATGTACATAAAGTGCAGCACAGACTCATCTCAACTAAAAGCAGAGATCAGGAACAGAACAGACATTTATAGGACATATTATAACTTTCCCAAATTCTTATGAAAACGTTTGCAGCACCATCCTGCATTGTACTACTGTACCCAATGTATTATATATTTTAGGAGTCGGCCTATTTTATACCAACTCTGATTCCATCAAAATGGACACCAACTCCTGCAGGGGAGCTGTAGTAAGATCAAACCATGTCAAACATTGTTGAAACATTTTTAATTTTAAGAATTTTATAATCCTTGCAGTTTTTGTTCTGACAAAGGAGGCTTAGACGAGTTAAAACATCCTATCATGTAGAGTTTATTCTCAGAAGATTCCATATTATATGACACTGGATAATCGAAAGCAACATTTCAAGTATAAAGCTGGAGCCAAATCAGAGTCACTTGAAGACTCATTACTACACCTTAAGATACATTCCCATGAACATATTTTCGGTTCATATACTCTCTGAGTGTGCAATTGACCGCACATGGACAGGATATGAACCCATGTTCGTTCTAGTTATAGGTCCTATGTCCGTAACTTCCAGACGTGACGGGACCACAAAGTTAAGAGCTCATCCTACCTTACCGTAACCTAACGCAAAGCATATTCTCAAAACCCTCCCATTGAGAAATGCAATAGGCCATTTTCTTTGTGGGGTTTTATATGTTTATGTGGGTGCTGCATTGCAAATTTCAAACAAAAACATAATACATTGTGGCAAAAATAGTACAAAATTACATAGATATATAAGTATGTGGGTTTAAGGTGAATGTTCTTGTGGTCTACATTGTTTTTAAAAACCTTTGCGTAAAGCCCCCATAACTTTATTTGTAACCAATAGTGCTGGTACAATGTAGAAACCTAGGGGTCATTTTCGACAGTTAGTAAAGTCTGGGTTCTGAAATTAGGGTGACATTGCAGTGGACCTCTGTCTTCTGGCCTATACACGGGTTATGGCTGATTTTTATCATATAAAAAAGTCAAAAACAAGAAAAAACTTGTCACTAGCTTATCTCACATTATGTATTATGGCCCAGTTGTCAGGCGTTGTCTGCAAATGTTTGTGGTGGCTTTATTTGCAAAAAGGTGATCAGTCAAGTAACCATTAGAAGAGTCCAAAAAAAGAGCTTTAGTGGCACTCATCAAATGCAATGAAAAAAATTAGAAAAGCAAAGCTAATAGACATAGGAAGTATTAGCAAAATATTTTACAGTCGACAACAGTTTTGCACCTGCTGGGACTTTTTATATGCCTGGATCTTTTTTTTTTAATTGATTTTATTATTTCCCTTGAATATGTCAAAAAATCCCTAAACATTTACCAAAGTAATATAATAGAAAAATTCAGACGTAAAGTAAAAAAATAAATAATTAGTATTGCTGTAAATACAAATTGCATACAAAATAATAAGAATGTAAGCAGCAGGTAATCAAAGTGGCGAGTGGTGAATGCATGATTCATCCCTCAAATGGTTTTCTTTGTGGGATTTCTATTCTGAAGCTATGAAATAAGAGCTATGGAATAACCATAGATAAGACATCACAAGCAGACAGCTTAATCCACTATGTTGAAAATATTTCCTAAGCGCGATTTTTACTTTGGACTCAGTCCTTGATTAATTCTTTTAGTGGGTCAGTTCCTTCTTTATGCATCATTTCCTCTGAGATACAGTCAGCAGATGCCAGTGTTGTTTGCAAACAGTGACATAATCTGCATGTTCTTGCTTAAGATGCTACTTTACTTCCACAGGAGAATATGGTGTCTCACAGGGAACTCACAAAGCTTTCTAACACAGATCTGTATGGGCTCTGTACACATGACTTTACATGCATAGGGCCAAATGTTTCACCTGATCTCGTCCTCTACTAAAAAACACTATTAACAGAGATTACTAATACCAGAGACCAATTACTATCTCTGTCCTTGAAGCATGGAGCAGAAGTGCTGAAGGTACAAATCAATTGGCATCACCCTTCTTTTTGTATGTTAGAAATATAAGGCAAGATTCAACAGAAGTAGAATATAGCCCATCAGCAAGTGTCGTCATCTGGTGCTCCTTTCCATTAGCAATGAATGCCCTGTCTGCTATGTCACATTAAAATGACCAGAGCACAGTCAAGTGATTAGGGAAAATTAAAAGCAAGTGACCTATAAAAGGGAGTCTCAGCAGTTTCACTGCACTACTGCTGACAGAGCTTGGCCGGTGACCTGGACTGTAAGTTCACCATACCTTTGTGGATCGTATTATTATTACCATCACTTTGAAAGAGAAGTTTAATAATACATGCACCGTTCCCTTAAGAGCTCTGAAGGTGGTCCCTAACACTGATGCATTGATCTTTCTGCAGTATGTACTTCACAACATCTTCCCTCCGCTCTTAAGTGACAGCTGTAGCGGTTTCTTGGTTGGATGATACAGCTGTCACTCTAAACAGAGAGCCGGGGTTGTGATGAGAACCAAAACATTTCAGTATTGGGGTTAAGAAAAAGTGAACCAGATATATAACATATATAAAGGTTTTCTATATGAGTTATCCTTAGGTTATGTCATCATTATACGAACGGTGGAGGTCTGGGCATTGGGACCCCAACAATCAGCTACTATCATCTCTGACGAATGTAAACAGTGGAACAACAGAGCTCTGTACATTGTTTAGTGGCTGCTGACGAGTCTACAGATCAGCTTCTATTCTAATCACCAGTAGCTGATCTGCAGTGCCTGGTAGCGGCCACTAATCAATGTACAGAACTGTGGTGTTTTCCACAATCTATTACATTCAGAAATTTACGTAAAATCTAGGAAATCAATGTAAAAGTAATGGACAACCCCTTGAAGCAGTAAGTACATCAGAAGGCATACTACTATTCATCAACATTCACTACTTCAAAATAAAATGCAAACTGTAATACCTTAATTCACGATAGGATAAAAGGCATATGAATGTCAGATAACTAAATGGGTTGCCCATCTCTGAAATTGTTTGCCTCAGGAATGGATGTTGTGGAAAGGGTTATCCGGGACTATTTTGTTTCCTATGGGACTAAGCACTTCTTGGTAGCTAGTCGCTAACTACCTGCCTGTTCTGCCCTCCCATTATTTGTCCCGGCCCTCCTGTGATGTCACATCCACAGAACAGTTCTTACTCTCTCACACTGCTCTGTCAACTGGGCGTTACTTCCAGCGCTATGTTAATTTACAAACAGCTCCCCAATGCTGCCTTACTGCAGGGGGCCAGCTGTCAATCAACATGACTTCAGCAGTGACGCCTGTCAACAGATCAGAGAGGAAGATAAGGAATTGCTCGGTCACAAGTGATGCCACAAGAACCATTGGAATCGGCGCCAGGATTGGTCCATGACTGCTCCGACCTGGGAGAGTTTGTCACAGGGCAAAACAGGCAGACTGTTAGCAACTAACTGCCAATAAGTGCTTAGTTCCATAGGAAAGAAAGAGAATCCTGGATGAAGCCTTGAAAATTGCAAAATGGAGGTATACGCACCTTTTGTGACTCTGGCAGGCCACTGGTCTCCGGAAACAAAATCAGCACAATCCAGATGTCAACAGGACCTCTAAACCCTGTGATTTAGATGCAGCAGTCAAGTACGTCATTTGAGAAAGAAATCTTGAGGCAGTCTTACAATCACAGGCTTCTGCGGTCCTGTTGAGATCTGGACAGTGCTGGCATCGTTTCCAGGCCTGGATCCATGTTGGTGATGGGAGGATAGTAGGTCTCAGATTGTTGTATTAAAAAAAATCCATGTCTAAGAAAAAAATTTACAGCATCGGACAACTCCTTTAATTAAGAAGTAAACATACCATTCAACAATATTAGTACTAAACAGGTAAGCACACACGATGTTCACATCACTAACTGTACAGCTTGTTATGTGAATTTATCCTGCTTACCGTTACTATAGAAATCAGAATACCAAGAAGAATTACAGGCTTTATAACTAAAAGGTCATTAAGAGGTAGCTGCAGTCTTACAGAACATTATGCAATGCTAATCCCAAATTTCTGAGGCTGCAAACAAATTATCATGTGAAAACATAGGCAAGTAAACGGTGAATATCATATTTACTGCAGCTGAATGTCAGTCTCAACGGTGACCACATGGTTTGCTCTTTATTAGTCAGGCCTAACCATGTTTACTTGTTGTTATTGTTGGGTATTTTATGGTGGCCTTTACAGACTTGGCACTTTAACTTTAGGATGAAGAATGATAAAAAAATAACAAAATAGACATTAAACAGTCCACCTACCACAATACATATGAAGAACAATATGAAAAGGCAAAACTTACAGTCTATCCCTAAACCTTCAGCAACGTAAGGTCTATATCCATATGGCAACACTTCCAGTCAATAAAGGTCCTTGTTCAACATTATCATAGGGACTAGTTTAAATCCAGATCATCTACCACGTCACAATGAAGGCATGTACATTAAGTGCCACCATTCATGTCAAAAGGTCTACACCAACATTCATGCTTACTTGGATCCACAGGATGAACAAGGCAGTGTGTTTCAGACAAGTAGAGTGATATTACGGATGCTTTCTGCTTGTAAATAAACCATCAACAAATCAAGTTTGAAAAATAAATCAAGGACACCTAGGGACTGGCATACAGATGCTCTCATGGAATTAAAATAGCCCTTATTTTTTTATTGGGCCGATACATGGCTTTCCATCTAGGTTGGCCATTTGTATGTTTTACAGATATACATATAAAGCACACAGATAGCCAGCCTAGATGAAAAGATGCAATATATATGTATCAGATATGTGGGTTTTGTTGTAATATTGTTTTCTTGCTTGCTGTTTTATAAATATCATTCATTTAAAACAAGACAGTCATAAGAAAGAATATGAAAGCCTTGCACCAGGTAAGAACACGCACAGATTGAATTATTTCTTACATCTGTTTGCAGCAAAAATATCAGAATATATCCCACACTGGAATAAGGTAAATTCTTTCAAGTCTTACAATACCACTGCACAGCTCATATAGACTTCCTATTTGCACATGTGTAGAGAAAAGAAAAATAAATATTTCTATGTATAGAACGGACGGTTCAACCAAGTTCATCTCTCTAATAATTACACAATGTTTTATTTCCGCTGACTCTCCAAAGACCCAGTGACTCAATCTGGTGCACTCAATTGCTTTGAATATTAGGAAGTTATTTTAGGAAGCAAAGCCCACATTCAGCCAAAGTGTGTACATATATCCATATGTCTATGCTGATTATTCCATGTGTGCTCTATAGTATTAGAGACACTGAATAATTCCAGGAAAACAGTGCAAAATTAAAGCTAAGGGGGGCAGATTCTTTCTCTCTTTTCTTCCACATATAAAAGAACAATAAAAGCATAGATTAATATAAAGTATAAAGATTACAGTACTTATAACAAACCTGGGATGGTATGCAGTTATTTAAATAAAAAAAGTTTTGTTTAAGCACACCAAACTTTAAACTCTATGGCTTAACATATCAGGACATAATGGAGAAAAAAAACATCTCTGTCCTTAGAAATTAGGCACCGTGAAATAATTTAACAAAAAAACTATGCCAAAATGCAGAAACAGTCTGTGAAAAATTAAATACACCCCATTAATCAATAGCCCGTAGAACCACCATTAGCATCAACTACTAGAAGAAATAATTTTCAGTATGACTATCAGTCATAAGGGAATTTTGGTTAACTCTTCTTTATGCTCCCTTCACACGTCGTGATATTTCCCATACTGGAAAAAACAGTACCAGTGCTATCGGTGTCCATGTGTTACATCCATGTGGTGCATCAATGTGACACATACCGGCGAAAAGCAGCATAGTTAGCACTGTTCCCAGATGCTGAATGCAGTTCTCATCATTGTCATCTGGTCTCCCTGTGATCATCGAGACCATGCTGCGTTGATGAGTCTTGCAGTCAGCACCACCACTTGTGTATCGCGCATATAAAATAAATAATTAAATAAAAAATCTGGTGTGGGGTCCCCTATAATTCTCTTGACTAGCTGAGGGAAAGCTGACAGCTGAGGGCCGATATTAATATTCTGGGAAAGGGGCAAACAGCCACTAAGCTTCCCAGGCTATTAAGATCAGCTCACAGTAGTTTGCTTAGCATTTACTAGTTATTAAAGGGGGAACCCCCCAAAAAATGACATGGGTCCCCCCTATATTTACAAGCCAACAAAGGCTAAACAGGCAGCTGGGGGCTGATGTTAATAGGCTGGGATGAGGCCATGGATATTGGCCCCCTCCCAGACTAAGAACATCAGCCGACCCAGATACACCATTGATCATAGATACGCCATTGAACATAGATACTGTTCCAGAAGTCTTGTGGTTTGTTCAGATGCAACTGTGCTAACTTTAGCAATGTTTTTTTTAAAGGACTTCTCATGGCAACCTTGCAAACAAGTCAAACTTGTTTAGTCTAATTTTCAAATTTCTTTCTAATTTTACTCTTTTGAAGTTGAACATTTAGTATGCTAATTGAGATCTATAGAGTCTGAGCCATAGCTCTTTTTTCTTTCTTTTTTTGCAATTTCTCAGAGTATTGAACGGTATGACAGTGGGTTAAATTTGCTAAGACGTCCACTCCTGGGAAAGCTTTCAACGGTTTGGAATTTTTTCCACTTGTGAAGAATCCTTCTCATAGTAGAACACTGGACTCCAAACTGTTTGGAAATTGCCTTGTAATACTTCCCAGACTGATGGGCAGCAACAAATGCCTCTATAAAATCACTGCCGACTTTCCTCTCTAATATTGTGTTAACACATGCCTCAGTGGTCCAGAAAAGCTCACGGCCACAATGTCTATTTTTACAGAGGTGGGCACACTTGATGAGGAATTAATCAAGGACATTTGATTAGTAGAACCTGGCTATCACTTACCTTTTTAATTCCTATGGAAGCAGTAGGGGAGTATTTAATTTTTCACACACCATTTCTACATTTTGGCCTAGCTCTTAATCTAATATATAAAGCTGAATGTGTGTGTGTGTGTATGTATGTATGTATGTATGTATGTCCGGGATTGGCATCTGAACCGTAGCAGCTACAGCCACAAAATTTTGCACAGTCACACGTCTGGACCCCGAGAGCGTCATAGGCTATGTTGTGAGGTGAAATTTTAACCCCGCGCTTTCCAATTCACCAAACAATTTTGCCCCTATCTACATAATGGGGAAAAAGTGAAAGGAAAAGTGTTGGAGGCGTCGCAGCTACAGGCACAAAATTTTGCACAGTCACACGTCTGGACCCTGAGAGCGTCAAAGCTATATTGTGAGGTGAAATTTTAACCCCGCGCTTTCCAAGTCACCAAACAATTTTGCCCCTATCTACATAATGGGGAAAAAATGAAAGGAAAAGTGTTGGAGGCAAATTAACAGCTGCCAGATGTGAACAAGGGGGACTTAAAGAATGACAGCGATGGCACCAAAGAGTATATACTGTACAGTTGCTAAGGTGGGGCCCCAACATGGGATAATCACACCACCACGGGGATATGAACACACACACAAAATGCGCCACACACTACCACGTGCTCGAACACATATACCACCCTCAGTGCACATTTCACCACACATACACCAACCTCGCCACATAAAAGTAGAAACACAAAAGTCGCCGCTCAAAACTCGCCACGCGCAAAACTCTCCACATGCAAAACTCGCCACACGTGCAAAACTCGCCACACGCAAAACTTGCACACGCAGAAAAATTGCCACACGCAGAAAAATTGCCACATGCACAAAAGTTGCAACACATGCAAAAGTTGCCTCACACAAAACTTGCACATACTCAAAAGGCACCACACATAAAACTCGCCACGCGCAAAACTCGCCATGCGCAAAACTTGCTGCACACAACTTGCTACACTAACCTGTCACATGCAACTCGACACACAAAAAGTTGCTACACGCATGTCGCCACACAAAACTCATCTCACAAAAGTCCCTACATGCATGTCGCCACACGCAACTCAACACACACAACTTGACACACGAAACTCGCCCTAAAACACACACAAGTCTGGTATCCTTCAAAAATAAAAATCTGATTAATAAGCAGACAAACTACAAGAGCAACAAATGTACCATATAGGAATCCGGCAGCTGTCAGTCACATGACCAGTCTATTATGTGTATGTGTGAGCTAATATATACTGCCAGGGGGTGGGCTTACTGTTGGCTGGGGATTTATCAGGCTGCCATTTTAGCTTACAAATACTGAGGTAAAAATACTGACCAAATAACGTGTGAACGAGGGCTAATACAGGAGGAGATGGCATACAGCTATATACTATATACAGGAGATGACACACAGGTATATACTATTTACAGGGGAGATGACACACAGGTATATACTATATACAGGAGGAGATGACACACAGATATATACTATATACAGGAGAGATGACACACAGGTATATACTATATAGAGGAGGAGATGACATACAGGTACATACTACATACAGGAGGAGATGACATACAGGTATATACTATATACAGGAGGAGATGACACACAGGTATATACTATATACAGGAGCAGATTACCTACAGGTATATAGTATATACAGGAGGAGATGACACAGGTATATGCTATGTATAGGAGGAGATGACATACAGGTATATACTATATACAGGAGATGACACACAGATATATACTATATATAGGTGAGATGACACACAGGTATATACTATATACAGGAGATTACATACAGGTATATCTAATATATAAAGCTGAATGTGTGTATGTATGTATGTGTGTATGTCCGGGATTGGCATCTGTACCGTCGCAGCTACAGCCACAAAATTTTGCACAGTCACACGTCTGGACCCCGAGAGCGTCATAGGCTATGTTGTGAGGTGAAATTTTAACCCCGCGCGTTCCAATTCACCAAACAATTTTGCTCCTATCTACATAATGGGGAAAAAGTGAAGGGAAAAGTGTTGGAGGAAAATTGACAGCTGCCAGATGTGAACAATGAGGACTTAAAGAATGAGAGCGATGGCGACAAAGAGTATATACCGTACAGTTGCTAAGGTGGGGCCCCGACATGGGATACTCACCACACACGGGGATATGAACACAAACACAAAATGCGCCACACACTACCACGTGCTTGAACACATATACCACCCTCAGCACACATTTCACCACACACACACACCAACCTCGCCACATAAAAGTCGAAACACAAAAGTCACCACTCAAAACTCGCTACATGCAAAACTCGCCATATGCAAAACTAGGCTCACGCAAAACTCGCCACACGTGCAAAACTCACCTCATGGAAAACTCACCTCATGCAAAACTTGCACACACAGAAAAATTGCCACATGTACAAAAGTTGCACCACATGCAAAAGTTGCCTCACACAAAACTTGCACATACTCAAAATGCACCACACATAAAACTCGCCACGCGCAAAACTCGCCATGCACAAATCTTGCTGCACACAACTTGCTACACTAACCTGTCACATGCAACTCAACACACAAAATGTTGCTACACGCATGTCGCCACACAAAACTCATCTCACAAAAGTCGCTACATGCATGTCGCCACACGCAACTCAACACACACAACTTGACACATAAAACTCGCCCTAAAACACACACAAGTCTGGTATTGTCCTTCAAAAATAAAAATCTGATTAATAAGCAAACTACAAGAGCAACAAATGTACCATATAGGAAATACGGCAGCTGTCAGTCACATGACCTGTCTATTATGTGTATGTGTGAGCTAATATATACTGCCAGAGGGGAGGGCTTCCTGTTGGCTGGGGATTTATCAGGCTGCCAATAGCAACCAATCACAGCTCAGCTTCTATTTTGCTACAGTTAATTAACCTGAGCTCTGATTGGTTAATATAGGCAACAAAGACATTCTCAGTATAACAAAGCTAATATATGTTGTGAAATGCTTCTATTTGCTTAGTTTTTGCCTTTTAATAATTACATTTCTATCTATTTGTTTTGTGGTTTTTGTGTGCAGAATAAATTTTTGTTAACACATTCTATTTTGCTAACAGCAGTCATTAACCCGGGCGAAGCCGGGTAGTACAGCTAGTACATAAATAAAGACAGTGTAATTTGTCGCGCTGTTCAGCTGATGTTGTGTTTACCTAATTTTAAGACAATTTAAGGACCAGATTTTTACATATTAAGTCATGACACGTAAAACCATAGAACTTAAGAGTACCGTATGTGTTTGTATTTTTCATGACTACATATAACCGTTCATATTGTCCAACACCTCTTCATGCACAAGACCTGTTTCATAAAGTCATTGCATAGTGAGTAGATATGTAGATAACCTGACAAATACACACAATTGGTTTTATGGTTTGTTCATCTGGATTGTAATCACGTTGCTTATGGGCATACAGACTGATACTTAATTTTATTTAGTACAAGTGATCCGCTCACCCTACAGGTTATTTACTGTAGATATTATGGGCACCTTGTAGACCGTACTAATAGCTATCTAATATGATAACCTTGCTACAATAATTTTTCATATGAATATGCAGGACACTGACCCAATCAATTCAGTCTGTATAACATTCTATAAGTGTCATGTCAGTGCAGTAACAATTGTTACTGCACTAAGAGTAATTATGGCGTATGAGACTGTTAGGATATATTTATTCTATGACAAAGGCTCCTTAGGAATGTTTTTGTAGAATGTGTGAGGTGCAGCCTTCATAATTATTAACAAGGAGGTTCTGGGTCAGTGTCGGGAGATGTGCACCACATTCCAAAGTAGGGTGTACTACTGTAATTATCAATCCATTCTTATCTATCATTTTCCTCATATCTGTTTTTCAGTCCATCTGTTTATTTACAAATGTTTCCTTTCATAATTTACCACTAGATGTATGTAAAGGGGGTGCCTTTAGGTAGGTCATCCACTGGTCATCTATCACCTATAGGTCTCCATAAACCAATCTATATGTTTAATGCCCATCTGTCCATATTTATCTATCTGTTCATATTTATCTATCCATCTCTCCATTCACCCACCCATTGTACTGCTGACACACCACAATGTACCACAAATTTGAAAATACAGGGTTTATGAGGCTAAAAACACCATTATATTTGTATCTATATATATCTGGAGCATGGAGTCTTTATATCTTCCGGTTACTTTGTTAAATACTTTTACTAGGCACTGCTCCTAATAGCCAGATTCCTACTCCACACTGATGAGGGGCAAACACCCCGAAACAGCTGTCTGTGGATGGATACCATGCTTGGCATAGGTGGTTTTCCTTTATTGGATGCTGCCCTTCCCGTGGTTGTTCCCTCCCGGGGAAAGGTCTGGCTATTCACTGCTTGCGTCGAGAAACACGTGATGGTGTCTCCGCAGCTATCCTACATGCATTTGCATATTTCCCATAAGGGATGGGGGCAGTGTTCTGGATCACTGCGTTGAGAAACACGTGATGGTGTCTCCGCGGTGTTGGATGTTTTGGTCTCCCCGAGGCCAATCATCTGTTCCTTCACAGCCTTTTACTAGGCACTGCTCCTAATAGCCAGATTCCTACTCCACACTGATGAGGGGCAAACACCCCGAAACAGCTGTCTGTGGATGGATACCATGCTTGGCATAGGTGGTTTTCCTTTATTGGATGCTGCCCTTCCCGTGGTTGTTCCCTCCCGGGGAAAGGTCTGGCTATTCACTGCTTGCGTCGAGAAACACGTGATGGTGTCTCCGCAGCTATCCTACATACTTTGTTAAATAAGTCACAACTAAATTTGGCGGGTGGCATCTAATATACTGTGTTTTTGTTGGCTCAGCCTGTGTTTTACTATTTTTAGGCTTAACCGTGATATACATATATCCTCATTGCAGTCCACTACTGTAGCCCCGTAGGCACCACCTTTTAGGATCCCCATTTTTTTGTAGGGATTCGGTCAGGGCCACAAGGGACAGCCGCCGAGGAGCGGGGGCGCCATTTTGCGCTCAAGAGGGTGCCAATCTCCGCTGTCAGGCAGGGTGGTCTGATTAGGGACTCTGGAGGGCGTAACAGTCAGTAGAGTAGGTTTAGCATACACGGTTAGGGGTGACATATGGTTTGACCAAGCCGCTGTTATTGGGGTACTCTGTTGAATTACCATCTGGCATCGATTTGTTCATTATTAGTTGGGCCCTAGGTGTGGGTAACTTGATTATATCCATAGTATCCACTTATTGAATCAGGGACCCATAGGGCCTTAAGGGCTAGCCGTCGAGGAGCGGGGGCGCCACATTGTGTCCAAGAGGGTGCCAACCTCCGCAGGTAGGCAGGGAGTACTTTAGGGACGCGTAGAGGTCAGACTCTAGGTTTGTACTCCCACCCATTGCCCAAGAATTTTCGGGCCAGTTTTTTATGTAACCCACTCTTATGTAGAGGGGTTTTTTAAGGGGTGTGTCGGTTTTTTCATTCCTAGTTTTGTTTTCAATAAAGATATTTATTATATTAGTTTTTGTTTAGTTTTTTTACACCACAATGTACTTAAATTCTTTGCAGTCTTAGGCAATAGGATTTTCAAAGCTCTTGTAACTGAATAGGATTTAATACATACAAGTTAACTTGTGGGAAAACCAATTTCAATCACGAGAGACTGTCTCCCCCCCTTTCTTACATGTTAAATATTTGTACTAAAGAGCATCCCACTCAAGGGAATGAGAAATGAAAATAGTGAATAAGCAATAAAACGTCTATGCTACACGGATAAATGGAAAAATAAAAATCTGCACTGAAGAAATATCTCAGCTCGGCAAGATTACTTTATGCAGAAAAGAGCAAAATTAACTTGAATATATTGGTTTAAAAAGATAAATGCCTATCCACTCTTCTTAGGATTCAGAAGAAATGAAAAGTAATGTTCTTTCAGGACACATTTTCTGACTTTATGTTTTGGTGGAAAAAAGCATCACAGAAACAAAGCACTCTGCGAAATCAGATGAGTGTAATAGTGTCATTTATATGAAAACAAATAATGTATTATCTTTCATCCTGGAAGTTGAATGAAGACAATTGTTGCATAAAGCTTACTGCTAACCTACTGTTAAAACGTATTTTTTTATTTTTATATCACTATCTATAGTAAAAAAAAATCTAAAATCTTGACATTTTTACTAGACTCAAACTCCTTGCTTTGTTTTTTTTTCTCCAGACTAACTGACTTCTAGAGAAGTATTTTCTGGGCATGCTCTGATCTGTGCAAATATTGTCATGAAGGGGGTAGGAGGAGAAGGTGACCTGTGAGCAGCATTAACATCACGTATCGTTAATTATGGATCCTGTGTTATCTACCATATATAGAGGAATTATCATTATCTGCCTTTGTAATCTTGTAGTATTACATGCAGCCATACTTATTAATAGTTATGTATTCTGGCTCTGCTGGCTGACCTTAGAGAGCAGTCACCCTAACGATTCTTCACCACCAGATGTCTCTCATGACTCCCCCATACACATGAACGGTTGATTTGGCCAAGTGTTCATGTCTTCTCAATGAAGAGAAAGGAGAAGCCACAGCCAGACAGAATATTAGAAACTAGAAAATTAGGATTTAATACGTGAAATCATATTTTAATGTGATGTTTGGAATCAGTCTATTTCTTAGGGGTTGTCCTCCTTGTTTTACAAAAGACGGATCTAGACACATACTCCGTGACCAATCTTTTAGGTCTGATTTAAAGATGACTTGATACGTTTCTATTTGTGGCAGGATATGATTAATTCAGCTAGTATTACTATGTTTAATTGTCACTTAATATATGGAAAGGATTAAAACAAGAGGCTGAGCTACATGGAAATAAGTGCAGTATATAAAATGAAATAGAAGTACATTCTAATTTGTTAAGCATCCATGTTTTTTTGCCCTGAAGGAGTCTATGAGGCTTGTAAGGCAAGACGCCTCGCATCATATTTTCATACAATAAATATTAGTTCTATGTTAGTGAGTGATTAAGTACTACCTCTTAGCTGCCAGCATCCATTGCTCAGCTCTTGATTATCCGATCTGGTTCGACTTTACATGTGTGCAAAGCCAACTGATCAAAAGCGCATCAGCGGATGTCGGGGGTTGAGAGGGGGAACGCCATCTCCCATTCAGTGGCTAAAGACCACTCTTGTGGCTGATGGCATGGGACGTGCAAATAAATTCGCATCAACTGTAATTACACTATATGCCCAATTTAATTCCTTAAAAACGCAATCCAGCTACACAAAATTAAAAATTATTTAGAAAGTTAAACTCAGACTGTCCAGAGACATATCAAATAACAAATAATGTGTATGAGGGTAATAGCGGAGGGAATTTATAATACTTACTCATTAAATATCAAGTCTGGAGCAAAATATAGATATTGGCTGTTTGCATGTTTATACGATCTCCAGCTCAAGGCAAACGATGACAGGCACATCCAGGAGTACTGAATTAAAGTAATTTGGTCCTCAAGAGGCAGGTTCCTAAATCCTGTAGGAAAGGAATAATCACAAATTGATATAATTAAGGAATATTGAAGTACAAAAACATATAAAGGGGAGTAACTTTGCAGTTATACTGTGTTTGTTACTTATCTAGTAATGATTCTGACTGATCGTTTGTATAAAAGCCAAGGGTTACAATAGTGGGGTCCAACTGGTACCCCACTATTATACTGCAGCCCTTCTCAAGTACCTGTTAGGGTGCACAGGGAATCTGGAGACACCCATGATACCCTATTTTAATTTATAACTGACTTGGCCATGAAGCTTTTAACTGGTTATCCAGTTCTGAGATTTATGCAGCCAGCTGCTCAGGGTGTGAATACATCAAGTATGAGACTTATCTCCCTGGTTAGACTGGGCCTGGTATATTATCAGCAATTTATTAAGAGAGCAAAAACTCTACATAATGGAAATAAAGCCAGTTGCACAATGCTCAGCAATTTCAGCAGTAACGTTGAACATTCTCATGTTGTGCAGGGAGAGGCGAATTAATGTTTATATAATGTCTCCCCCATTCTACGCTGCTAGATGTGGAATATAGAGATGACTGCAGCAAACTAATAAAGCTCTTCCCTGCTAGGGTCTCACATAGCGGAGGGACACATTTCCTAAATACTTTATTATAACACTGGAAAAGACATCTCGTTAAGCTTAATGTGAGTAAAACACAGAAGAACTATCTGAAAGTCTACAAATTGTCAAAGTAAACATTAACAAAAAGAAATAAATAATTTTGTGTTTTTGTAACTCTGTGATACAAACGTTGAAATAAGTATTAATTGTAATATCAATTTGTCACTTTTAAGACATCAGATATTTGATCGTATGTAGCGGATTTATTGTGGATTTTCAATGTGGTTTTGATAACAAAAATATACAACAAATTTGAGTACAATGATTGTGAATGTAAAGAACCCTATTCACATGTGGCTGAAAATTCATAGCACATTTTAAGACATTTTCTAGGTATTCAAATCTTAATGTAAATTAAGTATATGCCTAATAAAAATGAATGCTGATCAATTTTAAAGGCGTGCATCCTAACCTGTCATTTCTACAAAACCTTTAAGGAACTCTTGTCAGCAGGTTTTTCTGCTATTTAATTTTACAGCAGGGTAATATAGGGTAAGAGAGCCTGATTCCAAGGATATGTCACTTTTTAGGCTGTGTGCTGTAGTTTCCATACAATCAGTGTTTTATCAGCAGGAGGTTATAACTGCCGGAATAGGTCAAAAGTGCAGCCCAGTCCAGCTAATCTGTGTAATTCCATCCCCACCACTAATTGTTAGCTTGGAGACAATGCACAGGGTACACAGTAAGGCTACTTTCACACTAGCGTCGTACGACGCACGACGAATTGCATCGTTGCGACGTACCGACGCAAGCAGCGAAAGCGCCGCACAACGGGGGCAGCGGATGCTGTTTTTCAACGCATCCGCTGCCCCACTGTGATGTGCGGGGAGGCGGGGGCGGAGTTCCGGCCGCACATGTGCGGTCGGAAAAGACGGTCTCGACGCACAAAAAACGTTACATGCAAAGTTTTTTGGTGGCAACGGACCGACGCAACAGTCGCACGACGGTTGCGACGTGTGGCAATGCGTCGCACTGCGTCGCTAATGCAAGTCTATGGAGAAAAAACGCATCCTGCAAGCACTTTTGCAGGATGCGTTTTTTCTACAAAACGACGCATAGCGACGTGCAGTGCACGACGCTAGTGTGAAAGTAGCCTTAGTTGCCAGTCAAAGTGTAGGCAGAGTTACAAAGCTCAGCGATATCTACAATAGAACAAAACATGGATTTTATCAAAACGGCATAAATCAGTCTAGTAGCTGATACATTGCTGGAATCAGGCTATCTGCCTCTACATCATGCTGATCCCAGATTGCATAGCAAAAACCTGCTGACGGATTCCATTTAATGGCCTGCAGATCATATCATATCCAATGTATATAGCAAAAGCAACTCCCAACAGAATAACGTGAAATCATGTTTTATTATAGCTGGTCATCTTTTATCTTTTAATATGCCAACCAGAAAAGGAAAGACCTCTAAATACCAGAGTCCTAACCTTCTAGGTGATTAAAAAGATTTTCTTTTGCATAACTGAAAGACTATGGTCTTGTTGCAATTTTTTATCAGCTAATTAGTTATAATGTGATGTTTATGCTACAAATGTATAATTTACCGGGCATTGCGAAATAGCACCTACAGTCATGTTTCAATTATGCATCTTAGGGCTCCTTTTCACTTGCGAGACACACGTCCGTGTCTTGCATGTTAAAACCAAGCTCTGGCGCCGGCTCTCCAGAGCGGAGCGTGCAGCTCCATGTGTTGCTATGCGGCCGCACGCTCCGCTCTGGAGTGCAGGCGCCAGAGCTTGGTTTTAACATGCAAGACACGGACGTGTGTCTCGCAAGTGAAAAGGAGCCCTAAAGGTCTGAGTTGGAAATGCTGCTATATGTTTATCAAGCTTCAATCTCATGTCCTCAGCTAGTCCTACAACTAGGAAGATCATTACATATACATTACTTATTCCTTGCAATCTAAGGGATTACATAATTTGACTCATTGCATATGTGTATTTTTGCATGTTTGGTTCATTTACCTGGAATTACTTTTGCCCATTTCACCACTTGTATCATCTGCTTCCCAGCCAAACGGTTGAGGCTGGACAAGAGGTGCTCCGCTGTGTCTGGCTGAGCACTGTCATATCCTGCATACACTATTTCAGGTTCAATATTTTCAAGTATCACAGCTGCTGACAGGGAAAGTCCGGGGGATACAGCAGATATAATTGGAACGATAGTTGTGTTTGTGGAAACAGAGGTCTCTTTTGAGGTGGACGTGAATGTAGGCTCCTCTTTTGGACTCTGTGCAGGAGGCTGTTGATGTGGTGGTTGCTGGTGATCTTCATGGACTCCTTTTAATTTTCCTAACTTTTTTGACTTTCGAGCTGAAATGGCAAAAATAAAATGAAAATGAGATTATATGGAACAGTATATAAACATGTACGTAACCAAACTTTTTTGCAAATATTCTGAAGATCTGATATCAAAACTAAAGCTCTATAAATTATTGATAAGATTAGGGGCATGTTGACATTCTGGATTGTCTGTGTTGTGGATATTAGAAGTATATTGAATTTAATCTTCAATTTTGTGCAATCTGGTGCCCAGTGCTACATTTCCTGAATACATCTTCACATATACATGACTTATTTTATGAATTTGATTGCCATCACAGACCTTCGGCATTCTGTATATTTATAATATGAAAGATTCATCTTATCATTCATAAGAACAGACATGTGAAAAGATTACACTGATGGAGTGCCACAAACCATTTGACATCGGATAGAATTTGGTAACTCAACATTTTAAACAAAGGGTCATTTAAATCAATATCAATTTTATGAAAAGTTGTGTCAAATTGCCAACAAGTGAAATTTGTGAGCAGTCCCAAAAGGTTCAAAGAGTTTTGTTCTTTCTTGAAATTGTTTGTGGTCAGGTTCACTGAATTCATCGATTAGGTAAGGCTTCTATGACGGGGCTTGCAACTCATTAGCTTTCATTTCTTACTATATTCACATAAGGAAGTGATGATATCTGATGTTGCCCAGTATGATGTTTGAAACATTTTTTTTTTCATCTGAACACACAGCTAAGGCCGGAGACACACTGGTGCGAGATACGGCCGAGTCTCGCTGGTTAAAAGCAAGCTGTGGCACCTGCACTCTGGAGCGGAGCGTGCGGCTCCATAGCAATACATGGAGCTGCACGCTCAGCTCCGGAATGCAGGTGCCACAGCTTGCTTTTAACCAGCGAGACTCGGCCGTCTCTCGCACCAGTGTGTCTCCGGCCTTAGAGTAAGACACGGGTCTTCTGACAGCTTTGAATGATTTTCTTTTGCATTTCTTTTGGAGAAACAACACAAAAACATAAACTTTAAAACTTGAGGGAATCTATGAATACTTACAGCAAAAACCAACACACTGTTTGAATAGTTGACATGTGCAGAGCTATTGAATTTTTTTTCATCTGTCAGCTGCCAGAAAAACTTGACCAGAAAGAAAGCTTCTTTGTAAACTCTGTGAACACTTCCTACCATACTGAATCTGTTACTCATTGTTGATTGATTTAGAAATAGTTCATTTGCACAGTCATTACCTTGAGAGAATTTTTTTACAAAGCCACATTAACATGCCAAAATACCACAATATCTTCAGATGGAACTAATGAGGCATTTTGCTTTGTATGAATATATAGTATTAATTCTGTGGTTTTGACACATGCAAATTACTTTAGTGTAAAATAGTAATGCAATTGAGAAAAAATGTTAATCTGTTTGTATGTTTTTTTTCTGGCCTCAAAGTTTTACTAAAAAATTATACCCTCATGGTAGGTTCATTCAGAGTTTTTGTGTGGATTTTTCTGGCAAAAAAAAATAAATAAAGAAATGCATCAGAAAGTTAATTTTTTTTTTAAATATTTTTTACATGTTTTTTGTGCATGAGACATTGTGCCCCTTTATTGATTCAGTGATGAAATGTTTTTTGGTTGTTTAGATAGAAACACCTTAAGAGAATGTGCACATAAAATCTTTTAAACCAACTGAGTTTTCAAAGAGGAAGACACTTCGGGAAACATCAGTGTTTATATGGTCGTTTGTTCAGTGCTTGCTTCCTCAATTTTCATTCATGGTGGTTTTTCCATCATTTTTGCGTTGTCTTTATTACTTAAGATTCTAGTAGTTTGTTTTTTTAATGAATTTAACAATTAAGAAACCACTAGTGGTTTCTGAAGCAAAAATGCTCAAAAAGACATCTGGTTGGCTTTTCAGACTTCCCATTAACTTCTATTATAAATTATAGAGCATCTTTCAAGAGGAAGACGCCTGAAAAATGGTCAGGTCGGTTTCACACGTCCAGATAATTCCGGTACCGGACAAATCGGTACCGGAGTTATCCGTGTCCCTGTGCTCACGTGGCACATCCGTGTGGCACACGTGCGGCAGCTGTGTGCCACCTGAGGACCACACGGACCGTGCAGGAGAGACAGCGCTACAGTAAGCGCTGTCCCCCCTGTGTGGTGCTGAAGCCGGCATTCATCTCTTCTCCCCCGCAGGAGAGAAGAGATGAAAGATCAAGTTTTTTTCCTTTTTTGTTAAAAATAAATGTTTGCAGGTGACCTCCCGCCTCCCATCCCCAGTGTGCCGCCCGGCCCCTTGCAGAGAAATACTCACCCAGCTCCCGCGATGTCTCCTCTCTCCTCTCAGCGCTGGCAGCCTGTCCTGTGTGAGCGGTCACATGGGACCGCTCATTACAGTGGTGAATATGGGCATATTCATCACTGTAATGAGCGGTCCCACGTGACCACTCACACAGGACAGGCTGCCAGCGCTGAGAGGAGACATCGCGGAGCTGGGTGAGTATTTCTCTGCAAGGGGCCGGGCGGCGCACTGGGGATGGGAGGCGGGAGGTCACCTGCAAACTTTATTTTTAACAAAAAAGAAAAAAAACTTGATCTTTCATCTCTTCTCTCCTGCAGGGGAGAAGAGATGAATGCCGGCTTCAGCACCACAGACAGGGGGGACAGCGCTTACTGTAGCGCTGTCTATCCTGCGGGCGGTATGTGCACACGGAGGAGAGTGCACACTGTTCTCCGTGTGCACGTGTGCAGGACGTATTGCTGTACGTGCTGCCGGAGAAAAAAGCACATGTCTCCGTGTTTTCAACACGGACACACTGTCCGTGAATACACGGAGACATGTGCATAGACCCATTCATTTGAATGGGTCTACGTGTGTCAGTGTCTCCAGTACGTGAGAAAACTGTCAGTACACGTACCGGAGACAATGACGTGTGAAAGAGGCCTTAGACACTTGAAAACCTGAACAAATGCACAGTTAAGTAATTTACACATGGAGCCTTTTTAGTTACCGTAGTTAGTTTTTGGAGCAGAAAGTAAGCACAAACAGTAGATACTCTCCAAATCCAAATTCTCCTAAAGAAAAAACAAACTCCATAAAAACTTATTGTGCACATACCTTAAGTTGTTTTTACACAGAAAATACATATGTTCATTATTTTCAACATTTTCTGAGTGTTTTTTTAGTCTGCCTTCACATGTCTGTGTTTCAGGAACCTGTAGCATCCATTTTTTTTGCTGGATACCACATGTACCCATTTTAATCTATCGTGCTGTACACATTTCCATGTATCCGTGCCAACCACACGAAGACAACTCCGTTTTGTACCAGTTGCACGGTTGACAAGGGCCAATACAAGTCCATGAGTGTCATCCGTGTGCCATCCACGTTTAACATTGCAAAGTGTAGGAAAAATTTTGGAATTGATTTTTTTAAGCCGTAACGGTACAAAACGGATGGCACACTCATCCACAACACTGAAGACACCGATACCGTTTTTCCCGGTACTGGTATTATATAGATGTGTGAAAGGGGCCTTAGGTGGGTTTCATGGTGGACCTGCCTAAAAAAAGAGAGTGTGCGCACATACTCTAAGGCTAGTTTCACACGGCGTTTTTATATGTGGATTTTGAAACAGATCCACTTCAAAATTTACATCAAAGATTATTCTTAGGGTACATTCACAATTTATGTGGATTTTAGAGTGTATTCTGTTACATAATCCACAAAAAAAATGCTTCAAATCCTTGCGTAAACTTCTTAATTGATGTCAATGGGGAACATGTCTATAATACAAACTGTGTTATTTTTCCATTTGTTTTTTTTTCTCTTATAAAGAGAAGCAACATGTCAATTACTGAGAAGTTTCTGCTGGGAACCCCCCCCCCCCTCCCCAAGCTGTAAGGGCTTGTTCGCACGCTGCATGTTTGCAGTATTTTTTTCTGCACATTTTTTATGCTGAAAAGACACAGCATTTGACACTACCAGCAAAGTGATTGAGAGTTCTGAAATCTCATACACATGTTGGTTATTTTTTTTCTTGCAAATTTGAAGCAATTTCATATCTGCAGGATGTCAATTCATTTAGCGGTTTTTCATCATTTATCATCTATTCAAATATACTGGAAAAAAAGGCATACAAAAATACACGAAAAAACTAAGAAAAACCATGTTCATCTTAGGGCTCTTTCACACGTCAGTGTCTCCGGTACGCGTGGTGACAGTTTTCACACGTATCGGAGACACTGACACAAGTGAATGGGTCTGTGCACATGTCAGTGTGTTTCCATGGACTGTGTGTCTGTGTGACCCACACGTAGACATGTCCGTTTTTTACTGTCAGCACGGGCTGCAAAAAGTCCCACATAAGTTCACATGGAAAACACAAATGGATGTTATCAGTGTGACACGCATGGCACTTGAGAAGCAGCAGTACAGTAAGCAGTTCCCTGGTGCCGTGTGCTCAAGATAGCTCTCATCATTCTCCCCTGATCTGCAGGTGATCAGCGCGAGCAGGGGAGAATTATGAGAGTTGTATTCAAGTGATCACAATGACAGCAGGTGGCGGCTGATGGGACTATTACTCCAATGAGCCTAAAGCTGCTGCCGCTAATAACAGTAGTAAAGGTATTGGCCTACACTCTGTCGTATGACGAGGTGCTGGTGTAACGGGCCAAATGACCCTTAGTCCATTCAGTGAAAATTCACCGCACACTCTGTATTTTTGTGGTGATGAATAAAATAATATTTATTTGCAGTTCGTTTGAACAGAAAAAATAGAAATAGGTAAAGCGCAGGAGAAAATTCTAAAGTGACTATATTTGAGTAACGTTTCGACCGGTCCCAGGTCTTATTCAATTCGTCGCTGGTAATTCCTTAGTCATGGAGATAGATGCAGTTTGTATGAGGCTATTTCCCTGATCAGGGTAGTGTGGAAAGTGAGCTTGAAATCACATTACTGGCGGTGCTCCTGCACCTTGTCTGGCCTCCTGCTGAGGTGTCGCCAGGTCAAAACATCACTCAAATATAGACGCTTTCAAATTTTCTCCTGCGCTTTACCTATTTCTATTTTTTCTGTTCCCACGAACCTCAAATAAATATTATTTTTTGGCATCACCACAAAGATACAGAGTGTGCGGTGAATTTTCATTGAAAGCCGCTGAGTGGCCGATGAGAGTATTCATCAGCCGCCTCCTGCGCTGTAAATAAATAAGAAAAAAAAAAACTACAGCGTGGGTTCCCCTCTATTTTCTATAACCAGCCAGGCAAAACTCACAGCTGCAACCCACAGCTGTCAGTTTCAGCGAGGTTAGTTATCAAGAATAGAGGGGTCCCCACGCTGTTTACAACCAGCCTTGCTAAACTGACAGCTGGGGGCTGGTATTCTCAGGGTGGTAAGGGGCCATTGATATAGGGGCCCCGGCCTAAAAATTGCAGCCCGCAGTTGCTCAGACAAGGCACATCTATAAGATGAGCCAATTCTAGCGCTTTGCACGGCTCTTCCCACTTGCTCTGTAGCGGTGGCAAGTGGGGTTCATGTTTGTGGGGTTGATGTCACCTTTGTATTGTCAGGAGACATCAAGCCCACAACTTGGTAATGGAGAGGGGTCTATAAGACACCTATTCATTACTAATCCTATAGTTATATGTAAATAAGGACACAGCCAGAATAAAGTATTTTAACAGAAATAAAACAAAACACGGCAGCACCCCTCTTCCCTGGGTGGGAGAAGAGAACTGATGGAGGGCTGATTCAGGAGATAAGGCAAGGATGGAGGCCCCGGCATCTGCACCTTCAGAAGTATCCCAGGGAATAGGGTGAGCTAGGGCGCTGGTGTTAGGGACATGAATGGAGCCCCTAGTCCCAAGTCACCCGACAACTGTGTCGCTACAGGTCTCTTCCTTCCTGGATTGTTAATGGGAGAGAAGATGATCTCTATCCTCCTGGTAGGTGGGAGTCAAAGATAACTCCTCCTCATATAACCACCAAAACACCTCTCCTCCAAGTCATGCAGCATAAGCTAGCTCTGACGAAGTGTTTTAATCAGGACCCATATTATAAAGCTGAGCGCTCAGACTCCCACAGCTCCCAACATGGCCGATTAACCCCTGCTCTGCCAAAAGAAATTAACACCATTTAAAAAGAAGGTGAAGTGCTTCTTTTCAGTGCCAGAGAAGAGCAATCAGACGCTGATGTCTTCTGGCACTCTGTTGCCGTAACCCCGTGACAAGACTTTGGATTCAGCTTTCTCCAAAGTTTCTGTGGAAAGTTGGCACAGTCGAATATTTGATTTCTCCCATAAACGACAAAGATGAAGGCAGCCCTCATGCATTTCCACTCCTTTACATCATATACACCTTCCCTAGATGATGATATGGTCACTCTCATGGGCACACTGCAACTTAATAGATACCCACCCCTACAGTGCTACCCGACACTCCTCTAATCCCTGACATGGAAAGTACATATGAGCAGCCACCAAACACTGTCAGGCATGTCCATAACCAGATAGTTGATGGCTGCACAGAAAGGCATCGAGGGGCACATGTGGCTCTCGGGCTGCAGGTTGTGCACCCCTGCTGTAAAATCAACTGGATTGTATATTTTTCTAAAAGATGAAGAGCTGCAATAGCTATAAAACACATACATACATAAACCTTGCTAATATTGTGTAGCTATAAGCTGCCCTTCACAGAGCTGCTTTAATTGATTTGCGATTTCTGATGAAATACTTTAGGCATCTACCTGTTAGGCAATCACAGACAATCATGTAAAACTGCTTAGTGGCATATTTACATTTCCCCTGTGTGATCTGCCACGTCTGCAGTTCTTTTTTTACCCTATGATTCTAATGGATTCAAATGAGTGTTCTTCAAAACTTTACAAGAGCTAAATGGCATTTTCACTGGTCACAAAATCATATACGGTATTTCATGAAAGCCTTGGAAAAATTAACGCGGAGTATTAACAAAAGCTGGTGTACAGCATTAGTTAGAGACTGGTTGCCTTCCACATTAGTGGATATCAAAGGCAATGACTGTCTAGAAACATGCTGCCGTGATCAGGAATATTCATGCTGCAGAGCTGTCGATCTCTTTTACCTTTTAGACCATTTTAAAGGCAAATAATTTTAGAAAATGCTCTTACTGCAATGTTCTTACTGTCCACCTGTAATTAAATAGGTCAGCACTGTTCAACTATCATTTCCACTAGCAAGACCCTATTTCTCATCTAATTACAAGCTCTCATGACAAGCACAGTATGGTCTATCAGATGTAATGCTAAGATTTTCTTGATTGAAGGGTGTGTGTAAGCAGTTTTGATCCCTTTACTTTTATAGATTAAAAGGCTGTATTGGTTTCAGAAAATACAGTAAAGATCCTATATATTATAATTAAAAAAACTATAGATGTGAACTGGGATATAAACTGGCGTGCATGCAGCATGTAAGAACACGTTCACACTGGTCACTAAACAGAAAAAAACAAAGACAGAAACATAATGATTGAATACCCTGCAGTACATAAAATAATATATGGTGGTACATAGTTAACTTTTTTAATAAAAAAAAATGCAAAAGCCATCCCACCACTTCACAGTGACCCTAATTGGGACAGTCCTAACTCTAATATGAAAAATTTAATTTGTCAAGTGACATGCAGGAGAATAAAGGCTGAGAAGGACTGGACACACAGTCATGGGGAACCACATCAATATAATGTCCAGCTTAAAGAAAAGGCAGGGTATTAAATCATTATGTTTCTACAATTAGATAATTCTATACAAGAACAGTAAATGGGCCCCTTTTTGTGTGACAAATGCTGCGGGCTGCATTGGAGGTGAAAATCTTGGACCCATGTGCAGCAGCACTGATGGCACCGATGGTTTGTCCACCCCTGATTATAATGATGCAATATGTTAAAATACTTGTGTATTCATTTACCAGTCTTCATATCTGTATCTAGTCATATTTGTTTTATCTAACCACCTGACTTTATGGATGATGAAACATTTTTCAGTCCTTTACACCTTCCTCAGACTGTCTAAAAAATGCAATAGATAGAATTACACTATGTTTGCCTGTTTTATTTTTATCAATCTTTAATGAGCAACAGTATGGTCCTATAATGGCTAACCTCAGAATTTTGGACATTCACAAAGCCTTACAGAAGAGAGTAGTAGAAAGGAACTGGAAACCATAAGGCACATGGAGATGCTTAATTAGAATTTATTCAGAATATTTCATATCCATAAATTACACAGCATCAGTTGTGGTAAATACTCTCAAAATGATAAAGGTCCAAGGTTTGGGGTGGGCTTAATCAGAGCAAAAAGGCAAACCAGGACCAAGCATTATTTAGAGTGAGAAGTCCAAGACTTGGTTCTAGTTTGCCTTTTTTCTCTGGGTAAGCCCACCCTAAATCCTGGACCTTTCTAATTTTGAGAGCATTTACCACAACTGACACATCTGATGAAGGGCATTTTTACCTGAAACATTTTTTTGTATATTCTGAAGGTGGTATAATCTATGGATATGAGCTATTCTGAATGAATCCGAATTAAAGGGCCACTGTCACCCCCTCCAGCCGTTATAAACTAAAAGAGCCACCTTATGCAGCAGTAATGCTGCAGTCTAACAAGGTGGCTCTTTTAGTTTTTGATTCATTTATTACCTCAATAAAGTGTTTTAAAAATTGGCCACACATACCAGATATTGTACCAGGAGGCGATCCGAAGCGTCCTGTATGAATCCCCCAACTGCCGTCACTCTTCTCTTCAGGGCCGATGGTACCCGCCCCCTTCGCGTTGTTGCTTCTTAAATCCGTGCCTGCCTGGGGCCTGCGCAGTGTTCTTTGTCAGTCACATCTCAGATGCCGGGTGCCTGACTGCGCCTGTGCGGGCAGTGCGGCCGCCCTGTTACTGAATCCCCGCCCCGCACTGTGTTATTCATTATGCACAGTGCGGGGCTGGCATTCCTGGGCATGCGCACTGCGCTGTTCAGGCGCTCCCCCATCTCGGACGCTCTGCCATCTCTGACGCTCCCCCGCCTTCCCAGGAACCCCAGCCCCGCACTGTGCATAATGAATAACACAGTGCGGGGCGGGGATTCAGTAACAGGGCGCAGTCAGGCACCCGGCATCTGAGATGTGACTGACAAAGAACACTGCGCAGGCCCCAGGCAGGCGCCGGATTTAAGAAGCAACAACGCGAAGGGGGCGGGTACCATCGGCCCTGAAGAGAAGAGTGACGGCAGTTGGGGGATTCATACAGGACGCTTCGGACCGCCTCCTGGTACAATATCTGGTATGTGTGGCCAATTTTTAAAACGCTTTATTGAGGTAATAAATGAATCAAAAACTAAAAGAGCCACCTTGTTAGACTGCAGCATTACTGCTGCACAAGGTGGCTCTTTTAGTTTATAACGGCTGGGGGGGGGGGGGGGTGACAGTGGCCCTTTAAGCACCTGCACATGCTTTATGTCGTGCACTTTGTTCCATTTACTATGGATCTACAGGAGCTAAGTGGTTGGCTTTAAAGGATTTAGCACCCTATACAAATTCATACCTTCCAATAAGGGGTTGCCACCTATCCCTTTTGATTATGCCATCCTAAAAGAGAGTCACACAGTTGATATCACACTATATCTTCCCACATACCACAGAATATTTGCTACTCTAGATACGATACATGAAGATTGATCTTACTAATAACAAAAATTTCTGCATTACACATAAAAACTGTTCTGTACTCTACTGTACATAGTTGTCTGCTGTGGTAAATTCATCAAGCCTCCTAAACATCCTCTCTGTATCTCTAATTTTTTGTGTTTGTTAACTCTTCTTGGTTTATGGCATATACCACATCTAATAGAGTGTTTGTTATTAGGAGTCCATACAGGGACCTTGGGAAAAAAATCATGAAAAACACTTTGTGATGACCTACATAGACTGCAAGAGATGAGGAGAATCTAATTTGTACATTTTATCTAGAAATTTTCATATTTCAGTTTTAAGGTTTTTCTTTTAGGTCAATCACAACTTTACATGATGCTACTTTTAAAAACATAACCAACGAATTTTCACAAACATAATTATTCTTTAACTTTGTCAATGTGAAAAACATGATAGCCTTCTTTTCGTTTGGCTTTCATTAAATGAAATGCACAAAAACACTTCTCCGGTGATGTAAGAGATTTCTTAAAACATATAGAAACTCAGTTAAATACAGAAATATTGAAATGACTGATCTTGAAACTGTTACCTTGGTGACCAACAAATGTCTGACAAAGAAAGTTACATTTCCATATCGAAGGTCAGATAAGATGGTACTAGTGCTGGCTTATAAAAAAGACCTTCTGCCTCCGAGAACTACCGGCATGTCATAGATGTCTAAAAGAACTTAGCTACGATTTCTCGATATTGTTTGTTTGGAAAAGCAGATCTACTATGTTGCCAAGGAACCGATTAACTACATACAGACACATCAGATTCATAATGTGTTTATCTGCTAATGTGTAGAATGTCTACAATACAGAAAGTCTTGGAAACAAATGAAAACATTTCATTTACTATAGCAAGCATCAAAATTAATGGAACAGTAGTCTTCTCATGGCAGCACATACATTAGTTATTAGTCAGGTGAAAATGGTTTACAGGTAGGTGAAACTATTCTTTACTTAGGTTAAAGGGACTCTGTCAGCTCAAATTGGCGGGATATTAAAATGATTTCTTACCGGTCAGGTGGGCGGCATATCCTCTTTATTTCTTTACCCCGTCCGTCCTTGTTTTCCGCCTTATTTTCGGGAATAAGAGTATGGGTGCGCCATAGTTGGCGCGTGCGCCATGCAGTCTTCGGTGGCGCACGCCTACTGCGGGCAAAGCCGAAAAGCATTACTGCGCATGCGCCCGCACACTATGTCCCGGAAGTATTTCGCTGTGTTCCGGGACATAGTGCGTGGGCGCATGCGCAGTAATGCTTTTCGGCTTTGCACGCTGTAGGGCAAAGCATACTGTGCGTGCGCCACCGAAGACTGCATGGCGCACGCGCCAACTATGGTGCACGCATACTCTTATTCCCGAAAATAATGCGGAAAACAGGGACGGACGGGGTGGAGAAATAAAGAGGATACGCCGCCTATCTGACCAGTAAGAAATCATTTTAATATCCCGCCAATTTGAGCTGACAGAGTCCCTTTAATATATGTTAAATTATTTTTGAAGTGGTTTTGGATGTTTCCCTTTCTTACAGTAATAGAAGTATAATGGCTGGCACGAACAGCAAGCACACAACCAATGACTATGAGGATCTGAAGGAAAATTAAAAGAAAATGTTTTTTTCTTCTCATCTGTCAGTCTGAAAATCTCATTGAGCCTGTACCAGTCAAAATCTCCAGTCCCAAATTCTTACAACGGTGCAAAGGAAGGTGCAAAACGGTCATGCCTGGGTCCTGCTCTGCCCCGTCTATTGAGGCCTGCAGGAAAATAGAGGATTAATAGTAAAGTTAAGGAACGTCCCAATTGGATAGACCTTGTTGCGATGGGATGATTTTTACTTTTTTTAAATCAAAATAGTGTCAACTACACTATGTTCCAAATTATTATGCAAATTACATTTTTCTCGGATTTTCCTAAATGGTCAGTGCAAATGACAGTCAGTCTAATAAAAGTCATCACCCGTTAGATTATACAACGAATTTTATTGAAGAAACCACTTAATGATAACAGTATAATCTCCAAAATGAATAAAAACTCAAAATGCACTGTTCCAAATTATTAGGCACAGTAGAATTTCTAAACATTTGATATGTTTTAAAGAACTGAAAATGCTCATTTGTGGAATTTGCAGCATTAGGAGGTCACATTCACTGAACAAAAAAGCTATTTAACTCCAAAACATCCTAACAGGCCAAGTTACATGTTAACACAGGAGCCCTTCATTGATATCACCTTCACAATTCTTGCATCCATTGAACTTGTGAGTTTATGGAGAGTTTCTGCTTGTATTTCTTTGCATGAAGTCAGAATAGCCTCCCAGAGCTGCTGTTTTGATGTGAACGGCCTCCCACCCTCATAGATCTTTTGCTTGATGATACTCCAAAGGTTCTCTATAGGGTTGAGGTCAGGGGAAGATGGTGGCCACACCATGAGTTTATCTCCTTTTATGCCCATAGCAGCCAATTACTCAGAGGTATTCATTGTCATGCATGAAGATGATTTTGTTCCTGAAGGCACGTTTCTGCTTTTTAGACCATGGAAGAAAGTTGTCAGTCAGAAACTCTATTTACTTTGCTGAGGTCATTTTCACACCTTCAGGAACCTTAAAGGACCCTACCAGCTGGTTCCCCATGATTCCAGCCCAAAACATGACTCCTCCACCTCCTTGCTGACGTCACAGCCTTGTTGGGACATGGTGGCCATCCACCAACCATCCACTACTCCATCCATCTGGACCGTCCAGAGTTGCTCGACACTCATCAGTAAACAAGACTGTTTGAAAATTAGTCTTCATGTATGTCTGGGCCCACTGCAACCGTTTCTGCTTGTGAACACTGTTTAGGAGTGGCTGAACAGTAGGTTTATGCACCACAGCAAGCCTTTGAAGGATCCTACTCCTTGAGGTTCGAGGGACTCCAGACGCACCAGCAGCTTCAAATAACTGTTTGCTGCTTTGTAATGGTATTTTGGCAGCTGCTCTCTTAATCCAATGAATTTGTCTGCCAGAAAACTTCCTCATTATGCCTTTATTTGCATGAACTCTGTCTGTGCTGTGTTTCAGTCACAAATCTCATCAGAGTATGATGATCACTCTAAAGTTTTCGTGAAATATCTAATTTTTTCATACCTTGTCCAAGGCATTGCACTATTTAACGCTTTTCAGCAGCAGAGAGATCCTTTTTATTTCCCATATTGCTTGAAACCTGTGACCTGCATAATAATGTGGAACATCACTTTTGAGTAGTTTTCCTTTAATTAGAATCACCTGGAAAACTAATTATCACATGTGTTTAAGATTGATTTCAGTGATTCATTGAGCCCTGAGACACAATACCATCCACGAGTTTATTTGAAAAACAAAACAATTAAATCTTTAAGACACTTAAATCCAATTTGCATAATAATTTGGAACACAGTGTAAGTCCCTTATGTTACTTACATGTACTATTATTTACTTACTGCAGGGTATTTACTTGTTTTTTTTATTCTAGCCTTTGTCTATATACTGTTAGAATTTTAAACAATGTCCCAACATATACCAAAATGGCACTTCCCGGAAGAAGCAAAAGGGCGAAACGCGCGTTGGGGCGTGGAGGGTCACTGGCGGACATCACTCCCATTTCTCTTCACTCAACTACTGAGGTAATATCACATATGCACTTTTGGTATGGTGTATTTGGAATAGGTAACCTTATCCTCTGTGGTTGTATTTTAGGCTTTTTCTATTGTTTGTATTAGGATATAGCTTAGGTATATATGTTGAACTGTTTAAAGATTCAGAATAATTTGCGGCACTAGGTGAAATGCTCTTATCAGGTTAATATCATTGACCGGAGTTGTGCAGACTTCCACACTTCCAAGACATCAGCACATGAGGGCGGTGCACCGAAGAAGGATGAATCCAGACTTTATGTATAACAAACGAAAAAATAGATCAGGCACTCACCCAACGTTGCTGTGATTAATGTCCTTTATTCGCTGAACTCAGCGTTTAGACTTCCATGGAGAGGCGGCAGGAGAACGAACAGAAGAGGGTGCGGGGAAAGAGGTGAGGACGACGGCCGTTTCGCACGAATGTGCTTCCAGGGGTCCAAGTGTCCAACTTGGACCCCTGGAAGCACATTCGTGCGAAACGGCCGTCGTCCTCACCTCTTTCCCCGCACCCTCTTCTGTTCGTTCTCCTGCCGCCTCTCCATGGAAGTCTAAACGCTGAGTTCAGCGAATAAAGGACATTAATCACAGCAACGTTGGGTGAGTGCCTGATCTATTTTTTCGTTTGTTAGGTATATATGTGCATACAGGGATCATTTGTTAAACCAATAGAGAAGATGCTTTTTAGCACTTGGTAAACTGATTAATATTATGATTCATATACAAGTGCATATCTTTAAAGTGATTATTTAGGTGTATAAATATTTGTTTTAGTATAATTGAATATCATTCGATATTAATCGATTTGCCAGTGTTACCCTCCTCTGGGGTAAAGTTTTGCGCAATAATGGATATGTGGCTTATTTGAAAAAAATGTTTTGTTGTTTTTAAAAAAAAAAAACTTTTTCTAAAATAAATATCTAATCTAAAATTGTTATGGTTCGCTTCATTTAAGTGACGGTTCATTTCACCGCCCCTTTTTGAGTTGTATATACTACTAGAGTCTGAATAAGTAATATACTCAAACTCACAGAAGAAATATGGGTCCCATATAATAGAGAGTAATGTCCAAATAACTTCATATATTTGCCCATAAAGTGACCGGATAGTAAGTGTATACTCCTGATACACATTTAAACACAAAGAAAATGGAGTTCCCATACACGAAAAAAAAAAAAAAAAAAAGTAAATTGTACGTTTTATTATAAATACTGTTCACACAATAGATCACAAAATAACACAACATTAGAACAAAAAAAGAAGGCCCTAGTTTAGAAGCAAGTAAGTCCCAGGCATAACCAGTAAATTTGTGTAGACCAAAACCATGGTACTAGTATAACCCACTATAATTCATATTGGCTGTATATCTGTTTGGCACCCAATCCAATCAGTGTTAGTCAAAGTATTCGATGCCCATAAAATAGTGCATACCCCAAAGGCTGTCACAGTGACCAACACCCATATAGGGGAGAAAAGCAATAGCGGTATATCTAGTAATGAAATATCTTACCCATGGTAAATATAGTCAGACTAGATGGTGGCCCGATTCTAACGCATCGGGTATTCTAGAATATGCATGTCCACGTAGTATATTGCCCAGGCTTGAAGTATATTGCCCAGCCACATAGTATATTGCCCAGTCACGTAGTATATTGCCCAGCCATGTAGTATATTGCCCAGTAACGTAGTATATTGCCCAGGCACGAAGTATATTGCCCAGTCACATAGTATATTGCCCAGTCATGTAGTATATTGCCCAGCCACGCAGTATACTGCCCAGTCACGCAGTATATTGCCCAGCCACGTAGTATATTGCCCAGCCACGTAGTATTTTGCCCAGTCACGTAGTATATTGCCCAGCCACGTAGTACATTGCCCAGTCACGTAGTATATTGCCCAGCCACGTAGTATATTGCCCAGCTACTTAGTATATTGCCCAGCCACGTAGTATATTGCACAGCGACGGAGTATACAGCACAGAGCCACGTAGTATACAGACTTAAAATAAAAAATAAACATATACTCACCTTCCAAAAGCCCCTTGAAGTCCTGGCCCTGTGTGCGGTGCACGCGGCAGCTTCCGGTCCCAGGGTTGGTATGAGCGCAGGACCTGTGATGACGTCGCGGTCACATGACCGTGACATCATGGCAGGTCCTTCTCGCAGGACCTGTGATGATGTCGCGGTCACATGACAGTGACGTCATGGCAGGTCCTTGTCGCATACCATCCTTAGCACCGGAACCTGCCGCTTGCATGGAGCGGTCACCGGAGCGTCGCGAGGAGCAGGAAAGGTGGCGGAAGGTGAGTATATAATGATTTTTTAGTATTTTTAACATTAGATCTTATTACTATTGATGTTGCATAGGCAGCATCAATAGTAAAAATTTGGTCACACAGGGTTAATAGCAGCGTTAATGGAGTGCGTTACACCGCGGCATAACGTGGTCCATATGCGCTGCCATTAACCCTGTGCGAGCGCTGACTGAAGGGGATAATGGAGGGGGCACTGACTGCGGGGAGGAAGGAGCGGCCATTTTGGCGCCGGACTGTGCCCGTCGCTGATTGGTCGTAGCAAAAGCCACGACCGATCAGCGAATTGGATTTCCGTGACAGAGGCCGCGACCAATGAATATCCGAGACAGATAGACAGACGGAAGTACCCCTTAGACAATTATATAGTAGATGCCAGGGTACCGGATCCACCCCCTGACACGCGTTTTGCGTAGGCTTTATCAAAAGAGGGAAACTTTTTCTAAAATAAATATCTAATCTAAAATTGTTATGGTTGGCTTCATTTAAGTGACGGTACATTTCACCGCCTCTTATTGAGTTGTATATACTACTAGAGTCTGAATAAGACCTTGAAGACAATGATATTGTTCAAACATTAATGTGATTGCCTAGTACAAAAACAAAATCCATATATAAATTCCATCAAGTAGCCTATCAGATAATCACCATTATTATTAGTATTCTGGATCTCCATTAGTGCCTAAAGGAATGCCCCATCAAGTCCCAAAGAGTTTGTCAAAACCTAATAAAGTACGGTAATTAGCATTTTGAAAACCCCCTAGTCCAGCATCACTTTGGTTACATGAATCTTGGCTCAAATATAAAGCGTAGGAATCATATTGCAAGAGTCATGATAGTAATGTAATATAGCAACAGGCATTGGCTACTACAATCAAAGAAGATGTGCTCAAACTGTGAACGATCCATTACAAAGATCAATAAATATGCAGTAACATGAAAACCACGACAGGTTGAGGTGCCTATGAGGTGTCTATATGTACCTTTGTAAGATGAAATTTTGGCGCATAAAAGTTTTTCACCCTCATTGATTATGTGAAAAAATTTGAGCATGCTCAATGCCATGATGCCTTACAGACCAAATTACTTCCAGGGGATAATACTGAGATGCAGACACAGAACGTTGATTATGAGGCTTATTACGACAAATAATAAAAAACAGTGCAAGTGTTGCCAATAAGATACAATTAGGTCACAAGGGTTAATTTAGCAGCTACTGGTAACTGACAATACTTTATGGAATGTAAAAGTGTATTGTGGTCAATGGTGGCCTAATTACTAACTCATTGGTTGTATAAAATATATGGAGGGGACAAAGTTTTACTAAACATATGGGATATGGTGTGATGAATTCTAAAATTGGAGAAACATCCAATATGCAGTTATGTAAAGAAGTTTTCCAAGTCTTTGATACTGAAGACAAATCTTAAGGAGAGGTCAGCACCCCCCAAATTTCACAGTTTACAGAGATAAAACACCACAGCTCCATACACTGTACAGTTTCCATTCTTGGGTACTTCAGCTTAGCTTCAATTAAGTGAGCTGAGCTGTAGTACCCATAATGGCCACTATGGAGCTGTGGTGTTTTGGCTCTGTGTAGTGTTTGTTACCAGCACTCAATTACCTATTTAAACCAAACAATATATAATATACATTACATATTTCATCATTAAATAACATATTGGTCAGTATTATTTAAATAGAATATGAAAAAAGACTAGACAATACAGATGGCAAAATACTAATAACTGAAATACAGTCAACAGAGTGGAGAATAATGATAAGTGTCACGCTCACGCCCTGACTGGTAGGCGTGAGCTCGGGGGGTTTGTGGCCCCACTGTGCCACAAACCAGACTACCCTGGAAGGGGCGTGACTATGACAGCTGCCTGGGTTTTCACTGGAGCCTCTGATGGTGAGGTCAGGCTTGTGCAGCAGGCAGCTGCCAGGTGCTACTCCAGGGCGGTGTCTGGCTGTGGCTGCTGATCCCACTTGAGAGACAGGGACACCAGGATTGGTGCGGGCATCAGGCAGGACTGGCAGAAGAGCACAGCTGAAACTCAGTCGAGTAGGCTGGCACGGCTGTGACAGGGCTGGCAGAGACACGGCAGAGAACACAGGGCTGGCAGGAACACAGGACTGGCAGGGACGGCAGGAAACACAGGACTGGAAGGCACGGCAGGAACGGTAGGACTGGCAGGAACACGGGATTGGCAGGAACACTGGATTGGCAGGCACGGCAGACAACACAGGACTGGTTGATGTGTTGTATGAAGGAACAGGTAGGGACCTGTTCACACTAGAGATGCAGGTACGGATATGTAGTTAGGAGGAACAGGTAGGGACCTGTTCACACAGGTGGTGCGGGAACGGATATGAAATATGAAGGAACAGGTATGAAGGAACAGGTGGGACCTGTTCACACAGGAGATGTAGGTATGGAGACAAACCAGAAGGAATGGAGAATGAAGGAACAGGTTGAGACCTGTTCACACAGGAAGAGAACCGCAAGGCTGCGGATAGGAAAGGTAAAGCAGCAAGAGATAGCGCAGCAATAAAAGCAAAGCAGAGCAGAACCACAAGGAATGTGGAGAAGAGCTGCAGCAAGAGATTCTTACAGCAACGGGAGCGGAGCAGAGATGAACGGAGCAGAACCGCAAGGAATGCGGAGAGGAGCTGCAGAAAGGGATTCTTACAGCAACGGGAGCGGAGCAGAGATGAACGGAGCAGAACCGCAAGGAATGCGGAGAGGAGCTGCAGAAAGAGATTCTTACAGCAACGGGAGCGGAGCAGAGAAGAACGGAGCGGAACCGCAGGAGCGCGGATCAGAGGTAAAAGCCACAAAGGTACAGAGCAGGCAGAGCTGCAAGAGTGCAGAGTGTAAGCAGACTGAGAACACAAGGAAAGACACAACAGGGAAGGAAGCCACAGACAAGGAGACAGAGATAAGACTAAGTTGTTGTGAACTCTATTTTTGGGCTCCCTCTAGTGGTCACAAGCGGTACTGTGTAGTGTTGTCTTTCTGCAGGTTGGCAGCATCAGCTGGTTCGTTATCCTTGGTTGGTTTCCTATTTAGCTCACCTGGATACTCAGTTCCTTGCCTGCTCTCAATGTATTCAGTGCTCTTCAGATTCCTTGTGACTACCTTGCTCCCAGTCTCTCCAAGACAAGCTAAGTTTTTGTTTGTTTATTTTTTGATTATCAGCATTCATCATGTTTCTTGTCCAGCTTGCTAAAATGTGATTTCCTCGCTTGCTGGTTGCTCTAGGGGACTGAGTTTCTCCCCCCACACCGTTAGTTGGTGCGGGGGTTCTTGAAATCTCAGTGTGGATATTTTGTAAGGGTTTTTTACTGACCGCACAGACCCCTTTTCTATTTTCTGCTATCTAGTATTAGTGGGCCTCATTTGCTGAATCTGCTTTCACCCCTGTGTATGTGCCTTCCTCTTACCTCACCGTTATTATTTGTTGGGGGCTACTATATCTTTGGGGATTATTTCTCTGGAGGCAAGTGAGGTCTTTCTTTCTCTCTAGGGGTAGTTAGTTCCTCAGGCTGGCTCGAGACGTCTAGGATTTTAGTCACGTTCACCGGCTACCTCTAGTGTGTTGGATAGGTTCAGATTTGCGGTCAGTCCAGTTTACCACCTCCCTAGAGATTGTCCTATGTTTTGTTACTTAGCTGGAGTATTTTGTGATCCTCTACCACTAAGGATCATAACAGTAAGTACAGACAAGGCAATGGAACAAGACACAAGGACAAAGACACAGGGACCAGGATATTCTGCCTCCTGGAGGGCGGACAACAAGACCAAGGCAAAAATACAGAGAAAAGCCTCCAGAGAGGGAGTAACTCACAGAAAGGCCTGGCAGACTCAGAAGCTAAACACTAACTGAGCTAACACATTGCACAGGCCCAGGACACTGGGTGGAGCTGCACTATATACTGGAGGCCTCTTGGTAATTGGTCAGGAACAGATTAGACAGATGCACCTGATTGCTATAAGAACCAGAGAGTTCAGGCGCCGCCCCCCTATACACAAAGCCATGAAGCATGCAGAGAGCAGAGACACAGAACATGGAGCTGGCATAAAACAGAAACCACATCATGGCCTGGAGCAGTGGGTAAGATAGTGTGAGAGATGTGAGGCCATGCCGTGATGCCAGCAGAGTTGTTACAATAAGTATCTAGACAATGCAGTTGTCTTATCTTTCAGAAATTAAAAACAAAAGGAATTAATGTGGAATACTGAAATTGTTATATTTTATGACTATGGATTGCAAATAACATGATCCTAAAAAAATGGGTTTCTTCCATTGTGAATCAGCACAATCTTTTTTTTCTTGTGACAGATGGAATTATCTCCTTGGGCTACGCCTGGTTGATTTCACAGGGCAGACCATATGGTGTCTATCCCTCAGTCTTGTACACACAGCTAGACATTTGGGAGTGAGTTGTACGAGTCTAGAGAATCAGTCATCTACAGTTTCTCATTTCTATACATTTTCATCACATTTTTGTGGCTTGGCTATTACTTAAATTATTTCAAACTTAAAGGAGTTGCTTCCTTTCAGACAGTACCCAAGCTGCAGTTTGTTAAAGCTTAACAAACCATGCTGTATTCATCTTCCCTCTGTCCACACGCGAGTCTCCAACACGTCTCCCGGTGTCTGGTATTGGCTGCAGCGTGGACATCAGCTCAACAGCTCAAATCAATAAGCTCTGCCCTTGTAAATGAAACAACCCCTGCAGAGCCACCAAGCTCACTGACTGGTGGCCTTGCTGTTGACGTGTCACCGTAACAGCCAATGAGATACACCGGGAGTAGTGGCGGAGACTCAGTGGTGGGCCCGAGGAAGGCAAGAACAGCTTGGTTTGTTATGCTTTTACAAACTGCAGCTGAGGCAAAAGATTATCTGAAAGGGAACAAAATCTTTAATGAAAAAAGGAAATTCTTGTATCCTGTTTAGGTAGTAAGCTATTATGGGCAAAGTGGCCTCTCCTGTTGGATCATTGTTCATCTTTCTCTGATTAAATCATTTTTTTTCACTATTTCCTGAATTATTAAAGACTGTGGAATATGGTAGCGCTATAGAAATATTTAGAAACACACTTGTTATTACTATTCAATTTTCATAGACCTAGAAGGCAAATTTGAAGGAGAATGGTGGCTGAATCCATGTTGGATTGTGGCGGTTTAAAGGGACCATGTGTGGCTGGACCACCTTACGGGCACTGTGGCTGGCATAGGGCATATGCAGCTGGAACTCAGGAGCACAAAGCCACAATGAAAGAAAATATAATTTATGTACTGTTCATCTGTCTGTAGCTTATCAGTACTGTGGAAACAATTGGTCACAGTGTGCTGGTAGTGATCAGTCATAATATTTTGGTATTATTGAATTACTTCAGCATTATATGGTCCTTGCATTGTGGCAATATTCATTATGACAACAATTTAGAGGGAAGTTATTTTTAATTATTATATGCAAAATTATTCTGCGGTGGCATGAAAACTGGACAAGCCATATGTCAGTGAAATCCCTTTCTATCACCATACCCACCACCCCAAGTGGACAACCAATGTCTTCAAAGTTTACTAAAGCCCCTGAATTGAAGAGTAAACTGATTACCAAATTCACCCATGTGTGTAGGATAAACATTAATTAATATGGCCTTTAATTAATTTGAACAGATAACATGACGATATCTCACATATCTGAACATATATTAAAAAATGGCGTTTACACACATAGCTTTTTTTTAAAAAAAAACACCAATGCAGTTTTAAATGCAGTTTTTTTTTAACCGAAACACTAATTGATTTTTAATTCAAAGATTTATAAGTACATCTGACATCTTTGTATTTATAGTGTTATGCAAGTTTGTGCGTACACTACTTATCAAAGTCATTGCACAAATGCACAACTGCAGATCTGTACAGAGACACAGACATACAGTCGAGAAAGTTTGGAGAGCTTCAGAGTTAGATCTTTTAGTCAGTTGTTTCTAAGGGTACTGAAATATAATTATAAAATTATAAGCATTTCTTAAGCCTTATACTTTTATTGGCAAATACAGGAAGTTGTTGCATAGACTCGATATTTACCATTTTGACTCATTTTTGCAGTTCGCCCTGACATGCCAGGTATCAGCTCCTGAGCCAAATTCTGACTGATGACAACCCAATCTTGTCTAATCAGTTCTTGGAGTTCATCACAATTTCTGTGTTTTAATTTGTTTACGCGCTTTTTGAGGATAGACCACATGCTCTCGATGGGATTGAGACCTGAGATGCTCCCTGGTCATGTAACCAAAATTTCAATGTTTTGTTCACTAAGCGACTTAGTTATCACTTTTCACTTGATGCTGCATCATGCTGGATAAAGCATTGTTCATCAAAAATTTGCTCATAGAGGATGTCAAGATACCATTCTATATTTATGGCAGTTCTTGAGTGAGACCATTCCCCTAGATGAAGACCAACCCCATTCATGAATGGTCTCAGGGTGCTTTACTGTTGGCATAATACAGTACTCGTGGTAGCGCTCAATTTTTCTTCACTGGACACTCATTCATAAAGATGTCCCAAACAATCTGAAGATGTCCCTGAGTCTTTGCATAAAGTTGATGCATTTGTCAATAATAGTTTAAAAATTTGAGATGCGTATAACTGTACTTTTGCATATGACTAGAAGGTCGAAAAACACTCAAGCAGCAAAGTTTGTGAAAAACAAAATTTGCGCGAATCTCAAAACTTTTGGTCACGACTTTAGAATTAAATCGCAGAGAAGTGAAACAAGCAAAAGGAAGAAAGAAGCAAGAGAACAGTAACTAAACTAAGCTTCATGAAGTAGGAAAAGTCCTTGTTTACACATTTGCCATTTCCTTTGAATCTACTCCTGGCTTTTTCTCATAAAACTGCATAAAATGCAGAGAAACCACCCTAATATTGCCTTCATTAAAACAAAAAAATCAATTCATATTCAATGTAATTTTCCAGAATTGACATGACACCTCCATGGCTAACCTCAAAATGTAATATGAAGGTTAACATAGCTTAAACATTCAAAGGTTTACAAATGATAAAAGGTGACTACACATTTACTGACAGTATAAGGATGAACACTACCAATCACTGGGAAACAAGCCACAGTCACCAATTAGAAGTTGAAATTGAATGTGTTTGTTTCTTGAAGAAACTGTTTAGATGTTCTTTCTTCGTTACCAAAGTTCAGCTCTACACATTTGCTGAAACACATTAAACTTTTAAAAACTTAAATCTGCCGAACACAGCAAAGTACACAGTAAAATAAATTACACTAATTTAATTAGATCTACTGAGGTATTCATCTTTATATTATGTTATTTATTATATACAGAAACTCCTATTTAATAGGCCTAAAAAAAAGCCACAAATCAAATGAAAGACAGAATAAAAGAACATGTGAAACACTTTAAGAAAGTCTTCTTTCATACTAATGCCCAAATATTCGTCTTACTCAGCCCTAGTTGGAAAGGGCATTTAAGGTGACCTCCTCGAAGATAATAAGAGATATTATATTAAAGCAGGAACAGGGAAAATGTATTTCAGGTTTCTGCCTCATTAATAAAATAGAGAGTTTCATGACTGCGGCTGAACCACTGATCTACCTCTATGTAATATATAAAAATCATTCAAGACAAGCAAACACCATCATTTCAATTGTACAAATATACAAATAAAGTATATAAAAATGCAACTATTCTGCATCCATAAGTGGCCATGTAAGAATCACTTTTAATAATGCGATGAAATTGGAAATAGAAATTCTATATAAAAGGGATCGTAAACGGCCTTAAAGAATAACTTTTTCATTTGATTACCCTTTTGGCATTGCAATATTATTAATTTTTGTAATATGCTTCATTATTTTATCTTGCTTCCTTCTCTCGAAAAAACTATGCTGCAGTGTTCCAATGCTCAATTTATGCTGCTTTGGGGTTTATTTTCAACTGATACTCAGCAAAAATCCATATACTAAATTCAAACAGTCTGTGTACAGGTCTATCCCCTGTCTGAGCCTCTCTAGTCCCAACTCCATATTCAGGCCCAGGAATTCCCTTGCATCAGCTGTTTGAATATAGGTGTACTGTATATATATATATATATATATATATATATATATATATATATATATATATATATATACACTAGCTATTGAACCCGTTCTACGCCCGGGTGGCGAGCATTTATATTGGTATATGGTCTCCATCCTGGTATGTGCTGCTCCCATCTTGCTCTCCCATCCTGTCATGTGCTGCTCCATCCTGCGCCCCCATCCTGTCATGTGCTGCTCCACCATGTCATGTGCTGCTCCATCCTGCATCCCCATCCTGTCATGTGCTGCTCCACCGTGTCATGTGCTGCTCCATTGTGTGCCCCATCCTGTAATGTGCTGCTCCACCGTGTCATGTGCTGCTCCATCCTGCATCCCCATCCTGTCATGTGCTCCCATCCTGCGCCCCCATCCTCTCACGTGCTGCTCCATCCTGCGCCCCCATCATTGCGGGCGGCTGTGCGGAGTGCAGGCAGCTGTGCAGAGTGCGGGCGGCTGTGCGGAGTGCGGGCGGCTGTGCGGAGTGCGGGCGGCTGTGCGGTGTGCGGGCGGCTGTGCTGAGTGCGGGCGGCTGTGCGTGGCGCTGCTGGGTGCGGGCGGCTGTGGGTGACTGTGCTGGGTGCAGCGGCTGTGTGTGGCTGTGGGCAGCGGCTGTGGGCGGCTGTGCTGGGTGCGGCGGCTGTGCGTGGCTGTGCTGGGTGCGGCGGTTATGCTGGGTGCGGCGGCTGTGGGTGGCTGTGCGTGGCTCTAGGCGGCCGTGCGTGGCTGTGGGCGGCTGTGCGTGGCTGTGCTGGGTGCGGCGGCTGTGCTGGGTGCGGTGGCTGTGCTGGGTGCGGCGGCTGTGCGTGGCTGTGCTGGGTGCAGCGGCTGTGCTGGGTGCGGCGGCTGTGCTGGGTGCGGCGGCTGTGCGTGGCTGTAGGCGGCTGTGCTGGGTGCGGTGGCTGTGCTGAGTGCGGCGGCTGTGCTGAGTGCGGGCGGCTGTATGTGGCGCGGCTGTGTGTGGCTGTGCTGGGTGCGGGCGGCTGTGGGTGGCTGTGCTGGGTGCGGCGGCTGTGGACGGCTGTGCTGGGTGCGGTGGCTGTGCTGGGTGCGGCGGCTGTGCTGGGTGCGGCGGCTGTGCGTGGCTGTAGGCGGCTGTGTGTGGCTGTAGGCGGCTGTGCGTGGCTGTGCTGGGTGCGGCGGCTGTGGACGGCTGTGCTGGGTGCGGTGGCTGTGCTGGGTGCGGCGGCTGTGTGTGGCTGTGGGCGGCTGTGCGTAGCTGTGGGCGGCTGTGCGTGGCTGTGCTGGGTGCGGCGGCTGTGCTCGGTGCGGCGGCTGTGCTGGGTGCGGCGGCTGTGCGTGGCTGTGCTGGTTGCGGTGGCTGTACTGGGTGCGGCGGCTGTGTGTGGCTGTGGGCGGCTGTGCGTGGCTGTGGGCGGCTGTGCGTGGCTGTGCTGGGTGCGGCGGCTGTGGACGGCTGTGCTGAGTGCGGCGGCTGTGCTGGGTGCGGCGGCTGTGCGTGGCTGTGCTGGGTGCGGCGGCTGTGCTGGGTGCGGTGGCTGTGCTGGGTGCGGCGGCTGTGCGTGGCTGTGGGCGGCTGTGCTGGGTGCGGCGGCTGTGCTGGGTGCGGCGGCTGTGCTGGGTGCGGTGGCTGTGCGTGGCTGTAGGCGCCTGTGCGTGGCTGTAGGCGGCTGTGCTGGGTGCGGCGGCTGTGCTGGGTGCGGTGGCTGTGGTGGTTGCGGTGGCTGTGGGTGGCTGCGCGTGGCTGTGCTGGGTGCGGCGGCTGTACTGGGTGCGGCGGCTGTGGGCGGCTGTGCGTGGCTGTGCTGGGTGCAACGGCTGTGCTGGGTGCGGCGGCTGTGGACGTAAGTGGCGTAAGTAACAAATAGCTGTGGCATGAAGTGCCACAGCCTCATGGCACAGCAATTTGTTACTTGCGGAGGGTGAGTATACTTACATGTCCCGTTCCACCGACGCCATTCCGGGCCATGAATATCCCCTTGCTCCCGGAATCGGCGCCTGCGCAGTCCATGCTTTCCGGCGCCATTTTCTTGAAGACACATTGCAGTGTGTCTTCAAGAAAATGGCGCCGGAAAGCGCGGACTGCGCAGGCGCCTTTTCCGGCACCAGGAGGACAGATTTTCTGTGTCCTCCTGGTGCCGGAAAAGGCGCCTGCGCAGTCCGCGCTTTCCGGCGCCATTTTCTTGAAGACACACTGCAATGTGTCTTCAAGAAAATGGCGCCGGAAAGCGCGGACTGCGCAGGCGCCGATTCCGGGAGCAGGGGGATATTCATGGCCCGGAATGGCGTCGGTGGAACGGGACAGGTAAGTATACTCACCCTCCGCCTCCTGGCTCATCCCTGTTTCTCTGTTGGAGATCGCGGTGTGCGTTCAGCGCTTACGCATACCGCGATCTCATGGGAGCGTCGCTCTGTGGGGTCCAGACTGCGCCGGCGCTTGCGCAGTCTATAAAGGCTTCGGACAGAGTGACGCTCCCAGCGTTATATTATAGATATATATATATATATATATATATATATATATATATAGTGTATTGCTGAGAAGCAGTTGAAAGGTGCTTCTAAAAGGAGCATGACCTGGGCATTGAAACATCACAACTGCAGTGTTTGGGAGAGATATTACAAACCTCACAACTTTTCAGTGCCTTGAGCATAATTAAAATTAAGGTTAAGTTACTCTTTCAAGAAACACCCAAGTAAAACTGTTCTATTCCTGAGTAATGCACTGAATGCTAAAGGCCTTTACTAGGTTAAAGCACAGCATGTAAGCTTGAGGATTATTCTGTTATTTTTAGGGCTGCAGAGTATACAGTCCTATGTATGTACAGGGGCTTCTCTCAAAATTGGAATATCATCAAAAAGTTAATTTATTTCAGATCTTCAATACGAAAAGTGAAACTCATATATTATATAGAGTCACTACAAACAGAGTGATCTATTGCAAGTGTTTATTTCTGTTAATGTTGATGATTAAGGGTTATAGCCAATGAAAACTCAAAAGTCATTATCTCCGTAAATCAGAATAATTTATAACACCAACTTTAAAAATTATTTTAAAATCCGAAATATTGGCCTACTGAAATGTATGTTCAGTAAATGCACTCAATACTTGGTCGTGGCTCGTGGCACTGCTGAGGTGTTATGGAAGCCCAGGTTGCTTTGATAGCCACCTTCAGCTTGTCTGCATTGTGGGGTCTGGTGTCGCTTATCTTTCTCTTGACAATACCACATAGATTACACAGGTCAACAAAAAAAAATTTTTTTTCTGGTGTCCAAAATATTTTAATGAATTTGGGGTATTTTTGGGGTGCTGATTCTGAATATGCTATCAGTTTTGCCAGATTGGCTCAAGTTTTTGACATTTTTGGTATCTTATTTATAGCACTTGTTGGTAAATGCGACGCATCATCTCAACTGAGCAGTTCTCAATATAGTTTTGTGTTAATTAGTGTTCTAAAAGTTTGTTCATAGCTTGATTTTTGCACTAACTTTATGTTGTTGTCTGTTTTCCAGTGAAAAGCATGAACTCATCAAGAAGAAGTTGTCTTAACGATCCAGACTCATTCTGTTACATTTGTGGTGAATACACACTGCCAAAACATAGAACAAACATAACAGACTTCGTAAAAAAAGTGTATTTTGCCTATTTTGGGGTTATGCTTGGGGACCAAGACAAGTTTTGGGCACCACACATAGTGTGCAAAGCATGTATCGAATTATTACGAAAATGGAGCAAAGGACAAAGAAAAAGCTTCAAATTTGGTGTTCCAATGGTGTGGAGAGAGCCAAAAAATCATCATGATGACTGCTATTTCTGTGCAGTGCAAGTGCAAGGATTCAATAAGCATAAGAAACGAAAATGGGAGTAACATGGAATCTGCAAGAAGGCCTGTCCCTCATTGTGAAGATGTGCCTGTACCTGTGTTTGCCATAAATAACAGTCATCATGATGATTTTTTGGCTCTCTCCACACCATTGGAACACCAAATTTGAAGCTTTTTCTTTGTCCTTTGCTCCATTTTCGTAATAATTCGATACATGCTTTGCACACTATGTGTGGTGCCCAAAACTTGTCTTGGTCCCCAAGCATAACCCCAAAATAGGCAAAATACACTTTTTTTTTACGAAGTCTGTTATGTTTCTTCTATGTTTTGGCAGTGTGTATTCACCACAAATGTAACAGAATGAGTCTGGATCGTTAAGACAACTTCTTCTTGATGAGTTCATGCTTTTCACTGGAAAACAGACAACAACATAAAGTTAGTGCAAAAATCAAGCTATGAACAAACTTTTAGAACACTAATTAACACAAAACTATATTGAGAACTGCTCAGTTCAAGTACTAATCCAAAGAAATTAATGAGATGATGCGTCGCATTTACCAACAAGTGCTATAAATAAGATACCAAAAATCTCAAAAACTTGAGCCAATCTGGCAAAACTGATGACATATTCAGAATCAGCACCCCAAAAATACCCTAAATTCGATGAAATATCTTTGGCACCAAAAATGCTGTTGACCAGTGTTATCTATGGGGTTAAGGTCAAGCGAGTTTGCTGCCAATCAAGAACAGTGATCATTTGTTTTTAAACCAGGTATTGGTACTTTTGGCAGTGTCGACAGGTGCCAAGTCCTGCTGGAGAATGAAATGTCCATCTCCAAAAAGCTTGTCGGCAGAGGGAAGCATGAAGTGCTCTAAAATTTCCTGGTAGATGTTTGCACTGACTTTGGTCTTGATAAAACACAGTGGACCTACACAAGCAGATGCAATGGCTCCCAAAACCATCACAGATTGTGGAAACTTCACACTAGACCTCATGCAGCTTGGATTGTGTGCCTCTCCACTCTTCCTCCAGACTCTGGGACCTTGATTTCCAAGGTCTAGGGTGGTTTCCATAATCAGTGATGGTTTGGGGAGCCAGATCATCACGGACAAAAAAAAATCATACCAAGTAGAGTCATAAAAGAGCGTTTTCCACTTTTAATGTCATCTATAATTTGTACAATTCAATTGAAAAAAAAACCCCCTGAAATCTCTAAGAGTGGAAAAAAAAATTAATGAACCAGCATAATGCAGTTGCATAAATATGCACACCCTTAAACTAATACTTTACTGGAGTTCCCTTTGAATTTATGACATCATTCAGTCTATCAGAATGGCACATCTAGAAATGGCAATCTTTGCCCTCTCTTCCTTGCAGTAGTGCTCCAAAAATGTCAGATTGTGAGGGCATCTCCTGTGCACATCCCCCTTCACTTCTGTGTGCCCCTCACCACAAATCCTACTTCAGACCCTCTTTAAATAAGATCTGTAGAGTACTGAATGCCATTGCTTGTCATGAATTTCATGAGTGTTCAGCACGCCCTATCCCACCCCAGCTACAGCACAACCCATTTTGGCGGAGCTGGGTGACACTGGTGTGAAGATGCCAGAAGACCATGGATCCTACCAATCCTTTAAATCAATAGACTTCTTGCCCAGGAGAGTCATACCTAATAGAAATGGTTTCCTTCCAGATAAAAGTCGCCTTCCCAAGGTCTGTGGGCACAAAACAAATTGACCAATCTGTAGACTAAGTACCTTCATTTTAGAAGTATATTTTATATAGAAGTAATACTTCATTCTGTTAGGAGGTGTAGGTCGGATTTTTGTTTCTTTGCAGTAAACACACACTAAAGATTATTGGAATTTAGTCATAATTGACAACTCTCCTTTAACAAAATAGGTAAATGCCTTGAAAATAATTTTGATTATAGGCACCATTCTGACCCTAATAACCTGGCCTTACCTATAGCACTGAGCCAGGTAATAACTTAAAGGGCCACTGTCACCCCCCTCCAGCCGTTATAAACTAAAAGAGCCACCTTGTGCAGCAGTAATGCTGCATTCTAACAAGGTGGCTCTTTTAGTTTTTGGTTCAAGTATTCCGAAAATAAAGCGTTTTTAAACTTAGTCAAAATACCTGTCTTTAGACAGGGAGGCGGGTCCTCACTCCCCAGCTTCAACCGCTACTCTGCCGTCACTCCAATCTTCAGTGGCTTTCGGCGCCGCCCCCTCAGCGCTGTTTACGCTTCAAAACCGGCGCCTGCGCTGTGTACTACTGTGCTGCGCAGGCGCAGTGAGCTCTGGCCATTTGACGTCACAGCCAGGCTTGCAGACTGCGCGGCCGCCCTGCTTGTGAATCCCAGCCCCGCACTCTGCATAATGCATAACACAGTGCGGGGCTGGGATTCCAAAGGTGGGTGGCCACACTGCCCGCACAGGCGCAGTCTGCAAGCCTGGCTGGGACGTCAGACGGCCAGAGCTTACTGCGCCTGCGCAGCACAGTAGTACACAGCGCAGGCGCCGGTTTTGAAGCGTAAACAGCGCTGAGGGGGCGGCGCCGAAAGCCACTGAAGAGTGGAGTGACGGCAGAGTAGCGGTTGAAGCTGGGGAGTGAGGACCCGCCTCCCTGTCTAAAGACAGGTATTTTGACTAAGTTTAAAAACGCTTTATTTTCGGAATACTTGAACCAAAAACTAAAAGAGCCACCTTGTTAGAATGCAGCATTACTGCTGCACAAGGTGGCTCTTTTAGTTTATAACGGCTGGAGGGGGGTGACAGTGGCCCTTTAAAACAATTCATTGTACTCTTCTCAGAAGTAATCTTCTCATTAGCGAGCACCCACTCTGGACCTCTATTGCTGAATCTATACAAAAAGTGTAAAATATGTATTATAAAAGTGCTAAATATCAGTAATAATATTAAAGGGGTTGTCTCTGAGTGTGTCCTTCACTTCTGATAACCTGGACAATTGGTTTTGCAGGGAAATGTCAAGGTCAGCCAGGTGGCCACGGTAGGGGAAATATAATATTATATGCCGGATGAATGAAATAGAAGGATGGAACAAATATGTTTACCGTCATTAAAAATGTTTCTACATAGCATTCCATTCCAAACAGATGATATACAGAAAAGTTCTCGTGTTCATTCAAGATTAATGCAATAATTAAGATTACCCTATTTATCTACCCCTGAGGAACAAATGATTGGTAATTTAACGTGAAAATTGTTCACTTCTGGGAATCAATGCAAAATAAATAATATGTAAAGCTTCCAATATTGTGCTCAGTCAACTGCTTTCATATGATATTTAAATAGTTATTACCAATCATTAGTGAATTTGACAATTACAAAAGAACTTTTAAGGACATGGATAGCTTAGTTATAATAATTAATTATTATCTAATATCAACAGACATTTATTTAATCATGGTCACAGCATGAGTCAACCGAAAAGTATAATTCTTCATCAAGCAAAAGTAAAACTAATAATATGGTACATTTTTTTCAAAGTTAATAAAAGGCGCTGTCTTTTTCTGCAAGCCTGATGTGGAACAATGCAAAGTACAGTCTTGCATAAAGACTTAAAATAAAAAGAAATAAATGGTTCAGTGTACAGTCTCACTCAAGGTCAGTGTAAAACTTCACCATCCTGAACCTGCCATATAATGGCCCATTTTAGAATAGAAAGGTTTAGTGGCATAGAAGAGTATAGCCTATAACTTGGCAGAAACATAAGGATAGCGGAACACAGGATTTGAGGTAAACCTCCTGGATTATCATTAAACTCATCAATACACACTTGTAATGGATTAAGTGATAACGTCAGGTTTTCTATGACCACTGTTGAAGAGAACCTCTATAGCTAAAGTTGCAAACCAGTCAACGGCAGTTCAAGCTCCAATTTAAACCTTATCTGCATCCTCCATAGAGTTTGAGTCCACTTTGGTAGACTGCAGAACAGATCTACTCTGAGGAAAGGAGGACACAGCCCAGGTAAAGGCAGCAGCCATCAATGTTCCTGACTAAGGAGCCAGATATCCTATACCAGTGATGGCGAACATTTTAGGGAATGAGTACCCAAACTGAAACCCAAAACCCACTTATTTATGGCGAAGTGCCAAAACGGCAATTTAACCTGAATGCTGAGGTTTTAGTGTAGAAGAAAACTTTTATGGACAGCAAGAAGGGCAGCAGAGAGCAGGTAGGGACAGCAGAGAACAGCCAGAGATGGGCGCAACAGTACCAGACTGCAGATATAAAGGGATATGTTCCCTATCCTGGTATATCATCCCCCCATCCTTGTTTATGCCACCCATCCTGGTATATGAATCCATCATCCTGGTATATGAATCCCCTGTCCTTGTGGTATATGCTCCCTCCATCCTTGTATATGCTCCCAAATCCATATGTTTCCCCAATTCAAGTATATGCTCCCCGAATTCATGTACATGCTCCCTCAATTGATGTATATGCTCCTCCAATCCATGTATATGCTACCTCAAAGCAAGTATATGCGCCTCCATTCTTGCATATGGTCCCACAAATTCATGTACAGTGGGGCAAAAAAGTATTTAGTCAGTCAGCAATAGTGCAAGTTCCACCACTTAAAAAGATGAGAGGCGTCTGTAATTTACATCATAGGTAGATCTCAACTATGGGAGACAAACTGAGAAAAAAAAATCCAGAAAATCACATTGTCTGTTTTTTTTATCATTTTATTTGCATATTATGGTGGAAAATAAGTATTTGGTCAGAAACAAAATTTCATCTCAATACTTTGTAATATATCCTTTGTTGGCAATGACAGAGGTCAAACGTTTTCTGTAAGTCTTCACAAGGTTGCCACACACTGTTGTTGGTATGTTGGCCCATTCCTCCATGCAGATCTCCTCTAGAGCAGTGATGTTTTTGGCTTTTCGCTTGGCAACACGGACTTTCAACTCCCTCCAAAGGTTTTCTATAGGGTTGAGATCTGGAGACTGGCTAGGCCACTCCAGGACCTTGAAATGCTTCTTACGAAGCCACTCTTTCGTTGCCCTGGCGGTGTGCTTTGGATCATTGTCATGTTGAAAGACATGTTTCATCTTCAATGCCCTTGCTGATGGAAGGAGGCTTGCACTCAAAATCTCACGATACATGGCCCCATTCATTCTTTCATGTACCCGGATCAGTCGTCCTGGCCCCTTTGCATAGAAACAGCCCCAAAGCATGATGTTTCCACCACCATGCTTTACAGTAGGTATGGTGCTTGATGGATGCAACTCAGTATTCTTTTTCCTCCAAACACGACAAGTTGTGTTTCTACCAAACAGTTCCAGTTTGGTTTCATCAGACCATAGGACATTCTCCCAAAACTCCTCTGGATCATCCAAATGCTCTCTAGCAAACTTCAGACGGGCCCGGACATGTACTGGCTTAAGCAGTGGGACACGTCTGGCACTGCAGGATCTGTCCATGGTGGCGTAGTGTGTTACTTATGGTAGGCCTTGTTACATTGGTCCCAGCTCTCTGCAGTTCATTCACTAGGTCCCCCCGCGTGGATTTTTGCTCACCGTTCTTGTGATCATTCTGACCCCACGGGGTGGGATTTTGCGTGGAGCCCCAGATCGAGGGAGATTATCAGTGGTCTTGAATGTCTTCCATTTTCTAATTATTGCTCCCACTGTTGATTTCTTCACTCCAAGCTGGTTGGCTATTGCAGATTCAGTCTTCCCAGCCTGGTGCAGGGCTACAATTTTGTTTCTGGTGTCCTTTGACAGCTCTTTGGTCTTCACCATAGTGGAGTTTGGAGTCAGACTGTTTGAGGGTGTGCACAGGTGTCTTTTTATACTGATAACAAGTTTAAACAGGTGCCATTACTACAGGTAATGAGTGGAGGAAAGAGGAGACTCTTAAAGAAGAAGTTACAGGTCTGTGAGAGCCAGAAATCTTGATTGTTTGTTTCTGACCAAATACTTATTTTCCACCATAATATGCAAATAAAATGATAAAAAAACAGACAATGTGATTTTCTGGATTTTTTTTCTCAGTTTGTCTCCCATAGTTGAGGTCTACCTATGATGTAAATTACAGACGCCTCTCATCTTTTTAAGTGGTGGAACTTGCACTATTGCTGACTGACTAAATACTTTTTTGCCCCACTGTATATGCCCCCCATCTTAGTATATGCTCCCTCATCCATGTATATGTACCCTATCCTGCTGGCACCGCTGTTGTTCAACGCATAGAAAAAAACCACAATAAACACTCCTAGTCACCTTCAGTCCTCTCTCCCACCGCGCAGTCTTCTGAAGCCAGCAGTTGACTTCAGCATCCAAGCAAGAGCGACTGAGGCGCATGACGTCAATGACAAGTGCCCAGTCACGTGTACGCCGACGTCAGCTGCTTGACTCTCATTGGCCAGGAGTGGGTATTGATGCGCACAGATCCAGCAAGTTTGAGCGCTGCAATACACTTCAGCTGGATGTGTGTCCGAGGACACAGATTCAGCTGAAGTAGGAGCTGGCGTCGTATGCCGCAGGGAGGGCTCTGCGTGCCCTCTCTATAGCACGCGTGCCATAGGTTTGCCCCACCTCTGTCCTTTAGGCTTGGGATTTTGTGGTAAGTGGGCTAAGCTGAATTGCAACACCAAGGCAGGCACCCACGCCACCACTACAGGATACTAGTAAACATGGAGCTAGAGGTGAAGCCACCTTTGACAACTATTCTTGAAGGCACACTGTTTGGGACTTATTTTGGGGGGCACTGTGGGCATCATACAACATCATTGGCATTGTTAACGGCACTGAGCTGGGCATTAGTTACTGTCATGATGATTGTCCACAATAATTTTCTAAAACAATATTTGTGAGATTAATATGGGGCAGCATATGAAGCATTGTATACGATACTGGGATTTTTTTTTTTTTTTTTTTTACTTAAATGCATTAATTTTGAGCAAAAATAATATTTGCAATTATGTTTCATTAAAAGTTTTCTACCATTTGGCTTATAAAGCTGTAGGTTTCCCTGTACCTTGCTGGCTGCAGAATGAGATTAAAGAATCACTCCCTATAATTTATTTCCCTTAAGCCTGTGTAAATGTTAGTGCATGAGAGAATCAACGACCATGTGACCCTGGCTTAAAAGCCACTACTCGGTCAGAGAGTGCAGTGTGACCAGGAGAGTCTGAATCGCCGCCACATGACTCGACTCCGAAGAGGAGCAGAGCGGCACTGGACACTGGAGAAGATGGCCATCATTTACCAAACTGTTTATACAAGTTCACCGTACTACAGATGTGCACTGAACCATCAGTAATAGATCAATTAGTACGCATAGGTTGCCAATGTTCCAAGCAGATAAGATCCTGTTTCAACAGGATGATGCACTGCTGAGAACAATGATTTTGTGAGCAAGCCGAAAGATCATTTCACCCAACGAACAATTGCTTCGCTCGTTCGTTGGGTGATCGATAGGCTTAGACTTTAGACTTCATGATTATCAAGAAACGTGTTCCTGGGGCTCATTCACGATAATCGCACCAATGTAAATGCATTTTAGTGAACCAATTCTGCAGTCACAAGGAGACAGTGCAACAAAGAGGGTATAAAAGACAAATGGTGCAACATTTGTCATGAAACCCAATTTAACCCCTTCGTGACCGGAGGTATTTTCATTTTTGCGTTTTCACTTTTTGCTCCCCTTCTTCCCAGAGTCATAACTTTTTATTTTTTGGTCAAAATGGCAATGTGAGGGCTTGTTTTTTTGCAGGACAAGTTGTACTTTTGAATGACACCATTGGTTTTAACCTATCGTGCACTGGAAAATGGGAAAGAAATTCAAAGTACGATGAAATTGCAAAAAAGTGCAATTCCACAGTTGTTTTTTGTTTTTTATTATGTTAACTAAATGCTAAAACTGACCTGCCATTACAATTCTAGAGGTCATTACGAGTTCATAAACATCTCTAGGTTCTTTTTTATTTAAGTGTTGAAAAAAAATCCAAACTTTGGTAAAAAAAAAAAAAAAAAAAATTGCGCCATTTTCTGATACCTGTAGCAGTTTCATTTTTCGTGATCTGGGCTGGGTGAGGTCTTAGCCCACTGAGCTGACGTTTTTATTGATACCATTTTGATGTAGATGCAATCTTTTGATCGCCTGTTATTGCATCTTATTGAAATGTAGTGGCGACCAAAAAACCGTAATTCTGACATTTTCAATTTTTTTCTGGTAACGCCGTTTAGCAATAAGGTTAATTATTTTTTTATATTGATAGATCGGGCGATTCTGAACGTGGCGATACCAAATATGTGTATATTTGATTTTTTTTATTGTTTTATTTTTAATGGGGCGAAAGGGGGGTGATTTGAACTTTTATATTTTTTTAAAAACATTTTTCTTTTACTTTTTGCATGCTTCAATAGTCTCCATGGGAGACAAGAAGCTGCAAGTGAGCAGATCACCTGTGTGTAGCAGAAATTCTCACTAGCTTTGAGCACCGACCACAGGGAGGCGTTAATAGCAATCCGGCTATGGCAATCATAGAGGTCTCCTGGAGACCTCTTGGTTGTCATGCCAACCCATTGGTGACTCACGATCATGTGACAGGGTCACCGATGGGCGGGATTTCCCGGCGTGTTTCCAGTAAGCATGAGTTAAATGCCGCTGTCAGAGATCGACAGCGGCATTTAACAGCTGACGTGGATTGCGGTTCGGCTGTTAGAGGCACATGTCAGCTGTTCAAAACATCTGACATGTGCCGGGAAATATGTGGGCTCAGCGCCAGAGCCCACATCAAGGGGAGGGATTCTGATGTGGAAATACTATAACGCCCAACGTCGGAAAGGTGTTACACAATTATTTTTAGCACAAAACTCATTTGTTAAAGTAAAAAAAATATATATGGTCTCCAAAAGGTGTCCATATCCTTGTATGCATGCATGTTGACTGAGTAAAAATAGGCTAGTGAATGATGCGCTCCTCCCAGTCCACAATCTTAAATGTAAAAGTATATTCAGCCTCTTCTCCATTTTTTACATGAAATTTACAATCCCTTCGAGCTAACAGATTATCTTAAGATGCTTCTGTTTAATTTTAAGCAAAGTGAAAAGAAATCTGCTTTAAAAAAAAAAAAAGTTTTCAGACATGATAAAGATCAGCTTAGTTTCTGTCATTTTCATCTGAGGTGTCTTAAGGCCCCGTCACACATAGCGACGCTGCAGCGATACAGACAACGATGCCGATCGCTGCAGCGTCGCTGTTTAGTCGCTGTGTGGTCGCTGGAGAGCTGTCACACAGACCGCTCTCCAGCGACCAACCATGCCGAGATCCCCGGGTAACCAGGGTAATCATCGGGTTGCTAAGCGCAGGACCGCGCTTAGTAACACGATGTTTACCCTGGTTACCAGTGTAAAATGTAAAATAACAAACACTACATACTCACCTTCGCGTCCCCCGGCGTCCGCTTCCTGCACTGACTGAGCGCCGGCCCTAACAGCAGAGCGGTGACGTCACCGCTGTGCTGTACTTTCACTTTACGGCCGGCAGTCAGTCAGTGCGGGAAGCGGACGGCAAGGGACCTGACGGACACCGGAATGTGAGTATGTACTGTTTTTTTTTTTTTACATTTACGATGGTAACCAGGGTAAACATCGGGTTACTAAGCGCGGCCCTGCGCTTAGTAACCCGATGTTTACCCTGGTTACCAGTGAAGACATCGCTGAATCCGTGTCACACACACCGATTCAGCGATGTCAGCGGGACCTCAACGACTAAAAAAAGGTCCAGGCCATTCCGACACGACCAGCGATCTCACAGCAGGGGCCTGGTCGCTGCTACGTGTCAAACATAGCGAGATCGCTACTGAGGTCGCTGTTGCGTCACAAAACTTGTGACTCAGCAGCGATCTCGCTAGCGATCTCGCTATGTGAGACGGGGCCTTTAGCCACATGGTGAAATTGCCGAGTCAGCAGCACACATCTAAGAGTATAGAAAGGTGTAAACATGTAAAGCAGCTCTCATCTGCTAGAGCTAGTATGCAAAGTCAAGCACATGTAAAGGTGACCTAGATGGTGCAGAGAATGTTTCAAACTAGAGACATGTTCTGTCCATTCTAATAATGACAGTGTGGTTCGAATTAGGCATTAAAGTTTACTACTATTAGTGTTTTGGTTTTTGCTGTGTTATAGCACCATCTAGCGGTGGTTAAATTTATAACCTGTGTCTTAGTAATAATTAGAGTGTTGCATTGTGGGATTGTACCAAGGTATCCTGGGAAAGAGAGACTCCATTACTTTCTGTGTACTTCCTGGGACACACGTGTTCATTGCTGTGCTGAACTATCTCACTTACTTGCCATCCTGGTTAAGTTTATCCAGTAAGATTGTTATCTCTGTTCTTCAAATTTAGTGTTGTACAGAATGTGATCTACTGTATAGCAGCTAGTACTTAGGAAATCTATTATCAGTGACTTACTGTATGTAGTTGTATACCAGTTGCATCATACTGTATGCTTTCTCTGTTAGTTGCAGCCGTGCTATTATTATACCCAATACTTATCCATATCATTTGTATTCTTATAGTTTTACCGCGCTCATGTTTACCAATAAACAAGTTAGACTACAGAGAACAGTCTGCTTATTTGGGAGACAGAAGTGGTTTATGCCGTATGTCGGACCACACATCGTATCAACGTGTATGAAGACAGAACAAGACAACTCGTTAGCATGTTAAGAAAAAATATTTCAGAAACTGCATTGGGTGAAATTTTAATCGTTGCTTTTAATTGGAAAATGGTGAAAAAAAACCAAACAAGGCACATATAACACTTTACAACAAACTGTAATGGTATAAAAAAAAGTGAAGATAATTTGTTAGCTCTTCTGACCAGAGCATTTTTTTTTTTTTTAAACTCCGCTTCGGCCTGTTCCCTTGTTGCTCTTCCTGGAAATGCAGAAATACAATGGCAACTGGGAATTGCTAATACTACTGTAAATTATACATTTTTCCTACACAAACAAAAGAATACAGCAGCACACTGTAAGAACCAAGATGTATGCAAACATATAACACATTAAATTTGACCTGCATCACAGTTCAGTATGTTCAATGTTTGCATACATCTTCGCGCTTACAGGGTGCTGCTGTATTCTTTTGTTTGTATATTATGCAGTTGTTGCAGCTTGCACCTGTTTACACTTGCTTTATTCTGATCGGAGGAGCTGGTCAGTTTATTTATTTATTTTTGTAGTATACTATTGGAGGTGGTGACTGCCTCCTTTTCTCAGTACTCTTGCCATCAGCCAAAAGCTAATTTTGATTATTGCTAAATCCTATCTGCCCTTTGTATTTGTAGGCTTTAAGCTCGGGAGAGGCATGATAATAGGTCAGGGTGGGCTCTCATAAATTGCCAATAAGTACTTTCATTTTTACAAGTATAGTCTATATAGCAATAATACAACTCAAACTTCATGTGTTCAATGTTTGCATACATCTTGGCACTTATAGGTTGCTGCTATACTCTCGTTTGTATTTTTCCTACAGTCTGGCACTATCTAATCAGTGCTAATAATGTTTTTTTAACCGTGTAAAGGCAATTTATTCATTGTTTAACAGGATAGATTACAATGGAAGAGGAACAGCACAACTTTGAGTTTACTTTGTAAGTTATTTGTATCTTCAATAAACTCAGAAGTAACATGTGGCATTTATAAATTTAGAGAAATTCTTATAGAGCTGAATATGTGAGCAATAGCCAATGTAGAGATCCCATTTTTCACGTAAACATAACATAGGGGATTCAAGGATGGCAGAAACTCTTTCTTTATTCAATTCTTATTAACAACACATTTCTGGGTATAAGTCCCTCTTCATCAGGTTTAAAAGACAGCGAATACACATATAAACTCATGATCCATACGAATTACCAAGGCCGGCTTCCCCTGTGAGGCGTTCAATGTCAAAGAGAATGCCAGGACACTAGAAGCACTTGACCTAAGAGTTCCTAATATACTCTATAAAGTTGTGTTTATTCCCTAGAATAACCCATAAAGGTGGGCCTCACCAACCTTGAATAAATAAACCATTTCTATTGTTCTTTCTAACCCAATCCCTATTTATGACTTTAGAACATCAACTAGTATGATCTATGTGTGGTGTTCATAGTCATAGTGGTTTCCAGAGATCAGACAAAATTGGTTCACAGGTAGGCATTGCTGCTAAACCAAAAAAGATTTACAAATGTATTGGAGGTCCCTCAGTCTTTATTCACAGGGCTGTACTGGTGATGTCCTGTCTACAACATATGACCACTAGAGCCAATCTCTGGTCTCTGCAGTGATGCTGATGTAGATGGCAGTGATTTGCTGCAGCGGGTCATACGTTGCAAATAGGACAACACCGCGGCAGCCCTATAAACAAAGGGCAGCACGGAGCAGAAGAGACGGTGCTGGAGTAGCACGGGCTTCAACAGGGTAAACATTGCTTATTTCTCTATTGCTTTACTTAGCTTTGTCACAATTTTTCTAATCCTGGACAACTCCAGTGATATAGTCAAGTATGGTCTGTTACTACAGCCTGCTAAGAACATTAATATATATTCGCATGCTTGCTGACCAGCATACAAGATGTATTTGCGCCTTACCTCCTAAATTCATCCCAGCCTGGAGACACTTCTGTAATCGGCATGCAGGACAATTTTTCCTCCGAATCTTGTCAATAATGCAGTCATTCCTTCCTGCACAGAGATAGCTGTGCTGCCCTGAAAATACACAAAAAGGAATTATTTTCCATCTCATCACTTTCACACTTTAAGTACACGCATTTGTTTGTAAATCTTAACATCAAGATTAATATGATTAAAAAAGATGAAGCAGTCAAAACTGATGAGGAATGTGGTGACATCGAAACAAGAACTTGGACACAGAACAGAAAAACAGACATTGATGGATACAGTGAGGATTGTACTGAAATATATATGTTCAAAAGATTGTAATTTACAAAATAAGTTTCATTTACATCTCATACCAGGATGTCATTCACTGTGCGACTATCTCAATTATCTCTCTCACTTTCAATAGGATAAAAACACACAATGAACATCTAAATAGCACACATGCGGGGCAAACAATAATCTAGAAAAGCAGCATTATAGAGAGATGACATGTAGGTACTCAGGGGAGCCTTGTGATATTCTATACTGAATACATCTACATAATAGATGTATGGATTGCCGTGCAATGTGTTTATTCCAATACAGCCCAAGAACATTATCAGAATGAACCACAGTGTAATAGGTTGTCAGTACCAACCCTGGGAATTATCTGTTCACCAAGCCCTACATTGCCACCGATCCTGGAGAAAATATTTTCCACTTAAATGGGTATAAATCACATACATTATGTGAATCTCCAGAAAACGGCTTTAAACATTAAGGTAAATATGTCAAAAACATGATTATTTCTAGAACCTTACAAATACTTTGTGAAATGCAATTCCATATTTGAAAGTTCATAGAAGTTAAATATAAAGTAAATGATTAATTTATAATACAATGTCATCATTAGGCTCAAAATTCAGGGCAGATACATTTATAAAGATATGTTTACTGTGCGGATTCACTGTAGTGTTGTACGACTCTCCAGATCACTGGCATAAAAGTAGCTTAGGTGCTTGCTGTACATTGTTTTAAGCTTCATTCAGACATCTGTGATTTTTAACATACACAAAAAGTGGTACAAGTGTCACTAGTATTTTGGATCAGTGTATCATCAGTGTTTTTCACGTATTAATTAATACATTTACAAAGATTGTCCTATCATTTGCAATAATAGCATCCATGTGCTATCAGTGATTCTCACAGACTCATAGGGTATGTTCCCACGATCAGGAACTAGGAGCGCTTTGGACGTGAAACATGTTCGCAGCATAAAAAGCGCTGCCTTTTATTGAACACAGGTAAATCCACAAGTGTTCACTGAGCCGTGCGGATTCACTACGTCCAAAATATTCTATCGATGACCTTCCTGTTGCGGAGACTAGCGGAGGGCCTCTGCAATAGTAACTGACATGTTGCAGTCTTGAAAGACACGCTGCATGTCAGTGTCCGCAGGTGATCCACAGGCGACTAGGCACTCATAGTGGACATGGGATTTCTAGAAATTCCATCCGCCATGCTGTAACATCTTGCCGCTGCAGTTTTGATGCAGCGTCAAACCCGCAGCAATTCCTGATCATGGGAACGTACCTATAGACTTGTATTGGTACTTTTCATCCATGATGTTGATAAATGCAGACATGTCGCTCTGATTTTTGAATGGACAAAAAACACAGACATGAGAACAGCCTCATAAGCTATAATTGCTATGTGTACTATCCATAAAAATTAGGGATAGAAAACACTGATGCCTGAAAGAGGCTTTATAACTTATTTTAATGTCTACCAGTATGCAGTTGTGGCTGCGGTATACCAGACTAATATCAAAAGATGTAGATAACAATATGGAGTCATTTTTGGAGAGTCTACTGGAGAGTCTATGATTGATACCATCTTGGGATGGAAGAAAGCCAGGTTGAGTAGTACTAGACCTATGCTTCAGGAAGACTGCAGCTTAGTCTAAGGCATTCAGACATCATTTATTTTACTCCCACGCAAAAAAAATGGTCAGAGTTTCATCAGAATGTCATCAGTGTTTGGTCAGTGTGTCAGTTTTTACCATCAGAGTTTTACTAATTTTTCTCAGATGAAAAAGAAGCAAATGATGAAGGTTTCTTAAACCTTCTCCTATCAATCAGTCTGTAAAAAATGGACAGTATATGGATGACATCCTAGTAGTGTCTGATTTTTTGGAGGAGCCATAGACAAGCATTGGTGACTTAGACATGTCTTCGTGATTTTCTGCAGACCACTTGGTCCGTAATAATACCCAGACATGTGAACAGCTCTATAGACTTTAATAGGTATGAGTTCTATCTGTGAAATCCATGGGCAGAACTCATATGCAAAGAAAATATGGCTGAATGAGCCCTTAGAGGTAATGATTGGGACATCAAAATGTAGAGGACTGGTCAGAAGGTTGGCAGCCCTGATAACCGTAGTATGATCTGGTTGCTTCAGTCCTGTGTTATATAGACATAATTAAATCATGTTGGTTAATAAAGGGCTCAGGTGCGGACTGGGACTGAAATTCAGCCCTGTCTTTTGAAATCACACAGGCCCATGCTGTCCCCGTCCCCAAGCACCAGATGGAATATATTACTAATATTACCCTGGATGGAGATTTACTACATGACCAATATTTCTAGTCATTCCCTTGGCCTGCTGGGATAAGTGATGGAGTTGGCGACTTTGGGCTCCATCACAACTCTTAACAGTATAGGTGTCTAGAGAACACCAATTCTGTTAACAATGTAGCAGACAAGGCGGCCCATGACCAGACAGGCCCTTCTGGCATTTGCCAGAATTGCCAGTCTGGCCCTGAAAGGTCTCATAGGAATAGCAATAACCCTCTTCCTATTTGATAAAAAAGGCTGAGCAGTGAGATAACGCTTAACTGTGATAAATCCTAAAATATGGTGTAAAGAAAACACCGTCCTGAGGTTTGTGTGAAAGCAACACTGGTGTGAGGCCCTGTGAAGTCAACCTTGGCCAGTGAGTGACACTGTTGTGTTCTGGAATAGATGATAACTCCATCTAGAATATACTGCAACCACAAAGCATCTGAGCCTTGTGTGAGATGTAACCATCATGTGTGTTCTGCCACAGCTGTGTGAAAAAAAGGAAAATACATTTACTTTTTCTTTAACCAATAAAGGAAAACTTTTTCTTTAAAGGGGGATCACTCAGGCTACCTTTATACAAAGTCCATTCCTTATTTAACTAAAATTATGAAGCAGCAAACAAGAAAACATAATTTCTGAAGCAGATTGTGTAAAGGCTTTCAGTGAACACCTCCGACTTTTTTCCCACTGTTTCAAATTACATAATCTGCAACTGAATAAACAGGCAGTGGGAGCTCTACTAACGTTTTCAGGCTTATGAACACTACAGGGGTTGGACAAAATAATGGAAACACCTGGAAACATCAACAAAAGTTAGTTTAAGATGGTGTAGGTCCACCTTTTGTGGAAATTACAACCTCAATTCTCCGAGGTATGGATACATACAAGGTGTGAATTGTTTCCAAAGGAATTTTAGCCTATTCTACAGTTAAAACATCCTCCAGTTCTTTGAGCGACGATGGTGGCGGAAATCGACGTCTAACTTGAATCTCTAAAATCGACCATAAATGCTCAATAACGTTGAGGTCTGGGGATTGTGGGGGCCAGATGAGATGCTCAACTTCACTAGAATGTTCCTCATGCCATGCTTTAATGATTCTAGCTGTATGAATTGGTGCATTATCATCCTGAAAGATAGCGTTCCCCTCCGGGAACAGTGCTTGAACCATTGGATGCACTTGGTCGCTCAAAATGCCTAAATAATATCGGCTGTTAATTTTTCCATGAAGGGATATCATTGGCCCGGCGGATCTCCAAGAAATAGCACCCCAGATCATCACAGAACCTCCGCCATGTTTTACGGTTGGGAGAAGGCAGTCTGGATGGAATGCTTCTTTCAGCTGTCTCCAAGCGTACACTCAGCCGGAGGTCGGAAAGAGGGTAAACGATGATTCCTCTGAAAATATCACATGTTTCCACTGCTCGAGGGACCAATTCTGGAGGTTTCTACACCACTCTAAACGCTTGGAAACATTTGTCATTGAGAGCAGCGGTTTTCTAATTGCAGCTCTTCCGTGGAATCCAGATTTGTGCAGCTCCCGATGAACAGTTTTCGTGGAAACTGGGTTCTGTAGGTGTTCATTGAGCTCAGCAGTGATTTTCGGAGCCGTGGTCTTGCGATCCTCTCTCACAATTCGCTTTAGAGTCCGACGGTCTTGCTCAGTCAACTTTGACTTTCGGCCGGACCTGTGCTTTGCTGCAGAGGTTTTTCCTTCTCTTTCAAACGCAGTCATTACTTTGGAGACAGTACCTCTTGACACGCCATGCATTCAGGCACTTTGTGTTACACTAGCGCCTGCCATACGAGCACCAACAATTTGGCCTCTTTGAAAATCCGAGAGGTCTGCCATTGGTATCAGGTTCTCATCAATGTTCTTACAATTATGCAAAACAAACAGTTAATTTACATACACATCACATAACACAAATAATCAACTACAAAACATTACCATATGTCACGGTTTGCATGTTTATCACATGTTCGAAGATTATGATGCCAAAACGTTAGGTGTTTCCATTATTTTGTCCAACCCCTGTATATTGTGATGCTTCTAATACCTGGTGACTAATATAATCTCATTTTGATTTGTCTGCACCAATCTCTGACTACAGAAACTAGAAGTCATTAACCTTACTGGGGTTTACCATGGACAGTTTCTACACTATATCAGCATTCCTCACACTCCCCAGGTCCAATGCTACCTCTCCGCAACTTCTTCAGTGACTGTTTACAGGCTGCAGTGGTGACATCACAGAGCTGCTGCCAATCACTAATTTCAGTGTTAATGTAGACAGCGAAAACCCCTTAAAGGTTCAAAGTAGATAAAAAGTGGCTACAAAAACAAGGACTGAGCATTTTATTATAAGCTCACCAGGTAGAAAACCTATTTGACATGGTACGCAGATACATAAAGGGCAGAGCCTACAAGCCATGGTAAAGGTGAGGCTACAAGGGGTGCTGAATTGGCATTTGCACCAAAAGACACTTGTCTGATTAGAAGACACTAGTATTATAAATGGCAAAGATAGTTGGGGCACACATTTCACACATTGCACTGGGACTTGCTTTTGAATGAATTAAAATAAAAAAATTGCACACCATGCAACCTTGAACTAGCCTCCGTGCCACAAGGGCACAGGAAGTAAAATTTATCCCACTGCATTAAAAGTAACTTGTCGTATGCCTGGATATGAGAAATTTCCAGTTTTCCATAGGATAAAACAGCACAGCTGTGAACACATTTCCAGGAACTGGGAACTATGACATCTTTCATGCATCATCTACCTGGTGAAGATCCTCTCTCCTAATAGTGCAATCTAATACCGGCTTAAAAATCGTTAGCTAGCATTAAAATATTTCAGAAATGTCATAAGAATTCAGGTAGCCCAGTCCACACGTTTGTTTAATATGCATAATATTACCAAATACTGGCATTAGGAGAATATATGCCATTTTGCAGAACAATGACTCACATATTCAGATCTTATCACGGTTGATTGCTTTTTGTCTTTGTTTTGTTTCAATGCAGCATGAACATGCTTACGCTAGAAAAAAGGAGTTTATTATCTAATGTTACAATCTTACCTAATAAGTGACCGATTAAAAAAAAAATAAAGTTACCAAGCAGCAAGAAGTGATGGGCAAGTGGCCAGTAAAATAAACTTGGCTTCGTGACACTACATGGGCGCTGCCCAAATCTGCTTCCTGTCTCATTGAAGTAGCGGAGTAGACGGTAAAACAGAGTTATGTAACTGTTGTGATCTAGCCTTAAAGTAGGACTGCCGTTGCTGGGCAGTTTCTGGAGACTCAGAGAAAAATCCTTAAAAGTCTCGAGGAGGAAATGTTCCACAAAGAAGACTGAAAACAGTTTAATCACTGCACTAATCACTAGTATACAAGGCACATTGATCATTTTCATAAACCCAGCGAGTGTGAGATTAAAGACAAGTTCCAAAATCACTTTTGTGCTATCTAATAAGAGGCTTTTAGCAATGACTTCTTGTATCAGAAACAATAGGGACAGCGGGAGTATTTCTATACAAACTCCACCATGGCTGGCGACATCAATGCGGTCATTATATTGTCACTGTGTGATGTAACTAATTGCTCCTATTTATAATATTTATAAGAGGAAAGAAGGCTAAATAGCAGTGGTTAAACAATCTGACACAAGAAAGTTTTGGAAATGTTATCAGTAATACAGGAATCTTAATACAGACACAACCCAACTTCCAGTTTTTATTTCCTTTTATATATTTTACCCATTTCTCCCTGTAGTTCCCTACTTTTAAAGGTATCTGGTATGATTAGCCACAAAAACAGAAAAATTATTCCTAAAGAAGATTTCAATCCTTACATTAGTGAGGGAGGCAGAGGCATGCAAGACTAGTGGCCGGAACGGTGCCTTGAGCCTTTTGGCCACACCAAGGGTGCGCCGAGTACACTAAATAGCATAGCTGTTGAAACATCAGTTTCTGCTGAACGAAGACATCACCTAAAACACTGAAGGAGAGAAATTTGTAGGGGTTATGTGCCCTACAAGGCTATGTGCTTAGTCTACACTGTCAGCGCTACAAATCCTTCCCATGTCTCAGATATCAATCAGGTTTATCATGTTTAGAGCAGAAAAATATTGAAAAATTGGCTACATGGCTTTACTGGACTCCTGAGTGGCAAATGGCACTTATGTAGTCATACATCACTTCTCCTGTATCATAACATATATAGGCAGATTTGTCAAGAATGAGTTTGAGAAAGCTGTCAACTGGAAATTGGCTGAAATTGTAGCTGATAAAACTCATATGTCATGTTTGAAAGAGAGGGTGAAAATTTGTGCTACAATCTATGTTCAGGCTCTCCGTTCTATTAGTGTATTAATAGCTAATAATAAGGGAATATTGGGTAATGAACACGATGAAGAACTGATCTCTATTACAGATGTAGCACTTCCTCTTAATGTGAGAAAAGCAATGGTGAAGAAGGAAATTTCACTTTTAAATCTAAAAACTAACTTTTTGTAATGGGCAAACCAACAATGGAAACTGACTCATCTCACCAAAGCTTTTCTTGTCATAACTCGACTGATCTGATAAGCACATCCTTTTCCTCTATAATAGAGTGTTACAAAAACTTTAAGCTAAACATCCCCATGATTTTCTGAGGTAATCAATTTACAATGTATTTTCATTCAATTTAAATATGCTATACATGGATAATAAAAATAACTCATTCATTATCAGCCAACTATTTCCAAGGTTTAGTTTCCAACAACTGAATCTTACATAAAAAATATTAAATTCTGAATGTAAGAGGTTTTTTTGTGTGTTCAGCCCCTCTCCTTACTGTTACAATCACCTAAAGGCATAGGAAGATTCAAGAAATTTATTTTTGGCTTTGTGAAAGTTTTCAGATGTTGAAAATTTCGGTGCACAATATATTTGGGATAAAGTTGCAATACTTTTCAATTCTTAAATTGAAGAGTATGAAAGGTAAGGCAGCTTTCAACCATTCGTCCAATGGAGTTATTAAGGCGGGATTGCAGAAAATCAATTTACATGCATAGGATGCAGAATTTGATCCACAATTTATGCTCTTTTTGTTTTTTAAAGATGTATAGCACTTAAAGAGGACTAGTCACTTGCTCAAACAATTGAGTTAAATACCTTGCAAATATCTGTGCTCCCTTAGTTATGCAGCTCTTTTACCTTTTGCAGTGCATCATATCATTACATAGATATTCACATTTGATTCTTCCAGAGCGCACTATGTGAAATCTCTGTGTTGCAATCCAACTGGGCGTTTATTCAGAGTATTCTCTTGTAGCGTGCGCTTTCATCTCTCCCTCCCAGATGTTGTCACATCTTTTATTGTCAGCATCTGGAAGGAAGGAGAGGAAGTGCACCCCCCCCTCCAGAGAAGACTGTTAAGAACTATTTTAACAGCAAGGCAGAGATTTCTCATAACGCACTTAACAAAAGTGAGTATCTCTGCAATGAAATGGCATAGCACAAAGCTGGAAAATAAGTGAAGGATTTTTAAAATGTATTCAAATGAAAGGGAGGGCATCAGAAAACATTAACATGTAGGAAGCGTATGAGTTAAGAGTGTACTTGGCTGTATTTTTTAATTGAAAGCTTGCAATAAAACTAGTGTCCTTATGGAATGAAGCCACATGTATACTGTCATACAGTACTCGGTGCTGCGCTATATTAGCAATGCTTGTAGGAGAGTAAATAGCAGGTCTACAGTGTAAGAGTACAGCCACATTGGACGCTACACATTGGAGTTACAACACTGTACATATTGGAGGTAGTCATAACCATGCCACGGCCATATGGTGGGTAGATAATTAGATGATTAGAATTATAAACATGAAAAAAAGTTGAAACCGCGGAAAAGAAAAGAACTAAAAACAACAAACACATAAAATATGTACAATACCACAGCACGTGGAAGCATGTGGTGGGAAAAGACCCCTAGAAGCCGTGAACCCCTCTGTTCAATAAGTAGCGATGCACAAACGGACTGTATAGAAATATTAATGCATATTAGTGCATGACCAGCAATAGTGAAAGAAACCCCTCAGGGGGTTCACGGCTTCTAGGGGTCTTTTCTCACCACATGCTTCCACGTGCTGTGGTATTGTACATATTTTATGTGTTTGTTGTTTTTAGTTCTTTTCCTTAAGCGCGGTTTCAACTTGTTTTCATGTTTATTGTTCATGTCAGGATTGGCGTCCACCTGTTTTGATTCCAGCTGCTAAGGTTATTTTCTATGTGATTAGCGCTTGTGTCTTCATTATAATGATTAGAATGATGCTTTTTTCACTTTTGACCTTTGCGAAAAACGCAAGTTTAATTTTGTAAGATCTTCTCCAATATGGCCACGAGCCGGAGGCTGCAATTTCAAACATTTTGTTAAAGGAAACCTGTCAACAGATTTTGCCACTATAATATGTGGCCACCGCCTTTCAGGGCTTATCTACAGCATTCTATAATGCGGTCCGATGAGTGTCGCAGGTCCGGGGCCTCCCATCTTTTTGTGCTGCCACCCTCCTGCTTCTTCATCGCTCCCCGGCATCAGCGCTCCTGTGCAGACGTACTTCTCTGCCCTGTTGAGGGCAGAGTAAAGTACTGCAGTGCGCAGGCGCCGGGCCTCTGACCTTTCCCATTTCCTGCGCACTGCAGTACTTTACTCTGCCCTCAACAGGGCAGAGAAGTACGCCTGCACAGGAGCGCCGATGCTCGGGAGCGATGAAGAAGCAGGAGGGCGGTGTCGCAAGAAGATGGGAGGCACTGGACCCGGACATGCGACACCCATCGGACCCAGACCTGTGACACCCATCGGACCGGACAGTCCCCCCCCAGGTGAGTATAATATAACTTATTTTTCTTCACTTGCAGGTCGGACCGGGGCTTATCTACAGCATTATAGAATGCTGTAGATAAGCCCTGAAAGGCAGTGGCCATATCTTATAGTGGCAAAATCTGCTGACAAGTTCCCTTTAAGTGAGTTAAGAGAGTAGATGATGCATCTGAGGCATGGATGGAAATAGACTAGGGTTCCAGGTCTACGTGCATTGTAGTTTAGGTGTGATGCTAAATGCAAACACTTTATTTCTGTGTATATTGTCTTCCTTAATGTTATTTTACACTATGGCAAGAAAATGAGCGGAGACGTCACCAGGCACAGCTAAATGACATTTGATTGAGTTGTCTGTGTGGGCGGAAAACTTGTTTTTCATTTTTTTTTCCTCTCTCTCTGCGTAGCAGCAAATTGTCTTAAAAATATCAGGCGCTGTCACGTCGGTAAATAACTTAATGTAGGCCTCTAATGTGCAGCATGTGTTACATACGGCAGATCAAGAATTTATATTCAACTAAATATACAAAAGAAGACCTGAAATTGCTCATCAGTTGTCTAATTGCTAAAGGCTTCATTATGTTCTCATGACTAGGCTCCGGATATCCGTAATAGAGAGATATTGCTGCTACGTATCTGCTGTGTGTTCGAATATGTTGCAGTAGTCAAGCTTTTAGAACAGACAAAAATGGCTCCATAATATTTTATTTTATGAGACTTTCTTTATTGAGTCTTGGCATAAAGGGGCCATATGAAGCCATATGAAGCCGAGAAATATGATGAATGCTCATTCAACTCTGTAGGTACTAAATGCATTCTTCTATTGTAGTTTTGAGTTTATGAAAAATATCTCAATACTGCCTGCATGGCAGTGCACATAGACTGTATGGCTCAGTACTCAGGACTGTTCTTGTTTCTGGTGTCATTATCCGCTTATCATTATGTTTAAACTGTAAACAGCCTGGAGTTACGTTGGACGCCCACAGCTGGATCCTACACTCTGTTCAGCAAGAATGAGGCCCCATACGGGGAGATAACCAGCAATGCTATTTGTTACAAGCACAATCCTTTGCTTTTCTCATCTCAGCATAAATTGGCATATTTTTAATTTTCTAAGTAAATCAATTGCAGCAATTATAAGCCACATTTAACTCAAAGGTCAGTGAGACAGTAAGGATATTTCTGTATTTCCTAGGTGCCCCAACAAAGGACAGGAGTACTCTTCTCGGCAAATATAAAGTAGATAGGCGCACAGCGTTATTGTGACATCTGTATCGGTGCCTGCCCTACCTGTCTCTGCTTCTGTGCTATTGTTGTCGTTGACAGTTCTAGTTCTGTGTCCTCTGGGACTTGTAGTTCTGTTCAGGCTGGGAGATATAGGGTAACTTCTGTCGGTGTTGCTCCTTGCTGGGTGGGGCTGCAAGCTATTTAAGCTCCAGAATTCTTGCTATCCTCTGCTAGTTATAAACGGACTTGCTCCTGTGTTTTCTGTGCTTTGCTATATTTCCAGTAGAATTCCTGTTTTTGACTATTCTAGATCTTTACGATTTTGTCCCTAAGCTGACCTCTTATTTCTGACCCAGCTTCCAGACTATTCTTTTGAATCTGATTTGCTCCTCTGGACCGTTTTTGCTAGTTGAGAGCTGCTACATCGCACCAGTGGTTGCTGGGGAAGCTGCAAGTCACTTCTCAATGTAAGTGAATGGGAGCCAGAAAGAGACCCTCAAAGACACACACTGATGCTTGTGACCATTACCTCGGACTTCCAGTCAGTCAGAAGCTGTGGTCAAAAGCTAGTGGATCGGGAATGATCACTGGAGAGGTGCTGGGAACAGCTGAAGACACCGGCTGTAAAATATATTAGCAGGGTCAGGAAACTTAGGGTACTGTCACACAGTGGCACTTTGGTCGCTACGACGGTACGATCCGTGACATTCCAGCGATATCCATACGATATCGCAGTCTCTGACACCCTACTGCGATCAGGGACCCTGCTGAGAATCGTACGTCGTAGCAGATCGTTTGGAATTTTCTTTCGTCGCTGGATCTCCCGCTGTCATCGCTGGATCGTTGTGTGCGACAGCGATCCAGCGATGCGTTCGCTTGTAACCAGGATAAACATCGGGTTACTAAGCGCAGGGCCGCGCTTAGTAACCCGATGTTTACCGTGGTTACCAGCGTAAAAGTAAAAAAAAAAACGTACATACTCACATTCCGGTGTCCTTCAGGTCCCTTGCCATCTGCTTCCCGCTCTGACTGACTGCCGGCCGGAAAGTGAGAGCAGATCACAGCGGTGACGTCACCGCTGTGATCTGCTTTCACTTTACGGCGGCACTCAGTCAGTGCGGGAAGCAGACGGCAAGGGACCTGAAGAACACCGGAATGTGAGTATGTACGGTTTTTTTTTTTTTACTTTTACGCTGGTAACCACGGTAAACATCGGGTTACTAAGCGCGGCCCTGCGCTTAGTAACCCGATGTTTACCCTGGTTACCCGGGACCTCGGCATCGTTGGTCGCTGGAGAGCGGTCTGTGTGACAGCTCTCCAGCGACCACATAACGACTTTCCAACGATCACGGCCAGGTCGTATCGCTGGTCGTGATCGTTGGAAAGTTGCAGAGTGTGACAGTACCCTTACATTTTTGATACCACTCTAGTGGTGAAATAAAAAAATAAAAACACTGTAGTGGTGCATTAAATCCAGGTCTAAAGCAAACTAAAGTGTTTGCAATGTTGATCTTAAGGTATGATAGTTGTCCTTTAAATACCATTTCTCAAAAAAATATATTTAGCACTGATCCGCAAGAAAAGAAAAATATATGATTACTAGGAAAAGTTTTGGTTTTTCTTTCTCCATAGAGCTTGGTCTGAGAAAAGAAAAAAGGTGGCGTAAAAGCGTAAAATAGCTTTACGCCTGGGCTCCTCATTCATGAAGAGGTGTATGCCTCTTCATGAAACTGGATCGTCTGATGAGTGGCATGCACCTCCATGCGCAGCGCCAAAAATCTCATTCTAGTCAGATACTTGAGTGAGATTTCTGCAGTACGCAACACCACAGCTTGTTACGAATTAGACGAGCTGTGGCGTCACATCACTGCCTCGCCACATTCCGCCTATTTTGACGAAGCTGGGAGAAACTGGCATGAAAACTGCATCATTTAGTCGCAACTCCGTTTTGTGCCAAAATGTTGCACCTTTTCAAAGCTTTTCCACCAGAATTCTGGCATGGAAGATTTGAAAAATCAGGCCCTGTATGTTCTTCCTTCGTGTTTCAGTGGTTTCCCTCAAGGTCTCCTAGTTTCCTTGTACTCCTAAAAAACATTGATAAGTTTACTGCTGTCCCATAAAACTGGCCCTAGTGAGTATCTATTTGTTTTACCCATGAAATTTGTGAGACTTTTGGGTGCAGGGAATGATGATGTAACTGGTTGCAATGTTGGGAATTCTTTAAAATCACTAAATTGTTAAGCATTTTAATATCAGGCTTTAGTCACAATGGTGCTTTCCTATTTTTCTAGTCTATCCCAAGCACAGACAAAACAGGACAGATAGACACAATGACTTTGAAACGGTTTCATGAATGTAATGTTGGGTTTTGTCAGACCTCTATGTAATCTATTATTTCCCTTCATTAAAAAAGCTCTCAGTAATTCTGTTTATGGACTTGGTACCATTTTAATGTCTCTAAATATAAGGTACTAGATCACACAGTAGAAGTAAATTAAATTCACAATAGCAGTAATACTTCAAAAAGCTGTCAGTAAATAGTCTACTGTCTTTTTCCTTAGGGACCTCAGATTCCGATAAGAAACCACTTTTCTTACTTTTCCATTTCAAAACTATCTGTGATGATACGAGTTATCAGGAGAGTTATAAAATGCCTTCTAAAAGAAACGTACACTTGTTTGTACAGATAAAAACTGTTTATGTGATCTATTGTACGGATAAATCTGATTTATGCTTCTGCAAATGCATCATTTACATATGCAAGGCATGTTGCAATGTAAAATCGCAGCACGACATTTCAGAACCCGGCAAGGATTTTACTCTCCTTCACTTTCAAAAGATTTAAAGCTAAATCGAATTATTAGAATTCATATTGGGTATAGACGTCTGGGTGAACGTTCTCTCCCACAAGCCATGAAAATCTCGGCAATAAGACTATCATTCCATGTAGACTGACTTGACTCAGATACAGAAGTAAAAAAGTTGTGGGCAGTTGATGTGACAGATGTACTCTTTAGGGACAAAGTTATACAACATGCAGGTCTCAGGGGACGCTTTATGACAAGAAGCAATCTGGTAAATAAATTACTATACTGTTAATATCGGCAAAAAAGCAGCAATTTTTCACCAGTCCATCACCATTTAGACAATATTACTGCCATACAGCTGCAATAAGAGGAGAGAATAACGCAATCCTGACCTGTTCAAGGTCTTTTACATAAACCTGTGCTGAAGCACTTTTCTCAAAATGCTTTTTGCAAGAAGCCTTATTAAATGTGCAGGTAAAAACCTCCAGAACCTTAAAGCCCTTTTTGGCATTTTTTAAATATGTTTTTTGTAGGTTTGTTTTTGTGTGTCTTTTTTTACAAATATTTTTCCAGGCTCCTCTGAAGACTAAGTACTACTACTAAGAAGCTTATGTGGGAAAAGCACCTAAAAAAACCCCCTTTAGAATGTTGTTTTGATAAAAATGCTACTGACCCCCAAAATTAAAGGCCAAAGTTCTGCATATGTGGACATTTTTATATTTTCCAACAGACCTTTAACCAACATGACTGTAATGTGTTAGACCCCCCCACCCAAAAATACAGAGATAAACAGAATAAAAAAACAGCTTTATTTGGCAGGGTAAACCTGTAATCTTCCTTCACACTACACATGCCAAAAGGCCATAGACTTTGCTGGACAATAAGGTGTTCTTTTGGCATATATTTGGCGAAAAAAAAGTCAGGTTGCTGCTCCAATACATTGAATCTGACAACCCCCCCTACGCAGTTTTCTAAGTTGAATAATGGTGTCCAGAAATGTGATCCTACATAAGTATCATGCCACTGACTACAATAACTGTATTTTGCAATTGGTGCACTTAGAATGTAATTATAAAAAGTTGACACACACTATTGTTATAACAAAAAATAAAGTTACTTGAAAATTAGTCAACGCTGCAAACAAAACATGCCGAATTACCGCTATGCCAGTCCTAATAACTAATTATACAAAACAACAAATTACCCATAAATTAGTCAACACAGCACAACATAAAATACATTCTACTACTTTGTGTGCAGACTATGGAAAGCAATCTTTAAAAGACTTCACAAATATTGAAAAGAATTTGACTTTGGGAAACGGAAAACTTTCCCCTAGAGTTTTCTCTATCTTTTCAGATTTTGGCAATACATTTCCTGACTACGACGTTAATTATTCAGACATCATAACTAATTGAATGTCAAAATGATTAAGAGTTACTTTCCAATGGAATGGAAAGAACAGACAAATATAAGGCAGTGAAAACTGCAACCCTCTGTGTAGTAGGGAAACGAAATGAGGATTAATTGCCTATTAAAAATGGACTGTGTCTGTAACAGAAGAGAAGATGAGGCAGTTTGTGGAAAAAGCATTTTGGGGTATGTAGATGGACTGCTTAGTGGAGGGGGTGATTACCTTGACAGTAAATGAAATGTATTGTTTTGAGTAGGTCTGAGTATTGTGCTGCATTGTTTTCTATGGATTAAAACTAATAAAACGAGACATACTAAACTTCCTGCGCTCCCGCTGATCCAGCACAGGTCGCTCCTGAGGTCTCCACCAGCTCTGGACACGGTGTCTGCCCCGTTCAGAAGTCACAGAACCGCTGCATCGATCAAGTGACTAGTAGAGCATGTCATTGGATGTTTCTTCAATGCTTTATTCTAGTCACCTAACCGCTCAAGTCACTTAGGCCGGGTTCACATTAGCGTTTCTGTGTGCAGCGCATGATCCGCATGCCTCATGCGTACATATCTTTAACATGATGTACGCAGGGACATGCGTTTGCATGCAATCGCATGCGGATGTGTGTGCATGCGTTGTTTTGCAGTTTGCAACGGTGTCCTGCAAACGCAACAACCTCACAACCTCAACCTCACAACCCACAGCAAACGCAAAAGCTAATTTCAATGATAAATACAGGTCCAGATAGAAGCTCTCCAAGCTAAGATCCATTTTGCAGCAGGATACAGCATCAAAAGACGAGGATTTCATCTGTGTAGTGTGTCTATATATAGAAATCCCATAAGCCACACCAATTGGGAAATACCATACGCATAAAAAACGCAAACGCATGCAAAAACGCATACAAAAGCAGCGTTTTTTTTGCGGTCATGCGTAAGATCATGCGGATAAAAACGCTGCATAAACATGCGTTTGCAAATGCAGATGCCACGCTGTGCACAGAAACGCTAATGTGAACCTAGCCTTACAGTTGCAGTGATACTGACACTTCCAAGCAAGGCAGACACCACTTCAGCAGGTGGCAGAGACCTTTGGCGTAGCCTGCGCTGGATCTGCGGGGGTGCTGCAAGATGTGCATGTGTCCAATTATTATCAATTAATCTCTGCCTGAAAAAATATTTTCCTCTCCGACAGCCTCTGTAACCCCAATAGCGTGTATAAAATGAGTACAGAACAAGAAGGCAATGGCCATTGTCTCTGCACAGATAACTGGGAAAATATTCAGGGAGGGTGAGTAAAACAATAAATCTTTCCTCCATGTACCAGTCAGTGAGTTCAACTCTCAGGAATTGGCACTGAGCACACATCAGTAGTATCTGCAATCACCTTCTTCGCAAACCACCTTTGTACATTTGCCATATACACTCATGCAGTATGAATTGTATATCATTTTTTTTAACCAGTGACTTTTTGAACAAAAGTCTGATGCAGTGCAAATGCATATGGCTTTACAAAAACCCATTTGTAGCTTTTTAAAAAAATAACTAAGATTCTACCTAATTTATTCAAATGTCTACGGTAAAATCTGCATATTAATGCAGGAGGATTCACATACTGATTTATCCCAGCCACATTACGGAAAGAATGTGCTTGTGTGAACTGTACCATACAGCCACACTTAACTCCCAGCACGTGCCTCATGTCTCCATGTCTTGATACATCTATGGACCCTGGGCTGTCAGGATTTTATAAGCACAGACTGCGAGCTGGGGTCATATTCAGGTACTTCCGATGGCAGGATGCAATGCTCAACTAGTGCCCAAATCAAACTTGACAGGTTAGAGATGATGTTTAACAGCTGGATTTAATTTTCATGTTATACATTTACAGTCTAGGAGACACATAAAAAAATATAAGAAGTCTGAACTAATTTTGACCCCACATATCTCACTAAGGCTGCACTGGAAGGTATTGTTATTGAGAAAGATGCTTCATGGTGATCACATGCATACAGTGAGCCAGGAGCAATGAATATAGCATAATCTATACGGCAACCTAATCCATAAAAATTCAATTTAGCATTGTCACACTTTTCATGATCGCCCAATGCCAACACAAGCTCTAAATGTGTCACAGCTTTTCATATATATTAAATATATGCAGGTTGACAGGACACGTGTCAAAGCTGAAAATATACATGCACTCAATAAGGAACTGACAATAGCAGTAGTCTGACAGATGCCAGATCTGGGACTGGAAGTCTATGTAATGTCACCTAAGTTAAAGTGGTTGCCGGGTCTAAAACTACAAGGCCACGTGCACACATTGAGTATTTGGTGAGTTTTTACCCCAGTAGTTGTAATGTAACCCAAAACCAGGAGTGGAACAATCAGAGGAAAAGTATAATAGAAACATGTAACCACGTCTTCATGTTTCACCCACTCCTGGTTTTGGCGGAGCCCCTTATTCCAACAATGTGTCACTTATTGGGCTGTGTGTTGCTGTTGTGATAAAATCACTGCTGCAGATCTAGCAGTTCTCTGAAGGCTGAGCTCTGTATAACCCCACCCACAGCACCGACTAAAAGCTTTCTGTGCACATTGGCAGCTTTCTGCCTATGCACAATCACTGGTGGGGTTATACACAACCTAAATTGTACATCGCAATAATACTGTACAGTACCCATTACTTTTAATTTACATAGAGGAATACTGAGGCTTCAATTTGCTGAACTTCAACCCATATCTGACAAAAAGAATTGCGGTATGCTATATCTACCGTTGCATAGAGCAGTACTTAGCAATGCTTTCAGGGAAGAATAACCCAGCACTGTATGAAGCACCATTTGGCGGCACACTGAATGGCCTTAGTCTGAATAATGAGTGCACTACGTCTGAAGTCTTCACGTTATGAACACATATATATACAGCCAATTTTACTGCATGGGGCTTTGCTGTTCTGTTCTTATTAATACCAAGCTTTAAAAAGTAAACCTCACACTGCTCTCTATACATCATGCCAATACCAGCAAAATGGAGAGAGTGCCTTGAGGCAGTGGGTGGCATAACCACTATCCATTTGAAATAGGACCTCGGTTTGATTTATTTCTCCAAATAAATTAAAAAAAAAGTCAGCCGAAATCTTTACAGGAGTTTTTCTTTCTTTTCAAGAAAAAAAAAACAAAACAGCTTTTAAATAAAATGCAAACCCACACACGTCAATTCGCACATTTTTTTCCCTCTATCATTCCTTTCACAATAAATGGAGTAAGCAATCGAATGGAAAAGGCTGACCTTATTTTGTCTGTGTATGTGTGTATTTTTTTATAAAGTGAATTATTGATTAAAACATTACAGACTTGGCTGAGCACTGCGGCAATGATTACTGCTAAGAAATGGACCTTCTCCAATTTATTGAGAGTTTAATTGTGTCCTTATGAAATATTTTTCATTGGTCTCTTTACTTCGTTTTTCCTTCGCAAACATGAAATACATACAGAAAGCTGTCACACAACTGCCGATGATGGGGATAATTATTATTAGACATGATATTTTTACACTGAACACATGCTCGGTATGACCGCTATATGGAAACAAGTGACTGTATCCCGGCTAATGCTGCACATAGCGTGTCTACAAGTCTAGCCAACCAATATTTTTCACTATATTTCCAAAAAAATATATATAACATTGGCTTTCCTTATACTTTCTTATATTTGTTCTGGTCAGTGATGACTGACTTATAATACCAAAGTACCAGTAGCAAATGATAGCAACAATTCCTAATGGCTGGAATCAATCCTTAGTTCTCCAATAAATATCAATAGTCAACATTAGTCATTTTACCCAAGGCACAACTGATAATAAAAACGTAATTTATTTTATACAGTTAGATCCAAAAGTATTTGGACAGTGACCTAATCTTCGTGATTTGGGCTCTGCATGCCACTATTTTTTATTAAAAATGAAACAACTGAGAAGCAATGGAAGTGTAGACTTTCAGGTTTAATTAAAAGAGTTGACCCAAAATATCCTGTGAAATATTTAAAAGGGATGTCCATTACTACGACAACCCTTTCTTGATCTAAATGTTTTGCCCCGATGAAATAAAAAAAGCTTATACATGTGTCCTGTGCCGGCGCTGTTCCAGCAGTGACGGATCTCGCGGTCCCAGGGCTCTAGTGCAGTTGTTGTGACACGTGAGCCAGGTGCCCAATGAGCGCTGGCGTCACTGTCCTCACCTTCGTAAACATGGAGGAAGTCAGGCCTGCGGCTGATCTCTGACTTTGTCTTCATGTTCAATTCGTACGAAGGCAAAGACCGTGACACCAGCTCTGATTGGGCGCCAAGGTCACGTGTCACAACAATGCACGAGAGCCCTGGGAACCCGAGTGCCGAGGACACTGCTGGAACGGCGCTTTAACGGGAGTTGAGTATAAGCTTTTTTATTTTATCAGGGCCAAAAGTTTAGATCCAATCAATTGTCCAAAGAATGCTTTTCCAGAACCAGGCTGGCTTCTTTAGATGTTTTTTGTCAAAGTCTATTTGGGTCTTTCTATTTTTAAGGCAGATTAATGGTTTGCACATTGTAGTGAACCCTCTATATTTGCTCTCATGAAGTCTTCTCTTTCTGGTAGACTTAGATACTAAAATACCTACTTCCTGGATGTTCTTCACTTGGGTGAATGCTGTTCTTCTTCACCATGGAAACAATTCTAAGATCATCCACAACTGCTGTCAGCCGTTGACTTCTAGGCTTTTTTGAGTTCCCAAGCTCACTTGTGCGCTCTTTTTTTTTTTTTTGCAGAATGTACCAAACTGTTGAATTGGCCACTCCTAACATTTCTGCTCTCTCTCTCTGATGGATTTCTTTTTTTCTGTCTAATGATGGTCTGTTTCTCTTACACTTAGAGCTCCTTTGTCTGAATGTTATGGCTTCACAAATAAATATACAATATATATATAAATATATATACAATATATACATAAAAATGTTTCATTAAGAAATTTTGTGGCTTTGCAGTTGGGCCCAAATGGTTCTGTACACTGTGGCCTCTGTTCACACAGGATGCATTATAGTTAGCACTGGGCAGCCCGCCATAGGGCGTCATTAATAGGCTGAGAGCCAGATGCTCTGCATTCCTTGTGTGAACATTGCCACATACAGAGTATATTTTTTTGCATTGGTGTGCCACACGGCCAATCCCTGATTGAAGGCTGGCTGTTTCATCTAGTATTGCTCCTGTGCAGTTGCCATTTTACTTGGGTCCGCTGCACCCTGTCAGTGCAACTGTATTGAGGCCCAGTTAGACAGGTAAGCATCTCTGCCTGTTTTTGTTCTTTCACTTATTGAGAATATCATATTTTAATAAGCATGAGATGTATGATTCCTCCTTGTATGCCTGATCATAGCACCATGGACCTGAAATTACTTGTATTGAAAGGTAGCTTCAAATCTCAGCGAGACAGGAGAATTTGGGAGTATAAATTTATGACAACCTTTGACACACTTAGTGCAGGAATGAATGTCTTGCATGGATTTATGTCTTTTTACATCAATTAAGGAATTTGCACTTCAGACCATGCGGGGTCATCATAACAGAACCAGACCCCAATCAGAGGACAACAAAACATTAACTCCTAATCTAGGAACTGTTCCAATATTTATGGACACAACTGTTTATCACTTATCACTCTCCCATAATGACAGTTCTGTGCTGTGTATATATATGTGATTCTTCAGATGTTGTATTAGTTTATGCCTGAAGAAGAGGCCTGAGTAGTCTTGAAAGCTTTCAATTTGTTACTATCTTTTCAGTTAGCCATTAAAAGGTATCAACCACTGATGACTCTCAATTCTAAATCTTTTTCCTGTAGGTCTATTCATTTCATAACTTATAGTTATTACCCTTTGGGATGTTTATTGTTGAAGATATACTGTATATTGCATGAATATACACTCATAAGTGGATTACTCATTTTCACTTACCTGCTCATCACCCCTTTTGTATGTCTATTTTTGTATGGTTTTAATTGTTTTTAATGTGTAATGGTCCTGGTCTTGGAAATACATCTGCTGCCAGACATGTCTGGCAACAGCTTTCTCATAGAGAACACCCTTGTACATGGGAGAGATGGTCAAGATGGCTGTCTGCGAATTGTTGGCCATAGCAGCGTTTTTCCGGCAACCCCTGAATGTGTATTATGAGCTTAACAGTAGTCCTAGCCTACTGGCCCTCACCCACATTAACGTAATTAGAATGTGACCATTTAATGTGTACACTAACAGATGATAATTGGGGAATTAAGAATCGGACCGTAGAAGTCTAGATCTTAATCCTTTGGTTCTCCATAGAGATAGGCCACTACCAGAGGTCTCTGGCAGCGGCTTTTCCCCTCTTATCACTGAAGGCACATGAACACTCGTCTAAGCTGAATGCTCACTTGTATAGTGGGGGAAGAGAGCCGTCAGCCAAATGATCCTTAATCAAAGCAATATGTCCACCCTAATATAATTTGTGAGAGCAGTTCTCTCCATGATGGGAGTGTCACCATTACACACCCCCATACTGAAATGACGGATATTGATTTATAGCAAAAAATATGAAACAGTGTATAACTTATTTCTCCACTAACATACATTGTTTTATTTCTTTCTAAGCACATATGACTGAATCACTTAATGTATTAGAAATGCACCATGAAATATCAAATTGTTTTCTATTGCCATTTTATGATCACATCTTTCCTCTATAGATTGCGGATCTCTTCATTTCTTTACCATATAATCAGCTTCATAAACTCCAAGCTGCTCAGAGAAAAGAGACAGTCCTATCGGGATTAGCATATGGAAAGTGCAGTTAATCCTGCTGACCCCAGTACACGGTTTCCTGAGAGAACACACCTGTTCTAAAATGCCAAATGTCAGGAATATGCCAGTCTTCTGTGCCATAGGCTGATTATGCTCTATTCAGGATAAGTAAATGCTGACGGATACGTGGAGGTCTGGTGAAGTATTAAGGGAAATAAAATGTAGAACTTTCAACACCCAAAGGTGCAAATGTATCTTGCTCAAAGTTGCTGACTTTACCATATCATTATCCTTCTATTGTTAGCACTCCTAGTAATGGCTCATTCAGACATCCGTTATTTTCATGTATGAGTAGTCTCTCTGTGATCTTGCTCATGGTCTCAGTTCATTTTTATCTGAGTGTTACCTGGGTTTGGTCTGAGTTTTATCACAGACCCATAGACTTGCATTGCTAATTTTGATCTGAAACTCGGCTCAATAGCGGACATGTCTCCACGATTTTGCAAGAACTCGTATGTGAAAAACAGACATCTGAATGATCCTTTAGTTTCATGTAGAGAACACAAACACCTACTAAATAGAACCCATCGTAAAAAAATGCTATTACCTGCAGATATGGGATTAATCTGCAGGTCAATATCGCTCCGACACCGTGCAGTTGCCGCACTGAGAGCCCCGCTGCCAGGAGGAAATTAACTTTCTTCCCACCGGCAGCCTCGCTCTTTCAGTCATTGGGATGATGCCGGCATGGTTTCACTTACCACTCTGTACATAGACAGAAGCGACTATAACTGTGCCCTCGGCACTGACAGCAGCTCATCATTAGGTTTTTTTACATGACAGGTTCCCTTTAATTACATATCCTACATCTTTACCAATGTGTCCTGTGAATCAGTAGGAATACAGAATAAACTGGAATTCAAGAGGCGGAGAGATTCAGGAGACAGCAGGGTGTTTTAAGGACACCATATGATTTATAAGAATCTAATAACTATGTATAACAGTGCTGCCGCTATCACAAAAGCTGGATTCAGTTTACCTTGGGTCAGTAGCTGCTCACAATATGGGTTTCCTATTAAATTTGTATAACTGTTCATGTGAACTCTGAGGCTTCCCCTTAATATTCAACGTACAACACCAATATAGAGACATGTCAGGATGGACAAGACAGAGAAGAAATCCCAAATGTAAGATTAAAGGGGAAGATAACACATGTAATTATTAGATATTATTGCAAGAGAAACATGCCAATATAACAGTATATGCTTACAACATGCATACTGTACATACCATAGTAAAGCAAGTATATTGCTATATATTAATCATATACTGGCATAACCATATAGCAAATGGCACTATATAGCCATAATAATATCTAGCCTTACATTGCCATACACTGTATATATTTCTACAATGTACAGTATAGACACATTCATTCAGCATTATTTCCCCACACTAAAATGCTATGTTATACATTTATTACACACTTTGACTGCACATTTAAAGGAGTTCTCCATATATTTTTTAAAGTGACCCTGCAGTCAATCAGCGGCCTCAGTAGTCAGGTCACTGGTGGTCCCGACGTCATTGCCAATTACATCACCATCACCCAACTTTCCTGATCTTCCTCACCCTGCTATTCCTTCCTGGTATGTCCGCTGGCTGCTACTCCAATTCCATCACCATCACCCAACTTTCCTGATCTTCCTCACCCTGCTATTCCTTCCTGACCTCCTCCTCTCCTCCACGCTTATTCGCTCCTCACCCAATCGCCTCCAAGACTTCTCCAGAATATCACCCATCCTCTGGAATTCAGTGCCCCAACACATCCGGTTATCCACTACTTTTGGATCCTTCAAAAGAAACTTGAAAACCCACCTCTTCAAAGAAGCTTACAGCCTGTAAAGACCACACGGCCACCTCAACACCATCGGAGCTACTGCAACCCCCGACCTACTGTCTCCTCCCCCATAATCCTGTAGAATGTAAGCCTGCAAGGGCAGGGTCCTCTTCCCTCTGTACCAGTCTGTCATTGTTACTTTGCTTACTGTAAGTGATATTTGTATGTAGATGTAACCCCTTCTCATGTACAGCACCATGGAATTAATGGTGCTATATAAACAAATAATAATAATAAAATAATTATTGCTTCTAGTCTGTTAGACTGTAGTGAGGAATGGGCTAAGAGTAAATGTCTCTTCTACTAAGTAGTAAAAATGCTTGTAATGAAGGGTTTGAATAATTTTGATACAGCTGTAGTCAGGAAAAGTGGCATTTTGTGCTGAATTTGGAGAAACAACTTGTTACCTAAGTTGTATTGAACTATATAAATTGTTCTTGTTTGATTGGTTTTGCAAACAGCAGAAAGTCTTAAAATGTTACTAAAATAAATAAATAAATCTGTATTAGGAGTAGGGTTTGAGCATTTTTCATTACAACTGTATAATGGGGTCTTTCAGATTTCCATGGCGTGATCTGTCATTTGAAGGCTAGAAATTAACCTCAAGGTGTGTTAATCTACCATCAAATCCACTTAAAGGCAATCTGTCAGCAGGTTTTTGGTAGCTCACCAGCATGATGTAGGCAAAGAGAAGCTGAATCCAGTGGTGTACGACTTAGATTATTGGGTGCAGTGGTTCTGACACAATCAGAGCTTTTACATTTAGACTGAAGCAGAGCTGAGAGAGCTAACCCCGCCCACGCCAGGCTCTGTATGTACAATACCTATAGACAGGGAGGTGCTTAGTTGCAGGACTAGTCGGCAATTGTGAGGGTTAACCATGGAGACAAAAGAGTGAACCCACTGGACCCCGACGACGAACCTCCCACGGGCGAGCTGACCAAGTGAACCACCCCCTATACAGGGAGTGTTAGGGGCAGGCCCGAGGGAGACTATCGCCAGGGCAGCTGGTACAGAGGGACTGACAAAAGGCAGCTGATAAGAGCCTGAAAGGAGTAATGAGGAGACTGAGACGGGGAAGGAGTGAAAATAAGGACTGCCCGTGAGAAACGAGCAGAAAGGTTAAACACGGAAGGAGGAACCAGACAGAGGACAAGAATGGACAGGCTGAGGACTGAGCACAGACAAAGGGAAGAACGGAGGAAGGTAGGCAGACAAGGACACTGGAAAACGGACGAGACGGAGGACACCGGAGGAGGAACCTAAGAGGAGGCAACGGAGAAGACAGGATTAGCTACGGAACACAGCTACAGGAAGTGAGCGCCGAGCATGGAGGCAGGTAGGAATGCAGAGTAGACGTGGGGCCAGATACACTTGCAGAGCACAAATGACCATCAGGCAGCGCCGTGAGGAAGAGGCGGCCTGATAAAGGGAGCGAAGACATACCTTCCGGGTCGAGGTCACAGAGCGGCGCAGAAAGCAGGCCAGGATCACAGAGAGACGCGTGCACGAGCGCCGCGGAAACCAGAGTGTAACAACTCTGCTGGCATCACGGCATGGCCTCGCATTTCTCACACTATCTTACCCACTGCTCCAGGTCATGATGTGGTTTCTGTTTCTTGCCAGCTCCATGTTCTGTGTCTCTGCTCTCTGCATGCTTCATGGTTCTGTGTATAGAGGGGCGGCGCCTGAACTCTCTGGTTCTTATAGGAATAAGGTGCATCTGTCCAATCTGTTCCTGACCAATTGTCAAGAGGCCTCCAGTATATAGTGCAGCTCCACCCAGTGTTCTGGGCCTGTGCAATGTGTTTGCTCAGTTAGTGTCTAGCTGCTGAGTTTGCCAGGCCTTGCTCTATGTTATTCCCTCGCTTGAGGCTCTACTCTGTATCCTTGCCTTTATCTTGTTGTCCGCCCTCCAGGAGGCAGAATATCCTGGGCCCTGTGTCTTTGTCCTTGTGTCTTGTTCCATTGCCTTGTCTGTACTTAGTCTTATCTCCGTCTCCTTGTCTGTGGCTTCCTTCCCTGCTGTGTCTTTCCTTGTGTTCTCAGTCTGCTTATGTTCTGCAGCTCCCCTCCGCATTCCTTGCGGTTCTGCTCCATTCATCTCTGCTCCGCTCCCGTTGCTGTAAGAATCTTTCTGCAGCTCCTCTCCGCATTCCTTGCGGTTCCGCTCCATTCATCTCTGCTCCGCTCCCGTTGCTGTAAGAATCTTTCTGCAGCTCCTCTCCGCATTCCTTGCGGTTCCACTCCATTCATCTCTGCTCTGCTCCCGTTGCTGTAAGAATCTTTCTGCAGCTCCTCTCCGCATTCCTTGCGGTTCTGCTCTGTTCTTCTCTGCTCTGCTTTGCTTTTATTGCTGCGCTATCTCTTGCTGCTCTACCGCTCCTATCCGCAGCCTTGTGGTTCTCTTCCAGTGTGACCAGGTCCCTACCTGTTCCTTCCATATTTCATATATGTTCCTGCACCTCCTGTGTGAACAGGTCCCTACCTGTTCCTCCATACTACATTTCCGTACCTGCACCTCTAGTGTGAACAGGTCCCTACCTGTTTTTTCATAAACCACATCAACCAGTCCTGTGTTCTCTGCCGTGCCTTCCTATCCTGTGTTCCTGCCAGTCCAGCCGTTCCTGCCGTGCCTTCCTATCCTGTGTTCCTGCCAGTCCAGTTGTTCCTGCCGTGCCTTCCAGTCCTGTGTTCCTGTCGTCCTAGCCAGTCCTGTGTTTCCTGCCAGTCCTGTGTTCCTGCCAGCCCTGTGTTCTCTGCCGTGTCCCTGCTTGCCCTGTGTTCTCTGCCGTGTCTCTGCCAGCCCTGGTCTCAGCCGTGCCAGCCTACTAGTCTGTGTCTCAGCTGTGCTCTTCTGCCAGTCCTGCCTGATGCCCGCACCAATCCTGGTGTTCCTGTCTCCCAAGTGGGATCAGCAGCCACAGCCAGACACCGCCCTGGAGTAGCACCTGGCAGCTGCCTGCTGCACAAGCCTGACCTCACCATCAGGGGCTCTAGTGAAAACCCAGGCAGCTGTCATAGTCACGCCCCTTCCAGGGTAGTCTGGTTTGTGGCACAGTGGGGCCACATACCCCCGCATGCTCATGCCCCCACCAGTCAGGGCGTGAGCGTGACACAGAGCGTGCGCGTGCCTGAGAAGGAGCAGGAGCCGAACATGCAGGAAAAGCAGAAGACCGGGAGCGAGGGGAGACGCGCCGGGACGCCGCAGAGAGGTAAGAGACACATGTGGCGAGGCCGGCGGTGGCATAACAGCAATGTTACTCAGTGATAAATCTTTCATAGTTAGTAAACAACAGCACGTACTTTGACAAGTGACACATCCCTGAATTCTGTATTTCAGCAGCTATCTTCTGTCTTCAGATTACATAGCAAAAAACTGCTGACAGATTCCCTTTAAAACTACAATGGAAACTCTGATCCATGAATAGATATAATAACATGAAAGTTAATTTCTCACAATGAGTTTTTGAAGCTGCGTATTCTCACTGCGTATTACACTTCTAGAAAACTGTATGGAATTTATATAAATCTCATGCCCACTTTGCTTTTTTTTTACTCAGTATGAACTGACCTGTGGTGTGCAAAATGTACATTTGTTTTGTGGTAAATATGCTTTCATTTGCGTATATGTTTCCTATGAACTTGAACGAGATGAGGAGAATCCACAGGTAAAAAACACATTTGCGCTTTTATTGTGTCTCAGCAGCAGAAAAGTCCTAAAAATCATTTAATCCGCACATGACAGTGTCAAACTTTTATCAAACAACAGAAGTATCAAAAATAAAGCAGCTTGACATACCCAAAAAAGACAAAAAGAGCAATAGAAAAAAAATGCTATAAAAGGCATGTAAATAAACGCAATTAAAAAATGCAGGTAACCCAAGATAGCTAATGGGTACAGAAGTGCTCTAGAAAATCTGCAGCATCAAATACTGACTAAACACTCATCCTGAAAACTTATCTTTAGGGAAGAGTCAGACGGCCATATAACTCAGACAGGGATCGCAATGCAATACTCGGACTGGCCACTGGCTCTCTATGCATCTGTCACCCTCCGGTCAGGAGAGCCAACTGCCAGTCCAAGCATTGCACTGTGATCTACAACAGATTATATGGCCTTCTGAAGCTTCCCTTACTGTGCGAAGTTATCACTTAAATAATGTGGTTTAGGTTAAGAAAATAAATTGGCATCAATGCAGAAATATTGATCAGTTAATGGACACAAAATGGTCAGATTTTGGCAAGACAAAAGTTTGGCGTTCACAGAAAGTAATGTGATATTCAAACAAATAATTAACTTAAAATACAAATATATGTTGCATAACATTGGTGAATGAAGTTGTGGTACTATTAGAGTCATATTTAATATTTTGTGTGACTTCCATGTGCTTGAAGGACTGCATCCATGCGGTTCAACAATGATTCATACAATTTATTAATGAAGTCATCAGGAATAGCAAAGAATGCAGTCTTACATGCCTCCCAGAGTTCATCTAGATTCTTTGGTTTTGTCTTCCAAGCTTCCTCTTTCATCCTACCCCAAACATGCTCAATGATGTTCATGTCTAATGACTGCGCTGGCCAGTCCTTGAGCACCTTGATCTTTTTTGCCTGGAGGAACTTTGTTGCAGAGATGGAGCACCATCCTGCTGCAGAATTTGACCCCTTTTAAGATTTGGAATATAAGAGGTAGCTAATACTTATTGATATTTTAGGCTATTGATATTGCCTTCCACCTTACAATTGTTTTGCACCCCCCCATACTGAATGTAACCCAAGACCATGATCTTTCCATCACCAAATTTAACTGTTTTCTGGGTGTATTTTGGATCCATACGAGCTCCAGTAGGTCTCCTGCAGTATTTGCGGTGGCAGTGGTGTAGTTGTACTGAAGATTCATCAGAGAAATCCACCTTCTGCCACTTTTCCAGCGTCCATCTGTTTAGCAGGCTGTGGGACTTTGCAAATGTCACAGTTTTTTATTTGCCTTTTGTTTAGTGATGGCTTCTGGGCACTGATTCGACCATGGAGGCCATTTCGAGACAATCCTACAAACTGTTCTAGTTGACACAGGGACTTGAGGTGACCAGGCCTGTTGGAGCTCTGCTGCAGTGGAAGAGGGGCTTGCTTTGGATTTTCTAACCAACAAACGTTCCCCCTGAGCAATTGTCTTGCGGGGTCTGCCGGACCTGGGCTTGTCAAACACATCTCCAGTCTCTTCAAAACTTTTTTTTAATTCTTTGTACTTGATGCTGAGACACATTAAAGGTGCCAGCCACCTCTGCAGTGGATCTGGTCTTCAGCCTCTTGATAATCCAGGCTTTGATCGCAGGGTTGATTTTTGGCATGTTCTCAGAGCTCAAGTTGCAGTTCAAGTAAAGGTCTGGGGTGCTGGGTTTCTTTTTATACACACACTAATTAACCGATAATTTACTGAGCACAGGTGAGGATGTAAACTAGGATTGGGTGCATTATATGATCAGGCGACAAAACTTTTGTCTTGCCAAAATCTGACCATTCTGTGTCCATTAACTGATCAATATTTCTGCATTGATGCCAATTTATTTTCTTAACCTAAACCACATTCTGGAGGGTTTCAGCTTTCGAAAGAATAATTTATACAACCAATGGATGAATTTAATGTCAGGTTATAAGCTTTTATTTACATAACATGGATAAGCGACATAACTTCTGTCAGGGAGTGTATATACTCATGTATAAGCCGAGTTTTTCATCACCTTTTTGTTGTGCTGAAAATGTCCTCCCTCGGCTTATACACGAGTCACGGTACAGAAAGCCGTGGGGGAGTGGCGGCGGTGGAGCAGGGTGTGCCAGGAGGCGGCGCACACATCATACTCACCTACCTGCGTGCCCTCGGTGCTGGCACTCTCGTTCCGGCCGCCGACGCCTGCCTGCAGCTCTTCCTGTGCTCAGCGGTCACGGGGTACCGCTCATTAAGGTGATGAATATGGATGCGTCTCAACTCACATAGGCATGGAGCGCATATTCATCACCTTAATGAGTTGTACCACGTGATCACTGAGCACAGGAAGAGCTGCAGGCAGGCGCCGGAATGAGATGAAGTGCCAGCACCCAAGGTATTAAGGTAGGTGAGCATAATGTTTTGTTTTTCAATAGGAAACATGCACACAGGGATAGGGGATAGGGAGGCATGTATACAGGGATGGAACGGGGAAGGCTTGCATGCAGGGACGGAATGGGGAAGGCATGCATACAGGGACGGAACGGGGGAGGCATGCATACAGGGACGAAATGGGGAAGGCATGCATACAGGGACGGAAAGGGGGAGGCATGCAGACAGGGGCAGGGACGGGGAGACATTCATACCAGGACAGGGAAGGGAGAGGCATGCATACAGGGACGGAACGGGAGAGGCATGCATACAGGAGCAGGGATGGGAGGCATTCATACCAGGACAGGGAAAGTGGAGGCATGCAGACAGGGACAGGGAGGCATTCATACCAGGACAGGGAAGGGGAGCCATGCATAGCAGGACTGGGACGAGGGGACAATGCATATCCGGCTTATACTCGAGTCCATAAGCTTACCCAGTTTTCCGTGGCAAAAGTAGGTGCCTCGGCTTATATCCGGGTCGGCTTATACTCAAGTATATACAGTAACTAAAATTAAGACATGAAAATAAAAGACAATATAAATAATAAGGAACGTAATTTTTCATGGCGTCTACGCGCTAGACAAATAATTTTTCAAAGTCTTTTTCATTTACAAAAATATGGATGGCATGGAATTTGTGTGTTTTTCCTAACTTGGCAGGAGTTTTCTCCAAGTTCTCCAGCTTTCTCACACATAAACATACAAAAAATACTGATAGGTTAAATTGATCCTAGTGAGAGTACTGTGTTGCATATGTTGGCGAAATGTAAGTAACAAAAAAAAACACCTACATAAACATGTAAAATTGCACGTAAATGGGCAGACAGGGTGAGACATAGGCAAGAAATTGAGGCCAGTTTCTTTTCTTCTGGGGCTGAGCGCACCTTTATAGCAGTCACCGCCATCAGCTGTGAAATCATCCAGAAAAAAAAAAGACATAAAAGAGATTCTAATGAGACAACTGATAAACTATAATTAGTGTGATTTCTGCCCAAAAGATTACAGAATGACATACATCACAGGCAGAAATCTCAGAGGAGGACACATTTGTAATTTATTGTAACCACAAAGAAGCATAATCTCTAAACACACTTCCAGGCAGCGACTGCAAGATTTATCTAATGAGCTGGGACGTACTGCGTGCTCATCAAAATCAGACCACAGGAGTCCTCGCTTTATCCACTGGACAGAGAAGACACAAGTTACTATTCGTTCTTTTTGAAAGATCTCTCCTAAGCAATTACTACTGAAGTAAAGCAAGAGAAGCAATCACAGAAAGAAAGGCCAAATACACGTGAGACTATCTGTAACCATGAATCCAGACAAGAGGTGTACATATGGCGATGGTCATAATGAGATCGCTAAACAACAATGTGTAAAATACAAGTCTGCTTTAGGGAAATGGCAGATGGGCCTTTCATATCAGCACAATTTCCTTCAATGGGGACCAAAAATAACAAAAAAAAAGCATCCATAGAGTATGCGTCCAGTGTCATACTGTATGTAATATCATCATACAAAATCTAATATCAAAACTCGTGCTATGCTCCATCAGACTCCGCATGTGCAGATAACAGCTGCGGACTGCTCACATGTGCCATGCCAAGGTGCATGAGCCCTAACATGTTGACTGCAATTATTGACTTCCTTCTTTTCCTACTTTATTCCTACAGTATATCACAAAAGTGAGTACACCCTTCACATTTTTATATATATTTTATTACATATTTTCATGGGACGAGACTGAAGAAATGACACTTTGATAAAATGTAAAATAGTCAACGTACAGGTTGCATAACAGGGAAAATTTGACATTAATGGCTGTGTGTTGCGTCATTTAGAGGGCACACCAAATTTACACTGTTATACAAGCTGTACACTGATTGATACAATGTAAAGTGTCATAGCTTTAGTGTTATCCAATGAAAAGATATAATAAAATATTTACAAATATGCGAGGGGTGTACTCACTTTTCCGATACACTATACACGGTAACTACTACATAAACCTTAGACAAAAAGGTAATTTTGATGACACTGTAGTCAACTGCGATGTAGAAATACTTGGCACTCATATAGGTGTATTCAAGAACTTATTTATTGAATGTTGAAATTCCAGAAAAATAAGAGACATTTCGGTCAATACCTGACCTTCATCAGTCATCTGGATAGAGGAGACCTGTGTTGTTGCAGTGCGCTTTATGAGGGTCTGCAGTGTCCACTGCCGAGACTGGAAGCGCTCTGGTCTCAGAGGTGGACAGTCTGGTTAATAAATGAACTAAAATTTATGAATAAAAGGAAGTGTAGGAGGATTTTTTTAATCACTTAAAAGTGAAAATATGGTGAACAGAGTAAGGAGTGGACACATGGTGAACAGAGTAAGGAGTGGACACAGACAGAAGAGGGCCCCTGTGCAAGAACAACATATCGGTCCTTTGCAGACCAATAGCTCATCATAATGCACCATTCCATTTGATTTGATGGTGAAGGTGGCCCCCTTTTTGGGCGCTAGTGCAGTATAATGATTTGTCCGCCCCTGTCACATTTACATCTCATTCAAACATCGGTGATTTTCATGGTATCCAAAAAAATGGTCCGAATTTCATCAGTGTTTTGGATCAGATTTTCATCGGTATTTGGTCCATGTGTCAGTTTTTACCATCAGTAATTTTCCAGTATAAAAAAAAATAAAATACCGTACATACGCAGAGTTTTTCAGCACATTTTTTTGTGCTGAAAACACCCCCTCAGCTTATACACGAGTCATTGTCCCAGAAAGACTGCGGGAGAGGGAGAGTGATGGAGCAACGGGTCACAGGAGACAGGAGCTGGCAGCTGCAACTGTGCCCACTGCTAAAGAGAAATGAATATTCATTGCGCTGGCTGCAGCCTACATACCTTCGCTGCGCACCCACGCTGCACCTCCTTCCGGTGCCAGTCTTCCGGCCGAGCGATTACGTGTCCCCGCTCATTAAGGTAATGAACATTCACCCCTCTCCACTCTCATAGGCGTGGAGTGAATATTTATTACTTTAATGAGTGGGGACACATGATCACTCGGCCGGAAGAGATGCTGGAACCGGAACAAGTTGCAACGAGGGCGAGAATGTAAGTAGGATGTGTTTTTTTTATAGGAACCATGCACACAAGGATAGGGGATAAGGAGCAATGCATACAAGGACCCATAAGGAGCAATGCATACAGGGATGGGAAGCCATGCATTCAGGGACTGGGAGCCATACATACAAGGACGGGGAGCTGTGCACACAAGGACAGGGAGCCGTGCATACAAGGACGGGGAGCCGTGCATACAAGGACGGGGAGCCATTCATATAATGGCGGGGAGCCATGCATACAAGGACAGGGAGCCATGCATACAAGGACAAGGATGGGGAACCATGCATACAAGGACAGGGATGGGGAGCCATGCATACAAGGATGGGGAGCCCTGCATGCACGGATGGGGAGCCATGCATACATGGACGGGGAGCCCTGCATACATGGACGGGGAGCCCTGCATACATGGACGGGGAGCCATGCATACATGGACGGGGAGCCATGCATACATGGACGGGGAGCCATGCATACATGGACGGGGAGCCATGCATACATGGACTGGGAGCCAAGCATACAAGGACGAGGAGCCATGCATACAAGGACAGGAAGCCATGCATATAATGGCGGGGAGCCATGCATACAAGGACGGGGAGCCATACATACAAGGACAGGGAGCCATGCATACAAGGACAGGGACGGGGAACCATGCATACAAGGATGGGGAACCATGCATACAAGGACAGGGATGGGGAGCCATGCATACAAGGATGGGAATAAGGAGCCATGCATACCAGGACAGGACAGGGGAGCCATGCATACCAGGATAAGGATGAGGGGACAATGCATACCTGGCTTATAGTCGAGTCAATAAGTTTTCCCAGTTTTTTGCGGCAAAATTAGGTGCCTCGACTTATACTCGAGTATATATGGTACATAAATTGCCAAGCTTCCCCTATACATTACAATGACAATCAGGGATATCACATGGTTGACAGTGTGCTATCCATGATTTTCAAGGAACAATAGACTTGTATGGGTAAGTCTGATTCGTGACTTGGATCAAACACATGGTCTATAAAAAAAACACGGACAGTGAAGAGCTCCATAGAGCATAATAAATATGTATTCCATTTGTGAAACACACAGATAAAACACATGAAAGAGGCCTAAGTGTCACAATTATGGCCAATTTCTTTACTTTTCCTTATAAAGTAACCGAATATCACATTTTTGTTTCCAAGAAACTGGAACCAGGAAATAACAGCATTTCTCTCTATGTTTGCTCCAACCTCACAAGTCACAGAGAGCTATAGTCAATTTAACGCAATTGACATATCATTAGCTCATAACATGATTGCATGGATATTTTTCTTGGAAAGCCATAACATTTGTATAGAAATCTGGATATGTTTCCTTGGCATTTAGGAGAAAAGGGAGGAAATACCAAATCAATTAAATGATTCCAACCACATTCTCTCATTAAATTTTCCTTGATGTGCGAAGTCTTTCATCTGTTCAATATGAATCACTCACTGTATGCTATCAGACCACTATGCACTCATTCACAGAGTCAATTAAAATCAAGTATAAAAAAAAAGGCATGGCCAGCTAAAATGCCAGGAACGAGCGCAAGAGCACAATTATTCATTACCCCGGCATCACATCATAATTTATACTTCATTAAGTGATGGGCAACTGAGAGTTATGAATTGGTGTTAATGGTGTAAATAACCTAAGCCAATCACAGGCCATCAATTCAGAAGACAGAAAAACTAAGACAGATTGAGTTATACGGTCATTTAGTGCTAAGTGGCATATATAAACGCTTCAGAGAAATAGATACTTTCTAACAGGAGATGGCACCTCCGCAATACAACAGTATGGCCATGTTCCCATGTAGCCTAAATAATGCATTTTTTTCCACTGCATTTTTGTGCAGAAAATGTGCTGCATTTAACTGTTCAAGTAAAGTGGAGTCTAAGGGGTAACGTTTCTCCTTATGGAGAGTGACATACCAGCTGGCTTGTCAAGGTAAGGAGGCTTATTCGCCGTGCAATGCTCCTCTGGGAAATTAAATATGCAAATTGCCACTTCTGAGAAAAAGAGGACTTAACTCTTTAGCGCCACCTGTTGGAAGTAGCGATCCTACAGGTCACAATCAACCCTTTAACGAGTCGTGCAATACTTCCAACAGGTGGCGCTAAAGAGTTGAAGTCCTCTTTTTCTCAGAAGAGGCAATTTGCACAAGTAAAGTGGGTGAGATTTCATAAAATTCTTGTCTACTGTGCATTTATAGACGCTTTGAAGTGAAGTGCAGAATCAAAGCTTTTCTGTAGTAAAAAAAAAATCATTAAAAAATGCTTCAAATCTGCACCAAAATTGCATCACATAAGAGGAAAATGGCATTAAAATGAAATAATTTAAGAAGATTGCTATTGTGCATTTTTGTACAAACATCCGCAGAAAAGATGTGGATAAAAAGCAGCAGAAAAAAAATAGCAATAATGCTATGTGTGAACATTGCCAAGCTTTAAAGCATCAAAAAAAAAAAAGAGTTCCAGCTCCTTAAAAATAGAAATTTTATTGATATCCAAAATATTAAAAGTGATACATACAGGTGGATTGACTCCCTCCGGTGGGTGCCCCTGAGCGTGAGGGACTAATAGGCAACGCGTTCCGATCAAACGATCTTTCTCAAAGCCCTTGAGAAATATATGTGTAGGTTTGATTATTTTTTTATTGATTTATTTTGAATGGGGCGAAAGGGGGGTGATTTAAACTTTTATATTTTTTTTTATTTTTTTCACATTTTTTTTTACTTTTTTTTTTTTTACTTTTGCCATGCTTCAATAGCCTCCATGGGAGGCTAGAAGCTGGCACAACACGATTGGCTCTGCTACATAGCAGCGATCTGATGTTCGTTGCTATGTAGCAGAAATGCAGGTGTGCTATGAGCGCCGACCACAGGGTGGCGCTCACAGCTGCTGGGGATCAGTAACCATAGAGGTCTCAAGGATGAATAAAAAACTGCTTTTCTGCCCTAACTTGTAAAAACCTGTGGGCTTAAAAGGGTTGTCCACTACTAGAACAACTCCTTCTTAAACAAAATGTTCGACCCCGAGAAAATAATAAAGACTGTACTCGTCTCCCGTGCTGACTCCGTTCCCACGGTGGATGCGGTGGAATGATACGTGATGCCAGGCGCCCAACCAGCGCTGGCGACACTGTCTCCACCTTCCGACAAACTGAACATGGAAGAGGAAGTCAGGGATCAGCTGCAGTACGGACTTCCTAATCATATTCAGTTTGTCTGAAGGTGGAGACAGTGACGTCAGAGCTGGTTGGGTGCCGGCATCACCTGTCAAAGCAACAGCATGGGAGCCCCAAGACTGCGAGTGCTGGCAATGCGGGAACGGCGCTGGCAGGGGAGGTGAGTAAGGGCTTTATTATTTTATTGGGGCTGAACATTTAGTTTAAGAAGGGGTTGTCCTAGTAGTGGAGAACCCCTTTAAATACATCCTATATCCAAGTTCCACAGCGTAAACTGACCTGTGATGCATTTTTTGTAAGTCAATCTCTCTTGTAGTAAACATGCGCTTATTTGCAGATTTTATATGCATATTTACCGCCATAGAAGTTTACATTTTGCAGATTTCAAAAATGCCCAACAGTGACCATAACATTTCCCTAAATTCCATGCACTCTGCTAAAGTTTTTTTTGAGCAGAGAAAATACACAGCAGCGAAACAATCTACTAAAAATGTTGATTGACACTGGAATCTTGTAGAAATGTTGTGAAATTGAAATTCTAATAAGGTCACGTTTTGTGCTAGATGGCAGAGTGTTCAAAGTGACTGTCGATGTTCGACTCTGTTAGATTAAGAGAAAATCGGAACGCCTTCCATAAACTGGAAAAATTAGGCTGCATCATTTGCTTTTTCTCCTCGTAAAATTTATGTCACTCACGATGGAAGTTTAAAACAAGTTCTTGGGAATAGCAAACTTGCATCCTATGGGCTCATGCACAAAACAGATTTTCTCGTACAGCACTCGTACCTATGGTATTCTATAAGACTCTCCACATGTCCAATTTTTTCCTAGTAGTCGGAGGAAAAAATTGAAGACCGATTTGTATCTGACTGTTGGAACCAAATCAGCAGTGCAAGTCTATGACCTGCAGAGCGCATTTCCAATCCGCAGCATGTCAATTTATCTTGCAGGCAAGCGGAGTTTTATGTGTGGATTTTTCCCATAGACTTGCATTAGATGTGGAAAATCCACAGTAAAAACAAAAACAAACAAACCACGCATTAGTGCATGTCCGTGGCAGAAGCATAATAAAACCACATGTAATCTGCACATGACTATATCCAAGTTTTGTGAAAGCCAAATACCAGGAAGTATCAAAAACGAAGCAGCATTGTTTAAAACATGGCATACCAACAAGAGATAAAAAAAACAGCGTCAAAAGCGCAATATTATAAAAATGCAATGAAAAATCGCAAGTAAGCTAATCTACTTAATAATGGTTCTAAAAGTCTGCAATATCAAAACCTCCTCAGAAGCTCATCATATAAGCGTGGCCTGAAAGAGAAAAATCTCCTCCCGTACTGCATTCCACAGGACTGAGAATTATGGAATACATTTCTAGCAGAATGATGAACGCTCTTTCAATGAGAACAGTATTCCACCATAAATATCATATAGACATGAACTTTATCCCTAGATGTACAAATAATTTATAGCTATAAAAAGTCTATTGAAATAAATTTTTCAAGAAGCATAATGTGCAAAAATAGGATTGCCGATTGCAATAAACATAAATGGGTAATACGTAACTTACAAAATCGAGTTTTGATAGAATGATCTAAATTAACAAGTCTGCACACCCCCCTCCGAGCACACAGTCTACATATGGCATTTACGTTAATATGTGGCTGTACAAGTGGTCATTCCTGAAACAATTTATGTCTATTTATCATCGTCTTCCTAAGCCATAAATTGCTGTTGACGTGATTTTGAGAAGCAATGGATTGTTTCTGTTTAGTGTTTTGCTATGTATGCTGCCATTTGTTCAGCCTGCTAAATCTTTAATGCTTGAGGGCCTGTAATGATTAAGTGCTCAGCTAATTGGCTAAGCCAACTAAACTATCAGCAAGATGCAGCTGAAGATCTTGAAGGCGAGTGTTAACCAGTGCCATGCTGCAATTCCTAAATAGAAATATATACATTTCTTGAGCGATGAGTTCAAAGTTCATACCGCATGGTTCATGACTGATCCAAAATGCCGAACACAGACTGTAATGTTCGGAGTTCCGGGGAAAGTCTGGGAGTGGAGAGAGAGATTATTTTCTAGATCAAAAGTTTGGGTCCCCATTTTTTTGTAATGGGGTTTGGGCTCTGGTTTAAATTCGGGTACAGTTCTGGTCCCCGGAATTGGAAATAAAATTCTGTCGGGTCTGTTCATCCCTATATATAGATACATACACAAATGGTATGCATACAGTAGGCTGTTTACCTAATTCATCGTATCCCCTTTTTATTCTCCAAGGCCCACACTGGTTCTGCATGGTTTGTTCTAATATTTTGTCACCCAACAGTTAACACTGGGTTGCTGTATGGTTTCTATTCTACTATACTTAGCCTCTATTTATTTGAATGCAAATCATAAGTATTAGACATAATGGAACCTGAAAAAAATATTCAGAGGATTGTCTCAAGTTCCTAAAAGGGTAAAATTGCAAAACGTTTGTAAAAAAAAATAAAAAGCAATTTTGCAATATACCTTTTAAATTTATAGTGTACGGCACATTACCTAGGTTACCGGTCACCTGTAGTTTTAAGAGGGTAGGGCTACTAGTAGGAGTTATGTCTTACAACCTGCTTGCGCCACTCAAGCTGGCTGGATCAATGGATCTGACCAGCCTCTGTGTCCCTGCACTTCTCCCATGTGGCCTAGGCAAAGGCTGTCTCTGCTTGCAACCTGGTAGAGCACTCGACAGTAAACATGCTGCTGGACTGAACTGTTAATCTTCAGGAGCGCGCTGCCCCTGGGAATCAGGAAGCCAGGAGACAGAGCAGCGGTGTCCTCCTGAAGACACTTGAGAAAACCCCCCTTACCTATAATGATAGTCTTAGGCCAAGTTCCCTGGATATTTGGTGTGTTTTTCCGCTGTGTATGTTCATTGCACAAACACACAGCGTGGTACAGTTTCAGCAAAGTGAATAGGATTTCTCTGAATTTCTTGCCCACTGCTCTTTTTCATGCTGCATAAACTAATCTGTAAAGCAAGTTTGCAATCTAAAATCTGCAACATGTCAATTTCTCTTGCGGTAAATCTGCATTTTATTTAAGGAAATATTTTCTCTGTAGTCTTTAGTGAGTTTAGAAAAATCTGCACATAAAAGAAGCATATGCGTTTTTAGTGTGTTTCTGTAATGCAATCTGCATGATTTTAGAAAAAAAAATTAAGCCAAATACCAGGAAGTATGAAAACCATCCCCAAAAACAAGGTAGGATCCCGCTATAATTAATAACCAGCAAAGGCTTGTTATTATCTTAAAGACACCTCTTCATTACTAACTTCTGGGCTTGATGTTAACAATACAAAGATGACATCAACCCCAATACTATCACCCCACTTAGCAACGCATCAGGGCAAGCAGGAAAAGCGAGGCTACATGCCAGAATTGGCGCATCTTATGGATGTGCCATCTCTAGGGAAGCTGAGAGCTGATGTATTTAATCTGGGAGTCGGACAATATCCATGGCCCCTTCCTAGGTTATTAATATCAGCCCGCAGATATCTGCCTAGCCTATGCTGGTGGTTAATTACAGGGGAACCCTAGGTCATTTTTTTGACTTGCATTAGCGACTCTCGTCTGATATACGAGGACAATCGCAATTTTTTTTCTCAGTCTAATTTCAGCCTCGAAAAAAAATCGCAGATGAGCAGGGACTCAAATTACCATTGGTCCGAGTTCAATCTGATTTTTCATTGGATTGCACTTATATATTTTTCCCGCAGAAGAGTATGAGCCCTGAACACAAATATCAGAGCTGGCATTTCAAGGCACAAAAAAGGGTAATTTGACACCTTACATGACATCAGTCAATGGATTGGGCAATGTTAGTTTATCTTAATCATCATAGAGGGGTTGTCTCCTGGGACTAACACTGATGTCCTATCCTTAGTATAGGTCATCGATGAATGATTAGTGGGGGTGCAACACTTGGCACACTTGCCGATCAGATGTTCCCAGTGTCGGCGGCAGCCAGAACTGTTCTGTTGCAGTGATGCACAGCTCTCTCAACCATGTAGTGGTCATAGTGGGGTACTGCAGATCCACTCCTATTCAAAACAATAGGGGGCAGATATGCAGTATTCATCAGTCGCCATCTACTGTTGAGAGATGCCAGGTGTCGTAACCCCACTGACATTGGTGGACAACCTCTTTAAGCAAGAAAACATTCTGTAACAAGTTATCAAGATGGTGTGCTATTTATCAAGTTAAACCTGGCTATATCTAGATATACTGGAGACTCACCTATTCAGGTTGTACAACAGGGACTATTTTGAGTTCATGAGACAAGAAAGTACAAACCAATGTTCATGATCGCTCTGGAATGGCAGCAAGAACCTCAGCGGGAGAAACAGTAAAAATGAAGATTGATAGTGAATTATCCTCAACACCAAGTGGTCAAGACAATTTTTCAGCACCAAATGTTCATGAAATCTAGGACCCATCACTGCTACTTGACAAAGGTGCTCACTGAGCCCATAAATGCATTATACATTGAGACATAAAATAATGCTTGCATTTATATCATATCACTGAGGTCTCCTGGAAGTTTTGATTTAAAAAATTGTCCAAGCCACTCTATTAAAGATGAAAACGTCCTACCAGTCCACAAGAAACATTTTGGATGGTTTGGACACCATTGGACACCACACTGCATGAACCTTCCACTGTGAACACTAATTTTAATTCTTTGTAGGTCATAAACATACGGTATGTAGCATTTTGAATAAATGATTTAATCCAGTTTGCTGCTTCACAAGTAAATAAAAAAGACAGACAGGATCATCGTTGGAAAGCTTGTCAGGTCATGCATTACACTATGGTTGCATTTTTGGCGTGATAATATTCCCTTTACACCTTAAAGTCTAAATTCCCCAGAGAAAATACACTGTCATGTTATTGGTGGTGCTAATACTTTTTTCCATATGTCTTAACAAAGACATTTTATTTCTCACATTGCTCACTTTATAGAAGAAATTTAAGTATACAAACCACCACCACTATATTACAGATGAAAGGAAAAAATAGAATGTACAGGGATGAATGCAGGCAATGGTCATTACAGCACAGTGCAACTCACACATATACAATGGGCAATGGTACAAATTTTAGGCTATGTTCACATGTCCAGTAGCGATCAGTTAGAATGGATCCAGTAGCAATCCGTTGGCCAATAGTTCTGCAGACACAGCTTTTTAGTCTGTTTTTAAAAACGTTTTTGACAATGGATTGCTACTGGATCTGTTCTAACTGATCACTACTGGACATGTGAACATAGCCTAAGAGTTACACAAAGGACTGCACTGTAAACAAGCTGGCATGTAAATGTTCCAAAATCACAACAACAAAAACATTGAGTAAAATAGTAAAATATAATCACCCACTTGAACATTTACCTTCCACTGCTCTTTTGAAGAAGACTTTACAACTTCCACAGGTGACTACTCCATAATGGCATCCAGATGCCTCGTCCCCACAAACCAAACAAACTTTGGACGGTCTAGATGACCCTGTTGACATGGTCCGTAGTGCAGAACTAGGGAAAAAAAAAAGGAATTAATAACAATAACAATTAGTGACAATATTTAAAAATCAATAGTGTGGCAAGTACAGAAAAAAGAAAACTTTCTTCAGAGCTTAGATGGATGATTCAAGCACGAGAGAAGGTTATGTCTTACTATGGGTATATTCTCACCGAAATCAGTTCAATGAATCTAAATGGAGTTTTTGCAGCAACCATGAAAGGATTTCTCAAGCCTTATTCAGTCTGCATCAAAACTTATAACAAAATAATTTAGGAAAGCTGCAATTGCGTTTATGCTGTCAGACAGTATATACTGTTTTTCCCCGAAATTAAGACCCTGAAAATAAGTCCTAGCATGAATCTTCAGGATTTTTGCGGAAGCTTGAAATATGTCCTTCTCCAAAAATAAACCTCACAGTTCATAAAAAAAGTAAGTTTAAATAGAGTCCAGGCAGCTACAGTATACATGTAAAAAAGCTAAATCAATTGGCAATAGAATACAGTAGGATAGATAGACCCTTCACTAAGAAAAGTAGACACCCTCAATAGAATTGCACTCAAAAGACCACATGAAACCCAAAATAACAAATTTTGGCAAGTGCCAGGTTGTCACATACAGATCGGATAATCCCGCTAGCGTCACTCCACTCCCAAGCCCATTATATGAGAGTGTTATGGCTGCTTTTGGTCACCACGGGGAGCCAACCGCTACACTTGGCATCAGTAGAACACGGAAGAGAGCAGATGGGACCTGGCCGCACGTAATGTGCCTGTGACAGGAGTGACGCCAGCTGGACTACCCGACCTGTGTGTAAGAGCCCGAAACTTGCCAACCCTTATTGTTTGGGGTTTCGGGAGGACTTTTGAATGCTATTCTTTTGTGGGTGTCTGATTTTGTTAGTGAAGGGTCTATCCACCATTTACTATGGTACAGAACAGTAAGTATGTAAACAATTGAACAAGAAATATACCGTACTGGTAATAAATGTAGATTGTTGTTCATGGAAACATAAGACATCTCCTGGAAATAAGCCCCAATGAATCTTTTGGAACAAATGTTAATATAAGACCCTGCCTTATTTTCAGAGAAACAGAGTAGATGTGCAGTGTGTAATAATTAGGGGCAAATTAGAACAAACTAATTGTATAGGAAATTACTGAAGGTGCTTTGTTTAGAAGGGCACAGTTCATAAGCATAATAGAGAATAATTATGACACTCATAGTTTAAAGCTAATGCTTACATTACATAAAATATGTTTATGATGCTTTTGAGCTTCTAATGAATGGAGCCGTTTATACCATACATTAAATGGTCTCCTATTCATTAGTGCATTCACATACATAGAAGAAGATTACTGGGAGTCAAGTCGAGGTTACAAGCATATCAACTACTTCTTTCTAAACAAAGGCTCACAGCAAAAAAAAGACTTTTCATGTTGCCCTTTATGTACTCTAAGAAAATGAAATTATTATTTTGTAACAGCATTAAATCTCTTCGCTTTAACTTGAAATTCAGTCAGTCTGTTCAGGAAAGCTGTTTCTTGCACAACATGTATACACAGATGGCTGGAAATGAAATTCTCTTGCATCAAGTCTGCAGCATGCTGTCAGATAAATTCTCAATCACTTCACTTGACCATAACTGCCGACATAATGAGATGAATAGAGCACAGACGATATACTTTACTCCTACAGAACGCATGGGTGTTGAACTCTTTTGAACTTTTTTAATTGCAGCATTTTGCCTTTGGTGTAAGGTCACAAGCACACTGTCCTATTCTGCATCTGTGTGGTACTGATCCTGGATGCACCACCATAGTGTACCTAAATCTCTAAGAAAAAGACTTCATCATCTGAAGCATTATGGAGGAATTCTCCCCTAAAAGCATTGGAAACACAATGCAGCAGCACACAGATTGCCTATCGGTCCTTAGTATACACCTGTATATACTTAAAGGGGTAATCCAGGACTATATTCATTTTTTACTTTTGGCCTAAGAACTCACAGGCAGGTAAGTTGCTAACTACCTCCCTGTTCTCCCCAGCGCAGATCTCTAATGGCGCAAAGCGGTCAACAAAGCAGCAGCTTTTCTCCTGCTCGGTTGACAGCTGATGCCATGCTGATTGACAGCCACTACATCGCTGTGGAAAGCAAGCTGTCAATCAGCATGACGTCGGAAGTCACGCCCCATCGATAGGGCAGCTTGGAAGAAGAGCTGCTCTGTTGACATAGAGCAGCTGAATAGACAGCAAGAGCCAGCGCCAGATAGCACAGCCAGGTAGTTGGAACTACCTGACCTGCCTATTAATTTTTTGGCTCTTAATACAATATAATTTTGTCCTGGATAACCCCTTTAATTTTCCACTGTGTCGAATCTATGCATGGGCTATGTCAGAACCACAAGTGAAACATACATAAAGAAAAAGTACAAAGTACTTGAGTTTTTGACCCACTCCCATAGAATAATAAATGCAGTTGGGGACAATGCCGAATTGTATACCGTGGAGTGATGGCGAGCGTGCTTGGATAAGGTGTTATCTGAGCATGCTCGGGTGCTATCCGAGTGTCTTCGGCGTGCTCTAATAATAGTCCCCGCAGCTGAATGTCTCGCGACTGTTTGTCGCAACACATGCAGGGATAGCCTGTTTGAGAGAAATGCAGGTGTGAGGACTCCAACATATAATTCATATAATTTGAGCACGCCGAAGACACTCAGATCCAGAGCATGCTCGGATAACACCTTATCCAAGCATGTTCACTCGTCACTAGCACCAATGTAACTAATCATGATCCACGATTTAAAAAGAAAAAAAAAAACTATAAAAAATTCTCAGTGTGAGAACAAAGCATACTTGAGAGAAATCATATACAAACCTTCCAATAAAGTCAGAGATAAAAACACTGATGCTCTACACTGCTTCGTCAGGCACTGGAGGGCCCAGTTATTGTACAATTCAAGGAAAACTAATTGGACAATTAACATTAAGTAAAACAAAGTAACTGGTTAAAAGGACTTTCCAAGATTTGGATGATTAAGCATCCACGATTAAACTGTGCTTAAGAGGTCTCCTCGGACCTATTTATTGTCTCAATGACTACAGATCTCACTCTTTGCGGGACCATCAAAGTCATTGTGAGCACTTTAGGTGCACTAGTACACCTACACTGCAGCTTATAGCGTATGTGAGAACATTTCTCTATTTTACAAACACGGTTCTATAACTGCTCCTGAGTGTGGCATATAAATACACCTTAAAGGCTCATTCAGACGTCAGTTTTTCACATATGAGTACTATCCGTACTCATACCTATTATAGTCTTTAGAGCCATTGCACAAAATCACAAAAACATGTCCAATTTTGATCCAAATAGCACTCACCAATGCAAGATTACTAGTTTGTGAAAAAAAAATAAAATCGGCCAGCACTCAGATGTCATCTGTGTGCGCTGTTCGTTTTTCATGGGCTGTTTGATAGGAGAAGCTTGAGAAACCTCCATCAGGTTTTTTTTCTTCCAATAAAAACTGATAAACCTCTCCCCAAACTATGATGGTAAAATTTAAACAATGAGAAAACTCATCAAAAACAATGATGAATCTGAGGCCATTTTTTTTGTGTAAGAAAAATCACAGATGTCTGAATTAGCCCTTGAGGGATACAATGACTTATACCAGAAACCAGTTCAAGATTTTATTCTACATGAAAATATGCAAAAATCTTTAAAAACTAAATAATTGAGTAGATAGACATTCCAGTATGGTCACACTCCGCTCCTACTGAATGTCCCACTTGGGTTGCAGGTCTTTCCTAGTCTGCCTGAGATCTGGAAGGTGAATGGTTGTTAGATCACTTTTTCAAAAAGATTTTTTTTTCATTGAGAAATAAAACGTTACTATGTCCCGATGTATAACAGAGAACACCCGACAATTGTCTTCACACAAAAGGCCACTTTATTTGAAAACAGAGCAATCTTGGCATGCACATCCCTATTTACTACAGCAAGGTCTGGCTGGCAGCCAAAATTGATGTTACTTTTCTTTTACACTATTTTGTTGTTTGTAATCAGGAAAAACACTTATGCTTATGGTGATGCTGACCCGCTTTTCAACTCCAGCATTACAGGAAGTCTTGCTGTTGCCATAGAATATCATGACCTTCCTACTAGATTGCAGCTTGTTGAAGCTAGGATGCATCCCTCCTGGCAGTGTGTCAAGCCTGTGTTGTGTTGCAATATTGAAAAGTTTTTTTTCTGGTTAAACTGGTTAAACCGACAATTTATTTCATTTACTTTAAGCAAATTGGAGACATGTAAAATTTGAAAAAAAATCATAAATCATCAATATACAAAATGTCTCTGTTTTCAGGTACACAAAATACTTTTGAAGAATAAAGTACGGTAAGTACAAATAATGACTTATTCTATAAGACAAGCAGGTTATGAGAGACTAATACAAACGGGGAGTCCGTAATCCTGACTTGGTTACAGAGACAAACCTGCTTTGAATGTTTTATATTTTGCAATAATCTTGTAATATATTTATGGAAACTGAATTTTATTAAGGCTTTGTTCACATGTCCAGCTGTCATCCAATTGTAACAAATTCATTATTTAAAGAATGTGATCATTTATTTGAACAGTCACAATACGGTAGGATAGCTCTAAGGGAGAGCCACACACGGCAGCTTCCAAGGTGCCCAGTTATTGAGAGCTCCACTTCTTACAGCATCTTCCCACACTCCTCAGCACATATTTACAAGGATCATCCATCACAAAGACTATGGTAGTATATTCTAACATCATATATCCCATAGATGGATTCGGCATAGAAAGAGGTATCAGAAAGTCACAACAGTCAGGCTGTTGTTCACTGGTCAGCGAAACATTGCTTGTTTTGTTACTTACTTTCTGCTGCACTAGATATATGAAAGCCACAACTTACACTTCCCACCACAATTTATCAATCTGACAAGCAAAAATACTGACATTTATGACCAGACCAATAAAGCACATTTTGAGTGATAATTTTATTTTGAATTATTTAGATGTACTGAAATAGAAAAGAAACGCACACACTGGCACTACAGAATACTAGACAAAAAGCATAATATACAATTACTAAATCATTCTGGAATATAGAGAATAATTAATTCCCAAAGTGAAGTTTCAGCGTTATCTTGGTCTCCCCCCTCTGAGTTGGTACATACTTGATGTCAACCACAAATCTGCATATTTAGCAGTTTCTGTATACCTATGAAAAGGCACCACTCATTGATGATATAGAAAAAACACTTTATTGAATATCATAAAACACCAAACATGGTAAGAGATAGCCCACAATAGGCAGCAGGTAAGAGACAACACATACAGAATAAAAAAGGGTAGACACCTGGCAATGAAATCATTGAAAAATATCCTAAAAATTGCTGATATAAAGTACAGATTTTATATGCTTTGTATGTACACAAAAGAAGTATGTTATAATATATTATATCACAATAGTCTTTGCAGAGTAGTATACTACAATATATTATAATAGTCTTTGCAAAGTAGTCACAATGCAGTGTTACACACCTCTGACGTATGTAATTTAAATGAAAGAGGGGGCTAATATGCCCAATGCGCCACACAGTAAAAATACACAAAAGACTATCATGACAATAAAAATACTACATCAGCTCATATTTACCAAGTGGAATAAATAGCCAGGCGTCCGCCACACCCGACGCGCGTTTCGCAAGGAGATGCTTCGTCCTGGACGAAGCAACTCCTTGCGAAACGCGCATCGGGTGTGGTGGACGCCTGGCTATTTATTCCACTTGGTAAATATGAGCTGATGTAGTATTTTTATTGTCATGATAGTCTTTTGTGTATTTTTACTGTGTGGCGCATTGGGCATATTAGCCCCCTCTTTCATTTAAATTACATACGTCAGAGGTGTGTAACACTGCATTGTGACTATTTTGCAAAGACTATTATAATATATTGTAGTATACTACTCTGCAAATACTATTGTGATATAATATATTATAACATACTTCTTTTGTGTACATACAAAGCATATAAAATCTGTACTTTATATCAGCAATTTTTAGGATATTTTTCAATGATTTCATTGCCAGGTGTCTACCCTTTTTTATTCTGTATGTGTTGTCTCTTACCTGCTGCCTATTGTGGGCTATCTCTTACCATGTTTGGTGTTTTATGATGTTCAATAAAGTGTTTTTTCTATATCATCAATGAGTGGTGCCTTTTCATAGGTATACATAAGTTATGTGCGGCTAACCACCGTGGGTTTCATTATTGGTGTTGTTTTCTATTTAGCAGTTTCACAATGTAAGTAGCTGAACTGAAATTTGGGCTTAACGAGGTTGCCCACTAATAGGAAAACTCCTTCTTGATCTTAGCATTTGGCCCCGATAAAATAAAAATGCCCATACTCACCTCCTGTAACGGCGCCGTTCCAGGGGTGTAAGTACTCGTGGTCCCGGAGAGCTCATGTGGTTATCGTGACATGTGACAACAGCGCCCAATCAGTGTCGTCGACACTGTCCCCGCCTTCAAACATATCAAACATGAAGAGGAAGTCTGGGCTGCAGCTGCTTGCTCACTTCCTCATCATATTCAATTCGACATGAGGTGGAGACAGTGACGCCAGGACTCATTCGCCAGGCGTCTCAACAAAAGCACAGGGGCTCCGGGAAGAGCGAGTGCCGGCACCATGGGAACGACGCCAGCAAAGGGAGGTAAATATAAGCGTTTTTAATTCTTCGGAGCAAAGTGTGGGGTATGAGAATAAGTTGTCCAAGTAGTGGAAAACTTCTTTAAAGGGAATCTGTCAGCAAGATTTCACCCTCCAAACTATTTATACACCCTTGTAGTTCTTTAAAAGACAAGACTAGCAATACTTTTACATGGCCAGTCCATTCCTTCATTACTAAGAAATCAGCTTTTGAAATGATACGCATGAGGTTAAAGAACTATTTGTAGATCTGAAGCCTCCGTCACCCCAGCTCTATTACCTGTGCGATGTTGCCTCCTCATTCTTGACAGATGACTCCTTTACCTGAAGTCACATAGCATGGAGGCTGTCAGTCAAGGAATAGAGCTAGAGTGACAGAGTATTCAGGTCTACAAATAGCTCTTCAGTCTCATTTGCATATCAATTCAAACGTTGATTTCTCGGTAATGGAGGAAAGAACTGACCATGTAAAAGCATTGCTGGACCCTTGTTTTATAGAGCTACATGTACTATTAATAGGTTTGGGGGGTGAAATCCTGCTGACAGGTTCCCTTTAAAGATGTTTTCCCCTATTTTAACCCCTTCATGACCTTTGACGTATAAATAAGTCATAGGTCATGTCGCTCCCTTTGACGCGGTCTCCGGCACTAAGCCCGCATCTTTCCTGGCACATGACAGCTGATTTGATCAGATGTCATGTGCCCCTAACAGCCACGGGTGGAATCACAAACCACCAGTGGCTCTTTATCCTGCGTCGCTGATTGGTCTCGCCAGCTGCCTGTCATGGCTGCCGCGACCAATCAGTGACGGGCACAGTCCGATTAGTCCCTCCCTACTCCCCTGCAGTCAATGCCCGGCGCCCGCATACTCCCCTCCAGTCACCGCTCACACAGAGTTAATGCCAGTGGTAATGGACCGCGTTATGCCGCGGGTAACGCACTCCATTATCGGTTATTAACCCTGTGTGTCCCCAACTTTTTACTATTGATGCTGCCTATGCAGCATCAATAGTAAAAAGATGTAATGTTAAAAATAAAAAAACAAAAAAACTGCTATTCTCACCTTCCGTCGAGGCGCGCGTGGCTGCCGCCAGCTTCCGTTCCCAGAGATGCATTGCGAAATTACCCAGAAGACTTAGCGGTCTCGCTATTAACCCTGTGTGACCAAGTTTTTACTATTGATGCTGCCTATGCGACGTCATCACGTCATGACCGCGACGTCATCACAGGTCCTGCACGAGAAGGAGGCGACAGAACTACAAGGGTACCCTCGGAAGGTGAGTATATGTTTATTTTTTAACCTGTGACATACGTGGCTGGGCAATATACTACGTAGCTGGGCAATATACTACGTGACTGGCCAATATACTACGTGGCTGGGCAATATACTACGTGGCTCTGTGCTGTATACTACGTCGCTGTGCAATATACTACGTGGCTCTGTGCTGTATACTACGTCACTGGGCAATATACTACGTAACTGGGCAATACACTACGTGGCTCTGTGCTGTATACTACGTCGCTGTGCAATATACTACGTGGCTGGGCAATATACTACGTCACTGGGCAATATACTACGTAACTGGGCAATATACTACGTGGCTGGGCAATATACTACACAGCTGGGCAATATACTACGTGGGCTGGGCAATATACTACGTATGCATATTCTAGAATACCCGATACGTTAGAATCGGGCCACCATCTAGTACATACATATTCTAGAATACCCGATGCGTTAGAATTGGGCCACCATCTAGTAAAATGCAATAACAGGCGATCATAACATCATATCTACACTAAAACAGTATAAAAAAAAAGTCAGCTCGGCGCACAAAAAAATAAGTCCTCACCCAGACCCAAATCCTGAAAAATGGAGACGCCATGGGGTCTCAGAAAATGGAAGAATTTTTTTTCTTGCACACTTTGTATTTTTTTTTTCACCACTTAAATAAAAAAGAACCTATACATGTTTGGTATCTACGAATTCGTAATGGCCTGGAGAATTATAATGGCAGGTCAGTTTTAGCTGTAGGTGAATGTGGTAAGAAATCCCAAAACAGCATTGTGGAATTGCACGTTTTGCAATTTCCACGCACTTGGAATTTTTTTCCCATTTTCCAGTGCAGTATATGGTAAAATCAATGGCGTTGTCCAAGGGTACAACTCGTCCTGCAAAAAATAAGCCCTCACATGACCATATTGACGGAAAAATAAAAAAAAGTTATGGAGGGGGAACAAAAAACGAAAATGCAAAAATGGAAAATTGCAAGATCGTGAAGAGGTTAATACTTATTGTGTACGGGTCCAGGGTGTAGAATAAAAAAAAAATAAGACAAAATGTGAATGCTACACCTATTCTGCAGGGTATGGAAGAACAAAACTGCGCTCAGAGGAGAGACACCGCCACTAACAATCTGCCCATCAGCTAAGTTTACACTATCAGTATTGTGTTTTGGAAGCCCCTTTCATGTTCTGTTCAGTAATTTGTATTTCAGGAGAAGACACAATAACATAAATAGGTTTATAACTGAAGTGAAAGCAGAATATGGTGAAATATCACTGCAATTTTACAATATTTTTTCACTTTCACACTTCTATGCAAGAAATCAAGAAGGAGCCAAAAGCAACAATAGTGTGTATCAGCAGCGCTTTCTCTCTGTCTGCATTAACACTTATCTTGGACATTCAGTTTTTAATTTACACTGATTAAAGTGAGAGGACCTAGCAATGATTTAGTACTGTAATTACACAGCACAATACAGTGTCTTTTCCGGCAATTCATAACCAGTTTCTACCATTTCAGAGTAGTGCGTTATGAATAACCCACTCTGTGATGTGTGCATGGTGCTGTGCCAGCCAATGTCACTTCAGCCCTCTTTGCCAAACCCCTCTGGCCATCAACACAAAAGTAAAAAAAAGAGCTAGAGGCAACATCCAGTCCTGAACTTGGAAGGAACAGTAACACCTGGACTTTACTGGCCTAGATTCAAAAGACAACATTTCATTCTCCCTCCTAGATTTTGAAGCTTTTAAATAAATAATGGCTCTATTATGCCACAGTCATTTGTAGCCACTACAATAGTGACACTTTGTGATGCAGATAATTATCTTTATAAGACAATAAATACAATAAAAAACTGGGCTGTTCCTAGGCAACAAAACATAAGTAGAACTTTTCCACAAGGGACCATGTTAAAAGGACATACGAGAAATAAGCGTCTATTAAACAATGTTACACAGTTACAACAAAATGCAAAAAAAAAACAACAAAAAAACCCCACAATCTGTGGCCAACTCTCATTATGGTTTACAACATTGTTACGTGTTGTAAAGTTTGGTTCTGAAGTCAAATACATCTGATACTTTGTTTTCTTCTACAGAATTGTATGCAGAGTTCCTTACAACTGTTATCAATTATTATTACGCCAGCATTTTTTCTTTGGAAATACAATGCTTACTTACTCATCACTATTTTCTCTACTTATTTAGTTCATCCTACCTTATTTACAGCTATACACCCCCCCCCACCTCATGTTAGGAAGTTGGGTCATGGGACCTCCAGCAAAAGTCCAGTATATGATCTAATCTATAGATCTAAAGTCAGTCTCAGAGTTCCTGTGAACTGTAGGATGTATAATCAGCTATTAAGTACCCCCTAGCAGCCCTCAGACTGCTTCCCTCCCCACCCTACCTGTCACCCTGTAATATCCTGAAGATAATAATAATAATAATAATAATTTTTATTTATACAGCGCCAACATATTCCACAGCGCTTTACAACTTATAGAGGGGACTTGTACAGACAATAGACATAACAGAAATCACAGTTCAAAACAGATACCAGGAGGAATGAGGGCCCTGCTCGCAAGCTTACAAACTATGAGGAAAAGGGGAGAAGATAAAGGTGAAGACTTATCAAATAGGTAAAATTCTCTGTACTGCCCACAGCAACCAATCATACAGCAGCTTTCATGTATATTCTGCTCCAGATAAAATTTAAGCTGCGCTGTGACTGGTTTATTTTTCTATTAGACACTTTTGCAATTGTAGCCTATTACTCTGCTCTTTATAAGAGAACAGTGACATACGTAGGTAATACAGGCTAAAGCTGTATCACACAGGATATGTTGATACTCTGCTGTGTCTATTACATAGGTTGCACAGATTTTTGTATACCAACAAAAGGAAAGATGAGAGACTATTTGTCCAAAACAGCAACAAATTTTATTTATCACTTCTTTAAAACTACCAATGTATAACTACGAAACATAACGAATGACAAAAGCTGGATAATATGGAACACTGGTGAATCACCTGTACCCTTTTTACATATTATATATCAATATGGTAGATCCATAAGGTTGGCAGCATATGGGCATATACTAGCTATTCAGTTACAATCTCACACATAGTGACATATATGCTAGAAAGCCAGTATCACTGCAGGGCATTCACCATGAAATGATATGCTGCCATAACATTACATTTCAGGGTTCTTACCCATAGTCTCCACACGGGGTCAAGCGCGTTTCGCGTGGGCTTCCTCGGGGGGCTGTCTGGCTTTCTAGGATATGTCACTACTGTATGTGTGAGATTGTAAGTGAATAGCTAGTATATATCCATATGCTTAGGCTACTTTCACACTAGCGTTGTTCGGTGGACGTCGCAATGCGTCGTTTAGGAGAAAAAAACGCATCCTGCAAAGTTGTCTGCAGGATGCGTTTTTTCCCCATAGACTTACATTACCGACGCATTGCGACGTATCGCCACACGTCGCAACCGTCGTGTTTTGGAGGACCGTCGGCACAAAAAAAGTTACATGTAACGTTTTTTTGCGCGTCGTGTCCGCCATTTTCGACCGCACATGCGCGGCCGAAACTCCGCCCCCTCCTCCCCGGACCTTACAATGGGGCAGCGGAAGCGTCCTAAGACTGCTTCTGCTGCCCACGTTGGGCATTTATTTCACAGTATGCGTCGGTACGTCGGGCCGACGCACTGCGACGGGCCCGTACCGACGCTAGTGTGAAAGCAGCCTTAGGGATTATTAAACACTGTATAGGGGCATTGAATGAAAGATTAGATCAAGTTAAGCACTAGCACATTACTTTTATTGCTGCTAACCTTATGGGTCCACCCATCCACCTTATTGATATATATAATATGTAAAAGGGGTACCGATGCTTCACCAGTGTTCCACATTATCCAGCTTTATTCATTCATTATGTTTTGTAGTTATACATTGGTAGTTTTAAAGATGTGATAAATAAAATTAGTTACTGTTTTGGACAAATGGACAAATGAGATAATGGAGAGTGTCCTGTAAGATTTGACCCTTAGCGCCACTTGGTATAGGGTTCTACTGATATGAGTATCGCCCCACTTGTTCCTCTCACTTCACTCCCCCGTGCCGTGAAGATGTTGTATTTTACACCGCAATAAAGAAGATTTCCACCACGGTGGCGGTGAGTGCTGCGTTCATTCTTGTTTGGTTCCACATTTGAGACTGTTTTTTCTTACGCTAGCACCACTGTATTTAAAATACGTCTGTGGAGACATTTTTGCTCCTCCTTAGAACATACCCTCAGATATCCTCTGTAAGAGAGTGGTGCCGCTTTAAACTTTTTCTCTCCATGATTTGCTGAGTATGTATTATGTTCTATGGATTTTGTTTGCAACAGATTATTGTATGCATTACATAGGATACACTGAGACTGCTGTATACCTCACAAAGGATACACTGAGACTGCTATATACATCACATGAGCTACACTGACAGTCAACTTTATACATCACATGGCATACCTTGACACTGTGCTATAGACGCCTCTCCATTACTAAGCCGTGGGCTTGATGTCACCTGACAATACAAAGGTGACGTCAACCCCACAAATATGAACAGCTACAGTACAAGTGGGAAGAGCCAGGCAAAGCACCAGAACTGGCGCATCTAATAGATGCGCTTTTTCTGGGCAGCTGCAGGCTGCAATTTTTAGGCCAGGGGGAGGGAGGGAATATCTATGGCCCCTTAACAGCCTCAGAATACAAGCCTCCAGCTGTGAGCTTTAGCAAGGCTGGTTGTCCAAAATGGGGGGGGGGGGGGGGGCGCCACGCCATTTTTTTAATTATTTATTTAAATAAGTAAAACTAAGGTGTGGGGACCCCTCAATTCTGGATAACCAACCTTGCTGAAGCTGAGGGTTGCAGCCCCCAGCTGTAAGCTTTGCCTGGACAGTTATAGAAAATACGGAGGAACCTACACAGGGTTTTCCATTCATTTAGTCATATCGCAGGAGGATGATGAATACCCCCATCATCCACTCCTGCTGTCACTGTTATTAGTGGCAGCAGGTGTAGGCTGATGGAAGTAATAGTCCAAAAAGCCCCCACCTGCTGTCATTGTTCAAATTTGAATATAACTCATCGTTTTCCTCTGCTCGCGCCGATCGTTGGCAGAGCAGGGGAGAAGGATGAGAGCCATCTCAAGAACCCGGTGCCGGAGAACAGCGCTTACTGTAGCACTTCATCCCCGGCGCCGATGCGTGTCAGATGGATAACATCCATGTGTATTCTGCATGTGCATGCACGCAGGACGTTTTGCCACCCATGCTGACGGTAAAAAAAGGGACATGCCTACGTGTGGGGCCCACGGTCCGTGGAAACACACTGACATGTGCACAGACCCATTCATTTGAATGGGTCTACATGTGTCAGTGTCTCCGGTACATGTGAAAACTGTCACCACACACTATGTAATGTTGCAACTACGGTATTCACAAGACCGAGATCCTTTTAGGAAAGGTGAGAAAACAACCCCCATTATCCTTCAGAATATACTGTATCAATGGGTATATTCTGAAGGATGATGGAGGTTCTAGCCATATTTAGTGTAAATATACACTGTAATGTACTGTCCAAAGTGTTTATTGCAAATGCGACTACCATTTCACTCATCTTTCAGAATACATCCATGTATACAGTAAGTGGTTGTATTCCTGAGGATTAGGGGGGTGGTAGTCACAATATACGGTACTGAAGGCACTGTGCTGATCCCCAATATCAGAGCGTCATCCACAGATAATATTTTTGTATTTTATAAAAGGTTTTTGCACACTATTTCGCTCCAAATATTTTTTTTTCTTATTTTCCTCTCTAAAATCTCGGTGTGTCTTATAATCAAGTATGTCTTATAAACCGAAAAATACGGCAAATCAAATGAATGAAATTAATGAAAATAAAGGGAAATATCTACATTTAGTGTTCCTCAAAGTATTTTCTGCGATTTTGAAATGTTGCCATAAAGGCTACAAATATTTTATCTCATTTGCATGTAAGCCTCAGTATTTAATGGGTTTAGCAGCCAAATAGGCATCGCTAAATTTTTTTGTTTTAGAGAAATCTATGAAGAGATTTCTTAGCATTCTTAGAGCCGTCCAACATGTTAACTACATAGACAGAAAGGCGAAACATATAAAACTCCAGCCTTGGCTGCTCCAAAAGAAGGAAGTGATACAATTTGATTTCAAAGAAGTCAGGGAGGAATTGTGCGCTTCCCTGAAATACATAAGATGAGGAACAGAAATCCATTCACTTTAATTACACTTAATTACACTGATGAGTGAGTTTAGCTGAGTTTTCTAAGGATAACACAGTCATGAGGAGCATGGACGTCTTCCAGTGAACTACAGTTATTCAGTACATTAGAAGAATATGTGCGGTACCATGGCTGACCAAGGTCATATAAGGCAGACAGAAAAACATCCGACTCCTGCATATATATATATATATATATATATATATATATATATATATATATATATATTTAATACACGTTATAAAAATGTACTAAATGGTAAGACAGTCAAAGGTGACAATATATGTAGGAGGGGTGATGATGTGCTTCAATATATATTTATATATACCGGTGTGTATGTATATATATATATATATATATATATATATATATATATATATATATATATATATATATATATATAGACACTGTTCACAAAAAAAAAGGGAACACTAAAATCCCACATCCTAGATATCACTGAATGAAATATTCCAGTTGTAAATCTTTATTCATTGCATAGTGGAATGTGTTAAGAACCATCAAAACTAAAAATTATCAACGTAAATCACAACTAATATCCCACGGAGGTCTGGAGTTGGAATAATAGTTTCAATGGCATCATCTTGCTGGAACTGCTGACACACTCTAGCCACATGAGATCTGGCATTGTCCTGTATTAGGAGGAATCCAGGGTCATACTGAAGGATATTGCAGGCAGCAGATCGCTCTCCACGGCGTCTGCAGACTCTGTCACATCTGTCACATGTGCTCAGTGTGAACCTGCTTTCATCTGTGAAGAGCACAGGGGCACCAGTGGCAAATTTGCCAATCCTGGTGTTCTGTGGCAAATGCCAAGCGTCCTGCACGGTGTTGGGCTGTGAGCACAACCCCCATCTATGGACGTTGGGCACTCAGACCATCCTCATGGAGTCGGTTTCTAACAATTTGTGCAGAGACATGCACATTTGTGGCCGGCTGGAGGTCATTTTGCAGGGCTCTGGCAGTGCTCCTCCTGTTCCTCCTTGCACAAAGGCTGAGGTTGTTGCCCTCCTACGGCTCCCTCCACGTTTCCTGGTGTACTGGCCTGTCTCCTGGTAGCGCCTCCAGCCTCTGGACACTACGCTGACAGACATATCAAACCTTATTGACACAGCTCGCATTGGTGTGCCATCTTGGAAGAGCTGCACTACCTGAGCCACTTGTGTGTGTTGTAGAGTCCGTCTCATGCTACCACTAGTGTGAAAGCACAACTAACATTCAAAAGTGACCAAAACATCAGCCAGAAAGCATTGGTACTGAGATGTGGGCTGTGGTCCCCACCTGCAGAACCACTCCTTTACTGAGTGTGTCTTGATAATTGCCAATAAGTTCCACCTGTTGTCTATTCCGTTTGCACAACAGCATGTGAAACTGATTGCAAATAGTGTTGCTTCCTAAGTGGACAGTTTGATTTCACAGAAATTTGACTTACTTGGAGTTATATTCTGTTGTTTAAGTGATTCCTTTATTTTTTTGAGCAGTACATATATATATATATATATATATATATATATATATATATATATATATATATATATATGTATATATATATATATATATGTATATATATATATATATATATATATATATATACAGTATGGTGGCGCAGTGGTTAGCACAGCAGCCTTGCAGCGCTGGAGTCCTGGGTTCTAATCCCACCTTGGACAACAACTGCAAAGAGTTTGTATGCTCTCTCCGTGTTTGCATGGGTTTCCTCCGGGCACTCCGGTTTCCTCCCACATATAAAAAAAAAAAATAAAGATTATTATTATATAGGCTCATTGTGTCTGCAGGGCTGCAGGGATAGACTTGTCCCTACCGTCTGCACTATATATGTGATATACATTCCACGGAATATTCTACACACAAACTATTTCGATAATTAGATAAAATAAGTGGAAATAAGTGCTTTGAGAATTAGGTGATACATAGAAACTAAAATGTGCTAAGGGAAGACTTCAGGAATTTATTGCTCTGTACTTATCCACAACTTTTAATAGTGTGTTGTGTTCTCCACCTAAACAACTTTGCCATGTAAACAACATTACTATGTACCTAAAATCAATATAATGCAGTTGAAAAGAAGACTAGTTTGCTCTTCCTCTAACATTATATAATTACATGTGGTCCAGCAACAATAACAGAATTATCCCAATGACTTAATAGGCTATAATTTGATGTGACATTTTATTCTACATTTCAGACTGTACAAATAATGTTAAATAAACAGACATAATCCACTGTGAACATAAGAGCAAAACATAAAATGGGTCACAAACCTTTTGTATAGCTAAGTGCTAACGTGTATAACTGGTAATGCCACGTGTTTTTACTTATGTATCACAAAGGTATGGGCAGTGTAGAGCCACCAGTACTATTAAAAAAAAGTCACGGATAGTAGCCAATCACAACAAAGAAAAAAAAAAAAAAGAATTGCTACAGTCACCATTACCACTTTTCTATTATCCTAGCATATACTCTCCCTCTCCACAAAATTGTACAGATTATATAATAATAATATTTTTTATTTATTCCACAGCACTTAATTAAATTCATTAATTCAATTTCTCTGGTTCGAAGATTTTGATACAATTTTTATGTAATATTGTATATTGTATGTAACATTTATGTTTAAGGCCTCATACAACCGTTATATTTTTGTGCCAAGACTTACATACGCATCAAAATATTTGTTTTATTATTAACCCCTTAACCCCCAAGGGTGGTTTGCACGTTAATGACCGGGCCAATTTTTACAATTCTGACCACTGTCCTTTTATGAGGTTATACCTCTGGAACGCTTCAACGGATCCTGATGATTCTGACATTGTTTTCTCGTGACATATTGTAATTCATGATAGTGGTCAAATTTATTTGATATTACTTGCCCTTATTTGTGACAAAAAACGGAAATTTGGCGAAAATTTTGCAATTTTCCAACTTTGGATTTTTATGCCCTTAAATCACAGAGATATGTCATACAAAATACTTAATAAGTAACATTTCCCACATGTCTACTTTACATCAGCACAATTATGGAACCAAAATCTTTTTTTTATTAGGGAGTTATAAGGGTTAAAAGTTGACCATAAATTTCTCATTTTTACAACACCATTTTCTTTTAGGGACCACATCACATTTGAAGTCACTTTGAGGGGTCTATATGAAAATAATCAAGTGTGACACCATTCTAAAAACTGCACCCCTCAAGGGGCTCAAAACCACATTCAAGAAGTTTATTAACCCTTCAGGTGTTTCACAGGAATTTTTGGAATGTTTAAAAAAAAAAAATAAATGAACATTTAACTTTTTTTCACAAAAAATTTACTTCAGCTCCAATTTGTTTTATTTTACCAAGGGTAAAAGGAGAAATTAAACCCCAAAAGTTGTTGTACAATTTGTCCTGAGTAAGCTGATACCCCCAATTTGGGGGGATAAACCACTGTTTGGGCGCATGGCAGAGCTCGGAAGGGAAGGAGCGCCGTTTGACTTTTCAATGCAAAATTGACTGGAATTGAGATGGGACGCCATTTCGCGTTTGGAGAGCCCCTGATGTGCCTAAACATTTCCACAAAAATTATTTTTAATCCCCCAGATTTGTATTTTCCCAAGGGTAACAGGAGAAATTGGACCTCAAAAGTTGTCCAAATTATCCTGAGTACGCTGATACCCCATATGTGGGGGGGAACCACCGTTTGGGCGCATGACAGAGCTCGGAGGGGAAGGAGCACCGTTTGGAATGCAGACTTATATGGATTGGTCTGCAGGCGTCACGGTGCATTTGCAGAGCCCCTGATGTACCTAATCAGTAGAAACCCCCCATAAGTGACCCCATATTGGAAACTAGACCCCCAACATATCTAGATGTGTTGTGAGAACTTTGAACCCCCAAGTGTTTCACTATAGTTTATAACGCAGAGCTGTGAAAATAAAAAATCTTTTTTTTCCACAAAAATTATTTTTTAGCCCCCGGTTTTGTATTTTCCCAAGGTTAACAGGAGAAATTGAACCCCAAACGTTGTTATCCAATTTATCCTGAGTACGCTGATACCCCATATGTTGGGGTAAACCCGTTTGAGTGCACGGGAGAGCTCGGAAGGGAAGGAGCACTGTTTTACTTTTTCAATGCAGAATTGGCTGTAATTGAGATCGGACGCCGTCACGTTTGGAGAGCCCCTGATGTGCCTAAACAGTGGAAATCCCCGAATTCTAACTGAAACCCTAACCCAAACACACCCCTAACCCTAATCCCAACCCTAACCACACCCCTAACCCGAACATGCCCTTAGCGCTAATCCCAACCACACCCCTAACCCCAACACAACCCTAACTGTAGCCCCAACCCTAACCCTAACTTTAGCCCCAACCCTAACCCCAACTTTAGCCCCAACCCTAACCCTAATGGGAAAATGGAAATAAATACATTTTTTTAAATTTTATTATTTTTTCATAACTGAGGGGGTGATGAAAGGGGGGGGGGTTTGATTTACTTTTATAGCGGGTTTTTTAGCGGATTTTTTGATTGGCAGCCGTCACACACTAAAAGACGCTTTTTACTGCAAAAAATAGTTTTGGTTCTCCACATTTTGAGAGCTATAATTTTTCCATATTTTGGTCCACAGAGTCATGTGAGGTCTTGATTTTTGCGGGATGAGTTGCCGTTTTTATTGGTACCATTTTCTGGCACGTGACAGTTTTTGATCGCTTTCTATTCAGATTTTTGTGAGGGAGAATGACCAAAAACCAGCAATTCATGAATTTCTTTTGGAGGGGGGGGGGGGAGCGTTTATACCGTTCCATGTTTGGTAAAATTGATAAAGCAGCTTTATTCTTCGGGTCAGTACGATTACAGCGATACCTCATTTATATCTTTTTTTATATTTTCCCGCTTTTATACGATAAAAACTATTTTACATAAAAAATAATTATTTTTGCATCTCTTTATTCTGAGGACTATAACTTTTTTATTTTTTTGCTGATGCTGTATAATGGCTCAATTTTGCAGGACAACATGACGTTTTCAGTGGTACCATGGTTATTTATATCCGTCTTTTTGATCGCGTGTTATTCCACTTGTGTTCAGCGGTATGATAATAAAGTGTTGTTTTTTGCCTCTTTTTTTACGATATTCACTGAAGGGGTTAACTAGTGGGACAGTTTTATAGGTCGGGTCGTTACGGATGCGGCGATACTAAATATGTGTACTTTTATTTTTTTTTTTAACTTAAAGAAATTTATTTATTGGAACAATATTTTTTTTTCTTTATTTAGGAATTTTTTATTTTTTTTTACAGATGTAATTTATTTATTTTTTCATTGCCCCAGGGGGAGACATCACTGCATAGTGACAGATCGTTGATCTGACACTTTGCAGTGCACTATGTCAGATCAGCGATCTGAAAGGCACTGCAGGGAGGCTGTCATGAATCCCAATGGCTAGGGATAGCACAGGACAAGCAAAGTACAAATATATTACGGACGAGCTCTAGGGTGATGGAACCTGGGCTGACCGCTGCCCTACGCCTGACAAACGCAACTAGAGATAGCCAGGGAGCGTGCCTACGTTGGTTCTAGACGCCACGCACCAGCCTAAGAGCTAACTAGCACTGCAGAGAAAATAAAGACCTCACTTGCCTCCAGCGGAATGAACCCCAAAAGATATAGTTGCCCCCCACATGTATTGACGGTGAAATGAGAGGAAGGCACACACATAGAGATGATATATATAGTTTTAGCAAATTGAGGCCCGCTGTAAACTAGAAAGCAGAACGATACAAAAGGGGACTGAGCGGTCAGCAAAAAACCCTAATCAAAAAAAAAACCATCCTGAGATTACAAGAACCCATGTGCCAACTCATGGCACATGGGGAGAACCTCAGTCCACTAGAGCTACCAGCTAGCATAGAGACATAATAAGCAAGCTGGACAAAAAAAAAAACCAAACAACTGAAAATCAGCACTTAGCTTATCCTGAAAGATCTGGGAGCAGGTAGGCAGGAACCAAACAGAGCACATCTGAATACATTGATAGCCGGCAAGGGAAATTACAGAAAGGCCAGGTAAAATAGGAAACACCCAGCCACTGATGGACAGGTGGAAACCAAAGGCCGCAACCCACCAAAGTCACCCAGTACCAGCAGTAACCACCAGAGGGAGCCCACAAACAGAATCCACAACAGTACCCCCCCCTTGAGGAGGGGTCACCGAACCCTCACGAGAACCCCCAGGGTGATCAGGGTGAGCTCTATGGAAGGCGCGGACCAAATCAGTCGCATGAACATCGGAGGCGACCACCCAGGAATTATCCTCCTGACCATAACCCTTCCACTTAACCAAATACTGGAGTTTGCGTCTGGAAACACGAGAATCCAAGATCTTCTCAACAACATACTCCAATTCTCCCTCCACCAGCACCGGAGCAGGAGGCTCAACCGAAGGAACAACGGGCACCTCATACCTCCGCAACAACGACCGATGGAACACATTATGAATAGCAAACGATGCTGGGAGATCCAAACGAAAAGATACAGGGTTAAGAATCTCCGAGATCCTATAAGGACCGATGAACCGAGGCTTGAACTTAGGAGAAGAGACCTTCATAGGGACAAAACGAGAAGACAACCACACCAAATCCCCAACAAGAAGTCGGGGACCCACGCGGCGACGGCGATTAGCAAACTGCTGAGTCTTCTCCTGAGATAACTTCAAATTGTCCACCACCTGATTCCAAATCTGATGTAGCCTGTCCACCACCACGTCCACTCCAGGACAATCCGAAGGCTCCACCTGACCAGAGGAAAAACGAGGATGAAACCCCGAATTACAAAAAAAAGGAGAGACCAACGTGGCCGAACTAGCCCGATTATTAAGAGCAAATTCGGCCAGTGGCAAAAAAGCAACCCAGTCATCTTGATCAGCAGAAACAAAACACCTCAAATAAGTTTCCAAGGTCTGATTAGTTCGCTCCGTCTGGCCATTCGTCTGAGGATGGAATGCAGATGAGAAAGACAAATCAATGCCCATCTTGGCACAAAACGTCCGCCAAAATCTAGACACAAACTGGGATCCCCTGTCAGAAACGATATTCTCCGGAATCCCATGCAAACGAACCACGTTCTGAAAAAATAAAGGGACCAAATCAGAGGAGGAAGGCAACTTAGGCAAGGGCACCAAATGAACCATCTTAGAAAAGCGGTCACACACAACCCAGATAACAGACATTTTCTGTGAAACCGGGAGATCAGAAATAAAATCCATGGAAATGTGCGTCCAAGGCCTCTTCGGGATGGGCAAGGATAACAACAACCCACTGGCCCGAGAACAGCAAGGCTTAGCTCGAGCACACACTTCACAAGACTGCACAAAGGTACGCACATCCCTAGACAAGGAAGGCCACCAAAAAGACCTGGCCACCAAGTCTCTAGTACCAAATATTCCAGGATGACCAGCCAACACAGAAGAATGGACCTCGGAGATGACTCTACTGGTCCAATCATCCGGAACAAACAGTCTTTCTGGTGGACAACGATCCGGTTTATCCACCTGAAACTCCTGCAATGCACGTCGCAAGTCTGGGGATACGGCGGACAATATTACCCCATCCCTAAGGATACCAGTAGGCCCAGAGTCTCCAGGAGAGTCAGGCACAAAACTCCTGGAAAGAGCATCTGCCTTCACATTCTTTGAACCTGGCAGGTATGAAACCACGAAATTGAAACGAGAAAAAAACAACGACCAACGAGCCTGTTTAGGATTCAAACGCCTGGCAGACTCAAGGTAAATGAGATTCTTGTGATCAGTCAAGACCACCACACGATGTTTAGCACCCTCAAGCCAATGACGCCACTCCTCAAATGCCCACTTCATGGCCAACAGCTCCCGATTACCCACATCATAATTGCGCTCGGCGGGCGAGAATTTTCTAGAGAAGAATGCACATGGCTTCATCACCGAGCCATTAGAACTTCTCTGTGACAAAACCGCCCCCGCTCCAATCTCGGAAGCATCAACCTCAACCTGAAAAGGAAGTGAAACATCTGGTTGACACAACACAGGAGCAGAAGAAAACCGGCGCTTAAGTTCCTGAAAGGCCTCCACGGCCGCAGGAGACCAATCAGCAACATCAGCACCCTTTTTAGTCAAATCAGTCAAAGGTTTAACAATACTGGAAAAATTAGCAATGAACCGACGATAGAAATTAGCAAACCCCAAGAACTTCTGAAGGCTCTTAACAGATGTAGGTTGTGTCCAGTCACAAATCGCCTGAACCTTGACGGGATCCATCTCAATAGTAGAAGGAGAAAAAATGTACCCCAAAAAAGAAATCTTCTGGACTCCGAAGAGACACTTTGAGCCCTTCACAAACAGAGAATTGGCCCGCAGAACCTGAAACACCTTCCTGACCTGTAGAACATGAGACTCCCAGTCATCAGAAAACACCAAAATATCATCCAAATACACAATCATAAACTTATCCAGATATTCACGGAAAATATTGTGCATAAAGGACTGAAAGACTGACGGAGCATTGGAGAGTCCAAAAGGCATTACCAAATACTCAAAATGGCCCTCAGGCGTATTAAATGCGGTTTTCCACTCATCACCCTGTTTTACCCGCACCAGATTATACGCACCGCGAAGATCTATCTTAGTGAACCACCTAGCCCCCTTAATGCGAGCAAACAAATCAGTCAATAATGGCAATGGATACTGATACTTGACTGTAATCTTATTCAGAAGGCGATAATCTATACAAGGCCTCAGGGAACCATCTTTTTTTGCCACAAAAAAAAAACCTGCTCCCAGAGGGGACGAAGATGGACGAATATGTCCCTTTTCCAAGGACTCCTTAATATAATTCCGCATAGCAGTATGCTCTGGTAGTGACAGATTAAATAAACGACCCTTAGGGAACTTACTGCCAGGAATCAATTCTATAGCACAGTCACAATCTCTATGCGGAGGGAGCGAATTGAGCTTAGGCTCCTCAAAAACATCCCTATAGTCAGACAAAAACGCAGGGATCTCAGAAGGAGTAGATGAAGCGATTGAAATCGGAGGTGCATCATCATGAACCCCCTGACATCCCCAGCTTAACACAGACATTGTTTTCCAGTCCAGGACAGGATTATTATTAGGGGAACAGATAGGGCAATCTGTCACAAAGACAGGGATCGTCGGACGGTGTGCTGCCTACCTGGCGCTCGAGTCCGTCACATCGCTGATCGGGTGGACAGATTACTGGGAGGGGCTGGTGAGGACCCAGCGGTCATGGTGCACATTGGCACAAATGACAAAGTTAGAGGTAGGTGGAAGGTCCTTAAAGATGATTTCAGGGAATTAGGCTGCAAGCTGAAAGCAAGGACCTCCAACGTGGTATTTTCCGAAATACTGCCTGTACCACGTGCCACGCCAGAGAGGCAACGGGAGATTAGGGAGGTTAATAAGTGGCTCAAGAATTGGTGTAGGAAGGAGGGGTTTGGGTTCCTGCAGAACTGGGCCGACTTCTCAGTTGGCTACAGGCTCTACGCTAGGGACGGGCTGCACCTCAATGGGGAAGGTGCAGCTGTGCTGGGGGAGAAAATGGTTAGAAGGTTGGAGGAGTGTTTAAACTAGGGATTGGGGGGGAGGGTATTCATTTTATAGGAGGGGAAGATAGTGCAGATAGAGACCTGGGCACAAATAAGGAAGTTGGGGGTGGCGGTGGCATGGGGGGTGGGGTTAGAACAGTTAGTAATTTAAGAAAGAATAGAGGTACAGAGAGTAACATCAAGTGCATGTATACTAATGCCAGAAGCCTCGCCAACAAAATGGATGAATTAGAACTAATGTTGTTGGAGCATAATTATGACATGGTGGTGATATCTGAGACGTGGCTGGATGAGAGCCATGACTGGGCTGTTAACTTGCAGGGCTATAGCCTTTTCAGAAATGACCGTACAGATAAGCGAGGGGGTGGGGTGTGTCTGTATGTAAAATCGACCTTAAAACCAATCCTGCGTGATAATATAGGTGAATCTAATGAAAATGTAGAGTCTCTGTGGGTGGAGATAAGGGGAGGGGGAAAAAATAATAAATTACTGATAGGGGTTTGTTATAAATCTCCAAAACTAATGGAAGCAATGGAGAATATCCTCGTAAAGCAAATAGATGAAGCTGCGACTCAAGGAGAAGTCATTATTATGGGGGACTTCAACTATCCTGAAATAGATTGGGGAACAGAAACCTGCAGTTCCAGCAAAGGTAATCGGTTTTTGACAACTATGAGAGACAATTACCTTTCACAACTGGTTCAGGACCCAACAAGGAGGGGGGCACTGCTAGACCTAATATTAACCAACAGGCCAGACCGCATATCAAATATAAGGGTTGGGGGTCACTTGGGGAATAGTGATCACAAAATAATAAGTTTTCATGTAACCTTTAATAAGATGGGTAGAAGGGGGGTGACAAGGACACTAAACTTCAGGAGGGCAAATTTCCAACGGATGAGAGAGGATCTTGGTGCAATTAACTGGGACGATATCCTGAGACACAAAAATACACAAAGAAAATGGGAGACATTTATTAGCATCCTGGATAGGACCTGTGCACAGTATATACCGTATGGGAATAAACATACTAGAAATAGGAGGAAACCAATATGGCTAAATAGAGCTGTAAGGGGCGCAATAAGGGACAAAAAGAAAGCATTTAGAGAATTAAAGGAAGTAGGTAGTGAGGAGGCATTAAATAAATACAGAAAATTAAATACATTCTGTAAAAAGCAAATCAAGGCAGCAAAGATTGAGACAGAGAGACTCATTGCCAGAGAGAGTAAAAATAATCCCAAAATATTCTTTAACTATATAAATAGTAAGAAACTAAAAAATGACAGTGTTGGCCCCCTTAAAAATAGTCTGGGTGAAATGGTGGATGAGGATGAGGAAAAAGCCAATATGCTAAATGACTTTTTTTCATCAGTATTTACAAAAGAAAATCCCATGGCAGCCAATATGACTAGTGATAATAATTCCCCATTAAATGTCACCTGCTTAACCCAGCAGGAAGTACAGCGGCGTCTAAAAATAACTAAAATTGACAAATCTCCGGGCCCGGATGGGATACACCCCCGAGTACCGCAGGAACTAAGTACAGTCATTGATAGACCATTATTTTTAATCTTTAAAGACTCCATAATAACAGGGTCTGTACCACAGGACTGGCGTATAGCAAATGTGGTGCCAATATTCAAAAAAGGGGCAAAAACTGAACTCGGTAATTATAGGCCAGTAAGTTTAACCTCTACTGTGGGTAAAATCCTGGAGGGCATTCTAAGGGATGCTATGCTGGAGTATCTGAAGAGGAATAACCTCATGACCCAGTATCAGCACGGGTTTACTAGGGACCGTTCATGTCAGACTAATTTGATCAGCTTCTATGAAGAGGTAAGTTCCGGACTGGACCAAGGGAACCCAGTGGACGTAGTATATATGGACTTTTCCAAAGCTTTTGATACGGTGCCACACAAAAGGTTGTTACATAAAATGAGAGTAATGGGGATAGGGGAAAATATGTGTAAGTGGGTTGAGAGCTGGCTCAGGGATAGGAAACAAAGGGTGGTTATTAATGGAGCACACTCGGACTGGGTCACGGTTAGCAGTGGGGTACCACAGGGGTCAGTATTGGGCCCTCTTCTTTTTAACATATTTATTAATGACCTTGTAGGGGTCATTCAGAGTAGAATTTCAATATTTGCAGATGACACTAAACTCTGCAGGGTAATCAATACAGGGGAGGACAATTTTATATTACAGGATGATTTATGTAAACTAGAAGCTTGGGCTGATAAATGGCAAATGAGCTTTAATGGGGATAAATGTAAGGTCATGCACTTGGGTAGAAGTAATAAGATGTATAACTATGTGCTTAATTCTAAAACTCTGGGCAAAACCGTCAATGAAAAAGACCTGGGTGTATGGGTGGATGACAAACTCATATTCAGTGGCCAGTGTCAGGCAGCTGTGTTGTGAAATTGGATTCTGGGCTCCCCCGGTGGCCACTTGTGGAATTTAACTTGTGTGCATCATCCCCTCTGTTCACCTGCTCCTATCAGGATGTGGGAGTCGCTATATAACCTTGCTCCTCTGTCAGTTTCATGCCGGTCAACAATGTAATCAGTAGCCTTTCTGTGCATGTTCCTGCTACTAGACAACTCCCAGCTAAGTTGGACTTTTGTCCTTGTGTGTTTTTGCATTTTGTTCCTGTTCACAGCTGCTGTTTCGTTACTGTGTCTGGAAAGCTCTTGTGAGCGGAAATTGCCACTCTGGTGTTATGAGTTAATGCTAGAGTCTTAAAGTAATTTCTGGATGGTGTTTTGATAGGGTTTTCTGCTGACCATGAAAGTGCCCTTTCTGTCTTCATGCTATCTAGTAAGCGGACCTCGATTTTGCTAAACCTATTTTCATACTACGTTTGTCATTTCATCTTAAATCACCGCCAATATATGTGGGGGCCTCTGTCTGCCTTTTGGGAAAATTTCTCTAGAGGTGAGCCAGGACTGTCTTTTCCTCTGCTAGGATTAGGTAGTTCTCCGGCTGGCGCTGGGCATCTAGGGATAAAAAAACGTAGGCATGCTACCCGGCCACTTCTAGTTGTGCGGCAGGTTTAGTTCATGGTCAGTATAGTTTCCATCTTCCAAGAGCTAGTTCTCATATATGCTGGGCTATGTTCTCTCGCCATTGAGAATCATGACAGTTTGACCGGCCCAAAAAAGGGTTAAATTACTGGCTGAGAAAGGAGAGAAAAAAGAAGTCTGCTACAATTTTTTTTTTTTTTTTCCCTCTAGTTCTGAGTGTGCTCTTAATTGAATCACTTGCTAGTCTGCCTATACTGCAGCCTTCCTCTCTTCCTCTCCTTCTAATCCTTGAATGGCTCTGTGTTCACCTGTTTCAAATGGATCTTCAGAGTGTAGCTACAGGTTTGAATAATCTCGCCACAAAGGTACAAAATTTGCAAGATTTTGTTGTTCATGCACCTATGTCTGAGCCTAGAATTCCTTTGCCTGAATTCTTCTCGGGGAATAGATCTCACTTTCAAAATTTTAAAATAATTGCAAATTGTTTTTGTCCCTGAAGTCTCGCTCTGCCAGAGACCCTGCACAGCAGGTCAGGATTGTAATTTCCTTGCTCCGGGGCGACCCTCAAGACTGGGCTTTTGCATTGGCACCAGGGGATCCTGCGTTGCTCAATGTGGATGCGTTTTTTCTGGCCTTGGGGTTGCTTTATGAGGAACCTCATTTAGAGCTTCAGGCGGAAAAGGCCTTGATGTCCTTGTCTCAGGGGCAAGATGAAGCTGAAATATACTGCCAAAAATTCCGCAAATGGTCTGTGCTTACTCAGTGGAATGAGTGCGCCCTGGCGGCGATTTTCAGAGAAGGTCTCTCTGATGCCATTAAGGATGTTATGGTGGGGTTCCCTGTGCCTGCGAGTCTGAATGAGTCCATGACGATGGCTATTCAGATCGATAGGTGTCTGCGGGAGCGCAAACCTGTGCACCATTTGGCGGTGTCTACTGAGAAAACGCCAGAAAATATGCAATGTGATAGAATTCTGTCCAGAAGCGAGCGGCAGAATTTTAGACGAAAAAATGGGTTGTGCTTCTATTGTGGTGATTCAACTCATGTTATATCAGCATGCTTTAAGCGTACTAAGAAGCCTGACAAGTCTGTTTCAATTAGCACTTTACAGTCTAAGTTTATTCTATCTGTGACCCTGATTTGTTCTTTGTCATCTATTACCGCGGACGCCTATGTCGACTCTGGCGCTGCTTTGAGTCTTATGGATTGGTCCTTTGCCAAACGCTGTGGGTATGATTTGGAGCCATTGGAGGCTCCGATACCTCTGAAAGGGATTGACTCCACCCCATTGGCTAGTAATAAACCACAATACTGGACACAAGTGACTATGCGTGTTAATCCGGATCACCAGGAGGTTATTCGCTTTCTGGTGCTGTATAATCTACATGATGTTTTGGTGCTGGGATTGCCATGGCTGCAATCTCATAACCCAGTCCTCGACTGGAGAGCTATGTCTGTGTTAAGCTGGGGATGTAAAGGAACTCATGGGGACGTACCTTTGGTTTCCATTTCATCATCTATTCCCTCTGAGATTCCTGAATTCTTGTCTGACTTTCGTGACGTTTTTGAAGAACCCAAGGTTGGTTCACTACCTCCGCACCGGGAGTGCGATTGTGCCATAGACTTGATCCCGGGTAGTAAATACCCTAAGGGTCGTTTATTTAATCTGTCTGTGCCTGAACACGCTGCTATGCGAGAATATATAAAGGAGTCCTTGGAAAAGGGACATATTCGTCCTTCGTCATCTCCCTTAGGAGCCGGTTTTTTCTTTGTGTCTAAGAAAGACGGCTCTTTGAGGCCGTGTATTGATTATCGACTTTTGAATAAAATCACGGTTAAATATCAATATCCGTTACCACTGCTTACTGATTTGTTTGCTCGTATAAAGGGGGCCAAGTGGTTCTCTAAGATTGATCTCCGTGGGGCGTATAATTTGGTGCGAATCAAGCAGGGGGATGAGTGGAAAACCGCATTTAATACGCCCGAGGGCCATTTTGAGTATTTGGTGATGCCTTTTGGTCTTTCAAATGCCCCTTCAGTCTTCCAGTCCTTTATGCATGACATTTTCCGCGATTATTTGGATAAATTTATGATTGTGTATCTGGATGATATTCTGATTTTTTCGGATGACTGGGACTCTCATGTCCAGCAGGTCAGGAGGGTTTTTCAGGTTTTGCGGTCTAATTCCTTGTGTGTGAAGGGTTCTAAGTGTGTTTTTGGGGTTCAGAAGATTTCCTTCTTGGGATACATTTTTTCCCCCTCTTCCATCGAGATGGATCCTGTCAAGGTTCAGGCTATTGGTGATTGGACGCAACCCTCTTCTCTTAAGAGTCTTCAGAAATTTTTGGGCTTTGCTAACTTTTATCGTCGATTTATTGCTGGTTTTTCTGATGTTGTAAAACCATTGACTGATTTGACTAGGAAGGGTGCTGATGTTGCTGATTGGTCCCCTGATGCTGTGGAGGCCTTTCGGGAGCTCAAGCGCCGCTTTTCTTCCGCCCCAGTGTTGCGTCAGCCTGATGTTGCTCTTCCTTTTCAGGTTGAGGTCGACGCTTCTGAAATCGGAGCTGGGGCGGTGTTGTCGCAGAGAAGTTCCGACTGCTCCGTGATGAGACCTTGTGCTTTTTTTTCCCGTAAATTTTCGCCCGCCGAGCGGAATTATGATGTTGGGAATCGGGAGCTTTTGGCCATGAAGTGGGCTTTTGAGGAGTGGCGTCACTGGCTTGAGGGGGCCAGACATCAGGTGGTGGTATTGACTGACCACAAGAATTTAATTTACCTTGAGTCTGCCAGGCGCCTGAATCCTAGACAAGCGCGCTGGTCGTTGTTTTTCTCTCGGTTTAATTTTGTGGTGTCTTACCTACCGGGTTCTAAGAATGTTAAGGCGGATGCCCTTTCTAGGAGTTTTGAGCCTGACTCCCCTGGTAATTCTGAGCCCACAGGTATCCTTAAAGATGGAGTGATATTGTCTGCCGTTTCTCCAGACCTGCGGCGGGCCTTGCAGGAGTTTCAGGCGGATAGACCTGATCGTTGCCCACCTGGTAGACTGTTTGTTCCTGATGATTGGACCAGTAGAGTCATCTCTGAGGTTCATTCTTCTGCGTTGGCAGGTCATCCTGGAATCTTTGGTACCAGGGATTTGGTGGCAAGGTCCTTCTGGTGGCCTTCCCTGTCACGAGATGTGCGAGGCTTTGTGCAGTCTTGTGACGTTTGTGCTCGGGCCAAGCCTTGTTGTTCTCGGGCTAGTGGATTGTTGTTACCCTTGCCTATCCCGAAGAGGCCTTGGACGCACATCTCGATGGATTTTATTTCGGATCTGCCTGTTTCTCAGAAGATGTCTGTCATCTGGGTGGTGTGTGACCGTTTCTCTAAGATGGTCCATCTGGTTCCCTTGCCTAAGTTGCCTTCTTCTTCCGAGTTGGTTCCTCTGTTTTTTCAAAATGTTGTTCGTTTGCATGGTATTCCGGAGAATATCGTTTCTGACAGAGGGACCCAATTCGTGTCTAGATTTTGGCGGGCATTCTGTGCTAGGATGGGCATAGATTTGTCTTTTTCGTCTGCTTTCCATCCTCAGACTAATGGCCAGACCGAGCGGACTAATCAGACCTTGGAGACATATTTGAGGTGTTTTGTGTCTGCGGATCAGGATGATTGGGTTGCTTTTTTGCCTTTGGCGGAGTTCGCCCTCAATAATCGGGCCAGCTCTGCCACCTTGGTGTCCCCGTTTTTCTGTAATTCGGGGTTTCATCCTCGATTTTCCTCCGGTCAAGTGGAATCTTCGGATTGTCCTGGAGTGGATGCTGTGGTGGAGAGGTTGCATCAGATTTGGGGGCAGGTGGTGGACAATTTGAAGTTGTCCCAGGAGAAGACTCAGCTTTTTGCCAACCGCCGTCGTCGTGTTGGTCCTCGGCTTTGTGTTGGGGACTTGGTGTGGTTGTCTTCTCGTTTTGTCCCTATGAGGGTTTCTTCTCCTAAGTTTAAGCCTCGGTTCATCGGCCCGTACAAGATATTGGAGATTCTTAACCCTGTGTCCTTCCGTTTGGACCTCCCTGCATCCTTTTCGATTCATAATGTTTTTCATCGGTCATTGTTGCGCAGGTATGAGGTACCAGCTGTGCCTTCCGTTGAGCCTCCTGCTCCGGTGTTGGTTGAGGGTGAGTTGGAGTACGTTGTGGAAAAGATCTTGGACTCTCGTGTTTCCAGACGGAAACTCCAGTATCTGGTCAAATGGAAGGGATACGGTCAGGAGGATAATTCTTGGGTCACTGCCTCTGATGTTCATGCCTCCGATCTTGTCCGTGCCTTTCATAGGGCTCATCCTGATCGCCCTGGTGGTTCTGGTGAGGGTTCGGTGCCCCCTCCTTGAGGGGGGGGTACTGTTGTGAAATTGGATTCTGGGCTCCCCCGGTGGCCACTTGTGGAATTTAACTTGTGTGCATCATCCCCTCTGTTCACCTGCTCCTATCAGGATGTGGGAGTCGCTATATAACCTTGCTCCTCTGTCAGTTTCATGCCGGTCAACAATGTAATCAGTAGCCTTTCTGTGCATGTTCCTGCTACTAGACAACTCCCAGCTAAGTTGGACTTTTGTCCTTGTGTGTTTTTGCATTTTGTTCCTGTTCACAGCTGCTGTTTCGTTACTGTGTCTGGAAAGCTCTTGTGAGCGGAAATTGCCACTCTGGTGTTATGAGTTAATGCTAGAGTCTTAAAGTAATTTCTGGATGGTGTTTTGATAGGGTTTTCTGCTGACCATGAAAGTGCCCTTTCTGTCTTCATGCTATCTAGTAAGCGGACCTCGATTTTGCTAAACCTATTTTCATACTACGTTTGTCATTTCATCTTAAATCACCGCCAATATATGTGGGGGCCTCTGTCTGCCTTTTGGGAAAATTTCTCTAGAGGTGAGCCAGGACTGTCTTTTCCTCTGCTAGGATTAGGTAGTTCTCCGGCTGGCGCTGGGCATCTAGGGATAAAAAAACGTAGGCATGCTACCCGGCCACTTCTAGTTGTGCGGCAGGTTTAGTTCATGGTCAGTATAGTTTCCATCTTCCAAGAGCTAGTTCTCATATATGCTGGGCTATGTTCTCTCGCCATTGAGAATCATGACACAGCTGCTACAAAGGCAAATAAAATAATGGGATGTATTAAAAGAGGCATAGATGCTCATGAGGAGAACATAATTTTACCTCTATACAAGTCACTAGTTCGACCACACTTAGAATACTGTGCACAGTTCTGGTCTCCGGTGTATAAGAAAGACATAGCTGAACTGGAGCGGGTGCAGAGAAGAGCGACCAAGGTTATTAGAGGACTGAGGGGTCTGCAATACCAAGATAGGTTATTACACTTGGGGCTATTTAGTTTGGAAAAACGAAGACTAAGGGGTGATCTTATGCTAATGTATAAATATATGAGGGGACAGTACAAAGACCTTTCTGATGATTTTTTTAATCATAGACCTGAGACAGGGACAAGGGGGCATCCTCTACGTCTGGAGGAAAGAAGGTTTAAGCATAATAACAGACGCGGATTCTTTACTGTAAGAGCAGTGAGACTATGGAACTCTCTGCCGTATGATGTTGTAATGAGTGATTCATTAATTAAATTTAAGAGGGGACTGGATACCTTTCTGGAAAAGTATAATGTTACAGGGTATATACACTAGATTCCTTGATAAGGCGTTGATCCAGGGAACTAGTCTGATTGCCGTATGTGGAGTCGGGAAGGAATTTTTTTCCCCATGGTGGAGTTACTCTTTGCCACATGGGGTTTTTTTGCCTTCCCCTGGATCAACATGTTAGGGCATGTTAGGTTAGGCTATGGGTTGAACTAGATGGATTTACAGTCTTCCTTCAACCTTAATAACTATGTAATAACTATGTAACTATGAGTTTGTAACCATGGCAGACCAAGCACTAGTACATCATGTAAATTATAAAGTACAAGGAAGCGAATCACCTCCTGATGAACGGGAGTCATGCGCATGGTCACTTGTGTCCAATACTGCGGTTTATTCATAGCCAATGGTGTAGAGTCAATTCCCTTCAGAGGAATAGGAACTTCCAGAGGTTCCAGACTAAAACCGCAGCGTTTAGCAAATGACCAATCCATAAGACTCAGGGCAGCGCCCGAATCCACATAGGCATCGACGGAAATGGAAGACAGTGAAAAAATCAGAGTCACAGACAAAATTAACTTAGGCTGCAGAGTACCAATGGCAAAAGATTTATCAACCCTTTTTGTGCGTTTAGAGCATGCTGATATAACATGAGCTGAATCACCACAATAGAAACACAATCCATTTTTCCGCCTATAATTTTGCCGTTCACTTCTGGACTGAATTCTATCACATTGCATAATCTCAGGTGCCTGTTCAGAAGACACCGCCAACTGGTGCAAGGGTTTGCGCTCCCGTAAACGCCGATCAATCTGAATGGCCATAGCCATAGACTCATTCAGACCTGTAGGCGTAGGGAACCCCACCATAATATCCTTAATGGCCTCAGAAAGACCATTTCTGAAGTTTGCAGCCAGGGCGCACTCATTCCACTGAGTAAGCACCGACCATTTCCGAAACTTCTGACAATATATCTCCGCTTCATCATGCCCCTGAGAGAGGGCTAATAAAGCCTTTTCAGCCTGAATCTCCAGGTTAGGTTCCTCATAGAGCAATCCCAATGCCAGAAAAAACGCATCCACACTGAGCAATGCAGGATCCCCTGGTGCCAATGCAAATGCCCAATTCTGAGGGTCGCCCCGCAGGAAAGATATTACAATCTTGACCTGTTGAGCAGGGTCTCCAGAGGAGCGAGATTTTAAAGAAAGAAACAATTTACAATTGTTCCTGAAATTCAGGAAGGTAGATCTATCTCCAGAAAAGAACTCTGGAATAGGAATTCTAGGTTCAGACATGGGAGTGTGAACAACAAAATCCTGTATGTTTTGAACTTTTGCCGCGAGATTACTCAGGCTGGAAGCCAAACTCTGGACATCCATGTTAAACAGCTAAGATCAGAGCCATTCAAGGGTTAAGAGGAGGTAAGAAGCAGCTAGACAGCAATTAAGGGCTAGGCAGCAAAACTCTGAAGGGAAAAAAAAAAAATAAAAAAAAATATTTCCCTTAAACACTTCTCTTTCTCCTGCTTCAGCCCAAACAATTAACACATTGTGGGCCGGCTATACTGTCATGAATCCCAATGGCTAGGGATAGCACAGGACAAGCAAAGTACAAATATATTACGGACGAGCTCTAGGGTGATGGAACCTGGGCTGACCGCTGCCCTACGCCTGACAAACGCAACTAGAGATAGCCAGGGAGCGTGCCTACGTTGGTTCTAGACGCCACGCACCAGCCTAAGAGCTAACTAGCACTGCAGAGAAAATAAAGACCTCACTTGCCTCCAGCGGAATGAACCCCAAAAGATATAGTTGCCCCCCACATGTATTGACGGTGAAATGAGAGGAAGGCACACACATAGAGATGATATATATAGTTTTAGCAAATTGAGGCCCGCTGTAAACTAGAAAGCAGAACGATACAAAAGGGGACTGAGCGGTCAGCAAAAAACCCTAATCAAAAAAAAAACCATCCTGAGATTACAAGAACCCATGTGCCAACTCATGGCACATGGGGAGAACCTCAGTCCACTAGAGCTACCAGCTAGCATAGAGACATAATAAGCAAGCTGGACAAAAAAAAAAAACCAAACAACTGAAAATCAGCACTTAGCTTATCCTGAAAGATCTGGGAGCAGGTAGGCAGGAACCAAACAGAGCACATCTGAATACATTGATAGCCGGCAAGGGAAATTACAGAAAGGCCAGGTAAAATAGGAAACACCCAGCCACTGATGGACAGGTGGAAACCAAAGGCCGCAACCCACCAAAGTCACCCAGTACCAGCAGTAACCACCAGAGGGAGCCCACAAACAGAATCCACAACAGGAGGCTTCCCGGCGCCTGCTCTGAGCAGGCGCTTGAAAGTCACATCCCTGCAGGACCCGGAAGGCCCCCCACGGCCATTTTGGATCCGGGGCCTAAAGGGAGGAGGAGGTAGGAGACCCTCGGAGCAATGCGATCACATCGCGTTGCTCCAAGGGTCTCAGGGAAGGTCTCAGGGAAGCACGCAGGGAGCCCCCTCCCTGTGCGATGCTTCCCTGTGCCGCTGGAATGCTGCGATCATGTTTGATCGCAGTGTTCCAGGGGTTAATGTGTCGGGAGCGGTCCGTGACCGCTCCTGGCACATAGTGCCAGATGTCAGCTGTAATAATCAGCTGACACCCGGCGGCAATCGGACGCGCTCCCCCCGTGAGCCCGGCCAATCGACTATGACGTACTATCCCATCACTGGGAATTAAGTCCCAGGACACCTCGACAGGATAGTATGTCATATGGGATTAAGGGGTTAAAAAAAATCTGGTGTCCTACACAGAAACATATGGTAAAAAACATCTTACAAAAAATGTTGTATTTTGAAAAACAAAATACATCACTAACAATAAAAAAAAAACAAAAATGTCAAACACCAAAATGCTATGTAAGTGATATGAAATGTCCTAAATCGATATCCCAAGAATGATCCAAATTATCACTCTGAGTTAATTCAGAGTAAAGCTAGTCATACATTAGATATAAACGAGCACTGGATCAACCATCTAATGTGTAAAGGAGCCTCCCGACTCTTCCCAAACGATAGATATTGGGGGCGAGAACAATAGGGCACTTTCATTTCCACCAACTGTTTTGTTTATAGAAAAATTAGCAGCAGTTAGAGGTGGTTTCTGGCATCGGCTTACTCCTTTCTTCCTACTGATAACACTCTGAGTGTGCATACTGTATGTATAGGGGGATCAGGCAACATGCTAATATGTTTGGCTAGGCTAAAGGTGCTTTTACACATACAGGTATACGACCAATTTTTGTCAATTATCCAGTATCAATTTAAATGGGTAACTAAATGGCCAAGTGACTTGTAAAAAAAAATAATCTGCCAATCACAATAATTTCAACAAGTAAATTGGAAAAGCAAGTCTATTACAGGGAATAAAAAGTCACAACTTGAAAAATCAGGTGAGGATGATGAAAATTGGTTTCTAGCCTAACAATAGACAGGCTAACTCAGACCAATGTCATCATCTGACAGATAGGTCTAATTAGTCAGAAGTATGAGTGTAAAGGGTAACAAAGGACTGGAAAAACTGGAGTACATGAATAGATTCTCACTTTTCAATTTTTAGGTCAGATTTTAACTTCTGCTTTTTGTCTTGTGTATAATCCTTCAGTTCTATGCTAGAAACAAGTAATGAATTACCAGACTTTCTAGATTATTGGATGCCACTATAGTGTAATTTTACTGTACAACACATAGAAAAATCGGACAGTACAACAGGAGTATTTAATATTTTAGCTATGTCAAGTGTATTTATTCTTCTTTTTAAGATTTGAAAGCTAGAACGTCCATATCCATCACATTGATTTCTGGGCTATGAAAAGCCTCTTCAGTATTCCAAGAAGCCGCTGTACTATATCCATGCCAGTGCAACCTTCAGAGTGCTGTGCCACTGATGGAGCGTTGGCGCTGCATACTGAGCAGGACCTGGTGATTGATCTAGTAAATTAGAAATGTGTCTTAAGAAAAATGAAATTGACAAAGAAAGATGTAAGATTTTTTTCACAAAACTGAAAATCACAGCACCGGCAACCTTACTAATAAGCTCATTAATTAAGAGTGAATGTGTTGCATAATGTTGTTTGGATTGTACTGTGTCTCTTTCATGGCAGTGACTTTCTTCTCCGATGGAAAAAAAAATGAAATTAATAAAAAAAAACAGGCAGAGAAAAGCATTACTGTTGCCAAAACAGACAAAAGAAATTCACTGAAACAATTTAATGAACATTTACACAATGGTCTAGACCAGTGTTTCCCAAACTTCAGTCTTCACGGCCCTCAACACCATGTTATTAGGATTTACTCAGTATTGCACAGGTGAGAGAACTTGTGATAATTTCTGATGCCTTGATAATCACTTCATCAGCTGTACAATACTAATCCTAATACTAAGGGAATCCTGAAAACATGATTTGTTGGGAAGCTATGCCAACTGGCGTTTGGGAACCACTGGTCTAGAGCCTCCAGAGAGTTGCATTTGCTCAACCTTCACTCCATTTATGGTTTACACACTGGAATACCATAATAAATCATTATGATTATAAGTGATAGATATCCAGCCCATAATACTGATAAGACATAAGCTGCTTTCACAGTAACCTGGAAAATGATAATTACAGTCAAAATAATCTGTATGTTTCAGCTTCAAAAAAAATCACAGACACCTTATTTTTTTTACGGACAGGGCAGAAGAGTGACCTATTTTCGCGGACAGTTTTGGAATTTCAAATAAATGGATATCCACACATGGTTTTAAAGATGCAGTTTGAGATTAGAATATGGATATATGCACCAGCATTAATTTTTTCTACTGTGGCTATGGTTGCTGTGCCTATGGTAAATTTTTATCTGCTGTCAATATTCAGTTTTGTCTGCGAAGAACGCCAACCGGAGTAGCTAACGCAAAACGCACCTTGGGTTGGTCACCTCTCAGTACCAGGTAGTATTTAGCTATTTACTTAAGGGTCTGCTGCTATTTGTGGTTTAAGTATGCATTTGAGAATGGGACTTTGGTTGGTTTGTTAGACAATGGAAGTTTGACTTATGTAGTGCCATTAATTCACTTTGGAAACTTCCATATTATATTGTAAATTGTCTATATGGCAATCTATTGTTGTCACTGTTGACATGTCCGTTTTGATTGTAGTAATCGTCCTTTGTCCCCATATGTGTAGCATATGTACCTTTTTTCTGTACTCCACTATTAGTGGGCAACTGAACTGTGATACTATATACTTGGATTTGTGGGGATTATATACACCGCATGGCGCTGTGAAACTCACGGACACTTCTTATTTTTAATTTACATTTTGCAAATAAGTGCCTTTTGCTTCCTTTCTTTTGGTTGGGATGGTATATTGTTGGAAGTGTGTACTAATGCTGACTGCTTAAATTGCATTATCTATTACAATACAGGTTTGATCAATGAACCCATATGCATTGTTGACAGTCTATGTACCCATAAGGCCAAATTCACAAATCCATGTTTCAAAAGCATAGCGCACGGATGCCATATGAGTGCTGTCCATTGGCGAGTGTGGTGTGAAAACTGGACCAAATTCAGACAAGTCTTTGTTCCTTTCTTGTGGATCATCTGATCACATATAAAAGATATGTGAAAAGGTGCAGACTATAAAGTGTGCATTTGTAATCCATATAAAAAAATGGATAGCACGAGTACATGAAACATGGATGTGTGAATGAGGCCTAGAATTGATGCCAGGGGGAACACACCCAGAAAATGCAATGTATGCATTGACTAGAGGCAGCCATGTGAATCATTGCAGTCTGGACCAGAGTTGCCGCCTCCACTATGTGTAGATAACAAATACACTTTAAAGACCAAGAATCAGTATTTCTTCATTCCCCTTTCCATAGTACCAAAGCAAAACTCGTTGCTCCATTGTAAATCCCAGTGATTCCAAAAGCAGCACAAAATAAACACGTATTTACCCAACTGTATTCTCGTGCCAACGTTGGAACATGCTGTTTCTCTCAAATGAAAGGTGCATGATGTGGTAGATTAGTTGATAGGCAAAAAAAGTTGAAAGGGGAAAATTATTGTTCAAGGTTGACTGTAGAAAACAAACAAGGTTGAAAACGTCATCGTCTAGGTACTGTAGTTAGCACAGCAGGTCACACAGTTATTGTGGAGGCATGCGAGCGCTACAAAAGCTAAGGTGTACAAAGTTAAATGCACTCATTAGGCGATGCAAGCAAAGATGAATTAACAGTTGTTCATATGCAGAATATCAATCTAGTGTACCACGTCGTGCACTGTGGGCTGGCAGCAAAAACCAAAAGGACCCCAGTACTATGGATACTGTACACAAAACCGCAAATTTGCCAAGCAAAATGAAAGCGCTAGAATAAAAAGTATTGCCTGACAAAATTTGCAAAGCCAATCTCTTCATGTGTAAATGAAGGCATAAGACTTAGGCCTAATAACACACATTTAATGATGCACACAGATAGATTTATTGGAATCAAACTTGACTTGTTTAATTATCCATTAATAGCTTTCATTGTTGGATTTAATCTAAAGTAATAGTTATAAAATCCCTGTGGAAGACGGCCTGTACACCGTACAAGAATTGCATTTCTCCATTATATGGATTACAACAAGCACAAGAAGGCAGGTCATGCTGATGTCATAGGTGGATAAAGTGAGAACACTTAAAAGCGCATTTATACAAGAGCAGGTCTCTTCTATATAAAAATATGAACACGGAAAGTCAGTCAGTGGTAAAGTGATATATGAGGAGCATACAATGTATACAGGGAGAAACACAGTAAGACACAAAATCATACTCATAATTAAATGTAATAATGTAGGAGAGGACAATATAAAGGAAGACAGAAAAAAAGGAGGCGATCACTGCTCAGTTTCATGCAAGAATTGATCGGCCATCATCAAAAAACAGTGTATCGCCCTCACAGATGAGGTGTGGAAGGTGACCCAGTAGTAGATTGCATATATAAAATAAATATATACGAACTCAAAAATGTATAAATGCTGATAAGAAATATGAGGCAATGGCACCAATAAGCCCAAAAATGGAACGTTAATGTGGTCATAAAGCAGCTAAGAAAGGGGTTACAGACCCTACCATCAGAATGAGATCACTGTTAGCTCATTCTGCAACTTTCCATGCACTTTGATACACACAGGCCAAATGGTACAAAACAAAATCTAATGAAATTTGATGGCAACAGTAATTTCTTTTAGTGAAAAAGAATTATATATACGGTATATATATATATATATATATATATATATATATATATATATATATATATATATATAAAAATATATATATGCACACACATATACGGTATATATATATATATATATATATATATATATATATACAGTCTATCACTGTAAACTTGTTTACTGTAAATGATATCTATAACTCTGTATGTAACCCCTTTCTCATGTACAGCACCATGGAGTTAATGGTGCTATTTAAATGAATAATAATAATAATATACGCACACCGTATATATGTCCTCCGACCTAGGCTGTCAACCTCAGTAAGCAATTAATTCTTTTCAGCTTGCAGTGAATTGTACTTAGGAGTGCAAGGAGTGCAGCAGTTACCTCGTTGGAGTCAGCCAACTCTGCAAGGTTGCAGAAGTAAAATGGTCCTGTATGTAGCATCAGAGTTAGAACAGTTCAGGCTAATAATGGCACTACCACCTGAATTTCCAACCATTCAAGAGTGCAGCGTCCTGGTAAGCAGGAAGTCAGGAGGCAGGGGAGAGATAGGGAAAGAGAGCAGCAGACACAGCGATTGGTAAAACAAGAGGTGCAAATTAGCCAATATAGAAGAGTACAAGTAACAGGTAAACATTACCTATAAGGGTACGGCCTAAATATACCTTACAAAGCTTACCGTAACTAGAAACCCACTTTACATTGATAACACAAATTAAAGGATTTCAAAGTAAATGCTGTTTAGCTATAGTCATCATAACCCAACCACAAAGACAAACGAACCTACAGGAATCCAGCCTGGGTGACAGTGAGCTTTATATCCATCACATATCCTTCAGTTATGTGTCGTACAATGATGAATAGCCCACCACCTGCCAACTGTCCATCCTTGTCATACAGAGAAATAATTACCTAGTTTATGATTTATATCGACAGTAGAGGATAACGCTTCCTTAGAGTACTGCGCAGAACTTCCCAAGTTTAGTTCCAACATGTCAAGAGTGATGGAACTAATCACAATCATTCAGGACTTATACTGTATATTATGAAATCACCATGACCTTTCTATTAATGAAGTGACAGAGTTTCAAATGTTTCCTATGTGAACTTTAGTCATTGTAATACAATAGATACATTGGGAAAACATTATTATATTGGGTAACAATATATTTCCAGTATGTGGAGGAGCGCAATAATGACAGAAAATGACCGAATTGATTAGATTACACAAGACTTAACTGTGGATGACACACCCAATATATAACCCAATGGCAAAAGTACATTTTACATATTTTGGAGTGCACAAGCCCCATCTTCAGACATATTAGAGATGATCTCTTTGACTCTCATCTATTAACACCGGCGAAGAGGGGACATGCTGAATTCAGAGGCTCCTGATTTATTAAGAAGCACATGCCTCTTAAATCAGGAGCGTCCAACTAGTGGACTTTATCATGGGGGACCTGCTGCATCCTGTTTGTGCATTTGCCTGGACATGGTATTGCAAGTATGGCTGCTTTTTTCTCCCTTTCAGTGATGTTTTTTTTAGAGAACTACTGAGCCCACACCATGGCTTTCACTCCAGTCTGTGTAAGGAATGCCACAGCTCGTCATGATTAATATGAGCTATGGTGTCATTCCCCCACTATGCCCATGTTCCAGCTCCAACCATTTTGGCGAAGCTGAGCAAAACTGTTGTGAAGATGGCAAAAGTCACGTAGTTGCTCACCAATTGAGACTCTTTAAAGTATTTTACACCAGACTTTTGTCATAAAAGCCTTGATGAATTGGGGCCGAGTCTTTAGACAGTGGTGTCGTGTTTTGGACAGCACCCTTAGAACTAGCATCACTTTCACATATACTGGCCATAATAAAATGTGCTTAAAATCAGAGATTCGTTCGGATACCTCCAAATGACTGGCTGTCAACTTTCCACTGTCTTGCCAGTTGTATGCATCTTAATAAGATAATATTGGCAACACAATATAGCTCTCCTTAACCTTTATTTGACATGATAGCATACAGGCTGATATCAAACACTGTGTCTAGCTGTATACGTCCACTCAGGGCTGCCACTAGGAATTTCAGTGACAAAACTTTTTTGCCGCCTTGAGACTCCACCCAGGCTCCACCCAAGCTCTGCCTCCACCTCTCAAACCTTCCACAGTCCCACCACCCACTCTTGGAAAATCTCCACTTCTGCACCACATCCCCACAATCACACATTAACAGTTTCGATCAAACTCCATATCACATACATAGCCATCAGCTTTTGCTTTAGCCAATAGATTTCTTCAGCCTGCCACCACGACAAGATAGACTCTTTTAGCAGAGCCCTACTCTAATCTATCCTATTAAACATTTCTTAAAATACCCAATACACTTTAGGTATATTTTTCTTTATTTTTCTTTACGGTAACGTGTCACATACATTTTTTAAAATGACCAATAATACCACATACAAAAGACAAACACGGTCAAGACATGGCCGGACCACATATTACCACATAGTGACCGAATACTACAATACTGATCAGTTATGATCCCCTGCAGGCACAGCTTTGCTTCTGGTGTCCTGGAGACCGCGAGCATACATGCTAGCGTGTACGTGATGACATCACGTATGCACTGTCACCAGACATCACAGAAAAAGCGTCGGGAGCTGGAGCTGTGCAGCTGTTTAGTTTTCATGGCCGTGGAGCTCTGGGAAAGCTCCCTGAGCCGAGATGTGTGCAGCCGCACAGCACTATTATACCTTAGGGCCCCAGTGAATAGAGGCCCCCCCTGTGCATTTCTGCTCACCAGTCTCCATACATCAGTAAAGGCAGTAATGCCCTTATGGTGGTCTTGCATCTACTCACCCACTGTATAATTCCACTCACTATGATATCCAATCAACACACAATTTGGTTTCAGTATCTTGGTGTTTTTAGGCGTCATGGGGTGGAGCTGTGGTTGCAAGTAGCTACATGATGTGTGTCCACAGTATCTCCCTAAGAATAATGTGGAAGTAAAAGCAATTAGTTTTCAACTAGATTGTCTACCATAATAACTGTATTTGAAGTGATAAAGTCAAGTTAACACAACATATCTTGCAACCCTTTGTGCCAAACGTCATTGGCACCCACTTTTGTAATAAACTTGCTTCCAAAACGTGAGGGTAAACCAGTGAAAGTGATATTCACCAACTATTCTTAGATCATGAAGTCACTGCATTAAAATACCAAATTGCTGACATATTATTTCCAGGTTCATTTTTCCCTTATGCTAAAGAAAAAAAACTCAGCAATGAAATGGACGTTATTGACCTTAAAGCTAAGGACACCACACTATTTCAATGATTTATGGAGAGGTTTGAATTGCAATCAAGAAAATATTAAGGCTTCAACTTTTTCTTAATGCAAAAGATTTCTCTAAAGAAATTAAACCCTGAGGAACTTCCCATTTAGAAAGAAAAAGAAACAATATTCTTTGTTCATTTATTTAGGTGACTCAGTCTCCGGTTGAAACAGAACCTGCAGAGCTGGCATTTTCTCTAAATTAGCAAGTTCTACACATTAAACACTCTTATGAGCTTTCCTGTCCAGTTGTACCTGAAGTTACCCAGATGTTACACCTCAGTGAGGAAACCTTTCGTTTAACATCTCCACATTAAAACTAAGTGTGGCTATTCCCTAAATGTAGTACTTCATTTTAACTCATGTCAAAATATATTATATTATTTTGATATATCATAAGTAATTATTTGTATCACTTTAACCCTTTCATGATGTGTGGCAAACATGTAAGTCACACAAGTGTTAGAAGCTTAAATTTGCCCGCCGAACGCAAGAAAATGCAACATGTTGCGTTCGGCGGGCACGTAAAAATGACGAACATGTCCCTGCGAACCCAGTTTTATAAATAGGTACGCAGGATGCATGCGGAAGTAGGCGGAGCTTAAGGAAAGACGTCCGCAGCACCACGCTGTGGACTCAAATGCTAATGTGAACCCGGCCTTAGTCAGCCACAGTCTTGGCTTTATAGAGGATAGCGGAGTTCACTATATACTGCAATACATCTGTATTAAGTATTACAGCATATAGAATAAGCAATTGAACAAGTCCCCCAAGGGGACAAAGAAATAAAATTAAAGAAAAAACGAAGTAAATCTTAAATATGCATGTATATATTTCTTTCTATAAATGTAATATAATATAATATAATATAATATATATATATATATGTTAGGTGTCGAATTCCCGCCTCTGCACAGGGTGAATCTCGAGCCATCTCCGCTGCGGTCTCCCATCCTTCTCCAGCCGCAGTGCAGCCTGCTCAGCGGAGACGTTGGTCCCAGCGTCTGACTCAGGCAGATACTCTGCACCTGGTTACTGCTGTTCTTCCAGGCTCTGCCATTAAGACCAGTGCTGGGCAGCGACGAGCAGATGCTTTTGGGACTAAGTCCTGCTTTTCACCTTCTGAGCATGCCCAGGGTGAGATCTCTTATTGGAGGTCGAGGGTCACATGCTTTGATACTGCAGCTAAATCCATTGGTCCTCCAGGAAGGTCCTGAAGGTGCTCAGACTCTGTAGCAGCCTCTCATTGGTCCTTCTAGGAAGGTCATGTACCTGCTGCAACTATAAAAGGTTCGCATGGCCACACGGCCATGCGCTAGTATCAAATCTGTTATGTGCATGCGCCAGTGTGGTCACATTTATGTGTGTTCAGGGACTCGGCTGAAATAAGCCCCTAGAATACTGGCTCCTCCGGTGAGGAGATTGTATGTTTGTGTGACCACAGACTGCCTTCAGCTCAGCAGTTAGCTGTGAACTCCTGTGTGGTTAACAGGGCACAGAATCTTGTTTCCGTGTGACTCTGTGAAGTAACAGAGTTCGCTTATACCGCCATATAGTGCCGTCATTTGCTAGCAGCAGGTTCCTCCTGCACGGTGGACCCCGGGCTGCGAACGCACCAATAATAACATCTATACTTACTCGGTGCGTTCCGCTAGCCCTAATATATATATATATATATATATATATATATATATATATATATATATATATATATATATATATATATATATATATATATATATATATACACACACAAAATAACACAATATATATTTATATAAAGAAAATGAAATATATATATATATATATATATATATATATATATATATATATATACACACATATACACTGCTCAAAAAAATAGAGGGGACACAAACAACAGAATATAACTTCAAGTAAATCAAACTTCTGTGAACACAAACTGTCCACTTAGGAAGCAACACTGTTTGACAATCAGTTTCACATGCTGTTGTGCAAATGGAATAGACAACAGATAGAAATTATTGGCAATTATCAAGACACACTCAATAAAGGAGTGGTTCTGCAGGTGGGGACCACAGACCACATCTCAGTACCAATGCTTTCTGGCTGATGTTTTGGTCACTTTTGAATGTTGGTTGTGCTTTCACACTAGTGGTAGCATGAGACGGACTCTACAACACACAAGTGGCTCAGGTAGTGCAGCTCATCCAGGATGGCACATCAATGCGAGCTGTGGCAAGAAGGTTTGCTGTTTCTGTCAGCGTAGTGTCCAGAGGCTGGAGAGGCTACCAGGAGACAGGCCAGTACACCAGGAGACGTCGAGGCGGCCGTAGGAGGGCAATAACCCAGCAGCAGGACCAATACCTCAGCCTTTGTGCAAGGAGAAACAGGAGGAGCATTGCCAGAGCCCTGCAAAATGACCTCCAGCAGGCCACAAATGTGCATGTGTCTGCACAAACGGTTAGAAACCGACTCCATGAGGATGGTCTGAGTGCCCGATGTCCACAGATGGGGGTTGTGCTCACAGCCCAACACCGTGCAGGATGCTTGGCATTTGCCACAGAACACCAGGATTGGCAAATTCGCCACTGGCGCCCTGTGCTCTTCACAGATGAAAGCAGGTTCACACTGAGCACATGTGACAGACGTGACAGTCTGGAGACACCGTGGAGAGCGATCTGCTGCCTGCAACATCCTTCAGCACGACCGGTTTGGCAGTGGGTCAATAATGGTGAGAGGTGGCCCTCCATGTGCTCGCCAGAGGTAGCCTGTCATTAGGTACCGAGATGAGATCCTCAGACCTCTTGTGAGACCATATGCTGGTGCGGTTGGCCCTGGGTTCCTCTTATTGCAGGACAATGCCAGACCTCATGTGGCTGGAGTGTGTCAGCAGTTCCTGCAAGATGAAGGCATTGAAGCTATGGACTGGCCCGCCCGTTCCCCAGACCTGAATCCGATTGAACACGTCTGGGACATCATGTCTAGCACCATCCACCAACATCACATTGCACCACAGACTGTCTAGGAGTTGGCGGATGCTTTAGTCCAGGTCTGGAAGGAGATCCCTCAGGAGACCATCCGCCACCTCATCAGGAGCATGCCCAGGCGCTGTAGGAAGGTCGTACAGGCACATGGAGGCAACATACACACACAACTGAACATCATTTCCTTGTCTTGAGGCATTTCCACTGAAGTTGGATCAGCCTGTAATTTGATTTTCCGCTTTGATTTTGAGTACCAATCCAAATCCAGACCTCCATGGGATATTAATTTTGATTTACATTGATCATTTTTATGTTTTATTGTTCTCAACACTTTCCACTATGTAATGAATGAAGATTTGCAATTGAAATATTTCATTCAGTGATATCTAGGATGTGGTATGTTAGTGTTCCCTTTATTTTTGTGTATATATATATATATATATATATATATATATATATGTGTGTATGTGTATATATATATATATATATATATATATATATATATATATATATACTAGATGGTGGCCCGATTCTAACGTATCGGATATTCTAGAATATACAGTGTATATATACAGTTAGGTCCATATATATTTGGACAGAGACAACATTATTATAATTTTGGTTCTAGACATTACCACAATGAATTTTAAACAAAACGATTCAGATGCAGTTGAAGTTCAGACTTTCAGCTTTCATTTGAGGGTATCCACATTAAAATTGGATGAAGGGTTTAGGAGTTTCAGCTACTTAATATGTGCCACCCTGTTTTTAAAGGGACCAAAAGTAATTGGACAGATTAAATAATTGTAAATAAAATGTTCATTTCTAGTACTTGGTTGAAAATCCTTTGTTGGCAATGACTGCCTGAAGTCTTGAACTCTTGAACTCATGGACATCACCAGACGCTGTGTTTCCTTCTTTTTGATGCTCTGCCAGGCCCTCACTGCAGTGGTTTTCAGTTGCTGTTTGTTTATGGGCCTTTCTGTCTGAAGTTTAGTCTATAACAAGTGAAATGCATGCTCAATTGGGTTCAGATCAGGTGACTGACTTGGTCATTCAAGAATATTCCACTTCTTTGCTTTAATAAACTCCTGAGTTGCTTTGGCTTTATGTTTTGGGTCATTGTCCATCTGTAGTATGAAACGACAACCAACCAGTTTGGCTGCATTTGGCTGGATCTGAGCACACAGTATGGCTCTGAATACCTCAGAATTCATTCAGCTGCTTCTGTCCTGTGTCACATCATCAATAAACACTAGTGACCCAGTGCCACTGGCAGCCATGCATGCCCAAGCCATCACATTGCCTCTGCAGTGTTTTACAGATGATGTGGTATGCTTTGGATCATGAGCTGTACCACGCCTTCGCCATACTTTTCTCTTTCCATCATTCTGGTAGAGGTTGATCTTGGTTTCATCTGTCCAAAGAGTGTTCTTCCAGAACTGTGCTGGCTTTTTTAGATGTTTTTTAGCAAAGTCCAGTATAGCCTTTTTATTCTTGATGCTTATGAGTGGCTTGCACCGTGCAGTGAACCCTCTGTATTTACCTTCATGCAGTCTTCTCTTTATGGTAGATTTGGATATTGATACGCCGACCTCCTGGAGAGTGTTGTTCACTTGGTTGGCTGTTGTGAAGAGGTTTCTCTTCACCATGGAGATTATTCTGCGATCATCCACCGCTGTTGTCTTCCGTGGGCACCCAGGTCTTTTTGCATTGATGAGTTCACCAGTGCTTTCTTTCTTTCTCAGGATGTACCAAACTGTAGATTTTGCCACTCCTAATATTGTAGCAATTTTTCAGATGGGTTTTTTTCTGTTTTCGCAGCTTAAGGATGGCTTGTTTCACCTGCATGGAGAGCTCCTTTGACCGCATGTTTACTTCACAGCAAAACCTTCCAAATGCAAGCACCACACCTCAAATCAACTCCAGGCCTTTTATCTGCTTAATTCAGAATGACATAATGAAGGGATTGCCCACAACTGTCCATGAAATAGCCTTGGAGTCAATTGTCCAATTACTTTTGGTCCCTTTAAAAACAGGGTGGCACATGTTAAGGAGCGGAAGCTCCTAAACCCTTCATCCAATTTTAATGTGGATACCCTCAAATGAAAGCTGAAAGTCTGAACTTCAACTGCATCTGAATTGTTTTGTTTAAAATTCATTGTGGTAATGTCTATAACCAAAATTAGAAAAAGGTTGTTTCTGTCCAAATATATATGGACCTAACTGTATATAGAGAGAGAGAGAGAGAGAGAGAGAGAGAGAGAGAGAGAGAGAGAGAAAGAAACAGAGAGAGAGAGAGAGAGAAAAAGGAACAGCACAAACGAGGCATAAAAGGTGGTTGCAAGCCCTCCCAACCAATAATCCAATTTTATGATAAATGAAAAATGTAAAAAAAACAGACAAAACATGGTGGCACAAACAATTTTCAATCTTTATTCACTACTTAGAATAAAAAAAAAATACAGGTTTAAAGTGCCCGTGCCCCCAGAACCACCAGAGGTGTGTCTGCATATATAAACACGCTGCCTAACAGTCCCTGTTTTACATTACACACAGACAGATTTTTAGAAAAAAGTATTTCTAATGTCCATTTCTGATATGTAAATGACGGCTTTGACTAATCGATGGGGCGTTAGTGTTCCCAGACTAGCCAGCCCACTTAGATGTCATCACGCACCTGTGGGGGTGATAACACAACTTACAAGGGTCAGCATTATTGCCAGCTTTATACTTACCTCTCGCATGAAAGCAGCTTTTCCTCTTACATCATTGATCCTCTAAAGCTGGGTGTATGCGTGTCAGCTTCAGACAGGTGCACTACGCATGACCAGAAGTTTTCTGCTCTTCCGATCATGTGCAGTGCGCCTCTCTGAGTACGGGACACGTACACCGGGCTTCAGGGGATGAATGCAGGAGGTAAAGAACCCGCGGGCATGTGCAAGGTAAGTATAGCGCTAGCAATGACGCTTGTAAGTTATGTTATGACGCCTACAGGGGCGTGATGACATCTAAGTGGGCCGACTAGTCTGGGGACACGAACGCCCCATCGATTAGTCAAAGCCTGAAAAATAATATCGCCAGGTCATTTTTACCACACAATAAGCACAAAAATAAAACCATATTACCATATCACCACACTTGATTTTTTTCCCCAATTTTCAGCACATTGTATGGTAAAGTGAATTGTGTAGAATAGCAAAGTGAGAAAAATAAAACATAACTTTTACGTCACATATATAAAGACTACTATAGTAGTATAAAAATGAGAACACCTCAGTCTCTCATGAATATAGATTTGAATGAATATACAGTGGTGGGCAGTGCACAAACACAATATAGACCTGCAAGGATTTTTTTATATACATATGCCTAAAAATTACAGCAGTCACATATAATTCATGTAAGATAATTAAGAAACTGTAGGCTACTGAGGAAATAAAATTGGAAATCACTCACCCAAAGTTCAGATCCACGGGGTAGATAGGAAATTCCTCCTCATCCCAAACAAACACCAGACACGATCCTCCTCAGGTCAACGGCCAATGTCATTTTTTAGGCATATGCATCAAAAACATTTTCTTGCAGGTCTATATTGTGTTTGGAGACACACTGTCCACCACTGTGGCAGTATATTCATTTCAAGCTATATTCAGGAGAGACTGAGGTGTTCTCATTTTTATACTACTAGAGTAGTTCTTACATATGTGAAGTAAAACTTGTTTAATTTTTCTCATTTTGCTATTACATGTCTATAAATATGGGAGTTATTGGGGACCGCAAAGTTTGTATGGGCTCACCAGTCCCCGTATATTTTGCTATTATAACGTGAATGGTGGCACCATTCTTCCTACTTCCAACTTCAACTCGCAATGCAAAAAAAAAAAGTCCTCATACGTTTATAAGTCGATGGAAAAATATAACATTTACGGCTATTGGAAGAAAGAAAAGAAAAAATAAATGCAAAAATGAAACTTGGCCAAAGTTGCAACGGGTTAATAAATAATGACCTATGGGTATTACCAAAAAAATGGAAATAATGAAGTATACAAATAAAACATATAATCCTGGCTACACCATGTAATCCCAGCAAAATATTTATCACAGCAGTGGACTAAATACATATTTTAGGTCAGCATTTCCCAATCAACAAACCAAGTGTTCCCTAGACGACAGAAAAAAAAATTCTGCCGCTTTTACAGTGGAAATAGCAAAATTATTTCAGCCTTCTCATAGTTGCCTGGCATGAGGGCGGTACTCAACAAATCTTAGCCAGAAGAAAGAATTATAGATTGGAGTAAGGGACAACTATAGGAGCCAGTTAAGTTGTGTGGCGGGAGAAACTGCAAGATTGAGGAGATCAAGAAAAATGGTAACATGTGGTCTGCAAGGTTCGTGAAATATTGGCTCAAAGGTACAGCTGTGGGGACTCGAATATATTTTTCAAGCACGCCGAAGACACTTGGTTAGCACCCATAAGGTGTTATCCGAGCATGTTTGCTCGTCACTACTTACGTCATAAAGATCAGCCCAAAATGTAGTTACCAACGCTAGCAAAGGCTGGTAAAAATACAGCTTACAGAATTAGGAAGGCACAAGAGAAATTTCATAACTTCAGAGCTGTGGAGTCGGAGACCGAGTCAGTGTCCATTTTGGTGAAGTTGGTATAAAATGGACTGACTCCGAAAATATATAATAAATTGGGTTCAGTAGTACAATGCAGAATGTTTTCATAAGAATTTTGAAAAGTTATGAAATGTCCTATAAATGTCTGCTCTGTTCCTGATCTTGGCTTTTAGTTGAGATGAATCTGTGCTGCACTTTACGTACATGCTCAGTAGTGAGGCAGTACTGTGGAACCACAGTCGGGTGTCAGGGAAATTGAAGAGTTGGAGGTTTGACTTATTGACACCACAGCTCTGGTTTTGATATCAAGCACTGGCTGATAGCAATGATAAACAGATTGGAACATACATTTGGAGCTTAATGCATTTACTGTTACCTTGAAGTGCTGTGCTCATCTTCTTTTGCTTTTTTCTATATTACTATAGTGTTAAAATCAAGCTTTACTTTTAGAGTATTAAAAAAATATGTTATTAAGATATAATATACCGTATATCCTCGAGTATAAGCCGACCCGCGTATAAGCCGAGACCCCTAATTTTGCCACAAAAAACAGGGAAAACTTAATGACTCGAGTATAAGCCTAGGGTGGAAAATGCAGCAGATACCGGTAAATGTCAAAAATAAAAATAGATACCAATAAAAGTAAAATTAATTGAGACATCAGTAGATTAAGTGTTTTTGAATATCCATATTGAACCAGGCACTTGCTGTATAAAGTGCCTTAACTAACAAATGTTATTCTGCGCTACCCAGACTTCCAACTAAAATGTAGTTTCAAATTTGGACAGTGTTACACATTTCCCTGTATACTGCCCATAGTTACAGTTACATTTCCTGCAAACTTCAGGCGCTGATGAAGCTGCTAGTGTGTAATCAACAGGGGGACCGATTCTCAGCACTGATCATATCCAAGGCTTGAATTGCTCACAGCCAATTTGTTCCTTGCCAGAAAGAGGGAACTAAACATTTTTTAGGAAATACAGTAATGTGTAGAAACTTCAAGATACGTTCCAGTTCAAGGAATAAAGTGAAGCTCATCCATTGATGAAATAATCACACATTATTGCAAAATATGTAAGGCTATGTACATACTAAGGGTAAAATAACAGACCATATAATATTCCCAAGCAGTGAGAAAACTATAAGTTACAAGTACAAATGTAAGCAGACCCTTAAAGGCGAATTTATACATCCGTGTTTGTGAATGCAGACTTGTGTATCCTCACATCGCGCATACTGCGCGACTCTGGGGTTGGATTTGGAATGGCAGAAACGTGACCGTAAGTAGGCAATATCCCAAAAACAGAGAAAAAAGGTGGCACTCATCATCTGGTAAAACATTCCTTTACACTGTGTTCCAAATTATTATGCAAATAATATTTCCTCATATTTTCTCTAAATTACCTATCTGAATTGCAGTCATTGTTATTTTCCAGTCATCTACTATTCTAGTATAATTGCAATGTTTTGGAAAAAACTGCCTATGAAAACAGTATCTTTTTAAAAAAAATAAACACTCAAAATGCATGTTCCAAATTATTATGCACAGCAGAGTTTTCAACCTTTTTTTTTAATTTTGAACAAAAAAATGGTCAATTGTGAAGTTATAAGCATTATCAGCTTATTACAAAGTGAAATCAAACAGTTTTCAAGTGATAACTTTATTCTAGGTGATGTTACATTTGCACGTAGGACCCCTTGTTCAAAAGAAGCTTCTGAACTCTCTCGTCCATTGAATTTGTCAGTTTTTGGATGGTTTCTGCTTCAGTTGTTTTGCATGTGGACAGAATACCCTCCCGGAGCTGTTTCTTAGATGTGAACTGCCTCCCGCCATCATAGACACTCCTTTTGATGATGCTCCAGAGGTTCTCAATGGGGTTGAGGTCAGGGGAAGATGGTGGCCACACCATAAGTTTGTCCTCTTTTATGCCCATAGCAGCCAGAGATGCAGATGTGTTTTTTGCAGCATGAGACGGTGCATTATCATGCATGAAAATGATCTTGCTGCGGAAAGCACGGTTCTTCCTCTTGAACCATGGCAGGAAGTGTTGTTTTAGAAACTCCACATAGATTATGGAGTTCATCTTTACCCCTTCAGGGATCATAAAGGGGCCGACAATCTCTCTCCCCATGATTCCAGCCCAAAACATTACTCCACCTCCTTGTTGGCGCCTTAGCTGTGTTTTCATGGGGTGTCCATCCTCCACTCCATCCATCTGGACCATAGAGCGTTGCACGGCACTCATCGGTGAACAAAACAGTTTGGAAGTCAGTCTTCATGTATCGTTTGACCCACTGGAGCCGTTTCTGCTTGTTGCAGTGGATAGAGGTGGTCGACAAGCTGGCTTACGCACAGCTGCAAACCTCTGAAGGACCCTGCATCTTGTTGTTCTGCTGACGTTGGAGGCACCAGCAGCTTCAAAAACTTGTCTGCTGCTATGACAAGGCATTTTTGCAGCTGCTCTTTTAACCTTATGCAATTGCCTGTTGGAAAGAGTCCTACATTTTTGCTTATCAGCACGCACACGTGTGTGCTGGGAATCAGCTACATACTTCTTGATTGTGTGATGATCACGATGAAGTGTCTTGGCAATGTTGATTGTAGTCATGCCTTGACCTAAATACTCCACAATTTGTTGCTTCTCAGCAGCAGACACATCCTTTTTCTTTCCCATTTTGGCAAAAAATGTAGGCTGCTTAATAATGTGGAACAGCCTTCTTAAGTAATTTTGCCTTTATTTGGACACACCTGCCAAACTAATTTGCACAGGTATCTGCAATTTCTTTCAGTGATATAAAGAGCCCTGACACACATTACCATCAATGAGTTTAAATGACAAACAAAAAAATTCTAACCTTATCACTCCTAAACTCTATGTGCATAATAATTTGGAACACAGTGTATTTAGTCCATAACACGGGTACAGCGGGAGAGGAGCGGATACCTTCTGTTGACGACCGCCGTTTTGCGCTAGCTGCGCTTCAAGGGCGTCTTTTACTGCCAAGGGCCATTTGGATATTTGTACCATCTTATGGGGGGGTCGTACTAATTGTGTGCTAATTCCACCCAAGAAGTACGTCCTGACACTGGCACTGGTGTCAAGACGTAATGTTTCATTGCACGTTCCTCAGCGTTCAGTAGTGAAGACTGCTTGCACATTACCACTGAGAAAAAAGAAATTAAAAGGCCTGTGGCCATCAAGACACAGCTGCTAGTCCAAGCACTGCGGTGCCCGGGAATCTACCCGCGGCCAGAGAAAACGGCATGAGCTCTGCCTGTGTTGATGGCATGAGCCGCTAAACTAAGCTAACTAATTGGCTGCAGAGCTATCAACATTATGTCAGCTCTGCAGCCAATAAAAAAACACCAAGAGCAGTGATACTTAGTGCTGGACCTGGGGAGGGGAGTAAATAACTTTTTTTTTTTTTAGATAAACAGCACCTGGAGACAGGGGTTTTCTGATAATAGAAAACCTTTTCAAGTGATGTCCCCTTTTAAAATAAGCTCACAGAGAAGTTAAAGATCCAGGCACTGAGCCCACCTCCCTGCAGAAAGCAGCGGTGCTGCATGGCATGCAGACTCCACAATGAGCTGTGTCCCTGGATCAGATACAGCCCTTGGCTCGGTCACGTGGGCAAGCAGCTGAAATACATTTTCTGGTCCATTTGGAAAATGTTCTGCTTTTTGTTATGTCTAGTCCTTCAGGGCATTTATAGTTAAAAAAAATTCTTAGGCCCTGAAAATAGAATTTAACAACTTTATAACTAGGAGGATGTATACAGATTCCAAAGCCGAATTTCAATTAAACTAACTTTCTGGAAATGTGAACAAGAATACTGGGTACAAGAATGCTGAATGAGAAAAAGTCCCTACTTTGTGATGGATACATTTCCCTGCTGCCTAAAACATATAAATATATTGGACTTTTTTAATTTAGACATCAAAGAGTAACTGAAAGCTACTCTTAGCAAGAACCATCAGCTGACATTTAATGCTAAAAAGGTACTAAAGCTTTTACAAGCTTGTTTTTAACTAACATTTTACAGATTATGTAGTGCTGAGTTATTCATTTACCACAATGTGCTGTCTACTGAGATATATTTAACTTAGTAATAATTTTATCTTTACTTTGCAGCAGCATATTATGCTAAAAAGCTTCTTGAAAAGTATGCTAAAATAGGTCCTGTTTTATGACAATTATTTTCCTCGTGAAAGAATTTAGGATTATGTTTTCTTCGAACTCTGCATTGTGTTGGACCTCTGTTATTTCTATCAGAATTTATGAATAACGTGGCAAGTGGGAACAATCAGTTAGAGGTGTGTCCCTACATAGTCATTGTCCAATCTGCACTGACCGTGTAGACACACCCCTTTGACAATAAGAATGGTAACAATTAGTTGTCAATTTATTCAGAAATTTCTAGTTGGAGAAACTAAGGAACAGTACAACACAGTTTTGAATGGATACTGGATCAACCCTCCAACGTTGAATAAAATGGTACCTCGATATCTGCGATCTGATGTCTCATGCCAGAGAAATCCACATGTAAATGAGCTGTTAAGATCTATGGGCCGGACATCTGCTCTCCGAGAATCTCCTGCCAGAGATTATTTTAAATGAAAAGGGGGCTTTCCAGTGTGAGACTTGTAATGACTGACAGTCTGCTCTCCTGATTTAGGCATTTACCCCCTTCATTTAAGATCAGCTCTGGAGGCAGATTCTCGGGGAGATCTGTTTCTGCTCCATAGATCTTAACAGTTAAACAGTTAACCACCACAAGCAGAGCTCAGTTCCGGATGTTAAGACACAAATTCCGGCTATGTAATATAGTTGGTATATACCTGTGTGTGCCCTCTACGCACACAAGAACCCCTGCAATGACAATTATGTACATGATCTTACATTAATGGGTTAACATATGCATGCCTAATAATATAACTAGGAATTCAGAAACATCAAGGGTATGAAGGAGTATGTATTTGTTTTCAGGCCTTCAGACATGCAACCAAATTAGACCTTCAGACACACAGCAACATTGTGCATTAAAAGTATATAGAAATATACAATAACAGACACAGATCTATCAACAATACATTTGTGCACTGCACGATACAGCTTTATTCAATCTATTCAAACATTTGTTGCAAAAGGTCCTACATGGTATATGCATCCATAGCTTCAATGGAATTGTCTGAAAGCCTACTGATATAGATACACAGAGAAAGAGACAATATGTATTTGTGTACTGTGAAAACACGTATTGCATATTTGACATCATTTCCTCCAATAGATCTTATTGCATCTGTTAGAATAAACCAATACAAAATGGCCACTGACGTTTAGAAGCCGCCATCAATAAGTGAGTGCAGCATTTGTAGCGGATTTATTTTCAGCTACTACTATTTCTTCTATGCATCACCACCCACAGAAAAGACGAAGAAGGGAGCATCTACTCGGCTTTACATTTTTAAGAAAACGGAATTATATAAAGTAGCATTTTGGGAGTTCGTATCACTTGTTTCCATAAATAAAATAAATGCTGACGAGTTTAAAAAAACAAAACAAAAAAAAACAACTTTGGATGGTCAGCCTCTAGTTACAAAGTATTAAAGTTTATAAAGGCCCACCAGAATAGATTAATGCCGTTGCTTAGCAACAAGTTCCCTTAGCCGTCCGATGACTAAGCTGATTCTCAACATTCACCTACCATACTGTATAAAGGTGAACATGACTAACGATCTTCAAAACTTATGTTTATGGTGCAGGGAGGGAGGCAGGTAGGAGACACATTACTGTCTGCCTCCTGGAAATTTGTCAAAAAGAGAAAAAAACATTATTTGCATGAAATAACAGAATAATATTACGTCAACAAATAACAATATTTTAGCCATAAGAGGAGACTAGCTGAAAAACTGAAACAAAGTAATGAATTTTCCTATTGCCTCGCTTTATAATTCATGGAAGGAGCTGCAGAAACTGTACATATGGGAAGTGGGTGGAAGTGACAGAGAATAACTGAGAGGAAAAGGATGTTTTATGTGTTTCTTCAAGGGCACGGCAGATTGATTTAGAGGACAACAGCCGAGCAGGCAACTGCAGCGTGCACAAGCCTTCTGATGAAGCAAGCAGTATTATAGATCTTATGTAAATCATCTCTGTAAATACATCCTGGACAGTATACAGCAGAACGTCCAGAATATATAGCAGACATGCCCCAATGTACGACATCTACTGTACACATATAATGATCAAGAATAGATCCCAAGTCAAGTGTTGCTATCACTTGCCAATGTCTACATGTATGTCTGAAGGAGTCTTCTGCGTAACACCATAGATACAAACAGTGCGTGACCAATGTAAGAGTATTCAAGTAACGAAAGTCATCCACAAAGAGGGAGGAAGAAACTAGCAATGCCATTGCTTCCCTTATCCTCACCTGACAGGGAACATAAGACCCAAGTCTCATCTATTAAATAGGAGTACTAAAGCAAAAAGGAAAGACAAACAACTACGGAAGGGAAACACATTTTCAGGTACACTACCCTGACTCATTCATTGCTTATTTTAAGAATGGACATTTTATGTCATTAAAATACATCTGCAAATTTGAGTCAGTCAGAAGACATTGACTTCATCAGATTTGTGAATAATGCAACAGATTCGTTACCCATAACTACCAAATATTATCTCAAAAAGAACTCTAACTTGTGGTTTACATTATTTTTCTTCCTTTTCTTTTTTTTTTGTACTGGTCATGGCCAGTCAACTGTGCAGTCTAAGCAGCTGGACTACAACCCCAAGATACTTTGTACAAAAAGATCTCTGTCAAAATAAATGACTGCTGAGGAGATACAATCCCATAAATGACGTCGGTGGCACGGACATCACACCTCTCTGCTTCCGCAAGTAAATTTGTAATGAAAACCACAATGCACTACACTGTGTGCAGAATTATTAGGCAAGTTGTATTTTGATCACATGATACTTTTTATACATGTTGTCCTACTCCAAGCTGTTCAGGCTTGAGAGCCAACTACCAATTAAGTAAATCAGGTGATGTGCATCTCTGTAATGAGGAGGGGTGTTGTCTAATGACATCAAAACCCTATATAAGGTGTGCTTAATTATTAGGCAACTTCCATTCCTTTGGAAAAATGGGTCAGAAGAGAGATTTGACGGGCTCTGAAAAGTCCAAAATTGTGAGATGTCTTGCAGAGGGATGCAGCAGTCTTGAAACCGCCAAACTGTTGAAGCGTGATCACTGAACAATCAAGCGTTTCATGGCAAATAGTCAACAGGGTCGCAAGAAGCGTGTTGGGCAAAAAAGGCGCAAAATAACTGCCCATGAATTGAGGAAAATCAAGCGTGAAGCTGCCAAGATGCCATTTGCCACCAGTTTTGCCATATTTCAGAGCTGCAACGTTACTGGAGTAACAAAAAGCACAAGGTGTGCGATACTCAGGGACATGGCCAAGGTAAGGAAGGCTGAAAAAAGACCACCTTTGAACAAGAAACATAAGATAAAACGTCAAGACTGGGCCAAGAAATATCTTACGACTGACTTTTCAAAGGTTTTATGGACTGATGAAATGAGAGTGACTCTTGATGGACAAGATGGATGGGCCAGAGGCTGGATCAGTAAAGGGCAGAGAGCTCCACTCCGACTCAGACGCCAGCAAGGTGGAGGTGGGGGACTGGTATGGGCTGGTATCATAAAAGATGAATTTGTGAGACCTTTTCGGGTTGAGGATGGAGTGAAGCTCAACTCCCAGACCTACAGCCAGTGTCTGGAAGACAACTTCTTCAAGCAGTGGTACAGGAAGAAGTCGGTATCGTTAAAGAAAAACATGATTTTCATGCAGGACAATGCTCCATCACATGCCTCCAACTACTCCACAGCGTGGCTGGCCAGTAAAGGTCTCAAAGAAGAAAAAATAATGACATGGCCCCCTTGTTCACCTGATCTGAACCCCATAGACAACCTGGGCTCCCTCATAAAATGTGAGATCTACAGGGAGGGAAAACAGTACACCTCTCGGAACAGTGTCTGGGAGGCTGTGGTGGCTGCTGCACGCAATGTTGATCGAAAACAGATCAAGCAACTGACAGAATCTATGGATGGAAGGCTGCTGAGTGTTATCATAAAGAAAGGTTGCTATATTAGTCACTAATTTTGGGGGGGTTTGTTTTTGCATGTCAGAAATTTTTATTTCTAAATTTTGTGCAGTGATATTGGTTTACCTGGTGAGATGGGATTATATTTGGTTTTTATTAAGTTGCCTAATAATTCTGCATAGTAATAGTTACCTGAACAAACAGATATCCTCCTAAGATAGCCAAATCTAAAAAAAAAACACTCCAACTTCTAAAAATATTAAGCTTTGATATTTATGAGTCTTTTGGGTTGATTGAGAACATATTTGTTGATCAATAATAAAAATAATCCTCTAAAATACAACTTGCCTAATAATTCTGCACACAGTGTAAATATCAAGGCATAGAGAAATAACCAATAAAACAGTTTTATATCTATCATTTATCTAATTTGTATCCACTATCTTTTTTGATGGTTGAAAATAAAATCTAAAATTAATAATAGTCAATAGAGCTTTCTTTCTACCAACTACTGTTCAAAAAGAGCAAGACAAAGCAACAGCCAGAAGAGTACAGCTAGTGACTTTCAGATTCCATCTATTAACAAGGAAAACAGAATCTACGATTTATCCAAATTTACCATAATATTGATAAATGGCAAATTCACATTTCAGGTCATTATATTATATAAAACATACAGTTATAATGTTTCACAGCAAACGCTAGTGCTATATAAAGTTCAAGAAAAGCTTTCAAACTCAGCAGGTGCAGAAACAGGTGTTTAGTTGAAAGGTTATTAACTTTTTTTGCGGAAAAACAACAAGTTTTAACTCAAACAGATAACCAATTCTGTAACCCAGCTAAGAAATGGATGAACAATTGTAGTCAACCAATCGTAGTAATAGTTCTAGAAATTAAATGATAGAGAATACACTACCAGCCAGCCATCAATATCTGTACTAGATAACATCTTAGTATAAATTGTCAGTAAGATGCCTACAGACAATATAGACATACATTGGTGCAATACGTTGGGTCATTATGCTAGATGCATTGAAAAATTCATACAATATTGTAAAGTACCGTATTTTCCGGCGTATAAGACGACTTTTTAACCCCTAAAAATTGTCCCAAAAGTCGGGGGTCGTCTTATACGCCAGGTACGGCATGTGCAGGGAGTGATCCTGGATGTTCCCAGGGTCTGAAGGAGAGGAGACTCTCCTTCAGGCCCTGGGATCCATATTCTTGTTAAAAATAAGGAATAAAAATAAAAAATATGTATATACTCACCCCTCCGAGAAGCCTGGCTGTCACGACTGCAAGCGTCTGCCTCCGTTCCTAAGAATTGCAGAGCGTGAAGGACCTTCGATGACGTCACGGTCAGGTGACTGGTCACATGAGCGGTCACGGACCAATCACAGGCCAGTCACCTGGCCGTGACGTCATCGAGGGTCCTTCATGCTCTGCAATTCTTAGGAACGGAGGCAGACGCTTGCAGTCGTGACAGCCAGGCTTCTCGGAGGGGTGAGAATATACATATTTTTTATTTTTATTCTTTATTTTTAACATGAATATGGATCCCAGGGCCTGAAGGAGAGTCTCCTCTCCTTCAGACCCTGGGAACCACACGCCGTATAAGATGACTGGGCGTATAAGATGACCCCCGTCTTATACAGCGGACATATCCCAAATTCCATATTTTATATGGAAAAGTTGGGGGTCGTCTTATACGCCCAGTGGTCTTATACACCAGAAAATACGGTAAGTGCATTATAGCCGTGTTAGCACAAGCTATGACTAACGTCTGATCAATGCTTTTTATACCTTATCCATCTGTCTTCCATGTGTCCAAAGCATGAGAACAGCAAAAAATAATTTGCTTAAAACATCAGAAAGAGCCTAAACACAAGGAAAAGATCTTGGTGAAAAGCATAACGATGGGTCTCCATCACAAAGCATTTTTTTTATTTGTAATTAACAAGGAATGGATTTGCAGCATAAGTATTGTGACCGTGTTATACTATAGGTAAGATGATGGGAAAAAGCCAAAAAGAGCAATGCCTACAGAATACTGTATTAAAAAAACAAGCAAAAGATAAAAATGCACAAAAAAAGTGTTTTTTGGGGAAAAAAACAGCATTTGAAACCACCCATAATTTGGCTATCAAAGTTGTTGTCCATATCCTGAGAGAGTGAAAAACTTTGTCTCAATGACGGGCTAGCAAAACACGGACATGAAATTGGCCTACAGATGAATTAATACATTATTTCAAGGGTTGTATTGGACTAAAATATTGATAAGTTACTTCTATGTTGGTAGAGGTCTAACATCCGACACCTCCACCAAAAAACTTATCTTCTCTGTTGACTGTTGGATGAAAATCACAGCCAGAACAGAACAGCTATCTACAAGACCATATACAGCAGTCATCATTTTGTGGATTTATTTAGGGTTCTTTTCATCCGCTGTAAGGAACTTAATCACAAAGCTCCAAATCCCTCACTTTCTTTGAAGATCCGCCCTGTGTAATGCACTCGCCACCCTATGACTTTTATCAGAATGAACTTCTACTATGTCTGTTGCCTGTCCAGACATGTCTCAACAGTGGGTGCTCCTAGGTACTGCACCTTATCTGCCATTTATTTGGATAGGGGAAAAGGAGAGAAGACCTCCACCGATCTGATATTGATGACCAATGTATAGGTCACCAATATGTTAGTCCTGGACAACCACTTTAATTTGTCCACTTTGTACAACTAAATAACAATCACTGTTTTTATTTATTGTTTCAGAAACCCAGCATGATACTCTTTCTCTTAATACATCATTAGTCAATTCCAACAAAAAAAAAAGGGCTGATATTGTGGCCTTTTTTAAGTTGCAGCTGGATGTTAACTGTAATTTATTAGGAATTTTTTTTTTATTATCTTTTTTTCACTTTTTTGGTGTGTTTTGGGGTCCTTTTTTTTTGTTTAAAAATGCAATAAATAGGCTGCCATTTTTCCTTATAAGATTATTATTTTACTAAATTCAGCTAGTTTGAAGAATTTGCATGTAGCCAAATTCCAACACATGACTTGCTTTAATTAAATAGCGCCAAGATAATGAACAATCGACTGTATTAATGGTCACATTGATTAAACGCTGATTGCAATCTACATCCTCACATTGTAGCATACTCGGAGGATAAAAGAAATATCAAAGCATCTTTCTAAACAGAGATACATTATTAGATAGAAGGCATACCCCGATAAAAAAAAAAAGAAAAAAACAAAAACAAATCACCAGAAAACTTTCCAAAAATAATGAAGAATGATGGGACTTCTCGGAGACTGCCATATATGTGCCTGGGTAACCCAGTCTCCCAATCCACCCATAGGCTGCTTATTGTTACATTAGAGTTTATTTCTTTAGCGGTTTGTTTTCCTTTGCTGGCTCTTTGTTATTCACATAGATTTCTGCCAGAGCCTTTTCCCCTCCACATTCTGCGCACAACTCTGTAACTGCATTGCAGGGAAGAAAAATGAGGAGTCATATCTACAACTCCAAGCTTGCCTCCTAAATATTTTATAAACTTGCCGCTTTAGAATTCAAGACTACACTGTGCTTTGGAATCACAAATGTCTGACTAGACTTTGATTGCAGAAATACTAATAACTTTTTTTTTTCCTAGGGCTTTACACTCAACCAACTGAGAGATAAAGTCTGTGCGAGTATATTGTCCTCCACTGAACAAGATCAGTCAATCTGTGATTGCTCTGAAAGACTGAGGTTTACATATAGTTCAAAGGATTTAAAGTGGATCACAAATTTCCCAATAAAATATGTATTCTATTGATTTTCTCATGGTGTATTGTAGTAATTGCGGTCATTAACCACACAGAAGAGCCCACCATTGTCATCTACTACTGCTGAAATATACCTTGGATTGGAAACATTTACTGTAATTAACTTATTGTAATTTCTTAATGGGCCACAGAATATGTCATTGTTGGATCTCACACTTCACTTGATCAATTCTTCAATGATCATTTCTACTCAACAGCACCTAAAATTATGCATTTCTAGTTGGACAAGATTGTTTTTAACCAGAAGACAAACAGACACAAATAGAGAGCAGATATGAAAGATGTCACTAACCGAGTTTAGTAGAACTTTAAAGGAGTTGTCCATGCAAAATAAAACATTGCTCAGGGTAATGTATATGTCAAAAACAAGACTACCTTTACAACATTTCTAAACTCTCCTACTCACCTATCAGCATCCACCAGGATCTAGAGCAGGGCGCTCCGTGGTCTGTGCAGAGACAGGAAGCAGTGATGCCACCAAATACTGAAATGCTGCGATCTGTGATTGGTTGCAGCAGTTACGTGACTTTGACCAGAGCCCCATCATAAATCATCTGATGGTTCATTGATGAATTCACCTAACCCTTACAGCCAAACTTAGGCCATGGGGCCTGGCAACTGCTGGGATGATGACATTACTACTTCCTGTCGTTGGGCAAACCACGGACTGAGCTGCATCTGCTGCATCCAGATGGGTGAGAGCAGGGTATGACCGAATTAGTTTTTTTACATATTCAGTCCCTTGAACAAAGGTATATTTTGCCAGGAAAACAGCTTTAAGGGGGAAATGACTTGTAGCAGAATTGAGGTAGAAATTGAAGTTTTGCTTTCCCATCATGCTTTTCACTAGGCATATTTGCCTACTAAGGTATTATGGTGCATCATCACTTTTGCATGCCAGCTACATTATTTTGCCGACACCTTGCTGTAATATTCACTTTGATCATGGCCTTTTAAACCAATGATATGTAGAAGAGCTGCGCGGCACTCCAAGAAAAGGGGTGCACAAATAGGATACTACTAGAAAAACAGAATTCGGCACTCCCAATTGAGATGCAAAAAACTAAAATAATTTTTATTAAAGTAGGTATATCCAAAATTGACGTTTCGGCCAATACTAGGCCTTCATAGAACTACATTATCAGTTCCTGAGGACGAAAAGGTCCGGCACACCTTGACCAAGTGGACATGAAGAAACCAGAGCAATCACTGGGGATTTGCACTAACCAGTACTCGTTCTGGTTTCTTCATGTCCATTTGGTCAAGGTGTGCCTGACCTTTTCGTCCTCAGGAACTGATAATAATTGTAGTTCTGATGAAGACCTAGTATTTGTTGAACATCAATTTTGGATATACCTACTTTAATAAAAATTATTTTGTTTTTTTGCATCTCAATTGGGAGTGTCACATTCTGTTTTTCTATATCATTTTTACCAATGATATGCTTGAAGCAAGGCTGACAGCAGCATCTAAGTCAGGGATGTCAAACTCAAATACACAGAGGGGAAAAATTAAAAGCTTGGACAAAGTCGTGGGCCAACCTTGATATTTATAAAAAAAAAGGGTCTAGAATTGGGGTCATTTTTCCTTATTATAAAATATAACAATGAACTTTTTCATATGGAGACAAAGCAGTTGTCCCAAGAACAAAGTACGTTTTAATTAACAGATTTTAGAATAAAATATTGAAATTATGTTATGTAAGAGCAGTAAAAAGCATATGGTCCAATTGCCTAATTTAATTATGCAATAACAAAGGATATAAAACATTTAATATAGACAATAAAGTTTGATGCAAACAAAAGTGCCCCCAAACACAGTATGATGTTTTCACAGTGAATATTTCCACGCATTGTATGATGACTCTAATGTAGACCCCCTCCCTCAATACTCCCAACAAAGAATGGTGCACCTTTCATGGGTTTCTGCATCTGTAATCCCCACACAGCATGCAATACAGTACAATAGCCTCAAAAAGTGCTCCATACAGTAAATTAGAGCCCTGCATTGCCTTCCGTACAGTATAATGGGCCCCACATACAGAATAATGGCCACAGAAAGTGCATCATACAGTGTAATGGGCCCCACATAGTGCTCCATACAGTATAATGCCCACAAAAAAGTGCTCTAAACAGTATAATGATCCAACATGTGTAAGTGGGTTGAGAGCTGGCTCAGGGATAGGAAACAAAGGGTGGTTATTAATGGAGCACACTCGGACTGGGTCGAGGTTAGCAGTGGGGTACCACAGGGGTCAGTATTGGGCCCTCTTCTTTTTAACATATTTATTAATGACCTTGTAGGGGGCATTCAGAGTAGAATTTCAATATTTGCAGATGACACTAAACTCTGCAGGGTAATCAATACAGGGGAGGACAATTTTATATTACAGGATGATTTATGTAAACAAGAAGCTTGGGCTGATAAATGGCAAATGAGCTTTAATGGGGATAAATGTAAGGTCATGCACTTGGGTAGAAGTAATAAGATGTATAACTATGTGCTTCATTCTAAAACTCTGGGCAAAACCGTCAATGAAAAAGACCTGGGTGTATGGGTGGATGACAAACTCATATTCAGTGGCCAGTGTCACGCAGCTGCTACAAAGGCAAATAAAATAATGGGATGCATTAAAAGAGGCATAGATGCTCATGAGGAGAACATAATTTTACCTCTATACAAGTCACTAGTTCGACCACACTTAGAATACTGTGCACAGTTCTAGTCTCCGGTGTATAAGAAAGACATAGCTGAATTAGAGCGGGTGCAGAGAAGAGCGACCAAGGTTATTAGAGGACTGGGGGGTCTGCAATACCAAGATAGGTTATTACACTTGGGGCTATTTAGTTTGGAAAAACGAAGACTAAGGGGTGATCTTATTTTAATGTATAAATATATGAGGGGACAGTACAAAGACCTTTCTGATGATCTTTTTAATCATAGACCTGAGACAGGGACAAGGGGGCATCCTCTACGTCTGGAGGAAAGAAGGTTTAAGCATAATAACAGACACAGATTCTTTACTGTAAGATCAGTGAGACTATGGAACTCTCTGCCGTATAATGTTGTAATGAGTGATTCATTACTTAAATTTAAGAGGGGACTGGATACCTTTCTGGAAAAGTATAATGTTACAGGGTATATACACTAGATTCCTTGTTAGGGTTTTGATCCAGGGAACTAGTCTGATTGCCGTATGTGGAGTCGGGAAGGAATTTTTTTCCCCAATGTGGAGCTTACTCTTTGCCACATGGTTTTTTTTTTGCCTTCCTCTGGATCAACATGTTAGGGCATGGTAGGTTAGGCTATGGGTTGAACTAGATGGACTTAAAGTCTTCCTTCAACCTTAATAACTATGTAACTATGTAACATAGTGCTCTATACAGTATAATGGCTCCAAATAGTGCTACATATAGTATAATAGCCTCATATAGTATAAAAGGTCCCACATGACAAAAAAAAAATACTCACCTCTGCCCAGTCCCCCACTGCTCCGCTCTCTTCATATTGTTTTCAATTCCTCTGCACATCTCTGTACAGCGGGCGAATGGAATGCCGTCATCAGACCTGCTATGCTGAGATGTCAGATGCAAAGGGGGAATGATGGGAGAGGGAGTGTCAGCTGACGCTCCTTCAGCCATCATTGCTTTCAACTGTATTTGCATCTAGGCCAAAACATATAGTTGTGGGCCAAATATACTCTCGGAGGACCGGCCCGGCTTCGCGGGCCAAATGTACTCAACCTGGGGGCCAGATTTTGACATATGTGATCTAAGTCAGAGGGAGGGGGTACTTCCGTCATACCTTCAACCACACTAGACAGTAAATGCCATAAAATCAAAAGTTGGAGAGACCCCCCTAAACTCTACCACCCACCCCCACCCCTCTTCTTCTTTCTGTTATTTTCTTGTTATATGATTTTGGTAAAGGAGAGTCACAGGAATAAGTTCTCACTTCCATGAGGTGAGAGCTCTAGAGCTTTTAATCTCTCTATATTCATCCGGAAATTAATAGCCTTGATGTTTGTAATCTTTTAAGTGCGGAAGTGAAATATTGTACCAATGTCAGGTCATGATTGATTATATCTTTTTGCTACCAACTGTGGACATAAAAATCTTCATATACCATTTTGGAAAAGCATAGGAATAAGTTCTCACTTCCACGAGGTGGTCACTCCTGAAGCTCTTACTCTCACTCTCTATATATGGAAATAATAGTCATGATGTTTGTAATCCTTTAATTGCGGAAGCGAAAGATTGTACAAGTCACGATTGATGATATCTTCTTGTTATCACTGTTAATATGACAATCTTTAATAAAAATTTACATAAAAAAAATAATTAAAAGTACATTTGTTTGTAGTGAGCCTCCATATAGGAAAGGCTGTCTGCCAGCACATCTGGCCATGGTAGGCCGAATTGGGGCCTATGGCGATGTTAGTGTCTGTCAGAAAAAGCTAGCGACGAACACAGTGGGCACCTAGCCTGAATTATCCAACCTAGAAGATTCAGCGTTTCCATACAATGCTTATTATTGCGATATTATTTTAATGTTTTTTGATTAAATCAGCATTCCATAATGTAAGAATTAGCATAAAATGATTATGCTATCTGGAAATGTAGCATTGATGCTGCACACTAATCAAACAATTATATCACACGAAAAGAGACGGGGACCGAAAAACAAAGCTAATTAGCTCTACAACTTTACATTTGCACAATGCAGAGAGCCTTTATTTGCAATCACGTTAGGGATTTGCTGAAAAGAGGCAAAGAACCGCTGACCTAAAGGTTTCACGCACCTAAAATAAATAAAAAAGAAATATCTAAAAGTAATTAGAAGTCTCTACTACAAGAAACCTCCAGAGTGCGGGGTTCACAGTTTGGCTTGCGCTGGTGTTTTCAGCCACTGCTAGAAGAGTATGATAAAAAGAAATCACATTCTGCATGGCTCCTTTGACCAAGCAAAGATAATAACTCTGCTGTAACTACCTACTGAGCAGCAGATAAAAGGACCTGCATGGTTACTAGAATATATTAGGAGGCAGAACAGTCCTGCCATGAAACAAGTGGCATTAACACATGAGACACTAACTGTGGTGTGCGCTCTTTAGTGGCATCCAGCCAGCCGAAATCTGTGTAAATAATAGGCAGCATTCTTAGGACTTGTCCTGTACTCCCTCCTGTACAAAGCATCCATCTATATTCTCCGAAGGAAGCAGCATAAAGCCTCTGGGTGTCCTGTTATTCTCACACTACAAGGCTCAGCATGTCCTATGGCTGCAATGTGGCCTGACGGAAAAGCCCATGCTGACACCTTTAGTTCCAAACTATCTCCAGCATTCAGATGATAAAGAATAAGATAATATTAACTCATAAAAGGGTAATACAGTCACTGTTCATTCCAAGCAAATCGAGCTGCCAAATATACATATGCTGGATGACTGAATTTGCTTTACTTTATAGAAATAATATTTTTTCATATTAAAAGGGGTTTTCTCATCTAGCATTCTTTGCTAAAAATAATAGAAATAACCAGAACTCACCCTCCCAGGGTTTACTGACGTGTCTCCACCGCTACTCCGGTGATCGTTGGGACCACTGACTTTACAGCCCAAGACAGCACAAGTAGCTGCGCCCACTGAATGTTTACCAGCTGCAGCGGTGAGGTTACATGAACAGCGCTGCAGCCAATCACTGGAGCAGTGGGGAGGGAGAGTACCGTCTGTTTCTATTATTTTGAACACCAGCACACCACATATGTGCAGAATGCTGAAAAGAGTAAGCTTTTTAAAGGGAACCATGAAAATGCAGTCCAATCGGCAGGCACGATGTTCTAGAGCAGGGAGAGTGTATAACTTGTGTCATTTAAAGCTCTGCCGCCTCTGGGAGTTTTGGCCCAGTGGAGGTCCCATCAGTGACTGACAGCTTTCTTGTATAAGAGTGCATATTGAGTTACAGTAGCTGTCAGTCACTGATAGGACCGCCCAGTGGACTAAAAAACTCTGAAAGAGCAGAAGTTTATATGAGGAAAACACAAGTTATACACGCTCCCTGCACTATAACATCGTGCCTGCCGACTGGACTGCATTTTATGGTGACAGTTTCCCTTTAGAGATGATTTGGTATTGTTTCAAAGTAAAATATACAAGATATTCTCAATTAGATTGTACATCAGCACACTGCATTTAATGAATACACACGAACTCCACTATTGTTATACACATAAAAAAAAAAGAATTAGGCAACATTTTTTCATCCAACCATGTAAAGGTGTACCTTAATTTTGGATGATCCCTATATCTGGTTACTCTCAGTATGCCTTTTCAGACTTCAACTGAACAAAGGAGGAAATAGGAACCAGGTTTCGTTCCTAATTAAAACCATTCGGGAAAAATGACTGCTCCCCTACATTAATTTATACTATTGGTGTGCAAGGTCTTTTTCTATTCTTTTGTAGTATTTTCAATTAGGATATGTTTTTAGGCTATAAAAACGAGGTAAAACCGCAAAAAACCCCCCATACATTAAGCATCCTATTATTAGAATGCAATCCGCACTTTGTGTGCACATGTTGCGTTTTTTTCCGCTACGGAATCGCATTCCGGAAAAAAACGCATGCATGTTCATTCTTTGTGTGGAATCGCAGGGATTCCGCACACATAGGAATGCGCTGATCCGCTTACTTTCCGCATGTGGCTATGTCCACCATGCGGGAAGTAAGCGGATCATGTGCGGTTGTTACCCAGGGTGGAGGAGAGGAGACTCTCCTCCAGGCCCTGGGAACCATATAATTGTTAAATAATAGAATTAAAACAATAAATCGTGATGTTTGACAAGTGTGACCAACCTGTCAGTCAGTTTTCCAAGCGATGCTACAGATTGCTTGGAAAACGCTAGCATTCTGCAAGCTAATTACGCTTGTAAAACGCTTGTGTTTAGCAGGAAAACGCATGCCAATTCCGCATGCGTTTTTCCCGCGGCAGGGAGTTCCGGAATTGCAGCGGAAATTTCCATGGCAATTCCGGACGTGTGCACATAGCCTAAGACTGATAACTTTGTATGATGCATCTGATAACCACCATAATCTTCTCTATAAGCAATGCATCTAAGGGAGACTAACAGTATAACATGGCATTATGTGCGCCCCCTGACATTTATGCACCTCATATTCTAGGCTCCTTTCTGTGGCTTTGCCTTTTGTAGTTTATAAGGGATGTGAATGGCTTTGTCCTTAAAACTGCAATGGAGAGGACCTTACCGTGCATGTTACCACCTCAACTTCTTCTCTCTGTGGTGCCAGATGGGGTGCAAGGGATCACATTTTTAGCAAAAGTGGAAGATCTAGAAATAAGATCCCCAACGTAGCAGATATTTATAGCATATACTATTTCTGATGGGATACATCTTAAAGGTTTATTGACGAGAGGTACAACATAGTGTGGCTCGTGGTCCAAAAAAAGCTTGTAAATTTCTCAGATAGAGCAAGCCAACTTTTCTTCACACAGATTCTTTATGTTTCTATGTAAAATCAGGGAAAATAGGAGGAAAACTATGGATCTACCATTTTCTACGGCCACCATATTACAATTTCATGCCATCTATGTCAAATGCTAAAGTGGCTGTCTTCTTTTCCAATTTTTTTTTTTTAAAAACTCATTTCAGAAAATGTTTAGCAAATGTCAGACCTCAATGTGAAGAACAAGTCCAGGGAAGGAGTGGTGAAAAGCGGACAATCCCTTTAAATATGATCATTTATTGCCTATTTCAAAGAACACATGCCTATTTCTAATCATGTAAAGTAAAGGTCCAAACTTGATTTCAATCCAACCTACAATTCTGAAATATCTTCCAGTTGTTGCAAATAAGTCCAGTAATGGCTACTTCAACATCCTAGTTTCTAATGTACTCCTTTATAAATGTATAAATATGAATAGGGGAAATTTAGGAAACACACAATGGTCATAATTATTACAAGCCAGGATATACAGTAGGGCCACCATTTTCAATTTGCAAAGTGTAACATGGCTACAGTAAATTTGCCAATATTGCAATAATTCTGCAAATGAGCGGCATGTGTAATCAGCGTGCATTCTATTCCAGGATCTAGAATGCTTAATTTCACAGGCATTGTGTGCATGTTTGTGTGGGATGGGATTAAGGGTGTTCCTGAATATAAAATCCCACTTTCAGTTAAAGATACATTTGTTTACTGCCTGCTCTCAATCAGTAGCACATTTAGACTAAATGCAGCCTTTGGATGAAGAAGAAACTTATTAAGTGGCTATTCAAAGGCGCCATAAACTGTTGTGCTTTAAAATAGGCTCATGTAAGTCTATAAAAACTTCAATTGATTCCTCTCTTTTCAGTTTTATCAATAGGGGGTAAAATACAGCAGCATGATGCAAAAGACAAGGATAATTTATCACAGATTACAAGGTCTTTGGTATTTGTTAAAGCCCAGGGCTAGCGTTCCTCTGTACATAATTTCTTTTTAGCGACAAGTACTACTTAAAAAGATATGAAAAAGAGATTCCACAGACTTAACTAAGCAGGGGGACTATTTTCCACTCCAGCCTTGCTGCAATTAATCAGATAATCAAACCTTTCTTCTGCGCTAGTTGAACTGAAAATCCAGTGTATTAAACCCTGACATGTACAGGGTGCAGTACTGTATTCAGTGTGGATTCTGCCCATGCCAATATCACGGAGCATGTACAGCAGCCTTCTGACTCCAACTACACAGATAGTGCAGCATGCACCAGGAGAAGTATACATAGACATACCACATCTTGAGTCCAACGACTAAAAAAAAAGGTCTGGCCATACATTTTAGGGCTTATTCACACGAACGTATTTGATCTGTATTTGTATACCGAAACCTGGAGTGAAACTTTTAGAGAAAAACTATAATTGAAAGATTGACACCCATTCTGTGTTTCGGAGACACTCCTGGTTTTGGCATACAAACACTGATGGAATACTGATGATCAAAAATAAGACTGTTCTTACTTGTGGGTTGTGCTTCAATAGGGCTCCTGTTTTTTTTTTGAAGAAACGTACAAACCAGCTCACCTTGGCCCTGGCTTTGCTGTGACTATGGATACCCTGCCATTTAAAAAGTTTTTTTTCCAATAAATTGTTGCCTGTTTGGGAACCAGGACTTATCCTTTTCTCCTTTTTTTTGACAGCAAGAATACCATAGTCTCCACAGACGAATGATCCACAATACTGAAATCAACCCTTACCTTCTGTACCAGGAAAGTGCTAGTATGACCCTCCTGATCAGTACACGCTAGGTTACATCAGTTAGAAGAAGCTCTGTTAATGAGTTGTGTAGCGTATACTGTACCCCGCCTCCTCTCTCCCATTGTCCCCTTCATGTATGTACATCCCAACATTCATCAGAGAACTGTATCCCAAAACTACTGAGGACACAGAAATCTTCAGAATGTTGGATTAGCAAAGCAAGTGATATGTGTACCCCATTAGGGTCTTTGCTCCAACATCCTGTTCCATCCTGGTACATTTGTGCACATTTGTACCTGAAATCTCTCAGCTCTTATGCCGAACTTATCCATCAACCACACCGAGCCCAGGTATTGCACTTCTTTTCCGTTTAAGTGAATGTAAAACTACCTATAGCAGACCTGTTAATGTTTTTGGAAGGAAACATCAATCTTTTTCTAATCTAGGGCAATCCATTTAAAGCATAAATTAGTAGCACATGAAGCATGTAGTTCCCTTTTCTCCACCTGCAGACTTTTCGAAAAAGCTTCACAATCTGTCACTAACCTCTAATGTACTGTCCGAATTGTAAACTGCTGCAGAATACATGGCTGCTTTATGAATACATGTTATTGCTATTATTATATAGCTAGTAGTGTTGAGCGATACCGTCCGATACTTGAAAGTATCGGTATCGGAAAGTATCGGCCGATACCGGCAAAGTGTCGGATCTAATCCGATACCGATACCCGATACCAATACAATTCAATGGGACTCATGTATCGGACGGTATTCCTGATGGTTCCCAGGGTCTGAAGGAGAGGAAACTCTCCTTCAGGCCCTGGGAACCATATTAATGTGTAAAATAAAGAATTAAAATAAAAAATATTGCTATACTCACCTCTCCGACACAGCCTGGACCTCACCGAGGGAACCGGCAGCGTTCTTTGCTTAAAATGCGCGCTTTTCCTTCCTTCCGTGACGTCACGGCTTCTGATTGGTCGCGTGCCGCCCATGTGGCCGCGACGCGACCTGTTGTGAATTAGACTTTTTTGGCTCCCTCTTGTGGTCACTAGTGATATGACTCTGGGATTGTCTTTCCTCAGTTTGGCACCCACCTGGGTCGTTAGTCCAGGGGTGTTGCTATATTAACTTCCTGAATTCTCAGTCTGGTGCTTGGCATCGTTGTAATCAGTCCTTTCTGTTTGCTCCTGTCTGCTGATCCTGGTTCTTGCAAAATTAAGCTAAGTCTTGCTTCCTTGATTTTTGGTTATTTGCATTGCTCTTATTTTTTGTCCAGCTTGTACTAAATGTGATTCCTGATTTTGCTGGAAGCTCTAGGGGGCTGGTATTCTCCCCCCGGGCCGTTAGACGGTTCGGGGGTTCTTGAATATCCAGCGTGGAAATTTTGATAGGGTTTTTGCTGACCGTATAAGTCATCTTACTATATTCTGCTATTAGTCAGTGGGCCTCTCTTTGCTAAATACCTAGTTCATTCTTATGTTTGTCTTTTCTTCTTACCTCACCGTTATTATTTGTTGGGGGCTTGTATCCAACTTTTGGGGTCTTTTCTCTGGAGGCAAGAAAGGTCTATCTTTTCCCTTCTAGGGTTAGTTAGTTCTTCGGCTGGCGCGAGACGTCTAGAACCAACGTAGGCACGTTCCCCGGCTGCTGCTATTTGTGGTGCTAGGATTAGATATACGGTCAGCCCAGTTACCACTGCCCTATGAGCTGGTTTTTTGTGTTTGCAGACTTGGTATTTATTTCTGACCCTCTGCCATTGGGGTCATAACAGTATGCCAAGCCAACATTGAATGTTTAATGCATTGCAGAAGTGGGATAATAAGGAAATTCTGAGGTTTTTTTTTTTTTTCTTCCTCCCCTTTACCTCTGAGTGGCTTATGCTTGCTGCAGACATGAATTTCCAGACCTTGATTACAAGTGTGGATCAGCTTGCTGCTCGTGTGCAGAGCATACAAGATTTTGTTACCAGTAGTCCAATGTCTGAACCTAAAATACATATTCCTGAACTGTTCTCTGGAGACCGATTTAAGTTTGGGAATTTCAGGAATAATTGTAAATTGTTTCTATCTCTGAGACCCCGTTCGTCTGGAGACTCAGCTCAGCAAGTTAAAATTGTTATCTCTTTCTTGCGGGGCGACCCTCAGGATTGGGCCTTCTCGCTAGCGCCAGGAGATCCGGCATTGGCGAATATTGATGCGTTTTTTCTGGCGCTCGGATTGCTTTACGAGGAACCCAATCTTGAAATTCAGGCAGAAAAAGCCTTGCTGGCTATTTCTCAGGGCCAGGATGAAGCTGAAGTGTATTGCCAAAAATTTCGGAAATGGTCCGTGCTTACTCAGTGGAATGAGTGTGCTCTGGCCGCAAATTTCAGAAATGGCCTTTCTGAAGCCATTAAAAATGTGATGGTGGGTTTCTCCATTCCTACAAGTCTGAATGATTCCATGGCGCTGGCTATTCAAATTGATCGGCGTTTGCGGGAGCGCAAAACTGCTAATCCTCTGGTGGTGTTGTCTGAACAGACACCTGATTTAATGCAATGTGATAGAATTCAGACTAGAAATGAACGGAAAAATCATAGACGTCAGAATGGGTTGTGTTTTTACTGTGGTGATTCTACACATGTTATATCAGCATGCTCTAAACGCCTAACAAGGGTTGTTAGCCCTGTCGCCATTGGTAATTTGCAACCTAAATTTATTTTGTCTGTGACTTTAATTTGCTCATTGTCTTCCTACTCTGTTATGGCGTTTGTGGATTCAGGTGCTGCCCTGAGTCTTATGGATCTGTCATTTGCCAGGCGCTGTGGTTTTGTTCATGAGCCATTGGTAAATCCTATCCCTCTTAGAGGTATTGATGCTACGCCGTTGGCGGAAAATAAACCGCAGTTTTGGACACAGGTAACCATGTGTATGATTCCTGAACATCGGGAGGTGATTCGTTTTCTTGTTCTGCATAAAATGCATGATTTGGTCGTTTTGGGTCTACCATGGTTACAGACTCATAATCCAGTCTTGGATTGGAAGGCAATGTCTGTGTCAAGTTGGGGCTGTCAGGGAATTCATGGTGATTCCCCGCCGGTGTCTATTGCTTCCTCTACTCCTTCGGAAGTTCCTGAGTATTTGTCTGATTTTCAGGATGTATTCAGCGAGTCCAGGTCCAGTGCTCTGCCTCCTCATAGGGACTGTGACTGCGCTATAGATTTGATTCCAGGTAGTAAATTTCCTAAGGGAAGACTATTTAATCTGTCGGTACCTGAGCATACCGGAATGCGTTCATATATCAAGGAATCTCTGGAGAAGGGGCATATCTGTTGTGAATTTGGTTTCTGGGCTCCCCCGGTGGTTACTGGTGGTACTGAACTTGTGTGCTTCATCTCCTCTGTTCACCTGTATCCATCAGGATGTGGGAGTTTCTATTTAGCCTTGCTCCTCAGTCATTTCTATGCCGGCCAACAATGTTACCAGAAGCCTTTCTGTTGCATGTTCCTGCTCCTAGACTACTATCAGCTAAGTTGGACTTGTAGTCCTAAGATTGTTTTTGCATTTTTGTTCCAGTTCTCTGTGTTTGAATATTTCTGAGGCTGGAAGCTCTTGTGAGCTGAAATTGCCACTCTGGTGTCATGAGTTGATATTAGAGTCTTAAAGTAATTTCAGGATGGTGTTTTGAAAGGGTTTTCAGCTGACTGTGAAGTTCCCTTTTCTGTCTTCCTACTATCTAGTAAGCGGACCTCAATTTGCTAAACCTATCTTCATACTTCGTATGTCAATTTCCTCTAAAATCACCGACAATATATGTGGGGGCTACTGTCTGCCTTTTGGGGAAAATTTCTCTAGAGGTAAGCCAGGTCTGTATTCTCCTCTGCTAGGGTCAGTCAGTCCTCCGGCTGGTGCTGGGCGTCTAGGGATAAAACGTAGGCACGCTACCCGGCCACTGTTAGTTGTGCGGTAGGTTTAGCTCACAGTCAGCTCGAGTTTCCATCTTCCAAGAGCTAGTCCTTTTGTATGCTTTACTACGGTCTCTTGCCATTGAGAATCATGACAGTTTGGCCGGCCAAGGGTTAAAATAATTGGCAGAAGAAAGGAGAGAAAAGAAGTCCGCAGATTTTTTTTTTTTTTTTCTGAGTTTGCTCATTAGTTGATTCACTTGCATCTCTGCTTACTGCAGCCTTCGTCTCTCTCTCCTTCTAATCCTTGAATGGTTCTGATTTCACCTGATTAAAATGGATCCTCAGAGTTTAGCTACAGGTTTGAATAATCTCGCTATGAAGGTTCAAAGTTTACAGGATTTTGTAATTCATGCTCCTATATCTGAACCTAGAATTCCTTTACCTGAATTTTTCTCCGGGGATAGATCTCGCTTCCAGAATTTCAAACATAATTGTAAATTATTTTTGTCTCTGAGATCTCGCTCCGCTGGAGATCCTGCACAGCAGGTCAGGATTGTAATTTCCTTGCTCCGGGGCGACCCTCAGGATTGGGCATTTGCTTTGGCACCAGGGGATCCTGCGTTGCTCAATGTGGATGCGTTTTTCCTGGCTTTGGGGTTGCTTTATGAGGAACCTCATTTAGAGATTCAGGCTGAAAAAGCCTTGATAGCCCTGTCTCAAGGGCAAGATGAGGCTGAAATATACTGCCAAAAATTTCGTAAGTGGTCTGTGCTTACTCAGTGGAATGAGTGCGCCCTGGCGGCGAATTTCAGAGAGGGTCTCTCTGATGCCATTAAAGATGTTATGGTGGGGTTCCCTGTGCCTACAGGTCTGAATGAGTCCATGACAATGGCTATTCAGATTGATCGGCGTTTGCGGGAGCGCAAACCTGTGCACCATTTGGCGGTGTCTACTGAGAAGGCGCCAGAGATTATGCAATGTGATAGAATTCTGTCCAGAAGCGAACGACAGAATTTTAGGCGAAAAAATGGGTTATGCTTCTATTGTGGTGATTCAACTCATGTTATATCAGCATGCTCTAAACGTACTAAGAAGGTTGATAAGTCTGTTTCAATTGGCACTTTACAGTCTAAGTTTATTCTATCTGTGACCCTGATTTGCTCTTTATCGTCTATTACCGCGGACGCCTATGTCGACTCTGGCGCCGCTTTGAGTCTTATGGATTGGTCCTTTGCCAAACGCTGTGGGTTTAATTTAGAGCCTCTGGAAGTTCCTATACCTCTGAAGGGTATTGACTCCACGCCATTGGCTAGTAATAAACCACAATACTGGACACAAGTAACTATGCGTATTAATCCGGATCACCAGGAGATTATTCGCTTCCTTGTGTTGTATAATCTACATGATGTGTTGGTGCTTGGATTGCCATGGCTGCAATCTCATAACCCAGTCCTCGACTGGAAAGCAATGTCTGTGTTAAGCTGGGGATGTCAGGGGACTCATGGGGACGTACCTTTGGTTTCCATTTCGTCATCTATTCCCTCTGAGATTCCGGAATTTTTATCTGATTATCGTGACGTTTTTGAGGAGCCTAAACTTGGTTCACTACCTCCGCACAGAGATTGCGATTGTACTATAGATCTGATTCCGGGCAGTAAGTTTCCAAAGGGTCGTTTATTTAATCTATCTGTGCCTGAACATGCTGCTATGCGGGAATATATTAAGGAGTCCTTGGAAAAGGGACATATTCGTCCTTCGTCATCTCCCTTAGGAGCCGGTTTTTTCTTTGTATCTAAAAAAGATGGCTCTTTGAGGCCGTGTATTGATTATCGGCTTTTGAATAAAATCACGGTTAAATATCAGTATCCTTTGCCACTGCTTACTGATTTGTTTGCTCGAATAAAGGGGGCCAAGTGGTTCTCTAAGATTGATCTTCGTGGGGCGTATAATTTAGTGCGAATTAAGCAGGGGGATGAGTGGAAAACCGCATTTAATACGCCTGAGGGCCATTTTGAGTATTTAGTAATGCCTTTTGGTCTTTCAAATGCCCCTTCAGTCTTTCATGCATGACATTTTCCGTGAATATTTGGATAAATTTATGATTGTGTATCTGGATGATATTTTGATTTTTTCGGATGACTGGGACTCTCATGTCCAACAGGTCAGGAGGGTTTTTCAGGTTTTGCGCTCTAATTCCTTGTGTGTAAAGGGTTCTAAGTGTGTTTTTGGGGTTCAAAAGATTTCGTTTTTGGGGTACATTTTTTCCCCCTCTTCCATTGAGATGGACCCTGTCAAGGTTCAGGCTATTTGTGATTGGACGCAACCCTCTTCTCTTAAGAGCCTTCAGAAGTTTTTGGGCTTTGCTAATTTTTATCGTCGATTTATAACTGGTTTTTCTGATGTTGCTAAGCCGTTGACTGATTTGACTAAGAAGGGTGCTGATGTTGCTGATTGGTCCCCTGCTGCTGTGGAGGCCTTTCGGGAGCTTAAGCGCCGCTTTTCTTCCGCCCCTGTATTGCGTCAGCCTGATGTTACTCTTCCTTTTCAGGTTGAGGTCGACGCTTCAGAAATCGGAGCTGGGGCGGTTTTGTCGCAGAAAAGTTCCGACTGCTCCGTGATGAGACCTTGCGCGTTCTTTTCTCGAAAATTTTCGCCCGCTGAGCGAAATTATGATATTGGTAATCGGGAGCTCTTGGCTATGAAGTGGGCTTTTGAGGAGTGGCGTCATTGGCTTGAGGGGGCTAGACATCAGGTGGTGGTATTGACCGACCACAAGAATTTGATTTATCTTGAGTCTGCCAGGCGCCTGAATCCTAGACAGGCGCGCTGGTCGTTATTTTTCTCTCGGTTTAATTTTGTGGTTTCTTACCTACCGGGTTCTAAAAATGTGAAGGCGGATGCCCTTTCTAGGAGTTTTGAGCCTGATTCCCCTGGTGATTCTGAACCTACAGGTATCCTTAAGGATGGAGTGATATTATCTGCTGTTTCCCCAGACTTGCGACGGGTCTTGCAGGAGTTTCAGGCGGATAGACCTGATCGTTGCCCGCCTGGTAGACTGTTTGTTCCGGATGATTGGACCAGTAGAGTCATCTCGGAGGTCCATTCTTCTGCGTTAGCTGGTCATCCTGGAATCTTTGGTACCAGGGATTTGGTGGCTAGGTCCTTCTGGTGGCCTTCCCTGTCGCGAGATGTGCGAGGTTTTGTGCAGTCTTGTGATGTTTGTGCTCGGGCCAAGCCTTGTTGTTCTCGGGCTAGTGGATTGTTGTTATCTTTGCCTATTCCGAAGAGGCCTTGGACTCACATCTCCATGGATTTTATTTCTGATCTCCCTGTTTCTCAGAAGATGTCTGTCATCTGGGTGGTGTGTGACCGTTTCTCTAAGATGGTCCATTTGGTCCCCTTGCCTAAATTGCCTTCCTCATCCGAGCTGGTTCCTCTGTTTTTTCAAAATGTAGTTCGCTTGCATGGTATTCCGGAGAATATCGTTTCTGACAGGGGAACCCAATTCGTGTCTAGATTTTGGCGAGCGTTCTGTGCTAGGATGGGCATTGATTTGTCTTTTTCGTCTGCTTTCTATCCTCAGACTAATGGCCAGACCGAGCGAACTAATCAGACCTTGGAGACTTATTTGAGGTGTTTTGTGTCTGCGGATCAGGATGATTGGGTTGCCTTTTTGCCCTTGGCGGAGTTTGCCCTCAATAACCGGGCTAGTTCTGCCACCTTGGTTTCTCCTTTCTTCTGTAATTCGGGGTTTCATCCTCGTTTCTTTTCCGGTCAGGTGGAGTCTTCGGATTGTCCTGGAGTGGATGCTGTGGTGGAGAGGTTGCATCAGATTTGGGGGCATGTGGTGGACAATTTGAAGTTGTCCCAGGAGAAGACTCAGCAGTTTGCCAACCGCCGTCGTCGTGCTGGTCCTCGTCTTTGTGTTGGGGACTTGGTGTGGTTGTCTTCTCGTTTTGTCCCTATGAAGGTTTCTTCTCCCAAGTTTAAGCCTCGGTTCATCGGCCCGTACAAGATATTGGAGATTATTAACCCTGTGTCCTTTCGTTTGGACCTCCCTGCATCTTTTTCTATTCATAATGTCTTCCATCGGTCATTGTTGCGCAGGTATGAGGTACCGGTTGTGCCTTCCGTTGAGCCTCCTGCTCCGGTGTTGGTTGAGGGTGAGTTGGAGTACGTTGTCGAGAAGATCTTGGACTCCCGTGTTTCCAGACGGAGACTTCAGTATTTGGTCAAGTGGAAGGGCTACGGTCAGGAGGATAATTCTTGGGTGACAGCCTCTGATGTTCATGCCTCCGATTTGGTCCGTGCCTTTCATAGGGCTCATCCTGATCGCCCTGGTGGTTCTGGTGAGGGTTCGGTGCCCCCTCCTTGAGGGGGGGGTACTGTTGTGAATTTGGTTTCTGGGCTCCCCCGGTGGTTACTGGTGGTACTGAACTTGTGTGCTTCATCTCCTCTGTTCACCTGTTTCCATCAGGATGTGTGAGTTTCTATTTAGCCTTGCTCCTCAGTCATTTCTATGCCGGCCAACAATGTTACCAGAAGCCTTTCTGTTGCATGTTCCTGCTCCTAGACTACTATCAGCTAAGTTGGACTTGTAGTCCTAAGATTGTTTTTGCATTTTTGTTCCAGTTCTCTGTGTTTGAATATTTCTGAGGCTGGAAGCTCTTGTGAGCTGAAATTGCCACTCTGGTGTCATGAGTTGATATTAGAGTCTTAAAGTAATTTCAGGATGGTGTTTTGAAAGGGTTTTCAGCTGACTGTGAAGTTCCCTTTTCTGTCTTCCTACTATCTAGTAAGCGGACCTCAATTTGCTAAACCTATCTTCATACTTCGTATGTCAATTTCCTCTAAAATCACCGACAATATATGTGGGGGCTACTGTCTGCCTTTTGGGGAAAATTTCTCTAGAGGTAAGCCAGGTCTGTATTTTCCTCTGCTAGGGTCAGTCAGTCCTCCGGCTGGCGCTGGGCGTCTAGGGATAAAACGTAGGCACGCTACCCGGCCACTGTTAGTTGTGCGGTAGGTTTAGCTCACAGTCAGCTCGAGTTTCCATCTTCCAAGAGCTAGTCCTTTTGTATGCTTTACTACGGTCTCTTGCCATTGAGAATCATGACACATATCCGTCCATCCTCTTCCCCTCTTGGTGCGGGATTCTTTTTTGTGGCCAAGAAGGACGGATCTTTGAGACCTTGTATTGACTATCGGCTTCTGAATAAAATCACTGTTAAATTTCAGTATCCTTTGCCTCTGTTGTCGGACTTGTTTGCCCGGATTAAAGGTGCCAAGTGGTTCACCAAGATAGATCTTCGTGGTGCGTACAACCTTGTGCGCATTAAGCAGGGAGATGAATGGAAAACTGCATTTAATACGCCCGAAGGTCATTTTGAGTACTTGGTGATGCCTTTTGGGCTCTCTAATGCTCCTTCAGTGTTTCAGTCCTTTATGCATGATATTTTCCGGAAGTATCTGGATAAATTTATGATTGTTTATCTGGATGATATTCTGGTTTTTTCTGATGATTGGGACTCGCATGTAGAGCAGGTCAGGATGGTGTTTCAGGTCTTGCGTGAGAATGCCTTGTTTGTTAAGGGCTCAAAGTGTCTCTTTGGAGTACAGAAGGTTCCCTTTTTGGGTTTTATTTTTTCCCCTTCTGCGGTGGAGATGGATCCAGTCAAGGTCCGAGCTATTCATGATTGGACTCAACCCACGTCAGTTAAGAGTCTTCAGAAGTTCTTGGGTTTTGCTAACTTCTACCGTCGTTTTATCGCTAATTTTTCTAGCGTTGTTAAACCTTTGACGGATATGACCAAGAAAGGTTCTGATGTTGCTAACTGGGCTCCTGCAGCCGTGGAAGCTTTCCAAGAGTTGAAGCGCCGGTTTACTTCAGCGCCTGTTTTGTGCCAGCCTGATGTCTCACTTCCCTTTCAGGTTGAAGTGGATGCTTCTGAGATTGGGGCAGGGGCCGTTTTGTCGCAGAGAGGCCCTGGTTGCTCTGTTATGAGACCATGTGCTTTTTTCTCTAGGAAGTTTTCGCCTGCTGAGCGGAATTATGATGTTGGCAATCGGGAGTTGCTGGCCATGAAGTGGGCATTTCAGGAGTGGCGTCATTGGCTCGAGGGTGCTAAGCATCGTGTGGTGGTCTTGACTGATCACAAAAATCTGATGTATCTCAAGTCTGCTAAACGCCTGAATCCTAGACAGGCCCGTTGGTCATTGTTTTTCTCCCGTTTTGACTTTGTGGTCTCGTATTTACCAGGTTCAAAGAATGTGAAGGCTGATGCTCTTTCAAGGAGCTTTGTGCCTGACTCTCCTGGAGTCGCAGAACCAGTTGGTATTCTTAAAGAGGGAGTAATCTTGTCAGCCATTTCTCCGGATTTGCGACGTGTGTTGCAGAGATTTCAGGCTGGTAGACCTGACTCTTGTCCACCTGACAGACTGTTTGTTCCTGATAAGTGGAACAGCAGAGTCATTTCCGAGGTTCATTCTTCGGTGTTGGCAGGGCATCCGGGAATTTTTGGCACCAGAGATTTGGTGGCTAGGTCCTTTTGGTGGCCTTCCTTGTCACGGGATGTGCGGTCATTTGTGCAGTCCTGTGGGACTTGTGCTCGAGCTAAGCCTTGCTGTTCTCGTGCCAGCGGGTTGCTCTTGCCCTTGCCTGTCCCGAAGAGGCCTTGGACACACATTTCCATGGATTTCATTTCAGATCTTCCGGTGTCTCAGGGCATGTCTGTCATCTGGGTGGTATGTGATCGCTTTTCCAAGATGGTCCATTTGGTATCTTTGCCTAAGCTGCCTTCCTCTTCCGATCTGGTTCCTTTGTTCTTTCAGAATGTGGTTCGTTTACACGGCATTCCTGAGAATATCGTGTCTGACAGAGGATCCCAGTTTGTTTCCAGGTTCTGGCGATCCTTTTGTGCTAAGATGGGCATTGATTAGTCGTTTTCGTCTGCCTTTCATCCTCAGACTAATGGACAAACGGAAGAAACTAATCAGACTCTGGAGGCTTATTTGAGGTGTTTTGTTTCTGCAGATCAGGATGATTGGGTGACCTTCTTGCCGTTGGCTGAGTTTGCCCTTAATAATCGGGCTAGTTCCGCTACTTTGGTTTCGCCATTTTTCTGCAACTCCGGTTTCCATCCTCGTTTTTCCTCGGGACATGTGGAGCCTTCTGACTGTCCTGGGGTAGATTCTGTGGTGGATAGGTTGCAGCAGATTTGGAATCATGTGGTGGACAACTTAAAGTTGTCACAGGAGAAGGCTCAGCGTTTTGCCAACCGCCGCCGCAATGTGGGTCCCCGACTTCGTGTTGGGGATTTGGTATGGCTGTCTTCTCGATTTGTTCCTATGAAGGTCTCCTCTCCTAAATTTAAGCCTCACTTCATCGGTCCTTACAAGATATTGGAAATCCTTAATCCTGTGTCCTTTCGCTTGGATCTTCCGGTGTCGTTTGCCATTCACAACGTGTTCCATAGGTCTTTGTTGCGGCGGTACGTTGTACCTGTGGTTCCTTCTGTTGAGCCTCCTGCTCTGGTGTTGGTTGAGGGCGAGTTGGAGTACGTGGTGGAGAAGATCTTGGATTCTCGTCTCTCCAGGCGGAGGCTTCAGTATCTGGTCAAGTGGAAGGGCTATGGTCAGGAGGATAATTCCTGGGTGGTTGCCTCTGATGTGCATGCGGCCGATTTAGTTCGGGCCTTTCACGCTGCTCATCCTGATCGCCCTGGTGGTCTTGGTGAGGGTTCGGTGACCCCTCCTTAAAGGGGGGGTACTGTTGTGAATTAGACTTTTTTGGCTCCCTCTTGTGGTCACTAGTGATATGACTCTGGGATTGTCTTTCCTCAGTTTGGCACCCACCTGGGTCGTTAGTCCAGGGGTGTTGCTATATTAACTTCCTGAATTCTCAGTCTGGTGCTTGGCATCGTTGTAATCAGTCCTTTCTGTTTGCTCCTGTCTGCTGATCCTGGTTCTTGCAAAATTAAGCTAAGTCTTGCTTCCTTGATTTTTGGTTATTTGCATTGCTCTTATTTTTTGTCCAGCTTGTACTAAATGTGATTCCTGATTTTGCTGGAAGCTCTAGGGGGCTGGTATTGTCCCCCTGGGCCGTTAGACGGTTCGGGGGTTCTTGAATATCCAGCGTGGAAATTTTGACAGGGTTTTTGCTGACCGTATAAGTCATCTTACTATATTCTGCTATTAGTCAGTGGGCCTCTCTTTGCTAAATACCTAGTTCATTCTTACGTTTGTCTTTTCTTCTTACCTCACCGTTATTATTTGTTGGGGGCTTGTATCCAACTTTTGGGGTCTTTTCTCTGGAGGCAAGAAAGGTCTATCTTTTCCCTTCTAGGGTTAGTTAGTTCTCCGGCTGGCGCGAGACGTCTAGAACCAACGTAGGCACGTTCCCCGGCTGCTGCTATTTGTGGTGCTAGGATTAGATATACGGTCAGCCCAGTTACCACTGCCCTATGAGCTGGTTTTTTGTGTTTGCAGACTTGGTATTTATTTCTGAGACCCTCTGCCATTGGGGTCATAACAGCGACCAATCACAGCAAGCCGTGACGTAATTTTCAGGTCCTTCTAGGCATTCAGTATTTTAAAATTACGTTCCGGCTTTGTGATTGGTCGCGTCGCGGTCACATGGGCGACGCGACCAATCACAAGCCGTGACGTCACGGGAGGCAGGAGACGCGCGCATTTTTAAAATTACATCACGGCTTGTGATTGGTTGCGTGCCGCCCATGTGACCGCGACGCGACCAATCACAGCAAGCCGTGACGTAATTTCAGGTCCTGATGCCTATTTCTGAATTCAGGACCTGAAATTATGTCACGGCTTGCTGTGATTGGTCGCGTCGCGGTCACATGGGCGGTACGCAACCAATCACAAGCCGCGACGTAATTTTAAAAATGCGCGCGTTTCCTGCCTCCCGTGACGTCACGGCTTGTGATTGGTCGCGTCGCCCATGTGACCGCGACGCGACCAATCACAAAGCCGGAACGTAATTTTAAAATACTGAATGCCTAGAAGGACCTGAAAATTACGTCACGGCTTGCTGTGATTGGTCGCGTCGCGGCCACATGGGAGGCATGCGACCAATCAGAAGCCGTGACGTCACGGAAGGAAGGAAAAGCGCGCATTTTAAGCAAAGAACGCTGCCGGTTCCCTCGGTGAGGTCCAGGCTGCGTCGGAGAGGTGAGTATAGCAATATTTTTTATTTTAATTCTTTATTTTACACATTAATGTTGTATTTTACACATTAATGTTGTTTCGATACTGATACCCGATACCACAAAAGTATCGGATCTCGGTATCGGAATTCCGATACAGCAAATATCGGCCGATACCCGATACTTGCGGTATCGGAATGCTCAACACTAATAGCTAGTCTTCGTTAACACATTACCTAGAAACTAAAGTCACAGAGGAAAAAAGAGGGAGTAGGAAATGGGGAGATGGTGCTGCAGTCTCGGTCTCAGCCTGTTTGAGAGGGAATCCAGCAGTCATCTGATTGGTCTCAACATAAAGCCGCCCCGCCACGCACATTAGATGGGCTGTGGATCATCAGCTGCCAGACATCTCTTGTGGCAGCTTATCTCCTAGAGAACAAAAGAATCAGTAAACTGAAATTGAACATGCCTGATCATTTTTCCTCCTGACATTTGTTGGGGAACAAGCGGGTGGCCTCCATACACATCGGACCATCTAAGCTAGTCTAATGTATATGGGGACCAAGCTACAGGTCAAGAACCACTCAGCACAGATAAAGAAAGCAATCATTTCCAGAAACAATACAGATGGAAGGAAAAAAGGAAATTATTAACGTTACAGGCTATGTTCCCACGATGAGCTTTGGGTTAGTTTTTGATCTTACAGATTTTCTGCACCCATTAAGTATAAAATAAGTTACTTGCATTTTTTCAAAAATATGCAGCGTATAATACTCACCAAAAACTCATCATGGGAACGTAGCCTCATACAACATTTTTGACTGCTCTACATCGGATATATTTTCCCAGATGTTTAAAGAGGAATTATGATTTTGAAAAATCTCATGCACACATTGTTCTTTTTTTGTCATCAGTATTTTGTTCCTTGCATGTTTTTTTGGACATAGAGCATGTCACTTTTTTCAGTGCTTTTTCAGCGTTTTTTTCAGTGTTTTTCATCGAACAAATTGCATGGAAAAAAAAATCATGAAAAACTGCACCAAAAACTCTGCAAAAAAAACAACAAAACCTTGGTTTCTGCAGCAGCTTCTTTCCTGCCAAGTACGCAGGTTTTGCTGCAGAAAAATACTGCAGCAAAAATGCCCAGTGTGAACTTAGCCTAATAATGGTGAAATAAAAACAACAAGTCATATCATTTGACGCCAATGCGGATGCATGTTATTGTGATTCCAAGTGATTTGTCACTGAGGTTCTCACACTTCACTAATAGGAGGCAGTTACGGCATGTTATTTAGGAAAGGATCTGAATTATAGCGTGTGATTCTAAAACATTCTCTTTTAACGAAATTATCTACATATTTAAAGAGAGCCCGGAATATGTGTCATTGATCTGTCTCAGCTCTTGTGTGATGTTGTGGCATGTCATAAATATATTTCAGAACAAGCCTAATCTTGCGGCAATGTAAATGCCCAGAGGACACAACTCGTATTTCAATGTTAGAATCTCTCAGGTTCTGCACACTGATATTTCTGGAACACAAAACTAACTACTAAAAATTTCAGGCAAATTTATCAAGCCATTTTCCTGTCATGTTATTTTTATGATGTAAAAAAAAAGGAAAGAAAAAGACCAAGTGAAATAAGCTTTTATCCTATTTAAGTGATGTACCTTCACCAGTCGTGAGTTTACATTTTGTTTGATCACCCTGGCATGTTCAAGCGAGTCCTAGGAAAGATGTTTACTGCTAAATAGATGTAATAAAACAGTATGCACCAATTTCCCTAACAAGCAAACTTACTGACAGCTTGTTTTGGGAAGATAAGATTTTACATTTGCTACATTTGAAGGTTAAAACTAAAAAAGTCACCAAAACTGAATGTACCTTTTTTTAAAATGTGGGTTGAATGGTATGACCTTGCCTCGTGAAGAACTTCAGATCATTTCCATTTACAGGAATTACAGCACCATTCAACTAATATTTTAGTATTCCTGATTCTGTAGTATAGGAAAAGTGAGAATCTCAAGGTGTGAAGAAGAACTCAGCACACAACATATGGCTCAGAGTCAGTGCTTGAAAACGGATGTTGGAGCAGAAATATGAATCAAAACCTAAGATATGGAACATGTGAAATTCATTAAGCTGGGCAGACTCTGGCTGAATATAGAATATCTGCAATGTTTTTATTAATCAGGAGATAATTGCAAAAATTCCAAAATGGTTTAAGTTTAAGTTCCTGCAATTGTTGCAGCTGGCCCAGACCTCTATTTCCCTGTAGAGAAAAAAGGTTGATCACTATTTTATCACAACAGTTGCTGAGCAAGATGAAGTAAGATGCTGACATGGTAAGATGATGTATAGAAGGAAGTTTCACTTGAATAACCTTTATGCTGAGAATCTAAAGCTCATTTTGGGCTACCGTGGCCACCAACTTCCTGCATAAGTTTTGAAACTTTTGATGTAAATGCTTTCATTCCCTAAAAGACAAAAGCACTGAAGGACTGATACCTTTAGCAAACCAGAAAATGTATATTTGCAAGCTTTCAAACCACAAAGGCTCCTTCATTAGCATGTTTACAAATTAATGTTTAGAAATAGAATGTTTCTTGTTAGCTAATAAAGGCATCACTCCTTGAATACTTATGTGTTTTTTGGGGCATAAAAGTATTAACATAGATTTTTCTGGCTAACGTTGTACAAGAATATATTTTTTCTTGGACATCAAACTTTTATTGACAAATACACCAAGTTTATGCAAAGACTCAATATTTATGTTGAACCCTCATCTTTCAAGACTTCTGTAATGGTATTTGCACATGTTAAGTATTTGCTTCAAATATTGAAGAATTGGCAAGAAAAACTACGGCATTAAAAAGCACATTTTTGCAGGGTTTTCTATACTTTTTTTGCCCATTCATAAGAATAGGGGAAAAACACTGAAAGAATTAACATGCTGTAGATTAAAAACTGCTCCAAATCTGCAAGGAAAAAATAAGTAATGTGTGAATGAGACTTTAGGAATCTCATGTACTTTGCTGGTACTAGGAAACCTTCAGTTATTGTGACAGAACTGCGTGACTCAAACCCAACAAAAACGCAGCAAATGCATAACGTGTGAACATGCCCTAATCCTCACTCATGGCAACCCTGGAAGGGGTGACGGGAGTACATTTGAAAAGTCGCAAATGATAATGAAAACAACTAGAAACCCTAAACCACGTTCACTATAACTAATAAAAAAAACAAAAAAACAAGTGACCACATAAAATAGACTTAAAAAAATGAATTTTGTGCAAACAAAAAGCGTAAAAAAACAAAAACTCGACAAAAAACAGGTGCACATGAAATAATTAATCAGGCCCTTGAAGTCTGATCCTGAGCCTTTGAGCATCTTTCAACCAGTTCTCTAGAGGAAAGCAATAAGGAGATATACAGCATTTCCCTTCTGGATGTCCTTAACACAGTTTTAATGTGGTTTATTTCTTCCTGTACATAACCACAAAACACAATTTATTCACCATAGACAAAAAAAATTGTGAAACTAGTACAGCATGTAAATATTTAAATAAAAGAACCCTGAAACCAAAGTTTGTAGATTGTAAAACTCCACTAAATATTTATCTTTGCAAAAATACAGATATATCTGAATATCTGTGCAGTTTCTGTAGAGCCACAAACTTTCCTGCTTATCCCCACATGATGCAGACTACAGATCTGTGAAGTTTTAAGGGGAATCTGTCAGCAGGTTTCTGCTACCTCATCTGAGAGCAGCGTAATGTAGGCAAAGAGAAGCCGAATCCAACGATGTGTCACTTACTGGGTGAATCTGTTCTCACACAGTTTTTAGATTTAGGAATGAAGCAGAGCTGAGAAAGCTGCCCCCGCACTTACCAAGCTCTCTGCGTACAATATCTATAGACAGTGAGGGGCTCATCACAGGAGGGGGCTTTGCTGGACCAGGAGGCATTTCTTGCTGTTTAGGAGCAGTAATAAACTACTGGTGCTAAAACAATAATTGCAAGCAAACAAAACCTTGGAGCTTGATAAGAGAGGCATCACTGAAATCTGTATTTTAACCCCTACAGAAAGCAGGTTTTGCTATGTAATCTGAAGACAGCAGACAGATTCCCTTTAAAGGGAACCTGTCACCCCGTTTTTTCCGTATGAGATAAAAATATTGTTAAATAGGGCCTGAGCTGTGCATTACAATAGTGTATTTTGTGGACCCCGATTCCCCACCTATGCTGCCGAAATACGTTACCAAAGTAGTCGGTTTCGCCTGTCAATCAGGCTGGTCTGGTCAGATGGGCGTGGTGTCTTCCCCCAGATCTTGCTTTGTTTTCCGTTGGTGGCGTAGTGGTGTGCGCATGCCCAAGTCCAGAATCCACTGCACAGGGGAGGGAAAAGAGCGCAATCTGCGCTATTCCCCTGGTGATCGGTGGGGGCGGCCATCTTCCTGTGGCCGCGTGTGCGCAGATCGAGCGCTCTGCTGCCCGGGGCTTCAGGAAAATGGCCGCGGGATGCCGCGCGTGCGCAGATGGAGATCGCGGCGGCCATTTTCCTGAAGCAGAGTTCTTCTTTTGATAACTTTTTTGAGATCAGTTTTGCTGGGGGAAAATTAATGCTAATGAAGTGCAACAGGTCTGGACATTGCACTTGGTCTGTCTGGGTATTATTCGCATCACTGGCTTGCCTCAGGTCTATGAATGACCGTTCCCTTCTTTTTCAACAACTGGCCAAAAACTCACGCAGGTGCCATAATAATAATGCACAATAGCTTCCAAATAACAATATTGAGTTGAGAAATCAATCTGCTCATGCCCAACACCCAGCAATGTAGGCACCTGCATAAAATTTCAGCCAGAGGAGGAGAGTCACTGAAAAAGCAATGACCTGGCAGTCATAGACCGGAGGCAGCATGGGCGGACAACATCCAGACAGGCCATAGAAGACCACGTGCAGCATCTAGCTCGCTGCAGCTCATTAAAAGAAAACTTCCACTGCAGATTACAGAAGAACGACAAAACATATTTCTGAAAAAAAGTATCATATTAATCACCTTCAAAGTGTCATTAAAGTCATGTCTTTAGTTAAAGCCTTGTTATGACTTGGGGTACAAGTCTGAAGTCACCAAGGCTGTGAAGTCGGTAAGCCAAACCCAACTCCGACTCCACAGCACTGCATCCCTACTGAGCATGTATATAAAGTGCAGGACAGATTCATCTCATCTAAAAGCAGAGATCAGGAACAGAACAGACATTTATAGGACATTTCATAACTTTCCCAAATTCTTATGAAAACATTTACAGTACATTCTGCATTGTACTAATGATCCCAATGTATTATATGTTTTAGGAGTTGGAGTCGGTCCATTTTATACCGACTCCACAGACCTGGCAGTCACCGAATGTGCGCAGTGTGCACACTGTCAGAATTCTCCAGCAAACTGCATACTCATGGTCACATGACCGTTCCCGACAGAGTGACTGCAGCCTTGTACCCAAGGGCTGGACAACCCTGTTAACAGAGTTCAAAATCCTGCCGATTGCTCCTGTTCAACTGAATTCATAGAAATTAAAATCTAATTTTACATTTACGGTTTTAAAACTAAATTTACCCAAAAATAATGCTAGTAATTTATTGATCCAATTGCTAAATTTCAGGCAGATTAAAGAGGGTGCCAGAGACAAAATGTCAGAAGCCACAGGGAACAACATAATAATTGATGGGACAGGCAGGATCAGTGTACTAGCCCGGAGGGAATGAAAGAGGCTTGTGCACATGACAGAGGAAATGGAGAGTTAATGGAAAATTACAGTATTTAATCCACATGCTCCATAAGAGAAAATATCTGATGTTGAAGACAAAAGAAAAACTTGGAACAAAATGGGTGTCACCGACCGGAGAAGTCTGAGGTCAGAGAGGTATACCAAAAATATTTAGGGTGCCAATCTTGTAAATGAAAAAAGGTTTGGATGTGAAAGTGGCATGAAATATGCATACATGTGAAAATGTACAAAGAAAATGACATAACATACTAGGGGCTTAAAATTGAAAAGGCTATTGCATAGAAGAAGTGGAAAGTCTCCATACTTTATATAACACGAAAGGGTATCAACAAAAAATGTGCAGCAAAAAACAACTCTAGTACATGCCCCTGCTGACCATCGATTAAGCACATACATGCGTATTTATTTACATACCGTAATGTAGATACATTGTATATGTAGGAGAGTACAATACATAGCATTACATATGTACTACACTCCTTGTAGAGCTCTTATGAACGCTGTTGTCAGCAGTGAGGCATTAGTAACTTATCCTTAGTAATGTAGGACCCAAGGGTCAATATTGGCCTTTAGGACTGTGACTTTCATTAGGTGGCACTGGACTTCCTGTCTTCTCCCTCTCTGAAGAGACTACTTGCAACTTATTCTACACACAGCATATTATTTTACTTTACATATGTTGACATTTATTCTTCTTTGTGGGAAAACCAGTATTTTGTAGTAGTTTTCACCAGTTTTTCTTTATTCCATCTACCAATGTCAACTACTTCATATGATTATCCGATAAAGAGTCTTCTGCGTGTGTCCCCTGTGCTGTTAAAGGGGTTGTGCAGGATAGTGATATTGATTACATCAGTATAGAGGTCATCAATATGAGATTGGTGGGGTCCGACATCCAACACCCCCACCAATTAGCTATCATCAGCTCCGGCAGTGGCTGGATGCAAACATCATACAGACCATGGCTTTGTAAATTGTGTGTTAGGATGCTTTCACATTGCTCTTTGTCCCACGTTCAGTGGTCCCATTGGGCTTATGTCCGAGCCCCTGCAAAACGGGATTCCGGTGTATGCGCCGAAGGGGCCAATGACTATAATGGTGCTGACCATGTGAATGTGTGCATCATTTTTGGGCAAATATGCCTACCTTGAGGTTGACAGATGTAGTACCCGAATACCATATCTGGGGGGGGGGGTTTGACGCAAGCTCCAATGGGAACACTGAGAGCGGGGAAGATCACAGCTCCTATTAAAGTGAATGGTATCGCTATTGCTTACTACAGGAAGGCTTACATTGGTCCTTCCACAATGGTCATTTATCACCTATCCATCATATCCAACATAGCCCAGAAAGTGTACGAGTCACATGGATGGTCCATTAGATTCGCATTGTTAACATTTGAAACATTTGGACAACCTAAGATGAACTTATTTTTAAGGAAATTACTTACTCCATGACAGCAACATTTAAAACCCTACTGCAGTCAATGGGGTAATTTGGGAACCATTTGTGTCCATCATTTTATGGATCTGTCTTCTTCATTAACATCACTTTACTGTCAGGAATTCCATGTTAGACATGAACCTTCCCCGAAAAGTTTTTCCAAATGTTAATGGGAATCTGTCACCTCTTTTTGCCACTTTAAAGGGAACCTGTCACCTCGTTTTTTCGGTATGAGATAAAAATACTGTTAAATAGGGCCTGAGCTGTGCATTACAATAGATGCGAACTCTGCTTCACGAAAATGGCCGCCGCAATAGCCATCTGCGCACGCGCGGATGCCCGCGGCCATTTTCCTGAAGCCGCGGCCAGCAGAGCGCCGCTTCTGCGCACGCGCGGCCAAAGCAAGATGGCCACGCCCACCGACCACCAATGGAATAACGGACATCGCTGCTATTTTCACACCCCTGTGCAGGATTCGGGACCTTGGACATGCGCACACCACTACGCCACCAACGGAAAACTACGCAAGATCTGGGGGAAGACACCACGCCCATCTGACCTGACCAGCCTGATTGACAGGCGAAAACGACTACTTTGGTAACGTATTTCGGCAGCATAGGTGGGGAATCGGGGTCCACAAACTACACTATTGTAATGCACAGCTCAGGCCCTATTTAACAGTATTTTTATCTCATACCGAAAAAACGGGGTGACAGGTTCCCTTTAAACTGCAGTCACCGCCATTAGGGGCTTATCTACAGCATTCTGTAATGCTGTAGATAAGCCCCCGATGTATCCTGAAAGATAAGAAAAACAAGTAAGATTATACTTACCCAGGGGCGGGTCCGCTGCGGTCCAGGTCTGATGGGTGTTGCAGGTCCGGGTCCGGCGCCTCCCATCTTCTTGCGATGACGGCCTCTGCTGCACAGGCGTAATTCTCTGCCCTGTTGAGGGCAGCATAAAGTACTGCAGTGCGCAGGCGCCGGGAAAGGTCAGAGAGGCCCAGCTCCTGCGCACTGCAGTACTTTACGCTGCCCTCAACAGGACAAATCAGTACGCCTGTGCAGGAGCAGCGACAGAAGCAAGGAAGAGGATGTCATCGCATGAAGATGGGAGGTACTGGACCCGGACCTACAACGCAGATGTATCAAGAACAATAAAGCAGTGGTACTAAACAAATATCCTTGCACAGTCAAGTGTAAGGTATAACATATTATATATACTTTCATTATTTTTGCACCTGATGTGTACTCCTGTTTTTTTGCTCGTTTATATTTGTCATATTGACTTTATCCGTATTGTTGTAGTGACTGATGAAAGTCTTGTTGGACTGAAACGTTTCTCCAGTGCTACAAATAAATCTACTTTCTCGCATCTAAGTTGAGTGCTAGACTTTTTGCTCATTAGTTTGACGGCTTGGGAACCTAGTCTTAGCACCTTCTCGTAGCTGTGCACACGGTGTTTATGTTCACAAGATTCCCTTTAATGAACTGAGAACTAAAAGCACCTAATCCAGAATTGAGGTTTGTGGGGGCATTGCTATGGTGGGCTGCATGGTTTAGTTTGAGAGATTACCAGACTGACATATTTTGCTGGTTGGCTGCTTTCTGAGCTGATTGTGTCTGTGCATAAAAACAGTAAGCAGTCACCAATAACAGCAGTGCCAATGAACATGTCACCCAGTGGTTGTCTTTTATGATTATTATACAGGTGCTCATGATTTATTAGTATTTTCACTTTGACAATAAATAAATCACTAGTGGAAATTATTTTTAAAATTTTCTCAAAATTAATTCCAATTGATTGCACATATTATTACTGATATTATCTGGCATAGTGTGTTCATTAAAATATTCTTGGTAGAATTTCCATAAAAATGACTTCCTCACAAATACATCAACAGCTCCAGCTGCAATACAGAGCCCCCTAGTGGGTGAAGCCACTATCTCCTTTATTTACAGAGAAGACTACAGTAAAGAAAAGAACAGCAACTAAAAAAAGAGATCTGCACAAGCCAAAATGTACAGTTTCCAGCGATATACATATATTTGCCTGACATTAGAAAGCTGTCAGTTTCCATCTTGAAGTTTCAGGTGCAGCCTTATGAGATCCAGCTGACTAATGTACAACGTTTCTGCCTAAAAATAGGTCGTAAAGAATTGGATCTAGAAAAGAGCAAGCCGTCTGCCAAAAAGTCATTTTTAGAAAAGCGCCGCTTGCCAACTACAGTAATGGCAACTCAATACCTCTTCATATATGACTAAATGAATTCGGAGCACCAGGCTTATTTTATAATTGAGCACTGATAGAGTTAGTCGTAAGCAGAATGAACGCCACCCCCAACATGATGTAAATATACATGGGGGTATGCGAGTACACAGGGAGGTTGGCTGCAGAATGACAAGTCTAATAGAAAACAGGGGAACATATTAGGAAGCAGAAAACCAGTAGCAGCAACAGGAATAAGGAAGGAATGCCAGTGAGAGGAATAGTGTGCACCAACTTAAAGAAGGAAATATTTAATTAAAGGGAATTTGCCACCAGGTTTTATAACCCCATCTGAGAGCAACATGATGTAAGGACAGAGAGGCCGATTCCAGCAACCTGCTGCAAATCTAACAGTTCTCCTAAATCAAACCTGTCAGCAGGATTTTGCTAAGTAAACTACAGGCATTGCCAGGTTGGCGCTGTTATACTGGGTAAAATGATACCTGGGGTGAAGAAATATATCTTGTGGTTTTTGTGTAATCAGTGTTACAAGTTTTCAGTTAATGAGATTCTCGTGCTCCGGGGCGGGACTGTAGGCAGAGTCTTATCTTCCTGCTCTAAGGCTACTTTCACACTAGTCTGTCGGTACGGGCCGTCGCAAACCATCGGACCGACGGACAGTGTGTTAAAGTAGCACAACGTGGGCAGCAGAAGCATTTTTACAACGCATTCGCTGCCCATTGTGAGTTCTGGGGAGGAGGGGGCGGAGTTTCGGCAGCGCATGCGCGGTCGAAAATGGCAGACTCGACGCACAAAAAAAGTTACATGGAACTTTTTTTGTGCCGACGGTCCGCCAAAACACGACGCATCCGTCGCACGACGGATGCGACGTGTGGCCATACGTCGCATTGCGTCGCTAATGTAAGTCTATGGGGAAAATCGCATCCTACAGACAACTTTGCAGGATGCGTTTTTTCTCCTAAACGACGCATTGCGACGTAGGCAAAACGACGCTAGTGTGAAAGTAGCCTTAGCCAGAGAAATCAAGGTGAGACCTGCCCACAGGCTTGACCTTAAGGCCCCGTCTCACACAGCGACGCTGCAGCGATACAGACAACGATGCTGATCGCTGCAGCGTCGCTGTTGTGTCGCTGTGTGGTCGCTGGGGAGCTGTCACACAGACAGCTCTCTCCAGCGACCAACGATCAGGGGAACGACTTCGGCATCGTTGAAACTGTCTTCAACGATGCCGAAGTCCCCCTGCAGCACCCGGGTAACCAGGGTAAACATCGGGTTACTAAGCGCAGGGCCGCGCTTAGTAACCCGATGTTTACCCTGGTTACCAGCGTAAATGTAAAAAAAAACAAACAGTACATACTCACCATCTGTTGCCCGTCAGGTCTCTTGCCGTCTGCTTCCTGCTCTGAGTGCCGTACAGTGAGAGCAGAGCGCAGCGGTGACGTCACTGCTGTGATCTGCTCTCACTTTACGGCGGCTCAGTCAGAGCAGGAAGCAGACGCCAAGGGACCTGACGGGCAACAGATGGTGAGTATGTACGGTTTTTTTTTTTTTACATTTACGCTGGTAACCAGGGTAAACATCGGGTTACTAAGCGCGGCCCTGCGCTTAGTAACCCGATGTTTACCCTGGTTACCAGTGAAGACATCGCTGGATCGGTGTCACACACACCGATTCAGCGATGTCAGCGGGACCTCAACGACCAAAAAAAGGTCCAGGCCATTCTGACACGACCAGCGATCTCGCAGCAGGGGCCTGATCGCTGGTACGTGTCACACATAGCGAGATCGCTACTGAGGTCGCTGTTGCGTCACAAAACTTGTGACTCAGCAGCGATCTCGCTAGCGATCTCGCTATGTGAGACGGGGCCTTTACTCTACCTACAGTTCCGCCCCAGAGCACGAGAATCTCATTAACTGAAATTTCTAACACAAGAACCACAAGACAGATTTCACTCCAAGTATCATTTTAATCAGTTTAACAGTGGCAACATGACAATGCCTGTAGTTTACTTAGCAAAATCCTGCTGACAGGTTCACACACACACACACACGCTCACACACACACTGTGAATAGCAGAAAGATGCCTATCACTGGTTGGGGTGGGTTGATGCAGAGTTCATGTATATAGAGGTCGACATGGCAGCAGGTTTACTAGTCCTCTAATTATAATCTCCTGCTGACAAAAGTGGGATTATATCAAACTAAATTAATCAGCCCAGTAAGTTACACATCGCTGGTATGAGAGTCTCTGATGACTACATTATGCTGCTCTCAAACTAGGTAACAAAAACCTGGTTACAGATTCCATTTAAGAGGATAGTGTTGATTTCAATCAGTACATTTGTTATTTGGATAGATTGAAAAACGCAAAGGAACAGAATATGGGCAGCACGGTGGGGTCCTGGGTGCAAATCCCACATAGAAAAACATCTGAAAGGAGTTTGGATGTTCTGAAAAAGGAGAGGAGATCTAGCAACCACAAAGAAAATAGGGAAAAAAAGATTTAAAATATCACATTTAAACAATTGATTAAAACCAGGAAAAAAGCTTTAAACACACAAAACAAGGGGGAAAGGAGGGGGGTGACACAGGGTCTATGTGTTTCGAGCTATGAAGCACTTAGTTCTGACAAAGTATGTCTAAAAAAGTGAAGATATAGCACTCAAAAAGGCATCCAAAAGGTGTATTAACCCTGTATGGTATAGAATAAATAAACTAGAAAACCTGAAAATCGCATAATAGAGAATTAAGATGAAAAAATACAAGGGGGTACCCCCAAAAAATAAGAACTACTTATTTAAATTTTTTATTCAAGGTAACATCTTGAAAACTTTAATCACCTTCAAAATACTATTCATTAGATGAAATGCACTTGTCCCAACAGTTTTTCCACTGTCAAAAACTTTTTTATATTCTTTTGAACAAATGCTGTTAAAGGGAACCTGTCAGGTCCCCATGCCCCTAGCACCAGCACTTGTGTCTGCATATATAAACACCCTGCCTAACAGCCCCTGTAATACAATACACACATAACCAGATCTTAAGAAAAAGTATTTCTAAACTCCATTTATGATATGTAAATGAGAGCTTTGACTAATCAATGGGGTGTTAGTGTCCCCAGACTAGTTGGCCCACTTAGCATGTCATCAGACGGCCCTGTGGGCATCATAGTATAACTCTGAAGCGCTGGAGTAATCGGTAGCACTACATATATCTCTCTTCTTCCCCTCACACCATTGATACTCTGAAGCCCGGTGTACGTGCCTGGCTTCAGAGAGGCGCACTGCGCATGATCACAAGTCTCTGCACTTGCGATAATTCACACTGCGCCTCTCCGAAGCCAGCACGCTGAAAAAAAACACGTGAACAGCCCCATAAACTATAATGGGAATAAATCTAACTGTGAAAAAACAACAAGGATAGAACATGTGTGAGAAAAAAACAGACGTGTGAATGAGGCTTTATGGGAATATTCAATAATTAATATCACAAGGCTCTGTACATGGAAATATTCTATACATAGCAATGCACTGGCATCTTGAATAATTCCTTATAAGTTCAGGGATATTCCTGTCTAATAACTAAACATTTATTGTTCAATGTAACAACAAAACCAACAAAAATAGCTCCTAATTATTTAATATTGAACTGTTTTCATCTAAACAGAAACACATTTCAAGAAAAAGCCATAATTAATGGCACTAATGTGATGCAGAAAAATAGATACAACATGCTTTACATACTCATTAGCTGCCCTTTGCTTTATATAGCAGCATGACAGAGAAACAATACAGTATTAAGCAAACAGACGTCATTCATATTTATGCTTTATTCTGCACTAATTTTTAGCATTAAATGGGCCCACGCATTCTGTGAATTTAACTGTGAACGCTAAATGCAGCTCCAGGTTAAAAGCTTTATTTTCTTATTTAAATGAGAAAAGAACAAAATAAAAAGGAAATATATATCTCTATATATATATATAATTGTTTAAGGTCCACTTCCGTCGCGGCCAATCAGCGACGGGCACAGTCTGGCCAAGAATTAGTCCCTCCCTACTGGTGCCCACACAGCTATATACTACGTGGGCTGTGTTATATACTGCGTGGCTGCTATAAACTTAGTGGGCAGTGTTATATACTGCGTGGGCTGTGTTATATACTGCGTGGGCTGTGTTATATACTGCGTGGGCCGTGCTATATACTACGTGGGCTGTTATATACTGCGTGGGCTGTGTTATATACTGCGTGGGCTGTGTTATATACAGCGTGGCCTGTGCTATACATTACGTGGGCTGTGTTATAAACTAAGCTATATATCACGTGGCTCCTATATACTACGTGGCCTGTACTATATACTATATGGCTGCTATATACATACATGCATACATACATACATATTCTAGAATACCCGAAGCGTTAGAATCGGGCCACCATCTAGTATATACAGTTGTGGCCAAAAGTATTGACACCCCTGCAATTCTGTCAGATAATACTCAGTTTCTTCCTGAAAATGTTTGCAAACACAAATTCTTTGGTATTATTATCTTCATTTAATTTGTCTTACTGTAAATGAAAAACGCAAAAAGAATAATCCTAAAGCCAAATTGGATATAATTCCACACCAAACATAAAAAAGGGGGTGGTCAAAAGTATTGGCACCGTTTGAAAAATCATGTGATGCTTCTCTAATTTGTGTAATTAACAGCACCTGTAACTTACCTGTGGCACCTAACAGGTGTTGGCAATAACTAAATCACACTTGCAGCCAGTTGACATGGATTAAAGTTGACTCAACCTCTGTCCTGTGTCCTTGTGTGTACCACATTGAGCATGGAGAAAAGAAAGAAGACCAAAGAACTGTCTGAGGACTTGAGAAACCAAATTGTGAGGAAGCATGCACAATCTCAAGGCTACAAGTCCATCTCCAAAGACCTGAATGTTCCTGTGTCTACTGTGCGCAGTGTCATCAAGAAGTTTAAAGCCCATGGCACTGTGGCTAACCTCCCTAGAGGTGGACGGAAAAGAAAAATTGACAAGAGATTTCAACGCAAGATTGTGCGGATGTTGGATAAAGAACCTCGACTAACATCCAAACAAGTCCAAGCTGCCCTGCAGTCCGAGGGTACAACAGTGTAAACCCGTACTATCCGTCGGCGTCTGAATGAAAAGGGACTGTATGGTAGGAGACCCAGGAAGACCCCACTTCTTACCCCGAGACATAAAAAAGCCAGGCTGGAGTTTGCCAAAACTTATCTGAAAAAGCCTAAAACGTTTTGGAAGAATGTTCTGTGGTCAGATGAGACAAAAGTAGAGCTTTTTGGGCAAAGGCATAAACATAGAGTTTACAGGAGAAAAAAAGAGGCATTCAAAGAAAAGAACACGGTCCCTACAGTCAAACATGAAGATAATAATACCAAAGAACTTGTGTTTGCGATCATTTTCAGGAAGAAACTGAGTATTATCTGACAGAATTGCAGGGGTGTCAATACTTTTGGCCACAACTGTATATATATATATATATATATATATATATATATACACAGTATATATTATTTATTATATATATATATATATATATATATATATATATATATATATATATATATATATATATATATATATATATATATATATATATATGGAAAAATGTAATAAAACATCATTGGTAATGGAATACATTATTTGTGTCACTTGTTGGAATCCCCACTTATTCAATGTAGTAGTTAAATTGTCTCTGGTAATGTTTTCTGTTTGGGTCTGAGGTCTTTGATTGGGTGCTCCATTCATTCATACCTTCCTTACAAACATACAGTATGCGGCTTCTTGGCTGTTGGTTTTCTTAACGTACTAATTTATGGTATACTATTATATTATCATATTAATTATATCAATGGTTTTTGTTTTGGTTGGGATCCTTCTGATTTTAAAAAATATATAGATTTCTACAATTACAGGTGTAGCTGTGGCAATGGTTTTTGCTGGTGTAGGCAATGTATTGTTTTCATGTTTATTTTACTTTAATTTATTTTAATATCATATAGAAAATTTCTTATAAAAAACCTCTGAAAGACATTCACATTTTATACTTTTTTATTTTGCGGATTTACACTAAAACCGGGCCAGTTCTTGGTCTCCTAGATACCGGGTACAATCTCAACACCTGTCATTGGCCCAGCAAAAATTCCGCAGCACGGCCATTGTGGGTGGCACGGCCACTTGCTTTATTCACTATATAGCACTTGTATTTAGGTTGGAAAACTGAAGGCCTGCGATGGCTGGGACTCTAATTACGTAACATATATTTCCAACTGAGAGAGATTAAAGCTTATGACCAAACCATGGCAATGCTGTTATTAGTTTAAAGGGTCTTTATTGTTGCCACAACCCCTGGACAGCTCACTCTTGGGGCATATTGCAGTATAGTGGGGGTCACTTCTAGGAGATCCTTCAGGCCGGAGCAGAGAATTACTACAAGCATCAATGCTGGAAGCGAAAATTACACAAATCACAGCTGATCATTGGTGGGTTCTAAAAAATGGTCTTATGTCGATCAACCAAATCGCCAAAGTGTTAAACTACATAAATTATAAGTAGATAATAACATTCCTCAGCAACATCAGCTATTAGTTCTCATACTAAAAGCAACCCCTTGAAGCAAAATATATTAGAAAAATTAAATCTCATGGGAAGCTGAAAACATATAAATACTACGACTGTTTTCTATATTCATAGCTTGAAAAGATTTTCAGCTAGCATGTGTGCTTCCAAAGTAGAACAGGAAAAACCCCATATTTTCCTGCTGATGTGACATGCAGCTATTTCCAAGCTATTTTAACACTAAGGTTTAAAAAGAACCTGTCCATCCTTATAGGTTCCGCTTCAAGAGCAGAAGGATCACAGTATCTGGTGACATTGACCCTTCCCCACTGAAGGTCAGTCCCCTCGCTTCCTCAAGCTCAATGTGGACAAATCTGAACTCATTATCTTTCCTCCATCACGCATATGTTCCCTGATCTATCTATCAAAATAAATGAAATCACCCTTTCCCCTGTCCCCAAAATCTGCTGCATCAGAGTAACCCTTGACTCTGCCCTGTCCTTCAAACCGCACATCCAAGCTCTCGCCACCTCCTGTCGCCTCCAGCTCAAAAATATTTCCAGAATCCGTCCTTTCCTCAACCCACACTCTACCAAAATGCTCGTGCATGACCTAATGATTTCCCGCCTCGACTACTGCAACATACTCCTCTGTGGCCTACCTTCTAACACTCTTGCACCCCTCCAGTCCATCCTTAACTCTGCTGCCCGACTAATTAATCTCTCTCCTCGCTACACTCCTGCTTCCCCTCTTTGCAAATCCCTTCACTGGTTCCCAATTTCCCAGCGTATCCAGTTTAAACTACTAACACTGACCTACAAAGCCATCCATAATCTTTCTCCTCCTTATATTTCCACACTAATCTCTCAATATCTTCCCTCACGTAATCTTCGGTCCTCCCAAGACCTCCTCCTCTCCTCCACGCTTATTCGCTCCTCACCCAATCACCTCCAAGACTTCTCCCGAATATGACCCATCCTCTGGAATTCAGTGCCCCAACACATCCGGTTATCCACTACTTTTGGATCCTTCAAAAGAAACCTGAAAACCCACCTCTTCAAAGAAGCTTACAGCCTGTAAAGGTCACACGGCCACCTCAACACTATTGGAGCTACCGCAACCCTCGACCTACTGTCTCCATCCCCATAATCCTGTAGAATGTAAGCCCGCAAGGGCAGGGTCCTCTTCCCTCTGTACCAGTCTGTCTTTGTTAGTTTTGTTTACTGTAAGTGATATCTGTATTTGATGTAACCCCTTCTCATGTACAGCACCATGGAATTAATGGTGCTATATAAATAATGCTGAAAGCAAGACACCAAATTTCTGAGGTATATCAAGTACCAGTGGCGTAACTACAAAGTTATGGGCCCCGGTGTGAACTACCAAATGGGGCCCCCCCGCCATCAAATTCAATGTAACCCCCATAGAATACAATGCAGCCCCCCTCATAGTATAATGCAGCCCCTCCATACAGGGGCAGTGAGAAAGACACGAGCAAATGGTGACGAGGGGGCAGGGGAGAGGGCACAAGGGGGCAAGGAAGACAGGCACAAGGGGACACATGGGGGCTAGGAGGCAGGGGAGAAGGTTACAAGGGGACTAGTGGGCAAGGGAGACTGACACAAGGGGACAATGGAGACTGACACAAGGGGCACACGGGGACAAGTGGGCAAGGGAGACTGACACAAAGGGCACACGGGGACTAGTGGACAAGGGAGACTGGCACACGGGGACACAGGGACTAGTGGGCAAGGGAGACTGACACACGGGGAATAGTGGGCAAGGGAGACTGATACAAGGGGACACACGGGGACAAGCACAAGAGGACAAGGGAGACAGGCACAAGGGGACACACAGGGACTAGTGGGCAAGAGACTGACACAAGGGGACAAGGGATACAAGCACAAGGGGACACACAGGGACAAGTGGGAAAGGGAGACTGACACACAGGGACTAGTGGGCAAAGGAGACTGACAAGCACAAGGGGACATAGGAGACAGGCACATGGGGACACACAGGGACTAATGGGCAAGGGAGACTGGCACATGGGGACACAAGCATAAGGGAGACAGGCTCAATGGGACACACGGCCCCCTAACCTGCCAGAGCCGCTTGCAGCTGCGACCGTGGTAGTTACGCCGCTGCCTCACACACACACATACTACAGATATCACACACACATCATACTACAGATATCACACACACACACACACATCAGTTATCACACACACACACACACACACACACACTACAGATATCACACACACACATATACTACAGAGATCACACACACACACACACACTACAGATATCACACACACACAATTACAGATATCACACACATACTAGTTATCACACACACAATACAGATATCACACACACATCATACTACAGATATCACACACACACATACTACAGATATCACACACACACTACAGATAATCACACACACACATATTACAGATATCACACACATACTAGTTGTCACACACACACTACAGATATCACACACACATCATACTACAGATATCACACACACACACATACTACAGATATCTCACACACACACACACACACACACACACACACACACACACACACACACACACACACACCAGAGATACCAGCTCATATACACAACTCACAATCTCCTCTCTGGTACAGATGTAAGCCGGCTGCAGCTCCTCTGCTTCTCCTGACTAAAGCGGCTCTGTCCCGCACCTCCCCCCTGCTCTTGCCTTCTGTCCCGGGGCTTATTTTGGCTTTCTCTTAAATACGATCTCATTCAGACGTACATGAGATGTATGAGGGGGGAAAAATACAGACTGAGAAGCTGTCTCATCGTGATGACTGGAGCTGCTTCCTGTCTCTCACGTGCCCCGGCTGCCCCCTTCCCCTAGATACGCCTCGGACTGTTGCCGTGCAGGAGGAATCTCCTGCACTGCAACATGGTGTTGGGTGCCAGCACAGCCCGCACAGTGGTCTATCCAGCACAGCCCGCACAGTGGTCTATCCAGCACAGCCCGCACAGTGGTCTATCCAGCACAGCCCGCACAGTGGTCTATCCAGCACAGCCCGCACAGTGGTATATCCAGCACAGCCCGCATCTCTCGCCCCCCCCCCCGAGAATGCCCCCACAGTCCAGGAAAAAAAAAAAACCACTCTCCTTACCTTTCCTCTTGCCAGCGTTGCTTCCTGCTCCGGTCTCAGGCTCGGCTGTAGTCTGCCCGGGACACAGCAGGTGCGCGATGATATGACGTCATCGCGCACCCGCAGTGTCAGAGGCAGAGCGGGGAATGATGGGAGAGGGAGCGTCTGTAGACGCTCTCTCCTCCGTCATTCCATTCAACTGTACCGGCGTCATAGACGCCGGTATAGTTGAATGCGACGGCAGGGGGGGTGAGTCGGCGGCGGCGGGGGGAGGCGGGTCGAGCGGCCCATGACTGGCACCGGCTCTTCTGGCATTTGCCAGAAGTGCCCGATGGCCAGTCCGGCCCTGCTCTGACCTGCGGCCCCCTGACCTGCCGGGCCCGGTCGCAATGGCGACCGCTGCAACCGCGGTAGTTACGCCCCTGTCCATACTGTACAATGGCCACACATAGTGCTCCATACTGTACAATGGCCACACATAGTGCTCTATACTGTACAATGGCCACACATGATATTGCCTACAGTATAATGGCCACACATAGTTACTCCTACACATGCGGCTGAGCTCCGTACACATTGCACATGCGGCTCCCCTCCGTACACCTCGTACACACCCGGCTCCGCTCCGTACACCTTGCACACACGGCTCCGCTCCGTATACCTCGTACACACACGGCTACGCTCCGTACACCTCGTACACACACGGCTACGCTCCGTACACCTTGCACACACGGCTCCGCTCCGTATACCTCGTACACACACGGCTACGCTCCGTACACCTCGTACACACACGGCTACGCTCCGTACACCTTGCACACACGGCTCCGCTCCGTATACCTCGTACACACATGGCTACGCTCCGTACACCTCGTACACACACGGCTACGCTCCGTACACCTCGTACACACACGGCTCCGCTCCGTACACCTCATACACACACGGCTCCGCTCCGTACACCTCATACACACACGGCTCCGCTCCGTACACCTCATACACACACGGCTCCGCTCCGTACACCTCATACACACCTAGCTCCGCTCCGTACACCTCGTACACACCCGGCTCCGCTCCGTACACCTCGTACACACACGGCTCCGCTCCGTACACCTCGTACACACACGGCTCCGCTCCGTACACCTCGTACACACACGGCTCCGCTCCGTACACCTCGTACACACACGGCTCCGCTCCGTACACCTCGTACACACACGGCTCCGCTCCGTACACCTCGTACACACACGGCTCCGCTCCGTACACCTCATACACACACGGCTCCGCTCTGTACACCTCATACACACACGGCTCAGCTCCGTACACCTCATACACACACGGCTCCGCTCCGTACACCTCATACACACACGGCTCCGCTCTGTACACCTCATACACACACGGCTCTGCTACATCCACACAAACCCCTCCTGACCTCACACAAAAGCTCTTACCCTCCTCCAGCACGATGACAACCAGCACTGCACTACTTGTCCTGCACTACACGGAAGCCCTTGTTCATGTGACTCCGACTCCTCCCCTCCTGTGACCTCATCACAGGTCCTGTGCGCACAGAGCAGCTGCAGCCATAGTTGTGGTGTGCGGCTCTCTGCGGTGGAGGGGCTCTGCTGCGGGACAAGTGCAGTCCCACCCGTGATCGCGCATGCACTGAGAGAGTGCACGCGCACCAGGGCCTGTAAAGAAGATTTATTTAAAGGGCCGGCGGCCCATTTTGTAGCTCAGAGTTCTTAGGGGCCCGCCCAGTCTGCTGGACTGGGTGGGCCCCTAAGCACTGTGGGCCCCGTCGCAATTGCGACCCCTGCGACCGCGGTAGTTACGCCCCTGTCAAGTACAGATACCTCAAAGACTCCTAATGTGTAATCAGATTAGCCAAGGGAATCTCATATATAAATAAATAAAACATAACTTTTAATAGTAACAGTATAAAAACCGTTTCATGGACGAAATGTGATAAAGTGCAGACAGTGGCTAATCTGGCCCTTGGCTAATCTGACTGCTATATAAATAAATAAATAATAATAATAATAATAGTCATGGCTTCCGGAACCATGGACATATGGCTTTTACTTATATCTAGTGATGAGCGAATATACTCGTTACTATGCTCGGGTGTCCTCCGAGTATTTGTTAGTGCTCGGAAATTTAGTTTTTATCGCCGCAGCTGAATAATTTACATCTGTTAGCCAGCATAAATACATGTGGAAGTTGCCTGGTTGCTAGGGAATCCCCACATGTACTTATGCTGGCTAACAGATGTAAATCATTCAGCTGCAGCAATAAAAACTAAATTTCCGAGCACTAAAAAATACTTGGAGGACCCCCGAGCATGATCGAGAAATTTTGAGTAACGAGTATATTCGCTCATCACTACCTATATCACTTTCCTTCATTCATAATCTCTCCCCCATCGCTGGGTGGACTTGGTAGACTAGTGTGTCTTTTCCACAGTACTATGTAACTAGGTACTGTTCTAAATAACATGAATTGTTATTAATGCTTTAATTATCAACGAAGGCCTGTTTTGATTGGGGGCAGGTATAAGAATTATGATAGGAGTGTACAACTGGAGAACTTTTTTATTAGATGCTTAGGAAACTAGGCTTCCAAATAAAGTTGATCTGTAGTAAATTAATGTATAGGTGCACTAACGACCTAGCTCTTGGACATTTATGAGCTGAGGGATGGTGTTCAGTCTGATTCTGCAGACCTCCAGGGAAACTTTGTCATAGTAGTATTACCATTGCAATGTTGCCCTGCTAAACTTAGTCAATGTTGTCTCGCTGAACCCAGCACATTTAGATTTTTTGTTGATCCACATGTTCAGGCTGCAATGCGATTATGTCTGCAATTTAGCAGCACAACACAACAACCTTAACATTGTGTACACAAAGTTGCAGTGTAGTTCTGGGCTCTGTCAGCACAGAATGACTGTTCAAACCAAGTACCATAGCGGGCCAATTATTTATATACACCTTCCCATCTGCTAGCTTCGATCTATCTCCACCATTTTCTGCCTTTATGAAGCCAGAACTGTCAATCAAAGAAGGGGGTGGGGCGATGGAGATGGAGGGAAAACAAGAATGTGGGAAGGTGTGTATAAATGTTTGGCCCCACCATGAAATACTGAGGGCCCGTACTTGGTTTGGACAGTTATTCTGTGCTGACAGAGTCCCTTTAGGCTCTCCCATCTACCCCTTCCTTTACCTTATGCAGGTTAGTAAAAAAGTAACAGTACAGATAATATACAACCAGTAGGGTAACATATGTGTGCAGGATCAGAGTACACACCAGGGCTGGTTATACTGGGTAACCATGAAAATACATCTGCTCAGAAGCTACTGTACCTGAATGATTTTAACATTCGTAGCTATTCTAAAGCAAATAAAGAAAGTCATGTGTACAGAAAAGTCATTTGCTCATAACATAATTTAAATATATATGTTTAATATATATACGGTATTTTATATATATTAAATATAAATAAATAAATATATACGCATATAAATAAATATATACATATATGTGTGTGTGTATATATATATATATATATATATATATATATATATATATATATATACTGTATATATATACACATGTATACACACATTCATAGGGCACTGACGCACCTACGAGGTTTAACCAGAAATAGACTAGGGATTATTAAAGATGTCATACTACTTATATAGGTACATATTGCAAACTGGAACATTCACACAAGTGTGACTCCATATACTGCAATACATATAATATCTCTTTCATGTCTGTTTTTCTCAGCAGCGTTTTCCTTCTTCCAATGGTAAATTGCTCAATTAGCTAAAAGCTTAATTAACACTGACAAGAGAGCTTTCTAAATTTCTGTCTCTTTGAAAGAAATTTTTAAGCATTGTCGCTAATTCAAACAGATCGTTTGTACTTTTGCTCAATTACATAAGCAATTAGAAATGTTTCATGGAGGACTGGACCCGACAGATGCATTAAGAGGTGAATGCAGAATGCAAGAGGTTAACTTTCATGAAACAACCTATGTATAGTGCTACATACTGTTAAATCTTGTTATCCACATGTAACCTTGTGACAGTAACTGGGCAGCACAGCAGAACCAATGATACAGTAGCATGGATAATTGCATATCAAATACATATTTTCTGCATTCGGCAGCTGGAAGATATATAGCATAGAAATCTAAAATTAATTAACTATAGCATCCAGCCACTCTCACACACAGACATATCGTTTACTGCAATGGTGCAAAGCATGGGATCCAAGTGTGACTGTCGAATTTCCTCTCTGTGGTTCCACAACCTACAAATAAACTAGAGGAAATGTATTTAGTGATATAAAGTTGAGATATTTGTTTCTTTTTTTCCTCTTCTTACAGACAAACTATACTTTCAAGTACCGTATATACTCGAGTATAAGCCGAGATTTTCAGCCCAAATTTTTGGGCTGAAAGTGCCCCCTCGGCTTATACTCGAGTCACGGTCGGCGGGTGAGGGGGAGAGGGCGCTGATGCATACTCACCTAGTCCCGGCGCTCCTGTCGCTCCCCCTGCCCGTCCCACGGTCTCCGGGTGCAGCAGCCTCTTCCCCTGAGCGGTCACGTGGGACCGCTCATTAGAGAAATGAATAGGCTGCTCCACCTCCCATAGGGGCGGAGCCGCCTATTCATTTCTCTAATGAAGCGGTGCCGGTGACCGCTGATAGAGGAAGAGGCTGCGGCACCGAAGACCAGCTGTCCGGGGGAAGGAGCGGCACGCCGGGAGCAGGTAAGTATCGCATATTCACCTGTCCGCGTTCCACACGCCGGGCGCCGCACCATCTTCCCGGCGTCTCTCTCTCTCCTCACTGACTGTGCAGGTCAGAGGGCGCGATGACGCATATAGTGTGCGCGCCGCCCTCTGCCTGATCAGTCAGTGCAGGGAGACGCCGGGAAGATGGCGCCGAGGAGCTGCAAGAGAGGTGAGTATGTGTTTTATTATTTTTATTGCAGCAGCAGCACAGCTATGGGGCAATAATGGACGGTGCAGAGCACTATATGGCACAGCTATGGGGCAATAATGGTGCAGAGCACTATATGGCACAGCTATGGGGCAATAATGGTGCAGAGCACTGTATGGCACAGCTATGGGGCAATAATGGTGCAGAGCACTATATGGCACAGCTATGGGGCAATAATGGTGCAGAGCACTGTATGGCACAGCTATGGGGCAATAATGGACGGTGCAGAGCACTATATGGCACAGCTATGGGGCAATAATGGACGGTGCAGAGCACTATATGGCACAGCTATGGGGCAATAATGGACGGTGCAGAGCACTATATGGCACAGCTATGGGGCAACGGTGCAGAGCACTATATGGCACAGCTATGGGGCAACGGTGCAGAGCACTATATGGCACAGCTATGGGGCAATAATGGTGCAGAGCACTATATGGCACAGCTATGGGGCAATAATGGTGCAGAGCACTATATGGCACAGCTATGGGGCAATAATGGTGCAGAGCACTATATGGCACAGCTATGGGGCAATAATGGTGCAGAGCACTGTATGGCACAGCTATGGGGCAATAATGGACGGTGCAGAGCACTATATGGCACAGCTATGGGGCAATAATGGACGGTGCAGAGCACTATATGGCACAGCTATGGGGCAACGGTGCAGAGCACTATATGGCACAGCTATGGGGCAATAATGGTGCAGAGCACTATATGGCACAGCTATGGGGCAATAATGGTGCAGAGCACTATATGGCACAGCTATGGGGCAATAATGGACGGTGCAGAGCACTATATGGCACAGCTATGGGGCAACGGTGCAGAGCACTATATGGCACAGCTATGGGGCAACGGTGCAGAGCACTATATGGCACAGCTATGGGGCAATAATGGTGCAGAGCACTATATGGCACAGCTATGGGGCAATAATGGTGCAGAGCACTATATGGCACAGCTATGGGGCAATAATGGTGCAGAGCACTGTATGGCACAGCTATGGGGCAATAATGGACGGTGCAGAGCACTATATGGCACAGCTATGGGGCAACGGTGCAGAGCACTATATGGCACAGCTATGGGGCAACGGTGCAGAGCACTATATGGCACAGCTATGGGGCAATAATGGTGCAGAGCACTATATGGCACAGCTATGGGGCAATAATGGTGCAGAGCACTATATGGCACAGCTATGGGGCAATAATGGTGCAGAGCACTGTATGGCACAGCTATGGGGCAATAATGGACGGTGCAGAGCACTATATGGCACAGCTATGGGGCAATAATGGACGGTGCAGAGCACTATATGGCACAGCTATGGGGCAATAATGGACGGTGCAGAGCACTATATGGCACAGCTATGGGGCAACGGTGCAGAGCACTATATGGCACAGCTATGGGGCAACGGTGCAGAGCACTATATGGCACAGCTATGGGGCAATAATGGTGCAGAGCACTATATGGCACAGCTATGGGGCAATAATGGTGCAGAGCACTATATGGCACAGCTATGGGGCAATAATGGTGCAGAGCACTATATGGCACAGCTATGGGGCAATAATGGTGCAGAGCACTATATGGCACAGCTATGGGGCAATAATGGTGCAGAGCACTGTATGGCACAGCTATGGGGCAATAATGGACGGTGCAGAGCACTATATGGCACAGCTATGGGGCAATAATGGACGGTGCAGAGCACTATATGGCACAGCTATGGGGCAATAATGGTGCAGAGCACTATATGGCACAGCTATGGGGCAATAATGGTGCAGAGCACTATATGGCACAGCTATGGGGCAATAATGGTGCAGAGCACTATATGGCACAGCTATGGGGCAATAATGGTGCAGAGCACTATATGGCACAGCTATGGGGCAATAATGGTGCAGAGCACTGTATGGCACAGCTATGGGGCAATAATGGACGGTGCAGAGCACTATATGGCACAGCTATGGGGCAATAATGGACGGTGCAGAGCACTATATGGCACAGCTATGGGGCAACGGTGCAGAGCACTATATGGCACAGCTATGGGGCAACGGTGCAGAGCACTATATGGCACAGCTATGGGGCAATAATGGTGCAGAGCACTATATGGCACAGCTATGGGGCAATAATGGTGCAGAGCACTGTATGGCACAGCTATGGGGCAATAATGGACGGTGCAGAGCACTATATGGCACAGCTATGGGGCAATAATGGACGGTGCAGAGCACTATATGGCACAGCTATGGGGCAATAATGGTGCAGAGCACTATATGGCACAGCTATGGGGCAATAATGGTGCAGAGCACTGTATGGCACAGCTATGGGGCAATAATGGACGGTGCAGAGCACTATATGGCACAGCTATGGGGCAATAATGGACGGTGCAGAGCACTATATGGCACAGCTATGGGGCAATAATGGTGCAGAGCACTATATGGCACAGCTATGGGGCAATAATGGTGCAGAGCACTATATGGCACAGCTATGGGGCAATAATGGTGCAGAGCACTATATGGCACAGCTATGGGGCAATAATGGTGCAGAGCACTATATGGCACAGCTATGGGGCAATAATGGTGCAGAGCACTGTATGGCACAGCTATGGGGCAATAATGGACGGTGCAGAGCACTATATGGCACAGCTATGGGGCAATAATGGACGGTGCAGAGCACTATATGGCACAGCTATGGGGCAACGGTGCAGAGCACTATATGGCACAGCTATGGGGCAACGGTGCAGAGCACTATATGGCACAGCTATGGGGCAATAATGGTGCAGAGCACTATATGGCACAGCTATGGGGCAATAATGGTGCAGAGCACTGTATGGCACAGCTATGGGGCAATAATGGTGCAGAGCACTGTATGGCACAGCTATGGGGCAATAATGGACGGTGCAGAGCACTATATGGCACAGCTATGGGGCAATAATGGACGGTGCAGAGCACTATATGGCACAGCTATGGGGCAACGGTGCAGAGCACTATATGGCACAGCTATGGGGCAATAATGGTGCAGAGCACTGTATGGCACAGCTATGGGGCAATAATGGACGGTGCGGAGCACTATATGGCACAGCTATGGGGCAATAATGGTGCAGAGCACTGTATGGCACAGCTATGGGACAATAATGGTGCAGAGCACTATATGGCACAGCTATGGGGCAATAATGAACGGTGCAGAGCACTATATGGCACAGCTATGGGGCAATAATGAACAGTATGGAGCATCTATTTTTATTTTTGAAATTCACCGGTAGCTGCTGCATTTTCCACCCTAGGCTTATACTCGAGTCAATAAGTTTTCCCAGTTTTTTGTGGCAAAATTAGGGGGGTCGGCTTATACTCGGGTCGGCTTATACTCGAGTATATACGGTAACTTTCCAGAACAAGCCGTTCTGTGTGTGGACATTAGGAGTAACAACATTTCTAGACATTATGTGACTTCTATACTATGTGGTCAACAGTTTTCTTCTTTGCAAATTATTTCTCTTAATCTATGATGAGCTGGTGGTAGGAGGCCAGCTGCAGTATTCTCTGCCATACAGAAAGAAGCAGAAGATGCATGAATGATACCATACAGCAGTGCTCTAATTAGTACTTTAGCTGGATCTCCTGTTTAAAGAGAATCAGTAGAATCGGTCACGTGCAGAAACCCCATTTACCTGCAAATAGAGGTACGGTAAGCTGCCGGGAAATATCACTTAAATCCTGTTTAGGTGACCTCCTTGAACAGCAGCTATAGGGAGAAAATGAAGTTTAATTTTCTCTATAGCCGCTCGTTCCCAGTCATTGAGATGGTGTAGCAAACTGTTAGAGTAAATCACTTCGATTGACCGTCTGCTCGGCAGTGTATGTGCGCAGGTTCCTTTTAACAATGTTTCAAGTAAACTTTCAGAATAAGCTGTTATGTCTTAGTACATGAGGATTATATTGACATTTGTATGACATGTATTCTGCATTTTTCACCAGTTTTTCCTCCATCTTTACTTTTTAGTTCTCTTTTGACCTCCAGTGGGTAGAGACTAACTATGAAGTCTCCTTTACATGACGTACTCAGAGAGATGGATTCCTGCTCTTCTGTCTTTGTAGCAGTGGCATGGAGATTAATATACAGAACTAATGAGCTGTGCGGCTGTGAATCTAGCACTAGATTGAGGCAAAAAAAGATGCAGATGCAGCTTGATCTGCCTGTCTGCCTAATCTCTCATTGTGCCGAGTGCTCTCCTCACTCACACTTCTTCAAACATTTTAAAATTAGCTGATCCGCATATAGGTATTGGTCAATAAATTACACTGGTCTACCAAAAAAAAAAAAAAAATTCTGGCATGGACTTTAAGAACAGTTTTAGACTAATTTGAGGGTGCTGAATTCAAATCTGATCTTATAATTTCTCTATCACATCACGTTTTTGTGCAACAGGTACAGTTGTGGCCAAAAGTATTGACACCCCTGCAATTCTGTCAGATAATACTCAATTTCTTCCTGAAAATGATTGCAAACACAAATTCTTTGTTATTATTATCTTCATTTAATTTGTCTTAAATGAAAAAACACAAAGAGAATGAAGCAAAACATTGATCATTTCACACAAAACTCCAAAAATGGGCCAGACAAAAGTATTGGCACCCTCAGCCTAATTTTTGGTTGCCAACCTTTAGCCAAAATAACTGCGACCAACCGCTTCCGGTAACCATCAATGAGTTTCTTACAATGCTCTGCTGGAATTTTAGACCATTCTTCTTTGGCAAACTGCTCCAGGTCCCTGATATTTGAAGGGTGCCTTCTCCAAACTGCCATTTTTAGATCTCTCCACAGGTGTTCTATGGGATTCAGGTCTGGACTCATTGCTGGCCACCTTAGAAGTCTCCAGTGCTTTTTCTCAAACCATTTTCTAGTGCTTTTTGAAGTGTGTTTTGGGTCATTGTCCTGCTGGAAGACCCATGAGCTCTGAGGGAGACCCAGCTTTCTCACACTGGGCCCTACGTTATGCTGCAAAATTTGTTGGTAGTCTTCAGACTTCATAATGCCATGCACACGGTCAAGCAGTCCAGTGCCAGAGGCAGCAAAGCAACCCCAAAACATCAGGGAACCTTCGCCATGTTTGACTGTAGGGACCGTGTTCTTTTCTTTGAATGCCTCTTTTTTTCTCCTGTAAACTCTATGTTGATGCCTTTGCCCAAAAAGCTCTACTTTTGTCTCATCTGACCAGAGAACATTCTTCCAAAACGTTTTAGGCTTTTTCAGGTAAGTTTTGGCAAACTCTAGCCTGGTTTTTTTATGTCTCGGGGTAAGAAGTGGGGTCTTCCTGAGTCTCCTACCATACAGTCCCTTTTCATTCACACGGATAGTACGGGTTGACACTCTTGTACCCTCGGACTGCAGGGCAGCTTGAACTTGTTTGGATGTTAGTTGAGGTTCTTTATCCAACATCCGCACAATCTTGCGTTGAAATCTCTTGTCAATTTTTCTTTTCCGTCCACATCTTGGGAGGTTAGCCACAGTGCCATGGGCTTTAAACTTCTTGATGACACTGCGCACGGTAGACACAGGGACATTCAGGTCTTTGGAGATGGACTTGTAGCCTTGAGATTGCTCATGCTTCTTCACAATTTGGTTTCTCAAGTCCTCAGACAGTTCTTTGGTCTTCTTTCTTTTCTCCATGCTCAATGTGGTACACACAAGGACACAGGAAAGGTTGAGTCAACTTTAATCCATGTCAACTGGCTGCAAGTGTGATTTAGTTATTGCCAACACCTGTTAGGTGCCACCAGTAAGTTACAGGTGCTGTTAATTACACAAATTAGAGAAGCATCACATGATTTTTTGAACAGTGCCAATACTTTTGTCCACCCCCTTTTTTATGTTTGGTGTGGAATTATATCCAATTTGGCTTTAGGACAATTCTTTTTGTGTTTTTTTCATTTAAGACAAATTAAGTGAAGATAATAATAACAAAGAATTTGTGTTTGCAATCATTTTCAGGAAGAAACTCAGTATTATCTGACAGAATTGCAGGGGTGTCAATACTTTTGGCCACAACTGTTTATAGCCCATTTTCAAGAATTCCATGATAAATATAAGTAGTGTATGAAAAGTGCCGGTTTATACGGTTCACTAAGGTAAATTTAGCTTTCATTTAGTCTCCCAATAAATGTGAGAATATCTTAGTTTTCTTTGAACATGTATAATTCCCATTTGTTATGATAACACCCTTGTTTTCTGTGCTACTGGGACAGTAGAGCTACAGCAGGGCATTGGGTGAAAACTGAATGGCCTCAGCGACAGAGTTTGGCATCTGGCGATAAGAATGTCATCCATGATCCTCTAGTGCAGAGGTCCCCAACGTTTCTGACCTTGAGAGCCACATTCAGCTCTGAGAGAGGGTCACGAGCCACATCCAGCCTTGAGAGAGGGTCGAGCGCCACATTCAGCTCCTTCCCCCCTCACAATAGGTACAACCACAGCCCCATTATAGATATAATGGTAACCAAAGCTTTTCCACAAAAATCAATCACCCCAAAGCAGTATACAAAGATCTAGGGGTTCCTCCAATACCCCCTATTCAGTATTCTCCTATAAAGAACTCCCAAGACACTGTCACATCCAGCTTCAAACACCTCCTCTGACAGGTGTTGTCATCTTGTCTCCAGCATACCATACTTTAATAATCTCAAAACCCCTAAGACCAGTATATGAGCATCCAGATCTGCTCTACTGTACACGGCTGCTCATAAAATTCACCATATTGAGATGTGCTCTTCATACCTGTTTGTTAAAACTGGAGCTAATGCACCAAGCTGACAGGCAGCCGCGAGCCACAATTCATGGGACCGCGAGCCACATGTGGCTCCCGAGCTACAGGTTGGGGACCCCTGCTCTAGTGGATTGGAAGGACATTGTATTTCCTCCCTTACACATAAAACTTGGATTGATGAAGCAGTTCGTTAAAGCTCTCAATCACAGTGGAGAATGCTTTAACTATATATGTTCAACTTTTCCTGGTCTTAGTGAAGAGAAGAAAAAGGCTCGAATATTTGATGGACCTCAAATAAGAACACTTATGAGAGACCCAAATTTTATCACATCAATGAATGAGACAGAAGAAAAAGCTTGGAATGCATTTTGTAATGTGGTGCAGAATTTTCTAGGGAATAAGAAAGCAGACAACTATGAAGAGATTGTGGCAAAGCTACTAAGTCTGCGTGCGAAATCTTGGATGAGAATGAGTATCAAGATTCACTATTTACACAGCTATTTGGACTTTTTTCCAGAGAACCTTGGGGATATGAGCGAGGAACAAGGAGAGTTTTTTCATCAGGACATTAAAACAATGGAAGAACGGTATCAAGGCCGGTGGGACTCACATATGATGGCTGACTATTGCTGGAGCTTGATGAGAGACAACCCAGAAGCTGTACATCACAGATCAGCCAAGAAAAGAAAGTTGAAATAACTGCCGTTTATCATTCATCTGTGTGCCATATATATGTGTTTTCATATTTTGTAGTTTAATTCTGCAAGTATATTTGATTTGCTGTACATAGACTTTGTAATCTTTGTTATTCCTTGATTAAAAATATACAATGTAGTATCGAAAATCATGTGGTTTTTATCATAAAACATTAGATAGGAGTAATTTTCATCAAAAATTGAAAATATCTCAAAATCCTGATGTGATAGCCAAAAACGGAGTTCATATTCGTAATCAGCAGCCAAAATTGACTTAAAATATGTTTTAAGACCTTTTACCAGAAAAATTGTGTTGACCAGTGTTATCTTTATTGAATTGTTATAATGTCAAATACATAGCAATTAACTGACCAAACGATTAATCAAGCAATACTAGCTATAAAACCTGTCAAACATTTACTATATAGTAAATACGAGATTGTTTAGGACTAAGATAGCAATCATCTCACATTGGAAAAAGACATTGATATCAGACTGATGGGAGTCTATTATGAAGTTAAGCAGCCTCTTGAAGTACACTGTAGTGGACATAAGTGATTAATCTCAATAGAAGCTAAGATCTGGTACCTGAAAATGGCCACTACACAGCATACGAAGCTGTGTCAGACCACCGAGGTTATCAAAGACAAAGTTCCAGACAACACCTTTAATTTGAATAATAAATATTATTTTAATTCTTATGGGGGAAAATTATTATCAATGTGCCTTATTGAGTCATTTGATGCGATATTACTTTATGTATATGGCTCGGTTCCTTTTAGGCCTCATATATCTGTGGGGGATTCTGGGCAATAACTCCTTGTAAGGTGTTATTTGCTTTTTAAAAACCCAGTCAAATATAGTAGGTGACTAAGGCTACTTTCACACATCAGGTTTTTTCCCTCCGGCCCAATCCGGCTCTTTTTTTCTCTCATTGACTTGTATTAGTGCCGGATTGAGCCGCATGGCCCACCCTTCCTTCCATTTTTTTCCGGATCCGACAAAAATTTCCATTCCGGCGTCTGGAAAAAACGTCTACAGTAAAGTTTTTTGTCTGCGGCGAAAAACCAGAAAACACTTTCGGCTTTTTGCTACAATGCAAGTCTATAGGCGCCGGATCTGGAAAAAGACGGATCCGGCACCGCATTCCGTTTTTTTAATCTGAGCATGCTCAGAACCAATTGGCCAGCCCCCAGGAAACATATATAAACAATGCCAGTGAGGCCCTCACTCATTACCAGCCAGCAAGACAGCCAGCAACAGAGCCTGGCAGCCCCACAGCCTGCCAGCCACGTGTCATTCTCTGTGCAGTGATGGGGTGGATCCACAAACGCCATCGGCGCTGATGCATAATGACCTGTGTCTCTCTCGCTCCTACTCCAAAACAATAGCTTTCAAATGATTTGCCTCCACAATAAAATCCACGTTGATCTTCACAATATTCGCAATAATGCCTTCCATCTTGCTCTCCAACCTGCTCCTCTACAACCTGTTACAGATGGGCTGAAGGAACACTGTATATATAGGTTTTCAGTAGCCAATCACATTTTGGAGCCCCCCAGAGGCGTTTTTAAAAACCGGATCCGTCAAAAAACGGATGAAAAAACGGATGGAAAACTGATGAAACGGATTTGGTTTTTCGCAGGTTCCGCTAGTCGGATCTGGCAGAAAACCGGATCCGTTTAATCAGTTTTCCACATTTTACGTCTGATCCGTCGCGACGGCAAAAGCCTGATGTGTGAAAGTAGCCTAAGACTTAAAAGTTGGAGAGCAAGAATACAGAAAGACTTGTACATTTATGCAGGTTTTTCAGATATAGATACTGAACAAAACGGATTTTCTGAGGTGTATGTGGTGGCAGCAGTTCCCACAATGCAGTACAACAACAATAATGTACTTTTGCTGACCTTTCGTTAATGTCCCTGAGTACCATATAAAACACACTATGGATGCTATCCACAATATAGCGGCTTTAACAGTGTTTATAGATACTGAAATTTAACCAATGACCACATGGCTTAAAAAGGATAAACAAGAGAAGCACTAACATGCTTTCACCCACTTCAGAGATAACAAAAATAAAAAATAAATGTTAAAATGTTATATGTTATAGCCAAATATATGGATAGCGAAAGTAGGCAGCGTCCAACCCGCAGCGCTTAATGATCGTCTGCACATACCCTCAGGGTATATGTTCATTTTGTTTTTGTCTTCGGTTTTGTCCCCATATATGTATAGGCATATACATCATGTTTATATACACTTCTCAAAAATAAAGGGAACATTTAAACAACACAATGTAACTCCAAGTTAAATCACACTTCTGTGAAACCAACCTGTCCAGTCATGAAGCAACATTGATTGTGAATCAATTTTTCCTCCTGTTGTGCAAATAGAAGGGACAACAGACAGAAATGATAGGCAATTAGCAAGATAACTCCTATAAAGGAGTGGTTCTGTATGGGGTGACCACAGACCATTTCTAAGTTCTCATCCTTTTTGGCTGTTTTGGTCACTTTTGCAATGCTCTCACCCCTAAGTACTGTAAAGTAGCATGAGGCGGTGTCTACAACCCACAGAAGTGGCTCAGGTAGTGCAGTTCATCCAAGATGGCACATCAGTGTGAGCTGTAGCAAGAAGGATAGCTGTGTCTGTTATCACAGTGTCCAAAGCATGGAGCAGATACCAGGAGAAAGACCAATACACCAGAAGACGTGAAAATGGCCAATGGAGGGCAGCAACCCAGCAGACCAGGAGACAGGCCAGTACACCAGAAGACGTGAAAATGGCCAACGGAGGGCAGCAACCCAGCAGCAGAACCGCTACCTTCTCTTCTGTGCAAGGAGGAACAGGAGAAGCAGTGCCAGAGCCCGGCAAAATGACTTCCAGCAGGCCACTATCATCTATGAGGGCCCGATATCCACAAGTGGATTTTGAGCTTACAGCCCAACACCCTGCAGGGCAATTGGCATTTGCCAGAGATCACAAAGATTGGCAGATTCGACACTGGCAACCTGCGATCTTCACAAATGAGAGCAGGTTCACATTGAGCACATGTGACAGATGTTAAAGAGTCTGGAGACGCCATGGAGAATGTTCAGCTGCCTGCAACATCCTCCAGCTTGACCGGTTTGGCAGTAGGTCAGTAATGGTGTGCAGAGGCATTTCTTTGGAGGGCTGCACAGCCCTCCATGTGCTGTCCAGAGGTACCCTGACTGCTATTAGGATCCAGGATGAGATACTCAGACCCATTGTGAGCCCATATGCAGGTGCAGTGTGCCCTAGGTTCCTTCTGATGCATTACAATGCTATATATACTTCATGTGGCTGAAGTGTGTCAGCAGTTCTTGCATGATGAAGTCATTAATGATATGGACTGGCCTGCCCGTTCCTTAGACCTGAATCCAATCGAGCACATGTGTAACATAATGTCTCGTTCCATCCACCAACGCCACATTGCACTACAGACTGTCCAGGAGTTGACTGATTCTTTAATCCAGGTCTTGGAGAAGATCCCTCAGGAGAAAATCCATCGCCTCATCAAGAGCATGTCCAGGCATTGTAGAGAGGTCATACAGGCACATGGGGACCACCCACACACACTATAGAGCATCAATTCCTTGTCTTGAGGCATTTCCAATGAAGTTGGGTCAGCCTGTAATTTGACTTTCCGCTTTGATTTTGAGTACCAATCCAAATCCAGACCTCCATGGGATATTACTTTTGATTTACATTGATCATTTTTATGTTTTATTGTTCTCAACACATTCCACTATGCAATGAATAAAGATTTGCAACTGGAATATTTAATTCAGTGATATCTAGGATGTGGTATTTTAGTGTTCCCTTTATTTTTTGAGCAGTGTATATTTGTATATATACATATACACACTCATACAGACACACTTTTTAACATTTAAATTGCAACACCAAGATGAAAAAGTCAATGGAATTATGGAAATCACAGGATATACATGCTAATAATATGCAAATGATAAAAAAAAATTAGAAACAAAATTCTCAAAACATTTCGATTTATTCAATGTCACGTACAATCCACACTCACAAAATTATACACATTTACAGGACTTGGCTGTTATCAATGAGGTTATTAATGGTCGTATAAGGAATGTTCTGCCATGCTGAAGGCATTGGGGCACGCATATCATCAAGATCTGCTGCTGGTGACTCTATTTGCAATTGTCGACTAATGATATCCGAGATGGATGGAAGACAAGTCCAAGGATGCTGCAGGACAAGTTAGCACGTTAAGGCCACACAGGCTGCTCACAGTATCACAAATAACATGGGCCTGGCGTTGTTCTGTTGAAAAGTGACTCCTGTAACACTTTCCCGTTCTTTGTGAAGGCCTCTTTATCATGGTGCCATTGTCTTGGATGGAGATTTGTTTGGAGACAATGTAGGCAAGTTTCATAGGATATTACTCCATTCCAGATCCACTGCCATATTGCTGTGCAACATTATAGCCTTTGAGAGCAGAGTCGTGAAGTAAATGAAACACCTGTATCTAGATGTTTGGCTAGTAGCTCAATGTCGTACATATGACTTCTGATGGTTTGTGTGGCCATTGCCTGATAACTTAGGCTTTGTCTGTGACTTTTAATTTCACTTGATTTAAGTAGCAGAATAGGAAGTGTTTCAACGCTCTCCAGAATAGGACACAAATATTGGTAAATAAAATTGTAGTTTTATTGTCAACGCGTTTCAGAGTCTACTGACTTCTTCAGGACAACCATACATCTTGCTACTTAAATCTACTGTTCCATGGAAGCGGCTGCATCTGGTTCTCAGGCTCTATAAGTGTTGTGTCTCATTACCAAATAAGGTGAGCGTTTGTATTATAATTATAAGACCCTATTGCGCGCTTGCATTTCTTTAAAGTTTAATTTCTCTTGCAATACAGAATGGATCACTTCATGCCATTCTTTGAATCTTATGTAATTACATGGGCATTGCCATGGAGATTTTCAGAAGAGAACTGCACATTGGTATATCTCCTGGGATTATGGTTTGTTGTGGCATAATGTATAGTAGCCAGACAATATTTATTCTTGGTACATTAGCATATATTACATTGATTTGGTCATAGAACCAGTTGTACTGCCATTTCCCTAAAGTTTGATTCTATTTTTCCAGCATTTACATATTATTAACATGTATCAATCTTGGGATTTTCATAATTCCATGATTTTTCCTTGTTCTCACAGTTCTCTAAGCAGTCCTGCATGTAAAGGGCTCTTTTACACTTCAGTCTTTTGGCGTCAGTTTGAATAAGCCATTTTCGTCAAATAGCGGATCCGCCATTTTTTGGGGCGGATCTGCTATTTTCCCATAGACTTGCATTAGCGACGGATTGTGGCGGATGGTCATCCGTTCCATCCGCCATGTGACAGAGCCGTCGAAATTTGGCGGACGTCGTCTAGACATTGACGGACATTGCAACTTTTTTGTCTGCGCCGAAATGGCGGTTCGCGACGCATCCGTCGCGCCCGCCATTCCCTAGAATGGCCACCTATGGGCGACGGATCCGTCGCGATCCGTCATTTGGCGGATCCGTCGCCCCAATCCGCTTTTTCAATTGAGCATGCTCCAAAAAGTAGATACTTTTCCCAGACAACCCCAAAACTATATAAACAGGACAGGTGGGCTTCATTCCTCAATGTGCCATCAAGCAGAGAAGAAGCAGAGAGAGAACACAGTGCCAGCCAGCAAGACAGACCCTGCCAGCAGCCAGCAACACAGACCGATTAGCCTCAAAAGTGAAATCCGCACATATCTTCACAATATTCGCCAGTACTCCTTCCATCTCTGCCACTTTCTCTACAACCTTTCAAAGATGTGGTGTAAATACACTGTATATATAGGTTCCCAGTAGTTTCCAGTAGCCAGTCACATTTCCCAGTACTTTGTATTAGTCAATCGAGATCCTCGGTTTTTAAAGGTCACAAAGGTTCTAAAGGATCCTTTATTTGATGCATCCGTGTAACGGATCCGTAAAAAAACCCGGATCCATTAGAAACGCTTCCTCAACAATTTTGACGGATCCGTCACAATGTCGGAGCAGACTGACGCCAAATAACTGAAGTGTGAAAGAAGCCTTAGATAGTGGTCAGCCAAACAGTTATTATTGGGCTGAAAGCTATCAACCTGAACTCCCCCACACATACGCTAGTTTGCACTCTATTAGGCCCCTTTCACACATCAGTTTTTTGCCGTCAATCACAATCCATTAGCTCGACGCAGATTGTGAAAAACTGATGCAACTGATCCGTTTTTTCACTGGATCAGACTAGCTGATCCAGCTAATGGGATCCTAACAAAAAATCAGAGCATGCTCAGTTTAAAAAAACAGAATCCATTGCCGGATTCCGTAATTTGACGGATCCAGCGCCCATAGGCTTCCATTCTAGCAAACGACGGACGGCGATGGATCCATCGCTGTCAGTTTTTTCCATGGACACAAAAAACGTTACTTTGTTCGTCGTCTCCGGCAGCCGGATAAACAATTTTCGACGGATGCGGCGAACGACAGATGAAATGTGCGGCCATCCATCGCTAATACAAGTCTATGAGAAAAAACTGATCCGGCGGCATCAGTTGCCGGATCCGTTTTTTTTTTAAATTGACGGATTGTGACTGACGGAAAAAACTGATGTGTGAAAGGAGCCTTAGAGTGCTGCTGCAAGACTCTTCAGCCAGCATTTTATCTGTGCTCTAAGCAAAAGGATTGTAGGAATTCCCTGTATTCATACAGATATAAAGGGTGGGCCATGTATGTGGATACACGTAAATAAAATGGGAATGGTTGGCGATATCAACTTCCTGTTTGTGGCACATTAGTATATGGGAGGGGGAATACTTTTCAATATGGGTGGTGACCATGGCGGCCATTTTGAAGTTGGCCATTTTGGATCCAACTTTATTTTTTCCAATGGGAAGAGGGTCATGTGACACATCAAACTTATTGAGAATTTCACAAGAAAAACAATGGTGTCCTTGAATTTGCAGAATGGGCAAAACAAAAATTGGAACAGGACCCTCAGTTTAAACAGAACATTATGTTCAGCGATGAGGCAAATTTTTTTGGGTGGGCCATTTATATGAATACACCTAAGTAACATAGGAATGGTGACAGTTTTCTTGCGTAGGGTGTCTTGCATTGAAATCTGCTGCAATGACCCAGGTACTGCGTTCACCAAACATCAACACTATTTCTATCCGCTCCTCACGTGTTAACCTCTGCGATATGTCAATGGCTGTAAACAAAGAGAAACTTGTAAATAACTCATGAAAGAATAAAGTTATGTTAAAACCAAACACACCAGTGTTTTTCTTGTGAAATTCTCAATAAGTTTGATGTGTCACATGACCCTCTTCCCATTGAAAAAAATAAAGTTGGAACCAAAATGGCCGACTTTAAAATGGCCGCCATGGTCACCACCTATCTTGAAAAGTTTTCCCCCTGTCATATACTAATGTGCCACAAACAGGAAATTGATATCACCAACCATTCCCATTTTATTTACGTGTATCTATATACAAAGCCATCCACAACCTGTCTCCTCCTTACATCTGTGACCTCATCTCCCGGTACCTTCCTACACGCAACCTCCGATCCTCACAAGATCTCCTTCTCTACTCCCCTCTTATCTTCTCTTCCCACAATCGTATACAAGATTTCTCTCGCGTATCACCCCTACTCTGGAACCCTCTACCACAACACATCAGACTCTCGCCCACCATCGAAACCTTCAAAAAGAATCTGAAGACCCACCTCTTCCGGCAAGCCTACAACCTGCAGTAACCACCGATCGACCAAATCGCTGCACGACCAGCTCTATCCTCACCTACTGTATTCTCACCCATCCCTTGTAGATTGTGAGCCCTCACGGGCGGGGTCCTCTCTCCTCCTGTATCCTCACCCATCCCTTGTAGATTGTGAGCCCTCACGGGCAGGGTCCTCTCTCCTCCTGTATCCTCACCCATCCCTTGTAGATTGTGAGCCATTGCGGGCAGGGTCCTCACTCCTCCTGTACCAGTTATGACTTGTATTGTTCAAGATTATTGTACTTGTTTTTATTATGTACACCCCTCCTCACATGTAAAGCGCCATGGAATAAATGGCGCTATAACAATAAATAATAATAATAATAATAATACATGGCCCACCCTGTATATCTGAAGGGATCAGCATTATATATATGGTGGGATTTGAACCACAAAATATTAGTTTTATTGTTTTTTATCTTCGGTAACTCGGTAACTCTAGAAATCAATATCGTTCGCAAACAAGTGATAATTGGCTGGCGTAAACAGTCCTTCTCTCCAGCTCAAGGTTGCCAATGCCTGTAAAAGTATGTATAACAGGTGTCAAAATTTGGGCGATTACCTAAATATTTCTTAAGTTGTCCAGTAAAAATAAATAGTAATTTGGTAACAGTTTTCCAGCTACCCGATACAAGCAATCGCTGGAAATGATGTCCCATCAATCAAGTAAGATGACTGCCCCATGCAATGAGACAGTAAAAACAAAGCAATATCACAAAGTAAAATTAGATCCAGAAAAAGAGGAGAGAAGGTGATGCTTTCCCTTTAACATTCTCGGTTCCTACAGATTCATCTCCAACCACATCTGTAGACAACTAGCGATTAAAATGTAAAGAGCAGCCTGTATTAAAAATGACAACTATGAAGCTAATATTATAGAGACACAATCACATTCTTGCTGGCTGTAAGTCACACAGGACAATAAACCACTGCATATGGTTAGCAGGTTAGGAAGCATCTGAGGTGAGCATGCTCCCGCCTGCACTGGCTCACTAGCTGGAAGCAAATCATTATCTGTGTCAATAGAGAGCTAAATATAGACGAAACCGAGACAGAGGAAGTTGAATAATAGTAATAACAGAGCTCTTTTCTGTTGGTACCCGATCAGAGGAGGTCTATGTGGCAGACCAATTCTGAGCTCTACCACCACAATGATCTGGTAAAGTAGAGCCAATGCTCGCTGTATGTGAAGCGCTCTTTCATGTGATTCTGTTTTTGGAATCTGAAATTGATACATGAAATGATTTGTTTTGAGGTTTTGCTACAGCATGCTTCCTACATGTACATGCACGCAATCGACCGAAAGTTCTTACCCAACGCTAAACAATAGCACTTGTTTATACTCCGCCAATGAGAAAACAAACGGACAGGTATAGGCAAAGCGCAGCTGGTCTGAGCACAGCTTTTCTATGCCTCCTCCCATAGATCATTTCAGGATTGACCTATCATCAGATCCAAATATTATGGATGATGGAGGATTCTGCTGGAAATCTTTACCGCAAAATATCATTATATTACAGTCCTATTAGTATCATGGCTTAAGGTTTCGTGACCACAGGCAAGATTATAATATATTTAGGCAAAGTCTAGGGGGTTTGGCAGCTTAACAAGTACCCTGGCTTTGGAATCAAATGTGAACAAGGCAACATAATAATAATAATAATAATAATAATTTTATTTATATAGCGCCAACATATTCCGCAGCGCTTTACAACTTATAGAGGGGACTTATACAGACAACAGACATTACAGCATAACAGAAATCACAGTTCAAAACAGATACCAGGAGGAATGAATCTGCATGAATGTACTAAGCGTTAACATTTTAAGTAGCCTCCATGTATAGGTTAGGAAAATTAGACTAAGCACAAACAAAAGAATACCAACAGTACACTCTCATAGATGTCTCCCATAAATGTCACATGTAAGCATACACTACACAAGTCAAAAATAAGAGACGCTCCATTGAGTGCAACTGGGCTAAGTCATTATTCAGAAAGTTCCACACTTTAGAAAATGAAAAAAAAATGAAACTCCCAATAACAAGACGATACACTAATCAGGTCAATTAAGAAATTTCTAAAAAGCCAATAATGTTCATGACGAGAACTGAGAAGACAACATGCTGAGATCCATGACCCTTAAGTATTTTGTGAAAACAGATACAAGGGAACATAACAGCATTAAACTAAAGCTAAACAAAAATATTTTTAGTTGAGAAAATCTAGTGTATGGGAGAGCATGGATGAATTTATGATTTCTAGCTCCAGACACCTTAAGATACCGTTACACTAAGCGACTTACCAACGATCACGACCAGCGATGCGATCGTTGGTAAGTCGTTGTGTGGTCGCTGGGGAGCTGTCACACAGTCAGCTCTCTCCAGCGACCAATGATCAGGGGAACGACTTCGGCATCGTTGAAACTGTCTTCAACGATGCCGAAGTCCCCCTGCAGCACCCGGGTAACCAGGATAAACATCAGGTTACTAAGCGCAGGGCCGCGCTTAGTAACACGATATTTACCCTGGTTACAAGTGAACACATCGCTGGATCGGTGTCACACACGCCGATCCAGCGATGACAGCGGGTGATCAGCGACGAAATAAAGTTCTGGACTTCTAGCTCTGACCAGCGATATCACAGCGGGATCCAGATCGCTGCTGCGTGTCAAACACAACGAAATCGCTATCCAGGACGCTGCAACGTCACGGATCGTCGTCGTTCTCACTGCAAAGTCGCTTAGTGTGAAGGTACCTTTACTCATTCAATGAAACTTTAGTTTTAGATTTATAAACATTTTCACATTTTAAGCAGCAAAAACAAACTGTGAAGCTCAGTTGGTACTGGTACTCACTAAGGGTTTGGTATATGCACATTACGTCTTTTTCAGGCAGATTCCGCCTGAAGAAGCGTTTATTACACATTTAAAATAATGATTATATGCAGGAAAGTTACAACAATTTGCTCTGTATATGTTCCGTCTTTTGTAACTTTTTTTACCCTCTTTGGGCTTCGAAAGGCGTTAAGCAGCTAAAAGAAGTGATCTGACCACTCTTCAGGTGTCGTCTGCTGTTACTTATTATAGATAAAATTTAAATAAAAGGACGGCAACGACAAAGCCACCAAAAGGATGGCGAGAAAAATGACATACACAACACTTAAGGAAAAACACAGCTTCAGGTGTTTTGACCTCATCAGAGCAAAGTTGGCTCAATTATATGCCTTTGATGCAGCTACTGGTTGCATAAGCATCATCATCTACAAAAATGCCCTAGGCCACAAAGCTACATGTGACTAAATATGTACTATTCATGTAGTCACAAAAAATGAGTATAAGTCTATTCAAACATGACTACCGTAAACAAAATGTAACACAAATAATCAATATTATACTATTAGTTACATCATTAAAACTAATTAAAAACATGGAGAATTGTCATGTTACCAGAAATCAATAGGGGTATACATAATTATTGTTCATACATGATAATAAAGTTCATAAAGAGATTGATATAGTTAAGCGCTTCCTCGATGTCATGTGACTTGTATTGTACACTATCGTTGAAAAGTTCAGAGTCATCCAGACAATTTTGTGTTTTCCATGAAAACTCATACTTTTCTTAATCAAATGAGTTGCCAAATGAATTGAAAATCTAGTCCAGACATTGACAAGGTTCGAAAAATAGATTTTTATTTGAAATAATAATTTTCTCCTTCAAACTTTGCTTTCATCAAAGAATGCTCCCTTTGCAGCAATTGCAGCATTGCAGACCTTTGATATTCTAGCAGTTAATTTGCTGAGGTAATCTGGAGAAATTTCACCCCATGCTTCCAGAAGCCCGTCCCACAGGTTGGTTTGGCTTGATGGGCACTTTTGGCGTACCATACAGTCAAGCTGCTCCCACAACAGCTCAATGGGGTTGAGAATTGGTGACTGCGCTGGCCACTCCATTACAGATCGAATACCAGCTGCCTATTATTATAATTTAGAGGTGTGCTTTGGGTCATTGTCCCGTTGTAGGATGAAATTGGCTCCAATCAAGCGCTGTCCACAGGCTATTGCATGGCGTTGCAAAATGGAGTGATAGCCTTCCTTATTCAAAATCCCTTTTACCGTGTACAAATCTCCCACTTTACCAGCACCAATGAAACCCCAGACCATCACATTACCTCCACCATGCTTGACAGATGGCGTCAGGCACTCTTCCAGCATCTTTTCACTTGTTCTGCTTCTCACAAATGTTCTTCTGTGTGGTCCAAACACCTCAAACTTGGATTCGTCTGTCCATAACTTTTTTCCATTCTTCCTCTGTCCAATGTCTGTGTTCTTTTGCCCATACTCTTTTCCTTTTATTAGCCACGCTCAGATATGGCTTTTGCTTTGCCACTCTGCCCTGAAGGCCAGCATCCCGGGGTCGCCCCTTCACTCTAGAAATTGACACTGGCGTTTTGCCAGTTGAGGACATGTGAGGCGTCGATTTCTCAAACTACACTCTAATGTACTTGTCTTGTTCCTCAGTTGTACAGAGGGGCCTCCCACTTCTCTTTCTACTCTGGTTACGCCTGTTCGTGCTCTCCTCTGAAGGGAGTAGTACACACCGTTGTAGGACATCTTCAATTTCTTAGCAATTTCTCGCATGGAATAAGCCTTCATTTATAAGAACAAGAATAGACTGTTGAGTTTCACACGAAAGCTCTTTTTTTCTGGTCATTTTGAGAGTTTAATGGAAATGCAAATGTAATGCTCCAGATTCTCAACTAGCTCAAAGGAAGGTCAGGTTTATAGGTTCTCTAATCAGCCAAACTGTTTTCAGCTGTGCTAACATACTTGCAAAAGGGTTTTCAAGGATATTCTAACCATCCATTAGCCTTCTTACACAGTCTGCAAACACAAAGTAGCATAAGAACACTGGAGTGATGGTTGTTGGAAATGGCCTCTATACACCTATGAATTTATTGCATTACAAACCAGACGTTTGCCGCTAGAATAGTCATTTACTTCATTAACAATGTATAGAGTGTATTTCTGAATCATTTAATGTTGGCTTCATTGGAAAAAACTGTGCTTTTCTTTCAAAAATAAGGAAATTTCTAAGTGACCCTAAACATTTGAACGGTAGTGTATCTGTGAACAATGCCGGTTTTGATGAATCTGGGCCTATGTGCTTAAATATATAGAGTCCCATACAAAAGATGCAAGTAGATCTGTGCCACAACAGTAGCTTAGTAATAAATCACTACATAGGGACAGAGTATATAGTAATTACTTGAGCTGCTTGTGGATTTTATTACCCTATGTATGTGAACGATGCACGTTTTGCCATCACTTTCTCAAGGGGAAGATAATGTTATCACTAACGGAACCGATGACGTGAACTTTATTATCATGTATGAACAATAACTATGTACCGTATACTCTGTTTTGATTTTTAGTAATGTGACATTTCTACGTATTTTTACTTTACTATGATAAAGATTTATTTACAATTTATTTGTAGTAGTCATTTTTATAGGTTTATAAATGGTTCGCACTGGAGTAAAAAGACTGCATCAAAAGCATCACATCCAGCCAATCAGAAGCATGCTCTGTACAGGTATTGTGCAAACATCCCAAAACCGCTGTCTACAGATGGTCAGATTTGGTGTTTTCCTTCTGCAGTAAAGCCAATTCGTGTTTGCCTCTTTAGAATAGAACTTTGCTTGTAAGTATCCATAAACCAGCTATGTCTTTTCACTTACCAGTACCCCCTGCATCAAAACGCAAATTATCCAGCCAATCATTACCTGACTCTGCACTGATGAAGGGCAAAACCCAGAAACAACTGTCTGCTAATAGGTGTCTGATTTTATTTTTTCTTTATCCTGGAGAGGGTTGCAGACTGACTAATATACAGGTAAATTTTCCTTTTCAAATTTAGTCTATGGGTTAATGTACCTTTAAGGAGATAAGCACAATAAAACTGCAGTGCTCACCTAGAAAATGTGCCCTTCAAGCAGTCAGCCTGAAAACTTTATTTGACTTCCGGGATTAAGTATTGATTCACAAGTGAGGAGGGTGGACATTCTTATTTGCCTCTCACCGTTTAGGAACAAAGCTTTGCATGTACTGTATGCCGTATGCACAGTAGACCTAGCTACTGTAAGTGGAAAAAAAAGACATAATAAGGGTCAGATGAGGAAGAAAATAAAATGAAAACAATGATGCATACAGGAATCACATTCTATTTTCCTTTAAAGAATAAACGACATCATTTTCCACAGCGCTGTACAAGTAATGAATACACAATCAGCACCCACTGACATATACAAATGGTGCAGACGGCTTGGCTCATGAAATTCTAAATCAATCTGGCTAAATTATGAAGTTTGTTCGCCCCAACCTCTCCCACACACAGGTGGAGGATCGATGTCACATCCAGTACTCTGCTGTATAGAAAATTAAATCCGCTTACTAATGCAATACTTTACTAAAAGAGAAAGGTGTGGTGTCCGCAGCCCAAAAACCTGGGTGGCACACCCTGCCGCACACCTACAGAATAATCTCCAAATATGAAAAAAAAATCTGCCCTTATTTAAGTTGCAAATGATCTATCACGTAGCAGTAAAATACGGGCAGCCTGAGAAACACCAGTCTTCTTGTGTCCTTAACCTCCACGGGCTACTGAAACGACGATAATGAAAGGTGACTACAGAAAGAAAATACTTGCTGAATTTTTCCTTCTTGCAGAAATAATATTTGTTAGTAAAAGTGGGTTTGTATACTGTACATTGACAAAAGCGGCTCAAATTTTTTCCCCGTTGCTTCATTCGAAACAGACATTGACACTATGTAAATAATCCTGATTCATGCTGCTTTGTTCGGTATCATCAAGTATACTGTACATGGCAGAAATCCAGAATGAGTAGTTGTCCTTAAATGACTTCCACTCAGCCCTGCCAGATACTGTGGCTCAGAAGCAATTCAAAGGCAGAACACTGAAGCAAATGAGAACTAATGTAAAACAGAGCATGCTCTCGCCCCGCTCACGCTGCCTGTTTTTGCAGCCTACAGTACCCGCACATACATGACCAGCACCGTGCCAGGTCATTACCGATCACATCTTCCATGGGGAAGAAACACAGGATCTAATCTCTGCTGGATTATTTCAGAGATTTACGTCTGATACAAGTCAGATTCTCTGAAAATCCACAGCAACATTGGCTGTATTGTATTAAATGCGTGATGTGGTTTTCAAGCGGTTCGCTTTGTTTATCTTCTTGGACCTTCGCATTTTCTCCCTGCGGTTCTAAACCCTTTGCCATGGTCACTTATTCCGCTGTTCCAGGGTTTCTCTCTAACTGGGGCACGTATTTCATTTTAGACAACAAAGAGGATGGAAATATAATATAGAGGACAATTAATAAATTCATTAATATTATATCATTTCCTATTAAACAGTAGGATTAAGCTTGCAATGTGGGCACGTTATTTCACTTGTGGGTTTTCCGTAGGACTGCATGTAATGCACTGGCATCATTTAGCACAGTGAATACCCACTGTGCACTAAGGAGATACTGCAATTAAGTGTTTTGCAAAATATAAAAAAAGTAAATAGTTTGAAATTTCATTGAAATAGTCATAAAATGTGAGAATTGTATTACGTGCTGACCAATTAGATGACAGGTGCCGTAGAAATAAGGCTCCAAAGTCTTCCAATGTACAATATACACCAACTTGACTGTTATGTTCACAAACAAAAATATGGCAAAATGGTGTATACACCTGGCCAGTATTTAGGATTGTGTAGCCCCATGTGCATTAAAAAGTGAAAAAGTGAAATGGACAGTGCCTATCAATACAACTGTATACAAAAAGACCCTTAAAGGGGTTCTCCACTACTTGGACAACTCCTTCTCAATTGTTATATTGCCACAAAGCAGAAGAGAGAGAAATGCTGCAGCTCAGACTTCCTTCCAAAAAAGTGAGATTGAAGAAGACAATGATTGGCTGCAGGGCTCACGTGGCATGACAATGTCAAGCAAGCATTGGGAGACCAGGCGCTAACGTCATTGGAATGGCACCAGTACTAGATGTGAGGCTCTTGTTATGTTACATAGGGTAACATAGCAATTTAGAAGGAGTTGTCCGAGTAGCGAACAACCCCTGTAATGGCAGCCAAAGGCAGACGTATACAATTATACAGATCTAAAGTCTTCGGCCAGCATTCCAGCTGAATGCTATTCACCTGTAATATACAAGTACTCATACCCCAGTCTTCTTACTACAGTGCACAATTTAAAATGATGGACTGCAAGGGAAAAAACAAGAGAACATGTTATCTGTTCAATTGATGTGAGTTTTATAGTGGTGTTTAGCTTGTAACTGCTCAATTACAAACGCAAATTAAAGCAGTATATTGCACAATGCCCTCCAAGAAGACCGGCTGTGCAAACATACAGTACAGGCTGGTGAAATATAACACAAGGGTGTTATAAGCAGAGTTGGAGCTCAGGTTACATGTACATGGCGGCACAAGTGGCACAATAATTCACAACTTTATTTTTTTGCAGTAAGGTCACAGGTAGGTACATAGGGACTAGGGAACTGGTATGCTGAAACTTATACTCATTGGCTAAGGCAGATCACGCCATACCTAGCAAACCTGCATCGTACTTTTGCTTCAAAGAACTACAGCAAAAATGTAGTCCATTTCTTTTTGAATTCCTCCTTTGTTTCAGATTACCAGATACAATCTAAAGCTGCTTGTTACTTGACATAAACATGTACGAAAACACTCTCTGTTTTCTCTACAATTCATCCGTGCAACATACGGAATTTCCTATTAAGTGGTCCGGGCACAAGAGCCCAAGTCAGATTGCAATCTCTACCAGCCTTTAACCCCTTAGTGACGGAGCCAAATTTTTTAAATCTGACCAGTGTCACTTTATGTGGTAATAACTCTGGAACGCTTCAAGAAATCCCAGTGATTTTGAGATTGTTTTTTCGTGACACATTATAATTTATGATAATAGTAAATTTAGGTTGTTATGTTTTGTGTTTATTTATAAAAAATATCAGAAATTTGAGAAAAATGTAAAAAAATTAGCAATTTTCAAACTTTGAATGATTATACCTTTAATCCAGATAGTCATACCACAGCAAAACATTAATAAATAACATTTCCCACAAGTCGGCTTTACAACAGCACCATTTGTAAAATGTTATTTTATTTTGTTTGCATTTTAGGAATGTAGCAGTCATTTTTCATTTTTTCAAGGAAATTTACAACATTTATTTTTTTAGGGACCTATCCATGTTTGAAGTGACTTTAGGAGTCCCATATATTAGAAACCCTCAAAAGTTACACCATTTTTAAAAACCGCACCCCCTGACATACTGAAAACTGCAGTCAGGTAGTTTATTAACCCTTCAGGTAATTTTCAGGAATTAATGCAAAGTGGCATGACAGAAATGAAAATGTGTCTTTTTACCACCTAAATGCCGCTAACTTCTGAACAGGTTACAACAGCCGTCAGACTCTAAGGCCGCTATTTGTCCGTGAAATGCCATTCCAAACATCAGGACCACAAAATCATGATCTCAGGGCACCAATTGGGATAAATAGGAAGCCCCCACACTCTGTTAACCATTTATAATGATGTAGTCACAATTGACAGCAGCATCTAAGGGGTTAAACAGATATGGACGGTGCAAACACTGATTGTGGCTAATGCAGCAAGTTGTCAGCTATAGTGTACAGCCGACAGCTGCTGGATTGTCACCTGTATAGGAATGCTATTCTCTTATATCTCAGGTCAGTTAAAAGACGTATTGGCGGTCATTAAGGGGTTAAGAGGCAACTCTATTCTCACACAGTGTAAAGCTATGTTCACACACTGCAATTTTTTCACCAGGTTTTTTTTTTCAGTGTTATTTATACAAACTAAGTGCTGCTTTTTACATGACCAGCAAAATATGGTATTTCAGAAATCTCATGCACATACTTATTTTTTCTGGCTGAATTGGAAAACTACAGTGTTTTTTTTTTTTTTTTAAATCTGCAGCATGTAAAATCTCTCAGTATTGTTTTCAAAGTTTTTTCACCTATAGAAAGCAATGAAAAAGTACAAAAACGTTACAAAAACCACAACCATGTGTTTTTGCTGGATTTTTGGTGAATAAAATTAACCCATTGTGCATGAACTGTAGAAAAATGCCACGATCTGCACCAGAAAAATGCAGCCAAAACAAACAAAAAATGCAGCAAAAAAATCAGTGTTTCCTATTAAAAAAAACCGCTGCAAAAATGTGTGAATACGGCCTAAGACTGCTATGGTGGTAGTTTACTTAGTCCAAGTAAATGAACAGAAAAAGAAAGGGGAGTGAAATCACAGACTACTGGGATTTTTAAATTCCTCAAAGTCTCCAGCAAACTCTTGGCAGATGCACCAGGAAACCTCCCAATTAATACAGGGAATATATGGCCTGGAATATACAACTCCCATAGTAACATTTGCTTGTGTTCTTAAAAGGATCCAACAGTGATACAGATTTATTCACATGAACGAAAAACCTAGAGGACATTGAGTCATTTGCTAAACATATTAATGGTATAGCAAAGCCAGCTAGGCTAGGGTTCAATCATAGCTCTACATGTCCTGATTAGATCACTTGGCTAGCCCTGCCTATAATTAAGCTAGCTGTGCTCCTAAGGCTTCTTTCACACATCTGTCTTCCAAATCTGCACAGGATCCGTCAAGACGTTCAAGTGACGGATCCTGTGCAGATTGTGGAAAACGTGTGCACTGGGCTCGTCTTTCTGACGGACCCGTCGAGCCTATGTGCACCTGTTGTGTATGCGTCTTTGCAGCGGTTTTCCGCTGCAAAAACGCATACACAACACAAACCAGGTTAAAAAAAATTAAAAATTGCAGTATTCTCACCTACCGGCGTTCCCGCGCAGCATCAATGATGTTCCCGGCAGCTAGCGTTACTTCCTAGTAATACATTGCGAAATCTCGCGAGAAGTCGCAATCTATTACTAGGAAGTAATGCTAGCTGCCGGGAGCATCGGTGACGCTGCGTGGGAACGCCGGTAGGTGAGAATATTGCGATTTTTTAAATTATTTTTAACATTATATCTTGTTACTATTGATACTACATAGGCAGCATCAATAGTAAAAAGAGAAAGAGAGCGAGCGAGAGAGAATTTCCCTGACGGGAAATTCTTCCACGCATGCTCTCTTTGAAAAGGCGGGACCCGTCACTGGATTCCTGCTTTTCACAGGCAGCGACGCATCCTGCGCCCATAGGCTTCCATTGTAGCCTGTGACGGGCAGCGCAGGATGCGTCGCTGACCCATTTTCCGACGTGCAGAAAAAACGTTCCTCTGAACATTTTCTCTGCCCGACGGACCGTTTTTTTATGCAGGATCCAGTGAAAGAAGGATGAAACGGATGGCCATCCATCACAATCCGTCGCTAATACAAGTCTATGAGAAAATGCAGGATCCTGCAAATTTTTTTGCAGGATCCTGCATTCTCAAAAAACGACGGATTGTGACGGGAGCTGAAAGACGGAAGTGTGAAAGAGGCCTTAGTCAGTCAGTCAGCTCAGGGAAGCTGACCAGACTAGATGTGTTTTGGAGCCGAAGAGAGAAACAAACCAGGATCCCCCTCTGAGAAGAGTCTGCACAGGCCATATGCAGAATCACAAGTATTAGGGTATGTGTCCACGTTCAGTTTTGCTTCAGGCTTTGACAGGATTTTATGCAGGTAAAATCCTGACCAAAACTGCACCTGAGGTCACTGGCAGGTCACCTGCGGTGTACCTGCGTGTTTTGCTCATAGTAGCAACATGCTGCGTTTTGAAAAAACGCACCACGCATGCGTTTTCGCAGCAAAAACGCATGCGTTTTTTAACGCATAGTGGAGTCTGGATTTCAAGAAATCCCCTCCACTATGCTGTAACATCTGGACGCTGCGTTTTGTCAAAAACGCAGCGTTTCCTGAACGTGGACACATACCATTAGTGGTAGCTATGGACAATATCTGTTTTGTTTGACCGAGCTGTGGCTAGCTCAGCTGTGTACGAGTACCCAGGGTTTGTTCTGTTTAGTTAGCACCTGGACAAGGCTAGGGATTTATGACTTTGTTTTAGTACTGTGCAAACCGTGGAAAGCAATAAAAACTGCACGTGTTTGGATCAAAATTACCAGAATCAGTGAATCCCTGTATGGAGGGAGGGCTTGGGTTGTTAAACATACTTTATTTCACATAGTGAAATGCAGACAGTACTAGTCCGATATGACGCAAACGAGCACTATTGTATCCAATATAAATAACTAGATGGTGGCCCGATTCTAACGCACAGGCCACGTAGTATATAGGAGCCGTGTAGTATATAGCAGACAAATACTAAGTGGCCTGTGCTATATACTATGTGGCTGCTATATACATACATATTGTAGAATAGCCGATGCGGTAATACAGGCCACACAGTATATAACAGTGGCCACGCAGTATATAACACAGCCCAAACAGTATATAACACAGCCCACGTACTATATAACACAGCCCACGCAGTATACAGCAGCCACGCAGTATATAACACAGGCACACAGGTGACGTAGTATATAGCACAGCCCACGCAGTATATACCACAGGGCATGCAGTATATAACACTGCCCATGTAGTATATAGCAGCCACGCGGTATATAACACTGCCCACGTAGTATATAGCAGTGTGGGCACCATATCCCTGTTAAAAAAAATAATTAAAATAAAAAATAGTTCTATACTCACCCGCCGGGATCCAGCGAAGCTCTGGCGATGCGCGCGCGGCTGCCGCCATCTTCCGTTCCCAGGATACATTGCGAAATTACCCAGATGATTTAGCGGTCTCTCGAGACCGCTGTCTTCTGGGTAATTTCGCAATGCATCTCTGGGAACGGAAGATGGCGGCAGGCACGAGCGCATCGTCGGACGTCGGAAGGTGAGAATAGCAGGGTTTTTTTTTATTATTATTATTTTTACCAATAGATCTTTTTACTATTGATGCTGCATAAGCAGCATCAATAGTAAAAAGTTGGGGACACACAGGGTTAATAGCAGCGGTAACGGAGTGCGTTACCTGTGGCATAACGCGGTCCGTTACCGCTGGCATTAACCCTGTGTGAGTAGTGACCGGAGTTTAGTATGGAGCGGGCGCCGGGCACTGACTGCAGGGGAGTAGGGAGGGACTAATCGGACTGAGCCCGTCGCTGATTGGTCACGGCAGCCATGACAGGCAGCTGGCGAGACCAATCAGCGACGCGGGATTTCCGTGACGGAAGTTGCCGACAGAAAGACGCAAGTACCCCTTAGACAATTATATATATGGATTGATCCTACAATATCTCTGGGAAGGAGCTTGTACATTTTGAGTTCTTATGTACCTTAACAAAATACATCTACCGTATATATAAATAAAGGTAAAGTTTTATTCTGTTGTGTAATAGGGGCATTTTTGTTGTTTTAGAGCAAATGGAGAATTTTGTTGTCAACCACACTTTAAAGCACAAATTTATAACAGAAAAAAAAAGGAAAACTCTGAAGTTAAATGATTTGCTTTATCAAAAAAATAATTTAATTAATTAAATTACCCTATAATAAAGTATCTCTGAATTATAATATTGCTGTCAGGTGTCCAAAAGGCATAAGCATTGCCCAGCACAATGTTTCCGAGCATAAACAGGCTGAAATTGCTGAGCGTGCAATAAAGATGAAACAAAGCAAAGTAGTGATAATAATAAATGTGTCCACCACGCCCTTCTCACCAAGCCTGGTCTAGTTTGACATGTCACCTGGATTGTCACCTTGTGAGCGGCTTTGCCTGTGCTGCTGTCCTCCGATGCCTCCCTCTTCTCTCATTAGGAGTTTGCACCCACAGTACTGCAGCGTTCAGCACTGCTGTCTAGACTGTCTACTGTACGCCACACGGCCTCCCACTCACAAACGCTCCGTCACTGTCAGCTACTGTACAGAATACATTGCAGCTACTAGCACATTATCATCCGCATAACTTCTTTTAGATTTTTACATCCCTATCCATAAGTTCTATATGTCTATCACATAAACATTCTGTGAAGCCTGAGTGACAATCACCAGCAGTCATAGGATACAAAAGCTGGTAAACTAGACCATACGGCATACAGCATTTGTATTTCTCTGCACCCCATGAATATTCGTATCAGGGAAGCTCTGATTGGGGCCACTATTAGGAGCTAATATATTAGGGGACTGCATTGGAAGCATAATGTGAAAATCCCTCCCGATTCCGGAACAAAAAATGATATATCTAGAAAGCATGCAGTCATTGCTCCCACTGCTTCTTGGAGACACAACTTATCGCATCCTGAATTCTCTGCGTGAATGTTACAATGTGCACCTGTAAGTCAGGACCCATCTGTTGTGCGCAGTTCAGACACTGAATATGTACTGCCGCTATAATGCTGACCGCACCTGCACAAGCTTTATCTCGGCCCCAAGGCCTATTATTGAATTCACTCTGGCTTGTAAAGAAAGACTTGCTGGTAATAACATTATAGAGAAATGCTTACACTGCAATTTCTTGGTATAAAGGTTAAAATTGCTCCACGCCTCAGCCTGAAGCCAATGACAGGGACTCCTCAAACAAGGGCTCCTATGAGATAAAAAGCTCATGAAGAGTAAACCAGCAGACATGCAAAATATATAGTGCTGTCAAACTGATTACAGGGGAACTGACCACCGACAGGGGTTTCCTACAGAAGAGCAGAGGAATAGCAGAAACATCTGTACAGGGCAAGTTAGGTCTATGGCCAAATTCAGACGTCCGTGATTTTCACGCATGTAAAGATAGTGACTCTTCCATTTTGGATCCAACTTTCATCAGTGTTTGGTCTGTGATTCACGGATACAAAAAATAAATAAAAACTGCAATGTTTCCAGCACAGTGTTAATCACAGACAACACACGGATGCAATGTGTGTGCGGTCTGTAATTTTCCTAGATATATGTATGGCTAATTCTGATCCATGACTCTGACCGATATGTCTGGGTACGTTTTTAGCAGACTACTTGGCCCACAAAAAGCATGGACATGTGAACAGTCCCATACACTATTCCCTTGCAGATTGTGAGCCCTCGCGGGCAGGGTCCTCTCTGCTACTGTACTAGACTTGACTTGTATTGTTTAAGATTACTGTATTTATTTTTTATTATGTATACCCCTTTTCACACGTAAAGCGCCATGGAATAAATGGCGCTATAATAATAATAGTACACTATAATGGGCATGTGCTCTAATCAGTGAAAATCACATAAGTGATTTGCGAATGCCTGAATGAGACCTAATGGCCATTAAAAAGCCTTGAAACAATTGAGTGGCTGTCTTTTATGAGCAATTTATAATAAAGCCTGACGTTTTACACAGCACATCAGATGCTGGCGTCTCCTTATGTTTGATCATGAGAGTGACGGTTCGCTCACACTGCTGTATAACACGGCAGAGTGCTGCCAATGTTTTATAGCACTCAGCCCACCCACATCAAACCTGCCAAGATCGTATTGATCTCCAGACACCTACCTGGTTTCTAGGACAATAATAGGTTCATATAGATACCCTTGTACAGTCTATTAAACAGGAGGGTGTTCTTGGTCTGTGGTCGTCCATAAACTCAGAAAAGATAAAATCAGCTCTCTTAATGATTAAAAGCTGCCATTAATAAGTATATCATAACATTACATGATAAGAACAAGTTGAACATAAACATTTGTATTGTGATTTTCTCACAATGGACTCATGCGGGTACACAACGTGTGGGAAGACAGACTCGCGGTTTGTACATCATGTCCGGTTAATGGAGCATCTTAAGGAAAATTACATTATTTATAGGGAGAATCAATTGAATTGTAAGAATCAGTTTGCCCACAGAAGTCACTGGGGTTTAGTATCTGAAGATCACAGCTCACCGCACCAAACACAAATCTTTCTACTGCTTTCATCCAGGTAAGGAAGCAGAGATGTTTGCATAACAAATCCCTTGCCAATGCAAGTACACGAGAGGAGAGAAAATAAGGATGGGCATACCCTGCAGGGAGCTGGAGGTTTTGCTGGGTGAAAGAAATACAAATGCATTTGCTGAAGTGTACACAATGGTAAATTTATTGCTCGTACTCCTACCACACTGTGACTGAGGATTTGGCGCTATTAATTATACAATAAATGTTATTTCATTACTTATTTAGAAGAGATAGCAGAAGCATTCACAAGATCTAAACATGCAGAGGCAGTTTCTTCTTCTCTCTCAGGGCACAATGCCGAATATTTCAAACGACAGTTTTATTGCATAAGCCTCACCTGATATTTAGGTCAGGAGTGGACTAAGCTACATCAGTCTAAAGGCCCCGTCTCACATAGCGAGATCGCTAGCGAGATCGCTGCTGAGTCACAAGTTTTGTGACGCAACAGCGACCTCAGTAGCGATCTCACTATGTGTGACACGTACCAGCGATCAGGCCCCTGCTGCGAGATCGCTGGTCGTGTCAGAATGGCCTGGACCTTTTTTTGGTCGTTGAGGTCCCGCTGACATCGCTGAATCGGTGTGTGTGACACCGATCCAGCGATGTCTTCACTGGTAACCAGGGTAAACATCGGGTTACTAAGCGCAAGGCCGCGCTTAGTAACCCGATGTTTACCCTGGTTACCAGCGTAAATGTAAAAAAAAACAAACACTACATACTCACCATCTGATGTCCGTCAGGTCCCTTGGCGTCTGCTTCCCACACTGACTGAGCGCCGCAAAGTGAGAGCACAGCAGTGACGTCACCGCTGCGCTCTGCTCTCACTGTACGGCGGCTCAGTCAGAGCAGGAAGCAGACGGCAAGGGACCTGACGGGCAACAGATGGTCCCTGCGCTTAGTAACCCGATGTTTACCCTGGTTACCCGGGTGCTGCAGGGGGACTTCGGCATCGTTGAAGACAGTTTCAACGATGCCGAAGTCGTTCCCCTGATCGTTGGTCGCTGGAGAGAGCGGTCTGTGTGACAGCTCCCCAGCGACCACACAACGACCACACAGCGACGCTGCAGCGATCAGCATCGTTGTCTGTATCGCTGCAGCGTCGCTGTGTGAGACGGGGCCTTAAGAGCAGCCGATGTCATCTCTAAGGATGTGTCACATCTCCACAATGGCTCTACCACATAGACTCCCAGCCCTGACCTTGGATGACACCACTAACCTTTCATCCCATGTTAGCCGAGGACAATGGTAGAAAAAAAAAGGCTTCAGCCTACGCCAGTAATTACTATATTGCTAAGCATTGGCCAAGCTTTCTCTCATATTCCCTGCCTGAGAATGATAGCCTTATACCCGAAAAACATAATAATATTATTAAGCAGAGGATACAGTACATAAAAAAATATAGTAAGCATCCTTCCTAATGAGGACAACTCCTATTTAAATTAAGTCTGATTTTTATAGTCTCTGGTTATCGGTATCTCATCATTTTTTTTCTTTTTTTTGGGGGGGGAGGGGGTTAAGCAACTTCTCTTCTTTGTCTTGTGGTATTCGCTCCTTATTTTTGCCCCAAATTGCACGCTGTTGATGAATATAGTGCCAAATTAAAGGTGTTTTTTTATTTGGGCATTTTATGTATAAGATAGAGGTAATATCTTGGTATCCCACTTTTTTGAATTGCAGGGGACTCCTATATCTTACAATATATTTATTATGTACTAAAAAAGCCTCTTCTGTCTTCTATAATGTAACAGAAAATAGAGGTCTTTAGCCAAAATTACCATAAAGGTAGTAATAAGTCAGTAAGTGCCTAAATTATGGTTATATTTACAGATTTATACTAGATTTCTCAAAATGATTATTAACCCCTTCATGACCCAGCCTATTTTGGCCTTAATGACCTGGCCGTTTTTTGCAATTCTGACCAGTGTCCCTTTATGAGGTAATAACTCAGGAACGCTTCAACGGATCCTAGCGATTCTGAGATTGTTTTTTCGTGACATATTGGGCATCATGCTAGTGTTAAATTTAGATCGATAATTTCTGAGTTTATTTGTGAAAAAAACAGAAATTTGGCAAAAATTTTGAAAATTTTGCAATTTTCACATTTTGAATTTTTATTCTGTTAAACCAGAGAGTTATGTGACACAAAATAGTTAATAAATAACATTTCACACATGCCTACTTTACATCTGCACAATTTTGGAAACAAATTTTTTTTTTCCTAGGAAGTTATAAGGGTTAAAATTTGACCAGTGATTTCTCATTTTTACAACAAAATTTACAAAACCATTTTTTTTAGGGACCACCTCACATTTGAAGTCTTTTTGAGGGTTCTATATTGCTGAAAATACCCAAAAGTGATACCATTCTAAAAACTGCACCCCTCAAGGTGCTCAAAACCACATTCAAGAAGTTTATTAACCCTTCAGGTGTTTCACAGCAGCAGAAGCAACATGGAAGTAAAAAATGAACATTTAACTTTTTAGTCACAAAAATGATCTTTTAGCAACAATTATTTTATTTTCCCAAGGGTAAAAGGAGAAACTGGACCACGAACGATATTGTCCAATTTGTCCTGAGTACGCTGATACCTCATATGTGGGGGTAAACCACTGTTTGGGCGCACGGCAGGGCTCGGAAGGAAAGGAGCGCCATTTGACTTTTTGAATGAAAAATTGGCTCCAATCTTTAGTGGACACCATGTCGCGTTTGGAGAGCCCCCGTGTGCCTAAGCATTGGAGCTCCCCCACAAGTGACCCCATTTTGGAAACTAGACCCCCCAAGGAACTTATCTAGAAGCATAGTGAGCACTTTAAACCCCCAGGTGCTTCACAAATTGATCCGTAAAAATGAAAAAGTACTTTTTTTTCACAAAAAAATTATTTTAGCCTCAATTTTTTCATTTTCACATGGGCAACAGGATAAAATGGATCCTAAAATTTGTTGGACAATTTCTGCTGAGTACACCGATACCTCACATGTGGGGGTAAACCACTGTTTGGGCACATGGTAAGGCTCGGAAGGGAAGGAGTGCCATTTGACTTTTTGAATGAAAAATTATCTCCATCGATAGCGGACACCATGTCACGTTTGGAGAGCCCCTGTGTGCCTAAACATTGGAGCTCCCCCACAAGTGACCCCATTTTGGAAACTAGACCCCCAAGGAACTTATCTAGATGCATAGTGAGCACTTAAAACCCCCAGGTGCTTCACAGAAGTTTATAACGCAGAGCCGTGAAAATAAAAAAATATTTTTCTTTCCTCAAAAATGATTTTTAGCCCGGAATTTTTTATTTTCCCAAGGGTAATAGGAGAAATTGGACCCCAAATGTTGTTGTCCAGTTTGTCCTAAGTACGATGATACCCCATATGTGGGGGTAAACCACTGTTTGGGCGCACGGCAGGGCTCGGAAGGGAAGGCACGCCATTTGGCTTTTTGAATGGAAAATTAGCTCCAATCATTAGCGGACACCATGTTGCGTTTGGAGAGCAGTGTGTGCCTAAACATTGGAGCTCCCCCACAAGTGACCCCATTTTGGAAACTACACCTCCCAAGGAACTAATCTAGATGTGTGGTGAGCACTTTGAACTCCCAAGTGCTTCACAGAAGTTTATAACGCAGAGCCATGAAAATAAAAAATAATTTTTCTTTTCTGAAAAATTATTTTTTAGCCCAGAATTTTTTAATTTTCCCAAGGGTAACAGGAGAAATTTGACCTCAAAAGTTGTTGTCCAGTTTCTCCTGAGTACGCTGATACCCCTTATGTGGGGGTAAACCACTGTTTGGGCACATGCCGGGGCTCGGAAGGGAAGTAGTGACGTTTTGGAATGCTGACTTTGATGGAATGGTCTGCGGGCATCATGTTATGTTTGCAGAGCCCCTGATGTGCCTAAACAGTAGAAACCCCCCACAAGTGACCCCATTTTGGAAACTAGACCCTCCAAGGAACTTATCTAGATGAGTGGTGAGCACGTTCAACCCCCAAGAGCTTCACAGAAGTTTACAACGCAGAGCCGTGAAAATAAAAAATCATTTTTCTTTCCTCAAAAAAGATGTTTTAGCAAGCAATTTTTTATTTTCCCAAGGGTAACAGGAGAAATTTGACCCCAAAAGTTGTTGTCCAGTTTCTCCTGAGTACGCTGATACCCCATATGTGGGGGTAAACCACTGTTTGGGCGCACGTCAGGGCTCGGAAGGGAAGTAGTGACATTTGAAATGCAGACTTTGATGGAATGGTCTGCGGGCGTCATGTTGCATTTGCAGAGCCCCTGATGTGCCTAAACAGTAGAAACACCCCACAAGTGACCCCATTTTGGAAACTAGACTCCCCAAGGAACTTATCTAGATGTGTGGTGAGCACTTTCAACCCCCAAGTGTTTCACAGAAGTTTATAACGCAGAGCCGTGAAAATAAAAAATAATTGTTCTTTCCCCAAAAATTATGTTTTAGCAAGTAATTTTTTATTTTTGCAAGGGTAACAGGAGAAATTGGACCCCAATAGTTGTTGCCCAGTTTGTCCTGAGTACACTGGTACCCCATATGTGGGGGTAAACCACTGTTTGGGCGCACGTCGGGGCTTGGAAGGGAGGGAGCACCATTTGACTTTTTGAACGCAAGATTGGCTGGAATCAATGGTGGCGCCATGTTTCGTTTGTAGACCCCTGATGTGCCTAAACAGTGGAAACCCCTCAATTCTAACTTCAACGCTAACCCCAACACACCCCTAACCCTAATCCCAACTGTAGCCATAACCCTAATCACAACCCTAACCCCAACACACCCCTAACCACAACCCTAACCCCAACACAGCCGTAACCCTAATCCCAACCCTAACCCTAATCCTAACCCTAATCCCAACCCTAACCCTAATCCCAACCCTAACCACAACTGTAACCCCAACACACCCCTAACCCTATCTGTAACCCTAACCACAAGCCTAATCTTAACCCTATTTCCAACCCTAGCCCTAATTCCAACCCTAACTCTAATTCCAACCCTAACCCTAAGGCTATGTGCCCACGTTGCGGATTCGTGTGAGATTTTTCCGCACGATTTTTGAAAAATCTGCAGGTAAAAGGCACTGCGTTTTACCTGCGGATTTACAGCGGATTTCCAGTGTTTTTTTGTGCGGATTTCACCTGCGGATTCCTATTGAGGAACAGGTGTAAAACGCTGCGGAATTCGCACAAAGAATTGACATGCTGCGGAAAATACAACGCAGCGTTTCCGCACGGAATTTTCCGCACCATGGGCACAGCGGATTTGGTTTTCCATAGGTTTACATGGTACTGTAAACCTCATGGAAAACTGCTACGAATTCGCAGCGGCCAATCCGCTGCGGATCCGCAGCCAATCCGCTGCGCATCCGCGGCCAATCCGCTGCGGATCCGCAGCCAAATTCGCACTGTGTGTACATGCCCTAACCCTAACCCTACCCCTAACCCTACCCCTAACCCTACCCCTAACCCTAACACTTGTTCTAACCCTAACCCTAGTGGAAAAAGAAAAAAAAATATTTTCTTTTTTTTATTATTGTCCCTACCTATGGGGGTGATAAAGGGGGGGGGGGTATTTATTATTTTTGTATTTTGATCGCTGTGATAGAACCTATCACAGCGATCAAAATGTACTTGTATCGAATCGGCAGATTCGGCGGGCGCACTGCGCATGCGCCCGCCATTTTGGAAGATGGCGGCGCCCATGGAGAAGACGGACGGGCACCGGGAGCCTTGGTAAGTATAAGGGGGGGGAGATCGGGGCACGGGGGGGGGGGCGTCGGAGCACAGGGGGGTGGCATAGGAGCACGGGGGGAGCGGACAGGAGGACGGGGGAGCGGAGCACAGGACGGAGGGGACTACGGGACAGATCGGTGGCTTGGGGGGGCGATCGTTGGGGTGGGGGGGCTCACATCAGGGTTTCCAGCCATGGCCAATGATATTGCAGCATCGGCCATGGCTGGATTGTAATATTTCACCAGTTTTTTAGGTGAAATATTACAAATCGCTCTGATTGGCAGTTTCACTTTCAACAGCCAATCAGAGCGATCGTAGCCACGGGGGGGTGAAGCCACCCCCCCTGGGCTGAAGTACCACTCCCCCTGTCCCTGCAGATCGGGTGAAATTGGAGTTAACCCTTTCACCCGATCTGCAGGGACGCGATCATTCCATGACGCCACATAGGCGTCATGGGTCAGATTGGCACGGGTTTTCATGACGCCTACGTGGCGTCATGGGTCGGGAAGGGGGTTAAAAAAAACTACCAAAAGGATAACTCTGGTTATTCCCAAGGGCCTGATTATAGCAGCGGGCCCAATCTCCAATATACCCTGCCTTCATCAGGTGCCTTATGGGTAGCATTGATCAACCAATTACAATCTGTACCTGAAAGAAACTCCTCCCTTGTGCACTGTGTGCAGAATTATTAGGCAAGTTGTATTTTGATCACATGATACTTTTTATACGTGTTGTCCTACTCCAAGCTGTTCAGACTTGAGAGCCAACTACCAATTAAGTAAATCAGGTGATGTGCATTTCTGTAATGAGGAGGGGTGTTGTCTAATGACATCAAAACCCTATAAAAGGTGTGCTTAATTATTAGGCAACTTTTTTTCCTTTGGCAAAATGGGTCAGAAGAGATATTTGACAGGCTCTGAAAAGTCCAAAATTGTGAGATGTCTTGCAGAGGGATGAAGCAGTCTTGAAATTGCCAAACTTTTGAAGCATGATCACCGAACAATCAAGCGTTTCATGGCAAATAGCCAACAGGGTTGCAAGAAGCGTGTTGGGCAAAAAAGGCGCAAAACAACTGCCCATGAATTGAGGAAAATCAAGCGTGAAGCTGCCAAGATGCCATTTGCCACCAGTTTTGCCATATTTCAGAGCTGCAACGTTACTGGAGTAACAAAAAGCACAAGGTGTGCGATACTCAGGGACACGGCCAAGGTAAGGAAGGCTGAAAAACGACCACCTTTGAACAAGAAACATAAGATAAAACGTCAAGACTGGGCCAAGAAATATCTTACGACTGACTTTTCAGTTTTATGGACTGATGAAATGAGAGTGACTCTTGATGGACAAGATGGATGGGCCAGAGGCTGGATCAGTAAAGGGCAGAGAGCTCCACTCCGACTCAGACGCCAGCAAGGTGGAGGTGGGGTACTGGTATGGGCTGGTATCATCAAAGATTAACTTGTGGGACCTTTTCGGGTTGAGGATGGAGTGAAACTCCACTCCCAGAAATACTGCCAGTTTCTGGAAGACAACTTCTTCAAGCAGTGGTTCAGGAAGAAGTTGGTATCTTTCAAGAAAAACATGATTTTCATGCAGGACAATGCTCCATCACATGCCTCCAACTACTCCACAGCATGGCTGGCCAGTAAAGGTCTCAAAGAAGAAAAAATAATGACATGGCCCCCTTGTTCACCTGATCTGATCCCCATAGAGGTGACCTGTGGTCCCTCATAAAATGTGAGATCTACAGGGAGGGAACACAGTCCACCTCTCGGCACAGTGTCTGGGAGGCTGTGGTGGCTGCTGCACGCAATGTTGACTGTAAACAGATCAAGCAACTGACAGAATCTATGGATGGAAGGCTGTTGAGTGTCATCATAAAGAATGGTGGCTATATTGGGCACTAATTTTTGGGGGGTTTATTTTTGCATGTCAGAAATGTATATTTCTAAATTTTGTGCAGTGATATTGGTTTACCTGGTGAAAATAAACAAGTGAGATGGGAATATATTTGATTTTTATTAAGTTGCCTAATAATTCTGCACAGTAATAGTTACCTGCACAAACAGATATCCTCCTAAGATAGCCAAATCTAAAAAACCCCACCCCAACTTCCAAAAATATTAAGCTTTGATATTTATGAGTCTTTTGGGTTGATTGAGAACATAGTGGTTGATCAATAATAAAAATAATCCTCTAAAATACAACTTGCCTAATAATTCTGCACACAGTGTAAATACACAAAAGGTGAAAACTTGTTGTCAAACATAAATGCCAGCAATAAAATACTGAGACACAAAAAGAAGGAATGAAAATGTTTATCACGCATTGTTACTTTAGGACTGCAGCTAGACATAGCTCAATGCAATTACCACTACCAACCGTAAGCAACGTCTGTCTTCATTGATCTGTTTTCTTAAATGCTGCATTGCTACAAACTAAAGTAAAAAAAAAAGGACTTTTTCTTAAGTTTACAGCAGTACACTCAAAGATAGCTGGCGATACACTGACAGGAGGTAATCGCTCCTGAGCTGCCGTGAGAAAGTTCTCACGCAGTGGTAGTACCATAAGTGAGATCACCGATGCTGATCAGTTGATGAACTCCAGTGAACTCTCTCACGGCAGCTCAGTGATACACTGTGGCAGCAATTACCTCCTGTCAGTGTATCACCGATGGCCGGGTAGAGCAGTCACATCTCCCGACTATGTCTCCTATCAGCAGCACCTGCTGTCACTGTTATCAGTGACAGCAGACGTAGCACGATGGGAGCAGTAGTCTCATCAGCCCACGCCTGCTGACCTGCGGTAAGCTTTATACCGCTGGTCACAGTCACAGCTGCAGGGTCACGCTGACATCTGACAGCATGACCCCGCAGAGCTCAGACCGACGGTCTTACTGGCAGTACCGTTACCGCCGGTGGCAGCATGGGAAAAACCATAGGAAGTACGTGAAACTGCAAACAAAAACTCAGCAAATCCGCAAACATTTTTTTTACACCTGCGTTTTTGCTGCAGATTTGGCTGATTCAATTGAAGTCAATGGGTGAAAAACGCTACAGACACGCACAAAGAATTAACATGTTGCAGAAGAAGAACACACTGCAAATACTTAAGAAAAATTTACTGATCATATGCACAACACTTCGGGATTGTCATTGAATTCGCTTGCATAAGGATTCCATAGCGTTTTTGGCCCATTTCCACACAGAAAAAAAACGCTTCAAAAACGCCTCAAAAACACACCGTGTGCACACAGCCTTAAGGTGCATTTACACTGGTCGAATGTTGAATAAGAGATCCTAGGAATGCTCATTCCTGCTCATTCCTGCCCGGATAAACAGGTTGCAAGTCACCCAATGAATGAGCAAAGTGCTTTCTCATTGGTTAAAATTGTTTTTAAGTTTTCTTAAAAACCATTGTTCTCAGCAAAATGTCCTGAATACAAAGGACAATATGCTACAGAGAACAATGTTTGTTTACATGCACAGAATGATTGTGCTAATGATCATCCTGTGTGCATTAGGTGTGGTCAGCCAGTATAGACAGGCTATTAATCAAGCACAGATTGGTTTCTATGTAGCCGATCAATGGTCATTCTGACGTGTATGAAGATCCACGTACAAAACAGGAAATACAGACTGGCTGCGGATCTCCCAACCCAAATTCAACAGCCTAATTTGCCTTATATATGCCTATTAGGCTGTCAAGTTGGGGAGGGCACCTGGCCTGTCTCTGCATCGTGGTCTGTACTTGGACAATTCTACACAGATATGTTCACATGTTACAGATTAAATGATGACTTAATTGTGATCATATATGTTCACATTTTGCAAACCTGACTCAGAACCCACAGCACGGCCTCCCTACTGAGCATGTACATAAAGTGCAGCACAGATTCATCTCAGCTAAAAGCAGAGATCAGGAACAGAACAGACATTTATAGGACATTTCATAACTTTCCCAAATTCTTATGACAACATTTACAGCACATCTTGCCTTGTACTACTGTACCCAATTTATTATATATTTTGTACCGACTCCACCAAAATGGGAACAGACTTCACAGCCCTGTCGTATAGTACACATATTGGCTATAGGTAAATCTGTGACCCGAGCCCATACCCTAATACTCCTCTTTGTAATATTTCACAATAACATAACAAGAAACCATTCATACCGGTCAACAAATTAGTGTGCCATCCCTTCTGAACTTTCTGGTTAATCATCAATTGTTCAATCTAACATGAATGCAAAAATAAAGTCTCATTGAGGTTGACTATCAACCTATTATAAATTAAATGCTGCTTGTAATGGTATACATAAACAAGGCTTTTATTAGGGGGCAGCAGAAACATAGGAGGGACCTGAAATCATTTATCTAACATTCTCCCCTAGGGAAATAGGAAAGCAAACATGAGCATGCCACCTAGCATTTGATATCAACATTATACGTTACATATTAGCCAGAGCCATATAAAAGTCTGACTTACAGCTCATATTTTACCATGACCTCTACTTATCCATGATCAAGAATGTGGAATCAAAAGCAATCAAGTTTTATGTGATACTGTCTGACTAAACTCAATGTAATAAATCTGCTAAAGTACGCTCACACTACACAAGCCCTACGTCAACACACAGACCATAGACCACAACAGGGCAGCAGAGAAAACCAGGTTTTCCCTAGGAGTAAAGATTACTAGATGTGCAAAAACCTGAAATTCACCATTTTAGGTTGGACAAACAGATCCAGATGGTTTTCTATTGAAGAGGATGAATCTGTCAGGTCCAGTCACAAGGCAGGTTTGTCTGCTGCCTAAATATTGCTCTGCAATCACGAGCTATTCTGCATGCCGATCTATCTATATATTGCAGTTGAGCACCACCCTTGTCCAGCATCCAGTCTGGTCCTCTCCAGCATACAGACCAGGGCGGACTTCACTTCTGAGCCTGGCATCCAGGGCACTTCTTGCTCCTAACTTACTATGCCTTGTGACGTCATAAGTTGTGGTGCGTCACATCTTGATTTTGGGTGATGTGTGATAAGCGCAAGAAGTGCTGAGGATGCTGAGAGCAGAAGAAGTGAAGACTGCCCTGGTTGGCAAGGAGGACCGGACTGGACGTTGGATCATGATAGCGCATATCTTTCTGCTCAACTCCTACAATATATATATATACACTCACCGGCCACTTTATTAGGTACACCATGCTAGTAACGGGTTGGACCCCCTTTTGCCTTCAGAACTGCCTCAATTCTTCGTGGCATAGATTCAACAAGGTGCTGGAAGCATTCCTCAGAGATTTTGGTCCATATTGACATGATGGCATCACACAGTTGCCGCAGGTTTGTCGGCTGCACATCCCAAAGATGCTCCATACAAGGCAGGATGGATCCATGCTTTCATGTTGTTTACGCCAAATTCTGACCCTACCATCCGAATGTCGCAGCAGAAATCGAGACTCATCAGACCAAGCAACGTTTTTCCAATCTTCTACTGTCCAATTTCGATGAGCTTGTACAAATTGTAGCCTCAGTTTCCTGTTCTTAGCTGAAAGGAGTGGTACCCGGTGTGGTCTTCTGCTGCTGTAGCCCATCTGCCTCAAAGTTCGACTTACTGTGCGTTCAGAGATGCTCTTAGGCCTACCTTGGTTGTAATGGGTGGCGATTTGAGTCACTGTTGCCTTTCTATCAGCTCGAACCAGTCTGCCCATTCTCCTCTGACCTCTGGCATCAACAAGGCATTTCCGCCCACAGAACTGCCGCTCACTGGATTTTTTTTCTTTTTCGGACCATTCTCTGTAAACCCTAGAGATGGTTGTGCGTGAAAATCCCAGTAGATCAGCAGTTTCTGAAATACTCAGACCAGCCCTTCTGGCACCAACAACCATGCCACGTTCAAAGGCACTCAAATCACCTTTATTCCCCATACTGATGCTCGGTTTGAACTGCAGGAGATTGTCTTGACCATGTCTACATGCCTAAATGCACTGAGTTGCCGCCATGTGATTGGCTGATTAGAAATTAAGTGTTAACAGGAAGTTGGACAGGTGTACCTAATAAAGTGGCCAGTGAGTGTATATACAACATAACTCATAAAATAAGTATTAGCAGGAATGTGGTTTTCCTTTTTTGTCTAAAGAGAATCCTAAAATCCTGCAGTTTTCACACGGACGATTGAGTCTCTCAATAGACTACGGTATTTGTTTTGTAGCGATAATTTATAAATCGGTCATCACTGATAGAATGGCAATATATCATAACTTCCCTATTAAAAGAGAATCAGTCACCAGGCTTTTGCTACCTTATCTGAGAGCAGCATAATGTATGAAAAGAGACCCTGATTTCAATGATGTATCACTTAGTTTACTTTGTACAGCTAACCCTGCCCACACTAAGCTCTCTTTATACATTGTCTATTGACTGTGAGAACCTTACCAGAGGAGGGGCATGGTCGAACCAAGGCTCAAGTGCACAGTGGTCCAAGCAGTAATAATCTCCTGGTGATAAAACCATCAATGTATGGAAACAACAGCATATAACCTAATAAGTGACATATTGCTAAAATCTGCGTCTCCGCTCAACCTGTCCTCAGATTACATAGCAATAACCTGATTACCAATTCCCTTTAAAAGCTGTAAACTGATAACACAGAGATCACTGCTCACGTAACAGAGCACATCCACAACACTCTGCCAGGATTTTCACAGGCCAACAAAAAACAACTTTTTTTATGTTTCTTTGATGAAAATAGGCAAATATTACTAATTTTGGGTCGAGAAACTCAAATATACCCACAGAATTGTTTAATTAGCTCTCGTTTTTTAGATACACGCCATGGAAGTATGTGCTGTAGGTAGCGAGAAGAATTCATTACAAGAGTATAAATTGCACAGTACAGTACACATATTTAGTATCGCCGCGTCCGTAACGACCCAACCTATAAAACTGTCCCACTAGTTAACCCCTTCAGTAAACACCGTAAGAAAAAAAAAAAAAAAACGAGGCAAAAAACAACGCTTTATTACCATACCGCCGAACAAAAAGTGGAATAACACGCGATCAAAAAGATGGATATAAATAACCATGGTACCGCTGAAAACGTCATCTTGTCCCGCAAAAAACAAGCCGCCATACAGCATCATCAGCAAAAAAATAAAAAAGTTATAGTCCTCAGAATAAAGCGATGCCAAAATAATTATTTTTTCTATAAAATAGTTTTTATCGTATAAAAGCGCCAAAACATTAAAAAATGATATAAATGAGGTATCGCTGTAATCGTACTGACCCGACGAATAAAACTGCTTTATCAATTTTACCAAACGCAGAACGGTATAAAGAAATTCATGAATAGCTGGTTTTTGGTTATTCTGCCTCACAAAAAACGGAATAAAAAGTGATAAAAAATGGTCACGTGTCCGAAAATGTTACCAATAAAAACGTCAACTCGTCCCGCAAAAAACAAGACCTCACATGACTCTGTGGACCAAAATGTGGAAAAATTATAGGTCTCAAAATGCCACGTATATAAGTGCCACGTATTTAAGTGCCACGTATAAGTGCCACGTATTTAAGTGCCACGTATAAGCAAAGTAATGATGGTAAGCAGTCTTCACAAGTGGAGTAATTGGTCTTCTTTGGTTGGCAAATGTCACATAACCACACACGTAACAAAAATTGTTAACAATATTTGCACATTTACGAGGCATTTTCAAAGTGTAAATTCTCTCCACAAAATTACTGCAACAAGAGAAAGAGACTTCAATTAGTACAAACTATGCAGACACAATTTATAAAATGGCTGACATTGGTTCAACAGGTCTGTAATCAGGTTTACCAATACACATTTGTTGAAAATTCAAAATTTCCCTATTTTCCTGCATAATAATCTTAAATGACCTGTATCTCAGCAACAAGAGCTAATAATGATTTTTAAGTAACATATTCGTTTTTAGGATGCTAAAATTATTACAAACCAGCTATTTTCATTTCAGAAACATTTTCACTGTTGGCCAGTGAGCAGAATACCTAATGGAAAGGAGTCTCTAATTAATAAAGTTGCGGGACTACGAGATGCCCAGATTAAGGGAACTTTGTTAGATATTCCTTTGCACTCGATCACATGAATAGTGATCATATCGCATTTTCCTTTAATGTTGAGTGAAACAAATGTCCATCAGAGTCACAATAAATAAGATGAATACTGGAGGAGAATCCATCTGAGATTGATCAACACTGGATCTTTGCGTAATGAAATATTTTTGGATCTTCTAATAAAAGGAAATCTATTTATGAAAGTGAAAGAAGCAAACGATATAGTAATGTGGGATCATTTCTTGTGCTGATCTTCATATATTTTCTCTGTTCAGATGTCCATGGGTTACTGGCAATTATATTTTAGTAATTGCTTTTCAAGTGCTGCTTGGTGCCTAGGAGGTGGAAAGCGCATTTAGAAGTGGCTTGTCTCCAATAAATGAGAACCCGGAAAGTTAGACATGATACCTGAGCCTCCTGAAGGAAATGAACTGCAGCCCTAATGTGCCTTATGGCCGTGCCTTTTGTTCACCAAACTAAATAGGCTATTTGAGTCTCGCTGTCTCCTGCTATTTTGTTGTGGTGGAGCTAAAAATAACCGGAGCGCTCAGCTCTGTTTGGGATGCAGATGGCTGAATATTTATGACAAAAAATGCATTTTGAATGCAAATCGTTATGTTTTTGCAAGTAATTGAAGGACAGAGAAGGAGCGCAGATGAACTTTTCACAGCACAGACCAACCAAATTGGCTTCTTACAGAATAATTAATTAAATAAAGCTAAATCAAATACTTAATCCAGAAATTCTGTACTACTCCTCGTTCTAAACCATGTTGTTTCTGGGAGTAAATATGTTTTGCAAAGAGGGATGCCACTTAATAAAGTAATTACGGTAGTAGGCTCCAAATTCAAAATGATGTGTCCAGGGAGGGGTTATAATGAAGAATTAGTATGCATAGCGTGTACAGGGAAGAAATACAAGTGTATTAAGATAGTGTTGGAAGAAGTGGAAATGGAAGAGCTCAGGAAGGAAAGATCAGACCCCAAAGAGATGTGGAATATGAAGTGAAAGAAGTTGTCCACAACTACTACTGTCCCCGCCTTTTGGCAAATTGAGCAGGAAGAGGAAGTCCGAAATCAGCTGCAGGCCGAACTTCCTCTTCACGTTCGATCAGTCCGAAGGCAGGGAAAACAACGCCAGCGCTGACAGGGCGGCGGCATCACTTGTCACAACAACCACGCAAGAGCCCCGGCAGACAGAGTGCCGATACCATGGGAACGGCACCAGCACGTGGGGAGGGTATAAGCTTTATTATTTTATGGGGCCAAACATTTTCATCAAGGGGTTGTCCAAGTATTGGACAATCTCTTTAAGGAAATGATGCAAAAAGGATTAGTGAAAAATAAGGTGAAAAAGTTAGTGGAGATGAGAAAAGAGTAGTCTACTAATGACAGTTCTGTGCTGTGTTGTGCATAAATACTGTATGTGATTCTTCAGATGTTTTATTGGTCTATGCCTGATGAAGAGGCCTGAGTAGTCTCGAAAGCTTACAATTTGTTACCATCTTTTCAGTTAGCCATTAAAAGGTATCAACCACTGAGAACTCTCAATTCTAAATATTTTTCTAGTCTACTAGTATAGTCTCGTATTAATAATAATTGAATAAAACTTTAATTTGTTTAAAAAGAACCATGTTTAAAAGGCATATGACAAATGAAGAAACCTGGATTTAAAGAAGCACTCCCATCAAAATTTGGATTCTCTTAATGTATTGCAGTCATCATATCCTTTTATAGCTCTGTGTGTTAGGTGTCAAGTTCCCGCCTCTGCACAGGGGAAATCTTGAACCATCTCCGCTGCGGTCTCCCATTCTTCTCCAGCCGCAGTGGAGTCTGCTCGGCAGAGACGTCGGTCCCAGCATCTAGCTCAAGCTGATACTGGACGACTGGTTACTACTGCCCTTCCAGGCTCTGTCCTTGTAGCCAGCAATGTTCAGCAGCGAGCAGGTCTTTCTAGGACTAAGTCCTGCTTTTCCCATACTGAGCATGCCCATGGGACGACCTCCCATTGGAGGTCGGGGGTCACATGCTCAGGTCCTGTTGCAGCTCCTATTGGTCCATCTGGAAGGTCTTGTACCACTTCCGCTATAAAAGGTTCGCATGGCCGCTCGACCATGCGCTAGTGTACATTTGAAGACGTGTGTGTGTTGATGAGTGCAAGTCGTTCTTTAATCATCCCCTCCCTTGTGTATGACTGCTCACGTAAGATGGATGACTGCTATCTAGCGCCCGGCTGAGCTATCAGCATTTTAAACACACGATACAGCGTCTAATTGCTGTGACCGCCAGTGCGGCGCCGTGCGCTATTAGAGCGCTTTCCTATCCCAAGTCTAGGTGGTTAGTGGCGTCCACCAGAGTGGCACTGCACGCACTCTTGTGCTTTTAAGTTATATTTTCAGTTATTCTGACACCCCAGTTGCGGTGTTGAGCGCAAGTGGTCTGAACGTACTCTTAATCCTGTGTCTTGAGATAGAGTCCTGAGACTCCTTACTTGTGCTCTTGGTGCGGTACCATGGCCCTGTGACGCAATAGGGTTTGCTTCCTTCACACTGGGTGAAGTTAACCCGTGTGTGTATCCACATTGTACCACCATATAGTCGGTCATTACTCAGCAGCAGGTTGCATCTCTGCACGGTGGACCCCGGGCTGTGAACGCTCCTATACCATTTCTCTTATAATTTGGTGCATTCCGCCAGCCCTAACACTGTGTACTTACACAATTGCTCATTTTGCCTTTCTAGCCAGCTACTTCTTTTCCACTAGGTCTATGTCATCAAGTAATTAAAACCGATTAGGTAAACCCTTCTAAGCTCTATGTAGAAACAGGAGGTCAATTTTCACTGAGTCACTGCAAAAGTCCCCGGCAGGGAGGAGGGAGCAGCTGAGTCAGGAGTTGGAGGGGAATGATAAATACAGGGACAAGAGACTTCCTATTACTACATAGAAAGGAGAAAAATTAACTGGGTAGCAGGACAAAATGAGCCATGGTGACTGCAATATATTAAGAGGATAAAAACCTTGATGGGACCGCAGTGCTTAAAGCCTTTCCATAGTATATAGCCCTGTTAGGAAACCCTCAAGTGTTTAAAAGAAGTGACATACTCAAACATTGGCGGCTTCCTATAGGAAGCTGCCCATTTTTATACTCCAGAGTATGCAGTAAAAGATGCTGACGTCAGAGCCGCTGCCAGAATTTCAGCAAAAACTTTAGGAAATTGACCACCGGCAATTCCCTGATGCAACTTTGCCTGGGAAAACTGGGCAGCAGCACGGACGTCTAAAAGATGCCGTCTGTACATATCCTGAAGATGGGATTTAGGCTATCTGCTCATTCTGAAAAGGTTACCTCACCACCAATTCTACAAACAAAGTTTTCCATTGACCTTTTAACCCAGAATTCTTTCTGTGTGGATGGGGCCCCAGTTGCACTTACCTTTGCAGAACAGACTTCAGAGGACTGTTCTTTATAGATTCAAAGGTGAGAAACTTATCGGACATTATATAATAATGTTGTGATTGGCACAGTGTAAAAAGCTGGAACACCACAGCTCCATTCACTGTGTAGTGGTCATTCGTGAGTATTGCAGCCTAGTTCCTATGTATGTGACTAGCATCTGAGCCCAGATGGAGGACTATCACTACTTAGTGTATAGAGTTGTGTTGTACCACCTCCAAAAATGGTGTACATCCAACGGTCACTGAACCTGATAACAGCTGATCTGTGGAGGTGACAGGTTTTGGCCTGCACAACAGATAGGTCATCGATATTGTCGTCCTGGACAACCCCTTTAATCAAAAACATAAAACAAATAAATGACTTAATTGTTATTCATTATACTCACCTGACACTTTATACTGAGTTTCCTACACTGAGTATTTGCTGCGTTTTTGATTGAGCAATTTTTCACTGCGTAAACAAAACGCAACGAATTACAGTTCCGGCAAAGTGAAAGGCATTTCTTTAAATCTCACGACCGCTGTGTTTTTTTTTTTTTTTGTTAAAGCATAACCTGACCTATAATGCGTCTTTGAAATCCGCAACATGTCAACTTCTCTTGTGGCAAGTATGCATTTTATTTGAATGAATGAGAAAAGGAAAATCCACTGGTAAAAAAATAAACATGTACATTTCCACTGGTAAATCGCACTAAAAATGCATCTAGTCTTCGCATGACAAAATTTTATTAAAGCGAAGTAACAAGAAGTTTTCAAATGAAATCAGTTTTATTTTTTTTTTAAAATGACATGCCAAAGGGAGACCGAAAAAATGCAGTAAAAATACACAAAAAAACCCGCAGTAATAATAACAAATACAAAGGTGAAAATCTGCAACATTAAAAATGAACCAAAGACTCATTGTGGGAACTTGGCCTTATGGTTGAATAATATAATTTAATTAAATGAAGGTGGGGGCTCTTAATACTGAGGACATCTAAAAACAAAGAGGAATGACTTTTCCATGCAACTATCGCACTACGTATAGCACAGCCTTATGGATATATTTATCCAAACAAAGCGGTGAATTTAATATTATATATCTTGTCATTGTGTAATGACGACTGCTGTCGGTTACACGCAGATATACTACAGTGATTTTAATACCTGTTTCTGCACAAGTGTCCAGCGGGTGATGAAAATAGTGGCGGTCTCATTACATGCTCCAGTTACTACAGAGGCACGTTCATAATCTGACACATAAGTACGACCCTCTGGTATGTTTTCTTAAGTAAACCGGGTGCCAAGTATCACTGAATATATAACTGAACAATAATGTTGACATGTGGTTGTAGGATTAGTTTATTAGGCTTAATGTAAAGGCTAAAATGGCCACACAGTAAGTACAGCTGACATTTCAGATTACCGTATATTTTTACATTTGCTGTGCTGAATTTGCCCCTAAAACTTAACATGAAGAGAAAACGTCTTGATTTTGGAGCTGGAATTTTCATGGGAAGTATCTATTGCACTGCTTTTAGTTTATGCTATTTTGCAGGTTCACAGGGTTTTTGAAAATAGGAACAAGTAGCAGAAACCAATTTTAGAAACGCATCTAATGTGGGAAAAATAATATTTTCATTTTTGCACACACTACAAAGATCAATGCAATAGTTCGGTAGAAGTTAAAAGGGTTGCCGAAGATGAAAAAAAATATGGTTTCTACAACCTAAAAGCTGTGTCACACCTGTGTACGGATTGTGTCTGGTATTCCATCTCCAGCCCCTCTTCACCTCAATAGCAGACACAACTCGTGGACAGGTGTGTCACGGTTTAAAAAAGAAAGCTGCTTTCCTAATGCTGAACAACCCCTTTAAGGATATGTTCCCACAATGAGTTTTTGTGTTGCACATTTTCTGCACCTACAGTCATGGCCAAAAGTATTCACACCCCTGCAATTCTGTCAGATAATACTCAGTTTCTTCCTGAAAATAATTGCAAACACAAATTCTTTGGTATTATTATCTTCATTTAATTTGTCTTAAATGAAAAAACACAAAAGAGAATGAAGCAAAAAGCAAAACATTGATCATTTCACACAAAACTCCAAAAATGGGCCAGACAAAAGTATTGGCACCCTCAGCCTAATACCTGGTTGCACAACCTTTAGCCAAAATAACTGAAACCAACCGCTTCCGGTAACCATCAATGAGTTTCTTACAATGCTCTGCTGGAATTTAAGACCATTCTTCTTTGGCAAACTGCTCCAGGTCCCTGATATTTGAAGGGTGCCTTCTCCAAACTGCCATTTTTAGATCTCTCCACAGGTGTTCTATGGGATTCAGGTCTGGACTCATTGCTGGCCACCTTAGAAGTCTCCAGTGCTTTTTCTCAAACCATTTTCTAGTGCTTTTTGAAGTGTGTTTTGGGTCATTGTCCTGCTGGAAGACCCATGACCTCTGAGGGAGACCCAGCTTTCTCACACTGGGCCCTACATTATGCTGCAAAATTTGTTGGTAGTCTTCAGACTTCATAATGCCATGCACACGGTCAAGCAGTCCAGTGCCAGAGGCAGCAAAGCAACCCCAAAACATCAGGGAACCTCCGCCATGTTTGATTGTAGGGACCGTGTTCTTTTCTTTGAATGCCTATTTTTTTCTCCTGTAAACTCTAAGTTGATGCCTTTGCCCAAAAAGCTCTACTTTTGTCTCATCTGACCAGAAAACATTCTTCCAAAACGTTTTAGGTTTTTTCAGGTAGGTTTTGGCAAACTCCAGCCTGGCTTTTTTATGTTTCGGGGTAAGAAGTGGGGTCTTCCACCATACAGTCCCTTTTCATTGAGACGCCGACGGATTGTACGGGTTGACACTGTTGTACCCTCGGACTGCAGGGCAGCTTGAACTTGTTTGGATGTTAGTCGAGGTTCTTTATCCAACATCCGCACAATCTTGTGTTGAAATCTCTTGTCAATTTTTCTTTTCCGTCCACATCTAGGGAGGTTAGCCACAGTGCCATGGGCTTTAAACGTCTTGATGACACTGCGCACGGTAGACACAGGAACATTCAGGTCTTTGGAGATGGACTTGTAGCCTTGAGATTGCTGATGCTTCCTCACAATTTGGTTTCTCAAGTCCTCAGACAGTTCTTTGGTCTTCTTTCTTTTCTACATGCTCAATGTGGTACACACAAGGACACAGGACAGAGGTTGAGTCAACTTTAATCCATGTCAACTGGCTGCAAGTGTGATTTAGTTATTGCCAGCACCTATTAGGTGCCACAGGTAAGTTACAGGTGCTGTTAATTACACAAATTAGAGAAGCATCACATGATTTTTCGAACAGTGCCAATACTTTTGTCCACCCCCTTTTTAATGTTTGGTGTGGAATTATATCCAATTTCGCTTTAGGACAATTCTTTTTGTGTTTTTTCATTTAAGACAAATTAAATGAAGATAATAATACCAAAGAATTTGTGTTTGCAATCATTTTCAGGAAGAAACTGAGTATTATCTGACAGAATTGCAGGGGTGTGAATACTTTTGGCCATGACTGTATTAAGGCCTATTTCACATGTCAGTGGCTCCGGTACGTATGGTGACAGTTTCCTCATGTACTGGACTGACACACGTAGACAAATTAAAATCAATGTGTCTCTGCACATGTCAGTGATTTTTCGCGGACCGTGTGTCCGTGTGCACAACACGGAGACATGTCTACGTTTCTCCGGCAGCACGGTCTGCAAAACGTCCCGCACACATGCACACGGAGAACAGTGTGCACTCTCCTCCGTGTGCACGTACCGCCGCAGGAGTAACAGTGCTAGAGTTAAGCGCTGTCCCCTGCTTCTGGTGCTGAAGCCGGCATTCATTCCTTCTCCCCTGCAGCATTCGCTGGAGAGAAGGAATGAAAAATCAAGGTTTTTTTTTTTTAAAAAAAAATTTGTGTTTAAAATAAAGTTCGTGGTCACCTCCCACCCCCTGTGCGCCCGCCCGCTTGCATTAAAATACTCACCCAGCTCCCGTGATGCCTACTCTCAGCGCCGGCAGCTTGTCCTGTGTGAGCGGTCACGTGGTGCCGCTCATTACAGTGATGAATATGCGGCTCCACCTCTCATAGGGGAGAAGGAATGAATGCTGGCTTCAGCACCAAAAACAGGGGACAGCGCTTAACTATAGCGCTGTCTCCTGCACGGTCCGTGTGGTCCTCAGTCGGCACACGGCTGCCGCACGTGCGCCACACTGATGTGCCACGTGAGCACACGGGCACGGATAACTCCAGTACCAATTTTTCCGATACCGGAATTATCTGGACGTGTGAGACTGGCCTAAGGCAAAGTTCACACTAGGCATTTCGCAGCTTTTTTTAAAATACTCTTTCAATGCAAATTTTCAGCTGCGTTTTACACTACCAGCTAGGACAGAGTTCAGAAATCTCAAGCACACAGCTTGTTTTCTGTCATCAGGATTTTGTGCTTTGTCAGCGTTTTTTTTTTTTTACTATTTTTCACCCATTGAAATTAATGGGTGGTAAAAAAAAACACACCAAAAACGCAGGTATCAGGTTTTGCTGCATTTTTTTTTCTGCTAAAACCTGATTCTATAGAATAGAACTTTTTTTCAACACAAACTTTATCAACATACACAAGAGACAAATCTAGCATGCCAAAAACGCAGCAAAAAATGCACAAAAAAACCCCATGCTTTTTTCTGCAGTTTTTTTCCTGCCAAAAGAAAAAAGGCTGAAAAAACTACTAGTGTGAACATACCCCAAGTATAATAGGTTACGTGCATCTTAAAAAAAATACACAGCGTAAAAAAATCATCGTGGGAACATAAAATAGGATATAATAAGTGATTTAAGGTTAACTGATCTTTACAGCAGTGATTATTATCTAGGACAATAAAGCCTTCGATCCTGTAGTCTGGATATAATGATACTTCCTGTTGAAGTACTTATATAACAGACCTATTGTCTCTAGCTTCCTGCATTATCCAGAGTCTGTGACCGATAGCTGAATGCAGGGTGAAAATGCCCAATATGTGGCTACTAAACCTGCGGAATGGGTAACCTAGGGGGCTGTATTAGGATAAGCAGACAAATGGCACGGTCGGAGATACCTATTTTATATAAAGAAACTAACATGAACAGTTAAAATATGCACCACATAATGTGCTGCTCTATTTATCCTCACATGCCCTACATTAGTCACACTAAGGCTGTACAGAAATGTGCTTCTCTGCAGAAGTGTAAGTGGATCAGTGCAAGGCTGGAAACCTAGAGCCTGGGAGTTATGGTGCTACATGTATTTACACTTAAGAATGTCAGATCAATAAGTAAATAGGCGTACAGGTCATACCACTCGTTAGAAGTTGCTTAAATAGCCTCATTATGCTGCAAGTAAATATAATTACTTTTATTATGAGAGGTAAACACGCACCTTAAAAAAAAATGAGTTCCATAGTTGTTCTGAGTGTATATCCTGGTGGCAGTGTGCACTCATGTAATTACAGAGAAAATACAATATTGGAAATGTATCTGTGGCAAATCAACAATGAAACCACTGGACGAGGTCTTCAAATCAAGGAACATTTCACTGGAGACTAACACACGGATCATACTTAGTCTGGTCTTTTCTATAGTAACATACATATGCGGAACCTGGATAATAAAGAAACAAGACAGAAGAAGAATAGACGCCTTTGAATAGGTTAGCCACACCATGGATGGCAAGAAGATCAAATATATTAATTTTGGAACAAATCAAGCCAGACCTGTCACTCGAAGCAAGAGTCACCAAGCTACAACTTGATAACTTTGCTCTCTTTGCATAATTTCTCCTATCACTGGAGAAGGAGATCATGGAAGGAAGAAAGAGGTATAACAGCAACCCAATGGCTTAAAACTATCAAGATAATGGTGGAGAAGACCCTGGTGGACCTATCTAGATTTGCACAAGATCTATCTTCCTACAGATAGTTCATCAATTGTCATGACTCAAGATTGTTGTTTTATTTACAGCCTAAGGGCTCGTACTCACCTGCGAGAAACTCGGATGAGTCTCGCACATCAATACCCGGCGCGCTGCTGCCGGCACTCAGGAGCAGAGCGTGTGGCGGCATGTATTCCTCCGATCTGAGTGCCGGCAGCAGCGCCGGGTATTAACATGCAAGACTCATCTGAGTTTCTCGCAGGTGAGTATGAGCCCTTAGGCTCAATCTGTAGCATCAGCTTAGTTCCCAAGTCCAAAACCTAACAATTCGGATGTAGCACCTTTTACAGTTTTGCACATTTGAAAATTCATATCCTGTTTCTACAAGTACACTAGCACTCTGCTTCTAATCTATGTTGTAGCTGGTCATGAACAGGATTAAAAATCCTAGATACCATGTAACCATCTGAAACAATACACTTCGAAATTTCATGGCAATTTACTTTTTACAAAGGTTTTCGAGATGAGCAAATCGGTTTGAAGCCAATTCAATTCACCACGAGTTTGGCAAAAAATTTGTATCCATTTTTTCTAATTCTCTTTGCACATATACCTTAAAACAGTGGCTGACTTGTAGGGGGCTGTAGCCGCCGAGTGAGGATGCCAGAATCATGGCGCTAGAAAGAGTTGAGCAAAAAACTGGATTGGGTCCGGATGTGAATTGAATTTTCTGGCTAAACTTGATGTGAATATTTTTCTGCCCAATGATGACAGAAGTATCCTAGGAGTGATACCTTTATTGGCTAGCCAGAAAATAATATGTTTGCAAGCTTTCAGAGCACAGTGGCTCCTTCTTCAGGCAGGATTACAAAAACTAAACTTGAATTTTGTCATTTTTGCTCTTGGCAAATTGTGTTCTATAGATGTAAGAAAGTTCTAGAATCTGGACTAAAAAAGTCTATATTCTCCCTGGTACCATCCATCCCTGGTCACCTCCAAATTTGTAAAAATGTAGATGTTTTGACACTTATAAATGAGTGGACATTATCCTGAGTTTAATTTACTGTTGTAATCAAACTACAGCCAGTTAAAGAAATCTTGATATCAGGCTGTAGTGAAGAGAGGGCTGCTGTCACGTCCAGAGGAAATCAGCCATTCTTAGCCAATGCTGCATCAATTTATCTTATTAATGAACTGAAATAATGATGTCGGTCCACATTAGTCAAGCCCCAGTAATGCTTGAAGTTCATATGTTCTAAATCTCTACACTACAGACGTACAAACGAGATGCAGAAAATGGATTATATTAAAACAAATGTAACTGTCAGATTATTCCTAAAAAATTCTGTTTACTACAGAACACTGGAGTATAATTATCCAGAGAATGATGCAGGCAGAAGCTGTTACCCTATGGTACCTATAACGTGCATCTCACAAATAGATATAATTATTTGAATGAGGCTTACAACCGTGGTGGATGTTAACAAATACCGAATGATAATATATTGCTGCTGAAAAGAGCTTATTGAAATAGAAAATCCCATTTAAGTCCTATATTTGCAAATGACCTGTAGATGCCTAATTGCATAGACATCGAGACCCTGCTACTTGGCCAAAGTGAACATGGGGCCAACATAAAACAGAGATGCATTCTCTATTGATATATGCCATATGATAACTTTCTATTGACCTTAGAAAAATGATTGAATACTCAGTGAAGACAAGTATTGGCACTGGTATATGCCATTGTATATGCAAAATAGTACCGTGTAATCATTGGTTTTGCATGGATGCCAAGGAAAGCTATGATCGGTTAGAGATCTATTAACCCCTTTCCGACATGTGCCGTAATAATATGCACATGCATGATTCCCCGTTTGGTGCGGGCTCCGGCGCCTGAGCTCGCACCTTTCCGGGCATATGGCAGCAGATCTATACAGCTGACATGCACCTGTAACAACCGCGGGTGGAATCGTGATCCACCCATGGCTGTTAACTAGGTAAATGCTGCTGTCAATCTCCGACAGCGGCATTAAACTTGCACTTACAGGAAGCGTGTCACTGGCTCCGTCCATCGGTGACCCTATCACATGATCGCGGGTCACCGATGGGTCGGCATGACAACCAAAGCTCTGCAGTAAACCTCTGTGGTTGTCATTGCCAGATTGCTATGAGTGCTGCCCCGTGGTCGACACTCATAGCAGGTGAGCATTTGTGCTCTACACATACAATGTGATCATCGCCTGTGTGCAGCAGATGCGATCAAAGTACTGCAGCTTCTAGTCTCCCATGTTGACTATGAAAGCATGCAAAAAGTAAAAAAAAATTTAAAAAACATTTTTAAAAATATAAAAGTTCAAATCACCCCTCCTTCCGCTCCATTCAGAATAAAACAATTAAAAAATCAAACATATTAGGTATCGCCGCGTTCAGAATCACCTGATCAATCAATATAAAAAAAAAGAATTAATCTGATCACTAAACGGTGTAAAAAGGAGAAAATTAAATTGCCAGAATTACATTTTTTGGTCACTGATGCATTGCAGTAACGGGCGATCAAAACACTGTATCTACACCAAAATTGGATCAATAAAAGCGTCAGCTCAGCAAGCAAAAACGAAGCTCTCACCCAGCTCCAGATCACGAAAAATGAAGAAGCTACAGGTCTCAGAAAATGGTGCCATTTTTTTTTTAAACACAATTTGGATTTTTTTCTTCACTTAAATAACTATAAATGTTTGGTGTCTGTGAACTTGTAATGACATGGAAAATCATAATGACAGGTCAGTTTTAGCATTTAGTGAATGTGACAAACTAAACAACGAAAGAAAGAAAAAAAACAAACTGTGGAATTGCACTTTTTTGCAATTTCACAGCACCTGGAATTTTTTTCCCATTTCCAGTACAAAATATGTTAAAACGAATGGTGTCCAATACACGAGCAGTGAGATGGTATTCATTTACATTTTGTATGTAAACAGTAGAAAGCAAATGATAATATCTATGATGAATGTTAATGTGAACCGTTTTGTATTTGGTTTGTAATGACGTATGTTTTTTTTATTTGTGTGTTTGCTTTTTGTGTGTGTGTTTAATTTTGATTGTTTCAAAAAACAAAATCAAAATGTGAATATATCTTGATATTTTTCACAATAAAAAAATATCTGATTGAAAAACTAATGGTGTCATTTAAAAGTACAACTTGTCCCTCAAAGAATAAGTCCTCACATGGCCATATTGATTGAAAAATAAAAAAAAGTTATGGCTCTGGGAAGAAGGGGAGCAAAAAAATGAAAACGCAAAAATGGAAAATGGCTCGGGGTTTATGTGACAGTAATATTACAGTACAATGTAAGGGTATGCTACTAAAAAAATTGTTTCTGCTGGAAAACGGTCAGCAACATCTGATTTAGTCCATGTTGTCTCTATTTGTCCTATATGGATCATGTTTTAGGATATCCTCAGTATTGTACAGGTGAGAGAACCTGTGGCAGTTTCTGATACTTGATAATAATTCCATCACCCGTACAATACTAAGGAAATCCGGAAAACATTATCTGAGGACATGAGGACTGGAGTTTGGGAAACACTGATCTATAGGGTACTGTGAGCTTGGTCCTTACCTGCTTTTATCTAGTTTTCCTGTTTCAGTCATCGTGCTTACAGTCCAGCCAATTCCTAGTCCAAAAGCAAGGAAACAATTATGACACCATAGGCCAGCCAAACACCAGAAGACAGCCATCCACAGTTGACTACAGTTTACTTGTACTTGGCAACTACTACAGAGGATTCCCATGAAATATTGTCAGTGTAATGTTATACTCACTTGTATTTGTGGCGAGTGCTATGAAAAGCTGTATTCCTTTAACTATAGCTCAAACATATGAGCCGCTCTGAACACAGGTCTTATTTCGGACATTGCCTTGTGCCCATTGGTTTCTATTTCCGACAAGGGGACCTGTGACTGTTGCAGCAGGTCGAACTACTCTAAGCAATGCCAGCACGTAATACAGATCACTTACCACCTGGAATGTTTGAAATAGCAGTTGCCCCTTGGCCAGGAGCCTTGAAGGGGTTCATAAACATGTGGACATTAGTATTATAAATGGCAAATTATAGGTGGTAGGTAGGTAAAAGACACAATAAGAAAAGCATTAAAAATTCTTCAACTGCAAATGGAATCATATAAGGTGAATTATTGGGCATCACCCATCAAGTGCCTGAATTACACGCCACAGACCTTTGAGGCAAGGAATGGTATGGAAAATCAATTTGCAAACAGTCACTTAACAGGTAAAGCTCAATGCCTCGGAAGTGCAGTAATCTACAGGTACGTGATGATTGCAGTTAGGGCGCACGCACGTTCACTCTGCCGTCATCACTACAGTCTATTGCCCCTTCGGCACATGTGAGTGTCCGGCAAGTCACATCCTACTGGAGACCGATCGTAGAGGCTCTAATAACAGAAGAAGTAGGCGGCTGACGAGTATAAGACTAGGGGCAGGGAACTTAGATTAGAAGCACCACTCCAGTGATGAAATAATAAAAATAGTTGGAGGAAGAGAAATAACGGCAGCACTCACCAATCTTCACACACAGGTTCCTTTATTGATTCTTCACGGCTCGGGGGTGTATATTTACATAGAACGTGGCAGCCGAACGACGGCCGTTTCGCGCCCTCCTGGCGCTTCAACGGGCTTGAACCCGTTAAAGCGCCAGGAGGGCGCGAAACGGCCGTCGTTCGGCTGCCACTTTCTATGTAACTATACACCCCCGAGCCATGAAGAATCAATAAAGGAACCTGTGTGTGAAGATTGGTGAGTGCTGCCGTTATTTCTCTTCCTCCAACTATGCAAGATTGTTGTCTCTGCGGCTTTAGCACCCGACATCTGAGGGTTAATTGAGGTTTGATGGACTGAAGGATTCACGGTCTGTGACAGCGGTAGTGTGGTCAGCTGTTTCCTACTATTAACATTGAAATAATAAAAATGTTGGAGTGGTGCTTTAACAAGAGACTGGACAATGCACTGATTTCACAACAGAGGCAGCAGCTGCCATTTAAATGTATAGACAGGAGAACATTATGGATATTAGTGAGGCATGCAAGGCATTGGCTATTTTATATTTTCAGTACATACATGTTAAATGATATGGGAGGTTTTGTGTTCCTCTGTGTAACACCTAGCATTCTCCGTGTGCAGTCACGATATGAATCATTCGCTTATTCCCAAGGCCTTGAGGCCGCAGTGAACGAAGCTGCTGACATCCACAGGGTAAATAAACTCGCTGCCATTCGCCTCCTGCTAAATGAACCCTCTGCTACATAGGATTTCTACTCTCTGCACCTAAGTAAGAACCTGGCAACTGTGAGCGGAGTGGGCTAGGTTCATGGTCAGTGCTTACACTATCACCCAAAAGCGATGCAATAAAGTATATTACAAGGTGGCTAATGGCAGTGACTCAGTCTGTGTCTCCCTGTAATCGTTAACCAGTCCTCAGACTACATTTACTTCTTCCCACTCACAGAGTTCTGACTCTCAACCAAGGAAGAAAATAGAAACAAATAACAAGCAGAACTGTAATTCTTGTCTTCACGCCAGGTTACAGTATTACAAGCACAAGAAGAAAAGGCTCTGCGCCACAGACTGGCAGCCAGCCATACGTACAGTAAGCTATTGGCTGGATTGGCCAACAGGAAGGACAAAGGAATCGGTATAGCTGTTACTGCTCTCTCACATCTCAGCCCTTCTGCTGGACTGAAATCCAATGCTCACTGCCCTTTGGCTGCAGAGAAGGCCTAAATTACATTGCAATGCGCTACTGGCTCGAATGACAGCTATAAGAGATTAAGTAGTTAAGCAGAATAGAAAAAAAAGTTCTCAAGCACCTAACACTTTCTCCGACTGTGAGAATGACCTGAAATGATTCCACATGGGACCCCTCTATCTATGGGGGGAGAGGAAGATATCAGGAGTAGTACATATTATTTTATGTATTCTTCTGCTACTTTTCTCTTACTTTTATTTTCTTCTGAAGCTATTAACTTTGTTTTGCTGTCAGTTCTTCATGGTGCACAGATGTTCAGGAAACGACTACATTCCCACATCGTGAAAGCAGCTAGATGCTTGGTAGTCATGCACGATAAATAAATCACTTCAACAGGCCTAAGTTGGCTAATTCATAAATCAGATTAATCTCTGAAGAGGCCTCATGCCCTTCACTGACCCTGGTAAAACAAAAAAAGATGTTCTGGATTGGTTGGATGTGACACCTAGCTATTGATTACCATATATACTCATGTATAAGCCAACCCAAACATAAGCAGAGGCACCTAATTTTGCTATGACAAACTGGGAAAACTTATTGACTCAAGTATAAGCCGGGTATGCATTGTCCCCTAATCCCTATTCTGGTATGCATGGTTCCTCATCCCCATCCTTGCATGCATGACTCCTTATTCCCATCCTTGTCTGCATGGCTCCTTATTCCCATCCTTGTCGGCATGGCTCCTTATTCCCATCCTTGTCTGCATGGCTCCTTATTCCCATCCTTGTCTGCACGGCTCCTATTCCCATCCTTGCCTGCATGGCTCCTTATCCCCATCCTGGTCTGCATGGCTCCTTATTCCCATCCTTGCCTGCATGGCTCCTTATTCCCATCCTTGTCTGCATGGCTCCTTATTCCCATCCTTGTCGGCATGGCTCCTTATTCCCATCCTTGTCTGCATGGCTCCTTATTCCCATCCTTGTCTGCACGGCTCCTATTCCCATCCTTGTCTGCATGGCTCCTTATTCCCATCCTGGTCTGCATGGCTCCTTATTCCCATCCTTGCCTGCATGGCTCCATATCCTCAACCTTGTCTGCATGGCTCCTTATTCCCATCCTTGTCAGCATGGCTCCTTATTCCCATTCCTTGTATGCATGGCTCCTTATTCCCATCCTTGTCTGCATGGCTCCTTATTCCCATCCTTGTCTGCATGGCTCCTATTCCCATCCTTGTTTGCATGGCTCCTTATTCCCCTCCTTATTTGCATGACTCCTTATCCCCATCCTTGCCTGCATGGCTCCATATCCCCAACCTTGTCTGCATGGCTCCTTATTCCCATCCTGGTCTTCATGGCTCCTTATTCCCATCCTTGCCTGCATGGCTCCTTATTCCCATCCTTGCCTGCATGGCTCCCTATTCCCATCCTTGCCTGCATGGCTCCTTATTCCTATCCTTGCCTGCATGGCTCCTTATTCCCATCCTTGTCTGCATGGCTCCTCATTCCCATCCTTGTCTGCATGGCTCCTTATTCCCCTCCTTATTTGCATGACTCCTTATTCCCATCCTTGCCTGCATGGCTCCTTATTCCCATCGTTGCATGCATGGCTCCTTATCCCCATCCTTGTATGCATGGCTCCTTATCCCCATCCTTGTATGCATGGCTCCTTATCACCACCCTTGTATGCATGGCTCCTTATCCCCACCCATGTATGCATGGCTCCTTATTCCCATCTTTGAAAGCATGGCTCCTCATCCCTGTCCTGGTATGCATGGTTCCTCATCCCTATCCTTGTATGTATGGCCCCCATGAGAAAAGAATAAAAAAACAAACATCCTACTTACCTTCCCTGCGTGCCCTCACAGCATCTTGTTCCTGTGCCAGCAGCATCTGTGGCCGAGCTATCACGTGTCCACACTAATTAAGATAATGAATATTCACCTCTCTCCATGCCTATGGGAGTGGATAGAGGTGAATATTCATTACCTTAACCCCTTTCTGCCAGCTTCACGGAATAGTACGTCAGCTGGCAGATCCCCTGCTTTGAGGTGGGCTCCGGCGGTGAGCCCACCTCAAAGCCGCGACATGTCAGCTGTTTTGTACAGCTGACATGTGCGCGCAATGAGCGCGAGCGGAATCGCGATCCGCCCGCACCCATTAACTAGTTAAATGCCGCCGTCAAGCGCTGACAGCGGCATTTAACTAGCGCTCCCGGCCACGCGGCCGGAAGTGCTCGCACCGCTGACCCCCATCACATGATCGGGGGTCATCGGTGCATTGCCATAACAACCAGAGGTCTCCTTGAGACCTCTATGGTTGTTGATGGCCGATTGCTTTGAGCGCCACCCTGTGGTCGGTGTTCAAAGTACACCTGCATTTCTGCTACATATAGGTGATCTGTACTTCGCCTCTATGTAGCAGAGGCGATCGAGTTGTGCATGCTTCTAGCCTCCTATGGAGGCTATTGAAGCATGCCAAAATTTAAAAAAAAAAGTGTTTAAAAATATTTTTTAAAAAAAAAAAATATATATATATATATATATATATATATATATAAAAGTTCAAATCACCCCCCTTTCGCCCCAATCAAAATAAAACAATTTTAAAAAAATCAAACACACACATATTTGGTATCGCCGCGTTCAGAATCGCCCGATCTATCAATAAAAACAAAGGATTAACCTGATCGCTAAATGGCGTAGCGAGAAAAAAAATCAAAACGCCAAAATTACATTGTTTTTGTCGCCGCGACATTGCATTAAAATGCAATAACGGGCGATCAAAAGAACGTATCTACAGCAAAATGGTATCATTAAAAATGCCAGCTTGACACGCAAAAAATAAGCCATCACCTAACCCCAGATCATGAAAATTGGAGACGCTACGGGTATCGGAAAATCGCGCAATTTTTTTTTTTAAGCAAACTTTGGAATTTTTTTTCACCACTTAGATAAAAAATAACCTAGACATGTTAGGTGTCTATGACTCGTAATGACCTGGAGAATCATAATGGCAGGTCAGTTTTAGCATTTGGTGAACCTAGCAAAAAAGCCAAACAAAAAACAAGTGAGAGATTGCACTTTTTTTGCAATTTCATCACACTTGGAATTTTTTCCCGTTTTCTGTTACATGGCATGGTAAAACCAATGGTATCGTTCAAAAGTACAACTCGTCCTGCAAAAAATAAGCCCTCACATGGCCATATTGACGGAAAAATAAAAAAGTTATGGCTCTGGGAAGGTGGGAAGGAGGGGAGTGAAAACCGAAAATGGAAAAACGGAAAAAGCTCTGGGGGTGAAGGGGTTAATGAGCAGGAATCCGTGATAGCCCAGCAGCTGCTTTGAAGCTGGCGACTGCTGCTGACACTGTGCGCACTATAAGAGAAATGAATATTCACTGCCATTGCAGTGAAAATTAATTTCTCTTTAGCAGCGGGCACAGGTTTTAGCCGCAGCCGCCGGCTCCTGCCTCCTGTGACCCGCTGCTCCCCCTCCCCTGCTGGAACAATGACTCCTGTATAAGCTGAGGGGAACGTTTTCAGCACAAAAAATTGTGCAGAAAAACGTGGCTTATACACAAGTATATACGGTAATATGCATTAGGGCTAAGCCTAACAAATCACATGTGCCATGTCCCAGACATTAACCTTGAACAAAAACAAATATTGGTAACTGGTTGCTAGAGATAACTGGGAAGCAAATGATAATACCAACAAAAAAAAGAAGACAACTGACTAAAATGTACATATATCACATCATAGGGCAAGGAAGATAAAATCGCAGGTACACAGTGAAAAAATGGGGGCACAAACTCAAAGCCACGGGGTGGGTACCATCCAAACGCAAGACCACATAATCAGTAGGTATACAATTCTTCGTTGCTTCCATGCTTCAGCAAATGCTTAGTTGTACTATGACATGTACCTTACATGGAGCTTTACATTTGGTGCTACAAGAATCCCATTACCTTATTATGTATGATTTATTTTTTGATGACTTTCATTATGATTAACTCCCATGACTGATATTCATCTAAGCATAATGTAGGTATATTTCCAAGATAATACTTTTCATATCTATATACCTTACTATACACTGATTATTTAATATTGGCCTCTATATTTCTCCTCTGTTAAGGTTTGAGCCCCCATCTTTTCACTGTATACCTGAGATTCTACCTTCCTTGGTATATGATAAAAGTTTAGATACAATTTTATTCATCTGATGTATGGATTTTTTAGTTGGATTTCTTTTTTTTTTTTTTTTTGGTATTGTAGTTTGTACACTGACTTATGTTATATTTTATGTCTCAGATGACAGGACTTCTCATTTTTTTATTCAATATAGATATCCACTTAAAGGGAATCGGTCAGCATGTTTTTGCTATGTATTCTAAGGATAGCGTAAGGTAAGGGTTAAAACACTAAATTTAATGATGTGTCAGCTGTGTGCTGTTTACCTAGGCTGAAGTATTAAAGGGGTATTCCCATGTCCAAGATCCTATCCCAATATGCAGTACGTGTAATAATATTAGCAAATACCTCCAATCAGAAATGTAGTATAGTTTTTCTGATTTACTAAGTCTCTTTCTTCATGTGCAGGGCATTGCAGGACCTTAGGTATCCAAGGTTAGGACCACTGAAATAATGACAGTTGGCTGGTTGCCAGTGGTAGTGGTCATAACCATGGGTACTTAAGGTCCTGCGCAATTCGTGCACATGAGCAAAGACCTAGAAAATCAGAAAAACTATGCATTTCTAATTGGAGTTATTTGCTAATACTATTATTATTACTATTACACCTACTACATATTACTAGGGTAGGATCTTGGACATGGGAATACCCCTTTAGTCACCTGGTAATTAACATTACTGTGACTATCAGGCATGCCGGCACTTGGCCAACTCCGCCCCCTTTTGTGATAAGCACCTCACTATCTATGGACATTGTGTATATAGAATGCCTTGTGTGGGCGGGGTTACCTTTCTCAGTTCTGCTGCATTGATAAGGCTGTGAGCACACGTTCATGATTTTTAACGTTTTTTCGCTATAAAAACGCGATAAAACCGCGAAAAAAATGCATACATTAAGCATCCTATTATTAGAATGCAATCCACACTTTATGTGCACATGTTGTGCTTTTTTCCGCGGCGGAATCGCATTCTGGAAAAAAACGCAGCATGTTCATTCTTTGTGCGGAATCGCGGGGATTCTGCACACATAGGAATGCATTGATCTGCTTACTTTCTGCATGTGGCTATGCCCACCATGCGGGAAATAAGCAGACCATGTGCGGTTGGTACCCAGGGTGGAGGAGAGCAGACTCTCCTCCAGGCCCTGGGAGCCATATACCTGAAAATAAAAAAAAGGATTAAAACAAAAAATCGTGATATTCTCACCTCCCCGCGTCCCCGTCAGCCTTCCCGCTCCTTGCGATGCTTCCGTTCCCAGGGATGCTTTGCAGCAATGACCCGTGATGACGTAGCAGTCTCACGAGACCGCTACGTCATCTGGGGTCATTGCCGCAAGGCATTACTGGGAACGGAAGCTGCCGGGAGCATCGCGAAGATCGGGAAGGCTGCAGGGGAAGCCGGAAGGTGAGAATATCACGATTTTTTATATTATTTTTAACATTCTATCTTTTTACTATTGATGCTGCATCAGTAGTAAAAAGTTGGTCACACTTGTCAAACACTATGTTTGACAAGTGTGATCAACCTGTCAATCAGTTTTCCAAGCAATGCTACAGATCGCGTGGAAAACGCTAGTGTTTAGTAGAGAAAACGCATGCCAATTCCACATGCGTTTTACCCGCGGCACAGCTGCAGAAATTTCCACGGCAATTCCGGACGTGTGCACATAGCCTAAATCTAAAAGCTCTGTGTGAGAACGGCTGCACCCAGTTATCTAAGTGGTATATCGTTGGATTCAGGGTCTCTTTGTTTTCATCAGGCTGCTGACAGATTCCTTTTAATACACATTTTTCTATACACTGAGACACATTTTTTATTTTGCTCTACCTGATTTGGAATTATATAAGTAGACACAAACGCCTCTATTTTTTCATATGTCCAGAACATCATATGTATGCTTTGAACATGGTTTACCCCATTCATCAAAATAGAATAAAAAAAAAAATTATTTGTCCATAAGAACCAATAAGGGCTTGCTTTTAATTTTTTTTTTAACACAGCTGGCGAAATGGAATCTGCAATGCGATTGGCCGCAATAAAAAAGAAAAAAAAAAAAGACGGGGGGGGGGGGGGGTGTCTCACGGCTGCTTCGCTGTCGAATATTCTAGTACAATCCAAAATAAACATAAAGCTGGCTATAAATTATTTGATATTGTGAAGTCTCCGAACTGATAACATAGAATTAAATTGTCCCGTGTCAACATTTTCCAGCAAAGGTTTCCCAAACAGCAAAGAAGGGAAGAAAATAAAAAAAAAGGTGCAAAGTATGCTCCAAGAGGGGAATCTGAAAAGACACAATTTGCCATTGTGAAATCTGTCCTGAGAAACATGGCCTTTGCATTAAGGATTGCTTCAAAGAGTATCACACGTCCACAAATTCATAAAATGTGTTTTTACCCTGTTGACACAACATAATTTTATAATCTGATGTACTCCGCACAACTTACACACAAAGCTATATTATAAATGTATACACCAGTAAAACCAAAAGCATTATTATCATTACTATAACTATGCCTCTAAATAAATTCATTGAGGGGTGTAGTCTCCAAAATGGGGTCACATGTTGGGGTTTTCCACTGTTCAGGCTCTCCAAAGGCGACACGGTGCGCGCAGACTATTCTTTCGAAGTCGATGCTCCAAACCGTCACTCCTTTACTTCCAAGTTCTGACGAGCGACCAAACAGTAGTTTCCCCCCACATATGGGGTATTGGCGTACTCAGGAGAAATTGTACAACAAATTTGGGAGTCCATTTCTTCATGTTACCCTAATGAAAATAATATTGGGGCTGAAAGATCGCTTTTGTAGAAAAAAAAAATATTTTTTATTTTCAGGGCTCAAGGTTATAAATTTCTATGAAGCACGTGGGGGTCCAAGGTGCTCAACACACATCTAGAGAAGTTCTTTGAGGAGTCAAGTTTCCAAAATGGGGTGACTTGTGACACTGTTTAGGCACACCAGGGGCACTCAATTCCCGTCAATTTCGCATTCAAAAAGTCAATCAGAGCTCCTTCCTGTCCGAGCCCTGCTGTTCATCCAAAAAGTACTTTTCCCCCACATGTGGGGTATTGGCGAACTCAGGAGAAATTGCACAACAAATTTTGGTGTTCATTTTTTCATGTTTCCCTTGTAAAAAAAAAAAAAATTGGGTCTAAATTAACATTTTTTAAGAAAAAAAAGTTAAATGCTCATTTACAGCTTCGGTTCCTGTGAAGCACTTGAAGAGTTAATAGACTTCTCAAATGTGGTTTTGAGCACCTTGAGGGGTGCAGTTTTTAGAATAATGTAACTTTTGGTTACTTTCTGTCACATAGGCCCCCACTTCACTTCAAATCAGTCACTTCAAATGTGATGTGGTCCATAAAAATATGGTTTTGTAAATTTTTGCTGGAAAAATGAGAAATCTCTGGCCAACTTTTATAACTTCCTAACAAAAAAAAATTATGGTAGGTTTCAAAAACTGTGCTGACATAAAGTCGAATGTGGAAAATGTTCTTCATTTACTATTTTGTGTGATATGACTTTATGATTTAAGGGCATAAAAATTAAAAGTTTCAAAATTGCCAAATTTTTCCCAAATTTTCAATTTTTTTCCACTAATAAACGCAAGTCATATCAAACAAATTTTACTACTATCCTGAAGTACAATATGTCATGAGAAAAGCTCATAAAGTGACAGTGGTCATAATTGAAAAAATTGGCCTGGTCAGAAAGGTAAAAAAAGGCTTCAGTTGGAAGGGGCTTATTTTAATAAGAACTTTAAAATGTATGCAGGTTTAATGCATATGCACCATACTTGCCACTTAGTTTGGGTATTTCTTGTCATTATATTCATGCTGTCACAATGCGGCAGTATGAATCAAAGTCTGCCGGCACGATTGCAACGAGGTAAGCTTTATTTTTGAAGAGTTGCACTTTGAGGCTATGTGCACACGTCAGGATTTCTGGCAGAAATTTTCCTGACAAAAAACGGACATTTCTGCCAGAAATCCGCATGCGTTTTTACCGCAATTTTACCGTGATTTTTACGTGTTTTTTGCAAATGCATAGAATCGCGGGAAAAAAGCGGAAAATCCGCAAAATTAATGAACATGCTGCTTTTTTTTACCGCGATGCATATTTTTTTGCGGAAAAAAACGCACCATGTGCACAAAACATGCAGAATGCATTCTAAATGATAGAATGCATAATGTATGCATTTTTAATGAGTTTTTATAGCGTTTTTATAGCGAAAAAACACAAAAAAAGCGAAAAAACCTGAACGCGTGCACATAGCCTGAAAAAGTTCACCGAGGACTACAGGCCGAGACCATGCTAGCTTCTCCCCGACCCACTCCAATTGACAGGTCTCTCATAATGTACATATTTCAGCATTTCAGAGTAAAACATACCTTAGTGCAATCACGCTGTTAGACTCTGATTCATGCTGACCATGGTACGCGCAGCACACATTTAAAGGCAGGATTCTTTTATAGTCAATTCAAAGGTTTATATTAGCCAGCATATGCTAAGGGTTAAACATCTGTCATAACAGAGTGGAACAAGGAGGGGTAAATTATAAATTTTCTTACACAGAAAGAATGGCACAGGTCAAACACTAAAGTCAATAAAAGTAGTTTCAAACTAACAGACTTGCCATAAATTCTCAGAATCTGTTAAATATTCATCAAGATACAGTAGTTTGCTCTAGTAGAGAAGATCTAAATGCTGTAATATTACAGGCCATCATGAAATATTCTGCCAGTAATGACATAACTGTAAGCTGACATATATACAAACATTTTAGTGAATGTGCAAACACTGGGATGACAAATATAGGAGTAGCATAAAAACACAAATGCATTAATTTCATGGCTTAACATGGAGTTCAAAAACTTCACATTATCTGCACACATTTTCTTATGTACCTATTTAAAACAATGTTCTATTCGTTCCATAAATACAGAAAAGGTCAATATCCCAAAAATGAGGTGTGCTAGTGAAACACCGTAAAGCGGAACATAAAGTACTCAATGATTTTAACCTGCCTCGAGCACACAATGCCTCAATATTGCGGCCTTGTAACCCATTTTACATGATGCTCTTTTATCACATGATAATTTATTATGTACTTACTGTAGATGTCCTGAATTTTCTCTATGAATCTCAAGAAAATGGTTGCTGATGAATATTTACTACGATCTCCACCCATAGTCTAAAAACATTAGATTATTGAGCAGCATGGTGGATCAGTAGTTAGCACTGTAGCCTTACAAGTGTTGGGGTCCTGGATTGAAATCCCGCAAAGTCATACTAGTAGGAAATTTAAATTGTGAGCCCTAATAGGGACAGCGATGACGGCTGTGGAATCATTGGCGCCATAAAAGTGAGCTAAATAAAAGTTGGTAGATTATGTATCTAGAGTCCTCTATGGGTATATCTCATCTTCTTTTGTGGACCGATAGTCTGCGTAAAAAAAGAACAAAAAAAAACAAAAAAAACTTCTATTATGGTTTGATATCCCACCTAAACTTGCCCAATCAAGTCAATGGGTCACTGATTCAATGGACAGCACATAGGAGGCATTGTGCAGTCCCTTATTCACAAACCTGTTGCTGATACATTTAAGATATGTGAAAAATGGATGGTACAAGGATAACAAAAAGTGACACAGAATGCAAACAGATAAAAAAATGAAGCAGCACACGGATGAAAAAGGCCAGAGTTTCCACAAAATAGCATGCACATTAGACTCATTAACTTCAACATTGCTGAAAATGACACAAAGGAACACTAACAAAAGTTAAATACTGATAAACACCTAAAAAAATTAGTGGTTGATGCACATTCACATTTGAGAGCCTTACATTTCCCTCTTGTCGTAGTGATTACATTTTGTATTACCACACTGCGAACATACTGTTAGGAATAAAAAGTGTTCCTGAAATACATGCCCCCTCCAAGGTTTTCTTTAAACTGTGATCAATACAAAAATATACTACAAAGTATTTAAAATTATTATAGAGGTGGTCCACTACAACTACAACCCTTTAAAAAAAAACCTTAAAAAAAGTATTTCCCCCTGCTAGCATGTAAAATTATTACAGGGGTAGTCCACTAAAACTACAAGGACATTTTATGCCATGTGAGCCAAGTAGCCAATCAGCAGCTGAGAAGTTAAAGCTTAGCAGCTCAATAGTGGCCCTTTAATACATTTACTATAACCCTCTTGTTCTAAAACTACCACTATGTTGAGGGATGTTATTAAAACAATTCTGAAAAATTGTTAAATGTACAACACGTCAATTTTAATGGTTGATTTCACATAGGTAACATCACTTAACACAATCTTCTGTGACATCTGCTGATTGTAATGCTGGTGTAGCTAGAATATTTACAAATTGGACTCTTCACAAAACCAAATAGAAGATAATTAAATTCAGCATGGAGGTCTCCAACAATTCCGCAAGGTTAAATCAACAATGCTCTGTGTCAGAATCTGTTGAGTTTGTTATCTCCAACGTGTGTACAGTAAAAGTCTGACATATCATCACATAAAGCAGGCTGTGATGGGATTAGCAACGTCTCAATAATCTGATGAGCACTACAGACAAAGATTTATACCTCCAGATGCTAATTAAACCGCTTACTACTTCTTCAGAAATAGATAAGCTTAATGCAGAAAAGAATGTTTATGTTACCGACTAAAACAAGATTCACTAGACCAGAACGGTTTTCTCGATTATTCACGAAACAAGAGGAGACTCAACACCTTGCGGAAATTTGAGGAAAATTAAATTAACAGATAAGGCACGGTAAATCTGGAGACTTGCTTTTGCTGAATACTGAAAATATGGTAATGCCACCATCTCCTGAAAGATAATTAATACTTATTATCCAATTAACTATGAATCATATGGCAATAAAATGTGTAGTACCGCACAGTAAGACAGCAGTGGTAAGGAAGCGCTTAGTTTAAAAGGTGAAAGCCATTTCTAAATTCACATATACATATCAGTGTTGACAGAAATCATAATTGGCTGCCAGGATAGGAATCCTTTCCTCATTAAAATACACAAAACATTTTGGCCAACACTTGTGAATCCTAATGATATAACAACCTAAATATATATATATATATATATATATATATATATATATATATATATATATATATATATATATACATACACACACAAACCATGGTTAATACACAAGTGTGTCAGTTCTCTAAATTTTACTTTATGAAAGTTTATTTTTTTAATGTATAATTTTTGTGAAAATCTAGGATTTGAGTTATATTGGGACTGGTTCATTCCAGATATTGGTGATGATGTGAAAACAAAGAAAATACTAAATAATGGTTTAATCCATTGAAAACATGACATCACTGCTTTACAAAATACTTAATAAAGTACCATAATTATTGTAGATGTGAGGGTCAGATTTATGAAAAATATCCCGCCCTAAAACCTATTGATATACAATGCAAATGGTAAAAAGCTAGATAATTATAGCACATTTATGTTCGCACTCATCAGGAGCTGTAATAAAGACTACAATTTTTTTAACAAGGTAATTGGCAAGTGTAGAAATTAGGGGGCAGACAGACGGCCATAGTTCTCTTGAGAGGATCACATTGCAATCCTCGGACTGACCGTCAGCTCTCCTGACCTCAGCGTGACAGCTGCATAGAAATATATCACGTTGTCAAGCTCAGGTCAGGAGAGGTGCCAGGTCAGGAGAGGTGCCAGGTCAGGAGAGGTGCCAGGCCAGTCCGTGCAGTGCGTGCCATCCTCGCACGAGAAATAAAGACAGTCTGTCTGCGTCCTTATATTTCGTGGAAACAGCAATTGGAAAAAGGGCAACACAAAGGAATTGTGCTTGAGTCCATGGGAAACACCTTGGTGACTGGATTATGTTGAATATTTTTGGTGACTCACATCTTTCACACCTTTGGAATAAAACTTCCCTTCATAAAGTGCAACACACTAGTCCAAGCCACCTTAACATTTAGGAAGGCAGTTGTGAAATATATTCAAGATTTATAATCATGTCTAGTTGATTCTGACCAGCCTTTGTAAGAAATATCATTACTTGGATGAATCGTTCGAGGCAGATAACTACTGTATATTTATTTACATCACCTACTAGTTGCTTATTTTGTGCCAAAGTTTTGTCAAATTTATTGGAGCATGCTGGACCACACCTTTTCATAAGTCACGTGCACCACTTAAAGTATTTAAGCACATAAATATGGTGTAAGGAATGAAAGTCAATTGCCGGCGTAAATTGTGCCTGAATTCTGGCATATTTAGATCAATAAATCTCCCCCACGGTGTCTTTATAATATCCTTACCAAGCAACCATGATCTTTTTAACTGATTCTTTATTATCTGTTTTGCAATCCCTAATTAACCTATAATGAGCCTGCTAGGTTTAAGTACCCCAAAACACTCTAAATAACTGTCAAAGGATGGTTTAGCCCGCAGCTATCACTTCCAAATCTCCCATACAGCTGAGCACTCTTGTTTTCTCTATGAAAGAGCCCCTGTCAGACATCTTTTAGACAGCAAAAGGACTGACAGTCCAAAACTGGACATGCTGGAGCCTAATACCCCCCCGACAGTCATCTGCTAGGGACCCCTTACCAACACATTGTTGGCCACACCCGATATCAGTGAACGTTAGTCTAATGTGTATGGGGCCATTACTGAATTAGATGGCAGATTTCTGATTTTCATGTCCACTAGACATTTTAGGTATTTATTTTTAGTCATTACTAGTGTTGAGCATTCCGATACTGCAAGTATCGGGTATCGGCCGATACTTGCTGTATCGGAATTCCGATACCGAGATCCGATATTTTTGTGATATCGGGTATCGGTATCGAAACAACATTAATGTAAAAATGTGTAAAAGAGAGAATTAAAATAAAAAATATTGCTATACTCACCTCTCCGACGCAGCCTGCACCTTACCGAGGGAAGCGGCAGCGTTCTTTGTTTAAAATTCGCGCTTTTCTTTCCTTTACGTGAGTCCCGGCTTGTGATTGGTTGCGTGCCGCCCATGTGACCGGGACGCAACCAATCACAGCAAGCCGTGACGTAATTTCAGGTCCTTCAGGATTTTAAAATTACGTTCCGGCGTTGTGATTGGTTGTGTCGCAGTCACATGGGCGACGCAACCAATCACAGCAAGCCGTGACGTAATTTCAGGTCCTTAAGGATTTTAAAATTACGTCCCGGCTTTGTGATTGGTTGCGTCGCAGTCACATGGGAGACGCAACCAATCACAAGCCGTGACGTCACGGGAGGCTGGACACGCGCGCATTTTAAAATGGGCGCGTGTCCAGCCTCCCGTGACGTCCCGGCTTGTGATTGGTTGCGCCGCGATCAACCAATCACAAGCCGGGAGGCTGGACACGCGCGCATTTTAAAATTTTAAAATGCGCGCGTGTCCAGCCTCCCGGCTTGTGATTGGTTGACCGCGGCGCAACCAATCACAAGCCGGGACGTCACGGGAGGCTGGACACGCGCCCATTTTAAAAAGCGCGCGTGTCCAGCCTCCCGTGACGTCACGGCTTGTGATTGGTTAATGGCGGCCATGTTGCCGGGACGCGGACCAATCACAGCAAGCCGTGACGTAATTTCGTCACGGCTTGCTGTGATTGGTCCGCGTCCCGGCAACATGGCGCCGTGACCAATCATAAGCTGGGACGTCACTGAAGGCTGGACACGCGCGCTTTTTAAAATGGGCGCGTGTCCAGCCTCCCGTGACGTCCCGGCTTGTGATTGGTTAATGGCGGCCATGTTGCCGGGACGCGGACCAATCACAGCAAGCCGTGACGTAATTTCGTCACGGCTTGCTGTGATTGGTCCGCGTCCCGGCAACATGGCCGCCCTGACCAATCACAAGCCGGGACTTCACGTAACCAAGTAAAAACGCGAATTTTAAACAAACAACGCTGCCGGTTCCCTCGCTGAGGTCCAGGCTGCGTCGGAGGGTGAGTATAGCGATATTTTTTATTTTAATTCTTTCTTTTACACATTTATATGGATCCCAGGGCCTGAAGGAGAGTTTCCTCTCCTTCAGACCCTGGGAACCATCAGGAATACCGTCCGATACTTGAGTCCCATTGACTTGTATTGGTATCGGGTATCGGTATCGGATTGGATCCGATACTTTGCCGGTATCGGCCGATACTTTCCGATACCGATACTTTCAAGTATCGGACGGTATCGCTTAACACTAGTCATTACCACACAAATAAACATGTTTATATATTTATTAATATTTATTATAAATATATATATATATACACACACACACACATATATATATATATATATATATATATATATATATATATACACTGCTCAAAAAAAAAATAAAGGGAACACTTAAACAACAGAATATAACTCCAAGTAAATCAAACTTCTGTGAAATCAAACTGTCCACTTAGGAAGCAACACTGATTGACAATCAATTTCACATGCTGTTGTACAAATGGAACAGACAACAAATGGAAATTATTGGCAATTATTAAGTCACGCTCAATAAAGGAGTGGTTCTGCAGGTGGGGACCACAGACCACATCTCAGTACCAATGCTTTCTGGCTGATGTTTTGGTCACTTTTGAATGTTGGTTGTGCTTTCACACTCGAGGTAGCATGAGATGGACTCTACAACCCACACAAATGGCTCAGGTAGTGCAGCTCATACAGGATGGCACATCAATGCGAGCTGTGGCAAGAAAGTTTGCTGTGTCTGTCAGCGTAGTGTCCAGAGGCTGGAGGCGCTACCTGGAGACAGGCCAGTACACCAGGAGACGTGGAGGGGGCCGTAAGAGGGCAACAATCCAGCAACAGGACTGCTACCTCAGTCTTTGTGCAAGGAGGAAAAGGAGGAACACTGCCAGAGACCTGCAAAATGACCTCCAGCAGGCCACAAATGTGCATGTGTCTGCACGGTTAAAAACCGAGTCCATGAGGACGGTCTGAGTGCCTGATGTCCACAGATGGGGGTTGTGCTCACAGCCCAACACCATGCAGGATGCTTGGCATTTGCCACAGAACACCAGGATTGGCAAATTCGCCACTGGTGCCCTATGCTCTTCACAGATGAAAGCAGCTTCACACTGAGCACATGTGACAGACGTGACAGAGTCTGGAGACGCCGTGGAGAGCGAAATGCTGCCTGCAAAATCCTTCAGCATGACCGATTTGGAAGTGGGTGAGTAATGGTGTGGGGTGGCATTTCTTTGGAGGGCTGCACAGCCCTCCATGTGCTCACCAAAGGTAGCCTGGCTGCCATTAGGTACCGAGATGAGAACCTCAGACCTCTTGTGAGACCATATGCTGGTGCGGTTGGCCCTGGGTTCCTCTTAATGCAATGCCAGACCTCATGTGGCTTGAGTGTGTCAGCAGTTCCTGCAAGATGAAAGCACTGAAGTTGTGGACTGGCTCGCCTGTTCCTTAGACCTGAATCCGATTGAACACATCTGGGACATGTCTCGCACCATCCACCATCACGTTGCACCACACACTGTCCAGGAGTTGGCGGATGCTTTAGTCCATATGTCTGGGAGGAGATCCCTCAGTAGACCATTCACCACCTCATCAGGAGCATGCCCAGGCATTGTAGGGAGGTCATACAGGCATGTGGTGGCCACACACACTACTGAGCATCAATTCCTTGTCTTGAGGTATTTCCACTGAAGTGGGATCAGCCTGTAACTTTATTTTCCACTTTGATTTTGAGCATCATTCCAACTCCAGACCTCCGTGGGATATTAGTTGTGATTTACGTTGATAATTTTTAGGTTTTATTGTTCTCAACATATTCCACTATGTAATGAATAAAGATTTACAACTGGAATATTTCCTTCAGTGATTTCTAGGATGTGGGATTTTAGTGTTCCCTTTATTTTTTTGAGCAGTGTATTTATTATTATTATTTTTTTTGCTTCATACTATATATATTTAATAATTAAATTATATATTTGAAAAGGAAATTGAAATGCAAGTAAGCATAATAACAGATATCGCAACTAAGAAGGTTGCACAACAAGCCACTTTCTATCCTTAGTTTACCTATGAAGTCATTTCACATTTTCATCAGATGCTTATAAGATAAACACTTTACAATACATTATCACCCTTTTTAATACGAAGATAATGATACTTTATTACTTGCCTTGGTCTGCTCGTATTATCACAAAACAAGGCATATGTTCCCATAATGAGTTTTTGTGGAGTTTTTTACGCCTCATTTCCAAAAACGCAAGTAACCTATTTTTTACTTCATGGGTGCAGAAATAGTGCAGAAAATCTGCAACATCAAAAACTCACCAAAGCTTATCATGGAAAAGAAGTCTAAAACATTCTTAACCTTTTGTGTAAAACTAGAGAATTATTCCAGCCAAGAAACCTAAGTGCTTTTATGTCTTAGAAATACTTATGTCATTGTTTCTGTTTATATCACAAGCCATGAAATGTGCTGGATCCATCATTCAACAGATCCAAATGGTGACCAATGAACCCTACTGACTTATGGGATCCTCCAGGATTCTGCAGTGGTATCACCGGATACATAGAGCTGAATGCTGCGCTAGCATTGCCATTGAAAGAATTTCTGATTTCAAAACTTTAGCTCAGAAATGTAAATCTGCAGAGCAAAACGGATTATTTTTTTGGTACTGTAGTATGCTCATCCAGCTTTTCAAAAATAAATCTTAGGCCACATGTCAATATTCTGTAGCCTAAGATTCAGCACTGAGAAAAAGTCTAATTGAAAAATATGCACCATCTCAGTGGTTTCAACTCCCAAATACTAATCTAAAATACTGACCAAAATACTTGTGTGAAAGTGGCATTAATCTATAGATAGGAAGATGAAGTGTATGGGTTTAACACTGCAGCATAGGGTAGTGCAAACAGACCTCAGGAGACCTTTTTAGTCTAAATACGACTGTACTGAGCTTTTAACTAATTACATTTGCACAAGAATCAACCGCTATTGGATTTCTCAATCTTACTGAAAAAGTACAGGATTCAGAACCATTTTTGGAGGTTAAAATATATTGTTTAATGTATGCTGAAAAGCTCAAAGAAACCGAGAAAACAATGTTAATTTATTGTAACCAAGCACTGTGTAAATCTAGAGAAATACGGTGAGCTCCTCACAACAGAAAGACACTAATTACATATAATACAGATCTAAACACAAAGATCATGTGATATGTTCTAGAATTAAATGAAAACCCCAGCACTGAATCAAAAATGGCTTGTTGGTTTCCAACTTTGTCTACTTTTAGAGCCCTCTGAAATGTAACAGCTTTATGCCCCGCTTTTGGGCTACATACTGGCTGCCATGCTAGAGAACTTTTGGGGATAAATAAGTAGTTATGAATTGTAAAGTGCTGCGGAATATGATGGCACTATACAAATAAAAAAATATTATTATTGCCGTCATCTGGGATTTGGCAATTGACAACCATGGTTACTCCCACTACAGCAGTTCAGTGCAGATCCTCTTTTGTACAGCACATGTTGCTTGGCACCTACCCAAACAAACTGAAGGATGAACCAGCAAAACACAAAGTCTGAAGCCTAATGAATTATTACAAATGTTATCCGTGCATTTACTTGAGTAATCTCTTTTGACAAAATGATACAAAATGTATGTGTCTACATAATTATATGGTGCTCTGAGGATAACAGCAAGAACCCAACAATAGACAATTGTGGTAAAGATAGCATTACTATGCAGAAATATCCAGCTACAATCTTCCTAGACTGATAGAGCCCATTCCTAGAATAACCAGTCCACTGTATTCATTTTTTTTTCTTTTTAAAGGGAACCTGGCAGCTGATTACATGCTGTCCGATCCACGGGCTGCATGATTTCAGCCCACCTTTAACCACTATCAGGGATTGAGCTGTATGGGAGACTAGTCAGACATATGGGTCCCCAGTGGCTTCTCCATTTTGGCAGCTCTGAAGTGACAAGCCTCTCACCACGTTCGTGTATAGGCAGATCTGTCATGTCACTGCAGGGCAACAGTTGGGAAGAAGCTGCCAGGGGCCCGCATGACCGACTAGTCTCCATTGCGACTCCATCCCCGGCAATTTTTAAAGTATGTTTTTCTCTGAACACGTCAGCCTCTAAGAGTCAAGCAAACCTGGCTGAGATGATATAGGCAGTGCCTGATAAAAAATGGCCACGCATAAGGCAGCACTGGTCACCTGTTAAGATTCCCTTCAGCAGCTGAGATGTCATGGTCAATAGTGGCTGAGACATCTAGGTTGTCAGAAAGAGGGTCACCTTATTATTGGCAAGCACTCCAATCATGGGGAGGTGATGGGTTACAATTGAAGCCCACGGTCTAACAAACAAACGCATGTCTGGCATGGTTTTATGCATGCAGTTTATTACAAACAAGCACTAATGTTATTGCATATTTAATATACCAAAGTATTGGAAAATAATCAGTAGATTGCAAACCTTCCTAGTGAAAATGGAAATAAAAAAAACAACTAAACAATGGCATAAATGTCAATCACAAAAAAGGTTCTCTTAAAAAAACCCCTCAAAAACAATACAAGTGATTTTACTTTGCAAAAAATGAAATGCAATACATATGGCAGTCATAATGACCCCTGAAATAAACTGAAAGGGGTTTTCTCAAGATCATGAACTGCTTAAAAATGCCAAGTGATTGTAAAAACAAGCAACTTTGCAATTTACTTTTTATTAAAATTCCCCTCTCGCCTCAAGAATGGTAGTATTTTTAATAATCTGGTTTACTGCTCGTTGCCTAGGTTATTAGTCAACCCTGCAGTCTATCAGCAGTTTTCCAAAATAACTTGTAAGCGCTGCTCTGAAGCAGGACAGGATGCAGGGAAGTGGCACACTCCTGAAGACTGATGAGATAAAAATAATTTAACATGTTACTTAACCATAAAGTTTAAGGACGGTAGCATAAGTAATGGAAGGACTGCTAGTTTTTAATTTTACCCTCAAAATAACACAATGTAATAATTTATATGTACTCCAATATGATTCTTAAAGGAAAAATTGATTTGTCATGCCTATATATGGCTACTTGATATAAAACTAAAAAGATATAGCTGTTATGGAACACTGACACAATATTTTATCCTTTAAATGTGCTAATATTCTACAAAAAAAGTAGCAAAATATAAAATAAAAACATACATATTTGAAACCACATAAATGTACTTATTAGTGATGAGCAAAGGAGCTCGTATAAGGTGTTATCCAAGCATGCATGGGTGCTAGAAGAGTGACGTCGGCATGCTTGAATAATATATTCATGTCCCCGTGGCAGGTCGACAGCCAAAACACATGCAGGGAATGCCTGGCTGTTAGGTAATCCCTGCATGTGTGGTGGCTTTTCGACTGCCGCGAGACATACAGGCGCCGAGACTTGAGCATATTATTCGAGCACACCGAAGACACTCTGTTAGCACCAGAGCATGCTCGGATACACGACATTCATCACTAGTACTTGTCCATAGTATTAAAGCAACAGATAAAATTAATAGTGTAAATTTGGCATGCATGAAACATTTGCAGAAATTACGTAGGTTTTTTTAAAATATAAAAAAAAAAAATAAAAAAATGAATACTTAAAGTTAGAAAGTTATTGCTAATCCAAAATTGCACTGAAGTATACAACTCATCCTGCAAAAACATTCACTCATACACCTAAGACATTGGAAAATCTGGCTCACTGAATTCATGTAAATGTCTTAGGCTACTTTCACACTAGCGTTTTTTTGCATACGTCGCAATGCGTCGTTTTGGCGAAAAAACGCATCCTGCAAAGTCGTCTGCGGGATGCGTTTTTTCCCCATAGACTAACATTAGCGACGCATTGCGAAGTATTGACACACGTTGCAACCGTCGTGCGACGGTTGCGTTGTGTTGTGGCGGACCGCCGGCAGCAAAAAACGTTACATGTAACGTTTTTTTGTGCCGATGGTCCGCCACTTCCGACCGCGCATGCGCGGCCGGAACTCCGCCCCCACCTCCCCGCACCTCACAATGGGGCAGCGGATTCGTGGAAAAACAGCATCTGCTGCCCCCGTTGTGCGGCGCTTGCACAGTATGCGTCGGTACGTCAGACCGACGCAGCGCGACGGCCCCGTACCGATGCTAGTGTGAAAGTAGCCTTACAGTACTAAAGATTGAAAAAGCTTTGTAGTGAAGAGTGAAGGATCAAACACATGACAGATCCACTTGAAATAAACTTACAACTGTACAAAATAAATATACAGTAACATATATATGTATATTACATTTTACTATTGCAATATACGGCATGTAAATGAGCAGATTAGACTTAAGAATTATTACAAGTTGTGGAAAAAAAGTCTTTAGAGATGGAACAGTAAAAGGATCAAGGAGAAGATTTTAGTCAAAAAACCTGTTAACCAACAAAAAGCCTGTAAAGGCATTTTTCTGCTAGAAAATTAGTTTTTTTCATTGCAAAATAAGGACTGATATTCACAATTGAAAACTAATTACAGAACTCTGCCCCCACTTAATGACTGATGCATATGAGCATCTAAGTAACATGTATGTAGAAGACGGGATCCTAGATCTCTATGATTATTGCCAGGACGTAAAGTGGCAATATTTCCTCTATCATAGCTGAGACAATCTACCAATACAGCCGATCAGTGGCTGACCTATTGGGGGTAACCTCTGTAGCAGTGCCCTAGGGTCTTCTCTGTGACCCATTCACCTCACCATAGATACATGTGGAGTTTTAGCTGCCTCACTGTCATTTCAAACCAATTAACATGTCACTTAATTATAAACGCCATTGACTTTTTTTTACTTTCAAGTTGAAGCAAAGCAGACAGATAGAAATGCCCCCTAGGGACCACTTCTTTATAAAAGGAAACCTTATTTGTAAGAGGTGACAGGGAAATTCCAGCCTCCGCCCTGCAGAGTATTACTTACTGTAATTTATCCTGCTTTTGTAAGAGATCCTTTTATTGCTTTTTATTTAAGGAAGGCTCAGAAGTTGTTTTTAAATATTGACCTGCGGACCTTGCCAACATGAGGACATAAGTATTAATGTGACAATGACATGAAAAATTAACAGTTTGAAAAAGAACACTGGCAAGAAAAAAATAAAAGCGCCTGAGAGCTCACGGTAAGTAAGGCTTACCAAATATAAAAATGGAAAGTCAATCCACTATGAGTTAATGCAAGGTTGCCTGCACTAAAAAAGAAAACTGCTCTAGTTGTCCTCAGACATCACAAACAGTTGGCGATTGGTTGCCACGAACTTCCAATGAAGTATGCCGAGACCACTTTACTATCCATTATGTTTTCTAACCTGCCACAGTTTTGCATTTCTGCCCCAAAGATAGTGTATGAGACATGAAAAAGTAGAGTGGTCTGAGCTTAGAAACACTATGAACTAGGTTTCTGTATGTGACATTACTGTATATATCTATGGTATGATTTTGACATTTGTCGTAAGAATTTACTTACAATATATATACACACACATTCATATGTACAGTGGGGGAAATAAGTATTTGATCCCTTGCTGATTTTGTAAGTTTGCCCACTGACAAAGACATGAACAGTCTATAATTTTAAGTGTTGGTTAATTTTAACATTGAGAGATACAATATCAAAAACAAAATCCAGATAATAACATTGTATAAATTACGGTATATAAAATTATTTGCATTTTGCAGTGAGAAATAAGTATTTGATTTCTCTGGCAAACAAGACTTAATATTTGGTGGCAAAACCCTTGTTGGCAAGCACAGCAGTCAGATATTTTTTTGTAGTTGATGCTGAAGTTTGCACACATGTCAGGGAGAATTTTGGTCCACTGCTCTTAGCAGATCATCTCTAAATCATTAAGATTTTGAGGCTGTCACTTGGAAACTCGGAGCTTCAACTCTCTGGGACTAAGGTGAAAGTGTTAGCCCCTTAAAAATTGTGAGGAAAGAGTGGTTGTAGATGACGAGGAAAAAGCTAATATATTAAACACCTTCTTCTCCACGGTATTCATGGTGGAAAACAAAATGCTAGGTGAAATGCCGAGAGAGAAAGAAAACCATATATCTAACCCAAGAAGAGGTGCAAAATCGGCTAAAGATTAAAATAGGTAAATCTCCGGGTCCGGATGGCATACACCCATAAGTACTAAGAGAACTAAGTAATGTAATAGACAAACCATTAATTCGTATATTAGGGACTCTACAGCGACATGGTCTGTTCCACAGGACTGGCGAATAGACAATGTGGTACCAAGATTTAAAAAGGGCTCTAAAAGTGAACCTGGAAATTAAAGGCCAGTCAGTCTAGCCTCTAATGTTGGTAAAATATTTGAAGGGTTTCTGAAGAATGTTATTCTGGGTAATCTCAACGAGAATAACTGTTTAACTCCATATCAGCATGGGCTTATGAGGAATTGCTCCTGTCAAACCAATCTAATCAGTTTTTATGAAGAGGTAAGCTATAGACTGGACCAAGGTGAGTCATTTGATGTGGTATATCTTGATTTTTCCAAAGCGTTTCACACTGTGCCAAACAAGAGGATGGTACACAAAATGAGAATGCTGGGCCTGGGGGAAAATATGTGCAAATGGGTAACTAACTGGCTTAGTGATAGAAAGTAGAGGGTGGTTATAAATGGCATATTCTCTAACTGGGTCGCTGTGACCAGTGGGGTACCGCAGGGGTCGGAGTTGGGACCTATTGTCTTCAACATATTTATTAACGATCTGGTAGAAGGTTTACACAGTAAAATATCGATATTTGCAGATGATACAAAACTATGTAAAGCAGTCAATACAAGAGAAGGTAGTATTCTGCTACAGATGGATCTTGATAAGTTGGAAACTTGGGCCGAGAGGTGGCATATGCGGTTTAACAATGATAAATGTAAGGTTGTACACATGGGAAGGAGGAATCAATATCACCACTACACACTGAACGGGAAACCACTTTATTGCCTTGGCTGTATGTTTTGGGTCATTGTCTTGCTGGAAGACTCCGCCACGACCCATTTTTAATGTCCTGGCAGAGGGAAGGAGGTTGTCACTCAGGATTTTACGGTACATGGCTCCATCCATTTTCCCATAGATGCAGTGAAGTAGTCCTGTGCCCTCCCTTAGCAGAGAAACACCCCCAAAACATTATGTTCCACCTTTTTGCTTGACAGTGGGGACGGGGTTCTTTGGGTCATAGGCAACATTTCTCTTTATTAAAACACCGCGAGTTGAGTTAATGCCAAATACCTCAATTTTTGCCTCATCTAGCCACAGCACCTTCTCCCAATCACTCACAGAGTCATCCAGGTGTTCACTGGCAAACTTCAGACAAGCCTGCACATGTGCCTTTTTGAGCAGGGGGACCTTGCGGTCACTGCAGGATTTTAAACTTTACGGCGTAATGTGTTACCTATGGTTTTCTTGGTGACTGTGGTCCCAGCTACCTTGAGATCATTAACCAGTTTAACCAGTAGTTTTAGGCTGCTCTCTCACCTTCCTCATGCTCAAAGCTACCCCATGAGGTGAGATTTTGCATGGTGCCCCAGATCGATGTCGATTGACAGTCATTTTGTATGTCTTCCATTTTTTTACTATTGCACTAACAGTTGTCTTCTTCTCACACAGCGTCTTACTAATGGTTTTGTAGCCCATTTCCGCTTTGTGCAGATCTATCATATTGTCCCTGATATAATTATAAAGCTCTTTGGTCTTGCCCATGTTGCAGAGGTTAGAGTCTGACTGATTGAGTCTGTTGGCAGGAGTCTTTTATAAAGGTGACTATGTAAAACAGCTGTCCTTAACCCTTTCGCGACATGCGCCGTACATGTACTGCGCATGTCGGGTCCCCTGCTTTGATGTGCGCTCCGGCGGTGAGCGCACATCAAAGTCGCGACATGTCAGCTGTTTTGTACAGCTGACATGTGCGCGCAATAGCGGCGGGTGAAATCGCTATTCACCCGCCGCTATTAACCTGTTAGCAGCACGGTGGCGCAGTGGTTAGCACAGCAGCCTTGCAGTGCTGGAGTCCTGGGTTCTAATCCCACCTTGGACAACATCTGCAAAGAGTTTGTATGTTCTCTCCGTGTTTGCGTGGGTTTCCTCCGGGCACTCCGGTTTCCTCCCACATTCCAAAAAGACATACTGATAGGGAATTTAGATTGTGAGCCCCATCGGGGACAGCGATGATAATGTGTACAAACTGTAAAGCGCTGCGTAATATGTTAGCGCTATATAAAAATAAAGATTATTATTATTACTATAAATGCCGCTGTCAAATGCAGACAGCGGCATTTAACTACCGCGGCCGGAAATGACGTCATCGCCGACCCCCGTCACATGATCGGGGGTCGGCGATGCATCAGGAAGGTAACCATAGAGGTCCTTGAGACCTCTATGGTTACTGATGCCGGCCTGCTGTGAGCGCCCCCCTGTGGTCGGCGCTCACAGCACACCTGCATTTCTGCTGCATAGCAGCGATCTGATGATCGCTGTTATGTAGCAGAGCCGATCGGGCTGTGCCTGCTTCTAGCCTCCCTTGGAGGCTATTGAAGCATGGCAAAAGTGAAAAAAAAAAGTTTTTAAAAATGTGAAAAAAATATTAAAAATATAAAAGTTTAAATCACCCCCCTTTCGCCCCATCCTAAATAAAACAATAAAAAAATTAAAAAAAACTACACATATTTGGTATCGCCGCGTTCAGAATCGCCCGATCTATCAATTAAAAAAAAGCATTAACCTGATCGCTAAACAGCGTAGCGAGAAAAAAATCCGAAATGCCAGAATTACGTTTTTTTGGTCGCCGCGTCATTGCGTTAAAATGCAATAACGGGCGATCAAAAGAATGCATCTGCGCCAAAATGGTATCATTAAAAACATCAGCTCGGCACGCAAAAAATAAGCCCTCACCCGACCCCAGATCACGAAAATTGGAGACGCTACGGGTATCGGAAAATGGCACTTTTTTTTTTTTTTAAGCAAAGTTTGGAATTTTTTTTCACCACTTGGATAAAAAATAACCTAGACATGTTAGGTGTCTATGAACTCGTAATGACCTAGAGAATCATAATGGCAGGTTAGTTGTAGCATTTAGTGAACCTAGCAAAAAATCCAAACAAAAAACAAGTGTGGGATTGCACTTTTTTTGCAATTTCACCACACTTGGAATTTTTTTCCCGTTTTCTAGTACACGACATGGTAAAACCAATGATGTCGTTCAAAAGTACAACTCGTCCCGCAAAAAATAAGCCCTCACATGGCCATATTGACGGAAAAATAAAAAAGTTATGGCTCTGGGAAGGAGGGGAGCGAAAAACGAAAACACAAAAACGAAAAAGGGCCGCGGCATGAAGGGGTTAATGCAGGTAACGAGTTGATTAGGGGAGTCTAATTTGTCTGTAGGAGCAAGAACTCTTAATGGTTGGTAGGGGATCAAATACTTTTTTCTCACTGCAAAATGCAAATAAATTTATATAATTTATACAATGTGATTTTCTGGATTTTATTTTTGATATTCTATCTCTCAATGTTAAAATTAACCTACCCTTAAAATTATAGGCTGTTCATGTCTTTGTCAGTGGGCAAACTTACAAAATCAGCAAGGGATCAAATACTTATTTCCCCCACTGTATACACACACACACACACACACACACACACACACACACACACACTCACTCACTCACTGTGAATTAATAGGGGGTTAACATAGTCATCTGAACTTAAAGAAACACTCCCATTAAACTTTTTATTGAATTAACCTGTGTATATTTACATTGTAAGTCCTCTTTCAGACGTCCTGGTGATTCCTGTACAGGAAAAACCATTCCTGGTGAGATCCGTGTCCATGTCCCATCCATATGTATGTGACATCTGTGTAAAGGCCCCGTCTCACATAGCGATTTACCAACGATCACGACCAGCGATACGACCTGGCCTTGATCGTTGGTAAGTCGTTGTGTGGTCGCTGGGGAGCTGTCACACAGACCGCTCTCTCCAGCGACCAACGATCAGGGGAACGACTTCGGCATCGTTGAAACTGTCTTCAATGATGCCGAAGTCCCCCTGCAGCACCCGGTAACCAGGGTAAACATCGGGTTACTAAGCGCAGGGCCGCGCTTAGTAACCCGATGTTTACCCTGGTTACCAAAAAAACAAACAGTACATACTCGCCTTTCAGTGTCCGTCAGGTCCCTTGCCGTCTGCTTCCCGCTCTGAGTGCCGCCGCACAGTGAGAGGCGAGCAGAGCGCAGCGGTGACGTCACTGCTGTGCTGCGCTCTCACTGTACGGCGGCACTCAGTCAGAGCAGGAAGCAGACGGCAAGGGACCTGACGGACATCAGATGGTGAGTATGTACTGTTTGTTTTTTTTTACATTTACGCTGGTAACCAGGGTGTAAACATCGGGTTACTAAGCGCGGCCCTGCGCTTAGTAACCCGATGTTTACCCTGGTTACCAGTGAAGACATCGCTGGATCGGTGTCACACACACCGATTCAGCGATGTCAGCGGGACCTCAACGACCAAAAAATGGTCCAGGCCATTCCGACACGACCAGCGATCTCACAGCAGGGGCCTGATCGCTGGTACGTGTCACACATAGCGAGATCGCTACTGAGGTCGCTGTTGCGTCACAAAACTAGTGACTCAGCAGCGATCTCGCTAGCGATCTCGCTATGTGAGACGGGGCCTTAACAGGTACCAGCGCCTGAGAAAAGCACTACAGTTCGCGCTGATCTCAGTCGTCGGCTGCTGAAGGCAGCTCTCATCATTGTCGCCTGGTCTCCCTGAGATTACTGCGACAAGGATGAGAGTTGTATTCAGAACCCGTTCTGTACCTCCTGTGCAAAATGAAGACCTAAATTTTAAAAAAAGAGGACTGATGTTAATAATCTGGGAAGAGGGGACAATATCCCAAATTATCCCAAAAGGTTCCCAGGCTATTAATCACTGCTCAGCTGTTTGCTCAGCCTTTACTGACTGGTGAGTTTAAGGCCATGTTCACACAATGCGTTTTTTACCGCGGAACCGCAGCGATTTTGCCGCTGCGGGTCCGCAGCTGTTTTCCATGCAGGGTACAGTACAATGTAACCCTATGGAAAACAGGAAACGCTGTGCACATGATGCAGAAATTCACTAAAAAAGCCGCGCTGAATAGCTGCGGTAAAAAAGAAGGACCATGTCACTTCTTTGTGCGGAACTGCAGCGGTTCTGCACCCATAGACCTCCATTGTAAGGTCAAACCCGCAGTAAAACCTGCAGATCAAAAATATATCTGCGGGTTTTATTGCGGTTATGGGTGGAGAAACCCCTGCAGCAGGAAGTGCGGGGAAGCGGGCGGAAGTGCGTCGGCGGAAGTGCGTGGGCGGAGTGTGTTCCGAAGTGACGGAGGCATACCGTCGCATGGGGATCGATGTCGGCTGTTTGATAGATTTGGTATGTGTGTGTGTGTGTGTATGTGTGTGTATCCCCATGCGACGCTAGTGCCACCACTGTGCTAAGTCGCCGTATGGGACTACTACTCCCATCCGGTATTAGGATGGGAGAGTTGTCCCTGTGTCCGGCGACTTAGCACAGTTGTAAAGTTACACAAAACACACACAATACACATACATGACACACAGTACATACAACATATAACACAGTATATACTCACCAACAGCACACTGGTAGGCGAAGCCCTCGATCCCCTAGAAAAAAATCCCAAAATAAAAAATCAAATTCATACTCCCTGTCCGCAGAATCCATAAAACGAGTGTCCCACGCCGATCGGCTGCTCTCCGGCGATACACTGACAAGAGCGAAGCTCCTAGCAGTGTATCGCGTACTGTTCCGGAGTTCAATGGCTCCGGCGTCTCGGTTAACGGCAGTACAGCTGCGTTGAACTTTCCCACGCAGCACTGCCGTTAAGCGAGAGTGCCGGGGTCAATGACCGCCGGTAAACTCGCTCGCGCATGCGCAGTGACACACCGACAGGAACTATGGCTCCTGTCAGTGTGTTGCTGCAGCCGTGGAGAGCAGACATATCTCTGGATGTGTCTGTTCTCCATGGAAGATCGTGATACGTGATACATAAATACATAAATACGTAAATACATAAATACGTGATACGTGGCACTTAAATACGTGATACGTGGCACTTAAATACGTGGCACTGAAATACGTGATACGTGGCACTGAAATACGTGGCACTGAAATACGTGATACATGGCACTTAAATACGTGATACGTGGCACTGAAATACGTGATACGTGGCACTTAAATACGTGGCACTGAAATACGTGGCACTGAAATACGTGGCACTGAAATATGTGGCACTGAAATACGTGATACGTGGCACTTAAATACGTGATACGTGGCACTGAAATACGTGGCACTGAAATACGTGATACGTGGCACTGAAATACGTGGCACTGAAATACGTGGCACTGAAATACGTGATACGTGGCACTTAAATACGTGATACGTGGCACTTAAATACGTGGCACTGAAATACGTGATACGTGGCACTGAAATACGTGGCACTGAAATACGTGGCACTGAAATACGTGATACGTGGCACTTAAATACGTTGCACTTAAATACGTGTCACTGAAATACGTGATACGTGGCACTAAGTCTACGTTCACATTTGCGGTCTGCGCCGCAGCGTCGGGAGCCGCAGCGTCGCCGCATGCGTCATGCGCCCCTATATTTAACATGGGGGCGCATGGACATGCGTTGCACTTGCGTTTTGCGACGCATGCGTCACTGCGGCGCACGCGTCCGGGCGCAGAGGACGCAGCAAGTTGCATTTTTGCTGCGTCCAAAATCAACCAAAAAAAGGACGCATGCGTCGCAAAACGCAGTGTTGTGCATGCGTTTTGCTGCGTTTTTTGTTTGCGTTGTGCGTTGCGTCGCCGACGCTGCGGCGCACAACACAAATGTGAACATAGCCTTAAATACGTGGCACTTAAATAGCTGGATAGAGCTGGATCCGCGGGCTGTGATCTGGCCTACGCTCAGCACTCTGCGGAGCGCTGTCATTCAAAACACGTCCACTCATTTTGGTGTTTAGTCCCAAAATGGAGGATGGAAGAAGAAAAGGGTTGGACAAGGAAATGACATCATTTCTCTTTTTTTTTTTTCCCCACTGCAGTTAAAGCTTTATTTGTGTCAAACACAGACAATCTGCAGAGAAAACTGCATAAAAAACCGCACCAAAAACGCACCAAAACGCACCAAAAACTGCACCTGCGTTTTCTGCCAAGAGCTGCGGTTTTTAGTGCAGAAAAACAGCAGGGAAATCAGGAACGTGTGAACATGGCCTAAAGGGGACCTTGCGTCCTTTTTTTCGGGGTCCCCACACGGTGAGTATATAACCACACTTACACTACACTACATATACATTCACACAGGTTTAGCTCATACAAAATTTAATGCGAGTGCTTCTTTCTGCTTCTAGAACTACCGATGGAGTCATTTTGACTCCTCGCAATTTTTCTCTTCTGTGACTACATTTTTCCGAATTCTGGCTTGAGACTTGATGACTTTTTCTCATTTAGGATGCAAAAAAAGATTTTGTGACAATAAGTAATTTTGGGGGGGGGGAAAGTACCTTTTTTTTTTCAAAATTTATCTTTAATTACCAAAGGGAGTCATTTTGACTCCCTACTATATCTTGCTAGTCTTTGTCGCTAAATGCTATTATTTCTTTTCGTTTTTATTTTCTTGTATGTTAAGAATACATATTGGCTTAGACTTAGAATAATTAGTATTTTTGCAAATATACTTGACATACACAGGACATATACAGGAATCCGTCAGTGAACTCTCGAGTGGACTACATAATTTCTATAGAATAAGGCCTGCAGTTTTGCTAATTGCTAATATGACTAGAAGTCCGCTAAAGCCTGACGATATTCTTGCTATTTTGCATTCTATATACATTCTATAAATTAAAGTTACAACAATACCAGGAGCAAGAAACTCTAAAAATAAACAAAAACAAGCCAGGAGTCAAAATGACTTAATTCGGTAGTTCTAGGGGACGTGACAAGTCCGGTAGTCCTAGTGTTAAAAGGGTTGTCTGGCCTTAGAGTGATTGCAGACTTGTGAATCCTCACATTGGGTACACTGCATGCTGTGAGGATTTTTCGATGCCAGAGTTGGAAGCGGGGTGTCTTGTGACCGCAAGTGTGCAATTTGCATACTTCAGATCCCATTCTGATTAGACACTATCCATTCTCACTCAATACACTTTCATTGAGCGAGGCCGCGCCCATCTAGTCGGCACGTGACTGCAAGTATGCAAATCACATGCCTGCGGTCTCGCGCTGGCACCAGAGAATCCTTACAGTGCCGACAATGTGATGATTCATAAGTCTGGAGTCACACAGAGTAACTGCAATAATATCGCATGTACTAAACATTTGGTTCTGTCTATGGATTCTTTAGAGGAAATGTATTGTGTATTTAAATTTGGTTTAATCACTTAGGCATAAAGGATGTATTTACTTTTAGGCTAAGTGCACACGTTGCAGAATTGCCGCGGAAATTTCCGCGGCAATTCTGCAGCTTCTGCCGCGGGTGTATCGCATGCGGAATTGGCATGCATATTCCCGCAGAAAACTAGCATTTTGCAGGCATAATTAGCTTGCAGAATGCTAGCGTTTTCCAAGCGATCTGTAGCATCGCTTGGAAAACTGATTGACAGGTTGGTCACACTTGCCAAACATAGTGTTTGACAAGTGTGACCAACTTTTTACTATTGATGCTGCCTATGCAGCATCAATAGTAAAAGATAGAATGTTAAAAATAATAAAAAAAAATAAAAAAAATGGTTATACTCACCTTCCGCAAGCAGCCGATCTCCTCAGCGGCGTCCGTTCCTATAGATGGTGTGTGTGCAGGACCTACGATGACGTCGCGGTCACTTAACCGCGACGTCATCGCAGGTCCTTCACACACACCATCTATAGGAACGGAAGCGGCCACGTGCAGTGCTGAGAGGCGGGAAGGCTCCCAGGCCATCAGAGGGTGCGTATATCAAGATTTCTTATTTTAATTCTTTTTTTAAACAATTATATGGTGCCCAGTCCGTGGAGGAGAGTCTCCTCTCCTCCACCCTGGGTACCAACCGCACATGATCTGCTTACTTCCCGCATGGTGTGCACAGCCCCATGCGGGAAGTGAGCAGATCAATGCATTCCTATGTGTGCGGAATCCCTGCGATTCCGCAAATTTAATGAACATGCTGCATTTTTGTCTGGAATGCGATTCCGCTCAGGAAAAAAACGCAGCATGTGCACAAAAAATGTGGATTGCATTCTATTAAATAGGATGCTTAATGTGAGCGTTTTTTTCGCGGTTTTATAGCGAAAAACAGCGAAAAAACGTGTGCACATAGCCTTAAAGCTACAAAAAACAAAATGTTTCTGTGTCGACATTTTCTGGGATACAATATTTTTTTTTTTCCCAGTCCATAGGGGAGAGTGAGGGCTTGTATTCTGGATATGAAGCTGATGTTTTTAGTGATACCATTTTGGGATTCATATGCCATTTTGATTGCTTTTTATATTCTGTCATTTCAATTTTCCTTTTTTGTTTTTTAACTTAGTGACAGAGCCAAATTTTTAAAATCTGACCAGTGTCACTTTATGTGGTAATAGCTCTGGAACGCTTGGACAAATTCCAGTGATCTTGAGATTGGTTTTTCGTGATACATCATACTTTATGATAATAGTAAATTTAGGTTGACATGTGTTATGTTTATTTATAAAAAATATCAGAAATTTGACAAAAATGTAAAAAAATTTGCAATTTTCAAACTTTGAATGATTGATTATCCCTTTAATTCAGATAGTCATACCATAGCAAAATATTAAATACATAACATTTCCTTCATGTCTGCTTTACATCAGCACCATTTATAAAATGTTATTTTATTTTGTTAGCATTTTAGGAAGTTTAAAAATGTAGTAGCAATTTTTCATTTTTTCATGGAAATTTACAAAATTATTTTTTTAGGGACCTATCCAGGTTTGAAGTGACTTTAGGGGTCCTATATATTGGAAAACCCTTTAAAAGTGATACCATTTTAAAAACAGCACCCCTCGACATATTAAAATTTGCCATCATGTAGTTTATTAACCCATCATGTGATTTTCAAGAATGATTGCAAATTGACATAACTGAATTAAAAAAGTGTATTTTTACCAACTAAATGTCGCAGACTTTTGAACAGGTCAGTGTAGCCGGCAGACTCTAAGGACGATATTTGCTCATGAATTGCCATGGCAAACATAAGGACCACACAATCGTGATCTCAGGGGGCCGATGGGGATAAAGAGGGAGAAGCCACACTCATGTAAATACTTATTACTTAAGTTAAACAGATATGGACGGTGACAACACTGAGCGAGGCTGATGCAGTAAGTTGTCAGCTATAGTGTACAGCCGACAGCTGATGGATTGTTACCTGTATGGGGATGCTATTCTCTTATATCTCAGGTCAGTTAAAAAACTTATTGACGGCCATTAAGGGGTTAATGTAGAATTTAGAGGACATCTGTCTCTAATGGTTCTTCTAATTCCCTTATGTTTCTTTTCTAGACTTATGAAGTCTCTTTTAGGTACTCTGAGCATCAAGGTTACTGTTATGCCCTATAAAAATAGAAGTGAGTACATACATTATTGGAGAGTCTGTTCTATATACCCATAAACTAATATGCTAATAACACAGGTCAACAAAAAAAAAAATTTTTTCTGGTGTCCAAAATATTTTAATGAATTTGGGGTATTTTTGGGGTGCTGATTCTGAATATGCTATCAGTTTTGCCAGATTGGCTCAAGTTTTTGACATTTTTGGTATCTTATTTATAGCACTTGTTGGTAAATGCGACGCATCATCTCATTAATTTCTTTGGATTAGTACTTGAACTGAGCAGTTCTCAATATAGTTTTGTGTTAATTAGTGTTCTAAAAGTTTGTTCATAGCTTGATTTTTGCACTAACTTTATGTTGTTGTCTGTTTTCCAGTGAAAAGCATGAACTCATCAAGAAGAAGTTGTCTTAACGATCCAGACTCATTCTGTTACATTTGTGGTGAATACACACTGCCAAAACATAGAAGAAACATAACAGACTTCGTAAAAAAAGTGTATTTTGCCTATTTTGGGGTTATGCTTGGGGACCAAGACAAGTTTTGGGCACCACACATAGTGTGCAAAGCATGTATCGAATTATTACGAAAATGGAGCAAAGGACAAAGAAAAAGCTTCAAATTTGGTGTTCCAATGGTGTGGAGAGAGCCAAAAAATCATCATGATGACTGTTATTTCTGTGCAGTGCAAGTGCAAGGATTCAATAAGCATAAGAAACGAAAATGGGAGTAACATGGAATCTGCAAGAAGGCCTGTCCCTCATTGTGAAGATGTGCCTGTACCTGTGTTTACCATAAATAACAGTCATCATGATGATTTTTTGGCTCTCTCCACACCATTGGAACACCAAATTTGAAGCTTTTTCTTTGTCCTTTGCTCCATTTTCGTAATAATTCGATACATGCTTTGCACACTATGTGTGGTGCCCAAAACTTGTCTTGGTCCCCAAGCATAACCCCAAAATAGGCAAAATACACTTTTTTTACGAAGTCTGTTATGTTTCTTCTATGTTTTGGCAGTGTGTATTCACCACAAATGTAACAGAATGAGTCTGGATTGTTAAGACAACTTCTTCTTGATGAGTTCATGCTTTTCACTGGAAAACAGACAACAACATAAAGTTAGTGCAAAAATCAAGCTATGAACAAACTTTTAGAACACTAATTAACACAAAACTATATTGAGAACTGCTCAGTTCAAGTACTAATCCAAAGAAATTAATGAGATGATGCGTCGCATTTACCAACAAGTGCTATAAATAAGATACCAAAAATCTCAAAAACTTGAGCCAATCTGGCAAAACTGATGACATATTCAGAATCAGCACCCCAAAAATACCCTAAATTCGATGAAATATCTTTGGCACCAAAAATGCTGTTGACCAGTGTAATTTGAGGTTTGCTTGTTTTTAATTTTTTTATTTTAATTTATTAACCCCTTAACGACCGCCGATACGCCTTTTAACGGCGGCCGCTAAGGGTACTTAAACCACAGCGCCGTTAATTAACGGCGTTGTGGAAAAAGTGAATAGCGCCCCCCAGAGTCGGATTTTCTCTGGGGTCTCGGTTGCCGAGGGTAGCCGAGACCCCAGAGAACATGATTCGGGGGGTTTTTACCGACCCCCGAGTTGCGATCGCCGGTAATTAACCGTTTACCGGCGGTCGCAACAAAAAAAAAAAACGCGATTTGCCGTTTAATTTCTCTGTCCTCCGATGTGATCGCACATCGGAGGACAGAGAAATGTGGTCCCCGATGGCCCCCAATAGCCCCCCGATACTTACCTACCTCCCCCGGTGCTCCTCGTGGCTCCCGATGGGCGCCGCCATCTTTTTTCCGGGAAAAAATGGCGGGCGCACGCGCAGTGCGCCCGCCGCCCGGCACCCGGATGTTCTTTGGGGTCTCGGCTGCCGGGGGTAGCCGAGACCCCAAAGAACATGATCGGGGTCGGTTTGCACCGACCCCTGCTTTGCGATCGCCGGTAATTAACAGTTTACCGGCGACTGCAAAAAAAAAAAAAAAAGCGATCAGTTATTTCTCTGTCCTCTGATGTGATCGCACATCAGAGGACAGAGAAATAGGGGGATTAGGGTTAGGGTTAGAGTTAGGGTTAGAGTTAGGGTTAGAGTTAGGGTTAGGGTTAGAGTTAGGGTTAGGGTTGGGGCTAAATTTAGGGTTAGGGTTAGGCTACTTTCACACTAGCGTTTTTTGGCTTCCGTCGCAATGCGTCGTTGGAGAAAAAATGCATCCTGCAAAAGTGCTTGCAGGATGCGTTTTTTCTCCATTGGCTTGCATTAGCGACGCATTGCGACGGATTGCCACATGTCGTGCTTTGGCGGACCGTCGACACAAAAAAAACTACATGTAACTTTTTTGTGCGACGTGTCCGCCATTTCCGACCGCGCATGCGTGGCCGGAACTGCGCCCCCGCCTCCCCGCACCTCACAATGGGGCAGCGGATGCGTTGAAAAAACAGCATCCGCTGCACCCGTTGTGCGGCGCTTACAACGCTAGCGTCGGTACGTCGGCCCGACACACTGCGATGGGCCGAGTACGTCGCTAGTGTGAAAGTAGCCTTAGGCTTCTTTCACACTTGCGTCGGTACGGGGCGGTCGCAATGCGTCAGCCCGACGTACCGACGCACGTTGTGAAAATTGTGCACAACGTGGGCAGCGGATGCAGTTTTTCAACGCATCCGCTGCCCAGTCTATGTCCTGGGGAGGAGGGGGCAGAGTTACGGCCACGCATGCGCGGAAATGGCGGACGCGACGTACAAAAAAAAGGTTACATTGAACTTTTTTTGTGACGACGGGGGCTAAAGTTATGGTTAGGGTTGGGGCTAAAGTTAGGGTTGGGGCTAAAGTTAGGGTTAGAGTTGGGATTAGGGTTAGGGTTTGGATTAGGGTTGTGATTAGTGTTACGTTTGGGATTAGGGTTGGGATTAGGGTTAGGGTTGGGATTAGGGATAGGGGTGTGTTGGATTTAGGGTTTTGATTAGGGTTATGGTTAGGGTTGAGATTAGGGCTGTTTTGGGGTTAGGGTTGTGATTATCGTTAGGGTTGTGATTAGGATTATGGATCGGGTTGAGATTAGGGTTAGGGGTGTGTTGGAGTTAGGGTTGGAGTTATAATTTGGGGGTTTCCACTGTTTAGGTACATCAGGGGGTCTCCAAACACGACAGCCAATTTTGCGCTAAAAAAGTCAAATGGTACTCCCTCCCTTCTGAGCTCTGCCGTGCGCCCAAACAGTGGTTTACCCCCACATATGGGGCATCAGCGTACTCGGGATAAATTGGACAACAACTTTTGGGGTCCAATTTCTCCTGTTACCCTTGTGAAAATAAAAACTTGGCTAAAAATCTTTTTTGTTGGAAAAAAAAATATTTTTTTATTTTCACTACTCTGCATTATAAACTTCTGTGAAGCACTTGGGCATTCAAAGTTCTCACCACATATCTAGATAAGTTCCTTTGGGGGTCTATTTTCCAAAATGGGGTCACTTGTTGGGGGTTTCTACTGTTTAGGTACATTAGGGGTCTGCAAACGCAACATAACGCCCGCAGACAATTCTATCAAAGTATGCATTCCAAAATGGCGCTCCTTCCCTTCCGAGCTCTGCCGTGCGCCCAAACAGTGGTTTACCCCCACATATGGGGTACCAGCATACTCAGGACAAATTGGACAACAACTTATGGGGTCCAATTTCTCTTGTTACCCTTGTGAAAATAAAAACTTCGGGGCTAAAAAATCTTTATTGTTAAAAAATATATATTTTTTATTTTCACGACTCTGCATTATAAACTTCTGTGATGCACTTGGGCATTCAAAGTTCTCACTACACATCTAGATAAGTTCCATGGGGGGTCTAGTTTCCAAAATGGGGTCACTTTTGGGGGGTTTCTACTGTTTAGGCACATCAGGGGCTCTCCAAACGCGACATGGCGTCCGATCTCAATTCCAGTCAATTTTGCATTGAAAAGTCAAATGGCGCTCCTTTGGTTCCAAGCTCAGCCATGCGCCCAAACAGTGGTTTACCCCCACATATGGGGTGTCGGCGTACTCAAGACAAATTGTACAACAACTTCTGGGGTCCATTTTCTCCTGTTACCCTTGGTAAAATAAAAATTTGGAGGCAAAAAGATCATTTTTGTAGAAAAAATGCAATTTTTTTTATTTTCACGGCTCTACGTTATAAACTTCTGTGAAGCACCTGGGGGTTTAAAGTGCTCACCACAAATCTAGATAAGTTCCTTAAGGGGTCTAGTTTCCAAAATGGTGTCACTTGTGGGGGGTTTCCACTGTTTAGGCACATTAGGGGCTCTCCAAACGCGACATGGCGTCCGATCTCAATTCCAGCCAATTCTGCATTGAAACAGTCAAACGGTGCTCCTTCACTTCCAAGCTCTGCGGTGCGCCCAAACAGTGGTTTACCTCCACATATGGGGTATCGGCGTACTCAGGAAAAATTGCACAACAAAATATGTGGTTAAATTTCTGTTTTTACACTTGTGAAAATTAAAAAAAATGGTTCTGAAGTAAAATGTTTGCAAAAAAAAGTTAAATGTTCATTTTTTTCTTCCACATTGTTTTAGTTCCTGTGAAGTACGTAAAGGGTTAATAAACTTCTTGAATGTGGTTTTGAGCAGCTTGAGGGGTGCAGTTTTTAGAATGGTGTCACACTTGGTTATTTTCTATCATATAGACCCCTCAAAATCACTTCAAAGGTGATGTGGTCCCTAAAAAAAACATGGTGTTGTAAAAATGAGAAATTGCTGGTCAACTTTTAACCCTTATAACTCCCTAACAAAAAAAAAAATTGTTTCCAAAATTGTGCTGATGTAAAGTAGACATGTGAGAAATGTTATTTATTAACTATTTTTTGTGACATATCTCTCTGATTTAAGGGCATAAAAATACAAAGTTTGAAAATTGCAAAATTTTATAAATTTTCGCCATATTTCCATTTTTTTCATACATAATTGCAAGTAATATCGAAGAAATGTTACCACTAACTTGAAGTACAACATGTCACGAAAAAACAATCTGAGAATCAGCGGGATCCGATAAAGCGTTCCAGAGTTATAACCTCTTAAAGTGACACTGGTCAGAATTGTAAAAATTGGCTCGGTCATTAAGCACCAAATTGGCTCTGTCACTAAGGGGTTAAAGCACATCTCTTGTATGCCATTTTGTGCTCCCACTTTTTAAATATCAATAACAGTTAAGTGTTAGGGGCTTGTTAGTGAGGGTTTTTTGGGAGGGTACCCATAATTTGTGTGTTGTTTTTTTTTAATGTAGAGTTTAAAGGGCATCTGTCAGTAGGATCAACCCTCCTAAGCCATCTATATTATCCAGTGTCCAGCTCCATTCTACAGCACTTTGCAGGGACTCTGTGTGAGCAGGAAGTCTCTTTTACATTGTAAGACTATGAAACCTTGTTCTGACGCTCTACAGACTTATACTGTAAGAGACACTTCAGGTCACGCAAAGCGCAGTGTGATCCAGAGACTCTCTGCAAAGCGTTGACGTCACTGAGAGAGAAGCGGAGCAGAACATGCAGGGGAACCGAGAGCTGCAGTAGATGGGTATATTAATACACTCATGCTACGTTACATGCACATATACGCACATTTAATTAAAAAACATTATAGACTAGACTGCTTCTTTAAGGAATTAAACCATCAAATCTTAAATAATTAAGAGATGGAAATCTCCTAATATACACAGCAAAGTAGAAAAGAAAGGTGCGTAAACCAAAAATGGCAGTCATAACAATTAGTATACAGTTTGCATTTAAATGATTTGTATGGTTTTTTATCATAAATTTCAATTTAATCCCTTATTGATTACTTTGTCAAGTTCTATTTAAAAAGCAATACAATCATTTTTTACGAAACACAGCACATTAAAATTAAGCCACAATATTTGGTACCTCTCTGTAAAACTCTTATTTAAACCCACATTAAAATATAACTTCTAGTTCTATTGCAGGTACAAGTAAGACTCGGCACTCAGAAGGATATGAGATGAAAACGTGATTTTATTCCAGATAGTGACACCATCACTCCAGGCCGCTGTGATCGATATAAGTTTCCTGACACAGCCCACACTTATCTGATGAAGGTCTGAGTAAGGCTACGTTCACATTTGCGGTCAGCGCCGCAGCGTCGGGCGCCGCAGCGTCGCCGCATGCGTCATGCGCCCCTATATTTAACATGGGGACGCATGGACATGCGTTGTGCTGCGTTTTGCGCCGCATGGCCGCAAGCGTTGGACGCAAGAAACGCTTCAAGTTGCATTTTTTTTGCGTCCAACTTTCGGCCAAAAAGGACGCATGCGGCGCAAAACGCAGCGTTTTAGCGTGCGTTTTGCCGCGTTTTTGTTTGCGTTGTGCGCTGCGGCGCCGACGCTGCGGCGCACAACGCAAATGTGAACGTAGCCTAAGATCGAAACGTTATAACAGACTGTTTTGGATAATAATAAAATCAAATCATTATTTTCATCACATATCCTTCTGCATTTTACTCGTACTAGATACTATGGATTGGAATCCTACTAGAACCTGTCATTATTTCTGGAGTGCCATATATATTTTTCATTCATTCTAGTTCTCTTGCATAATATGTGACATATACGTCAAGTGACAGGCATCATATTGGAAAAAAAAACTATCTACTATATAATTGTCTAATTCTGTCTGTTTGTCTGTAACAGAAATCCCGCATCGCTGATTGGTCGCTACATAGTTCACTCACGTTTACTGAACAAGTTCTGTCAGTCACAGTGCCACGCAGTTCAGTCACGTTTACTGAACAAGTTCTGTAAGTCATAGTGCCACGTAGTTTAGTCACGTTTACTGAACAAGTTCTGTCAGTCTCAGTGTCACGTAGTTGTCACGTTTACTGAACAAGTTCTGTCAGTCAGTGCCACATAGTTCAGTCACGTTTAGTGAACAAGTTCTGTCAGTCACAGTGTCACGTAGTTCAGTCACGTTTACTGAACACGTTCTGTCAGTCACAGTGCCACGTAGTTCAGTCATGTTTACTGAACAAGTTGTCAGTCACAGTGCGACATAGTTCACTCACGTTTACTGAATAAGTTCTGTCAGTCACAGTGTGACGTAGTTCTCTCACGTTTACTGAACAAGTTCTGTCAGTCACAGTGCCACGTAGTTCAGTCACGTTTACTGAACAAGTTCTGTAAGTCATAGTGCCACGTAGTTTAGTCACGTTTACTGAACAAGTTCTGTCAGTCAGTGCCACATAGTTCAGTCACGTTTAGTGAACAAGTTCTGTCAGTCACAGTGTCACGTAGTTCAGTCACGTTTACTAAACACATTCTGTCAGTCACAGTGCCACGTAGTTCAGTCATGTTTACTGAACAAGTTGTCAGTCACAGTGCGACATAGTTCACTCACGTTTACTGAATAAGTTCTGTCAGTCACAGTGTGACGCAGTTCACTCGCGTTTACTGAACACGTTCAGTCAGTCAATGTGGTATACAAAAATATTTTGGGTTGATATTGTTAACAAATATATTATAGTGTCAATGTACTTCTTTCGTCCAATGATTGATTTATTTAAATACAGTTAGATATTCATGTAATGGCTTATATATTTTGATGATCTGTTTAATAATTTAGTTCAGTTGTATTAAGTTCTATGAGCAATAACATTTAATGATAATGTATATATTATACCTGGAAAATCCTGTGTACTCATTGCGTTATTCTTAAATCTTCATAAATAAACTACATACATATTCTAGAATACCCCATGCATTAGAATCGGGCCACCATCTAGTATATATATAAATGTACAGTAAAAACACAGTATGCAATGTATGTCCCAAATAATTTTTACCCCCAAAAAAGTTCCAACAGGAGGCACCCATTTTCTTCATGAAGTTTCAAATGCTTCATCTAGTATTATGACTATTTCTGCTTAATAATGTCTCATCTCTTACATTTTAACCAAAAAGCTTTTTTAGTCATCACTCCCACTCGATCTTTTGTTAAGCAATTTCTTATCTATTTTTAAATGGAGACTTATTTCTCAGTCTCATTTCTTCATTATGAACATTTCTATATTATATTCAACCTGCTTTTAAACCTAACAAACACAACCTGCTAAAATCCATATCTATATTTTATTAGCTCTCTATACAGAATTATGTAGAAAGCAAAAACAGAGCCTAATTTTCCTGTATCTCTTGTTCATATGGTTCATTCAAGGCATTTCTGTATGGAAGACAAGCAAGACTGATGGGACCTGTGAAGCCTGTGCTAGACAATGACTTCAGGAGCACAACTCAAATGACATGCAGCTGACAGTCATCCAGACAATGTCTATAACCAAAATTAAAAAAATGATGTCTCTGTCCAAATATATATGGACTTAACTGTATGCAATTGTAACGCAAACACAAATCTGTCTGATACTCATACTCCAATAAAAGTGAATAGGCAGCTGCACAATTATTGGACAACTTCAATTTTCATTCCCCTGATATGAGAATAAAGCAGACAAAATTTGCACAGGTGTGTGAAATGAATCCTAGCCATTGCATAAAATAGGGTTGTAGCAAAGCTGACTTTCAACTGTAGTTCAGTTTAAACTTAGTAGCCTTAGCCTTGTGTCTAAATACAAAGCCTAAGGCAATGTTTGGTGGTGCCCTCCCATTCCCCAGCATACTCTTGGTGTGTTGCAGTTCCTTTATGGCTTTGAAGCATGCCTGGCTAGCAAAGAGCAATATACTTTAATAAATTATTCCTTCTGAACAGCAGAGGCTCTGTAAAAATGCTGCTTTTTTATGCCACATTTACTCATTCAGTATTTGGTCAGTATTTCACATCACTATTTTTAAGCCAAAACGAAGAGTGAAACAATCAGCGGAAAAGTATTATAGAACACATCACCATTTTTCACCCAATCCTGGTTTTGGCTTACAAATACTGATGTGAAATACTGACCAAAATACTGAAGTGTGAACAAGGCCCTAAGCAGTTGTCCGGTTTCAAGTTTTATATGGCTATAGGTTTGCTGACCTATAAAATATTCACAGCTATCACTAACCCTGCCTGGGGGTCCAGCGCGGCCTGTTGCATCATTTTTTGCTCATGAGCTCTAGCATATCTCTGTGGCAGCCAATCAATGGTAGAGTTGTTACAAACCAATTTGCAGGCCTGGTCCAGCAGCCAGGTCAGTATCTTGAGCTTTTTTTGATTAGCCAGCCTGGTGCGACATCACATTTACATCACACAAGGCTGACTACTCAAAAGATGAGCCACAGACGCCACCAGGGAAGAATAGGCAGTTTTACTACTTTTGACTACGAACCACAGATAACAAACCTGGCTGCCAACTGTGGTCCCGCACATCGATGCACACCAATTCTACTCAACAGGGATGCCAATGCAAATGGCACAAGAAGCTGACGTCAGTGATGAGCTGCAGCAGTAATGTGCAGTATAAGTGTAAGAGTATGTCAGGAACAAGCAAGTTGTAAGGGGCACAGGACGGTAATCATGGGTGAGGGGCTGCTGTTCTCTGACATTTTGGCACACTACAAGCAAATAATGTCTCATCTGTTGTGTGGCTTGTGTAAAGTTAATAACACTCACTTTAAGTCCTGAAAACTCTGTTCAACGATCCCGGATCCGGAAGCAACCAATGATCAATCACAAACTCTTTATCCACTTTCAACTCTTCAGCTTTACTCAGCAGTTGAGTTTTAGTCATGGATATAGCACAGTATGTTAGTTTGCGAACAGTTCCTTCACCCTGCGCTATCCCATCCTTTGTTGGCATTACTTGTCCCTGAGATGTTCCGCCTGGCACCGCAGCTTCCCAGAATCCCGACCTGTCTGTGAATCCTGTCTGTGAATCCTTGTCAGTTTTCCCCTTTGGGGACAAAAGCAAGGCTGGCTGCTCGATAGCTTTTTCAGGCAGTTGGCCACAAATGTTAAGGGGATCACCAAAATTTGTCGGAGCTGTTCTCATGCAGTGTTTTCCCTCCAATTTCTTAGTGACCTTCAGCCCTTTGACCCTGAACCACTGCTTCAATCAACACTATCTCCAACCATCGAAAACCAGAAAATACTTCTCCTTATATATGCACCCATGCTCCTCCCTATCTGGGGCTGTGACTATCTATGTTAGCTATTATCTTGCTATACCCAACCACTTCCTGATTCTATTATGCCCTCCACTACACTTCCCAAACTAAACTATACTTATCACTATATCTTATCCCTATACCTATGTCCTAATTTCCTATCCTTATACTTTCCCTGTTCTTAAAGCAATATAACACACCGTTATAGAAATACACTTGTGACACTATTAACAAGACACACAAGTCATCCACAAAAAAACAGTTATCAAAATATATAAACATTGTACAGCATAATCCACATTATAGCAAAATAATGCAACAGTTTTATTAGGAAGGGATGAAGAACATGCTGGTCCCTTACACGCTTTTACATAAGCATGGCAGTACTGCTGCAGCCCATCAAAAAAGACCAAGACAATGGCAGAGAGGCAGCACTGGACTCAAGGAGGGTGCGTAACAGCTCCATTGCCCCATACAATTTTAAACTGGGCAACCTCAATAAGCCACCATCTCCTATTATAGTATTGCGCTGCCATATGGTAACAGTTGCCATTATCCTGATAATGTAGAATAGTAGTTCTCCAGCAAATATCAATGGCACCTACCGCTCCCCTTCACGAGTTCTACACGATATCGCCAATTTACTAACTGCATTCTTATCATCTACTGCTGCAATGAAGGAAAAACGACCCGGTATTTGATCTTTATACTGTACTCAGACTATACCTGGTGCTGCATACATAACAGATGTCAAATACAGATAATGCGCCTCCACTTACAAAAGCTTTAGGCAGTATTTATTTCATTGTGCTGTTGTCCGTCTTTCTGCGACTATACCGTGACAGTCTATTGTGCATTTCTTATTTCGGAAAACCGCTGGCCTGCCAAGAATACTTATCGATGCACATTATTGTAACTGTAAATTGCTGAAGTAAACATTTTTGTCTGCAGGTAATGTTGAACTTCTTTTTTTAATATTTCTGGTGAGATGAGAACAGCAATTTACAATTCCAGAAGTAGGTCACCAAAGATGCACATATATTTCTGAGGCGGCACTGGAAGAGAACGCAAAGCTAGTGGTAAATGTGTCTTACAATCCAGCCGGCAATTAGGGATAGTCATGCTTCATTCATTACTTCGGAAATGCTCAACTTTTGTACCTTAAAACCTACTTTGTAAGAAAGATTCAGACTTCATTGCTCATATTTCTGCATTAGATATGTCAATGAATCTGCATAGCCCATAAGATCTCCCACCCTAGCTCCTTGTTATAAAGTAAGGGGGTATAAAGAGGCATTCTGGTTTTAAGAAATAAGTGTTATTTCTTGTGGAATGACAAGTTATACAATTTGTTAATATAGTTTCTGTATCAATTCTGCCCATAAAGATTTAGCCAGAATGTGACAACCATTGCATTTTAGATACCAGCTCTTCTGGAACGGATCTATAAGAAAATATATTTTTCATGATAAAAATTATTTTTAAATAGTTTACACAGTGCAAATATTCTGTATTCTGCATTCTGTTTTGGAGAAGATTTCCATTGATCTGAACCACTTTTGTTTGGTACCAAAAATCCTAAAAAGCAAAACCTAATCTACAGTGGCCTAAACCTTAAAGGGGTTGTCGGGTGAAAACCGATAAGTCTGCAGCCATTCTGTGTGACAGTAGATTTATGAATCCCCCTGGCACACGCACTGTGCGCTGTGGGGATTTGCCGAATTTAGACCCAGGACCAGAAAGTATATACAAGTTATTATTAAAGTGTTATCCGAGCACCGAGCACGTTCGCTCCACACTAGCGCAAAGAAAAAAAAAAACCAGACATGTAATTTATAAGCCTTTTTGAGATAAAAGATGCAACTTTTCCAAAATGCTGTAACAGATGCAACTTTTTTAAATTTAAGTACAAAATATCACACCAAGAGAGGAGCTGGAGTGAAAATGCCCCAATTTTGCAACATTTTATAAACTCGCAATTGATGAACCAAACTAAAACATCTGGAATTGTTACACTCTGCCCACACAGGGGAAAAATAAACAGGTGAGCAAATATAAAATAGACTTCAAAAAAGGCACAAATAGAATGAATTAGGTGCAGACAAAAGCGAAAAACACGCAAAACTAGACAAAAAACAGGCACAAAGGCAATAATGAAGTAGGGACTTTATGTTTAGGTATATGGTGGTGGGAAAGAAAGATTGGGCATGTTGAATCTGAATTTTCCCGAGTCTTTTTCAAAGAGTCACTTAGTCCATACAGGGGGGTCCGAGTAATACAGGAGAAACACGTGATTTTCAGCGGCAGTATGTGCGTGTATTCCAAGCTCAAGTGCGGTTGTTTTCTCCATTCAGAGTGAAGAAGTCCCTTACTCTGTTGACCAGTGGGGTCAGACCTGAAGCCATCATCTATACTGTGGGTAGGTTATAACTTTCTCAAAATACCCTTTTAACTCTAATTGTGAATTGTGGTGCAATCTGTTGTCTTAAATGCTTCACTTTTAAGTGTGGAGGATGCCTCTTAAATGGGATTGGTAGGTCCAATATTTGATATCTCAAATTAATGTCTGTCTTCAAAATTACTCTACTGCTCTATTTCTGAGAATCTCCAGGCAGATTTACATGTGTGAATAATATGATCTGTTTTTGTATTATACCAAATTACAATTAATTATTATTATGTATTAAATATATGTATTCAAAAGAGGGAATACTAAAATGACCATTGTACATAACCATTCTATATTGTAGAGGGTGCTTGTTAAAAAAAGGGATGGATCTGTAGTACCGACTGCGTCCACTATAGTATTGACAGAGCAAAGCGTATGAGAATATACATCTGCAACAGCTAATAGACGGTGGTGCTGGGTGTCGCACCTCACCGATTACATATTGATAGCCTATCAATAAAATAGCAGTGGCCAACCCCTTTAAGTATTACACACTGCCCATTCAAATCAATGGATTATCTGTATAATGCAGGACACGACATGTGATCCACCTCTCCCCAGTCTGGCCAAGGGAAGAGAATCTTGAACATAGGATCGCCCTCAGAATTCCATAGTAAGATCTAAAAATATGGGCTCTGGACAACCCCCTAAAGGCAATCAGTAATCATGTTCTTACCACAGCAGATAGCAATCCTATATTGCGGGCCAGGATGCACTCGAGCACTGCTCCCTCTAAGCTGCGTGCTTTCAAAATGATTGCGTTAAAGAATACCAGACTCTGCAGAGCGGTTGGTATATCTGTAATTGGGCTAGCAACCTCATTATTAGGCTGCCTTAACTCTTTTCTTTCCAAATCACTCAGCTTAGAGGGAATACTGCTGAAGAGGTGAGTCAAACATCCAATTACCCTTCCTCGATTTTTGTACAATGTAATGAAAACTTGCTACAAAGGTAAAAAATATAAGACAAAATAAACATTTGTTAAAAAGCCATTAAAGATAATCTGTCACCTCACTTTTCGTATCTAAAGGCCCCGTCTCACATAGCGAGATCGCTAGCGAGATCGCTGCTGAGTCACTAGTTTTGTGACGCAACAGCGACCTCAGTAGCGATCTCGCTATGTGTGACACGTACCAGCGATCAGGCCCCTGCTGCGAGATCGCTGGTCGTGTCGGAATGGCCTGGGCCGTTTTTTGATCGTTGAGGTCCTGCTGACATCGCTGAATCGGTGTGTGTGACACCGATCCAGCGATGTCTTCACTGGTAACCAGGGTAAACATCGGGTTACTAAGCGCAGGGCCGCGCTTAGTAACCCGATGTTTACCCTGGTTACCAGCGTAAATGTAAAAAAAAAAAAACAGTACATACTCACCATCTGATGTCCGTCAGGTCCCTTGCCGTCTGCTTCCCGCTCTGACTGAGTGCCGCCGTACAGTGAGAGCACAGCACAGCAGTGACGTCACCGCTGCGCTCTGCTCTCACTGTACGGCCGGATCTCAGTCAGAGCAGGAAGCAGACGGCAAGGGACCTGACGGACATCAGATGGTGAGTATGTACTGTTTGTTTTTTTTGGTAACCAGGGTAAACATCGGGTTACTAAGCGCGGCCCTGCGCTTAGTAACCCGATGTTTACCCTGGTTACCCGGGTGCTGCAGGGGGACTTCGGCATCGTTGAAGACAGTTTCAACGATGCCGAAGTCGTTCCCCTGATCGTTGGTCGCTGGAGAGAGCTGTCTGTATGACAGCTCCCCAGCGACCACACAGCGACAAAACAGCGACGCTGCAGCGATCAGCATCGTTGTCTGTATCGCTGCAGCGTCGCTGTGTGTGACGGGGCCTTAAAGGTACCTTCACACAAAGCGACGCTGCAGCGATAGCGACAACGATGCCGATCGCTGCAGCGTCGCTGTTTGATCGCTGGGGAGCTGTCACACAGACCGCTCTCCAGCGACCAACGATGCCGAGGTCCCCGGGTAACCAGGGTAAACATCGGGTTGCTAAGAGCAGGGCCGCGCTTAGTAACCCGATGTTTACCCTGGTTACCAGCGTAAAAGTAAAAAAAAAAAACAGTACATACTTACATTCGCGTCCCCCAGCGTCTGCTTCCTGACACTGACTGAGCTCCGGCCCTAACAGCACAGCGCTTTCACTTTCACTTTAGGGCCGGCGCTCAGTAAGTGTCAGGAAGCGGACGGCAGGGGACGCGCAGGTGAGTATGTACTGTTTGTTTTTTTTTACTTTTACGCTGGTAACCAGGGTAAACATCGGGTTACTAAGCGCGGCCCTGCGCTTGGTAACCCGATGTTTACCCTGGTTACCAGTGTAAAACATCGCTGGTATCGTTGCTTTTGCTTTCAAACACAACGATACACGGCGATCGGGCAACCAAATAAAGTTCTGGACTTTATTCAGCGACCAGCGACATCACAGAAGGATCCTGATCGCTGCTGCGTGTCAAACTAAACGATATCGCTAGCGAGGACGCTGCAACGTCACGGATCGCTAGCGATATCGTTACAAAGTCGTTTCGTGTGAAGGTACCTTAAGCTGCGGCCACCGCCATCAGGGGCTTATCTACAGCATTCTGTAATGAGGTAGATAAGCCCCAGATGTATCCTGAAAGATAAGAAAAACAAGTTAGATTATACTCACCCAGGGGTGGGCCAGGTCCTGTCCGAAGGGCGTCGCATGTCTGGGTCCGGCACCTCCCATCTTCATGCCATGACGTCCTCTTCCTTGCTTCTGTTGTGGCTCCTGCGCGGGCATACTGATTTGCCCTGTTGGGGGCAGCGTAAAGTACTGCAGTGCGCAGGCGCAGGGCCTCTCTGATCTTTCCCGGCGCATGCGCACTGCAGTACTTTGCTCTGCCTTCAACAGGGCAAATCAGTACGCCTGCGCAGGAGCCGCAACAGAATCAAGGAAGAGACATCATCGCATGAAGATGGGAGGTGCCGGACCAGGACCTGTGATGCCCATCGGACCCGGACCGCCCCTGGGAGAGCAAAATCTAACTTGTTTTTCTTATCTTTCAGGTTACATTGGGGCTTATCTACAGCATTATAGAATGCTGTATATAACCCCCGATGGCGGTGACCACAGCTTATATGCGAAAAATGAGGTGACAGATTCCCTTTAATATTAAAGTGACACTAGAAATGTAGTTTTATGTTGAGGCTTCATGTGCTCTCAATCAGGAAACCCTTATTACTAAGTAAAAAAAAAAAAAAAAACTTATTTTTTTTATAAAGTATATCTGTACTGTCAGACCAGTTACTGGTTACAATACTCATTGTTGACACTTAGTCTAAAAAGAAACATATGATTCAGCAAGGTCCAAAACCACCCCAGTACCCTTTAAAACAGGGGTGGGGAACCTCAGGCCCCAGGGCCATTTACGGCCCTCAATGACCTTTTATCAAGCCCCCAAGCAGATTCTCAGGGACCGCATTCTTGGGCAGGGAGGTGTATTTTGATTACAACCAGCTCATTAATTTCTTCTTGCTCTGTGAGCGTGTTCACTACTGAACAATGAAGGGCATGCAATGAAAGATTACGTCCTGACACCAGTGCCAGAGTCAGGATGTACTTTGTGGGAGGAGTTTGTACGCACCCTGAAGGATGGTATAAATATCCAAATGGCCCTTGGCAGAAAAAAATATTCGCCACCCCTGATTTAGAACATTAATGCAGATTCCCTGTAATGCCACTGATCAACCACACAATGGCGGTTACTGCAATGTTGTTAACAGAATTGGTGTTCTCAAGATACCCATCCGGTTAAGAGCACAAAGTCACTGACTCAGTCACTTACCCCACCAGGCCACTGGTATCGTTAGAAATATTGGTCATGTAGTAAATATTGCTTTCTTCTATCCAGGGTAATATTTGTAATATATCCCATCTAGTGCTTGGGGACGGGGACAGCATAGCCTGTGTGATTTTCAAATGCCAGGGATGAATTTCAGCCCAAGTCCGTACCTGCCCCAGACTAGTCAGGGTAACTTGCAATAAGCCGAGGATGCAACATACTTTATGTTTCTTACCATAAGACATTTTGTCTGCGGTAACAATCTTGGGAAGTTGGATTATGGTTCTTAATGGTAGTGAGCGAGGTTTATTTGGTTTGGTGGACCAGACAAGTTCCCTGTCAGGCAGATTTGCTCCGATAACACTGACTTGTAACGAATGTTCAGATTGTACATTCTAACTGGATATATTGGAGCATCATGCTTTGCTACACTGCCCATCAAAGAGCAACTGAAAGCTGGAGCAAACTCAAGTCTAGTCTGTTTTCTGTGATTCACTAGCTAATGAGGGACAGAAGGAGTGATCTGAAGCTGTACTTCTGGCTGCCAGAACAAGGCAACTTAAAGGTTTTTGTGTCATTTTTGCTAGAGATGTCAGAAAGTCTGTCCGAGAACTAACCTCCCCCCCCCCCACAGCTCGCTGGAATAACGTGTCGATATATAAACTGAGCAATGTGCTGTTTTTGGTTTTGCCCATCTGATACCGGGAGAAGTGAAAATAGCAGTGTGAAGAACACAATGCAATATAGCAATCACCAAATTGTATGGAGGCATGAGAAGTAGACTTGAGCAAAAAAAAATCCCAAGGCTGTGGTCCAGCAGTAGACCAGATCCCTTTGATCCTTCTCCCACCTGCTGATATCCTCTGGCTCATCTTTTGATTAGTAGGACTGAATAAGAGTAATCCGTGTGTCAAACCACAGTGATGAGTTTGCACCAAGCCTACTAATTAGAAGAAGCACTGTGGATGCTAGCAAGTAGGAGGGGGTTCACAAAGCTCTGTTTTGGTGGCCACAAACTATTGACGTGGATGCTGGATCTGGGTCCTGTGAATCTGTTTGCTCACCTCTAATAAGGACTACCGTAGTTTAAAGACAGTCCTCACACTGTAGCGTGGATCTGGCTGTCCTTGTCCCCTATTTTTGATCTTGCACTATTTTGTTTTCTACCTTATGACTTTCTTACGGCTGTTCATATCATGTCCCTTGCTGTATTGCTAGGAAACTAAACTCTGAACTGCTGCTTACATTGCTATCTGGTATCACAACATGCTTTTTCTCTAAAGGGCAACATGTTACCCACACATAAATAAGAGCCTACTTACAAGTGCATTTGGAAGGGATTTCAAACCAGCAGGTTGGGACACAGTTTTTCTGCCACCGTCACTGCTTGGATTTTTAATTTTGGTGTCTATACTTGCAAACATTCTAAAATGATTTCCAAGGAAATCAAACCTGACTTTTTTTGGCAGGTTTTTGTGGCTTAATAGTAAAGGTATTGCTATGTATTCAAATTGTACTGATTTAGAAATATACAAAACTCATAATACACGTTAACATTTAGGCTGTGTGCACACGTAGCAGATTTTTTGCGTTTTTTTCGCGGTTTTTCGCTATAAAAACGCTATAAAACCGCGAAAAAAACGCTACCATTAAGCATCCTATGTAATAGAATGCATTCCGCATTTTTTGTGCACATGCTGCATTTTTTTCCTGAGCGGAATCGCATTCCAGAAAAAAACGCAGCATGTTCATTAAAATTGCGGAATCGCGGCGATTCTGCACCCATAGGAGTGCATTGATCTGCTTACTTCCCGCACGGGGCTGTGCACACCATGCGGGCAGCAAGCAGATCATGTGCGGTTGGTACCCAGGGTGGAGGAGAGGAGACTCTCCTCCACGCACTGGGCACCATATAATTGGTAAAAAATAAAAGAATTAAAATAAAAAATAGCGATATACTCACCTTCGATGTCCCCCGCAGTCTTCCGGCCTCTCCGCTGCACGCTGCCGCCTCGGTTCCTATAGCTGCTGGGCGGTGAAGGACCTGCGATGACGTCACGGTCTTGTGATTGGTCGCGAGACCGCATGTGACCGGTCACGTGACCAATCACAAGACTGTGACGTCATCGCAGGTCCTTCACCGCCCAGCAGCTATAGGAACGGACGCCGCTGAGGTCTGCAGGTGAGTATAACCATGTTTTTTATTTTTTGTATTATTTTTTAACATTCTACCTTTTACTATAGATGCGGCATAGGCAGCATCTATAGTAAAAAGTTGGTCACACTTGTCAAACAGTAGGTTTGACAAGTGTGACCAACCTGTCAGTCAGTTTTCCAAGCGATGCTACAGATCGCTTGGAAAACGCTAGCATTCTGCAAGCTAATTATGCTTGCAAAACGCTAGTTTTCTGCGGGTATATGCATGCAAATTCTGCATGCGATATACCCGCGGCAGGAGGCGCAGAATTGCCGCGGAAATTTCCGCGGCAATTCTGCAACGTGTGAACTTAGCCTTATGGTTAGTGAATCTTATCTGTAAAAAAAGGTAATGTGATAAAGTAACAATGAACCGGGCAGCTCAGATGGTTAATTTAGAAGAGATGAACCAAAGAGGAATTTTTTTCTAGGAAAGAAAGGTCACAGAAAAATTTTAATTCCATTGAAGCATGTGTTAGGGCTCGTGCACATGACAGCATTTTCGAGTGCGATCCAACAAAACATTGGATTGCACTCAGACCAATGTTATTCTATGAGGTCGTGCACATGTCCGATTTTTTCCTCAAATCGCAGCATGCCCGAGTTGGATCAGATTATCAGATAGCACTCAGCCATGCAAGTCAATGAGTTTGTGGAAAACATCAAGCTGCGCTCGGATGACATTACAGCAGGGAGAAAACTGAGAAATTTTTATTTATTTTCATCTTCTCATCCAAGAAAATATTATCAGAGTTTGATCAGAGTGTAATTAGCATAATCTGCACAATTCTCATGGATTAAAGAATATACCCTTGTGTGACCCTAGCCTTAGGCCACCTTCAGACGTTCAGTATTTTACATCAGAATTTGTAGCCAAAACCAGGAGTGGAACAATCAGAGAAAAAACATAATAGAAACATATGCACCACGTCTGTATTTTTTACCCACTCCTGGTTTTGGCTTACAAGTACTGATGTAAAATACTGACCAAATACTGAACGTGTGAGCGTGGCCTTAGGGTGGATAGCTGCTGGAGAGACAACCATTTAATTGGTCGTCCCTTTATTTATTCTGGCCAGTGCAAGAAAAAAACTATTTGATGCACATAGCTTCTCTTGATATGAGCTTTAGATCTGACCTGTGATGTTGAGACGTAACGTGAACTAATGGAAACAGAAAGGAGCAGCCGTCACAAAAACAGATAATATCATTGGTTTAGGGAACCTATGGCCCAACTGACGAGGGGTCTAGGTTGGTGCAAATAGTGATTCTTAAAGCAACATTCTAAGGACCGACTATGCCGTTATAAATTACCATATTTATGTCAGACAAGCATTATATGAAACCAGTAGAACAGGTACAATACTGAGTAAAACGTCTGTAAACGCCACCACGAAGGTTACTGCTTCTGCATTCAATTAACACGAAAGCAATTATTTTCAAATGCATTGTGTCTGTACTTGTACTCAATTTACTGTGTTATCTTAAAGTGTTTCAATAAAGGGATAATCCAAAATGCCTATTGTAGAGGACGCAGAGCTTACAGTGCGGAGAGTTTGCCAGTAAAACTGTACTTTCAAGAGAGTAATAATATGCATTGCATGATGTTGACTGAGCACTTGCTAAACCCACAATTACATCACGCATAAGGGAGCAGCCACAGGAAATCAAACCCCTCCCAAGTCTAACTTCTAAAATGTATTTTGAATAATGTGCTCGAGTGCTGCTCAAAATAATATCACAAATTTACAGCATAGCCAAACATAGCATTAGGCCTGACAGATTGCTTCCAGCAGACATGCTGTAAAACGTCCTAGTTTACATCAGATATTACAGCACTGTGTTAATTGAGATGTAGCTGAAATTTCTTCAACAATTTGAGAAAGACTAAGCAGCATATGGTGCAAGGGCGATTGACCTTAACGTACATACATAAAGCTGAAGAAGTATCCTTTTATTAAGTCCCACAGGATGAAATCTGTTTCATAAAACTTCCAGATGCAACAGTTCTTGAATCTTCCCATGCCAAGAGCTTCCCACACTGAGCGGCTTCTCGCTAGCATAACAATTCTGCACTCATTTGCATTTTTAGTTCAGTCTCAAGGAGAAAAAAGTCACTTCTTAATTTACCCACAGGCTTAACAGACACTTAAAGAGGCAACTGAAGCCACCCAGCCGCAGATATGTTCCATACATAATCTTACGTGGCATAAGTATTTTACTGTATTAACCCCTTTACGATACACGTTGTATATTACACATAACAGAACACAGCTCAGGTCAGTGCCATATTTATGAAGAACTTGCTATGGTCTCAGACCCTTATGGCTTGTTCACACACTGCATTTTTGCTGCATTTTTTTAGTTATAAAAATGGATGATTTGACTGTAAGTAAATAACACATGTTTTTTGCAGTTTTGTTTTTTTTAACTTGCAATTCTGGTGCCGATTTTTCCCCACTCATTAGTATGGGTGAAATCTGCAGCAAAAACTCAAAGGTCACAAATAAGCAACATGTGCATGAGACTTCAGGATTCTCATTCACTTTGCTGGCAGAAAGAAACCTTTTCCAACAAAATTTATAAAACCATTTTTTTTAGAGACCACCTCACATTTGAAGTGACTGTGAGGGGTCAATATGACAGAAAATACCCAAAAGTGACACCATTCTAAAAACTGCACCCCTACGGTGCTCAAAATCACATTCAAGAAGATTATTAACCCTTAAGGTGCTACGCGAGAACTAAAGCAATGTGGAAGGAAAAAAAATGAACAACTTTTTTCACAAAAAGTTTACTTTAGACAAAAACTTTTTATTACTTTCACAAGGGTATCAGGAGAAAATGGACTACAAAATGTGTTGTGTAATTTCTCCTGAGTACACTGATACCCCATATGTGGGGGAAATCCAGAAGGTAAGGAGCACCGCTTGACTTTTTGACAGCAAAATTGGCTGGAATCAATGGCGGGCACCATGTCGCATTTGGAGACACCTGATGTGACTAAACAGTGGAAACCCCAATTCTAACTCCAATCCTAACACAGCCCTGACCCCAGCACACCCCTATCCCTAATCCCAACACAACCCTAACCCCAACCTTAACACAACCCTAAGCCTAACACAACTCTAACTACAGCTCTAACCCCATCCCTAACTGCAGAGAATGTTAAAAAAAAAGTATTTTATTATTTTTATCTAACTAAGGGGTTGACAAAGGGTGGTGATTTACTATTTTTTTTTATTTTTATCGCTGTGATAGGGTCTATAACAGTGATCAAAATTAACCAATAGAAAAAATCTCCTATTGTTGCCAGGTATCGGCATGCGCCCGCCATTTTCTTTCAGGAAGAGGACATGGAGGGCTGGGGGATGGAGCAGGAGGATTCGGGGATGGTGGAGGTACCGGGGGAGGGTCTTGGGGACCCCATATCTCCCTTCTCTGATATGGTAGATCATATCAGGGGAGAGAGAAATGAATTGAAAATCTGACTTTTTTTGTGACCGCCGTTATTCGGTGAATAACGGTGATCACGTAATCGTGGACTGTAAAAGTCGGCCCTGATCATGAAAAGCAGCGCTGAGGAATAAGTACCCTTAACTGCCGCCGTTAAAAGGCGTATCTATGGTCAGTAAGGGGTTAAATCTGCAGCATGTCAATCCTTTCAGAGTTTCTTTATATATATTTCATATGTTACCGAGTGACTGCTCTTTTGTATGTACTAGTGTGACAAACACTTGAATTTCACAGCCCCCAGAACCAAACTGATATGGAGGGCAAGGGGTGAGAAAGGAACACATCAGCTATTCAGAAATAATCAATACACCCCCAGAGGTGTTGGCATATCACCATATGATGGCCATGGGCCCTCCCTTATTTTTACGGTAGGGTTACACAGCAATTTTCTGAACATCCGAGAAAAACAGTCCAATTATTCTGATCAGTCTTTGATCAGAATGGTGTCAGTTTTTCCACCAAGTTCTCCACCTTCATCGGACAGCACTTGTATGTCATCTGAGTATGGTCCTATATTTTTCACAGACCCATTGACTTTCTTTGCCATTTTTGATTTGACACTTGGATCAAAATCGGACATGTCTCCAATTTTTCCCAACAGTCCACTTGGTTTGAAAAAAAAAATCAGACATGTGCACAGCCCCATAAAATACCACAGGTACGAGTGCTATCCGTGGAAGCCTTTGGTGGGCTCTTAAAGAGAAGCATGGGAAATGGCTTATTAGACCCTATGCACGTTTTGAGTATTTGGTGCATTTTTTACCTCAGTATTTGTAAGCCAAGACCAGGAGTAAGTAAAAAAATACGGAAGTGGTGACATGTTTCTATTAAACTTTTCTTTAGATTATTCCACTCCTGGTTTTGGCTTACAAATACTGAGGTTAAAAAACACACCAAATGCTCATCGTGTGTACGGGGCCTTAGCGGGATTTTGTTATATGCGGTGTCTAGAAGTCAATAAGACTCAAAGGACATTGTATAAAGATCAAACCTATAGAAACCTATTCCAGAAAGGCTCAGTTGGTCACCTATGGCATTTTTTTCTTCCTAATGCTGGCCTGCCAAAAAGAGAATTCAAGGAAAAAAGTGATTGTATTTATGTAATGCTACTTGAGAAAATTACTTAGTGGCAATCAGGACCCGGATCCCGCCATCCTTGAATTAGGTTATTAGAGTATTTTTAAATGCAAACCATTAATGTTTCTATGGAGACCAAATGCACTACAGCACTTTAACAATACACATCCAATCTACCATAATAAAACCTGTGTTTTTCAACCCTGCACATTGTTAATGGCTGTGTGTTCCTTTGTTTCCTGTCACAAAGTAACTATAGGTATTAACATTTACAAGTAGTTAAATGTTCCAGGGTTTTCCCCAGACATTACAAATAACTGTTGTTAGATAAAAGTATTTTATTATTATTATTATTATTATTATTATTATTATTAATATTAATATAAAACATAACAGAGGCAACCACAAACAACAAAATCTAAAACATAGAAATGGACACGTCTAATTCTATAATATTCCCCAAGTACATGCTAACTGTAGGACTATTCGGCAAAATGGACCAAAAAGGGGGAAGAGCTTCTGCTATATTTCTGATTCTTGTAGGTGTGGGGCTTCAATGTTGTACCCTAAAATATACATTGTAATATGACAAAGAAAAGTTTCATATTAAATTAAGGGCTCATGTACACAACAGTCTTGTGCACCACCTGTGACACATGGAGTGGCTCCGGGTCCGCATTATAGGCTCTTTTGCCACTATATGGCGGCTTTGCGGCTTTGTGGGGCAGTGCAATCTCTATTAAGCATTGCTTCTGGGAAGAATAGCTGTATAATACGGGATGGCTACAGTAGGAAACACGTACTTCCTAGACCATTTTATTGGCTCTAATGAGGCACAATTGTTTGCATCAGATTTGAATCATACTTGTAATCCTCTGTTCTTATGGATCCTGTCACAGCAAGATTTTATTTTACATAGAAAAAATAAAAACACTACTAATGCACAACAATCTTCTGAGATCATGCAGTGAGACTCTGTCTACACAGTATGGTAGCTGAGTCCAGATCTTAAATTGAAGAAACTGGAGCTGCCTCTTAATCATTGTCCTTTTTAACTTTTTTAAGAAAATGTAATGCACTTATTATTATTACTATGAATCGACACTGTTCCACACTGCTCCACCAGCCATGTTGGTAGTCCGTAGCTGCTAGACCAATAGTCTTTGAACCTTCTTCTACCTGTTAGGATCCATGACACCTCTTCTAATTAGTAGGACCTACACAACTTTATTGTCGAGGCACAATACACATCGTGCTAGGCCTACTAATTAGAAGATATGCCCGGCATACTGTAAGGTACGAGGAGGTTCACAGGACTGAGGTCCAGTGGCCAAGGATTACTGGCGTGACCACTGGACAAAGGTCCAACTCTTTTTGCTCAACTCTCATTATTATAGCGTTATACATCATAATAGAGTGTGAGAAGCAGCTGTTTCTCCAGATGAATAAATAGGCTTCTAAATCATGACATGCCTTAATACAACACACATACAATATAACAGTGTACTAAGCAGCAACACACCTAGAGACTACGACTTCATAGTTTGAAGTTGCAAGTGAGTCCATATTCCGGTGTACAGTCTCCCACATAAACCCCTGCCATATGCATTAAGACCTTACTGCTCTATTTAACCAGTAAATTAGCTATAACAGTAGCATATTATGTGTTGCGTGGTAAAAATGGAAGTTTATGGCCCCTATTAATACTGATTGTTTAAAAAAAAGAAGAGAAATACATAACACAGGAGTTGAAGACTTTATCTTTCTACTTGTATAAACATGATCAACATGTCAAACCGGTTTGGCGATCAGCTCTACATAATCTTTTCTTGAAAACTATTTTCACGCATAGGATATACTATATATTCTTTATTAGGAATAATAATGGTGAGCATCAAGTTATAAAGGGAAAAATAAGATCCTTTAAAAAGTTCATGTGTGTTTTGCCCTAGGCCTAGAGGTTTCAGTATAGCTGTATTGACAAACATTCGGCTATGTGGTTAAATGCTTTCCCCAGGTCAGTCCCCCATGAAACCATACATCAAAGGGCCTGCTGGTTATGAACAGTTAAAAAAGATGCCTATGGCAATGAATCAGATGTTAGGTTCAATTCTCCAGCCTCTGCTTGTAAAACAGCAGTTGAACTGTGATGGCCTAAAACTACATTTTTTTAGTAGAGTGACTGGGAAATAAAGGCAGAAAGACACTAGTTATACAGATCAATGGAAGCTACATAACTGGCAGAACTGGGACTCTAGTATTTATCAAATTGATAATGACTGGAATAAAGTGGATTTACCCACAAATTCTGTCCGCTAAAATACAACGGGCCTAATTTACAAATACTATGAAAATCAGAATAAGAAAATAAAAAAATAAGTGTAGCGTGTTTCTTATTCATCAACACAATGCATGGCCGATCATGGAGTGTGGCACAGCTACTGTACTACACTAGGTCGTTGAGAGCTACCGGACAATGCCAGGTTATATTTGGCACAAATGGATATCACTTTTCCTGTGTGGAAAGGTTAAAGGAAATCTTTTATCAAAACCATTAAGAGGGACATTCCCACCTCAAAGATCTTATCCCAATATGTAGTATCCATGGTTATGACCACTCATATAGTGATAGTTAGTTGTTGGTGGTCATAGCTCAAGCGCCTCACAGCCGTCCATCATCCCACCTGGCGTCGCCTCCTCTCTGTCGTGACGTCACCGGCACCTTCATGTAGCCGAGGTCCCAGATCCCACCCCACAGTGTGTTATTCACACTGCGGGGCTTGAATCTGGCACCAGCGCAAAGGAGCGGGTCACTGTGGGATGATGGACGGCTGCAAGGCGCTTGAGTCAGGGAGAAATCATACCTCCCTGACTTAATAGAGGTATGGCGCCAAATTTATAAAAGTGATTATTTCAGCATTCCTAGGGATGCTAAACATAAGAGCAGCACTAAGGCTGCCTTCTGTGAAGGTGGCTCTTTTACTTAAAAACGCCCTGGGGAGGGTGACAGGTTCCCTTTAAGCTTCTGCAATGCCCTGCACATGGAGTAAGTGGCATAACGAATCAGGAGAACTATACTACATTTCTAATTGGAGGTATTTGCTAGTATTAATATTATTATTTCAATAAAAAAGAAAATACTATCTGCGCTGGAGTCAAAAGGTAAGGGGACCGTGTGTGAACAATGACTCATAAACCAAATTAAATTAAACTGCTGCAAATGAATATATTAAAAACATATGTATAATAACCTGGTGATGAAAGAAGGAACCAGAAGATACGACCGCTTGGTTTATGAGTCATTGTTCACACACGGTCCCCTTACCTTTTGACTCCAGCGCAGATAGTATTTTCTTTTTTATTGAATTACTTATATTGACACAGTTGGTAGTACTGTGCAACTATCAGCTGCAGGTCTCAAAGGTGTGTTAGCGCTTTTTGGTACATATACCCTAATATTATTATTTCACCTACCATATTTTGGGATAGGATCTTGGATACAGGAGTATGCCTTTAAATGGATGCCAAAAAATGCTGCTGTATTACAGTTTTGTGAGATCACAAAAACTAAAAGCTGATATCAACACCTTTCCTTAGTCGAACGCAAATTTTTTAAAGCACCTGAAAGAGCTTTTGCAGCATGCACAGCAATGGGATAGAGCAGGATAAATCTGCCATAACTGAATGTACCCTTCTAATGACAGCTGTGATTTTTAAAGGGAACCTGCCATGTCATATTTGGCATCTAAACTGTGCCCAGTGCATGGTTAGTGATGTAATGTGCATCACTAACACTTATTTCTATTAAAAACGGCGCTGTAATGATGTGCAAAAAACCCTATTATAGTAAGATTGCGCCTGCTCATTTAGTCATAGGGCTGTGCATTTCATGCGCACATAGTCAGTGAAGCTGGGTACTACACACTGCTTCAGAGCGCATGCGCGGGAAGCGCTCGTCACGGTGCAAGTGCGGCTCCACGATACAATGCGCAAGCGCAGGATTTCAAAGCGCAACCACGAGAACATCATTCAAATTGTACGGGTGGCAACAACAGTGACTGAACAAAATTAAGCTCACCCCTATGACTAAATGAGCAGGTAAGATCTAACTTTATAAAGTGCTTTTTGCAAATGATTAGATTCGCAAGCTTAACAGTTTGAAAATTGCGCTATAATATCTACCATCGAGATTCCGGTCACTTCCGTCCTGTTCTCAGTATAATAATTACACAGAAGCGCCAATTACAAAGAGCTTGGACAAGTGAATTTTCCGTTCTCAAAAGTTGCCCAAAACACGGAGTGCATTCTAAAGAACTCAGGGTAGCACAGCCGACATATTGCTAATATAATAACCATACGGTTCTATCGATGTACATGTGATGGGCCTTTGAGAATTGAAGACAAGAAATGTTTATTTATTGCAGAGAAAATGATGGCGCATTCATAACCTGCTGCACGTTCAATGTATAATTTCCCTGCTCTCTAGTGATCTTGCCATCTTGTTCTCACTCCACATATCTTGGGAATAGAAATTTATTGGAGAAAGATAAGCATTTATATATGAAATTAAAAATAAATGGACCCATTTAATGAACTCATTCTAAAGCTCACTGCCGTACAGCAGTCACAAGAAAGGGAATATGCATAGTAGGATGGAGAGGAAAACGTATTTCTCTGCCATCGACAGGAAAATGACACATGCAAATACAGTCAAATTCTACAAGCTCTTTCTGGGATCATTTGTGTTTCTAAAAGACAAAAATTAAAACAGAAAATATAACTCAAAAGCACTAATAGTGGATATTTGGGAGGCTTGTATGCAAATACACGTGGGTTATTTTATTATTACTTTGTCTAAAGAAAAATCAGGATGAATTATTTTTTTTCTACTAGAAACAAGAGCCATACAACAAGAACTAGACGCTGAACTGTATTTATAAATCTTACCCATGAAAGTCACGTTTGGAGATTCCTAAACTACATTATAGTGTATTTTCTAACATAACAAATCCTCTGTCATGGCTCCTTTTTAAAGTAGTAAGCCAAACTGAATTTTGCTAGTAATACAATATTTTTTTTGTTGTAAGAATAATTAGAAAAACTAAAAATATTTATATCTGAACTTGCCATTGGCTATTCTGTCTACTTTAAAGTGAGTGTCAGCACAAAACGACTGTTCAAACCAAGCACAGGAGCACGGTGCACCCTTGGCGTGGCAGAGTTTAAGTCAAGTTTGCATCTATGTCAGCCCCTGTCTTCCTTGAATGATAGCTTTGTCTATACCGTGAACGAGAGGAGGGTGGAGATAGGTGGAAAGCAAGTAGCTGGGAAGATAAAATTAATTGTTTGGCCCCACTAAGACAACACCAAGCACCTGTGCTTAGTTTGAACAGTCATTCTGTGCTGACAGACTCGTTTTAAAGGAGTGTTCTAATCTATCCTCATAAGCGTACCACTTTTGCCTCCTGAATTCCCGCTTATCAGGGCCGATGCACTCCTAAAGACGGGCAGTTTTAACCAACCAAATTGGCTGGTTTGCCTCTGCAGCATCGGAGAAGTATCAGGAAACTGAAATGGGCTGGATCCAGGGAGCCGCCAGCTTTACTGTGGCACCTGAAGACTCTAAAGCATAAAGCCTGCAAGCAGCGTGCAGTCCTTGCTTAGGAAACCAGTAACCTAGACCACGGGATGTCTGGCAACTAAAGAATTAAAAATCCCTCTATTTTTGAAATCACTGAGGTTTTTTGAATAAGTGGTAAATTGCAAACTTGCTTGTTTCTACAAGCAGTTGTGACAACCCCTTTAAGCATCTTATGCTGCCATCATAGTTGTGCTCGGTGGTACATGAACTTACTTTTTATAATGCTGGTAATATCTATTTTTTCCATTGCACTGATCAGTGCAGCCTGGTGCAATGGTGTTAACTACCCCAACTTTGTAAAAGGAAGAGAACAAATCTTAGCAGCGCATAACTCAATCTACTATATAATTGTCTAAAGGTCACTTCCCTCTGTCTGTCTGTCACGGAAATCCCGCGCCACTGATTGGTCGCGGCCCGAGGCCGCGACCAATCAGCGACGGGCACAGTCCGGCCATGAATTGGCAACTCCCTCCTCCACTGCAGTCAGTGCCCCTTCCCTACTCCCCCCAGTCAGCGCCCACATGGCGTTAACCGGACTGCATTACACTGCGGCATTACGCGGTGTAAGGCAGTCCATTAACGTTGCCATTAACCCTCTGTGTGACAAACTTTTTGCTATTGATGCTGCCTATGCAGCATCAATAGTAAAAACATATAATGTTAAAAGTAATAAAAAAAATTAAAAAATCATTATATACTCACCTTCCGACGGCCCCCGGATCCAGCCCAGGCCTTTCCCGCTCGTGCGCTGCTCCGGTCCCCAGAATGCATTGCGGCAATGATTGGAGACGTAGCGGTCTCGCGAGACCGCTACTTCATCAAGTGTTATTGCCACTTGGGACCAGGACAGTGAGCGAGGAGCGGGAAAGGCCTGGGCTGGATTCGGGGGCCATCGGAGGGTGAGTATATAATTATTTTTTATTTTAATTCTTTTTTTTAACAGGGATATGGTGCCCACATTGCTATATACTGCGTGGGCTGTATTATATACTACGTGGGCAGTGTTATATACTGCATGGGCTGTGTTATATACTACATCGGCTGTGCAATATAATACGTGGCTGTGCTATATACTACGTGGGCTGTGTAATATACTACGTGGCTGTGTAATATACTGCGTGGGCTGTGCTATACACTGCGTGGGCTCTGCAATATACTGCGTCGGCTGTGCAATATACTACGTTGCTGTGCTATATACTACATGGGCTGTGCTATATACTACGTGGAGTGTGCAATATACTACGTGGCTGTGCTATATACTACGTGACTGTGCAATATACTACGTGGCTGTGCAATATACTACGTGGCTGTGCAACAAACTACTTGGCTGTGCTATATACGTGGCACTACGTGGGCTGTGTTATATACTGCATGGGCTGTGTTATATACTGCATGGGCTGTGTTATATACTACATCGCTGTGCTATATGCTACGTTGGCTGTGCAATATACTATGTGGCTGTGCAATATACTACGTGACTGCAATATACTACGTGGGCTGTGCAATATACTACGTGGGCTGTGCAATATACTACGTGGGCTGCGCTACATACTATGTGGCTGTGCAATATACTACGTAGGCTGTTATACACTACGTGGGCTGTGTTATATACTGTGTGGGCTGTGTTATATACTACGTGGCTGTGTTATATGCTATGTGGGCTGTTATATACTACGTGAGCTGTGTTATATACTACGTGGCTGTGTTATATGCTATGTGGGCTGCTATATACTACATGGCTGTGCTATATACTACGTGGCCGGCCGCGAACAATCAGCAACAGGCGCACTACGGCCACGAACTGGTGCGGGATTTGAACCACGCTTCGCTAATTGGTCGTGCCCGGCCGGCTGAATTCTGTGTATTCATTGTATTATTCTAAAATCTTCATAAATAAACTACATATATATTCTAGAATACCCGACGCGTTAGAATCGGGCCACCATCTAGTAAGTCATATTTACGGAGGAAGCTAACACTTTTCACGCTTCTATCATGTCTTCTATGACAGCTATGATGGATCCATTTTCAAAGGGATCCCAATAAATTCTTACAGACCCAGGACTTCTAATCGGGTCCATCTGGTGTTGGGTATGTTGATCAGCAAGAACTGACCTACAGGCCATTTGTGATACAGCAGAAGACATCACCAAACAGATCGAAGAAATATACACCTGTAACTTGATGAAAACAAAGCTTTTTCTCACTCTCACAAAGTATTTAACACGTGCTGTGTTTCTTAGTTTCTGCCTCTATACTAGGACCTGGAAAAAGCTTTTCTTTAAATAATGCATATATTTTTGGAGTGCCAATTTGTTTCTATAGGAACCTAAATTATACAGCAGTCAAAACCCCTCCACGTTGCTGTTTGGATTCTTTGTTTGTTTTATTCATAACAGGAAGTGTCTTCTATGTTATTCTTGAATCATATAAATTTTTGGATTTGCATGAAGATTTACAGTATAGTTCAGCAAGGAAGACTTATATCAACACATTGGAATGTATAGGCTGCTTACATATGGAGTCTGACAAGAGAAAGAACACAGAATATGCTACAGTTGTAAACAGGCTTTTAACATACAAAATACTTCCACTGTACCGCAACGGGAAACGGCCATAAACCCAAAATGTTTGCAGTTTTTTCTGTGGGCTGAAAGGCTGCAAAATGACTACAGAATGGAGTCTACAAGTTTCAAAACGTTCTCTTCAACGTAAATGACATATGTTGTACATACGGAATGTTGTAAACGAATTTGCTTAAAGCAGTATTCCATCTCCAAGATCCTATCCCAATATGCAGGAAGAGTAATAATAATATTAGCAAACATCTCCAATTATAAATGAAGAATAGTTCTTTTGATTAGCCATGTTGTTTACTCCTACATGTTTAGGGTATTGCAGTAGCTTAGGTATCAATGGCATAAATACCTAAGCTACTGCAATCCGCAGCACGAAGAGTAAGCAACAGCAAATCAGAAGAACTATACTACATTTCTAATTGGAGGTCTTTGCTAATATTACATATACTACATATTGTGATATTATCTTGGGTATGTGAATACCCCTTTAAGTTCAGAAGTCTTACAGGTATGCCCTTGTCCAATGCCATTGTTATGAGCCAAATGGTCAAATACATAATGAAATCTGCTTTCATCACACACATATTTGTCTGAAAAATGTCCAAACTATTTTTAAACCTATTGGAATCTTAATGCAGGGGCAGACACACCATTAGTGCAACCTGCCGCACAAGGGCCCAAGAGGTACAGGGGCCTTACATCCACCTCCAAAGCAGGGGAAATTGTGCATTATGAGGAGCTATTGGACTATAAAGGGCCCATATAGTGATCCTACAAATGGGCTCTCCTCGGTCTGTGTCTGCTCCCGTCTTAATGGTTGAAAGGGATAAGGTGCTGTTTGTTAGTAGGGGAGATAATGGCCCAAAGATATCCAAAGTGGCCTCATTTTAGCCAATGTCTATGTTTATCAGGTCCAAATCGATAAGTTTGCAATTACTGTGTGTGACTGCAGACTTATGAATCCCCCGCAGCGCACGTACTGTGCACTGCGGAGAGCCGCCGGTTTCTGAGTAGGGACCGGCGGGTACATATGTGTTATACATACTCCGACTAATTGGCATGGCCTCGCTTCATATACTTCTATTGAGTGAGGCCATGCCCCGACTAGAGACGCGTCCATCTTGTGGGTGTGGCCATCTAGTGGGCGTAGCCTCACTCCATACGGAGTGGGACCACGCCCACTTGACGGGCTCTGGCCGGGAGTATGTATAACTCATACATACCGGCTCAGAAACCGGCGAATCCCCCATATTCAAAAGTCTCCAGTTACACAGAGTGACTACAGACTTATCTGTTTTGACTGGACAACCCCTTTAAAGCTCGAGCTCTGCTGATTTTTTTTTGACACATATGGTGGCACATTTGTGAAAGTTCCCATCTTTGATAAATCTGTCATAACATATATAAGTGCCATTAACTTTCAGAGTAGTAAAAATTATAATACGTATTTTGTTATTTTCGCCTTTTCTTTGACAGCTACTAAGGGGCCATTTTTTCAGTACAATGCAAAAATAAAGCAATCGGTAATAAATACAAGTATAAATATTCACCAATATCTGTCCTTCTTCAAAGTAGCCACCTAATTTGGTGCCAAGTGATACATTATATAATATTACATATTACCTTTACAAGTGAAAAAAATAATCACAATGCTATAGTGCAGAAGTGTGACTGCCTGTAACCAACGACTAAAAATGGCTGATTGACAGCCTTCAGAATATCACTAACGTATGCAGCCCACTATAAACAATGGCTGTGGTCCCAGAGCATTCATAAAAAGGAGCAAAACTATTTTCCTCTATGGTTTGCAGGCTTATTACTGGAAATATTCCCAATCATAAGAATAGTGATTCTTTTAACAGCAATTCAATTTACTTAGCTCACAATTTATAAAATTAATTTATTGCACAAACTGCGGTAATTTTGTATGCAGATATTATCAATAGATATGACATCTATAGTAAGATGGCTATCAAGTGTTATTAAACTGAAAAAAAAACTTGGTGCTTTAGATACTCCTTTGGATAAATGTGTTTAATATAGCTTGTAGCTTGTTGCAGGTAACAACAGCAAAAACATTCTACGCTCCGGTTTATGCATACTAATACATCTTCAGTGGAACTTTTTGGAGTAGATTTACGTAATAGATTAAGCAGCAGATATTTTAGAACATTCATAACTAATGAACTGTTTTTTTTTTTTTTTAATTGCAACCATAAGGTACCAATACTGTTAAAACAAATGTAAGCCGAACATAATTTTGACGGGAATGGCCAAACTACTTGTATGAGTACAGCAATGGCTTATTCTCCTCTCCCCAATAAAAGCGTATGCACACTCAGTCAAGCCAAACATGCATGTGTATAGGAAGGCTGCAAGAGATGAACGACAGCTATCTTAGGCCTCGTTCACACATCCATATAAAACGCGCAAGTGAAAAAACAGTACCGTTTTCAGTTGTTTACCATCAGTGTGCCATCGGTGTCTGTGTTTACCATCAGTGTGTCCATAGTGTGCCATCCATGTGTCCATTTTTAACATCAGTGTGTCAGCAATGTGCCATCTGTGTGTCATTTTTTACCATCAGGGTGTCAGAAGTGCCATCCGTGTCCGTTTTTACCATCAGTGTGCCATCTGTGTCCACTTTTACTATCAGTGTGTCAGCAATGTGCCATCCATGTGTCCGAAGTGTGCCATCCGTATGTCCGTTTTTACCATCAGGGTGTCAGCAGTGTGTTATCTGTGTGGCCATTTTTATCATCAGTGAGTCCGAAGTGTGCCATCCGTGAGTCAGTAGTGTGCCATCCATATGTCCGTTTTTACCATCAGTGAGTCAGCAGTGTGCCATCTGTGTTTTTGTAGTTTGCCATCAGTGTGTCAGCAGTGTGCTATCCGTGTCAGTAGTGTGCCATCCGTGTGTCAGTAGTGTGCCATCAGTGTGTCATTAGTGTGCTATCCTTGTGTCAGTAGTGTGCCAGTATGTCCATAGTGTGCCATCCTTGTCAGCAGTGTGCGTGTGCCATCCGTGTGTCTGTAGTGTGCCATCAGTATGTCTGTAGTGTGCCATCCTTGTGACCGTAGTGTACCATCCTTGTGACCGTAGTGTACCATCCTTGTGACCGTAGTGTACCATCCTTGAGTCCGTAGTGAGCCATCCTTGTGTCCGTAGTGTGCCATCTATGGGTGTTTTTACCATCAGTGTGTCAGCAGCATGCCATCCATGTGTCTGTGGTGTGCCCTCCGTGTGTACGTTTTTACCATCAGTGTGCCAGCAGTATGCCATCCGTGTGCCCATAGTGTGCCATCTGTGTGTCTGTTTTTACCATCTGTGTGTCAGGAGTGTGCCATTCATGTGTCAGCAGTGTGCCAGCAGTGTGCCATCCATATGTCAGCAGTGTGCCATCCGTGTGACCGTAGTGTGTCATCCGTGTGTCCGTAGTGTGCCATCAGTGTGTCTGTAGTGTGCCATCCTTGTGTCCGTAGTATGCCATCAGTGTGTCAGTAGTTTGCCATCAGTGTGTCCGTAGTGTGCCATCAGTGTCTGTAGTGTGCCATCCTTGTGTCTGTAGTATGCCATCAGTGTGTCTGTAGTGTGCCATCCTTGTGTCTGTAGTGTGCTATCCTTGTGTCCATAGTGTGCTATCCTTGTGTCCATAGTGTGCCATCAGTGTGTCCGTAGTGTGCCATCAGTGTGTCCGTAGTGTGCCATCAGTGTGTCCGTAGTGTGCCATCAGTGTGTCTGTAGTGTGCCATCCTTGTGTCTGTAGTGTGCCATCCTTGTGTCTGTAGTGTGCCATCCTTGTGTCCGTAGTATGCCATCAGTGTGTCCGTAGTGTGCCATCAGTGTGTCCGTAGTGTGCCATCCTTGTGTCCGTAGTATGCCATCAGTGTGTCCGTAGTGTGCCATCCGTGTGTCCGTAGTGTGCCATCAGTGTGTCCGTAGTGTGCTATCAGTATGTCCGTAGTGTGCCATCAGTGTGTCCGTAGTGTGCCATCAGTGTGTCCGTAGTGTGCCATCAGTGTGTCCGTAGTGTGCCATCCTTGTGTCCGTAGTATGCCATCCGTATGTCCGTAGTGTGCTATCAGTATGTCCGTAGTGTGCCATCAGTGTGTCCGTAGTGTGCCATCCTTGTGTCTGTAGTATGCCATCAGTGTGTCCGTAGTGTGCCATCAGTGTGTCTGTAGTGTGCCATTCGTGTGTCCGTAGTGTGCCATCCGTGTGTCCGTAGTGTGCCATCCGTGGGAAAGTTTTTACCATTAGTGTGTCAGCAGTTTGCCATCCATGTGTCAGCGGTGTGCCATCCGTGTGTCCATTTTTACCATCAGTGTTAGCAGTGTGCCATCCGTGTGTCCATAGTGTGCCATCCGTATGTCCGTTTTTACCATCAGTGTGTCAGCAGTGTGCCATCCGTGCAGGTATGGACAGGGGCTGAAGTTCAGCCCTGGCATTTAAAATCATACAGGCTCATGTTGTCCCCGTCCCAAGCACCAGAATAGATATATTACTAATATTACCCTGGACGTTGGAAAGCAAGATTTACTACAAGACCAATATTTCTAATGATACAAGTGGTCTGATGGGGTAAGTGATGGAGACAGCAACTTTGTGCTCCATCACAACTCTTAACAGTATGGGTGTCTTGAGAACATGGATTCTGTTAACAACATAGCAGACAAGGCAGCCCATGACCAGACAGGCCCTTCTGGCATTTGCCAGAATTGCCAGTTGGACCTGCATCGTGTGTCCGTTTTTACCATCCGTGTGTCAACAGTATGAAATCCATGTGTCCGTAGTGTGCCATCTGTGTGTCTGTTTTTACCATCCATGTATCAGTGTTTTTCCGGAATGGATAAAGAATAAAATAAATGACAAAGTTCTTCCTCAATGTTAAACATGGACAGCACACAGACTGTACCCAATGCCATTCATGTGCTGACCGTGTTTTTCATGGATCCATAGACTTCTATTGGCACTTGTCATCGGTGCTGCTGGAACAAAACGAACTTGTCTCTGTGAGTTGCACGGAAAAACGATCTTAATAAAAATAAGGACATGTGCATAACATAGGTACGTGACGTGCATAACATAATGGGTACTTGTGGTATCTGTGAATAAAACGGATGCTACACGTACTGGAGACACGGACGTGTGAAGGAGGACTAAGGTGTATGAGAATCTTTACATTTCTTCTTTGCTTTTAACTATGTGTAAGTATATTCAGAATAGTGGATAGGATAACTATGAAAGTCAAAGAAATGTAAGCAATGGGAGAAGATAAAGGTTTAAAAAACATAACAAAAACACTGGTTCTCAAACCGGTTTTCTCACTTCAAATGGCGGTCATATAATCAGGAGGCCACTCCTTTCTAGAAGAGCCAGGAGGGATTGTGAAATTAAAGCGGCAGACCAAACAATCTATAAAGCAGTTAAAAATGTCAGTCTCCAAATTCTTGGGTTAAAAAAATGTGACCTAGCTGGAGGCAGCATGGCTCTTCATAAGCGGAGGAGCAAATCAGCAGTAACACCGCCTCGCTGGGCCATCTGCTCTGCACACTGTACAGGGGCTGCGCCTAAACAGCTTAGTTGTAGCTCACGTGTGCCAAAACAAAAGTGGACGAATAAGAAACTAAGGACTGGTGTCCATGCAAAGCTCCGGGATCCCTGCAATGCTAGCTGAAATTTGTAAGTTAGGGGAATGAAAAAAGACATTATGTAAACAATAATTGAAATATAGAAGTAAAAAAGTCTCATTAGACTGTGTTATACAATATGAGATATGCCAAATATGCTCTGTGTTCTGTCTGTGGTTATATACGTGCTGATATAGGTCTTACTAATACGTCATAAGACCAATTTCATGATAAAAATCACTGAAATATAACGTAAAGTTAACCCTCTAGACATAATCTCCCATGTGATCAAATCAGTAACATACTGCCCATAGTAGCAGACAACACTAATGCTATGGGGCCGGCCGGCTGGTGAGGGCTGTGTGGGCCCCTTTGTGCATTAGCAAAGTGGCTGCCCGCGAATCCACTAATAGTGGATGTGTCCCCATGATGGGAGCATCTTCCCAACACACTCTTCTGTCACGCTCATCAAGCTGCCTGTCAAAGAACAGCTTGTAAACTGGGGACCGAACACCATTAGAGGCTATTTCTTCCACAAAGCTGCCTGTTATAGAGCTGGGCCCACCGATAGGATGCTCGGCAAGGAGTTAAGCTGGGCACTGTTGTACTGCAGTGCACCCTCCTGAGGTGCGGTCCATAACCATTTACAGGCCCTCTTGCAGTGCCACTGGTTCTGCACATCCAGATGCTGTCAGACTGGATGATATTGCACCTAGCTGTGATAAGCTGAGGGAGAGGATGGCGACCCACTGAAAAGTTTGCAATGCGGCCTTGGCTTTTCTAGTTAAGCCTCTGCATCAAATATCTGCAGACATGGCAGTATACGTAGTGGTACAATTATCAAGGTAACAGTATGATGCCTTGCCAATTAGAACAGGACCCAAGGACCCATGCATTACACTTGCAGGACCTATGCAGGTGTGTCTCTAAACAAATGGGACATTTTATAGGAAAACTTTGCTCCTGGACAATGTTTCACAGTTTAAGTCTACATTCAAGATCAATAAAATATTTATGGGTTGCTCAATATGCAAAATTCTGTTGCACTCCTGCTACCAAAAAGCAGTGCATTGAGGGAGACCCGAGAACACACACATATATACCGCTACCACATGTCACATGTCTAATATAGTGGTGTGGCGCTAACCTCTGCTAAACAGTGGCATTCAATATTAAAGGGGCATTGCATGAATCTAAAGTTATCCATTATGCATAGGATAGGGGCTAACTTACTAATCGCTGGTGGTCCAAGAATGGGGGCTCTGGCTCCCAGGAATGGAGCTCTGTAGAGCCATGTCTTGAATTTAGCAGGAGTATACTTGCAATCATTACTTATGGGAAAGAGGATATCTGTATTTTTCCAGCAACCTCAACCTTTTACTCTACAGAATGGATTTTCCGTGCAGTGCAGCTTGTAGAGTTACAATTTCAATATATTTATGCAGTTCCCCATTATATAAGCCATGGTTCACCACCTATTTTGTATCCTATGTGATAAAAAGGAACACCTTTAACCTTTGGCTCAAAATAAAAAATAAAAAAACCTGAATGATGCACATATTTGTAACTTATTTCTAATAGCCATAAAAGACTTTTAGAACATAGTGACAGCAGACAATACTGCTAGACTTTACATTGATTTTTATGCATGATGGACCAAATATATACAGGTTTTTGATATTTTTCATAATATTTAGGATATATACCGTAATAGTTCAGCAACTACGGTACCATGTTAAAAAAGGCAGAAAATTGCACAACTCCTACTCACACAGTCTGGAGCCACCAGTCATAGTTATAATTTCTATTTCTGGAAAGCGCCATCTGAATAATGACAATGTCAAACTAATGTTTCGAGGGGCTTAGCAATAATTTTGGTTATTACAGATTTTAACCCACACATGCAGCATGCAAGACACTGCAATCTTTCTCTGGCAAGCGCACAAAAGAGGCAGCAGCGCCTTAACAACCCTGTCATTTACACAGAACAAATAAAGCAACAAGATTTTATTTTCTGGTTAACCCCTTTCCTGGCATCAGTATGAGGAACGCAATTAATCAAACTAACATTATCACAAATTTATTGAGTCTGTTGCAAAATTAGACTTCTGTGGTTGAGGGTAAATTAAACGGGGCAGCAAAATGTAGAGACACAAGTTTATCTCTTATCAAAAGCTAAAACCGATGACTATGAAAATAAACTTGCTGGAAGGATAAACAAGAATAAATTAGTCAAAATAGCTTATTAAAGGATTGTCTCATGTTCATAAATGGTTAGAATTTCAAAGTGCTTGTAAAAGCAATCAACTTTACAATTTACTTCTTATTAAAGTCCTCTCCATTCTTTAGAACTCAGAAACTGGAGTTACATTTCTGGAGTAAGAAACAGTGCCACTTTTAATGAATTTAAGGGGTAGCCATAACCTACCACCTCCCCAGCCATTTTGGCATAGCTCCCCGAAACTGAACACACCAAATCTCGCAAAATGTTTGGGCAACTTCGCATTGCACAAATATTTTGCAACTTTTTTTCTAGAGTAAACACTGATGAATCGGGGGCCCAAATTTTCACATTATTAGAGTACTAAAACGTGATTCTTTCATCTGAACGAGAGGTCTATCCTTGGGATTTTTTTTTTACTTAAATGTATGTATTTTTTAGCTAAAAATTCATTTTTGCACTCCCCGCAACCCCTGACACGTGTTTCGCGTGCCCGCTTTTTCAAAAGGGGAGCTACTTCCCCTTTTGAAAAAGCGGGCACGCCATACCGATCTGGACTCACTATGGGTAAGCACTTTAGTGATTATAGCATCTTACTTTGGAGGCAGCTCCACATGGGTGTTTAATATAGAACAGGGTGGATTGATTTAAATCACGCCGATTTAAATCATGATTTAAATCACGATTTAAATCAAAAGATTTTTTTCTATTTAAATCGAATCGATTTAAATCATGATTTTAATCATGATTTAAATCACTGATTTAAATCAAAAGGTTTTTTTTAATATAAATCACGATTAAAATGAGAAGTGAGAGCAGTGCGCATGTGCGCCCATAGTTACACGGACGAAACTAGGGGCAACGATCTAACGCCAGGGTGAGGGGGGGACCCCAAAGTAAGTAAAAATCTTTTTTGTTTTACTATATGGCAATAGGTAGGTGTTTAAAAGCAGCATGTCTTAATTGTATAAACTATTAATAGCCTCCACATTTTGTTCATACTGCCCCTTTAATTCCACACTTCTAGCTTGGTTTCACTTTTGGTTTAGTTTCTTTTTCCATTCAGTTGACATGCCCAAACTTGTTGGATAGTCAGCATCCTACAGAAACCTCTGGAAGAGCATGGCATTGTGAATGTTACACATATACAGCCTTTATTCTACTGAGTTAAACAACTCAGCTTTATCTCATGATGGAAGAACCTTTGGATGGTAAAATATTTTCCTCAAAAAGCAGTTTATTGAAAAAAATCCGATTTAAATCAAAAAAATCCGATTTAAATCAAAAAAATCCGATTTTTTTGATTTTTTTAAAAAAACATTGATTTTTATCCACCCTGATATAGAATAATTGGTTCTGGCACTGAGATCTTTATGTGGACGCTAGTCTGCACCTGAGTGCTGCTGCCTGTGCTTTACCTATGTCGTACTAGGGATCGGTTGGATCTCCTCTGGGTACCGGCATTGTTTCCTCCTCATTTTTACCTGTGATTTTTTGTATTTAAAGGTTATATCGGTTTGTTGGTTGATGTATTTAATAAAAAGAATCTTATTTTATTTCTTTTGAGAGTGTTGTAGTTTACTCCCTTCTTTGGCATTTATAACGTGTGCACATAGCCTAAGACATACATGGCTGCAAAAATGCAGCTAGTGTCAGGTAGATGCTGCTCCCACACTGGGCATGAATTTCGGATTACTTTTAAAAAGTACAGTTTGTTTACTGCAGGACATAGCAGATGATTTGTTTTATGATGCCATTTGCTCATTAAAAACCATGTAACTTACTAATTATACATGGTGGGGTCAGGAAAACACCCAAATTATAGCCTGCTGCAGGAACCACCAGAACATGTCCAATAATTCATTTTACATATTTCACATAGTTACAACTAAGACAGTAAAATTACAGAACAATGAACAAAAAACCTGAGACCAACGCTTGTGTTCTGGAGTTAAGTATTCAGCAGCACTGAGCCATAGAAGAGTAGGGTGAATATCGCCACCTGATTTTTCCAGTCATTTCCACGTGCCAGCTCATTTATGTCATCTTCAGTCACATTGGAAAACTGGCCATTACTAGAATTTATTTTTAACCCAACGATGAATCCAATTACAGGCATAAGTTTATCAGCATTTTTTTATTTTAGCATGTCAAAATGAAGTAAACTGAACAGCGTGATCATGGACAGATACAGAAACTTTTACTGTGTGTGTGGACTTCAGATGCTGTGCTCCAAATCCAGACTAACCAAAGCTGCAAAGCTCTGACAGAGGAAACTAGGTCAGAGAGGTTTCCAGAATGCACTCAAAATAACAAACCTTGTTGTGAGGATGCATCATTCCGGATAATAATCATTTAACAAATCTTGTACTGCTTGGGTAAAGTACGGCTCAGAGCATGTATGCACTAATAAGGGCACAACTGTGCTTAGCCTTAGGAGAACCGCAAATACAAGTATCATCATACCTGCTCTCCTCCACGTCTTACAAACAGTAGGGGACATTCAGAAAAACCAAGAAAACTGGTGCGGTGAAACGCAGGTTGTGTTGCCCACAGCAGCCGGACAGATCACTACTTGCACTAAATGTGCACTAAATCTGCAATCTGATTGGTTACTAGAAATCACACCACTGCTTTTGCATTGCATTGGCATTGGAATCTACTCCCTTAGTGCACTGGCAGTATAATGATACACATTTCTATAAATACATGCTGAGCAATGGACGAAGAAGCAAATATTTACTAGGAGGGATAAGTTTACCACCAGTGGTCAAAACTAATTATCACAACTTCAGTTCTATATGTGCACCAAGCTGTAACACTTTCTCCAAGGCTTAAAAAGGATCCATCACCAGACTGAACACTATAATATGTATATATCACAAAATGGATCATCTAGCCCCAGGGAGTTTGGTGGCTCCACTATGCAAATCCATCCCAGAATGACTATGATCCTTTTAGATTGCTCAGCATTGTGCGTCCCGCTATACACAGACAGCTGCCAGATTTTATGAATCCAAGTGTATTCAGGCTGTAAACTCCTCCTAGCCACAGTTGTGCACATGCTCAGTAGAAGTTTCAGTCTGCACAGCACTACCGTTTGATAGAGCCTGCCTTAGAGCACCACTTTCAGTGTGTAATAACAGTGTATAAGACCATATGCTGCATAGCTGTACATTATATCTGGAGTTAAATGTGGTAAATTTTCCCAGACTTCAGGAAATCTTGGCTGTCAATGACAGTGATTGGGGCAGGAGGGTAAAGGTGAAACTAAACATGAAACAAAAGTCCGCTGAACCACCCTTTAACATGATTTTTACACAATTGCAAGGGTACAAGGATAAAAGTTTTTTGAAGAATACAATCTAGAAACATTCCAACAAGCACTGTAGGAAGTGTTCAAAGCTTTCCACTGCTTGGACAACTGTTTCTTAACTTTTGTATTTCCACCATGTAAAAATATAAAAACCCAAAATGAATCATATTTACAGTGATGACAGCGCCGGATCTTCTGTTACTCACAAGAGCGCTGCGGACAATCAGCGGCTGCTAATGGGTTTCAGCGGTCATACTTCACCCATACAAAACTAGGATGTCCGACGGAGGTGTAGGAACGTGAGCCATTAGCTATCCCAGACTGGCTCAGGCATTGCCGAAATGGCACTGGTGCAGGGGGATATTGCATTTAGGAAGGGATTGTCCATTGTGGTGACATTAAATGGGCCTGGTTGTTCTAGTGACAGATATTATAAAAGTGACCAGCATATAATAACTAATAATTTATATTTGATGTATATTGCATACATTTCATAGACTATTTTTTATACTTTATTAATGTATAATAATTCTTCCTAATAATGTGCAATACGAAAATATTGGGGTGCTGCCAGTAGAAACCAATTATGTGCTTTATCCTTTAACATGAACTAGGAAAAAGACCTAAATGTGATCACCACCACTTTGCACTTGTTTAAAAACGCTTTCCCTATGCCAGTTAAAAGCTTATAACAGGGGTAGCTTTCTTCCAACCATTTGTTATTTCTATCCATTGCATCTATGAATATTTATTGGGTTTGCACTAACATGTACACAATAAAGAAACCTTTACATAAATGGCACTTCTACACTACCTTTGAGCATCCACACAGCTGTTTACTGGAAATTACATCACCAAAGAGTATTTGGGGGTCTAGTATCTCTTACAGTAAATCTTGCTAGTACATGTAGAAGTAAAGTCTACGGTGAATACGGTCCATAAATACAATTGCATATTTTGCTTCTGAGCCATGTAGCTCAGGGCTGATATAAACATACTGGTCTGTGATGCCAATGTATAATTATACGCTGTTCTACAATCTGATGCCAGCTATTCTGAAGGTCTGCGGAACAATGGGAAGGATACAAGTCTTATAGAGGATGCAATAACAATGTAACATTTTCAATGTGTAACAAAAAAAAGTCTGGTTTCTTTGTCATCCAGCTTCTAAACGATTTGGTCACAAGGATGTGTCCTTTCATAGTTCCCCCTGAAGTTCCTATTTGTAATGGGTGGTGACTTTGGCAGAATACATTTTCTAGATTTGCACAGGTCACCCCAGAGAATTAAAAACATGTTGTAAACAAAATAATATAAAATCTGCTTATATCTTCTTAGGCTAGTCTAATAATTTCTCATAATGCTTTTTGATTATTTGATCATTTCTGACAACTGCTAATGTAAGCAGAAATCCAGCATAAAGGGTATTGTGCCGTAGGAAGGAAGTGCAATTATAGATGAAAGTATAGACAAACACGACATTTCTGATATACAAGTGCAATAAGTAGAGTGTTTATCTTAACTGAACCGCTTTATTTTATGAAGAATGCTTTTCTTTGATGCATGTAAGCCAAAGTTGTCAGAGAAAATTTTTTGTAAAAAAAAAGTTGTTCAACAAAAAGTCCCTAAAAGTCTCTGATTTTAAAGTGACAGACGGCTGCCATTTAGATTGTGAATTGCCAAAAAATTCACCTCCAATTTTAAGTCTCCATTTCACTTCCGAACTGAGTGGATGTCTAACTACAGGCGTAATGTAAAGGAGCCTCTCAGGCAAACACGTTCCCTCGGTGGGAAGACGCAATCTCAAAGTCACTGTAACATGCGTCACTATACTGGAGGGATCACTATAAGTGGTTACAAGCAATTCTTTTGAAAAAAGGATGTCAGCAGGGGCGTAACAACTTCGATCGCAGGGGTGGTCGCAGCTGCGACCGGGCCCGGACTGCTTAGGGGCCCGCCCAGTGGCGTATTCAGGGCCAGGGAGCGGGGGCTGTCTAATTATACTCACCTACTCCTGGTGCGGTCCCTGCAGGTCCCTGGCTGCCCGGCGCCCCAGCTTCTTCCTGTACTGAGCGGTCACATGGTACCGCTCATTACAGTAATGAATATGCGGCTCCACCTCCCATAGGGGTGGAGCCGCATATTCATTACTGTAATGAGTGGTAACGGTGACCACTCAGTACAGAGAGAAGCTGCAGCGCCGGGAAACCAGGGACTGCACCGCGCCAGGAGCAGGTGAGTATAATGGGGAGGGGGAGCGCTGCGCGATATTCACCTCTCCTCATTCCAGCCGCCGCTCTTCTGCAGTGGCGCTGAGGTCAGAGGGCGCGGTGACGTAGTTAGTGTGCGCCTCTGCCTGAGCGTCAGTGCGGAGGAGGCGGAAGATGGAGTGGCGGCTGGAACGAGGAGCAGCCTGCAGGTGAATATTGAAAGTGTCGGGGGCCTGAGTGACGGAGAGGTGAGTATGTGTTTTTTTATCGCAGCAACAGTACATGGGGCAAATATCTGTGTGGAGCATCTTATGGGGCCATAACATTTGTGCAGTATTATATGGGGCAAGTGCCTGTATTGAGCATCTTATGGGGCCATAACATTTGTGCAGCACTATAATGGGGCAAGTGTCTGTATGGAGCATCTATGGGGCCATAACGTTTGTGCAGCACTATATAGGGCAAGTGTCTGTATGGAGCATCTATGGGGCCATAACGTTTGTGCAGCATTATATGGGGCAAGTGTCTGTATGGAGCATCTTATGGGGCCATAACATCTGTGCAGCATTATATGGGGCAAGTGCCTGTATGGAGCATCTATGGGGCCATAATGTTTGTGCAGCACTATAATGGGGCAAGTGTCTGTATGGAGCAGCTATGGGGCCATAACATTTGTGCAGCATTATATGGGGCAAGTGTCTGTATAGAGCATCTTATGGGGCCATAACGTTTGTGCAGCACTATATGGGGCAAGCGTCTGTATAGAGCATCTTATGGGGCCATAATGTTTGTGCAGCACTATAACGGGGCAAGTGTCTGTATGGGGCCATAACGTTTGTGCAGCACTATATGGGGAAAATGTCTCTATGGAGCATCTTATGGGGCCATAATCAATGTTTCTGCAGCACTATATTGGGAAAATGTGTCTACGGAGCATCTTATGTGGCCATTATTAACCTTTATGCAGGATTATATGGGGCTCCTGATTCAATATGGATATTCAAAAACACTTAACCTACTGATGTCTCAATTAATTGTATGCAGGACTCTGCTGTGCTGATTGTCATGGTGCTGAATGAGGGGAAGTTTATGTGTGGGGTCAGGAGGGGTTTATAGTGTGGATGTAGCAGAGTCGTGTGTGTACAAGGTGTACAGAGCGGAGCCGTGTATGTGTGTTGTGGAGCAATGTGTACGAGGTGTACGGAGCGGAGTCAGGTGTGTACGAGGTGTACAAAGCTGAGCCGAGTGTGAACGAGGTGAGCGGAGTCGTGTATGTATGGGGTGTATGGAGTGGTGCTGCGTGTTTACGAGGTGTATGGAGCGGAGCCGCATGTGTACGGGGTGGACGGAGCGGAGCCGTGTGTGTATGGAGTGTATGAAGCGGAGCCGCGTGTGTACGGAGTGGAGCCGCGTGTGTACGGAGCGGAGCTGTGTGTGTGAGGTGTACGGAGTGGATCCGCGTGTGTATGAGGTGTACGGAGCAGATCCGCGGGTGTAAGGAGTGGAGCCGCGTGTGTACAAGGTGTACGGAGCAGAGCCATGTGTGTACGGGGTTCATGGAGCGAAGCTGCGTGTGTACGGGCTGTAAATTTCCGAGTCGGGAAGAATGGTACACGGCTGTGGGCAGAGCCCAGCATGTGCACTGAGGGGGAGTATTGGGTGTACTCGCCAGCGACAGAATGTGCAGTGCGTATGCTCCGAAGCCGACCAGTACACCCAATACACCCCCACACTGCACAGGTCCGGGAAATGACTCACTGCAGCGTCATACCAGGAAGAAACAGCACACTGATTTCAAACGCCGGGAGTCCGCTTGGAATTAGAGCGAGGAAGGACATGAACGCCCAGAGTCTGCACTTCCGAAGACATAACCATAATTATTATAGGGACTTGTTAGTTATAAAATCATTTTTCTCAGCGATTACAGGGCAGTATTAGGTCAGACTATACAACAAAGCAACAAAACTATAGTGTGCGAAATGAATAGGGAAAATGTGAATTTAGGTGGGAAATATTTTGGCGCGGGGGCCCCATTTGAAAGTTCACATCGGGGCCCCTCACTTTGTAGTTACGCCACTGGATGTCAGTGTTGAATTTAGCTATTCAGTCTTGACATATCTAAGGTGGCTTACATGACTTCAGTCATTGGTCTAGTTGGCCCCAGAAGAATATTTACAGACCTTTTGGTAAAACATACTTCAATCTGAAATTAGATTGCTCTCCCATGACAGATCCTCTTTAGTCAATGTTACTTGTACACCCTTAGAAAACATACCATACTTCATAGAATATCATTTTCTTCTCAGCTGAAAAAAACCCCAAAAACCGCTTTTCACATTAGCCTTTATCGTGTATTGAAATGACATACACATTTTAACAGCAGAATGAAATAAGATGTATAGTGTGAAAAATTATTCATACTTGTTATTAAAGAATTCTGTTTTATTCTAATTGGAGAAACATCTAATTAGCTTTGATTCAGATAGTGTAATAGCCTAACAATTAGAGTCTCTGCTGTAAATTGTTTACAAGGTCATTAAACCAGATTTCTGATTTAATTCTGCTTAATCTAATATTGAAATGAGCTTAGCTTCCCCGCACGATGCATAATTAGTTACAACTCAATGGATCTTCTCTTAAAAGTTGATATTAATATTTATTGATCCATAGAATACTTTATTTGAGATTTGTTTGGAAACGCTCCTACATATCTGCATGTTGTCGTCTCACTTTTTAATTAAGCTCTCCCATGCGTGGTTACTTAACCAGAACCATTTCTGAAATTATTATGGTTACAGGAAGGATAAAAAAAAAGAAAATCAACTAACATTTGTATTCAAGTATTCACTATTCAGCCATTAGTACTAGCAGGATAAGGTGTTAGCACCCTACAAGAAAGATACTTCGATAAAGGGGGTGATGTACCTTTCATAAACTCTCATTTAAAAAGCACTGTGCAATGTAAACTTTTTACCTACATCTGTTTTCAGTGCTCTAAATCTAGGGTTTTCAACCTGAGGTACATACCTTGGGGAACCTGCCATCAGGTTTTCCCATATAACCTACGGCCAACACCATTCAGCTCTATATGACAGCATTCTATAAGGCTGTATATATGACTCCGATTCACACTGTAAGGCAAAAAGACCTTTCATTATAGGGAGGTCCGGTGGCTGTCGCTGGTCTTGATCCAGTGCCTCCTCTTGTCTTGTGACGCCATCCTCCTTCTCGGCTTTGTATAGATGACACATTCTACGACGTTCCCCTTTACGCACTTCTCTCTGTTACTGTAATGTGCATGCACCAGCGATTTATGGCTTTTCCCCACACATGCGCAGAACAGTACTTTGCTCTGCCATCGACAGGGCAGAGAGAAGTGCGCCTGGAAAGACTTGCACTATCCCCCCTCCCATCTACAGTATACAAAGATATCCATGTGCACAAGGGACAAGGCCAACAGCCAATATTGGATGATCAAGATGTACAGGCCCTAAGGCGGCACTGCATTAAAAACAGGCATAACTCAGTCATGAAAATCTCTGGGAGGGCTCAGGAATACTTCCAGAAAACAATTTAAATGAATAGTTTGCCGTGCAATCCACAAATACAAGTGAAGACTCTATCATGGAAAGAAGCAGCCATATAAACACAATCCCGAAATGTCTTCTCTGGGTCAAAGCCCATTTAAAATGTCCTGAGGAAAACAGAAAAACGTTCTTTTGTCAGATGAATCAAAATTTGAATTCAATATGGAAACCACTGCTGCCATGTCCTGTGGACCGCAGTGGAAAGGGACCATGTAGCTTGTTATTAGCACACATTTCAAGAGCCTACGTCTTTGATGGTATGAAGTTGCAACAGTGCCTATGACTTGGGCAGATTATACATCTTGAAAGACACTATCATTTCTGTGCAAAATGTAGAGGTTTTAAAACATAAAAACCTCCAGACAACATTTATTTCAGGGAAGATCTTGCACATTTCAGAAAGATTTATTTAACTCACTTATATAGCGCCATTCATTCCACAGCACTTTACAGAGATTATCATCACTATCCCCATTGGGGCTCATAATCTAAATTCCCTAAAAGCAGGGTTGGATGAAACCCTCGCAGACAGGGGCAGAACACACAAACTTCTTGCAGATGTTGTTTGAACCAATGGCCCCTTGTTGAGTTACTATGCTGCCCAAAGACAATGCTAAACAACATAAAATAACTTACAAATAAAAATAACAAAATTGAAATAATGTGGTTGCATAAATTTAAAAAACCCATTATAATAATTGGGGATGTGATTGTGTTCAGAAGTAGACAATGACGTTTAAACTCATGTTAAATAATAGTACACAAAGTATAGTTATTCTAGTAGGATTTCTTAGTTGCATTACATAGTAAAAACAATGGGCCATAAACCACTTACAACACAGCAAAGGTATTTCATTGCTTAAAGTTATCAGTCAGGAGAAGGGTAGAAATTTTTTTCTTCTTTTATATACTATATGCTAATTATGCAAATTGTCTCTTCAGAGAGGAAGAGAACTAGAACTCTAGTGCCACCTATTGGAAGGTAGCAATCCTACAAGTCAATGTTGACCCTACTTCGCCTCTCATACAGCCAAACCAGATCTCCGCTTTGCAATGACGAGAGGCAGTACCCCCAAAACACAGTGTCTACAAATTGAGATTCTGGTTTGGCTATTATACTAAGTCATGTGACAAGGCTCGTTAAAGGGTCAACATTGACTTGTAGGATAGCTACCTTCCAATAGGTGGCACTAGAGTTCTAGTTCTCTAACTCTCTGAAGAGACAATTTGCATAATTAGTATATACTAGGGAACACGGTTATCAAGAAGTGGCTTAAATTTAGCATCCAAACCTAGCTATATTTTGACAAAACCTACATGAAATCTACCAAAAGTGTGTGAGAAAACATGTTTTGGTCTGATGGAAGGTTGAACTTTTTGGCCACAATTCAAAAAGGTATATTTGGCACAAAGCCAACATTGTGCATCACACACAAAAAAAAAAAAAACATTAGTGAAGCATGGTGGAGCCAGCATTTTACTTTGGGGCTGTTTTCCGGCAGCTGGAATTTGGGCTTTAGTCAAGGTGAATGAAATTTGAACAGTTTCGAATATCATTCAAATTAAAAATAGGATAATGAAGATTAAATTGCATTTTCCAGCACAACAACGACCCTAAGCATATCTGCAAATCAACTAGCTTTGCCAGAAAAAGATCAATGTTTTCTAATAGCCCAGCCACAGCCCAGACCTAAATCCAAATGAAAATCTGTGTGCTGACCTGAAGAGGGCTGTACACAGGACATGCCCCAGCAATCTGACAGATTTGCAATGCTATTGCAAGGAAGAGTGATTTTTTACATGGCAAAAACCTTGCATTTTAAACTTTTTATATGCTCTGTATAAATAAATAAGATGTCTTTATTACATTTATTGTGTAACTTTTAGTTAACACAGGGGTGCATATAGCACATGAAAGCAAGAGTTTAGGGAGAAGTGTAACAGCAATAGTTTTTGCTGGTGCCTAAATAATAACTTACTATGTATGCTTCAGACGTTCTACAACGCTACATCACTGCATCAGGTCAGAACTGGTTTAATGTGTATTTGCTATGCAGCTAGGACTTTAAGACACAAGTGAAGGGATGCTAAGCCTAGGTGTGTCAGGAGGAGTATTAGGGTTACTCAAATACTGCCACGTTCATGCCAGACAAGGAAAGACTTACAATAAGTTGAAACCAGACATGTCTCGCTTGGATAGCATAGTTGTTTGTAGCTTTCATGCAGAGTAAAGGCCAGGATGACCATGGGCCAACCAGAAAATAATTATTCAGATGTGTTACCATCTAGACATCTAAATAAAGTATCCCAAGCAAGAGAATGTCCACTTTTACTTGAATCGGAAGCTATAATCAAAATTGTAATGAGTGCATGCATACAATGCAGGTGTTATTAAATATTATTATTATATTATTATTATTATTATGTAGAAGCAGATATGAAGTCTCCACTTCTATGAACTGAAATATTTGATATTTACGTGAAAAGCTTTTGAAAACTACTTTAATTGCAGGAAAAACTTCACGCTTAGATGGGAATACATCTATATGAGATAAATGCAGAATTACAATGGGACTAGCAGGATAATATGTGAAAAAGAGTCCATAGCCATAATGTCTGTGTATAGAATGAATAATGAATATGTTACAGTCAAGTCTAGGAGCCCTTCTACTGTAACATGGAGAGTAGTAAAGTATCTTTCTAGAATATTAATTACGGTATCTCTCATATAAAAGATGGTTTCTTCAATACTTTAGTTATTGCCAACCAAGTTAATAAAGTTCTATTTACCCTTTGACATATAGATACTCATTTTTCTACCTGGTGTAAATACAGTCGTTCTCCTGAAACTGGCGTTGCTTATTTCTTGATCCTGCACCTATCCATTCTTGAGCTATGGCCACTTTTTCTCTATATGTATCCAGACTTCTTAGCCAAGTGGATGTGATCCTAAACTCTGATGTATAGGAGTGTTCTTGAGGACCATGCACAATTTGCTAAAAAGACTAGACTCACAAATAGGTAAGACCATATCTCACGAACGGAAAGGCACAGGGACAAAAAATAAACAGCAGCAGAATAAGTAGAAAAAAGGCATGTACATAAAAATATTACCCATTTATGTCAAGTGAAATGTCATCTTTAAAAAATGCAATCCAGCTTTCTCTGACTCCAGAATGTAGAATTAGCTAGTTATGCAATGATACAACCATTTACCATTCAGGTCTAGAAAGGAGTCTATTGTGCAATTTGTGAAATCAGTAACTTATACAATATAATAGAAGTATTGGCGGACACCAAACACTGAACAAAGTCACAAATGCATCTTAAAATATGACAAAAAAACAAACAATTCTTGATGCTTGTGGAAAATGTTACTCTCTATTCTGGGCAGTGACAATCCCTGTGATTATTTCCATAAGCTGTATTAATACTGGTGCAGACAGATGAGTGATATGGGGTCATCTATGATTTCTATATACTGTACATATCCCTTCTTTAAGCAGATGTTGAGATACTGACATCTTTGAGACAAAGTTACATGATGTGCTTACTAGATCACCCCTTTAACAGTGTTATTATATTTTTAAAATGCAACTGAAATAAGGAAATGTGAAGCTCTATAACTAGATAACATGGGCATGACCTAAAATCAGAAAAGTATGTTGCAGTAAATCAGATGATCTCTCCTAATTCATCGATCTATTCATTTCATTCTACAGCCACATGTGAACTTGTATCCTCCTCAGAGCCCTTCTTCTATGACCCACTGAGAAGTCACTTAAATTTTCAATTTGTATGTAAGTAAATGCGATACGCTTCCGTCCTGCTGAGTTTAACTAAAACCGCGTCTCTCGTACACACGGCTATGACTGAATGAATACGAGTCAGGTTCTATTCTGAAGCCTTGCATGGTAATGCTAAGGAAATAGTGTTATACCTGAGGAAAGGGCATGATTAAGGGACCCTATGCCTTCTGAATGCAGACACACTATGACGCATATGGGCAGATACTGCCGAGCCAGGCATAAAATCATTGTCATGTACAGCAATTTTACCTTACTTGTATTTTTCCCTCTCTGTGCACTAATATACAGTGCCTACAAGTAGTATTCAACCCCCTGCAGATTTAGCAGGTTTACACATTTGGAATTAACTTGGCATTGTGACATTTGGACTGTAGATCAGCCTGGAAGTGTGACATGCACTGCAGCAAAAAAGAATGTTATTTCTTTGTTTACCGTATTTTTTTTTTTAAATTGTGAAAAGTCTTTTCAGAGGGTCATTTAGTATTCAACCCCTCAACCCACCAGAATTCTGTTTGGTTCCCCTAAAGTATTAAGAAGTAGTTCAGGCACAAAGAACAATGAGCTTCACATGTTTGGATTAATTATCTCTTTTTCCAGCCTTTTCTGACTATTTAAGACCCTCCCCAAACTTGTGAACAGCACTCATACATGGTCAACATGGGAAAGACAAAGGAGCATTCCAAGGCCATCAGAGACAAGATCGTGGAGGGTCACAAGGCTGGCAAGGGGTACAAAACCCTTTCCAAGGAGTTGGGCCTACCTGTCTCCACTGTTGGGAGCATCATCCAGAAGTGGAAGGCTTATGGAACTACTGTTAGCCTTCCATGGCCTGGACAGCCTTTGAAAGTTTCCTCCCGTGCCGAGGCCAGGCTTGTCCGAAGAGTCAAGGCTAACCCAAAAACAAGGAAAGAGCTCCGGGAAGATCTCATGGCAGTGGGGACATTGGTTTCAGTCAATACCATAAGTAACGTACTCCGCAATGGTCTCCGTTCGAGACGAGACCGTAAGGTACCTTTACTTTCAAAGCGTCATGTCAAGGCTCGTCTACAGTTTGCTCATGATCACTTGGAGGACTCTGAGACTGACTGGTTCAAGGTTCTCTGGTCTGATGAGACCAAGATCGAGATCTTTGGTGCCAACCACACACGTGACGTTTGGAGACTGGATGGCACTGCATACGACCCCAAGAATACCATCCCTACAGTCAAGCATGGTGGTGGCAGAATCATGCTGTGGGGCTGTTTCTCAGCCAAGGGGCCTGGCCATCTGGTCCGCATCCATGGGAAGATGGATAGCACGGCCTACCTGGAGATTTTGGCCAAGAACCTCCGCTCCTCCATCAAGGATCTTAAGATGGGTCGTCATTTCATCTTCCAACAAGACAACGACCCAAAGCACACAGCCAAGAAAACCAAGGCCTGGTTCAAGAGGCAAAAAATCAAGGTGTTGCAGTGGCCTAGTCAGTCTCCTGACCTTAACCCAATTGAAAACTTGTGGAAGGAGCTCAAGATTAAAGTCCACATGAGACACCCAAAGAACCTAGATAACTTGGAGAAGATCTGCATGGAGGAGTGGGCCAAGATAACTCCAGAGACCTGTGCCGGCCTGATCAGGTCTTATAAAAGACGATTATTAGCTGTAATTGCAAACAAAGGTTATTCCACAAAATATTAAACCTAGGGGTTGAATAATAATTGACCCACACTTTTATGTTTAAAATTTATAAAAATTTAACTGAGCAACAAAACTTTTTGGTTTGTAAGATTTATGCATCTGTTAATAAATCCTGCTCTTGTTTGAAGTTTGAAGGCTCTAACTTATTTGCATCTTATTAAACCTGCTAAATCTGCAGGGGGTTGAATACTACTTGTAGGCACTGTATAAGGCAACACTGTATTTCCACTATATAGTTAGATCTGCCTATACTGGAGTCGGAGATACAGCACTAGTTTGCACAAAACGACCAGTAATCTGGAATAGGCGAGTAATTAGTGGCAATATGTTATGTAAAAATTGCACATGAGGACAGGGGTTATTAGTAAACTTCCCAGGTAGTTTTTTAAAAAATTAATCCTAAAGCAGTTTCTCTGAACACAGTACTGAAATATTAACGGAAAAGAACCTAATGTGCTCAGGAGATGCTATCATTTTGCTTCATTTTCACAGTTTTCACTGTACAAATGATAGGAATTATCAAGCCAATTCCACTTCAAAATAATCTGCACTAATCTTCCCTTGCTCATTCTATATGTAGATCTCCTCTGGGGAGGCTAAGTGGAATTTCCCCTCTTCTGCTGTCTTACATTCCGATCATTTCTTCTGCTGCACATTTGTTACAACATGTTTAAACAATATGTCATTTCTATTCCAAACTCAGCTGTGGATCCCAAATATGATCCCTGGTTCACTGCACAGACAGAGAAGTGACATGATACGTAGGAGATCCCCACCGAGCCTCAGAAAAGCTTAGAACAGGACCGAATATTTATAAGCACATGACCTTGTACAAACAATCAGTAGAGGTGATCAGTGGTACAGAGAGATGCATTCATATACTCGCCTTCATATACTCTACAGTGTGCAGCGTTCAGAATAACTACACGTTGTGTGGATGAGTGATGTGACAGGTACGGTTGTGGTTGTCACGTGTTTGAGACAGATATGCAGAGGATTCAGCAAAGCATAATTAAAAGATAAATGTGAATACATGATCTATGTTCCTCAAACCGATGTGTGGATATTATAGCTTGGCTCATACTTTAACATGTCTTAGTTGAGTAGTTAAGACATTTATAAAAAGTTCATAGAACAAACAAAAAAGAATCAAAAGAGATCTGCCTTTTGTAGGCAACTCTCTCTCCAATATACCCCCCAAAAAAATAATATTTAGCTGCAAAATCAAGTATCAATGAAAAATATTATTTTATTTAGTATCCATTAAAATTCAAAGGGCATCATGTAAATACATATTTGTTGACGCGTTTTAACCCTATGCATCTTTGGATACTTTGCGTTGACAAGCCAAAAGGGCCAGACAATATCCCAGTGCTACGCGGTTGTGAAAAAAACTGAAGTGGTGAGCTAATATTTCCTTTTTTACTTGCTGGTTTGCACTAGTCTCTCTCCAGTATACCGATGACTGCCGGTCTATCTGCTGGAGACCTGTTATTGCTGGCAGAAGGTACACGCATCCACATTCTGCATGGGAAATGTTGTGACCATGTAAGATTTGGTCATGTTGAGTCTCGAATAAGAGTAACTAAAATACTCCATTACCTTCATATACTCTAGTAAGTACAAAGGAATTTTTGTGATTGGACATCTTCAATATGCAGGAATTGTGTATATAAAGTATTTCCTATAGTTAAAGAGTTATTTAATGGTTGATGAAGGTCCTTATAAATTAATTTAAAGCTCTATTCCAGCATTTTTAATTGCATCCCTGGAGTGGCGCTATTAATGTAAGGTCCCTGCACCTAAAATTATACTCCCCACCCGCTGTCACTCCAGTCCCATGACATCATCTTGCAACCGCAACTTCTGACTGACCAGAAGTCAGATGTAACTGTCATAAGCTCTCAATGTAAGTCTATGAAAGGCAGAACAAGGCCAGAACGAGGCTCCCATAAACTTGCATTGAAAAGTGACCTAAGGCTCACTCCATGAAACACTGGAATGATCTGGTAGTTCACAAACTGATGGAGACAGACTGCAGTGGGGCAGATAATAGAAGACGGACGATTTTAAGTATAAGACTAAGTCCAGGGCCTTAGTTTATTAGCGCCACTCTAGTGCTTCAATAAAAAAAAACACTGGAGTGGTGCATTCACTTTAATGGCCTATTCATAGGATAGCCAATCAATGTTTGATCAGTGGGGGTCTAATCTTCAAGTTCCCCACCGGTAAGCTCAGTGATGAGGACAAGGTTGCAGTACAAGGCACAGCCACTTGTACAACCCAACAGTTGTGCCTATGTGAATAATAAAGTGGGTCAAGCACTCGTCCAAAGTTGGACTCCTGCCCACGGGTTAAAAAGTCCTTTTAGCTCATGACAGATGCCTTTCCACCAATTAAATTGCTGCCGATACTGTGTTATACCTTTCAGACTTTATCTCCGTGTGTCTGTTACACCTGATGGCCAATATGTAAAGAAGAGCACGACAGCCAATGTGATTTTTGGAGGAAATATCAATACATAGCTTCTTTAACATCAGTTAATTAAACTCTAATTTTCTCCCTGCTTACTTTATTCAGAGAGAAGTGCTTATCAAATATTGCCACATAAGTATGGCTTAGTTTATAATGAATTTAATATTAGTCCTGAAATGTCAGTAGTCTGCAGCAATATTTACCCTATGTCTAACAAGGGTGGGAATTCACTTCACAATGCCTGTATACTTTGACTGACAGCGGTTCCTTAGAATTATCAGTTCCAAATGCTTATTAACAAGAATTATTCATTTTACTCAAAATAATGAGATCAGTGTATTCATACGTTGTACAGGAAAAAAAAATAATTGACTGATGTCTATTCATCAGCCTGGATCCTTTAAATAATACTGAGGGACTATAAAAGCAGTAATGGATTTCATGTGCTTTATAAGTCAATAATAAGAAGCCACCGATTCATGATCATCCATGAGTTTCCTGAGAGCAAGGGACAAATGTAGAGCTCAGCTACTAATAACAATTGCAATGTTACCTTTTATAATTTTTTAATAATTAAACTTACAATATATTAATTTATTATAGATTTTATTGTATAATTTATTTATAATTCAGCAAATTACTTTGATTTTGCAGGGAAATTTGATTCATATTCAAATGATTCAATGCAAATCGAATGTTCCTTATTATGGTCTGTGGTCTCTAGAACCCAGAGCATATTAAATATGGGTTGAATGATAAAAACAAAAAAGACTTATCTCACCACTTACATGTCATTCCACTGTAGCTCTCCATACGGTGTTCCATATAGCCTCTTCTTTTGCTATCTTTACTCAGACATATGCCAAAGATGTCACACAGCATGTACTCATGACGCAAGTAACTAGAGGGACTGACTATGGTTTGCGAGATGCGTGCCATGACATCGCGGCGCGTGTTGTGACATTTGAGGCCTACTTGGCACCAGAAGCCCAGTGCTGGGTAAAGATCACAGAAGAAGATGTGAGAGAATGCACAGAGCACCGGATGGAAGGCTGTGGATCAGGCAAGCAGTGAGGTGAGGATTTCTTTGTTTCTATTTCGCTCACTACAATTTAGAAAAACGGAGGCTCCATGGCTGCCTTTCTGCTAAATTAGACAGAAATGAATAGCAAAAAATTTGAATTCTGAAGCATTCTATTTTTTTAAAACAAGTCATTCATCTCTAATTTATTGTAATCTAATCAAGCACTTTGGAACATTGAGTGCCACCCACTTTGGCCAAAGATTCCAGTTCACATATATATTCAGATATCTATTGTTATGTGTGGAGCAGGCGATCTGACAGCGCTGTTCTTGGTACTGTGAACATCAATTCATGCAGGCTATGAAACCTGAGTTCACAAACCATAACCCTATGACATAACCATTAAGAGCACACTGCTCTTAAGATGATGGCTCAGTGCTGCTTTCCACATACATGGATGTGCTTGACTGACAGGCTACGTACTGTTCAGAGTATGTGTAAAAAAACTCTGTACTCTATGCCTTTAACTCAACAATGCAGGAAGGAAGAAGCTACAGGTCACATGAATGCATATGACAGCTCAGGAAAGGCTCCAATACACATTAAAGAGGTTGTCCACTACTTTATCATTGGTGACTTATCCTTAGGATAGGTCATCAAAGTCTGATCGGTCGGGGTCCATCACACGGCTTCCCTAACGATCAGCTGTTCACTGTGTCAGCAGCCGGAAATGCTCAATTGTGGATTTGAATAAGAGATGGATGTGCAGTACCCAGTCGTGCCCACTATCAGAAGACGGAGTCGCTTCGCAATTGAGCAATTCCAGCCACTGCCTCTGATACCGAGAACAGATGATCGGCGTCAGGTGTCGGACCTCAACAGATCAGTCATTGATGACCCATCCAATGGATAGGTCATCAATTATAAAGTAGTGGACAATCTCAATACTCACCTAACGCTAATTCCATTGAAGCCCTCCTCTCCTGTAATAAAATAAAAACAACCATATCCCTCACATGTCCATCATTCTGTCTCACGCCATAATCCATGTCTGGGGATAAACAGTCTTCAACCTGGACTATGCCAAGATGCGACCGTCTAGGCTGAGAACAGAGGTTACCGCAGATCAGGAGCCAGGCTAGGAATGCAGACTCAGTGACCTGCAGTAACCTCGATGACGTCACCGCTAGTCACTGAGACTGAGCTCGCTGCAGCTCATTCCTCAGTGGTTCTCAGCCTGGAGAGTCGCATCTTGCCACCGTCCAGGTTGAAAACTGTTTATCCCCAGACATAGATCATGGCGTGGGACAGAATGACAGACAGGCAAGGAATATGGTTGTTTTACTACTTTTGCTTTTTTACGGGAGAGGTTGGCTTCAGTGGAATTAGGAGTTAGTGCGTATAGCTGTGTTTGTTATTTTTAAATAAAAAAAGAAAGTCCTAAAGGACTTTATTCGGGCTGTGTCTTTATTTACAATGTAACTATAGGATTAGGGATGGATAGGTGTCTGATAGACGCCTCTCGATCGATTACTAAGCGGTGGGCTTGATATCATCGGACAATACAAAGATGCCATCAACCCCACAAATATGAACCCCATTTGCCACCGCCACAGGGCAAGTGGGAAGAGCCGAGCAAAGCGCCAGAATTGGTGCATCTAATAGATGCACTTTTTCTGGGTGGTGGCACACAGCTATTTTTAGGTTAGGGGGGCAAATATCCATGGCCCCTTAGAAGCCTGAGAATAAAAGCCCCCCAGCCGTCTGCCTAAGCTTGGCTGGTTGTCAAAAACGGGGGGGGCCATGCCATTTTTTTTTAACTATTTATTTAGACAATTGGCGTGGGAACTCCTATATTCTGGATAGCCAACCACATGACAGCGTGGCAAACACTAGATGTTCGGGTCTCCCATTCAAGTGAATGGGGTCCAGGTTTGGGCACTGTTCTGGTGCCCGAACTGAACCTTTTTTTTTTTTTTTTTAAACTGTTCGGCTGAACCTGCTGGACCCGCACATCCAGTGGATCGTCCATCTCTATAAATATTTCAAGAGATGACAACAAATCAAATACCAAAATCCCCTTTTAACCGTTGTTAATATTTGATTTGTTCTCTACATTCATCTTCCAAACAAAAGGTATTTTTCTAAAATTAACCATACCTATTATTAAAGGGAACCTGTCAGCAGGATTGTGTTGAGTAATGTACAGACAGTGTCAGGCTGACCCCGTTATACTGATTAAAATTATATCTTGATTGATTAAATCCGTTTTGTGGATTTTAATCAGTATAACAGCGCCAACCTGACACTCTCTGTAGGTTACTCAGCACAATCCTGCTGACAGGTTCCCTTTAAGATTTGAAAAAAATGCTTAACCAAGAAAGCAAAAGAAAGCAATATTGTGCTCTTCCTAATTAAAATATTACACATTCAGTGTCAAACAAAACATTCAGGAATTCTCTGCTGTAGTGCTAAAATGTGGGGTGAATCTAGGTGGTAAGAATGCAGGTGCAAAGGTACTTAACAATGCTCATAGTTGTGACACAAGTAATAAAATAAGTAATCCAAAATGATAAATTTGAGCATTCTGCTCAATGTTGGATGTTAAAGAGATAAACAAGGCAGCTTTGGGCAGCCAGAAGAGTAGATCTGATACATAGCAGAGCCATGAACTCTATTTTCCTGCCCAAATATAGCGAAGCACAGTTTGCTTGGAATTAAATCTGAAATTTCAATTAATAAAGCAATGTTAAGCAAAATGTAATATCAGAGATCAAAAGTTAAAATATAGACCATCCAGTTCTCAATTCAATAAAACTGGGGGTTACATAGTCTTTGGCATGTAAGGGATCGATACATACAGTAATAAAGCTATGAGCCAAAATATCAAGTAGTAGTGCACAATAATTATTATAAAAATACAGTTGCAACATTGAAAACACCTTACAAAACTATAAAAGAGCAGAAATGAATAAATATTTAATTAAATACCTTAAGATTATACTTTTGGTATTATTTGCAGCTAGCACTTAATTGCAAATGCATGTGTACTTTATATATCAAAACTAAAAAAATACATTAATACCGTAATCACTCAAAGTTAGTAAAAAGCACAAGCCTGTCTTTAAATCCAAAGAAAGGGGGAAAAAAAGAAACTACATTTGTAGGTAAAACATTTTATGGGAAACAAACTTTCAAAAGCATTGTGGTTATGAATATTTAAATCTGGGCTATTGAGGGTTAAGCAACTTGTGAACATAGGAGAATGAAAGGAATGTAATACATTAAAGCGTTTATTGTGTGTGTATTAAACTTAATGCTTCTTCCACAAGTCATGCAAAAAACATGATGCACCATCAGAAGAATGCTCAGCACTCTCATCTCGGGCCATTCCTGCTCTCACATTTAACATTCAAAGTACTGTATCTGCTATATGGATGCTAAGCATTAACCCAAACATATTCCCATAACATATGTAAAGTTGAAAGTACATGTATTAATCTCTAATGAGCATTCTTATATTTTTCATTATTGTTACTCGTCAGAAAAGGGACTACATCATCAATTGAAAAATATTTCTATTGAAAAAAAAATCCTTCCAATCATCATAATATTCATATCTTGGTATCATTGAGAGGAATCTGTCAGCAGGTTTTTACTATGTAATCTGACAGCAGCGTATCAGGGACAGAGACTGATTCCAGCAATGTATCACAGTTTTCTCTGCTACAAATCTAGCAGGTCTCTGAATGCTGAGCCCTGTATAATCCCACCCACACCACTGATTGCCAGCTTTCTGTGTACACTGTGCATTAAAACAAAGTCCTGTTCCCCTCGGTATTCCATTGTTTTTTTGTAAATACACCATATGGTTACAGAGATATGGTCTTTTTTTCCATTTGTTAATTTTTCATATTTTTATGGTCTTTATGAAGGGGCATGTTTCCTTGGACTTTGTCTTTAGGCTGTTCTGCGTTACTGTACGACCAAGCCCCCCCCCCCCCTTGGTAAAGACCATAACAATAAATAAAAGTCCAAATAAATATCTTCTAGACTCGTATATGGCTATATTTATGGTCTGGGTGGAAACCTTCAAGCAATATGATTGCATAAGCTATGCCAAAATAACAAGTCTATCCTGTTAAGGAGGGCTAACTTGGTCATAAGCATCTTAGCATAAAAACTTGTTTGTTGATTAAAAAGTTATTTCCAAGAATGGCCTCCTGAATAGAGTGGAGATTGACATCCTCTACCAGCTTGAAGATCAGCTTTCAAGATGGTGACTTTTGTGAGTAGATCTCAGTGGCTTCAAGCACCTCCTGGATATGAAGATACTGGCCATAGGGGTGGAGAGATAATTTTAGTATGGTAAGCTGGAGACAGGATGCTACTATCTTGTCAGAGGAGGTGCTTGAAGCTTTATGCGATAGTGTGGTTGGGAGTGCTTGATGTGAGAATACTGGATGAGGGTACTGTGGGACCCCCTAAATCTGGGCATACTTTATCGGTGTGATTTCTGTAGAAAAGCTTTAGTTGTCATTATGCCGGTAACGGGGGCTCTAGTTGTCACCACAGTGTACTGTGAGGGGGTGTAAGCTGGATGTTACTCATGACCATCTCTCAAAGCTGAATGTGGCCCTCAGGGTCAGAAAGGTTAGGGATCACCGGGCTAGGGGATAGCTTGTTAATTTGCAAATTACCCTTTAACCAAGAAATGAAGGTCTATATGCTAGTGTTATACTTCAGCAGCCATAAAGTATAGCTGTTACCTTGGGTACAAGACAGACAAACTAACTTTTGACTGCATGCAATCACAATAGAGCACCTGCCTCTACAAGCCCAGAACCCTCAGGAAAACTCTGGGCCACCAACCGATTTTCCAATTAATTCATCTCTCAGGAGAATGTTTCATAATATAACGAGGAAGATAAGACAGAGGCCACTGTGCTCACATGTCCGTCTCATATTCTGCCACTATTTACTAAACAAATGAAAAGACAAGACGAAGTGGGACACTCACGTTGTATAGTATTCTCCTAGCTCTACCGGTGCTCATGTGTACAACCACCGAAGTGTGACTCACAGTATCATGCACGTGTGGCAGGACTGTGCTAACATTGCATCATAGAAAGTGCTGCATCATTTCCTTCAGCGGATGGCTCTTTCACAAGCAGTTTACATATACACAAGCAGCGGTGGGATGCTACAGGTAGACAAGGCAGGTACTAACATTAACTACTTCATTACAGGATAGTTTCCCCTCTTCATTACTCAGCTTATTTCGTCAGAATTTGTTTGTTTGTTTGTTTCAGTATCACTGCACTCAGAGGCAAAACTATTTTTTTCAATGTAGCTGCATGAAAGCTCGATCTTTTTTTTTAATTTCTCAATATTTGTAATTTAGTCTTCACTTTTTAGGGGAAAAGATCTGAAAAAAAACCCCACCCTTTTTTGCAATTCCAATTTCCGCCCTTTACCATATATCATCAATTTGTTAACTTTATGTTATGTGTTAGTATAATCATGGCAATGCAAAATATGGAAAGGGTTTTACTACTTTTGCACAATAATGGCACATTGAATGGGAAAGAGTTATAAGCGCTTCATTCTTCCACTAATGTTGCTGTATGTGGATTCGTTTTCTGTGGGTAAAGTAATACTTTTATATTCTAACCATTTTTTATTACATAAAAATTAATTTGTAACTTTTGATATTTTTCTGGAGATTAGGTGAAGGGGTTAATACTCAGTGACCTTGTGGATTAAATATTGTTAGTTTTATTTCATGCTAATTTTTTTTTTTTACACTTTTGTTAAATAAAACCACTTTTTTTTTTAATTACATTTTTTAATATACTTTATTTAATTTTTAAGGCCCTGATTCAACAAGACTGGTGTTTTGCATGCCAATGTAAGTGTCCGTGGGAGTAAGAATCGTGCACTCCTCATGAATTTAGTGCATCTTTCCGCTGACATCTGCCACTGCAAGAGATGTAGTCCAAGACTGGAGTATATTTCTTATGAAATTTATTCCACTTAGGGCCACACCCTTCCTAGCTAAACTCCTCCCATTTTTCAAACAGGTGATGGAGTGATCGATGCTGGCAAAAAAAAATTTGTAAGTCACTACATTTTTGTGAAACTACAAGTTGTGCAAAAATTTTGCGATATCTCAAGCTGTTTTACTTTCTTCTATGATGCCTCTAAAACAATCAATCTACCAACACTTTTGTGTCTTTCAGTAATCAACAGACAAAGTTTTTCCAAAAACAATCAGCCTTTGCTAAAGCCGCATCTGCCACAACAACCTACTGACACCACACAGTCGATCCGATGCGATTATGATGCGACTGACAGAGCCAACCTCCCTTTATCCAACGCTATAGATGATACGGTTATTATTGACAGTGGCATCTAAGGAATCAACCATGTTGCAGCGCTACCACAGTACTGAATGTCCTGTGCTGTACAGCAAGGCTATGCTCACATGCTGCATTTTTTAATGGAAATAAGCGGTGTTTTAAAAGTACCAGAAAACACACCAAAGAACACTGCGAAAGCGCAGCAAAACCTGCTTGAATGCATCATTCAAAGAGAGCACGTTTCGGCTGCAAAAAAATAAAATAAAGCTGAATGTGAACATAGCCTAATGTTAAAATCACAGGGCTTTGGTCAACTCAGCATCAGCGAGGAACAGATGGAGCAATAGCTTAAGTCTAGATTCATACGACTTATGTCTTCACATCCAAGAAAAACGGTCCATTTATTCTGATCAAACTTTAGATCAGAGTGGCATCAGTTTTTCTTGAAGAGAAAAAAAAAAATGTTTTTCCACCTTCTCCATTCTCTCAGTCTGTGAAAATCGGACCATACTCAGTGCAGTGGTTTTTTTTTTTCATAAACTTGCATGGTCCAAGGCTCAGATCAAAATCAGACATGTGTAATTTTTTTCGGAGGACCACTCGATTTGAGAAAAAAAAATAAAAAAATTGGACATGTACACATCGCATAGAATATCATAGGTTCGAGTGCTATCCGTGAAACCCACGTGGTCGTGTGCACAAGCCTCTAAACTGTGCTACATAGTTTACAGCATAATGTTTAAGGTGGTTCTGCAGTAGGTAAGTGGTTAAACATGCTTTTTCAGCAGGTAGATTAGAGATATAGAGCCTGAGACACTTCACTTACAAGAATGATCAAAGTCCAGAAGCATTGTCTCTGTCTACAGAGAATGTGACACATTGTACGTGACACAATCAGTTCTATTGACTTGAAGTATAGGCGTAAGGCCGGAGACACACTGGTGCGAGATACGGCCGACGAGTCTCGCTGGTTAAAAGCAAGCTGTGGCACCGGCACTCCAGAGCGGAGTGTGCGGCTCCATGTATTGCTATGCAGCTGCACGCTCCGCTCCGGAGTGCAGGTGCCACAGCTTGCTTTTAACCAGCGAGACTCGGCCGTATCTCGCACCAGTGTGTCTCCGGCCTAAGTATAAGGCTGTGTGCACACGTTCAGGATTTTTTGCATTTTTTCTCCAGTTTTCCGCAATAAAAACATGATAAAACCGCGAAAAAAAAGCATACATTAGGCATCCTATTAATAGAATGCAATCCGCAATTTTTGAGCCCGTTTTTGCTGCTATATTATTCAATTGGGGAAGCTCCATAAAAAAAGCGAAAAATCCGCAAAAAAAACCGAGCAAAATAACAAGATAAAAACACGAAAAAAATGCAAAAAAAAGCATGCGGATTTCGTGCAGAAAAAGTCTGGTTTTGGTCAGGAAATTTATGCAAAGAATCCTGACGTAATGGGGATGTCGGAAGTAATCTTTAGGTATATAAAAAATAAAAACGGAACCTTACAGAGCATTAACCAAAATGCCCTATTAAAAAGGAAATGATCACTTCCCAGTCCCAAGTAATGATAAATCAACATCCAAATTCAAATAAGGATTCTATATACTTAAATAACAATAAACTATTTTTGCTTGCATCAATTATGTGCAGTGTGTATGAAGTGCATTTCCGGGTCTAGTGTGAATATGTACTTAGGAATTTTTGTATAGAATACTTATTTGTTTATTGCTCTCGTGCTGTAATTGCTACTGTGAACCAGAGGAGAAAATCAAGCAAACTACAAAAGCCAGATGAATGGAAGCAAACTGTATTTGGTCATTATCCGCATTTTAAGGCTACATTCACATGCTCAATATTATACATCAGTATGAGTAAACCAAAACCAGGAGTGGAACAATCAGAGGAAAAGTATCCTAGAAACACGTCACCACATTTTTCACCCAATCCTGGTTTTGTTTTACAAATACTGATGTAAAAAACGCAAATACTCAACGTGTGAATGTGGATTTATGCTTCAGTTTTCATCATGGCCTCATCTGTGTTTACCACTTCAAAGTCAAGTGAATTTTATTTCAAAGCTGCAAGGTTTCTCGTTGCTCAAGTAATAATTAATCTACTCAAGTTTAAACTAACCAATTTTTTTTATTCTACAAAATTCATTTTTATGAGTATTTATAAAGATAATTAAATTGTTTTTTGTTTTTCAACAACTGCAACCAAAACTAACAAAAAAAAACCCCAAAACAATACGTGGCTTGGAAGCACATTTCAATAAGATAGATGTAAGTGTCTCAGTCCTGGATGAGACACAATAAAGGTCAGTTTTTCTTTTTTTTTTTTCAATCGTACTGTTTTTATAAGCGGCTCTGACATTTTCCAACAGTATTTGGAAAATTACAACAACCACAATTCATAAAACTGTTCCCTGACACACAGCCAACCATGTACTTATAAGTGAGCTGAACCTGAACTAAGTTCGGCTTAACTGTTGTTCGCATGCAGGCCTCATGGTGTTCGGATGACACTGAATTATATTTGGTGTAATTAGTAGCAATATACTTTACCTATAACTATAAGGCTATGCTCCCACAATGAGGTTTTGGGGAGTTTTTGATTTTGATGCTGCCGATTTTCTGCACCTATTATTTAAAATAGGTCACTTACATTTTTTCACCGTTTTTGTGTGCGCGTTTTTTTAACATGCAGTTTTATCGTGTTTTTGATCCTGCGTTTTTTGTCTCTGTTTGGTGAGTCATGCTGTAAATAAATCTTGCTTGTTTTTGAAACTTTCTGGTATTTTGATTTCACTGAACGTTATTGACATACTTAGGGGCAGATTTCATGACTTCTTGATACATTTCCGCCATGGAAACACACTGTAAATGCATTCTTTGGCCGGCCTCACACTTGGCGTAAGACAATACGCCACGTATTATACGTCCGTACTACGGCCGTAATACAGAGAAATGTTCCCAAAATATTGATCCGTAGTCAGGGTGTTTCAGCGTATTTTGCGCATGGCATACTCCGTATGTAATCCGTATGGCATCCGTACTGCGAGATTTTCGCGCAGGCTTGCAAAACCGACATCTAATGGATTTATGTGCTCAAATGTTCGGGAAAACATATATACAGTATATATATATATATATATATATATATATGTCATTGAGACACATATATATATCTTCTGTATTTATATTTCATTCAGCGCGATATCTGTGAACAGCCGGTAATTCAATTGCCGGCTTTTCATTTCTCCTGCACAAACCCGACAGGATATGAGACATGGTTTACATACAGTAAACCATCTCATATCCCCCTTTTTTTTGCATATTCCACACTACTAATGTTAGTAGTGTGTATGTGCAAAATTTCAGCGCTGTAGCTGCTGAAATAAAGGGTTAAATGGCGGAAGAAATTGGCGTGGGCTCCCGCGCAATTTTCTCCGCCAGAATTGTAAAGCCAGTGACTGAGGGCAGATATTAATAGCCAGGAGAGGGTCCATGGTTATTGGCCCCCCCGTGGCTAAAAACATCTGCCCCCAGCCACCCCAGAAAAGGCACATCTGGAAGATGCGCCTATTCTGGCACTTGGCCACTCTCTTCCCACTCCCTGTAGCGGTGGGATATGGGGTAATGAAGGGTTAATGCCACCTTGCTATTGGAAGGTGACATTAAGCCAGATTAATAATGGAGAGGCGTCAATTATGTCACCTATCCATTATTAATCCAATTGTTGGAAAGGGTTAAAAAACACACACACACATGATTTAAAAGTATTTTAATGCAATAAACACAGCGGTTGTTGTAATAATTTATTGTTCTCTCAATCCATCAGGAACACCCTCGCTTGGAAAAATAATAAACGCACAAGATACATACCTTCTGGTGAACCGTCTCGTCCCACGAAGTAATCCATCTGAAGGGGTTAACTAATATTACAGGCACGAGCCCTGCTAAATGCAGCGGTGCTCGTGCTTGTAATTCCCCGGCGAATGAAGGAAATGTAGGTCATTGACCTACATTTCCTTCAGTCGCGGTGATGCGCCCCCTGGTGGATGTCCTCATATGACCTGGAGCGTGGGAAAAAGTTCCCAGGCTGCAGTTCATGAGAACATCCACCAGAGGGCACCTCACCGCGACTGAAGGAAATGTAGGTCAATGACCTACATTTCATTCATTCGCCGGGGATTACAGGCACGGAGCACAGCTGCATTTAGCAGGGCTCGTGCCTGTAATATTAGTTAACCCCTTCAGATGGATTACTTCGTGGGACGAGACGGTTCACCAGAAGGTATGTATCTTGTGCGTTTATTATTTTTCCAAGCGAGGGTGTTCCTGATGGATTGAGAGAACAATAAATTATTACAACAACCGCTGTGTTTATTGCATTAAAATACTTTTTAATCATGTGTGTGTGTGTTTTTTAACCCTTTCCAACAATTGGATTAATAATGGATAGGTGTCATCATTGACGCCTCTCCATTATTAATCTGGCTTAATGTCACCTTACAATAGCAAGGTGGCATTAACCCTTCATTACCCCATATCCCACCGCTACAGGGAGTGGGAAGAGAGTGGCCAAGTGCCAGAATAGGCGCATCTTCCAGATGTGCCTTTTCTGGGGTGGCTGGGGGCAGATGTTTTTAGCCACGGGGGGCCAATAACCATGGACCCTCTCCTGGCTATTAATATCTGCCCTCAGTCACTGGCTTTACCAGTCTGGCGGAGAAAATTGCGCGGGAGCCCACGCCAATTTTTTCCGCCATTTAACCCTTTATTTTAGCAGCTACAGCGCTGAAATTTTGCACATACACACTACTATCATTAGTAGAGTGGAATATGCAAAAAAAAGGGGGATATGAGATGGTTTACTGTATGTAAACCATGTCTCATATCCTGTCGGGTTTGTGCAGGAGAAATGAAAAGCCGGCAATTGAATTACCGACTTTTCACTAACACCGCTGCGTATTTCTCGCAAGTCACACTGCAGGTCCGTGTGGAATCCGTATTTTTCTCGCCCCCATAGACTTTCATTAGCGATTTTTTTGCGCAATACGCTGACAAACGCAGCATGCTGCGATTTTGTACGGCCGTAGAAAGCCGTATAATACTGAACCGTAATATACGGCTAATAGGAGCAGCCCCATTAAGAATAATTGTGCCGTTTATTTTGCGAGTTTTACGGACGTAATTTCTGCGCTCTTACGTCCGTAAAACTCGCTAGTGTGAGGCCGGCCTTAATGTGCGGATTTTATGCATTTAGGCTGTGTGCACACTTGCGGATTTTTCGCTTTTTTTTTTCGTTTTTCGCATAAAAAACGCATACATATGCATCCCATCATTTAGAATGCATTCCGCAATTTTTGTGCACATGATGCGTTTTTTTTTGTGAAAAAAAAACGCATCGCAGTAAAAAAGGCAGCATGTTCATTAATTTTGCGGATTTCCCAGTATATTATTGCATTGGGAAATCTCCAGACGCAAAAAATCCGCAAACAAAACGCGAAAAAAAAACGCGCGAAAAAAACGCATGCGGATTTCTTGCAGAAAATGTCTGGTTTTGCTCAGGAAATTTCTGCAAGAAATCCTGACGTGTGCACATAGCCTTAATGCAAGTCTATGGGGAAATTCCGCACAGAAAACTCAGTGCACCTACAAGAGAAACTGACATATTGCGGATTTGAAACGCGTACCGCAGGACAGTTTAAGCAATGTAAGTGAGAAGCATTGTGGGCATGAGGTTTCTAGAAATCCCATCCACTTTGCTGGAACTGTAAGACGCTGCGTTTGACGCAGCAAAAATACGTGGCATCAAACGAAAAAATCACCAAAAACTCACTGTGGGCACAGTCTGAAGACTTTGCAACTTGTGGGAAGGGTGCAAAAAAACAGGACTATGTCTCAGAATGAAGGATGACCTGGAACATACAAAGTCTAGAGAATAAGAATAATAATACTCTTGCTTTTGGACTCAATATTTTTAGGTATCAAGTGCATGTAAAAAATAAACAGTCTAGATTAAAAATCTCCTGTTTTGTGTCTACAGATAATATTCAGACCTACTGGAATCGCTCCTGTCCATGTGTGTTCTGTACACGCTTTTAATGGAAGAATAAAGTTCATCATTTACTCATCCGTGTGCTGGACACCTCCTCCTTTGCTATATGTCTATGGCTGCAGCCTTCAAACCTGTGCAATATGACCCTTGTTTCATACTTTTATGTACATTTAAAAAAAACCTACAGGATTGCAAAAGCAGACTATACCATACAAAAAGTGGCAGAACCGTGTACATGTGCAGTGTAACAAATGTTTATATTGTTTTGACAGTTCTGGATAGATGTGATGGTCACTGAGTTGCATAGTTATGAAGAATGTTGGAACAAGTACACAAACGTGTTGGAAAAGTACAGTTCATTTTCATCAGTAACCTATTGCACAGGTAGGAATTTTCAGGTATTGATGACCTATTGTAAGGAGGGGTCATTAATATAAAATGCTGGGGGTCTGACTCCTGACTCACCTCACAGAAGGACACTGTGGTGCTCTGCTCCATTTCATCATTTCCCAGGCACAGCTCTTCACATTTTATATGTGCCTGTTACTACAGGTCCAATTTTATTCAAGTGAATGGTGTAAAAAAAATAAATACATACTACATGCACAGAGACCGCGACTGCACCTCAGAGTTGTATCCGGAATAATCCTATACTGAATGTATAGTCCCAAAAAGGCAACCACAGAGAAACATTTAAAAACACAAATACGGTAGTTATGTAGAAACACAAGCGAGTTCACATAAGTGGGTTGTCCACATGTGGCTACAATAAAGCCTATCCTGCCAGGTACATAACATAAAAACTCAAGACAAAAAAGACCAATGTGTCAAAAAAGGTACAAAATGCAAAAAAACGGGTTACAAGCAAGATACAACGCCAACCCATAGATAATTGGACATAAACAGACAAACCATATAGTCGAGGAAGACAAGGACAAAAGATCGCCTACACATATTGCAATGTTCAATGCTTCATTAGGGGTAGTACAGCTACTACATTATCAGTGTTATCTCATAATGAAATCATCATGGAGTAATTAGCTAACACATATCTACTGGGAAATGTATCAGTCACCCACATCTGCCTTCCCCATCCCATTGTTTCAAGGTACGGTGTCCAACATTTTACGAGCCAATTTTGGCTTAACCACCGACATGCAGGTAATAATGATCTAATATATACAGTAGGTGCACAACAGGAACAAGAAAATTATGGTCACTCAAGTACTACATACCCAACACAGTGCATGTGCTAATGAAATAAACAATGTTTAGCAGGAACACGAGGGATTTTAGAGCTACTTTGTGCACTTTATTTAGTAATGTCAGAAGAATTGTTATGATATCAATAACATTCACAGAACAGCACATAGATAAGAATATATTTAGTGCCTTGAATGTGCATTTAAAGGGCCACTGTCACCCCCCCCCAGCCGTTATAAAATAAAAGGGCCACCTTGTGCAGCAGTAATGCTGCAGTCTAACAAGGTGGCTCTTTTAGTTTTTGATTCATTTATTACCTCAAAAAAGCGTTTTAAAAATTGGCCACAAATACCAGATATTGTACCAGGAGGCGGTCCGAAGTGTCCTGTATGAAGCTCCCAACTGCCGTCACTCTTCTCTTCAGGGGCGATGGTACCCACCCCCTGAGCGCTGTTATCTTCTGAAATCCGGCGCCTGCGCTGTGCGTGCCTGCCTGGGGCCTGCGCAGTGTTCATTGTCAGTGCGGCCACACTGGGGCTGGGGTTCCTGGGAAGGCGGGGGAGCTGGGGAGCGTCGGAGCTGGGGAGCGTCTAAACAGCGCAGTGCGCATGCCCAGGAACCCCAGCCCCGCACTGTGCATAATGAATAACAGTGCGGGGCGGGGGATTCAGCAACAGTGTGGCCGCACTGACAATGAACACTGCGCAGGCCCCAGGCAGGCACGCACAGCGCAGGCGCCGGATTTCAGAAGATAACAGCGCTCAGGGGGCGGGTACCATCGCCCCTGAAGAGAAGAGTGACGGCAGTTGGGGGATTCATACAGGACGCTTCGGACCGCCTCCTGGTACAATATCTGGTATGTGTGGCCAATTTTTAAAACGCTTTTTTGAGGTAATAAATGAATCGAAAACTAAAAGAGCCACCTTGTTAGACTGCAGCATTACTGCTGCACAAGGTGGCTCTTTTAGTTTATAACGGCTGGGGGGGGGGTGACAGTGGCCCTTTAATAATAAGCTCTGAAATTAAAACTAGAGTTTACAAATGGGATATATTCGTTGGGGAAACCCTCAGAAATTTCTTGTAGGTATAATTCACCTCCTCTACTGGTAGGGGACAAGACTGGCTCCTCAACAACAAGAAGAGCGAAGTAAGCGCCAACTTGGTAAAGAATCTAGTGAGGCACTTCGTCTCCCTGATTTTTCACATCAAAATAAAAAAGTTAGAATCACATATTTTAGTGTGCTTATGTTTGTGGCGCTATACATATAAAAAATATTTTTTTCTTTCTCAGCTCTGAATTGGTTTTTCACTAAGTGTGATGCAGTGACCCATGTTATTATTATTATTAGTATAATACATTTTTATAGCGCCATTTATTCCATGGCGCTTTACATGTGAAAAGGGGGCAAATATAGACAAATACAATTAAACGTGAGCAAAAAACAAGGCACACAGGTACATAAGGAGGGAGGACCCTGCCCGCGAGGGCTCAGTCTGCGGGGGATGGGTGAGGATTCACTAGGAGAGGGTAGAGCTGGTTGTGCGGCGGTTCAGTAGGTTGAGGATCACTGCAGACTATAGGCTTGTCGGAAGAGGTGAGTCTTCAGGTTCTTTTTGAAGGTTTCTATGGTAGGCGAGAGTCTGATGTGTTGTGGTAGAGAGTTCCAGAGTATGGGGGAAGCATGGGAGAAGTCTTGGATGCGGTTGTGGGAAGAAGAGATGAGAGGGGAGTAGAGGAGGACTTGAGAGGATCGAAGGTTGCATGTAGGTAAGTACCGGGAAACCATGTCACAGATGTATAGAGGAGACAGGTTGTGGATGGCTTTGTATGTCATAATAAAGGTTTTGAACAGAAGTCTCTGGGCGATAGGAAGCCAGTGAAGGGCTTGGCATAGGGGAGAGGCTGGGGAATAGCGGGGAGACAGGTAGATTAGTCGGGCAGCAGTGTAGGATGGATTGGAGAGGCGCCAGAGTGCTAGAGGGGAGCCCAGAGAGTAGGAGGTTGCAGTAGTCAAGGCGGGAGATGATAAGGGCATTCACTAGTGTTTTTGTGGTGTCGCGGTCAAGGAATGTTCGGCTCCGGGAGATATTTTTGAGTTTAAGACGGCAGGAGGAGGTAAGAGCTTGGATATGTGACTTGAAAGAGAGGGCAGAGTCGAGGATCACCCCGAGGCACCGGGTGTGTGGGACTGGGGAAAGTCAGCAGCCATTGACATTGATAGATAGGTCTGGTGGGGGGTAGAGTGAGATGGGGAAAGATGATAAATTCTGTTTTGTCCATGTTCAGTTTTAGAAAGCAAGCAGAAAAGAAGTTCGAGATAGCAGACAGACAGTGTGGGATTTTGGTGAGGTGAGGTCAGGTCCATATAGGTAGATCTGTGTGTCATCGGCGTAGAGATGGTACTGCATACTGTGGGATTCTATGAGCTGTCCCAGGCCGAAGGTGTAGATGGAGAAGAGTAGAGGTCCTAGAACAGAGCCTTGAGGAACACCGACAGACAAGGGGCGGAGTCAGGAGGTGGTGTGGTGGAGGGAGACACTGAATGTTCGGTCTGTCAGATATGACGAGATCCAGGATATGGCCAAAGTCTGTGATGCCAAGAGATGAGAGGATCTGTAGCAGAAGGGAGTGGTCCACAGTGTCAAAGGCAGAAGACTTAAGGCATAATCGTGACTCTGTAAAAGCTTTCCATTTTGCATATATATGTCATTCCAATTAGAACTGCAGGAGTTGAACCAAATGCCAAATAGCATAGGAAATGTATGGTAATTTTGTTAATTTCTTTGACAAGGAAGAATGGGCAAGAATTTCAGTCTCTCGATGTACAAATCTGATAGAGACATACCCCAAGCGACTTGCAGCAGTAATCGCAGCAAAAGGTGGCGCAACAAAGTATTAAGTTAAATATTGCACGCCCCACTTTTCAGTTTTTGATGTTACAGCCAGGGGGTGCAGTATGTGCTCCTGAGGATACGCATGGAGGTGTATCTATAATGGTGATAATGAAACAGTGTTCAGCATGATTGTAAATGGCCGGTATGTGTCACAGAGGGAGTCTGCGCTGTAAGCGCCTGTAGTATTGTTGTTCTGAGACCTGTAGTGCCACAAGTATTTGTATAGTTAAAAGGGAGGCTTGCAGGGTTAGTCAGAGAGCTGGGCGGAACTGGCTAACCACACACACCTCACACTTATGGGGGTGGTTACAGCTACATAATGTGACCAGGGTTGGGTCACATGTTGAGAGTGTATGCACCTGAATGGTCAGAGTGTGAAGTCCTGGGTAGCCTGTGTGTTGGAATGTCCTGGAGTGGACTAGATTCCTGGAAACACATGGTGAGGCCATGGACTGAAGGCCTGTGTGTTGGAAGTGCCTGGGACTGGACGTCCTCAATAGCTGTATCTGCAGAGCCTGGGACGGCTACTGTGTTGGGGAAGCTACAGTTCTGTCTGCGGGTCTGGATTTTCTGAGCTGTCCTGGTCACAAGGACGGTGATCCCAGTTCAGCAGCTTCCTTGGGATCCAAGGACTGACAAGAGTCAGTGTGTGGAGCAGGAGCTCCTGTAAGGAAACTCCAGATAAAGGGGGTTACGTGCAGAGAAGTATCTGCCATTGGAACAGACTGTCAGTGCTTATGATGTTCCTTTGATGTAAATAATGAACTGTTTGTGGTGTGGTTTATGATGTTTAATAAACCGGATAGACTGTTTTTGTGAGAAAACGTGCCTGAGTGCTTTAATCTCGTTGCCAAGCGAGTGTCCCCCAACGCACTCAGAGAGAGCTATCTCATATAAGGCAAACTTTCTTTTAATTTTTCTCAAAATATCAAGAAGCTGGCAAAGATCTGGCATACTCCTTGATCTGAAATCTGACAGCTAGTTGTGTTAAAATAGCCTGCTAGAACAAAACCATTCTGAAAGGCCAAGCTTTCTGGGCAAACAAGCCATATTCATTTCAACCAAGTACAGTTATACATTTTTATGGCATTGTCATACCCATTGGCTAAGAGATACTTTATTTACAAACATAACGACTGCAGTTTATGTTACCATTCAGATGTCCGTATGAAAGAAGATTGAAAACTAAGGTAAAGAGCAGCTTCAGTTTTAGAGCTACTTTATCTCATCACATAAGTAATTGCTTTAGGCCCCATTCACACATCAGTTTTTTTCTCTTAAAAAAAACCCAACCTATTTTCATCAATGTACTAGATCCATTTTGCATCCATTTTTGGTCCGTGTTGGTTTTGACCATCCCTGTTATAAGCCAGTGAAAAATGGAAGGCAAACGGATGCAATAAAGAATACGGATTGCATCAGTATATTGTTCATTTTTTAACAGGTTTGATCTGCAGAGTTGATAGTTATCTGGTATACAGAGAATAAGTAAAAAATTGTTCTGACTAAAACACTCCTTTATTTATTACTTGGGCTACGCTTCAATTTAGGGCCACATGGTGGCGCTATAGAGTTCAAGTCAAAAATGAAAAAAGCATTTACAGAATGGGAGGAATAGGGCTAAGCAACAGCACATGTGAAAAAGACTTGGGTATACTAATAGATCATAAACTGAACATGAGTCAACAGTGTGATACAGCAGCAAAAAAGGCAAATGCAATTTTGGGATGTATTAACAGAAGCATACAGTCTAGATCACGTGAAGTCATTATCCCCCTCTACTCCTCTTTGGTCAGAGCTCATCTGGAATACTGTGTCCAGTTTTGGGCACCACATTTTAAAAAAGACATCAGCAAACGGAGCAAGTTCAGAGAAGAGCAACCAGAATGGTGACCGGTCTGCAAACCATGTCCTATGAGGAACGGTTACAGGATCTGGGAATGTTTAGCTTGCAAAAAAGAAGACTGAGAGGAGACTTAATAGCTGCCTACAAATATCTCAAGGGATGTCACATTGTAGAAGGATCATCTTTATTCTTATTTGCACAAGGAAAGACTAAAAAGCAATGGGATGAAACTGAATGGGAGGAGACACAGATTAGATATTAGAAAAAACTTTTTGACAGTGAGGGTGATCAATGAGTGGAACAGGCCGCCAGGAGAGGTGATGAGTTCTCCTTCAATGGAAGTCTTCATACAGAGGCTGGACAGACATCTGGGATGATTTTGTAAATCCTGCTTTGAGCAGGGGGTTGGACCAGATGACCCAGGAGGTCCCTTCCAACTCTACCAATCTATGATTCTATGATTCTTCCTCTCAGAAGAGGCAATTTACATATAAAATACCCTAGTAATATAAATCCTAAAATGTGTTCCATTTCAGCCGTGTCAGACTGGCCTCAGTACATTTTTCTCCTTTCTGCCATCTACATAAACAAATAAGACATTTTTTTAATTTGTTTTCAATTAGAAGAACGAAATTGCATGTTCATTTCTGACAAAAACTGATTCTAAGCACCTGACTAATGCGTTATACAAGCTGAAAATCAAATAAGGTAATCATAGTGGGGTTGCTGTGCACCAGATGTCAGTGACGTGTTTGCTGATGACTTGTTGAGCTATGGTTTATATTTCTTGGCAAGTTAAATATTAACATGTTTAGGTTACACTTCTATGGGTCCAAACAAAAGCTTAGTATATCAGCTGAATACACGTATCCCTATCATAATCAGCATAACAATCTTATATATAAATCTTTATATAGCGAGCTGCAAATATATAAGCCATAAACACACATACTGTATCTGCAAGTCATAAACTGATTAATTAAAGGGCACATTAGGCACCAAAAAACATATATTACTGCTCTGTCTTTACACAGTCACACAAGTGCACAGGTCACTACAAAGCTTTAAATAATCTAAGCTGCTGAGATCCATTCAATGACCTTAAGCAGTTGCCCTTCTGTGGCAATGTTCAAAGCTCAAGCCGTGCTTAAAAGGATGAATATAATTGAAAAAAAGCAAGTATAATAGGGATGTAGCTTTCACTATCCACTTATTTTAAGGATTTATTATTAGCCCCCACTCCGCCTCTCAAAAATACACATAAAAATGTCCAATAGATCCCACTAGTGTAGATATTCGGTGAAGTGACCAACCATCCGTAACCACAAATATTTGGACCACAACTTGTCAAGGAAAACTATTCATTGGGATAGTTGTATATAAAAGTAAAATGTAACTCTGGTTTAAAGCTTATGTTTATAAGCTGCATATTATATGAAGGAGTGTAGATGGGTAAGTGTGATGCAATATGTGCCATTGAAATATCACACATATAGGCTCAAACAGTCATATGTTAATGTCTGTATACACACAGCAATGCCTGGACTGACTGCAGGTCTCTCAACCCAAACTAACAGTTTCATATATGCTTATAAGCTTGGGTCTAGAGCCACAATCCGTTCGGGCCTTGCAGTCTGTGTACGGATCAAAAAACACAGCCTTCTGAACCCCGCCTTAGTCTTAATCAAACAGGGAATACTAATATAGGACCTTTCAGAAGAACATTAAAATAATCTGTTACCAGGTTTTTACTTTCTGGGAGCAGCATGATGTAGGGAGAGAGACCCATATTCCAGCAATGTATCACTTAGTTTACTGGGTGATGCAATTTTGGTAAAATAACCATTTCTTCTTCTGCAGTTAATGCGGAACCATGTATAATCCTGCCAACAGCACTGATCAGCAGCTTTCTGTACGTACTGCACATTGATAGAACGCTGCTAATCAGTGGTGGGTATACAAAGCAGGGCAGCAGGACCGCATGGCACAAGGAATCTTGTCCTACAGTGATAAAATCATTGTTCTATCAGTGGGAGATTATCAAAGCAGAGGCACACAGCCTAGTAAGTGACAAATTGCTGGAAGAAGACTCTCTGCCCCTTCATCAGGCTAAACCACATTAGATAGCAAAAAGGTACTGACAGATGTAGCTTTAATATGACTTGTACACAACTGTATGAGCGTTAATACTTATTTGCTGTACTTCAATTCTCTCCAAGCAAAAAAAAAAGTCTAACAGTAATACTAATATGATTGTTAGTAACAACCTACACAAGATTACACATTTTTAAAACATTCTATGCAAAGACATGTCAAAATAGGCAAATAGCCAACATTCCAAAACCAAATAGGAGAGAAGAAAAATAATTAAAAAAAATACTTAACTATAAAGAACAGCCCAAATCTCTTATGTTTGTGATTAGAAGATGTAGACATCGTCTCATAATCAGAAATACTTCTAATTAGACTGATATAGGCCTGTAACTAAAGTTGTGGAGAACATCCAATTCCTGACAATGATCACTCTTGCCAAGAAGTATCAACTGTGATATAACCACTTTCAAAATAGCATTTTTAACTACCGTATTTTCTGGTGTATAAGACGACTGGGCGTATAAGACGACCCCTAACTTTTCCATATAAAATATGGAATTTGGGATATGCCCGCTGTATAAGACGGGGGTCATCTTATACGCCCAGTCATCTTATACGGCGTGTGGTTCCCAGGGTCTGAAGGAGAGGAGACTCTCCTTCAGGCCCTGGGATCCATATTCATGTTAAAAATAAAGAATAAAAAATATGTATATACTCACCCCTCCGAGAAGCCTGGCTGTCACTGCTGCAAGCGTCTGCCTCCGTTCCTAAGAATTGCAGAGCATGAAGGACCCTCGATGACGTCGCAGTCCTGTGATTGGTCTGTGACCGCTCATGTGACCGGTCACCTGACCGTGACGTCATCGAAGGTCCTTCACGCTCTGCAATTCTTAGGAACGGAGGCAGACGCTTGCAGCGGTGACAGCCAGGCTTCTCGGAGGGGTGAGTATATACATATTTTTTATTTTTATTCTTTATTTTTTACATGAATATGGATCCCAGGGCCTGAAGGAGAGTTTCCTCTCCTTCAGACCCTGGGAACATCCAGGATCGCTCCCTGCACATGCCGTACCTGGCGTATAAGACGACCCCCGACTTTTGGGACAATTTTTAGGGGTTAAAAAGTCGTCTTATACGCCGGAAAACACGGTATACCTGAAAATCAACCAAAGAAAGCAACAACATAAATTTGGGTTAAGTGGCAATGAGCAGCCCAAGATTGAATGTGAGTAACTCCTTCAAAACAGCATAGATTTTGAGGAAGGGCAACACGTGATGCCATACACTTGGGACAGAGTAATCAAAGTAACCAATGCTATACAGTACATAAAAGGAAGGCGTAAATTGATATACTGTAGAAATATACAACACTCCGTCCATAAAAGATGTGGTGCTCGAGTAGGAGTCCAGTCCATATACATAGATGAAAGTCCAGAGGTCTGATCAGAAACTGATTACAATTAGTCTACCTACACAAACGGCAACGTGGCAGCACAGTGGGAATGCGACCTCCGCCGCTGTGGTGCAGCGCTATACCACAGCGGCGGAGGTCGCGTTCCCACTGCACTGCCACTTTACAATTTGTCTACTTACACAACTGGCAATCAGTTTCTGATGAAGGTCTGGATATAGGGACTGAAACATTAAACATTTTGAATTGCCATTAGCTTATTTGCTCGTTCACTGCAAAAGTGAGTTTCGAGTTTCTCTCTCTCTACGATAAATTGAATCATTTTGTAGATGAAGCTAGGTGAGGAAGAATTAATAAAGTTTAGTACCAAAGACCAAAAATGTTCAGAAAAAAATCCAAAATCACATTCTCAAGAAATTTGAGTTTTAGACAACATTTTGGAGAAAGAATGGTCTTTCATACACCTACTGTATAAAGATATGATTGCCTACCTTCCTGGCATTACTTTGTGATTTTACAACTGAAAATTGAACTTGAGGTGAAGAGAGAACAACGTGACAACGCAGTATGTCTCCTACACAAGTATTCGAGCATCTATCAGTATCGACAAACTTATGGTTGCATCTAATGTACAGGCTTATGCATACTTCATAATAACAGGTGCTAACATTTCAATATGAGTGGAAGCACTCAGTATTGTTTACTGTCTGAGGTTTCTTCTGAATGGAAATTAAGTAATATATATCTATCGATCGAGTAAAAGAATAGTCTAACTAGCACTCTGGAATATTAGATGCAAGCCCCAGGACACTGACCCAGGACTCAGTCCGAAAAACAGAAAAAAGTAAGTAGCAATCTAAATAAAATGTACAAAAAAGTAAACTTCCTTTGTTGACCCATTTTAATGCAATGTTTCGAACTCCAGAAAGTTCAGTGGTGAGCCACTGTCAGGCATGAGAGTCTCACCACAGTTTTTTTCTGGAGTCAGAACATCGCACTGAGATGGGTCAATAAGGTACCTCCTCTACGTTGTACACTTTATTTGCAGTGCTACCTTTTTTTTCTATTTACCAATCCATACTTGTAATGACTAGGACCTGTACTGGCATATTACAATCTTGGGTCAGATTAAGAAAAAAAAAAAAAATGTAAAAAAAAAAAAAGTTGTCTGAGAAATTACTGGCATCATGTCAATGTGATGTCAGATTTGAGTTCTTATGGCCCTTTCATATAAAATAATAATTGGCTAATGAATATTCATAGGAAAACTTGTTATCTGCTGGTGTTAACATGCCGGCAATCACCCAATATCAACCTATGGAAACAGGTGATGTACAGCTGAAAATATACTGTATATGGGGACAGAACTATAATTCTGTCCTTATCCTTCCCCATTGGACAGTAGATTAGATTAACGCCAAACCGGCTTGACCGTAGTTTAATCGGAGCTTGTTCCTGGACTGCAATTAATCCATGAAAAAAGGACCAGTAATTTTTAAACACGGATATATTTGTAACATAAAAATGCCCCCACTACTGTATTTTTCGGAGTATAAAGACGCTCTGGATTATAAGACGCACCCCAAATGTTCATGAGAAAAATAGGAAAAAAACCTTTTTTAATAAAATGGTGGTGCTTTTTATAATCCATGCGTCTTATTGCTTACAGGGTGTGGTGGCTGTGGTGAAGCAGGGTCTCAGGGTCGCTGCTGGAGGAGGCAAAAGTGGACCGTTGCTGCAGGCTGGGATGAGTGGGTGTTCCGATGCGCGGCACGCCGCTGCGGGTATCCCGGTGGCAGTTCTGCGCTGTGTCCCGGAAGCGGTTCTGCGTTGTGTCCCCGGCGCTGTGGGGGGCTATGCCGAGATTTCGTGAAAGGCCAGAGCCCCCGGCAGTCCTTCCATGGTTTCTTGTGCGGTGGCGGACTCCGGGAGAATGGCTGCCAGGAGGCGGCGCATGCGCAGATGGAGATCTCGGCACCGAGACCTCAGGAGATGAGAGCTCAGCGCTGAGGTCTCATCTCCCGAGATCTCGGTGCCGAAATCTCCATCTGCGCATTAGACGCCTCCTGGCAGCCATTTTCCCGAAGTCCACCGCCACACAGGAAACCATGGAAGGACTGCCGGGGGCTCTGGCCTTTCAAAAAATGTTGGCAGAGCCCCCCAGAGCACCGGGGACACAGCACAACACCGCAACGCACCGCCACCGTGGACACAGCACAGCACCGCACCACCAGGACACAGCGCAGCGGCACACCGATAAGGTATATCCGCATTGTAAGTCGCACCTCCATTTTCCCCCCAAATTTGGGGGAAAAAAGTGAGTCTTATAATCCGAAAAATACGGTATATAAAAGATAGTTAGAATAAATCCATAAGAGGTCACAATACACAGGGTTTTTTTCCATTGAATTAGTTACATTTACAACAAATACAATTTAATGAGATAAAATATTCAATATCATCAAAATTGCAGAAGTGTTCAATGGTTGCTGTATTCTGATATTTGCCTCCATAGATATTTTCACAGATTTATTTTCAATTTAGCCTCTTAGACAATGCAGGTATAACTTTGATTAGAGCATTAAGTTACAAATGCCACAGTATGTGATTCCGTATAGCAAGAAACCGAGTCATTGGCAAACAGTTCACATCAGTTTACTAATGTCAAAATAAACATCTTAGAAGTCAAGAAAAACGATATGCATACACCTGAAAGTTTCCAATTGCTATAAATAATAGCCAGATATTATAATAAGCATTGCACAACACTATTCATACCTATAGGTTTTCTAAATGTATATCACACCCATTCATTTTCTTACTGATTGACATATGTATGTGGCAATAACAGTCTTGTGACATCGCTGCCTTCACAACATGATTACTCTCTTACTCACCTTGACATGTTTTCTGGAATGTATCCTGGACCCGGAAAACCATCATTTCTTCTGGATGACAAAGAGCTTTGAGACAATTCAGAATGTGACTTCCAATTTTCAACCAGTGAACCAACAGGAGGGAATGAGCTCAAATGCTGGAAAGGCTGCTCTCTGTTGACAGGTCTGGTTAAAGAGATAGTGCCTTGAGCTCCAATCCTATAATGAAATGACTGTCCACCTGAGTTAACGCCCACAATAGCTGAGGAAGGCATAGAGTTATCTGGAAAGAAATTATCATCAGCCTCCTGTTTAATCCCCATGGCAAGACCTTGGCTAGAATATCCATTACCGTCACAACTGCCAACAAATGACGAAACAGGTGGTCCTAGTATTCCAGATAGGGAATAGTAATCTTTATCATCCATAAAAGTAAAGTATGAGCCATCCATAAAAGGAAATGGATTTGCAGATTGGGTTGTTTTAAAAAGAGAACCAGAACAAGTGCTTTTACCTGGCTCTTGCTTTACGGAAATTGGAAACGTTGTATCAGAAGCACCCTTACCGTGATCTCCATAACAGGAGTCAATAAATGTGGCACCAGGTTCTTGCTTAATAAATTTTATCATACTACTTGTGCCACTGTCACTAGTTTCATGATCCATAGCCTCCATTTTGGGAAATAAGAGTTGCTGAGCAGCTTTATCTTTAGCATCTGTACTGATATTGGAGGTATCAGTTCGACATTCGGTAGGCAAAACAGCAGAAGGAAATCCCAAAGTGTTGTGTGCTGGACTGCAGATAGAAGACCCCATAGAGCTTGCAGCAGGACTAGAAATAGTGGACCTATTATTGACATTGGAAGGACTCGAGAGAGAGCATCTTGTGTTTATATTCCCAGGACTAGACACATTGGGCCTCACTACAATATTTAATGGACTTGACACTGGGGATTTTAAACTGCAGTGACTTGGTGGGCTTGATATGGGTGATCTCAAACTACTCAATGGGCTTGACAAAGGGGACTCCACTGTACTATTATGTGCAGGACTATGTGAAATAGAACATCTATTATCAACATTTGGGGAACAGGAATGAGACGTTCCCTGGTTAACTGGACTGTGTACTGTAAAATTTCCAAAGTTGGTTGAACAAGTAGTTGAGGAGACAGAGTCAATTCCAGTTGGGCTACAAACAGAAAGTCCCATATTAGGTGGGCTATTAGTTGTTGAGCATTTCTCATTGCAGGATGAAGGGCTCCTTAGCGTGTTACTATTTATTTTCCCATTCATGGAACTGTCAACTTCCAAAATGGAGCTTACAGATTGATTTTGGCAGTCTAATGGAAAAGTGCTACAAGCATTTTGCTTGTAAAATTTTACAAAGTGTTCCATATTTTGATAAATATTTTCAGTACCAATCATTCCTTGCTGGTTTTGCTGTTCATATGCAAATTCGGCATCCCGAACTGAATCCATGTATAATCCCATTGACTCTGCTACAGTTGCAGAAAGTTCTTTGGACTCTAATTCAGGTTTAATCTCTTGTGTTAAAACACCAGACTGATTACTATCTTGCTGTAGGCAAGGGGGGAGATCTTGTTTTTCTTTTTCACTTTCTGTGACATTTGGTGGAAAGGTCCCAGGGGCGCAGCTCACATTTACAATTTCCATGTAGGAGTCAGCACCCTGCTGCCTGGAAGATGATAATTCCATAGGCTGTGGCACCTGGCCCCATCGCCTCTCCATATCTCCTGCTTCCTGGAAGCCGTGATATCCTTTGGTTTCCATACCTAGAAAATGTAATAAAAAAATTAATCTTCAGCTTTCCCTTAGCAATACATGTCATTGTGATATTATTATTGTGATACATCTTAAAATGTTAAAAAAACATACCTCATTTTAACTATACACAAGCTACTATGTATAAACATATAGTATAAATCTAAGCATGTTATATATATTGTGCATGCGGAACAAAACTACATGATAACCAAGAAGGTTAGAATATAACAATGATAATTTAGAAAGGCTCAGTTAGTTGTCCCTCCTAAAGCAGATAAAACATGTGCAAATACAATAAAGTTGACCATATATTAAGACAGCTATCCCTCATAACTCCCCCATATACAAACATTAAGCTCGGTAGATTCATTTTCAACTGGGAAAGAAGAGTATACAAATAATTGGGAGCCGAAATTCCCATTGCCTGATCCTTTTGTACCCCCCACTAGCATTGGATGAATCGTGAGCCCACCCTCACCCATAGAAATCAGATGGCTGGTTACACTGACCAAAATATGTTGGTCCGGCTGACTTTCATCTATTATGAATGGGGATCTTTAGTTTATATTTTGGTAATTGGATGCATACCTTTTAACAATTGTAATTTAAACTTCTTCTAGAAAGTATCGGACAGTCTACTCAAAGGGCTTGTCCGGTCTTAAGCTACAGTCTGGAGTCACTACGTAAGTGGAGACTTCAGCATCCTTACAGGTTGCGCACTGTGTGCAGTGAGGAGTGTCTGTGCCGGGTGGTCATGTGACCGCATGTACAGGTGCTTCTCACAAAATTAGAATACCATCAAAAAGTTAATTTATTTCAGTTCTTCAATACAAAAAGTGGAACTCATATTATATAGAGTCATTACAAACAGAGTGATCTATTTCAAGTGTTTATTTCTGTTAATGTTGATGATTATGGCTTACATCCAATGAAAACCCAAAAGTCATTATCTCAGTAAATTAGAATACTTTATAACACCAGCTTGAAAAATGATTTTAAAATCCGAAATGTTGGTCTACTGAAATATATGTTCAGTAAATGCACTCAATAATTGGTCGGGGCTTCTTCTGCATCAATTACTGCATAAATGCGAAGTGGAATAGAGGCGGTCAGCCTGTGGCACTACTGAGGTGTTATGGAAGCCCAGGTTGCTTTGATAGCAGCCTTCAGCTCATCTGCATTGTTGGGTCTTGACAATATCCCATAGATTCTCTGTGCTTGATTGGCCAGCAAGCTGACCTGACCTTAACCCAATAGTGATGCTGTTGTTTTTAAACCAGGTATTGGTACTTTTGGCAGTGTGGACAGGTGCCAAGTCCTGCTGGAGAATGAAATTTCCATCTCCAAAAAGCTTGTCGGCAGAGGGAAGCATGAAGTGCTCTAAAAATTCCTGGTAGACGGCTGTGCTGACTTTAGTCTTGATAAAGCACAATGGACCTACACCAGCAGATGACATGGCTCCCCAAACCATCACTGATTGTGGAAACTTCACACTAGACATCAAACAGCTTGGATTGTGGCCTCTCCACTCTTCCTCCAGATTCTGGGACCTTGATTTCCAAATGAAATGCAAAATTTACTTTCATCTGAAAACACCTTGGACCACTGAGCAACCGTCCAGTTCCTTTTCTCCTTGGCCCTGGTAAGACGCTTCTGGCGTTGTCTATTGGTCATGAGTGGCTTGACACATGAGACACTTGTAGCCCATGTCCTGGATACGTCTGTGTGTGGTGGCTCTTGAAGCAATGACTCCAGTAGCAACTCCACTCTTTGTGAATCTCCCCCAAATTTTTGAATGGCCTTTTCTTAACAATCCTTTCAAGGCTGCAGATATTTTGGTTGCTTGTGCACCTTTTTCTACAACACTTTTTCCTTCCACTCAACTTTCCATTAATATGCTTGGATACAGCACTCTGAACAGCCAGCTTCTTTAGCAATGACCTTTTGTGGCTTACCCTCCTTTCTGGAGTGTGTCAATGACTGCCTTCTGGACATCTGTCAAGTCAGCATGATTGCGGAGCCTACTGAAACAGACTAAGGGACCGTTTTAAACACTTAGGAAGCCTTATCAGGTGTTTTTTGATAATTATTCTAATTTACTGACATAATGACTTTTGGGTTTTCACTGGCTGTAATCCATAATCATCAACATTAACATTAACAGTAATAAACACTTGAAATAGATCACTGTCTTTGTAATGACTCTATATAATACATGAGTTTCACTTTTTGCATTGATGATATTCTAATTTTGTGAGAAGCACCTGTATATGATACGCATTTTCCCGACCAAATTCTTACTAATTGGCTGTGGTAACATGTAGAAACTTCAAGATAAGTTCCAGTTCAAGGAATAAAATGAAGCTCCTCCATTGATGGAATAATCACACATTATTGTAAAATGTGTAAGGCTCTGTACACACTAAAGGTAAAATAGCAGATCGTATAATATTCTCAACCAGTAATAAAACTATAACTTAGAAGTACAAGTGTAAGTGTAAGCAGACCCTTAAGGCCGCATTTAGACATCCTGTTAGTGACTACAGACTTGTGAATCCTCACATCGAGCGTACTGCACGCTGTGAGGATTCTCCGCGGTTGGACCAGCAATGTCAGTCATGTGACCGCAAGTATGGGATATGTATGCTCCCAGGCACATTCCCTTCAGATGGGAGCTGCCTTGCTCCATGAAAGTATATTGAGCAAGGCTGGAAACAGTCCAGTAGAAACATGGAAGAGAATATGCATATTTCATACATGCAGTTATATGACAACCTAATCATGTGCCACAGTGCAGAATCTTCATAGTGCGCAAGACGTGAGGTTTCACAAGTCTGCAGTCATATAGAGAGACTACCGACTTGCAGCTTAAGACTGGACAACCCCTTTAACGCAAATCAATAAATACAATGTAAATAAAAAACAAAACCATGGCCAGTGTTTGTTAGGCCCTCGGCATACATAGTTGACCTTCCAGTTTGTTTGCCAGTCACAGAGGAACTTATCTTATTGACTTCAATAGTATTGAAGTCTGGTGGTCATTTGTTGATCTAAACAGGTCCTGGATTCAGTGTGAGGCAATTATTTTTGATCCAGATGATGGAAACTGGTGGTTTTCAGGAATAAATGTCAAAAAAGCCTCTTGAAAACTGATATTTTAGCACCGGTTGAAGCACAGAAATGCGAGCCTGATGCAACTGAAATATGTGAACCCAACCTTACCCTTTGAGTTACTCTGAGGATCTGGAGCATTGGGAGGTGACACTTTCAATTATAATTTCTGCAGACAAGTATATTCTGAAATAATCTAGAATACTTAACACAATTTTTACTGCTTTAGTTAATACTCGATATTGAAAAATCATTAAAAAAAAAAAGATATTAGGCTCTGTTCACGCCATGTTTTGTACTCTGTTCCACAACGTCCATTTTTCACACAAAGTAGTTAGGCATTGGTTTTAATCCAGAAAAGCTATGCATTTGACCACATATACAACCAAATGTAAGTCCAATGCATCTAAAATGTATAAAAAAAGCAACTTAGCAAAATGTCATATATAAAAATGTAATGTCTCTAGTTCCTTACAAGTCTGTGTGTTTCCGTGGTAACAGACAACAAACACACCCTGTGCAGTCTGATCTTGAAGTCATATTGACATAACATACATTTGGCAAGTAAGCAAGAAATAAGGGACAGATAAACACAGCAAGATCAGACTACAAGTGGTTGTTTCTGTAAACATATAGTTCCATGTAAGAGCTTTGAGGATGGAAACACGCATGCAGTTTCTGGAGAGGTAGAAAAAATTAAAGAAAAATCTTATCCCACAATTTATCAAGACTATTGTTTTTCATGCCGGTCTTGATGAAGGGGCGTGGAGTGCGAGGTTCCATTTATTATATATTTCTTCTTTGGGAGTTTGATGACCTGGGCTCGCCATGCCTCCATCCCACCCACTTTGTTAGAGATGGGCAAAAATGGGGTGAAAAAACTTTGCGCCTTTTTGAAGTTCTTTACGCCAGCATTATGGTGTAAAACCTTTGATGATTCGGGCTGTTAAGACTTTTCGTACCTTCCAGATTTGGCTCAAATACTGCACCTCAAAAAGTATATACCGTAAATATACTGCCTGTATGTTTCTAGCTTTATACTGCATAGTTATGGTATGTTGACACGGCGCATTTTTGTGACTATGCTTGTCACCTGATTTGGCCTTGCAATTATAACAGCCCTATTTAAAAAGTGTGGAATGGAAACTTTTGCAACATATTTGCCATGTATTGGCCTTTAAACAACACATACAACATAATGAAACACTGGTCTTTCTGATCTTACTGGAGTTGTTCTGTGAATGTTGGGCTGTGGTCACACTACAGTTTTGACTTCTGTTCGTACTGTATTTGTTTGTTCTGCTAGCTTAGCCTAATGACGGATACCAATGTTTCCCATATATCTCAATGGGTAAGCTAGGGTAATTTTGATTGGATAAAAAAACTCAATAAATCTTTCTGTTGCAAGTCATATATATTGGTATTCCCTTGAAATCTACAAAAAAAGCAGATGAAGGTCCCAAATGAAGGAAGTGTGGACAGAGCCTAATTTAGCATGTTAAAAAAATGCTAAGAAAAAAAAATCATTTTTACCGGCATGTTACATTGCAACCTTATTTTATATCCATTGAAAATTTAAAAAAAAACCACTGTCATTACCTCTATACACAGCGGCAGACCTGAAGGCATCTAAGAAGTTAATAACAGGTCTCCACATCATGTCAGAGTCTTTCGTTAATGGCGTAAGTCATTATTTTCAGCTTTTTAATCATGAGGATGTCATTATGTGCACATATGGTATTTCTTTATATCTTACCTCTGTCACTTTAACACAAAATGCCTAATAGTTTCAACACTTAATTAAAGGATTATTCTTGTCTATAGCTCTAATTTTTCTCTGAAGGGCGCCATGTCTCTGCACACAGTCTCACGGAACACAGTAAAGGCTCCTATACAATCTAGATTAAAAAAAGCCGAACCTGCCGATTTTAACAAGACGACGGACCATATTTAGTGTTGAACGACGTAATTCGAGTTCAATCACCTGATCCTTTTGTTCGTTGGGGATATAGGCAGACAGAGGATTCTGCCAGCGGCTTTCGAAGAGAACAGAGGAGTCCTTGGTCAAGCCAGGAGGGCCAGTTAGCTAAGGCTACTTTCACATTTCCGTCTTTCCTTTGCCGTTGCAATACGTCGATTTTGGAAAATGCAGGATCCTACAAAAAAATTTGCAGGATCCTACATTTTCCCATAGACTCGTATTAGCGACGTATCACGACGGATGGACACATATTTCGTCCGTCGTGCACTGGATCCTGCATCCAGTGTTTCAGACTGCGCACGCCCAGCAGGAAATCTCGATCTCACTCTCTTCCCTCACCCAGAATACAGATGGAAATGTGAAAGAACAATCTTCCGTCGGTACTTCGCACCGACGCTTTGTGACGGGCGACTGCCAACGGAAATGTGAAAGTAGCCTAAGCCGACAGCTATCTAGTGTGCATGGTGAGCTTTAGTTCCTGACATTTCTCAGCCATCAGTCTCTATCACAGGCTATGTACAAAGGGCTCCTCGGCTAAAGTCACTAGTGGACCAAACACCCACATTTATAACCTTTATGATAGGGATATACAGATGGGCTCATTCAAACCTCATACATTAGTGTATTTAGCTGAACTTTAAATTGGTGGAAAAAACATACTAAATATATAGCATATAGTGTGAAGAATGACAATGACACTAAACCTATAGAGTTTTCCATTCCCTTATTGGACAGGCAGGCTTTAACCACTAGTGAGCCTTTGGGATGAGTGTATGGGCAGGTAGATTCACTTTCATAACACAACTGTTACCTGTCACCTAGTGATGGCGGCAGCATCTTGCCACACGCCAGAGATTATTTTTGTTTGCTACATCTTGACTAGGACATATGACTAGAGATGAGCGATTCATTTCCATGACCGCTGTCCATCAGCCACATCGGTGGTCCTTGGCTGCTGAATGGGAACATGTGAGCTGCCTTCTACCTGTCGGAATCCCTGATGCCTGTTCTGATTTGTAGGTCCAGCATGATATCATGTGTGCCTCACACACAGCGATGAGCCTACTAATCAAAAAAGACATTGGGAATGCCATGAGTCAGGAGGTAGTTCAAAGCACTCCTGTCCAACAGCCACGAAACACTGCTGGACCAAGTATCTGCTCAGGACATATCTGTTTTAGTAAAAGCTTGTAAATGCAATTCTGGAGCATCATGTCTCATTAGGCTCTGTGCTGTTTTGTTCCTGTTTCGCCTTCTGGAAATGCATAACTAGACAACTAGTGTTACCATTCCCCTTGGCCAAGGGGGTGTGTCCCTTCACAGACTGGACAGTGTCCAAATGTGCAGAGTACACCCCTCCCCCAATTAGTAACACCCAGCTGTCAATGTATTCATAAATTTCTAGCAGGAATAAAAGAGGAATAGTTCAGTGCGGAGTTATGGAAAAAAAATGCTGTATTATGGGGAATATAAGCATTTACTAAAAACAGACTGGTCACTCTGTAAGACTTCTTACTGATGGTCAACAGCAAAGTCACAAGTATTGTACTGGCGTAGGAAAAAACTTACAGATATCTATGTAAACCTGATGGCTGCTAGGAAGAGTTATATAAACTCTTCAGCCCCTAAGTCAGACAGTTAACACATGCTATACTTGCATGATCTGAGAAAGCTTAATATGATTAACTTTTGTGGCAGAATAAATGAAAAATGAATGTCAGAATGTGTGGAAGGATGATCAACCCGATGCACCAGCACACAATTCAAGTGTGCCGAGACTGTATATTATGCAAGAGCTTGCAGTTCTTGCAAAAAAAACATGTAAAACATGAAATCCTAAATGTATTTAGTGCTACTGCATGAAAGTATTTAACCTTTTCACATAGCATAGTAGAACAGTGTGATCTCAGCATTACAGAGCTGCACTGCACTGAGGAGATGTGAAAAAGATTAATGAGCCATGCTAATTAATATTGTTCTGTTTACCAAGTCGGATAAGACTCTGCCACTAAATGTTGACACTTCCAAACTGTAAGATTTATTTAACCTTCTTATGACTCCAGTTTTTCATGGTCGTGATGCCCCATTGTGAGCCCCAACGCACCCCAGGGAGATATCCTACAACCACAGCACATTTTTTTTACTGGTCTGGGACTTTCAAAGTCTATGCACATCCGAGCCACAAAGACGTATTACATTAGTTTATGCTGAAAAATCAGCCTTAAAATAAAGCATGTACTTTATATAATCTATAAGATATCTAGGTCACTTTTTAATCATTGCTGTTCCATTCTCAGTATAAAAGCAGCATATAGGCAATGTAGTCCAATATTTTAGCCTAGCAGCAACTGGCTCTCTGGTTCGCTTATGAAGTCTGACATTTGCACCTGCTCCCTACCTGCATTAATTCCTACTTGGCATTTACCCGCTTTCCTCCCCCTCCTATCTATTTATCCACTTTCCTATATCCTCCAGGTGCAGTAGGTACAGTAGTGAAGGGAGATTAGCACTAGTTTGTAAACAGCAGACTTGGCATTAGTCTGCCATTGTATACCCAGAGGTGGAAGCATCACCATGGCTTGGGTATGGCAGGCTGCTCCATGCATCATAGCCTTGCACATGCTGCTCACAAAAAAACCCTGAATTATATAACACAATAGTACTCTTCTTCTGCTCGACAACTCAAAGCATACACTCTGCACCTAAATGGTTAAGCACTACGTCTGTCACATGGCAAGTGCTAGTTGGACCCTGCCCCGCTCCTCTCTAGCTGACACTCCTTCAGTGCTCTCAGCCATCTCACTGGTTCCACTGACCTGTCAGTTACAAGGAGGGTGGCATGACTGATATTAAGTTGCTGCGACACAAAAGACAACCCTTTACGTGCCAGACTGAACCCAAAACTCAGTCCTGGTCACTTTTAAATGTGAAAAGTGCATAATTCATCGAGCCGTCAAGTCGGAGCCCTGTGCAACAACCAGGAGCTGAGAAATGTAAAAAAAAGAATAAAGTCCCCATGTGAGAATGCATTCATCAGAGGCGATAGATGTTACAGGTGTGATAGCTATGACCTCTGTAAAATGTATCAAGAGATAGATCAGTCTGCATCCAACATAAGAGGGCAACGTTTATGTAATAATATAAATAAATAAGAAGAATCTAGCCATCCATCGGTAGTCTCTTTTTATAAATCTATAATATATACTATCTATTATGTAAAATGTATCTGATAACATATGTGGCATCCAATCGAAACCTAACTACTTGAACAGATTTATGTATATAAACTATTGTATTTGTATACTTTTAATAGAAAATAAGTCAAGTGTATACCCAAATCAACAAACTGCAGCTAAATACAGAAAAGAGGCACTCCTGCTTGCTCTCCAGTACCCCAATCCATCTTCCATCCAATAATCAGCAATACTTTTACCACTCCTGTCACACCCAAAAAAGTAATTCCATGTCAGTGCATCATCCTGTCTCAGGCAGATCAGGTTATTGGAAGGTTATTTGGAAATCCGCGACTGACCTAGCAGGTATAACAAGGAGTCGAAAAGGGCAAAGATGATTTAAATGAAAACACTGACAGTCTCTAGGAGACTGTGCTGCAAGCTCCACCTGCACCACAGTGAGCCACATAGGCCTGCAGCTATTTGGCATGCAGCCTGGTGCCCTGTGTGGTTTATTCAGCATTACCTGGCACAGCATCATTCTGTATCAAGTTCAAACCCACTCTCTACTTGTTTGCAATAATGCATGAAATTCACGTATATAGAGTACTGGAAATTTCCATGTATTCACGACCCATAACTTTATCACAAAATATAAAACTGTGGCATCTGATCATCATCGCTTAAGCCCAACTTGTGGCTCGTTGACCTTGATGAGCAATAATGTGCCATATTTCTTACCAAGATAGGGGGCACCTTGACGGATCATAGCCTGAGTATGACCACATAAAATACAGTGCAAGTCAGATGACACCCCCATCAATATTACATGTACAGCATTGTCCACCGAAGATGATCAATGAAGACACAGACACACGACTCCACATAAATACTTTAAGACCAGATGTAAGATTTTCCACCCATTTTTTAGTTGCCAGCCCAAATATTCCAAATATTCAACACGTCACATCCATTTATTGACAGACTTCCAATGGCCAAGAAATGCCGTCTGCGTCCGTCTTAATCAGTTTACAATCTCGCCTTAAATAGTTGCTAAAATTACAAATATCATTAATCAGGATGATACAATGTCTCAATGTGACACTCATGGAAAGTTACATTGATGGCACATGAAAGGGACTTGAGTCACTGGTATTTAGATTAATACTTTAAGTAATTGGGCGGTGACCAGTCTCTAAAAAAATAAGTTCTGTATGAAGCCTGTGGGCTATTTCCAAAGCCGAGATAAATATCACATAGGAGGAATTATTTCCTTTAGGAGACGGTGCAAATGAGCAAATAGTATTATTAGTGGGCTATGAGAAGGGTGAGGGGGGCAGAAATCCTAAAACGTGTCCATGATCTCCAGAATAAGGTGATATACTGGAGCCAGACACCTAAACGTGGGGGCTAAGAGGGAGAGGAGCATGGTGCAGCTGCAATCAGGGGGACATGCACCCTGGGCCAGCCATGGGGCACAGCCGGGCTCCTAATAATGCCGGGTGTCTGAGACCATGTCTGGCTTCTCCCCTGCCCCATTATTGGCCCCCTCCTCCCCGAGCACAGGAGGTGGGCAGGTGACAAGGGCAGGCAGGCAGGAGTTAATGGCAGGCTGCACTTTGCACTGTTGCACGCTCACTCACCTTTCCTATGACATGGTAGTCGGGGTCGGGCAGCTTCTCCCTCCTGTCACTGGCGCCCAGTGCCCCGAATAAGAAGGTGACACGTCCAGTCACACCCTCCAGCCACAGACTGGGGAGCCCGGGAGTCTGGAGCAAGGTCACCCCACATACACGGCTCCCTGCGCACTCCGGCGGGGACCGCACACACTTGGGAAACTTTTCCTCCTTCCCGTCTGTCAGCCCCGTCCTGTGAACCCTCCAGCCTGTCACATTCCCCCGTTCCCCGGCGGCTCGTGTCTGGCAGCTGCTGGAGAGGGTTACAGCCACGCTAGAGGTCGTGGGCACGGCTGTGGGCTCCGGGCGGCCGCGTCCAGGGCAGTGTGAGCGCGGACAGGCAGGCACGGTGCAGCCCGGACAGCAGCAGCACTGTGGGAAGCGGCGGCGGCAGCAGCTGAGTGACAGGCAGACTGAGCACCGCGCTGTCTAGTTCCCATGCAGAGACAGGAGCTGGGATGTCAGCGTGACGTCACACGTCACATGACATGGCGGTCACGTGGGACGGCGTCTGGCTTGTGTCTGAGAAGGTGGCTGGGTGTTCACTCTGTACTGTACACAGCACCGTCACCACAGCGCCCCGGAGGGCAGCCGCTCCCGGCGCTACACGGCAGGGTCAGGTGTAATAGGCGGCGATAAGCGTCCACCGCCCACCCGGGGCACGCCGACTGGACCGGGCACGGGGGTGGACGCTCAGTACAGGCAGAGTCGCCAGGTCGAGAGCCCCTCCATGACCGTCAGGTCTCCCTTGTTCCGTCCCCGAGGGTTAATGTCTATACAGTAGTGCGGACAAACACAAATACAACAAGGAGCAAACTCTCAGCCTAACCACAGATAGCTGCTGCTGAGTATTCATAAGCCAGGCTCCGCCATAGGGGAGGTAAATGGCGCCAACATACACCCAGGCAACAGGAGAAGAAGCGGGTATAGGAGGACTAGCCATAGATAACCACGGGTGACCAGCGAGTAGAGGTGTTAAATCCACGGGTTATCAGTGACTATAGGTCTAATATCCACGGGTGATCAGTGAGTATAGGTGTAATATCCACGGGTGATCAGTGAGTATAGGTGTAATATCACGGGTGATCAGTGATTATAGGTGTAATATCCACGGGTGATCAGTGAGTAGAGGTGTTAAATCCATGGGTTATCAGTGACTATAGGTCTAATATCCACGGGTGATCAGTGATTATAGGTGTAATATCCACGGGTGATCAGTGATTATAGGTGTAATATCCACGGGTGATCAGTGAGTATAGGTGTAATATCCACGGGTGATCAGTGAGTATAGGTGTAATATCCACGGGTGATCAGTGAGTATAGGTGTAATATCCACGGGTGATCAGTGACTATAGGCGTAATATCCACGGGTGATCAATGACTATAGGCGTAATATCCACGGGTGATCAGTGACTATAGGTCTAATATCCATGGGGGATCAGTAACTATAGGTGTAATATCCACGGGTGATCAATGACTATAGGTGTAATATCCAAGGGTGATCAGTAACTATAGGTGTAATATCCACGGGTGACCAGCGAGTATAGGTGTAATATCCAGGGGTGATCAGTGACTATAGGTGTAATATCCACGGGTGATCAGTGACTATAGGTGTAATATCCACGGGTGATCAGTTAGTATAGGTGTAATATCCACGGGTGAGCAGCGAGTATAGGTGTAATATCCACGGGTGATCAGTGACTATAGGTCTAATATCCACGGGTGATCAGTGACTATAGGTGTAATATCCACGGGTGATCAGTGAGTATAGGTGTAATATCCACGGGTGACCAGCGAGTAGAGGTGTAATATCCACGGGTGATCAGTGAGTATGGGTGTAATATGCACGGGTGATCAGTGACTATAGGTCTAATATCCACGGGTGATCAGTGACTATAGGTCTAATATCCACGGGTGATCAGTGACTATAGGCGTAATATCCACGGGTGATCAGTGATTATAGGTGTAATATCCACGGGTGATCAGTGACTGTAGGCGTAATATCCACGGGTGATCAGTGACTATAGGCGTAATATCCACGGGTGATCAGTGACTATAGGCGTAATATCCACGGGTGATCAGTGACTATAGGTGTGATATCCATGGGTGATCAGTGATTATAGGTGTGATATCCATGGGTGATCAGTGATTATGGGTGTAATATCCACGGGTGATCAGTGAGTATAGGTGTAATATCCACGGGTGATCAGTGACTATAGGTCTAATATCCACGGGTGATCAGTGACTATAGGTCTAATATCCACGGGTGATCAGTGATTATAGGTGTAATATCCACGGGTGATCAGTGACTATAGGTCTAATATCCACGGGTGATCAGTGACTATAGGTGAACTGAACGCTCCTTCAGTGTTCTGTTCTCTGGCTCCACTTCATCTCCTCTTCCTCTCACTGTTGGGGTACCTCAGGGCTCAGTCCTTGGCCCCCTTGTCTTCTCCCTGTACACGGCCCCAATTGGACAGACCATCAGCAGATTTGGCTTTCAGTACCATCTTTATGCTGATGACACACAACTATACACGTCATCCCCTGACCTTACCCCCGCTGTACTACAGAACGCCACTGACTGTCTGTCCGCAGTCTCTGACATAATGTCCGCTCTCTATCTGAAACTCAACCTCTCCAAAACTGAACTTCTTCTGCTCCCGCCTTCTACTAACCTCCCTAAATCTGGCATTTCCCTCTCCGTGGGTGGCACCATAATAACACCCCGGCAGCAGGCACGCTGTCTGGGTGTTATGTTTGACTCCGATCTCTCCTTCACCTCCCACATACAATCTCTTGCCCGCTCGTGCCGCTTACACCTGAAGAACATCTCTAGAATCCGCCCTTTTCTCACCATGGAGACAACAAAAACCCTCACTGTCGCCCTAATCCACTCCCGTCTGGACTACTGTAACGCTCTATTAATTGGCCTCCCCCTCACGCGACTTTCCCCTCTCCAGTCTATCCTTAATGCGGCAGCTAGGGTCGTCCATCTGGCTAATCGTTACTCGGACGTGTCCGCTCTTCGTCAGTCGTTACACTGGCTGCCCATTCATTACAGGATACAACTCAAAGCACTTGTTCTCACCCACAAAGCTCTCCACAGTGCGGCACCCCCTTACATCTCCTCCCTCATTTCTGTCTATCGGCCTAGCCGACCGCTGCGCTCTGCAAATGACTTTCGACTAACCTCTGCACTAATCTGTACCTCCCACTCCCGACTCCAAGACTTCTCCCGTGCTGCGCCAATCCTCTGGAATGCTCTACCCCAAGATATTAGGACCATCCACAACTTGCATAGTTTTAGGCGCTCGCTCAAAACACATTTGTTCAGAGCGACCTATCACGTTCCCTAATCAAACTCATTTTATGTTTGTGTGTGTGTAGCCCATTCGCTATCTCCATCTACCCCCCACTCCCTGAAGATGGCTGGACCATCATTGTAAATACATCATTGTAAATACACCATTGTAAATAGACACCTGTACTTTGTATCTCCCCACCTTATTGTAGATTGTAAGCTCTCACGAGCAGGGTCGTCTTATTTTGTTTTATTCTGCTTTATTACTGTACTAGCTGTACTACCCGGCTTCGCCCGGGTTAATGACTGCTGTTAGCAAAATAGAATGTGTTAACAAAAATTTATTCTGCACACAAAAACCACAAAACAAATAGATAGAAATGTAATTATTAAAAGGCAAAAACTAAGCAAATAGAAGCATTTCACAACATATATTAGCTTTGTTATACTGAGAATGTCTTTGTTGCCTATATTAACCAATCAGAGCTCAGGTTAATTAACTGTAGCAAAATAGAAGCTGAGCTGTGATTGGTTGCTATTGGCAGCCTGATAAATCCCCAGCCAACAGGAAGCCCTCCCCCCTGGCAGTATATATTAGCTCACACATACACATAATAGACAGGTCATGTGACTGACAGCTGCCGTATTTCCTATATGGTACATTTGTTGCTCTTGTAGTTTGCTTATTAATCAGATTTTTATTTTTGAAGGACAATACCAGACTTGTGTGTGTTTTAGGGCGAGTTTTATGTGTCAAGTTGTGTGTGTTGAGTTGCGTGTGGCGACATGCATGTAGCGACTTTTGTGAGATGAGTTTTGTGTGGCGACATGCGTGTAGCAACATTTTGTGTGTTGAGTTGCATGTGACAGGTTAGTGTAGCAAGTTGTGTGCAGCAAGATTTGTGCATGGCGAGTTTTGCGCGTGGCGAGTTTTATGTGTGGTGCATTTTGAGTATGTGCAAGTTTTGTGTGAGGCAACTTTTGCATGTGGTGCAACTTTTGTACATGTGGCAATTTTTCTGTGTGTGCAAGTTTTGCATGAGGTGAGTTTTCCATGAGGTGAGTTTTGCACGTGTGGCGAGTTTTGCGTGAGCCTAGTTTTGCATATGGCGAGTTTTGCATGTAGCGAGTTTTGAGTGGTGACTTTTGTGTTTCGACTTTTATGTGGCGAGGTTGGTGTGTGTGTGTGGTGAAATGTGTGCTGAGGGTGGTATATGTGTTCAAGCACGTGGTAGTGTGTGGCGCATTTTGTGTTTGTGTTCATATCCCCGTGTGTGGTGAGTATCCCATGTCGGGGCCCCACCTTAGCAACTGTACGGTATATACTCTTTGTCGCCATCGCTCTCATTCTTTAAGTCCTCATTGTTCACATCTGGCAGCTGTCAATTTTCCTCCAACACTTTTCCCTTCACTTTTTCCCCATTATGTAGATAGGAGCAAAATTGTTTGGTGAATTGGAACGCGCGGGGTTAAAATTTCACCTCACAACATAGCCTATGACGCTCTCGGGGTCCAGACGTGTGACTGTGCAAAATTTTGTGGCTGTAGCTGCGACGGTACAGATGCCAATCCCGGACATACACACATACATACATACACACATTCAGCTTTATATATTAGATATACCTGTATGTAATCTCCTGTATATAGTATATACCTGTGTGTCATCTCACCTATATATAGTATATATCTGTGTGTCATCTCCTGTATATAGTATATACCTGTATGTCATCTCCTCCTATACATAGCATATACCTGTGTCATCTCCTCCTGTATATACTATATACCTGTAGGTAATCTGCTCCTGTATATAGTATATACCTGTGTGTCATCTCCTCCTGTATATAGTATATACCTGTATGTCATCTCCTCCTGTATGTAGTATGTACCTGTATGTCATCTCCTCCTCTATATAGTATATACCTGTGTGTCATCTCTCCTGTATATAGTATATATCTGTGTGTCATCTCCTCCTGTATATAGTATATACCTGTGTGTCATCTCCCCTGTAAATAGTATATACCTGTGTGTCATCTCCTGTATATAGTATATAGCTGTATGCCATCTCCTCCTGTATTAGCCCTTGTTCACACGTTATTTGGTCAGTATTTTTACCTCAGTATTTGTAAGCTAAAATGGCAGCCTGATAAATCCCCAGCCAACAGTAAGCCCACCCCCTGGCAGTATATATTAGCTCACACATACACATAACAGACTGGTCATGTGACTGACAGCTGCCGGATTCCTATATGGTACATTTGTTGCTCTTGTAGTTTGTCTGCTTATTAATCAGATTTTTATTTTTGAAGGATACCAGACTTGTGTGTGTTTTAGGGCGAGTTTCGTGTGTCAAGTTGTGTGTGTTGAGTTGCGTGTGGCGACATGCATGTAGGGACTTTTGTGAGATGAGTTTTGTGTGGCGACATGCGTGTAGCAACTTTTTGTGTGTCGAGTTGCATGTGACAGGTTAGTGTAGCAAGTTGTGTGCAGCAAGTTTTGCGCATGGCGAGTTTTGCGCGTGGCGAGTTTTATGTGTGGTGCCTTTTGAGTATGTGCAAGTTTTGTGTGAGGCAACTTTTGCATGTGTTGCAACTTTTGTGCATGTGGCAATTTTTCTGCGTGTGGCAATTTTTCTGCGTGTGCAAGTTTTGCGTGTGGCGAGTTTTGCACGTGTGGCGAGTTTTGCATGTGGAGAGTTTTGCGCGTGGCGAGTTTTGAGCGGCGACTTTTGTGTTTCTACTTTTATGTGGCGAGGTTGGTGTATGTGTGGTGAAATGTGCACTGAGGGTGGTATATGTGTTCGAGCACGTGGTAGTGTGTGGCGCATTTTGTGTGTGTGTTCATATCCCCGTGGTGGTGTGATTATCCCATGTTGGGGCCCCACCTTAGCAACTGTACAGTATATACTCTTTGGCGCCATCGCTGTCATTCTTTAAGTCCCCCTTGTTCACATCTGGCAGCTGTTAATTTGCCTCCAACACTTTTCCTTTCATTTTTTCCCCATTATGTAGATAGGGGCAAAATTGTTTGGTGACTTGGAAAGCGCGGGGTTAAAATTTCACCTCACAATATAGCTTTGACGCTCTCAGGGTCCAGACGTGTGACTGTGCAAAATTTTGTGCCTGTAGCTGCGACGCCTCCAACACTTTTCCTTTCACTTTTTCCCCATTATGTAGATAGGGGCAAAATTGTTTGGTGAATTGGAAAGCGCGGGGTTAAAATTTCACCTCACAACATAGCCTATGACGCTCTCGGGGTCCAGACGTGTGACTGTGCAAAATTTTGTGGCTGTAGCTGCTACGGTTCAGATGCCAATCCCGGACATACATACATACATACATACATACACACACACACACATTCAGCTTTATATATTAGATTGTTAACATTGTTACCTATGACTGTTGTGTTTGAAACTGTTAAACTGTAAAGCGCTGCGGAATATGTTGGCGCTATATACATAAAGATTATTATTATTATTATAGGTGTAATATCCATGGGTGATCAGTGACTATAGGTGTAATATCCACGGGTGATCAGTGACTATAGGTGTAATATCCACGGGTGATCAGGGAGTATAAGTGTAATATCCACGGGTGATCAGTGACTATAGGTGTAATATCCACGGGTGATCAGTGACTATAGGTGTAATATCCACGGGTGATCAGGGAGTATAAGTGTAACATCCACGGGTGATCAGTGACTATAGGTGTAATATCCACGGGTGACCAGTGAGTATAGGTGTAATATCCACGGGTGATCAGTGACTATAGGTGTAATATCCACGGGTGATCAGTGACTATAGGTGTAATAGCCATAGCTGATCAGTGAGTATAGGTGTAATATCCATGGGTGATCAGTGAGTATAGGTGTAATATCCACGAGTGATCAGTGACTATAGGTGTAATATCCATGGGTGATCAGTGATTATAGGTGTAATATCCACGGGTGACCAGCGAGTATAGGTGTAATATCCACGGGTGACCAGCGAGTATAGGTGTAATATCCACGGGTGATCAGTGACTATAGGTGTAATATCCATGGGTGATCAGTGATTATAGGTGTAATATCCATGGGTGATCAGTGATTATGGGTGTAATATCCACGGGTGATCAGTGAGTATAGGTGTAATATCCACGGGTGATCAGTGACTATAGGTCTAATATCCACGGGTGATCAGTGACTATAGGTCTAATATCCACGGGTGATCAGTGACTATAGGTGAACTGAACGCTCCTTCAGTGTTCTGTTCTCTGGCTCCACTTCATCTCCTCTTCCTCTCACTGTTGGGGTACCTCAGGGCTCAGTCCTTGGCCCCCTTGTCTTCTCCCTCTACACGGCCCCAATTGGACAGACCATCAGCAGATTTGGCTTTCAGTACCATCTTTATGCTGATGACACACAACTATACACGTCATCCCCTGACCTTACCCCCGCTGTACTACAGAACGCCACTGACTGTCCGCAGTCTCTGACATAATGTCCGCTCTCTATCTGAAACTCAACCTCTCCAAAACTGAACTTCTTCTGCTCCCGCCTTCTACTAACCTCCCTAAATCTGGCATTTCCCTCTCCATGGGTGGCACCATAATAACACCCCGGCAGCAGGCACGCTGTCTGGGTGTTATGTTTGACTCCGATCTCTCCTTCACCTCCCACATACAATCTCTTGCCCGCTCGTGCCGCTTACACCTGAAGAACATCTCTAGAATCCGCCCTTTTCTCACCATGGAGACAACAAAAACTCTCACTGTCGCCCTAATCCACTCCCGTCTGGACTACTGTAATGCTCTATTAATTGGCCTCCCCCTCACGTGACTTTCCCCTCTCCAGTCTATCCTTAATGCGGCAGCTAGGGTCGTCCATCTGGCTAATCGTTACTCGGACGAGTGTGCGCTCTTCGCCAGTCGTTACACTGGCTGCCCATTCATTACAGGATACAATTCAAAGCACTTGTTCTCACCCACAAAGCTCTCCACAGTGCGGCACCCCCTTACATCTCCTCCCTCATTTCTGTCTATCGGCCTAGCCGACCGCTGCGCTCTGCAAATGACTTTCGACTAACCTCTGCACTAATCCGTACCTCCCACTCCCGACTCCGAGACTTCTCCCGTGCTGCGCCAATCCTCTGGAATGCTCTACCCCAAGATATTAGGACCATCCACAACTTGCATAGTTTTAGGCGCTCGCTCAAAACACATTTGTTCAGAGCGACCTATCGCGTTCCCTAATCAAACTCATTTTATGTTTGTGTGTGTGTAGCCCATTCGCTATCTCCATCTACCCCCCACTCCCTGAAGATGGCTGGACCATCATTGTAAATACATCATTGTAAATACACCATTGTAAATAGACACCTGTACTTTGTATCTCCCCACCTTATTGTAGATTGTAAGCTCTCACGAGCAGGGTCGTCTTATTTTGTCTTATTCTGCTTTATTACTGTATTGTTAACATTGTTACCTATGACTGTTGTGTTTGAAACTGTTAAACTGTAAAGCGCTGCGGAATATGTTGGCGCTATATAAATAAAGATTATTATTATTATTATAGGTGTAATATCCATGGGTGATCAGTGACTATAGGTGTAATATCCAGGGGTGATCAGTGACTATAGGTGTAATATCCACGGGTGATCAGTGACTATAGGCGTAATATCCACGGGTGATTAGTGATTATAGGTGTAATATCCACAGGTGATCAGTGACTATAGGTGTAATATCCACGGGTGATCAATGACTATAGGTGTAATATCCACGGGTGATCAGGGAGCATAAGTGTAATATCCACGGGTGATCAGTGACTATAGGTGTAATATCCATGGGTGACCAGTGATTACAGGTGTAATATCCACGGGTGATCAGTGACTATAGGTGTAATATCCACGGGTGATCAGTGACTATAGGCGTAATATCCACGGGTGATCAGTGATTATAGGTGTAATATCCACGGGTGATCAGTGACTATAGGTGTAATATCCACGGGTGATCAATGACTATAGGTGTAATATCCACGGGTGATCAGTGACTATAGGTGTAATATCCACGGGTGATCAGTGACTATAGGTGTAATATCCACGGGTGATCAGTGACTATAGGTGTAATATCCACGGATGATCAGTGATCATAGGTGTAATATCCATGGGTGATCAGTGACTATAGGTGTAATATCCACGGGTGATCAGTGATTATAGGTTTAATATCCATGGGTGATCAGTGAGTATAGGTGTAATATCCACGGGTGATCAGTGACTATAGGTGTAATATCCATGGGTGATCAGTGACTATAGGTGTAATATCCACGGGTGATCAGTGACTATAGGTGTAATATCCATGGGTGATCAGTGACTATAGGTGTAATATCCACGGGTGATCAGTGAGTATAGGTGTAATATCCATGGGTGATCGGTGAGTATAGGTATGTGGGGCCATTATACAGTATGGAGCATCATGTGGGGCCATTATACAGTACAGAATAATGAGCCCCATATATTGCTCCATACAGTATAATGATGCTCCATACTGTATAATGGCCACACATGATGGACCATACTGTATATGCCCCACATGATGCTCCATACTGTATAATGGCTACACATGATGCGCCATACTGTATAATGGCCCCACATGATGCTCCATACTGTATAATGGCTACACATGATGCGCCATACTGTATAATGGCCCCACATGATGCTCCATACTGTATAATGGCCCCACATGATGCTCCATACTGTATAATGGCCCCACATGATGCTCCATACTGTATAATGGCTACACATGATGCTCTATACTGTATATTGGTCCCACATGATGCTCCTGTCACGGGGGAACTGGGTAGACTAAGGTTGGTTACCCGGGCCCCTGCGATATCCCTCAGGCTAGGGAAACCCTGTCTATCCCTTTCCCAGAAGTTACACTAAAGGTGTGCATGTCTGGGCTGCCAGGCCTGACCCTGACTCCTGTTTCAGCCCTAAGCTGAAACCACCACCCGCCACCCAGTGAAGAGACCACACACCAATCCCCAGAGAAAGCACAGACAGGGAAAACTGAAAAACGCACCACGCCGCAGACACAGGTATACACTATAATGTGCACAGGGCAAAACAAATACAAATAGGAAGGAGGAATATGACAAAGGATTATACACCACCAGATACGATATTCCTGCAACAAGACCACCACTCCAGACCGGAATCACTAGGCATAAAGCACAAGCTATAATCGGCGATGCCCAAAGTCCAGCGCGACTATTTAAAGGCCGTGGGCGTGACCCAGCCTTCAACCTTATTACCAGCTAGATTAATCCCGAGCAAGATGGATAAAATCTAGCCGACGCCACTGAGCGTGTAGTGGACGTAAGTGGAATTACTGCTGTCTGTCGGATGCCCTAGTGTGAACAGCGTCCGACATGACAGCTCCATACTGTATAATGGCCCCACATGATGCTCCATACTGTATAATGGCCCCACATGATGCTCCATACTGTATAATGGCCCTACATGATGCTCCATACTGTATAATGGCCACATATGATGCTCCATACTGTATAATGGCTACACATGATGCTCCATACTGTATAATGGCCACACATTATGCTCTATACTGTATAATGGCCACAGATGATGCTCCATACTGTATAATGGCCACACATGATGTTCCATACTGTATATTGGCCACACATAGTGCTCCATACTGTATATTGCCAATACATGATGCTCCATACTGTATAATGGCCACACATGATGCTCCATACTTTATAATGGCCACACATGATGCTCCATACTGTATATTGGCCACACATAGTGCTCCATACTGAATATTACCCGTACATGATGCTCCATACTGTATAATGGCCACACATGATGCTCCATACTGTATATTGGCCACACATAGTGCTCCATACTGTATAATGGCCACACATTATGCTCCATACTGTATAATGGCCACACATGATGCTCCATACTGTATAATGGCCACACATGATGCTCCATACTATATAATGGCCACGCACTGTGCTCAACACTGTATAATGGCCGCACATGATACTGCGTACCGTATAATGGCCACACAGTTACTCCTACACACGCGGCTGCGCTCCGTACACCTTGCACACACGGCTCCGCTCCGTACACACGCGGCTCCGCTCCATACACCTCATACACACCCGAGCAGAGGTGACTCTTGGTCTTCCTTTCCTGGGGCGGTCCTCATGTGAGCCAGTTCCTTTGTAGCGCTTGATGGTTTTTGCAACTGCACTTGGGGACACTTTCAAAGTTTTCCCTACTTTTCAGACTGACTGACCTTCATTTCTTAAAGTAATGATAGCCACTCGTTTTTGTTTACTCAGCTGCTTTTTTCTTGCCATAATACAAATTCTAACAGTCTATTCAGTAGGACTATCAGCTGTGTATCCACCAGACTTTTGCTCAACACAACTGATGGTCCCAACCCCATTTATAAGGCAAGAAATCCCACTTATTAAACCTGACAGGGCACACCTGTGAAGTGAAAACCATTTCCGGTGACTACCTCTTGAAGCTCATCAAGAGAATGCCAAGAGTGTGCAAAGCAGTAATCAAAGCAAAAGGTGGCTACTTTGAAGAACCTACAATATAAGACACATTTTAAGTTGTTTCACACTTTTTTGTTAAGTATATAATTCCACATGTGTTAATTCATAGTTTTGATGCCTTCAGTGTGAATTTACAATTTTCATAGTCATGATAATACAGAAAAATCTTTAAATGAGAAGGTGTGTCCAAACTTTTGGTCTGTACTGTATATCCATGGGTGATCAGTAACTATAGGTGTAATATCCACGGGTGATCAGTGAGTATAGGTGTAATTTTCATGGGTGATCAGTGACTATAGATGTAATATCCACGGGTGATCAGTGAGTATAGGTGTAATATCCACAGGCGACCAGTGAGTATAGGTGTAATATCCATGGGTGATCAGTGACTATAGGTGTAATATCCATGGGTGATCAGTGACTATAGGTGTAATATCCATGGGTGATCAGTAACTATAGGTGTAATATCCATGGGTGATCAGTGAGTATAGGTGTAGTATCCATGGGTGATCAGTGAGTATAGGTGTAATATCCATTGGTGAAGAGTGAGCATAGGTGTAATATCCATGGGTTATCAGTAACTATAGGTATATCCATGGGTGATCAGTGAGTAAATGTGTAATATTCATGGGTGATCTGTTGTGAATTCTGTTCTCGAGCTCCCTCCTGTGGTTATGAATGGTACTTCGGTGAGTTCTGTTCATGGACTCCCTCTGGTGGCTGTGAGTGGAGCTGCTGGTTCTGAGATTCATTCTCCAGCTGATCTCGTTCAGGCCTTGGCTGGCTGCTCTATTTAACTCCACTCAGATCTTTACTTGATGCCAGCTGTCAATGTCCTAGTACTGGTTCAGTTCTCTTGGATCTTTCAGATGACCTGTCTATTTCAGCAAAAGCTAAGTCCCTGCTAGCTTATTTGTTACCACTGTGTTTTTGCCCAGCTTGCTATTATGATTTAATCTTGTTAGCTGGAAGCTCTGGGATGCAGAGTGGCACCACCGCGCCGTGAGTCGGTGTGGTGGTTGTTATGATTTTCCCAATGGCAGGGAAATCAAAATAACAACGGACTAGCTCTCGGGTGATGGGAACTAAAGTGACCGTGACCTGAACCTGACACGACACTGGAAGTAGCCGGGGAGTGTTTCCTACGATGCCCTAGACACCACGCGCCAGCCGGAGATCTAACTACCCCTATCAGAGGAATATACAGGCCTACCTTACCTCCAGAGATGAACCCCAAAAGGAGATAGCAGCCCCCCACAGATATTGACGGTGAGTCAAGAGGAAAAGACATACGTAGGATGAACAGCAGATTTAGCACAGTGAGGTCCGCTTACTAGATAGCAGAAGTACAGGAAAGAGTCACTTCACGGTCAACTTCAAAACACTACTCAAAAACACCATCCTGAAATTACTTTAAAACTCCAGTGACAACTCATGCCACTGGAGTGGCAATTTCAGTCCACGAGAGCTTCCAGCTACAGAGAGTCACATTGCAAATAGCTGGACAAAAATAGCATTAACTAGAAACAAAATTCAACTTAGCTGAACAGGATCTTGAGGCAGGAGAATGCAACAGAATGCTACTGATACATTGTTGGCCGGCATCAGACCAGCAGCCAAGCAGCCTTAAATAGGAAACTCCCCTAATGGGTGTCAACAGGTGATCAAGGATAGAAGAAGGCAAATAAGTGGCACTACCATAAAACACCACCGAGGGAGCCCACAAACAGAATTCACAACAGTACCCCCCCCTTAAGGAGGGGGCACCGAACCCTCACCAGAACCACCAGGGCGATCTGGATGAGCACTATGAAATGCACGAACCAAATCAGGAGCATGAACATCAGATGCTGTCACCCAAGAATTATCCTCCTGACCATAGCCTTTCCACTTAACCAGATACTGAAGTTTCCGTCTGGAAACACGGGAGTCCAAGATCTTTTCCACCACATACTCCAACTCACCCTCAACCAGCACAGGAGCAGGAGGATCAGCAGACGGAACAACCGGCACCTCATACCTCCGCAACAATGACCGATGAAAAACATTATGAATAGTAAAAGATGCTGGGAGGTCCAAACGAAAGGACACAGGATTGAGAACCTCCAGAATCCTATAAGGGCCGATAAACCGAGGCTTAAACTTAGGAGACGAGACCTTCATAGGAACAAATCGAGAAGACAACCAAACCAGGTCCCCAACACAAAGACGAGGACCGACACGCCGATGACGATTAGTGAACTGTTGAGTCTTCTCCTGGGACAACTTCAGATTGTCCACAACCTGTCCCCAAATCTGATGCATTCTATCAACCACAGCATCTACTCCAGGACAATCCGAAGACTCCAATTGACCAGACGAAAAGCGAGGGTGAAACCCTGAATTACAAAAAAATGGAGAAACCAAAGTGGCAGAACTGGCCCGATTGTTAAGGGCAAACTCTGCCAATGGCAAAAAATCAAGCCAATCGTCCTGATCAGCGGACACAAAACACCTCAAGTACGTCTCCAAGGTCTGATTAGTACGCTCAGTCTGGCCATTAGTCTGAGGATGGAATGCAGACGAAAAAGACAAGTCGATGCCCATCCTGGCACAGAACGCCCGCCAAAATCTAGACACAAACTGAGTACCCCTGTCAGACACTATATTCTCAGGAATACCATGCAAACGCACAACATTCTGAAAAAATAGAGGGACCAGCTCAGAGGAGGAGGGCAATTTGGGCAAAGGTACCAAGTGAACCATCTTGGAAAAACGGTCACACACCACCCAGATGACGGACATCCTACGAGAAACAGGAAGGTCAGAAATAAAGTCCATAGAGATGTGCGTCCAAGGCCTCTTAGGAATAGGCAAGGGCAACAACAACCCGCTGGCCCGGGAACAGCAGGGCTTAGCCCGAGCACAAACATCACAAGACTGCACAAAAATACGTACATCTCGAGACAAGGAAGGCCACCAGAAGGACCTAGACACCAGATCCCTGGTGCCAAAAATTCCAGGATGACCTGCCAACGCGGAAGAGTGAACCTCCGAAATAACTCTACTGGTCCAGTCATCAGGGACAAACAGTCTACCAGGCGGACAGCGATCAGGCCTATCCACCTGAAACTCCTGCAAAGAGCGCCGCAGGTCTGGGGAGACAGCTGACAATATCACCCCATCCTTCAGGATGCCAGTAGGTTCGGAATCACCAGGCGAGTCAGGCTCAAAACTCCTAGAGAGGGCATCCGCCCTCACATTCTTAGACCCAGGCAGATATGAAACCACAAAGTTAAATCGAGAGAAAAACAACGACCAGCGCGCCTGTCTAGGATTCAGACGCCTGGCTGACTCAAGATAAATTAGATTTTTGTGGTCAGTCAAGACCACCACCTGGTGTCTAGCACCCTCAAGCCAATGACGCCACTCCTCAAATGCCCACTTCATGGCCAAGAGCTCCCGATTTCCAACATCATAATTTCGCTCAGCGGAAAAAATATATCCCAAAAAGGAAATTCTCTGAACCCCAAAAATACACTTTGAGCCCTTCACAAATAGAGAATTAGCTCGTAAAACCTGAAAAACTCTCCTGACCTGTTGAACATGAGATTCCCAGTCCTCCGAAAAAATCAAAATATCATCCAAATACACAATCATAAATTTATCCAGATATTCACGGAAAATATCGTGCATAAAGGACTGAAAAACGGAAGGGGCATTCGCGAGACCGAAAGGCATTACCAAATACTCAAAATGGCCTTCAGGCGTATTAAATGCGGTCTTCCACTCATCCCCCTGCTTAATCCGCACCAAATTATACGCACCACGTAGATCGATCTTAGTGAACCACTTCGCCCCCTTTATGCGAGCAAAAAGATCAGTCAGTAAAGGTAACGGGTACTGGTATTTAACTGTAATCTTATTCAGAAGTCGATAGTCGATACAAGGTCTCAATGAACCATCCTTTTTACCCACAAAGAAAAACCCTGCCCCCAGTGGAGACAAAGAGGGGCGAATATGACCCTTTTCCAAAGATTCTCTGATATACTCCCGCATAGCAGTATGTTCAGGTACAGACAAATTAAACAAGCGACCCTTAGGAAATTTACTACCGGGAATCAACTCAATAGCGCAGTCACACTCTCTGTGAGGGGGGAGAGAATCAGTTTTAGGCTCCTGAAAGACATCATAAAAATCTGACAGAAATGCTGGGATCTCAGAGGGAGTAGATGAAGAAATGGGAACCAAAGGTGCATCCCCATGAATCCCCCGACATCCCCAGCTCAGCACAGACATTGATCTCCAGTCCAAGACTGGATTATGAATTTGTAACCATGGTAATCCAAGTACTAATACGTCATGTAGATTATATAACACAAGGAAACGAATAATCTCCTGATGGTCTGGGGAAAGATGCATAGTCACTTGTGTCCAATATTGTGGTTTATTGCTAGCCAAAGGTGTAGAATCAATACCCTTTAAGGGAATAGAAACCTCCAGAGGCTCTAAATCAAACCCACAACGCTTGGCAAAGGACCAATCCATGAGACTCAGAGCGGCGCCAGAATCCACATAAGCATCCACAGTAACAGATGATAAAGTACAAATCAATGTCACGGACAAAAGAAATTTAGACTGCAAGGTACCCATAGAAAAAGATTTATCAACCTTTTTATCAACCTTCTTTATGCGTTTAGAGCATGCTGATATAACATGAGCTGGATCTCCACAATAGAAGCACAACCCATTTTTGCGCCTGTAATTCTGTCGTTCGCCTCTAGACAATACACTATCGCATTGCATATGCTCTGGTGCCTCTTCAGAGGTCACCGCCAAATGATGCACATGTCTTTGCTCAGAAGATACCGCCATATGGTGCACAGGTTTTTGCTCAGAAGATACCGCCATATGGTGCACAGGTTTTTGCTCAAAAGATACCGCCATATGGTGCACAGATTTTTGCTCAGAAGATACCGCCATATGGTGCACAGATTTGCGCTCCCGTAAACGCCGATCAATCTGGATAGCCAATTTCATGGCATCATTCAGACCTGTAGGCACAGGGAACCCCACCATGACATCCTTCACGCCATCAGAGAGACCTTCTCTGAAATTAGCTGCTAGAGCGCACTCATTCCATTTAGTAAGCACCGACCATTTACGAAATTTTTGGCAGTATATCTCAGCTTCATCTTGCCCTTGGGAAAGAGCTATCAAGGCTTTCTCAGCCAAAATCTCTAAATTAGGTTCTTCATAAAGCAACCCCAAAGCCAGAAAAAACGCATCTACATTTAATAACGCAGGATCCCCTGGCGACAATGCAAATGCCCAACTTTGTGGGTCACCCCGCAATAGAGAAATAACAATTTTAACCTGTTGCGCAGGATCACCAGCAGAGTGAGATTTCAGAGACAAAAACAATTTACAATTCTCTCTGAAATTCAAAAAACGGGATCTGTCTCCGATAAAAAATTCAGGCATAGGGATCTTAGGTTCAGACATTGGAGCACGTATAACAAAATCTTGTAAGTTCTGGACCTTTGTAGCCAGGTTATTCAGACCTGCAACCAAACTCTGAGGATCCATGATTCAAACAGGTGTAACCAAAGCCATTCAGAGATTAAGAGGAGAGGAAAAAAAAAAAGGCTGAAGACTGCAGTTTAAGCAAGGAGTACAAATAAGCACTAAGGTGCACTTTCCAAACACAGAAGGAAAAAAAAAACCTTTTCATATCCTTTCCTGCTTTAGTGCATAGTTTTAACACATGTTGGCCGGCCAAACTGTTATGATTTTCCCAATGGCAGGGAAATCAAAATAACAACGGACTAGCTCTCGGGTGATGGGAACTAAAGTGACCGTGACCTGAACCTGACACGACACTGGAAGTAGCCGGGGAGTGTTTCCTACGATGCCCTAGACACCACGCGCCAGCCGGAGATCTAACTACCCCTATCAGAGGAATATACAGGCCTACCTTACCTCCAGAGATGAACCCCAAAAGGAGATAGCAGCCCCCCACAGATATTGACGGTGAGTCAAGAGGAAAAGACATACGTAGGATGAACAGCAGATTTAGCACAGTGAGGTCCGCTTACTAGATAGCAGAAGTACAGGAAAGAGTCACTTCACGGTCAACTTCAAAACACTACTCAAAAACACCATCCTGAAATTACTTTAAAACTCCAGTGACAACTCATGCCACTGGAGTGGCAATTTCAGTCCACGAGAGCTTCCAGCTACAGAGAGTCACATTGCAAATAGCTGGACAAAAATAGCATTAACTAGAAACAAAATTCAACTTAGCTGAACAGGATCTTGAGGCAGGAGAATGCAACAGAATGCTACTGATACATTGTTGGCCGGCATCAGACCAGCAGCCAAGCAGCCTTAAATAGGAAACTCCCCTAATGGGTGTCAACAGGTGATCAAGGATAGAAGAAGGCAAATAAGTGGCACTACCATAAAACACCACCGAGGGAGCCCACAAACAGAATTCACAACAGGTGGTTTCTTTTGCACACTCTGCGTGGTTTTTTGTTAGTTTTTTATGCTGACCGCAAAGATACCTTTTCTATCCTCTGTCTGTTTAGTTAGCCTGGCCTCCTATGCTGAAACCTATTTCATTCCTGTGTTTGTGACTTCCATCTTAACTCACAGTCAATATATGTGGGGGCTGCCTATTTCTTTGGGGAATTTCTCTGAGGCAAGGTAGGCTGTATTTTCTGTCTTTAGGGGTAGTTAGCTCTTAGGCTGTGAAGAGGCGTCTAGGCAGAGTCAGGAACGCTCCACGGCTATTTCTAGTTGTTGTGATAGGATTAGGGGTTGCGGTCAGCAGAGCTCCCACTTCCCAGAGCTCGTCCTATATTGCTAGTTTGCTCATCTGGTCATTTCTAGTGCTCCTAACCACCAGCCAAACATAACAGTGATCGGTGACTATAGGTGTAATATTCATGGGTGATCAGTGAGTATAGGTGTAATATCCACGGGTGATCAATAACTATAGGTGTATCCATGGGTGGTCAGTAACTATAGGTGTAATACCCATGGGTGATCAGTGACTATAGGTGTAATATTCACGGGTGATCAGTAACTATAGGTATATCCAGGGGTGATCAGTGAGCATAGGTGTAATATTCATGTGTGATCAGTGACTAGATGTAATATCCATGGGTGATGAGTGAGTATAGGTGTAATATCCACAGGCTATCAGTAACTATAGGTATATCCATGGGTGATCATTGAGTATATGTGTAATATTCATGGGTGATCAGTGACTATAGGTGTAATATTCACGGGTGATCAGTGAGTATAGGTGTAATATCCACGGGTGATCAGTAACTATAGGTATATCCATGGGTGATCAGTAACTATAGGTGTAATATTCACGGGTGATCAGTGACTATAGGTGTAATATCCATGGGTGATCAGTGAGTATAGGTGTAATATCCACGGGTGATCAGTGACTATAGGTGTAATATCCATGGCTGATTAAGTAACTATAGGTGTAATATCCATGGGTGATCAGTGAGTATAGGTGTAATATCCATGGCTGATTAAGTAACTATAGGTGTAATATCCACAGTTGGTCAGTGAATATAGGTGTAATATCCATGGGTGATCAGTAACTGTAGGTATATCCATGGGTGATCAGTGATTATAGGTGTAATATCCACGGGTGATCAGTAACTGTAGGTGTAATATCCATGGGTGATCAGTAACTATAGGTATACTATCCATGGGTGCTCAGTAACTATAGGTGTAACATTCATACGTGATCAATGAGTATAGGTGTAATATCCACGGGTGATCATTGACTATAGGTGTAATATCCAGGTATGGACTGGGGCTGATATTCAGCCCTGGCATTTGAAAAATACACAGGCCCAGGTTGTCCCCGTCCCCAAGCATCAAACGGGATATACACTCACTGGCCACTTTATTAGGTACACCTGTCCAACTTCTTGTTAACACTTAATTTCTAATCAGCCAATCACATGGCGGCAACTCAGTGCATTTAGGCAGGTAGACATGGTCAAGACAATCTCCTGCAGTTCAAACAGAGCATCAGTATGGGGAAGAAAGGTGATTTGAGTGCCTTTGAACGTGGCATGGTTGTTGGTGCCAGAAGGGCTGGTCTGAGTATTTCAGAAACTGCTGATCTACTGGGATTTTCACGCACAACCATCTCTAGGGTTTACAGAGAATGGTCCGAAAAAGAAAAAAAATCCAGTGAGCGGCAGTTCTGTGGGCGGAAATGCCTTGTTGATGCCAGAGGTCAGAGGAGAATGGGCAGACTGGTTCGAGCTGATAGAAAGGCAACAGTGACTCAAATCGCCACCCGTTACAACCAAGGTAGGCCTAAGAGCATCTCTGAACGCACAGTGCGTCGAACTTTGAGGCAGATGGGCTACAGCAGCAGAAGACCACACCGGGTACCACTCCTTTCAGCTAAGAACAGGAAACTGAGGCTACAATTTGTACAAGCTCATCGAAATTGGACAGTAGAAGATTGGAAAAACGTTGCTTGGTCTGATGAGTCTCGATTTCTGCTGCGACATTCGGATGGTAGGGTCAGAATTTGGCGTAAACAACATGAAATCTTTGGGATGTGGTGGAACGGGAGATTCGCATCAGGGATGTGCAGCCGACAAATCTGCGGCAACTGTGTGATGCCATCATGTCAATATGGACCAAAATCTCTGAGGAATGCTTCCAGCACCTTGTTGAATCTATGCCACGAAGAATTGAGGCAGTTCTGAAGGCAAAAGGGGGTCCAACCCGTTACTAGCATGGTGTACCTAATAAAGTGGCCGGTGAGTGTATTTCTACTAGTATTACCTTGGATGGAGGAAAGCACGATTTACTACAAGACCAATATTTCTAATTATACCTGTGGCCTGCTAGGGTAAGAGACGGAGTCAGTGACTTTGTGTTCCGACACAAATCTTAACAGTATAGGTTTCTTGAGAACACTGATTCTGTTAACAACGTAGCAGACAAGGCAGCCCACAACCAGACAGGCCCTTCTGGCATTTGCCAGATGGCCAGTCTGGCCCTGGTAATATCCATGGGTGATCAGTGACTATAGGTGTAATACCTTCAAAAAGAACCTGAAGACCTACCTCTTCTGGGAAGCCTACAACCTGCAGTAACCACCTATCGACCAAACCACTGCACGACCAGCTCTATCCTCACCTACCCCTTGTAGATTGTGAGCCCTCGCGGGCAGGGTGCTATCTCCTCCTGTACCAGTTGCGACTTGTATTGTTCAAGATTATTGTACCTGTTTTTATTATGCATACCCCTCCTCACATGTTAAGCGCCATGGTATAAATGGCGCTATAATAATAATAATAATAATAATACCCATGGGTGATCGGTAACTATAGGTGTAATATCCATGGGTGATCAGTGAGTATAGGTGTAATATTCATGGGTGATCAGTGAGTATAGGTGTAATATCCATGGGTGTTCAGTGACTATAGGTGTAATATCCATGGATGATCAGTGACTATAGGTGTAATATCCACGGGTAATCAATACATATAGATGTATCCATGGGTGATCAATAAGTATAGGTGTAATATCCATGGGTGATCAGTAACTGTAAGTGTAATATCCATGGATAATCAATACATATACTTATATATCACCCATGGATACATCTATACTTATTGAGTACCCATGGATATTATACCTATAGTTACTGATTACCCATGGATATCACACCAATACTTAATGATTACCCATGGATATTACAGTTAAACTTATCGATCACCCATGGATACATCTATAAGTGTAATATCCATTGGTAATCAATAAGTATAGGTTTAATATCCATGGGTGATCAGTAACTATAGGTATAATATCTATGGGTAATCAATATGTATAGATATATCCACGAGTGATCAGTATGTATAGTTGTAATATGGATAATCAATACATATAGATGTAGCCATGGGTGATTAATAAGTATAGATGCAAGTATCTTTGGGTAGTTAGTATAGGTGTCAGTATCAGGGGGATCAACAAGTATAGGCAGGGCTGTATTTGGCGGTCATGCTGCCCTAGGCACTTTAAATGGTCACACCCCTTGGTAAGGCAGACTAAGGGTATGCGCACACGACGTCTCTTTTAGGCAATTCTGCTCTGTAACCCGCTTGAAAAATGCTAAATAAGCGCTAAAAAGAATTAACATGCCGTGCAGTGTACAAACAACTTGCTGTGCATACTTTCAGACTTTTGAGCTTCTTTTCTCTTCAAGTTTCTAGAGACAACAAGCTGTTAAAAGAAAATCATATAAAGGAGAAAGCACCAAAACGAACCAATAGCCAAAAGTACAAAACTTTATTAAATACCATTAAAATACAAAAGCAAAAACATGACAATAGTATAATCACAGGGAAGTGACAGTGGTGAACCAAGAACAAGGTAGGCACCACAGTTAAATACAGGTAATGAAACCCAATGGCAAAAACATAATAATTGTGTCACGATACCCAGGTATTAATGCTGCAGGGGAAACTGCACCCAGCAGCAACGGAGCTGAACCAGAAACCGGGTAAGGCTACTTTCAGACTAGCGTTTTTCGGCGGACGTCGCAATGCATCGTTTAGGATAAAAAACGCATCCTGCAAAGTTGTCTGCAGGATGCGTTTTTTCCCCATAGACTTACATTACCGACGCATTGCAACGTATCGCCACACGTCGCAACCATCATGCAACGGTTGCGTCGTGTTTTGGCACACCGCCGCCACAAAAAACTTACATGTAACTTTTTTTGTGCGTTGAGACCACCATTTTCGACCATGCATGCGCGGCCGAAACTCCGCCCCCTCCTCCCTGGACCTTGCAACGGGGCAGCGGAAGCGTCCTAAGACTGCTTCCGCTGCCCACGTCGGGCATTTTTTTCACAGTATGCGTCGGGCCGACGCAGCGCGACGGCCCCGTACCGACACTAGTGTGAAAGCAGCCTAACTAACATGAACACCAACGTGACCTTCCACATGAGACAGAGTGATCAGGTAAAGCAAAAGGACCTAAGATCATGTGACAGAGTAGGAGGCGGTCAGGGGGTGGAGAAAGACGCCGGGAGACAGAGAAGAAGCAAACAAAAGAATAGTGAAACAAGCAGAGGTCATAGCCTGGAGATTACAAGATGCTAACAGGGATAGTTAGAGAATAGTCAGAAGCCAAGCCAGGGGTCAGTAATCCAGGAAAACGAATAAAGCACGTGACAGCAAGACACTAAGCAAGCCAGCACACACTTCAGAGGTCAAGCATACAGACTGCAGAAAAACCTATAGCTGACAAGGATACCAGGTAAGGAGCGAGTATAAATAGCCCTCCCATCTTGAAAGAGAGGCTAAGAACATTAACCCTGAGATCACAGGACATTAACCTTGTCCTAACCATGACAGTACCCCTCCCCCTTAATGAGGGGGCCACTGGACCCCCAGGCTTCTCAGGGTACCTGGCATGAAAAACCTGCACCAGTCGATCAGCATGCACAGAACTGGCCGGAACCCATGACCGATCCTCAATAGAATATCCCTTCCAGTGTATTAAATTCTGAAGCCTTCGACGCACCCATCGTGAATCAATGATGCGCCCTACCTCGTACTCGGGCTGACCCTCTACCAACACTGGCGGAACATTGGATGAGGAATCTTCTCTAACCCTCCCCACAGGTTTTAATAGGGACCTGTGGAAGACATTTGATATTTTGAAGGAGGCGGGCAACTGTAATGTATAGGCCACCGGGTTGATCACATCTAATATCTTGTATGGACCTATAAACCTGGGGCCCAACTTCATAGAGGGTACTTTAAGTTTGATGTTACGGGTAGACAACCACGCCTTCTCCCCCACTGTCAGTGTAGGAGCTGCCCCCCTCCTCCTGTCTGCAAAATGTTTGTACCTCCTTTGAGCTTTGGAAATATTACCCTGAACCTCCCTCCAAAGGGTTCTTAACTTGCACCAGACCCTCAGCACCAGGGCAACCAGAATCCATGAAGGAAAATTCTCCAAATTGTGGAACACATCCATAATTGACCTGAAAAGATTTGCCATTAGACTGATTAATACGACAGTTGAACGCAAATTCTGCCTTGGGTAATACCTCACACCAGTCCTCCTGTCTGGAAGAGGCAAGGCATCTTAAAATTTGTTCCAACGACTGGTTGGTGCGTTCAGTCTGACCATTAGATTCCAGGTGATAAGCAGAGGAGAAAGACAATGTAACTTCCAACTTCTTACAAAAAGCCCTCCAAAATCTAGCAACAAATTGCACACCCCTGTCAGACATCACATTCACAGGAACCCCATGCAACCGAACTATATGCTGAATGAACAAACGAGCTAAGGTTTCAGCAGGGCAACGCAGATAACGGCACAAAGTGGGCTTGTTTAGAAAACCTATCAACCACTACCCAGACTACAGAGTTGCTCTTTGAAGGAGGAAGATTAGTGATAAAATCCATGGACAGGTGTGTCCAAGGTTTATCCGGAATTGGCAAAGGTACCAATTCCTCGGCCAGCCGGACCAGAGAGCTCTTAGAGTGAGCACACACCCCACAAGTATTCACAAATTTTTTAATATCAGTACCCAGAGAAGGCCACCAAAAATTCCTAGCTACTGCCCCCCGGGTAGCTGCAATCCCAGGGTGTGCACTCAACACAGAGTCATGAAATTCTTGCAGAAGTGTGAGATGGAAATGATCGGGTACAAACAATTTGCCAGAGGGTTTATTCTTGGGAGATCGTGACTGTGCTTCCAAAATCTCTCTCTGTAACTCAGATGAGATTTCAGCCACAACCAATCCAGGTTGAAGAATGGAGGAAGGAGGTTCTGGACGGGACACAATCAAAACTTCGGGATAAGGCATCCGCCTTTACATTTTTAGACCCTGGTCAGCACTTAATGGTAAAATGAAACCGAGAAAAAAAAAAGTGCCAACCGAGCCTGTCTGCGGGTCAATCTCTTAGCAGACTCGATATAGGCCAAATTTTTATGATCAGTGATGACTGTGAGCGGGATGAACAGCCCCCTCCAAAAAATGCCTCCATTCTTCGAAGGCCAATTTAATTACCAACAATTCCCTGTTGCCGACATCATAATTTCTCTCAGCCGAAGATAATTTTTTAGAGAAAAAGGCACAGGGTTTAAGGTTAGTAAGGGTGGACGGGCCCTGAGACAATACTGCCCCCACCCCCACCTCCGATGCGCCAACCTCCATGATAAAAGGTCTTGACGAATCGGGTTGTATCAACACGGGGGCTGAAATAAAACATTTGTTCAGTGTCTGGAAGAAATTTTTTGTGGCCTCGGACCAATTTTTTACCTTTGCCCCTTTGAGTGTAAGGTCCGTTAAGGGTTTCACCAACTGCAAAAACCCTTTAATGAACTTCCTATAATAGTTAGCGAAGCCCAGAAGTCGCTGCAACCCCTTCAGGTCATGAGGTTGCACCCAATCAGAAATGGCCTGAACCTTCCCCAGATCCATGCGGAACCCATTCCCAGATACAATTAATCCCAGAAAAGACAGTTCTTGCATAAAGAATGAGCAATTTTCCAGTTTTGCGCATAAATGGTTCTCCCTGAGTCTCACAAGGACTTTCTGAAGATGGTGTAAGTGAGACTTACTGTCCTCTGAGTATATCAAGATGTCATCCAGGTAAATTACAGCATAGCGCCCAATCAGTTAAAAAAAAAACAACATTAATGAAATTCTGGAACACAGCAGGGGCGTTAGTGAGACCGAAGGGCATAACCAAATTTTCAAATAAGCCCTCGGTAGTCAGAAACGCTGTTTTCCATTCATCTCCCTCTCGAATCCTTATCAGGTTATAAGCCCCTCATAAGTCAAACTTAGAAAACCATTTGGCACCAGTGAGTTGATTACATAAATCAGGAATCAGAGGAAGAGGATACGTGTTTTTCACAGTAATCTTATTCAGTTCCCGAAAGTCGAGGCACGGACGCAAACCACCATCTTTTTTCTTCACAAAAAAAACCCCCGCTGCAACGGGTGAAACAGAAGGCCGAATATGCCACTTGCGGAGACTCTCAGTGATGTACTCTTTCATGGCTTGGCGCTCAGGCCCAGACAAATTGTATAAACGAGCCTTGGGTAATTTGGCTCCTGGGATTAAATTAATAGCACAATCATCGGGTAGATGTGGTGGAAGCGCCTCGGCCTCACTTTTGGAAAACACGTCTTCGAAGTCTTTCAGGTACTCCGGAATACCCTCCAGACCGACAGACGACACAGATACAGACTTTACCGGGTTAACAAAAGGTCCCAGGTTACAACACGGACCATTACCTGTTGTGGATTCTGTTTTTGGGCTCCCTCTGGTGGTTACAACTGGTACTGGGTGACTTTGGTGGGTTGCGGTCTCTGGTTTCCACCTGTCCATCAGAGGCTGGGTGTTTCCTATTTAACCTGGCTTTCCTGTCATTCCCTTGCCGGCTATCAATGTATCAGTGTGTCTCTGTTACCTGCTCCTAGGCCTTCAAGACAAGCTAAGTCTGGATTTCCCTGTTTCATGATTGCTTTCATGTTTTTTAGTCCAGCTTGCAGATATGTAATTCTCTGCTGCTGGTTGCTCTAGTGGGCTGAAATTACCACTCATGTACCATGAGTTGGCACATGAGTTCAAGTAATTTCAGGATGGTATTTTGAAGGGTTTTTAAGCTGACCGCGCAGTTCACCTTTTGTATCCTCTGCTATCTAGCTTAAGCGGGCCTCATTTTGCTGAATCTGTTTTCATAACTACGTTTGTGCCTTCCTCTCATTTCACCGTCATTATATGTGGGGGGCTGCTATTTCTGTGGGAATATTTCTCTGGAGGCAAGATAGGTCTGTTATTCTTCTGATAGGGGAAGCTAGATCTCCGGCTGGCGCGAGACGTCTAGGGGCCCCCCAGGAACGTTCCCCGGCTACTGTTAGTTGAGTGTTGAGGTTCAGGATCGCGGTCAGCTCAGGTTCCATCACCCTAGAGCTCGTCCTGTTTTTGCCCATGTTATGTTGTTAAATTCCCTGCCATTGGGACCATGACAGTATAGCCGGCCCACAAAGTGTTAATTGTTTGGGCTGAAGCAGGAGAAAAAGAAGTGTTGAAGGGAATTTTTTTTTTTTTTTTCCCCCCTCAGAGTTTTGCTGCCTAGCCCTTAATTGCTGTCTAGCTGCTTCTTACCTCCTCTTAACCCTTGAATGGCTCTGACCTTAGCTGTTTAACATGGATGTCCAGAGTTTGGCTTCCAGCCTGAATAATCTTGCTGCAAAAGTTCAAAATATACAGGATTTTGTTGTTCACACTCCTATGTCTGAACCTAGAATTCCTATTCCAGAGTTTTTTTCTGGAGATAGATCTACCTTCCTGAATTTCAGGAACAATTGCAAATTGTTTCTTTCTTTGAAATCTCGCTCCTCTGGAGACCCTGCTCAGCAGGTCAAGATTGTAATATCTTTCCTGCGGGGCGACCCTCAGAATTGGGCATTTGCATTGGCACCAGGGTGTTGTGATCGCTTTTTGGGCTCCCCTAGTGGTGGCTGGTGGTACTGGAGACTTGTGTGTTCTTTTCTGCCTCGCTCACCTGCTTCCATCAGTTTTGGGAGTTCCCTATTTAGCCTTGCTCTCCAGTCACTTCCTTGCCGGTCATCATTGTAACCTGAGTCATTCAGTTGCATGTTCCTGCTTCTAGTCTGCTGATCAGCTAAGTGGACTCTTGTCCTTATTGTTTTGTATTTTTGTCCAGTTTACAGTTTTGTCATTTCCTGTTACTGGAAGCTCTTGTGGACTGAAATTGCCACTCCTGTGTGATGAGTTGACACAGGAGTTTTAAAGTAATTTCAGGATGGGTTTTTGAAAGGGTTTTTCAGCTGACCGTGAAGTCCTCTTTTGTATCCTTCCTCTATCTAGTAAGTGGACCTCGCTTTGCTAAATCTACCTTCATACTGTGTATGTCTTTTCCTCTGAACTCACCGTTAATATATGTGGGGGCTACTATCATCTTTGGGGAATTTCACTAGAGGTAAGCCAGGTCTGTTCCTTCCTCTTCCAGGCGTAGTTAGTTCTCCGGCTGGCGCGTGGCATTTAGGCAGCCGTAGGAATGCTCCCTGGCTACTGTTAGTTGTGTGGTAGATTTAGGTCACGATCAGCTTGAGTTTCCATCACCCGAGAGCTAGTCTGTAATTTTTGTGTTTCTGATGTTCCCATGCCATTGGGGAATCATGACAGTATGACCGGCCACTGTTAAAGTAATTGGCAGAAGAAAGGAGAGTAAAAGAAGTCTGTAGATTTTTTTTTTTTTTTATTCTCATGTTTGCTACTTAGTTGGCTCAGTTGTATTTCTGCTCTATTTACAGCCTTGCCTTTCTCTCCTTCTAATCCTTGAATGGCTCTGATCTCTCCGGTTTAAGGATGGACTCTCAGAGTTTGGCTGCAGGTTTAAATAATCTTGCTACGAAGGTTCAGAATTTACAAGATTATGTTATACGTACTCCTATTTCTGAACCTAAGATTCCTACACCAGAGGTATTTTCCGGAGATAGATCTCGGTTTCTGAATTTCAAATGTAATTGTAAATTATTCCTTTCTCTCAGACCTCACTCCTCTGGAGATCCTGTTCAGCAGGTTAAGATTGTGATTTCTTTGCTGCGAGGTGACCCTCAAAATTGGGCATTTTCATTGACACCAGGGAATCCTGCATTGCTCAATGTGGATGCGTTTTTTCTGGCTTTAGGGTTGCTGTATGAGGAACCTAATTTGGAGATTCAAGCTGAAAAAGCTTTAATAGCCCTGTCTCAAGGGCAAGATGAAGCAGAGATATACTGCCAAAAATTTTGTAAATGGTCTGTGCTTACTCAGTGGAATGAGTGTGCCCTAGCGGCAATTTTCAGAGAGGGCCTTTCTGATGCCGTTAAGGATGTCATGGTGGGGTTTCCTACGCCCACAGGTCTGAATGAGTCCATGACAATGGCGATTCAGATTGATCGGCGTTTGCGGGAGCACAAACCCGTGCACCATTTGGCGGTATCTTCTGAAGGGACGCCAGAGAAAATGCAATGTGACAGAATTCTGTCAAGAAGCGAGCGGCAGAATTATAGGCGCAAAAATGGCCTGTGCTTCTACTGTGGTGATTCCGCGCATGTTATATCAGCATGCTCTAAACGTACTAGGAAGGTTGACAAGTCTGTTGCTATTGGCACTTTACAGTCTAAATTTCTTCTGTCTGTAACTCTGATTTGTTCATTATCAGTTATTACCGTGGATGCCTATGTGGACTCTGGCGCCGCTCTGAGTCTCATGGATTGGTCCTTCGCCAGGCGCTGTGGGTTTGATTTGGAGCCTCTGGAAGTTCCTATACCTCTGAAGGGTATTGATTCTACACCTCTGGCTTGTAATAGACCACAGTTCTGGACGCAAGTGACTATGCGTATGACTCCAGACCATCAGGAGATGATTCGCTTCCTCGTGTTGCATAATTTACATGATGTGTTAGTGCTTGGATTACCATGGTTACAATCTCATAACCCAGTACTGGACTGGAAAACTATGTCTGTGTTAAGCTGGGGATGTCGGGGGGCTCATGGGGACATACCTTTGGGTTCTATCTCGTCATCTATTCCCTCTGAGATTCCGGCATTTTTGTCGGATTTTGGGGATATTTTTGAAGAGCCTAAAATTGGTTCTCTCCCTCCCCACAGAGAGTGTGATTGCTCCATAGATCTGATTCCAGGCAGTAAATTTCCAAAGCGTCGTTTGTTTAACCTATCTGTACCTGAGCATGCTGCCATGCGAGAGTATGTTAAGGAGTCCCTGGAAAAGGGACATATTCGTCCTTCTTCATCACCTTTAGGAGCTGGGTTTTTCTTTGTCTCTAAAAAGGATGGCTCGCTGAGGCCTTGTATTGATTATCGACTCCTGAATAAAATTACTGTCAAATATCAGTATCCGTTGCCGCTGCTTACTGATTTGTTTGCTCGCATAAGGGGGGCTAAGTGGTTCTCCAAGATTGATCTCCGTGGGGCGTATAATTTGGTGCGAATTAAGCAAGGGGATGAGTGGAAAACCGCATTTAATACGCCTGAGGGCCACTTTGAGTATTTGGTAATGCCTTTCGGCCTTTCTAATGCACCTTCAGTTTTTCAGTCCTTTATGCATTATATTTTCCGTGAATATCTGGATAAATTTATGATTGTGTATTTGGACGATATTTTGATTTTTTCTGAGGACTGGGAGTCTCATGTTCAGCAGGTCAGGAGGGTTTTTCAGGTCTTGCGGGAGAATTCTCTGTGTGTAAAGGGTTCTAAGTGTGTTTTTGGGGTTCAAAAGATTTCCTTTTTGGGGTACATTTTTTCCCCTTCTTCTGTTGAGATGGACCCTGTCAAGGTTCAGGCTATTTGTGACTGGACGCAGCCTACTTCTCTAAAGGGTCTTCAGAAGTTCTTGGGCTTTGCTAATTTTTATCGTCGATTTATAACTGGCTTTTCTGGTGTTGCTAAGCCTCTTACGGATTTGACTAAGAAGGGTGCTGATGTGGCCAATTGGTCCTCTGCCGCTGTGGAGGCCTTTCGGGAACTTAAGCGCCGCTTTTCGTCTGCCCCTGTGTTGCGCCAGCCCGATGTCTCTCTCCCCTTTCAGGTTGAGGTCGATGCTTCCGAGATCGGAGCAGGGGCGGTTTTGTCGCAGAAAAGTTCCGATTGCTCAGTGATGAGACCTTGTGCGTTCTTTTCTCGAAGATTTTCTGCCGCCGAAAGAAATTATGATGTCGGTAATCGGGAGCTTTTGGCCATGAAGTGGGCATTTGAGGAGTGGCGTCATTGGCTTGAGGGTGCTAGACATCAGGTGGTGGTTTTGACTGATCACAAGAATCTGATTTATCTTGAGTCTGCCAGGCGCCTGAATCCTAGACAGGCGCGCTGGTCGTTGTTTTTCTCTCGGTTTAATTTTGTGGTCTCGTATCTACCAGGTTCTAAGAATGTGAAGGCGGATGCCCTTTCTAGGAGTTTTGAGCCTGATTCCCCTGGTGATTCGGAACCTACAGGTATCCTTAAGGATGGGGTGATATTATCCGCTATTTCCCCAGATCTGCGACGTGCTTTGCAAGAGTTTCAGGCGGATAGACCTGATCGCTGTCCACCTGGTAGACTGTTTGTTCCTGATGATTGGACCAGTAGAGTCATCTCGGAGGTTCATTCTTCTACGCTGGCGGGTCATCCTGGAATTTTTGGTACCAGGGATTTGGTGGCTAGATCCTTCTGGTGGCCATCTCTGTCTCGAGATGTACGTGTTTTTGTGCAGTCTTGTGATGTGTGTGCTCGGGCCAAGCCTTGTTGTTCTAGGGCTAGCGGGTTGTTGTTGCCCTTGCCTATTCCGAAGAGGCCTTGGACGCACATCTCGATGGACTTTATTTCTGATCTTCCTGTCTCTCAGAGGATGTCTGTTATCTGGGTGGTGTGTGACCGTTTTTCTAAGATGGTTCATTTGGTGCCATTGCCGAAGTTGCCTTCCTCGTCTGAGTTGGTTCCTTTGTTTTTTCAAAATGTGGTTCGCTTGCATGGTATTCCTGAAAATATCGTTTCTGATAGGGGTACCCAGTTCGTTTCTAGATTTTGGCGGGCATTCTGTGCCAGGTTGGGCATTGATTTGTCTTTTTCGTCTGCCTTCCATCCTCAGACTAATGGCCAGACGGAGCGAACTAATCAAACTTTGGAGACGTATTTGAGGTGTTTTGTGTCTGCGGATCAGGATGATTGGGTTGCCTTTTTGCCGTTGGCGGAGTTTGCTCTTAATAATCGGGCTAGTTCGGCCACTTTGGTTTCCCCTTTCTTTTGCAATTCGGGGTTTCATCCCCGTTTTTCTTCTGGTCAGGTGGAGTCTTCGGATTGTCCTGGAGTGGATGCTGTGGTGGATCGGTTGTATCGGATTTGGGAACAAGTGGTGGACAATTTGAATTTGTCCCAGGAGAGGACTCAGCGGTTTGCTAACCGCCAGCGTCGGGTTGGTCCTCGCCTTCGTGTTGGGGACTTGGTGTGGTTGTCTTCCCGTTTTGTCCCAATGAGGGTTTCTTCTCCTAAATTTAAGCCTCGGTTTATCGGTCCCTATAGGATTTTGGAGATTATTAACCCTGTTTCCTTTCGTTTGGACCTCCCGGCATCTTTCGCTATCCATAATGTGTTCCATCGGTCATTGTTGCGGAGATACGAGGCGCCGGTGGTTCCTTCTGCTGAGCCTCCTGCTCCTGTGCTGGTTGAGGGTGAATTGGAGTACGTTATAGAGAAAATCTTGGACTCCCGTATTTCCAGGCGGAGACTCCAGTATCTGGTTAAATGGAAGGGCTATGGTCAGGAGGATAATTCTTGGGTAACTGCCTCTGATGTTCATGCCTCGGATTTGGTTCGTGCCTTTCATAGGGCTCATCCAGGTCGCTCTGGCGGTTCTTGTGAGGGTTCGGTGCCCCCTCCTTAAGGGGGGGGTACTGTTGTGATCGCTTTTTGGGCTCCCCTAGTGGTGGCTGGTGGTACTGGAGACTTGTGTGTTCTTTTCTGCCTCGCTCACCTGCTTCCATCAGTTTTGGGAGTTCCCTATTTAGCCTTGCTCTCCAGTCACTTCCTTGCCGGTCATCATTGTAACCTGAGTCATTCAGTTGCATGTTCCTGCTTCTAGTCTGCTGATCAGCTAAGTGGACTCTTGTCCTTATTGTTTTGTATTTTTGTCCAGTTTACAGTTTTGTCATTTCCTGTTACTGGAAGCTCTTGTGGACTGAAATTGCCACTCCTGTGTGATGAGTTGACACAGGAGTTTTAAAGTAATTTCAGGATGGGTTTTTGAAAGGGTTTTTCAGCTGACCGTGAAGTCCTCTTTTGTATCCTTCCTCTATCTAGTAAGTGGACCTCGCTTTGCTAAATCTACCTTCATACTGTGTATGTCTTTTCCTCTGAACTCACCGTTAATATATGTGGGGGCTACTATCATCTTTGGGGAATTTCACTAGAGGTAAGCCAGGTCTGTTCCTTCCTCTTCCAGGCGTAGTTAGTTCTCCGGCTGGCGCGTGGCATTTAGGCAGCCGTAGGAATGCTCCCTGGCTACTGTTAGTTGTGTGGTAGATTTAGGTCACGATCAGCTTGAGTTTCCATCACCCGAGAGCTAGTCTGTAATTTTTGTGTTTCTGATGTTCCCATGCCATTGGGGAATCATGACACCAGGGGATCCTGCATTGCTCAGTGTGGATGCGTTTTTTCTGGCACTGGGATTGCTCTATGAGGAACCTAACCTGGAGATTCAGGCTGAAAAGGCTTTATTAGCCCTCTCTCAGGGGCATGATGAAGCGGAAGTATATTGTCAAAAATTTCGGAAATAGTCGGTGCTTACTCAGTGGAATGAGTGCGCCCTGGCTGCAAACTTCAGAGATGGTCTTTCTGAGGCCATTAAGGATATTATGGTGGGGTTCCCTGCGCCTACAGGTCTGAATGAGTCTATGGCTATGGCCATTCAGATTGATCGGCATTTACGGGAGCGCAAACCTGTGCACCAGTTGGCGGTGTCTTCTGAACAGGCACCTGAGACTATGCAATGTGATAGAATTCAGTCCAGAAGTGAACGGCAAAATTATAGGCGGCAAAATGGATTGTGTTTTTTTTGTGGTGATTCATCTCATGTTATATCAGCATGCTCTAAACGCACAAAAAAGGTTGATAAATCTTTTGCCATTAGTACTCTGCAGTCTAAGTTCATTTTGTCTGTAACTCTGATTTGTTCACTGTCATCCATTTCCGTCGATGCCTATGTGGATTCGGGCGCTGCCCTGAGTCTTATGGATTGGTCATTTGCCAAACGCTGCGGTTTTAGTCTGGAGCCTCTGGAAGTTCCTATTCCTTTGAAGGGAATTGACTCTACACCATTGGCTATGAATAAACCGCAGTACTGGACACAAGTGACCATGCGCATGACTCCCGTTCATCAGGAGGTGATTCGCTTCCTTGTACTGTATAATTTACATGATGTACTAGTGCTTGGTCTGCCATGGTTACAAACTCATAATCCAGTCCTGGATTGGAAAACAATGTCTGTGTTAAGCTGGGGATGTCAGGGGGTTCATGATGATGCACCTCTGATTTCAATTGCTTCATCTACTCCTTCTGAGGTCCCTGCGTTTTTGTCTGACTATCGGGATGTTTTTGAGGAGCCTAAGCTCAATTCGCTCCCTCCTCATAGGGATTGTGACTGTGCTATAGAATTAATTCCTGGCAGTAAGTTCCCTAAGGGTCGTTTATTTAATCTGTCAGTGCCAGAGCATACTGCTATGCGGAATTATATTAAGGAGTCCTTGGAAAAGGGACATATTCGTCCATCTTCGTCCCCTCTGGGAGCAGGTTTTTTTTTCGTGGCTAAAAAAGATGGTTCCCTGAGGCCTTGTATAGATTATCGCCTTCTGAATAAGATTACAGTCAAATATCAGTATCCATTGCCATTATTGACTGATTTGTTTGCTCGCATTAAGGGGGCTAGGTGGTTCACTAAGATAGATCTTCGCGGTGCGTATAATCTTGTGCGGATAAAGCAGGGTGATGAGTGGAAAACCGCATTTAATACGCCTGAGGGCCATTTTGAGTATTTGGTAATGCCTTTTGGACTTTCTAATGCTCCTTCAGTCTTTCAGTCCTTTATGCACAATATTTTCCGTGAATATCTGGATAAGTTTATGATTGTGTATTTGGATGATATTTTGGTGTTTTCTGAGGACTGGGAGTCTCATGTTCTACAGGTCAGGAAGGTGTTTCAAGTCCTGCGGGCCAATTCTCTGTTTGTGAAGGGCTCAAAATGTCTCTTCTGAGTCCAGAAGATTTCTTTTTTGGGGCACATTTTTTCTCCTTCTACTATTGAGATGGATCCCGTTAAGGTTCAGGCGATTTGTGACTGGACACAACCTACATCTGTTAAGAGTCTTCAGAAGTTCTTGGGTTTTGCTAATTTTTATCGTCGGTTCATTTCTAATTTTTCCAGTGTTGTTAAACCTTTGACTGATTTGACTAAAAAGGGTGCTGATGTTGCTAATTGGTCTCCTACGGCTGTGGAGGCCTTTCAGGAACTTAAGCGCCGGTTTTCTTCTGCTCCTGTGTTATGTCAACCAGATGTTTCACTTCCTTTTCAGGTTGAGGTTGATGCTTCCGAGATTGGAGCGGGGGCGGTTTTGTCACAGAGAAGTTCCGATGGCTCGGTGATGAAGCCATGTGCGTTCTTTTCTAGAAAATTCTCGCCCGCCGAGCGCAATTATGATGTGGGTAATCGGGAGCTTTTGGCCATGAAGTGGGCATTTGAGGAGTGGCGTCATTGGCTTGAGGGTGCTAGACATCGTGTGGTGGTCTTGACTGATCACAAAAATCTGATTTACCTTGAGTCAGCCAGGCGTCTGAATCCTAGACAGGCTCGTTGGTCGTTGTTTTTTTCTCGTTTCAATTTTGTGGTTTCATACCTGCCAGGTTCAAAGAATGTGAAGGCAGATGCTCTTTCCAGGAGTTTTGTGCCTGACTCTCCTGGAGACTCTGGGCCTACTGGCATCCTTAGGGATGGGGTAATATTGTCCGCCGTCTCCCCAGACTTGCGACGTGCATTGCAGGAGTTTCAGGCGGATAAATCTCCGAGGTCCATTCTTCTGTGTTGGCTGGTCATCCTGGAATATTTGGTACTAGAGACTTGGTGGCCAGGTCTTTTTGGTGGCCTTCCTTGTCAAGGGATGTGCGCACCTTTGTGCAGTCTTGTGAAGTGTGTGCTCGGGCTAAGCCTTGCTGTTCTCGGGCCAGTGGGTTGTTGTTGTCCTTGCCTATCCCGAAGAGGCCTTGGACGCACATTTCCATGGATTTTATTTCAGATCTCCCTGTCTCACAGAAAATGTCCGTTATCTGGGTTGTGTGTGACCGCTTTTCTAAGATGGTTCATTTGGTACCCTTGCCTAAGTTGCCTTCCTCCTCTGAGTTGGTCCCTTTATTTTTTCAGAACGTGGTTCGTTTGCATGGGATTCCGGAGAATATCGTTTCTGACAGGGGATCCCAGTTTGTGTCTAGATTTTGGCGGACGTTTTGTGCTAAGATGGGCATTAATTTGTCTTTCTCGTCTGCATTCCATCCTCAGACGAATGGCCAGACGGAGCGAACTAATCAGACCTTGGAAACTTATTTAAGGTGTTTTGTTTCTGCTGATCAAGATGACTGGGTTGCCTTTTTGCCACTGGCCGAATTTGCCCTTAATAATCGGGCTAGTTCTGCTACTTTGGTTTCTCCTTTCTTTTGTAATTCGGGGTTTCATCCTCGTTTTTCCTCTGGTCAGGTGGAGCCTTCGGATTGTCCTGGAGTGGATGTGGTGGTGGATAGGCTACATCAGATTTGGAATCAGGTGGTGGACAATTTGAAGTTGTCTCAGGAGAAGGTTCAGCAGTTTGCTAATCGCCGTCGCCGCGTGGGTCCCCGACTTCGTGTTGGGGACTTGGTGTGGTTGTCTTCTCGTTTTGTCCCTATGAAGGTCTCTTCTCCCAAGTTCAAGCCTCGGTTCATCGGTCCTTATAAGATCTTGGAGATTCTTAACCCTGTATCTTTTCGTTTGGATCTCCAAGCATCGTTTGCTATTCATAATGTGTTCCATCGGTCGTTATTGCGGAGGTATGAGGTGCCCGTTGTTCCTTCGGTTGAGCCTCTTGCTCCGGTGCTGGTGGAGGGAGAATTGGAGTATGTTGTTGAGAAGATCTTGGATTCTCGTGTTTCCAGACGTAGACTCCAGTATTTGGTTAAGTGGAAGGGTTATGGTCAGGAGGATAATTCCTGGGTGGTCGCCTCTGATGTTCATGCGACTGATTTGGTCCGCGCCTTCCATAGAGCTCATCCTGATCGCCCTGGGGGTTCTCGTGAGGGTTCGGTGACCCCTCCTCAAGGGGGGGGTACTGTTGTGGATTCTGTTTTTGGGCTCCCTCTGGTGGTTACAACTGGTACTGGGTGACTTTGGTGGGTTGCGGTCTCTGGTTTCCACCTGTCCATCAGAGGCTGGGTGTTTCCTATTTAACCTGGCTTTCCTGTCATTCCCTTGCCGGCTATCAATGTATCAGTGTGTCTCTGTTACCTGCTCCTAGGCCTTCAAGACAAGCTAAGTCTGGATTTCCCTGTTTCATGATTGCTTTCATGTTTTTTAGTCCAGCTTGCAGATATGTAATTCTCTGCTGCTGGTTGCTCTAGTGGGCTGAAATTACCACTCATGTACCATGAGTTGGCACATGAGTTCAAGTAATTTCAGGATGGTATTTTGAAGGGTTTTTAAGCTGACCGCGCAGTTCACCTTTTGTATCCTCTGCTATCTAGCTTAAGCGGGCCTCATTTTGCTGAATCTGTTTTCATAACTACGTTTGTGCCTTCCTCTCATTTCACCGTCATTATATGTGGGGGGCTGCTATTTCTGTGGGAATATTTCTCTGGAGGCAAGATAGGTCTGTTATTCTTCTGATAGGGGAAGCTAGATCTCCGGCTGGCGCGAGACGTCTAGGGGCCCCCCAAGAACGTTCCCCGGCTACTGTTAGTTGAGTGTTGAGGTTCAGGATCGCGGTCAGCTCAGGTTCCATCACCCTAGAGCTCGTCCTGTTTTTGCCCATGTTATGTTGTTAAATTCCCTGCCATTGGGACCATGACAATTACCCTTACATCTCAATTGAGTAATTTCCCCCGCCACCCAATCAATGGCAGGATTGTGGTGTTGCAGCCAGGTCATTTCCAGAACCAGTCCTGCAGGTAGATTATTCAATACAAAACAACTTAATTGCTCCACGTGAGTGGAACCCACTTTCTGAGAAAAAACATCAATTTTGAAACAAATTCCATCCCGGGTAAGAGGGGACGAATCAACAGCCACAATTTTAACAGGGTTTTTCAACCTAACTGTCCCTATCTTGTTACGTGTCACAACTTGGGCATCAATCAAATTAATGGAAGAACCGCAGTCAACAAAAGCAGTGGTCATCACAGGACCGCCAGCAAGTTCCAATTTCGCCTGAAGCACAAGTTTTGTAAGCGAGAAAAAATATACCTGGGAGTCTGGACAACCTCCTCGATTGTTGCCCAGACTCAGTCGTTTCTCAGATGTTTTCACAGAAGGGCAGGATGGACAGTTCCTTTTCCAATGTCCAGAGGCTCCACAGTAAAAACACAGTAGATTGTCTCTGCGGTGTCTTCTCTCACTCTCAGAGACCGAGACTGACCCAATCTCCTTGGGCTCAGATACAGGTGCAGCATCACATAATTTAGAGAACAAGGAAGTCTCCTGTTGCATCATTCCTCTAGCACGGAGTCTCTGATCCATTCGAACTGCCTGTGTCATGGCGTCCTCCAGGGTATCAGGAGGAGGATGGAGTGCTAGAGCGTCCTTCAGACGGTCAGACAGACCCATGCGGAACAACCCCCTCAGGGCTGCATCGTTCCAAGAAACTTCAGCTGCCCTGCGCCTAAACTCTGAGCAGAACCATTCAGCGGAGTGCTTCCCCTGTGTCACACTCATCACCATATCTACTGCCAGATGCACTCTATCAGGCTCATCATAAATGTGCCCCAGAGACTCAAAGAACAGGTTCACAGACATACGTTCAGGAGCAGAGGAAGAGAGAGAGAAGGCCCATGCCTGCAGGGACCCCCTTAATAAAGACATAACTACCCCCACGCTCTGCCTTTCATTTCCAGAGGCCCGGGGACGTAACTCAAAAAACAACTTACATCCCTCCTTAAAGGCCCTGAACAATTTTTTATCCCCAGAAAAAGTGTTGGGTAATTTTACCGGCGGTTGGGGGTCCGCTAAGAGGGACCCCCCCTCCCGGGACTGAAATAGAACAGACATCTGTAAAGCACCTGACACATCTCTCTGCACCTGTTGGTGCGAGTGGACCAGGGCTTGCTGTTCCACAGACAGCTTCTGCAAAAGCTGAGAAAGCTCATTAACCTGTGCCGTGAGATCCTGTACCGGGTCCATGGCATACAAACACCACCCCCACACCAGGGAGAAAACTATCAGGTCAGCTATAATGTCACGATACCCGGGTATTAATGCAGGGGAAACTACCCAGCAGCAACGGGGCTGGACCAGAAACCAGGTAACTAACATGAACACCAGCGGGACCTTCCTTATGAGACAGAGTGATCAGGTAAAGCAAAAGGACCTAAGATCATGTGACAGAGTGGGAGGCGGTCAGGGGGCGGAACCAGACACCAGGAGACAGAGAAGGAACAAACAAAAGAATAGTGAAACAAAAAGAGGTCATAGCCAGGAGATTACAAGATACTAACAGGGAGAGTCAGAGAATAGACAGAAGCCAAGCTAGTGGTCAGTAATCCAGAAAAAAGAATAAAGCACATGACAGCAAGACACTAAGCAAGCCAGCGCACCAGAGGTCAAGCATACAGACTGCAGAAAAACCTATAGCTGACAAGGATACCAGGTTAGGAACGAGTATAAATAGCCCTCCCATCTTGAAAGAGAGGCTAAGAACATTAACCATGAGAGCACAGGACATTAACCTTGTCCTAACCATGACAAATTGTACAGGTGTGCAGAGAAAGTGCATTGTGGTATCAACATGTGCCAATTACAAATTCAATGGATATAAAGTATATTGAAAAGTACAGATAACTAAGGGCACAGGAAGAGTGCAAAAGGTCAATAACCACAGTGGTGAGAGAGAGCAAAAACCATGAGGCCAAAGTAAAAAGGATATGCCTAGGGATTTACCTGAGGAGCCGTGATGCCAACCACCCCAATGCGCGTTTGAGTTATTAAAAACTCCCTACTATCAGAGGAATTGAAATGACTGGCCTGGACAATATTGGGACATGCTATGCATTGTCCGCAGGGTGTGCAACCCCATGTAGAAACATGGGGAGCTGAATCCATGGGAAAAACCGGAGGAGGATTAGCTGGTATCAAATAACTCCATCAAATGATCACCCAAGTTCTGCGACCTGCGAGCTTTAATTGAGGGATGGAAGGGTAAGTATTGCTTCAAAATGGGATCAGCAAGTAGTATGGGCCAGTATTTGGCCACTGAATCTAGCATCAAGATCCATTGAGAATGATATTGCATAACCAATCTTACCTGGTTATTCCTTTTCGTTTCGACCGAAGAATAGAGGAGTTGATTTCTATCAGCGTTCCTTGCCCTATTATAGGCTTTTTTAATGCTTCTTTTGCTATAACCTCGATTCAAAAAACGGTTCTTCAGTAGTTCAGCTTGCATCTCGAAAGCTTCATTGGAGGAACAAATCCATCTAATGTGGAGAAATTGGCCGGTGGGAACAGAGTTGATTACATGGGGCGGGTGGGAAGATGATGCATGCAGTACTGAATTGACTGCTGTATTCAAAAGTTGTTTGAAAAAAACAACAGAAAAGAAGCAGAAAGAGTCGCTTTGGGTCAAGTCACAGGGGTATCCTGAAGAGTATTCCACCTGAATAACTTTTTGGCTTTACAGACGTCTAAAGACATCATGTTCATATACCCTGCTTAATAGTAGTAGCTAAGGCACCTTAAATTAAAGGGTTGGAACATAACACAAATTAATTTTTATCCTAAATGCCTATCTATTTAATGGCTTAGTATAATCTATTTTCTAATATTTTTTATTAGAAATTCCCTGTATAATAATGATGTAGTATCAAGTTTAACATATTAAAGATTACTACAGCTACATGACTACATCACCAGAACCACAACAGTACATGACTACATCACCAGATCCACCATCAGCATAGGAATGCAGCTTCAGAAACACCATCAGTACAGGAATACAGAATCACCATCAGTACAAGAATATAACACCAGAATCACTATCAACAAATACATCACCTGAAGCGCCATCAGTACACGAATACATTACCAGAACCACCATCAGTTCATTCATTCAGTACCAGAACTATCAGAAGTTCTGGTGCTGAATTTACACTTATTCTTGAACAAAAAAAAATCAACATTTATTCAAATATAGTGATGTACAATAACAAATTGTATTGTGGTACCGTGTTAGCCAGAAAAATCGATGTGAATACTTTTCTGCCCAATGATGACAGAAGTATTTTAGGAGTGATACCTTTATTGGCTAACCAGAAAATAATTATTAAAATAATTATTTTCTGGTTAGCCAATAAAGGTATCACTCCTAAAATACTTCTGTCATCATTGGGCAGAAAAGTATTCACATCGATTTTTCTGGCTAACACGGTACCACAATACAATTTGTTATTGTACATCACTATATTTGAATAAATGTTGATTTGACCACACTTGTGCTTCTCAGTAATACCCTTGTGCACCTGTTAACTGAGGTTATCGTATTCTGCTTATCATCTTCATGATTCCTCTCTTGTACTTAGCGGAATAACTCTTTTTTGTACTCACCTTTGGGGGTCAAAATACCAGTCCGGTATATTTCTTGTTCATCTGTTTACATATGGCACTGTACCATGGTAAACAGTGCATAGACCCTTCACCAAGAATAGCAGACACCCTAAAAAAAATTGCATTTAAAAGACTCCATGACACCCCAAACAATAAGGGTTGGCATGTGCCGAGCTCTTCACACATATCGTGTAGTCCCTATGGCGTCACTTCTGTCACAGATGCGTTACAGATGCATTACATGCTGTCAGGTCCCTTGGTATTCCAGCTGCTCTCTTCTGGGTTGCACTGCAGCCAAATTTGAGTGCAATTCTTTCGGTAGTGTCTGCTTTCCTTGGAGAAGGGTCTATCTGTCCTGCTGCATTTTATACCAATTGATTTTTCTTTTTTACATGTATATTTCACTGGATATTATTTAAATTGACTTTTTATGATGTGTAGCCAATGCTCATTTTTGGAGCAGGGCTTATATTTCGAGCATCTTCAAAAATCCTTAAAAAATCATGCTAGGATTTATTTTTGAGGTGAGGCTTTTTCCCACTGATTCTGAGAATGTTTTTTCATGACATATTTTACTTCATGGATAGTCTCCTGAGGGATCTCCTCCCAGACCTGGACTAAAGCATCTGCCAACTCCTGGACAGTCTGTGGTGCAACGTGACATTGGTGGATGGTGCGAGACATGATGTCCCAGATGTGTTCAATAGGATTCAGGTCTGGGGAATGGGCGGGCCAGTCCATAGCTTCAATGCCTTCGTGACAGTGGTCAGAATTGTAAAAATTGGCTTGCTCATTAAGTACCAAATTGGCTCTGTCACTAAGGGGTTACCGGATTTTTCTGACTATAAGACGCACCTTTTCCCCAAAAAAATTGTGAGGAAAATGGGGGGTGCGTCTTATAGTTGGAACGTAGGCTTACCGGCATTGTGGCGGCGACAGAGGTGTGGGGATGATGTGGCGCGGTGACCGGTATGGCGTGAGCAGGGTCCCGTCCACATTTGAGGTGAATCCGTGGCCCGGTATTGAAGGAGAGCAGCAGAGCTGGGTGAGTTACGGTTTTCCCGGTGGCGGCGGCCATCTTCCTGAGGCCGCGCATGCGCAGATTGAGTTTTCTGCTTCCTAGGGCTTCAGGAAAATGGCCGCGGGAGGCCGCGCGTGCGCAGATGGAGATCACGGCGGCCATTTTCCTGAAGCTGAGTTCGCAGATTGAGATCTTGGCTGTTGTGAACTCTATTTCTGGGCTCCCTCTAGTGGTCACAAGCGGTACTGTGTAGTGTTGTCCTTCTGCAGGTTGGCTTCATCAGCTGGTTCGTTATCCTTGGTTGGTTTTCTATTTAGCCCACCTGGATACTCAGTTCCTTGCCTGCTATCAATGTATTCAGTGCTCTTCAGATTCCGTGTGTCTACCTTGCTCCCAGTCTCTCCAAGACAAGCTAAGTTTTTGTTTGATCATTTTTTGATTATCAGTGTTCATTATGTTTTTAGTCCAGCTTGCTAAAATGTGATTTCTTCGCTTGCTGGTTGCTCTAGGGGACTGAGTTTCTCCCCCCACACCGTTAGTTGGTGTGGGGGTTCTTGAAATCTCAGAGTGGATATTTTGTAAGGGTTTTTTACTGACCGCATAGATTCCCTTTTCTATTTTCTGCTATCTAGTATTAGTGGGCCTCATTTGCTGAATCTGCTTTCACCCCTGTGTATGTGCCTTCCTCTTACCTCACCGTTATTATTTGTTGGGGGCTTCTATATCTTTGGGGATTATTTCTCTGGAGGCAAGAGAGGTCTTTCTTTCTCTCTAGGGGTAGTTAGTTCCTTAGGCTGGCTCGAGACGTCTAGGAATTCAGGCACGTTCACCGGCTACTTCTAGTGTGTTTGGTTAGGTTTAGATTTGCGGTCAGTCCAGCTTGCCACCTCCCTAGAGCTTGTCCTATGTTTGTTACTTAGCTGGAGTAATTTGTGATCCTCAACCACTAAGGATCATAACACTTGGCTTCAGGAAAATGGCCGCCGCGATCTCCATCTGCGCATGCGCGGCCATTTTCCTGAAGCCCTGGGAAGCAGAGTACTGAATCTGCGCACGTGCGGCCTCAGAAAGATGGCCGCCGCCACTGGGAAAACCGTAACTCACCCAGCTCTGCTGCTCTCCTTCAATGCCGGGCCGCGGATTCACCTCAAATGTGGACGGGACCCTGCTCACGCCATACCGGTCACCGCGCCACATCATCCCCACACCTCTGTCGCCGCCACAATGCCGGTAAGCCCGCCACCACCGGGAAAACCATGAGTCACCCAGCTCTGCTGCTCTCCTTCAATACTGCCGTGGCGTCACCTCAAATGTGGAAGGGACTCTGGCTGCCACCACCTGAGGAAGTGACCGCACATCTGCCGCCGCCACAGCACTGCCGCAACCTCCCCATGGACACCAGGCCATGGCGTCGCCCACCTAAGCAGGATGGGACCCTGCTCAGGTGCACGCCGTTCCGCCCACCGCACCTCAGCATCACCTCACCTCTGCCACCACCATGCCTCCTGTGACCCTGCTCTGCCACTGCCTGCCCTCAGGTAAGAGATCTTAAATTCCCATCTTATAAAAAATCTTTTTTCTGCAATTTTCACCCCAAATTTGGGGTGCGTCTTATGGTACGGTGCGTCTTATAGTCCGAAAAATACGGTAAGTAAAGGCATGTTTAACTGCAAATCTACTATTGCTTTTCAGATTTTGTTTTGTACAGGTGTTTATTATAAAGTGAAAATTATCTGGAATTAAGATTTTCCAGGTTAGTATGACTACAACTATTCTATATTTGTAAGTTGTTGGTTTTTTTTTTAATAGTGGTTAAAAAAATATTTAGTTTACGTTGCCATTTTCTGAGTAGCGTATCTTTTTTTTGGTGGATGCAGCTTTTGAGGGCTTGTTTTTGTGTGTATTGTGCTGACATTTTTATCAATACTATCTTGGGGTACATACAGCCATGGTGAAAGTGTTAGCACCTTTGAAATTTTTCCAGAAAGTTAAGTATTTTTCCCAGAAAATTATTGCAATTACATGTATTGTTATACAAGTTTTATTCATTTGTGTTTATTGGAACAACACAACAACAAAAAAGAAAAAAATTGGGCATAATGTCACACAAAGCCCTAAAAATGGGCTAGACAAAATTGTTGGCATCCTCAACTTAATAGTTCCACATACTTTGGAATAACTAATTGCAATCAATCGCTTCCTATAACCATCAGCAAGCTTCTCAGGGTATGTGCACACGTTGCATATTTGCCTGCGGGTCTCCTGGCAGTGTATCGCGGAGTTTCCTGGAGTTTTGCAGCTACGTGCTGTCATTTTATGGCACTAGAGCTGCGTGATAATTTTCCCACGCAGCTGTGCCGTAAAGCGAGAATACCGGAGTCAATGAACTTTGGTAAACTGACACGCATGAGCAGTGACACACTGCAGGAGCCGTAGCTTTTGTCAGTGTGTTGCTGGAGCCGTGGGGAGCAGACACATCTCCTGATGTGACTGTTCTCCATGGCAGATCATCCTGGGACACTCGTTATGGACTACATCAGATCAGGGAATATAAATTTGTTTTTTTATTTTTAAATTTTTTACAGTAGAACGAGGGCTTCGGTTGGATTGAGCGTGAAAATAAATAAAGGTCAAAAACACTGTATCATTATTTCATTAAAATACTTTTTTCTAGTGTCTGCGTTTAATTTACTCTTTATTATTAATACTATTGGAGAGAGGCTAAGTGCTGGAATAGGTACATCTTACAGATGCCCCTTTCTGGGGCAGCAGCGGGCTGCTATTTGTAGCCAGGGGGCCAATATCCATAGCCCCTTCCTAGGCTATGACTATCATCCCGCAGCTGTCTGCATAGCCTTTCTTGCTATAAAATATAGTTGGACTCCACGTCATTTGTTTGGGGGTGTCCCCCTACTTTTATAGCCAGTAAAGGCTATGCAGACAGCCGCGGGCTGATAATCATTGCCTGGGAAGATCCATGGGTATTAACCCCTTCCCAGCCTAAAATATTGGCCCCCTGCCGTCGGCTTTCGCACTCTGGCACAGAAATTGCGCGGGAACCCACACAATTTTTTTCCCTATCCCCTTTGTGTTTACACCACAAAGAAGGTATTAAAAAAAACCTTTAAATTAAATGATTAACAAAAACCCTTGTGTCACACCATTAATTATGTCAAAATAATAAAGATAAAGCGTTCAATGCGCAGGACCACAGAAAAAAAACTCTCATAATTAAAGAAGCGTGATCCTGATCGTGATGGCTGCTGAACCCTTACATGTTTACCATCGACTGCACCTATGCAGTCTGGGAAATTGGCCACAGACTGAAAGCCTGCTGCAACCTGCAGCCAAGTCTCCTCAGTTGGGGAAGGCATCACGATGGGCTGCAACTTCTGCCAGATCACATTACATGTGCACCTCACAATTTTAGAGATGGTGGCTTTACCAATTCTAAATTGGAGGTGCAGGGATGTATAGCTCTCTCCTGTGGCCAAAAACCTGCAAAGAAAAAGAAAAGATTATTAGAAATGTTACACAAAAATGTAAGGATACCTGTCAGCAGTTATGGGTGATATAATATGTGGCCACCACCTTTCAGGTCTTATCTGAAGCATTCTATAATGCTGGCGATAACACCCCGGTCCAACACGAAGGGTATAAAAAAAAAACAAAATGAAAAAAATAAGACACAACTGCTTGGGGCGGTCACATCAGATGGGACTTGAAGGTTGCAGGTCCGTGTCCGGCCACTCTAATCTTTTTGCGATGCCTCCCTTCTGCTTGCTTCAATGCTCTACTGCTCAGCCGTACTTATCTGTCCTGTTGAGGGCAAAACTAACTCCTGCAGTGAGCAAGCGCAAGGAAAGGTCTGAGAGCCACAGCGCATGCACATCTGCGGACTTTTCTCTATCCTCATCAGGACACAAAAGTACGCCTGCGCAGTAGAGTGATGAACCAAGCAGGAGAGTGGTATCGCAAGAAGAAGGTAGGCGCAGGACCTGGACCTGCGACACAGCTATTGGATAAGATAACACGATAGCGCCCCACCCACGGGTATAAGAAATTATGTTTCTAATTTTTCTTATCTATCTCTGACCCGGGGGCTTAATTATAGAATGCTGTAGATAAGCCCTGAAAGACAGTGGCCGCATCTTATAGCAGCCAAAAATGCTGACAGGTTCCAGGCGTGTTTTAAACATCATGATATTTCCTGCACTGTAAAACACTGTACCAGAGAGTTATAGGATGTTTCGCCCCCAGCAGTTCGCCCCCGGGTACATTTCGCCCCTGCACATGATGACAGACGGGAATTCATGAACCACAATGGTACAAACATCCGGGGGCAAACTGCTGGGGGCAAAACATTGATGACGGATGGGAATTCATGAACCTCAAGGATACAAACATCTGGGGGTGAACTGCTGGGGATGAACTGCTGGGGGCGAAACATCCAAATCCCGTACCAGAGATATCCATGTCCATGTGTCTGTGTGTGTGCTGCACACATGAGGCAACTGTGTGCCGAGCATGTGCTGCATCATTCCCACACAGATGGCTAGCAGGGAAAAAGCACTACAGTAAGCGCAGTTAGCGGTGGCAGGTGCTGAAGACAAATCCCAATCTTCCCTGATGGCGCTGAAATCATGCCGAGCAGGGGAGAATGATAACCACATCTTCATCACTTGCCGCCAAGGAACAGTGCTTCCTGTAGTGCTTCTTCACCAGTTTAATGCGTGTCACACAGAGGACATCAATGTGTGTTCTCTGTGTGCACGTGTACGTGACACTTTGTGGACCGTGCTAAAGGTAAAAATCTGACATGTCAGCATGTTTTGCCCATGGACACATGGCCCGCGAAAACACGCTGACATGTGCATAGACCCATTAATTTCAGTGGGTCTACGTTTGTCAGTGTCTCCGGGACATGTCAAAACTTTCATCACTACACACTGACGTGTGTTAGGTGTCGAGTTCCCGCCTCTGCACAGGGGGAATCTCCAACCATCTCCGCTGCAGTCTCCCATTCTTCTCCAGCCACAGTGGAGCCTGCTCAGCGGAGACGTCGGTCCCAGCGTCTGACTCAGGCTGATACTGGGCGATTGGTTACTACTGTTCTTCCAGGCTCTGCCTTTGTAGCCAGCGCTGATCAGCAGCGAGCAGATCTTTCTGGGACTAAGTTCTGCTTTTCCCATACTGGGCATGCGCACGGGACGACCTCCTATTGGAGGTCGGGGGTCACATGAGCAGGTCCTGAAGCAATTCCTGTTGGACCACTAGGAAGGACCTTGAGTGCTAAAACTATAAAAGGTTCGCATGGCCATGCACTAGTATCAAACCTATGTTATGAGCTCAGCGCCAGTGTGGTCATGGTTGTATGTGGTCAGGGTTTGGCTGAAATAAGCCCCTAGAATACCGGCACCTCGGGTGAGGAGTTTTGTGTATGTGGATTCAGGGCTGGCATATAGCCATTAGAATTCCGGCTCCACTGGAGAGGAGTTGCTTGTGTGCTATTCTGACTGCTTGACCACTGTTGGTTCTATTAGGTAGCTGTGATCTCCTGTGAGGTTAACAGGGCATGGCATTCTCTTTTTGTAGTGAATCTGTGAAGTAACAGAGTTCGCTTATACCGCCATATAGTACCGCCTGTTACTAGCAGCAGGTTTCTCTCCTGCACGGTGGACCCCGGGTTGCGAACGCACCTACTGTCTCATATATATATATATATATATATATTCGGTGCGTTCCGCCAACCCTAACAACGTGTGACAGAGGCAGCGTTTCCTCAGCAGAGAAGGCCTTACTTATGACCGTATCACTCAAGGTCAGATGGGTTGCCAGGGTTTCAAGCAATCTATCGAAAGCCAGGATGGTCAGACAGCAAAAGTAAACGGATTTGTCGGGAAATCTGAAAATTTGACAGGAAAAAAATGGTTAGTTAACATATTAAATTTTTAGCAACACATGTTAATTAGAATATTATCTTTAGATATTTTTGCAACTTACCTCCTCAAATCGGTGTAAAGCACATAAAGGTGCCCCTTCTCCGCCCGCTCAGCTACGAGAGGGTGCACCCACATTTTGCGTGCTCGCCTCCTCCTCTGCTGCTGCGCCTAAAATAAAAATAAAAATATTGTTTAGTACACAACACAGTGAAAAAGCAAAGACATGTAAATATTTTTTTACATCTGCTTTAGCTTACCTGCTCTCTGTGATGATTGAGGATTTGCAGCAATAATCCCAGCATCATAATTCTGTAGGGCCTGCGGAGCTGTAGCTGAGGGTTCTGATCTTGGCTCCGCTCTGCTTGGAGCAAATGTACACTGATTATTGCTGTGTGTTTCCAAAATGGAGAATGGGAAAAGAAGGGGTTGGACAAGGAAATGAGATCAAAATGTTTTTTTTTTTTTCTTAGTCAAGTTTGTCAAGTTTATATCTTTATTGCTGTAAAAAACGCAGACAATTCTGCAGGAAAACCCGCAATGAAAACTGCATAAAAACGCATCAGAAACGCGTCAAAACCGCGTCAACAACGCATCAAAACCGCAGGGGCGTTTTCTGCCAAGGGATGCGGATTCAGTGCGGAAAAATCCGCAGGCAATTCCGCAATGTGTGCACATAGCCTCACACTTCTCAACTGGAATTTTGGATCACTGTTGTTTTGCAAACTGCTCCAGCTCTTCTATTTGAAGGGTGCCTTGTTCCAACAGCAATTTTAAGATCGCTTTACAGGTGTTTAATGGGATTTAGATCTGGACTCATTGCTGGCCACTTCATAACTCTCCAGTGCTTTGTTTCCATCCATTTCTGGATGCATCTTGAAGTATGTTTGGGGTCATTGTCTTGCTGAAAGACCCATGACCTAGGATGCAAACCCAGCTTTCTCACACTAGGCACTACATTAAGACCCCAAAACTTTTGGTAATCTTAAGATTTTATGATGCATTGCACACAGTCAAGCCAGAGGCAGCAAAACAACCCCAAAAAATCTTTGAACCTCCACCACATTTGACTGTAGGTATTGTGTTCTTTTCTTTGTAAGCGTCTGTTTTTAGTAAACAGTAGAATGATGTGATTTACCAAACAGCTGTATCTTGGTCTCCCCTGTCCACAACACACTTTACCCAAAGGATTTTATCATGCACACATTTTGGAAAACTGTAGTCTAGTGTCACGATCACCGATACTTACCTGTCCGGCCGGCGCGCTCCCGGCGTCTCTCCTCTTCCTTCTCTTCCCAGCTTCTATGGTTCTCGGCGCGTCGTAGGTTCACGCATGCGCCGTAGTGTCTCCTCCGCCACTCGGCTTTCTGGGAGGTCATGACCCGGAGGCTCCACCTCCAATATGGCGGCGCCCACCGGGTATTTCTGCTCGGCGCTTCTCCTGGTAAGGCGCCTGTGTGTCATCGTTGCTGCGATCCTGTTTAGCTAGCATCGTGCTCAGGCCTTTCCCTTGTGCTGTTCCCAGTGCTCCTTTCCCTCCATGCTAGTACTGTTTGCTCCTGCTTCTTTTGTCCTCCGTTGCCTCATATTCTTAATTTTGCCGTCACCTTATATTGTGTATTTTCTTTTCCAGCTCACCGCCTCGTCGTTCTCAACGTACCTGTCCCTCTACTTTGCCCAGTCGCCCCTTTGGCTCCTACAGTTGCAGTTCCATCCTCCTTGGGCCTGCTCCTATCACTCCCTGTATAGGGGGTGCATCCATCAGGTTTGCTCGCCCTTGGGGGCTCTGGGGCCGCGACCCAGAGGGTCCACTTTTGGGTTCTCCCTTTTTCTCTGTCTCACTCCCGTGTAGCATGATATCTAGCTTTTTTATGTCTCAGCAGTCGTGTCTTCCTGGTCTCCTACCATAGCGTTTCATTTCATTCAAATGTCAATGGATAGTTCACGCTGACACTGATGCACCCTGAGCCTGCAGCACAGCTTGATTTTCTTTGGAACTTGATTGGAGCTGCTTATCCACTATCAGGACTATATGGCGTTACAATCTTTCATCAATTTTTTTTTCTGTTATCCATGTCCAGAGAGATTAGCTACAGTGCCATGGGTGGTAAGCGTCTTGATTATATTGAGCACCGTGGACAAAGGAACGTGAAGATCTCTGGAGATGGACTTTTAACCTTGAGATCGTTGATATTTTTCAACAATTTTGGTTCTCAAGTCCTCAGACAATTCTCTTCTCTTTTTGTTCTCCATGCTTAGTGTGGCACACAAGCACACAATGCAAAGATTGGGTCAACTTCTCCCCTTTTTATCTGGTTTCAGGTGTGATTTTCCTATTACCCACACCCATTACTTCCCAGAGGTGAGTTTGAACGAGCATCACATGCTTGAAACAAAGTTGTTTACTCACTTTTTTGGAAAGGTGCCAGCAATTTTATCCTATTATTGCGATTTTGTGTGAAATTATGTCCACTTTGATTTTTTGTGTTGTTCCAATGCACACAATGGAAATAAATATGTATATAACAAAACGTGTAATTGCAATAATTTTCTAGGAGAAATACAGTGAGGAAAAAAAGTATTTAGACAGCTACCAATTGTGCAAGTTCTCCAACTTAAAAAGATGAGAGAGGCCTGTAATTGACATCAGACCACAACTATGAGAGTCAAAATGAGAATACAAATCCAGAATATCACCTTGTCTGATTTTGCAAGATTTATTTTGCTAATTATGGTGGAAAATAAGTATTTGGTCATTAACAAAAGTTCGTCTCAATATTTTGTTATATATCCTTTGTTGGCAATGACAGTAGTCAAACGTCATTCACAAGGTTGGCACACACTGTTGGTGGTATGTTGGCCCATTCCTCCATGCAGATCTCCTCTAGAGCAGTGATGTTTTGGGCCTGTCGCTAGGCAACACGGACTTTTTTTCCCCACTGTACTTCATTTTCTAGAACAATTTCAAGGGTACTAACACTTTCGGCCATGACTGTATATGTTTTGATTGCTGCTCATTGCAATTTGGGGATGGGAGGAATGCGTCATCCAAAAAACTCTAAATCTTCGTTTTCATTTTTTTTCTTCCTGTGTTTGTCCTATTTAATCACTTCATGAAAGGGGCCAATTTCCAATTTTGCACTTTTTTCCTCCCCATTTTCCCGGAGCCATAACTCTTTATTTTTCTGTCCACATAGATGTCTATGTATTGTGGTGTTGTGACCAATGTTACAGCCAGGGGGCGCTGCATGTGCACTTCAAGATGCACTTGGAGGCATAATTGTGATGAGACAAAGTCCGGCAGAATTGTAGATGGCCGGTATGTGTGTCACAGAGGAGGACACTCTGCGCTGTCAGTCTGAAGTTATGTTGTGGTCTGGGACCTGTAGTCCCACGTGTAAATGTGTAGTTCTAATGGAAGACTGGCAGGGCTAGTTCTGAGAGATGGGAGGGTCAAACTAGCCACACACACTCCCATCTAGGGGAGTGGTTAGTACCATATAATGTGACTGAGGTCTGGTCACATGAGCTCTGGGTGTGGACCTGAATGGTCCGTGCTGGAAGGTCCTGGAGAGCCCATGTGTTGGGAGTGTCGTTTCCCTGGAGAGCACATGGTGGGGCTTTGGACCTGGCACATGCCAGTGTGTGGAACGGTCTGATAATCGTGGGTAATACTGACCGGGGTCAGTGAGAAAGTCTGAAGGATACCTCTGTGGAGGAGAAGTATCCGAGAACCTGTGCGGCACCAACAGGTAACGGAAAGGGATCCGTGTTATGCTGACTGGAGTCAGAGGAGAGAGACATTGTGTATAGGGCACCTCTGAGGCCAAGAGGTGTCCAGGAACCTGTGAAGGTCGCCAACAGGTAACAGACAGGGGTCCATGTGTTATGCTGACCGGGGTCAGAGACGAATTGTGGTGAAGTTGAATATGTCCAGATGGTGCTCAAGCTGTTACCAAGTTCCTGAGGATGTGGTTTATGTTGTGTGAAATAAACCTAAGAGACTGTGTTTTGTAAGAAAACCGTGCATGTATGCGTTATTCCCGTGCCAAGCGAGTGTCCCCCCAAGACCCGAAGTAAGGGAAACGCTACAGTATGTACAGTGTGTATGTTATGTAGGATAAAAGCTTCATCTCAATCCACAAAAAAAGTAAGTCCCCACTCAGGTCCATCATCTGTTAACAGAAATATAGGGGCTTCCATGTTACTGATAGCACAAAGGCTCTGGAAAAGCGAAAAAGTCTTTGCCCCACAAAAGAAATTCAGCAAATTCTGCCCTGCAAAATCCAATCGCCCCCTCCCTTCTGAGCCCTAGTGAGCCTAAACCACATTTAGCATCCATATCTTTCACATTTCTGTAGCGATGACAGCCTGCCTAATTTACAGGTGCATGTCTCCAGAAGCATGAGCTGGGCACTACCACATACTGGTCGCAATAACATTCTGGTCACTACAACATACTGTTGACTACAACCCCTGGCAAAAATTATGGAATCTACGGCCTTTGAGGATGTTCATTCAGTTGTTTAATTTTGTAGAAAAAAAAGCAGATCACAGACATGGCACAAAACTAAAGTCATTTCAAATGGCAACTTTCTGGCTAAACACTAAAAGAAATAAAGAACAAATAATGTGGTAGTCAGTAATGGTTACTTTTTTAACCAAGCATAGGGAAAAAATTATGGAATCACTCAATATTGAGGAAAAAATTATGGAATCATGAAAAACAAACAAACAAAAAAACGCTCCAAAACATCACTAGTATTTTGTTGCTTTTATAACAGCTTGCAGTCTCTGAAGCATGGACTTAATGAGTGTCAAACAGTACTCTTCATCAATCTGGCTTCAACTTTCTCTGATTGCTGTTGCCAGATCAGCTTTGCAGGTTGGAGCCTTGTCATGGACCATTTTCTTCACCTTCCACCAAAGATTTTCAATTGGATTGAGATCCGGACTGTTTGCAGGCCATGGCATTGACCTTATGTGTCTTATTTCAAGCAATGCTTTCACAGTTTTTGCTCTATGGTTGTTATGACCCCAATGGCAGAGGGTCTCAAAAGTACATACCAAGTCTGCAAACACAAAAAACCAGCTCATAGGGCACTGGTAACTGGGCTGACCATATATCTAATCCTAGCACCACAAATAGCAGCAGCCGGGGAACGTGCCTACGTTGGTTCTAGACGTCTCGCACCAGCCGGAGAACTAACTAACCCTAGAAGGGAAAAGATAGACCTTTCTTGCCTCCAGAGAAAAGACCCCAAAAGTTGGATACAAGCCCCCAACAAATAATAACGGTGAGGTAAGGAGAAAAGACAAACGTAAGAATGAACTAGATATTTAGCAAAGAGAGGCCCACTGACTAATAGCAGAATATAGTAAGATGACTTATATGGTCAGCAAAAACCCTATCAAAATTTCCACGCTGGATATTCAAGAACCCCCGAACCGTCTAACGGCCCGGGGGGAGAACACCAGCCCCCTAGAGCTTCCAGCAAAATCAGGAATCACATTTAGTACAAGCTGGACAAAAAATAAGAGCAAAGCAAATAACCAAAAAACAAGGAAGCAGGACTTAGCTTAATTTTGCAAGATCCAAGACCAGCAGACAGGAGCAAACAGAAAGGAACTGATTACAACGATGCCAGGCAAAGGACTGAGAAACCAGGAAGTTTATATAGCAACACCCCTGGACTAACGAACCAGGTGGGTGCCAAACTGAGGAAAGACAATCCCAGAGTCATATCACTAGTGACCACAAGAGGGAGCCAAAAAAGTCTAATTCACAACAGTACCCCCCCTTTAAGGAGGGGTCACCGAACCCTCACCAAGACCACCAGGGCGATCAGGATGAGCAGCGTGAAAGGCACGAACTAAATCGGCCGCATGCACATCAGAGGCAACCACCCAGGAATTATCCTCCTGACCATAGCCCTTCCACTTGACCAGATACTGAAGCCTCCGCCTGGAGAGACGAGAATCCAAGATCTTCTCCACCACGTACTCCAACTCGCCCTCAACCAACACCGGAGCAGGAGGCTCAACAGAAGGAACCACAGGTACAACGTACCGCCGCAACAAAGACCTATGGAACACGTTGTGAATGGCAAACGACACCGGAAGATCCAAGCGAAAGGACACAGGATTAAGGATTTCCAATATCTTGTAAGGACCGATGAAGCGAGGCTTAAATTTAGGAGAGGAGACCTTCATAGGAACAAATCGAGAAGACAGCCATACCAAATCCCCAACACGAAGTCGGGGACCCACACCGCGGCGGCGGTTGGCAAAACGCTGAGCCTTCTCCTGTGACAACTTCAAGTTGTCCACCACATGATTCCAGATCCGCTGCAACCTATCCACCACGGAATCCACCCCAGGACAGTCAGAAGGCTCCACATGTCCCGAGGAAAAACGAGGATGGAAACCAGAGTTGCAAAAAAATGGCGAAACCAAAGTAGCGGAACTAGCCCGATTATTAAGGGCAAACTCAGCCAACGGCAAGAAGGTCACCCAATCATCCTGATCTGCAGAAACAAAACACCTCAAATAAGCCTCCAGAGTCTGATTAGTTCGCTCCGTTTGTCCATTAGTCTAAGGATGAAAGGCAGACGAAAACGACAAATCAATGCCCATCTTAGCACAAAAGGATCGCCAGAACCTGGAAACAAACTGGGATCCTCTGTCAGACACAATATTCTCAGGAATGCCGTGTAAACGAACCACATTCTGAAAGAACAAAGGAACCAGATCGGAAGAGGAAGGCAGCTTAGGCAAAGATACCAAATGGACCATCTTGGAAAAGCGATCACATACCACCCAGATGACAGACATGCCCTGAGACACCGGAAGATCTGAAATGAAATCCATGGAAATGTGTGTCCAAGGCCTCTTCGGGACAGGCAAGGGCAAGAGCAACCCGCTGGCACGAGAACAGCAAGGCTTAGCTCGAGCACAAGTCCCACAGGACTGCACAAATGACCGCACATCCCGTGACAAGGAAGGCCACCAAAAGGACCTAGCCACCAGATCTCTGGTGCCAAAAATTCCCGGATGCCCTGCCAACACCGAGGAATGAACCTCGGAAATGACTCTGCTGGTCCACTTGTCAGGAACAAACAGTCTGTCAGGTGGACAAGAGTCAGGTCTACCAGCCTGAAATCTCTGCAACACACGTCGCAAATCCGGAGAAATGGCTGACAGGATAACTCCCTCTTTGAGAATACCAACTGGTTCTGCGACTCCAGGAGAGTCAGGCACAAAGCTCCTTGAAAGAGCATCAGCCTTCACATTCTTTGAACCTGGTAAATACGAGACCACAAAGTCAAAACGGGAGAAAAACAATGACCAGCGGGCCTGTCTAGGATTCAGGCGTTTAGCAGACTCGAGATACATCAGATTTTTGTGATCAGTCAAGACCACCACACGATGCTTAGCACCCTCGAGCCAATGACGCCACTCCTCAAATGCCCACTTCATGGCCAACAACTCCCGATTGCCAACATCATAATTCCGCTCAGCAGGCGAAAACTTCCTAGAGAAAAAAGCACATGGTCTCATTACAGAGCAACCAGGGCCTCTCTGCGACAAAACGGCCCCTGCCCCAATCTCAGAAGCATCCACTTTAACCTGAAAGGGAAGTGAGACATCAGGCTGGCACAAAACAGGCGCCGAAGTAAACCGGCGCTTCAACTCTTGAAAGGCTTCCACGGCTGCAGGAGCCCAGTTAGCAACATCAGAACCTTTCTTGGTCATATCCGTCAAAGGTTTAACAACGCTAGAAAAATTAGCGATAAAACGACGGTAGAAGTTAGCAAAACCCAAGAACTTCTGAAGACCCTTAACTGACGTGGGTTGAGTCCAATCATGAATAGCTCGGACCTTGACTGGGTCCATCTCCACCGCAGAAGGGGAAAAAATAAAACCCAAAAAGGGAACCTTCTGTACTCCAAAGAGACACTTTGAGCCCTTAACAAACAAAGCATTCTCACGCAAAACCTGAAACACCATCCTGACCTGCTCTACATGCGAGTCCCAATCATCAGAAAAAACCAGAATATCATCCAGATAAACAATCATAAATTTATCCAGATACTTCCGGAAAATATCATGCATAAAGGACTGAAACACTGAAGGAGCATTAGAGAGCCCGAAAGGCATCACCAAGTACTCAAAATGACCTTCGGGCGTATTAAATGCAGTTTTCCATTCATCTCCTTGCTTAATGCGCACAAGGTTGTACGCACCACGAAGATCTATCTTGGTGAACCACTTGGCACCTTTAATCCGGGCAAACAAGTCCGACAACAGAGGCAAAGGATACTGAAATTTAACAGTGATTTTATTCAGAAGCCGATAGTCAATACAAGGTCTCAAAGATCCGTCCTTCTTGGCCACAAAAAAGAATCCCGCACCAAGAGGGGAAGAGGAAGGACGGATATGCCCCTTCTCCAGAGATTCCTTGATATACGAACGCATTGCGGTATGCTCAGGTACAGACAGATTAAATAATCTTCCCTTAGGAAATTTACTACCTGGAATCAAATCTATAGCGCAGTCACAGTCCCTATGAGGAGGAAGAGCACTGGACCTGGACTCGCTGAATACATCCTGGTAATCAGACAAATACTCAGGAACTTCCGAAGGAGTAGAGGAAGCAATAGACACCGGCGGGGAATCACCATGAATTCCCTGACAGCCCCAACTTGACACAGACATTGCCTTCCAATCCAAGACTGGATTATGGGTCTGTAACCATGGCAGACCCAAAACGACCAAATCATGCATTTTATGCAGAACAAGAAAACGAATCACCTCCCGATGTTCAGGAGTCATGCACATGGTTACCTGTGCCCAAAACTGCGGTTTATTTTCCGCCAATGGCGTAGCATCAATACCTCTAAGAGGGATAGGATTTACCAACGGCTCAAGAACAAAACCACAGCGCTTGGCAAACGACAGATCCATAAGATCCATAAGGCAGCACCTGAATCCACAAACGCCATAACAGGGTAGGAGGACAATGAGCAAATTAAAGTCACAGACAAAATAAACTTAGGTTGCAAATTACCAATGGCGACAGGACTAACAACCCTAGTTAGGCGTTTAGAGCATGCTGATATAACATGTGTAGAATCACCACAGTAAAAACACAACCCATTCTGACGTCTATGATTTTTCCGTTCATTTCTAGTCTGAATTCTACCACATTGCATTAAATCAGGTGTTTGTTCAGACAACACCACCAGAGGATTCGCGGCTTTGCGCTCCCGCAAACGCCGGTCAATTTGAATAGCCAGCGCCATGGAATCATTCAGACCTGTAGGAATGGAGAAACCCACCATCACATTCTTAATGGCTTCAGAAAGGCCATTTCTGAAATTTGCGGCCAGAGCACACTCATTCCACTGAGTAAGCACGGACCATTTCCGAAATTTTTGGCAATACACTTCAGCTTCATCCTGACCCTGAGAAATAGCCAGCAAGGCTTTTTCTGCCTGAATTTCAAGATTGGGTTCCTCGTAAAGCAATCCGAGCGCCAGAAAAAACGCATCAATATTTGCCAATGCCGGATCTCCTGGCGCTAGCGAGAAGGCCCAATCCTGAGGGTCGCCCCGTAAGAAAGAGATAACAATTTTTACTTGCTGAGCTGAGTCTCCAGATGAACGGGGTCTCAGAGATAGAAACAATTTACAATTATTCCTGAAATTCCTAAACTTAAATCGGTCTCCAGAGAACAGTTCAGGAATAGGTATTTTAGGTTCAGACATTGGACTACTGGTAACAAAATCTTGTATGCCCTGCGCACGAGCAGCAAGCTGATCAACACTTGTAATCAAAGTCTGGACATTCATGTCTGCAGCAAGCACAAGCCACTCAGAGGTAAAGGGGAGGAAAAAAGAGAGGAAAGAAAAAAAAAAAAAAAACTCAGACTTTCCTTTCTTGTAATCCCACTTCTGCAATGCATTAAACATTCAACCTTGGCCTGGCATACTGTTATGACCCCAATGGCAGAGGGTCTCAAAAGTACATACCAAGTCTGCAAACACAAAAAACCAGCTCATAGGGCAGTGGTAACTGGGCTGACCATATATCTAATCCTAGCACCACAAATAGCAGCAGCCGGGGAACGTGCCTACGTTGGTTCTAGACGTCTCGCGCCAGCCGGAGAACTAACTAACCCTAGAAGGGAAAAGATAGACCTTTCTTGCCTCCAGAGAAAAGACCCCAAAAGTTGGATACAAGCCCCCAACAAATAATAACGGTGAGGTAAGGAGAAAAGACAAACGTAAGAATGAACTAGATATTTAGCAAAGAGAGGCCCACTGACTAATAGCAGAATATAGTAAGATGACTTATATGGTCAGCAAAAACCCTATCAAAATTTCCACGCTGGATATTCAAGAACCCCCGAACCGTCTAACGGCCTGGGGGGAGAACACCAGCCCCCTAGAGCTTCCAGCAAAATCAGGAATCACATTTAGTACAAGCTGGACAAAAAATAAGAGCAAAGCAAATAACCAAAAAACAAGGAAGCAGGACTTAGCTTAATTTTGCAAGATCCAAGACCAGCAGACAGGAGCAAACAGAAAGGAACTGATTACAATGATGCCAGGCACAGGACTGAGAAACCAGGAAGTTTATATAGCAACACCCCTGGACTAACGACCCAGGTGGGTGCCAAACTGAGGAAAGACAATCCCAGAGTCATATCACTAGTGACCACAAGAGGGAGCCAAAAAAGTCTAATTCACAACAATGGTAGGATGCATAAACTTGTGCATTTATTGAAGATATAATGACAGCCATCTCCCCAGTGCCTTTACCTGACATGCAGCCCCATATCATCAATGACTGTGGAAATTTGCATGTTCTCTTCAGGCAGTCATCTTTATAAATCTCATTGGAACGGCACCAAACAAAAGTTCCAGCATCATCACCTTGCCCAATGAAGATTCGCGATTCATCACTGAATATGACTTTCATCCAGTCATCCACAGTCCACAATTGCTTTTCCTTAGCCCATTGTAACCTTGTTTTTTTCTGTTTAGGTGTTAATGATGGCTTTCGTTTAGCTTTTCTGTATGTAAATCCCATTTCCTTTAGGCGGTTTCTTAGAGTTCGGTCACAGATGTTGACTCCAGTTTCCACCCATTCGTTCCTCATTTGTTTTGTTATCGATTTCCTGGTTTTGGAGACATACTGCTTTAAGTATCTGGTCTTGACGCTTTGATGTCTTCCTTGGTCTACCATATGTTTGCTTTTAATAACCTTGCCGTGTTGTTTGTATTTGGTCCAGATTTTAGACACAGCTGACTGTGAACAGCCAACATCTTTGGCAACATTGCGTGATGATTTACCCTCTTTTAAGAGTTTGATAATCCTCTCCTTTGTTTTAATTGACATCGCTCGTGTTGGAGTCATGTCAGTCCACTTGGTGCAAAAAGCTCTCCAAGGTGTGATCACTCCTTTTTAGATGCAGACAAACGAGCAGATCTAATTTGATGCAGATGTTATTTTTGTGTATGAAAACTTACAGGGTGATTCCATAATTTTTTCCTCAGAATTGAGTTATTCCATTATTTTTTCCCTATGCTTGGTTAAAAAAAGTAACCATTACTGACTACCACATTTTTTGTTCTTGATTGCTTTTAGTGTTTCTTAAAGCCAAAAAGTTGCCATTTGAAATGACTTTAGTTTTGTGCCAGGTCTGTGAGCTGCTTTTTTTTTCTACAAAATTAAACAACTGAATGAACATCCTCCAAGGCCGGTGATTCCATAATTTTTGCCAGGGGTTGTACAACATGCTGGTTTGCAATTTTCACTCAGCGATATCCATTGCTGCTTGTTTCCGAAAAGCACCCATGGAGTAAAAATAGTCACTACACCTGTTGATAAATTCCCAAAGGGATATAATTTCCAAAATCGTGTCACTTGAAGGGTAATTCAGGTTTTCTAGCACTTATGGGCTCTGTATGTGGAGTCCGTAAACTATTATAGGAAAATCTGCGCTCCAGGAGGCAAATAGACCTCAGTCACTCCCGAGTCTCGTTGTATGGCTAAGTAGTACTGTACAGCCACATATGGGGTATTTCACATTCTGCAGAAATTGTGGGGCAAATTTTGGTGCCTATTTTACCCATTTCCCAGTGTGAAAATGTAAAATCTGGGACTAAAACAGAATTTTGGTGGTAAAAATGTAATTCTTTTATTTCTTCACAGCCCTTTGGTATAAAATTCTGTGACCCACCTCTGTCAATATGATCACTGCACCCTTAGATTAATTAATTGAGATGTTAATTAATTGAGATGTGTATTTTGTAAAATGGGCTCTCTTATGGGGGGTTCTGCTGTTCTGGCATGTCACGGTCTCTGCCAATGTGACATGGCACCCTCAAACCATTCCAGCAAAATCTGAACTCCAATATAGTGTTTGTTCCCTTCTGAGCTTTCCACTGTGCCTCAAAAGTAGTTTTTGACCACATTTGGGGCATCGGCATACTCAGGAGAAATTGCATAACAAATTATGGGGTACAATTTCTCCTGCTATCCTTGTGAAAATGAAAAAATTTGGGGCTAAAGCAAAATTTTTTGGTGAAATATATATACAGTGGCATGTAAAAGTTTGGGCACCCCTGGTCAAAATTACTGTTATTGTGAACAGTTAAGCATGTTGAAGATTAAATTATCTCTAAAAGGCCTAAAGTTTAAGATGACACATTTTCTTAGTATTTTTGTAAAAAAATATATATATATATTTTTCATACATTTTAAAAATTACAAAAAGGAAAATGGGCTCATGCAAAAGTTTAGGCATCCTGCATGGTTAGTACCTAGTAGCCCCCCTTTTAAAACTATTATAGCTTGCAAATGCTTTTTGTAGCCATACAAGGATCTTTCAATTCTTGTTTGAGGGATTTTTTTCCATTCTTCCTTGAAAAATTCTTGCAGTTCTGTGTGATTCCTGGGTAGTCTTGCATGCACTGCTATTTTGAGGTCTAGCGACAGATTTTCAGTGATGTTCAGATCAGGGGACTGTGAGGGCCATTGTAAAACCTTCAGCTTGCGCCTTTTGAAGTAGTCTATTGTGGATTTTGACATGTGTTTAGGATCATCATCCATTTGTAGAAGCCATGCTCTTTTCAAATTCAGCTTTTTTACATATTTGCATCAAGAATTTGTTGAAATTTCATTGAATCCATTCTTCCCTCTACCTGTGAAATATTCCCCAACCCATTGGCTTCAAGACAACTCCAAAACATGATTGATCCACTCGCATGCTTAATGGTTGGCGAGATGTTCTTTTTTTGAAATACTGTGTCCTTTTTTCTCCACACATACCTTTAATCATTGTGGCCAAAGAGTTCTATTTTAACTTCATCGGTCCACAGGACTTGTTTCCACAATGAATGTTTAGATTTTTTTTGCATACTTTTGACTCAAAATTTTATGGTGAGAATGCAGGAGAGGTTTTCTTCTGATGACTCTCTTGAAGGTTGTATTTGTGCAGGTGTCTCTGAACAGTAGAACAATGTGCCAGAACTCCAGACCCTGCTAAAACTTTCTGAAGATCTCTTGCAGTCAAGCAGTGGTTACAATTTTCCTTTCTAGCTCACTAAAATTTTGCTTCATCATCCAGACCTTATCTTGACCTCCACTGTTCCTGTAAACTGACATTTCTTAATTACATTTTGAACTTAGGAAAGAGCAACTTGAAAACGCTGTGCTATCTGCTTATAGCCTTCTCCTGCTTTGCTGGCCTCCACCATTTTCATTTTCAGACTGCTAGGCAGATGCTCAGAAGAACCCATGGCTGCTGTTTTTTTGGCACAAGGTTAGAGAAGTCTGAATTTTTATAAAGCTGGGAAATTTGTTTTACCTGGCCTTTCCTAACAGTGATAGTGAACAAGCCATAACTCTAACAGGCTAAGTGAGGTCTGAAACATTGGTCAAAGTTATCTCTGAGCATACACATCTCCAAGGGTGCCCAAACATTTGCATAAGCCCAATTTCCTTTTGGTAATTTTTAAAATGTAAAAAATGAGAAAATATATACACTCACCGGCCACTTTATTAGGTACACCATGCTAGTAACGGGTTGGACCCCCTTTTGCCTTCAGAACTGCCTCAATTCTTCGTGGCATAGATTCAACAAGGTGCTGGAAGCATTCCTCAGAGATTTTGGTCCATATTGACATGATGGCATCACACAGTTGCCGCAGATTTGTCGGCTGCACATCCCAAAGATGCTCCATACAAGGCAGGATGGATCCATGCTTTCATGTTGTTTACGCCAAATTCTGACCCTACCATCCGAATGTCGCAGCAGAAATCGAGACTCATCAGACCAAGCAACGTTTTTCCAATCTTCTACTGTCCAATTTCGATGAGCTTGTACAAATTGTAGCCTCAGTTTCCTGTTCTTAGCTGAAAGGAGTGGTACCCGGTGTGGTCTTCTGCTGCTGTAGCCCATCTGCCTCAAAGTTTGACGCACTGTGCGTTCAGAGATGCTCTTAGGCCTACCTTGGTTGTAACGGGTGGCGATTTGAGTCACTGTTGCCTTTCTATCAGCTCGAACCAGTCTGCCCATTCTCCTCTGACCTCTGGCATCAACAAGGCATTTCCGCCCACAGAACTGCCGCTCACTGGATTTTTTTTCTTTTTCGGACCATTCTCTGTAAACCCTAGAGATGGTTGTGCGTGAAAATCCCAGTAGATCAGCAGTTTCTGAAATACTCAGACCAGCCCTTCTGGCACCAACAACCATGCCACGTTAAAAGGCACTCAAATCACCTTTCTTCCCCATACTGATGCTCGGTTTGAACTGCAGGAGATTGTCTTGACCATGTCTACATGCCTAAATGCACTGAGTTGCCGCCATGTGATTGGCTGATTAGAAATTAAGTGTTAACAAGAAGTTGGACAGGTGTACCTAATAAAGTGGCCAGTGAGTGTATATATAGGAAATGTGTCCTCTTTATCTTTAGGCCTTTTGGAGATGATTTCAACTTACTTAACTGTTCACAATAACAGTAATTTTAACCAGGAGTGCCCAAACTTTTACATGCCACTGTATACATTTGTCATTTTCACAGATCAACGTTGTAAAATTCTGTGAAGCACCTGTGGGTTCAAGGTGCACACCAAACATCTACATATCTTCCCTAAGGGGTCTAGTTTCCAAAATGGTGTCACTTGGTTTCCACTGTTTAGGCACATCAGGGGCTCTCCAAATGTGACGTGACATCAGCAAATTATTCCAGCAAATTTTGCATTAAAAAAGTCAAATGGTGCTTCTTCCCTTCTGAGCCCTGCTGTGCGCCCAAACAGTAATTTTCCCCAACATATGGGGTATCGATGTTCTCAGAAGTTGCAGAACAAATTGTATGGTACAATTTCTTCTGTTACCCTTGTGAAAATGCCAAATTTGTGTGGAAAAAATGTGACTTTTTTTATTTTCAATGTTAAATAAACTTCTGTGAAGCACCTGTGGGTTCAAGCTGCTCACCACACATCTAGATAAGTTCCCTGAGGGGTCTAGTTTTTAAAATTGTGTCACTTGGACGTGGTTTCTACTAGGCACATCAGAGGCAATGAAAATGCGACATTGCATTTACAAATTATTCCTGCAATTTTTACATTGAAAAAGTCAAATGGCCCTCCTTCCCTTCCAAGCCCTGTTGTGTGCCCAAACAGTGGTTTTCCCCCACATATGGGGTATCGGTATTCTCAGGAGAAGTTGCAGAACAAGTTTTGGGGTCCATTTTTCCTGTTACCCTTGCAAAAATAAAAATATTTGGGTCTGGAGTATAATTTTTGTGAAAGTTAAATGTTTATTTTTTCCTTCCACATTCCAAAAATTCCTGTGAAGCACCTGAAGGGTTAATAAACTTATTTAATGTGGTTTTGAGCACCTTGAGGGGTTAAGTTTTTAGAATGGTGACAATTTTTGGTATTTTCTGTCATATAGACTCCTCAATGTCACTTCAAATATAATGTGCTCCCAAAAAAATGGTTTTGTAAATTTTGTTGGAAAAATGAGAATCGCTGGTCAACTTTTAACTCTTACTGGTGTAAAGTAGACATATGGAGAATTTTATTTATTAACTATTTTTTGTGCCATAACTATCTGATTTAAAGGCATACAAATTAAAAGTTTGAAAATTGCTAAATTTTCCAAACTTTCATTTTTTTCTCACAAATAAACACAAGTCATATCGAAGAAATCTTACTACTATCATGAAGTACAATATGTCACAAAAAAGCTCTCTCATATTCAGTGGGATCCGTTGAAGCTTTCCAGATTAATTACTAAATAATGAGACACTGGTCAGAATTGTAAAATTTGGCCTGGTCATGAAGGTGAAAACAGACTTGGGGAGTGAAGGGTTAAGATGTTTATCGATCGGGTTAATTATTTTTATATTTTGATAGATCGGACATTTCTGAACATATCATGTGTATTTTTCTTTTTATTATTATTTTATATGTAATGCGGCAGAAGGAGGGTGAATTTAACAGTTTAAAAAAAAACAAACATTTTCTTTTTACTTTTCGCTGTTATTGTTAGTCACCTACTCAAAACTGTGATCGCCTGATTACTTGTGCTTTATAAAGCGATGCCACAGCATTGCTGCATATATTGAAAATCACGGTCTACTTTGAAGCCAGGCCACAGCCATATTTTCATAGTAGCTCCATAATGAAAAGCGAAAAGCATTTGGGTCTTCAGCAGACCCCCAGCTGTAATTAACTATTGGAGGCCTGCGATCATGTCATGGGAACATGGAATGATGCGCCCCCATGCCTGCGCGTGTTAAATGTCGCTGTCAGAGTTAGCGGAATTTAACAGGCTAACAATCGCAGGCTACATTCCGCTCCACCTGCGATTGTTAATAGCAGGTCCTGGCTGTATTACACAGACATGATGTGCCGGGTATGGGGATATACACCCACTTCCGACATACAGGTAGGTCCTTCTCAAAAAATTAGCATATAGTGTTAAATTTCATTATTTACCATAATGTAGTGATTACAATTAAACTTTCATATACTATAGATTCATTATCCACCAACTGAAATTTGTCAGGTCTTTTATTGTTTTAATACTGATGATTTTGGCATACAACTCCTGATAACCCAAAAAACCTGTCTCAATAAATTAGCATATTTCACCCGACCAATCAAATAAAAGTGTTTTTTAATACCAAACAAAAAAAACATCAAATAATAATGTTCAGTTATGCACTCAATACTTGGTCGGGAATCCTTTGGCAGAAATGACTGCTTCAATGCGGCGTGGCATGGAGGCAATCAGCCTGTGACACTGCTGAGATGTTATGGAGGCCCAGGATGCTTCAATAGCGGCCTTAAGCTCATCCAGAGTGTTGGGTCTTGCGTCTCTCAACTTTCTCTTCACAATATCCCACAGATTCTCTATGGGGTTCAGGTCAGGAGAGTTGGCAGGCCAATTGAGCACAGTAATACCATGGTCAGTAAACCATTTACCAGTGGTTTTGGCACTGTGAGCAGGTGCCAGGTCATGCTGAAAAATGAAATCTTCATCTCCATAAAGCATTTCAGCCGATGGAAGCATGAAGTGCTCCAAAATCTCCTGATAGCTAGCTGCATTGACCCTGCCCTTGATGAAACACAGTGGACCAACACCAGCAGCTGACATGGCACCCCACACCATCACTGACTGTGGGTACTTGACACTGGACTTCAGGCATTTTGGCATTTCCTTCTCCCCAGTCTTCCTCCAGACTCTGGCACCTTGATTTCCGAATGACATGCAAAATTTGCTTTCATCAGAAAAAAGTACTTGGGACCACTTAGCAACAGTCCAGTGCTGCTTCTCTGTAGCCCAGGTCAGGCGCTTCTGCCGCTGTTTATGGTTCAAAAGTGGCTTTACCTGGGGAATGCGGCACCTGTAGCCCATTTCCTGCACACGCCTGTGCACGGTGGCTCTGGATGTTTCCACACCAGACTCAGTCCACTGCTTCCTCAGGTTCCGGTCACCTCTTCTCGTTGTACAGCGTTTTCTGCCACATTGTTTCCTTCCAACAGACTTACCATTGAGGTGCCTTGATACAGCACTTTGGGAACAGCCTATTTGTTGAGAAATTTCTTTCTGGGTCTTACCCTCTTGCTTGAGGGTGTCAATGATGGCCTTCTTGACATCTGTCAGGTCGCTAGTCTTACCCATGATGGGGGTTTTGAGTAATGAACCAGGCAGGGAGTTTTTAAAAGCCTCAGGTATCTTTTGCATGTGTTTAGAGTTAATTAGTTGATTCAGAAGATTAGGGTAATAGGTCATTTAGAGAACCTTTTCTTGATATGCTAATTTATTGAGACAGGTTTTTTGGGTTATCAGGAGTTGTATGCCAAAATCATCAGTATTAAAACAATAAAAGACCTGACAAATTTCAGTTGGTGGATAATGAATCTATAGTATATGAAAGTTTAATTGTAATCATTACATTATGGTAAATAATGAAATTTAACACTATATGCTAATTTTTTGAGAAGGACCTGTATATGGCGGATGTCTTGAAGGGGTTGAAAAGTTTTAGATTTTGACAGAAAGGACTTTTATGGACATGGCGCTGCCAATCATGTTTTTTTGCTTTATTTTTAAACTGGGAAGAGGAGGAGTGGATTTTTTATTTTATTACTAGTTATTTTTTGAAAATATTGTTTTCTTTACTTTATCTTTTAGTCTCATTGAACCTGCGATCACTTATACTGAAATAAATAATGTGATCACTGAAATAAATAATGTGATGCTGGTCACTTGAAAGAAGGATACCTGCACTGAAAAACTTGCACTGCGTAGGTGCCTCCACCCTTCTTGCCAGTGTTCATTCTCCTAGTGCATAGTACTGTAGTACAGAAAAGCCAGACAACTAGACTAAGGAGTAAGCAGTAATTTGGATGCAGGCTCGGACTGGCCAACCGCAGAACCAGAGGATTCTCCAGTGGGCCCAGGCACTGACACCTGCTGGCATACTGCCAGCAGTTGCTTAGGGCCCCCATTGCTCCAGGGGCCCCCAGCCAGTGGCTATGGGGTCCCTGAGTCAAGGGGGCCCACCCTGTGCCAGCCTATCAGCAGCTGGAGAGAGGATCCTGTCCCTGCTGCTAAAGCAAAATGAATATTCACGCTTCCCCACGCCCCTATGGACGTGGAGAGGCGTGAATACCATTTATCTTTAATAGTGGGCAGCATTAGCCGCAGCTAACACTGCCCGCATGTAAAGCCCCACCACCGCACCACACACACACATGCAAAGCACCGCACCACATACACACGCAGGCACACAGACACACAGCGCAGCACATCCCATGATGGTGGGGAGGCAATAATGGAGGTGATGGGCAATGATGGAGGTGATAGGCAATTATGGTGGGGGAGGCAATGATGGCGGTGATGGGCAATGATGGTGGGGAGGCAATGATGGAAGTGATGGGCAATGATGGCGGTGGGGGAGGCAGTGATGGAGGTGATGGGCAATGATGGTGGTGGGGGAGGCAATGATTGAGGTGATGAAATGGACAATGATGGTGGTGGGGGAGGAGGCAATGATGGAGGTGATGATGTAGGTGATGGAATGGGCAGTGATGGGGTGGTGGGGGAGAAGGCAATGATGGAGGTGGTGATGAGGACAATGATGGGGTGGAGAGGGGCTGCATTATACTTTATGAGGGGGCTACATTATATTCTGTGGGGGGAATGCATTATATTCTGGGGGTTACATCATACTATATGAGGGGGGGGCAGCATTAGCCCTATGAGGGGGCTACAGTATACTCTATGGGGGCTGCATTATATTCTGTGGAAGGGCTGCATTTTACTATATGAGGGGGCTGCATTATACCCTATGAGGGTGCTACATTATATTCTGTGGTGGGGCTGCGTTATACCTGAGGGGGTTGCATTATATTTTGTGGGGTGCTGCATTATATTCTATGAGAGGGGGCTGCATTATATTTTATGAAGGGGGCTACATTATATTCTGTGGGGGACTGCATTATTCTCAGGGGACTACATTTTATTATGGGGGCTACATCATGCTATATGAGGAGGCAGCATTATGCCCTATGAGGGGGCAACAGTATACTCTATGGGGGGGCTGCATTGTATTTTGTGTAGGGGCTGCATTATACTATATTAGGGAGGTTGCATTATACCCTATGAGGGTGCTACATTATATTCTATGGTGGGGACTGCGTTATACCTGAGGGGGTTACATTATATTTTGTGGGGTGCTGTATTATATTCTATGAGAGGGGGCTGCATTATATTTTATGAAGGGGGCTACATTATTTTATGAGGGGGGCTACATTATATTCTATGAGAGATATTACATTATATTCTATGAGGGGTGACATTATATTCTATAAGGGGGCGACTATATTTTACCCTTCTATGATTTAACCCCAACCCCTGCTACATAATTAAGACGTGTACTACTTTATATTATACCCTGATATTAGCGTGTTTTACTGCAGAATTGGCGGTCTTGTATTTATTTCTATGTAGCTACATAGTGGGCCCCAAGAATGATTTTCTCTGGTGGGCCCAAGGTGCTTCAGTCCGATGCTGTTTGGATGCCACTCGGATGCACATTGTCTTACAGGACTGAAGCCAAATCTCTTAGGGGTAATCTGTCAGCAGACTTTATTTAATTTGAGAGCAGCAAAATAAAGGACAATACAGCCAGATTCCAATGATATGTCTCTTATTAGGCTGTTTGCTGTAGTTTCAATACAACCATTGTTTTGTCAGCAGGAAATTATTACTGTCTGACCATGTTCCATGTGCAGACCAGTCCAGCTAATCTGTGTAACCGTACCCCCCACCCCAGTTATTGGCAGCTTGCTGACAATTCACAGTGTACACAGAAATCTGCCAATTGGGTGTAGGCAGGGTTAAACAGGACTCCACTTTCTGACCACTGCTACGAGAACAGGGAAAGCAGGAATTCTACCAAGATTACACCAAGCCATCAAGTAAGTAATACATCGCTGTAATCAGTCTCTGCTCGTACATAATGGTGATCTCATATTGCTTTGCAAAAGTCTGATGATAGATTCCCTTTAGTAAAATGATTTTCAAAGTTAAATATCTTTCAAATGTGTAGAATTAGCAAAAAAGAGTGAAAGTTAACTTTTTTTCTCACAGCAATAGTGCATGCTAAGGTAATAAAATGTCATGTATCTTGGTAAAAATAAATTCCTAATTTTCCATGTATCAGACTCCATTCTTCCCATATAGTTGGCAATTTCTCTGTCAACTAATAGGCCTGAACATTGACGTTTTACTAAGTGTTCATTACACAGAGCTGACGTACTGTTGTGTGCGATGAGAGGGAGGGAGCCTGCCGCACACATGGACGCACATAGTTCTCCAGCTGAACATGGCATTGTCTAGTAGCTAATATAATGCCGTACACTATTTCTAGTAGCTAATATAATGGCGTACACTATCTTACAGTGGGTGAAGTGCTCGTCAGTCTGAGAAAATATCAAGGTTAGTATTGTCCGTCCATTTTGGAGCTCAGCTCAGAAAATTTAGACGAAAAGGATTAGCTACAGAAGCTGCAAACTTGAAGCATGACTCCTACATTATGGTCAGAAATACTGATCGCACACAGGCACAGCTAAATAATTACAACAAATGATAGTTAAAATGAGGTCTCATGAAGGCAATCTCAGACTTTTACTGGAACCTGTAGCAACCAGCTCTTATTTATGGTCTAAGAGTCATTCAATGATTTCCAGATGTCCTGATAGGTTATATAACTACAATATATAATATTATTAGGTTTTGGAAATTATGTTAATAGGCTTAAGAGTTTGTATCAACAGGTATTTATAGGCATAAGAGTTGGCTGAGCTGATAACAGAATGGTGAGTGTATGTACAATAAATATAGGGGATTATTAATATTAGTTATAGAAATTGCTATACAAATGGGTACCTCTAGAAATTGTTATCACAGGGTATTGAATAGATATTGTAAATAGTTAGGTGGTGGATGGCTATATGTGTCACTGACGTGTCATCCCTCTTTAATATAAGTCCTAGTTCTAAAGTGTAATGCTTTTGTTAGCTGGAGTTTGGACCCAGGATTTAGGAGTGACTGAAGAGTCGGGATGGGATGCTCACTAATATACTTCATTGCAGGTGTATCTACTTGGCCAGAAGTAATTGAAACATTAAGGCTACTTCCACACTTGTGGCGGTACGGGTCTGTCGCTAAGCGTCGGCGCGACGTACCGACGCACGTTGTGAAAATTATGCACGACGTGGGCAGCGGATGCAGTTTTTCGACCCATCCGCTGCCCATTCGAAAGTCCGGGGAGGAGGGGGCGGAGTTCCAGCCACGTATGTGCAGTAGAAAATGGCGGACGCGATGTACGAAAAAATGTTCCCTTGAACGTTTTTTCGTGCCGACGGTCCGCCAAAACACGACGGATCCAGTGCACGACGGACGCGACATATGGCCATATGTCGCGATCTGTCGGCAATACAAATCTATGGGAAAAACGCATCCTGTGGGCACATTTACAGGATCCGTTATTTTCCCAAAACAACGGATTGCAACGTACGTCACACGACGCAAGTGTGAAAGTAGCTTAAGAGCAAAACTGACAGAAAGCTGTACGTCCTATTTCTGCTGTTCTTAGAAAGGAAGATTAGCTTGGGAATGTTAACCTTGAAGTGATCAAAAATGTTTTGGACTGACCCTATTGGAAATTAAATCAAAGGTTTGGTGACTAGCGTGGATATTGAATTCAAGTGTTAAAGCCTGCAAATTGCCTCTGCTGAAAAAAAGAGGACTTAACTCTATAGCGCCACCTATTGGAAGTAGCGATCTTACAAGTCACAATCAACCCTTTAACGAGTCGTGCAATATGACTTAGGATAAAAGCCAAATCAGTATCTCAATTCGCAGACACGGTGTTTCGGGCTGTTGGCCCTCGTCAGTGCGAAGCATGAGAACTGATTTGGCTAGGTGAGAGGCTCTGGAGTGGGGTCTAAGGGGTAACGTTTCTCCTTATGGAGAGTGACATACCAGCTGGCTTGTCAAGGTAAGGAGGCTTATTCGCCGTGCAATGCTCCTCTGGGAATTTAAATATGCAAATTGCCTCTGCTGAAAAAAAGAGGACTTAACTCTATAGTGCCACCTATTGGAAGTAGCGATCCTACAAGTCACAATCAACCCTTTAACCCTTTATGACTTAGGATAAAAGCCAAATCAGTATCTCAATTCGCAGACACGGTGTTTCAGGCTGTTGGCCCTCGTCAGTGCGAAGCATGAGAACTGATTTGGCTAGGTGAGAGGAAGCCTGACATTATATGTGTTGGCCGGCATGAAAAATTATTTTTAAACTAAAAAAAAAATGGCAGTAATCTGTAGCGCCATAGCATGCAAATATCAATATCAGTCAGAAGGCTAATGAATACAAATTTAAAAAAACTGACCGTCACATCCAAACATAAACTAAATGTGAACAGGTGCTAACCTAGAGTCAGAGTGCTGCCTTTTTTTTGAGTGTATATGAGTTGTTGACTCTAGGTTAGCACCTGTTCACACTTCGTTTATGTCTGGACGTGACGGTCAGTTTTTTCAAATTTTTATTCATTAGCCTTCTAACTGAGCACTCCGCCTTTTAGGTGTTTTTAATCCCTGTAGGACCACTACTCCACAGAGATATAGATTTTAGTCTAAGAGAGGATTCATGTTCCCAGTAAGAACAGTAATGACAGTAAAGAACCTTCAAGAACTGAATATGATGCAGGGCAGGGCAGGGCTAAATTATGAAGCAAACTTTCAGTAGTATAAAACAATGCAACGTAAGGAGTTTCCTTTTGATATATACACTGCTCAAAAAAATAAAGGGAACACTGAAATCCCACATCCTAGATATCACTGAATGAAATATTCCAGTTGTAAATCTTTATTCATTGCATAGTGGAATGTGTTGAGAACAATAAAACCTAAAAATGATCAACGTAATTCACAACTAATATCCCACGGAGGTCTGGAGTTGGAATGATGCTCAAAATCATAGTGGAAAATGAAGTTACAGGCTGATCCAACTTCAATGGAAATGCCTCAAGACAAGGAAATGATGCTCAGTAGTGTGTGTGGTCTCCACATGCTTGTATGACCTCCCTACAATGCCTGGGCATGCTCCTGATGAGGTGGCAGATGGTCTCCTGAGGGATCTCCCAGACCTGGACTAAAGCATCCAGCAACTCCTGGACAGTCTATGGTGCAACGTAATGTTGGTGGATGGTGCAAGACATGATGTCCCAGATGTGTTCAATCGGATTCAGGTCTGGGGAACGGGCGGGCCAGTCCATAGCTTCAATGCCTTCATCTTGCAGGAACTGCTGACACACTCCACACATGAGGTCTGGCATTGTCCTGCTCTAGGAGGAACCCAGGGCCAACTACACCAGCATATGGTCTCACAAGGGATCTGAGGATCTCATCTCGGTACCTAATGGCAGTCAGGCTACCTCTGGCAAGCATATGGAGGGCTGTGCGGCCCTCCAAAGAAATGCCACCCCACACCATTACTGACCCACTGCCAAACCGGTCGTGCTGAAGGATGTTGCAGTCAGCAGATCGCTCTCCACGGTGTCTCCAGACTCCAGACTTCTGTCACATGTGATCAGTGTGAACCTGCTTTAATCTGTGAAGAGCACAGGGCGCCAGTGGTGAATTTGCCAATCCTGGTGTTCTGTGGCAAATGCCAAGCATCCTGCATGGTGTTGGGCTGTGAACACAAACCCCATCTGTGAAGGTTGGGCACTCAGACCATCCTCATGGAGTTGGTTTCTAACCGTTTGTGCAGACACATGCACATTTGTGGCCTGCTGGAGGTCATTTTGCAGGGCTCTGGCAGTGCTCTTCCTGTTTCTCCTTGCACAAAGGCTGAGGTAGCGGTCCTGCTGCTGGGTTGTTGCCCTCCTACGGCCCCCTCCACGTCTCCTGGTGTACTGGCCTGTTTCCTGGTAGCGCCTCCAGCCTCTGGACACTATGCTGACAGACACAGCAAACCTTCTTGCCTCAGCTCGCATTGATGTGCCATCCTGGATGAGCTGCACTACCTGAGCCACTTGTGTGGGTTGTAGAGTCCGTCTCATGCTACCACTAGTGTGAAAGCACAACCAACATTCAAAAGTGACCAAAACATCAGCCAAAAAGCATTGGTACTGAGATGTGGTCTGTTGTCCCCACCTGCAGAACCACTCCTTTATTGAGTGTGTCTTGATAATTGCCAATAATTTCTATCTGTTGCCTATTCCATTTGCACGACAGCATGTGAAATTGATTGTCAAACAGTGTTGCTTCCTAAGTGGACAGTTTGATTTCACAGAAGTTTGATTTACTTGGAGTTATATTCTGTTGTTTAAGCGTTCCCTTTATTTTTTGAGCAGTGCATGTATATACACTCACCGGCCACTTTATTAGGTACACCATGCTAGTAACGGGTTGGACCCCCTTTTGCCTTCAGAACTGCCTCAATTCTTCGTGGCATAGATTCAACAAGGTGCTGGAAGCATTCCTCAGAGATTTTGGTCCATATTGACATGATGGCATCACACAGTTGCCGCAGATTTGTCGGCTGCACATCCCAAAGATGCTCCATACAAGGCAGGATGGATCCATGCTTTCATGTTGTTTACGCCAAATTCTGACCCTACCATCCAAATGTCGCAGCAGAAATCGAGACTCATCAGACCAAGCAACGTTTTTCCAATCTTCTACTGTCCAATTTCGATGAGCTTGTACAAATTGTAGCCTCAGTTTCCTGTTCTTAGCTGAAAGGAGTGGTACCCGGTGTGGTCTTCTGCTGCTGTAGCCCATCTGCCTCAAAGTTCGACGCACTGTGCGTTCAGAGATGCTCTTAGGCCTACCTTGGTTGTAACGGGTGGCGATTTGAGTCACTGTTGCCTTTCTATCAGCTCGAACCAGTCTGCCCATTCTCCTCTGACCTCTGGCATCAACAAGGCATTTCCACCCACAGAACTGCCGCTCACTGGATTTTTTTTCTTTTTCGGACCATTCTCTGTAAACCCTAGAGATGGTTGTGCGTGAAAATCCCAGTAGATCAGCAGTTTCTGAAATACTCAGACCAGCCCTTCTGGCACCAACAACCATGCCACGTTCAAAGGCACTCAAATCACCTTTCTTCCCCATACTGATGCTCGGTTTGAACTGCAGGAGATTGTCTTGACCATGTCTACATGCCTAAATGCACTGAGTTGCCGCCATGTGATTGGCTGATTAGAAATTAAGTGTTAACAAGAAGTTGGACAGGTGTACCTAATAAAGTGGCCGGTGAGTGTATATATATATATATATATATATATATATATATATATATATATATGGGACAAATATTACATCTGCTACAATCCGAGCAAAAATATACATGTCAGATGTTATGTACAAACCCCAATGAACTTAGAGCACAATATAATCCACTTACAATACAGTGGTTTTACCTAATAGAGTATCAAAGGAATAATGGAACACTGAAGATAGTTATGGAGAAGGGAACATAAAGGAGAGGGGAGAAATAAATGCAGAAATTCTGCAGATTCCCTAGAAAAGGATCCAAGGCTGCCAAATCCGTAAAAATTTAGAATTGTCTCCATATGCTTCTGCTGCTAACCCCTCCATATGATGGATTTAAGCAAACTTTCTCTGCCACTCTGTCAATGAAGCACCATTGTTGTACACTAGTACACTAGTGCCTAGGAAGCACTGAGTGAGCCACAGTTAGGCAGAATTGCAAAAGACTATGTTTTTGCATTGCAATTAAACCTAGTAGCATGGAGAGAAGCGCTAGCTGGGTTATTGGTTTAATTTTTTCTCCCGTAATCTTATGTTATGCTGAGAAAACCGCTTCGACAACAGGAGTTTATTTTTTCACAGTAGTGTTAAATATGTAGCATCGAGTCCTTTTCAAGTCCACAGTGCCAACACATATTTGATACTGAAGGGAAGATTACATGTAACGTTTTTTGCAGCCGACGGTCCGCCACAACACGGCGCAACCGTCGCACGACGGTTGCGACGTGTGTCAATTCGTCGCAATGCGTCGTTAATGTTAGTCTATGGACAAAAAACGCATCCTGCAAGCACTTTTGCAGGATGCGTTTTTTGACCAAAACAACGCATTGCGACGGAGGACAAAAAACGCCAGTGTGAAAGTAGCCTTACATAGTCACCTTTATAAAAGACTCCTGTCCACAGACACAAATAATCAGTCAGACTCTAACCTCTACAACATTGGAAAGACCAAAGAGCTTTATAAGGATGTCAGGGGTAAGACCATAGACCTGCACAAAGCAGGAATGGGCTACCAAACTATAAGTAAGACGCTGGCTGAGAAGGAGACAACTGTTGGTGCAATAGTAAGAAAATGGAAGAAAAGCAAAATGACTGTCAATCGACATTAATCTGGGGCACCATGCAAAATCTCACCTCGTGGGGTATCCTTGATCATGAGGAAGGTGAGAGATCAGCCTAAAACTACATGGGGGAACTTTTTAAAGATCTCAAGGCAGCTGGGACCACAGTCACAAAAAAACCCATTAGTAACACATTGCGCTGTAAAGGTTTTAAATTCTGCAATTCCCACAAGGTCCCCCTGCTCAAGAAGGCACATGTGCAGGCCTGTCTGAAGTTTGCCAATGAACATCTGGATGATTCTGTGAGTGATTGGGAGAAGGTGCTCTGGTCAGATGAGACAAAAATTGAGCTTTTTGGCATTCACTCAACTCGCCGTGTTTGGAGGAAGAGAAATGCCTATAACCCAAAGAACATCATCCCCACTGTCAAGCATGGAGGTGGAAACATGTTTTTGGGGTGTTTCTCTGCTAAGGGCACAGGACTACTTCACCGCATCAATGGGAGAATGAATGGAGCCATGTACCGTAAAATCCTGATTGACAACCTCCTTCTGTAATAACGCTGCCTGGTGTAGCAGAGAAGCAGGCTAAGGGGGCGCTAGCGGGAGTGCAGAGAGAGAAAGGAATAAGGCACGCAGTGCACACAGGACCTGAACTAGGCAGGTCACGTGATGACTGGAGGGACGATGAGGGCGGAGCTGCCACACGAGAACTTAGGGTCTACAAAAAATGCAGGACACAGAATACTAAGACAGAGACATAGTCAAAGGACAAGGCGAGGGTCAGGGGCCAGATGGGAGTGAGGTACCAAGGACAAAACAGCAGATTAGTTTCAGACAAGCCAAGGGGTCAGAGATCCAAGACAGCCAAAGAAGTACCAAGAAAAAAGAGGGGCAGGAGTCAGGGGGCAAGCCAGGTCATACACAGCAGGACACACACGCACAGAGGCACAGCGACTACAGACGAATATCCTGAGTCAGCTATCTCAAACCGAGTAGACGGAAATATAACCGACTCAGAATCCAGGAACTACCAGCATTAAACAGCCACCCCAGAACCAAAGAGAGGCGGAATAATTTAACCTAGACCTGACCATGAAGGAGCCAGAACCATCCCATCCAGAGTCATGACACCTTCCCTCCGCCTGGACATTAAAAATGGGTCGTGGCTGGGTCTTCCAGCAAGACAATGACCCTATACAGCCAAGGCAACAAAAAAATGGCTCAAAAATAAGCACATTATGGTCATGGACTGGCCTAGCCAGTCTCACAGATCTTAAGCCTATAGAAAACTTATGGAGGAAGTTGAAGCTTTGGAGTGCCAAGTGACAGCCTCAAAATCTTAATGATTTAGAGATGATCTGCAAAGAGAAGTGGACCAAAATTCCTCCTGGCATGTACGCAAACCTCACCATCAACTGCAAAAAAATCTGACTGCTGTGCTTGCCAACAAGGGTTTTGCCACCAAGTGTTAAGTCTTGTTTGCCAGAGGGATCAAATACTTATTTCTCACTGCAAAATGCAAATACATTTCTATAATTTATACAATGTGATTTTCTGGATTTTATTTTTGATTTTCTATCTCTCAATGTTAAAAATTAACCTACCCTTAAAATGAAAGACTGTTCATGTCTTTGTCAGTGGGCAAACTTACAAAATCAGCAAGGGATCTGGCCAATTTTTTATAGAATATTTTGATACCAGTATTAAGTAAAGAAATTGGTCTGCAGTTGGACACTACAGAAGGGTCTTTCCCGGGTTATTGCTTTGACCATAATGTAGACTTCTAGAGACTGTGGGGCAAAGGAGGAAGAGTCCGAGACCGAATGAAATACCTTAGTAATGAAAGTGGGGGAAGTTCCCAAAATAATAAAAAAAATAAAGGCGTAAACCCATCCGGACCAGAACTCTTTGTTTTGTTATTTTTTTGTTATGCTTTAAAAAATGTCAAAAACTTCTAAAAACACTTTGAATTTCTGATTTACTGTTGAAGTATGCATTTGTAAGTTGCTGTTTTCTTTTGGATCTGTATAATAAACCCTGGACATTTGAACTTTTACTGCCAGCGTGTGCCTGTTTGCTTGGCTAACTAGAGGGTCCCGTTTCACAGTATCTATAAAAATAGCCTTCGAAACGTGTAATATTAAATAGATGTCAAACAGTGTCAGATTCAGACGAGTACAGATTGTAGCACTAGTGTAAACCATTCATAATATGTATATAGATACATGTCAGTCTGTAAATAGTCTGTAAACAAGATAACACTGGTAATAATCCACCATAAACTACAAGTCACATATGTCTATCTACTCTATCATACATTTTAGGTGGAATCTTGTAATCATGCTAAACCATCCATGCAAACCCAGTTTATATGTTACAATGTACTGTCAATGCTCTGTTCCATGATATATTCTAGAACATGTCTTCTCAATCCGGTGCTTCAACAGCCAGAACATGGTGATACCTGGGCTTTACCATAGGATCCTATGGTAAGGCCTGGCAGTATTTAAAAATTACTTTGATCTATTATCTTTCTAGATAATCTTACCTCGTGTAAGAAAAGCTGGCTAGTATGAATGCAATAGTTGAAAGATATGAGATTACTTTCCATAACGAACTAATGTAGCAAACAGGTATTTTCCCTGTGGAGTTGGAGGCTGGAGGAATACTCTCTGAATTTCCCTTCTTGCTACCTAGTCTTATCTTCTTTTTTTCTTCCTTTCCATCTCACCTCTATCATGTTCTTTTATTCTGTTAGTTGGTGACTTCCTATGCTCTGACTCGGGCGAGGTGGGGAGGAAGGGAAGAGTGGGGTGTAAAAGGTACCGTACTCGTATAAAATACAGGCAGTCCCCGGGTAACAAACTAGATACGTTCTGTAGGTTTGTTCCTAACCTAGATATATACAGCGGGTACGGAAAGTATTCAGACCTCTTTAAATTTTTCACTCGTTGTTTCATTGCAGCCATTTGGTAAATTCAAAAAAGTTCATTTTTTTCACATTAATGTACACTCTGCACACCATCTTGACTGAAAACCCCCCAGAAATGTAGACATTTTTGCAAATTTAGTAAAAAAGAAAAAATCAAATATCACATAAGTATTCATACCCTTTGCTCAGACACTCATATTTAAGTCACATGCTGTCCATTTCCTTGTTAATCTCCTTGAGATGGTTCTTCTTCATTGGAGTCCAGCTGTATTTAATTAAACTGATAGGACTTGATTTGAAAAGGCACACACCTGTCTATATAAGACCTCACAGCTCACAGTGCATGTCAGACAAAATGAGAATCAAGAGGTCAAAGGAAATGTCCAAGGAGCTAAGAGACAGAATTGTGGCATGGCATAGATCTGGCCAAGGTTACAACAGAATTTCTGCAGTACTCAAGGTTCCTAAGAGCACAGTGGCCTCCATAATCCTTAAATGGAAGAAGTTTGGAACCACCAGAAGTTTTCCTAGACCTTGCCATTCAGCCAAACTGAGCAATCGTGGGAGAAGAGCCTTGGTGAGAGAGGTAAAGAAGAACCCTAAGATCACTGTGGCTGAGCTCCAGAGATGCAGTAGGGAGATGGGAGAAAGTTCCACAAAGTCCACTATCACTGCAGCCCTCCACCAGTCAGGCCTTTATGGCAGAGTGGCCCGACAGTAGCCTCTCCTCAGTGCAAGACATGTGAAAGCCCGCAAAGAGTTTGCTAAAAAACACATGAAGGACTCCCAGACTATGAGAAATAAGATTCTCCGGTCTGATGACACAAAGATAGACCTTTTTGGTGATAATTCTAAGTGGTATGTGTGGAGAAAACCAGGCACTGCTCATCACCTGCCCAGTACAATCCCAACAGTTAAACATGGTGATGGCAGCATCATACTATGGGGGTGTTTTTCAGCTGCAGGCACAGGATGACTGTTTGTCATTGAAGGAAACATGAATGTGGCCAAGTATAGAGATATCCTGGATGAAAACCTCTTCCAGAGTGCTCTGGACCTCAGACTTGGCCGAAGGTTCACTTTCCAACAAGACAATGACCCTAAGCACACAGCTAAAATAACAAAGGAGTGGCTTCAGAACAACTCTGTGACCATTCTTGACTGGCCCGGCCAGAGCTCTGACCTAAACCCAATTGAGCATCTCTGGAGAGACCTGAAAATGGCTGTCGACCAATGTTCACCATCCAACCTGACGTAACTGGAGAAGATCTGCAAGGAAGAATGGCAGAGGATCCCCAAATCCAGTTGTGAAAAATTTGGTGCATCATTCCTAGGAAGACTCATGGCTGTACTAGCTCAAAAGGGTACTTCTACTCAATGCTAAGCAAAAGGTCTGAATACTTATGACCATGTGATATTTCAGTTTTTCTTTTTTAATAAATTTGCAAAAATTACTACATTTCTGTTTTTTTTTCAGTCAAGATGGGGTGCAGAGTGTACATTAATGAAAAAAATGAACTTTTTTGAATTTGCCAAATGGCTGCAATTAAACAAAGAGTTAAAAATTTAAAGGAGTGTGAATACTTTTCATACCCACTGTAGATACCCAACTGAATTGACCAGTATGCATCAATTTTGGGGAAGAGACCTGGGATCAGATTTCGGACGATATATGCTTTAATCTGATCGAGAGCATGCCTTGAAGGATTCTGGCAATGCTGAAAACCAAAAGTAAATTTACAAAGTCCTATCAAAATAATAAAATTAAAATATTTTTTTTAATAACAAAACAATACAATGCAGTGGCATAACAAGAATGTGCATAAATAATCATATGCTAAATGGTTACAAGTCAAATTTATGTATGAGATAGCTGAGATGATTGTCTATAAAATGATGGTAGTCTCACTTTCTAAGCAGTAGTAGATAGTGAGTTATGGAGCCTGAAAGTCAAAAGTTCAAAACATTGTTAACCTTTTGCTTGTCAATGTGTATACTGTAGCCTCGGTTTCTCTTATGTAAATACAGCAGTCTCAGTGTCTCCTATTATATGTATACAGCTCGCTCTGTTTCTCCTATGTGCTGTGTATATGGCAGTCTCAATGTCTCCTATGTGATTTATTTACAAGCAGTCTCGATGTCTGCTTTGTGATGGAGTATTGTCTGTGTCCCCCATGTGATATATATGGCAGATATTCCAATGCTTTTATTCCATAAATGTAATATGAAAAGTGATACATTTCCCACTGTGAGGGAAATACGCAAAGACAGAGAAAGAAAGATTGCGCTCAACGATCTTAAATATTTTAAACTAGCTGAAGAGCCCGGCGTTGTCCGGGCATAGTAACTAACTGTGGTTAGTTATACCTGGGTTGGAGAAATCCATCTTATGTTTCTGCAAGCATGGATGTGGAAACATTATGTTTGGGGGTGTTTTTCTGCTAAGGGCACAGGACTACTTCACCGCATCAATGGAAGAATGGATGGAGCCATGTACCGTAAAATCCTGAGTGACAACCTCCTTCCCTCCGTCAGGACATTTAGGCCATGTGCACACGTTCAGTATTTTTCGCGTTTTTTTCGCATTTTTTGCTATAAAAACGCGAAAAAAACGCTTACGTATGCCTCCTATTATTTACAGTGTATTCCGCATTTCTTGTGCAAATGTTGCATTTTTTTCCGCGAAAAAATCGCATCGCAGAAAAAAAAGCAACATGTTCATTAAATTTGCGGAATTGCGGGGATTCCGCACACTTAGGAATGCATTGATCTACTTACTTTCCGCATGTGGCTGTGCACACCATGCGGGAAGTAAGCAGATCATGTGCGGTTGGTACCCAGCGTGGAGGAGAGGAGACTCTCCTCTACGGACTGGGCACCATATAATTGGTAAAAAAAAAAGAATTAAAATAAAAACTAGTGATATACTCACCTTCGATGGCCCCCAGAGTCTTCCCTCCTCTCAGCGGTGCATGCTGCCGCTTCCGTTCCTATAGATGGTGTGGTGAAGGACCTGCAATGATGTCGCGGTCTTGTGATTGGTCGCGAGACCGGTCATGTGACCGCTCACGTGACCGCGACGTCATCGAAGGTCCTGCACACACACACCATCTATAGGAACGGACGCCGCTGAGGAGATCGGCTGTCTGCAGGTGAGTATAACAATTTTTTACATTTTTTTATTATTTTTAAACATTTTATCTTTTACTATTGATGCTGCATAGGCAGCATCTATAGTAAAAAGTTGGTCACACTTGTCAAACACTATGTTTGACAAGTGTGACCAACCTGTCAGTCAGTTTTCCAAGCGATGCTACAGATCGCTTGGAAAACTTTAGCATTCTGCAAGCTAATTTCGCTTGCAAAATGCTAAAAAAACAGGAAAAAAATGCAAAAAAAAAAATGCGGATTTCTTGCAGAAAATTTCCGGTTTTCTTCAGGAAATTTCTGCAAGAAATCCTGACATGTGCACATACCCTAAAAATGGGTCATGGCTGCGTCTTTCAGCAAGACAATGACCTAAAACATACAGTCAAGGCAATAAAGGAGTGGCTCAAAAAGAAGCACATTAAGGTCGTGGACTGGCCTAGCCAGTCTCCAGTCCTTAATCCCATAGAAAACATATGGAGGGAGTTGAAGTTCCGAATTGCCAAGCAACAGCCTCAAAATCTTGATGACTTAGAGACGATCTGCTAAGAGCAGTGGACCAAAATTCCTCCTGACATGTGCGCAAACTTCAGCATCAACTACAAAAAAATATCTGACTGCTGTGCTTGCCAACAAGGGTTTAGCTACCAAGTATTAAGTCTTGTTTGATCCAGAGGGATCAAATACTTATTTCTCACTGCAAAATGCAAATACATATATAAATATAAATATATATAACCTATATAACCTATACAATGTGATTTTCTGGATTTTATTTTTGATATTCTATCTCTCAATGTTAAAATTAACCTACCCTTAAAATTAGACTGTTCACGTGTTTGTCAGTGGGCAAACTTACAAAATGAGCAAGGGATCAAATTATTTCCCCCACTGTAAGTGTAATTTTTTTTAATGCTTTTCTCATGGGGGCTATACATACTAGGAGGGGGATGAGGAGCCATGCAGACAAGGATGGGAATAAGAAGCCATGCAGACAAGGATGGTGGCAAGGAACCATGCATACAAGGATGGGAATAAGGAGCCATGCATACAAGGATCAGAATAAGGAGCCATGCATACACGGATGGGGATGAGGAGCCATGCATACAAGGATCAGAATAAGGAGCCATGCATACACGGATGGTAATAAGGAGCCATGCATACAAGGATGGAGATGAGGAACCATGCATACTAGAACAGGGATTAGGGGACAACGCATACCCGGCTTATACTCGAGTCAATAAGTTTTCCAAGTTTTTCAAGGCAAAATTAGTTGCCTCTGCTTATACTCGGGTCGACTTATACACGAGTATATACGGTTATTAAAAATCTGAATTTTTAAAATGAATGAATATTGTCTTATTTGTTTGCTATTTTTATATTTGTATTTTATATAGATCTGTGTATTGACAATTGTTCTGATGTAACTTTGTTTCTTTTTTTTTCAATAAAAGTTTATTCATTTAGAAAAAAAGAAGAAACTTTTTTTTAGGGGGCTTGGGGTACAGTAGAAAGATTACCCTTAAGTTACATCCACATTTCATATTGTATAAAAGATAGTATTAACCCATTCATGACATATACAGTGGGGAAAATAAGTATTTGATACACTGCTGATTTTGCAAGTTTTCCCACCTACAAAGAATGGATGGGTCTGTAATTTTTATCGTTGGTACACTTAAACTGTGAGGGACAGAATCTATAAATAAAAAACAGAAAAGCACATTACATAGTTTTTAACCCCTTAATCCCGTATGACGTACTATCCCGTCAAGGTGACCTGGGACTTAATTCCCGGTGACGGGATAGTACGTCATACGCGATCGGCCGCGCTCACGGGGGGAGCGCGGCCGATCGCGGCCGGGTGTCAGCTGCATATCGCAGCTGACATCCGGCACTATGTGCCAGGAGCGGTCACGGACCGCCCCCGGCACATTAACCCCCGGCACACCGCGATCAAACATGATCGCGATGTGCCGGCGGTGCAGGGAAGCATCGCGCAGGGAGGGGGCTCCCTGCGGGCTTCCCTGAGCCCCCCGCAGCAACGCGATGTGATCGCGTTGCTGCGAGGGTCTTACCTCCCTCCCTGCCTGCTCCAGACCCGGATCCAAGATGGCCGCGGATCCGGGTCCTGCAGGGAGGGAGGTGGCTTCACAGACGCCTGCTCAGAGCAGGCACTGTGAAGCAGCCTGCACTTCTCTCAGATCGGTGATCTGTCAGAGTGCTATGCAAACTGACAGATCACCGATCTGTATTGTCCCCCCCTGGGGCAAAGTAAAAAAGTTAAAAAAAAAATTTCCAAATGTGTAAAAAAAAAATATTCCAAAATAATGAAAAAAAAAAATAAATATTATTCCCATAAATACATTTCTTTATCTAAATATATAAAAAAAAACAATAAAAGTACACATATTTAGTATCGCCGCGTCCGTAACGACCCGACCTATAAAACTGGCCCACTAGTTAACCCCTTCAGTAAACACCGTAAGAAAAAAAAAAAAAAAACGAGGCAAAAAACAACGGTTTATTATCATACCGCCGAACAAAAAGTGGAATAACACGCGATCAAAAAGACTGATATAAATGACCATGGTACCGCTGAAAGCGTCATCTTGTCCCGCAAATAACGAGCCGCCATACAGCATGATCAGCAAAAAAATAAAAAAGTTATAGTCCTGAGAATTAAGCGATGCAAAAATAATTATTTTTTCAATAAAATAGTTTTTATCATATAAAAGCGCCAAAACATAAAAAAATGAGATAAATGCGGTATCGCTGTAAGCGTACTGACCTGAAGAATAAAACTGCTTTATCAATTTTACCAAACGCGGAACGGTATAAACGCCTCCCCCAAAAGAAATTCATGAATAGCTGGTTTTTGGTCATTCTGCCTCACAAAAATCGGAATAAAAAGCGATCAAAAAATGTGACGTGCCCAAAAATGTTACCAATAAAAACGTCAACTCGTCCCGCAAAAAACAAGATCTCACATGACTCTGTGGACTCAAATATGGAAAAATTATAGCTCTCAAAATATGGTAACGCAAAAAATATTTTTTGCAATAAAAAGCGTCTTTCAGTGTGTGACGGCTGCCAATCATAAAAATCCGCTAAAAAACTCGCTATAAAAGTAAATCAAACCCCCCTTCATCACCCCCTTAGTTAGGGAAAAATAAAAAAAAAGTATTTATTTCCATTTTCCCATTAGGGTTAGGGCTAGGGTTGGGGCTAGGGTTAAGGCTACAGTTAGGGTTGGGGCTAAAGTTAGGGTTAGGGTTTGGATTACATTTACGGTTGGGAATAGGGTTGGGATTAGGGTTAGGGGTGTGTCAGGGTTAGAGGTGTGGTTAGGGTTACTGTTGGGATTAGGGTTAGGGGTGTGTTTGGATTAGGGTTTCAGTTATAATTGGGGGGTTTCAACTGTTTCGGCACATCAGGGGCTCTCCAAACGCAACATGGCGTCCGATCTCAATTCCAGCCAATTCTGCGTTGAAAAAGTAAAACAGTGCTCCTTCCCTTCCGAGCTCTCCCGTGTGCCCAAACAGGGGTTTACCCCAACATATGGGGTATCAGCGTACTCAGGACAAATAGGACAACAACCTTTGGGGTCCAATTTCTCCTGTTACCCCTGGGAAAATACAAAACTGGGGGCTAAAAAATAATTTTTGTGGGAAAAACAAAGATTTTTTATTTTCACGGCTCTGCGTTATAAACTGTAGTGAAACACTTGGGGGTTCAAAGTTCTTACAACACATCTAGATAAGTTCCTTGGGGGGTCTAGTTTCCAAAATGGGGTCACTTGTGTGGGGCTTCTACTGTTTAGGTACATTAGGGGCTCTGCAAACGCAATGTGACGCCTGCAGACCATTCCATCTAAGTCTGCATTCCAAATGGCGCTCCTTCCCTTCCGAGCCCTCCCATGCATCCAAACGGTGGTTCCCCCCACATATGTGGTATCAGCGCACTCAGGACAAATTGGACAACAACTTTTGGGGTCCAATTTCTCCTGTTACCCTCGGGAAAATACAAAACTGGGGGCTAAAAAATAATTTTTGTGGGAAAAAATTTTTGTTTTATTTTTATGGCTCTGCATTATAAACTTCTGTGAAGCCCTTGGTGGGTCAAAGTGCTCACCACACATCTAGATAAGTTCCTTAGGGGGTCTACTTTCCAACATGGTGTCACTTGTGGGGGGTTTCTACTGTTTAGGTACATTAGGGGCTCTGCAAACGCAATGTGACGCCTGCAGACCATTCCATCTAAGTCTGCATTCCAAATGGCGCTCCTTCCTTTCCGAGCCCTCCCATGCGCCCAAACAGTGGTTCTCCCCACATATGGTGTATCATCGCACTCAGGACAACTTGGACAACAAATTTTGGGGTCCAATTTCTCCTGCTACCCTCGGGAAAATACAAAACTGGGGGCTAAAAAAATAATTTTTGTGGGAAAAAATTTTTGTTTTATTTTTACGGCTCTGCATTATTAACTTCTGTGAAGCCCTTGGTGGGTCAAAGCGCTCAAAACACATCTAGATAAGTTCCTTAGGGGGTCTACTTTCCAAAATGGTGTCACTTGTGGGGGGTTTCAATGTTTAGGCACATCAGTGGCTCTCCAAACGCAACATGGCGTCCCATCTCAATTCCTGTCAATTTTGCATTGAAAAGTCAAACGGTGCTACTTCCTTTCCGAGCTCTCCCATGCGCCCAAACAGTGGTTTACCCCCACATATGGGGTATCAGCGTACTCAGGACAAATTGTACAACAACTTTTGGGGTCCAATTTCTCCTGCTACCCTTGGAAAAATACAAAACTGGAGGTCAAAAAATAAGTTTTGTGGGAAAAAAAAGATTTTTTATTTTCACGGCTCTGCGTTGTAAACTGTAGTGAAACACTTGGGGGTTCAAAGTTCTCACAACACATCTAGATAAGTTCCTTGGGGGGTCTAGTTTCCGATATGGGGTCACTTGTGGGGGGTTTGTACTATTTGGGTACATCAGGGGCTCTGCAAATGCAACGTGACGCCTGCAGACCAATCCATTTAAGTCTGCATTCCAAATGGCGCTCCTTCCCTTCCGAGCTCTGTCATGCGCCCAAACAGTGGTTCCCCCCCACATATGGGGTATCAGCATACTCAGGACAAATTGGACAACAACTTTTGGGGTCCAATTTATCCTGATACCCTTGTAAAAATACAAAACTGGGGGCTAAAAAATCATTTTTGTGAAAAAAAAAAAGAATTTTTATTTTCACGGCTCTGCGTTATAAACTGTAGTGAAACACTTGGGGGTTCAAAGTTCTCACAACACATCTAGATAAGTTCCTTGGGGGGTCTAGTTTCCAATATGGGGTCACTTGTGGGGGGTTTGTACTGTTTGGGTACATCAGGGGCTCTGCAAATGCAACGTGACGCCTGCAGACCAATCCATTTAAGTCTGCATTCCAAATGGCGCTCCTTCCCTTCTGAGCTCTGTCATGCGCCCAAACAGTGGTTCCCCCCCACATATGGTGTATCAGCATACTCAGGACAAATTGGACAACAACTTTTGAGGTCCAATTTATCCTGATACCCTTGTGAAAATACAAAACTGGGGGCTAAAAATCATTTTTGTGAAAAAAAAAAAGAATTTTTATTTTTACGGCTCTGCATTATAAACTTCTGTGAAGCACTTGTTGGGTCAAAGTGCTCACCACACATCTAGATAAGTTCCTTAGGGGGTCTACTTTCCAAAATGGTGTCACTTGTGGGGGGTTTCAATGTTTAGGCACATCAGGGGCTCTGCAAACGCAACATGGCATCCCATCTTAATTCCAGTCAATTTTGCATTGAAAAGTAAAATAGCGCTCCTTCCCTTCCGAGCTCTTCTATGCGCCCAAACAGTGGTTTACCCCCACATATGGGGTATCGTCGTACTCAGGACAAATTGCACAACAACTTTTGTGGTCTAATTTCTTCTCTTACCCTTGGGGAAATAAAAACATAGGGGCGAAAAGATCATTTTTGTGAAAAAATATGATTTTTTTATTTTTACGGCTCTGCATTATAAACTTCTGTGAAGCACTTGTTGGGTCAAAGTGCTCACCACACATCTAGATAAGTTCCTTAGGGGGTCTACTTTCCAAAATGGTGTCACTTGTGGGGGGTTTCAATGTTTAAGCACATCAGGGGCTCTCCAAATGCAACATGGCGTCCCATCTCAATTCCAGTCAATTTTGCATTGAAAAGTCAAATGGCGCTCCTTCCCTTCCGAGCTCTGCCCTGCGCCCAAACAATGGTTTACACCCACATATGGGGTATCAGCGTACTCAGGACAAATTGCACAACAATTTTTGAGGTCCAATTTCTTCTCTTACTCTTGGGAAAATAAAAAATTGGGGGCGAAAAGATCATTTTTGTGAAAAAATATGATTTTTTATTTTTACCGCTCTGCATTATAAACTTCTGTGAAGCACTTGTTGGGTCAAAGTGCTCACCACACATCTAGATAAGTTCCTTAGGGGGTCTACTTTCCAAAATGGTGTCACTTGTGGGGGGTTTCAATGTTTAGGCACATCAGGGGCTCTCCAAATGCAACTTGGCGTCCCATCTCAATTCCAGTCAATTTTGCATTGAAAAGCCAAATGGCGCTCCTTTCCTTCCGAGCTCTGCCATGCGCCCAAACAGTGGATTACCCCCACATATGGGGTATCAGCGTACTCAGGACAAATTGTACAACAAATTGGGGGGTCTATTTTCTCCTGTTACCCTTGGTAAAATAAAACAAATTGGATCTGAAATAAATTTTGTGTGAAAAAAAGTTAAATGTTCATTTTTATTTAAACATTCCAAAAATTCCTGTGAAACACCTGAAGGGTTAATAAACTTCTTGAAATTGGTTTTGAGTACCTTGAGGGGTGCAGTTTTTAGAATGGTGTCACACTTGGGTATTTTCTATCATATAGACCCGTCAAAATGACTTCAAATGAGATGTGGTCCCTAAAAAAAAATGGTGTTGTAAAAATGAGAAATTGCTGGTCAACTTTTAACCCTTATAACTCCGTCACAAAAAAAAATTTTGGTTCCAAAATTGTGCTGATGTAAAGTAGACATGTGGGAAATGTTACTTATTAAGTATTTTGCATGACATATGTCTGTGATTTAAGGGCATAAAAATTAAAAGTTGGAAAATTGCGAAATTTTCAAAATTTTTGCCAAATATTCATTTTTTTCACAAATAAACTCAAGTTATATCGAAGAAATTTTACCACTATCATGAAGTACAATATGTCACGAGAAAACAATGTCAGAATCGCCAAGATCCGTTGAAGCGTTCCAGAGTTATAACCTCATAAAGGGACAGTGGTCAGAATTGTAAAAATTGGCCCGGTCATTAACGTGCAAACCACCCTCGGGGCTTAAGGGGTTAAATAACTAAATTGCATTTTACTGCTTGAAATAGCCAACCAGCGAGAATTTTATCACCTACCAGCCAGCAAGAATTCTGGCTCCCACAGACCTGTTGATTTTTTTTTCAGAAGCCCTCCTACTCTGCACTCTTTACCTGTATTAATTGCACTTTTTTGAACTTATTACCTGTATCAAAGACTGCTGTCAACACACGCAATCAAACTCCAACCTCTCCACCATGGCCAAGACCAAAGGGCTGTCTAAGGAAATCGGGGATAAAATTGTAGACCTGCACAAGGCTCGGATGGGATACAGGACAATAGGCAAGCAGCTTGGTGAGAAGGCAATAACTGTTGGCACAATTAATAGAAAATGGAAGAAACCCAAGATGACTGTTAATCTTCCTTGATCTGGGGCTCCATAAAAGATCTCGCCTCGTGGGGTAAGAATGATTCTGAGAAAGGTCAGGAATCAGCCCAGAACTACTCAGAAGGACCTGGTCAATGACCTGAAGAGAGTTTAGACCACATTCTCAAACATTACTGTTAGAAACAGAAGCACACTATGCTGTCATGGATTAAAATCCTGCAGGGCATGCAAATTCTTCCTGCTCATGCCATCACATATCCAGGCCTGCTTGAAGTTGCCAATGACCATCTGGATAATCCAAAGGAGGCATGGGAGAAGGTCATGTGGTCAGATGAGACCAAAATAGAACTTAGACTGCACTGTATTGAAGGGAAGATGGATGGGGTCATGTATCTGTGACGCCAGTCACTTCTCTCGGCCAAGCCGTGAGTCAGAATTGTCAAAGAGTCCAAGGTCAGAAGCCAGGAGGGTACGTCATAAACAGAAGGAAGAGACAAAAGTGTAGTCAGGTAACGTTCTGATGTCAGAGTACCAGGAGGATAACAAATCAGAGCTGAAGGCGTTAAACAGGCGGGTAGTCAGAACAAAGTCCAAGGTCAGGCAGTTGATCAAACATATAGAACTCAAGGCGCAGAGAGCACAGCACAAACCTCACAAGATGAATGTACGTCTGGCAGTGTGGGAAACTCAGCTCAGTTAAGAAGCAAGGCCATTAAGTAAAATAATGAACACATGAGACAGCCGATGCCTCACAGTCTCAGATTGGATAGGCGAGCTGTCAATCAACACATTGACAGCTCGGCATGCCCCTGTTCCAGATTGGATGGCAAAACTGTCAATCACAGTACTTACAGGTTCAGCACACCCCTATACCAGATTGGATGGCCGATCTGTCAGTAACTGCATCCCCGACACTCTGAGGGGTGGAACCGTGACAGTACCCCCTCTTCTAGTGGGGCCACCAGACCCCCAGGCCTCCCTGGAAATTTTACATGGAAGGCCCTGACTAACAGATTGGCCTTCACATCTCGAGCAGGGACCCAGGATCTCTCTTCTGGCCCGGATTCCCTCCAGTGGATGAGGTACTGGAGGGAATTACGGACCCTCCGAGAATCCACAAGCCTCTGAACCTCATATTCCAGGCCACCGTCTACTGAAATCGGATGAGGCGGTGATGAGGCTGGCAAAGCAGAAGGAATATACTCCTTTAATAGGGATTTATGGAATATGTTAGGGATGCAAAGGGATGGAGGAAGCTTTAACCTGAATGCCACAGGTTTGACCACCTGTAGGATCTCATATGGACCAATAAACTTTGGACCCAACTTCGCCGACTGCACTAGACCGCAACCAAACCTTATTCCCAATCTTAAAAGCAGGACCCACCCACCACCTTCTATAGGCCTTTTGTTTTTGGTGAATCTGAGCAGTCCCAATATTCTTTTGAACCTCCCTCCAGACATCCCCAAGTCTCTACATGGCGACCTCCACCCCAGTGCATACAGAACTAATCCTAGAAAATTCACCAAAATGGGGATGAAAACCATAATTACAGAAGAATGGCGATAGTCTGGTAGATTGTTTTATTCGACTGTTGAAAGCAACCTCAGCGAGAGGTAAAAACGTAGACCAGTCCTCCTATCACGCTGCCACAGAGCACCTTAAAATCTGTTCCAAAAGATTGATTTGTCCTCTCAGTCTGACCATTGGGTTCAGGGTGAAAAGCAGATGAAAATGACAATTCAATCCCTAGGTTATTGCAAAAAGCTCTCAAAAATTTAGACACAAGTTGTACTCCCCTATCAGATACAATGTTCAGTGGGATCCCATATAATCTTTCAAAATGAGAGATGAACAACCTGGAGAGTGTCTCTGCATTAGGTAATCCTGACAAAGGAACAAAATGAGCTTATTTGCTGAATCGATCAACTACCACCCAAATAGCAGCCTTCCCATCAGGCAGAGGCAAATCAGTAATGAAATACATGGACAAATGAGTTCATGGTCTTTCTGGAATAGGCAATGGAGCCAATTCCACAGCCGGCTGGCTATGATTGACTTTGGCGCATGCGCAGACTTCACAAGCAGATACAAAATCCTTAATATCCTTATGCATGGATGGCCACCAAAAAAGTCTAGCGATGGCTTTCCTTGTGGCAGTAACCCCAGCATGACCACTTAAAACGGAATCATGGAATTGCTGTAACACCCGAAATCTTTGGTACACAGGCACAAATAATTTGGACCCTGTGGAGGTAGAAGGAGTCAACGACTGGGCTTTACAAATCTCCTCTTCCAGCTCCGAGGTTACTATAGATACCACAATACCCTGAGGAATAATGGAGGATGGAGGTTCTGGAGGAGAAATTGAATCTAGACTACAAGATAAGACATCAGCTTTCACATTCTTAGACCCTGGCCTGAATGTAATAGAAAAATTAAATTGTGAGAAAAACAAGGACCATCTAGCCTGTCTAGGAGTAACCTTTTAGCTGATTGAAAGTAAGCTAAATTCTTGTGATCCGTGATCACCTTAACTGGATGAACCACCCCCTCCAAAAAATGCCACTATTCCTCAAAGGCCAATGTGACAGCAAGTAACTCCGATTCCCAACATCATAATTTCTCTCCACCTGTGAAATTTACTTAGAAAGAAAAGCACATGGACGCAGGTTAGACAGAGTTTTTGGCCCATGCCATAAGACTGCCCCCACTCCGATCTACGAAGCATCCACCTCCACAAATGAACGGTTCTTGGAGATCAGGTTGGATCAGAATGGGTGCGGACATAAAACACTCTTTTAATCTTTCAAAAGCTATCATAGCATCCAGCAACCAAACCTTGAGATTCGCCCCCTTACGTGTAAGGTCAATAAGTGGTTTAGCAATTTGTGAAAACCCCTTGATAAATTTTCTATAATAGCTGGTGAATCCCAGAAAACACAGCAAAGCGTCATCACGAGGTTGAACCCAATCATTTATGGCCTGTACCTTCCCAGGGTCCATCTTAAACCATTCTGCTGACAAGATAAACCCCAAAAATAGATTTCCTGAACAGAAAAAGCACATTTCTCTAATGTAGCAAACAGAGTTCTCCCTCAGTCTCTGTAACACTACACGGACATGTTTCTGGTGAGTGTCCAAATCTGGCGAGAAAATTAGAGTGTCATCGAGGTATTATACAACAAATCTTCCATTGTAATCAGAGAAAATGTTATTCATAAAATTTTGAAACACAGCAGGTGCATTAGATAATCCGAAAGTCATGACAAGGTTTTCAAACAGACCCTCAGATGTTAAAAACGCCATTTTCCACTCATCACCCTTCCGGATGCATTTCAAATTGTAAGCCCCTCTAAGATCAAGTTTAGAAAACACCCTGGCCCCCAAAAGCTGATTATATAGGTCGGAGATGAGTGGAAGTGAGTAGGTATTTTTAACTGTGATCTTGTTTAGTTCTCAGAAATCAAGGCAAGGATGGAGACCCCCATCTTTCTCTTTAATAAAGAAAAATCCAGCAGCTACGGGGGAGGAGGAAGGATGTATGACCCTTCCGTAAACTCTCGTTAACATTCTTTCATGGTGGCCTGCTCAGGCCTCGACAAATTGTAAAGGAGAGCTTTTGGCAATTTGGCGCTAGGAATAAGGTAAATAGCACAATCATAAGGACGATGGGGAGGTAGTATCTCCGTCTCTTTTTCCGAGAAAACATCTAATTTTTTAAACTTTTTTCTTGGAACAGTTGGGACTCCATTTCACAATCTCCTTCAGACAACAATCAATAACTGGATTGTGCGTCTGCGACCATGGAAACCCCAGTACCAATCCAGCAGGTAAATTATCCAACACAAAACAGGAGATGGATTCAGAGTGGAGTGCTCCCACTTGGAGAGTGAAACCCACCATTGCTTTCTTGACCAAATTGTGAGCTAACGGTCAAGGGTGATCTGAATGGGTCTTTCTAAACTAACTGTCCCTAACTTCAGAATCAGTGCCGAATCAATAAAGTTAACAGCAGACCCACAGTCAATGAATGCCAATGTTGATAACATCTGGCTCTCAAAGGGAAATCATCGTATTAATCAGTACTTTATCAGAGGAAGAAAAAGGTACCTGGGCCGTCACCCAGACTCAGACGTTCTCCTGATGGTTTGGTGGCTTGAGGACGAGTTGGGAAATTCTTTTTTTTTTTTTTTTTTAAACATCATTTTATTTTTGTTTTTTAAAACAAATCAGCAAAATACATACTGCAAATGTTGTTTTAGATTGTTACACAAAAAAAACAAAACAATCGGTAATCTTTGTAACACAAATACAATTAACATATCCCCTAATGTCCACATCTATCCAGCTTCAATGATTGTAATCCGACAATCAAATCCTGAACATACAACATCTGATGCAATTATCATGTGACAAATTTTAATTTACCCAAACTACCACTTAAGTGTTCTAACAAATACTAATCTGAGTTAACAAAAGACCTCATTATCTCATGAATTTCCCCAGTAGACAATAACGATTTCATGAACCCTCTCCATTTTTAAAAAAATCTTTTCGTCATCTTATCTTTATTCCTTTCTGCTTCTCTTTTTTTCTAAATATAGAACAGACATTAGTCCTGCTTTAATCTCTTTTATACCTGGAAGTGTACTGGCAAACCACAATTGTAAAATTAAACGTTTTGTAACCAATGCAATAGTGTGGAACAAGTCATGTAACTGTCCCCCTCTTGTTTTGCCTGTCGTATAATGAAACAACCAGCACAGCGGGTCAGTGTCCACCCATATCCCACACATCTGCAGATACATATCTTGAACCGTGGTCCAAAGCTCCTGTGTCTTGGTACACGACCATATGCCATGTTCCATATCTGTTATGGATGTGTTACATTTGGGGCAACTCATCTGCCTATCAGGATTTTGTGGAGTATTATTATTTTGTGCATTATTTGAAATTGGCTATCCCTCCATTGCTCATTTATGATATGCTCCCTCACCAATTTCCATCCATGTAGTATTTTATTATCAAGTTCTTCATCTTGCATGTATTTTTCCCATTTGCAAAACACTTTGTCTGCTCGTGATGGACGTAACATATCTCTCAACATCCCATATATCGAGGAGATCGATATTTCCTTAATGTCTTTGGTAACTAAGTCACCCCATATACAGTTAGGTCCATATATATTTGGACAGAGACAACCTTTTTCTAATTTTGGTTATAGACATTACCACTATGAATTTTAAACAAAACAATTCAGATGCAGTTGAAGTTCAGACTTTCAGCTTTCATTTGAGGGTATCCACATTAAAATTGGATGAAGGGTTTAGGATCTTCCGCTCCTTAACATGTGCCACCCTGTTTTTAAAGGGACCAAAAGTAATTGGACAATTGACTCCAAGGCTATTTCATGGACAGGTGTGGGCAATCCCTTCATTATGTCATTCTGAATTAAGCAGATAAAAGGCCTGGAGTTGATTTGAGGTGTGGTGCTTGCATTTGGAAGGTTTTGCTGTGAAGTAAACATGCGGTCAAAGGAGCTCTCCATGCAGGTGAAACAAGTCATCCTTAAGCTGCGAAAACAGAAAAAAACCCATCTGAAAAATTGCTACAATATTAGGAGTGGCAAAATCTACAGTTTGGTACATCCTGAGAAAGAAAGAAAGCACTGGTGAACTCATCAATGCAAAAAGACCTGGGTGCCCACGGAAGACAACAGCGGTGGATGATCGCAGAATAATCTCCATGGTGAAGAGAAACCTCTTCACAACAGCCAACCAAGTGAACAGCACTCTCCAGGAGGTCGGCATATCAATATCCAAATCTACCATAAAGAGAAGACTGCATGAAAGTAAATGCAGAGGGTTCACTGCACGGTGCAAGCCACTCATAAGCATCAAGAATAAAAAGGCTATACTGGACTTTGCTAAAAAACATCTAAAAAAGCCAGCACAGTTCTGGAAGAACATTCTTTGGACAGATGAAACCAAGATCAACCTCTACCAGAATGATGGAAAGAGAAAAGTATGGCGAAGGCGTGGTACAGCTCATGATCCAAAGCATACCACATCATCTGTAAAACACTGCAGAGGCAATGTGATGGCTTGGGCATGCATGGCTGCCAGTGGCACTGGGTCACTAGTGTTTATTGATGATGTGACACAGGACAGAAGCAGCCGAATGAATTCTGAGGTATTCAGAGCCATACTGTGTGCTCAGATCCAGCCAAATGCAGCCAAACTGGTTGGTTGTCGTTTCATACTACAGATGGACAATGACCCAAAACATAAAGCCAAAGCAACTCAGGAGTTTATTAAAGCAAAGAAGTGGAATATTCTTGAATGGCCAAGTCAGTCACCTGATCTGAACCCAATTGAGCATGCATTTCACTTGTTATAGACTAAACTTCAGACAGAAAGGCCCATAAACAAACAGCAACTGAAAACCACTGCAGTGAAGGCCTGGCAGAGCATCAAAAAGGAGGAAACACAGCGTCTGGTGATGTCCATGAGTTCAAGACTTCAGGCAGTCATTGCTAACAAAGGATTTTCAACCAAGTACTAGAAATGAACATTTTATTTACAATTATTTAATCTGTCCAATTACTTTTGGTCCCTTTAAAAACAGGGTGGCACATGTTAAGGAGCTGAAACTCCTAAACCCTTCATCCAATTTTAATGTGGATACCCTCAAATGAAAGCTGAAAGTCTGAACTTCAACTGCATCTGAATCGTTTTGTTTAAAATTTATTGTGGTAATGTCTAGAACCAAAATTAGAATAATGTTGTCTCTGTCCAAATATATATGGACCTAACTGTATCTGAGTCAACCTCCGTCCTTACATCTTGTAAGAAATCTAGTACATAATGCTTTAATTGACTATATAGCATCAAATAGAATCCCGATAGCTCATTTGTCTAACACCTCAGATCCCTTTAGCCAATGACCTTCTTGTAAATGTAATGAATCTGGGTAATTCTTAACAAAATTTCCAGAGACCACAGTATAGACATAGTACGAGATCTTGTCTCCATCTTCTCTCCGCAACATGAAGACTGGCAACTCCAACCTCGAGTAAATGGACCTGGTAAGTGTGATAATTCCCTTTTCTTCTCCTACTTTGGTTTTTCCCCATCTTCCTCTCCCCGATGCATTCCTCTGTTATATGTGAGTGAATATTTGTATGCCTGGTATCTTTCCATTGCCCCTGTTCGCGTTGCCTTGTTCGACTGGTTGGTGTACTGCGGTGCACAGCTGCTCTCCTCTTCCTTGGGTGGAGGAAGGAAACAGATTGCGGGTGGACTTAGGAGATAAGGCAAGGCATGTGGCCCCGGCATCTTCACCTTCAGAAGTAACCTGGGGAACAGGGCGAGCTAGGGCGCTCCCTAGCATTGGGGACAGGGAAGGAGCCCCTGGTCCTGGGCCACCCGACCAGTCGTAACATGTAGTTTCCGGCCATATGTGGGGTATTATATGTGACAAGACGTGAGCACTACTGAGAGGGGTACGCAGGTAGGTTCCCAAACCATGTATATAAATAAGAAGAACCCAGCACTCAACTTAAATATATGTTGCACTTAATTTATTTGTAGTACCAATAAACATTTCTGTCACAGAAGACCTTCATCAGTTACTACAACAATAGAGAATAAACAAAACGAATGCATTAATATAATATATTATAGCACGGTCCGAGGAATGGACACACAAGCGCCATCCAAGTAGACAAGTGGTGGACTCCGCGTCACATACTGGACATCCTCACCCTAAGGTAGCCCTTTTGCGCGCCATAGTGCTCACCACCAGATCTGCTGCCATTATTTACTACTGCCTATGAGGCTGCCATTGCAACATGACTGTAACACACTTCATTTGGCTTCCACAGTACTGATCCTCCTCTGTCTGACTAGATGGATATTTATCTCTGAGCGATCAGGTAAACTACACCCCCTCTTTGTGCACACTACACACCGCGTCTAATTAGCTATGCGGTACAATAACCGTTCATTGTATTCACAGAGTATGCGGCTACGGATTTATCACTAATCCTCACGTAATTCTATCAACTACGTCAGTACGGTATGAACCTTTTTTCTCCAGTAGTGCACCTTCCGTTTTTTCTAACTAGATACCTTGTGGCTGCATGTATGGATACTGTTACTTTGTTTCTATGATGATCATTTCTTACTCCTTGTACATACTTTGTTTTTTCTTTTTTTGTATATCAAGTCTTAAAATTGGCATTTATTGTGTTTGTTTTGTTAATTCTCTATTGTTGTAGTAACTGATGAAGGTCTCCTGTGACCAAAACGTTTATTGGTACTACGAGTAAATTAAGTGCAACATATACTTAAGATAAGAAGAACCCGGCACTCAACTTATGTGGGGTATTGGCATACTAAGGAGAAAATTGATCCACTAATCTATTGTACAATTTCTCCTGCTACTGTATTGAACATGAGATATTTTTGGGTAAAGCATTTTTGTGGAAAAACACATACTATTTAATTTTCACTGCCAATATTATAAAATTCTGTGGAGCATCGGTTGGTTCAAGATGGTCATCTGTTGTGAACTCTATTTCTGGGCTCCCTCTTGTGGTCACAAGTGGTACGGTGTGAATGCTGTCTTTCTGCAGGTTTGTGACTGGCATCAGCTGTCTCGTTATCTGTGGGCTGGTTTTCTATTTAAGCTCACTTGGACTCTCAGTCTATGCCTGCTGTCAATGTATTCAGTGCTATTCTGATTCCTTCTGACTACCTTGCTCCCAGTCTCTTCAAGACAAGCTAAGTTTCCGTTTTGTTCATTTTTTGATCATCAGTGTTCTATATGTTTCTTGTCCAGCTTGCTAATATGTGATTTCCCAGCTTGCTGGTAGCTCTGGGGGGCTGAGTTTCTCCCCCCACACCGTTAGTTGGTGTGGGGGTTCTTGATTTCTCAACGTGGATATTTTGGTAGGGTTTTTTACTGACCGCACAGTTCACTATCTGTCTTCTGCTATCTAGTATTAGCGGGCCTCATTTGCTGAATCTGTTTTCATTCCTACGTGTGTCTTTTCTCCTTACCTCACCGTTATTATTTGTTGGGGGCTTCCTATATCTTTGGGGTTATTTCTCTTGAGGCAAGTGAGGTCTTGCTTTCTCTTTAGGGGTAGTCAGTTTCTCAGGCTGCGTCGAGACGTCCAGGATTTTAGGCACATTCACCGGCTACCTTTAGTGTGTTTGGATAGGATCAGGTTTTGCGGTCAGTCCAGTTACCACCTCCCTAGAGCTCGTGTCTATGTTTAGTTACTTAGCTAGTATTTCCTGTGATCCCCAGCCACTGGGATCATAACAGTCATCACACCTATAGATAAATTCCCTGATTGGAGTAGTTTCCAAAATGAGGTTACTTGTGAGAGGTTTTTGCTGTTTTGATACCTTGAGGTCTCTGCATCTGCAACATGGTGTCCACTATTTATTCCAGCCAAAGTTGAGCTGCAAAAATCGTATATATATATAGGCTTTATCTCTTCTGAAGCTTGCCATGTTCCTAAGCAGTAGTTTCTGACCTTATGTGATACATCTGTGTACTCAGGAGAAATTGTACAACAAATTGCGGAGTCTATTTTTGCATTTTAACCTTGTGAAAATGAATAATTTGAGGCTGAAGTAACATTCTAGTAAAAAAATATGTAATCTTTCATTTTTATCTCCTAGTTTGCATTAAATTTTGTTAAGCACCTGAAGGGTTAATCAACTTTATGAATGTGGTTATAAATACTTTGAAGGGTGCAGTTTTTATAGTCATGATTGTGCGTTTTCTGGCATACAAACTTAAAAGTGAAGAAGTCACAAAGGATATAGATTTTGTAAATTTATTGAAAAAATGGAAAATTGCTAGTTTGAACCCTTTTAGCATCTCAACAAAATAAATCTTTTTAAAAATAAAGCTGATGTAAACTAATTATGTGGCAAATGTTATTTATTAACTATTTTGTTTGGTATGATCCCCTTTTGCAATGACATTAAAATACAAAGTATAAAAATTGCAAATTTTTCAAAATTGTCAGTTTTTCAATATTTTTAAAAATAAACACAAATCATATCAACATAAATTGTTCTGGAAAAAATATATTGGAATCATTGAGCTATATAGAAGTGTTTCAAAGTTAGTACCACATAAATGTGTGACAAAGGTCACATTTGAAAATTTGAAATCTGGAAGGTGAAAACTGGCTTAGGTATGAGGCTGCCATCACACTAGCAGTATTTGGTCAGTATTTTACATCAGTATTTGTAAGCCAAAACCAGGAGTGGAACAATTAGAGGAAAAGTATAATAGAAACATATGCACCACTTCTGCATTTATCACCCACTCCTGGTTTTGGCTTACAAATACTGATGTAAAATACTGACCAAATACTGCTAGTGTGACAGCAGCCTTAAGGTGTTAAAGAGGTTTTCTGGACTTTAAGAAAAATCTGTCAGCAGATGACATAACAAATAAGTTCTTTGTAAGTTCATAAATTACCCACTGCTCCAAAACCCTATAGCACATTTTCCATGCTGACAATACACATCCCATCCATGTGATCATGGTTTTAGTAAATCTAATCAGATGTACCAAAAAATTTCAAATTGGATTTTTGGAAGTAGTTTTCTACTTAATTTGTGCTGACTAGCTGAGGATGAGCCCCAGTGGCCAGTAGGGCTAAACTTCGTGTGAATTGGCTGCAAATCAATAGCATATCAATGGCACAAATCCAACCTCAGATTTCTGCTGTGGATCTTCTAAAATATGTGACTGATTTGAAATATTGAACTTTGACATGTGAAAACATCCTTACAAACCTTATCACAGAATAAAATAAAAAAAACACTCATTGTTTAAACATGTGATATGACTTATTTATTAGTGATATGTGATGTGAAGTTAGCATCCTAAGACGTTTTTTCCATCACTTGTAACATACAGAGGACAGATGATGGATGGTCAAAAGTGGGAAGTAATGGTTGCCTCTTGGAAGCTGCTGTGTTTAATATTGCTGCTTGTCTCAATCACTTACTTGGGATTAAATAATAAGTAAAGCTGATATTAAAAGTACAAATCAGAGTGAGTATTTTAAGAGACAGATCACTTGCCAGAGAGTCTCGGTCACCTTTAAACAGCTGATAATTTGTGGACCCGGGGATGGTGCATATGGAGCGCCCCCAGGCGCAGGGCCGCAGGGTACTCGGTACCGGGCCTCTCTGTCTCGGTGCTGAGGATGTCACGGTGGCTAGACCCGGTCCATGACCCTGCTAAGGGGCGTCCAATGAAAGTTGTAAGTGGTGGTGCGTGGTGCAGGTCGCGATGAATAATGAGGACACAGGGTTGCAGTCTCTTTACCTCTTTACTGAAGGCTTCAAGGTCCTCAATCCAGAGTACGGTTAACAGGGCTGTCTGAGACCGGCCAGTCCGATGGCACCTCCAGAGTTCCCTTTGCAGGTGGAAATCTGTGCCTACCTTCTAGCGCCTGTGTGTTGTAGTACTTCCCTGCTGAGCACCACGGGATAGTCCTCACAACTGTTGTGTCTGTTTTTGATGTTCTTTCCCACAACATGTCTATTCTGATGTTCTTCTCCGTCCCCCAGATGATATGTATAGGACGCACCCATATGACGGGTAGGCCTGAAGTTCTTCCGGGACCCTAGTGACGCCCCTCTACCACAGTTGCCCCCTATGTCTGCTTAGGTGATTTAGGTGAGACAGCCAACCTATAATTAGCTGTCCTGCCGTTGTTTTGAAGTAATGCTTGGAGCTTAATACTTCCTCGGCGTTCCGGCCACCGGCTACGCGCCTCAGTAGGATGTTGCCTCGATCTTACAGCACGACTCCTACTGGTGTTATCTCCTTTTTGCTTTGATCTCGTTTCTCACTCTCCACAATAAACCTCGCTTCTTGTCGTTTCTTGAGATACCGCCGCGATGTAGTGCAGGCGCGGTTCCTTAACGTTCTTTCCTGTTCGCTAGGCCTCTGTCAGGATCCCACCCCTGACAGGGACCCCCCTGAATCTTCCCCTGCAACATCCTCTGCCACAGGATGTTGCCTGGTTCCAACCCAGTCAGCTTCTGTTCAAACTTTCTATCTAACCCCCAGTTTTACCAGATTGTGAGGAGTGGCCTAATACATAATGCCCTTTGCTCCCCCTGGAGGCCAGACTATGAAGTGTCTTGGTGTCTGTGATACCTGGTCAGATGAACTCCTTCAGTGCCATCAGACGTACCATCACTCCCCTTAGCGGCGGAGCATCAGTACTGCAACGACCAGGACTCTGGGGCGCTGCACTCCCCCCCGGCTAAATCCAGTACTCCCGGACTGGGAAGAAAACAACAATACATGTCAGCAAAAGACATACAAATTTAGAAATGCAATAAACAAGTAATAAGTGGAAATAACAGTGCTTCCCTTTATGGGAGGTGAGGACTCTTGAACGTTACAAACATGGTTAAATATCTTAAATAACACACTATAAATAACTTCTGATACCCAGCCGGGTATTCTGCTGAGTGCAAATGCTGAACAATAATTTAACTTTGCCTCTAAGGACGTGTAAGCTGAATCCACTAAAGGCCTATGATAAAACTCCTAAAATATAAATTAACTTTTCTTCATTTTTCTCTTCTAAGTGCAATATTTTCTTTTTATTCTCTGGTTTGTCTTATGCAGGACCGCCTTGTCTATCTGCCCAGGCCTACTGCCTCTTTCTTAGTACAGGATCACTGAGCCATCTCTTTATGGCTCCTAGGAGGACTCACCCACTAACCCCTACGGGTTTACTTTCCTGTCCTCATTCTCTAGCACATTATTAAACATTTTCTATAATTAACTAACTGGCTACATATAACTTTTCTATGTAAAACATTATTTCTATTTACTCTCCTTTAAGGCAACATTATATATTAAATGCAACTGTTGAACATTCCCTTTAAGAGGGAACCAAGTCTCTTTGAGGTAGTGCAACTACTCATGTTGCAAGTCCGTGTAAGGCAGGAACTCCGATGCTGTTTCCAGGAACAGTTTCTTCGCAAAGAGTTCTCTTTCTTGTAAAACCAGTAGAGGGCACCCTTAAGAGGGTGCGAACTATTTACAGAGCAGTTTGTGAACCATTCACCGTCCATGATTCGGTAGTCTTTAAAACAGTGGTAAACAAAACAAAAAGGCAAAATAGGGATCCCGGGTCAACTAAGGGATCCCTTTAAGAGATAACCCTGGTCGGGTTATAGCAGCAGAAAAACACAAAAAGACAAACAGTTAACTATTTACATTTGCAGAACTTTAGAACTCATTCTGACTGATTGTCCCAGACAGGGGTCTGGGTAGCCACCGTTTTAGTTCCGGTGCCAGCGTGAGCATCAGTTACCACTGCAGCCAAGCTTCTGGCCACCACAGCGGTGGTGGTAGCAACGGTGATGGTTGTGGTCTTTACCACAGTACAAGTTGGGGTAACCACCGTGGTCTTTGTAGTAACGGTGGATCGGTCGCAGGAAGGCGTCTTCATCACAGGGGACTGTTGTACTGGCACCTTGGTTGGGGGTGTCATTGTGCCTTGTCTCCTATGGATGTTCAAAGCGAACCACCCCTTCTCCCCAAAGTGCCGGGTGTAAGTGACCTCGTCCCCTGGGTGCAGGTCTCGGTCTGGATGACCCTCCCTCAGGTGAGACTCGACATCCCTCCGGTTGACAAACACTTTGGCGTACAAGCCCAGCTCTTTAATAAATCCCCAGCATCCACGGAGCCTAAAGGCGATGACGATGCCCTGCCTGCGCGGGGCCTCATGAGCGCTGGGGTCCTTGCGGGCCCGGTCCTTCACTGCCAAGTCTTTCTGGTGATGGGCCTCCAGCCCGGCCTGGTACGCCTTCTCCTTCTTTTCCCACTGCTGTTCTAGCTGGGCCTGGTATTCCTCCCAGCTGAGGGCCTGCACCATCTCTCCTTCCTGGGTCGCCACCCCGGGGAACCCCATAAAGTTGGACCCGGGATTCACCCAGCAGCATATCGTGCGCTCAGCATAGACCGCACCCGGCAGGGTGACTGGCGAGATCAGGGGCTTCAGGAGGTGCTCCATGCCTGTGGCTGGTCCCAGGGAAGGAGGTGCTGGAGCCGATAGGTCCCAGGGGGAGGTGGCGCTGCAACTGGGCCTATCAGCAGGTCCTCTGCTAGCGGGGCAGGGTCGGCGAGCTTACCGGCCGGTGGAACGTCCTCCCTCGCGGCTGGTTCCACTGGCGGTGACATCGGTGGAGACGTCGACATCAACTCGAACAGCGATGCAGGAACCGAGGTCGGGGACTCTCCCACTGGTGTCCCCTGGGGTGCGGTCTTGGCCTCCACCCGCAGCTGGAGAAGCTGTCCGATCAAGTCTTCCATTTCGAGCTGCAGAAGATCCGCATCGGCTGTGGAGACGGGGCCGCTACGCTCCTCCGGGTAGTTGGGGGAGTTCTCCACTTCAACCCCACATTCTGAGTCCGAGCGGTCAGCCATCTCATCCTCCACGTGGGTCACTTCCTGGTCTTTTTCCCGCTCTCTCCTTCGTGGGCGGTTTCGTTTTCTCTGCCTTCGCCCACCATTGAGAATCAGGAGGCGGATCTCGGCTGCTGTCGGACACGTCCTCATGGTACAGAAATACTTAGACTGGGCGGCCATTGTCTTTCGCGCTCTTCAGGTTGTCTACGCCCACTTCCACGCCCTTCTTCTTCTGCGCTCCTCTTAGTGCTGTAATGGCGGCGATTTTGGCGGGAACTTTTGGCGGCAAATGGCAATACCCAGTCTTTGCAATAAATCACAGTTCAAGCACAACAAATCACGGTTCCAAGGCACACATGACCTGATTCTTCAGGCTTAAGTAGATCCTGTTCGTGACGCCAAGTTTGGAGCACCCCCAGATGCAGGGCCGCGGGGTACTCGGTACCGGGCCTCTCTGTCTCGGTGCTTGGGATGTCACGGTGGCTAGACCCAGTCCGTGACCCTGCTAAGGGGCGTCCAATGAAAGTTGTAAGTGGTGGTGCGTGGTGCAGGTCGCGATGAATAATGAGGACACAGGGTTGTAGTCTCTTTACTGAAGGCTTCAAGGTCCTCAATCCAGAGTACGGTTAACAGGGCTGTCTGAGACCGGCCGGTCCGATGGCACCTCCAGAGTTCTCTTTGCAGGTGGAAATCTGTGCCTACCTTCTAGCACCTGTGTGTTGTAGTACTTCCCTGCTGAGCACCACGGGATAGTCCTCACAACTGTTGTGTCTGTTTCTGATGTTCTGTCCCACAACTTATGTCTATTCTGATGTTCTTCTCCGTCCCCCAGATGATATGGATAGGGACCTGTTGTGAATTCGGTTTGTGGGCTCCCCCGGTGGTCTGTTATGGTAGTGCCTCTTATGTGCCTTCCTCCATCTCTGATTACCTGTCGCCACCCTCTAGGGGAGTTTCCTATTTAAGGCTGCTTGGCTGTTAGTCATATGCCGGCCAACAATGTGCTAGTAGCATTCTGTTGCATTCACCTGCCTCAAGTTCCAGTTCAGCTAAGTTGAATTTTGTTTCTTGTTTTTGCTATTTTTGTCCAGCTATCTGCAATGTGACTCTTCAGTGCTGGAAGCTCTTGTGGACAGAAAATTACTACTCCAGTGGCATGAGTTGTCACTGGAGTTTAAAGTAATTTCTGGATGGTGTTTTTGAATAGTGATTTTTAGGTCGACCGTGAAGTAACACTTTCCTGTCCTTCTGCTATCTAGTAAGCGGACCTCACTGTGCTAAATCTGCTGTTCATCCTACGTATGTCATTTCCTCTGAACTCACCGTCAATATCTGTGGGGGCCTACTATCATCTTTTGGGGTTCCTCACTGGAGGTAAGGCAGGCCTGTATATTCCTCTTATAGGGGTAGTTAGATCTCCGGCTGGCGCGTGGTGTCTAGGGCATCGTAGGTACATCCCCCGGCTACTGTAAGTGTTGGGTCAGGTTCAGGTCACGGTCGACCTTAGTTTCCATCACCCGAGAGCTAGTCCGTTTTGTATTTTTATTCCCCTGGTCATTGGGGTAACCATAACAGTTTGGCCGGCCTGTAAAAAGCTATGTGTTAAAATATGCACTAAAGCAGGAAGGAGGAGAAAAGGTTTTTTTTTTTTTTTGTGTTTGAAAGTGCACCTTAGTTTGATCATTTGTATTCCTTGCTTAAACTGCAGTCTTCAGCCTTTTTTTTTTTCTCCTCTCCTCTTAACCTCTGAATGCTTGGGTTACACCCATTTGAATATGGATCCACAGAGTTTAGTTGCAGGTTTGAATAACCTTGCGACAAAAGTACAGAACCTACAAGATTTTGTTATACGTGCTCCAATGTCTGAACCTAAGATTCCTCTGCCTGAATACTTTACCGGAGACAGATCCCGGTTTTTGAGTTTCAGAGAAAATTGCAAATTGTTTTTGTCTCTGAGATCTCACTCTGCTGGTGATCATACTCAACAAGTTAAAATTGTTATCTCTCTATTGCGCGGCGACCCACAAAGTTGGGCATTTGCATTATCGCCAGGGGATCCTGCGTTGTTAAATGTAGATGCGTTTTTTCAGGCTTTGGGGTTGCTTTATGAAGAGCCTAATTTGGAGATTTTGGCTGAGAAAGCCTTGATAGCTCTTTCCCAAGGGCAAGATGAAGCTGAGATATACTGCCAGAAATTCCGTAAATGGTCGGTGCTTACTAGATGGAATGAGTGCGCTTTAGCAGCTAATTTCAGAGAAGGTCTCTCTGATGCCGTGAAGGATGTCATGGTGGGGTTCCCTGTGCCTGCAGGTCTGAATGATGCCATGAAATTGGCTATCCAGATTGATCGGCGTTTGCGGGAGCGCAAATCTGTGCACCATATGGCGGGGTCTTCTGAGGAAAAATCTGTGCACCATATGGCGGTATCTTCTGAGCAAAAACCTGTGCACCATATGGCGGTGTCTTCTGAGCAAAGACCTGTGCACCATTTGGCGGTGACCTCTGAAAAGGCATTAGAGCATATGCAATGCGATCGTGTTTTGTCTAGAGGCGAACGTCAAAATTACAGGCGCAAAAATGGATTGTGCTTCTACTGTGGAGATCCAGCTCATGTTATATCAGCATGCTCTAAACGTATAAATAAGGTTGATAAAAAGGTTGATAAATCTTTTTCTACAGGTACCTTGCAGTCAAAATTTCTTTTGTCCGTGACATTGATTTGTACCTTATCATCTGTTACTGTGAATGCTTATGTGGATTCTGGCGCCGCTCTGAGTCTCATGGATTGGTCCTTTGCCAAGCGTTGTGGGTTTGATTTGGAGCCATTGGAAGTTTCTATTCCCCTGAAGGGTATTGATTCTACACCTTTGGCTAGCAATAAACCACAATATTGGACACAAGTGACTATGCGTCTTACCCCAGACCATCAGGAGATTATTCGTTTCCTTGTATTATATAACCTACATGATGTCTTAGTGCTTGGATTACCATGGTTACAGATTCATAATCCCGTCTTGGACTGGAAATCTATGTCTGTGTTGAGCTGGGGATGTCGGGGTATTCATGGGGATGCACCTTTGGTTCCTATTTCTTCATCTACTCCCTCTGAGATCCCAGCATTTCTGTCAGATTTTTATGATGTCTTTCAAGAGCCTAAAGTTGATTCTCTCCCTCCTCACAGAGAGTGTGACTGCGCTATTGAATTGATCCCCGGTAGTAAGTTTCCTAAGGGTCGCTTGTTTAATTTGTCTGTGCCCGAACATACTGCTATGCGGGAGTATATCAGAGAATCCTTGGAAAAGGGTCATATTCGCCCCTCGTTGTCTCCACTAGGGGCAGGATTTTTCTTTGTAGGTAAAAAGGATGGTTCATTGAGACCTTGTATCGACTATCGACTTTTGAATAAGATTACAGTTAAATACCAGTACCCGTTACCTTTACTGACTGATCTGTTTGCTCGTATAAAGGGGGCTAAGTGGTTCACTAAGATCGATCTACGTGGTGCGTATAATTTGGTGCGGATTAAGCAGGGGGATGAGTGGAAGACCGCATTTAATACGCCTGAAGGCCATTTTGAGTATTTGGTAATGCCTTTCGGTCTCGCAAATGCCCCTTCCGTTTTTCAGTCCTTTATGCACGATATTTTCCGTGAATATCTGGATAAGTTTATGATTGTGTATTTGGATGATATTCTTGTTTTTTCGGAGGACTGGGAATCTCACGTTCAACAGGTCAGGAGAGTTTTTCAGGTTTTGCGAGCTAATTCTCTTTTTGTAAAGGGCTCAAAGTGTAGTTTTGGAGTTCAGAGAATTTCCTTTTTGGGATATATTTTTTCCCCTTCATCTATGGAGATGGACCCTGTCAAGGTCCAGGCCATTTGTGATTGGATGCAACCTACTTCTTTGAAGAGTCTGCAAAAGTTCTTGGGTTTTGCTAATTTCTATCGCCGATTTATAGCGGGTTTTTCTGCCATTGCTAAACCTTTGACTGATTTGACCAAAAAGGGTGCTGATGTTGCTAATTGGTCCTCTGCGGCTGTGGAGGCCTTTCAAGAGCTTAAGCGCCGCTTTTCTTCCGCTCCTGTGTTGCGCCAACCTGATGTGTTACTTCCGTTCCAGGTTGAGGTGGATGCTTCGGAGATCGGAGCAGGTGCAGTTTTGTCGCAGAAAGATCCTGACTGCTCAGTAATGAGACCATGTGCGTTTTTCTCCCGAAAGTTTTCGCCCGCTGAGCGAAATTATGATGTGGGAAATCGGGAACTTCTGGCCATGAAGTGGGCGTTTGAGGAGTGGCGTCATTGGCTTGAGGGTGCTAGACACCAGGTGGTGGTCCTCACTGACCACAAGAATCTAATTTATCTTGAGTCGGCCAGGCGTCTGAATCCTAGACAGGCGCGCTGGTCGTTGTTTTTCTCCCGATTTAACTTTGTGGTGTCATATCTGCCTGGGTCCAAGAATGTGAAGGCGGATGCCCTCTCTAGGAGTTTTGAGCCTGACTCGCCTGGTGATTCCGAACCTACCGGCATCCTGAAGGATGGGGTGATTTTGTCAGCTGTCTCCCCAGACCTGCGGCGTTCTTTGCAGGAGTTTCAGGTGGATAGGCCTGATCGCTGTCCGCCTGGTAGACTGTTTGTCCCTGATGATTGGACCAGTAGAGTTATCTCGGAGGTTCATTCTTCCGCGTTGACAGGTCATCCTGGAATTTTTGGCACCAGGGATTTGGTGTCTAGGTCCTTCTGGTGGCCTTCTTTGTCTCGAGATGTGCGCATGTTTGTGCAGTCTTGTGATGTTTGTGCTCGGGCCAAGCCCTGCTGTTCTAGGGCCAGTGGGTTGTTGTTGCCCTTGCCTATTCCTAAGAGGCCTTGGACGCACATCTCTATGGACTTTATTTCTGACCTTCCGGTTTCTCGTAGGATGTCTGTCATCTGGGTGATTTGTGACCGTTTTTCCAAGATGGTTCATTTGGTACCTTTACCCAAATTGCCCTCCTCCTCTGAGTTGGTTCCTCTATTTTTTCAGAATGTGGTGCGTTTGCATGGTATTCCTGAGAATATAGTGTCTGACAGGGGTACTCAGTTTGTGTCTAGATTTTGGCGGACGTTCTGTGCCAGGATGGGTATCGATTTGTCTTTTTCGTCTGCATTCCATCCTCAGACTAATGGCCAGACTGAGCGTACTAATCAGACCTTGGAGACTTACTTGAGGTGTTTTGTGTCCGCTGATCAGGATGATTGGCTTGACTTTTTGCCATTGGCAGAGTTTGCCCTTAACAATCGGGCCAGTTCTGCCACTTTGGTTTCTCCATTTTTTTGTAATTCAGGGTTTCACCCTCGGTTTTCGTCCGGTCAATTGGAGTCTTCGGATTGTCCTGGAGTGGATGCTGTGGTTGATAGGATGCATCGGATTTGGGGACAGGTTGTGGACAATCTGAAGTTGTCCCAGGAGAAGACTCAACAGTTCACTAATCGTCATCGGCGTATTGGTCCTCGTCTTTGTGTTGGGGACCTGGTGTGGCTGTCTTCTCGATTTGTTCCTATGAAGGTCTCGTCTCCTAAGTTTAAGCCTCGGTTTATCGGCCCTTATAGGATTCTGGAGGTTCTTAATCCTGTGTCCTTTCGTTTGGACCTCCCAGCATCTTTTAATATCCATAATGTTTTCCATCGGTCATTATTGCGGAGGTATGAGGTACCGGTTGTTCCTTCTGCTGATCCACCTGCTCCTGTGTTGGTTGAGGGTGAATTGGAGTATGTGGTGGAAAAGATCTTGGACTCCCGTGTTTCCAGACGGAAACTTCAGTATCTGGTTAAGTGGAAAGGTTATGGCCAGGAGGATAATTCTTGGGTGACAGCATCCGATGTTCATGCTCCTGATTTGGTTCGTGCATTTCATAGTGCTCATCCAGATCGCCCTGGTGGTTCTGGTGAGGGTTCGGTGCCCCCTCCTTAAGGGGGGGGTACTGTTGTGAATTCGGTTTGTGGGCTCCCCCGGTGGTCTGTTATGGTAGTGCCTCTTATGTGCCTTCCTCCATCTCTGATTACCTGTCGCCACCCTCTAGGGGAGTTTCCTATTTAAGGCTGCTTGGCTGTTAGTCATATGCCGGCCAACAATGTGCTAGTAGCATTCTGTTGCATTCACCTGCCTCAAGTTCCAGTTCAGCTAAGTTGAATTTTGTTTCTTGTTTTTGCTATTTTTGTCCAGCTATCTGCAATGTGACTCTTCAGTGCTGGAAGCTCTTGTGGACAGAAAATTACTACTCCAGTGGCATGAGTTGTCACTGGAGTTTAAAGTAATTTCTGGATGGTGTTTTTGAATAGTGATTTTTAGGTCGACCGTGAAGTAACACTTTCCTGTCCTTCTGCTATCTAGTAAGCGGACCTCACTGTGCTAAATCTGCTGTTCATCCTACGTATGTCATTTCCTCTGAACTCACCGTCAATATCTGTGGGGGCCTACTATCATCTTTTGGGGTTCCTCACTGGAGGTAAGGCAGGCCTGTATATTCCTCTTATAGGGGTAGTTAGATCTCCGGCTGGCGCGTGGTGTCTAGGGCATCGTAGGTACATCCCCCGGCTACTGTAAGTGTTGGGTCAGGTTCAGGTCACGGTCGACCTTAGTTTCCATCACCCGAGAGCTAGTCCGTTTTGTATTTTTATTCCCCTGGTCATTGGGGTAACCATAACAGGGACCCTATGATAGGGATGACGGGTAGGCCTGGAGTTCTTCAGGGACCCTAGCGACGCCCCTCTCCCACAGTTGCCCCCTATGTCTGCTTAGGTGATTTAGGTGAGACAGCCAACCTATAATTATCTGTCCTGCCGTTGTTTTGAAGTAATGCTTGGAGCTTAATACTTCCTCGGCGTTTCGGCCACCGGCTACGCGCCTCAGTAGGATGTTGCCTCGATCTTACAGCACGACTCCTACTGGTGTTATCTCCTTTTTGCTTTGATCTCGTTTCTCACTCTCCACAATAAACCTCGCTTCTTGTCGTTTCTTGAGATACCGCCGCGATGTAGTGCAGGCGCGGTTCCTTAACGTTCTTTCCTGTTCGCTAGGCCTCTGTCAGAATCCCTCCCCTGACAGGGACCCCCCTGAATCTTCCCCTGCAACATGCTCTGCCACAGGATGTTGCCTGGTTCCAACCCAGTCAGCTTCTGTTCAAACTTTCTATCTAACCCCCAGTTTTACCAGATTGTGAGGAGTGGCCTACTACATAGCGCCCTTTGCTCCCGATGGAGGCCAGACTATGAAGTGTCTTGGTGTTTGTGATACCTGGTCAGATGAACTCCTTCAGTGCCATCAGACGTACCATCACTCCCCTTAGCGGCGGAGCATCAGTACTGCAACGACCAGGACTCTGGGGCGCTGCACATACATAACTATTTGTTTTTTTATGCTAAACTGTGCCTGGTTATGAAGGCTTCCTGAAAAGAGACAACCCCTTTAAGTCCTAAAGTTGGGTTTATTTAATATGTGTTTATATAATATAATAGGTATATGTATATTTAGTACATGTATATGTATAATAAGATACACAAACTTTTGTAAGTGTCTATACAGCAATTGCACCATGCATTTGTAGGGAGATAGACTGGCCCTCGGGTACCTGCATGCCGGATCCGGAACTAGGAAGGCTGCATCATCTGTTCCCGGGGGGCAGCTTTGAGGAGGTGAACCTTCCCCTGCAGCCTGAGGGAAGCCTGAGTGGGAGGGACCTTCCTGCGGACCCATAGAGGCGGGGAGAACCAGAAAAGGGCACGCAGTTAGTGAAGAGAAAGCATGCGCAACAGGAGAGTTGCGGGCCAGAGCAGAGCAGTGCGCAGAGCAGTGAGCAGCGCACTTGGTCTCCCTTGTCCTCAGAGAGTACTGGCGCTGTTGCAGGCTACATAGAAGGGACCCCGTCACCTGCAGAGCCAAGCGTGCCCAGCAGCAATCTGGAGAGAGGGACCACTGCAGAGCCATGCTGAGCAGAGAAGAACCGTGCAGAGCCGAGCCGAATACACAGAGCTGAGCCATGCACACAGAGTAGAGCTGAGCCAGCTGTGCAGCAGAGAAAGAGAGAAGTGCCCTGCCCAGCGTGCAAACCAGTGCCTGCCATTGCCCACCGCCAACAGTGGGGACCAGAGAGAAAGAGAAGTGTGGTGTAAGTCCAACCTCCATGTCCTTGAGTACTACACCCATGCGCCATAAGAGTGACCGGGAACAGTACAGACCTGCGCACCCTGACTGGGCCATTAAACACCTACCAAGCCACGCTAGGCTTGTACAAGACCGTATACAAAGAAGGGTAGCGGGCACCACAAAGTTGAATAAATCAGGGATCAACCATATGCATATAGAGTAAACCATGAAAATCAGACAAGAAGAAAGATATGCATAACAATGGGATCAACCTTCAAAAAATAACGACTTTATTTATATTTATACAAAGAGCACAGCAAGGTAGGACACACATTTAAAAACAATTAAAAGCCAAAAAAAAGGGACGAGCACATAGCTAATAAGCTACATGCGACCCCCCAGACAGATGGAAACAAATGCCATCCAGCACCCAATAATTACTAATACATCAGATGGAAAATACACACATGTATAACAATAAATATCTATCCGTCTGCTGTCAGCTATATCCCATAGGCATGAAACACTCTGCCCCACACACTATTAATAGGAGCTGGAAACAAGTTCCACATCACAAGCATATTTACCAAGTGGTGTCATGTATAGATAAACGCCCCAGGATTACAATTGAGGTCACCCAGAAACCTGGGAGTAGGACAAATGCTATAGTCCAAAGATCCTTAAAGCACTCGGAAGAAGGCTTCAGACAGAGATGCAGCGGTCAAATGTAAGGTGCTAGTGCTGGGGGGATTGGAGCCTGTACAAGACCGTGATGAGACTGTCAGGAGAGTAGTACAGTCCGTGAGTACTACACCCATGCCCCATAAGAGTGACCAGGGACAGTACAGACCTGCGCACCCTGACTGGGCCATTAAACACCTACCAAGCCACGCTGGGCTCGTACAAGACCGTGACCCGTATTACCATCAACCACTTTGGCCCCGTTTGACTAGACTGTCAGGAGAGTAGTACAAGAGACACGTCGGGCTTAGACAGTACCGTGGCCCGTAACCTTGGAGGGATCTACAGTATGTGGACTGGGGCAGTGGAAGGTACCGGAGACCGACCACTGTCACCAGAAGATGGGGTATTGCTGTCTACTTGACTCCAATAATGAGTTTGCAGCAGGAGCTGCAGTATTGACTTCCTTACATGTTTGCTAATATTTGAGCCGTTGTATTGCATTGTGCCTTTAATACTGTTTAACTCTTTTCCTCCCTGCATGGAGTATTCCCCTGTAAATAAACCTGTTAACCCTTGCTCTGCCTCCCGTCCATCACTGCATTCTACGCATCTGCTAGTATCCTACACATTGTGCTTTTTGGATGTTGGCATACAGTCAGGAAAATAAGTGTTTGATACACTGACTATTTTGCAAGTGTTCCCACCTACTAAGAATGGAGAGGTGTGTAATTTTTTTTGTAGGTACACTTCACCAGAAAATTACATTGCATAATTTGTAAATAATTAAATTGCATTTTATTGCATGAATAAGTATTTTATCACCTACCAGCCAGCAAGAATTCTGGCTTTTAAAGTCCAATTAGTTTTTCTTTAAGAAGCCCTACTACTCTGCACTCATTATCTGTATTAATTGCACCTGTTTGAACTCGTTACTTGTATAAAAAACACCTGTCCACACACTCACTCAATCTCCAATTTCTCCACCATGGCTAAGACCAAAGAGCTGTCTAAGGACACTGGGGACAAAATTGTAGACCTGCACAAGGCTTGGATGGGACACAAAACAATCGGTAAGCAGCTTGGTGAAAAGTTAATAACTGTTGGCACAATTATTAGACATTGGAAGAAACACAAGATGACTGCCAATCTTTCTTGGTCTGGGGTTCCTTGCAAGATCTTGCCTTATGGGGTAAGGATAATTCTGAGAAAGGTCTGGAATCAGCCTCAATTTACATGGGTGGACCTGGTCAATGAGAGCTGGAACCACTGTCTCAAACATTACCGTTAGTGACACACTACGCCGTCATGGATTAAAATTTTGCTGGGCATGCAATGTCCCCCTGCTCACGCCAGCACATGTCCATGTCCAGGCCTGTTTGAAGTTTGCCAATGACCATCTGATGATCCAGAGGAGGCTTGGGAGAAGGTCATGTGGTCAGCTGAGACAAGAATAGAGCTTTTTGGTATCAACTCCACTCGTTGTGTTTGGAGGAAGAAGAAGGATGAGTACAATCCCAAGAACACTGTCCCAACTGTGAAGCATGGTGGGGAAAACATCGTACTTTGGGGTAGTTTTCTGCAAAGGGGACAGGATGACCACCGTATTGAAGGGAGGATGTATGGGGTCATATGTCGCCAGATTTTGGCCAACAAACACCTTCCCTCAATAAGAGCATTGAAGATGGGTCGTGGCTGGGTCTTCCAGCACGACAGTGACCTGAAATACACAACCAGGGCAACTAAGGAGTGGCTCTGTAAGAAGCATTTCAAGGTCCTGGAGTGGTCTAGCCAGTCTCCAGATCTGAACCCAATTGAAAATTTTTTGGGGGAGCTGAAACTCAATGTTGCCCAGAGACAGCCCTATATCCTGAAACATCTGGAGAAGATCTGTATGGAGAAGTGGGACAAAATCTCTGCTGCAGTGTGTGCAAATTTGGTCAAGCACTACAGGAAATGTCTGACCTCTGTAATTGCAAACAAAGGTTTATGTATAAAATATTAAGTTCTGCTTTTCTATTGTATCAAATACTTATTTTATGCAATAAAATGCAAATTAATTATGGAAAAATCATACAGTGTGATTTTTTGGATTTTTTTAAGCTTCTGTCTCTCACAGTTGAAGGGTACCTACGATAAAAATTACAGACCTCTCCATTCTTTGTAGATGGGAAAACTTGTAAAATCGACAGTGTATCAAAACGTATTTACCCTACTGTATCTTTATCATTATATTTTACTTCTTGTCCTGATAATCATGAATGTCATTGCCAGTGAAGAAAGTGTTTTCTTATGTAAAGTCATGGCCGAAAATTTTGGCTCCTTTTGGCACAGTTTTATTCAGACCATTTTGGGGTTTTGTGTGAAATTATGGTATGTCCAGTTTGCCTTTTTTTCATTTTTTGTGTTGTTGCAATACACACAAAGGAAATAGACATGTGTATAACAAAACATGTGTAATTGCAATAATATTCTGGAAGAAATACTTAATTTTTCTGGAACAATTTCAAAGGTGCCAACACTCAGCCATGGCTGTATCTCTGTTAGTGACATCATTGGACATCTACTGACACCCATGTTTAATTGGCAGGAAATATTGATATAGTAGCCAACAACAGTCACTCTGACATCCACGGCATGTGAACATAGCCTGATGTAATCCAGTGATCCTTTAAGGAAGTAACTACTATTTCTTTGTCGCAGTCATATTTAAAAATATGTATTTTGCTGGTGTGCTATAGCTAGTAATCATTGTAAGTGAAATATAAGAACTAAAAAATAAATCTCCCTAACATCTTTCATACATTATAAGGCAATAATTAGATAGGATTTTTCTAGGCAAATACCAATATGTCCTACATCTATAGGTAAGAAACAATGTAGAAAAACTTTAATATCATAGTTTCACTATATCCTCACCTGCAATAACAAGTGCAGTATGTTGTTTGTGTTTGTTTTAACACATCATGCCAGGAAAATATTTATCACCCTAATGAGTCATCTTGGCTACATCATCAGATGCCAATGTAACAAATCTATAACAATATCAAAGAACAGCAATTAGGAAGTTACTGATAAAACAACACGTAGTATCTTGCTGCACTGATTGGTCTGCATCCAAATTTTAGTACACTGTGGTTAAAATGATGCATTAAGCCATAAACTGGTTAATTTAGCTTCACTTTACCAGAGCAGCTATTTTACATTTTGAGCTGGTATTTGAGATCTACACTTCTAAATAGGATATTTTGTATTGCAGCAGACAAAACCATACAACCAGTAGCATAGCTGCCAGGGTGTTCAGGGTTAAGAGGGGACAATTTCCCTGGGCCTCAACTTCTGAGGGGCCCACTCAGAGCTACCGCTACTTTTAACTAAGCACACGATATTGTTAAACAATGTGGTGGTGCAGGGAGACACAATCTCCCTGCACTTCTGCTGTCCGTTCTGTAGACCGCAGGTTGCTTTAATTCTGTCGTCTACTGAACTGCAGGGAGGGTCATAAACAGGAATTTAAAGTCCGATCGTGGTGAGGTCATCAGGCCATGCTGTTACTCTGACTTCCTGTGTGCGCCAGCTTTATGACAGCATGTTGCCTTGCCATTGGACTCGTTAGGATCTTGAATTAGGTGCATATAAGATTCTTTTTAAATTAATTAAATCTCATGGTGTGATGTGAGGCATCATAAACAGTTGGGGACCATTATACAGTGTCCGGGACTTGAAACAGTGTGGGGGTCTTCATGCATTGTAGTGACTACTGTAGGGACATTTGAAATGTGCTGACCAATGTTCAAAAGCTTGTTCTGAGTCGCAGGTCATAGGTCCTCCAACAGGATGATGACCCAAAACACAGTTAAAAACATTCAAGAATTGCTAATAGCAAAGCATTGGATTCTTCTGAAGTGGCTTCTATGAGACCTGATCTATATCCTATTGAACATCTGTGGAAGTAGCTGAAACATGCAGTCTGGAGACCGCGTCCTTCATATCAGAGAAAGCAGTAGTGGTTTGCTCACAAGGACTTGCCTATAATACCTATGGACTGTTGCAGAAGTCTTATTGAGAGTTACAGAAATCATTTGTCTGCAGTAATTTCCTCAAAAGGTTTTGCAATAAAATATTAAGTTAAAAGTTCCATCATTATTGTCTAAACCATTTTCTTAATTTTTTTTTATAGTTTTCTGTTGAGCCACAATTCAAAAGCAGTGTCTGATTTTAATTAGTTGATATTTAGTAACTTTAAATTGAAAATTACTTGTCAATTTTAAGTCTCTTTCAGTGACTATAGTGGGTTTTTCTTACTTTAACAGAAGGTATTAATAAAGCAAAAAAAGGGCAGCAGTGCTTACTTGCCCAGGTCTCCTAATGAATGCACTCTCAGGATACAGCAAACCCATGTAGTAAAGGTGGTAGCAACACAGGTGCAAAATGCTGATAAGGCAACCACTCACAGCTAGGGTTGAGCAAAACAGATCGGCCAATTTCAAAAGTCGCTGACTTTTGGGAAAGTCGGGTTTCGTGAAACCAGACCCGATCTCACTGTGGGATCGGGTCGGCCGTCGGCGATCTTCGCTCCAAAGTCGGGTTTTGTTATCTAATATATAAAGCTGAATGTGTGTATGTGTGTATGTATGTATATATGTCCGGGATTGGCATCTGAACCGTCGCAGCTACAGCCACAAAATTTTGCATAGTCACACGTCTGGACCCCGAGAGCGTCATAGGCTATGTTGTGAGGTGAAATTTTAACCCCGCGCTTTCCAATTCACCAAACAATTTTGCCCCTATCTACATAATGGGGAAAAAGTGAAAGGAAAAGTGTTGGAGGCAAATTAACAGCTGCCAGATGTGAACAAGGGGGACTTAAAGAATGACAGCGATGGCGCCAAAGAGTATATACTGTACAGTTGCTAAGGTGGGGCCCCAACATGGGATAATCACCACACCACCACGGGAATATGAACACACACACAAAATGCGCCACACGCTACCACGTGCTCGAACACATATACGACCCTCAGCACACATTTCACCACACATACACCAACCTCGCCACATAAAAGTCGAAACACAAAAGTCGCCGCTCAAAACTCGCCACGCGCAAAACTCTCCACATGCAAAACTCGCCACACGTGCAAAACTCACCTCATGGAAAACTCGCCACACGCAAAACTTGCACACGCAGAAAAATTGCCACATGCACAAAAGTTGCAACACATGCAAAAGTTGCCTCACACAAAACTTGCACATACTCAAAAGGCACCACACATAAAACTCGCCACGCGCAAAACTCGCCATGCGCAAAAATTGCTGCACACAACTTGCTACACTAACCTGTCACATGCAACTCGACACACAAAAAGTTGCTACACGCATGTCGCCACACAAAACTCATCTCACAAAAGTCGCTACATGCATGTCGCCACACGCAACTCAACACACACAACTTGACACACGAAACTCGCCCTAAAACACACACAAGTCTGGTATTATCCTTCAAAAATAAAAATCTGATTAATAAGCTGAAAAACTACAAGAGCAACAAATGTACCATATAGGAATCCGGCAGCTGTCAGTCACATGACCAGTCTATTATGTGTATGTGTGAGCTAATATATACTGCCAGGGGGTGGGCTTACTGTTGGCTGGGGATTTATCAGGCTGCCAATTTAGCTTACAAATACTGAGGTAAAAATTCTGACCAAATAACGTGTGAACGAGGGCTAATAAAGGAGGAGATGACATACAGATATATACTACATACAGGAGGAGATGACACACAGGTATATACTATTTACAGGGGAGATGACACACAGGTATATACTATATACAGGAGGAGATGACACACAGATATATACTATATACAGGAGAGATGACACACAGGTATATACTATATAGAGGAGGAGATGACATACAGGTACATACTACATACAGGAGGAGATGACATACAGGTATATACTATATACAGGAGGAGATGACACAAAGGTATATACTATATACAGGAGCAGATTACCTACAGGTATATAGTATATACAGGAGGAGATGACATACAGGTATATACTATATACAGGAGGAGATGACACACAGATATATACTATATATAGGTGAGATGACACACAGGTATATACTATATACAGGAGATTACATACAGGTATATCTAATATATAAAGCTGAATGTGTGTATGTATGTATGTATGTATGTGTGTATGTCCGGGATTGGCATCTGCACCGTCACAGCTACAGCCACAAAATTTTGCACAGTCACACGTCTGGACCCCGAGAGCGTCATAGGCTATGTTGTGAGGTGAAATTTTAACCCCGCGTGTTCCAATTCACCAAACAATTTTGCCCCTATCTACATAATGGGGAAAAAGTGAAGGGAAAAGTGTTGGAGAAAAATTGACAGCTGCCAGATGTGAACAATGGGGACTTAAAGAATGAGAGCGATGGCGCCAAAGAGTATATACCGTACAGTTGCTAAGGTGGGGCCCCGACATGGGATACTCACCACACACGGGGATATGAACACAAACACAAAATGCGCCACACACTACCACGTGCTTGAAAACATATACGACCCTCAGCGCACATTTCACCACACATACACCAACCTCGCCACATAAAAGTCGAAACACAAAAGTCACCACTCAAAACTCGCCACGCGCAAAACTCGCTACATGCAAAACTCGCCATATGCAAAACTAGGCTCACGCAAAACTCGCCACACGCAAAACTCACCTCATGGAAAACTCACCTCATGCAAAACTTGCACACACAGAAAAATTGCCACATGTACAAAAGTTGCACCACATGCAAAAGTTGCCTCACACAAAACTTGCACATACTCAAAACGCACCACACATAAAACTCGCCACGCGCAAAACTCGCCATGCTCAAAACTTGCTGCACACAACTTACTATACTAACCTGTCACATGCAACTCGGCACACAAAATGTTGCTACACGCATGTCGCCACACAAAACTCATCTCACAAAAGTCACTACATGCATGTCGCCACACGCAACTCAACACACACAACTTGATACAGCAAACTCGCCCTGAAACACACACAAGTCTGGTATTGTCCTTCAAAAATAAAAATCTGATTAATAAGCAGACAAACTACAAGAGCAACAAATGTACCATATAGGAAATACGGCAGCTGTCAGTCACATGACCTGTCTATTATGTGTATGTGTGAGCTAATATATACTGCTAGGGGGTGGGCTTACTGTTGGCTGGGGATTTATCAGGCTGCCAATAGCAACCAATCACAGCTCAGCTTCTATTTTGCTACAGTTAATTAATCTGAGCTTCTGATCGGTTAATATAGGCAACAAAGACATTCTCAGTATAACAAAGCTAATATATGTTGTGAAATTCTTCTATTAGCTTAGTTTTTGCCTTTTAATAATTACATTTCTATCTATTTGTTTTGTGGTTTTTGTGTGCAGAATAAATTTTTGTTAACACATTCTATTTTGCTAACAGCAGTCATTAACCCGGGCGAAGCCGGGTAGTACAGCTAGTATATATATATATATATATATATATATATATATATATATATATATATATATATATACATACATACATATATATATATATATATGTCATTGAGACACACACATATATATATATATATATATATATATATATATATATATATATATATATATATATTTATATTTATATTTACTTCAGTGCGAGATATGTGAAAAGCCGGTAATTCAATTGCCAGCTTTTCAATTCTCCTGCCTAAACCCGACATGATATGAGACTTGGTTTACATACAGTAAACCATGTCATATCCCCCTTTTTTTTGCATATTCCACACTACTAATGTTAGTAGTGTGTATGTGCAAAATTTCGGCGCTGTAGCTATTAAATTTAAGGGTTAAATCGCGGAAAAAATTGGCGTGGGCTCCCGCGCAATTTTCTCCGCCAGAGTGGTAAAGCCAGTGACTGAGGGCAGATATTAATAGCCTAGAGAGGGTCCATGGTTATTGGCCCCCCCCTGGCTACAAACATCTGCCCCCAGCCACCCCAGAAAAGGCACATCTGGAAGATGCGCCTATTCTGGCACTTGGCCACTCTCTTCCCACTCCCGTGTAGCGGTGGGATATGGGGTAATGAAGGGTTAATGCCACCTTGCTATTGTAAGGTGACATTAAGCCAGATTAATAATGGAGAGGCGTCAATTATGACACCTATCCATTATTAATCCAATTGTATGAAATTGTTAAAAAAAAACACACACAATATTGCAAAGTATTTTAATGAAATAAACACACAGGTTGTTGTAATATTTTATTGTTCTCTCAATCCACCTGAAGACCCTCGCTCTGTAACAAAGGAAACATAATAAACCAACAATATACTGTACATACCATCCGTAGATCTGTAACGTCCCACGATGTAAATCCATCTGAAAGGGTTAAAATATTTTACAGGCAGGAGCTCTGCTAATGCAGCTGTGCTCGTGCCTGTAAACCCCGGGGAATGAAGGAAATGTAGGTCAATGACCTATAGTTACCTTCAGTCGCGGTGATGCGCCCTCTGCTGGATGTGTGCGTTCATCTCATAGTATCGTGGGCATTCCGATGAGATCAAATATGTCCTATTTGTCACGCACACTGACAGAGAAATCCCTACCTCTGTACCAGATGGAGCTACAAGCCTGTGATTAGAGTGATGCGTAGATCCTCCGAGTGTGATTATGACGATATATTTTGGTGTTCGTAACTTAAACGGTTTGCATAATATCTTCCAAAAACAGAACAAAGACCTTCTATGCGTTCTAGAAGTTTCTCTAACAGTTCCTGCTAACACAAATTTCTCTTGCAGCTATGCTAGTCGTAAATACCTTTCGTCAATAAAACTCCCCCCACAAGGCAAGCTCTTCTACACAGACAGATAGAAACACAGGAAAGGAAAGAGAACCAGAGAGAGGGGGGGGGGTTTTAGCCCCCGCATGCTAGCAAGAAAACTAACTTATGATATTTCATACCATATCGTGACACCTCCCCCTTTTGGCGTGCGCTACGGCGGCAGGACCTCTCGGTATGCCTCCATGCGCACCTCCGTGGGTTCACCCTGGCGGGAGAGTCCATCTGCATTACCATGCTCTTTGCCCGCTTTGTGTTTAACGGTGAAGTCAAATTGCTGAAGGGCAAGGCTCCAGCGTAGCAACCTGCCATTGGTTCCACACATGGTGCTTAGCCAGCGCAGAGGGTTGTGGTCGGTCACCACGGTGAAGGGGCGACCGTACAAGTAGGGCTGCAAGCGCTGCAGGGCCCAGACTATGGCCAGGCACTCCTTCTCAATGGTGGAGTAGGCCACTTCCCTCGGCAAAAGTTTCCGGCTCAGGTACAACACGGGGTGCTCTTGGTCCTCCGAGTCAACCTGGCTGAGCACAGCACCAAGGCCAAACTCACTGGCGTCAGTCTGTACCAAGAACGGTCGACTGCTGTCGACGGCTTTCAACACAGGGGCGTTGCACAGTGCTGTTTTCAACGCCTGGAAGGCCCCCTCACAGCCATCTGTCCAGTTGACGATGTGGGGTAGCTTCTTCCTGGTGAGGTCCATCAAAGGTTTTGCCAGGCTACTATAGTGCTGCACGAAGCGCCTATAGTACCCTGCAGTGCCCAGGAAGGACATCACCTGTTTCTTGTTCCTGGGAGTGGGCCAGTTCACGATCACGCCCACTTTGTCAGGCTCTGGCTTTAGGGTGTTTCCACCTACCCGGTGCCCCAGGTAGTGAACCTCCCTCATGCCCATCTGGCACTTTCCCGGCTTGATAGTCAGTCCTGCTCGGTGAATTCGCCCGAGCACCTCTTCGAGATGCTGCAGGTGTTCATCCCAGGAGGGACTGAAGATGGCAATGTCATCTAAGTACGCCACAGCGTACTTCTCCAGTCCCTGAAGCAGGAGATTGACCATCCGCTGGAAAGTGGCAGGGGCATTCTTCATGCCGAAGGGCATGACCGTGGACTCGTACAGTCCAAAGGGTGTGATAAAGGCGGACTTCTCCTGCGCCTCGGGGCTCAGGGGAATCTGCCAGTATCCGCGACTCAGATCCATTATTGTCAGGTATTCTGCGCCAGCTAACTTCTCAAGCAGTTCCTCGATGCGCGGCATTGGGTGCGCGTCAGAGGCTGTAATGGCGTTGAGCCCCCTGTAGTCCACGCAGAACCGGGTGGTCCGGTCCTTCTTTGGCACGACAACTACAGGTGAGGCCCACGCGCTCTTTGACCGTCGAATCACCCCCAACTGTAACATCTCATCGATCTCCTGGCGCATAATCTGCTGCACCTGGTCAGAGATTCGATAGGGTGTTCGCCGTAGTGGGGTGTGGTTCCCGGTGTCCACCTCATGGACCGCTAACTCAGTCCTTCCAGGCCGGTTGGAGAACACGACCCGGAAGGGTTCCAGTGTGGTTTGCAACTGCAACCGCTGTGGTTCATCTAGCGAGGCGCTTACCTCCACGTCCTCAATGGACCCACGGGCCTTGGCTTGGGCCAGCATGTCCAGGAGGGCGTCTTCCTCCCCGTCCTCGGGTGCGCTGCAGACCGGTAGGATGAAAGGTTCACGTTCGTGATGAGCCTTCATCATGTTGACGTGAAAGGCCTTTCGCCTACCCCGAGTGTGGTCAAGGGTGACCACGTAGGTGACCGGGTTGAGCTGTTGGTGGACAACGTACGGGCCGTCCCAGGCTGCCTGAAGCTTATCCGTTGGTACCGGAACCAGCACCCACACCTTTTGACCCACGTGGTAGGTCCGCTCCCGGGCGTTCTGGTCGTACCAGTGCTTCTGATCAGCCTGAGCCTGCGTCATGTTGTCATGCACCAACTGCGTCAAGGTCTGCATCTTGTCACGGAAGCGCATGACATACTCCACTATGGACACTTCGGAAGGGTTCGGCTCCTCTTCCCAGGATTCTCTTACCAACCCAAGGGGTCCCCGGACTCGCCTGCCGTACAGGAGCTCGAAGGGTGAGAACCCCGTCGAGGCCTGCGGAACCTCTCTGTAAGCGAATAGCAGGTGTGGGAGGTACCGCTCCCAGTCGCGCCCTTGTGTCTCAACCAGCATGCGTAGCATCTGTTTGAGGGTACCATTGAAGCGTTCACACAAGCCATTGGTCTGTGGGTGATACGCACTCGATACCAGGTGCTTCACCTGCATTTTCTTACAGAGAGCCTCCATTAGGTGAGACATAAATTGGGTCCCTCGATCAGTAAGCATTTCCCTGGGAAATCCTACACGTGAAAAGATGGCCAACAGGGCATCCGCCACCTTATCTGCCCTAATTGACGACAGAGCTACTGCCTCTGGGTACCGGGTAGCGTAGTCTACCACAGTAAGAATATATTGCTTTCCAGAGCTGCTGGTGACGGCCAGCGGGCCCACAATGTCCACCGCAATCCTCTGGAAAGGCTCCTCTATCACTGGCAAAGGGATCAGGGGAGCCTTAAGAGCAGGCCCCGCCTTCCCCACTCTTTGGCAGGTGACACAAGAGCGGCAGTAGTTTGACACATCTGTCCCCATCTTAGGCCAATAGAAGTGTTGAGACAGCCGGGCCTTAGTTTTGCTGATCCCCAAGTGTCCAGCTAGCGGGATCTCATGGGCAATCCGCAACAACTCACCCCGGAATTGCTGTGGGACGACCAGCTGTCTTTCCCTCAACCACTCCTTTTGTGATTCTCCGGGTACTGTCTCCCGGTACAACCTTCCTCCTTCCCAGAACACCTTCTCCTTATCAGTCTCGGAGAAGCGCGTCCCGGCGAGTTGTCTCAAACTCTCTAGGCTCGCATCTGTGTGCAGAGCGGCCTGAAACTCCTGGCTAGGGGAAGCCAAAAGCGATGTCAGGGTCCCTTCCCCACGGGAGCCCTCTGGGACCTGCACTGGGTCCACCTCTGGTTCAGTCACACTGATGACTGAGGAGGGTCCGGAAGGCAGACAGGTATCTGCGTTCCGGGCACTCTGACTGCGGGTGACAGCAGCTACGTAGGCTGTCTCCCCGGGGATTTCTACAGACCCAACAGCCGTCGCTGCTATGGGCTCTACCTCCCCATCCACCCCCATTACCTCAGGAGCATTGCTACTTATGGGCCAGTTACCTTCCTCGGTGGCACTGGTCAATTTCATGGCGTCACCTGTCTCACGGTTCCCATGTATCTCCCCATTTCTTGTAGCACCGACACTTGCCCCTGCTAGGGGTTCCTCAGCCATCTCACTCCGCAGAGCAACGTGGCTGAGCACTCCTGTACCTATGGACACAACAACTTTTACAGAAACATCATTATCAGATACAGTTGGCACAGGTACAACATTTTCACCATCAATCCTAGGGAAAAAATGGTTAGCAGATGCATCACTACAAGATAAAGCATGGTCAGGTAACACATGCGATTTCCCATCATCATCATCATCATCCCCAGGGTTAACTTTACCCTCATTAGTAGATTGGGGAGGAGGGTCATCCACGAAGTATGCAACCAACCTCCCCAAATCAGTCCCCAACAAAACATCAGTGGGCAAATTATCAGACAGCCCCACTTCCTTCACCCCGCTCCCAGCACCCCAATCAATAAAAACCCGGGCCATCGGTAAGGGACAGCTGATGCCCCCAATCCCAGTGACAGTTAGGGTTTTCCCCGGAATGATTTCTTCAGGGGCCGCCAGTTCGGGTCGGATGAGGGTTCGTTCAGCCCCGGTGTCCTTGAGGCCTGTAGCAACACGACCTCCCACAGTGACATGCTGTACGTTATCACACCCCCTCCCAACCACACCACCCACCAAAAGAACAGCTGCATTAGGCCCTGGGGCCTGGGATGAGGGGTTCTTCTGCCTGGCTGGACATTGGTGACTGAGGTGTCCAGTCTGCCTGCAGTGGTAACACTGGCGAAGTTCGGTGGTAGGTCTGGTGCTGTTGGCCACGGGGACAGGACCTCTGGTGTGTTGGCTGGCAGGGGTACTGGCGTTGGCTGCAGGCTTACCCCCTCTCCAGCTGGTGGTGACTGGCTTCCGCACTTCCGATCTACGGTTGGCCTCATAGGCATCGGCAATCTGCGCTGCTTTCGTCACATCGTTGGGTTCTCTGTCCATCACGAACTGTCGCACTTCAGTTGGGCAAAGACGGAAGAACTGGTCTTTGATCATCAGGTCTCGCAGCTGTGTAAAGGTGGTCACTGACAGTCCTTGGGTCCACTGGTCAAAGTGGGTCCCCAGTCTATGCACCACATCACTGTAACTGTCGTGTGGGCCACGTAGGAGGGTCCGAAACTTTTTACGGTACACCTCGGGTGTAAGCTGGTACTTAGCTATGAGAGCCTGCTTGATGGCCTCATAGTCACCATCTTGTTCTTGAGGGAGTGCAGCAAACGCCTCCAGAGCTTTTCCTCTCAGCCCTGGTGTCAGGTATCGTGCCCATTCTTGTGTAGGCAGCTGGTACTGTCTGCAGGCTTTCTCAAAGGCCCGCAGAAAAGTGTCCAAGTCCCCATCCTTTTCCATAACAGGAAAGTGGTCGGGCCGGGGCTTTGGTGTCTGAGCGCTGCTGGGCTCACGGCTCTGGGCAGTGGAAGGGTTCCCCCCCCGCCGGAGCATCTCCAGTTCAAGTTCTCGCTGGGCTTGGCGCTCGGCTCGCTGGGCCTGGGCCTCTCGCTCGGCTCGCTGGGCCTCTCGCTCGGCTCTCTCTGCCTCTCGCTGGGCCTCTCGCTCGGCTTGCTCCTGGTATTGCTGGATCAGCTGCAGACGTCTCTCTAGGTCATCTGCAGAGCATTGTTGCAGAGCCAGCTGCAGGCGGAGGTCTGCGCCCCCCTGGTTGCCAGTAGGGCCCGTATTCTGTGGTTGGACCTCGGCTGCAGCACCATGCTCGCTTGTGCCGGCTTCTGCGGCCTCTGGGCTCTGTGGCCTGGCTTGGTCTGCTTCAAATTGCACCAGTTCAGCGACCATTTGAGCCTTGGACTTGTCCTGGGGTTTCAGGCCATGGTACATGCATATCACAGCAAGAGTGTCCCTCTTCTGCTGGGTGTACCAGGCTTCTCCTTTCGTTGCCATGGTTGCCAAATAAAAGATAGGATAGAAAAACGAAGAAAAAGGGAGGGGATAATCACCAGTACACACAATTGTCTCAAGACTAATAAACACTGAGTTCGTTCTCCAAACTTATTTGCGCAGAGTTCTCGCAAGAACTTCCTGCAAGTTTTAAGTGAGAGGAATGATTACTCAAACCAAATCACTAATGCTCTAATATCCCACCGCCTTGCCACCAATTTGTCACGATTCCACCCGTGACTGTCAAGATCCCTTAGCCGCTGCCCACAATATGTCACGGATCGGGGTGACGTTAGACCAACAGACGGCTATCACATGGGCAGGGGGCTTATCCTAGTTATCCCTCCACTGCCACAATGTGATGAAAAAAACACACACAAGGCTATTGACCTCTTAGTTTACAGCAGGGGCTTATTTTAGGTATCCCACTGCTCTTCAGTATACCATGAACTGCAGGGATTTGTGTATATCCCGCTTGCAGTTCCACTTAAACCTTGCAGCTCTCTGGCACCCCCCTTTCTCTCAGGTCAGATTAGGTACTGCACCTAGGGTGATTAGTCGCCAGAAACGCTGCCTGCTATGTACTGGCTATTGGGTGCACTGCAGCGACGCGATAACTACTCCCACTCAGGCAGGAACAATAATTATCAAGCCGCAGTCGCTACAGGGACCCCCAAAAGCTGGCACACGGTCGCTGCCACCAGCTCCAATTGAACGGGTCTGGAGCAAACCCAAAAAAAAAACAGTAGCGTAATTCCCTTCAGAGACAGGGTACGGTTTAGGGCAGGAAGAACGAACTAGTATTAAATAATATACCCCATAAATGATTTTTAGGCAGTGTTTATAAAAATATTTTACAAAGATGTTACAAATGAGACAATTGTAAATATGTACAAGGTAATTATAAAAATAAAAGGATTAAATGAAGAAAAGATAACACTCACATTTCTCAGATCATTGCATTGCAGGCAACAGGCTAGGAGCTTTCCATCTATCCCAGTGCATTGGCACTCGCAGTCTGGTCGCTTCAGGTAAAAAAACTCACAACTCTCCTCTCTTGGATGCCTGCCAGCACTTAAAACCTACAGTCTGTGACCTCACAGAAAGGGCCTGGTTTTCCAACTCCTCCTACCTCTTCGGTTTCACTAACTGGGCATTAAATATATCTGATGCCCGTAACTTCGCTACAGAACATAAAATAATCGCACCATACCCATCGTTCATCTCATAGTATCGTGGGCATTCCGATGAGATCAAATATGTCCTATTTGTCACGCACACTGACAGAGAAATCCCTACCTCTGTACCAGATGGAGCTACAAGCCTGTGATTAGAGTGATGCGTAGATCCTCCGAGTGTGATTATGACGATATATTTTGGTGTTCGTAACTTAAACGGTTTGCATAATATCTTCCAAAAACAGAACAAAGACCTTCTATGCGTTCTAGAAGTTTCTCTAACAGTTCCTGCTAACACAAATTTCTCTTGCAGCTATGCTAGTCGTAAATACCTTTCGTCAATAAAACTCCCCCCACAAGGCAAGCTCTTCTACACAGACAGATAGAAACACAGGAAAGGAAAGAGAACCAGAGAGAGGGGGGGGGGTTTTAGCCCCCGCATGCTAGCAAGAAAACTAACTTATGATATTTCATACCATATCGTGACAACCTCAAAAAAGGAAAAGTCGCTCAACCCTACTCACAGCCTGCCAATTCATGGAGGGGGTGATTGCTTAGTATATGATTGCAGAAAAGCGGCCTATATAGGGCGCTGTTCACACACAGGTAATGCACAGTATCTTGTTTACAGCCTATTAGTGACGCCCATACTATTAGATCAGGCGGGCTGCCCAGCACTATCTAAATGCATCCCATGTGAACATCCCAAGATAAGGGTGCAGCCAAGCCCAGCATTTGTGGTCTTGTAAACTGGGGTGTCTGTTCATATGGGATGCATTTAGATAGTGCTGGTCAGCCCACCTGATCTAATAGTATGGGAAGGCACAGATTGGCAATCTGCCGAGGCGGACAGATGCCCGGTGTGCCGGTGGCTCTGAACTACAAAATGGGCCGCCGACTCTTTAAAACTTCTGACTAGGCCCTGTGTGGGTGCCCTCTCTCATTGCACGCGCTGAGAAGGGCCGCGGCGGCCCATGTCAGTGTGTGAGTGCGGCCCCCATTCGTACTTGCACACTTCTGCAGCCCTCATCAGTGCGGGCAAGCAGGAGAGCGTGTACAAACATGGCTTAGTCAGGAGTTGGAAAAGGTTGCTGCTGCATGCACAGGACGCCTGCCTTTCTGTCTGACGCCGGCCAGTAACAGCGTCAGAGAACGGTGTGCTCTCCAGGGGCGTTGCTAGCATGAAAGATTTGGGGCTCTAGCCTCAAATGTTTTGCCCAAAGCCCCGGATGTCGCTGATTGGCCAGTGCTCCTGTCCTCCTGTGCAGCGTGACTCTGAAGGAGAGAGCCAGAAGGCAATCAAGATGAAAGGTTAGCATGCTGCATACCTGCCTGTGTGTGCTCCCAGTAAGAGATAGGGAAGCAGCTCCAGTCAACACGGTGACAGCTTCTCCTGCTCTGATTTGCTTCCCCAACAGAGAAAGAGAGACCAGGGGATGTGACGGGACAGTGCCTTTGAAGAGCTGCACATGGACATTAGCCTCCCCTACACCACAGTGGAGAATGTGTGATGTACATATGAGGTATCTGTTGTGTGTGTGATACTTGTGTGTGAGATGTGTTTGTGTGTGGTAGCTGTAGTATGTATGTGTGTGTGAGATATCTGTAGTGTGTGTGTTATCTGTAATGTGTGTAATACTTGTGTGTGTGGTATCTGTAGTGTGTGTAATACTTGTGTGTGGGGGGTATCTGTAGTGTGTGTGTAATACTTGTGTGTGTTGTATCTGTAGTCTGTGAGGTATGGTATCTGTAGTGTATATGTGTGTAATACTTGTGTGTGAGGTATCTGTAGTGTGTGTGTAATACTTGTGTGTGAAGTATCAGTAGTGTGTGTAATACTTGTGTGTGAGGTACCTGTAGTGTGTGTGTTATACTTGTGTGTGAGGTATCTGTAGTGTATGTATGTGTGTGTAATAATTGTGTGTATACTATCTGTAGTGTATGTGTGATACTTGTGTGTATACTATCTGTAGTGTGTGTGTTGTAGTGCAGCAGTATCCACGCTGTGCAGTGATGAGGCAGTGACCCAGGAAAGTTCCAAAACAAAAAGTCTCTTTAATACTCAACTCACAAAAAATACACAGCACATGAAATCCTCCAGATCGCAGCCAGGAAACATATCCCCCAGATTGCAGCCAATAAACACGCCAGTCCACCTCCGAGACTGGTTGCCATGTGTGACTGCACTGCCGTGTACTTTGTGGATGCCAGGCCTTTCAGCTCCTTTGGCTGTTTGGCTCCATTTTCCTGTGTTCTCTCGCACAGGCTGAGCTTTTTCAGAGCCGCCTGCTCTGCACCTTGCAAACTCCACACTAACACTGACAGACCCAACCCCCTACTTCAGGTTTTTTTTAAGCAACCTGTGGCCTTCGGCCACATGGAAAACCCAGCCAGGACTGCCCCACTACCATCCTGTAGTCCATTTTAAAAATAAAAGCCCAGTGGGTTTTCTTAAATCTGATCTGGAGAAATAGCTTGTCCAAGACCAATACTCACTTTAATTCTGCATTGCAATCACAGCTAAACCTGTGGCTGCAATGCACTCCCATGGCCTCAATATGCCTCCGTGTGCATCCTGGGGGGGAACACCCAAAGACCCTTACACGTGACACTGGTCACTGCCTCACAGTATATAAGGTATCTCTAGTGTAAGTGTGTGTATAATACTTGTGTGTGAGGTATCTGTAGTGTATGTACTGTATGTGTGTGTAATACTTGTGTGTGAGGTATCTGTAGTATATGTGTGTAATACTTGTGTGTGTGGCATCTAATGTATGTTTGTGTATGTAATACTTGTGTGTGAGGTATCTGAAGTGTATGTGTGTGCAATACGTGTATGTGAGGTATCTGTAGTGTGTGTGTAATACTTGTGTGTGAGGTATCCGTAGTGTATGTGTGTGTGTAATACTTGTGTGTGAGGTTTCGGTAATGTGTGTGTGTATACTTGTGTGTGTGGTATCTTGAGTGTATGTGTATGTAATACTTGTGTGTGAGGTATCTGTAGTGTGTGTAATACTTGTGTGTGAGGTATCTAGTGTGTGTGTGTAATACTTGTGTGTGAGGTATCTAGTGTGTGTGTAATACTTGTGTGTGAGGTATATGTTGTTTGTGTGTGTAATACTTGTGTGTGAGGTATCTGTAGTGTGTGTGTAATACTTGTATGTGAGGTATCTAGTGTGTGTGTAATACTTATGTGTGAGGTATCTGTTGTGTATGTGTGTGTAATACTTGTGTGTGAGGTATCTGTAGTGTGTGTGGCATCTTGAATGTGTTTAATACTTGTGTGTAAGGTATCTGCAGTGTGTGTAATACTTGTGTGTGAGGTATCTAGTGTGTGTGTAATACTTATGTGTGAGGTATCTGTTGTGTATGTGTGTGTAATACTTGTGCGTGAGGTATCTGTAGTGTGTGTGGTATCTTGAATGTGTGAGTGTGTAATACTTGTGTGTGAGATATCTGTAGTGTGTAATACTTGTTTGTGAGGTATCTTTAGAGCGCCAATCAACATGCAGGAATTGTCTGCCATACACTGTAATGCCACAGCCATGTTGGCTGTGGCATGACAGTGATTGGCTGGCTGCACAGCGTCATCAGCTCTATATTAGACCGGTCGCCGCCCTGCTCGTCACAGTCAGCTCTGAACTCAGGCAGTGTAGGGAGAGTTGCTGCTGAGCTAGGGAGATATTTTCAATTTTATTAGTGTGGGTATACCATCTGTAATGCACAAATCCATCTCAACCAACAGTCCTACTGAGGACTAATGGAGGTGTATATAGATATCAGTGCTAGGCAGGCAGGCTGTAAGGTTTTTAGACTCTTTGCCATATCTGCTGTTATTTTAATTGAACCTAGTTTTCCCTGTCGGCCATTCTGCTTTCTGTCCTGCTGCATCTACCTTGCCCTTAACCAGTATGGAGTTTTCAGTTTCTATGTTTCCTTCCTGTTCTCTGCCACTTGCCTTTTTAAGGAGCATCAGCTGTTTAATCAGTGCTTCAGAATCAAGTCTGCTGTATACCTGTGACCTGCTCCTGGAAATCTTGGACTTATTATCCCAACCACCTTCTACTTTGGATCCTTAGGCATGTGTGGGCTCAGGAATCCCTCAGCTTACCATTAACATTTGCAAGGGAAGTAAGAGAGAGACTTGAACCTATTTCTGTGACTTTGCCGGACTTAGGGTTTATTCCTGCCTGTCTTGTCTCCTGCCTTTGTACCTGCAACTGTGTTAACTCTTACTTGTATGAAGTAATACAAGAACTACTTAAACAAGCCTGTGTCTTCTGTGTTTCCTCACACCCAAGCACAAGACTCTATACAGATTGTATTCTATATTTGACAAGATTCTGAAGCTAGCGTTAGTGTCTGCTGGGCCTGGGAACGCCGAGTCTGCTTTGGACCGTAGATGCCAGATATCCATTTATACCTTTTATGATGACAGTGGTTGTGACTTCTCACAACCATTTCAGGTGAGCGCATTCCCTTCTTTTTCAGCCAAGTGTGTTACCACAGGTAAAATCTATTGTGCGCCCTTTTTCTCTTCCAGCATTTCTGCCTTAAAGGATCTGAAAAGATGGAAGCTCGCTTAAAAGACTTAAGTGGAGTTACTGATACAATTCTTGCGAATATACAGGCTTTAAAAAACAGCTTTGCAAGCCTGCAGGATCTTAATAATCACAATCTGCAAGTTTTCGGACAGAATACTCAGGCATTACGAACTAGGATTGAAGCTCTGGAGGAACGAGTCCAGGCACCATCCCTACCCCCAGGTTCTGGGATTCCCACGTTACCACCTTTCCGTTTTAGTGGTGAACCAGAAAAATTCAGGGGATTTATTAAATCAATGCAAACTGTTTTCTCTGCTCATGCTTCGCAATTTCTCTCTGAACAATCCAAAGTGCTAACTATAATCGTGCTGCTCTCCAACATAGCTCTGATGTGGGCAATCCCCCTGATTGAGACTGGGGATGAATGTCTAAATAATCATGATGCTTTCATTTCAGCCATGGGGCAGGTGTTTGATGACCCAAACCGAGGTGCGACAGCTGAAGCAGCCATGTTGGCTTTGCGCCAAGGTTAGCGCTCCGTAGTCGAATATGCCTTGGATTTCAAAAGATGGGCCCTCGATACCACTTGGGACAATTCCGATAAAAAAATCTATTTTACAGAAAGGGTTGTCTCCCATGATTAAGGACGAACTTGTTCGTGCCGACCTTCCCACCACGTTAGGAGACTTTATTAACTACTGCATCAGTATTGATGTCCGTCTTACTGAATGCAGACAGGAGAGATGGTCCAAAATTAATCGCACTAATCATTTCCTGCGTCCCTCCCTATCTAAGGAGTCTTTGAGTCGGATCACCTGGGAAACAGAGCCTGAACCTATGTAGGTGGATTCTTTACAGAGATGGATTACAGAGATGGATTAGTGATGCACACAAGGAACATCGACTAAAGAAAAATCTATGTTCCTATTGCAGTAAGTCAGGGCACTTCATTACAAGCTGCCCCAGCCGTTCTCATAAGACTGCTGCAGTAGTCATACACTGTGAGTGCTGCGAAAGGGGATCTGTCAAGTCCAAGCCTCAGGTTCCAGGAAGATCTGCAGCTACTGATACTGACATCTCGGACTTGAACTCCGTTATTTCAGAGCCCGATGATTGTATAAATACAGCAGTTTTTCAAGTTCCTCAACAGTGTCCCAGTTGAGCTGTAAGATGAACAACTCTCTTTGCTTCCTCTCCATCAAGTTCTGGGTTGACTCAGTATGGGTGTCTAGCTCTGCCATGATTGACTCGGGCAAGTGGCAATTTTATGGACATCTCCTTTGGCCAGAAACATGGGATACGTTTAGTGAAAAAGGCTACTCCTGTACAGATGGAGACTGTGGATGGCTCCCTGTTAAACTCTGGAACAGTGGATCAGGAGACAGAGCCCTTGAAGGTCCTTATGGGTAAAGCTCATCAAGAGAGACTGTCTTTTATGCTTATCACTTCTCCCTATTTCTCCCTCATTTTAGGGCTGCCATGGCTGCAGGCTCAGAACCCTACAATTAACTGGGAGACCAAAGAGCTGCTCTTCCCAGAGAAACAGCTAGGAAGTTGCAGCTTGTACTGTTCCTGAGGGACCCATGACAGTCTCAAGGCCAGGGCCGTATTTAGAGTTTATGCTGCCCTAGGCACTTTTAGTGCTGCCTCCCCCTTTGGTGAGTATGACATGATCAGCAGTGACTTTGGCAAAAATCCCTGATGTGAAAGGAGCCTTTTGCAGCAGATCCGGCAGTTTTTCCGCATCTGCCACGTAATGGATCACTTACGGCAACACTGCGTTCTGCCTCATTCATTCCCTATGGGACTTGCGGACATGTGCGACACTTGCGGTTTTGCTGCGATCCGGCAAATGCGGTATTTGCAGCAATGGAAAAAAAGCTGCTAGCAGTGTTTTTTCGTCTCACCGCAAGGGCAAAACCGCAAGTGTCGAACATGTCCGCAAGTAGCCATCACTACCTGTCCCTGCACATTGCTAGCTCATCCCTAACCATCCCCCTGTGACCTAAAACCACGCTGTAAAGCTTTAGAAAAAACAATGTATTAACTGACATATTCCTACGATAATGAGGCTCCAGGCTACAGCGTAGACTGGGACGGGCAGTCTCCGGGTCTCCATTCTCTCTCTGTGCACACCCTCAGTCCCTGCCTCACTGCCTGTGCTGCACTGTGCACAGACATCCCTCCACCGGACCCGGTAATCGCCACTCGCAGTAGCATACTGGCAGAAGTGTATCCAGGGTTTCGGGCACCCGGGGCAAGAATTATTTTTGGTGCCATCCCCCCCAGGAAATATGCGATTTGCACACTTAGTCATGTACCCACGAGCCGCTCTCCCTAATGCTGTCAATGATCAGTGAAAAATAGAGAAGCTGAAGAGAAGCTCGTTTTCACAGGACCGCAAGTATGAAAATCACATATGAGTGAAGTGTCCATGTGATGACTACTGGAACCTGCAGAGCTGAATCCTGACATCGCAGGTTTCTGAATTCTCACAACTAATGCACTGCACACTTTTAGGATTCTCCCTTGCCGGTGGACAATCATGTCAGCACAAGCATGCGATTTGTATACTTCTGACCACATTCCGACTAGACATGCCCGGCCTCACTCAGTTCATTTTCATTGAGTGAGGCCACACATGTCTAGTCAGCACGTGACCGCATGTATGTAGATCGCAGCACAAGAGAATCCTGACAGCGTGCAGTGCTCACTGTGAGAATTCAGAAGTCTGCAGTCACAAAGAATGACTGCAGACTCATTACAAACCTGGACATCCCCTTTAATGCTCCTAACATAAATAAAAACATGATAGTCAGTATCACAAATAACATTTACATCCAGGTACCTTATAGGTGACGTCGTCTCTGGAGTCGTTCTCCTTCTTTTCTAAATCTTGTCCTGATCCCATGATGAGTTTTCTCATCCCCAGCCGTCTCTGCAGACTTCCATCTTCTCCGCTCTTGTGCAGAAAATCTCCACATGATGCCCTTAAGGATACAAGTGTCATTATAATGCTCCTGAATAAAAAATTGCCCCTCTCTATATTGTCTGCACAAAATATGACCCCCACACTGTCCCTCTTATGGTAAATGCTCTTCACACTGACCTCTCCTTTCCATACCGGCCCCCTCTTCACACTGTCCTCTCACAATGTGTCCCCCCTATAGGGCTCAGTATTTATACTGTACTCTCTCATCACACTCCCCCCTCCTTGGTATACTGTCCCCTCCAGGCTGTGCCCTTACACTGTCCCACCATACTATGCCCCCACTACTCAGTTTCTATTTTGTGCCCACTCAGTTTTGTCCCCCCATACTGTCTCCTCACACTATTCCCCTCCCTCCTCATACTGTTTCCTCTCACATCCCCCTGTTCACCATACTGTCTTCTCATATATTTACCTCCTCACTTTCTATACTGCCTGCTCACCTTACTCCCCATACTGTGTCTGCACACATCCCATCACCCTCACTCCCCGTACTCCGTCCACATACATTTTTCACATCACTACTCATACTGTGTCCACATACATTCCCCTGTCGCTCCCCATAATGTCTGCACCCATCCCCCATACTGTTTCCTCATACATGCCCCTCATTCCCCCAGTACTGTTTCCTCATACATGCCCCCATTCCCCAGTAGTGTTTCCTCATACATGCCCTCCATTCCCCAGTACTGTTTCAACATACATGCCCCCCATTTGCCTGTACTGTTTCCCCATCCCCCCTTTGCTATTCATTTTGTGTCCTCAAATCTCACCCCACACATTAAAAACCCCCATCCCCACTCAAATTCTCCACACATAATAAATCCCCCCATCCCCGTGCACTTAATCTTCGGTGTCTTCAGCTCCACTGGGTAAGCTTATTGACTCGAGTATAAGCCGGGTATGTCCCCTCATTCCTTTCCCGGTATGTGTGGTTCCACCTGTCCTGTTCTGCTCTGTGTGGCTCCCCCTGTTGTATGCATGGCTCCCCTGTCCCATCTTGTAAGCATGGCTCCCCGCCTCCCATCCTGTATGCGTGGCTCTGCTCCCCCTCCTCCCATCTTTGTATGCGTGGCTCTGCTCCCCCTCCTCCCATCTTTGCATGCGTGACTCTGCTCCCCCTCCTCCCATCTTTGCATGCGTTACTCTGCTCTCCCTCCTCCCATTTTTGTATGCGTGGCTCTGCTCCCCCTCCTCCCATATTTGTATGCGTGGCTCTGGGTTGAGGGTTGAGGGGGGTGGGCAGGCGGACCCCAACCTTAAAAACAAAAACAAACCTTGCTCAGGTGCCGCCCCCTGCATTCTGGCGCTCTAGGCACTTGCCTAGTGGCAAATACGGCCCAGCTATGTACCATGAGTATGCTGATGTATGTGACAAAGAGAGAGTTTTGACCAGCTATCCCCTTACCGTCCATAAGATTGTCCAATTGAACTCTTGCCTTTAGCAGGTATACCCTTTGGTAAGATCCATCCTTTGGCAGGGCCCAATCTAAGGACCTTGAAGGACTATATCGATGAAAATCTAGCCAAGGGCTTCATACGCCGCTTCTCATATCCTTTTTTATGAAGAAGAAAGATGTATCTCTTAGACCCTGCATAGATTATCGGGAGCTCAATAAGGTTACTACCATAAACTGTTACCCACTGCCTTTGATCCCTGAGTTATTGGAGAAAGTACGGCATGCCAACATTTTTTTTCTTAACTGGATCTCCGTGGGGCCTATAATTTGGTCCGCATTAGACCCGGGGATGAATGAAAACCGCATTCAGGTCACGCTACGGACATTTCGAATATTTAGTCATGCTGTCTTGATCCAGACTGGGTTTGGGGTCTTGTCTCTCCTTTCCCAGTCTGGTCATGTCAGGGGGTTAACTTTCTCTGCCTTGTTCCGGTGTCGGGTCTGCTATTTAGCTGCGCTGCATCCTGCAGGCAGTGTCAGTTATATTTCCTGCCTTCGGCGTGTGTAGCTGACTCTGGTGAAACCAGGGCCGTTTTTGCCACTAGGCACGTGCCTAGGGCGGGGACGATGCAGGGGGCGGCACCTGAGCAAGGTTCGGTTGTTTTTTTTTTTTGTTTTTTTTTACAGCTGGGTCACCTCTCGACCGACCCCGCCCCAACGCCACCCCCCCGCCACCCCGGGTAAGCCGCGCCATTCAAGATGGGGGGTGGAGAGATGATCCATCCATACAGGGGGGGTGGAGAGATGAGCCATGCATACGGGGGGGGTGGAATATGAGCCATGCATACAGGGGAGGGGGTGGAGAGATGAGCCATGCATACAGGGGGGGTGAATATGAGCCATGCATACAGGGGGGGAGTATGAGCCATGCATACAGGGGGGGAATATGAGCCATGCATACAGGGGGGGAATATGAGCCATGCATACAGGGGGGGAATATGAGCCATGCATACAGTGGGGGAATATGAGCCATGCATACAGGAGGGGGGGTCATTATACAGTATGGAGAACTGTGTGTGGCCATTATACAGTATTGAGCATCATGTGTGGCCGTTATACAGTATAGAGCATCATGTGTGGCCATTATACAGTATTGAGCATCATGTGTGGCCGTTATACAGTATGGAGCATCATGTGTGGCCAATGGCCATTATACAGTATGGAGCATCATGTGTGGCTATTATACAGTATTGAGCATCATGTGTGGCCGTTATACAGTATGGAGCATCATGTGTGGCCAATGGCCATTATACAGTATGGAGCATCATGTGTGGCCATTGTACAGTATGGAGCATCATGTGTGGCCGTTATACAGTATGGAGCATCATGTGTGGCCAATGGTCATTATACAGTATTGAGCATCATGTGTGGCCGTTATACAGTATGGAGCATCATGTGTGGCAGTTATACAGTATGGAGCATCATGTGTGGCCAATGGCCATTATACAGTATGGAGCATCATGTGTGGCCATTATACAGTATTGAGCATCATGTGTGGCCATTATACAGTATGGAGCATCATGTGTGGCCATTATACAGTATGGAGCATCATGTGTGGCCATTATACAGTATGGAGCATCATGTGTGGCCAATGGCCATTATACAGTATGGAGCATCATGTGTGGCCATTATACAGTATTGAGCATCATTTGTGGCCATTATACAGTATGGAGCATCATGTGTGGCCATTATACAGTATGGAGCACTGTGGCCATATTTTTTCGTTTATAATTATTGTATATAAAACAGTGTGATCAGCAGTGCTAAATGGCTGTGGTTGGGACGTGGATATGGGTGTGACTAGTTGTGAAATGAGTGTGGTCAGAGCCGTGGCCTAAAATTTGCCACGGCGCGCTATGCGCGCCGCACACTTTACACCTTCTTCCCTTCTTCAAAAATTGGGAGGTATGGTACCGCATTTGCCAGATCATGGCAAGTGCCGCAAATCCCATAGGGAATGAATGAGGCCGAACGCAGTGTTGCTGTAAGTGATCCGTTACGCGGCACATGCAGAAAAACTGCCGGATCTGCTGCAAAAGGCGACTTTCACATCAGCGATTCTTGCTAAAGTCACTGCCGATAGTGTCATACTCACAAAAGGGGGAGGCAGCACTAAAAGTGCCTAGGGAAGCAGAAACCCTAAATACGGCCCTGGGTGAAACCCTGATTAGTCCTGCTGCGTTTAGCCGACTTTGCCAGTGTCTGTTCGTACTTCTCTTCCCGCCCCTGACTCTATTTGCCCTTGTGTGTTTGGATTCCCTGGTAATCGACCCTGCTTTGGCTCTGACCTGCTTCTGTCTTTCCCTTCTGATACTTCTGCTACAGATCGGTACTGACCTTCTGGCGCTCCTTTGAATCTGTGTTTGGAATTTCTCTTTGTACTACGCTACTCTCTGGTATCTGCCCGGCTTGTCTGACCATTCTGCTGCCTCCTGGTGGTAGCCTCACTTCACTTCTGCTGAGCAGGATTTTAGCCCTCTCTCCACTCTGCTGCCATCTAAAGGAGTCTGCACTTACCTACAGAGCTGCAGCGTGACACATGCCTTTCGGTCTGTGTAACACCCCAGCAACTTTCCAACAACTTACCCATAAAAGGTCTATCTTCACCTGGACTCCTCAAGCCCAAGAAGCATTTGCTCATCTGAAGGGTAAATTTACCACAGCACCTATCCTAGTGCACCCAACCCTGAACTGGCCTTCATCATAGAGGTGGATGCCTCAGACTGTGCCATCAGAGCTATACTCTCCCAGAGAACAGGTAAGAAGAATGTTTTGCATCCCTGTGCTTTCTTTTCCCAGTAGTTGTCTGCAGCAGATAAGAACTATGATGTGGGCAATAGAGCATTGCTGGCCTTCATTGCTGCCTTCAAGGAATGGAGACATCATCTTCAGGGAGCTGCACAGCAGATAGTCGTCCTGACCGACCATCACAATCTTGAACTTCTCAGATCAGCTAAGTGTCTGACTTCTCGCCAGGCTTGTTGGCGTCTGTTTTTAAATCAATTTAATTTTGTAATCTCTTATAGGCCAGGATCGTGCAATGGAAAGGCCAATGCACTCTCTAGGATCCATTCAACTGAGACCTCTCCACTCACTTCTTCTAAGACTATTCTTCTCAATTCCTTGTTCCTGGTAGTGATTTATAATCAAGACCTACTTAATGACATCAAGGAGGGATACTGTGATGCAACTGCAAGGCAGTTGCACGCAACCTCCTCCAGAGGGTGCAGGTAAGGGGGACAAGGTAGCACTCACCATGTACCACCACAGTGCAAGGCGCGGAGTGCCACTAGGAGGCAGCAGAGTAGTCAGACAGGCCAGTCTGCAACAAACAGCACGTAGTCAGAGACAAGCCAGAAGTCTGAGCCAAATGGGAGCGCAGTATCCAAAACATGAAACGTAAGACGAAGTCAGGGTACAAGCCAGAGAAAGTGGTACAGAGATGGAAAATAAGAGGCGGGGTCAGAGATCAGGCCAAGTCATACACTGTAAGGGAACAGGTCTAATACAAATAAGGGAAGACAGAGGCAGAAGGAACACCAGGGTCAGCTGCTCTAGCCAGGAATTATGAACTATCACTGATACCGGCCAGCAGACTACAGAGGACATAAAAAGCCCAGCAAGCTCCAAAACGAAGCCGAGGGGATTACCTCCCACATGACCAGTCCAGAGAGGGAACAGCAGAAAACAAACTCTGAACTGGCTCATGACACATACCATTCGAATTCCTTGTTGGCACAACCTCCTAGAGATGTAAGTCTTGTTTATAAGAATAGGGTGTGGATTCAGGAGCAACGCCTGTATATACCTGAAATGGTCAGATTCAGAGTACTGCAACTCATCCACGACTCTAAGATAGCTGGACATAGAAGAGTTCTAAAGACTCAAGAATTTCTTTCTCGTTTCTTCTGGTGGCCCACTTACAGAAGAGATGTTCTAAATTGTGCCACTTCAGGCGAAATGTATGCGAGATGCAAGACACCACGTTCTTCGCCGATGGGTCTATTACAACCCCTACCCACCTATGCAGTCCGTGGGAATCAATTTCCATGGACTTCATTGTGGAGTTGCCAACCTCTTAAGGGAAAAAACACCATTTTGGTGGTGGTGGATCGTTTGACAAAGGCAGCTCTCTTTATTCCCTGTAGCAGGTTACCCACTGATAGACAGACTTCAGGTTTAATAATTCAAAATGTGTTTAGCTTGCACCGAGTACCAGATGAGGTCATTTCTGATCGGGGGGTGCAATTCACTTCAAGGTTTTCGCAAAATTTCTGTGCTGCATTGGACATTAAAGTAAACTTTTCTTCTGCGTTTCATCCTCAGACTAATGGTCAGACAGAACGGACCAACCAGACCCTGAAGCAGTATCTCCACTGCTTTATCTGCCACCTACAGGATGATTGGGTGGATTTACTTCCACTGGCTGAGTTTTCTTATAATAACTTTCAGACCGCTTCCACTAAGCAGTCTCCTTTTTATGCTAACCAAGGTCATCATCCTAACATACTTCCTCGATTTCCCATAGATATGCCTTTGCCAGCTGTGGCCAACAGAATCGCTTCTCTACAACCGAATGTTGATCTTCTAAAGGAGAATATGGAATCGGCTCAGGAGAGGTATAAGAGAGCAGTAGATAAGTTTTGTAAACCTGCACCAGCCTTCAAGGTAGGAGACTTGGTCTGGCTGTCAACTAGGAACCTTAAGTTGAGGATTCCATCATCAAAAATTGGGACATAAGTACATTGGTCCCTATAAGATCAGTAAGATTCTAAGTGGCGTGGCTTGTCGTTTTCGTCTGCCCGGAGCTATGTGAATTCACCCTGTTTTTCACGTTAACCTACTAAAAGCAGCAATACCCAATTCGTTTCCTGGACGTTCTTCTCCTCATCCTGATCCAGTGCTCATTGATGGTCAGAAGGAATTTGTGGTAGAAAAGATTCTGGATTTCAGATTGCATAGAAATCAGCTACAATATCTGATTAAGTGGCAGGGCTACTCAGTTGAAGATAACTCATGGGAAACGGTTAATAACATTATTGCTCCTCGCTTATTTCGCCAGTTCCATCAGAGGTACCCAGACAAGCCTGGTCTGGGGTAATCCGGAGGCAGTCCCTAAGGGGTGAGTGATGTAAGGTTTTTAGACTCTTTGTCATATCTGCTGGTATTTTATTTGAACCTAGTTTTCCCTGTCAGCCATCTTGCTTTATGTCCTGCTGCATCTACCTTGCCCTTAACCAGTATGGAGTTTTCATTTTCTATGTTTCCGCTCTGTTCTCTGCCACTTACCCTTTTAAGCAGCATTAGCTGTTTAATCAGTGCTTCAGAATCAAGTCTGCTGTATACCTGTGACCTGCTCCTGGAAGCCTTGGATGTATTATCCCAACCACCTTCTACTTCGGATCCTTGGACATATGTGGGCTCAGGAATCCCTCATCTTACCATCAACATTTGCAAGGAAAGTAAGAGAGAGAGACTTGAACCTATTTCTGCGACTTTGCTGGACTTAAGGTTTATTCCTGCTTGCCTTGTCTCCTGCCTTTGTACCTGCAACTGTGTTATCCCTTACTTGTACCCAGAGCCAGCATGGGTTTGTAACTAATAAGTCATGTCAGACTAACTTAATTTCCTTCTATGACAGAATCATTGGGTGGATCAGGGAAACGCAGTAGATATAGTATATATTTACTTCAACATAACATTTTACATAATATCTCATACCATCCTTATTGAAAAAATGAACAAGTATGGAATGGACAAGGTAACTGTTAGCTGGATTTATAACTGGCCTAGTGATTGGACCCCGATAGTGTTCATAAATGGCTGCACATCCTGTTGGAGGAATGTCTTACATGGGGTACCACAGGGCTCTGTCCTGGACCCTGTGTTGTTCAACATCTTTATCAATGATTTAGATGAAGGAATTGAGGGTAAACTGATAAAATTTGCTGATGACACAAAGCTAGGAGGGATAGCTAATGCTAGAGAAGAGAGAGAGAGATGATTGTAAAATATCTAAACAAAATGGAACTGTGGACTGGACAGCAACTAACAGAATAATTTTAACAGAAAGAAATGCAAAGTCCTACATCTTGGAAAGAAAAATGAAAAAAGCATATACAGAATGGGAGGAATAGGCTAAGCAATGGCACATGTGAAAAAGACATGGGTATAATAATAGATCACAGACTGGACAACAGTCAACAGTGTGATGCAGCAACATAAAAGGCAAACACAATTCTGGGTTGCATTAACAGAAGCAAAGAGTCTAGATCACGTGAAATAATTATCTCTGTCTACTCCTGTTTGGTCAGATCTCATCTGGAATACTGTGTCCAGTATTGGGCACCACATTTTAAAAAAGACTGGAGCAAGTTCAGAGAAGAGCGACCAGAATGGTGACCAGTCTGCAAACAATGTCCTATGAGGAATAGTTAGAGGATTTGAAAATGTTTAGCTTGCAAAAGAATAGACTGAGAGGAGACTTAATAGCTGTCTACAAATGTCTCAAGGGCTATCACACTGTGGAGGGATCAGCTTTATTCTCATTTGGACACGGAAAGACTAGAAGCAATGGGATGAAACTGAATATGAGGAGACTCAGATTTGATATTAGAAAAAACTTTTTGACAGTGAGGGTGATCAACAAGTGGAATAGTGTCACGGAGTGACTGACCCAGTGTGACACGACCCAACGGTTGGTCGGTCACCAAATGGCAGAACAACACAGCGTCAATAGCATAGAGGAGAGGAAGGCCCTGACAATAGGGAATCATGGATGGTCTTCTCCTGAGCTCAGACCGGAGCCTGTCCCTAATCTCACCTAACACCCTATGCAGATCCTTCCCCCTGCTGACGTCAGGATACCTCGTTCCTAAATGTCACCTATAACTGCTCTAGCTAGTGCCCTGGCAGGTGACAGGCACTAGCCGCACCACTGCAGGTAAGAAACACAGGGAAGGGACAGACACCAAAGGGACGTGGAAACACATACTACACTTAGCTTTCTGCTGCGAAACACTGCACAGCAGGATAAAAACACCAGATCAAAGTATTCAGCTGAAGCACCACTACACCCAGAGAACTCCTTTACTCCAGCTTGGTCACTGCAGATTGCTCTAGCACCGATAGTCAACTGATGTATAAGGTGACCTCTTAAAGGAAGGTGGGAGTGGTCACCACCCACAACTGACCCAGCAGCAATTACAGCAGCAGGCCAGCGTCGAGAAACTGACATTACCTCCCTATGGCCTGAAAGGAAAAAAGATTTAAGTTAAAGAAACCAGATCTGCCACAAATCCAAAAATGGATCGTGAAAAACAGGTTGCCACTAGAGGTGGTGAGTTCTCCTTCAATGGAAGTCTTCAAACAGAGGCTGGACAGACATGTGTCTGGGATGATTTAGTGATTGCTGCATTGAGCAGGGGGTTGGACCAGATGTCTCAGGAGGTTCCTTCCAACTCTACTATTACTACTATGATTCTGTAACAAAATATGCAAAGAGTTTGTATGTTCTTCCATGTTTGTGAGGATTTTCTTTGGTGTCCTCTCATATTCCGTACACATACTGATAAGAAATTTAAAATGTCCCGTGATCCTGCCCCATCTGTCCCGTGATCCTGCCCCATCTGTCCTGTGATTGTGCCCCATCTGTCCCGTGATCATGCCCCATCTGCCCCGTGATCCTGCCCCATCTGCCCTGTGATCCTGCTCCATCTGCCCCGTGATCCTGCCCCATCTGTCTTCATTGTATCCATCATGCCCCATCTGTCTCCATCCTGCCCCATGATCCTGCCCCATCTGTCTCCATCCTGCCCCATGATCCCGCCCCATCTGTCTCAATCCTGCCCCATGATCTTGCCCCATCTGTCTCCATCCTGCCCCATGATCCTGCCTCATCTGTCTCCATCCTGCCCCATCTGTTTCCACCCTGCCCCATGATCCTGCCCCATCTGTCTCCATCCTGCCCCCTGTGTCTCCATCCTGCCGTCGAAACATATTGCGGCTTGCTGCTTTCAATAAAAATTAAAAAACTTCTCTCCTTACCTGACCACACCATCTGTCTCCATCCTGCCCCCTGTGTCTCCATCCTGCCTCCTGTGTCTCCATCCTGCCCCATGCGTCTCCCATCCTTCCCCCCTGTGCCTTCCATCCTGCCCCCTGTATCTCCATTCTTTCCCCCTGTATCTCCATTCTTTCCGCCTGTATCTCCATTCTTCCCCCTGTATCTCCATTCTAGGTTCTAGGTTCTGTGGAATGAGGTGGCCCAAGCGATGATGGATGAGTGGGACAATGCCACGCAACGAGTCAGAAAGGCTTTTTGCAAGTATTGCAATGTGGTCTGATGTGGCAGTGAACCTGAAGGCTGGGATCAAACAAGGTTGTGTGATCCTGGCCTAAAGTGCATAGTTTAACAATTTTTTCCCTATTCACAGTAAACAAAGTAAAAATCAGTTGGTGTTCGATGAAGGATCACTTCAACAAGCACCTGAGACAGGAGATCCAAGTTTGCAGTGGTGCTGCAGCAAGGATAGGGAAATACAAGTACCATTGGCTGCTTGATTTCCTGAGGCCTGTCTTTGCTCAGAGAACATAAGTATTTTTGTGTTGTATTCCATTGTGTTGTATTTCCTAATATGAATTTTTCTATTCCACATGAGTTGGCGCTTTTACAATTGTTATTTTTTGTAGTAATGTTTTACTTTTCTTTTCACAGAACCTGGAGCGGCACCCTCGAACCTGGATCATCCTCTGGAGCGGTCCCTCATTGGGCCGGTGTCACAGGCTGGAGAACAGGCAGCTGATCCTCAGGTGTTCCCCTGACCCTGTCATCTGCCTCTTTTTTGGGCACTTCCCGCCAGCAGCAGAAGGCCCCGGACAGGTCCCTCATGCCCGATTTTATTCACTTGAGCTCAGTCTTCCAGAATGGCTTGAAGGCGCTGGGAGATAGACTGGAAAGTGGTCTGACCCATATTAACACACTTTTCCAGGATGTCAACCAACGCCTTAACCATCTTGAAGCCGACCTCTAGAGACCAGCTCACCATTTTTTTAATAAGATAGAACAGGGCATGTTGGAACACTTTATGCCTGAACTCCAGCTCAACGTGATGCAGGCCTGCAATGCTGCTTATGTTCAGGCTATGTAGCAGACTCAGTACTTCCACCAGCCACAGGTGGTATTTCCACCTGTGCCACAAATTACCACCCTTAACATCAATACCGAGTTCTGCTGCATACCACTGTACGGCCACACCATGCCCAGTCCTGCCGCATACCACTACACTGCCACCACCATGCCGGGTGCTGCTCAAAGCCACTCCACCACCACCATGCCGAGTCCTGATCCTGCACGGCTGACCACTGCCACCAGCACTAGGCCGCCTATAGATCCTGCATGGCTGTCCTCTGCCACTACCACTAGGCAGCCTGAAGATCCTGCATGGCTGTCCACCGCCACTACCAGTAGGCTGCCTGAAGATCCTGCACGGCTGTCCAACCCCAGCACCAGGCCGGGTCGACATTGTGAATGACCTGCTAATCCCACCACTCCCACCCTCCCAAGGAGACACAATAAAAGGAAGCTGATGCATAAAACTGGACAGAAAGCCAAAAGGACTCATGGCAGCACAAGTGTCGTGCTACCTCCACCCTCACCTCTCAACGTGTCTGTGTTGTCCAGTTTTTCTCTCCCTTCCAATGTGTCTCTTTCGTCCCATGCTTCCACTCTTAATGTGTCTACTTGCATCCTTGACCTCCCAGACCCCACAAGTTTAGTTACCCCTTCCCCTGGAACCCCTTCATCGTCCACACGTAGCCAATCCTCCCAGCTCCACACCCCCCAGGTCCATAACATTTCCAACTCATTGGTGCTAAAAAGTTCATTTTTTAAAAAATAAATTTGTGTTGTTTTTCCCCAATCACTGCTTGACCTTTGTCTCTTTCGTCGCCGTCAACACACATGTCGCTGTGTACACACACTGTGTTTTTGCCACCTCATAGCTCCATGACACACAATCTGCTGCCCCTCTTCTTTATTTGCTTTACACTGCAGCTTTGCTTCTTGTGTCTGTCATGGAGCTATGAGGTGGCAAAAACACAAAGAGGACTGAAAATCCTCCAAAAATATATATTAATACAGAAAAAGAGGTCAGGTGTCAAAAATGCTCACCTGCCCTGGTGTCAGCACTAGTGCACTCAGGATGCTGTGTTTTCTGCATACTGAGTGCACTAGTCCTGACACACGGGCAGGTGAGTAAAGATATGAGGTGGATTAGCGCCATCATCTCTTCAGTCTGCATTAATATATAGAAATATAGAAATGCAGACTGAAGAGCCGATGGAGCTAATCCAACGTCACCTACCATAGCACTGACCTCAGAGAGAAGAGGTGTAGTGTAAAGAATGAGTTACATAACCCAATTTGGTTATAATCCAATCCCTGTCTCATGCAATCTGCATGATACAGCGAGTGAATTTTATAAAAAATGTAGTTGTGAACTGGTAATCAACTTATTAAACTTTAAAAAATAATATTCTAATTCTAATATAGAGGGCACATGTAACAGGCTAGAGGTTTTTATTGTCAGCAATCATTACAGTACATTTTAATAATTACAGGTACATAACATTACACAACATTACAAGACCACTAAACCATGTCATCTTGCCAGGACAGACGTCCACTCTCAGAAACAAAGTAAGCCGCAAATGTATCCCTCATTTGGGCAACTTCAACTGTTGTCCTCAGAGGGTGATGATGGTAATCTGGCAATGAGTTACTAACAGGTCAATCAAGTTCAATGTTCGGTCGTTCTTTAGCCATTATGTAGTTGTGCAGAACCACATACACCTTGACCACCTCATCGACTGTTTCAATTGTCAGATTAATGGCTGTCCCTAAAATGCACCATTTTGAGACAAGGATACCAAAGGCACACTCAACAGTTCTTCGTACCCTGGTCAGTCGGTAATTAAAAATCCTTTTTGTGTGGTTCAATTCCCGACTGGAGTATGGTTTAAGGAGGTTTCCACATATCTGAAAGGCTTCATCCCCAACCACAACAAATGGCATTGGTGGGCCTTGAGTGTTGGGAAGAGGATGTGGCAGGGGAAATTGAAATGATTGCCGTACAACCATCGGCCCTTTTCCGAGTATATAAATGTCTGGGAGTCATTACCAAGACCAACTGATCCAATGTCCATGGCGACAAAACTACAGTCCACAGCTGCAATTGCCATGAGCACTATGGCAAAATATTTTTTATAATCAAAGTACTCAGATCCAGTTCCAGTCGGTTTGGTAATTCTAATATTTTTTCCAGCCACTGCTCCCAAACAGATGGGGAAATTACACATTTTCCAGTATTTCTCTGCATTTTCCTGCCAGATTTCCATAGTGGGTAGGGGGATAAATTCCTCTCGGAGAACATCCCACAAAGCCTGGCAGGTGTCTGCAATAATCCCAGAAAGTGTGGAAATTCCTATCTGGAACTGGAAATGGAGCGATAATATGCTCTCTCCGGTAGCCATGAATCTGCAGAACAGATGAAGAAAAAAAAAATTCAGAACAATAATATTTATGACGAGTTTTGCAAAACAGAGAAAGAAAAAAAAGAGAAAGAATATGGCTTTTATAACAATAATATTTAGGACAGTTTTTTTAAAAAAACGATAAACTGAAAAATATTAAGTACACTGCTGAACGATAAGAATTATGGAGGCGTTAATGTTTAAATATTACATACCTTAGTGTCACCAGCAGACGTTCCTTAGCAGGAATTTCTCTACCGAGCTGGGTGTCCTGCCGGCTGATGGCTCCTTGTACACGGTCCAGCAATTCCATGAAGCTGTCTTTACACATCCTCATCTACTCAAAATATTTCTCTGAATTTTCACGGAGCTCACCGAATAAGGAGTGGTAGGCTCCACGGGTCTGTCAGAGTTCAAGAATCAGGTGCTGCCAAAAGCGCCGACGCCGTCTTCTCTGTTTGTCTCTTTTCTGGTCTTGCTCACAAGCAAATGCAAAGGAAAGAAACAAGTTGACATCCAAATCCACATTTTCATAGAAACTCTCCATGCGAAGATCCATCTTGATGCAGGATACAGGAGCCAAATGTGAGGATTTCATCTGTACAAGGGTTTATACACTCACCGGCCACTTTATTAGGTACACCTGTCCAACTTCTTGTTAACACTTAATTTCTAATCAGCCAATCACATGGTGGCAACTCAGTGCATTTAGGCATGTAGACATGGTCAAGACAATCTCCTGCAGTTCAAACCGAGCATCAGTATGGGGAAGAAAGGTGATTTGAGTGCCTTTGAACGTGGCATGGTTGTTGGTGCCAGAAGGGCTGGTCTGAGTATTTCAGAAACTGCTGATCTACTGGGATTTTCACGCACAACCATCTCTAGGGTTTACAGAGAATGGTCCGAAAAAGAAAAAAAATCCAGTGAGCGGCAGTTCTGTGGGCGGAAATGCCTTGTTGATGCCAGAGGTCAGAGGAGAATGGGCAGACTGGTTCGAGCTGATAGAAAGGCAACAGTGACTCAAATCGCCACCCGTTACAACCAAGGTAGGCCTAAGAGCATCTCTGAACGCACAGTGCGTCGAACTTTGAGGCAGATGGGCTACAGCAGCAGAAGACCACACCGGGTACCACTCCTTTCAGCTAAGAACAGGAAACTGAGGCTACAATTTGTACAAGCTCATCGAAATTGGACAGTAGAAGATTGGAAAAACGTTGCTTGGTCTGATGAGTCTCGATTTCTGCTGCGACATTCGGATGGTAGGGTCAGAATTTGGCGTAAACAACATGAAAGCATGGATCCATCCTGCCTTGTATGGAGCATCTTTGGGATGTGCAGCCGACAAATCTGCGGCAACTGTGTGATGCCATCATGTCAATATGGACCAAAATCTCTGAGGAATGCTTCCAGCACCTTGTTGAATCTATGCCACGAAGAATTGAAGCAGTTCTGAAGGCAAAAGGGGGTCCAACCCGTTACTAGCATGGTGTACCTAATAAAGTGGCCGGTGAGTGTATACAGAAATTCCATGAGCCACACCCATTTGGCGTGGCTTGTGTCAAGGCAACTCTCCTGGAAAAAATGTTTCCTATCAAACGCATGCGCATAAAAAATGCAAACGCATGCAAAAGTATGGAAACTTTGCATTTTTAACCATCATACGTAAGTTGATGCAGATAAAAAACAGCGTTATCATGCATTTGCATGCGTTTTTCCATGCATTTGCCGTTACGTACGAGACGCTGCGGACTCAACCGCAAATGTGAACCTAGCCTAAATCAGTCATTCTTGCAGAAACTGTTTTGAAGTTCTTGGGAAATTTAAATTCAAGTGTATTAGAAAATAGTTTAGATTTTGGCATTAAATAGATAGGGATTTAGGATAAAAATTACTTTGTATGTCAGATGACCTCTTTAAAGTATCCCATATGCTATATCAGTAGAAGCAGTTCCAATAACTTTTTCACATATGTAAATAGCCTTTCTAGAGTGGAAGAGGACCGGAACTCTAGTGCCATCTATTGTACGCAGCAATAAAGGGTTTTGCTACATGACGTAGTATAGGAAGTTAAAGCAGAAATTCCATTTGCAGATGTGTTCCTAGCCAACTTGGCACTCTTTACAAGAAGTGTTACCAATTAGGTTTTTTAGCAACTTGATCAATGTTTGGATGCCTTTTGACTAGACAGGGAAAAATTTGGTATTGTAATATCATACCTACGATTTCAGTAAAAACTGTTTTAGTACCATTTCCTAGACCTTTTTCATTGTACAGCATCTCCCAAAGCTTCCGATGTTCCATTCATAGTTAACTGTGCATGCAATAAGACACTATACTGCATATTAGGTACTTTTAGTAAGCAATATACTGTATAGCATGGCAGTAATAATAAGCACAGCAGCTTACTTCAGGACACTGCTGCACACTGACATTAAATTAATTTTCACTCTACTACAAGGAAATCCTTGTAATCAAATATTTCTTCAGTGCACTGATTGCTAAGGCTCATGTGAAGCCACTTTATTATCAGTGCTGGAAGCTGAAGGAAATCTGATTCACATCCAAGGCATAAGCAGATCCTAAATTTGGGGAAGATAATTAACTTTTTCTAGTAAAATGGTTTCATAATAACTTAATATGATTACATTTTGACTGGGTGGTAAATGGAAATCCAAATGTGTATCATGTGGGTCAATACCTGCTCTAATATAATATTTTCTTATCTCCAAATGTAACTGTGGAGCGGTTTTTAAATTGTTTTTTCATGTGAATACACTTATATGAAACATCCAAGGGCACACAACATCTTAGCAACTGATAAAATAATGTAGTCTGGCTAGGATTGCTTTGTAATCCCAGAAAAATCAAAGCACCATCAAATTTTAGCATTGTTTAAATTAGTTTATGTTCAGGTCATGTAATGATATAAGATTTGGGTATATTCTGGGAAAATCTGCAGTATCTCTATATGCAAATCTAGCAATAGCAGATGTACATAATAGTATAGGCATACAGTAGCATACAGTAAAGGAAATAATTATTTGATCCGTTGCTGATTTTGTAAGTTTGCCCACAGACAAAGACATGAACAGTTTATCATTTTAAGGGTAGGTTAATTTTAACATTGAGAGATCAATGATATCAAATATTAAATCCAGAAAATCACATTGTATAAATTATGTACATTTATTTGCATTTTGCAGTGAGAAATAAGTATTTGATTCCTCAGGCAAACAAGACTCAATACTTGGTGGCAAAACCCTTGCTGGCAAGCACAGTAGTCAGACGTTTTTTGTAGTTGATGATGAGGCTTGCACACATGTTAGGAGGAGTAATTTGTGTCCACTCCTCTTTGCACATTATCTTAAAATCTTTAAGATTTTGAGGCTGTCGCTTGACAACTCAGATCTTCAACTCCCTTCATAAGTTTTCTATGGGATTATGGTCTGGAGACTGGCTAGGCCACTCGATGACCTTAATGTGCTTCTTTTTGAGCCACTCCTTTGTTGCCTTGGCTGTATGTTTTAGGTCATTGTCTTGCTGGAAGACCCAGCCACGACCCATTTTTAATGTCCTGGCGGAGAGAAGGAGGTTGTCACTCACGATTTTATGGTACGTGGCTCCATTCATTCTCCCATTGATGCAGTGAAGTAGTCCTGTGTGTTATGGTTTCCAATGGCAAGGAAACATCAGAAGCATAGAATAAACGGACAAGCTCTCGGGTGATGGAAACTAGAGCTGACAGCGATGCTAAACCTACACACCACACTAGAAGTAACCAGGGGGCATTCCTGCGTTGTCTCTAGATGCCGCGCGCCAGCCGGAGAACTAACTACCCCTGGTAGAAGAAAACACAGTCCTGGCTTGCCTCCAGAGAATGTCCCCACAGGAGATAGCAGCCCCCCACATATAATAACGGTGAGAGCAGATGAAAAGACACACGTAGTATGAAAGCAGATTTAGCACAGAGAGGCCCGCTAACTAAATAGCAGAAAGATACAACAGAGGACTTCGCGGTCAGCTGCAAAACCCTTCAAAACACCATCCTGAAATTACCTTAACTCATGTGACAACTCATGACACCGGAGTGGTAATTTCAGCCCAACAAGAGCTTCCAGCTGCAGAGATTCACATAAGTGCAAACTGGACAAAACATACAAAAATAGACTTAAGGACTAAAGTGTCCAACTTAGCTGAGCAGAAAACTGGGAGCAGGAACATGCAACAGAATCACTCTGGATACATTGATGGCCAGCATTAGAATGACTGAGGAGCAAGGTTAAATAGGATACTCCCACATCCAGATAGGAACAGGTGAACTGAGAAGGCAAAGCTTGCAGGACACCAGTACCACAAGAGACCACCGGGGGAGCCCACGAACCGAATCACAACACCTGTGCTCTTAGCAGAGAAACACCCCCAAAACATAATGTTTAAACCTCCATGATTGACAGTGGGGATGGTGTTCTTTTGGTCATAGGCAGCATTTCTCTTCCTCCAAGTTAACTCCAAAGAGCTCAATTTTTGTCTCATCTGATCACAGCATCTTCTCCCAATCACTCACAGAATCATCCAGGTATTCATTGGCAAACTTCAGACGGGCCTGCACATGTGCGTTCTTAAGCAAGGGGACCTTGAGGGCACTACAGGATTTTAAACCTTTACGGCGTAATGTGCTAGCAATGGTTTTCTTGGTGACTGGAGTCCCAACTGCCGTGAAATTGTTAACAAGTTCCCCCCGTGTAGTTTTAGGCTGATCTCTCACCTTCCTCATGATCAAGGATACCCCACGATGTGAGATTTTGCATGGTGCCCCAGATCGATGTCGATTGACAGTCATTTTGCATTTCTTCCATTTTTTTACTATTGCACTAACAGTTGTCTCCTTCTCACCCAGCGTCTTACTTATGGTTTTATAGCCCATTCCAGCTTTGTGCAGGTCTATGTGCAGCGCAACAGAGTCCTGGTCGTTGCAGTAATGTCGCTCTTCCACTAGGGGGAGTGATATTACGTCTGATGGTACTAAAGGAGTTCACCTGACCAGGTATCACAGTCACACACTACACTTCACACTCCAGTCCACCAGGGGGAGCAAAGGTACTATCTACTAGGCCACTCCTCACACACGGGAAAAACTGGTGGGTTGGATAGCAAGTTAGTTAGAAGCTACCTGGGTTTGACCCAGAGAGGACCTGTCAGGTAGACAGGGGGAAGGAGGAACATCTGAGCTGCAGACAGAGGGTTCCTGTCAGGGGTGGGATCCTGGCAAAGACCAAGCACGAGATAGAACGTTACGGAGCTGCGCCTGCACTCCATTGCGGCAACATCCTAAGAAAGGACACTAAGCGAAGTATATTGTGGAGAGTGAGAAACGAAGTCACAGCACAAGGAGATAATACCGGGAGGAGTTCTGCCCCAAGATCGGCAGCCTCCTTCTGAGACGCGTAGCCGGTGGCCAGAACACAGAGGGAGTAATAGGCTCTACGCATTACTTCAGAGACCGGCAAGACAGTCGATTCCAAGTTGGCTGCCCGACCTTAATACCTATGAAGACACGGAGGCAAATTGTGGGAGAGGGGCGTCACTAGGGTCCCTATAAAATAGCTCCAGGCCTACCCCATCATACGGGTTGTCCTATCCATATCATCTGGGGGACAGAGAGAGAGAGAACATCAGAAACATCCACGAAAGTTGTGAGGACTATCCCGTGGTGCTCAGCAGGGAGGTACTACAACACACAGGCGCTAGTAGGAAGGCTACTGATCAGGGAACTCTGGATGTGCCTTTGGACCGTCCGGACTCAGCCTGCCCTGTGAACGGTACTCTGGACTGTGGACTCTGAAGTCTTCAGTAAAAGGTAAAGAGACTGCAACCTTTGTGTCCTCGTTATTCATTGCGCCTTACGACGTCCACCATCACCACCTACACATCTGGGAAGCCCTGGGGACATACTTCACCTGTGGGAAGGTACACCATCTAGTTGCCATTCCATCACCCCAGCGGACCCCTAGCAGCGTCGGTCACCCTGACTGAATACTACAGGTGGCGTCACGAACACCGTACAACCAACTACACCTTTAATTGGACGCCCCTCAGAAGGGCCGCGGACCGGGTCGGGCCACCGTGACATCCCCAGAACCGAGAGAGATAGACCCGGTACCGAGTACCCCATTGCCCTACAGGTGGGGGCGATCCATATGATCTTGTCCCTGACATCCTTATAAAGCTCTTTGGTCTTTCACATGTTGTAGAGGTTAGAGTCTGACTGATTAATTGAGTCTGTGGACAGGAGTCTTTTATAAAGGTGACTATGTAAGACACCTGTCTTTAATGCAGGTAATGAGTTGATTAGGAGCATCTAACTGGTCTGTAGGAGCAGGGTCATATTTAGAGTTTCTGCTGCCCTTGGCACTTTTATTTTTGCCTCCCCCATTGGTGAGTATGACACTATCGGCAGTGACTTTGGCAATAATCTCTGATGTGAAAGTAGCCTTTTGCAGCAGATCCAGCAGTTTTTCCGCATTTGCCGCGTAGCAGATCACTTACGGCAACAGTGCACTCGGCCTCATTCATTCCCTATGGGACTTGCAGACATGTGCGGCACTTGCAGTTTTGCCGCGATCCGGTAAATGCGGTACTTGCAGCAATGAAAAAAAACGCTGCTAGCAGTGTTTTTTTTGTCTCACCGTAAGTGCAAAACCGCAAGTGCCGCACATGTCCACAAGTAGCCATCACTACCTGTTCCTGCACCGTGCTAGCTCATCCCTAACCATCCCTCTTTGACCTAAAACTACACTATAAAACTTTAGAAAAACAATTTATTAACTAACATATTCCTATGATAATGAGGGCTCCAGGCTACGGCGTAGATGGGGACGGGCAGTCTCCGGGTCTCCATTCTCTCTCTGTGGACACCCTCAGTCCCTGCCTCACTGCCTGCGCTGTGCACAGACATCCCTCCACCGGACCCGGTAATTGCCGCTTGCAGTAGCATACCGGCAGAGATGTATCTAGATTTTCTGGCACCCAGGGCAAGAATTCATTTTGATGCCCCCCACCAAGGCCATATGCGATTTGCACACTTAGTCATGTACCAACGAGCTCCTCTCCTTAATGCTCTCAATGTTCAGTGAAAAACTTAGAGAAGCAGAAGAGGAGCTCGTTGTCACAGGACCACAAGTGTGAAAGTCGCATATGAGTGAAGTGTCCAAGTGACGACTACTGGAACCTGCAGAGCTGAATCCTGACATCGCAGGCTACTGAATTATCACAACTAATGCACTGCACACTTTTAGGATTCTCCCTTGCCGGTGGACGGTCATGTCAGCACAAGCATGCGATTTGTATACTTCTGACCACATGACCACATTCTGACTAGACATGCCCGACCTCACTCAGTTAATTTTCATTGAGTGAGGCCACACATATCTAGTCAGCTCGTGACCACATGTATGTAAATTGCCGACACGAGAGAATCCAGACAGCGTGCAGTGAGCACTGTGAGAAGTCAGAAGTCTGCAGTCACAAAGAATGACTGCAGACTCATCACAAACCTGGACATTCCCTTCAATGCTCCTAACAAAAATAAAAACATTGGTTATTTAGTATCACAATTAACATTTATATCCAGGTACCTTATAGATGACATCATCTCTGGAATCGTTCTTCTTTTCTTCATCTTGTCTAGACCCCATGATGAGTTTTGTCATCCACAGCCGTCTCTGCAGACTTCCATCTTCTCCGCTCTTTTGCAGAAAATCTCCACATGATGACCTTAAAGATAGAAGTGTCATTAAAATGCTCCTGACTAAAAAATTGCCCCTCAGTATATTGTCTGCACAAAATATTACCCCCGCACTGTCTCTCTTATGGTACATGCTCTTCATACTGACCTCTCCTTTCCATACCGGCCCCCTCTTCACACTGTCCTCTCACACTGTGTCCCCCCTATAGAGCCCAGTATTTATACTGTACTCTTTCATCATGCTCCCCCTCCTTGGTATACTGTCCCCTCCTGGATGTGCCCTTACACTGTCCTCCCATGCTACAAACCCACTACTCAGTTTCTATTCTGTGCCCACTCACTTTTCTCCCCCCATACTGTCTCCTCACACTAATCCTCTCCCTCCTCATACTGTCTCCTCTCACATCCCCCTGTTCACCATACTGTCTCCCCCATCTTGTATGCATGGCTTAGCTCCCCCCATCTTGCATGCATGGCTCAGCTCCCCCCATCTTGCATGTATGGCTCAGCTCCCCCCATCTTGTATGCATGGCTCAGCTCCCCCCATCTTGTATGTATGGCTCAGCTCCCCTCCTCCCATCTTGTATGCATAGCTCCCCCATCCTCCTTCGTGCTCCTTCTCCTCCCGCTTCCTCCTTCTCCTCCCCCGTCCTCCTTCGTCCTCCTTATAAGTATCTAGTAAAGCAGTAAAGACTGTGTTTTTAGCATTGCTGTTTCCTCAGATTGTTAGCTCTTGTGAACAGGGCCCTTGCTACTCGGTTGTAGTTTTAACTTATTACTTTCTAATATGTGGTGTTTTTTGTACATGACCTTTCTGAATTAGTAAGTGCTGTGATGTGTTGGCGCTGTATAAGATTATAATTCGTAAAAATAAAGGCATGTTACAAGCACTGTGCTAACACACACACTGTACACACACACACTGTACACACACACACACACACACACACACACACACACACACTACACAAACTGTACACACTGTATGCTGCGAAAGCACATACGCAACACAACCCATTGAATTCAACGGGATTTCACAATGCTGTGCTAATGCTGCATATTTTTCCATGGCGGAATCGCATCACAGAAAAATACGCAGCATGCTCATTCTTTGTACGGAATCGCGGTGATTCTGCACACATAGGAATGCATTGATATGCTTACTTTCCACATGTGGCTATGCCCACCATGCACAAAGTAAGCGGATCATGTGTGGATGGTACCCGGGGTGGAGGAGGGGGGACTGTCCTCCAGGCACTGGGAATAAAAAATAGTTATAATACTCTCCTTCTGGCGGCCCCCGGATCCAGCCCAGGCCTTAGCGATGCTCCCGGCAGCTCTCGTTCCCAGTGATGCCTTCCACAATGACCTCTGATGACGTAGTGGTCTCGCGTGATGATACGTCATCTGGGGTCATTGTCGCGGGGTATTGCTGGGAACGGGAGCTGCCGGGAGCATCGCGAGGATTTTTATTTCTTTTATTATTTTTAACATTCTATCTGCATAGGCAGCATCAATAGTTTTTACTACACTTGTCAAACACTATGATTGTGTGACCAACCTGTCAATCAGTTTTCCAAGCGATACTACAGATCGCTTGGAAAACGCTAGCATTCTGCAAGCTAATTACGCTTGTAAAACGCTAGTGTTTAACGGGAAAATGCATGTGAATTCCGCATGCGTTTTACCCGCGGGAGGGAGTTGCGGAATTGCCGCGGAAATTTCCGCGGCAATTCTGAATGTGTGCACATAGCCTAATGCTTGCAGTCTGGGGGCACTTAAAGGGAACCTGTCGCCCCCCTGGCGTCTTAGCTAAAAGAGCCTCCTTGTGCAGCACTAATGCTGCATTCTTTCAAGGTGGCTCTTTTATTTGGGATCACTTCCAATGCTGCAATATTCATTTTTTTCAATTTGCCCGCCATACCTGTAGTCTGTCCGGGGGCATGTCTTTTCCCCCCGAACACAAACATCTCCCAGCGTTCACTCGGCCTCTCTGTGCGCCGTGTGATGCCTCCAGTGCCTTCATTAACGTCCCCGGCGCCTGCGCTGTAAGTTCCCATCATGTGATGTAAGTCGAAGGGCAGCGCAAACTGCGCATGCTTGAAAAAGGAACTTACAACACTGGGGGTGAGGACACAATAGATGAAAAGTGCTTATTTCAGATACAGCAGTAAATAGGGATTTCATATAAAGTTGCATGATCCGGTCATCAGCCAGTGTGTTTAAGTGCAATTATCGGGTGCAGTTATCATATGCATGGAAGGTGTGGAGACAGATGAATAGGAGGAAGCAGATGCTGAATAATATTTAGAAGGAGGGAACAAGGGAGAGTGAACTCAGTGAGTTGAGGTGATAGGCTTGTTTAAAGAGATGTGTTTTTAAAGCACACTTAGAAACATGGGGGCTAGGTATCAGTTGGATTGTCTTGGGTAGTGCATTCCAGAGAACTGGCGCAGCACGGGAAAAGTTTTGGAGAACGAAGGTGCAACATTTGAAATAGAAAAATATTTAGAATTGAGAGTCCTCAATTCTAAATATTTTTCTATCTACTGGCTAGCACGGTACCAAGATATATGTCTTTCCTATACATTTGAAATATAGAGTATGTTAGTCTTAGGTCAGTTTCAGAACAGAAGGAATAGACAGAAATGAGGGAGGAGATTTCTGGTAGTGCCGAACTTTGGAGGGGTTTGTGGATGAGAGATATGAGATTATATTGTATTGTAGCGAATGAGTAACCACTGCAATGACTGGCACAGGTTAGAGGCGTCGGTGAAGTGACTGGACAGAAATTCGACCCTGGCTGCCACCTTCACAATAGATTGGAGAGGAGAGTTCTGTAAGAGGCAGACCGATTAGTAGAGTCCAGATGAGAATGGATAAGAGTGACAGTAAGAGTTTTAGCAGTTTCAGGTGAGAAAAGGTCAGATTCTGGAGATGTTTTTAAGAGACAAGTGACACGAGCAAGTGAGTAATCGGATATAGGGAATATAGGAAAGTTGGGTGTCAAATATATCCCCAAGACAGCGGGCGCCTGACTAGGACTTACGGTTGAACCTTCCAAGGTAATTTCAATGTCAGGTAGAGTTTTGTTAGTAGAGGGAGGAAACACAACCTGTTTAGTTTTGGAGAGATTCAGTTTTGGATAGAGGGAGGATATTATCCTAGAAATAGATAAACAATCCTTAGTATTTTGTATTAGGGTGGGGGTGATGTCAGGGGAAGAAGTGTATATGTCAGCATAGATATTAGAGATTGGCGCACCCTTGGATGTTCGGTCCGGTGGGATCAGCTCAACAGTTAAAAAAGTTTGGGTTCCGGTACCATAACAGTACCCGGACCTGGACCTCGTTCACTTGAATGGGGGGTCCCGAACATCCAGTATTTGAAACACTGTCATGTGCATGACAGCGCAGCAAATACTGCTTCTAATCAGTGGTCAAATAATTACCGCCCGTCAGACACCTGCAGTACCCACGCTGTCAAATTTGGTTTTATAATGTGGATCTAATAAAGTGGCAACCCAGTAGTCAGCACTCAGCATTATTCCTAATCATTGCTATACAGGGATCATGTTGCAGATAGTGCAGCAAGAAGGCTCTCATATGTCGGCCTCTACCATGAGGTCCGAGCGTGAGCCCATAGCTGTGATTAGAGGTATAAAGTTTACTTCCGGTCACTGGCGTGGGCTGATGGGACTACTGCTTCCATCAACCTACGCCTGCTGCCGCTAATGAGAGTAAGAGCAGTAGGAGCTGTGCAGTAGCAGGAGCAGCTGTGCTCCAAATAAATAATTAAAAAAATAACAATGTGGGTTTCCCTATATTTTTGAAAACTAGCCAGACAAAACTGACAGCTGGGTGCTACAGCCCTCAGCTGTCAGCGTTAGCAAGGCTGGTTATTAAGAATAGAGGGGTCCCCACACTTTTTTAAATTATTAAAAATTTATTTTTTTATTTCATATTTGACAACCATCTTTGCTAAAGGAGACAGCTGGGGGCTGGTATTCTCAGACTGGTAAGGGGCCATTGATGTTGGCCTACTCAGCCTATAAACAGCAGCCGACAGCTGGCCAGAAAAGGCAAGTGGGGTTCATATATGTAGGGTTGATGTAACCTTTGGTTTGCCCGGTGACATCAAACCCATGGATTAGTAATGGAGAGCTGCCTATAAGACATCTATACATTACTAATCCTATAGTTATAATGTTAATAAACACACACCCAGAATGAAGTTCTTTAATTGAAAGAATGACACAGACTTCTTTAATGATTCTATATTAAACCATACTCACATCATCGCCCATCCCATTGAAGCCATCTTCTCCTGTCATAAAACAAAAATAAAAAACAACCATATCCGTCACTTGTCCATTGTTCTTTCCCCTGATGTAATACATGTTGGCGGATAAACAGTTTTTAACCTGGATGGTGCCAAGATGCGACCATCCAGGCTGAGAACCACTGGGAGAATGAGCTGCTTGCTGTGAGTGCAGCATCAGTGACTAGCATTGACATCATCGAGGTTACCGCAAGTCATTGAGGCTGCATCCCAGCCAGGCCCCTGATCTGCAGTGACCTCGGTAAAATCCCCGCTAGCACAGTGATAAAAGGCCTCATGGTGCAGCAGTGAGCTCAGAGAGTTCACTGTAGTTCTCTGTGAGAAATTTCTCTCAGTGAGCTGCGGTGAACTCACCGCTGCACTGAGAGGCTTTTTCTCACTGTGCTAGCACGGATCTCGCTAAAGTCATGGAGGTCATTTGACAGCATGGGAACTGACGCTTTCTGACCAGCGGTAATAATTTTTCCGCCAATCAGAAGCAGTGTTTGCCATGCTGTCATGTACATCGGGGCCAAATCCAAACAGTAACAGGGACTTCCTGGTGAAGGCCGTGTTCGGTGCCCGTGCCCAAAAGGTAGGTGTTCATCTTCACCCAGCTCTAATCGAGATGATACTGGAACCAAAATCTACTGAATGTCCAATAGGGGCTGTGTATAGTGAGAAGAGTAGAGGGCCTAGGACTGAACCCCGAGGAAATCTGATAGTAAGGAGATGAGGAGAGGATTAAGAGCCAGCAAAAGATACAGTGAAGGAGAGGTGGGAGGAAAACCAGGAGAGAACAATTTCCTTGAGCCCGATAGAGTGGAGCATAGTGAGGAGGAACTAGTGATCCACAGTGTCAAATGCAACAGATAGATCCAGGAGAATCAGCAGGGAGCAGTCACCTTTGGACTTAACTGTTAATAGATCATTAGAAACTTTAGTAAGGGCAGTTTCAGTAGTTTTATGATTATTGCATAACAAGCAATAACAATCTAATGATTATTGCATTTTTGCTTAATTTGTTATGTGTTTCCCCATTTATTTAATGCATTTTTAGTGATGATTTGAAACATAATTTTTTTACGTGTTTGTTTCAGGCTCCTCCATAGAAGTCTATAGAGAAAAAACACAGTTCAACATCTTTAGACGCAGAATGGGTATGGGTTTTAATTAAATTACATCTCCTGTGCTTGGACAGCTAAACTCAGCAGATTTTCTGCAGTGGAAATTACTCATTATTTATGCTACACGGGAATGTGGCCTATCATTTTAACCACTTCCCGACATTGTACATATCCATACGTCATAGTCAGTTGGTACTTACTGACCTATGAAGTATAGATATGTCATAGCAATTCTGCGCACACAGAGGCTGTGCACCTGCAATCTCCACCGGGTGTCAGCTGATTCTGACAGCTGACTCCCAGCACTCAGTGCAAGAACGGTGCCCGCATCTTACCCGGCACTTTAGCCCCCTAAATACTGCTATCGGTATAGATCACAGTATTTAGCAGGTGAGTAGAGGGAAGGAGCACCCGCTGCTGTCCGATCGGCAAAGGGGCCAATCGATGCCATTGTGTCCCAATGCTTTACAAGCGCTCAGACTGTAAAAATTGAAAGTCCCATAGTGAGACAAAGTAAAAAAAGTTTAAAAAAAGTTACTTTTTTGTAAAAATATATAAACCCCCACCCCCACACAAAATAATAAAAAATAGAAATATAATGTGCCCATAAATAAATATTTTTATGAAAAAAATCGTACACATATTTGGTGTTGCCGAGTTCGGAACCAATCAACCTATTAAACTGTCACACTAGTTAATCCCTTTAGTAAACACCACAAAAAAATAAAAAATGAGGCAAAAAACTATGTTTTATCATCTTAATGACAAACAAAAAGGAGAATAAAAAGATAAATGTAAGTAAAAATGGTATAGCTGAAAACGTCATCTAGTCCCGCAAAAAACAAGCCACCATACACCTACAGGAAAAATAAAAAAGTTATAGCTTTCAGAATAAAGCGATACAAAATTATTTATTTTTTCTATCAAATAGTTTTTATTGTGTAAAAGTGCCAAATCATTAAAAAATATAAGTGTGGTATAGCTGTAATCGTACTGACTTGAAGAATAAAGCTGCCTTATCAATTTTACCAAATGGAGAACGACATTAAACAATAAAAACAATTTCTGACTTGCTGCTTTTTGTTCATGCTGCCTCCCAAAAAGCAAAATAGAAAATAATCGAAAAATGTCATGTGTACGAAAATGGTACCTCTCAAAGATTGCAGTAAGGCTTGGTTCACATTTATCCTGCGTCCTGCACTGAGCGTTTGCACCGGGGTTTCCGTGTAAGTGTCTGAAATATGTGATTCAGATGGAACCCCTGGCAGAAGATTCCCTAGAAGATGGAAACACTGTGGACACTGTCTGGCCTATGAAACAGTGGTGTTCGCCTTTTACGCGTGCATATAAACAAGGTCCCCCACTGTTTTGTACACTTTTTAAAAAAATGACTTCTCTGAGCAGCGTTAACTGTGCTGCCTCTTGACAGTGAATAGATCCTTCTGGGGTTTCATCTAAATCACATCACTTGGAGATTTAGATGGAAGTCTCAACGTGCTCAACATAGAGCACAGGATAAATGTGATCCCAAACGTTATATAAAATGTTACCAATAAAAGCTTTAGCTCAATCCACAAAAAAGTCCCACTTAGGTTCGTCATCTGTCAGTGATAATATAGGAAGCTTCCACATTACTTCTAGCACAAATTCTGTGGAAAAGTGAAATGGCTGCTCACCGCCCCAAAAGAAAAACAGCAAATTCTGCACTCCTAAATCCAAATGCCCCTCTCTCTTCCTGGCCCCACAGTGTGCCTAAAACACACATTTTGGTATCCATGTTTGCCATTTCTGTAGCAATAAGAGCCCACCTAACATACTGCTGCGTTTCTGCAGAAGCATGATCTGGGAACAATGTACTGGTCACTACAACGTACTGATCACTACAATGTACTGGATACTACAACGGCATTTTGCCATTTTCATTCAGCAACACCCACTGCTGCTTGTTTCTGAAAACAAACATGGAGTCAAAATCATTACTACACCTGTAGATAAATTCCCAAAGGGGTATCATTTCCAAAATGGGGACACTTGGGGGAGAGTCTGCTCTTCTAGCATTTAGGGGCCTGTAAATGGAGTCCGCAAACTATTCTAGGAAAATCTGCGCTTCAGGAGGCAAATAATGCTCCATCCCTCCCGTATCTTACCGTATGACTAAGCAATACTGTACAGCCGTATATATTTCTACATTCAACAGAAATTGTGGGACAAATTTTGGTGCCATTTCTCAGTGTGAAAATGTAAAATCTGTGGCCGAAACAAAATTTTGTGGTAAAAATGTAATAATTTTTTTTTCACTGCCCAATGGTATAAAATTCTGTGACCCACCTGTGGTGTCAATATGATCACTGCACCCCTGGATGAATTCATTGAGATGTAGTTTGTAAAATGCGGTCACTTATGGGGGGATCTGCTGTTCTGGCACCTCCGGGGCTCTGCCAATGTGAAATGGCGTTCCTTCCCTTCCGAGCCCTGCCATACGCCCAAAAAGTGGTTTTCTCCATCATATGGGGGATTGGCATCCTCAGGAGAAATTGCACAACAAATTTTGGGGTTTATTTTTTCCTATTACCACTGTGAAAATAAAAAAGGGTCTAAATTTACATTTTTGAGGAAAAAGTTAAATTTTTCCTTCCACATTCTAAATATTCCTGTGAAGCACATGAAAGGTTAATAAACTTCTTGACTGTGGTTTTGAGCATTTTGAAGAGTGTAGTTTTTAGAATGGTGTCACTTTTCGGTATTTTCTGTCATATAGACCCTCAAGGTTACTTCAAATGTAATGTAGTACCTAAAAAAAATGGTTTTGTAAATTTTCTTGAAAAAACTAGAAATCGCTGGTTAACTTTAAATCTAGTGATGAGCGAGCACTACAATGCTCGGGTGCTCGTTGCTCGGGTCAAGCAAATTGGAATACTCGGGTACTTGACCCGAGCAACAAGCCCAATGTAAGTCTATGGGAAACCCGAGTATTTTTACCGCGAGAACTTTTTAAGGTCTAAAAACGTCTGAAAATGATGGAAACACTGCTCAAATGACACGGGAACATCATGGGGATCGCCCCTGGAAGCATTTCTGACTCCAAGGTCACAGCTGTAAGCAATGTTGTCAGAGTTTCACGCCATTTTTACAGCTGCAAAATTTTGTGGTAAAAATGTAATAATTTTTTTTTCACTGCCCAATGGTATAAAATTCTGCTGCTCCAAAAAACATACAAAAACGAAACCAAAATGGATTTTGCTGGGAAATATGTTAAGGTACATCCTTTCCAGGGTAATGACTTGTATATAAGTCAAAATAATTAACCCCAGACCAAAATGTTCCTTCACCACTTGGGCTATGTTCACACGCAGCTTTTTTGATGTGTTTTTCAACTTTAACATTGCTTTCAACCAACACAAATGCATTTACTGGGAAATGTCATTGTAACATTTAACAACTCTAGCTGGCCATGTGGTGTGCGAGACACAAAAGGAGACACATCTTGTTTCATTTATGAAGAAGGGACTCTTACAGTCACAAAGCCTATTTTTAGAGGGTCATCAGGCGGCATTAATATTCTTAAAGGGCCATTATTAAACAGTGGGTCTCCTATGCTGTTATTGCCTATGCAGTGAGTGGCTGGGCTGCCAACAATTACAATGCACCCCAATGCCCCTTTCATGAGAGGGACAGGAGGACTTCCTGAAAAAATGTTGCATTGAATGCAAGGCCTGCCCTGCTATCAAGTCATATGCACCCCCAATAAGCCTTTGAACCCATTTACTGGATGGCCACAGGTAAACCCACTTCACATTCTTCAGTTGGTCCTGCCATACTGTTTTCTTATGTATTAACTGCAAGGCCTGCCCTGCTACCAAGTCATATGCACACCAATAAGCCTTTGAACCCAGGTACTGGATGGCCACAGGAAAACCCACTTCACATTCTTCAGTTGGTCCTGCCATACTGTTTCCTTATGCATTAAATGCAAGGGCTGACTTGACCCAAATTTGCACACACCCCAATCCCCCTTGGAAGAAACATTGAGGTGAGCCTCATAAAAAAAATATGTCCCATTGCAAAGGAGCAGGTCTCCTAGACTTGTAATGCCCAAACAATAAGTGTATGGGCTGACAAACATTTCCTCATGGGGAAACATTTTTATTAAAATATTTAATGATGATCATAGACCCCTTTCCCAAAAAATTGACTGTCTGTAGCAGCACATAACACGTGAACCTTGGTGATCTCGTGGTGGAAAATGATGAGAGGTGGAGGTAGGCCTCCTTAAAAACTAGCCCCAATGTAAAGGAGCGTGTCTCCTAGACTTGTAATGCCCATTCACGAAGTGGATGGGCTGACAAACATTTCCCCCAAGGGGGATAAATTTTTTAAAAATATACTATGTCCATCATAGACAACCGTGTCAAAACCGGTTTTTACGTACCGGTAATAGGATTTTACAGAGTCCACGACAGCACCCACAACGAGAGAGGGGATCCGCCCACCTTCCGGACAGGAACCTACAGGTTAAAAAGGGGCGGCCCCCCTCGCCCTCCAGTTTGTGTTCCAGAGTACAAGGGATACCGCCAATGAATCAGTACATGATAATATTATCTTAAACATTACTAAATACCACCACCTCTATAGAGTGATCTCTAAAGCACACCTTCCAACAGTGCAGGAATAAGTAACTAAATACGGGGGGGAATGCATGGGTGCTGTCGTGGACTCTGTAAAATCCTATTACCGGTACGTAAAAACCGGTTTTCCTATCGCCACGACAGCACCCACAACGAGAGACTTTCAAAGACTATTAACTGGGAGGGACCACAGCACTAAGTACTGAACGGCCAAACTGTAAGCTGGAATTAGCAGATAGATCAAGGCGATAGTGTTTATAAAAGGTGGAAGGTGATGACCAAGTTGCCGCCTTACATATCATTTCAATGGGGACATCTGCCTTCTCCGCCCAGGATGATGCCATGGCCCGAGTGGAGTGCGCCCTGATGCCTTCTGGTGGTGTTACTCCCTTGGCAGAGTAGGCAAGACATATCGCTTCTCTAATCCATCTGGCGATAGAGTTTTTCGTGACACCAGAACCCTTTTTCTGACTCTGGAAAGAAATAAACAGAGCCCTACTCTGTCTCCAGCTTTGTGTCCTATCCAGGTATTCTAATATTGCCCTCTTTACGTCTAAGGTATGATATTTATCCTCCTCCTCTGAACCTGGATTTTCATAGAAAGATGGTAAATAAATCTCCTGACTTCTATGAAATTTAGTTGCCACTTTTGGCAAGTATGCAGGATCAGGTTTTAAGACAATCTTATCCTGGAGAACTATTAAGTAGGGAGGATCTACTGACAGCGCATGTATATCACTGACCCTCCTGGCAGATGTTAATGCTAAAAGTAGAGCTGTTTTTAAGGTTAAATTTTTAATCGAAATAGATTCTAATGGCTCAAAGGGAGGTTCGGTCAATGCGTCAAGCACCAGATTTAGATCCCAAGGGGGTATTCATACAATATGGATTGGTTTAGAACGCTGACATGCCTTAATAAACCTAGCAACCCATCTATTACCAGCTATATCACTGTTGTACAGAGCTCCTAAGGCTGAAACATGAACCCTTAGAGTGTTGACCGCTAGACCCAATTCCCAGCCTTTCTGAAGGAATTCTAAAATGGCTGAAATCGGAGCATTATCTCCCAATGGTTTCTGATAAAACATAAGGAATTTTTTCCAAATTTTCGAATAGATTTTTGTTGTAACCTCCTTCCTGCTTTTCAATAAGGTAGTTATTAAAGCATCGGAGAACCCCCTCTCCTTCAGAAGCTCCCTCTCAAGTTCCACGCTGTTAAGTGAAGAGTCTCCAAGTTTGGATGACGAAATGGACCTTGAGAGAGGAGATCTGGAACCACTGGCAACACCCAGGGATCGGTGACAGACATTGTTTTGAGGAGAGAAAACCAAGGCCTCCTGGGCCAGAAGGGGGCGATTAAAATTACTCTTGCTCCTTCCTCCCGGATCTTCCTGAGAACTATCGGAATTAGACACATAGGAGGGAAGGCATATGCTAGCCGGAAGTCCCAATGGACGCGAAGGGAGTCCACTATGAGAGGTTGGTCTGCTATGTGTAAGGATGCGAACCTCCTGACTTTCCTGTTCTCCCTCGTAGCAAACAGATCTATTGTCGGCAATCCCCACAGGTTGGCTATCTGATTGAATATGTGCTGGTCTAGGGACCACTCTCCCTGACGAAGGGAATGGCGACTGAGGTAGTCTGCTTCTATATTGAGTTTCCCCTCTATATGAACTGCCGACAGAGACTGTAAGTGATCCTCGGCCAGAGGCAATATCTGTGCTGCAGTGGTCATTAGGGATCGTGACCTTGTCCCTCCCTGATGATTGATGTAGGACACCACAGTCATGTTGTCTGTCTGTATTTGTACGTGCGAATTCTTCAGGGAAGGTAGCAAGCAAAGAAGAGCCTGGTTGACTGCAGCCAGCTCTCTTAGGTTTGAGGAATTTTGGGACTCTAGAATTGACCAACGCCCCTGGGTTAGAATGTCTCCCATATGGGCTCCCCAACCGAACGGACTGGCATCTGTCGTGACCACGTTGTCCGGAGTGATGGTCCAGAGGACTCCTTTTGACAAATGTACTGGATTGAGCCACCATCTGAGGTCGTGAAGAGTGGCAGGTGATATACTGAACTTCCCGCTCAGAGCACCGTGAAGATCTTTCTCTGCTTGAAGCACCTCGTATTGAAGCATTCGGGTGTGAGATTGAGCCCATCTCACCGCCGATATACACGCAGTCAAAGATCCTAGAAGAGACATTGCATCTCTTAAACTTAAGTTTGGAGCTTTCCTTACGGCCGTGATCTTCTGAATGATCTTCTGCTTCTTTCCTTCTGGTAGAAAGGATGACTGATTTTCTGAGTCTAGGAGAACTCCTAGGAATGATTGATGTCTTGTGGGTTCTAGTTTTGACTTTTCCCAGTTGATTATCCATCCGAGTCCCTGTAGGGATGATATTATGGCATTTACCCTAGATGTACACTGAGCGATAGAATTTCCAATTATTAAAAAATCGTCTAGATAGGGCACTACCAGGGTTTCTCTTTCCCTGACATGGGCCATTACCTCCGACACAACTTTTGTAAAAATTCTAGGTGCCATGGATAGGTCAAAGGGCATTGCTAAAAACTGGAAATGCTTAATCTGATGGTTTACCCATACTGCCATCCTGAGGAATTGCTGATGATCTCGGTGAACTGGAAGATGGTAATACGCATCTTTTAGATCCAACACTGACATGTAGCACCTAGGAAACAAAAGCTTAGTTGTTGATCTGATGGATTCCATCTTAAAAGCATGGTACTGAAGATATTCGTTCAATTTACGTAAATTTATAATAGTCCTAAAGGACCCATCAGGCTTAGAGATTAAGAACAGCGGAGAATAAAAGCCCGTTTTCTCCTGATGTTTTGGTACTTCTTCAATAACTCGCTTTGTAAGCAATTGTTGAATCTCTAATTCTAAGGCCTGTTGTTGGGCCGGAGTATCCAGCGATGTTACAATAAAATGATTTGGGGGAGTTCTCAAAAATTCTAATTTTAAACCTGACCCGACTACCCCCATTATCCAGGCACTGGAAGTTATCTTCTGCCATTCTGCTGAGAAGAACTTTAGTCTTCCCCCTACTGGCAGACCTGCTTTATCTGCGTCTCCGTCTTGAGAAAGATGAAGGGTTTTTATAGTATCCACCTTTCTTCTTCTGATCCGACGTCTCCCAGTCACGATTATATCCCTGCTGGTCTGACTGGAATTTTCTGAAGGGCATGCGTCTCCGGAAGGCGTTCCTAAAAGTGGGATTAAATGTTTTAGGAAATCCCTTCTTTCTATCCTCTGCCTTTGCAAGGATGTCATCCAGCACCGGGCCAAATAGGTACTCACCCCTACATGGAATAGAGCATAATTTGGCTTTTGCCTGGGCATCCCCCTTCCAGGTCTTTAGCCAAAGCGCCCGTCGGGCTGCATTTGAGAGCCCCGCCGATCTTGCAGCCAATTTCAGGGAGTCAATTGAGGCATCTGCCAGATAAGCCGCTCCTTCTCTGACCTGAAACAGGGAGTTTAGTAATTTATCCCTAGGTGTTTTGGCTTTAAGCTGTTCTTCCAGCTGAGTCACCCAGACCATGATTGATCTCGCCGTACAGGTGCCTGCGATTGCAGGTTTAAAGGCTCCAGATGATGCTTCCCACACTTTCTTAAGGAGCATGTCAGCCTTCCTGTCTGAGGGATCTTTAAGAAGTCCTACATCCTCTAATGGTAGTGAGGCTGTTTTTGAGGTAGAGGCTACTGCCGCATCCACTTTCGGGACTTTCACCCACTGAGATAAGGTGTGATCCTCAAAGGGGTACCTTCTTTTTGCGGCCGAAGGTAAGAACCCCTTATCCAGCTTGTCCCATTCTCGTCTGACCAGATCTTTAATGGTCTCTACCACGGGGAAAGCTTTGCGACTTCTCTGATTCAGTCCTGCAAACATGATTTCCTGGGTGGTTTTTGGCTCTTTGCTCTCTGCCACCCCCATAGTTGCCCGGACTGCTTTAATTAAAGTCTCCATATTATCACTGGAGAAACAAGGCCTTCCTTCCTCATCTGAGGAGGCTGATGATGAACTCTCCGAGCACTCACCCTCTTGCAATGAAGGGCTGGAATCGGATATTATCTCCATGCTACTCTTCTCATGCCGTTTAATTTTAAGGGACGATTTTATTTCTTCCCTAATTACTTCCCTTAAGTCTGATACACGAAGGGGGGCCTCTTCCTCTAACGTACGGCATATACACAACTGACATAATTTCTTTAGATAGGTGTCAGGTAGTGGCTCCGTGCATAACGCGCATTGCTTATGCTTGGACTTTGAGGTCTTTTTTCCCTATAAAAAAGCATAGTACAGGAGACAATTTGTATCAGCCAATGGCTCAAATATCAAACTCACCACTGCTGATGAAACAATAGAGTACCGGTTTCTGAGGGGGTGAGATGCGACGTGACGTGCCAGGGTCCTGCTGCCCGCGTGCCACATCTCCAGTGTGAGATCTGCTGCTGCTCCTTTGCTCACCTAATTGTCGGTGTTCGGCGTCTCCTGTAGAAGACATGTTGCCGCACACTACTCACCAAGCGCTGCCTTCTTTTCAAAGGTCCCGCGCTCTTCCTCCCGGCCTCTTCTGGAAGTCGTTCATCTACTTCCGGGTCATAAGCGCCGACGTGCTCCTGCAGCGTCGCGCGCGCGTGGACGACCCGGGGCAGCGCGCCTTCCCCCGGGAACACCACCTCGACCGCTCAGCCATTCCTCACTGAGCTGGCCCCTGCCAGACGAGGGGGGAAACTGAAAACAGGACTTCCCCCGACGCTGCTTCCAGGCCCCCGACTCTGCCGTTCTCACCCGGACACCGCACAGAGGCTTGGCGGACCTGGGTAAGCGAAACTGTAGGCTCCCGCCGTCCGGACAGGAACCCAATCTGGAGGGCGAGGGGGGCCGCCCCTTTTTAACCTGTAGGTTCCTGACCGGAAGGTGGGCGGATCCCCTCTCTCGTTGTGGGTGCTGTCGTGGCGATAGGAAAAATTGGACTGCCTATAGCAGCACAGAACACATTAAGCGTGGTGAATGGTGATCTAGTGGTGGAGAATGAGGAGACATTGCTGAAGGCCTCATGAAATAATAGGCACAAAGTAAAGGAGTGTGTCTCCTAGACTTGTAATGTACTTACACGCAGTGCATCCGCTGACAAACATTTCCCCAAGGGGAATACATTTTTTAAAAATATACTATGGCCATCATAGACACCCTTGCCAAAAATTGGACTGCCTATAGCAGCACAGAACACGTTAAGCATGGTGAATGGTTATCTAGTGGGTGCATGGGCTGACAAACATTTCCCCATTTTTTAAATATATACTATGGCCATCATAGACACCCTTACCAAAAATTGGATTGCCTGTAGCGGCACAGAAGATGTTAAGCCTGGTGATCTAGTGGTGGAGAATGAGGAGACATAAAGATAAATCATACTGAAATAAAAAAAGGAAGTGAATCCACCTATGAAAGTATATAGCAAAAGCGAGGGACGAACACAGGTTCAAAAATATGATGCCAGATTGTGTCCAACGACATATGTTTGTCCCTAGCAACAGCTCAGAGACAGGGATATAAAAAAAACTCTATATAATAGTATTTCAATATTTTCATATTGTAGAGGTATACACTGGGTCATAAAAGGACGGTGCAGAGATATTAAAACTGGAATATATAAGAATAAATGGGAAAAATATATGTACATCTCATTTTGATGACAGTTCCCCCTGCCGGAAGTTTATTTTTGCTTCTAATTAGTAACGGGCATCGGAAAAACACCCTTGCACAAAAATTGAGTGACATTTGCATCAAGGAATACGTTCACACTGGTGTTGTACTGGTTGTGGATGGTGATGATGAGGATAAGGATAAGGAGGAGGATAATATCAAACAGACAAAATCAGGAAGCGGATACCCATGTGTAGTTGGGGAGAGGTGCATGACAATACACCTCCACAAAAAAGACAATATATTAGAAGTTATGTTTCGCTGTTTTCACTTGGTGGTGTACAGAAATCTTGCCCAATCCAGCCCTTGCTCATTTTTATAAGAGTCAGCCTTTCAGCATTTTCAGTTGACAGGTGGATGCGCTTATCTGTTATAATTCCACCAGCGGCACTAAAAACCCACTCTGACAGAAGGCTAGTAGCAGGGCAGGCCAAGACCTCCAAAGCGTAGAGAGCCAGTTCATGCCACGTGTCCAACTTGGATACCCAATATTTAAAAGGCACATAGGAATCACGGAAAATCTGCAAGGTACTCCCTCAGCATCGTCCCAAACATTGCACGTCTTGTGACAGCACCCCTTCCTCTGTGCCGGCATGATGGGAGGGTCTGAGAAAACTGTTCCAGAACTTTGACATTGTTCCCCTGCCTAAGCTGGATTGTACTTCTGTCTCTCTCGCTTGGACTCCTTGGTTGTACAACAAACTCTGACGTCTGCTGCCAGCATTCTCAGATGGGAATTTTCTAAGTAATTCCGCTACAAGGGCCCTCTGGTACTGCAACATTTTAGAACACCTGTCTGCCTCTGGCAGAATAGATTGAAAGTTCTCCTTGTAGCGTGGGTTTAGAAGTGTCACCAACCAGTAATGAGTGTCACCAAAAAATGTTATAATGCGAGGGTCACGTGAAACACAGCTAACAGTTTTGCCGATTGATCTATATGATGTCCATGTTTGACAGCAAATGCATTTGAAAGACAGGATTTATGATATGATTACTGATATGATGCTGTTTTATACCAACTCTCTTTTGTTATACAGACTGCTAACAGGCAAGACTTCCGTGTCCTCACCAACAGGATGACTGACCATGCTGTCCTCCTCCTCCTCATCCTCCTCCTTCCTGTACACAGGCCATCCCCGCTGAACAGACGGTATGACAGCTGTGCTTGTAGTACCATCTATAGCTCATGAAAGTAGCTCCTGTTCTTCCTCCTCCTCCTCATTGCCTACCAATCCACATTGGGAAGACATGAGGCTGGGCTGAGTGTAATCCCCCTTTATGGTTCCTTGTTCCATGTCCTCGTGCTCAGCCTGCAATGCATCCTCTTTAATTGAGAGCAGAGAGGTTTTCAGAATGCTGAGAAGTGGGATGGTGATGCTAATTATGGCGTCACCGCCGCTCACCATCTTGGTGCAGTCCTCAAAGTTTTGTAGGATGGTACATATGTCTGACATCCATGTCCGCTCCTGAGGTCTTATGTGTGAAGTCTGAACTGAGTATAGACGGCCTTGTTGATGTTGATAGTCAACAACTGCCTTCTGCTCACAAATCCTTTTCAACATATGCAGCGTAGAGTTCCAACACGTGGGGACATCACACACCAGTTGGTGAGACGGAAGCTGCAAATTCTACAGAAGCACGGCAAGGGCGGCATAAGCTGTAGCTGACTTTCTAAAATGGGCAGACAGATGGCATACTTTCACTAGCAGATCCGGCAGCTCCGGGTAGCTTTTCAGAAAACGTTGAACCACGAGGTTACGCACATGGGCCAGGCAAGGTACGTGTGTGAGCTCACCTTGCCTCAGAGCCACCACCAGGTTTCGGCCATTGTCACACATGACCATGCCTGGCTGTAGGTTCAGCAGTGTCATCCAAATATCTGAATGCTCTATCAGCGCTGTCTACAACTTTGGGACAAGGGGGCATCCTCTACGTCTGGAGGAAAAAAGGTTTAAGCATAATAACAGACGCGGATTCTTTACTGTAAGAGCAGTGAGACTATGGAACTCTCTGCCGTATGATGTTGTAATGAGTGAGTCATTACTTAAATTTAAGAGGGGACTGGATACCTTTCCGGAAAAGTATAATGTTACAGGGTATATATATTAGATTCTTTGATAGGGCGTTGATCCAGGGAACTAGTCTGATTGCCGTATGTGGGGTCGGGAAGGAATTTTTTTCCCCATGGTGGAGCTTACTCTTACCACATGGGTTTTTTTTGCCTTCCCCTGGATCAACATGTTAGGGCATGTTAGGCTATGGGTTGAACTAGATGGACTTAAAGTCTTCCTTCAACCTTAATAACTATGTAACTATGTAACTATGTAACTCTTTAGCATTGTGTGGTTTGTCACCTAAGCCGATTAATTTCAGCACAGCCTGTTGCTGCTTGGCTGAGGCAGTGCTGCAGTGCTTCCAGCTTCTGACTGATGTGTTGATTTCAGAGATGGAGGATGAAGAGGAGGTGCAGCAGCTGTAGACTGTGGGGACAACCCTGATTGACATAGGGCCCACAATCCTCAGCGTGGGGAGGATGTGTTCCATCCCTAGGGTCGACTGGGTCCCAGCTTCCACTATGTTATCGCAGTGTGCGGTCAGTGAGATGTACCATCCCTGCCCTCCAGCAGTTGTCCACGTGCCTGTGGTTAGGTGGACTTTCCCAGTAACAGCATTGTTGAGGGCACGGGTAAAGTTGTGGGACACATGCTGGTGTAATGCCACTATGGCACAATGGGAGAAATAGTGGCGACTGGGGACCGAGTACCTTGGGACTGCTGCCACCATAAGGTTGCATAAAACTTCCATCTCAACGAGCCGAAAAGGCAACATTTTGAGCGCAAGCAGAAGAGAAATGTTAGAATTTAGTACTGTGGTCTGTGGGGCATTGGCTGGGTATATCCGCTTGCGTTCCAATGACTGGGGTACAGACAACTGAAGGCTGTGCTGGGACAAAGACGTGGAGGGGCTTGATGATGGTGCTGCTTGACTGTGGGCAAAAACAGGTGCAGGTGCAGAGCTACAGGCATCTTCACATGCAAGGTTGACTGGGGTTTGGCGTCTACGCAAAACAGTGGAAGAAGCAGTGGTGTCACCTGCAGACAGTGGTCCTGGAGCATGGGGTTTGGCTCACAAAGTCCAGTGCTTTGCTGCCATGTGCCTGATCATGCTGGTGGTGGTCAGGCTGGTAGTTTTGCTACTCCTGCTGATGCGGGCATGGCAGGTGCTGCAAATGGCCTGTTTGGGGTTATCGGCAGAGTCTTTAATAAATAACCAGACTGGGGAAGATCTAACAGTTGGAATGGCAACTTCCCTCATGTTGGTGTTATGGGGAACAGATGCATGCCTTCTGTCTGTGGCCACCACACTGCTTCCTGCCTGTTGGGGTGATATGCCTCCTTCCCCATGCGTGCTGCTGTCCTCGCTCTGCATGTCCTCCTGCCAGGTTGGGTCAGTCACTATGTCATCCACCACCTCATCTTCCACATCTGCACCCTGCTCCTCCTTCTGACCTTCTGGCAATTGTGTCTCATCATCGTTCCACCTCTTGTGACACCTTCCCACCATCGCATTCGTGTGACCGTGGCTGGTCAAAGCTTTTGGCATTTCTACATGCAATCTCATCTGGCCCCACTTCAAGTTGACCTGCCGAGAGTCCGTAATCTTGAAAGGAAAAACTGAACAGCTCTTCGGAGTGTCCAAGTGTGGGATCAGTTGTCTCAGGGCACTCGGCATGGTGGGAGGAAGGAGGATCAGGATGAGGAATATCTGGTCCACACTCATGGCTACTCAGACTTGACCGTGTGGAAGACATGGTGGTGGTGGTGGTGGCTAAGTGACTGAAAGCATTATCCGCTATCCAACCAACAACCGTTTCAAACTGGTCTGGCTTCAATAGTGGTGTGCTGCGATCCCCTAGAAACTGGGACAGGGAGGTCGAGCGAGAAGTTGTTGGTCTTTGTTGTGGCCCACTTTCAGCTAGGCCACGGCCTCGTTCTCTGCATGCATCATAAGCATCACATCCACTTCCCCATCCCTTGCCCCTTGCCTTTCCCATTTTAAATGGACTACTGAACTATTTCAAAAGCTTAACACAGATGTGTTTATTTGGAGCAAAATTATATCTGATCAATATGCCTTCAATGCTAAGATTTTTGCACCACAGATACGACAGGCCGCAGCCACAGATAACAGACTGTATAATTATTTTTTCTGTTGTATGTGAAAAAAAAGAAAAAAAAGAAAAGAGTAGAACAAGGCTAGCACACAGAACTATGCTACGTATGACTGCGAGACTACAATTTTTCCACCACAGATGCACCAGGTCTCAGCCTGACATAACAGACTGTATAAATTTTTTCTTTGGTTTTTGGTGAATTTTTGAAAAAAAAAGTAGAACAAGGCTAGCAGACAGAACTATGCTATGTATGCCTGAGAGAGTATGATTTTTCCACCACAGATAAACCAGGCCGCAGCCACAGATAACAGACTGTATAATTTTTTTCTTTTATTCTGTTGCATGTGAAATTTGCAAAAAAATTAAAAATGAGTACAAGAAGGCTAGCAGACAGAACTATGAAACTTATGCCTGTGAAGCTACGATTTTTCCACCACAGATACACAAGGTCTCAGTCTGACATAGCAGACTGTATAATTTTTTTTATTTTTGGTGATTTTTTGATAAAAAAATGAGTGGAACAAGGCTAGCAGACAGAACTGTGCAACTTATGCCTGTGAAGCAACGATTTTTCCACCACATATACAATAGGCCTCAGCCTGACGTAACAGACGGTATACATTTTTGGGGGGTTTTGGAAAATTTTTGAAAAAAATTAAAAAAGAGTTGAACAAGGCTGGCACACAGAACTATGCTACGTATGCCTGTGAAACTGCAATTTTTCCACCACAGATATACCAGGCCTTAGCCTCAAATAACAGACTGTATAATTTTATTTTTCTCTTGTATGTCAAATTTGGCAAGAAATTAAAAATGAGTATAACAAGGCTAGCAGACAGAACTATGCTATGTATGCCTGTGAAACTATGATTTTTCCACCACAGATACACCAGGCCGCAGCCACAGATAGCAGACTGTATAAAATATCTTTTGTTTTTTGGTGAGTTTTTGAAAAAAAAAAAGTAGAACAAGGCTAGTACACAGAACTATGATACATATGCCTCCGAAACTATGATTTTTCCACCACAGATACACCAGGCCACAGGTAACAGACTGTATACATTTTTGTTTTTTTTTGGAGAATTGAAAAAAAAAAAAGTGGAGCAAGGGTAGCAGACAGAACTATGCAACTTATGCCTCTGAAGCTATGATTTTTCCAACACAGATACACCAGGCCTACGCCTGACATAACAGACTGTATAAAATATTTTCTTTTTTGGTGAATTTTTGAAAAAACAAAGAGGAGAATAAGGCTAGCACACAGAACTATGATACATATGCCTGTGAAACTACGATTTTTCCACCCCACCACAGATACACCAGGTTGCAGCCACAGGTAACAGACTGTATACATTTTTTTTTCTTTTATATGTGAAATTTGGCAAAAAATTAAAAATGAGTATGACAAGGATAGCAGACAAAACTATGAAATTTATGCCTGCGAAGCTATGATTTTTCCACCACAGATACACCAGCCGTCAGCCTCAGATAACAGACTGATCTAAATGTGGCCTTAATTTTTTTGGGCACAACTAAATTGTGTCAACAAGTTGGCTATGACACACACACAAAAAAAAGATTTTTTTTGGCGCACTCACATCTGGTGCCTGGGAAAAAAAATGGTAGATTTGCACGTTCTTCGATTACAATAACCTGGTTGTAGTAGGCAGCGTGACCTAGAAAATAAATGTTGAAATAAGGGGGCTATGGATTGCTTTAGAATAAAAGGAGCAGGTATAAGGTGAAGAAAAAAAAAGCCACAGAAAACTGCACCTAGGTATATATTACATAAGCAGCATCAGACAGTAATGGAGCCTTTATATGTATGCAGTGAGAGCTATGTACTCACATCAGTGCCTGCAGGCCTTGCACTGATGTGAATAAGTGCACATAGACACCCCTGCCTACCTAGCGCTGCAATCTCTGGACTCCAGAATTAGCCATAAAAAGGACTGTTGGTTTCTCAGGAGTTGTGGACTGAACAGTTGCAGAACCCTACACTAACTATTAAAAGGACGATTCTGACCCTATCTCAGTGGCAGCTCTCCCTACATTTGCTAAGTCCAGAGCAGAATGCAGGGAGCAGGCCGGTGCCAGGTCTCTTATAGACCTGATGACGCTGTGCGGCCAGCCAATCACTGTAATACCACAACAAAGATGGCTGAGGCATTACAGGGCATGGCTGACAATCCCTGCACTGTCATTAGTGCCAGAATTGCAGGGTGGAAACCCGAGCTCCCGCCAAATAATCCCGGAAATACTCGCCGAGTACACCGAGCATAGTGATACTTGGGCGAGTACCGAGTAGTGGCGAGCACATTCGCTCATCACTTTTTAAATCTTTATAACTTCCTAACAAAAAAAAATTATGTTTTAAAAATTGTGCTGATGCAAAGTAGACATGTGGGAAATGTTATTTATGAACTTTTTTTGTGACATAATTCTCTGATTTAGGGACATAAAAATAAAAAATTTGAAAATAGCAAAATTTTCCAAAATTTCACCAAATTTCAGTCTTTTTCCAGAAATAAATGCAAGTCATATCGAATAAATTTTATCACTGCCATGAAGTACAATAAGTCTAAAAAAAGTCAGAATCAGTGGGATCCGTTGAAGTGTTCCAGAGTTATTACCTCATAAAGCAACGCTGGTCAGAATTGTAAAATTTGGCTTGGTCATGAAGGTGAAAACAGGCTAGGGGTGCTGAAGGGTCTTATTAAGGGAAGCTGTCAGCAAGGTTTAATGGCATCTAAGAAAACTCGCTGTAAAGGAGAATAAATTCATACCTTTGTTTTAGAAAAGCGCTTTCTCTCTTTTGGAATCCCCTGCATAATTTTTAAGTTGATGAGCCACATCTCTTCTGTCTTTATTCATCTTTCTGGGCCCACTTCCGGTCATGGATTGAAAGGTTACTCTTGCCTCTGTGAACTTCCTTTCCTTCTCGATATTTTATGTAGTAGACACCATTATTCTCTGAGGTGGACTCAGGCAATAAATAGACATGCGCTAGATCTCAGGTGGGGGATGTACCTCACTAAGACAAGAGTAACCAATGATCAGAGGTGGGCAGGGAATGAGAAAGAGAGGCAGGAGTGGTGTAAGTCCAGAGTCAGCCCCTCTGCACTTGCAGCTCATTGTAAAAAAAAATTGTGCTAATCATTTCTAAAACACAAGAAAGCACTTTTCTACAACAAAAATTGAAATTCAATCTCCTTTACAGTGACTTTGCTTAGAAGTCATTAGTTTGGGTTAGAAAAACCTGCTGACAATTTCTCTTTAAATCATTATGTCCAAACCAGATATAAAGCTATGCTTACATCAAAATTGAGTAATTCTGGTTGTGCCTTGTTACCTACCTGCTACAGCTTCCTCACCGCTCTCCCTTTGGACCCCCAGTTGCTCCAGACGGTGGAGGAAATTTTTTGTGGTGCTGGGTCTCCCTGGCTGAGTGCACAGTACGTCAGCTTCAGCAGGGAGACTGGCTGAAGGAGGAGTATTGCTATGAGTTTCGAAGGTGGTCCACTGACACAAAGTGGTACGACCCCATGCTTCATAGTCAGTTCTGTCATGGGCTATCGGTAAGAGTGAAAGCTGCCTTAGCCTTGTATGAGACTCCAGTGTCCCTTGAGGCGGCCATGTCTCCAACTACCGGGTGGATCGCCATCTATTCCAGAGACATAAAGAGACTCCCCAATGTCTGGAAGGTCAGGGGCAAAGGGAACCTTGGTCTGAGTTATCTGAGGAACCCATGCAGTTGAGTGGGGCGACTCATTCTGGGAAACAAACTGTAGTTCGGTGTCAAGGGGAAGTTTGCTTTTAGTGTAGGAGAAATTGCCATTTTGTGGGTGGTTATCCTTCCCTATCTCTCTGTAAACAGCTGCCAAAAAACTAAGAAGCCTGAACTGCGGGGAGGTTAACAACCCAGTTGTACATATCCCCTCTGTGGGTAGGACACAATTTTTTCTACCTGCTGAAATCCATCTGGGAAAAAATAAGTTGTTTTTTTTTGCCTTTCTGGACAGTGGGGCAGGGTTTAATTTGATCGACGCTAGGTTCGTCCAGGTTCAGGGCCTCAACCACATACGCTGTCGAGACATATTGAAAACAACAATTTATTAATAAAATTAATACAATTTTTTTTCTACATTTTTTTTTGTATCATATTAGTAAAAATTTTGTATTAATATGAACCAATAAATGTTTTTGAGAAGAAGAAAAAAATAATCATTTTTTGAAATAAATAGTTGATTTTAACACTTACCTCTCCGCATCTGTTGCTGGACATCTTCCCTACTAAGTTGTCATAATTTCCTGCTGCCGACACAGGACTTCATGTCGGTGCGCTACCAGAGGACTTCAGTTTATGGGTGAGCTGGATTACTATTTTTACTATGTGAATACTTTCCAGTCATATACCAATAATAGTTGTCAACTCTGCACTTTTGAGACAGGGGTATTGTACTCAAGTCATCCAAGGGTTACATCTACAGGTAGTGGCCATGCAGTCAGAATGTATTGACTATTATGTGCTATGGGGTCTGCCCTCTCCTGTAATTCTTGGACTACTTTTGCTCACACTGCACAACACATATACCCTGTGGTATATTGGCAGACTCGAGAGGTGGTAAAGTGGAGTGAGTATTGTCAATTACACTGTTTGAGCACCCGACTAGCAAGGGTATTCACCCAGTCTGTGCCTAAATACCTGCCTAAATACCTGTCTGACATTGGGGATGTGTTTTTGGAGCAGGGGTGCCAACAACTTCTTCCCTATCGTCCTTATAACTGCGCCATTAAAATTGTCCCTGGGGCAGGCTGCCTAAGAGCAGACTATATAATATCTATGGTCCAGAGAGGCAAGCCAGGAAGGACTATATTGCAGAAAGTTTCGCAAAGGGTCATATCAGACCATCGTCATACCCCATTGCTGTGGGGTTTTTCTGTGTAAAGAAGAAAGACGGGTGGTTATGCCCCTGCCTAGATTTCTGCAAACTCAATCAGATCACGGCCAGGAACCGTATCTGCTCCCTCTCATCACAGACCTCTTTAATCAGATCGTAGGAGCAAATTGGGTTCCTAAACTGGATCTCAAGGGAGCGTATGATCTCATTCATATTAAAGAGGGGGATGAGTGGAAAACAACCTTCAATACGCTTGAAGGACACTATGAGAACCTTGTGATGTCATTTGGGTTGACTAATGCTCCCACTGTCTTTCAGCTCTTTGTAATTGACATCTTTAGTCATCTGGTAGTTTGATTTGTTGTGATTTATCTTGATAACATATTAATTTATTCACCTGACCTTTGAGTCACATCAGGTACATGTCAGGAATGATACTCGGAGACAATAAATTACACTGCGCAACAAATTTCAGGGAAGTTCTGGTCCCCTGAGAAAATTTTATTGTATCTTATAGATTTTGATATGCTGAACATGAATATGTGCTCCAAAAGTCTGTATCACGTAAGGTTTTTAACCCTTTCATGACCGGAGCTTTTTTGTTTTTCATTTTCGTTTTTCGCTCACCCTCTTTCCAGAGCCATAACTTTTTTATTTTTCTGTCAATATGGTGGAGTGAGGGCTTGTTTTTTGTAAGACAAGTTGTACTTTTGAACTACACCATTGGTTTTACCATGTCTTGTACTCTAAAACAGAAAAAAAAATTCCAAGTGGGGTAAAATTGCAAAAAAAGTGCAATCCCACACTTGGTTTTTATTTGGCTTTTTTGCTAGGTTCATTAATTGCTAAAACTGACCTACCATTATTAGTCTCCAGGTCATTACAAGTTCATAGACACCAAACATGTCTAGCTTCTCTTTTATCTAAGTGGTGAAAAAAAATCCAAAGTTTGCTTAAAAAAAAAAAATTGCACAATTCTCCAAGACCCGTAGCGTCTCCATTTTTCCTGATCTTGGGTTGGGTACCAGCTTATTTTTTGCGTGCCGAGCTGACATTTTTAATGATACCTCTTTTGTGCAGATACGTTCTTTTGATTGCCAGTTATTGCATTTTAATGCAATGTCACGGTAACTAAAAAAAATGTAAGGCTACGTGCACACGTAGGAAATGTGGTGCAGAATGTTCCGCACTAAATCTGCATCTCCTGGCAGAATCCGCAGGTGCATTTTTTGTGCGTTTTTTTGTGCGTTTTTTGTGCAGATTTTATTTCTATAATGGAGGGGTGCAGAAACGCTGCAGAATTGCACAAAAGAAGTGACATGCACTTCTTTGAAATCTGTAGCGTTTCTTCGCAGATTTTTCTGCACCATGTGCACAGCTTTTTTTTTCACATTGATTTACATTGTACTGTAAATCACAGTGCAGTTCTGCAGCGTTTCTGCACTAATTCTGCACTAATTCTGCACTAAATCTGCATCGTGTGCACATACCCTAATTCCGGTGTTTTGATTTTTTCTTTTATCTCTACGCCGTTTAGCGATCAGGTAAATTTTTTTTTTATTCATAGATTGGGCGATTCAGAACATGGCGATACCAAATATGTGTAGGTTTGATTTTTTTTATTGTTTTATTTTGATTGGGGCAAAAGGGGGTGATTTGAACTTTTATGTTTTTTTATTTTTTTATATTTTTAAATACTTTTTTTTAACTTTTGGCATGCTTCAATAGCCTCCATAGGAGGCTAGAAGCTGCCATAGTGTGAACGCCTCTGCTACAAAGAGGTGATGCTCAGATCACCTCTATGTAGCAGAATTAAAGGCTTGCTATGAGCGCCGACCACAGGGTGCACCGTACAGGGTCAGCCGAATGATTCACTGCACCTGCATGCAATTCGCATAATAAGTGCTTGCATATGTGTAGATCAGCGATTTATGTTATTTCAGTGGAAAATTCAGAATATACTGTTTCAGAAAAAGTTCATATATGAGTTTTTAGAATTATAATAAAATATTATAATGTTTCGTATCATTTCTCAAAAACCTTGTGTAATAGGAAAAATCTGAAGTCATTTCTGATATCAGCATGAAAAAATCTATCAGGAACACTCAAAATTGTCGGAGGGACAAAACCTTTGTAAGGCCTGTCCCACACGTCCAGAGTTATCCGTGTCCGTGTGCTCACGTGGCACATCAGTGTGGCACACGTGCGGCAGCCGTATGTTGCCCGTGTGCCGACTGCGTACCACACGGACTGTGCAGGAGACAGCGCTAGAGATAAGCGCTGTCCCCTGCATCTGGTGCTGAAGCCGCCATTCATTTCTTCTCTCCAGCAGCGTTCGCTGGAGAGAAGATATGAAAAATCTTTTTTTTTTTTTTTTGGTGTTTAAAGTAAAGATCCCTATCACCACCCCCCTCCCACCCCCTATGGGAGGTGGAGCCACATATTCATCACTGTAATGGGCGGCACCACATGACCGCTCATTCAGGAGAAGCTGCGGCGTGGAGAGGACGCACCGAGGGAGCCGGGTGAGTATTTTTTTCCAGCGAGCGGGTGCACAGGGGGTGGGAGGGGGGTGGTGACAGGGATCTTTATTTTAAACACAAAAAAAAAAAAGATTTTTCATATCTTCTCTCCAGCGAACGCTGCTGGAGAGAAGAAATGAATGGCGGCTTCAGCACTACGCTGGGGGGACAGCGCTTACTGTGGCGCTGTCTCCTGCATGGCACACAGACTGCACACGGATAGCATCCGTGTGCGGTACGTGTTTTACACGGACCCATTGACTTTAATGGGTCCGTGTGATCCGTGCGCTCCCACGAACACTGACATGTCTCCGTGTTTTTCTAATGGACACACAGTCCGTAAAAACACACTGACATGTGCAGAGACACATTGATTTTAATGTGTCTACGTGGGTCAGTGTCTCCGGTACGTGAGAAAACTGACACCTCACGTACCGGAGCCACTGCCGTGTGAAACCGGCCTAACACAGTGTTATTTGTCAATCCAGAGAAATGTATGCCCACGTTTGAGGAGATCCCTTTTCTGGGCTATGTTTTATTGTTCACCTGTTCTAGCATGGATCCGGCACACATCCGGGCGGTACTGGATTGGGATCATCCTGAAAATTTGAAGGCATTACAAAGGTTTTTGGAGTTTGCCAACTTCTACTGTATGTACATCAAAAACTTTTTGGTACAGGCCAAACCTCTGATGGAAATGACCATGAAAGGGACAGACTTTTCCAAACGGTCCAGGCTGGCCAGGTAGGCATTCGATGCCTTGAAAGAGTGTTTTGCATCTGCACCAATTCTCATACAGCCTGATGTCACTCAGCCATTTATTGTGGAGGTTGACACATCTGAAGTGGGGGCTGTATTGTCGCAGGGTGCGTTTCCTGGTAAATGGCGCCCATGTGCATACTGTTAGGGTTGGCGGAACACACCGAATATATTTATTAGATGGGATAGGTGCGTTCGCAACCCGGGATCCACCGTGCAGGAAAGAACCTGCTGCTAAGTAAGGCGGCGAAGAAAATTAGAATAAACGAACTCTGTTACTTCACAGAGCCCGTAGTAAAGAGAACGCTGTGCCCTGTTTAGCTCACAGGGGACACAGCTATTGTGTAGAGCCGACAGTGGTCATGCAGTCCAACCAACACGCAGCTCCTCTCCGGTGGAGCCGGAATTCTAACGGCTATTAGCCAGCCCTGAATTCACACATAAACTCCTCGCCAGAGGTGCCAGCATTCTAGGGGCTTATTTCAGCCGGGTCCCTGACTGCATACACAAAATTCCTCGCCAGAGGTGCCAGCATTCTAGGGGCTTATTTCAGCCGGGTCCCTGACCACACACATGAACACACTGGTGCTGAGCTCGTACATATTTGACACTAGCGCATGGCCGTGCGGTCATGAGAACCTTATATAGCTGCAGCACCTACAGGACCTTCCAAGAAGGACCAATGGAAGGCTGCCACAGAACTTGATCAGGTACAGGACCTTCCAGGAGGACCAATGGAAGTTGCTGCAGTACCTGAACACATACTTTTCTGAAAAACTGTCATCGGCGGAGATAAATTATGACATTGGTAACAGAGAACTCTTGACAATCTAGTGGGCTTTTGAAGAGTGGCATCATTTTTTGGATTGGCATTTCATTCAGTTATGGTATTCACGGATCATAAGAATCTTGTATATTAAGAGTCTGCGAAACGTCAAGCAAGATGAGCATTGTTCTTCACCAGGTTTAACTTTTTTGTTACATATAGGCCAGATTGCAAAAACATTAAGGCGGATGCCTTATCTCGTTGTTTACCTTGGAGTGGAGTTAATTGTGAACCGGTAACTATACTACAAAAAGGGGTTGTTATTGCATCTATATGCTCCGATCTTGAAAAAGATGTTGTTGAGGCTCATGGGGACGCCCCTGCTGCCTGTCCATTAGGTAAACTGTTTGTACCTGTAAATCTGTGTCTGAGAGATCTGAGTGAACCTCATGATTCGGTCTTGAGCGGACATTCTGCTAATAAAGCCAACAGAGATCTTTTTTGCAGTTTTGGTGGTTAGGGGTACATCTGGATGTTCGGGAGTATGTAGCCGCCTGCAGGGCTCTGCGTTTTCTAAAACCTCTCATACTTGTCCATCTGGGTCTCAAACCATTGGCGATTCCCAGAAGACCTTGAACTCATTTATTGGTCAATTTTATCACTGATCTACCTGTTTTGGCAGGTGCTACTGTAAGTTTGGTGGTGGACAGATTCAGTGAAATGTCACATTTCAATGCGCGTTTACCTAATGCTAAGACCTTGGCCCAGATTTTCGTCAGAGAGATTGTAAAATTGCATGGAATCCCAACCGATATTATTTCTGATTGGGAGGGGTGCAGTTTATTTCCAAATTTTAGAGGTCGCTTTGCACTCATTTGGAAATTCATCTGTCGCTCTCTTCAGCATATCACCCGCAGTCTGAGGCTGCTGTCACACTAGCAGTATTTGGTCAGTATTTTACATCAGTATTTGTAAGCCAAAACCAGGAGTGGGTGATAAATGCAGAAGTGGTGCATATGTTTCTATTATACTTTTCCTCTATTTGTTCCACTCCTGGTTTTGGCTTACAAATACTGATGTAAAATACTGACCAAATACTGCTAGTGTGACAGCAGCCTAATAGTCACACTGAATGTGCTAATCAGAATTTTGAGACTGATCTTAGCTCTGAGCATAACATAAGTTGCACATTATATTTATAAGAAGTGATTATTACCAGTTTATAAGCGATTAACATCCTCCAGAAGTCTATTTGTTGTTTTGATGTATCTTGGCAACGGCCGCCTTCCTGCTGAAGTTATGGCACTCACACTATATATAGCTGATCCTGAATGGTTTGGTGGTAGGGAGCCGATGAGTGGCTAGTGTACATGGCATCAGAAGGGGGAGGTGTGGTGTTGTTTATAAATATTGGGCGTCTGTGCCACCCCGCGTTGCTTACATTGTGAGTATGACGCCTCCTGATGTGCCCAGTTAAGGTAGTAATGGGCAAAATGCATAGAGGCGTTAGTTATATTCTATTAGCCTCTTAACAAATATAAAGGGCATTGTGTGCTTGGGGGGTATGTATGTGAAATGAATGGATGAGAACAGAAGCGATCTCTCCATAGACTTTAACCTCTTAAGGACCAAGCCACTTTGTAAGGCCTTAATTTTGAAATCTAACCACTGTCACTTTATGTGGTTATAACTCTGGAATGCTTCAACAGATCCTGGTGATTCTCAGAATGTTTTATTGTGACTAGTGTTGAGCATTCCGATACCACAAGTATCGGGTATCGGCCGATACTTAGCGGTATCGGAATTCCGATACCGAGATCCGATACTTGCCGCGTATCGGATACCTGAATCGGAAGTTCCCAGGATTCAAACTGCACAACTTTGTACGAAATCAGCCAATGAGACTGATTCCAAGTGTGGGCACATCCTGTTCAGCATGGAGGGCCTGAAACTACTGGCAAGGCTGTGATTGGCTTCTGAAATTATGTCATGATGCAGTTTAAAAGTCGCTGGCGCCATTTTGCGCTCACTCTGCTGTGAATTCAGTTAGTGACAGGACGCTGTTTGCTGACTGAGGGCCAGTTTAGAGATAGCGATTTGCTTCTTTGTGCTTTTCAAAGGCTAATTTAGCAACCACTGTGTTCACCTACTAATCACCTTGCTTTTGCCTTGTAGCGCTGTTTTCACAGCGATCTGCAAGGTCTGTGTGTGTGTGTGTGAGTGCAGCCCACTCTCTAGTCTGAGTGCAGCCATAGGCCATCCATAGCTGGTTGTATTCAGTTCAGGGAGGGTGATTCACTGCCTCATACTGTTCTTTTTTTTTTTTTTTTCCAAGTAGTGTAGTCTGCTGCTAATTTTTTCCAAAAAATCCTATTAGTGTCTTTCCACCCGTCTCCAGCTAACTTGTGGAAAAACACTACATAGGATAACGTAGAGGAGGGTTTTTAGGCCTTGTAGCGCCGTTTATGGCTGTCTGCACGGTCTCCGTGTGACTGCTGCTCACCCTGTAGTCTGTGAGCAGCCATAGCCTGGTTGTCTCCAGCTCAGGGTTCTTCACTGCGTCATACCGCAAAATCAATTTTCCTTTTGTTTTAAGTAGTGCAGGCTGCTGCACATTTTTTCAAAAAATTCCTATTAGTGTCTTTCCACCCGTCTCCAGCTAACTTGTGGAAAAACACTACATAGGATAACGTAGAGGAGGGTTTTTAGGCCTTGCAGCGCCGTTTATGGCTGTCTGCACGGTCTCCGTGTGACTGCTGCTCACCCTGTAGTCTGTGAGCAGCCATAGCCTGGTTGTCTCCAGCTCAGGGTTCTTCACTGCGTCATACCGCAAAATCAATTTTCCTTTTGTTTTAAGTAGTGCAGGCTGCTGCACATTTTTTAAAAAAATTCCTATGTGTCTTTCCACCCGTCTCCAGCTAACTTGTGGAAAAACACTACATAGGATAACGTAGAGGAGGGTTTTTGGCCCTTGCAGTGCCATTTACGGCTGTCTGCACGGTCTCCGTGTGACTGCAGCTCGCCCTGTAGTCTGTGAGCAGCCATAGCCTGGTTGTCTCCAGCTCAGGGTTCTTCACTGCGTCATACCGTAAAATCAATTTTCCTTTTCTTTTAAGTAGTGCAGGCTGCTGCACATTTTTTCAAAAAATTCCTATTAGTGTCTTTCCACCCGTCTCCAGCTAACTTGTGGAAAAACACTACATAGGATAATGTAGAGGAGGGTTTTTGGGCCTTGCAGCGCCGTTTACGGCTGTCTGCACGGTCTCCGTGTGACTGCAGCTCTCTCTGTTGTCAGTTCAGCCCCCAAAAAATAAATAAATAATAAAGTTCACCAAACACACCACTTTACATTTGTGTAGGCCACATTAGCTCATATTAAAGTCTAGTCCACACTTTAGAAAATTAGTGTTTCTTATACCTGTTAGGAGTTGTTCAGGAATAAGCACACAAAGCCGTTAGTACTTTTCTGCTTATCTTTATCAGTCAACCAAGATGAAGAAGGCAGTGAGTAAGGCACGTGGGCGTGGGCGCGGAGCAGGGAGAGGACGTGGGGATTCTGTGCCTGCTGCGGGCACCGGTGACTCATCAGCACCCACTTTCACCAGGGAACAGTCCTTCATGCGCAGCTTTGTCGCAGAGCGCCGTACACCGCTGCTGCGTGAAGACCAAATTGAAGCCGTTGTTGGATGGATGGCAGCTAATGCATCAACTTCAATTAGTGCCACATCCTCTCAGACACAGAGCACTGGAGAGCAGCCATCTGTCTCTTCACCACCTGCCAAATTGCCCAGGCAGACAGAGAGCCCAGGACAGGAGCCGTCTCTACTTCTGTTCTCTGAATCTCTTGGCTTGGAAACAGGGGGCCAGCCAAGCAGCATTGGAGAAATGGAAGAAGAGGCAGGGTGCAGTGATGCCCAACAGCTTTTTCTCTCTTCCTCTGAAGAGGCGGGTGGGCCAGTGCCTCCGGTCACCACATCGCAGGCCGCATCCGCTGATGATGACACTCAGGTGCCACTTTCTGGTGCGTGCTCTGCTGCTGAGACTACCCAGGAGGAGCAGTTGGGGGCAGAGGGTAGTGTAGATGATGAGGTCCTTGACCCATCTTGGCGTGAGGGACAGGAAGGTGGTGGGAGCAGCTCTGAGGAAGAGATTCCCCGTACGGCCCAAAGAGGGAGAGGGAGGGGGAAGACTGCGGATCCTGCAGCCTCTGCTTTGGCACCCGTTAGGAGCATGTCTCTTCCAAAAGCCAAAAAGGGCACTCCCAAGACTTGCAGTGCCTGGTCCTTTTTTGACACAGTTGCAGATGACATTTGCTATGTCAAATGCAAGGTGTGTCATCACAAAGTCAAAAGAGGTCGAAATGTCAGCAACCTCAATACCTCCAACATGTGGAAACATGTGCGCACCAGGCACGCGGCGGAGTTAGAAAAACACACTGAAGAGCTAGGCCAACCAACAGCGGCAGCTACCACCTCTTCAGCTCGTGTTGCCTCTTCCTCCAGCTCACACGCAGCTGGTTCGGCTTCCTCCCAGGATCGCCGTGGAAGAACCTCTGGCCTTGTTGTCCAGAGACCCGCTGTAATTCCACCCGCAGCACCACTTTCCCAGTCATCCACACACTCCCAGCCCAGTCTACAGCCATCGGTAGTACAGGCATGGGAGAAAAGGCGGCCTTTCTCGTCAAACCACCCACGAGCACAGGCTCTGACTGCAGGCATTGCCAAACTTCTGTCACTGGAAATGCTGTCATTCAGGCTGGTGGAGACTGACAGCTTCCGTGACTTGATGTCATTGGCAGTCCCACAGTACAATGTGCCCAGCCGCTTTTACTTCAGCAGGCAAGCCGTCCCTGCCCTGCACAAGCATGTGGAGGGACACATAAAACACGCGCTACTGAATGCCGTCAGTAGCAAGGTCCACCTCACCACCGATGCGTGGACCAGTCAACATGGACAGGGGCGATACCTTTCCTTCACTGCCCATTGGGTTAATGTCGTTGAGCCGGGTACAGACCGTGCCAGTGGCGCAGGACGTGTCCTGCCCACTCCAAGGATTGCAGGAATCCATTCTGTACGCATTGACTCCTCCTCTTACACCAGTTCCTCAGAATCATCGCTGCAGGAGCCGTCACAGTCCACCTCCACATGGACCCGTGATGAACGTTTACCTGTTACGACCGACATGAGCACAGCCGTGGCCAAACGTCAACAGGCCGTCTTGAAATAAATTTCTTTGGGGAATCGAAGCCACACAGCGCAGGAGCTCTGGAATGCCATCAAGCAGGAGAGCGATGTGTGGTTTGTGCCAGCGAATCTCCAGCCAGGCATGGTAGTGTGTGATAATGGCCGAAATCTGGTGGCAGCTCTGGGCCTCGGCAACCTCACTCACATCCCATGTCTGGCACATGTGCTCAATTTGGTCGTGCAGAGTTTTTTGAGGGACTATCCAGATCTTGATGCACTGCTGCACAAGGTCCGCCTAGAGTGTGCTCACTTGCGGCGTTCCAGCACGGCAAAAGCGCGCATTGCGGCTCTGCAGCGCCGACACCACCTGCCGGAACATCGCATCATATGTGACCTACCTACCAGGTGGAATTCCACGTTACATATGTTGGAGCGGTTGTGTGAGCAGCAGCAAGCTGTAATGGAGTACCAGCTGCATCAGGCGCAAAGAAGTCGCACTCCGCGCCGTTCAGACTTCACAACCACAGAGTGGGCCACTATGAAGGACGTCTGCCAGGTTTTGCGTCCCTTAGATTATTCCACGCGGATGGCGAGTGCAGATGATGCACTAGTCAGCATGACTGCCCCCTTATCTGCCTGCTTGAAAAATCACTGCAAGCGCTAAGGGATGATGTTGTGGAAGAGGTGGAGGATGAGGATTCACCATTTCCATCATTTTCTGGACAGTCAGCACCACGTGGTTCCTCACAAACGCATAGTCAGGAGACAGTTTGTGAGGAGGATGAGGAGGAGTCAATGGAGGAGGAAGACATCCGTCCAGAGGAGGGAGTTACACAATTGTCCAGTACTCAGTGTGTACAGCGAGGGTGGGGTGATGACGAGCGGGCAGATATCACCCTTCCAGCAGGGGACAGCGTTTCTTGGGCAGTTGGCAGTCTGCAGCACATGGTGGATTACATGCTGCAGTGTCTGAGAAACGACCACCGCATCGCCCACATTCTCAACATGTCTGATTATTGGGTGTTCACCCTCCTCGATCCTCGCTACCGGGACAACGTAGAAAGCCTTATCACACCGTTGAACCGGGAGCGAAAAATGCGGGAGTACCAAGACACACTGGTGAATTCCATCATCTTCTCCATTCCAACTGAGAGAAGTGCTGCTAGTGCATTACAAAGCAGCTCAGTGCATCCAGGCAGTGGTGGAGGCTCTGCACAAAGAGGGAGCAGAAGCAGTGCCTCTGCCCAAGGCAAGACCAGTATGGCCCAACTGTGGCACAGTTTTCTGTGCCCGCCACAAAAGTCTACACCATCACAGATGGCTCCAGTCAGCAGGAGGCAACGGTTCCGTCAGATGGTGACAGACTACATGTCTTGCCCTCTTGCTGTACTCCCAGACGGCTCTTCACCTTTCAAGTTTTGGGTCTCAAAGCTGGATACATGGCCAGAGCTAAGCCAGTATGCATTTGAGGTGCTGGCTTGCCCTGCGGCTAGTGTATTATCGGAACGTGTCTTTAGTGCTGCAGGTGGTGTACTAACTGACCGTTGCATGCGACTATCCTCCGATAACGTTGACCGGCTTACTTTCCTGAAAATGAACAAGGCCTGGATCTCGCAGGAATTTGCCACTCCTCTTCCTGATTAAATAATTAGGTCACTGTCTACGTTATCCAGGTCTCCTGTTGTGTTCATCTTTCTACCACCTGAACTTAAATTCCTGGGCTCCAACACCGCCAGTTGAGGCTCAGAAGTGCCGTCTGCACAGTCAAAACATACGACCCAGTGTTATTGGGTTTCAGTAACGTCAGCTGATCCCCAGCTGTGTAGCCGGCAATGTGTCCTGCGACCGCCACGCTGACACAACAACTGAAATGTAAGGGAACCTGTCCCCCCCCCAAGGCGTTTGTTACTGAAAGAGCCACCTTGTGCAGCAGTAATGCTGCACAAGGAAAAGGTAGCTATTTTTGTTTAGCTCCTTGCACATGCAGAACTTAACACTTATTAAATGTGTCCACTGATACCGTAAAACCGTCCCGGAGGTGGGACTTTCCTTCGTAATATGACGCAGCACAGCCGTCATTCCTACCCCCTTGGCGCCGTGCCCCGGCTCCTCAGTGTTGTTTGATTCCGTCCCGGAGCCTGCGCTGTTATGTTATCCCTTGGCCAGGCACACTTAGTGCTGCCCATCTTCTGACATCATTTGTGTCAGGCTGGCTGCACCTGTGCGGCCGCGCTGGCCGAGAGCCCGCCTCGCAGTGTCTTCTGATTTAATCCCACTGGGGGCCTGAGATCCATGGACATGCGCAGTGCATATCTGAACCTCCACCTCTCACTCATCTCCCTATGGCTTCTTCAGACTGTGCGGTGTCAGCTGGTCCCTAATAGCATGCCACGGCCGTGACACCGCACAGTCTGAAGAAGCCGTAGGGAGGGGAGTGAGAGGCGAGGATATGCACTGCGCATGGCCATGGATCCCAGGCCCGCTGTGGGATTACATTAGACGACACTGCGAGGCGGGCTCTCGGCCAGCGCGGCCGCACAGGCGCAGCCAGCCTGACACCAAATGATGTCAGAAGATGGGCAGCGCTAAGTGTGCCTGGCCAAGGGATAACATAACAGCGCAGGCTCCGGGAAGGAATCAAACAACGCTGAGGAGCCGGGGCACGGCGCCAAGGGGGTAGGAATGACGGCTGTGCTGCGTCATATTACGAAGGAAAGTCCCACCTCCGGGACGGTCTCACGGTATCAGGGGACACATTTTATAAGTGTTCAGTTCTGTGTTTGCAAGGAGCATAATGAAAAGAGCCACCTTTTCCTTTTGCATCCTTTGTGCTGCACAAGCTGGCTCTTTCAGCTACAAACGCCTTGGGGGGGGGGGTTAAAGGTTCCTTTTAGACTTTCTCCAATCAGGCTTCGGCCTACACTGTGTTCCTCTGCTCCTCCTGCTGTCCCTGGGCTCCAACACGGCTAGTTGTTGTCCAGAAGTGCTGTACGCACAGTCAACAGTCGCTCCTCTGTTATTGGGGTTCAGTAACGTCAGCTGTTCCCCAGCTGTGTGTGTGGCAATCCCTCCTATCTCCTCCACCTCCTCCTCCTCCACCTGTCCCTGGGCTCCAACACCCCTAGTTGTTGCCTGGTAGTGCTGTACGCACAGTCCCAACAGTCCCTCCTCTGTTATTGGGGTTCAGTAACGTCAGCTGTTCCCCAGCTGTGTGTGTGGCAATCCCTCCTATCTCCTCCACCTCCTCCTCCTCCTCCTGTCCCTGGGCTCCAACACCGCTAGTTATTGCCTGGTAGTGCTGTACGCACAGTCCCAACAGTCCCTCCTCTGTTATTGGGGTTCAGTAACGTCAGCTGTTCCCCAGCTGTGTGTGTGGCAATCCCTCCTATCTCCTCCACCTCCTCCTCCTCCTCCTGTCCCTGGGCTCCAACACCGCTAGTTGTTGTCCAGAAGTGCTGTACGCACAGTCAACAGTCGCTCCTCTGTTATTGGGGTTCAGTAACGTCAGCTGTTCCCCAGCTGTGTGTGTGGCAATCCCTCCTATCTCCTCCACCTCCTCCTCCTCCTCCTGTCCCTGGGCTCCAACACCGCTAGTTGTTGCCTGGTAGTGCTGTACGCACAGTCCCAACAGACCCTCCTCTGTTATTGGGGTTCAGTAACGTCAGCTGTTCCCCAGCTGTGTGTGTGGCAATCCCTCCTATCTCCTCCACCACCTCCTCCTCCTGTCCCTGGGCTCCAACACCGCTAGTTGTTGCCTGGTAGTGCTGTACGCACAGTCCCAACAGTCCCTCCTCTGTTATTGGGGTTCAGTAACGTCAGCTGTTCCCCAGCTGTGTGTGTGGCAATCCCTCCTATCTCCTCCACCACCTCCTCCTCCTGTCCCTGGGCTCCAACACCGCTAGTTGTTGCCTGGTAGTGCTGTACGCACAGTCCCAACAGTCCCTCCTCTGTTATTGGGGTTCAGTAACGTCAGCTGTTCCCCAGCTGTGTGTGTGGAAATCCCTCCTATCTCCTCCACCACCTCCTCCTCCTCCTCCTGTCCCTGGGCTCCAACACCGCTAGTTGCTGTCCAGAAGTGCTGTCCGCACAGAGCCAAACACCTCGCCAATGTGTTAGTGGGGTTCAGCACCGCCAGCTGTTCCCCTGCTGTGTATACGGCAACGTGTACTGCGACCGCCACGCAGACACAACAAGTTAAATTTAAGGGAACCTGTCCCCCCCCAGGCGTTTGTTACTGAAGGAGCCACCTTGTGCAGCAGTAATGATGCAAAGGGAAAAAGTGCCTCTTTCCTGGTGCTCCTTGCACATGCTGAACCTAACACTTATGAAATGTGTCCCCTCCTACCGTGATACCGTCCGGTAGGTGGAACTTTCCTTTGTCATGTGGCGCAGCACAGCCGTCATTCTTACCCCCTTGGCGCTGTGCGCCGCCTCCTCAGCGTTGTTTGAATCAGTCCCGGAGCCTGCGCTGTTAGGTTAGCCCTTGGCCATGCACACATTTTGCGCTGCCAGTCTTCTGACATCATTTGGTGTCAGGCTGGCTGCGCCTGTGCGGCCGCGCTGACCAAGATCCCGCCTCGCAGTGTCTTCTGATTTAATCCCACTGCGGACCTGTGATCCATGGACATGCGCAGTGCATATCTGAACCTCCGCCTCTCACTCATCTCCCTACGGCTTCTTCAGACTGTGCGGTGTCAGCTGATCCCTAATAGCATGCCACGGCCATGACACCGCACAGTCTGAAGAAGCCGTAGGGAGGGGAGTGAGAGGTGAGGATATGCACTGCGCATGGCCACGGATCCCAGGCCCGCGGTGGGATTACATTAAACGACACTGCGAGGCGGGATCTCGGCCAGCGCAGCCGCACAGGCGCAGCCAGTCTGACACCAAATGATGTCAGAAGGCGGGCAGCGCAAAATGTGTGCATGGCCAAGGGCTAACCTAACAGCGCAGGCTCCGGGACTGATTCAAACAACGCTGAGGAGGCGGCGCACGGCGCCAAGGGGGTAAGAATGACAGCTGTGCTGCGCCACATGACAAAGGAAAGTTCCACCAACCGGAAGGTATCACGGTAGGAGGGGACACATTTCATAAGTGTTAGGTTCAGCATGTGCAAGGACCATAATTAAAAGAGCTAAGTTTACCTTTTCCAGCATTAGTGCTGTACACGATGGCTCTTTCAGCTACAAACGCCTGGGGGGGGGGTTAAAGGTTCCCTTTCAACTTGCTCCAGTGCAGGCTTCGGCCTACACTCTGCTCCCTCTCCTCCTCCTGCTGACCCTGGGCTCTAACACCGCCAGTTGGGGCCCAGATGTGCTAGCTGCACAGAGAAAAACACCAGCCAATGTGTCAGTGGGGTTCAGCACCGCCAGCTGTTCCCCTGCTGTGTAGCCGGCAACGTGTCCTGCAACAGCCACGCAGACACAAGAACTGAAATTGAAGGAAACCTGTCCCCCCTCCCCCAGGTGTTTCTATGTTTTACAGCCACCTTGTACGGCAGTAATGCTGCATGTGTGCAAGGTGGCTCAGAAACTTATTCTCCTTGCCCATGTTGAACTGAACACGTCTAAAATGAGTCCTCTGCGACCATTAAAACGTCCCTCAGGTGTGATTTTCCTTTGTATTGACACGCAACAAGCTTCTTGGTAGCGCTGCCCATCTTCTGGCATCATTGTTTGGCTGCCTGCGCCTCTGCGGCCGCCTTGCCCCACACAACGCCCCTCGGTGTCTTATTTATTTGGACTGCGAGGGTGTGATTGACGGGCATGAACGGTGCATTTCTTCGCCTGTCCTTCATCTCCTTCCGCCTTCTTCGGACTGTGCGTCTTCATGGCCGTGGCATGCGATAAGGGATCAGCTGACGCCGCATAGTCTGAAGCGGGTGTAAGAACCCAAGCGAGAGGCGAACATATGTACTGCGCCAGGCCATGAATCCCAGCCCCGCAGTGTTTTAACAATGTTAAGACACTGCGGGGCTGGGATTCATGGTCATCGCAAACCGCACCGGCCGACATGAAATGATGTCATGACTTAACATGGACAAAGCAGAACTCATCATCTTTCCCCCATCTCACGTGACCCCCCCAACGAACCTATCCATTACAGTAAATGGCTGCCCACTCTCCCCAGTCCCACAAGCTCGCTGCCTCGGGGTTATCCTTGATGCTGATCTCTCCTTCAAACCACATATCCAAGCCCTTTCCACTTCCTGCCGACTTCAACTCAAAAATATTGCACAAATCCGTTCATTCCTCAACCAAGAATCTGCAAAAACCCTAGTCCATGCCCTCATCATCTCTCGCCTTGACTACTGCAACCTCCTGCTCTGTGGCCTCCCCTCAAACACTCTCGCACCCCTCCAATCTATTCTAAACTCTGCTGCCCGACTAATCCACCTGTCCCCCCGCTATTCTCCGGCCTCTCCCCTCTGTCAATCCCTTCACTGGCTCCCCATTGCCCAGAGACTCCAGTACAAAACCCTAACCATGACGTACAAAGCCATCCACAACCTGTCTCCTCCTTACATCTGTGACCTCATCTCCCGGTACTTTCCTACACGCAACCTCCGATCCTCACAAGATCTCCTTCTCTACTCCCCTCTTATCTCCTCTTCCCACAATCGTATACAAGATTTCTCTCGCGTATCACCCCTACTCTGGAACCCTCTACCACAACACATCAGACTCTCGCCCACCATCGAAACCTTCAAAAAGAATCTGAAGACCCACCTCTTCCGACAAGCCTACAACCTGCAGTAACCACCGATCGACCAAACCTGTCATGGTTCTCAATGGCAAGAGAACATAGTAAAGCATACAAAAAGGACTAGCTCTTGGAAGATGGGAACTCGAGCTGACTGTGAGCTAAACCTACCGCACAACTAACAGTGGCCGGGTAGCGTGCCTACGTTTTATCCCTAGACGCCCAGCGCCAGCCGGAGGACTGACTGACCCTAGCAGAGGAAAATACAGACCTGGCTTACCTCTAGAGAAATTTTCCCCAAAAGGCAGACAGTAGCCCCCACATATATTGTCGGTGATTTCAGAGGAAATTGACATACGAAGTATGAAGATAGGTTTAGCAAATTGAGGTCCGCTTACTAGATAGTAGGAAGACAGAAAAGGGAACTTCACAGTCAGCTGAAAACCCTTTCAAAACACCATCCTGAAATTACTTTAAGACTCTAATATCAACTCATGACACCAGAGTGGCAATTTCAGCTCACAAGAGCTTCCAGCCTCAGAAATAATCAATCGCAGAGAACTGGAACAAAAATGCAAAACAAACTTAGGACTACAAGTTCAACTTAGCTGATAGTAGTCTAGGAGCAGGAACATGCAACAGAAAGGCTTCTGGTAACATTGTTGGCCGGCATAGAAATGACTGAGGAGCAAGGTTAAATAGAAAACTCCCACATCCTGATGGAAACAGGTGAACAGAGGAGATGAAGCACACAAGTGCAGTACCACCAGAAACCACCGGGGGAGCCCAGAAACCAAATTCACAACAGTACCCCCCCCTCAAGGAGGGGGCACCGAACCCTCACCAGAACCACCAGGGCGATCAGGATGAGCCCTATGAAAGGCACGGACCAAATCGGAGGCATGAACATCAGAGGCTGTCACCCAAGAGTTATCCTCCTGACCGTAGCCCTTCCACTTGACCAGATACTGAAGTCTCCATCTGGAAACACGGGAGTCCAAGATCTTCTCGACAACGTACTCCAACTCACCCTCAACCAACACCGGAGCAGGAGGCTCAACGGAAGGCACAACCGGTACCTCATACCTGCGCAACAATGACCGATGGAAGACATTATGAATAGAAAAAGATGCAGGGAGGTCCAAACGAAAGGACACAGGGTTAAGAATCTCCAATATCTTGTACGGGCCGATGAACCGAGGCTTAAACTTAGGAGAAGAAACCTTCATAGGGACAAAACGAGAAGATAACCACACCAAGTCCCCAACACAAAGACGAGGACCAACACGACGACGGCGGTTGGCAAAATGCTGAGTCTTCTCCTGGGACAACTTCAAATTGTCCACCACATGCCCCCAAATCTGATGCAACCTCTCCACCACAGCATCCACTCCAGGACAATCCGAAGACTCCACCTGACCGGAAGAGAAACGAGGATGAAACCCCGAATTACAGAAGAAAGGAGAAACCAAGGTGGCAGAACTAGCCCGATTATTGAGGGCAAACTCCGCCAAGGGCAAAAAGGCAACCCAATCATCCTGATCCGCAGACACAAAACACCTCAAATAAGTCTCCAAGGTCTGATTAGTTCTCTCGGTCTGGCCATTAGTCTGAGGGTGGAAAGCAGACGAAAAAGACAAATCAATGCCCATCCTAGCACAGAACGCTCGCCAAAATCTAGACACGAATTGGGTTCCCCTGTCAGAAACGATATTCTCCGGAATACCATGCAAGCGCACCACATTTTGAAAAAACAGAGGAACCAGCTCGGATGAAGAAGGCAATTTAGGCAAGGGAACCAAATGGACCATCTTAGAGAAACGGTCACACACCACCCAGATGACAGACATCTTCTGAGAAACAGGGAGATCAGAAATAAAATCCATGGAGATGTGAGTCCAAGGCATCTTCGGAATAGGCAAGGATAACAACAATCCACTAGCCCGAGAACAACAAGGCTTGGCCCGAGCACAAACATCACAAGACTGCACAAAACCTCGCACATCTCGCGACAGGGAAGGCCACCAGAAGGACCTAGCCACCAAATCCCTGGTACCAAAGATTCCAGGATGACCTGCTAACGCAGAAGAATGGACCTCCGAGATGACTCTACTGGTCCAATCATCAGGAACAAACAATCTACCAGGCGGGCAACGATCAGGTTTATCCGCCTGAAACTCCTGCAAGACCCGTCGCAAATCTGGGGAAACAGCAGATAATATCACTCCATCCTTAAGGATACCTGTAGGTTCAGAATTACCAGGGGAATCAGGCTCAAAACTCCTAGAAAGGGCATCCGCCTTCACATTTTTAGAACCCGGTAGGTAAGAAACCACAAAATTAAACCGAGAGAAAAATAACGACCAGCGCGCCTGTCTAGGATTCAGGCGCCTGGCGGACTCAAGATAAATCAAATTCTTGTGGTCGGTCAATACCACCACCTGATGTCTAGCCCCCTCAAGCCAATGACGCCACTCCTCAAAAGCCCACTTCATAGCCAAGAGCTCCCGATTACCAATATCATAATTTCGCTCAGCGGGCGAAAACTTACGAGAAAAGAACGCACAAGGTCTCATCACGGAGCAGTCGGAACTTTTCTGCGACAAAATCGCCCCAGCTCCGATTTCTGAAGCGTCGACCTCAACCTGAAAAGGAAGAGTAACATCAGGCTGACGCAATACAGGGGCGGAAGAAAAGCGGCGCTTAAGCTCCCGAAAGGCCTCCACAGCAGCAGGGGACCACTCAGCAACATCAGCACCCTTCTTAGTCAAATCAGTCAACGGTTTAGCGACATCAGAAAAACCAGTTATAAATTGACGATAAAAATTAGCAAAGCCCAAAAACTTCTGAAGGCTCTTAAGAGAAGAGGGTTGCGTCCAATCACAAATAGCCTGAACCTTCACAGGGTCCATCTCAATGGAAGAGGGGGAAAAAATGTACCCCAAAAATGAAATCTTTTGAACCCCAAAAACGCACTTAGAACCCTTTACACACAAGGAATTAGAGCGCAAAACCTGAAAAACCCTCCTGACCTGTTGGACATGAGAGTCCCAGTCCTCCGAAAAAATCAAAATATCATCCAGATACACAATCAAAAATTTATCCAAATATTCACGGAAAATGTCATGCATAAAGGACTGAAAGACTGAAGGGGCATTTGAAAGACCAAAAGGCATTACTAAATACTCAAAATGGCCCTCAGGCGTATTAAATGCGGCTTTCCACTCATCCCCCTGCTTAATTCGCACTAAATTATACGCCCCACGAAGATCAATCTTAGAGAACCACTTGGCCCCCTTTATTCGAGCAAACAAATCAGTAAGCAGTGGCAAAGGATACTGATATTTAACCGTGATTTTATTCAAAAGCCGATAATCAATACACGGCCTCAAAGAGCCATCTTTTTTAGATACAAAGAAAAAACCGGCTCCTAAGGGAGATGAAGAAGGACGAATATGTCCCTTTTCCAAGGACTCCTTAATATATTCCCGCATAGCAGCATGTTCAGGCACAGATAGATTAAATAAACGACCCTTTGGAAACTTACTGCCCGGAATCAGATCTATAGTACAATCGCACTCTCTGTGCGGAGGTAGTGAACCAATTTTAGGCTCCTCAAAAACGTCACGATAATCAGATAAAAATTCAGGAATCTCAGAGGGAATAGATGACGAAATGGAAACCAAAGGTACGTCCCCATGAGTCCCCTGACATCCCCAGCTTAACACAGACATTGCTTTCCAGTCGAGGACTGGGTTATGAGATTGCAGCCATGGCAATCCAAGCACCAACACATCATGTAGATTATACAACACAAGGAAGCGAATAATCTCCTGGTGATCCGGATTAATATGCATATTTACTTGTGTCCAGTATTGTGGTTTATTACTAGCCAATGGCGTGGAGTCAATACCCTTCAGAAGTATAGGAACTTCCAGAGGCTCTAAATCAAACCCACAGCGTTTGGCAAAGGACCAATCCATAAGACCCAGAGTCGACATAGGCGTCCGCGGTAATAGACGATAAAGAGCAAATCAGGGTCACAGATAGAATAAACTTAGACTGTAAAGTGCCAATTGAAACAGACTTATCAACCTTCTTAGTACGTTTAGAGCATGCTGATATAACATGAGTTGAATCACCACAATAGAAGCATAACCCATTTTTTCGCCTAAAATTCTGTCGTTCGCTTCTGGACAGAATTCTATCACATTGCATAATCTCTGGCGCCTTCTCAGTAGACACCGCCAAATGGTGCACAGGTTTGCGCTCCTGCAAACGCCGATCAATCTGAATAGCCATTGTCATGGACTCATTCAGACCTGTAGGCACAGGGAACCCCACCATAACATCCTTAATGGCATCAGAGAGACCCTCTCTGAAATTCGCCGCCAGGGCGCACTCATTCCACTGAGTAAGCACAGACCACTTACGAAATTTTTGGCAGTATATTTCAGCCTCATCTTGCCCTTGAGACAGGGCCATTAAGGCTTTTTCAGCCTGAATCTCTAAATGAGGTTCCTCATAAAGCAACCCCAAAGCCAGGAAAAACGCATCCACATTGAGCAACGCAGGATCCCCTGGTGCCAAAGCAAATGCCCAGTCCTGAGGGTCGCCCCGGAGCAAGGAAATTACAATCCTGACCTGCTGTGCAGGATCTCCAGCGGAGCGAGATCTCAGAGACAAAAATAATTTACAATTATGTTTGAAATTCTGGAAGCGAGATCTATCCCCGGAGAAAAATTCAGGTAAAGGAATTCTAGGTTCAGATATAGGAGCATGAATAACAAAATCCTGTAAACTTTGAACCTTCACAGCGAGATTATCCAAACCTGTAGCTAAACTCTGAGGATCCATATTAATCAGGTGAAATCAGAACCATTCAAGGATTAGAAGGAGAGAGAGACGAAGGCTGCAGTAAGCAGAGATGCAAGTGAATCAACTAATGAGCAAACTCAGGAAAAAAAAAAAAAATTCTCTGCAGAGTTCTTTTCTCTCCTTTCTTCTGCCAATTATTTTAACCCTTGGCCGGCCAAACTGTCATGGTTCTCAATGGCAAGAGAACATAGTAAAGCATACAAAAAGGACTAGCTCTTGGAAGATGGGAACTCGAGCTGACTGTGAGCTAAACCTACCGCACAACTAACAGTGGCCGGGTAGCGTGCCTACGTTTTATCCCTAGATAAGTAAAGAAAATTGGCGCGCACTCAGGGTAAATTAGGGAGCGAGGTGCAGGTGTAGTGGGATCTTATTGGAACATACCTTGACAAGAAAACTATTGATAGCAAGACAGCTACTTTTTTACAGAACCCCCATCCCATTATCCCAGTTTTTTACGTCCTTCCCAAAATACACAAATCCCTCCATAATCCACCAGGTAGGCCAATTGTGGCCTCCACGGATTCAGTGCTTTCACCGCTCTCCATATTTCTGGAAAAGATTTTGACCCCCTTAACGAAAAACACCAGATCCTATATATTAGATACAAGCCAGTTTCTTGAAAAAATAAAACAGATGCACCAAGTACCTTCCCACAGCCTCCTTGTCACTATGGACGTCAATAGTTTATACACATCTATAACCCATGAGAAGGGCTTGCTTGCTACCAGAGACCTCCTAGAACAGACTAATATGTCCCAGAATGCTATTTCCTTCTGTCTTGACCTCCTGAAAACAGTCCTTTTTGAAAACTATTTCTTATACGAGGACACCTACTATGTCCAAGTATGCGGGACCGCTATGGGCTCAAATGTAGCTCCGGCCTACGCTAACGCATACATGCATCACTTTGAGTCACATCACGTCTACAATAATGAGCTTTTTTCACAATATGTCTTGAATTACTGTAGGTACATAGATGATATCTTCCTGGTCTGGACTGGGACATCTGACACCCTGGATTTTTTCTTCTCTACCCTCAACGCCATTTCTCAGGAACTCCAATTCACCATTCATTCCCACGAAACACAAATAGCCTTTCTGGACACCCTGGTACTGAAGGATGCCAATGGATTTCTTAAAACGGACCTATATACAAAACCTACGGACTGTAACAACCTACTACTTTATTCAAGCTGCCATCCAATCACCACCAAAAACAGTCTACCTCGTTCCCAATTTAAAAGAGTTTCCCGCATCGTCACGGACCCTGAAACACGACAAATCAGACTGGCATCCATGGCGCAAAAGTTCAGCGATAGGGATTACCCCTCTACTCTCTTGACACAGGAACTCGCTTGGTCCTCGGGTCCACCCATGAGTCCAGCACCACGTCAATCCCAAGATAGGATTCCGTTCATGCACACTCACCATCCATTTATGACAAAAGTTTATTCTGTCATCAAGAAGCACTGGCCCCTTCTTGGTAGAGCCCACCCTGAGATCGCATCCTTTAGGGTGCCCGCTCTCATGAGCACCAGGAGACCCCCCAACATCCGTGACCAAATAGTCAGGGCTGATATGGGTAGTATACTCCGAGTTCCAACTCAACAGTTCTTGGGAACACGCCGCAATGGCACTTTCCCTTGCTTGAACTGTGCCGCCTGCTCGAACGTGATCAAGGCCGACAATGTGACCCACCCAAGAACCGGGAAATCTTACCCTATTCGCGGATTTTATACGTGTGACTCAAATTTTGTGGTTTACGTCATCAAATGCCCTTGCGGCCTGCTCTATGTGGGTGAAACCACCCAGCACGTACGTGATAGGATCGCAAGCCACAAGTCCACAATTAGGTGTAACAAAACTTGGCTTCCCCTTCCTGACCACTTTACCAGGGCCCGACATTCAGTAGCCCAACTGAAATACCAAGTCCTGGAACAGGTACCCCGTCCTAGACGGGGTGGCAACCATGTTAAACTGCTGAGGTCCAGGGAAACGTACTGGATATATACACTAGACACCCTTGCACCTAGGGGCCTCAATAGGGAAATCGACTGGCTACTTTAAAATTGTCCTTCCAGCTTACTAACTCTTTCCTCTTCCCTTACAGATTCGTTGAACACTATGGTGAGTTCCTTCCGCCATTAAATAACGTCAAAATCCCAGCCATTACTTTTATAGTCCCTAAGCTAGACCACTGTATATGAGCATTCTATGCCTAGTATCGTAGGTGGTTCCATTGAACATTGCGCTTGACGGCGTCACACATTAAGCTCCATTACCCAGTTGCTAGAATTGCACTCAGGCTGGGCACTCACTACTTGCACAGGCTTTCCAATACATACTGCAGCGGTTGTGCTGCCTAGCAAATAAATACACACAGTATCGCCTGTTGCGCAAGCGCAGTAGTGAGCCCCATGCCCCTGACATCACTGCAGCATCCATGTCTCCCAGCAACCAGGCCCACACAAAATCGCTGGCCGCGCATGCGCAGAAGCTTTCCCATACCGCCGACATCATTTCCGGCACCGCAGGCCGCACTTCCGGTGCGCGTATTTAAGCCACAACGCCGCCGGTCACGCTACACTCTGGCAGCAGGGCGCGGGAGCGCCGCTCATTAATCTGACAACTAAGGTAACCCCTCCTCTTTATCCGCACACCGGGCCTTCTCCACCATTGCACAATAGTGCAAGTATGCTGGTTTTATGTCCCTTACTTACCCATACTTATATTCATCTACAGACCTCACAGCAGGGTTACCTCTGCAACCCTATACCCACAGCATCTAGGCATTAAGGTACACTACTTACAGATCTGCTATGACCACTATATCCTCAATGTACCTTTTCTTACTCATATACTTTTACTGTTCCCTTTCACAGTGTATGCCTTCATCCTCAAGGATCTCATATCCTCTCCCCTTTTGCTTAACCAAGGTAAATGATGCCTTATCTGGTTTTCTCAATCTGCTTAGTCATATGTTCTGGCTTCCTTAGCCTTCTACCCTTGATTATGCAATATTACTAACGCCCCCTTCTGGGCGTTTATACGTGGTGTTCTGTATATAACATGTACCATGATTTTATGAAGTTACTATGTCCGTTTTTCTTTATTATTTGTTTATGTTTTAATTTCCTCCATCCAGGTCGGGATCCTTATATTTATTTTTATGTTTGTTTTCATTTTCCAATTTTGATTATTATGTACTGTACATACTTACGTATTTTGTTTCTGTTTTTTCCTAGCGACTATATGATTAAGGCTCTGGTAGGGCCGAAACGTCATAACTACCTCTGGTCGCTTTCATATCACATAGTCATTTTGTAAATAAACCTTCACCTTTGCAATATATATACAGAGTGTGCGGTGTACTATATTTTCTATGTACGTTTTATCCCTAGACGCCCAGCGCCAGCCGGAGAACTGACTGACCCTAGCAGAGGAAAATACAGACCTGGCTTACCTCTAGAGAAATTTTCCCCAAAAGGCAGACAGTAGCCCCCACATATATTGTCGGTGATTTCAGAGGAAATTGACATACGAAGTATGAAGATAGGTTTAGCAAATTGAGGTCCGCTTACTAGATAGTAGGAAGACAGAAAAGGGAACTTCACAGTCAGCTGAAAACCCTTTCAAAACACCATCCTGAAATTACTTTAAGACTCTAATATCAACTCATGACACCAGAGTGGCAATTTCAGCTCACAAGAGCTTCCAGCCTCAGAAATAATCAATCGCAGAGAACTGGAACAAAAATGCAAAACAAACTTAGGACTACAAGTCCAACTTAGCTGATAGTAGTCTAGGAGCAGGAACATGCAACAGAAAGGCTTCTGGTAACATTGTTGGCCGGCATAGAAATGACTGAGGAGCAAGGTTAAATAGAAAACTCCCACGTCCTGATGGAAACAGGTGAACAGAGGAGATGAAGCACACAAGTGCAGTACCACCAGAAACCACCGGGGGAGCCCAGAAACCAAATTCACAACACAAACCGCTGCATGACCAGCTCTACCCTCACCTACTGTATTCTGACCCATCCCTTGAAGATTGTGAGCCTTCGCGGGCAGGTTCCTCTCTCCTACTGTACCAGTTATGACTTGTATTGTTCAAGATTATTGTACTTGTTTCTATTATGTATACCCCTCCTCACTTGTAAAGCGCCATGGAATAAATGGCGCTATAACAATAAATAAATAATAATAATAATAATGTCAGAGGACGGGCAGCGTTAACAGCGCAAGGCCAAGGGATAACACGACAGCGCAGACTCCTGTGCAACAAATAACGATGCTCAGGAGGCCACGCAAAGCACCAAGGTGGCATTTTTGCCAGCTGTACTGCGTCTCTTTACGAAGGGAACTCACGCCTCAAAATCAGTTTGACTGTGTAAGGGTCTAAATGTTATACGTGTTCCTTTCAGCGTGTGCAAGGAGCAAAATTAAAAGAGCAACCTTTGACTTGTGCAGCATTACTGCTGCATAAGCTGTGGCTCTTCTAGTTTGTAACACCTGAGGGGGGGTTAAAGGTTACCTTTGAAATTGGTTCAATTAGGCTTCGGCCTACACTCCGCTCCCTCTCCTCCTCCTGCTGACCCTGGGCTCTAACACCGCCAGTTGGGGCCCAGATGTGCTGGCTGCACAGAGCCAAACACCTCGCCAATGTGTCAGTGGGGTTCAGCACTGCCAGCTGTTCCCCTGCTGTGTAGCTGGCAACGTGTCCTGCAACAGCCACACAGACACAACAGACCCAAAGCTGCCGCCAGTGCAGGCTTCGGCCTACACTCCGCTCCCTATCCTCCTCCCACACAATGCCCCTCGGTGTCTTATTTATTTGGACTGCGAGGGTGTGATTGATGGGCATGAGCAGTGCATAAGTTCGCCTGTCCCTCATCTCCTTCCGCCTTCTTCAGACTGTGCGGCTTCATGGCCGTGGCATGCGATAAGGGATCAGCTGACGCCGCACAGTCTGAAGCGGGTGTAAGGACCCGAGTGTGAGAGGCGAACATATGTACTGCGCCAGGCCATGAATCCCAGCCCCGCAGTGTTTTAACTATGTAAAGACACTGCGGGGCTGGGATTCATGGTCATCGCAAACCGCAACGGCCGACATTACATGATGTCAGAAGATGGGCTTCGGCCTACACTCCGCTCCCCCTGCTGTGACCCTTTGCTCCAACACTGCTAGTTGGGGCTCTAGGAAGACAAGCTTGAATAGGTCCCCATCCTGGTTCCAGCACCGTCAGCTGGTTACGGGCAGAGCCTTTGGCTTAGGTGCCTCCTTCTGGGTATCCGAGTTCCACCAACGTCAGGTGGTCCTTGGTAGTGCTTTCAGGCACGGGTACCTCCTGCTTAGTAACCGGGTTCCAGTAACGTCAGCTGGTCCTCGGTAGTTCCATTGGCTCTTGGACCTTCGGCTACCCATCCGGGTTCCAGTACTGTCAGCTGGTTCTCGGCAGTGTCTTTTGCTCTTGTACCTTCTGCTCCCCATCCTGGTTCCAGTACCGTCAGCTGGTTCCGGGCAGAGCCTTTGGCTTAGGCGCCTCCCTCTGGGTATCCGAGTTCCACCAACGTCAGGTGGTCCTTGGTAGTGCTTTCAGGCACGGGTACCTCCTGCTTAGTAACCGGGTTCCAGTAACTTCAGCTGGTCCTCGGTAGTTCCATTGGCTCTTGGGCCTTCAGCTACCCATCTGGGTTCCAGCACCGTCAGCTGGCTCTCGGCAGTGTCTTTTGCTCTTGTACCTTCTGCTCCCCATCCTGGTTCCAGTACCGTCAGCTGGTTCCGGGCAGAGCCTTTGGCTTAGGTGCCTCCCTCTGGGTATCCGAGTTCCACCAACGTCAGGTGGTCCTTGGTAGTGCTTTCAGGCACGGGTACCTCCTGCTTAGTAACCGGGTTCCAGTAACGTCAGCTGGTCCTCAGTAGTTCCATTGGCTCTTGGACCTTCGGGTAGCCATCCGAGTTCCAGTTCCATCAGCTGTTTCTCGGCATTTTCTCAGCCTTCTTGTACCTTCTGCTACATTTCCAAGTTCAAGACCCTAAAGACGATGACCCGGAAGACCACCCCTAAGATGATGACGACACCAGAGACGACAACCACCGAGATGACGACGACCCTGGAGACGATGACCCTGAAGACGACCCCGATGACGACGACCCCGGAGACGATGACCATGGAGACGACGACGACCTGGAAGACCGAGAAGCAGAAGAACAAGAGGCTGCAGAACAAAGAGCAGAAGAACATTAAGCATAAGACTAAATATCAGAGCAAAAGATATTATCTAAATTATAAGCAGAAGAAGACTAAGCAGTGTATGGGGGTGAGTCCGTTCCTCCTCGTGGTGCCCCTGGATAAAGCCTGATGCTGCAGGCCAAACTGAACGCGGACAAATGTAACTCTTTTGTGACAGGCAGAGCGGAAGGTGTAATCTTCAAACTTTTATAGATAACAACTACGGGAATGCCTGTCACAAATAAGAATATGATGAAGAGGTTGAATACGAAGAAGATAATAGTTAAATAAAAAGAATATGAACAATGTAAGAAAAAAAATAATAGGTAGAAGATGAAGAAGAAGATGAATAAGGTGAAGAAGTTGATGTCAAAGAAGCTGATGATGAGGATAATGAAGAAGAAAGTGTGGGAGAAGTAAAAAAGAAGGTGAAGGGCGTGGAAGTAGTGAAACATCAATATCTGGCAAAATAAATAAAAAATTAACATAGTAAAAATCTTTCTAACGCCGAACGTCATAAAAAAATATAAAAATCCTGCTATTCTATTTGATTGGGCTAAACCTCTGTGCCTTTAATGTCTCCGCCACCTCCCCCAATACATCCTACATTACTCTTAGTTGTTTTCCTTCATGTAGAATTAACCTACAAGGAAAGAAAGGGTTTATTTTAATTCCGATATTTTCGTCCCATTGACTTGCATTGGGATCGGGTATCGATATCGGATTAGATCCGATACTTTGACGGTATCGGCCGATACTTTCCGATACCGATACTTTCCGATATCGGAAGGTATCGCTCAACACTAATTGTGACTTTTTGTACTTTATGATAGCGGTAATTTTTATCAAAATTACATGTGTTTATTTGTGAAAAAACTGTACATTTTGAAAAAAAAAATTAAATTTCACAATTTTCAAACTTTTAATTTTTATGCCCCTAAATCAGAGCGTTATGTCACACAAAATAGTTAATAAATTACATTTGTCACATGTCTACTTTACATCAGCACAATTTTTGAAACATAATCTTTTTTTGTTAGGAAGTTATAAGGGTTAAAAGTTGACCAGCGATTTCTAATTTTTCCAACAAAATTTACAAAACCACTTTTTTAGGGACCACCTCACATTTGAAGTGACTTTAGGGGCCTATACGACAGAAAATACCCAAAAGTGACAACATTTTAAAAACTTCTCCCCTCAAGGTGTTCAAAATCACATTCAAGAAGTTTATTAACTTGGGGACTTGCTTTTTTTGTGGATTGAGTTAACGCTTTTATTGGGTACATTTTTCATAACGTTTGGGATCACATTTATCTGGCACTCTACACTGAGCACTTACTTTGGGGTTTCCATCTAAATCTCTGAGTAACGTGACAGATGAAACCCCTGAGGGATCCACTTACAATAATGAGGCAGCACAGTTACTCTGGACTCTGCTTGGCCTTTTTTCAGCGTTGTCCTTCCTTTCAGAGGTGCACAAAATTATGGTGGACCGCATTTTTATGCATACTTAAAAAGACGGACACTGCCAATTTACAGGCCCTTTGGCATTCACAGTGCCTCCATCTACCTTATTATAGGGAATCTTCTACCAGCGGTTCTGTCTGAATCACATATTTCAGAGATTTACACGGAAACCCTGATGTAAGTGCTCAGTGTAGAGTGCAGGATAAATCTGTGCTGAGCCTTACTGTGATCTTTGGGAGGCAGAATGAACAAATCCACAGCAGGTGAAGAATTGGTTTTATTTATTTTTTACTCCGTTCCTCGTGTGGTATACACTCCCTGACAGAAGTTATGTTGCTTATCCATGTTATGTAAATAAAAGCTTATAACTAGTGATGAGCGAATATTCTCGTTACTCGAGATTTCTCGAGCATACTCGGCGGTAGTGCTCGGAGATTTAGTTTTTCTTGCCGCAGCTGAATGATTTACATCTGTTAGCCAGCATAAGTACCTGTGGGAGTTGCCTAGCAACCAGGCAACCCCCACATGGGCAACCAGTTGCCTAGCAACCAGGCAACCCCCACATACTGCAGGACACCAACTGGAGCCTGTATGGATCCAAAATACACCCAGAAAACAGTTAAATTTGGTGGTGGAAAGATCAAGGCCTGGGGTTACATTCAGTATGGGGGTGTGCGAAACATTTGCAAGTTGGAAGGCAATATCAATAGCCTAAAATATCAAGACGTATTAGCTACCTCTTATATTCCAAATCATAAAAGGGATCAAATTCTGCAGCAGGATGGTGCTTCATCTCATACATCCATCTCTACAACAAAGTTCCTTCAGTCAACAAAGATCACATATTCAGGGTAAGGCCTAAAAAATTTTTCATTTTGTAGACATTTGTGGGGATCGAGGAATGGGAATGAAAGGCAGTGGGTTTTTGGGAAATGTATTGTCGGGCGTATAGGTTTGTTTGGTGGGCAATTAATTCTAGGACTTCGGGGCTAATGAAAATTTGGAAAAAATCAATTGGGGTAAAATTGGCAACATCTACACTTATTCCAGGGACTTCAGAAAAAGGGGGAATTTGAGGGGAAAATGAAGTGTCATTATATCACAGCGGTGGGGGGACTTCGGTACTTGGTCCTGCCTCTGAAGCTTCAGCAGTGACGACGGACTCTGCTACCATCGGGCTGGGGGATCCCGTGGAGGAAGAGTCATCATCACTGTCTAAAAGCTGCTCAGCTTCAAGAGCAGATTCTGTTTCACTGCCGGAGCTGCCGGAGCAAAGCAGGCTGTAAGCTTGCTCTGTGCTGAAAGTTCTGCAGGTCATTTTATTTATTTCCCTGCCTAATGAAAAACTAACCCTAATCTAACTCTAGTATTTTTTTCCTGCTAACCCTAGCCCTAACCCTAATATGTGTAACCCTAACCCTAAAAAATTATCAAAAAAAGTTATTAAATTTTTTTTATAAAAATATATATATATATAAAAAACGTTTTTAATAATCCTCTGACAATGATACAGGGATTACGGAGAATGGGGATGGGTAAATAGGATACTTGCGGATGCAGAAATGATGTTTTATGACTCTGACATGGCAGCACTTCAACTGTAGTCTATCTCTCTATTCTCCCAGAACAACTGCAAGGAGAGAAGAGAGAGAGATACAACTCAAATGCTGTCATGTTTATTAAATATTGGGGGTTTGATCACTCTGATAGGGTCTATTACAGTAATCAAAACCTAGCAGCCAATGAGAAAATTCTTTTTGGTTGCCGGGTGCTGGCCGGCAGATCTTGGCTCGCACAATGTGCATGCACCCGCCATTTTCTTTCTGCCTGAGAAAGAAAGAAACCGGCCTTTTTTTTTGCAGTCGCCGTTATATGGCTAATAACGGCGATCGCAACCCCGGGGACGGTAAAAACCAACCCGAATCATGTTCTCTGGGGTCTCGGCTACCGCCGTTAAAAGTCATATTGGCGGTCATTAAGGGGTTAATACTCTCAGCTGTTCAATGTTGGCCACTCCCCTTTCTTATATATTCTGGCCCTGGCAAGCACTAATTTTTAGAGCTGGCTTCATGCTGCATGGTTAGGAGATGGTGGCTTGTTGTTGTTTGAGAAGGTGTTTGGTGGATTTATCTGACATTGTTGTTTGGTTTTGGTTTTGTGCTAGTTTCCTTCCTTCTCGTACTTTGGTTTTATGTCATCTTTCACTCCGCGATGCTTACTTTTGTTGATCGTTTGAGTAGTATATTTGTGTGAGTGGTATTTTCCTTTATCCCTGTTTGCATTACTTTGTTAGTTTGGTTGGTGTATTATGGTCCACTACTACAAACCTCTTCCCAGGGTGGGGGAAGAGTTTTAGACTGAGGAAGGATTCAGGAGCTTACTAGGTATGTGGCCTCGACGTTTTCACTATTAGAAGTAATCTGGGGAACATGGAACCTGCTTATGTCTTTGGGCATCTGCAATACACCCATAGTTTATGACATTTTTTTATTAAATATTTTGTAGCATCTTATCTTAATATGAACTTAGATTAGAAACACAGCACACCCAAAAATATATACAAATCTCACTATATACTATATACCAATATTATAAAAGAATATATATACAGATATCCAGGGTGCGCTGTGAAGACCAGCAGTGGGAACCACTGCAGAGAAGAGACTAAAACCAAAGCAATCTGGAACAAAGGACCACCAGATAGTATATGAGCCCGATAATAATTAAAATATGCCTTTATTTATAAAAGTGGCAAATATTACATAAATAAAAATTGTATAAATACACAAAAGTGCGCAAGAGCAGGATTACATAGGATAATAGATATGATTAACACCAGCAAAACCCCAACAATTCAAAATATAAGGATTTTTTGTTTCAGCTGTGCATATCAGAATGTGCCCCCTGACGAAGGAGAGTTTTTCCGAAACGCGCGTCGGGTGTGCGCAGGCTCGGGGCCCAGCTTACCCCCCAGGTATATGGTATATACATTGCTGTGCTGTCTTACACATTTTTAGCAAGTATTCTCATTTTTTATGGTTTGCACGTTGTCTGACCTCTATGTAGGTCATGCAATTTGACACTTTAACTATTTAGTTTGTGTGTGACTAATTCTCTATACACAATTATTTATTGATGCACTCTGGCACTTTATTTTTGCTGTTATATTTTTGATATATATATATATATATATATATATATATATATATATATATATATATATATACAGTGGGGCAAAAAAGTATTTAGTCAGTCAGCAATAGTGCAAGTTCCACCACTTAAAAAGATGAGAGGTGTCTGTAATTTACATCATAGGTAGACCTCAACTATGGGAGACAAACTGAGAAAAAAAAATCCAGAAAATCACATTGTCTGTTTTTTTATCATTTTGTTTGCATATTATGGTGGAAAATAAGTATTTGGTCAGAAACAAAATTTCATCTCAATACTTTGTAATATATCCTTTGTTGGCAATGACAGAGGTCAAACGTTTTCTGTAAGTCTTCACAAGGTTGCCACACACTGTTGTTGGTATGTTGGCCCATTCCTCCATGCAGATCTCCTCTAGAGCAGTGATGTTTTTGGCTTTTCGCTTGGCAACACGGACTTTCAACTCCCTCCAAAGGTTTTCTATAGGGTTGAGATCTGGAGACTGGCTAGGCCACTCCAGGACCTTGAAATGCTTCTTACGAAGCCACTCCTTCGTTGCCCTGGCGATGTGCTTTGGATCATTGTCATGTTGAAAGACCCAGCCACGTTTCATCTTCAATGCCCTTGCTGATGGAAGGAGGTTTGCACTCAAAATCTCACGATACATGACCCCATTCATTCTTTCATGTACCCGGATCAGTCGTCCTGGCCCCTTTGCAGAGAAACAGCCCCAAAGCATGATGTTTCCACCACCATGCTTTACAGTAGGTATGGTGTTTGATGGATGCAACTGAGTATTCTTTTTCCTCCAAACACGACAAGTTGTGTTTCTACCAAACAGTTCCAGTTTGGTTTCATCAGACCATAGGACATTCTCCCAAAACTCCTCTGGATCATCCAAATGCTCTCTAGCAAACTTCAGACGGGCCCGGACATGTACTGGCTTAAGCAGTGGGACACGTCTGGCACTGCAGGATCTGAGTCCATGGTGGCGTAGTGTGTTACTTATGGTAGGCCTTGTTACATTGGTCTCAGCTCTCTGCAGTTCATTCACTAGGTCCCCCTGCGTGGTTCTGGGATTTTTGCTCACCGTTCTTGTGATCATTCTGACCCCACGGGGTGGGATTTTGCGTGGAGCCCCAGATCGAGGGAGATTATCAGTGGTCTTGAATGTCTTCCATTTTCTAATTATTGCTCCCACTGTTGATTTCTTCACTCCAAGCTGGTTGGCTATTGCAGATTCAGTCTTCCCAGCCTGGTGCAGGGCTACAATTTTGTTTCTGGTGTCCTTTGCCAGCTCTTTGGTCTTCACCATAGTGGAGTTTGGAGTCAGACTGTTTGAGGGTGTGCACAGGTGTCTTTTTATACTGATAACAAGTTTAAACAGGTGCCATTACTACAGGTAATGAGTGGAGGAGAGAGGAGACTCTTAAAGAAGAAGTTACAGGTCTGTGAGAGCCAGAAATCTTGATTGTTTGTTTCTGACCAAATACTTATTTTCCACCATAATATGCAAATAAAATGATAAAAAAAACAGACAATGTGATTTTCTGGATTTTTTTTTCTCAGTTTGTCTCCCATAGTTGAGGTCTACCTATGATGTAAATTACAGACGCCTCTCATCTTTTTAAGTGATGGAACTTGCACTATTGCTGACTGACTAAATACTTTTTTGCCCCACTGTATATATATATATATATACACATATATTTTATATACAAATTTACACCTGTTTTTTATAAAGTTTTTTTGGCACATTCTGATATGCACAGCTGAAACAAAAAATCCTTATATTTTGAATTGTTGGGGTTTTGCTGGTGTTAATGATATCTATTATCCTATGTAATCCTGCTCTTGTGCACTTTTGTGTATTTATACAATTTTTATTTATGTAATAATTGCCACTTTTATAAATAAAGGCATATTTTAATTATTCTCGGGCTCATATACTATCTGGTGGTCCTTTGTTCCAGATTGCTTTGGTTTTAGTCTCTTAATATGAACTTGTATGACATCTTAATCTTCTCTCAAGATTTCATTCTGTGTATGTCCACTCGGTTTTTACTCATCTACATTGTGTACATTCCTTATTTGCTAAATAGGAAAAAATATTGTTTGCGAGTTGAGAACTCCCTTTCCTGTGTCATATTATTTCTTCAACTGGTCTTTGTATTTAACCAAAACAAGACAACACAGTAATCAAATAGAGTGATCCCAGAAGGCTTAAAGACCTTCACAAGTTCTTTGGCTTTGCCATCTATTATTATCAGATTATTCAAAAGTTGTTTCTTCTCTTACTGCCCTCACAAAGAAAGGGCCTATAACTTGCACTTGAGCAGAATCATCACTTCAAAATTGTTAGTAGCTTAAAACTTGTTTTTCTTTAATTTTAACCTTGCACCACTTCTTAACCTTTGACTTTGAAGTAGATTCTTCCTTTGTTTTTTTCCTCTAAAACATTCATTCAATTCATTCCAGCAGAAGGAAACTACTCTATGATCACAAGACGTTAGCTGTTAGACTTGCTCTAAAAGAAGTAACCAAATTTCATGTCACCATATTCACAAATCACTTAAATTTGGAATATCTCCAAAATGGCAAAAAATTTAATCTTTGTCAATTTTACTGTGCACTCTTTTTTTAATTTGACTTTACGATTACTTAATGTCTCTCTGAGTACAACTGTAGAGCTGATGTTTTACCCAAATCTTTTGACTCTGCTTATCCTTATTTTGATGGCCCACTATCAACTTTAGCTGCATTCTGGTTGCAATAAAACAACCCAATATAGCCTTTTAAAATATAATGACTTAGCACTGATGATCTCCTTTTTGATGTTCTGGCGGCAGTCACTCCTTTTTACTCTCTGAACATCCTAATTTCTAAAACACTTCTTATATGATATGATTAGTTGCTCTTGACCATTCCAAAAGAATCTTAGCCTAAGGTTTTGATGGATTTTATAACCATTTTGCCTTTTAATCAAGGTTTCAGCTAATTTTTGCATGGATTTTTTTATAGAAATTTTCATGGCTTACCTATTAACATTGATTTAGACCACAGAGTACTATTTTTTAAGATAATTGCTCTAATTGGAGAAGTTATTGTTACTCACTTTTTCCATCTTCCAACTTCTTCTCATCATGGTCAAGTTGCTAGTCAACTTCGAACTCTTCCCTTCTCAATCCATTGTGAACTCCATTCCAGATCGTTTAGGTTACAGCATAGATTTTCCAGCACCTGTTGATGATATCCTAGCTCATCAGTCTAAGTACTAGACAAGAGCTTTGAAGGTGTACTGTAGTATATAGTCTGGCTCCAAGACAGCAGATTATTTAAATCCTGTTAATTTTCAAGGTGTGACCTCCATGGATGAGCCTATTTTTCTAACACATCTTGTCATTTCTCAATTGGATTGAGGTCTTGGGAATTTGGAGACCAGGGCAACACTTTGAACACTGTGTCATATTTCTCAGACTATTCCTGAAGTTTTTTTTGTAGTAAAACAGGTTACATTATCCTGCTGAAGGAGGCCTCAGCCATTAGGGAATACAGTTGTCATGAAAGGGTATGCTTAGTCTGTAGCAAGGTTTAAGAGGTGATACATGTTAAAGTAAAATCTATATGAAATATATCAAGGTTTCACAACAGAACATTTCCCAGAACATCATACTGCCTTTTTAGTGCCTTTTCTTTTTTCCTAATCGATGCATATGCACCAGGCCTGATACTTTATCAGAACAGCCTTTCTAACATTGCATGTGGCAATGTAAGAAAGGCTGTTGTGATAAAGTTGGACCATGTGTCCAGCTCTTTTGACTGTGGACATGGGTCAACATGAGTTTTCTAACAGATCTATGGCTTAGCACCATACACAGAAAAGTGTTGTATATATTGGGCCCGATTAATCTAACCTTTCACACCAGAATTCATCCATAAAAGCTTTAAAAAGAACAAAATTTGTAGTTGTGCCAAAATTTTGCAGTTTTTCCCAGGTCCAACAAAATGGATGGAGCAAGGGTGGGACAGGGCGTGGTGACTGACACTCAAGTGGGAGTTTGACTAAGATTTGTGGTGAGGTGCACACAGAGATGTACGCCTCTCTTCAAATGATATTTATTCATGAAGATTAGTAAGCATAACATGAATCAGGAGCGTTACACTCCTACAGAAACCTAATCAAAAACACTGTGAACAACTCTGGTCTTGATTAATTGGGCACTCTGTGTTGTGACACCTTTCTTAATCTTTGCAGCAGTTGGTATGGGATTGGATCAATGGTTTATAATAATAATAATAATAACACAGGTCAACAAAAAAAAATTTTTTTTCTGGTGTCCAAAATATTTTAATGAATTTGGGGTATTTTTGGGGTGCTGATTCTGAATATGCTATCAGTTTTGCCAGATTGGCTCAAGTTTTTGACATTTTTGGTATCTTATTTATAGCACTTGTTGGTAAATGCGACGCATCATCTCATTAATTTCTTTGGATTAGTACTTGAACTGAGCAGTTCTCAATATAGTTTTGTGTTAATTAGTGTTCTAAAAGTTTGTTCATAGCTTGATTTTTGCACTAACTTTATGTTGTTGTCTGTTTTCCAGTGAAAAGCATGAACTCATCAAGAAGAAGTTGTCTTAACGATCCAGACTCATTCTGTTACATTTGTGGTGAATACACACTGCCAAAACATAGAAGAAACATAACAGACTTCGTAAAAAAAAGTGTATTTTGCCTATTTTGGGGTTATGCTTGGGGACCAAGACATGTTTTGGGCACCACACATAGTGTGCAAAGCATGTATCGAATTATTACGAAAATGGAGCAAAGGACAAAGAAAAAGCTTCAAATTGGGTGTTCCAATGGTGTGGAGAGAGCCAAAAAATCATCATGATGACTGTTATTTCTGAGCAGTGCAAGTGCAAGGATTCAATAAGCATAAGAAACGAAAATGGGAGTAACATGGAATCTGCAAGAAGGCCTGTCCCTCATTGTGAAGATGTGCCTGTACCTATGTTTACCATAAATAACAGTCATCATGATGATTTTTTGGCTCTCTCCACACCACTGGAACACCAAATTTGAAGCTTTTTCTTTGTCCTTTGCTCCATTTTCGTAATAATTCGATACATGCTTTGCACACTATGTGTGGTGCCCAAAACTTGTCTCGGTCCCCAAGCATAACCCCAAAATAGGCAAAATACACTTTTTTTTACGAAGTCTGTTATGTTTCTTCTATGTTTTGGCAGTGTGTATTCACCACAAATGTAACAGAATGAGTCTGGATCGTTAAGACAACTTCTTCTTGATGAGTTCATGCTTTTCACTGGAAAACAGACAACAACATAAAGTTACTGCAAAAATCAAGCTATGAACAAACTTTTAGAACACTAATTAACACAAAACTATATTGAGAACTGCTCAGTTCAAGTACTAATCCAAAGAAATTAATGAGATGATGCGTCGCATTTACCAACAAGTGCTATAAATAAGATACCAAAAATCTCAAAAACTTGAGCCAATCTGGCAAAACTGATGACATATTCAGAATCAGCACCCCAAAAATACCCTAAATTCGATGAAATATCTTTGGCACCAAAAATGCTGTTGACCAGTGTAATCTTTATTTATATAGTGCCAGCATATTCCGCAGCACTTTACAATTAAGCGGGGACATATACAGACAAATTCAATACAAGTTAAGACAATTTAAACAGTGACATTAGGAGTGAGGTCCCTGCTCACAAGCTTACAATCTACAAGGAAATGGGGGGGACACAATAGGTGAAAAGTGCTTGTTAGTTCAGGTCTGGCAATTATAATAGGGATTTTCGTATAAAGCTGCATGATCCGGTCATCAGCCCGTGTGTTTAAGTGCAATAGTCAAGTATCAAGTGCAGTTATCATGTGCATGGAGGGTGTGGAGACAGATGAATAGTAGGGTGCAGATTTAAAATAATATTTGGAAGGAGGGAACAGGGCAAAGTTAGTTTATTGAGTAGTTGATATGGTAGGCTTGTTTGAAGAGATGGGTTTTTAGAGCACGCTTGAATAGGTCGGGGCTAGGTATCAGTCTGATCGTCTGGGGAAGTGCATTCCAGAGAGCTGGCGCAGCACGAGAGAAGTCTTGGAGACGGAGGTGCGAGGTTCGGATTACGGGGGATGTTAGCCTTAGGTCATTTGTAGAACGGAGGGCACGTGTAGGGCGATAGACAGAGATGAGAGAGGAGATATAAGGCAGTGCAGAACTGTGGAGGGCTTTGTGGGTGAGAGAGATGAGTTTATACTGGACCCTGTAGCGAATGGGTAGCCAGTGTAATGACTGGCACAAGATGGAGGCATCGGTGAAGCAGTTGGACAGAAATATGACCCTGGCTGCCGCATTCAAGATGGATTGGAGAGGAGAAAGTTTGTTAAGAGGGAGACCGATCAGAAGAGTGTTGCAGTAGTCCAGACGAGAATGAATAAGAGCGACAGTAAGAGTCTTAGCAGTTTCAAAGGTGAGAAAAGGTCGGATTCTGGAGATGTTTTTAAGATGCAGGTGACAAGAGCGAGTGAGTGATCGGATATAGGGAGTAAAGGAAAGATCGGTATCGAATGTGACCCTAAGACAGCGGGCATGCTGCTTGGGAGTTATGGTTGAACCCTCCAGGGTAATTTCGATGTTGGGAAGAGTGAGGTTAGTAGAAGGGAGAAACACAAGAAGTTCCATTTTGGAGAGATTTAGTTTCAGATAGAGTGAGGACATGATGTTAGAGACAGCAGACAGACAATCCTTGGTATTTTGAATTAGGGTAGGGGTGATGTCAGGGGAAGAAGTGTATAATTGGGTGTCATCAGCATAGAGATAATACTGGAACCCAAATCTGCTGATTGTTTGTCCAATAGGGGCCGTGTATAGAGAGAAGAGGAGGGGGCCTAGGACTGAGCCTTGCGGAACCCAGATAGTAAGGGGACGAGGAGAGGAAGAGGAGCCGGCAAAGGATACAGTGAAGGAGCGGTCAGAGAGGTAGGAGGAGAACCAGGAGAGGGCTGTGTCCTTGAGGCCTATGGAGCGGAGCATAGTGAGAAGGAGCTGGTGATCCACAGTGTCAAATGCGGCAGAGAGATCCAGGAGAATCAGCAGAGAGCAATGACCTTTGGATTTAGCTGTTAGTAGGTCATTAGAGACTTTAGTGAGGGCAGTTTCAGTGGAGTGTAAAGAGCGGAAACCAGATTGTAAGGGGTCAAGAAGAGAGTTATCTGAGAGATAGCGGATTAGACGGGAGTGGACCAAGCGTTCCAGGAGTTTAGAGATAAAGGAAAGGTTAGATACAGGTCTGTAGTTAGCAGTGCAGTTCTGGTCCAGGGATGGCTTTTTAAGTACAGGGGTAATGATGACATGTTTAAATGAGGAGGGAAAGATACCTGAAGAAAGAGAGAGGTTAAATATTTTAGTCAGGTGAGTGGTGACCACTGGTGAGAGAGACTGCAGGAGAGGTGAAGGAATGGGGTCACTGTTGCAGGTTGTAGGCCGAGCAGAAGCGAGGAGCTTGGAAACTTCTTCTTCTGAGACAGGCTCAAAGATGTCTAGTGAGCTTGAGGTGCGGCAGGGAAGGGGATCCAGGCACTGAGGAGATTGGGCTGAGATATCCTGATGGATGTGGTTGATTTTTTCTAGGAAGTAAGTGGCCAGATCCTCCCCACTGAGATTGGTGATGGGGGCCTGTACTTTAGGTTTCAGGAGGGAGTTTAAGGTTTCAAAAAGTTGTTTTGGGTTGTTGGATAGTGAGGTGATGAGGGTGGTGAAGTAGGATTGTTTGGCCAGATAAAGGGCAGAGTTATAGGTTTTGAGCATGAACTTATAGTGGATGAAGTCTTCTGCTAAGAGAGACCTTCTCCACTGCCGCTCTGCACACCTTGAACAACGCTGAAGAAAGCGTGTTTGCATAGTGTGCCAGAACTGCCGTTGTCTGTGTCGGGTCTTTCTGCGTGTAGAAGGTGCTGCTTCATCTAGGGCATTCTTCAGTGTATTATTGAAGTGTGACAATGCTAAGTCTGGACAGGAGAGGGAGGAGATGGGGGCTAAAGATGTGTGGAGATTGTCCATAAGCTGCTGGGTATTAATGGAACGTGTATTCCGATAAGTGTGGTAAGTGGGGGTGTCCCAAGTAAGGAGACAATTCTTGACAGAGAAGGAAAGAAGGTTGTGGTCCGAAAGCGGGAGAGGGGAGATAGTAAAGTCGTGCAGCGATCCGGGACGGGAGAAAACCAGGTCCAGAGTATTCCCGTCCTCATGCGTAGGAGAATTAGTAAACTGTGAGAGGCCGAATGAAAAAGTTAGAGAAAGAAGATGAGAGGCAGATTGGGAGATGGGATCATTGATGGGGATGTTAAAGTCTCCCATGATGAGGGTGGGGATGTCACAGGATAGAAAGTGAGTAAGCCAGGTGGCAAAGTGGTCTAGAAACAGGCGGGAGGAGCCTGGAGGGCGGTAAACAACCGCCACCCGCAAGGAGAAGGGCTTAAAGAGTCTGATGGTGTGGACTTCAAAGGAAGGAAATGTAAGTGAGGGAACCGGGGGGAAGACCTGGAAAGCACATTGTGATGAAAGGAGCAAACCAACACCCCCACCCTGTCTGTTTTCAGGTCTGGTGGTATGTGAAAATTTCAGCCCACCAAACGAGAGAGCGGCAGCAGCAGCGGTGGTGTCTGAGTCCTGGATCCAGGTTTCTGTAATAGCCAGAAGGTTCAGGGAATTAGAGAGGAAAAGATCGTGAATGTAAGTTAGTTTGTTCTACACAGACCGAGCATTCCAGAGTGCACATTGGAAAGCTATAGGAGAAGGCATGCACTGAATGTTAATAAGATTAGCAGGGTTTCTATATGCAGCTGGAGGAGAGTAATGTATGCTGGTGGAGGGGGGCCAGGGTTCGGGGAGATGTCACCTGCAACTAGTAGAAGGAGAAAAAACAGAAAGAGCAGGTGGTGGGATGATTTGTATGAACGTTTTGAGTGCTGCATGGCGGTAGTGGCTGGTTTGGAGTGGGTAAGAAATGTCAGTAGAGCCTCAGAGTTATACATGGGAGAAGGGAGAAGGGAGGGGTGGATATAGAGTGAGTGACCAGAATGTGTTAAAGGGCGGGCGAGTTGTGAGAAAGAAGTAAAAACAAATAAGAAGCAGATTGATATGATCAATGCATAATGTAGTATGACTGACCAAGAAGCATGATTGTTTGATAAACTTATGCACCTTACCTGTCTCCTGCCCTGTCCAACTGCCATTGTATAACTGTCATGCACTTTAAACCGTTGCACTTAAAATCTGTTGCACACACAACCCCGCACGCGGGCTATCCCAGCCAGACTAAATATATATGAAATGAAATGACTGCTAGCATCAGGAACCAAATGGCCACAATCAGCAATTAACCAATTAGCATAAGGCCAGAGCAGGCATTACTATGCAGGGTAAACAGCCAATGCGGAGCAAGGCCATAAAACAGTGGGGAAAAAAAAAAAGATAACTTTGAACACTTTGAATCAGAGACCAAAAGCAGAGAAAAAAAAAATGGTTTAGCCTTTGTTCCCTGTATGCATAATTCAGCCTTGGCTATCGAGGACCATGTCATATTTTCATTGGTTATCCTTACTTTGACCACTCTTTGTTGGTACTAATCAATGCATAGTTGGTATACCCCACTAGAACTCCCACTTTATAGCTGCAGCTCTATCTCTGATGTGCTGCCCTAATAAATCTGTAGTATCTTATCAGTGTTTAGAGCAGTAAAGACTTTGAACCAGTGTATATGATATTCAGACCTGCTAGTATATATTTGCTCTGTATTACTGAATGCTAATATTGACATATTGTAACTAGGTTCTAAATTCTGAATCAATGATGTGCTCTATATTCCAAGCAGTCAAGTAAGTAAGTTACTTTCGTGCAACAATTACCTTACGTCTTTTCATTACTGGCAGTAACAAATTGTGTTGGCAGCATGAATTAACTTGTAGAATTTATGAACTGGTTATAATTAATTCCTGTTTGTTTTTCACATCGTGATTCGTGACATTTGTTCAAATAAAAAGTCTGCTGTTAATTGGCAAAGTCTTGTTATCCGGCATTAGCAGATAATTAAATGTTCATATGTTCATTCAGGAATAACAGTAATATTACTTGAGAGTCCTACACAGGGGCATACTGTCCATAGAGGCAGACCATGCTGCCGCTATGGGGCCCATGTGAGTCAGGAGTAACCAATGATCTTCAGCATTGGACCCTTCTAGCCCCATCATAATTTCAACAGTTTATGCATCCTTAGAATCAGTGTCGGACTGGGGTGCCAAGGGCCCACCAGTAACATTGACTTTGGAGAGCCCACTTTTCACCTGCATACAAATATTATTCTACCCCTGTTCACAAATTTACCTCTATCTCTCTACAATAATGAACTGGGTAGTTCGGTTAATGTTAATGAATGATGAGGTGCTGCTTTTTTCTGTACAGAGCGAATCAAGTGAATTATGTCAAGTACTTCTCATACAGGGGGTTGGGGCCCAGATCTACACAGGGGCCCATCGGGGGATTGCCGTGTTACCCTATGGGCCAGTCCAAACCTGCTTAGAATGCAGAAACAATTGAATCCAATTACGCTAAGACAGGTCCACCAAAGTCCAGAGGATTCTCCACCGGGCAAGGAGCAGGGCCACCATCAGAGAACTACGACCCTTACTGGTGTAAGGGGCCCTGGTGAGGAGGGGGGGCCTGGTCTGCGCCCCCTCACCGATCCGAGCCCCCCTCCTCACCGGGCCCCAGGGGCAGGATTCGGCTGTTCGCTAATAACTGAATGTGGGTCCTCAGATGAACATTCAGTTGCAATCTATTGACACACAGGACCACTTCTTGCACTACAATAGGAGCCGCCAGTCAATCAGATGCCGGCAGCTGACGTCAACTTTCATGTTGCCAGCACATGACGTCACTGTCCGCACAACAAATGGTTGAGGAGAGGATGCAGCTGGCATCTCAAATCCGCAATATGGGGAAACATACACACGTGGTCAAAATTGTTGGTACCCCTCGTTTAATGACAGAAAAACCCACAATGGTCACAGAAATAACTTGAATCTGACAAAAGTAATAATAAATAAAAGATCTATGAAAATGAACAAATGAAAGTCAGACATTGCTTTGCAACCATGCTTCCACAGAATAAAAAAAAAAAATAAAACTAATGAAATAGGCCTGGTCAGAAAAATGATGGTACCCTTAACTTAATTTTTTGTTGCACATCATTTTGAGGCAATAAACGCAATCAAACGATTCAGGTAACTGTCAATGAGACTTCTGCACCTTTCGACAGGTATGTTGGCCCACTCCTCAAGAGCAAACTGCTCCAGTTGTCTCGTGTTTGAAGGTTGCCTTTTCTGGATGGCATATTTCAGCTCATTCCAAAGATGCTCAATAGGATTTATGTCAGAGCTTATAGAAGGCCACTTTGGAATAGTCCAATGTTTTCCTCTTAGCCATTCTTGGGTGTTTTTAGCTGTTTGTTTTGGATCATTGTCCTGTTGCAAGACCCATGACCTGCGACTGAGACCAAGATTTTTGAGTGACTGGGCAGCATATTTCTCTCTAGAATCCCTTGACAGTCTTAAGATTTCATTGTACTCTGCACAGATTCTAGACACCCTGTGCCAGATGCAGCAAAGCAGCCCAAGAAAAAAACAGAGCCTCCTCCATGTTTCACAGTGAGGACAGTGTTCTTTTCTTGATATGCTTCATTTTTCCGTCTGTGAACATAGAGCTGATGTGCCTTGCCAAAAAATTCAATTTTTGTCTCATCTGTCCATAGAACATTCTCCACCAAGCTTTGTGACTTGTTAACATGTAGCTTGTCAAATTCCAGTCCGGCTTTTTTATGATTTTTTTTCAACAATGGTGTCCTCCTTGGTCGTCTCCCATGATGTCCACATTGACTCATACCATGACCGATGGTGCGATCTGAAACTGATGTTCCTTGAGCTTGAAGTTCACCTTTAATCTGTTTAGAAGTTTTTCTGGGCTCTTTTGTTATCATTCGTATTATCTGTCTGTTTTCCTCCTGCGGCCACATCCAGGGAGGTTTGCTACAGTCCCATGGATCTTAAATGTCTGAATAATATGTGCAACTGTAGTCACAGGAAGCTGCTTGGAGATGGTCTTATAGTTACATAGTTACATAGTTACATAGTTACATAGTTATTGAGGTTGAAGGAAGACTTTAAGTCCATCTAGTTCAACCCATAGCCTAACCTAACATGCCCTAACATGTTGATCCAGAGGAAGGCAAAAAAAACCCATGTGGCAAAGAGTAACTCCACCATGGGGAAAAAAATTCCTTCCCGACTCCACATACGGCAATCAGACTAGTTCCCTGGATCAACGCCTTATCAAGGAATCTAGTGTATATACCCTGTAATATTATACTTTTCCAGAAAGGTATCCAGTCCCCTCTTAAATTTAATTAATGAATCACTCATTACAACATCATACGGCAGAGAGTTCCATAGTCTCACTGCTCTTACAGTAAAGAATCCGCGTCTGTTATTATGCTTAAACCTTCTTTCCTCCAGACGTAGAGGATGCCCCCTTGTCCCTGTCTCAGGTCTATGATTAAAAAGATCATCAGAAAGGTCTTTGTACTGTCCCCTCATATATTTATACATTAAAATAAGATCACCCCTTAGTCTTCGTTTTTCCAAACTAAATAGCCCCAAGTGTAATAACCTATCTTGGTATTGCAGACCCCCCAGTCCTCTAATAACCTTGGTCGCTCTTCTCTGCACCCGCTCTAGTTCAGCTATGTCTTTCTTATACACCGGAGACCAGAACTGTGCACAGTATTCTAAGTGTGGTCGAACTAGTGACTTGTATAGAGGTAAAATTATGTTCTCCTCATGAGCATCTATGCCTCTTTTAATACATCCCATTATTTTATTTGCCTTTGTAGCAGCTGCCTGACACTGGCCACTGAATATGAGTCTGTCATCCACCCATACACCCAGGTCTTTTTCATTGATGGTTTTGCCCAGAGTTTTAGAATTAAGCACATAGTTATACATCTTATTACTTCTACCCAAGTGCATGACCTTACATTTATCCCCATTAAAGCTCATTTGCCATTTATCAGCCCAAGCTTCTAGTTTACATAAATCATCCTGTAATATAAAATTGTCCTCCCCTGTATTGATTACCCTACAGAGTTTAGTGTCATCTGCAAATATTGAAATTCTACTCTGAATGCCCCCTACAAGGTCATTAATAAATATGTTAAAAAGAAGAGGGCCCAATACTGACCCCTGTGGTACCCCACTGCTAACCGCGACCCAGTCCGAGTGTGCTCCATTAATAACCACCCTTTGTTTCCTATCCCTGAGCCAGCTCTCAACCCACTTACACATATTTTCCCCTATCCCCATTACTCTCATTTTATGTATCAACCTTTTGTGTGGCACTGTATCAAAAGCTTTGGAAAAGTCCATATACACTACGTCCACTGGGTTCCCTTGGTCCAGTCCGGAACTTACCTCTTCATAGAAGCTGATCAAATTAGTCTGACATGAGCGGTCCCTAGTAAACCCGTGCTGATACTGGGTCATGAGGTTATTCCTCTTCAGATACTCCAGTATAGCATCCCTTAGAATGCCCTCCAGGATTTTACCCACAGTAGAGGTTAAACTTACTGGCCTATAATTACCGAGTTCAGTTTTTGCCCCTTTTTTGAATATTGGCACCACATTTGCTATACGCCAGTCCTGTGGTACAGACCCTGTTATTATGGACTCTTTAAAGATTAAAAATAATGGTCTATCAATGACTGTACTTAGTTCCTGCAGTACTCGGGGGTGTATCCCATCCGAGCCCGGAGATTTGTCAATTTTAGTGATTTTTAGACGCCGCTGTACTTCCTGCTGGGTTAAGCAGGTGACATTTAATGGGGAATTTTTATCACTAGTCATATTGGCTGCCATGGGATTTTCTTTTGTAAATACTGATGAAAAAAAGTCATTTAGCAGATTGGCTTTTTCCTCATCCTCATCCACCATTTCACCCAGACTATTTTTAAGGGGGCCAACACTGTCATTTTTTAGTTTCTTACTATTTATATAGTTAAAGAATATTTTGGGATTATTTTTACTCTCTCTAGCAATGAGTCTCTCTGTCTCAATCTTTGCTGCCTTGATTTGCTTTTTACAGAATTTATTTAATTTTCTGTATTTATTTAATGCCTCATCACTACCTACTTCCTTTAATTCTCTAAATGCTTTCTTTTTGTTCCTTATTGCGCCCCTAACAGCTCTATTTAGCCATATTGGTTTCCTCCTATTTCTAGTATGTTTATTCCCATACGGTATATACTGTGCACAGGTCCTATCCAGGATGCTAATGAACGTCTCCCATTTTCTTTGTGTATTTTTGTGTCTCAGGATATCATCCCAGTTAATTGCACCAAGATCCTCTCTCATCCGTTGGAAATTTGCCCTCCTGAAGTTTAGTGTCCTTGTCACCCCCCTACTACCCATCTTATTAAAGGTTACATGAAAACTTATTATTTTATGATCACTATTCCCCAAGTGACCCCCAACCCTTATATTTGATATGCGGTCTGGCCTGTTGGTTAATATTAGGTCTAGCAGTGCCCCCCTCCTTGTTGGGTCCTGAACCAGCTGTGAAAGGTAATTGTCTCTCATAGTTGTCAAAAACCGATTACCTTTGCTGGAACTGCAGGTTTCTGTTCCCCAATCTATTTCAGGGTAGTTGAAGTCCCCCATAATAATGACTTCTCCTTGAGTCGCAGCTTCATCTATTTGCTTTACGAGGATATTCTCCATTGCTTCCATTATTTTTGGAGATTTATAACAAACCCCTATCAGTAATTTATTATTTTTTCCCCCTCCCCTTATCTCCACCCACAGGGACTCCACATTTTCATTAAATTCACCTATATTATCACGCAGGATGGGTTTTAAGGAAGATTTTACATATAGACACACCCCTCCCCCTCGCTTATCTGTACGGTCATTTCTGAACAGGCTATAGCCCTGCAAGTTAACAGCCCAGTCATGGCTCTCATCCAGCCATGTCTCAGATATCCCCACCATGTCATAATTATGCTCCAACAACATTAGTTCTAATTCGTCCATTTTGTTGGCGAGGCTTCTGGCATTAGTATACATGCACTTGATGTTCCTCTCAGTACCTCTATTCTTTCTTAAATTACTAACTGTTCTAACCCCACCCCCCATGCCACCGCCACCCCCAACTTCCTTATTTGTGCCCAGCTCTCTATCTGCACTATCTTCCCCTCCTATAAAATGAATACCCTCCCCCCCAATCCCTAGTTTAAACACTCCTCCAACCTTTTAACCATTTTCTCCCCCAGCACAGCTGCCCCTTCCCCATTGAGGTGCAGCCCGTCCCTAGCGTAGAGCCTGTAGCCCACTGAGAAGTCGGCCCAGTTCTGCAGGAACCCAAACCCCTCCTTCCTACACCAATTCTTGAGCCACTTATTAACCTCCCTAATCTCCCGTTGCCTCTCTGGCGTGGCACGTGGTACAGGCAGTATTTCGGAAAATACCACGTTGGAGGTCCTTGCTTTCAGCTTGCAGCCTAATTCCCTGAAATCATCTTTAAGGACCTTCCACCTACCTCTAACTTTGTCATTTGTGCCAATGTGCACCATGACCGCTGGGTCCTCACCAGCCCCTCCCAGTAATCTGTCCACCCGATCAGCGATGTGTCGGACTCGAGCGCCAGGTAGGCAGCACACCGTCCGACGATCCCTGTCTTTGTGACAGATTGCCCTATCTGTTCCCCTAATAATTGAGTCCCCCACTACCAGCACCTGTCTGGCCTGCCCTGCTCTCCTATTTCCCTCCTTACTGGAGCAGTCACTCCTCCGGCTTTCAGAGGACATGCCTGGCTGCAGCAGTGCTACCCCTGTACTGGCACCCCCCTCATCTGCCAACTTAGCAAACTTATTGGGGTGTGCCAGATCAGGACTAGCCTCCCTGGCACTCTTCCCTCTACCCCGCCTTCTATCTGTCACCCAGCTAACTGCCACACTGTCCTGCAGCTCCATCCTACCATCCCCCTCCTCATCTATCCCATTGAGCGTCTGCTCTGTGAGCAGAAGACTCCTCTCCATATTGTCTATGGATCTCAGTGTTGCCAGCTGCACATTTAGATCCAAAATCTGGGCTTCCAAATGCACATGTGCTCACATCTCGCACAGCAGTATGCACCCTCGACCAGCTGGTCAAGGACTGCATACATGTGGCAAGATGTGCACTGGATGGCATTAACAATTGTGGAGCACATTTCCTAATGGGGATTGCACCACACAGAAACTTTAATTAAAAATAAATACAAAGTATTACCTTTAACATGTTTGTCTATAATTTTGTTTCTAATCTCCTGAGACTTCCTTCACTTCCTCTGGTCCATGTTGAGTGTGATACACACCATGTCACCAAACAGCACAGTGAGTATCTGTAGCCCTATATACAGAGGCCCACTCACTGATTCCAAGATTGTAGACACCTGTGATGCTAGTTAGTGGACACACCTTGATTTAACATGTCACTTTGGTCACATTATTTTTAGGGGTATCATCATTTCTGTCCAGGCCTATTTCATGAGTTTTATTTTTTTTTTAATTCTGTGGAAGCATGGTTGAAAAGCAATGTCTGACTTTCATTTCTTCATTTTCATAGATCTTTTATTTATTATTACTTTTGTCTTATTCAAATTATTTCTGTTACCAATGTGGGTTTTTCTGTCATTAAACGAGGGGTACCAACAATTTTGACCACGTGTGTATGGGGGGAAGCAGGATGAGATTACATATATGGGGGCAGAATGAGAAGACATATGGGGGTAAGATGAGAAGACACATATGGGGCAGGATGAGATTACATATATGGGGCAGGATGAGAGGACACATATGGGGGCAGGATGAGAGGACATATATTGGGGCAGGATGAGAGGAAATTGGGGCAGGGGGAGAGGACATATATGGGGCAGGATGAGGGGAGATATACGGCCAGGACGAGAACACATATACACATATACAGCCAGGATGAATGGACATACAGTATATGGTTGCAGGATGGAGGCATATAGGGGGGCATGATGGAGACATATAGGGGGCAGGATGATAGGACATATATGGAGGTATGATGAGAGGACATATCGGGCCAGGATAAAAGGACATATATGGTGCAGGATGGAGACATATGGGGGCAAGATGAAGACATATAGGTGGATATGATGAGATTACATACAGGTGCATCTCACAAAATTGGAATATCATCAAAAAGTTAATTTATTTCAGTTCTTCAATACAAAAATATATTAGATAGAGTCATTACAAATAGAGTAATGTATTTCAATTGCTTATTTCTGTTAATGTTGATGATTATGGCTTACAGCCAATGAAAACCCCAAAGTCAGAATGTTAGAATACTTTATAACTCCAGCTTGAAAAATGATTTTAAGATACAAAATGTTTGCTTACTGAAACGTATGTTCAGTACATGCACTAAATACTTGGTCAGGGCTCCTTTTGCATCAATTACTGCATTAATGTGGTGTGGCATGGGGGTGATGAGCTTGTGACACTGCTGAGGTGTTATGGAAGCCCAGGTTGCTTTGATAGCAGCCTTCAGCTCATCTGCATTGTTGGGTCTGGTGTCTCTCATCTTTCTCTTGACAATACCCCATAGATTCTCTATGGGGTTAAGGTCAGATGAGTTTGCTGGCCAATCAAACACAGTGATACTGTTGTTTTTAAACCAGGTATTGGTTCTTTTGGCAGTGTGGACAGGTGCCAAGTCCTGATTTGATTTACTATTTACAGCTGGTTTTTATAGCGGTTTTTTATGTTTGGCAGCTGTCACACAGTAAAAGACACTTTTTATTGCAAAAAATAGTTTTTGCATCACCATATTTTGAGAGCTATAATTTTTGCATATTTTGGTCCACAGAGTCATGTGAGGTCTTGTTTTTTGTGTGATGAGTTGATGTTTTTATTGGTACCATTTTTGGGCACATGACATTTTTTGATCCCTTTTCATTCCGATTTTTGTGAGGCTGAATGAACAAAACACAGCAATTCATGAATTTCTTTTGGGGGGGCGTTTATACCGTGTGGTAAAGTTGATAAAGCAGTTTTATTTTTTAGGTCAGTACGATGACAGTGATACCCCATTTATATTATTTTTTTGTGCTTTGGCGCTTTTATACAATAAAAACTATTTTATATAAAAAATTATTATTATTATTATTGCATCACTTTATTCTGCGCTATATGGCGGCTTGTTTTTTGTGGGACAAGATGATGTTTTCAGAGGTACCAAGTATTTTTTACATCCGTCTTTTTAATCGTGTGTTATTCCACTTTTTGTTCAGTGATATGATGATAAAGCATTGTTTTTTGTTTTTTTTAGTGATGTTCACTAAAGGGGTTAACTAGTGGGACAGTTTTATAGGTTGGGTTGTTACAGACGCCACTATACTAAATATGTGTACTTTTATTGTTTCGATTTTTTTTCAATTCAAATATTTATTTATTGACGGAATAAATATTGTTTTTTTCATTATTTTTTTTAAATATTTTTATAATTATTAAAAAAATAATACATTTTTACTTTTACACTTTGTTCCGACTATGGGACAATCATTTTTTGCAGGCTGATCGCTTCTATAGCATGTACATCTGCATGCTATAGAAGCTGCCAGCGATGCAGTTTCTATTACACTGACCTGAGAGACTTCCTGGTCATCACTGCGCATGACAGGAAGTTTCTCAGGTCTGGAGACCCGGATTGTTGTGAATTCTGTTCTCGAGCTCCCTCCTGTGGTTATGAATGGTACTTCGGTGAGTTCTGTTCATGGACTCCCTATGGTGGCTGTGAGTGGAGCTGCTGGTGCTGAGATTCCTTCTCCAGCTGATCTCGTTCAGGCCTTGGCTAGCTGCTCTATTTAACTCCACTCAGATCTTTACTTGATGCCAGCTGTCAATGTCCTAGTACTGGTTCAGTTCTCTTGGATCTTTCAGATGACCTGTCTATTTCAGCAAAAGCTAAGTCCCTGCTAGCTTATTTGTTACCACTGTGTTTTTATCCAGCTTGCTATTATGATTTAATCTTGTTAGCTGGAAGCTCTGGGATGAGCTGCCGTGAGTCGGTGCGGTGGTTTCTTTTGCACACTCTGCGTGGTTTTTTGTTAGTTTTTTATGCTGACCGCAAAGATACCTTTTCTATCCTCTGTCTGTTTAGTTAGTCTGGCCTCCTATGCTGAAATCTATTTCATTCCTGTGTTTGTGACTTCCATCTTAACTCACAGTCAATATATGTGGGGGCTGTCTATTTCTTTGGGGAATTTCTCTGATGCAAGGTAGGCTGTATTTTCTACCTTTAGGGGTATTTAGCTCTTAGGCTGTGAAGAGGCGTCTAGGCAGAGTCAGGAACGCTCCACGGCTATTTCTAGTTGTTGTGATAGAATTAGGGGTTGCGGTCAGCAGAGCTCCCACTTCCCAGAGCTCGTCCTGTGTTGCTAGTTTGCTCATCTGGTCATTTCTAGTGCTCCTAACCACAAGCCAAACATAACACCGGATGTCATCATGACGACATCGGGTCTCCATGGCAGCGATCGGGACCCCGCGTCATGCCACAGGGTTTTCGATCCAAGGGCTCCGGAACGCTGCGATCATGTATGATCGTAGTGTTCAGGGGGGTTAAAGTGCCAGGAATGGTCCATGACCGCTCCTGGCACTTAGTGCCAGGTGTAAGATGTGAGAATCAGCTGACACTCAGCCGAGATCAGCAGCGCTCCCCCCGTGAGCTGATCGCCTATGACGTACTATTCTGTCCATAGGAACTAAGTCCCAGGTCACATGGACAGAATAGTACGTCCAATGCCAGAAAGAGGTTAATACTGTATGGAGCACTGTGTGGTGCCTATAATACTGTATGGAGGACTATATAGGGGGAAATTTACTTTTGTGAAGGGTACACTGCTGAGGACAGTTTCTACTAGTAGGGTACATTTATCAATACCCGTTTACCTCTAATATTACAAGTACTGAAATCCTGAAACTTGTGCCTCCTCTATCACCTGAAATCCCTCTGCTGTATGGTATTGTAGAATTTACAATAGATATCACTCATGTAATGTAAGAAGTAAGTTAAATCTTTAGCATTTTACTATACCTATATTTATCTGCCCTATCTGTATATCATGAATTGTGGTATGTGTTAAAGCAGGGGTGGGGGATCTTTTTTCTGCCAAGGGCCATTTGGATATTTATACCATCCTTCGGGGCCATACAAACTCCACCCACAAAGTGCATCCTGACTCTTTTGGGCCGGGATCATGGGGAAACAGCTGGTAGAGCCCTTTAAGGTTTCTGAAGGTGTGAAAATGACCTCTGCAAAGTATATAGAGTTTCTGACTGACCACGTTCTTCCATGGTATAAAAAGCAGAAACGTGCCTTCTCGAGCAAAATCATCTTCATGCATGACAATGCACCATCTCATGCTGCAAAAGAATACCTCTGAGTCATTGGCTGCAATGGGCATAAAAGGAGACAAACCCATGGTGTAGCCACCATCTTCCCCTGACCTCAACCCTATAGAGAACCTTTGGAATACCATCAAGCAAAAGATCTATGAGGTTGGGAGGCAGTTCACATCAAAACAGCAGCTCTGGGAGGCTATTCTGACTTCATGCAAAGAAATACAAGCAGAAACTCTCCAAACACTCACAAGTTCAATGGATTCAAGAATTGTGAAGGTGATATCAAAGAAGGGTTCCTATGTTAACATGTAACTTGGCGTGTTAGGATGTTTTGGAGTTAAATAGCTTTTTTGTTCAGTGAATGTGACCTCCTAATGCTGCAAATTCCACAAATGAGCATTTTCAGTTCTTTAAAACATATCAAATATTTAGAAATTCTACTGTGCCTAATAATTTGGAACAGTGCATTTTGAGTTTTCATTCATTTTGGAGATTATACTGTTATCATTGGGAGGATTCTTCAATAAAATTCCATGTATACTTTAACAGGTGATGACTTTTATTAGACTGACTGTCATTTGCACCAACCATTTTGGAAAATCCGAGAAAAATATAATTTGGAACATGGTGTAATCAGCCATCATATGCCTTTAACAGACACGGGTGAAGTTTAACTTTTAACGTGTTAAATGCCACTGTCAATCTGTCCACCAATCCATGCACTCGTGATGTGAATGTGGGGTTTGCCATGACAATCTGAGGTTTGCTGATTACCCTATGCCTGACATTACGATCCTCCCGTAAAAGTCTTCATTTATCTCGTGTTCATAAGAGAATATGATTTTAGCTGCTTATGCACTGCTACGTATACCACAAGTGATCAGAAGATCACAGTTTCAAATCCTCTAAGGGGACTATTAAATACAGTAAAAAGTAAAAAAAGTTTTTAAAATATAAAGAAAAAATATAATAAAAAAACACAAATGTTCTAAAACCCCCTTTTGCCTCATTAAAAATATAAGAATGAAAAAAAAACATATGGTACATATTTGGTATTTCGCTGTCTTCGTAAAACTCGGATTTGGCAAAATATAAAATAAACTCATCCGATCAGTAAACGATGTAATGAGAAAAAAAATCGAAGTGGGAAATTTTTTTTTTCTGGCCACCACATCAAAACATCGTATCTAACCCAAAATATTATCAATTAAAACATCAGCTCAGGGTGCAAAATATAAACCCTTAACAGCCCTGTATACTGATTAAAAGGTCTCGGAAAATGGCGATATAAGTAATTTTTTTTTTTTTTAACACATTTCCTAATTTTTTTTCACCAGTTAAATAAAAAAAAAATATGCATGTTTGGTATCTGCATAATCGTTCTGAACTGTAGAATCATATTGCCAGGTCAGTTTTACTGAATAATGGACATAGCAAGTAAAAAACTCCCAAAAACAATTGTGAATTTGCATTTTTCTTGCAATTTTAACGCATGAAATTTTTTCATAGTGTGCTTGAAAAGTACAGCTCGTCCTGCAAACAAACCCTTGCATGGTTATGTCGATTGAAAAATAAAGAAAGTTATGGCTCTTGGAAGAAGGGGAGAAAAAAATGGAAAATCGCATGGTTGTGATAGGGTTAATATGAGAAGGCTTTGAGAGTTGCTCTTATGCAGGGGTCACACTTGCATGTGCAATGTGAGTAATTCGGGCATCAATGCCCGGCACTGGCGCCGGCACTCGGTACCAGAGCATGCGCTTTGGTCCAAACCACCGGCGGCAGTGCTGGGTATTGATGCGAGAGACTCGCATTGCACACGCAAGTGTGATACTGGCCTTATAATGTTTATATTACAAGAGGAATCGACTTTGCATCTATGCACCAAATACAGGTCATGCATTGAGGAGGAAAGGACTGTGCTGCAACATATCTTGAATTTCTTTTCAAGGATTTGCTTTCTTTTGGGCAAATTCCTAACATTATAAAATCACACAGGATATAGATGAGGTGTCCAAAATGTATTGTTACATAGTTACTGTCTGTCAACCCCATGTTCATTGTTCAGATGCAGGATTGAAAAAGTCTCACTCCATTCCGAGGAACCATATTAGAGGATGGCTTGAAACATAATCGCAGAAAGTCTAAAAGGAAGATATTTATAGAGAGCGTTACATGCTGCATACAAAAAAAGATACATTTTAATGCAGGGCTGTTCAATCTCAGCCTGGCAGATGGATAGAATTTCACATGGAAAGTGTTATCAAATTTTGAAAGAATCTTATGATGTAACAGAACTGAAAGTGATTATGATATATTTAATTATTCTTTCATATTTTTGAAAAACTGATCCAGCATGGCTTATTGTGCCACCAGAAGATGATATAATGTGAAAGTAATTAAACTATGTTGGTGCATGCTTCCTTGTACCTGCCTCTTGCATAGGATAATTTTCTGCTGGTCATTCTGGCATGAAAGCTTATCAGAACTGTCTGATATAGAACAGTACCTGCACCCACCACCTTAATGGTTAATACCAAAGTTAACCTTTTAATTAAATAAGTATAGTATCTTGTTCTCAGAAATGCAATTGTTGCATTAAAATTTTAATCAACTCCAATTGCAAATTATATTTGTTAGCATTTTACAAACTTTCTGTTGTTTGCTCTTAACAATGTAAGTGGTTTCTCCAAATTCATCACAAAATGCCACTTTTAATGACTAATGTATAGATATGAGCGAGCACTAAAATGCTCTGATGCTCATTACTTGAACGGAGCAATTCTTAATGATTGAATGCTCGTTTCGAGTAACAAGAGTAATGTGTGGCAATGAGAAATCTGAGCATTTTTCCAGCAGACCTTACAAAGAGGTCTGGGGGGCAGTGAAAATGTTCAAATGGATGGAAAAAGTGCTGAATGGAAGGAAAACAGTATGTGAAAGAACCCTGGAACCATTTCTGACTCCCAGACAATGGTGTCACTCTTTTGCTCCACTTAAAGGTCTGACAATAAAACATTCAAAATCAACAAGAAATTGGAGATTACATGAAAAAAATATTAAAAAACATTCTTTCCTGTATAATAATTTTTATATAAGGCAAAATTTAGAAAGGATTTTTTAAAAATAATAATTTAAGTATACCAAAATGTAAACTTTTTGTAACATTTTTTAAATGTCAGCGTAATTTATGAAACAACAAGAACTGCCATAAATGTGATGTAAGAGAGACTCAGAAAACACTCGATATTAGGCCAAAGCCTTCCAAAAAGAAAAGAGGGGCATTGATACGCAGTAGTACTTCATTCAAATATTGTGAGTAAAGTACAGTTGTGGTACTTCTACACTCATAAAAGTTGTCCTGAGTGCAATATATACTAGTGAAATGTAATAATAAGGACCACATTACAGTGTATGAATGAATCATTGAATCCCTAAAAAGTTTTGGAACGGTTTTTGTGACTTTAATATACCAGCGACATGTGACAAGAGTTTCGTTCCAGTGTATGGCTGAATCATGAAATCCATAAACATTATTTCAAGTTTTTTTTTAAATTTTCATATATCACCGAATAGTAACAGAAAACACATAAGGCCCCTTTCACACGTCCATGTCTCTGGTACGTCTGGTGACAGATTTCACGTGTACTGGAGACACGTACACACGTAGACCCATTCAAATTAATGGGTCTGTGCACGTCAGTGTGTTTCCATGGTCCGTGTGTCCGTGGGCAAAACACACTGACATGTCCTTCTCTTGCCGTCAGCACAGACTGCAAAACTTCCCGCACTCGTGCACACGGAGAACACACTTTGATGTCCTCCGTGTGACATGGATGGCCACCGGGGAAGAAGTTCTACAGTAAGCTCTGTTCCCTGGTGGCTGGTGCTGAAGTCGGCTGTCATCATTCTCCCTTGCCCTGCCAGCAAGCAGAGGAGAATGATGAGCATTGTATTAAAGTCCGAACGACAGCAGGTGGTGGCTTTTGGGACAATTACGCCCATCATCTGACACCTGCTAAAAACAGAGACAGTAGATGCAGATGATCGGAGTATTCCACAGTCGCCGGCTGCGATTGTTCGGAAATAAATGAATGAAAAACCCGATGTGGGTTCCCCCCTATTTTATTGAACCAACCAGACAAAACCCACAGCTGTCATAGAATCATAGAATTATAGAATGTTAGAGTTGGAAGGGACCTCCTGGGTCATATGGTCCAAACCCCTGCTCAAAGCAGGATTCATTAAATCATCCCAGACAGGTGTCTGTCCAGCCTCTGTCTGAAGACTTCCATTGAAGCAGAACTCACCACCTCTTGTGGCAGTCTGTTCCACTCATTGATCACTCTTACTGTCAAAAAGTTTTTTCTAATATCTAATCTGTGTCTCCTCCCATTCAGTTTCATCCCATTGCCTGTAGTCTTTCCTGTGCAAGTGAGAATAAAGATGATCCTTCTACAATGTGACAGCCCTTGAGATATTTGTAGAAAGTCTCCTCTCAGTCTTCTTTTTTGCAAGATAAACATTACCAAATCCTGTAAACATTCCTCATAGGACATGGTTTGCAGACCAGTCACCATTCTGGACGCTCTTCTCTGAACTTGCTCCAGTTTGTTGATGTCTTTTTAAAAATGTTGTGCCCAAAACTGGACACAGTATTCCAGATGAGGTCTGACCAAAAAGGAGTAGAGGGCAATAATGACTTCACATGATCTAGACTGTATGCTTCAGTTAATACATCCCTGAATTGTACAGTATTTGCCCTTTTTGCTGCTGCATCACACTGTTGACTCATGTTCAGTCTATGGTCTCTTAGTATACCCAAGTCTTTTTCACATGTGCTGTTGCTTAGCCCTATTCCTCCCATTCTGTGTATGCTTTTTTCATTTTCATTGCCCAGATGTAGTACTTTGCATTTTTCCCTGTTAAAAAATCATTCTGTTAGTTGCTGGCCACTGCTTCAGTTTATTTATATCTTTTTGAATCCTCTCTCTCTCTAGTATTAGCTATCCCTCCTAGCTTTGTGTCATCAGCAAATTTAATCAGTTTACCCTCAATTCCTTCATCTAAATCATTGATAAAGATGTTGAACAATACAGGGCCCATGACAGACCCCTGTGGTACCCCACTTGAGACATTCTTCCAACTGGATGTGCAGCCATTTACTCTTTTGGTCCGCTCACTAAGCCAGTAATGAATCCACCTAACAGTTGCCTTGTCCATTCCATACTTTCATTTTTTTCAATAAGTATTGTGTGAGATACTTTGTCAAATCTTTGCTGAAGTCAAGATATACTATATCTACAGCATTTCCCTGATCCACCCAGTCAGTGATTCTGTCACAGAAGGAAATTAAGTTAGTTTGACATGACTTATTAGTTACAAATCCATGCAGACTCTGTTTAATCACTTCTTCTTATCCAGGTACTTACATACATGTTGTTTAATAATTTGTTCAAAGATCTTTCCTGGCATAGGCGTCAGACTCACCAGATTATAGTTCCCTGGGTCCACCTTCTTCCCCTTTTTGAAGATAGGAACAACATTTGCTTTTCTCCAGTCTTCTGGGATTTCTCCTGTTCTCCAAGAATTTTCAAAGATTATGGAGAGTAGTTCAAAAATTTCTTCTGCTATCTCCTTCAGTGCTCTGAGGTGTAATTCATCTGGACCCAGAGACTTGAATTCATTTATGTTAGTTAAGTTTTTCTTCACTATCTTTCTGTTTATAGATATCCTGGATTCTTCTATTCCCTTAATAGGACAGTGAAGATCAGCTGATGTTACATTTTCTTTCTGAGAGAAAACAGATGCAAAATAGGAATTTAAAAGTTTAGCCTTCTCAGCATCCTTTCTTACCATTTCATCATTTTCATCCTGTAAAAATCCTATAGCATCTTTGACATCTCTTGCAAGCCTTAATTGGTTGTCAGCTTTAGCTAATCTGATTTGTGCCCTGCAGGTTCTGCAGTTAGCATTATATTCTTCTTTAGATATGCCATCCTCTTTCCATTTGATAAACATTTCTTTCTTCCTTTTTAGCATGTGTTTAAGTTCTGTGTTCATCCATCCTGGTTTCCTTAAATGCTTCCTATTCTTCCCTCTTTTCGGAATTGTTAACAATTGTGCTTTGAGAATCTAATTTTTCAAGATTTCCCATCATTCCTGGACATTTTTGTCCTTAAGGATATCCAGCCATTGGATCCCTCTGATTCTCTTTCTGAGTCCCATAAAATCTGCCTTTCTGAAATCTAACCTTGACGTCTGAGTCTTCACAGGTCTTCCTCCTCTAGTTATCCAAAATTCTAAAATAGCATGGTCGCTGCCTCCTAGAGTCCCAGCCACTCTTACTTCCTCAACCATTTCCTCTCTGTTTATGAGGATTAGATCCAAGGTAGCAGATCCCCTAGTTTTCTCTCCTACCTTTTGGAAGATAAAATTGACAGCAAAAGAGGATAAGAATTTGTTTGACCTGTTAGTTTTGCCTGAGAGAGATTCCCAACAAATGTCTGGATAGGTGAAATCTCCCATGACAACTATGTCATATTTTTTGGTGAACTTGGCCATTTGATGCATAAAGAGTTCATCCATATCTTCAGCTTGCACAGTCGGTCTGTAGTAAATGCCTACAATGGTGTCCTTTCCGTTGTTCTCTCCTTGTATTCTTACCCAAACAGTTTCCACAGAACTCTCAGTCTCTGAAGCTTCAATCTCTGTGCAGATATATGCTTTTCTAGCATACAATGTGACACCACCTCATTTCTCAAGTCTGTTTCTAGCAAATAAGTTGTATCCTTCTAGCCTTGTATTCCAATCATGTGTATCATCCCACCAAGTTTCAGTGATTCCAATGACATCATATTTCTTTTCCTGCATTAGTAGTTCCAATTTTCCTTGTTTGTTGCCCATGTTTTGTGCATTCGTATAGAAACATTTTAGTTTGTGATTGGTTTCTCTTTCTCAAATATTTTTATTATTTAGATTTTTTTGTCTTTGTTCTTCCCTTCCACTTCCAATAGCAGAGTTCTTAATATTATTTGTCATGTGTATGGCTTTTTTCTGGCCTTTTGCTTCCCTTCCCACATTGTTCTAGTTTAAAGCTCTCCTGATGAGTGTAGCAAGGCGACTTCCAAAGTCAGCTTCTGCAAGGTGGGTTATCAAGAATTGAGGAATCCCCACGCTGTCTTGTTAAATTATTTAAATAAAATAAATAATTTAAAAAATGGTGTGGGGTCCCCCCATTTTTTGACAACCAGCCTTGCTAAAGCTCAAAGCTGGTGGCTGCTATTCACAGACTGGTAAGGGGTAATTCATATAGGCTCCACCAGCCTAAAAACAGCAGCCCTCAGCTGCCCCGAAAAGGTGCATCTATTAGATGCACCTTTTCTGGTGCTTTAACCAGCTCTTCCCACTTGCCCTGTAGCGGCGGCATACATTCTATGGTGTTCTCTTTTATGTTATTGTGGGATTTGTGTGTAAAATTTGATTATTGTAGATATTTTGTAAGAAATGCAGCTTACTAGGGCATATTACAATCTGGGAAATCTCAGACACCTTGTGGTACCACTGTGCACAATGTCCTTATACATTATTTGCTTCTTTGTCATTGCAGTGGAAGATGTTATGAGACATTGGCGCAGCATTCGGGACCAGTACTGGAGAGAAAGGCAAAAGCGGTCCAGAAGTGGGTCATCTGCTCCTGCAAAAAGGAAATATATATACTTTGACCAGCTGTCCTTTCTGGATCCCAGTATGGATCTCAGACCGTAAGTACAAACTTCACACCACATTACACATATGTTTGTAATGCTCATAGATGATTTTTCAAATTAAATTTTTAATTTTTCATAACAGAACACAATCCAACCTCACTGAGAGGGAGACAACAGGGTCCGAATTAGAGCCATTAATTGATCCTGTTGGGGAAGGAGAAGAAGAGGTAGCTGGACCATCTACAGCTCCAACCACGTTCATCCCTCCGGATCCATCTTCAGCTGCCCCATCTTCAGCTGCCCCTCATGGTCAACATCCACCTGGCCCAGATGATGCAGCCCCACCCACAGATGCACCAGCTTCAGGGATGCCAGAAGATCCTGGCCACAGCAGCAGCCCCACTGTTCCGCTGGAGGCCTCCCCACAGCCTGCTGTGACCTCACGCCGTGGCCGCAGAAGGAGAGAGAGATAATGGAAACCCGAAGAAATGTGGACTGGGGTGTTAAATTATTTAGCCAGGGCTGCTCATGATGATGGTGAGGAGGCATTTTCTCGAAGCCTGGCCCGATATCTCCGTACCATACCTCGTAAGGTGAGGCTACTGTCAGCTCTTTTGGAACTCCTAAAGTGAACCCACAGAACCACGACAACGAACCTCCCAAGGGTGAGCTGGCCAGGTGGACCACCCCAATACAGGGAGTGTTAGGGGCTGGCCCGAGGGAGACTATTGCTGCAGAATCTGATACCCGGGGACAGTAAGCAGGAGCGGAAAAGATGCAGAACTGGCTATAAAGGAGACACAGGACAGACTGGCAATGACTAAACAAAAGAAAGTCAAAACCGCACCCTTTTATATATAGATTGAAGGTCTTACCCTGGAGGTAAGGAAGACATGCTGATCGGAGCTACAAGAATGATCTTGCTGGGATCCATGATATGTGAAGGTTCTTCTTCAACATCGGATGCAAGAAAAGATCTGGAAAAGGCACCAGCTTTGAAGTTTTTGTTGCGAGGATGGAAATGTAATTCCAAGTCAAAGCGGGCAAAGAATAACAACCATCTGGCCTGTCCGGGGTTTATTCTTTGCGCAGAACTGATGTATTCCAGATTCTTGTGGTCAGTATAGATCTTGAAAGGGTGAACAGCTCCCTCCAGCAAATACCGCCACTCCTCCAGTGCCAACTTGATGGCCAATAGTTCTTTGTCACCAATGGCGTAATTTCTCTCTGAGACAGAGAAGATTTTGGAAAAGACACCACAAGTAGCCAATTGTCCGGAAGATGATCTCTAGGAAAGTACCGCGCCAGCGCCAATGGCAGAAGTGTTATGATCCGGTGACCTTGGAGCCGCATGAGACTTTCTCTGGAGTAGGTGGAACCTGTACTGACCGCAAACCCTAAACTGACACCACAACTAGAAGTAGCCGTGGGGTGTACCTAACACATCCTAGACACCTCGACACAGCCGGAGAACTAAATACCCCTATAGATGGAAATGGGAATTCTATCTTGCCTCAGAGCAGAACCCCAAAGGATAGGTAGCCCCCCACAAATATTGACTGTGAGTATTAGAGGAAAGACACACGCAGGCAGAAAACAGGATTTAGCAAAAGAGGCCACTCTAGCTAAATAGAAAAGGATAGGATAGAATACTAAGCAGTCAGTATTAAAACCCTAAAAATATCCACAGCAGATAATACAAAAATTCCACCATCTAACTAAAGACATGGAATGTATATCTGCATCTCCTGAGAATCCAACTTGACTGAAAAAATCCGAACACAGTCTAAGCTGGACAAGAAAAAACAATGAATAGTACTGAATAGTAAAGCACACAGCATGTGTGCTGCAGAAACCAACCCAGACACTTATCTTGGCTGATATGGCTGCAGGGCAGGAGGAACCAGACAGAGATGTAAAACCTCCAAGAACAATGGACAACTGGCAAGGGCTAATGGATTCTGCAAACCTAAATACCCAGAGAGAGCTGCAATCAGCAGGGACACCTGCTCAGGATTGCAACCCAGGGACAACTGTATTACCACCAACAACCACCGGAGGGAACCCAAGAGCAAAATTCACAACAGTACCCCCCCTTGAGGAGGGGTCACCGAACCCTCACCAGAGCCCCCAGGCCGATCAGGACGAGCCAGATGAAAGGCACGGACCAGATCAGCAGCATGGACATCAGAGGCAAAAACCCAAGAATTATCCTCCTGGCCATAACCCTTCCATTTGACAAGGTACTGAAGCTTCCGCCTCGAAAAGCGAGAATCCAAAATCTTCTCAACCACATACTCCAACTCCCCATCAACCAACACAGGGGCCAGAGGATCAACAGAGGGAACCTCGGGCACCACATATTTCTGCAATAAAGATCTATGGAAGACATTATGGATAGCAAAAGAGGCCGGAAGGGCCAATCACCGGATTAATAATCTCAGAAATCCTATAAGGACCAATAAACCGAGGCTTAAACTTAGGGGAAGAAACCTTCATAGGAACATGACGGGAAGACAACCCGAAGCGGGGAACCAACACACCGACGACGGTTAGCAAAACGTTGAGCCTCCTCCTGAGATAACACCAAATTGTCCACCACATGAGCCCAAATCTGCTGCAACCTGTCAACCACAGAATCCACACCAGGACAGTCAGAAGGCTCAACCTGCCCCGAAGAAAAACGAGGATGAAAACCAAAATTACAAAAGAAGGGCGAAACCAAGGTAGCCCAAACTAGCCCGATAATTAAGGGCAAACTCGGCCAATGGCAAGAAAGCCACCCAATCGGTTGTGAATTCTGCTCTTGGGCTCCCTCCGGTGGTTGTTGGTGGTAGTGCAGTTGTCTTGGGGTTGTAATCCGGGCAGGTGTTTCTGCTGATTGCAGCTCTATTAGGTATTTAGGTGTGCAGGATCCATGAGTCCATGCCAGTTGTCCATTGTACTTGGAGGGATTGCATCTCTCTCTGGCTCCTCATGCCCTGCTGTCAATTCACCTAAGATAAGTGTCTGTTTTTTTTGTCTCTGTGCACACATGCAGTGTGCTTTGCAATTCAGTGCAATTCATTGTGTTTTTGTCCAGCTTAGACTTTGTTTGGATTTTTCAGTCATGCTGGATTCTCAGGAGATGCAGATATACTTTCTATGTCTTTAGTTAGATGTAGAATATTTGTATTATCTGCTGTGGATATTTTTAGGATTTTAATACTGACCGCTTAGAATTCTGTCCTATCCTTTTCTATTTAGCTAGAAGTGCCTCTTTTGCTAAATCCTGTTTTTCTGCCTGCGTGTGTTTTTCCTCTTATACTCACAGTCAATATTTGAGGGGGGCTGCCTATCCTTTGGGGTTCTGCTCTGAGACAAGATAGAATTCCCATTTCCATCTATAGGGGTATTTAGTCCTCCGGCTGTGTCTAGGACGTGTAAGGTACATCCCATGGCTACTTCTAGTTGCGGTGTTAGTTTAGGGTTTGCGGTCAGTACAGGTACCACCTACTCCTGAGAAAGTCTCTCATGCGGCTCCAAGGTCACTGGATCATAACACCAATCATCCTGATCAGCAGACACAAAGCATCTCAAATAAGTTTCCAAAGTCTGATTAGTTCGCTCGGTCTGGCCATTTGTCTGAGGATGAAATGCAGAAGAAAAAGACAAATCAATGCCCAGCCTAGCACAGAAGGCCCACCAAAACCTAGAAACAAACTGGGAACCTCTGTCAGACACAATATTCTCCGGAATACCATGCAAACGAACCACATGCTGAAAAAACAACAGAACCAAATCAGAAGAGGAAGGCAATTTAGGCAAAGGCACCAAATGAACCATCTTAGAGAACCGGTCACAAACAACCCAGATAACCGACATCCTCTGGGAAACCGGAAGATCAGAAATAAAATCCATAGAAATATGCGTCCAGGGCCTCTCAGGGACCGGCAAAGGCAAAAGCAACCCACTAGCACGGGAACAACAAGGCTTGGCCCGCACGCAAGTCCCACAGGACTGCACAAAAGAACGCACATCACGTGACAAAGAAGGCCACCAAAAGGACCTACCAACCAAATCTCTGGTACCAAAAATACCAGGATGGCCAGCCAACACAGAACAATGAACCTCAGAAATCACTCTACTAGTCCATCTATCAGGAACAAACAGTTTCCTCACTGGACAGCGGTCAGGTTTGTCAGCCTGAAATTCCTGAAGAACCCGTCGTAAATCAGGGGAAATGGCAGAAAGAACCACCCCTTCTTTCAGAATGCCGACCGATTCAAGGACCTCAGGAGAATCAGGCAAAATACTCCTAGAGTGGGCATCAGCCTTAATATTCTTAGAACCCGGAAGATACGAGACCACAAAATCAAAACGGGAAAAAAACAAGGACCATCGAGCCTGTCTAGGATTCAGCCGTCTGGCAGACTCGAGGTAAATCAGATTTTTATGATCGGTCAAGACCACAATACGGTGCTTAGCTCCCTCAAGCCAATGTCGCCACTCCTCAAACGCCCACTTCATTGCCAACAACTCCCGATTGCCGACATCATAATTGCGTTCAGCAGAAGAAAACTTAGGGGAAAAGAAGGCACACGGTTTCATCAAGGAACCAGCAGGATCCCTCTGAGACAAAACGGCCCCTGCCCCAATCTCAGAAGCGTCAACCTCAACCTGAAACGGAAGAGAAACATCCGGTTGACGCAACACCGGGGCAGAAGTGAATCGGCGTTTAAGCTCCTGAAAGGCAGAGACAGCCGCAGAGGACCAATTCGTCACATCAGCGCCTTTCTTCGTCAAATCGGTCAAGGGTTTAACCACATTGGAGAAGTTAGCAATGAAACGGCGATAAAAATTAGCAAAGCCCAAAAATTTCTGAAGGCTCTTCACGGATGTGGGTTGAATCCAATCATGAATGGCCTGAACCTTAACCGGATCCATCTCCATAGATGAGGGAGAAAAAATGAAGCCCAAAAAAGAAACCTTCTGCACTCCAAAGAGACACTTAGACCCCTTCACAAACAAAGCATTATCATGAAGGATCTGAAATACCATCCTGACCTGTTCCACATGAGACTCCCAATCATCGGAAAAAATTAAAATGTCATCCAAATGTACAATCATGAATTTATCAAGATAAGTCCGGAAGATATCGTGCATGAAGGACTGAAAAACAGATGGAGCATTAGAGAGCCCGAATGGCATCACAAGGTATTCAAAATGGCCTTCGGGCGTATTGAACGCAGTTTTCCATTCATCACCCTGCTTAATACGAACAAGATTATATGCCCCCCGAAGGTCAATTTTCGTAAACCAACTAGCCCCCTTAATCCTAGCAAACAAATCGGAAAGCAGAGGTAAAGGGTATTGAAACTTGACCGTGATCTTATTCAAGAGGCGATAATCAATACAGGGTCTCAAGGAGCCATCCTTCTTAGCAACAAAAAAAAAATCCCGCTCCCAACGGTGAAGAAGATGGCCGAATATGCCTTTTCTCCAAAGACTCCTTAACATAATTCCGCATGGTGGTATGTTCAGGCACAGACAGGTTGAAAAGTCGGCCCTTAGGAAACTTACAGCCTGGAATCAAGTCAATCGCACAATCACAGTCCCTATGCGGTGGAAGGGAACTACTTGGGCTCATCGAATAAATCCTGAAAATCAGACAAAAACTCTGGAACTTCAGAAGAGGAAGAAGAGGAGATTGACATCAAAGGAACGTCATTATGAACCCCCTGACAACCCCAGCTAGTCACAGACATAGACTTCCAATCCAACACAGGATTATGTACCTGCAACCACGGAAAACCCAGCACGATAGCATCATGCAAATTATGCAACACCAGAAAACGACAATGTTCCTGATGGGCTGGCGCCATGCACATGGTCACCTGTGTCCAAAACTGGGGCTTATTTTTAGCCAAAGGTGTAGCATCAATGCCCCTTAAAGAATAGGGTTCTGCAAAGACTGCAAGGGGAAACCACAACGCCTGGCAAACTCAAAGTCCATTAAGTTCAAGGTGGCGCCTGAATCCACAAACGCCATGACAGAAAATGATGACAATGAGCAAATCAAGGTCACAGATAACAGAAATTTAGGTTGTACAGTATTGATGGTAAATGAACTAGCGATCCTCTTTGTACGCTTAGGGCAGACTGAAATGACATGAGAAGCATCGCCACAATAAAAACACAACCTATTCTGACGTCTGAATCCTTGTTGTTCCGTTCTAGACAGAATCCTATCTCACTGCATTGGCTCAGGCATCTGCTCTGAGGACAACGCCACAGCGCGCACAGTTCTGCGCTCCCGCAAGCGCCGATCAATCTGAATGGCCAGAGACATAGAATCACTCAGACCGAAAGGCGTGGGGAAACCCCACCATAACATCTTTAACGGATTCAGAAAGACCCTTTCTGAAAATTGCCGCCAAAGCATCATCATTCCATTTAGTCAACACAGACCATTTTCTAAATTTCTGACAATACAATTCTGCCGCTTCTTGAAACTGAGACAGGGCCAACAAGGTCTTCTCCGCTTGATCCACAGAATTTGGTTCATGATATAATAATCCTAAAGCCTGAAAAAATGCGTCTACATTAAGCAAGGCCGGATTCCCAGATTCCAGGGAAAATGCCCAATCCTGAGGATCGCCACGCAGTAGGGAGATGACAAATTTAACCTGCTGAATGGAATCACCAGAGGATCGAGGTTTCAGAGCAAAAAACAGTTTACAGTTGTTTTTAAAACTCAAAAATTTGGACCTGTCCCCAAATAAACAAATCAGGAGTAGGAATCTTAGGCTCTAAAACTGGAGTCTGAACAATATCATCAGAAATATCCTGTACCCTAGCAGCAAGCTGGTCTACACGAGAAGCTAATCCCTGAACATCCATGCTAGCACAAGACTCCTCAGCCACCCAGAAAAAAAGAGGAAAGGAAAGACAAAACAGGCTAAAGAAAAAAAAATGGCTCAACACCTTTCTTCCCTTCTTCTGAGATGCATTTAACTCATTATTGGCCAGTTGTACTGTTATGATCCGGTGACCTTGGAGCCGCATGAGACTTTCTCTGGAGTAGGTGGAACCTGTACTGACCGCAAACCCTAAACTGACACCGCAACTAGAAGTAGCCGTGGGGTGTACCTAACACATCCTAGACACCTCGACACAGCCGGAGAACTAAATACCCCTATAGATGGAAATGGGAATTCTATCTTGCCTCAGAGCAGAACCCCAAAGGATAGGTAGCCCCCCACAAATATTGACTGTGAGTATTAGAGGAAAGACACACGCAGGCAGAAAACAGGATTTAGCAAAAGAGGCCACTCTAGCTAAATAGAAAAGGATAGGATAGAATACTAAGCGGTCAGTATTAAAACCCTAAAAATATCCACAGCAGATAATACAAAAATTCCACCATCTAACTAAAGACATGGAATGTATATCTGCATCTCCTGAGAATCCAACTTGACTGAAAAAGTCCAAACACAGTCTAAGCTGGACAAGAAAAAACAATGAATAGTACTGAATAGTAAAGCACACAGCATGTGTGCTGCAGAAACAAAACCCAGACACTTATCTTGGCTGATATGGCTGCAGGGCAGGAGGAACCAGACAGAGATGTAAAACCTCCAAGAACAATGGACAACTGGCAAGGGCTAATGGATCCTGCAAACCTAAATACCCAGAGAGAGCTGCAATCAGCAGGGACACCTGCTCAGGATTGCAACCCAGGGACAACTGTATTACCACCAACAACCACCGGAGGGAACCCAAGAGCAGAATTCACAACACAGAAGCATCTGCCTCAAGGATGAAAGGCTTGTTGACCTCAGGACGACGAAGTACAGGAGCGGAAGCAAAGGCTTGCTTAAGAGACTAAAATGCTTCTTCAGCTTCTGAAGTCCAGATGTGAGGATTAGACCCTTTGCGAGTCAAGGTAGAAATTGAGGAGACAAGAGTAGAGAAATGTTGAATAAACTGCCGATAGTAATTTGCGAACCCGAGAAAGCGTTGAATTGCCTTTACCCCTTGAGGATGTGGCCAGTTAAGAACGGCAGACACTTTATCCGGATCCATCCATAAGCCTGAGTCAGAGATGACATAGCCGAGAAACGGTAACGAAGATGGTTCAAAGACACACTTCTTGAGTTTGGCATAAAGATGATTCTGTCTTAGACGAGATAGGACTTGGCGGATATCTCTCCTGTGGGAAGCAAGATTCGAGGAAAACACAAGAATGTCATCCAAATATACCACCACGCAGGAGTAGAGTAGATCCCAGAAGACATCATTCACGAACTCCTGTAACACTGCTGGAGCATTATACAGGCCAAAAGGCATTACAAGATACTCATAGTGGCCGTCTCGGGTGTTTAAGGCGATTTTCCACTCATCTCCAGAACGAATATGGATTAGGTTGTAGGCTCCATGAAGATCCAATTTCTTAAAAATTCATGCTCCCCTAACGCGATAAAACAGCTCTGGAATAAGAGGTAGAGGATACTTGTTTTTGATTGTGAGTTTGTTGAGGCCTCGGTAGTCAATACATGGACGGAGGGATCCATCCTTCTTCTTTTCGAAGAAAAAAACAGCACCTGCAGGATAGGAGGACTTGCGAATAAAGCCTTTAACCAAATTTTCCTGGACATATTCAGTCATGGCCTGGGTCTCGGTTGGAGACAACGGATAGATACGACCCCAGGGTGGAGTGGAGCCTGATACAAGATCGATTGGGCAGTCGTATGGTCGATGTGGAGGCAGGATTTCTGCTTCTTTCTTGTCGAAGACATCCAAGAAAGACAAATATGAGGAAGGTAAGTTAGCAGGCACAGAACTTGGACGAGGTGGTTTTCTTGGCTGAACAAGAAGCAGGCAGTTACTCTGACAGAAGAGTCCCCAGTGTAGGATTTCACCAGACCGCCAGTGAAGACAAGGCTCATGAGTCCTCAACCAAGGAAGAACAAGCAAAATAGTACGGGACAAGGAGGGCAGCACATAGAAGATGATCTTCTCCCGATGCAGGATTCCAATTTGGAGTTCCAACTCTTCTGTAACCAAGGTAACGGGCTCCCGCAGAGGTTGACCATCGACTGATGCAATCTGTCGAGGAGTCTCCAGGGATCTGACCGGAATCCGCAACCTCCTAACTGCGTCGAGTTGGATGAAATTCCCAGCCGCCCCGGAATCTATGTAAGCAAAATCAGAAAAACGCTTATTACCCAGATGCAAAAAAAACCGGAAAGAGTGAGGCGTTGAGAGGGTTCAGGGATACTTAGGGAGACCTCTCTTACCTGTCCTAGGTTGAGGCGTTTCCCTGCCTCAAAGGACAGGAGCGCAAAAGATGAGCCGCACTGCCACAATAGAAGCAGAGACCTTGAGCCAGTCTCTCCTTCTGGTGGTGTTCCGCCAGTTTGAGATGATCCACCTGCATGGGCTCTGCATGGGCATGGGCTCTGGGACAGAAACAGCAGAAGTTGTCACAGGAGACAGACGGGAAGGACACAGTGTAGCCGAAGGAAGACGAGGAACTCTCCTCTCCCTAGCGGATTCTCGGGTACGCTCTTGGAAATGTAAGTTGCCAGGGATATAAGATCTTTCAAGGTACTCGGAGTATCCAGACCCACCAGTTTGTCCTTAATTTGAGACGAGAGACCTCCCAAAAGGCTCCCACCAATGCCTCATGGTTCCATCCTAATTCAGACGAAAGTGTGCGAAACCGAATGGCATATTGACCCACAGAAAGAGAACCCTGGTGAAGGTTAAAAAGAGACTCGGTGGTAGAGGCCAAACGACCCGGTTCGTCGAATACTTTATGAAAAGTATCTAAAAAGATGGATAGTTGAGAGACAAGAGGGTCATCTCGCTTTCAGAGAGGGTTCACCCAAGCTAAAGCCTCTCCCTCTAAGTGGGAAATTACAAAGGCCACCTTTGCTCAGTCAGTAAGGTACTGCATAGGGAGCAACTCAAAATGGAGTTGGCACTGGTTCAGAAACCCCCTACATAATTTAGGATCCCCATTATAGCGAGGTGGTTTAGCCAGGCGAGGCGGTGGGTGAGGGACCGAGGACTGAGAGGAAACAGGAGCAGGAGACTGGAGGACACGAAGGCGATCATACACGGATGCCATAAAATTAAGGATGTGGGCTTGAGTGTCACGCTGCTGAGCAAGCTCCTGTTGGAGACCTGGCAGGTGCGGAGCACTCCCAGGGTCGGAGGCCTGCAGATACGAGAGACGAGACTCCATGGATTTCAATAAGGACATGATCCTAAACTGGTTCTCCCGGAGGAACAGTAGTTCCTTTTGGGTAGGAGTCGGGGTACCAGCGGGGTCCATGGCCTGATTGTACTGTCAGCTCTTTTGGAACTCCTAAAGTGAACCCACAGAACCACAACAATGAACCTCCCAAAGGCGAGCTGGCCAGGTGGACCACCCCCAATTCAGGGAGTGTTAGGGGCAGGCCCAAGGGACACTATTGCCATAGAAGTTGATACCCGGGGACAGGATGCAGGAGCGGAAAAGACGCAGAACTGGCTATAAAGGAGACACAGGACAGACTGGCAATGACTGAGACTAATAATAGGCTGGATATGGCGGACGCCCAGGACAGACTGGATATGGCCAAAACAGGACAGGCAGGGTATGGCGGAAACACAGGACAGGCAGGGTATGATGGACGCGCAGGACAGACAGGGTATGACGGACGCACAGGACAGAGCAAGGTATGGCGGACGCACAGGACAGAGCAAGGTATGGAGGGACCTGGGTCAAATGAGGGCAAATGACAATCAGGCATGGAGCAGAGGAAGGAGTTACCTTAAATAGAAGAGACGCAGAAGGACTTCCAGGTCAGGGTCCTCCAGGGTCAAAGAGAGGAGAAGCAGCGCGCCAGCATATCAAAGAGGAAGTGCGCGTGCGCAGGGGGAGATGGAGTGCGCACGCGCACCCGATGGACACCAGGAAGCTGTGGTGAATCAGGAGGAGAAGAAGGAAGAACACACCCCTGCAGGAGGAGCGCGCCGGAGAGGGTAAGTATGTCGGCGAGCGGGGGTCGGAGCGGCAGGTGGGGCAGCAGGAGCGGCGGCGCTGAGCAGCGCCATGACAGCTACATGTGAGAGGGTGCTTTCAAATCCTTCTTGATGCATGCACCCCCCCAAATAGTCCTTATGATTTGTTTCAGTACATTGAGAGGTGGCATCTCTCACCATGTAATGTCCGGCATATGCCAACAAATTAACCAGTGCATGCTCAAAAGGGATTTGAAGCACCTCCTCCACGTATGCCTCCACCTCAACCCTTTCCCCAACATAACCCACCAATGCCTACACCATACCAAATGGCTCCCTTCCAGCAACCTTACCAATATGGCCACTTGTCAAGACCCAGTGTTGGAGGCTGGTCCCAACCTGGGTTTGGATGACATGGACATATTGGTGGGGGTTATAACTCCCGTGAGGTGTACTGTAGTCATGATGCCCATAGTACCCACACTTATGGCCAGTACTTATATGGTCAATCTGAGCATGGTCACATTTTGGAGCAGGTCCAACAGAGAACTCACCAACAGGGTAAAGGATAATTGGTCCAACAAAGGCCACAAGAGCAGCAACCAGAACTACCGCCATCACCACCACCAACGTATCAGAATCTTTAAAAAATATTTTCTTGTTGATAATTTTGTGTTATGTCCCCAAATTATTTAATCTGCTGTGAAAGCAATGTGTTTGTTTGTTTTTTTACACTTTGGCCAAGTTAAAATGGCCCCAAAAGCCATATGAACTAAATATGGTTGTTCTAAAAACAAATTTTGGCATATCATATCATTTATAAAAAAAATTACCAAGCCAATTTCTTTGTGTTTGACAAATCATTATTACACCATACACAAATGTAAAATTTTGAAATATATCAAATATTAATTTTATAACCCCCCAAAAAAATTACAACATAGAGACAACATTATCTTGCCAGGGAGTAGCACCCTGAGGAGAAAGAAAATAATTGGTATAAATATCCATAATTTTTAGGCCAGAAAGGGGACGCCGCTGAGGATGGACTCGTGGTGTAGGACTACCCACATTGGACAACATGCCTTCACCACTGTCAGCTGAGGAACACTCATGAATTCTTGTGAAGTTGTGTAAAACAACACAAGCTTTAATGACTTCATTAACATTTGCCTCACTCAACTGAATGGCAGACTGGAGGACACGCCATTTGGATGCCATAATTCCAAAGGCGCACTGCACCATTCGCCGCACCCGTGAAAGTCTGACATTAAACACATGCCGCCGGTGGTCCAGGTTGCGCCGGGGATAAGGCCTGTGGATGCACCCACATTCTACTTCTCCTCCTTCGCGGATCAACTATCACAGGGTATGGCTGCCCAAAGCGGCGTCACAAGACCCAATTAAATAACACCCGCTGAGTTGGTGTGAAATGCAGGAGGTCACACATGTTGCCCAAGTACCACCAAAACACCTACACAAGCACAGTAACAAAATGGCCTTATGGGAGGGTTCCACCTGTTGGAGAGGACTTAAATAAGTTTATGCTGATGATTTAAATTAATTTCAGGCCTAAAAACCGTTAAATGTCCATTTTGTAAGGTTGCGTGAAAAATACGCGTTACGGATGCCATACAGATTACATACGGAGGTTTACATGCGCAAAATACGCAGCCACACCCTGCCTATGGATGACATACGGATCACTGTTTTGGGATCATTTCTGCGTATTACGCCTGTAAAAAATGGACCGTATTTTCTTACGCCAAGTGTGACTCCGATTGTTCCTAAAAAAATGGTTTTGTAAATTTTGTTGTAAAAATGAGAAATCGCTGGTCAACTTTTAACCCTTATACCTTCCCCAAAAAAAAAATTGTGCCGATGTAAAGTAGACATGTTGGAAATTTTAATTATTAACTATTTTGTGTGGCATGTCTCTCTGATTTAAGGGCATAAAAAATTCAAAGTTTGAAAATTGAAAAATTTTATTTTTTTTGCCATATTTCCATTTTTTGAATACATAAAAATTAAGTCATCTTAATGTTCTGATTCACTACAATATCCCATTCATGACCTCCATAGAGTACAATATCTCCTAAATGCTCATACTCACAAACAGTAGGATGCTCCACAGTACTCCCCACATACACAGCATGATGAGCTCATGGAGCCCCCAGCATAGTATGGTGGTCCCACAGCACCCCAATTACAGCATAATCCCACCATAATGGCCCCCCACAGTATGATACCGCAGCAGCTTTGGACATATTGTGATGCACTCAAGACCATACTGTATGATCCGCTAAGCCTCTCACACTGTTTATTGCCCCTAGCCCCCTACACATTATGATGTGCATGCGTGGTGTTTGCTCCGCCCCCCCTCTCAGTGCTCACACTGGCTGCACACTCGTCATCAGACTACATGGGGTCCTGTGTTTGTCTGCTGTTCGACGGGGCACGGTGTGTGTGTTATGGAAATTTGGTTTGAATAAATCTATCCCTGTGTTTGCTGCGGCCGTTCCCAAGAAGACTGAGTATTTTGAGCGCTCATCAAGAATGGACTGTACACCATTGTGACAGAAAAGCATTCCATCAATACTGATGATTTATTGTACATACATAGTTTTATAATTGCATATAGAAAGGAGTGGTTAGGGTTGGTTAGTTAATTACCATATTGTCTAGCTCCTCTGTTATTGGTTATCTAAATATATATGGAATATTGTGATTAATGTGCATATGAATGCTGATTAAGCAACTAAAATGTAGCTCTCTGCATCTAGGACAAAGTTGAGACATCTGATCAGCTCTTAATACATCTGGCACTGTTCTGCTTTTCGGGTATCTGGAAAGCACCGAGGAACCATCTGGCCTAGCTCATGTGGTCAAATTGAGCAATTGATTATAAACTAGCTGTGGATATATGAGAATATATGATTATAGAAGAGTATACATGCAAGTGAGATCTACATGATATATAAATTTCTATCACAAGCCCCCCTTAGATATCACTTGCCGTAATCCTAGCCTCCTGTCCCAAAGTCTTTTGTGCTGCCGGTGAACTGACGCATGCCTAGTGCATACGCCCCACTCCGTACAGACTTTTCGCAAATGGGCGGCCAGGAGATCTGTCCCTAACGGGGGTTCGTTGCAATCAGTCTCTTAGTCAACAGCATGTGTAGTAAGCGGTGGGTATTCTTTAACAGGTAGGTCATCTATTCGGTCAGGCAGGGCATCCACAACATCATTCTGGCTTGGGTGTCATCCTCTGGTAGGGGAGCTTTCTTGCAATGCAATGAGTGGATCCAAGTGGGTCTTCCCTCCAGCATCACAGAGGTAGGTGTCATCAGCGGCACTTGGAAAGGACCATCAAATCTGGGATCGAGTGGTGTTCTCCTTACAAACTTTTTTCACCAACACCCAGTCTCCTGGCTTCAAGGAGTGCGTACTGGACACTGAATCTGGATCTGGCAATGAAGAAAAAAACTCGAGAATGGATATTAGCAAGTTTCTTGGTGAGTTCAATTACATAAGTAGACAAAGTATCATATTGCATAGTCAGTGTCATGTCGGACACTGTCCAGACCAGGTCGTCTGACAGACAGCGGTAATTCCGGGTTTGACCACTGTTTGCTCATTGGCGTCAGCTAGTTTTCGTCTGGCTGCTCCGGGGTTAATGGCCATGCCCATTTCCTTTAAATGGTTCTCCTGATCTTTGGGCGTCGCCGATTATAGCTTCTGTCTTATCCGTAGTTATCTCGGTCCGGAGTGGAGAGCTGGTTGTTGGAGAATCGTTGTTGGTGGTGTATTTTCCTTTGTCTTATTTACTCCTTCCTATATTTGTATTTATTTTGCCCTGCACCTTTATAGTGTATTCCTGATTGACTGCGGCGTGGTGCATATTTTCCTTTATCCTTGTTTGTTATTACTGTGGGTATTGGTCTATTGCATTCACTGGGTGGTGGGCGGTGGTGTTCAGTCTAGGGCTGAATCAGGAGTCAGGGTGAGGGTGGAGGCCTGAACATGCACACCTTCAGTGTAAACTTCAGGTAGAGGGTCAGACAGGGTTTCCCTAGTCTGAGGGAAATTGCAGGGGCCCGGGTTATTAGCTCTCGCCCTCCTTGTATCCCCAGGACATTATAATCGGCCTAACAAAAAAAAAAAAGGAGTTCCTTTTTTTTTTCTCTTCTCTGTGTTTTGTCATGGATCCCATGACTTCTATAACCCGCCAGTTGGAGGCGCTGTCCCTACAGGTCACTGAGTTGAAGGGAGCAGTGCAGCAACAGGGACTAGCAGTATCTAATATACAGGCTGGAGCGACAGGAGGAGTTAATGAGCCCAAGTTTCCTTTGCCTGAAAAATTTGCTGGGGAACGCAGTAAATTTGTTTCTTTTCGTGAAGCTTGCAAACTGTATTTCCGTATGCGCCCGATCTCCTCTGGTAATGAGGCTCAACGTGTGGGCCTGGTGTTGTCATTATTGAGCGGGGATCCCCAAGCATGGGCATTTTCATTGCCGTCTGATTCTGTTGCATTTAACTCAGTGGAGAGTTTCTTTTCTGGTCTAGGACACATTTACGATGATCCAGACAGAATGGCTCTAGCAGAATCTAAGTTACGCACTATTTGCCAGGGGGAGCGTGTTGCAGAGGATTACTGTTCTGAATTTCGCTGCTGGGCGGTTGACACTCAGTGGAATGAGCCAGCATTGAGGAGTCACTTTATTCATGGAGTTTCTAATAGGGTTAAAAAAGCCCTCCTGATGTATGAGACTCCTGCTTCACTAGATTCCGCTATGAGTCTTGTTGTCCGCATTGATCGCCGTTTGTGTCAGGGGAATCATGAGACGCCGCCTGTGGGTGAAGGTTTAGGTTCACGTGAGGTTGCTGCAGGTGAGCCCACGGAATCTCTGCAAATCGCAGGGGTGTCACATGTTAAGAATCGTACCCCTGTACTCAGGAAGCAGGGAGCCTGTTTTTTCTGCGGTAAAACTGGTCATTTTATTAATATCTGTCCTCTGCTGTTAAAGAAAAACGCAATGGCGGAAAACTTCTGAGCTCAGAGGGTGTGGAGGAGTCCAATCTGAGCTTATGCATATCCTCCATGATGATTTCTCAGTGCATACTCCCTGCCAAAGTTGTTGTTGCTGGCAGAGAGATACCAATCACTATTTTTGTGGAGAGTGGTTCCGCCACAAATCTCATTGATGAGGAGTTTGCGCGCACTGCTGGTTTTAAGATTGAAAAACTGCCTCATCCTATCCGTGTGGTCACCATCATTCTGCTCCTCTTCCACAGGGGGAGATTACTGAGTTTGTGGCTGAGGTTAAACTCCACATTGGGGTTCTTCATTTCGAGCAGGTCACATGTAAGGTGCTCAAGAGTCTTCCGGCACAATTGGTTCTGGGTTTTCCATGGTTGTCTACACACAACCCGGCGATTGACTGGAAAACTCAGGACATAATCCAGTGGAGTGATTTCTGTCAGGAGAATTGCCTGGCCACATGTGTGTCCGCTGTGACTTCAAGCGTTCCTGAGTCACTTCAGGATTATGCGGATGTGTTCTCTGAGAAGGGTTGTTCAGAGTTGCCACCACACCGCTCCTATGACTGTTCTATCAGGTTTAAACCAGGGGCCAAGTTGCCTAAAGCAAGGATGTTCACCATCTCCGGTCCGGAGAGACAAGCGCTCAAGGATTACATTTCTGAAAGTTTGAGCAAAGGGCACATCAGGCCGTCATCCTCACCGGTGGCAGAGGGTTCTTCTTCGTGAAGAAGAAAGATGGAGGATTACGCCCGTGTTTGGATTTCAGGGAGTTGAACCAGATTACGGTTCGTGATCCATACCCTATGCCACTGATACCTGACTTGTTCAACCAGGTGGCAGGTGCTGAGTGGTTTACCAAGCTTGACCTCAGGGGGGCGTACAACCTCATAAGAGTCCGTCAAGGTGATGAGTGGAAGACGGCTTTTAATACCCCTGAGGGTCATTTTGAAAATTTGGTGATGACTTTTGGGTTTACTAACGCACCTGCAGTGTTCCAACATTTCATCAATGATGTGTTCTCGCATGTTTTGGGGAAATTCGTTATCGTGTACCTAGATGACATCCTCATATATTCTTGCGACCATGATGCTCATTTAGATCATGTCAGGCAGGTGTTACAGCTTCTCAGAGAGAATAAGCTGTATGCTAAACTTGAGAAATGTGTATTTTTTGCTCAAGAGTTGCCGTTCTTGGGTTATATTGTGTCTGCTTCTGGTTTTAAAATGGACGCCGCTAAGGTGCAAGCGGTGCTGCATTGGGAACGTCCTGATAACCTGAAAGCACTTCAGCGGTTCCTTGGGTTTTCTAACTACTATAGGAAATTTATCAAGGATTTTTCTATCATTGCTAAACCGCTAACTGACATGACTAAAAAGGGTACCAATTTCTCCGTTTGGCCTGAGGCTGCTGTTCGCGCATTTGAATTTCTCAAGAACAGTTTTGCTTCAGCCCCCATTCTTGTGCAGCCAGACGTATCTAAACCCTTTGTCGTGGAAGTCGATGCGTCTGAGGTTGGTGTGGGGGCGGTACTATCTCAAGGCTCATCCTTGAGTGGTTTGCGTCCGTGCGCCTATTTCTCCCAAAAACTGTCGTCCGCTGAACGTAACTACGATATCGGCAACAGGGAGTTGTTGGCTATTAAGTTGGCCTATGTGGAATGGCGACACTTCTTGGAGGAGTCGGTACATCAGGTCACTGTTATTACCGACCATAAGAATCTGCTGTATTTGGAGTCTGCCAAGCGTCTGTCTCCCAGGCAGGCTCACTGGGCATTGTTTTTCACGCGGTTCAACTTTGTTGTCACTTACAGACCAGGGTCTAAAAACACTAAGGCGGATGCTCTGTCCAGGTGTTTTCCGGGGGGAGAACCTCGGGAAGATCCAGTACCCATCCTCCAAAAGGGTGTTGTGGTTTCGGCTCTCACTACCGAGGTTGAGGCTGAGATTACCGAGGCTCAGGAGGAGGTACCATCTGAGCTTCCCATCAACAAATCTTTTGTAACGCTTCATCTCCGCCTAAAGGTGTTGGCGGAGCATTATGATACTGTCCTGGCTGGCCACCCAGGGGTTAGAGGTACTTTGGAGTTGGTGTCACGTCGGTTTTGGTGGCCCAAAATCCAACAGGACGTGGTCTCATATGTGTCAGCTTGCACCACGTGCGCTAGGGCAAAGACGCCCCGCTCCCGTCCTGTTGGCACACTACTTCCTCTGGAGGTACCTAGAAAGCCATGGACGGAAATCTCCATGGATTTCATCACTGATTTGCCTCCCTCAGCTGGGAACATGGTCATTTTGGTGATTGTGGATCGGTTTTCAAAAATGTCGCACTTTGTGTCTTTGCCTTCTTTGCCTAACGCTAAGACTCTTGCTCAGGTGTTTGTGCAGGAGGTGGATAAGGCTTCATGGAGTTCCGCCTGACATCGTGTCAGATAGGGGTACTCAGTTTGTAGCAAAATTTTGGAAAGCATTTTGCTCACGGCTGGGGATCAAGTTGTCTCATTCGTCTGCGTTTCATCCCCAGTCAAATGGTCAGACCGAGTGTATGAACCAAAATTTGGAGCAGTACTTGCGCTGCTTTGTCTGTGATAACCAGGAGGAGTGGTCTACCTTTCTTCCTTTGGCTGAGTTTGCCATCAATAATCACCGCCAGGAGTCGTCTGGGGAGTCTCCTTTTTTTTGTGTTTACGGGCTACATCCTCAGTTTTGTACGTTGAGTTAGAGAGGCTCTTTCGGCGTTCCGGAGGAAGACCAGTTAGGAACACAATTGTCATCAGTCTGGAGGAGAGTGAAACAGCGCCTGTTGAGTGTGGGTGCTAGGTACAAACATGTGGCTGACAGTAGGCGTGTGCCAGGTCCAGACCTGAGTGTGGATGACTGGGTGTGGTTATCCACAAAAAAACATAAGACTCAAGATACCATCCCTTAAATTGGGTCCACGGTTTATTGGTCCATTTAGGGTCACCGCCGTCATTAACCCAGTAGCGTACCGACTGGAGCTCCCTACGGTGTATAAAATACACAACGTGTTCCACAGGTCTCTTCTTAAGAAGGTGGTGGGTTCTGTGGACGCGGCGCCTATGCCACCTCCAGTCTTGGTGGATGGTAACCTAGAATTTGAAGTCTCCAGGGTGGTTGACTCTCGTGTGGTGCGCCGCACTTTACAATATTTGGTACACTGGCGTGGTTATGGGCCTGAGAAGAGGTCCTGGGTACCAGCCTCGGACATTCATGCGGATCGGCTGGTCAGGTGTTTTCATCGTCGCCATCCGGACAAGCCGGGTCCTATAAGCCGTGAGGGCCCTGGGGTCCCTCGTAGAAGGCGGGGTACTGTCATGTCGGACACTGTCCAGACCAGGTCGTCTGACAGACAGCGGTAATTCCGCGTTTGACCACTGTTTGCTCATTGGCGTCGGCTAGTTTTCATCTGGCTGCTCCGGGGTTAATTTATCTGATCCTCGGATTGGAAGCTGGGCCATGCCCATTTCCTTTAAATGGTTCCCCTGATCTTTGGGCGTCGCCGATTATAGCTTCTGTCTTATCCGTAGTTATCTCGGTCCGGAGTGGAGAGCTGGTTGTTGGAGAATCGTTGCTGGTGGTGTATTTTCCTTTGTCTTATTTACTCCTTCCTATATTTGTATTTATTTTGCCCTGCACCTTTATAGTGTATTCCTGATTGACTGCGGCGTGGTGTATATTTTCCTTTATCCTTGTTTGTTATTACTGTGGGTATTGGTCTATTGCATTCACTGGGTGGTGAGCGGTGGTGTTCAGTCTAGGGCTGAATCAGGAGTCAGGGTGAGGGTGGAGGCCTGAACATGCACACCTTCAGTGTAAACTTCAGGTAGAGGGTCAGACAGGGTTTCCCTAGTCTGAGGGAAATTGCAGGGGCCCGGGTTATTAGCTCTCGCCCTCCTTGTATCCCCGTGACAGTCAGCTGCTGAGGGAAAGAATACCCCTAACCTGGGACTAGACCCAAACAAAATTTCATATTGTGACAGCTTTTCTGGGCCTCTGGGAGTGTGCCTAACACTAAATAGTGTGATTGGGAGTGTCTCCTGCCATGGTTTGTTTGTCTCTTGGGCAACTTTCAACATCCTGTTCTTAAGTGTCCCATTCAGTCTTTCCACTTTCTCGCTACTCTGGGGATTATAAGGAGTGTGTAGGCCTGAGTCTGACCCTACTGCTGACCAGATCTCCCATGTGGGATTTGCTGTGAATGCGGGTCCCTGGTCACTCTCTATCACTTCTGCGACCCCATATCTGCATATCTCATCTCTGAGAGTAGCTTCTTTGCAGTAGTCTTTGCTGACTGGTTCCTCACTGGGAAAGCTTCTGGCTATCCTGAGAACACGTCCACGACCACAAGGGCATATTCGAATCCTCCACTTGGCGGCATCTGGAGGTGGTCTATCTGGATCCTCTGGAAGGGGTACAGTGGTCTGGCAAGATGATGTGTGGGAACTTTCTCTATTCTTCCAGGGTTGCATTTGCCGCAGGTCAGACAGCTGCTAGTGAATTTGGCTGTTAGGGTGGAGATCCCTGGAGCGAACCAGTAAGCACCAATCAGATCATTCATCTGTGTCTTTGATCTGTGTGTGGGCCCATGTGCCCACTGGACCACCATAGGGTACATGCTTTGGGGTAAACAGGGTTTGTAGTCCATTGCGTATACCCTTCCCTCTTCATGTGTTGCTCCCTTCCGCATCCAGCATTCCTTCTTGTCCTTTTGGGGCTCGCTCTTGCAGCTTTTTGAGCAGATCCCAGGACATCATCTGGTCAGGTTTCTTGTCTTCAGTCGTCATGTAGTAGCCGTCCGGCTCTACGACCTCTCCCACTTCCCCATATTGTCTTCCTTTGGCGACTTCTTTGGCTGCCATATCCGCCATGTTGTTGCCCCGTGTCTCTACTGTGTTCAATTTTCCATGTGCTTTGACTTTTAGTACTGCCACCATCTTTGGAAATTGGAGTGCGTCCAGCTGGTCCTTGATGGCTCCATGATGCTTCACGGTTGTTCCGCTTGCTGTGATGAAGTCCCTTGCAGCCCAGATGGGTCCAAAGTCGTGTGCTATGCCATGCGAGTACCTTGAATCGGTGTATATGTTCGCAATTTTGCCTTCTGCAATCTGGCAGGCCTTCATCAGCGCTATCAGTTCTGCTTCCTGGACTGACAGGCTAGGCGGCAGACTTCTGGACCACAGGATTTCTTGATTGCTGGTCACTGCACATCCCGTGTGGAATCTTCCTTCATCATCTGCAAATCAGGAGCCATCCACATAGAGGATCAACTCTGGGTTGGTCAGTGGCTCTTCTGCCACCTTGGGTAGTCCTGCTGTTTCTTGTTGCATGATGCCGAAGCAATCATGGTCATCCGTCCGGAGCAAATCCAGATCCCTGCGGAAGCTATCATGCAGATTTTGATCAGAATTATGATCTGAGGGTCCATATCTGTATCCCCCCTTGGGAGTGGGAGTAGAGTGGATGGGTTGAGGACTGTGCATCTGGAGATGGTGACATTGTCGGGCAAGAGTAGAGAGTACTGGAGGCGAAGATGCCTGGTGGTGGAGAGATGTTTTGGCTGTTTGGTTGAGGACTAGTGTTGAGCGATACCGTCCGATACTTGAAAGTATCGGTATCGGAAAGTATCGGCCGATACCGGCAAAGTATCGGATCTAATCCGATACCGATACCCGATACCAATACAAGTCAATGGGACTCAAGTATCGGACGGTATCTCTGATGGTTCCCAGGGTCTGAAGGAGAGGAAACTCTCCTTCAGGCCCTGGGATCCATATCAATGTGTAAAAGAAAGAATTAAAATAAAAAATAGGGATATACTCACCTCTCTGACGCGCCCTGGACTTTACCGCCGTAACCGGGAGCCGTTGTACCTAAGAATGCGCGCTTGAAGGGCCTTAGATGAGGTCACTGCGCTCTGATTGGTCCGTAGCGGTCGCGTGACCGCTACGCGACCAATCACAAAGCCGTGACGTCACCTAAGGTCTTTCAAGCGCTTGAAATACCTTAGAAGACGTCCGCAGCTTCTGATTGGTCGCGTAGCGGTCGCGTGACCGCTACGCGACCAATCACAAAGCCGTGACGTCACCTAAGGTATTTCAAGCACTTGAAAGACCTTAGGTGACGTCACGGCTTTGTGATTGGTCGCGTGGCGGTCACATGGGCCGTCGCGACCAATCACAAAGCCGTGACGTCATCTTACGGTCCTTCACGCGCTGATTCTTAGGAAGGAAGGCTGCCGGAAACAAGCAGGGCGCGTCCGAGGGTGAGTATATTCCTATTAGGTATATACTCACCCTCGGCTTCTTTCCGGCAGCCTTCCTTCCTAAGAATCAGCCCGTGAAGGACCTTAAGCTGGCGTCACAGCTTTGTGATTGGTCGCGACGGCCCATGTGACCGCTATGGACCAATCAGAGCGCAGTGACCTCCTCTAAGGCCCTTCAAGCGCGCATTCTTAGGTACAACGGCTCCCGGTTACGGCAGTAAAGTCCAGGCTGCGCCGGAGAGGTGAGTATATCCCTATTTTTTATTTTAATTCTTTCTTTTACACATTGTTATTAATCCCGATACCGATTCCCGATACAACAAAAGTATCGGATCTCGGTATCGGAATTCCGATACCGGCAAGTATCGGCCGATACCCGATACTTGCGGTATCGGAATGCTCAACACTATTGAGGACTGCTGAGATGTCATGAGAAGCCAGGATTTCCAATGGACATCCAAGAATGATGGTGCTCTCATGCAGGAGGGGGCTCCCCTTGCAACTGGATCCAGGTGAGCTGAAAAGTAGTCTAAACGTCTCTGCTTTTCCCCCTGAGGCTGCATCAGGATTCCAGTAGCAAGGCCTTCTTTTTCCATCAGGTAGAGACGGAATGGCTTCTTATATTCGGGTAGGCCTAGTGCTGGCGCTGAGACTACAGAGCCTTTTAACTTCTTGAACGAGCTGAAGGCTGCATCTGTCAGGAGGAATGGGGATGCATTCACGTAATCACACAGAGGCGGCATTAGGACTGAGGCATCAGGGATCCAGGCTCTGCAATACGAAACTAGACCAAGGAAGGCCTGTAGTGCCTTTGGAGTTGTTGGAGGAACCATCTTCTCCACTGTGGTCTTCCAGTCATCTGTCAGGTGTTTTGTCTGGTAAGCAATACAGTGTCCCTGGAACGTAACTCGCCTCAGACACCACTGGACTTTGTTCTTTGAGACCTTGCAGTGCTGCTCCACCAGGTAGAGTAGGAGAGACAAGGAATGGGCTTTACACATGTCAAAGTCAACTGCACAAAGGAGTAGATCATCCACGTATTGTAGCAGGTTTGCCGCTGCATGTTCTGTGACCCAGGTGGTGAGGACTGTGGACATTGCTTTGGTGAACTGTGAAGGGCTGTTCTGGGCCCACTGTGGCATCACTGTCCATGTGCGCTGTGCCCCCAGGTGCGTTAAGGCAAACAGGAACTGGCCTTCCGGATGAAGGGGAACACTGCAGAAAGCATTAGCCAGGTCAGTCACTGTGAACACTTTTGTTGTGGAAGGCACATTTGAGAGCAGAGTGTGCGGATTTGGCACAATTGGAGCTTCAAACACCGTGGCGTCATTCACATCTCTCAGGTCATGTACCATTCTGAACTTGGCTGGCTCTCCTTTTACAGTCTTTTTTCTTAACCAGGAAAAGCGGGGTATTGCAAGGCGATGTGCAACGTACAATGATTCCTATTTCCAGGTAGACCTTCAGTTGGTCAAAGGCAGCTTGACTCCGGGCGATGGGCAGGGGATACTGGGCCTTACGAGGATATGGAGTGCCTGGCTTGAGTGATACCCGCACTGGGGCAACTTGAGGTTTTCCCACGTCCTGGGGTCCCTTAGACCATAGACTTTCTGGTACTACATCCAGTACCTCCTTGGGTAGGCCTCCGTATGTTGTTTGAGGTTACTGTAGGGCTGCCAGCATGACTCTTCTTGGGTCAGAGATGAAGAAAGTGTCACGGTCCCATCTTCCTGGAACACTGTAGTTGACTTCTGCTTCTGCAGTAGGTTCGCTTCCAGCAGATTGAGTGGCAGGTCCCTGACACCACAAACTGGGACAGGATAGTGTGTCCTGGCTGAGTGCACAGGCTCAGAGGCTTTGTAGGCTGGGAATGTCTGACTTGACCATCAATGCCCATGCGAGACACAGAGGATTCTGATAGGCAGGTAGGATCGGGGAGTTCCACATGTCTCATCACACTTCTGGCTGCACCAGTGTGCAGAAGAAAAGATCTGACAACGCCATCAACTTTCAGGGTAATTTGAGGTATTGGTCCTGCAGATGGGGTTTAACATGTCAGGAGTGTAGTGTCTCGTGGACCTGGCTTGCTTGCCCCTGTCCTATGGACGGGGTACTTCACTGACTTCTGTACTTCTTCCTTGACCTGTTTCTCTGGACCAACTCTTGGGTTGCATAGTTGCTCTGCACTGGTTCCGGAAATGGCCAAACTTGTCACAGATGCAACACTTGACACTTCTTCTTCTGTCTTTGTAGGGTGGTTGTGCTTCCAGGTCAGTGGTCACCATGAGAGGGGCCGTCTTCTGCACTCCTGGTTTGGACTCAATCCCTTTGGTTACTGTGGACAACGGTATGATGGGCACTGTACCGGCAGCGGGGTTCGGCCTGCTGATTAAAGCTGCGGGGCCTGGTGGTAAGACGGGGCCTGCAGGTGTGTCCGTGGCGAGGTTCAGGGTGCCATGAGACTGGCGGCTGCCTCCAACCTGAGGTTTTGGGGCATCACAAGGGCTGCGGCTGCATCTGCCATCACTTCTTCCCCCTGGTCCAACATAGCTTCTCCCCTTTGCTAACCTTATTGAGGTCGGTGTCTCCTCTTCGGAGCCTGCAGTGGTTCTTCCGGTGTGTCGCTCGGCTTTGCAGCGTCTTCACTTCTGGCTCCCCTTCTGGCGTTCTCAGCAGCGCAGCACCCGTTTCCTTCTTCGCGCTCTTTGTGGCGCTATGATGGCGGCAGTTTTGGTGACAATCGGCAATAAACAGTCTCCTAACCCGTTTTGCTGGGTCAGTCCACTGCTATTGACCTATTCTCGGGCCTAGCCACTATCAGTGGTTTCCTGATTGGCTGTCTCAGTCCATGCACAAAGGCCTGTGCCAACATTTGCCTGTGTATCTGGTCATGAATGGTGAAGCCTAAGTCTATGAATACTTGCATTGCTCTGCCATGAAACTTCTTTACAGACTCTGTCTTGTCTTGGCTCATGTCATGTAAGCTGAGGGCTTGTCCTGCCAATCTGCCTTTGGCCCACTCTCTGAGCTGTTCAATTAGCTGTGGTCCTGACTCCCAAGCGTGTACATCTAATTCTGCTGAAAGTTTGAATTGTTCCTTCATGATTGGCCAGAGTGCATCACCTGATTTTATTTCCATTTATGGCCCAGAGATCATTCCAGGTGGCTGCATATGTTCGCTAGTTCTGCTACATTCTTCGGTAAAATGGCATAGGATGCATCCCTGGGTCTGGAAGATTGACACCTGACTTGGGGTGAAGTGCACATAGTGTAATGGTTGTGCCTCTATCTGCCCCTGCATTTTTGGTGCCAGTGGGTTTATTTTCCTAGTACTGGGCAGCATGTATGATGTTCCCTCCTCATCTTCATCAGAGGAATACTTGTGATAGCGTGTGCTGGGGTCATACACTGGCTGATTTTGGACTTAGAAGTTGCCCACTCTGCACCCAGGGCTGAGCTGTCTGCTGCCTGATGTGTCTTGGGGCTGCCCACTGCATTGTGTGTAAGGGAATTTTCACCTTCTTTCCCCGATATCACAACTGGCAATGGCTGGACTGTGCCAGGGACATAGAAGGGGTGCCTTGTGCTGTAAGCACCACATTGTTTGAATTGGGTGTTAGCCCATCCGGAAACGAAGAAGAAGAATAATGTGAAACAGATATGGGGCAGAGAAGAAGGAGGAGATGAAGAAGAAGAAGAAGAAGAAGGAGGGGTTGATAAAAGGTGTATAGAAGGAGGAAGTGTGGAGTGAGAAAAAGGAAGAGAAGGAGGAGAAGATGGGAGGTGTGGAGGAGAGAGAGAAGGAGAAGAGTGGAGAGGTGTGGAGGAGAGAGATAGAGAGAGAGAGAGAAGAGAAAAGTGTGGAGAAAGAAGAGGAAAGAAGAGTGAGAGAAAGAGTGGCAGATGAAAAAGAGGATAGAGAAGAGAATTCCTCCCCCCTCTGTGCAATCTCAGAGCGCATAGTTGGAACAATGATGCCTTCTCCCTGTCGGTAGAGCATGAGACTCTTAATCTCAGGGCGTGGGTTCGAGCCCCACGTTGGGCGCCAGTTGTTATGGAAATTTGGTTTGGATAAATCTATCCCTGTGTGTGCTGTGGCCGTTCCCAATAAGACTGAGTATTTTGAGCGCTCATCAAGAATGGACTGTACACCATTGTGACAGAAAAGCATTCCATCAATACTGATGATTTATTGTACATACATAGTTTTATAATTGCATATTGAAAGGAGTGGTTATGGGTGGTTAGTTAATTACTATATTGTCTAGCTCCTCTGTTATTGGTTATCTAAATATATATGGAATATTGTGATTAATGCGCATATGAATGCTGATTAAGCAACTAAAATATAGCTCTCTGCATCTAGGACAAAGTTGAGACATCTGATCAGCACTTAATACATCTGGCACTGTTCCGCTTTTTTGGGTATCTGGAAAGCACCAAGGAACCATCTGGCCTAGATCATGTGGTCAAATTGAGCAATTGATTATAAACTAGCTGTGGATATATGAGTATATATGATTATAGAGGAGTATACATGCAAGTGAGATCTACATGATATATATATTTCTATCACACGTTCGCTGGGAGTTTGGGGAGGCGGATGTTTCCTACATTTAATACACCCCCTGGTTGGGGAGGGAATGGTTTCGATAATTTGATTGAAACAAAGCAGCTATGGTCCCCTGACTCCATGCACCCCTGGCGCAGTCATGTGATTGTGCGGTGTTTTGTGCTTAATGCGGCACTGTGTCCTTACCTGTTTCATGTATTATATTTTATAAAGATGGTTTATATTTTGCTATTATCTGTGGACTTTTTGGTCGTTATTTTGGGTTGTTTCTTGACTAGTGTTGAGCGATACCGTCCGATACTTGAAAGTATCGGTATCGGAAAGTATCGGCCGATACCGGCAAAGTATCGGATCTAATCCGATACCGATACCTGATACCAATACAAGTCAATGGGACTCAAGTATCGGACGGTATCCCTGATGGTTCCCAGGGTCTGAAGGAGAGGAAACTCTCCTTCAGGCCCTGGGATCCATATTAATGTGTAAAATAAAGAATTAAAATAAAAAATATTGCTATACTCACCTCTCCGACGCAGCCTGGACCTCACCGAGGGAACCGGCAGCGTTCTTTGCTTAAAATGTGCGCGTTTACTTCCTTCCGTGACGTCACGGCTTGTGATTGGTCGCGTGCCGCCCATGTGGCCGTGACGCGACCAATCACAGCAAGCCGTGACGTAATTTTCAGGTCCTCAATGCCTAATTCTAGGCATTCAGGATTTTAAAATTACGTTCCAGCTTGTGATTGGTCGCGTCGCGGTCACATGGGCGACGCGACCAATCACAAGCCGTGACGTCACGGGAGGCAGGAAACGCGCGCATTTTAAAATTACGTCACGGCTTGTGATTGGTTGCGTGCCGCCCATGTGACCGCGACGCGACCAATCACAGCAAGCCGTGACGTAATTTCAGGTCCTGTATGCCTAATTCTGCATTCAGGACCTGAAATTACGTCACGGCTTGCTGTGATTGGTCGAGTCGCGGTCACATGGGCGGCACGCAACCAATCACAAGCCGTGACGTAATTTTAAAATGCGCGCGTTTCCTGCCTCCCGTGACGTCACGGCTTGTGATTGGTCGCGTCGCCCATGTGACCGCGACGCGACCAATCACAAGCCGGAACGTAATTTTAAAATCCTGAATGCCTAGAATTAGGCACTGAGGACCTGAAAATTACGTCACGGCTTGCTGTGATTGGTCGCGTCGCGGCCACATGGGCGGCACGCGACCAATCACAAGCCGTGACGTCACGGAAGGAAGTAAACGCGCTCATTTTAAGCAAAGAACGCTGCCGGTTCCCTCGGTGAGGTCCAGGCTGCGTCGGAGAGGTGAGTATAGCAATATTTTTTATTTTAATTCTTTATTTTACACATTAATGTTGTTTCGATACCGATACCCGATACCACAAAAGTATCGGATCTCGGTATCGGAATTCCGATACCCGCAAGTATCGGCCGATACCCGATACTTGCGGTATCGGAATGCTCAACACTATTCTTGACCCATTTCCCTCTTTTCTTATAGTTTATTAGCGACCGGTCCGTATACTCTATCCAGTACTGTTATCAGCGGACACTCATTTTTCATCTCTACCTACAGAAATATTGGTGTGGTCTGTCGTTATGCTGATTAAAGTCGTGATTTTGTTTATATATTATGATGTCCGCACAACACCCCACACTCAATATGTCCTCATAGCCCACACATTGTACGGTGCTCCCATACTCCACCACACGGCATTGGAGCGCCCGCCAGGGCATGGGTATTCTTGGTACCAGGCCGATTCTTAAAGGGATATGGTCACAGCAGCAGTGGTACTTGGCCAGGAATGCCCAATGCTGCTTTAAGGGGACCGCTGGGACTGATGGTGATGCAGCAGAGATTTTACTGCTCTCCACAGGTAGAGCTTAGTCCCAGGGCAATTACGGTGTTAAAGTCAATGATGGTGGAAGTGAATGTTGTAGTGCAGGTGGCGCAGCAATAATTCAGAGGACACAGCAGGGTGCAGTTTCCACAGTTTACTCACAGTTTGAAGTGCAGGCTGGGGCACTGGTTTCAGATGACAATGGAAGTTCGGGGAGCCTGGATGCAACTTAGGATTCGCTAGCCAGATGGATTTTGAGGCCTCCTTACTGTGCTGTCCTCTGAGGTCCTTGCTGCCTAAACTATGCTCAGTCCTCTAATCCTTATTGGTCTGTAGTACTTGCCTGTATGGCAGGCAGCTTGAGCCTATTACAGGTGTCACTCCTTTGTGGTGGCTCCGGGCTCTCATTTGCTGCTGTGCCTTCAGGTGTTGTGATGGGCCTCTGGATTTAGTTGCGGGGCCTGCAGTTCTCACACAACCATGGACTCCAGTATCCGGTCTTTGGCGCTCAGTCCTGGGGTGCTCTCAATCGCAGCTCAAACCCCTTAGGTTCTTCCTTGACTTCCTCTCTCCTCTCCCCTTATAAAGCGCTCAGACACTGATATTTAAGTCACATGCTGTCTGTTTCTTTGTGATCTTCCTTGAGTTGGTTCTACTCCTTCATTGGAGGCCAGCTGTGTTTAATTAAACTGATAGGACTTGATTTCGAAAGGCACACACCTTTCTATATAAAACATCACAGCTCACAGTGCATGTCGGACGGAACTGGAGAGGATCTGCAAGGAAGAATGTCAGAGGATTCCCAATTCCATGTTACATCATTCCCAAGAAGACTCATGGCTGTACTAGCTCAAAAGGGTTCTTCTACTCAATACTGAGCAATACTGGTCTGAATACTTATGACCATGTGATATTTCAGTTTTTCTTTTTTAATAAATTTGCAAAAATTACTACATTTCTGTTTTTTTCAGTCAAGACGGGGTGCAGAGTATACATTAATAAAAAAATGAACTTTTTTGAATTTACCAAATGGCTGCAGTGAAAAATGTAAAGGGGTCTGAATACTTTCCGTATCCACTGTACACTGTACATCCCATATAAGCAGTTTAGGAGGGTTGATCCCACTGACAGATTCTCTTTTATTACGTGCTGACTATATGTTTAGTGATTAGTGATGATTAGTGATGAGCGAACGTGCTCACCACTACTCGTTACTCGCCTGAGTATCACTGTACCGAGAATTTCCGGGATTACTCGGCGGGAACTCGGGTCTCCACCCTGCTTTTTTGGTGGTTTTTAGAGACCCAATCAACATGCAGGGATTGTCTGCCAGGCACTGTAATGCCGCAGCCATCTTTGTTGTGGTCTTGCAGTGATTGGCTGGCCGCACAGCATCATCAGGGGTATAAGAGACCGGACGCCAGCCTGCTCGGTGCATTCAGCTCCGGAATCTGACAGTGTAGGGAGCTGCTGCTGATATAGGGTCAAATTTGGGGATTTCTTAGTCAGTGTGGGGTCTACCATCCTAAACTACTCAAACCCAGCTAAACCAACAGTCCTTCTAAGCACTAACTCCGGAGTATATAGGTTGCAGTGTTAGGTAGGCAGGAGAGTGTACATCGCTCTATGCATATCAGTGCAAGGTCTGCAGGCACTGTATGTGTGTATATAGATTTCATTGCATACATCAAGAGGGTCCATTCCATTACTGTCTGTTGTTGCTACCTATAGCATATATTGACCATATGTGTTATGACCCCAATGGCAGAGGGTCTCTGCAATAAATACCAAGTCTGCAAACACAAAAAACCAGCTCATAGGGCAGTGGTAACTGGGCTGACCGTATATCTAATCCTAGCACCACAAATAGCAGCAGCCGGGGAACGTGCCTACGTTGGTTCTAGACGTCTCGCGCCAGCCGGAGAACTAACTAACCCTAGAAGGGAAAAGATAGACCTTTCTTGCCTCCAGAGAAAAGACCCCAAAAGCTGGATACAAGCCCCCAACAAATAATAACGGTGAGGTAAGAAGAAAAGACAAACGTAAGAATGAACTAGGTATTTAGCAAAGAGAGGCCCACTGACTAATAGCAGAATATAGTAAGATGACTTATACGGTCAGCAAAAACCCTATCAAAAAATATCCACGCTGGATATTCAAGAACCCCCGAACCGTCTAATGGCCCGGGGGGAGAATACCAGCCCCCTAGAGCTTCCAGCAAAATCAGGAATCACATTTAGTACAAGCTGGACAAAAAATAAGAGCAATACAAATAACCAAAAAACAAGGAAGCAGGACTTAGCTTAATTTTGCATGAACCAGGACCAGCAGACAGGAGCAAACAGAAAGGACTGATTACAACGATGCCAGGCACCAGACTAAGAATTCAGGAAGTTCATATAGCAACACCCCTGGACTAACGACCCAGGTGGGTGCCAAACTAGGGAAAGACAATCTCAGAGTCAAACCACTAGTGACCACAAGAGGGAGCCAAAAAAGTCTAATTCACAACAGTACCCCCCCTTTAAGGAGGGGTCACCGAACCCTCACCAAGACCACCAGGGCGATCAGGATGAGCAGCGTGAAAGGCACGAACTAAATCGGCTGCATGCACATCAGAGGCAACCACCCAGGAATTATCCTCCTGACCATAGCCCTTCCACTTGACCAGATACTGAAGCCTCCGTCTGGAGAGACAAGAATCCAAGATTTTCTCCACCACGTACTCCAACTCGCCCTCAACCAACACCGGAGCAGGAGGCTCAATAGAGGGAACCACAGGTACAACGTACCGCCGCAACAAAGACCTATGGAACACGTTGTGAATGGCAAACGACACCGGAAGATCCAAGCGAAAGGACACAGGATTAAGGATTTCCAATATCTTGTAAGGACCGATGAAGCGAGGCTTGAATTTAGGAGAGGAGACCTTCATAGGAACAAATCGAGAAGACAGCCATACCAAATCCCCAACATGAAGTCGGGGACCCACACCGCGGCGGCGGTTGGCAAAACGCTGAGCCTTCTCCTGTGACAACTTCAAGTTGTCCACCACATGATTCCAAATCTGCTGCAACCTATCCACCACAGAATCTACCCCAGGACAGTCAGAAGGCTCCACATGTCCCGAGGAAAAACGAGGATGGAAACCAGAGTTGCAGAAAAATGGCGAGACCAAAGTAGCGGAACTAGCCCGATTATTAAGGGCAAACTCAGCCAACGGCAAGAAGGTCACCCAATCATCCTGATCCGCAGAAACAAAACACCTCAAATAAGCCTCCAAAGTTTGATTAGTTCGCTCCGTTTGTCCATTAGTCTGAGGATGAAAGGCAGACGAAAACAACAAATCAATGCCCATCTTAGCACAAAAGGATCGCCAGAACCTGGAAACAAACTGGGATCCTCTTTAAGAATACCAACTGGTTCTGCGACTCCAGGAGAGTCAGGCACAAAGCTCCTTGAAAGAGCATCAGCCTTCACATTCTTTGAACCTGGTAAATACGAGACCACAAAGTCAAAACGGGAGAAAAACAATGACCAACGGGCCTGTCTAGGATTCAGGCGTTTAGCAGACTCGAGATACATCAGATTTTTGTGATCAGTCAAGACCACCACACGATGCTTAGCACCCTCGAGCCAATGACGCCACTCCTCAAATGCCCACTTCATGGCCAGCAACTCCCGATTGCCAACATCATAATTCCGCTCAGCAGGCGAAAACTTCCTAGAGAAAAAAGCACATGGTCTCATTACAGAGCAACCAGGGCCTCTCTGCGACAAAACGACCCCTGCCCCAATCTCAGAAGCATCCACTTCAACCTGAAAGGGAAGTGAGACATCAGGCTGGCACAAAACAGGCGCTGAAGTAAACCGGCGCTTCAACTCTTGGAAAGCCTCCACGGCTGCAGGAGCCCAGTTAGCAACATCAGAACCTTTCTTGGTCATATCCGTCAAAGGTTTAACAACGCTAGAAAAATTAGCGATAAAACGACGGTAGAAGTTAGCAAAGCCCAAGAACTTCTGAAGACTCTTAACTGACGTGGGTTGAGTCCAATCATGAATAGCTCGGACCTTGACTGGGTCCATCTCCACCGCAGAAGGGGAGAAAATAAAACCTAAAAAGGGAACCTTCTGTACTCCAAAGAGACACTTTGAGCCCTTAACAAACAAAGCATTCTCACGCAAAACCTGAAACACCATCCTGACCTGCTCTACATGCGAGTCCCAATCATCAGAAAAAAACAGAATATCATCCAGATAAACAATCATAAATTTATCCAGATACTTCCGGAAAATATCATGCATAAAGGACTGAAACACTGAAGGAGCATTAGAGAGCCCAAAAGGCATCACCAAGTACTCAAAATGACCTTCGGGCGTATTAAATGCAGTTTTCCATTCATCTCCTTGCTTAATGCGCACAAGGTTGTACGCACCACGAAGATCTATCTTGGTGAACCACTTGGCACCTTTAATCCGGGCAAACAAGTCCGACAACAGAGGCAAAGGATACTGAAATTTAACAGTGATTTTATTCAGAAGCCGATAGTCAATACAAGGTCTCAAAGATCCGTCCTTCTTGGCCACAAAAAAGAATCCCGCACCAAGAGGGGAAGAGGATGGACGGATATGCCCCTTCTCCAGAGACTCCTTGATATACGAACGCATTGCGGCATGCTCAGGTACAGACAGATTAAATAATCTTCCCTTAGGAAATTTACTACCCGGAATCAAATCTATAGCGCAGTCACAGTCCCTATGAGGAGGAAGAGCACTGGACCTGGACTCGCTGAATACATCCTGATAATCAGACAAATACTCAGGAACTTCCGAAGGAGTAGAGGAAGCAATAGACACCGGCGGGGAATCACCATGAATTCCCTGACAGCCCCAACTTGACACAGACATTGCCTTCCAATCCAAGACTGGATTATGGGTCTGTAACCATGGCAGACCCAAAACGACCAAATCATGCATTTTATGCAGAACAAGAAAACGAATCACCTCCCGATGTTCAGGAGTCATGCACATGGTTACCTGTGTCCAAAACTGCGGTTTATTTTCCGCCAATGGCGTAGCATCAATACCTCTAAGAGGGATAGGATTTACCAATGGCTCAAGAACAAAACCACAGCGCTTGGCAAACGACAGATCCATAAGACTCAGGGCAGCACCTGAATCCACAAACGCCATAACAGGGTAGGAAGACAATAAGCAAATTAAAGTCACAGACAAAATAAATTTAGGTTGCAAATTACCAATGGCGACAGGGCTAACAACCCTTGTAAGGCGTTTAGAGCATGCTGATATAACATGTGTAGAATCACCACAGTAAAAACACAACCCATTCTGCCGTCTATGATTTTTCCGTTCATTTCTAGTCTGAATTCTATCACATTGCATTAAATCAGGTGTTTGTTCGGACAACACCACCAGAGGATTAGCAGTTTTGCGCTCCCGCAAACGCCGGTCAATTTGAATAGCCAGCGCCATGGAATCATTCAGACTTGTAGGAATGGAGAAACCCACCATCACATTCTTAATGGCTTCAGAAAGGCCATTTCTGAAATTTGCGGCCAGAGCACACTCATTCCACTGAGTAAGCACGGACCATTTCCGAAATTTTTGGCAATACACTTCAGCTTCATCCTGGCCCTGAGAAATAGCCAGCAAGGCTTTTTCTGCCTGAATTTCAAGATTGGGTTCCTCGTAAAGCAATCCGAGCGCCAGAAAAAACGCATCAATATTCGCCAATGCCGGATCTCCTGGCGCTAGCGAGAAAGCCCAATCCTGAGGGTCGCCCCGCAAGAAAGAGATAACAATTTTAACTTGCTGAGCTGAGTCTCCAGATGAACAGGGTCTCAGAGAAAGAAACAATTTACAATTATTCCTGAAATTCCTAAACTTAAATCGATCTCCAGAGAACAGTTCAGGAATAGGTATTTTAGGTTCAGACATTGGACTACTGGTAACAAAATCTTGTATGCCCTGCACACGAGCAGCAAGCTGATCCACACTTGTAATCAGAGTCTGGACATTCATGTCTGCAGCAAGCTTAAGCCACTCAGAGGTAAAGGGGAGGAAGAAAGAGAGGAAAAAAATAAACAACTAAGAATTTCCTTTCTTATTATCCCACTTCTGCAATGCATTAAACATTCAACTTGGGCCTGGCATACTGTTATGACCCCAATGGCAGAGGGTCTCTGCAATAAATACCAAGTCTGCAAACACAAAAAACCAGCTCATAGGGCAGTGGTAACTGGGCTGACCGTATATCTAATCCTAGCACCACAAATAGCAGCAGCCGGGGAACGTGCCTACGTTGGTTCTAGACGTCTCGCGCCAGCCGGAGAACTAACTAACCCTAGAAGGGAAAAGATAGACCTTTCTTGCCTCCAGAGAAAAGACCCCAAAAGTTGGATACAAGCCCCCAACAAATAATAACGGTGAGGTAAGAAGAAAAGACAAACGTAAGAATGAACTAGGTATTTAGCAAAGAGAGGCCCACTGACTAATAGCAGAATATAGTAAGATGACTTATACGGTCAGCAAAAACCCTATCAAAAAATATCCACGCTGGATATTCAAGAACCCCCGAACCGTCTAACGGCCCGGGGGGAGAACACCAGCCCCCTAGAGCTTCCAGCAAAATCAGGAATCACATTTAGTACAAGCTGGACAAAAAATAAGAGCAATACAAATAACCAAAAAACAAGGAAACAGGACTTAGCTTAATTTTGCATGAACCAGGACCAGCAGACAGGAGCAAACAGAAAGGACTGATTACAACGATGCCAGGCACCAGACTAAGAATTCAGGAAGTTCATATAGCAACACCCATGGACTAACGACCCAGGTGGGTGCCAAACTAGGGAAAGACAATCTCAGAGTCATACCACTAGTGACCACAAGAGGGAGCCAAAAAAGTCTAATTCACAACAGCACCCCTTAGCAGGGCCACGGACTGGGTCGGGCCACCGTGACACCCCCAGAATCGAGACCGAGGGACCCGGTACCGAGTACCCTGCTGCCCTGTGTTTGGGGGCCGCTCCATTTGCATATGTCAGCAGGCTTTACGCCAGTCGCACAACTGCTAGATATTTGTACACTATTTCAGCAAATGCGGAGTAATTTTTTTGGGATGTTGGTTTTATTACACACACGAACAGCAGGCTCAGGTAAATTGCTGGTAAATAGTGACATTTGCATATGTCAGCAGGCTTTATGCCAGTCGCACAACTGCTAGATAAATATATGCTACTTCAGCAATAGGCAAGAAATATTATTTAACTCTAAAACAAGCTGTTTAGTATATGCTGGTACTGAGAAATATTATTTAGCTCTAAAAAGAGCTTTTTAGTATATGCTGGTATTGGATATCAAACCCTGCCTCTCTCTCCCCACTCCAAAATCTGTTCCTACACTATACCCAATGCCACCTAGCAGAGATCTGTAGCATGTATTTGCAATGTTAACACCCTGCTTGCCTTTGCCTCTCCCTAGTATAAAATCTCTCCCTAAGCTATCTAGACCTAACAGAGTCCTAATCTTCACTATAAGTTGCTCTTAAAACAGCTTTTTTGGACGGACTGAGAAAGTCTCCCTATATGCTGCTATAATTCTCCCTATGCTGACAGTAAGCTCTCATTACACTGTTTCCGCATGCAATGTGCGCAAGATGGAGCCTGCAGGGCTTAAATATCCTCTTTGACGTTGTAAGGCCTGCCAATCAAAGTAATGCCACAACAAAGATACCTATGGCGTTACTGTGATTGACCAGCAAGCACAGCATGTTAATTGGCTGCAAATAAAGCATCAGTAATACTGGGCAGGTCACTCGTACAGTATATACCGAGGCGAATAGCTAATTACTCGCCTAATAAAGAATAGCCTGAATAGCGCCCTATTCGTGCGAGTAACGAATGGTGACCAATGTATTAGCTCAACACTGTTAGTGATGCTTTCAGCCTTCTTGCTCTTAGCACTACAAAAGGACTTCACAGTATTGCTAGTCATGGAGATAAAAAGCATTTATTGATAAAGTCAAGAGGTCTATGCAAACACACGAAGGTCAAGTGCAATTTGTCTTATTTTGGTTGTTAATCAATTAAGCCTTGTAGCTTTATATGGCTAAACAGCTTGAGCATCAATTAAACCCTTTTTTTCTGGAGCAGAAGAAACAATGTTTAATAATGCATTCCAAGAGAATATTGCATTTAAACAGATCTGAAGTGTTTGTTTGTTGACGTTAATCTACTTTTAATGCGACAGGCTTTTTCCCCTCTAATTCACTGTTTATATACTTGTATTACCACAATTATTGCTAACAGATTTTTATGACTAGGTTTCTGCATTTGACCTAGAAGGAAACAGACATTGATTCATTATTGTGTCACATTCATTCAGTAGAGGAATTATTTCACGAACAATGCTTGATTCCCACTGAAGAGGTTGAAATGTTGACTCACAGGGAGCACATGGTCTGCAATATTTATTATTGCAGATTAGTTATGATTATATTAGATTCAGATTACATGCCAGTGGTTTTGCATTAAAGAGAACCTGTCACCCCCAAAATCGAAGATGAGCTAAGCCCACCGGCATCAGGGGCTTATCTACAGCATTCTGTAATGCTGTAGATAAGCCCCCGATGTATCCTGAAAGATGAGAAAAACAGGTTATATTATACTCACCCAGGGGCGGTCCTGCTGCGGTCCAGTCCGATGGGCGTCGCGGTCCGGTCCGGGGTCTCCCATCTTCTTACAATGACGTCCTCTTCTTGACTTCACGCTGCCGCTCCGGTGCAGGTGTACTTTGTCTGCCCTGTTGAGGGCAGAGCAAAGTACTGCAGTGCGCAGGCGCTGGGAAATGTCAGAGAGGCCCGACACCTGCGCATGGCAGTACTTTGCTCTGTCCTCAACAGACAAGAAGAGGACGTCATCGTAAGAAGATGGGAGGCCCCAGACCGGACCGAGACACCCACCGCAGTGGGACCACCCCTGGATGAGTATAATATAACCTCTTTTTCTCATCTTTCAGGATACATCGGGGGCTTATCTACAGAATTAGGGTATGTGCACATGATGCGGAAAACGCTGCAGATCCGCAGCGTTTCCGCAGCTACGGGTCCGCAGCAGTTTCCCATGAGTTTACATTACAATGTAAACCTATGGGAAACAAAAAACGCTGTGCACATGCTGCGGAAAAAAACGCGCAGAAACGCAGCGGATTACATTCCGGAGCATTCCACTTCTTTCTGCGGATTCTGCAGCTGTTTTACAGGTGCTCCAATAGAAAACCACAGTTGTAAAACCGCAGTGAAATCTGCAGAAAAACCGCAGTAAATCCGCGATAAATCTGCAGCAAAAATGCAGCGTTTTTGCCCTGCAGATTTATCAAATCCACAGTGGACCATTTTACGTGAGCACATAGCCTAACAGAATGCTGTAGATAAGCCCCTGATGCCGGTGGGCTTAGCTCATCTTCGATTTTGGGGGTGACAGGTTCCCTTTAATGTCCAGCAGTGAAGTTGGAATTTGTAATTTGCGCATTATTCCACTATGCCATGTCCCTTTATGGCATTCAATCAGCTGTAAGCTTCTCTATAACTTCAATGTAAATTCTTATTGCATTGACCCTAGCATGTATATTTTAGAGACACAGCATTGTATCTTAATTAACAAGACAACTATTTTTAGCAAGCCAGAAAGAATAGGCCGTTATCTACGTATATGTTGACTTTTGAATGTAAAGGCCCCGTCTCACATAGCGAGATCGCTAGCGAGATCGCTGCTGAGTCACAAGTTTTGTGACGCAACAGCGACCTCAGTAGTGATCTCGCTATGTGTGACACGTACCAGCGACCAGGCCCCTGCTGTGAGATCGCTGGTCGTGTCGGAATGGCCTGGGCCGTTTTTTGGTCATTGAGGTCCCGCTGACATCGCTGAATTGGTGTGTGTGACACCGATCCAGCGATGTCTTCACTGGTAACCAGGGTAAACATCGGGTTACTAAGCGCAGGGCCGCACTTAGTAACCCGATGTTTACCCTGATTACCAAAAAAAACAAACAGTACATACTCACCATCTGATGTCCGTCAGGTCCCTTGCCGTCTGCTTCCTGCTCTGACTGAGATCCGGCCGTACAGTGAGAGCACAGCACAGCAGTGACGTCACCGCTGCGCTCTGCTCTCAGTGTACGGCGGCTCAGTCAGAGCAGGAAGCAGACGGCAAGGGACCTGACGGACATCAGATGGTGAGTATGTATGGTTTTTTTTTTTTGGTAACCAGGGTAAACTGTTATGACCCCAATGGCAGAGGGTCTCAAAAGTACATACCAAGTCTGCAAACACAAAAAAACAGCTCATAGGGCAGTGGTAACTGGGCTGACCATATATCTAATCCTAGCACCACAAATAGCAGCAGCCGGGGAATGTGCCTACGTTGGTTCTAGACGTCTCGCGCCAGCCGGAGAACTAACTAACCCTAGAAGGGAAAAGATAGACCTTTCTTGCCTCCAGAGAAAAGACCCAAAAGTTGGATACAAGCCCCCAACAAATAATAACGGTGAGGTAAGGAGAAAAGACAAACGTAAGAATGAACTAGATATTTAGCAAAGAGAGGCCCACTGACTAATAGCAGAATATAGTAAGATGACTTATATGGTCAGCAAAAACCCTATCAAAATTTCCACGCTGGATATTCAAGAACCCCCGAACCGTCTAACGGCCCGGGGGGAGAACACCAGCCCCCTAGAGCTTCCAGCAAAAACAGGAATCACATTTAGTACAAGCTGGACAAAAAATAAGAGCAAAGCGAATAACCAAAAAACAAGGAAGCAGAACTTAGCTTAATTTTGCAAGATCCAAGACCAGCAGACAGGAGCAAACAGAAAGGAACTGATTACAACGATGCCAGGCACAGGACTGAGAAACCAGGAAGTTTATATAGCAACACCCCTGCCAAACTGAGGAAAGACAATCCCAGAGTCATATCACTAGTGACCACAAGAGGGAGCCAAAAAAGTCTAATTCACAACAGTACCCCCCCTTTAAGGAGGGGTCACCGAACCCTCACCAAGACCACCAGGGCGATCAGGATGAGCAGCGTGAAAGGCACGAACTAAATCGGCCGCATGCACATCAGAGGCAACCACCCAGGAATTATCCTCCTGACCATAGCCCTTCCACTTGACCAGATACTGAAGCCTCCGCCTGGAGAGACGAGAATCCAAGATCTTCTCCACCACGTACTCCAACTCACCCTCAACCAACACCGGAGCAGGAGGCTCAACAGAAGGAACCACAGGTACAACGTACCGCCGCAACAAAGACCTATGGAACACGTTGTGAATGGCAAACGACACCGGAAGATCCAAGCGAAAGGACACAGGATTAAGGATTTCCAATATCTTGTAAGGACCGATGAAGTGAGGCTTAAATTTAGGAGAGGAGACCTTCATAGGAACAAATCGAGAAGACAGCCATACCAAATCCCCAACACGAAGTCGGGGACCCACACCGCGGCGGCGGTTGGCAAAACGCTGAGCCTTCTCCTGTGACAACTTCAAGTTGTCCACCACATGATTCCAGATCCGCTGTAACCTATCCACCATGGAATCTACCCCAGGACAGTCAGAAGGCTCCACATGTCCCGAGGAAAAACGAGGATGGAAACCAGAGTTGCAAAAAAATGGCGAAACCAAAGTAGCGGAACTAGCCCGATTATTAAGGGCAAACTCAGCCAACGGCAAGAAGGTCACCCAATCATCCTGATCTGCAGAAACAAAACACCTCAAATAAGCCTCCAGAGTCTGATTAGTTCGCTCCGTTTGTCCATTAGTCTGAGGATGAAAGGCAGACGAAAACGACAAATCAATGCCCATCTTAGCACAAAAGGATCGCCAGAACCTGGAAACAAACTAGGATCCTCTGTCAGACACAATATTCTCAGGAATGCCGTGTAAACGAACCACATTCTGAAAGAACAAAGGAACCAGATCGGAAGAGGAAGGCAGCTTAGGCAAAGATACCAAATGGACCATCTTGGAAAAGCGATCACATACCACCCAGATGACAGACATGCCCTGAGACACCGGAAGATCTGAAATGAAATCCATGGAAATGTGTGTCCAAGGCCTCTTCGGGACAGGCAAGAGCAAGAGCAACCCGCTGGCACGAGAACAGCAAGGCTTAGCTCGAGCACAAGTCCCACAGGACTGCACAAATGACCGCACATCCCGTGACAAGGAAGGCCACCAAAAGGACCTAGCCACCAGATCTCTGGTGCCAAAAATTCCCGGATGCCCTGCCAACACCGAGGAATGAACCTCGGAAATGACTCTGCTGGTCCACTTATCAGGAACAAACAGTTTGTCAGGTGGACAAGAGTCAGGTCTACCAGCCTGAAATCTCTGCAACACACGTCGCAAATCCGGAGAAATGGCTGACAGGATAACTCCCTCTTTGAGAATACCAACTGGTTCTGCGACTCCAGGAGAGTCAGGCACAAAGCTCCTTGAAAGAGCATCAGCCTTCACATTCTTTGAACCTGGTAAATACGAGACCACAAAGTCAAAACGTGAGAAAAACAATGACCAGCGGGCCTGTCTAGGATTCAGGCGTTTAGCAGACTCGAGATGCATCAGATTTTTGTGATCAGTCAAGACCACCACACGATGCTTAGCACCCTCGAGCCAATGACGCCACTCCTCAAATGCCCACTTCATGGCCAACAACTCCCAATTGCCAACATCATAATTCCGCTCAGCAGGCGAAAACTTCCTAGAGAAAATAGCACATGGTCTCATTACAGAGCAACCAGGACCTCTCTGCGACAAAACGGCCCCTGCCCCAATCTCAGAAGCATCCACTTCAACCTGAAAGGGAAGTGAGACATCAGGCTGGCACAAAACAGGCGCCGAAGTAAACCGGCGCTTCAACTCTTGAAAGGCTTCCACGGCTGCAGGAGCCCAGTTAGCAACATCAGAACCTTTCTTGGTCATATCCGTCAAAGGTTTAACAACGCTAGAAAAATTAGCGATAAAACGACGGTAGAAGTTAGCAAAACCCAAGAACTTCTGAAGACTCTTAACTGACGTGGGTTGAGTCCAATCATGAATAGCTCGGACCTTGACTGGGTCCATCTCCACCGCAGAAGGGGAGAAAATAAAACCCAAAAAGGGAACCTTCTGTACTCCAAAGAGACACTTTGAGCCCTTAACAAACAAAGCATTCTCACGCAAAACCTGAAACACCATCCTGACCTGCTCTACATGCGAGTCCCAATCATCAGAAAAAAACAGAATATCATCCAGATAAACAATCATAAATTTATCCAGATACTTCCGGAAAATATCATGCATAAAGGACTGAAACACTGAAGGAGCATTAGAGAGCCCGAAAGGCATCACCAAGTACTCAAAATGACCTTCGGGCGTATTAAATGCAGTTTTCCATTCATCTCCTTGCTTAATGCGCACAAGGTTGTACGCACCACGAAGATCTATCTTGGTGAACCACTTGGCACCTTTAATCCGGGCAAACAAGTCCGACAAGAGAGGCAAAGAATACTGAAATTTAACAGTGATTTTATTCAGAAGCCGATAGTCAATACAAGGTCTCAAAGATCCGTCCTTCTTGGCCACAAAAAAAAATCCCGCACCCAGAGGGGAAGAGGATGGACGGATATGCCCCTTCTCCAGAGATTCCTTGATATACGAACGCATTGCGGTATGCTCAGGTACAGACAGATTAAATAATCTTCCCTTAGGAAATTTACTACCTGGAATCAAATCTATAGCGCAGTCACAGTCCCTATGAGGAGGAAGAGCACTGGACCTGGACTCGCTGAATACATCCTGGTAATCAGACAAATATTCAGGAACTTCCGAAGGAGTAGAGGAAGCAATAGACACCGGCGGGGAATCACCATGAATTCCCTGACAGCCCCAACTTGACACAGACATTGCCTTCCAATCCAAGACTGGATTATGGGTCTGTAACCATGGCCGACCCAAAACGACCAAATCATGCATTTTATGCAGAACAAGAAAACGAATCACCTCCCGATGTTCAGGAGTCATGCACATGGTTACCTGTGTCCAAAACTGCGGTTTATTTTCCGCCAATGGCGTAGCATCAATACCTCTAAGAGGGATAGGATTTACCAACGGCTCAAGAACAAAACCACAGCGCTTGGCAAACGACAGATCCATAAGACTCAGGGCAGCACCTGAATCCACAAACGCCATAACAGGGTAGGAGGACAATGAGCAAATTAAAGTCACAGACAAAATAAACTTAGGTTGCAAATTACCAATGGCGACAGGACTAACAACCCTAGTTAGGCGTTTAGAGCATGCTGATATAACATGTGTAGAATCACCACAGTAAAAACACAACCCATTCTGACGTCTATGATTTTCCCGTTCATTTCTAGTCTGAATTCTACCACATTGCATTAAATCAGGTGTTTGTTCAGACAACACCACCAGAGGATTCGCGGCTTTGCGCTCCCGCAAACGCCGGTCAATTTGAATAGCCAGTGCCATGGAATCATTCAGACCTGTAGGAATGGAGAAACCCACCATCACATTCTTAATGGCTTCAGAAAGGCCATTTCTGAAATTTGCGGCCAGAGCACACTCATTCCACTGAGTAAGCACGGACCATTTCCGAAATTTTTGGCAATACACTTCAGCTTCATCCTGACCCTGAGAAATAGCCAGCAAGGCTTTTTCTGCCTGAATTTCAAGATTGGGTTCCTCGTAAAGCAATCCGAGCGCCAGAAAAAACGCATCAATATTTGCCAATGCCGGATCTCCTGGCGCTAGCGAGAAGGCCCAATCCTGAGGGTCGCCCCGTAAGAAAGAGATAACAATTTTTACTTGCTGAGCTGAGTCTCCAGATGAACGGGGTCTCAGAGATAGAAACAATTTACAATTATTCCTGAAATTCCTAAACTTAAATCGGTCTCCAGAGAACAGTTCAGGAATAGGTATTTTAGGTTCAGACATTGGACTACTGGTAACAAAATCTTGTATGCCCTGCACACGAGCAGCAAGCTGATCCACACTTGTAATCAAAGTCTGGACATTCATGTCTGCAGCAAGCACAAGCCACTCAGAGGTAAAGGGGAGGAAAAAAGAGAGGAAAGAAAAAAAAAAAAAAAAAACTCAGACTTTCCTTTCTTGTAATCCCACTTCTGCAATGCATTAAACATTCAACCTTGGCCTGGCATACTGTTATGACCCCAATGGCAGAGGGTCTCAAAAGTACATACCAAGTCTGCAAACACAAAAAAACAGCTCATAGGGCAGTGGTAACTGGGCTGACCATATATCTAATCCTAGCACCACAAATAGCAGCAGCCGGGGAACGTGCCTACGTTGGTTCTAGACGTCTCGCGCCAGCCGGAGAACTAACTAACCCTAGAAGGGAAAAGATAGACCTTTCTTGCCTCCAGAGAAAAGACCCAAAAGTTGGATACAAGCCCCCAACAAATAATAACGGTGAGGTAAGGAGAAAAGACAAACGTAAGAATGAACTAGATATTTAGCAAAGAGAGGCCCACTGACTAATAGCAGAATATAGTAAGATGACTTATATGGTCAGCAAAAACCCTATCAAAATTTCCACGCTGGATATTCAAGAACCCCCGAACCGTCTAACGGCCCGGGGGGAGAACACCAGCCCCCTAGAGCTTCCAGCAAAAACAGGAATCACATTTAGTACAAGCTGGACAAAAAATAAGAGCAAAGCGAATAACCAAAAAACAAGGAAGCAGAACTTAGCTTAATTTTGCAAGATCCAAGACCAGCAGACAGGAGCAAACAGAAAGGAACTGATTACAACGATGCCAGGCACAGGACTGAGAAACCAGGAAGTTTATATAGCATCACCCCTGGACTAACGACCCAGGTGGGTGCCAAACTGAGGAAAGACAATCCCAGAGTCATATCACTAGTGACCACAAGAGGGAGCCAAAAAAGTCTAATTCACAACAGTAAACATCGGGTTACTAAGCGCGGCCCTGCGCTTAGTAACCCGATGTTTACCCTGGTTATCCGGGTGCTGCAGGGGGACTTCGGCATCGTTGAAGACAGTTTCAACGATGCCGAAGTCGTTCCCCTGATCGTTGGTCGCTGGAGAGAGCTGTCTGTGTGACAGCTCCCCAGCGACCACACAACGACTTACCAACGATCACGGCCAGGTCGTATCGCTGGTCGTGATCGTTGGTAAATCGTTATGTGAGACGGGGCCTTAAGCATTTCTTTCTGGCTAGTCAAGAAAACAGACTTTTGTTTGTGTAAGCCTGAAATATTGACTTGTAAGCTGATATTTGATATTACATTTTGTGCTCTTATCCTTGATATCTAGTGATAATTACTGATTATGCATTGTGTAAGCAAGATAGTTTATTGACTTCGATAGCAGAGGAGGAAAAAATATGCAAATAGATTAAATAATCAAGTAATACTATTTGATCTCATCTCCATTCTTACCCTTTATGTAAATACTGAATGAAGGACACTTGTTAAATATAAAAATAGGCTACATGCCTCTGTATAGTCAGAGAGACATAGAAAGAGAGACAGCCAGAAATTTTGCCAAGACATCCAAACATCCAGTCCTACAGGATTGCTGCCAATAAATCATGGCTCCATCACGAGGGACACAGATCTATCATTCTACAGGAAACAACCTAGGTGACCTTGACCCCAGCTGGAAGATTACAAATCTTCTCCATTGTCCATCGCTGAACCATGGATATGTTTGGAGAAAGCCAGGATTGGGACCCGCTGTTCTCCTGGCTCCATGGAGATGATCGGAGATGCCAGGTTGTGACTATCGTGTCAACAGACCTTGTACCTCAATGGACTGTCATCTTCCTAACCTCCACTCTGTGTGCATGCCACAGGTGAGGTAGTCGACCCTGGAAGATGAAGCCAGGTTGTGACACTCAGGTCAACTGGCCTTGTACCTGAATGGACTATCATCTCCCTACGCTTGTCGTTACCTCCTCTCTGTGTGTGTGCCACAGATGCGGTAGTTGACCCTGGGAGCTCTGGAGTAACAGCTGCGATTATCCCTGCGAGTCAGCGGCAGGCTGAGACTCTGTAATGTGCACCATCTTGGGGTATTTTGTTGAGACTGTTTTTTGGTTCAGTAAAACATTGCCACACTGTTTTACCCTCACGCTGTGTTGTCTGAGTAGCGTTATGCCTATGTTAAATGGAGAGCGGGCGCTCGGTGGGGCGATCCCTGGTCCATGCAGTTTCGGCTAGCGGACCTGGATGCCGACCCCCGTGTCTCCACATATGTGTCTTTATGGGGACACTTGGATTGTCACTGTCACTAGAGTACCACCACCTAATATGCTTTCATAACCATAGTTATATTATTAAAACCAGATGCTCAGTATTGAGCAGATTCTCCTTTTGCAAACAGATCTGATCCATTGAGGCATCGGGTTCACTTGATCTCGGAAGGTGTCTTGTGATATCTGCCACTCAGATTTTAGCAGCAGATTATTTAAAGGGAATCTGTCACTTGGTTTTTACTACCTCATCTGAGAGCAGCATGACGTAGGGAAAGAGACCCTGATTCCACAGATGTATCACCTAGTTTACCGGGTGCAGCAGTTATGACACGATCATAGTCTTTATATTCAGCATGTAGCAGAGATTAGAAAGCTAACTTCCCACACCTCTGATTAACAGCTTTGTATGTACATATTTATGCAGCTTTACATGAACACCCGAGCCTTACACTATGGCTGGTCCAAATAACTAAAGCAATTGTTACCATCCACCTCTTGTGTCTCCCCTTTTCCTCATAGATTGTAAGCTTGCGAGCAGCAGGGCCCTCATTCCTCCTGGTATCTGTTTTGAACTGTGATTTCTGTTATGCTGTAATGTCTGTTGTCTGTATAAGTCCCCTCTATAAGTTGTAAAGCGCTGCGGAATATGTTGGCGCTATATAAATAAAATTATTATTATTATTATTATTATTATTATTGACAGTAAGCTGCTGATTGTCTTGCATCTGAGTTCGAACCCTTGAGACTGAGCTTTGTGGTCGACTTCTCTGTCCACCGAGCCATAGCAGATACATACAGCTCTGGCAAAAATTAAGAGACCACTGCAAAATGTTCAGTTTGTCTGATTTTTCTCTTTATAGGTATAATTTTGAGTAAAATGTAAATTGTTCACTTATTCTATAAACTTCTGACAACATGTCTCCGAAATTCCAAGCAATAAATTTTGTATTTTTTTCTCAAAAGGAGAAATGGTCAAAATAAAAAAAACCCCCAGTGCTTTCAGACCTCCAATAATGCAAAGAAAGCAAGTTCATAGTGCTTCTGGCGCAAAAATTTAAGCAGTTCTTCTTTGTTTGATGACTTGTGTCTATCAATCATCTTCTTGATTATTGTATTTTGTGCCTTGCTTTACTCATTCTGGGGCCGCTTTATATTTCAGCACACTTTTTGTTCTGTATGTAAATTGCAATCTATTCTGCCCTCCGGTTTCTTAGGCGGAATGTGAAGAGCTGGAAGGCTCTTCAGGCAGCATAGGTCGACATTACCATTGTCTAGCTTTTAGTTAGGGCTATCTCAGCTCACAGGGCAGGAAAATATATATTTGATTACACTACCGTTCAAAAATTTAGGGTCACCCAGACAATTTTGTGTTTTCCATGAAAACTCATACTTTTATTAATCAAATGAGTTGCTAAATGAATTGAAAATCTAGTCCAGACATTGATAAGGTTCGAAAAAAAGATTTTTATTTGAAATAATAATTTTCTCCTTCAAACTTTGCTTTCGTCAAAGAATGCTCCCTTTGCAGCAATTACAGCATTGCAGACATGTGCATTCTAGCAGTTAATTTTCTGAGGTAATCTGGAGAAATTTCACCCCATGCTTCCAGAAGCCCCTCCCACAAGTTGGTTTGGCTTGATGGGCATTTTTTACGTACCATACGGTCAAGCTGCTCCCACAACAGCTCAATGGGGTTGAAATCTGGTGACTGCGCTGGCCACTCCATTACAGATAGAATACCAGCTGCCTGCTTCTTCCCTAAATAGTTCTTGCATAATTTGGAGGTGTGCTTTGGGTCATTGTCCTGTGGTAGGATGAAATTGGCTCCAAACAAGCGCTGTCCACAGGGTATGGCATGGCGTTGCAAAATGGAGTGATAGCTTTCCTTATTCAAAATCCCTTTTACCTTGTACAAATCTCCCTCTTTACCAGCACCAAAGCAACCCCCGACCATCACATTACCTCCACCATGCTTGACAGATGTCATCAGGCACTCTTCCAGCATCTTTTCAGTTGTTCTGCATCTCACAAATGTTCTGTGTGATCCAAACACCTCAAACTTGGATTTGTCAGTTCATAACACTTTTTCCAATCTTTCTCTGTCCAATGTCTGTGTTCTTTTGCCCATATTAATCTTTTCCTTTTATTAGCCAGTCTTAGATATGGCTTTTTCTTTGCCACTCTGCCCTGAAGGCCAGCATCCTGGAGTCGCCTTTTCACTGTAGACGTTGACACTGGCATTTTGCGTGTACTATTTAATGAAGCTGCCAGTTGAGGACCTGTGAGGTGCTGATTTCTCAAACTATAGACTCTAATGTACTTGTCTTGTTGCTCAGTTGTGCAGCTGGGTCTCCTACTTCTCTTTGTACTCTGGTTAGAGCCTGTTTGTACTCTCCTCTGAAGGGAGTAGTACACACCGCTGTAGGAATTTTTTAGTTTCTTGGCAATTTCTCACATGGCATAGCCTTCATTGCTAAGAACAAGAATAGACTGTCGAGTTTCACATGAAAGTTACTTTTTTCTGGCCATTTTGAGAGTATAATGGAACCAACAAAAGTAATGCTCCAGATTCTCAGCTAGCTCAAATGAAGGTCAGGTTTATAGGTTCTCTAATCAGCCTAATTGTTTTCGGCTGACATACTTGCACAAGGGTTTTCAAGGGTATTTTAACCATCCATTAGCTTTCTAACACAGTTAGCAAACACAAAGTACCATAAGAACACTGGAGTGATGGTTGTTGAAAATGTGCCTCTATACACCTATGAAGATATTGCATTACAAACCAGACGTTTGCAGCTAGAATAGTCATTTACAACATTAACAAAGTATAGAGTCTATTTCTGAATCATGTAATGTTAGCTTCATTGGAAAAAGCTGTGCTTTTCTTTCTAAAATAAGGACATTTCTAAGTGACCCTAAACTTTTGAACGGTAGTGTATATCTGAAAACACCATACCATATTTGTACTTTGTCTATTGAGGAAAACGGTCAATAGACTCATTTGGAACTATCACATCATTAGAAGTCTGAAAGACCTGGTGTCCCCTTGTAAACTATATACATGTAATGGTCCCTTAGGCCATCATCATGTCCATAATTGGAAATATTGCTCCTGTCGAAATTCCATTTGTCAGATTCCTCAGGGGAGACTATGTGGCTGGTGCAACACCGCACTTAAAGAAAGTGTCGCCAGTCATCCACTTGACCCTTTTGCACCATCCTGACTGCGTGTTCGCTGTTTTTAAATCCCTGCCAACTGTGTTTTTTTTATTGCGATTGCATCACTTCCAGGAACGCCTCCTCCTATCCGATGAGTGGAATGCACATCCCAGAGTGTGACCCGCAGGCATCAGATCTGGAAGCGCCTCCGCCAATTACGTTGGTTGGAGCACATGTCATGGATTATGACCAGAAAGCATTCTCATGATGCCACACGTTCCCTGGTAATGGAAGGGATCCTGTACGCGATGGGATCCTGACCAGGGGCGGGTTTTATGGACGGTAACAGTCATCTTGCATCAGTTAAGTACGCTGTCACCTGATCTCACCCACAATATTGCTACTGCTTACCTTTGACAAAATTGCCATCCAGTTTGCTAGATTTCAGCTATTCGAAAAATATTGACGAAATACTGAATGCGTGTACGTGGCCAAAGATTTAAAGTTACAACGTGGGGCCTTTATGGGTCTTATTGTTTTTTCCACTACATCTCTAGATTGAGATCTAAAAAGAAGAAAAATGAAAATCTGTGTTTTAATTCAGACCCATATGGCAGGCGATGTTTTGGCTCTGGATGAGCCTTGAGAAAGGAGTGCTGCCTTATTTTTTCTTCTTTTTGGATTTATGCATAGTGGATGGATTGCAATTAAGGCCTGTGCACCTGAAAGGCATTTATAGTGTGCTGTTTCGCTTTTTTTTATAGATTGAGATCTAGATACTTTAGTGTTATGGTTCTCAATGGCAAGAGAACATAGCCCAGCATACATAGGAACTAGCTCTTGGAAGGATGGAAACTTAAACTGACCATGAACTAAACCTGCCGCACAACTAACAGTAGCCGGGTAGCGTAGCCTGCGTTTTATCCCTAGACGCCCAGCGCCGGCCGGAGGACTAACTAATCCTGGCAGAGGAAAATATAGTCCTGGCTCACCTCTAGAGAAATTTCCCCGAAAGGCAGACAGAGGCCCCCACATATATTGGCGGTGATTTAAGATGAAAATGACAAACGTAGTATGAAAATAGGTTTAGCAAAATCGAGGTCCGCTTACTAGATAGCAGGAAGACAGAAAGGGTACTTTCATGGTCAGCTGAAAACCCTATCAATACACCATCCTGAAATTACTTTAAGACTCTAGTATTAACTCATAACATCAGAGTGGCAATTTCAGATCACAAGAGCTTTCCAGACACAGAAACGAAACTGCAGCTGTGAACTGGAACAAAATGCAAAAAACAAACAAGGACAAAAGTCCGACTTAGCTGGAAGTTGTCTGGTAGCAGGAACATGCACAGAAAGGCTTCTGATTACAATGTTGACCGGCATGGAAGTGACAGAGGAGCAAGGTTAAATAGCGACTCCCACATCCTGATGGGAACAGGTGAACAGAGGGGATGATGCACACAAGTTCAATTCCACCAGTGGCCACCGGGGGAGCCCAAAATCCAATTTCACAACAGTACCCCCCCCTCAAGGAGGGGGCACCGAACCCTCACCAGAACCACCAGGGCGATCAGGATGAGCCCTATGAAAGGCACGGACCAGATCGGAGGCATGAACATCAGAGGCAGTCACCCAAGAATTATCCTCCTGACCGTATCCCTTCCATTTGACCAGATACTGGAGTTTCCGTCTGGAAACACGGGAGTCCAAGATTTTTTCCACAACGTACTCCAACTCGCCCTCAACCAACACCGGAGCAGGAGGCTCAACGGAAGGCACAACCGGTACCTCATACCTGCGCAACAATGACCGATGAAAAACATTATGAATAGAAAAAGATGCAGGGAGGTCCAAACGGAAGGACACAGGGTTAAGAATCTCCAATATCTTGTACGGGCCGATGAACCGAGGCTTAAACTTAGGAGAAGAAACCCTCATAGGGACAAAACGAGAAGACAACCACACCAAGTCCCCGACACAAAGCCGAGGACCAACCCGACGCCGGCGGTTGGCAAAAAGCTGAGTCTTCTCCTGGGACAACTTCAAATTGTCCACCACCTGCCCCCAAATCTGATGCAACCTCTCCACCACAGCATCCACTCCAGGACAATCCGAAGATTCCACCTGACCGGAGGAAAATCGAGGATGAAACCCCGAATTACAGAAAAAAGGAGACACCAAGGTGGCAGAGCTGGCCCGATTATTGAGGGCAAACTCCGCTAAAGGCAAAAAAGCAACCCAATCATCCTGATCTGCAGACACAAAACACCTCAAATATGTCTCCAAAGTCTGATTCGTCCGCTCGGTCTGGCCATTAGTCTGAGGATGGAAAGCAGACGAGAAAGACAAATCTATGCCCATCCTAGCACAGAATGCCCGCCAAAATCTAGACACGAATTGGGTTCCTCTGTCAGAAACGATATTCTCCGGAATACCATGCAAACGAACCACATTTTGAAAAAACAGAGGAACCAACTCGGAAGAAGAAGGCAACTTAGGCAGGGGAACCAAATGGACCATCTTAGAGAAACGGTCACACACCACCCAGATGACAGACATCTTCTGAGAAACAGGAAGATCTGAAATAAAATCCATCGAGATGTGCGTCCAAGGCCTCTTCGGGATAGGCAAGGGCAACAACAATCCACTAGCCCGAGAACAACAAGGCTTGGCCCGAGCACAAACGTCACAAGACTGCACAAATCCTCGTACATCTCGTGACAGGGAAGGCCACCAGAAGGACCTTGCCACCAAATCCCTGGTACCAAAGATTCCAGGATGACCTGCCAATGCAGAAGAATGAACCTCAGAAATGACTTTACTGGTCCAATCATCAGGAACAAACAGTCTACCAGGTGGGCAACGATCAGGTCTATCCGCCTGAAAATCCTGCAAGGCCCGCCGCAGGTCTGGAGAAACGGCAGACAATATCACTCCATCCTTAAGGATACCTGTAGGTTCAGAATTACCAGGGGAGTCAGGCTCAAAACTCCTAGAAAGGGCATCCGCCTTAACATTCTTAGAACCCGGTAGGTATGACACCACAAAATTAAACCGAGAGAAAAACAACGACCAGCGCGCCTGTCTAGGATTCAGGCGTCTGGCGGACTCAAGATAAATTAAATTTTTGTGGTCGGTCAATACCACCACCTGATGTCTAGCCCCCTCAAGCCAATGACGCCACTCCTCAAAAGCCCACTTCATGGCCAAAAGCTCCCGATTCCCAATATCATAATTCCGCTCGGCGGGCGAAAATTTACGAGAAAAAAAAGCACAAGGTTTCATCACGGAGCAGTCGGAACTTCTTTGCGACAAAACCGCCCCAGCTCCGATTTCAGAAGCGTCGACCTCAACCTGAAAAGGAAGAGCAACATCAGGCTGACGCAACACAGGGGCGGAAGAAAAGCGGCGCTTAAGCTCCCGAAAGGCCTCCACAGCAGCAGGGGACCAATCAGCAACATCAGCACCCCTCTTAGTCAAATCAGTCAATGGTTTAACAACATCAGAAAAACCAGCAATAAATCGACGATAAAAGTTAGCAAAGCCCAAAAATTTCTGAAGACTCTTAAGAGAAGAGGGTTGCGTCCAATCACAAATAGCCCGAACCTTGACAGGATCCATCTCGATAGAAGAGGGGGAAAAAATGTATCCCAAGAAGGAAATCTTTTGAACCCCAAAAACGCACTTAGAACCCTTCACACACAAGGAATTAGACCGCAAAACCTGAAAAACCCTCCTGACCTGCTGGACATGAGAGTCCCAGTCATCCGAAAAAATCAGAATATCATCCAGATACACGATCATAAATTTATCCAAATAATCACGGAAAATGTCATGCATAAAGGACTGAAAGACTGAAGGGGCATTTGAAAGGCCAAAAGGCATCACCAAATACTCAAAGTGGCCCTCGGGCGTATTAAATGCGGTTTTCCACTCATCCCCCTGCTTAATTCGCACCAAATTATACGCCCCACGGAGATCTATCTTAGAGAACCACTTGGCCCCCTTTATGCGAGCAAACAAATCAGTCAGCAGTGGCAACGGGTATTGATATTTAACCGTGATTTTATTCAAAAGCTGATAATCAATACACGGCCTCAAAGAGCCATCTTTCTTAGACACAAAGAAAAAACCGGCTCCTAAGGGAGATGACGAAGGACGAATATGTCCCTTTTCCAAGGACTCCTTTATATATTCTCGCATAGCAGCATGTTCAGGCACAGACAGATTAAATAAACGACCCTTAGGGTATTTACTACCCGGAATCAAATCTATGGCACAATCGCACTCCCGGTGCGGAGGTAATGAACCAAGCTTAGGTTCTTCAAAAACGTCACGATAGTCAGACAAGAATTCAGGAATCTCGGAGGGAATAGATGACGAAATGGAAACCAAAGGTACGTCCCCATGCATCCCCTTACATCCCCAGCTTAACACAGACATAGCGTTCCAGTCGAGGACTGGGTTATGAGATTGCAGCCATGGCAATCCAAGCACCAACACATCATGTAGATTATACAGCACAAGAAAGCGAATAATCTCCTGATGATCCGGATTAATTCGCATAGTTACTTGTGTCCAGTATTGTGGTTTATTACTAGCCAATGGGGTGGAGTCAATCCCCTTCAGAGGTATAGGAGTTTCAAGAGGCTCTAAATCATACCCACAGCGTTTGGCAAAGGACCAATCCATAAGACTCAAAGCGGCGCCAGAGTCGACATAGGCATCCGCGGTAATAGATGATAAAGAACAAATCAGGGTCACAGATAGAATAAACTTAGACTGAAAAGTGCCAATTGAAACTGACTTATCAAGCTTCTTAGTACGCTTAGAGCATGCTGATATAACATGAGTTGAATCACCACAATAAAAGCACAACCCATTTTTTCGTCTAAAATTCTGCCGTTCGCTTCTGGACAGAATTCTATCACATTGCATATTCTCTGGCGTCTTCTCAGTAGACACCGCCAAATGGTGCACAGGTTTGCGCTCCCGCAGACGTCTATCGATCTGGATAGCCATTGTCATGGACTCATTCAGACCCGCAGGCACAGGGAACCCCACCATAACATCCTTAACGGCATCAGAGAGACCCTCTCTGAAATTCGCCGCCAGGGCGCACTCATTCCACTGAGTAAGCACAGACCATTTACGGAATTTTTGGCAGTATATTTCAACTTCATCTTGCCCCTGAGATAGGGACATCAAGGCTTTTTCCGCCTGAAGCTCTAAATGAGGTTCCTCATAAAGCAACCCCAAGGCCAGAAAAAACGCATCCACATTGAGCAACGCAGGATCCCCTGGAGCCAATGCAAAAGCCCAATCTTGAGGGTCGCCCCGGAGCAAGGAAATCACAATCCTGACCTGCTGAGCAGGATCTCCAGCAGAGCGAGATTTCAGGGACAAAAACAACTTGCAATTATTTTTGAAATTTTGAAAGCAAGATCTATTCCCCGAGAAAAATTCAGGCAAAGGAATTCTAGGTTCAGATATAGGAACATGAACAACAAAATCTTGTAAATTTTGAACTTTCGTGGTGAGATTATTCAAACCTGCAGCTAAACTCTGAATATCCATTTTAAACAGGTGAACACAGAGCCATTCCAGGATTAGAAGGAGAGAGAGAGAGGAAGGCTGCAATATAGGCAGACTTGCAAGTGATTCAATTGAAAGCACACTCAGAACTGAAGGAAAAAAAAAAAAAAATTTTTCAGCAGACTTCTTTTTTCTCTCCTTTCTCTGCCAATTAATTTAACCCTTTGTGGGCCGGTCAAACTGTTATGGTTCTCAATGGCAAGAGAACATAGCCCAGCATACATAGGAACTAGCTCTTGGAAGGATGGAAACTTAAACTGACCATGAACTAAACCTGCCGCACAACTAACAGTAGCCGGGTAGCGTAGCCTGCGTTTTATCCCTAGACGCCCAGCGCCGGCCGGAGGACTAACTAATCCTGGCAGAGGAAAATATAGTCCTGGCTCACCTCTAGAGAAATTTCCCCGAAAGGCAGACAGAGGCCCCCACATATATTGGCGGTGATTTAAGATGAAAATGACAAACGTAGTATGAAAATAGGTTTAGCAAAATCGAGGTCCGCTTACTAGATAGCAGGAAGACAGAAAGGGTACTTTCATGGTCAGCTGAAAACCCTATCAATACACCATCCTGAAATTACTTTAAGACTCTAGTATTAACTCATAACATCAGAGTGGCAATTTCAGATCACAAGAGCTTTCCAGACACAGAAACGAAACTGCAGCTGTGAACTGGAACAAAATGCAAAAAACAAACAAGGACAAAAGTCCGACTTAGCTGGAAGTTGTCTGGTAGCAGGAACATGCACAGAAAGGCTTCTGATTACAATGTTGACCGGCATGGAAGTGACAGAGGAGCAAGGTTAAATAGCGACTCCCACATCCTGATGGGAACAGGTGAACAGAGGGGATGATGCACACAAGTTCAATTCCACCAGTGGCCACCGGGGGAGCCCAAAATCCAATTTCACAACACTTTAGAATCCAAGGCAGCACCTTTAACACTTGATCATGTACGTATCGTATTGTGATAGGGCACATTATATTGCAGATAAAATTATCCTTTTATTTGTTACTTTAAAACCATGAAACAGCCACAATCAACATAACACACAACCGTGCTGACTAAATAACCCTACCACTATAGCCTGATACACACAGAAGGTTGGCACGTAACATACAATATGAGACTGGCACCCCCCGCTCCTCGATGACTGTCCCTAAATCTCCTGGGTGCACCATAGACTGGTGTCTCATATAGACCAACCTTTACATAGATAGATGTGACAGGGTGAAAAACACAAAGACAAAGTGCAATAGAGCTTGTAAGCATATAGTACCTCACTATACTGTTCCCTACTAATACAAAATACCTGCCTAGCTGTGGGGGTTGGCACCCTACTGTTCAGCGGATATGGCGTCCCCACTCTACGGCGGCTCACCCTTGGAAACCCTACAAATCAGCTAATATCATTGAAAACATCTCATATGATAAGCTTCAATCGGGTGGCCATATTTGTACAAGAAAAGCAGATTTTTGAAAACAAATAACACAAAGCATTGATTAAAGACTGGAATTACATATTATGTCATAATGATACCAGTAAGTGAGAAAAGATACTCATCATGTATGGTATAAGGACCAATACCCTCACCATATTTTTGACAGGAAGTACTTCCACCAGCTCAGGGGCACAGCTATGGGTAGTCCCTGCTCCCCATCCTATGCCAACTTGTTCAATGATAACACTATAGGTATGAAATTCACTTTTGAGATTAATCAGAGTGTTCTGGCATTTTTGGATGTTCAGATCCAAAAAAACAATGATGGGTCATTAAAAACCCAGTTTTTTCGTAAACCCACTAGTACTGATAGCCTACTCAGATGGGAGAGCCACCATCCGAGAGCATTAAAATGTGGTATTCCGAAGGGCCAATTTATGAGGCTAAGAAGGAACTACTCAGATATGGATGTATTTGTACAACAATCAGTGGACATGAAGAAAAGGTTTACTGAGAAAGGGTATCCAAGAGGCATAATTGAGGTAGCATACAATCACTCCCTCTCACAAGACAGGGGTACTTTATTACAAACTCACACCAGACGTTCAATGCAAAATATGGATGTGGACTAGAATCATTGGCACCTTTGATTGTCAAAGTGATAGGGCCATTAAAATCCTTTCTAAACATTGGGACATTTTAACAGCTGACCCAGATCTGACAAAGATTATTGGACCTCGGCCGTCTGTGACGTATATAAAGGGTCGGTCCCTCAAAGATAACCTAGCACACAGTCATTTCAAAAGGTCAGTCCCGGAGGGTACCTGGTTAGACCGCAAAACTTGTTGTTTTTTCAGATGTGGTAGTTGTGTAAACTGCAGATTTATGAAACCAGGTAAATTTATTATCAGTTCCTCTATGAGCAAAAAGTTTTTTCTCTGTGACTTCTCGAACTGTAAGACCAATGGTTTGGTCTACATAGCTACGTGCAGCTGTCCTAAGGACTATGTCAGTAAAACCAGGAGAGAGTTCAGGAGGAGGGTGGGTGAGTACATTGGTGACATTAGGCACAAATATGACACCCCTATATCTAGACAGATAAATGAGATACATCAGTGAAATCTCATTCAGTGTCATTGAAGTCTTTACACCAAACCCGAGAGGTGGCAACTTTGATAGACTGTTGCTCCAAAAAGAATGTGCCTGAATCCATCATTTGAACTGTCTAACACCGATGGGTCTTAATGGAAACCTGTCCTATGAATGTTTTCTGTAAAATAGGGTTCATCAATCATGACCATGTGCTCACCTACGTTCCCAGTCCTCCTTCCAACCTGATATAGATGCTTATTACGAACATTGTTTGTTGGTTCCTCTAGTCTCTAAGGTTCTTTTAAGGTCCGGTAGATAGATATATATAAAAATACTTGATATGCCACAAACTTCATCCCCATTCTTTTGAGCAGGGTGCTCATAATTGTTGTGAACATTAATAATATCAATTACTTATTTTCATCTATATTTTGATTTGATTTATTATAACATTCTTGTCCCTTACAGTAATATGTGTATGATTAATTTATATAATCCTCGCCTGTAATAGTTGCATGTTCCTTAAATCTCATTGGTTGAGCGGTATGGTGATGCTTTACCTATGACCTTATCTGTCTCCATTCCAATGTGGAACACTTTTTACCAAAAACTGCTGTTCATCATCCGCTCCTATACAGACAGGCTGCACAGCATTGGCTACTGACATGCGCAGTGCTGTGTTTCCATTACATCGCGTTCGCGATTACCCGCTTCCTATCATGCGCAGTTGGGTCAGGAGGTGTATTTGCGGTTCAGCTGACACACACACCGACCGTACTTCCGGCTCAATAGCGTGTTAAGGTATGTTTTACCAATGAGAGACTATTAATTTCTAAAGGCGCAAATACAAGAGCATGAGGGGGCTTAAAATGGACGTAGTATATCTTATACTATTTGACAGTTCCGGACCCATTTTAATGGCTATTACAATTTACCTCTACCATTTGAAGGAAGTACCTCCCCCTGGGCTCAGGGGTAAACTATATATTTAGGGAACCATGAGTGGTTCCATGCAGCATCGACATATCTGAGCCTCCTGATGATCTGAATAGGTGAAACACCTTGAGACGTGTCTGGACATCATACATGATGAGTATCTTTCCCCACTTACTGGTATCATTATGTCATTATGACATAATATGTAATACCAGTCTTTAATCAATGCTGTGTGTTATTTGTTTTCAAAATCTGCTTTTCTTGTACAAATATGGCCACCTGCTTGGAGCTTATCATATGACATGTTTTCAATTACATTAGCCGATTTGTAGGGTTTCCAAGAGTGAGCCGCTGCGGAGTGGGTCGCCATATCTGCTGAACAGTAGGGTGCCAACCCCCATAGCTAGGCAGGTATTTTGTATTAGTAGGGAACAGTATAGTGAGGCACTATATGTTTAGAAGCTCTATTGCACTTTGTCTTTGTGTTTTTCACCCTGTCACATCTATCTATGTAAATGGTGGTCTATATGAGACACCAGTCTATGGTGCACCCAGGAGATTTAGGGACAGTCATCGAGGAGCGGGGGGTGCCAGTCTCATATTGTATGTTACGTGCCAACCTCCTGTGTGTATCAGGCTTTGTGTTTTTCACCCTGTCACATCTATCTAATATTGCCATCTGCCATTCAACATTCTTTATTGGCAATCCCTATTTTTCTCCATTTCTTCCTGTGGTCTATATGAGACACCAGTCTGGGGTGCACCCAGGAGATTTAGGGACAGCCATCGAGGAGCATGGGCGCCAGTCTTGTATTGTATGTTAGGGTGCCAACCTCCGCTGACAGGCAGTGTGTATCAGGCTATAGTGGTAGGATTATTTAGTCAGCACGGTTGTATGTTATGTTGATTGTGGCTGTTTCATGATTTTAAAGTAACAAAAGGATAATTTTATCTGCAATATCATTAGGATATAAGGCTATTTTTTTACCCTATTTGAAACGATTTTCTTTAGTTTTTTGATAGGGCACATTATATGGCTGCCATAAGCGAATGCAGTTGTCACAAAGATATCAGGTAAGATCAGGTAATTACCTATAGTTCCATCGAAAAGCCGTGCTGCACCACTACTCCAACGCATGTTTCACCTCACTCCCCCTTGACCCAACCACTGTGTCCAGCTATCGCCCAATATCGCTGCTCCCATTTGCTTCCAAACTCCTGGAGCAGCACGTCCATGCTGAACTTTTCTCCCGCTTCTCATCTAACTTGCTCTTTGACAATCTATAATCTGGTTTCCATCCCCATTATTCCACTGAGACTGCCCTGACCAAAATTACTAATGACCTACTTACAGCCAAAGCTAACAGACAATACTCTATACTCCTCCTAGAGCTGTCCTATGCTTTCAATACAGTGGACCACTGCCTCCTACTACAGATCCTCTCTTCCTTTGGCATCAAAGACATCTCCTTATCCTGGATCTCCTCATACCTTTCCAACTGCACATTCAGCGTCTCCTACTCCCACATTATCTCCTCACCCCACCCTCTCTCTGTTTTAGCCCCCAAATCTCTGTTGTAGGACCCATACTCTTTTCAATCTATACCCTTGGCCTAGGACAACTCATAAAGTCCCATGGCTTCCAGTACCACCTTTATGCTGATGACATTCAGATCTACCTCTCTGGCCCAGACGTCACCGCTCTGCTGTCCAGAATTCAGCAGTGTCTATCAGCCATATCCTCCTTCTTCACCTCTCGCTTCCTCAAACTCAATGTGGACAAATCTGTAATTAATCATCTTCCTCCATCTCACAGATCTTCCTTACCTGATCCATCACAATAAATGACATAACACTTTCCCCCGTAGCGGAGGTTCGCTGTCTCGGAGTAACCCTTGACTCTGCCCTGTCCTTCAAACTGCACATCCAAGCTCTTTCCACCTCCTGTCGCCTCCAGCTCAAAAATATTTCCAGAATCCATCCTTTCCTCAACCCTTAATCTACTAAAATGCTTGTGCAAGCCCTCATCATCTCCCGCCTCGACTACTGCAACATCCTTTTCTGTGGCCTCCCTGCTAACACTCTCGCACCTCTCCAGTCCATCCTTAACTATGTTGCCCGACTAATTCATCTCTCTCCTCGCTACTCCTCCCCTTCTCCAGTCTGCAAATCTCTTCACTGGCTCCCATTCCCTCAGCATATTCAGTTCAAATTACTAATACTGAGCTAAGAAGTATGGTTTCTCCTTGCGGAGAGTGACATGATAAGCATGTCGAGGTGAGGAGACTTAAATCACATTGAATAGCTGGTGCACCACAGTAATACAATAAATAGGTAATGGGGGTGCAAATACAGTGGCTTATAGACAGAATGATAAAGAACGCAGAAAAAGGAGCCACTATAACATTTGCACACCACCAAAATTTCAGTGAAAAAAACACATAAGCTTTATTAGTAACATGGATTAAAACAATTAAAACCTTGCAGAAATAACTCCCTCTGTGTACATGCTCCCAAAACTACCAAATATCACACAAGACTCCCATATAATAATGGAAAATGTACATAAGGTATAACAATTAACCTATGATATGCACATAATAGTAGTTATTGGCAAATAAGCCACATGGTGCTCAGAGAAGTACCCATGAATAGTAGAGCCGTGCCAAATAACTACTATTATGTGCATATCATAGGTTAATGCCCTTTGAAGAACCTAGAATATAAGACCTAATTTCAGTTGTTTCACACTTTTTTGTTAAGTATATAATTCCACATGTGTTAATTCATAGTTTTGATGCCTTCAGTGTGAATGTACAATTTTCATAGTCATGAAAATACTGAAAAATCTTTAAATGAGAATGTGTCCAAACTTTTGGTCTGTACTGTATATATTGTGGTATAGCGACCCCTGTGGCAGCTAAGGGGCGCTGTGTGTGCTCCTTGAGATATGCATTGAGGCATATATATGGTGTGCAAGGACCTGTGGTGATGTCACGCTCACCTGACTAGCCATGTGACAGGTACCTGGGTGTGGTTACACCTATGTAAAGGAGGTGTGTGGAGCACATGGTGGAATGTGAGTGTTAGTGGGTAAGTGTCCGTCAGGGTGGACACACTTCCGTGTGTCCTGGCAGGACACTGCAAAGTGGCCTGTGTGCTGGACGGTCCCAGGTGGGGACAGACGTCCTGGAAGCACACAGTGACCATTCCAGGCTGGAGAGCCTGCGTGCTGGACATAGCACGAACGGTTGGTGTTGGAGGCTCCGGCGAGTGGAGTCGTCCTGGAAGCACCTGGAGACCGTAGACCTGGGAGGTCTGTGTTGAGGACCTGGGACTGACCTGAAGTCAGTGTGAGTGAGAAACGTCTGAGGGATACCTCTGTGGAGAAGAGGGGTCCGGGAAACCTGTGCGGCACCAACAGGTAACGGGAAGGAACCGTGTGACACTGAGCGGGGTCAGAGTGAGAGACATTGTGTATGGGCACCTCGGAGGCCAAGGGGTGTCCAGGAACCTGTAAAGTTTGCCAACGGGTAAAGGTCTGAAAACCGTGTATAATGCTGACCGGGGTAAGAGACGAACTGTGGTAAAGATGTATATATGCAGACTGTGTTCAAACTGTTACCAGGTTCCTGTGGATGTGGTTTACATTGTGTGAAATAAACCGAAAAGACTGTGTTTTGATAGAAAACCGTGCCCGAGTGCTTTGATTCTGCTGCCAAGCGAGTGTTCCCCAAGACACGTAGTAGGCGCTATGCTACAATATATTATGTGAGTCAGCACCTGCTCGATGGAGAACATTTTTACTCTCTTGCTGAAGTGAGTGTCGGAGAGACCAGCCTCTTTTTTTTGTGAGAACAAGAGGGACCGGCTGCATTATACACTGCAAGGGCTGTGTTATATACTACATGGGCTGTGTTATACACTGCGTGGGCTGTGCTATATACTACATGGGCTGTGCTATATACTACGTGGGCTGTGCTATATACTATGTGGGCTGTGCTATACACTACATGGCTGTGCTATATGCTATGTGGCTGTGCTACAGGCTATGTGGGCTGTGTTATATGCTACTTTGCTGTGGTATATTTCTCTGCTGTATCTGTACATCATGAATAGTGGTATGTGTTAAAGAGGGGGGCCCAGTGAGACTTTCGCCCGGGGCCCTCAAAAACCTGCAGCTGGCCCTGGCTTCACTGATTGGTCACGCCCGTCCGGCCACAAACAATCAGCGACAGGCGCATTCCGACCGTGAATTGGCACGGAATTTGAACCACGCTTTGCTAATTGGTCGCGCTCGGCCTGCTGAATCCTGTGTATAAATTGCATTATTCTGAAAACTTCATAAATAAACTACATACATATTCTAGAATAACTGATGTGTTAGAATTGGGCCACCATCTAGTAGTGCAGATAATTGTCTGGAATTTGTTATGTAAATTGCATCTTCAAAGAGGAAGATGACTTGAACTTCGTGGTGCCACCTGTTGGAAGTAGCAATCAAACAAGTCAATATTGACCCTTTAAGGAGTCTTGCAATATGACTTAGAATAAAAGCCAAATCAGAATCTAAATTTAGAGATACAGTGTTTTGTGCTATTTGTCCTCATCAGTGCAAAGTATAAGAATTGATTTGTCTAGGTGAGAGGCTCTGGAATGAGGTCTAAAGGGTGAATTTTCTCCTTGTGGAGAGTGACATACCTTTTCTGGCATTCCAATGTAATGAGGCTTATTCGCAGTGCAATGCACCTATAGGAAATTTAATTTGCAAATTGCCTCTTCAGAGAGGAAGAGGACTTGAACTCTAAAGTGCCACCTGTTGGCAACGGCAATCCTACAAGTCACTATCGACCATTTAATGAGTCTTGCAATATGACTTAGCATAAAAGTCAAATCAGAATCTCAATTTGCAAACAGGATATTTCCGGCTATTGGCTCTACTCAGAGCAAAGTATGAAAACTAATTTGGCTAGGTGACTGCACTAGGGTCTATGGGGTAACATTTCTCCTTGTGGAGAGATGATATACCAGCTCTGGCTCATCAGTGCAAAGTATGAGAACTGGAATTTGTTACATTTTCTTTTGCATCTTTAAACACCGCTATTTCCACCTTCCCAATAAGGACTGAACAAGAAATGCTACAGTAGGTATAGTATATATCCAAACACATTGAAACCAAAAAGAATAAAGGAGATGAAAAATAAATAGTAAAAATAGTAAAATATAGTGCTTTATTAAATACAATGATGCAAATAATTAATATAGACAATAAATATTTTTTGTGAGAAAAGGGATAAAAACAAGAAAAAAGGAATAGGTGTAGGGTAATTTTTTACTGCCAATTTAGAGACAAGAGTGGGCATGATAAATGTAAAAAGGAGGCCCTGTTTAAATAGGTTATTAATGAGATGTTAGGTGAATAGCATCATAGATCCTCCTAATACATTACCAGGTACAGTGAATAGCAAAAGGGTAACAATGTTTTGAACTTTTGACTTTCAGGCTCCATAACTCATCACCCACTTCTGCTTTGAACTTGAGACTGCCATAATTTTATAGGCAATCATCTTGGATATCTCATACTTAAATTTGACTTGCAGCTATTTAGCATATGATTAGTTATGCAGATTCTTGTCCTGTTACTGCATTGTTACTGTTTTGCTCCTAAAAATCTACATTTTTATTTTTATTATTTTGTTAGTATTTTATGAATTCACTTTGGCTTTCAGCACTGCCTGAATCATTCTGGACATGCTCTTAGTCAGATTTAAACATGTGTTGACTGAAATTTGATTTGAAGGTCTCTACTACATGTTCCCAAAGTTGTTATATACTGGTCGGTTTCACTTGGGTATGTATACAGTTTTTCTTCAATTCTACCCACAAATGTTTGATTGGGTTGAGGTCTGGGGACTGTTGTCCAATTCAGCACCTCTACTTCATTGTCATTGAACCATTTCTTCGCCAGTGTTGATATATGCTTTGTATTGTCCTGTTGGAACACTATGTCGTCCTTTTCATACCCTTAGTACTTGAGTTTACAAAGTAAATCATCTTGTAGGATACTCACATATAGCTCAGCATTGAGACCACTATCGATTCTGGTCGAGAATCCAATGCTTTTGCCTATGAAACAACCCCATATCTTGAGGCTTCCTCCACCGAACTTGACATTTCCTTCAATTTCTCAATCTGTTAGCCCCTTTTTACCTTGCTTCTTTCAGACCTATTTGCACCTATCAGAGCCTAGTGTATTGACTTTCATGTCATTGCTCCAAATCACCCGTTTCAAACCATTAAATGTCCACTTTTCGAACTTGTTTGGAAATTCAGATCACCGCTTTTTATGACAACATTGGAGTTGAGGCTTCTTCACCTTTTTTGGGCCACCATTCCAGAATTGTGTAATGTGCATCGCATTGATGTCTGTGATCTCACTATTATTTATGAAGCATACGAGCCAACTCCACTGCTCTGTTTATCGAAAGAACTGATAGACCTTGGGATGAGCCAACTTATTGACCCCGATATTTTGCCTGGATATCCACCTTTTGGTTTCTGAATGGATGGACGGACTTCATTTTGTATTATTCAAACTGTCATGGCACTTAAATGATGCAGTTTGGCAGTTTTCTTGACCAATAGACCTCTATCGATGAGCTGGATGATGCTGTCTCTATTTTCTTGGGAAATCGCGTTCATGGCTGCTCGTCGATTCAAATGACCAATGACCGTTCACTTGGGAATCAACCTAATAATACACTGAGCTATTAGGGAGTGTGAGAACAGGTTGTATTTTGCAGTATTCAGGAGGGAAAATATTTTTCCACCTCTAAGAGCAAAACAGAAACAATGCAGTGATATGACAAGAATCTGCATAACAAATCACATCCCTTTATTAGTTTGTGATGCACTCTCTTTGACTGTCAGTGGCAGACAGAAATTAGATTTTTTTCTTTCAGCATTATTGTTGGGTTGCTTCTGCATTAGGAATGGAAAAAAATGTGTAATTGAATTGCAGCAGATGCAGTGGTTGCCAGGTGCAATATAATATTATCACTGTTGTGATCAATCACTGCTGCCAGCAATGCTATCTCTTGCTCTCTCCCTCCAACAACTGAATCTCCTTATTATTTTCTTTTCTTCACAAAGTGCACCAATCTTCTTCACTACTGATGCTGTACATCCCATTATTTGCATAGTTTGTCCCATGTTTTATAGCTTTCTTAGCCTATCTGTATTGCTGCATTGTGATCTATGTAATCATCTCACTGTCCAGATTCAATCCAAAATGACTGCTGCAATACATGACTTGGCTTTTGTACAGGCTATTACAGTCCCTTTCTGATTGCTTAGGGTATACCATGTTATATGATATCTGCAAGGTTTTGTGGGGAAGCTGGCCCAGCCGCACTCAAGGTCATGTGAGCCTTTTTTGGCTGTTGCAATTTACTGCATTGTGTAAAATTGAGGTGGGCATTGTTGATGACTTGTATAAAGCGAATTGTACATTGTCTGAATTTACAGGGTCCAACAAATTCATATACATTTGACACATTTGGCACTGAATCAATTTGAACATTTTTAATGTAGTATATTTTATGTTTCATCATAAAATATTATTTAATTATGTAATCATTTACCTAATGTTTACTATAAAATGCTAAAGTTTTTGAATTTTTAGAAAGTTTTTGGCATGTGAGGCTTGACATTTCACTCTCTGCAAGGAGAAATGTTACCCCTTGGATCAGGGTTGGACGCCTCTCAACCAACCAAACCAGATCTCACACTTTGCATTGACGAGTGGCAGTAGCTGGAAACACAGTGTCTGCAAATTGAGATTTTAGTTTTGGCTTTTATCCTAAGTCATGTGGCAAGCCTCATTAAAGGGTTGATATTGACGTTTAGGATTGCTACTTCCAATAGGTGGCAGTAGAGTTCTAGACCTCTTCCTCTCTGAAGAGACAATTTGCATAGATTTATTGGTAATTTATGTCTAAACTATGGGAAAAACTGAAGTAGGAATAGATAAACCAATCATTTTAGCGTCCAAGTTTCTGACTTGCTGCTTATTTGTATTTTTTTTTCAGATTCCTATGAGAGAGTGCACTTCATATTTGTGACTCAACTTTGTGCATTATTCATGCATTTTCGAGCTATTTACCAGCAGTTTGCAATAAAATTCCACATCTGTTTTCAATTTGTGCCCATATTTGCTTACTCTTCACTGTCAGATTCTCTTACAATGTTTTCTTTCAATCTCTCCACTATTTTTTCACCTCTTTCTTTGCATGTAAAATTATTAACATCTTCACTTTTACAGTATGCGGTTTTAACCAATAGATAGCCAACTAACTTGTTAATCACTTGTCCAGATAGAAAACACATTTGTTTAAGAAACTATTTTTTTCACAAAAGTTAAGTCTCCCTTGACTTCGTTACATAATGGTTTAGAGTTTGTAAAGTATAATTTAGGCTAAAATATGCACTTCAGTATATTGTAAAACTGGCATAAAAATGACATCACTTTTGTGTAAATACTTCCATCTGTGAGAGACGTGCTGATGAAAGAAGAAAGGAGTCCGCTTTTGTAGTGACAACAGTTTAGCTAAATATTATACTTATAGTGTCCAGGTCACTTAGAAAATATTGTTTGTTAACTGGTTTATCCTGTAGGACATGCTCCACTTTCTGTTTGGTTAGATGATGCTTTTATGTAAAGCTCCATGCTTCGGGCTCCAGTAAAATTATATTAATGTACTACATAACAATTTCCTGATATTACCGTATGTTTAAATTTTCTCCATTTGTAGGAGATATCCAATAAGGGTACATAGCTGAGGGTCCATTAGTAATTTGCATATGACCATTGTTTTATGAGTGCTCAGACCACTTTTAATCAGCAGAAAAACCCAATCACTTTACTAAATGCAATACACAATAAAAATGTAAAACTAAAAAAAGTGGAAATAAGACCATATTAGTCTGCATGAAGTAGCAGTTGCTCTTAAAGAGTAACTATACGTACTTTTTTATGACTGTCCAGCATTAAAAATTATTATTATTATTCATTTTTATAGCGCTATTAGTGTTGAGCATTCCGATACCGCAAGTATCGGGTATCGGCCGATATTTGCTGTATCGGAATTCCGATACTGAGTTCCGATATTTTTGTGATATCGGAAATTGGAATCGGAAGTTCCCAGTGTATGGTTCCCAGGGTCTGGAGGAGAGGAGACTCTCCTTCAGGCCCTGGGATCCATATTCATGTAAAAAATAAAGAATTAAAATAAAAAATATGGATATACTCACCCCTCCAGCGGCCCCTGGACCTTAGCGATGTAACCGGCAGCCTCCGTTCCTAAGAATGCAGTGAGTTTAGGACCTGCGATGACGTCGCGGCTTGTGATTGGTCACGTGAGCAGTCACATGAGCGGTCACGCGACCAATCACAAGCCGCGACGTCATCGAAGGTCATTCACTCTGCATTCTTAGGAACGGAGGCTGCCGGTTACATCGCTAAGGTCCAGGGGCCGCCGGAGGGGTGAGTATATCCATATTTTTTATTTTAATTCTTTATTTTTTACATGAATATGGATCCCAGGGCCTGAAGGAGAGTTTCCTCTCCTTCAGACCCTGGGAACCATCCAGGATACCTTCCGATATTTGTGTCCCATTGACTTGTATTGGTATCGGGTATAGGTATCGGCGAGATCCGATATTTTGCCGGTATCGGCCGATCCAATCCGATACCGATACTTTCGAATATCGGAAGGTATCGCTCAACACTAAGCGCTATTTATTCCATGGCGCTTTACATGTGAAAAAGGGGCATACATAGGCAAGTACAATCAACATGAGCAATACAATGCACACACAAGTACAGAAGGAGAGAGGACCCTGCCTACTAGGGCTCACAGTCTGTCGCAGTCTGTCGCAGTACACCAACCCGACAGACAGAGGAACAGAGACAAGGCTAAAAGAAAATTCCACTCACACAAATATTCTCTCACAAATAACAGAGGTATTCACCGGGGTGTGAAGGACGGGGGGGGGGGGGGAAGAAAATAAGGCAGGTAAGGATGAGGAATTTCCAAGCGTACATACCAAGCAACAGTCGCACAATAAACTCCTCCAGCTCTCCAGACACCAGCTCTTCACTCTCCAGGTCTATCTCTAGCAAGTGCTAACTCAGACAAGGATCTGGCCAGAAGGCCTAGCTTTTATAGGAGAGTGGATTGGCTAACTGAGCACAGCTGAAAGCAGGGATTTTCACATGGCCGATTAGCCCCTGTCCTGCTGAAAGAAAAAAAACACATTTAATACACTGGAGAAGTGCTTCTTCTCAGCGGCGAAGCAGGAGCCATCAAATGATGCAGTCTTCTGGTACTGTTCTGTCGCCGTAACTCCGTGACGCCAATATTACCGCTTTACCTGCCGATACAGTAATAAAATATACAAATCAATGAGTCCTTGGTCTACATTCTACTGTGTATCTCCAAAGGTTGAAGTGCCCCAGACGGACAAGAATGTGGGGTCTTGTATCGTGCGCAAGTACTACAGGCAGCTACATAATATCGAACATCCTGGTGAATTCTAGACCAACAAAGCTAAAACAATGAGAAAGAAGACCTGTGGTGGCTTTACTACCAGGATGTTCAGCCAGGAACGAATTCTAATGTTCACTCAAATTCTAAGATGAAGGTTCACAGGGACAAACAGTTTACCTGAAGGACAGGAAGCCTCTATTACCTCCTTCTCCAGATCAGGACATGTAGCAGCAATAATTACTCCTTTCTGTAATATGGGAACTGTCTCTTGATTACTACTTCCTCCTATAAAACAACGAGACATCGCACCTGTATTAATGTACTTATCCCCCAGTCTATAAGTCCCCAAAAATTTGAATCTGGTAAAAAAACAATGACCTTCTTGCTTGTCTAGGTGTCAGATGTTTAGCTGATTCCAGATACAAAAGATTTTTGCGATGAGGGTTGACCATGACCAGATGAACTGCCCCTCCAACAAATGCCACCATTCCTTGGAGGCCAACTTCTTTTCCAAGACCTCCGTATTACAAAACTTATAATTCTTTTCAGTGGATGACAATTTTTTGGGAGAACTATGCACAAGGATGCCCTTTACTAGGAGAAGAACCCTTTGGCAATACAGCCCCAATCCACACCTTTGATGTGCCTGTCTCCACAATGAGCGGTTGAATTACGTCAGACTGTATAAGAATCAGAGCAGAAGCAAAACATTTTTTCAAGGTTTCAAAAACTTTACAGACCAGTTTAGACCATTTGGAAAAGTCTGTTCCTTTCCTGGTCATATCTGTAAGCTGTTTGGCCACCAACGAAAAGTAATTGATGAACTTACAGTAGTAGTTGGCGAAACCCAGAAACCACTGTAAAGCTTTTACATTTTCAGGATGATCCCAATTCATAACCCCCCAGACTTTTGTAGGATACATACGAGATGCTTTTAAAAGATAATATTCCAGAAAAGAAATCTCCTGAACAGTAAACATACATTTTTCTGACTTGACAAAGTTTATTTTCCCTGAGTATTTGTAGGAACTGCCTGACATGTACCTGATGTGACTTAAGGTCCAGCGAATAAATCAATATGTCATCCGGATAGACTACCACAAATCTACCTGGCTGTTATGGACTGACCTGGGTTTGAGTAGTGGTATTGCAACCACTATGGGCAGCAGCAGCAGGTAGAATAGTCAGGGATAGCCAAGGGGTCAGTACACAGGAGCAGCAATGTAGTTTAAATCTTACAATGAAGGAGTAGGTGAAAGGAAGCTTGACTAGAGATTGGAAGCTCAATAATCTTGCAAGGAAAGAGGTGCAATGCCAGGTTTAAACAGTGTGTCCAATCTGTGTGGAGCCAATCAGGAACTCATGTTGGATTACAATCAGCAGAACTGTTCAGTTATCTGAATAGCTCAGAGGGAAGAGCTGACGCCATGTGCACAAGAGCTGCTGGGTTCGAGTCCTGACAGCACTCTCCTCCTTCCTGGATGGCCTCTGGACATCTCAGGCCCTGACATCTCTGGATGTCTGATGAACAGCTCTTGCAAGCCTGGGTACATGAATGTTGCCCTCTGGCTCCCATGAAATATCTTCTAGTCCGTAACCCCTCCATTGCACCAAATATTGTAGTCTTCCTCTAAATATTTTAAAGTCTAGAATTTCATCCAAATGTACTCTTCTTCACCATGGACTTTTTCTGGTGGAGGAGGTGGCTGAGTTCTACCTGGAAATGGGTTCTCAATGAATGGTTTGAGCAAGTATACGTGGAACACAGGGTTAATTTTAAGGTTGTTAGGAAGTTTTAAACCGAAAGCAAATGGGTTAATTTGTGCAGAAATTTGAAAAGCTCCTATTAATTTTTTATCCAGTTTAGAAGACGATATGCTTGTTTTCAGATTTTTTGTAGAAAGCCAAACCTTGTCACCGACCTGAAGGGTAGGAGGGGCGTTGCAATCTTTATCTGCTATTTATTTGTAATCTTCTTGGGCCTTTTGTAACAACTCAGTTAGTTCTTTTTGAGCTTTCTGCAACTGTGTAAAGGTACCTTCACACTAAACGACTTTGCAACGATAACGATAGCGATAGCGATCCGTGACGTTGCAGCGTCCTGGATAGCGATATCGTTGTGTTTGACACGCAGCAGCGATCTGGATCCTGCTGTGATATCGCTGGTCATTGCTGAAAGTCCAGAACTTTATTTGGTCGTCAGATCGGCGTGTATCGTCGTGTTTGACAGCAAAAGCAACGATGCCAGCAATGTTTTACAATGGTAACCAGGGTAAATATCGGGTTACTAAGCGCAGGGCCGTGCTTAGTAACCCGATATTTACCCTGGTTACCATTGTAAAAGTAAAAAAAAAAACACTACATATCCACCCTCTGATGTCTGTCACGTCCCCCGGCGTCCGCGCTGCTGCTCAGAGCTTCCTGCACTGAATGTGTCAGTGCTGGCCGTAAAGCAAAGCACAGCGGTGACGTCACCGCTTACACAGTGCAGAGAAGCACAGCGCCGGGGGACACGGCAGACACCGGAATGTAAGTATGTACTGTTTGTTTTTTTTTACTTTTACACTGGTAACCAGGGTAAACATTGGGTTACTATGCGCGGCCCTGCGCTTAGTAACCCGATGTTTATCCTGGTTACCCGGGGACTTCGGGATCGTTGGTCGCTGGAAAGCTGTCTCCAGCGACCACACAGCGACGCTGCAGCGATCGGCATCGTTGTCGATATCGCTGCAGTGTCGCTTAATGTGACGGTACCTTAAGTCTTTTTGTAACAGCAGGAACCAAAGTTTTAAATGGAAGATTAGGAATAAATACTGGATGGAAGCAATAGTTAGCAAAAAATGGACGGATGGAAAACTATGTTTGGAGTTATTATAGGCAAATTCTGCTGTTGGTGTATAGTTCACCCTGTCATACTCAAATAAAACAGTGCAAGTATTGTTCTAGAGTTTGGTCAGTTCTTTCAGTTTGGCCATTGGATTGAGGGTGGAAAGCAGTAGACAAATTGATAGTAACTCCTAAAGCTGTACAGAAGCGTTTCCAAAATCTTGATGCAAACTGAACACCTCTATCAGAAATTACATTGTCAGGAACTCCATGCAGCCTAATTATCTCTTTGACTATTAATTCTGCGGTGTGTTCAGCGGTAGGAATCCCTTTAGTTGGAATAAAATGGGCCATCTTTGTGAGTCGATCTGCCACAAGAAGGATAACAGTTATTTATTTAAATGGAGGTAGGTCCATGAAAAAAATCCATTGAGATTGATCCCCAAGGCCTGGATGGAACAGGAAGAGGTTGAAGGAGTCCTTCAGGAGAAGATTGTGGTGTCTTGTTCCGTGCACATGCTAAACAGGAGGAAACATATTTTCTCACATCCTTCCTACAAGTAAGTCACCAAAAAGAATGAAATAGTAGTTCTTACGTTTTCATGACTCCAGGGTGTCCTACAAGTTTAGAATCATGGACAAGTTTGAGGACTTCAAGCCAAGCAGATTCGGGGACATACATTTGGCGGTTCTTTATCCAAAACCCCTCCTTAAAAGAAAGACCAATATCTTTAAAAGGATGGTTAAGAAAAAAGTCAGTTTGGTATCCATCTTTCATTTTCCTTAAAAAATTCTTGGGAGTCCAACATTCCCCCCAAAATTTTAGGATGTAGAATGGTACAGTCAGTGTTAGATCTCTCCTGAGGTCTAAATTCAGTAAATATCCTGGAGAGTGCATCAGCCTTGCTATTTCTTGAACCAGAGAGATAAAAAATTATAAAATTTAACCTGGAGAAAAATAAGGCCCAACGTGCTTGTCTTGCAGACAGCCTCTTAGCTGTATGGATAAATTCAAAATTTTTGTGGTCAGTAAGACCACCAGTTACTGGTTGATTGGCCCCTACCAAATATGTTTCCATTCAGAAAAGGTGACTTTAATAGTTAAAAGTTCTTTATTTCCAATATCATAGTTCTTTTCTGCAGATGACATGCTATGAGAAAGGAATGCACATGGATGAATCTGCATTTTGTCTCCAACTCGTTGTGACAACACGTCTCCCACCGCAGAGTCTGAGGCATCTACTTCAACAACAAACAGCAGTTCAGGATTTGGATGGACTAGTAATTGTGCGGAAGTTAAAAAGTGTCTTTAGTTTGTCGACAGTCACTTGTGCCTCTGGAGACCAGAAAAACATTTTTATTGGTTTTTATACCTGCTGGGAGTAGCACACTCAGAAGAGCTGATAGCGCCCAAGACAGAACTCCAGGAGTCCAACTAAGCCTTTTAACCCTTGCAGTGCCAAAGCAAAGAAAGCCAGAACTGCTAATAAAATAGTGAAGCTGTTTTAACTACCACAGATGTATGTGTCACTAGATGCTCCCATTATCTGACCCCACTCTGTCACTGTATTACCATGTAAATAAGGATAACAGCAGGATCTACCTTAGAATGATTTGCATTAGACTAAACAGAGGAACAAAGTTTAGGATAGGAAACTCCTCAAACACAAAGCAAGGCTTGACAGTAATATTACCATTAAAATAGACCATCAGACCCGTTGTCATGTCATTAGAAACCAGACATTACAGATGATCTAGAAAAGTTGATGGTTCAAGCCACCCTATCCAGAGTGAAGACCAGGAGCCAGAGTGGAAACTGAAGAAGTACCCAATTTCCCAAAGCAGGAATGTGATGCTGAACTACCAAAAATGAGTAAAAAAAGAATAGTAAAATGTAGGGGAACTTAATTGCATACTTTGCTTTAGAGAAAAATTACTGTATATACTCGAGTATAAGCCGACCCGAGTATAAGCCGACCCCCCAAATTTTGCCACAAAAAACTGGGAAAACTTATTGACTCGAGTATAAGCCTAGGGTGGAAAATGCAGCAGCTACCGGTAAATTTCAAAAGTAAAAATAGATACCAATAAAAGTACACATTTGCCCCATACTATGCTGCATAAAGGTTGATGGCCCCATAAGATGCTCCACACATTATGGCCCCATGAGATGCTCCACACATTAGGAGCCCCATGAGATGCTCCACACATTAGGGGCCAAATGAGATGCTCCACACATTAGAGGCCACATGAGATGCTCCACACATTAAAGGCCACATGAGATGCTCCACACATTAGGGGCCCCATGAGATGCTCCACACATCATGCCCCATAAGATGCTCCTCATATTATACCTCATAAGATGCTCCATACATTAGGAGCCCCATGAGATGCTCCACACATTAGGGGCCCCATGAGATGCTTCACACATCATGCCAAATAAGATGCTCCTCATATTATGCCCCATAAGATGCTCCACACATTAGGGGCCCCATGAGATGCTCCACACATTAAAGGCCACATGAGATGCTCCACACATTAGGGGCCACAGGAGATGCTCCACACATTAGGGGCCACATGAGATGCTCCACACATTAAAGGCCACATGAGATGCTCCACACATTAGGGGCCACATGAGATGCTCCACACATTAGGGGCCCCATGAGATGCTCCACACATTAGGGGCCCCATGAGATGCTCCACACATTAGGGGCCCCATGAGATGCTCCACACATTAGGGGCCACATGAGATGCTCCACACATTAAAGGCCACATGAGATGCTCCACACATTAGGGGCCCCATGAGATGCTCCACACATTAGGGGCCACATGAGATGCTCCATACATTAGGGGCCCCATGAGATGCTCCACACATTAGGGGCCACATGAGATGCTCCATACATTAGGGGCCACATGAGATGCTCCACACATTAGGGGCCCCATGAGATGCTCCACACATTAGGGGCCCCATGAGATGCTCCACACATCATGCCCCATAAGATGCTCCTCATATTATGCCCCATAAGATGCTCCACACATTTGCCCCATTTGCTGGTGCTGCGATTAAAATTAAAAAAAAATCACATACTCACCTCTCTTTGCTCAGGCCCCCGGCACTTGCGATAGTCACCTTCCACGTTCCATCGCTGCGCGCTGCTCTGTCTTCCATCCTCCGCACTGACTGTTCAGGCAGAGGGCGGCGCGCACACTAATCGCGTCATCGCGCCCTCTGACCTGTACAGTCACAGCCAGAGGACGGAAGACAGAGCAGCGTGCAGCGATGGAACGGGGGACAGGTGACTATCGCGCAATGCTCCCCCTCCCCTGATATACTCACCTGGCAGCGTCTCACTGTCAGATGGTCTCCGGGAGCCGGCGGCATCAGCGGTCACGTACCGCACATTACAGTCATGAATATGCGTGCATATTCATGACTTTAATGAGCAGTACCACGTGACCGCTGAACACAGGAAGAGCTGCCCGGAGACCATCGGAGATGCAGGGACAGCACCAGGAACAGGTGAGTATATCACAGCCGCCGCTCCCCCTCACCCGCCGACCCCACACCGACACTGACTCGAGTATAAGCCGAGAGGGTCACTTTCAGCCCAAAAAAGTGGGCTGAAAATCTCGGCTTATACTCGAGTATATACGGTACCTGTCTTTTTAGCTAAATACTTTGCATATTATAATATTCTTCCTATCCTACTGTATACTTTGCCTATTATAAAGTATTTATCTGGATACTGGACCATTTTTTATCTGTTTGACTGCTTTGAAAACCCCATACAACACAATAGCTGATCTCCACAAATAAAACCAGTACTTTCCAAGAACTAAAATAAAAAGTGTAATATATAACTTATTGCCCACCTGGCTGGTATTAGATGGAATAACTCTTTAATGAATTACTGCTATAAAGGTCTAGGAAAAACAGAACAGTCATTGAAAACATCTCCAGTTTGTTAAATAGGTATTCACAGTTTAATAATATGTTTTAGTTAGCAAGATAGCATGAAAATAGGCAAGTTTACAAGTGGCTAGATTTTTCTATCTGCCTTCTTTCTCTTAATATACGATCTTTTATCTTACATAGTATTCTGCTTGTTTCCATGGAGCTTGGCTATCAGAGCTTGGCCGAGTGTGTGCAATAGCTACATTCAAGGAGTTAAGTCCTAACTTCCTAGTCACATTTCTTTATACCGTTCATTTCCATACAACAGCTAGTTGCTCACCTCCATCCACCTCCCCCTCAACTCCTGACAAGCTGCTGCTACAAAACTTGAAAAATCACCAGCCCCTACCATTGTCTGCTTTCAGAACAGTTCTCCTAATCACTGCTCTCACTTTCCTGAGTCTTGTTCAACTGCACTGTTATCTCTATATGTAAATACTTCGATAACAGAGTACAATCCAGAACAAATCACTGAATGTGTTACAGCAAAATTTGTGCTGTTTTACAGTTCTACTATTGCTACAGTTCTTTTGCTCACCAGACCGCTATCACCTATTGAGGAGTACCCGTCTTGCCAGAAACTAGGGTGTAAGAATCTTGCAAAGATGTAAGCTGCTCAAGAGACAACTTAAGAATACTCCTTTAAGACTGGCATTTTGTATGGCAGTATTAATAAAGGGAGTGCTGTAGATAGATGCAAAAAATTCAAATTTAATATATATTTTTATTTTATATGTTATGTGCCACCGCTAAAGATATATGCTAGGCACATGCTGGCATACATTTCTGTCTTAATTTACACCACTTTTGTGTAATAAATTATGATGAATTTGTTGGCCATGTTGCATTTTGCCCAAGCTTCTTTAACTTAAAAAAGTAGGTAGAGCAGGCTGGTGCTGCTGTACAAAAACACCAAAAGTCACAACTCACAACAAGCAGATTTACACCAAAATTCTGCCAAAAAATATTTGTTGATGAATTGGACCCTCTTACTTTACATTCATGATTGTTCAGTCTTTTGAAGATACCTACTCTATTTTCTCTTGAAAAAAAAAATTATATGTGCAGAAGTTCACGTTTACTTTAGGGGTTCATTGTTACCTAGCAACGAGCTGTCATAATCTACAGTAGAGGAAACAGATGGCAGAAAAGTAGTGAGGACCAGGAATAATCAGCGGCTTTTTTAATTTAGCTTATATAATGCTATTAGTTACTGTACAAATTACTGAATCAAAATGATTTAGATAAGATCTTATCTTTCATTTTCTGAAAGTTGAATATTTCCGTGCTGTGTTTCAGAGTCAAGGCAACCCATAAAAGCTTGCTTTAAAGATTTATAAAACTAGATCATTTGTTTAGGATTCTTTCTTTGCAAAATGTTTCAACTATACTTGCAATAAAAGAAGTACATGTCAAAAACGGGATTTAAACATAACATCTGTCACCACCACGTTTCCATCTAACACAATAATTTTGAAGCCAATCAGTCTTTCACACACTACATTAGTCAACTGTCAAATCGCCATGAAAGACTTCTCAGTTTGAGATGTTGTGTACAATAAGAGAGCAACAACATTGTTATGTGATGTACATCAAAAGAAACATGGATGACCTGTCAACTCCAACTAAAATATAAAAAGCACTGAAAAAGCAGCCGAACAATACAGTTCAGCACAACTCTGTGGTTTAAATAATAAAAATTCAGGGCGAATGAAGAGTTATATGATAAACTCAAGTTCAAAACTGTTCTGGGGTTAAAAAATTTAAACAATGGCTTTAATGTGGTAATCCAACACCACACAGTTACTTGTTCGAAGGTGAGCAGGTAATGTCATAATATCTACTTTTATCTATGCATTTAAAGTGGTTGCTCAAATGTAAAAAAAAACAAATTGAGGTGCCATAGTATGTGTCACAATATAAAAAATACAGTTTTTATCTTGTAAAGGGGTTCTCTCACCTTTAAGAATACATATTATAACACAATATTGTAATGTAGTAAAAACAAAACAATAATCTCTACAAGTTGCTGCCGATCCAGCACAATATCTTTATCAGTCTTGGAACATGAACTATGGGTCCACTTGTCAGTACTTGGCACATTTCCCATAATTGAACAATAATGTTGGTATTATGACATGTGACTGCTGTATACACCGACTGATTGAAGGGATCATATGCTGGAGAGCTGTTGAAACTTCTGCATTGTAATGGCAGCGGATAGGAGTATTTTTTTGTTATTTTAAACCATTTAATATTGCTTTTATTTTTTCTCAAATGCCAAATAATCACTTAAAATTACTGTACGCAAATGTTCCTGGGGTCCTTGTTTACTTAGCAGTAGGGACTAGGGTTGAGCGAAACGGGTCGGCCATTTTCAGAAGTCGCTGACTTTTGGCAAAGTCGGGTTTCATGAAACCCGACCCGACCCCTGTGTGGGGTCGGCCATGAGGTCGGCGATCTTCTGAATCTAGTATCGGAATTCCAATACCGAGTTCCGATATGTTTGCGATATCGGAAATCGGTATCGGAATCCACATTTAAGTGTAAAATAAAGAATTAAAATAAAAAATATTGATATACTCACCTCTCCGGAGGCCCCTGGACATCGCCGCTGGTAACCGGCAGCCTTCTTTGCTTAAAATGAGCGCGTTTACAGCCTTCCATGACGTCACGGCTTCTGATTGGTCGCGTGCCGCTCATTTGACCGCCACGCGACCAATCACAAGCCGCGACGTCATTCTCAGGTCCTAAATTCCTAGAATGAGGAGTTTAGGGCCTGAGAATGACGTCACGGCTTGTGATTGGTCGCGAGCAGTCACATGGACAAGCCGCGACGTCATCTAAGGTCCTTCACGCGCTCATTCTTAGGAAGGAAGGCTGCCGGAAAGAAGCAGGGCGCGTCCGAGGGTGAGTATATACCTAATAGGAATATACTCACCCTCGGCTTCTTTCCGGCAGCCTTCCTTCCTAAGAATGAGCGCGTTCAGGGCCTTAGATGACGTCACGGCTTGTGATTGGTCGCGGCCGCCCATGTGAGCGGCACGCGACCAATCAGAAGCCGTGACGTCATGGAAGGCCCTGAACGCACTCATTTTAAGCAAAGAAGGCTGCCGGTTACCAGCGGTGATGTCCAGGGGCCTCCGGACGGGTGAGTATATCAATATTTTTTATTTTAATTCTTTATTTTACACATTAATATGGATCCCAGGGCCTGAAGGAGAGTTTCCTCTCCTTCAGACCCTGGGAACCATAGTATCCCATTGCACTGCATTGGGTTTCGTGTTTCGGCCGACCCCGACCCCAACTTTTTTATAGGATCGGCCGATTTCGCTCGACCCGACTTTTGAGAAAGGCGGGTTTCGTGAAACCCTGTTGTGAACTATACCTTTTGGCTCCCTCTTGTGGTCACTAGTGATTTGGCACTTGGATTGTCTTTTACCAGGTTGGTACTCACCTGCTTCGTTAGACCATGGGTGTTGCTATTTTAACTTCCTGGAATCTCAGTCCAGTGCCTGGCATCGTTGTAATCAGTTCACTTCTGTTTGCTCCTGTCTTCAGGTCCTGGTTCTTTGCAAGATAAGCTAAGTCCTGCTTTCGTACTTTTGATCATTTGCATTGTTCTTATTTTTTGTCCAGCTTGTACAAAATGTGATTCCTGATATCGCTGGAAGCTCTAGGGGGCTGATATTCTCCCCCCACACCGTCAGTCGGTTTGGGGGTTCTTGGATATTCAGCGTGGATATTTTGCAGGGTTTTTTGCTGACCATATAAGTCTTCTTACTATATTCTGCTATTAGTCAGTGGGCCTCTCTTTGCTAAATCTAGTTCATTCTTACGTTTGTCTTTTCTTCTTACCTCACCGTTATTATTTGTTGGGGGCTTGTATTACTTTGGGGTCTTTTCTCTGGAGGCAAGAGAGGTCTTATTTTCCCTGATAGGGTTAGTTAGTTCTCCGGCTGGCGCGAGACGTCTAGGATCAACGTAGGCACGTTCCCCGGCTGCTGTTAGTGTTTGCGCTAGGATCAGGTATATGGTCAGCCTAGTTACCACTTCCCTAAGAGCGAGTATTTATGTTTTGCAGACTTGCGGTAATCTCTGAGGTCCCCTGCCATTGGGACCATAACAAAACCCGACCCGATCCTATAAAAATAAAAGTCGCTCAACCCTAGTAGGGACCATTCCAGATGGAACATGTATGAACCTTATGCAGATGGTCCACTACTCGGGCAACCTCTTCTTAAATACTACAGGTGCTTCTCACAACATTAGAATATCATCAAACACTTAATTTATTTCAGTTCTTCAATACAAAAAGTGAAACTCATGTATTGTGTGGAGTCATTATAAACAGAGTGATCTATCTCAAGTGTTTACTTATGTTAATGTTAATAATTATGGCTTACAGCCAATGAAAACCCAAAAGTCATTAACTCAGTAAATTAAAATACTTTATAACACCAGCTTGAAAAATGATTTTAAAATCCGAAATGTTGGCCTATTGAAATGTAAGTTCAGTAAGTGCACTCAATACATGGTCGGGGCTCCTTTTGCATCATTTACTGCATCAATGTGGCATGGCATGGAGGTGATCAGCCCGTGGCACTGCTGAGGTGTTATGGAAGCCCAGGTTGCTTTGATAGCAGCCTTCAGCTCATCTGCATTGTTGAGTCTGGTGTTTCTCATCTTCCTCTTGACAATAGCCATAGATTCTCTATGGGGTTAAGGTCAGGTGAGTTTGCTGGCCAATCAAGCACATTGATACTGTTGTTTTTAAACCGGGTATTGACACTTTTGTCAGTGTGGACTGGTGCCAAGTCCTGCTGGAGAATGAAATTTCCATCTCCAAGAAGCTTGCCGGCAGAGGGAAGCATGAAGTGCTCTAAAATTTCCTGGTAGACGGCTGTGCTGACTTTGGTTTTGATAAAACAAAGATGACCTACACCAGCAGATGACATGGCTCCCCAAGCCATCACTGATTGTGGAAACTTCACACTATACCTTAAGCAGCTTGGATTGAGTGTCTCTCCACTCTTCCTCCAGACTCTGGGACCTTGATTTTCAAATGAAATGCAAAATTTACTTTAATCTGAAAACAACACCTTGGAACACTGAGCAACAGTCCAGTTCTTTTTCTCCTTGGCCCAGGTAAGACGCTTCTAACATTGTCTATTGGTCATGAGTGGCTTGAAACAAGAAATGCGACACTTGTAGCCCATGTCCTGGATACCTCTGTGTGTGGTGGCTCTTGAAGCAAGGACTCCAGCAGCAGTCCACTCCTTGGAATCTCTTCTAATTTTTTAATGGCATTTTCTTAACAATCCTTTCAAAGCTGCGGTTATCTCAGTAGTTTGTGCACCTTTTTCTACCACACTTTTTCCTTCCACTCAACCTTCCAATAATATGCTTGGATACAGCACTCTGTGAACAGCCAGCTTCTTTAGCAATGACCTTTTGTGGCTTACCCTTCTTGTGGAGTGTGTCAATGACTGCCTTGTGGACATCTGTCAAGTCAGCAGTAGTGTTGAGCGATACCTTCCGATATGCATTGGTATCGGTATCGGATAGTATCGGCCGATACCGGCAAAATATCGGATCTCGCCGATACCTATACCCGATACCAATGCATTTCAATGGGATGCAAAGTATCGGAATGGTTTCCAGGGTCTGAAGGAGAGGAAACTCTCCTTCAGGCCCTGGGATCCATATTCATGTGTAAAATAAAGAATTAAAATAAAAAATATGGATGTACTCACCTCTCCGGTGGCCCCTGGACTTTACCGATGTAACCGGGAGCCTCCGTTCCTAAGAATGAGCGCGTGAAGGGCCTTCGATGACGTCGCGGCTTCTGATTGGTCGCGTGAGCGCTCATGTGACCGCTCACGCGACCAATCACAAGCCGCAACGTCATCGAAGGCCCTTCACGTGCTCATTCTTAGGAACGGAGGCTGCTGGTTACAGCGGTAAGATTCCTGTGATGTCAGTGCCAGGTCTCCCAGGGCTCACATGACATTGTGATGCCACATAAACACTGCAGCTTATCAGTGACCTCCATTTGATTGCAGTTTTCACACTTCCTCTGGAATTCAAGGTTCGATCAAATAAAGTGAACCCCTTCACGACATGCGCCATACTAGTACAGCACATGTCGTGTCTCCCCCTTTGATGTGGGCTCCGGTGCTGAGCCCACATCAAAATCGCGACATGTCAGTTGTTTTGTACAGCTGACAGGTGCGCGCAATAGCGGCAAATGGAATCACGATCCGACCGCCGCTATTAACTAGTTAAATGCCGTTGTCAAATGCTGACAGAGGCATTTAACTACCATTTCCGGCCATCAGGCCGGATATGTGCGCATCGCCGACCCTCGTCATGTGATCGGGGGTCAGCGATGTGTCGGCATAACAACCAGAGGTCTCCTTGAGTCCTCTATGGTTGTTGATGCTGGCTTGCTGTGAGCGCCACCCTGTAGTCGGCGCTCATAGCAAGCCTGTAATTCAGCTGCATAGGAGAGATCTGATGATCGCTCCTATGTAGCTGAGCCAATCCAGTTGTGCCAGCTTCTAGCCTCCCATGGAGGCTATTGAAGCATGGCAAAAGTTTAAAAAAATGTTTTAAAAAATATGAAAAAAATAAAATCACCCCCCTTTCGCCCCATTCAAAATAAAACAATTACAAAAAATCAAACTTACACATATTTGGTATCACTGCGTTCAGAATTGCCCGATCTATCAAGTAAAAAAAAGGATTAACCTGATTGCTAAACGGCGTAGCAAGAAACAAATTACGTATTTTTGGTCACCATGACATTGCATTAAAATGCAATAACAGGCGATTGAAAGAACGTATCTGCACAGACGTGGTATCATTAAAAACTTCAGCTCGGCACGCAAAAAATAAGCCCTCAACCGACCCGAGATCCCGCAAAATGGAAATGCTACGGGTATCGGAAAAACGGTGCATTTTTTTTCTTTTTTTTAGCAAAGTTTGGAATTTATTTTCACCACTTAGATAAAAAATAACCTAGACATGTTTGGTGTCTATGAACTCGTAATGAAGTGGAGAATCACAATAGCAGGCAAGTTTTAGCATTTAGTGAACCTAGCAAAAAAGCCAAACAAAAAACAAGTGTGGGGTTGCACTTTTTTTGCAATTTCACCACACTTGGAATTTTTTTCCTGTTTTCTAGTACAAGACATAGTAAAACCAATGATGTCGTTCAAAAGTACAACTCGTTCTGCAAAAAATAAGCCCTCACATGGCCATATTGACGGAAAAATAAAAAAGTTATGGCTCTGGGAAGAGGGGAGCGAAAAAAGAAAATGCAAAAATGAAAAAGGGCTGCGTCTTGAAGTGGATAAAGTGTGAGTGAAGACAGCCATCAGCGACTAATGATTGGTTGCAATGCTGGTCTGGTATAACAATGTCATGCAAGCCCATTATCCAACATGTAGTAACATGACACATTATACTTATCAATTTTTCAATTCCATCAGAGAGGCATCTGATTGGCTCCAAATTTATTGAACATCAACTCGTATGAGCATCAGCTTATAAAAAATTACACTCTGTCATGATTTATTTAGCAAAACAAGTCCAAAATGAAGCAATGAGAAAAGTTAGTTGTGCCCTTAAAGCTTACAAGAGTAATGAAAACATTTTTGATTAAAGGGGTTGTCCGGTCAAGTCAAGTCAAGTTTTCAGTCACTCTATGTGATTGCAGACTTATGAATCCCTCCAGCAAAAGCACTGTGTGATGTGGGGATTCGCTGGGTTTAGACCCAGGACCAGAGGGTATGTATGAGTAATACATTCCAATGGCTAATGGGCGCAGCCTCACTGTGCATACACTTGTATGGAGCAAGGCTGCACCCACACCCTCTAGTCGGGCACGCCCACCCCTGGGCCCCAGATGGTGACATCTATTACTAATATTATCCTGCCTGTGGGAAATCAAGATTTCCAATATTTCTAATAATACCGCTATTTAAGATTTAATAATATTAACAATACCACAATAAGAATATTGCAATATAATAGGCAAATACCAACAAACCATATCCAAATATTATCAGCATATACTGTAGAGATAATACCACCATTGACTATTTAAAGGGTTGTCCAGGTTTGGGATTAAAGTCTACGTGACTTAAGACTTCTAAATCCTCACAGCGCGCACTGTCAATATTCTCCGGTGTTGGCGTTGAGAGTGGCAGTCATGTGACCACACGAATAGGATTTCCACCCCTCGGCTTTGCTAAATTCACTTGTATTGACCGCAGTCATGCACATCTAGACAGCACTTCACCACATGAATTCAAATTGCATACTTGTAGTTACATGACTGACCGCTCCTGACACTTGAGAATCTTAACAGTGTGTGATGCACTCACTGAGGATTCACAAGTCTGCAATCACACAGAATGACTGGAGACTTTAGCATCAAACCTGGATTAACTCTTTAACCAAAGCCACTGTACTAGGACTGATACCACCACCATACAGTGACTGTGTAATGGTAATATCAGGTCTACACCAGGACTCTGCAGACTCTATATGTGTGTACTGTACAGATTTTCACCAGTGACGTTCTCGCTAATTGTTGTCATTGGTTTTCCCATTTCTTTTTCATTCGGACAAGCCGGCAATGATTTCTTCTTCTGCCCATAGTTTGCCCCTGTAAAAAATAACACAGAGACATATCTTCTGCTTTTCCCGGACCCTCCTAACATTCTATCATCTCTATACAAATCACAACTTGTGCTGCCTTATAATAATTCCACTGTGCCTCCTTACAGCTATGCAGCGCCATAAAGTAATACTGTCCACTTGTGCTACCTGATAATAATTCCCCTGTGCCTCCTTTAATAATATTCCCCTTGACCCCTTATAATAGTGAGCATGCACCTCCTTCTAATAATGCAAACACCCCCTGTGCTTCCTTATAATAATGCCTCCTTGCTTACCCATAATGATAGTGACCCCGCATTGTGCCTTCTTATAATTAAGACTCTCAGTGCCTGTTTATTGAAATAAGGCCCCTAGAACTGGTGGTGTGCATAAAAATAACAGGTCCGATAGGAAAACTCTTATCATGTCACAGTCAAAGAAGGGCATATCTCCCAGCTTTCTAAGAAATGGAGAAGGATTTGTATTGCAACACTTACATTCATTTTCCCTCTACTAAAGCCCCCTATATCTCTTTCATGACCCCCGTAGAGTATTATGCCCCATACTGAATGATGACCTCACAAACTCTATAGAAAATATGATGCAGCACAGCACCCACATATTAAGATCATGACCAAAACCCCCATATATAAAGGTATTCATCACAGCCCATAATATATAGTATTATGTGCACAACAGACTCCTATGTAAAGTATGATGTCCCCCATAACCACCCTATTAAGTTTGATGTCCCCCTTAATCACCCCATACAGAATGAAGGTCACCACAGCCCCCATATAGCATAATGTAATTCATACACCTCCACACAGTGTAATGCCCACCACAGCCCCCACACACCCCTATATAGTATGCTGGTCCCACTAACAGCCCCCCATACAGTATTATGGTTCTCCCAAAGAGCCCCTATATAGTATGATGTCCCCTATAAAGTATGATGGACCCCACAAACAGCCCTCCATATAGAATGGTGGTCCCACACACAAAGCCCCCTATATTGTATGATGGTCCACCACAAACAGCCCCATATAGTATGATGGTATTCCAGAAACAGCCCCCACATAGTATGATGGTCCCCCACAAACAGTCCACATATAGTATGATGGTCCACCACACACAGTCCACATATAATATGATGGTCCCCCATTAGCAACACCCTATATAGTATTATGGTCACCCACTAACAGCCGCCATACAATATTATGGCCATAAACAGCCCCCATATAGTACTGTGATCCCCCACAGTCCTTATACTCACCCAATCTTGGCTCCTTGCCCTGCTCAGCGTCTGTCTCCTCTTCTCTGTCTGTGGATGCTGGAGGTGTGATGCAGTGACGTCATCACACCACTGACATTACCTGCGTGCGACGACCTCCATTAGGCTCCTGGCAGAAGAGATGCTTGCTGCCCACCTGCGTTAGTGACCTGCATGCAATAGCCTCCAACAGGCCTGCGGCCTGCCTGAGTAAGAGACGGAGCCTTTGGATCTGTGCTCTGTCACAATTGTAATAATAGCAGATAATGCGGCTTATTTACCAGAGCTGCCAGATGGCCAGTCCAGCCCTGTTACTCTCTGTTAGTATGTGGACAATGTGGGATATTAGTGCTTTCTCTAATTGGTAAGACTAATGGCTTCATATGATTTTTAGATCTTCTCTTTTGCCATCTGAAGTAGGACTGGATGTGCATCTTTTTCCTGCATATCTTGTTTGTTAAAGTATAGATAAATAACAGGATATTGAATTGTAATCCTTACAATGCTTCACAAATCCCTTACCAGTATCTGTCCTTCCTTCCAACTCCATCTTAATGGAGATGTCACTGCTATACAGTTGTGCTCAAAAGATTACATACCCCAGCAAAATTTTTGTTTTCTTGGCCTTTTTATAACCCTTTCCTGCTTTATACAGTTCAACTACCTTTTCCTGTAGATCCACTGACAATTCTTTTGCTTTCCCCATGAATCACAATCCAGAAATGTCAATAGCTGGATTAAAGATGCGAGAGTCTGTCTGGATCCCAGGAACTCACTCAGCTTTTATGCTCAAACACTGATTACAAGCAAACAGGTCACAGGTGAGGATGTTACCTTTAGTAGCCATTCAAACCCTTTTGTGTCAACATCTGTGCATGTTATCAGGCCAAAATCACCAGGGTATGTAAACTTTTGATCAGGGCCATTTGGATGTCTTAGGGTACTGTCACACAGTGGCACTTTGGTCGCTACGATGGTACGATCCGTGACGTTCCAGCGATATCCATACGATATCGCTGTGTCTGACACGCTACTGCGATCAGGGACCCTGCTGAGAATCGTACGTCGTAGCAGATCATTTGAAACTTTATTTCGTCGCTGGATCTCCCGCTGTCATCGCTGGATCGTTGTGCGTGACAGCGATCTAGCGATGCGTTCGCTTGTAACCATGGTAAACATCGGGTTACTAAGCGCAGGGCCGCGCTTAGTAACCCAATGTTTACCGTGGTTACCAGCGTAAAAGTAAAAAAAACAAACCGTACATACTCACATTCCGGTGTCCTTCAGGTCCCTTGCAGTCTGCTTCCCGCTCTGACTGACTGCTGGCCGGAAAGTGAGAGCAGATCACAGCGGCGACGTCACCGCTGTGATCTGCTTTCACTTTGCGGTGGCACTCAGTCAGTGCGGGAAGCAGACGGCAAGGGACCTGAAGGACACCGGAATGTGAGTATGTACGGTTTTTTTTTTAACTTTTACGCTGGTAACCACGGTAAACATCGGGTTACTAAGCGCGGCCCTGCGCTTAGTAACCCGATGTTTACCCTGGTTACCCGGGACCTCGGCATCGTTGGTCGCTGGAGAGCGGTCTGTGTGACAGCTCTCCAGCGACCACACAATGACTTTCCAACGATCACGGCCAGGTCGTATCGCTGGTCGTGATCGTTGGAAAGTTGCAGAGTGTGACAGTACCCTTAGGTTGCCATTATGATTTAAAAAGAGAAAACACAGTAGTTTGACCATAAATGGCTTCACCCAACCACTAACCATGAGTGGAGAAAAAGTTATGCTGTTATCATTCATATTCTCTGAAAAAAGGCCAAGAAAGCAAAAATTCTGCTGGGGTATGTAAACTTTTGAGCACAACTGTATATCCGAGTGAGTCTCTGGTTGAAGTCGTCATATGTCCCTCTAGATCAGTTTTTCTCAATTCCAGTCCTCAAGACCCACCAACAGGTTATGTTTTCAGGATTATCTTAGTATTGCATAGGTTGATGGAATTAATGCTTGAGTAGGTGATGAACTTATCGCATGTGCAATACTAAGGATATCCTGAAAACTTAACCAGTTGGTGGGTCTTGAAGACTGATCTAGATGGAGCAGAAAATACAGACATCAGTGGAGGTCTCATGAAGTATCAGAGAGGGTGCTCTGCGTTACAGCCAGGAGTGTGAATTTCCATTTCATCTGGGGCTAATACACCAGCCCAGTTTCAGTAGAAATCAGATTTAAAAAAGTATTTAAATGTTTGAAATGCCCCTCAAATTATTTTATGAACTTATAGTGGGCACAATATGTGAAATACAGTAGGTTAAAAATAAATAAATGCATAAATATATAAATAAAACGCAGGAAAAAAAAATTGCTGTTACTAGCTGAAGCACTTTGATTAAAAAAATGTACAATATATAAAACTAACTGAAGAGCCCAGCGTTGCCCGGGCATAGTAACTAACTGTGGTTAGTTATAAGAAATTATAATGATTATCCTCCATCCCATAGTCCCATGCCCATATACCGATCATACATATCCTCCATCCCATAGTCCCATGCCCATATACCCATCATACATATCCTCCATCCCATAGTCCCGTGCCCATATACCCATCACACATCCTCCATCCCGAGTCCCGTGCCCATATTCCCATCATACACATCCTCTATCCCATAGTCCTGTGCCCATATTCCCATCATACATGTTCTCCATCGAATAGTCCCATGCCCATAGTCCCATCATACATATCCTCCATCCCATAGTCCCATGCCCGTACACCCATCACACATCCTCCATCCCATAGTTCCGTGCCCATATACCCATTATGACATCATCGTCACCATGGCAACCATTATGACATAACTGTCACCATTACAACCTATTATGACATCATCATCGCCATGGCAACCTTTATGACATAACCGTCACCATTGCAACCTATTATGACATCATCGTTGCCATGGCAGTCATTATGACATCATCTTCGCCATGGTAACCTTTATCATATCATCGTCTCCATGGCAACCATTATGACATAATTGTCGATACACACAAACATACACTCATTTTTATATATTATAAAATTAAATTTTACTTAAAATAGGAATGGATTTTCAAATATATTTCAGTGCTCCTTTGTGGTCATAAAATTTTTTATGAAAAATAGACACATATTTATTTTATTTTCCAACCAATTTTGCCCAATATCAGCAAAAAAAAAAAAAAAAGAAACTTTGAAAATGACATCGAAATTAGGCCCCTTACATCCGGAAAAAAAAGATACAAAGCTTTATTGAATATCCACTTTTGTGCAGCTCTTTAAACTATATATATATATATATATATATATATATATATATATATATATATATATATATATATATATTAAAACATTCTTGGTCTAGAACAATGGGACAATGGGGTAGTCTTGAACTGATTAAACTCTTTTACAAAGGATATAACTGATATTCATTTTTCAGAGTATGCCTACAAAAATAGTTTCTTGCTATGTTCACGTTTTTACACTGTATTTAGTGTATACTCTTAACTTTAAACTAAATAAATACATAGAGCCCAAATCTCCTGATACGTGCCAAAATATTGTCATTTGACTTATGTTGAGAGGCATGCCTAGTCTACAAGCACCCAGTAAATAAATACACTGCTTGGTATATGCTTTTTCACAATAGGACCTGTGGTGTAGTGACCCCTGTGGCAGCTAGGGGGCGCTCTGTGCGCTCTGTGAGATATGCATGGAGGCGTATCTGTTGTGGTAATAGTGGTGAACCTGTAATCGGCAGTGTTGTGAATGGCCGATATGTGTCGCAGAGGGAGTCTGCGTGGTAAGCCTGATGTATTGTGGTTATGCTGGGACCTGTAGTCCCTCAAGAGTTTGTGTAATGTGTATAGTTAAGTTTGGGTGACTTACTAGGCTAGTCATGAGAGATGGGAGGGTCAGACTAGCCACACATACACTCCCACCCAGGGGAGTGGTTACCAGTATGTAACGTGACCAGGGTGTGGGTCAGTTGTTCGTTGTGAGCTCCCTGTGTGTGGAGCTGAGAGGTGTGTCCGGTAGGTCCTGTGTGGTTCCTGTGTGGAACCTGTGTATGGACCTGACCGGTGAAGGTGCTGGATCGTCCTGGGAATGACTAGGGTCCTGTGAGCACCTGAGATTGTTGGTGCTGGACTGTTCTGGGAATGACCAGGGTCCTGCAAGCACCTGAGATGGTTGGTGCTGGACTGTTCTGGGAATGACCAGGGTCCTGCAAGCACCTGAGATGGTCGGTGCTGGACTGTTCTGGGAATGACCAGGGTCCTGCATGCACCTGAGACCGTGAGACTTGGCTTCGGGTGGCCTGGGTATTGGACGTTCCCAGCTGGGGAAGGACGTCCTGAAGAATACCCGGACTAGGCCACCAGGCAGGGTCCTGGCTACCTGGGTGTTGGGAGGTCCTGCGACGAGGATCGGATCCCTGAATAGCACGAGGTGAGGACCGGGATCTGCGGGGCCAGGGACTGTTACTGTGTGGGGAAGCTGGAGTCCTTCGGTGAGGTCTGGACTGACTACTGGGTGCTGACCAGGCAAGTTGGTGATCCCCGTTAGGCAGCTTACCCGGAAGAGTGTTAACAGAGTGTGGGGAAGCTGGAGTCCTTCGGAGAGGTCTGGACTGACTACTGTGTATTGACCAGGCGAGTTGGTGATCCCCGTTAGGCAGCTTACCCAAAGGCTGTTAGAAGAGTCGGCAGGTGGAGCCGGAGCTCCCGTCAGGTACGATACAGGCCGGTAGTGCTTGTGAAGTTCTATGTACTGCGTGGTCTCCCTTGGGAACTGGTTAAGGGAGGACCAGCGTGATTAAGAGACTGTGACCCAGAGTCGTATGTGCTGTTTGCGACTTGGGACATTGGTGAAGTGTACGGCGTACGGACACCCTGGTAACTGGGCGAAGTGAGAGGCCCAGCACGTTAGTGTCCGTGAGACAAAGCCATACACTGAAGTGTTTGAAGCTGCAAGTAAATATCACCAGTTGGTGCCTGTTGTGTTTCATGTTATGAACTGTGCGTAACCCGGTTTATGACGCTTAATAAACCGCATGGACTGCTTTGTTTTATAAACCCGTGCCCGTGTGCTTGAATATCGCAGCCAAGTGAGTGTCCCCCAACACTCTCAGTAAGAGAAACCTTACAGACCCTATGATAGACATATGCCTCTTAATGCTTCTGTGGTGGCATATGTCAGAGCCTTTCATTCTTGGACATGATGTGGAAAGAGCCTTAGTTAACTTAGCTTCTCTTCAACATCTTACTGCTATGAAAAATGAGCCTGAAAAAGAATATAAGACTTCTCATCATAGACAATCAAAAGTCTGCTCAAGGGATCTGAGTAATGACTCGTGTACTTGCCTACACTTGATGACAGTTGTGCATTACTTTTATAAATGCAGTAGCTACTTACAATAATATATAATATTTATTTTTATATAGCGCTAACATATTCCTCAGTACTTTACAGTTTGCACAATGCTAATTTAGCCATTAAGTATATAAAATAGACTCACAAAAATGAGTAACTACTAGCAACTCCACATACAATAGAATGCAAAAACAAAGAAGGAAATGAGTTTTTGCTATAAACATTATTTATTAATAATAATCTTTATTTTTTAATAATAATAATAATAATAATAATAATAATAATATTTAAATTGCACTAACATACTCCATAGTGCTTTACAGGTTGAACACATTATCATTACTGTCCCCGATCGCTCACAATCTAAATTCCCTATCAGTATGTCTTTGGAATGTGGGAGGAAACCAGAGCCTATCCCACACCCTGCTTCCCCATTTCGCTACTAACTTTGGCACATGGCTTTGGATCGTGGGTATGCTGATTATGGGGGGTTTTGTCTATGGGATTGAGGGGGTGAGTTTTTACACTGTTTAGCTCCCCCTCTCCCTCCCTCCCCCCTTTACAGGTCCCCTGCCTACCATCATTGAGACATCTATCTGTGTATACATGTTTGCATATTCTTTTGAACTTCCTAGTGTCTCATTTATCATTTGGCACACTTTTTTGTATTGGACACATTCTCCTTTTGCCATGTGGTCTAAGCCTTGATGATTTCGTCATGTTCTGCACAGTAATTATGCACCTTATTGGGGGGATGCATGGTATTGCAATACTGATCTCTGCGTGACTTTCATCTGTGTAGTCTGGCTACTGTAGTCATTTGATTGTGGGAAGCATCTGTTTTTGTGGGCCGTCATTTTCCTCACTATGGGATATGACATATATATATATATACATATAGGCATTGTGTTTGCATATTTGCAGTTTTTAAGTGGTTTTAAGCTCTTTTGTGTTGTGTTTTCTGTGTGCACATGTCTACTTGTTTTGAGGTTTTTGCCAGTTCAATAAAAACTATTTTTAATACCATCATTCATATAGAGGTGTTCCTAATTATGTGGGCATGATCTTTTTCTTTTCCCTTTTTTTGAAACCGGAGTACCCGGAGGAAACCTACGAAAACACGGGGAGAACATACAAACTCCTTGCTTATCAGTTTATATGAAAAGATCATATAGTTCTACAGCTTCCAGATGTATGTGTTCTGATAGTTTTGCTATCAATATTTTTTTAATACACGCAGTATGCTGTATGTATTCCAAGTGTTCTTTCTTCTGTCTTTTTAATATGCAATAATCGAGATTGGTTTAACAATTTAAATAATTTAACTGCCCTATGAATACACAACAGAGATAACATGCTGACGGATAAACAGTTTGTATGCTTTACATGTTACATTAAAGTTACAGATAGCTTGCAATCATGAGACAGTGGTGCCGTGGTGTCAGATGAAAGATAAAACAACAGAAGGAAAGAGCAAAAGAATGTAAAAGAACTTCTGAGAAGCAGAGTACAAAAAGACAATGCATACAGCATGAAAAAGAGTAATTACAGTTTGTAAAAATATTGCTTACAGACGTCTATACATAGAAGGGAAAATTGGCTGAGTATCATGATTTCAATGTCTGACTATCTGCCCATCTGATGTGTATCAGGAGGAAGCAGAACTGGGCAAGATGAAATTCAAAAATTCCATCCTTGGTTCTCCCAGAAGATAAGTCAGAACCAGAGGTGTGTGGTAGCTGCTTTTCTCACTTTTCCCATTCAAAAAACATGAATGCTCAGTGAATGGTAGATGAGCATCATGTTAGCTGAATAAACTGTCTAAAGTGCCATGATTGTAGAAAAAAAATCTAATGCCACTTGGACAAAATTACAAAGCTAAACATAAGATTCTTAGTTTTTACATTCTGATCAGACTGTATGAAGCCCACTACCATGTCATGATGAGCCTCTCAGTGGGTCTCTAGCCTGAAGGGTGTAGCACCATGCACCAACCACCGCCAAAGCAACAGTACACAAGCAAGGAGAGCGACCGGAAGCCCACAGCACCCGTGAGACCCGACGGCTCTGAACAGTAGTGATGTCAGTAACTATACCTCTCATCAGAGTCACCAAGTCATGCTGCCCGCTATGAGACTAATGGACCAGGAAAAGGTAAACAAAGGTACCATTCAGCTTGCCACTCACTTATTCAGCCACCATCTGATCCACTAAATGGTCTTACCTCTACTTTCCAATGTCTAATAATGTCCCCTAAGTGTACATTATTCTCTTTGGTCTTCTTCACTCAGTGCTTGGGATTATGGTGTCAACTAGGCATCAGACGCCTAATCAGCATCAGAAGCCATGGCGTTGAGTTAAGAAGACCAAAGAGAATGATGCACGCCAGATGACTTTGTAAAAAAGAGGATGAATCACATAATGGCGGGTGACAATGGGATAGGTGAGTGTCGAGATGAGTATTAATTTTTTTTACATGATGTGGTTATTATGCTCTGAGGTTTGAAGACTCCAAAAGCACAATAAAGAAAATAAAAATAATAATATAATAAATAATAAAAATAAAGAAAATTGCCTCTTCAGAGAAGAAGAGGACTTGAACTCTAGTGCCACTTATTGGAATTAGCAATCGTAAAATTCCATATCGACCCTATAACAAGCCTTGCCATATGTCTTAAGATTTTATCCAAATTCATATGGCAAGATTTGTTAAAGAGTCAATATTAACTTTTAGGATTTCTACTTCCAATAAATGCCAGTAAAGTTCAAGTCCTCTTCTTTTCTGAAGAGGCAATTTTCATTTTTCATTTCCCAGAGGAGCATGCATGACATATACGTCTCTTCACTCTGACATGCCAAGGCTGGTTTGTGACTCACCACAATGAAAAATGAATGTTACCCCTTAGATCTCTATATTATCTCTATAAGGCTGCAACCACACTATCAGTATTTGGTCAGTATTTTATATCAGTACTTGTAAACCAAAACCAGATGAGGAACAAACAGAGAAAAGTATAATAGAAACACTTGCATCAAATCTGCATTTTTAACACACTCTTGGTTTTGGCTTACAAATACTGATGTAAAATACTGACAGAATACTGACTCTCCCCCAAAAAAAGGCACTTTGGCACCCGGTTGGGGTGGTGGCATCGCAACTCTCAGGTATTATTATGTTATCCACGATTGAATGCTTACTTTACTATGCTTATAACATATATACACTTCTGACTCCAGTGTTACCATTTACATGTACAGGGATTAACCTTGCACACTTGAATTTTTTAGCTAGTATCATGTAATACTATGAACATTTGACTCATTATTTATCCCTTTGAGTCCCTAGACTTGTTTAAACATGTACTTTGGGTTGTTACCATAGCCTTATGCTATAAATCCCAAGATATTTTAATGTACTGCATATTATGCATTGCTGAGATACATAACATCTGAAACAAATATATGTTGCGCCTCATTATTTTGTTATTGAGTACTTTTTCTGATAACATGGTCATGTTATCTAACACTTTGGGCAAAGTGTTAAGCAGATCTGTCTCTAGATTTCACAAAACAAACTGGAAATATTATTAAATAGATATTTTAGGACTGGTGAGGAAGTTGGTGTACTTACTTTGAAAAGTCATGTAAGAATGGCTGCATTTTGCTTTGTGAAAGTGCTCTCATTTAATATTAAAATTGGAGAATTAGTTTGAGGATTATAACAGTCAATGAAATCTTTCCTTAAATTCACATTTAAAAAATATGAGCTTTAGAATCTGCTATTCTAAATATAACCCTGAGATGCTGAAAAAAAATCAGGTGTGCTCTTTATTTACTTAATTGTCATTGATAAAGACAATGGCTCCATTAAGTCATTTTAAAACATTGAAAGATAATTTGACCTTATAGACACAGAATTATGCATTTGCATAAAAATTTGTGATATATAAAAATACAAGTTTCCTTTTCTTATACCTAAAGAAGTAAAAAATGTACTAGGTAACTACCAGAATAGCAACCTCTAGACTACTAGCTTTATTTATAGGTGGTTGAATGAGGACATCGCCATAGTTCTTGAATCAAACATGTACAATTGGGGAAATATACTATAGTTCAAAAAATATCCTTCTTACCTGAATAATGGACGAGAGCACTAAATTGGACTCATATGTCCAGAATATGTGCATCAATTCAAGAAACTTGTTATAAAATTCTCACAAAATGCTACTATACTCCTGCCAAGCTACCCAAAAATTTTCTCTACACAATCCAATTTATGTTGGAGAAACTGCGGGACCACAGGTGATCTATATCATACTCTCCGGAACTGTCCAAAAATCAAGCTCCTATGGAACAATTTTATACAACTTCCTCAAATAATAATCATACAAACATATAAATAACCATGCAAACATATAATGACCTTATCTCCCCAACTTGCACTATTGTCTCTAGAAAATATACAAATTCCCAGCTAAAATCAGACCAATAATTATTCACATTCTATTGGTGATGAAAATCTTGATATCATGTCAATGGCCATTGACAATGTAGACACACACAATGTTTTATAATTTAATTTTGACACGAAAGAACACATTTTCCAAATATTCCAAAATATGGTCCCTTTGGTTTCATCCCTTTCCCACCAGGTTGAAGCCTGTTTCCACACATCACCAAGATATAGAGAGTAGTCAATTAGGTATATAAGTTTGCCTATATCTTTTTTCTGAAATAATTATCTACTGGAATTAGATCATATTAATAATGATATTATGATTTTTCATGTACCTGTAACAGGAACACTGTTTGTTGTTACGTGGCTAAAAAGGGGGCTATTACCAACAGGTATGGCACTAGATACTCCATTTCCCAGATCCCAAGTGTTGCCCTGGCCTTCACACTTCAGTCCATATACAGGGATCTAGACTTAAAAGGAACTCCTGGGCTGGGACCATGGATTTAACTGCCGTTCTGTGATGTGGGTTGGCAAGAACAATGGTCCTGTAACCAAGTCAGAAGCAGGAGGTCAAAACAGGGACAAAATCACAAGGCAGCAGAGTAGTCAATTAACAAGCCTCTGTCCAAATCTGGAATGTCTACAAGGAGTTAAAGCATTGTAGCAACCCTGCCGGTATCATTGCATGGCCTCTCATCCCCCACCTGCATTACACACAGACTCACTTTGTCTGCGCCTTGTTGTGACTTCTCTCTGCTGCTGGCTCCATGCTGTGTGCCTCATGTCTCCTGCTTGCTCTGTGCATGTCTTCTGTCTGTGTGCATGTGGGGACCTGTGCAACTTGCTTCCTCAGTCAGTTCCTTGCTGCTGAGGTGCCAGGTCTCTCTGTTCTGTCTCTTGTGTCTGCCACCCAGTGGGGCATCATAGCCTGGCCTGTGTCCTTGTCCGCCACCCAGTGGGGTGTCATACCCTGGCCTGTGTCCTTGTCTGCCACCCAGTGGGGCATCGTACCCTGACATGTGTCCTTGTCTGCCACCCAGTGGGGCATTGTACCCTGGCTTGTGCCCTTGTCCCTGTGTCTAGTTCCGTCCCTGACTCTGTCTTAGTCTAGTCTTGTTCCTGGGTCCGTTTATATCCCTGTCTTGGTTTCCTTTCTCTACTGTGCATACTCCTGTGGCTCTGCGCCTCTCTGCTCTGTTCTCTGCTCTGCACTCTGCGACCATGCATTGTTCCTTGCTCTGCATCCTGTGACTTTGCTCTTCTCTTTGCTCTGCACTCTGTCTTTGCTTTGCACTGCTCTAAGCTCTGCACTCTGTGGCTCTGCTTTGCTTTCGGCTCTGCACCCTGTGTCTTGCTATGCTCTGCTCTAAGCTCTGCATTCTGTGGCTCTGCTTTGCTTTTGGCTCTGCACCCTGTGTCTTACTTTGCTCTGCTCTCGGCTCTGCACTCTTTGTCTTGCTGTGCTCTGCTCTTGGCTCTGCACTCTGTGTCTTTGCTTTGCTCTGCTCTAAGCTCTGCACTCTGAGATTCTGCTTTGCTTTCAGCTCTGCACCCTGTGTCTTGCTTTGCTCTGCTCTTGGCTCTGCACTCTTTAGCTCTGCTTTGCTTTCGGCTCTGCTCCCTATGTCTTGCTTTGCTCTGCTCTTGTCTCTGCACTCTGTGTCTTGCTTTGCTCTGCTCTTGGCTCTGCACTCTGTGCCTTGCTTTGCTCTGCTCTTGGCTTTGCACCTTGTGTCTTGCTTTGCTCTGCTTTCGGCTCTGCACTCTGTGGCTTTGCTCTGCTCTCAGCTCTGCACTCTGTGGCTTTGCTCTGCTCTCTGCACTCTGCGGCTCCACTCAGCTCTTGCTCTGCGGCTCTGCTCCTTGCAGTTCTACCCTGCTCCGCTACTTGCGGTTCTACCTTGCTCCGCTTCTTGCGGTTCTGCCTGGCTCCGCCTCCTGCGTTTCTGCTCTTAGCTCTACCTCCTGTGGTTCTGCTTTGCATCCGCTCTTGCGGTCTTTCTCTGCCTTCGTTCCTCCAGTCTGAACAGGTTCCTACCTGTTTCCATGTACCAGCCGTGCCCACCTGCCTGCCAGAGTGCCAGCCGTGCCTGTCTGCCTGCCAGTGTCTCTGCCGTACCTGTCCGCAAGACCTGTGTCTCAGCCGTGCCTGCCTGTCCTGTGTTCCATCCCCCGGTGGGATCAGCAGCCACAGCCAGACACCACCCTGGAGTGGTACCTGGTAGCTTCCTGCCGCACAAGCCTCCAGCGAACACCAAGGAAGCTACTTAGTTACGCTCCTCCCAGGGTAGTCTGGTGTGTGGCACAGTGGGGCCACACCCTCGCACGCCCGCGCCAACCAGTCTGGGCGTGAGCGTGACAAGCAGGACACTAAGAACTGCTCTTGGGGCAAGTCAAATATAACTGGCAGAGGACAGCAGGATTCCAGGAGCTCAAATAGCTTGCAGTGCCACCCAGGCCACACAGACGGCAGCAAACACTGAAAGTTATCTCTTAATCTCGCACTACAGACAGAATTACAAGTACCAGAGGACACAGAATTAGAGTTTTTGCCTAGAGTCGCCCACAACAAGAGTGTGGCGCCACCTGCTGACAGAAGCAGAGACAGGAATGGCAGGCACAGATGTCACAGTACATTTCACTCATCTACCTACCCTTTCCTCTACCTTCCTCTTCTCCCTACCATCTGTTCATTTTTCTCCCACAATCAGTTGTATTGTGTTATATAATAGTCATAAAAGATAATAAATATATTTGAATGATGCAGCCATTCTGACAGATTCTCAGACAACACTCACCTAAAGATCAACATACAATGGGTATCTTTGGTGGTATCTTGAAGTTTAGGTGTGAGATTTTTCTGTTTGGCATCATTCCCATAAAATATTTAGTTGTAGCTATAATTTAATCAAACCAGATGTCGATTTAGAAACATACATTAGAAAAGGGTATGTTATTTTACTGGTAAAATGTGTGCATAATATTTATACTGTCAAATCTTAATATTTCTGTATAAAATGTACAGTACAATGTTTATTACTAAGTTTCACCCGAGTAGCTTGAGTTCCTGTGGCACTATCTAAATATACTGTACATTGCAGTCTTTTCTGTAGTGAAATGGTTTCATTGTGTATTTACGTTAATCACTGGTATGATGCAATGCTCCTAGTGATGAAATCCAAATATCTCCCAGATGGACAGCTGCTTCCCTTAGACAAATCACTAATATCTACAGCACCAAATCCAACACAGCTGCAGGGTGCACATTAAAACATTTAGAATTAGCTAAGTGATATATATATATATATATATATATATATATATATATATATATATATATATACTGTATTGTATCTTTTAGATATATTCAGAGCTCCAAGCAAGGATTTAAAGCATTCACCTTGAGTTATTCTTATCATTACAAGAATGTAATCAGAATAAGTGAGCACATATGGAATGTGAAAAGGCAATGATCATGATTCTTATATAAAAACCACTGTATCTTTATCCGCTTCCTGACCGCCTATGGTAGATAAACCTCAGTGCTAGCAGGGCTTTGTGCAGCGCAGACATACCTTATTACAAGGGGATTCTGGCGCACAATACTGGCTGTGACCTTTGACCTTATTGAGGCCTGATTGGTTCTTGATGACATCAGCGTCACGCGAACCAATGAGACAAATAACTGGGAAAGTTTGTTGTAGCAACATACTTTCCTGGGCGATCTGCCTAATGAAAATGCCATATCTCCTCTGATCTCTTGTCCATGAGAGATCAAAGAAGAAACAGTGTGACATGTGCTACTGGCAACACCTGTGTCAGTCAGCGATCTTGTTATAAAGTAAAAAAATAAACAGATAAAGCAGGTTAGGGTTAATGATAGGCTAAAGCTAGTGTTAGGGTTAGGCTAAAATTAGGGTTAGGTTTAAAGATAGTTTTAGGCTAAAACTGCCGGCCGGAAAGTAAGAGCAGAGCACAGCGGTGACGTCACCGCTGTGATCTGCTTTCACTTTACGGCGGCACTCAGTCAGAGCGGGAAGCAGACTGCAAGGGACCTGACAGACACCGGAATGTGAGTATGTACTGTTTGTTTTTTTTAACTTTTATGATGGTAACCAGGGTAAACATCGGGTTACTAAGCGCGGCCCTGCGCTTAGTAACCCGATGTTTACCCTGGTTACCCGGGGCCTTCGGCATCGTTGGTCGCTGGAGAGCGGTCTGTGTGACAGCTCTCCAGCGACCACACAATGACTTTCCAACGATCACGGCCAGGTCGTATCGCTGGTCGTGATCGTTGGAAAGTTGCAGAGTGTGACAGTACCCTTAGGCTAAAGTTAGGGTTAGGCTAAAATTAGGGTTATGGTTAGACTTAAAATTAGTATTAGTGTTAGGCTAAAATTAGAGATAGGATTAGGCTAAAATTAGAGTTAGGGTTAGGCTTAAAATTAGGGTTAGGTTAATGCTAGGGTTAGGCTGGTTCTCAATTGTTTCACCAATAATTTGATAGTAGTCATGTCAGGTAGGCAGGTCATTTAGTCACATCAGTTACATCATTTAGTCACGTCATTTAGTCACGTCAGTTAGTCATGTCCATTAGTTATGTCATTTAGTCACGTCAGTTAGTCACATTAATTAGTTTGTTAATTATATTGCATAGACAATTATACATAATTTGATAGGAACTTAGTTTGTACTAAAATATAATGAATGCTGTTGATTTTTCCGTTAATTCTGGAAAAAAATCTTACAAAAACTAATAAAATGACCCATCAGTCTTATACAGCAGAGGAGGTATAAGCCGTTTTATGTTCTGACAGTGAAGAAAGTGCATCAGATGGCGATGTGGATTTCGAGGGCTTTAGTAGCGTGGCAGTGATAGCTCAGAAATGAGCAGTGATTCTTGTCCATCATCAAACACAAGGACCAGTACAACCAGAGTGGCAAAGAGCGCTTCTGGAGAAATGTTTCCAAATCAGGTTACAATGCCCAGTACAAGCGCTGCCGCTAGTACTCATGAATTGGCGCACGCCAATGTCTGAGGGGCTTTGTCCCTTGATGTAGCATTTCCCAGATGAGAGGCTTCAGATTCGGCTACTCCATTCATCCCTGATTTTAATGCCATTCCTGGTACAATTGTGGAGGTGGAAGATTTTGTACCAATTTATTTTTTTTAATTTGTTTATTACAGATGCTAGAGCATATTGTCCTACAAACAAATTTATACGCATCCCCATCAGCCAGAATCCGCAATCCTATTAACTTAAGTCAAATTTATCGACACCAAATAATGTCCCGGAAATGCAAAACATTTTTAGGACTTACATTCGGTCATACTGGTCCAACCAAATTGTTCAAGCCAACCCTATGTTTTGTGCCATTCTTCCTAGGACTCATTATGAAATGCTCAGGAAATTTTGGCATTTTAACTGCAATAGTCAATGCCTGCCCAGAAATGCCCCAGAACATAACAGACTATAAAAAATCAGACCCATCATCGAAGACTTGACAGAAAAGTTCTTAATGCTCTACACCCCAACACAAAACATTTTTATTGATGAGTCCCTTGTAAAATTCAAAAGAAGACTCTACCTCAAGTAAATTATTCCATCTAAGAGGGCAAGGTTTGAAATAAAGCTGTGTAAAATGTGCGATAGTTTAACCAGATACACATCAGCTTTTCGCATTTATGAGGGGAAAGATAGCCAACTAAACATAAAAGGATGCCCTCCTCATTTGGGGACATCTGGAAAAATCATTTGGGATCTGATAACTCATTTTGTTACAAAAAGGCTACATTCTGTATGTTGACAATTACTACACCAGCATACCCTTATTTAAATGTCTGGTTGAGCATAACATAGGGGCTTGTGGAACTTTTCGTAAAAAAACATTTCCACAATCATTGGTCAACAAGAGTTCCAAAAGGGACAGCCAGGGGCTGTACACAATGGAGAGCTGCTTGCCCTTAAGTACCAGGATTAAGGCTAAGTTCACACGTTGCAGAATTGCCGCGGAAATTTCCGCGGCAATTCTGCGCCTCCTGCCGCGGGTATATCGCATGCAGAATTAGCATGCATATACCCGCAGAAAACTAGCGTTTTGCAAGCATAATTAGCTTGCAGAATGCTAGAGTTTTCCAAGCGATCTGTAGCATCGCTTGGAAAACTGACTGACAGGTTGGTCACACTTGTCAAACATAGTGTTTGACAAGTGTGACCAACTTTTTACTATAGATGGAGCATCTATAGTAAAAGATCGAATGTTTAAAAATAATAAAAAAAATAAAAAACATGGTTATACTCACCTCAGCGGCGTCCGTTCCTATAGCTGGAGTGCAGTGAAGGGCCTGCGATGACGTCACTGTCTTGTGATTGGTTGCGTGAGTCACATGAGCGGTCACGCGACCAATCACAAGACAGTGACGTCATCACAGGTCCTGAACCACATCATCTATAGGAACGGAAGAGAGATCATGCACCGGAGAGGCGGGAACACTTCGGGGGCCATCAGAGGGTGAGTATAGGACTATTTTTTATTTTAATTCTTTATTTTTTACCAATTATATGGTGCCCAGTCCGTGGAGGAGAGTCTCCTCTCCTCCACCCTGGGTACCAACCGCACATGATCTGCTTGCTTCCCGCATGGTGTGCACAGCCCCGTGCGGGAAGTAAGCAGATCAATGCACTCCTATGGGTGCAGAATCGCCGCGATTCCGCAATTTTAATGAACATGCTGCGTTTTTTTCTGGAATGCGATTCCGCTCAGGAAAAAAATGCAGCATGTGCACAAAAAATGCGGAATGCATTCTATTACATAGGATGCTTAATGTAAGCGTTTTTTTCGCGGTTTTATAGCGTTTTTATAGCGAAAAACCGCGAAAAAAACGCGAAAAATATGCTACGTGTGCACACAGCCTAAGAAAGATATTTTTATCCTCAGCTCGATCCTCACAGATGCCACAAGGGCCACTCTAGAACTAGGATCCACTACTCCAAAAGCAAAAACCTGCGTCAGTCATTGACTACAACGAAGAAACAAATACATGGGGGGTGTGGACCTTGCAGACCAGGTTCTACAGCCATGCCAGGTATGAAGAAAATCATATGCCTGGTATAAAAAGTTAGTCATTTATTTGTTTCAGGTGGCCACAAATAATTATTTTTGTGTTATACAAAAAACAAGAAAGGCAGATACTGTCCTTGATTATCAGGAAAAGGTTATTGAAAATCTTGTATTTGAAAAAGCTGTCCTCCCCCATTCTTTAGAATCTGAAATTGTCAGAAGACTCACTGAGCAACATTTTATTGCACCCATCCCAGCAACAGAAACAAGAAAGAACCCCCAGAGAAGATGTGTATGTTCCAAGAGAGGAATGAGGCATGATACCCGCTACTGCTTTAAAATCTTCCACACAGAACCACGTTATTAAACTCTATTAATTTATCCCATTTTGTCAATCAAGCATTAGGTTTATTTAGTGACAGACACATTCGAGTAGAGCTCACTTAACAGTTTCCAGGGGGAGGTGGGGTGATGTCTCCAGAGACACAAGCTGGGTACCAGGGCCGGCTCGAGGTTTTTGAGGGCCCCGGGCGAAAGAGTCTCAGTGGGCCCCCCGAGCCCCCCCTTTAACACATACCACGATTCATGATGCACAGATACAGCAGAGAAATATACCGTATATACTCGAGTATAAGCCGACCCGAGTATAAGCCGACCCCCCTAATTTTGCCACAAAAAAATGGGAAAACTTAATGACTCGAGTATAAGCCTAGGGTGGAAAATGCAGCAGCTACCGGTAAATTTCAAAAGTAAAAATAGATACCAATAAAAGTAAAATTAATTGAGACATCAGTAGGTTAAGTGTTTTTGAATATCCATATTGAATCAGGAGCCCCATATAATGCTCAATAAAGTTTGATGGGCCCCATAAGATGCTCCATATTAAAATATGCCCCATATAATCCTGCATAAAAGGTAATAAGGGCCCCATAAGATGCTCCATAGATATATTTGCCCTATATAGTGCTGCACAAACGTTATGGCCCCATAAGATGCTCCGCGCAGTCACTTGCCCCATATAATGCTGCACAAGCGTTATAGCCCCATAAGATGCTCCGTACAGTCACTGCCCCCTATAGTGCTGCACAATCGTTATGGCCCCATACAGATGCTCCGTATAGTCACTGCCCCTTATAGTGCTGCACAATCGTTATGGCCCCATACAGATGCTCCGTACAGTCACTGCCCCATATGCTTTTGCTACGATAGAAAAAAAAAAATAACATACTCACCTCTTTTCGCTCAGGACCCCCGGCACTTTCAATATTTACCTGCTCCTCGTGCGGCTCCGTCTTCAGCACTGACGTTCAGCAGAGGGTGTGCACTGACTACGTCACCGCGCCCTCTGACCTGAGCGTCACATCCAGAGGATGCTGATGACGGAGCCGCACCGGAACGAGGAGCGGTAAATATCGTGCAGCGCTGCGCAGCTCTGTATACTCACCTACTGCTGGCGCTGTGCAGTCCCTGCTTCTTCCATCGCTGCATCTTCTTCCTGTATTGAGCAGTCACAGTTACCGCTCATTACCGAAATGAATATGCGGCTCCACCTCTATGGGAGGTGGAGCCACATATTCATTACTGTAATGAGCGGGACCATGTGACCGCTCAGTGCAGGAAGAATATGCAGCACTGGAAGAAGCAGGGAGGGACGCGCAGGGACTGCGCCAGCAGTAGGTGAGTATAATTAGATAGCCCCCGCCCCCCCTCCCCTGCCGACCCCCAGGTATGACTCGAGTATAAGCCGAGAGGGGGACTTTCAGCCCCCAAAAATGGGCTGAAAATCTCGGCTTATACTCGAGTATATACGGTAGGTATAATACAATGCCAAATTTCACTTCTTACATGAGTGATAGCTATTGTAAATTCTGCAGTGTATATATACAGGACAGGAGGAGTGGTACTGTGCAGTGTGTATATACAGGGCAGGAGGAGTGGTACTTTGCAGTGTATATATACAGGACAGGAGGAGTGGTACTGTGCAGTGTATATATACAGGACAGGAGGAGTGGTACTGTGCAGTGTATAAATTCAGGACAGGAGAAGTGGTACTGTGCAGTGTATATATACAGGACAGGAGGAGTGGTACTGTGCAGTGTATATATACAGGAGGAGTGGTACTGTGAAGTGTATATATACAGGACTGGAGGATGGTACTGTGCAGCAGCCACCCACCCCAGGCCCCAAGCACCTGTATATACTTCAGCAGCCGCCCAGCCCAGGCCCCCAGCACCTGTCCTGTATATATATTATATATACTGTATCTATACAGGCTGTATAGATACAGTATATACATATACAGGACAGGTGCTGGGGGCCTGGGCAGTTGCTGAAGTATATAATATACTTCAGCAGCTCAGCTGCAACCTGCAGCCACCCAGCCATGGCTGCCCCAGCTCACCCAGACTGTCAGAATACAGAGATATCATCGCACTCACTCAGGAGCGGGTAGGAGCTCCTCCAGAATCTGCCTGATAAGTTCATTCAGCAGTGCAGCCAGGGGTGGGAGAGCAGAGCAGGAGAACGTGCTCTCTCTATCCACAAACAATGTCACGCTGGCTGCATTCTTAACCCCTATGTGCCTGCCTGCACTGACTGAGAAGATGCTTGTGCCAGGTCCCACTGCCCGCAGATTTAAAGGGTCGGCGGCAGGAAAAACAGCGGGCAAGCGGCCAGATGTATCTATGACAGCATGAGTGGGCCCCCCGTCTCGCCAGGGCCCCGGCACTTGCCCGGGTGCTGACGCCAGCCTTGCTGGGTGCAATATATTGGGCACTACAATGGCTTTTTTTCAATTTTTGCTATAAAACTTCCACCACTTGCTTCTGGAAATCATCCATATATCCATATCCATATAGTGAAAATGGTCACTATATCCGTAGCTGAATTCACATAGGGGTGTCATTTCCAAAATGGGGTCACTTCAGGGGGGGTTTCTGCTGTTCTGGAACTTAGCGGTTCTGCAAAGTACCATAATAGCAGAATTCCCCTTGAAGTGAACCCATTTTGGAAATGACACCCGGCTGGAAATTCTTCTATGGGTGTAGTGACCTTTTACAGATCTACCTATTTTCTAATGTAAAATCTGAGGTTAAGAACATAGTAACATAGTAACATAGTTATTAAGGTTGAAGGAAGACTTTAAGTCCATCTAGTACAACCCATAGCCTAACCTAACATGCCCTAACTAGTGTTGAGCATTCCGATACCGCAAGTATCGGGTATCGGCCGATACTTGCCGTATCGGAATTCCGATACCGAGATCCGATACTTTTGTTGTATCGGGAATCGGTATCGGGACCATATTAATGTGTAAAATAAAGAATTAAAATAAAAAATATTGATATACTCACCTCTCCGACGCAGCCTGGACATCACCGCTGGTAACCGGCAGCCTGCTTTGTTTAAAATGAGCGCGTTCAGTACCTTCCATGACGTCACGGCTTCTGATTGGTCGCGTGCCGCTCATGTGACCGCCACGCGACCAATCAGAAGCCATGACGTCATCCCTCAGGCCCTACATTCCTAATTCTAGGAATTTAGGACGTGAGAATTACGTCACGGCTTGTGATTGGTCGCGTGGCGGTCACATGGGCGGCCGCGACCAATCACAAGCCGTGACGTCATCTAAGGCCCTGAACGCACTCATTCTTAAGAAGGAAGGCTGCCGGAAAGAAGCAGGGCGCGTCCGAGGGTGAGTATATACCTAATAGGAATATACTCACCCTCGGCTTCTTTCCGGCAGCCTTCCTTCCTAAGAATGAGCGCGTTCAGGGCCTTAGATGACGTCACGGCTTGTGATTGGTCGCGGCCGCCCATGTGACCGCCACGCGACCAATCACAAGCCGTGACGTAATTCTCAGGTCCTAAATTCCTAGAATTAGGAATGTAGGACCTGAGGGATGACGTCATGGCTTCTGATTGGTCGCGTGGCGGTCACATGAGTGGCACGCGACCAATCAGAAGCCGTGACGTCATGGAAGGTACTGAACGCGCTCATTTTAAACAAAGCAGGCTGCCGGTTACCAGCGGTGATGTCCAGGCTGCGTCGGAGAGGTGAGTATATCAATATTTTTTATTTTAATTCTTTATTTTACACATTAATATGGATCCCAGGGCCTGAAGGGGAGTTTCCTCTCCTTCAGACCCTGGGAACCATCAGGGATACCTTCCGATACTTGAGTCCCATTGACTTGTATTGGTATCGGGTATCGGTATCGGATTAGATCCGATACTTTGCCGATATCGGCCGATACTTTCCGATACTCATACTTTCAAGTATCGGACGGTATCGCTCAACACTAGCCCTAACATGTTGATCCAGAGGAAGGCAAAAAAAAACACATGTGGCAAAGAGTAAGCTCCACACTGGGGAAAAAAATTCCTTCCCGACTCCACATACGGCAATCAGACTAGTTCCCTGGATCAACACCCTAACAAGGAATCTCGTATATATACCCTGTAACATTATAATTTTCAAGAAAGGCATCCAGTACCCTCTTCATTACAACATCATATGGCAGAGAGTTCCATAGTCTCACTGCTCTTACAGTAAAGAATCCGCGTCTGTTATTATGCTTAAACCTTCTTTCCTCCAGACGTAGAGGATGCCCCCTGGTCCCTGTCTCAGGTCTATGATTAAAAAGATCATCTACACTAAAATAAGATCACCCTTTAGCCTTCGTTTTTCCAAACTAAATAGCCCCAAGTGTAATAACCTATCTTGGTATTGCAGACCCCCCAGTCCTCTAATAACCTTGGTCGCTCTTCTCTGCACCCGCTCTAGTTCAGCTATGTCTTTCTTATACACCGGAGACCAGAACTGTACACGGTATTCTAAGAGTGGTCGAACTAGTGACTTGTATAGAGGTAAAATTATGTTCTCCTCATGAGCTTCTATGCCTCTTTTAATGCATCCCATTATTTTATTTGCCTTTGTAGCAGCTGCCTGACACTGGCCACTAAATGTGAGTTTGTCATCCACCCATACTCCCAGGTGTATTTCATTGACAGTTTTTCCCAGAGTTTTAGAATTAAGCACATAGTTATACATCTTATTACTTCTACCCAAGTGCATGACCTTACATTTATCCCAATTAAAGCTCATTTGCCATTTCTCAGCCCAAGCTTCTAGTTTACATAAATCATCCTGTAATATAAATTTGTCCGCCTCTGTATTGATTACCCTGCAGAGTTTAGTGTCATCTGCAAATATTGAAATTCTACTCTGTATGTCCCCTACAAGATCATTAATATATTAAAAAGAAGAGGGCCCAATACTGACCCCTGTGGTACCCCACTGCTAACCGCGACCCAGTCCGAGTGTGCTCCATTAATAACCACCCTTTGTTTCCTATCCCTGAGCCAGCTCTTAACACACTTACACATATTTTCCCCTATCCCCATTATTCTCATTTTATGTATCAACCTTTTGTGTGGCACCATATCAAAAGCTTTTGAAAAGTCCATATACACTACGTCCACTGGGTTCCCTTGGTCCAGTCCGGAACTTACCTCTTCATAGACATTGATCAGATTAGGCTACTTTCACATTAGCGTCGTGTGACACACGTCGCAATGCGTAGTGTTGTGGGGAAAAAAGTTGCCCGCAGGATGCGTTTTTTCTCCATACACTTGCATTAGAGACACATTGCGATGGATTGCCACACGTCGCATCCGTCGTGCGACAGATGCGTCGTGTTTTGGCGGACCGTCAGCACAAAAAAAGTTCCATGTAACGTTTCTTTTGTGCGTCGTGTGCGCGATTTTTGACCGCGCATGCGTGGCCGAAACTCTGCCCCCTCCTCCCTGGAACTCACAATGGGCAGCGGATGCGTTGTAAAACTGCATCCGCTGCCCGCGATGTGCTACATTAACACACTGTCCGTCGGTACGTCGGGCCGACTGTTTGCGATGGGCCATACCGTCGGACTAGTGTGAAAGTAGCCTTAGTCTAACAGGAACGGTCCCTAGTAAACCCATGTTGGTATTGGGTCATGAGGTTATTCCTCTTCAGATACTCCAGCATAGCATCCCTTAGAATGCCCTCCAGGATTTTACCCTCAGTAGAGGTTAAGCTTACTGGCCCATAATTTCCGGGTTCAGTTTTTGTCCCTTTTTTGAATATTGGCACCACATTTGCTTTACGACAGTCCTGTGGTACAGACCCTGTTATTATGGAGTCTTTAAAGATTACAAATAATGGTCTTTCAATGACTGTACTTAATTCCTGCAGTACTCGGGGGTGTATCCCATCCGGGCCCGGAGATTTGTCAATTTTAGTGATTTTTAGATGCCACCGTACTTCCTGCTAGGTTAAGCAGGTGACACTTAATGGGGATTTTTTGTTATCACTGATCATACTGTCTGCCATGGAATTTTCTTGTGTAAATACTGATGAAAAAAAGTCATTTAGCATATTGGCTTTTTCCTCATCCTCATCCACCATTTCACCCAGGCTATTTTTAAGGGGGCCAACACTATCATTTTTTAGTTTCTTACTATTTATGTAGTTAAAGAATATTTGGGGATTATTTTTACTCCATCTGGCAATGAGTCTCTCAGTCTCAATCTTTGCTGCCTTGATTTGCTTTTTACAGGATTTATTTAATTTTCTATATTTATTTAATGCCTCCTCACTACCTACTTCCTTTAATTCTCTAAATGCTTTCTTTTTGTCACTTATTGAGCCCCTTACAGCTCTATTTAGCCATATTGGTTTCCTCCTATTTCTAGTATGTTTATTCCCATAAGGTATATACTGTGCACAGGTCCTATCCAGGATGCTAACAAACGTCTCCCATTTTCTTTGTGTATTTTTATGTCTCAGGATATCGTCCCAGTTAATTGCACCAAGATCATCTCTCATCCATTGGAAATTTGCCCTCCTGAAGTTTAATGTCCTTGTAACCCCTCTACTACACATCTTATTAAAGGAGACATGAACATGTATTATTTTGTGATCACTATTCCCCAAGTGACCCCCAACCCTTATATTTGCTATGCGATCTGGCCTGTTGGTTAATATTAGGTCTAGCAGTGCCCCCCTTCTCGTTGGGTCCAGAACCAGTTGTGAAAGGTAACTGTCTCTCATAGTTGTCAAAAACCGATTACCTTTGCTGGAACTGCAGGTTTCTGTTCCCCGATCTATTTCAAGGTAGTTGAAGTCCCCAATAATAATGACTTTCTCCTTGAGTCGCTGCTTCATTTATTTGCTTTATGAGGATATTCTCTGTTGCTTCAATTATTTTTGGAGACTTATAACAAACCCCTATCAGTAATTTATTATATTTTTTTCCCCCTCCCCTTATCTCCACCCACAGGGACTCTACATTTTCATTAAATTCACCTATATTATCACGCAGGATGGGTTTTAAGGATGATTTTACATATAGATACACACCTCCCCCTTGCTTATCCGTTCGGTCATTTCTGAACAGACTATAACCCTGCAAGTTAACAGCCCTGTCATGGCTCTCATCCAGCCATGTCTCAGATATCCCCACCATGTCATAATTATGCTCCAACAACATTAATTCTAATTTGTCCATTTTGTTGGCGAGGCTTCTGGCATAAGCATACATACACTTTATGTATCTCTCTGCACCTCTATACTTTCTTAAATGATTAATTGTTCTAACCCCACCCCCCATGCCACCGCCACCCCAAACTTCCTTATTTGTGCCCAGGTCTCTATCTGCACTTTCTGCCCTCCTATAAAATGAATACCCCCCATTCCCTAGTTTAAACACTCCTCCAACCTTCTAGCCATTTTATCCCCCAGCACAGCTGCACCTTCCCCATTGAGGTGCAGCCCATCCCTAGCGTAGAACCTGTAGCCAACTGAGAAGTCGGCCCAGTTCTGCAGGAACCCAAACCCCTCCTTCCTACACCAATTCTTGAGCCACTTATTAACCTCCCTAATCTCCCGTTGCCTCTCTGGCGTGGCACGTGGTACAGGCAGTATTTTGGAAAATACCACGTTGGAGGTCCTTGCTTTCAGCTTGCAGCCTAATTCCCTGAAATTGTTTTTAAGGACCTTCCACCTACCTCTAACTTTGTCATTTGTGCCAATGTGCACCATGACCGCTGGGTCCTCACCAGCCCCTCCCAGTAATCTGTCCACCCGATCAGCGATGTGTTGGACTCAAGCGCTAGGTAGGCAGCACACCGTTCGATGATCCCTGTCTTTGTGACAGATTGCCCTATCTGTTCCCCTAATAATTGAGTCCCCCACTACCAGCACTTGTCTGCCCTGCCCTGCTCTCCTATTTCCCTCCTTACTGTAGCAGTCACTCCTCCGGCTTTCAGAGGACTTGCCTGGCTGCAGCAGTGCTACCCATGTACTGGCACCCCCCTCATCTGCCAACTTAGCAAACTTATTGGGGTGTGCCAGATCAGGACAAGCCTCCCTGGCACTCTTCCCTCTACCCGGCCTTCTAACTGTCACCCAGCTTGCTGCTCCACTGTCCTGCATCTCCATCCTACCATCCCCCCCTCATCTATCCCATTGAGCGTCTGCTCAGTGAGCAGAAGACTCCTTTCCATATTGTCAATGGATCTCAGTGTTGCCAGCTGCACATTTAGATTCAGAATCTAACATTTTAGTGGTAAAAATGTAACTATTTTTTCTTCACTGCACAATGGTATAAATTTCTATGGAACAGCTGTGGTGTCAGTATGCTCACTGCACCACTAGATGAATTAATTCAGGGAAGTATTTTGTAAAATGTGGTCACTTTTGGGGGCTTCTGCTGCTCTGGCACCAATGGCTCAGACAATGTGACATGTCACTCAAAAACCAGCAAAATATGCTCTACAATATGATGCTCCTTCACTTCTGAGCTTTGCACTGTGGCTGAAATGTAGTTTACGACCACATATGGGGTATTGGTGTACTCAGGAAAAATTGCACAACTGACTGTGGGGTCAATTTTTTCCTTTTACCCTTGTGAAAATAAGAAATGTGAGGCTAAATCTACTTTTTCATGAAAAAAACGTAATTTTTCATTTTCAAGTCCGAATATTAAAAATTCTGTTAGTCACCTATGGTATTAAGATGTTCATCACACCAGCAGATGGATTCCTCAAGGGGGTCTAGTTTCCAAAATGGGGTCACTTGTTGAGGGTTTCCACTGTTTAGGCACATCAGGGGCTTTCCAAACCAAATACGGTGTCTGCTATTGATTGCAGCCAATGTTGCATTCCAAAAATCAAATGGTGCTCATTTCCATCTGGGCCCTGCCGTGCTCCCAGATAGTAGTTTGCCACTGGAGCGTCCCCATGGGGCCGTGGGGTACTTGATACCGGGTCCTTCAGTTCACAGGGGGATGTCACGGTGGCTGACCAGGTCCGTGACCCTGGGACGTCCGTGTAAAAGGGAAAGGTCTTTAAGGGGAATGTTCATGATGCCACCTGTGGTATTCGGTCAGGGTGACCGACGCTGCTTTAAGGGGTCCACTGGGGTGATGTTATGGCAGCTAGATGGTATACCTTCCCACAGGTGAAGTATATCCCCAGGGCTTCCCAGTGTGTAGATGGTGGATGGTGAGAGGCGCAGAGAAGAATGAGGACACAAGGTTGCAGTCTCTTTACCTTTACTGAAGTCTTCAGCATCCACAGTCCACGGCACCAGATCACAGGGCAGGCAGAGTCCAGCCGGTTTGGAGGCAAGTCCAGAGTCCCCTTGTCTGTTGTGAATTCTGCTCTTGGGCTCCCTCCGGTGGTTATAAGTGGTAGCACTGCTGTCTCTGGATCGCAGCATTTATCAGGTGTGTTCACTTTTTGCAATTCTGACTGGGCTATTTAGTCTTGCTTGACCCTTTAGTCAGTGCCAGTTGTCCATTGTTCTTGGAGGATTCACATCCCTGCCTGGTCTCTCCTGCTTTGCTGTTCATTTCAACAAAGATAAGTTCTGGCCTTGATTTTTGCTGTCCACATGCTGTGGCCTTATTGTTCAGTTCTTTTCCATGTTTTTGTCTTGTCCAGCTTGGTCTGTATAAGGATTTGTTTAGCCAAGCTGGTATCTCTGGAGATGCAGATATACCCTCCATATCTTTAGTTAGCTGTGGAGATTTAGTATTTTCTGTGGTGGATATTTTCTAGTGTTTTAATACTGACCGCATAGTACTCTGTCCTATCCTTTCTATTTAGCTAGAAGTGGCCTCCTTTGCTAAATTCTGATTTCAGTCTGTGTATGTTTTTTCCCTCTCCTCTCACAGTCAATATTTGTGGGGGGCTGTCTATCCTTTGGGGATTTTCTCTGAGGCAAGATAGTTTTCCCTTTTCTATCTCTAGGGGTAATTAGTCCTCCGGCTGTGTCGAGATGTCTAGGGAGTAGTGTTGAGCATTCCGATACCGCAAGTATCGGGTATCGGCCGATCCTTGCGGTATCGGAATTCCGATACCGAGATCCGATATTTTTGTGGTATTGGGTATCGGAATCGGAAGTCCCCACAGTGCTAAAATCACTATAATGTAAAGTGGGCGGTGCGTGGGCGGAGACTGCGTGTCTCTGTGCGGGCGGGGTCTGTGCGGGCCTGCCAGGGATCTCATTCTATGCGGCCGGCGCTGTATGCCCAGGCTTGATGCGGCGTGCCGGGGCTTGATGCGGCGTGGGAGGGCTCTGCGGCGTGCTGGGGGGGTCTATGCGGCGTGAGGGGGGGTCTATGCGGCGTGAGGGGCTCTCTGCGGCGTTCTGGGGCGTCTATGCGGCGTGCTGGGGGATCTATGCGGTGTGAGGGGCTCTCTGCGGCGTTCTGGGGCGTCTATGCGGCGTGCTGGGGGGTCTATGCGGCGTGCTGGGGGGTCTGTGCGGCGTGCTGGGGGGTCTATGCGGCGTGCGGGGGTCTCAGCGGCGTGCGGGGGTCTCTGCGGCGTGCTGGGGGGTCTCTGTGGCGTGGGGGGGGGGTCTCTGCGGCGTGGGGGGGGGGTCTCTGCGGCGTGGGGGGGTCTCTGCGGCGTGCGGGGGTCTCAGTGCGGGCATCGTCCGATGGGACTACAAGTCCCATCGGGCTATGCCTGCTACACTGACAGTGATTGACACATTAGCCAATGATGGGACAGTAGTAGTCCCATCATCCGGCTAATGTGTTGAATGAAAAAAAAAAAAAATACTCCATACATACATTCTACATACATACATACATATAGACATACAGTACATTCATACATTACATACATGACATACATTACATTAAACATAGATTACATACTCACCATTACTTGTCATTTTGATCCCCGAAGCCAGTGTCATCTATAAAAAATGTGAAAAAAACAAACAACCAATATACTCCCTGTCCGCAGAAATCCACGAGTGTCCCACGACGATCTCCCGTGGAGAGCAGCAGCATCAAATAATGCGACCGCTCTCTAGGGGCTCAGAAACACAATGACGGGAGGAAGGTATCCTTCCGCCACTGTATTCCTCCGCCGCTGTAAAAAAAAAAGTCCCTAGTCTCACTTTATGGCATTGCTGTATGAGACATTTTCCCATGCAGCAATTATATAAAGTGACACTTTGAACTCAGGTAACCTCAGTGATGCACTGCAGGAGCCATTGTCTCCCGATGTCACTGTTCTATAGGGGAGATCGTCGTGGGACACTCGTTATTAATTGGACTACGGCGGACAGGTAGTATGCGGTTTATTATTTTACGTTTTTTGCAGGCGCTGAAGTATGGTAAGTATGGTGAAATGAAGAATATTAAAATACTTTTTCCTAATGTGTGCGTGTTTTATTAACCCTTTTCTTACTATTGGATTAATAACGGATAGGCGTCTTATTGACGCCTCTCCGTTATTAACCCGGCTTAATGTCACCTTACGATAGACCCCTTATTACCCCATATCCCACCGCTACACGGGAGTGGGAAGAGAGGGGCTAAGTGCCGGAATTGGCGCATCTTACGGATGCGCCATTTTCGGGGCGGCTGCGGACTGGTATTTGTAGCCGGGGGGGGCCAATATCCATGGCCCCTCTCTAGGCTATGAATATCAGCCCGCAGCTGTCTGCGTAGCCTTTCTGGCTATAAAATATAGGGGGACCCCACGTCATTTTTTTTGGGGGTCCCCCTATTTTAATAGCCAGTAAAGGCTACGCAGACAGCTGCGAGCTGATATTCATAGCAGGCTACAAATATTGGCCCCCGGCCATCAGCTTTCCCCCTCTGGCGCAGAAAATTGCGCGGGAGCCCACGCCGTTTTTTTCCATTTTTTTTTTTTTTAAATTCAATGCTCATAAAGGCCTCTTTCACCCTTGCGTCAGTACGGGTCCGTCGCTATGCGTCGAGCCGACGTACCGACGCACGTTGTGAAATTTGTACACGACGTGGGCAGCGGATGCAGTTTTTCAACGCATCCACTGCCCATTCTGAAGTGCGGGGAGGAGGGGGCAGAGTTTCTGCTGCGCATGCGCAGTAGAAAATGGCAAACGCGACGGACAAAAAAACGTTCACTTGAACGTTTTTTCGTGCCGACGGTCCGCCAAAACTCGACGGATCCGTTGCAGAACGGACGTGACGTGTGGCCATTCGTCGCGATCCGTCGCTAATACAAGTCTATGGGGAAAAAAAATGCATCCTGCGAGCACATTTGCAGGATCCGTTTTTTTCCGCCAGATCCGTTTTTTCAGTCGGATCCGTTGTTTTCCGCCAGATCGGTTTTTTTTCCACCGGATCCGTTTTTTTCCGCTAGATCCGTTTTTTTTCCGCCGGATCCGTTTTTTCCTGCCGGATCCATTTTTTTCCGCCAGATCCGTTTTTTCTCATAGAGTTGTAATAGCGCCGGATTGCGCCTGATGGCCACACATTTCATCCGTTTTTTGCAGGATTCGTAAAAAAAAACTTTCCGCCGGACGGAAAACTCATAGGAACGTTTTTTGTCCGTTATTTTTCATGCATGTTTCCATTCAAATCATGCACATTTTCCGTTTATTTATTTTCCAAAAACCTCATCAAAACCTGCATCAAAACTAAACTGCATGAAAAACCGCACCAAAAACCTGCATCAAAAACAGCATCAAAAACCGCACCAAAAACCTGCAGCAAAAAAGCACCAAAAACTGCATCAAAAACTGAACCAAAAACTACATCAAAAACCGCACCAAAAACATGCAGCAAAAAAAGCACCAAAAACTGCATCAAAAACCGCATCAAAAACTGCACCAAAAACCGCACCAAAAACCTGCAGCAAAAAGCACCAAAAACTGCATCAAAAACCGCATCAAAAAGCTACATCAAAAACAGCACCAAAAACTGCATCAAAAACGGCATCAAAAACCTGCAGCAAAAAAAGCACCAAAAACTGCATCAAAAACCTCAACAAAAAGCTACATAAAAAACAGCACCAAAAACTGCATCAAAAACGGCATCAAAAACCTGCAGCAAAAAAAGCACCAAAAACTGCATCAAAAACCTCAACAAAAAGCTACATAAAAAACAGCACCAAAAACTGCATCAAAAACCGCACCAAAAACTACATCAAAAACCGCACCAAAAACATGCAGCAAAAAAGCACCAAAAACTGCATCAAAAAACGCATCAAAAACTGCAGCAAAAACTGCATCAAAAACCGCACCAAAAACCTGCAGCAAAAAGCACCAAAAACTGCATCAAAAACAGCATCAAAAATTGCACCAAAAACCTGCAGCAAAAAAAGCACCAAAAACTGCATCAAAAACCGCATCAAAAAGCTACATCAAAAACAGCACCAAAACCTGCATCAAAAACCACATCAAAAACTGCACCACACGTCGCGTCCGTTCTGCAACGGATCCGTCGAGTTTTGGCGGACCGTCGGCACGAAAAAACGTTCAAGTGAACGTTTTTTTGTCCGTCGCGTCTGCCATTTTCTACTGCGCATGCGCAGCAGAAACTCTGCCCCCTCCTCCCCGCACTTCAGAATGGGCAGTGGATGCGTTGAAAAACTGCATCCGCTGCCCACATCGTGTACAAATTTCACAACGTGCGTCGGTACGTCGGCTCGACGCATAGCGACGGACCCGTACTGACGCAAGGGTGAAAGAGGCCTTTATGAGCGTTGAATTTAAAAAAAAAAAAATGGAAAAAAACGGCGTGGGCTCCCGCGCAATTTTCTGCGCCAGAGGGGGAAAGCCGACGGCCGGGGGCCAATATTTGTAGCCTGCTATGAATATCAGCTCGCAGCTGTCTGCGTAGCCTTTACTGGCTATTAAAATAGGGGGACCCCCCAAAAAAATGACGTGGGGTCCCCCTATATTTTATAGCCAGAAAGGCTACGCAGACAGCTGCGGGCTGATATTCATAGCCTAGAGAGGGGCCATGGATATTGGCCCCCCCCCCCGGCTACAAATACCAGTCCGCAGCCGCCCCGAAAATGGCGCATCCGTAAGATGCGCCAATTCCGGCACTTAGCCCCTCTTTTCCCACTCCCGTGTAGCGGTGGGATATGGGGTAATAAGGGGTTAATGTCACCTTGCTATCGTAAGGTGACATTAAGCCGGGTTAATAACGGAGAGGCGTCAATAAGACGCCTATCCGTTATTAATCCAATAGTAAGAAAAGGGTTAATAAAACACGCACACATTAGGAAAAAGTATTTTAATATTCTTCATTTCACCATACTTACCATACTTCAGCGCCTGCAAAAAACGTAAAATAATAAACCGCATACTGCCTGTCCGCCATAGTCCAATTAATAACGAGTGTCCCACGACGATCTCCCCTATAGAACAGTGACATAGGGTGATGTCACTGCTCTATAGGACCCTCAGTGACACACTGACAGGAGACAATGGCTCCTGCAGTGCATCACTGAGGTTACCTGAGTTCAAAGTGTCACTTTATATAATTGCTGCATGGGAAAATGTCTCATACAGCAATGCCATAAAGTGAGACTAGGGACTTTTTTTTTACAGCGGCGGAGGAATACAGTGGCGGAAGGATACCTTCCTCCCGTCATTGTGTTTCTGAGCCCCTAGAGAGCGGTCGCATTATTTGATGCTGCTGCTCTCCACGGGAGATCGTCGTGGGACACTCGTGGATTTCTGCGGACAGGGAGTATATTGGTTGTTTGTTTTTTTCACATTTTTTATAGATGACACTGGCTTCGGGGATCAAAATGACAAGTAATGGTGAGTATGTAATCTATGTTTAATGTAATGTATGTCATGTATGTAATGTATGAATGTACTGTATGTCTATATGTATGTATGTATGTAGAATGTATGTATGGAGTATTTTTTTTTTTTTCATTCAACACATTAGCCGGATGATGGGACTACTACTGTCCCATCATTGGCTAATGTGTCAATCACTGTCAGTGTAGCAGGCATAGCCCGATGGGACTTGTAGTCCCATCGGACGATGCCCGCACTGAGACCCCCGCACGCCGCAGAGACCCCCCCCACGCCGCAGAGACCCCCCCACGCCGCAGAGACCCCCCAGCACGCCGCAGAGACCCCCGCACGCCGCTGAGACCCCCGCACGCCGCATAGACCCCCCAGCACGCCGCATAGACCCCCCAGCACGCCGCATAGACCCCCCAGCACGCCGCATAGACGCCGCAGAGAGCCCCTCACGCCGCATAGATCCCCCAGCACGCCGCATAGACGCCCCAGAACGCCGCAGAGAGCCCCTCACGCCGCATAGACCCCCCAGCACGCCGCTTAGACCCCCTCACGCCGCATAGACCCCCCCAGCACGCCGCAGAGCCCTCCCACGCCGCATCAAGCCCCGGCACGCCGCATCAAGCCTGGGCATACAGCGCCGGCCGCATAGAATGAGATCCCTGGCAGGCCCGCACAGACCCCGCCCGCACAGAGACACGCAGTCTCTGCCCACGCACCGCCCACACTCTCCCCCCCCTCCAGAACCCCATATAGAAGGACAGAAAGGGCTGATTTACCGTCCGATACTTGAATCCCATTCACTTGTATTGGTATCGGGTATCGGTATCGGATTAGATCCGATACTTTGCCGGTATCGGCCGATACTTTCCGATACCGATACTTTCAAGTATCGGACGGTATCGCTCAACCCTACTAGGGAGTGATAGGTACATTCCACGGCTACTTCTAGTTGCGGTGTTAAGTTCAGGGTCTGCGGTCAGTACAGGTTCCACCTTCTCCAGAGTACGTCTCATGCTGCTCTTAGGCCACCAGATCATAACACTTGTCCAGGTGGAAATCAGTAACCTTCCCTTGCACTGCAGTGTTTTAGTTCCTTACTGCCTAAGGCTTCACATAAGATCCTAACAGATGTAATGTCTTTCTCTCTGTCCCCCATATAGGATAGGACAAACCCGTCTAACTGGTGGCTTGAGGCTGTTTATAGGGACTCTAGCACGCCCCGGCCTCCATAGGTTGCCACCGTGCCTCCTGAGTGTAGGGCGGACAGGTAACTTGCAATTAGCTGTCCTGCCGGTCTCTGGAGCAAAGCTTAAAGGTCATTACTTCCTCTGTGTTCCGGCTACTGGGATTCTGCGCCTCAGAAGGAGGCAGCCTGCGTAGGGCTGGTCCCCTTCTGGTATCCTCTCCTTTGCTATGACTTCCTTCATGCTCTCTGCAATACAGTTTTGCCTTCAGTGTGTCTCTTTCTAGGAGTGGCAGCTCTCAGGGCATGCACAGCTCCGTGTCCTTTCTCCTTTGTTCTCTGACAGGATCCCACCCCTGTCAGGGACCATCTAACTGAGCTGAGCTCAGCCAGCAACTCACTAACTTTCCCTACAGACGACCAGTTTTACCTATGTGGGGAGTGACCTAATAAATAGGAGCAAAAGCTCCCCCTGGTGGCCTGGAGTGTGAAATGTGTTGCATGTTTGTGATACCTGGATGCAGTTATCCTTCTTTGCCTCCAAACGTAGCATCACTCTCCCCGAGAGGAAAGCAATACCACTGCGATGACCAGGACCCTGGGGCGCCGCACTCCCCCCACCCCCACCCGTTAAATCCAGTACTCCCAGACTGGGAAAAGAAAACAACAGTTACAGGTTATCAAAAAAAATACAATTTTTTGAATGCAATAAAACAAATTAATATAACTGATGCTTCCCTTTATGGGAGGTGAAGACTCTTGAACGTTGCATAACAAAACATATTTACATTGTGTGCATTCTTTTTGTTAATAAAACAATGTAACTTTGAACTAGCTATGAAACATAAGTACCCTCTACGGGTAAACTATCTATTAAGGCTTCCAAGTGCAAATCAACATCTTATTACTTTCATTCTTCTTTACATGCAAAGTTTCAGTCCAATCCCCGCAAGTTACTTTATTTTCTCTATCTTATTCAAGAGTGTATCAGGATATCAATACTCATTATCGGCTATATGAAACATCATTCTAACCAACTTCAAGTTTCAGCTTCCATTACGATTTACTATATTAACTCTTTAATATATTCTATCAAAGTGCAACTAGAAAACATTCCCTTTAAGGGTCTAAACAATATTCAAGTCTCTTTTACTGAGGTAGTGCAAAGTATCAATACTCAAGTCAGTCAATAACGCTGTAACAGCAATAAAGGTGCGAGGGACCCGTCATTAACCCCCAACGTTGGTCTTGGGCGGGCTACAAGGCGTGTATCCACACATGGAATCCTGCCGCGACAAACGGGTTTTTCTTCAGGTCTCTGTAAAACAAAGCAGTTCTCACAACAAGATTAGTAGCAGTCTCTTTTAGAAGCAGTCTCTGTAAAAGCTTCCTTTTTAAAACCAGTAGGAAGCACCTTTAAGAAGGTGCAAACTATATACAACAAAGTTCTGATCATGCACAGTTCATGATTCTCATGTTCTTTAAAGCAACTCGTGCAAACAGGTGCAAAACTTGTGCAAACATAGGATCCTCCTGGAACTGAGGACCCCTTTAAGAAATAACCCTGGTCGGGTTTTATGCAGCAAACAGTAGCAAAGAGTTATTCTGAACTATTTACAGTCTTGTTCCGTCATTTTACTTAGGCAGTTTCCAGGGCATCACTTGGCATTGGATTCTTCCTGGCCTGGGAAGAATCGGATCCAGAATCACACCTGGTCCCAGAGAAACGTCATGGGTTTGATCTTCATGAATGGTTAAGTCATGTGCAGTGATGAGCGTTTGCGTAGCTTGGGTATGCGTGAGGACTGGCGAAGTTGCCACGCCTGTCTCTGTGGTGGTAATAGTACACACAGTTGTTTTTGTCACGGTACAGGCAGGAATCACAGTGGGAATAGTGGCTTTTGCAGCAGCATTGACGCTAAGGGGTGCTGCTAATACCTTCATTTGGACTGGCTTTAGGGCAGCGTCTCGATGTTTGTGGACATTTAAAGCATACCGACCCCTTTCGCCAAAGTGTCTGGTGTAGGTGACACAATCCCCTGGGTACAGATCCCTATCCGGGTGTCCTTCCCAAAAGTGAGACTCCACGTCCCTCCTGTTGATGAAGATCTCCGCATAGAGTCCCTGCTCCTTAATAAAGTCCCAGCCTCCTTGTAGCTTAAAGGTTACCACTGTGCCCTGCTTACGCGGGGCCTGGTTGACAGAGTTGTACTTGCGGGCCTGCAGATTCCTTTTGTCAAAGGCTCATCTCCTGCTCTGCTCTGTTCCTCCTCCTTTGCTTCCCATTTACGGGCGAGTTGGCACTGGTACTCATCCCAGCTCAGGACCTCCACAGTCTCTCCCGTCTGCTTAGCGGTCCTGGGGAACCCCATGAGGTCAGGTCCTAGGTTGACCCATCGATAAATGGTCTTTTCCGCATACACCTCTCCAGGTAGGCTGGCAGGTTGAATTGGGGCCTTTAAGAACTGCTTCATCCCCGAGGCCTGGTTCCAGGGTTCAAGATGTTGGAGCCGGCTGGACCTGTGGGGAGGTTGCACTGCTACGGGGCCTACTAACATTTCTTCGGTCACTGGGGCAGGGTCGGTGTTTTTACCTACCGCTGTGGTGTCTTCGGTGCCGGTCGGTCCTGTCGGTGGCGGAGACTGTTTAGCAGGAAGTAGTGCTGGAGATGGTGCTGGGAGCGGTGCTGGTGAGTCTTCCGCAGTTGCCGTCTGACACGCGGCCTTGGCGCCCAGCTGCATCTGCAGGAGCTGGTCAATGAGCTCCTCCACTCCGGCCTGCAGGAATTCAGGGCCGAGTGGTGATGCCTGGCCGCGGTGTCTATACAGGTGGCTGGGGGAGTCCTCCGCTTTCACCCCACGCTCTGGTTCTGGGCTGCTGGCCATGGCGTCCTCCTCGTGGCTTGCTCCTTCCTGGTCTGTTTCCCGCTCTCTCCTTCAGGGGTGGTTCCTTCTTCTTGGTCTTCTCCTGCCATTTAGGATCAGGAGGCGGATCTCGGCTGCTGGCGAACACGTCCTCAGGGTACAGAGATATTTTGAGTGGGTGGCCATTAGTTTTCGCGCTTCTCAGTTCCCACCCAAGATGGCATGCCCTTCTTCTCCGCTGCTCCTTGTGGCGCTGTAATGGTGGCGGGTTTGGCGGCAATTTTTGGCGGTCTTTTGCAATGCACAGTCTTTCAATAAATCACAGTTCGAGCACAATTCTGTCTCTAGGCGCACATGACCTGATTTTCAGGCTTTAGTAGATCCTGTTCGTGACGCCAAAGTTTGGAGCGCCCCCATGGGGCTGTGGGGTACTCGGTACCGGGTCCTTCGGTTCACAGGGGGATGTCACGGTGGCTGACCCGGTCCGTGGCCCTGGGACGTCCGTGTTAAAGGGAAAGGTCTTTAAGGGGAATGTTTGTGACGCCACCTGTGGTATTCGGTCAGGGTTACCAACGCTGCTTTAAGGGGTCCACTGGGGTGATGTTATGGCAGCTAGATGGTATACCTTCCCAAAGGTGAAGTATATCCCCAGGGCTTCCTAGTGTGTAGATGGTGGATGGTGAGAGGCGCAGAGAAGAACGAGGACACAAGGTTACAGTCTCTTTACCTTTACTGAAGACTTCAGCATAATAATAATAATAATAATAATAATAATAATCTTTATTTTTATATAGCGCTAACATATTCCGCAGCGCTTTACAGTTTGCACACATTATCATCACTGTCCCCGATGGGGGCTCACAATCTAGATTCCCTATCAGTATGTCTTTGGAATGTGGGAGGAAACCGGAGTACCCGGAGGAAACCCACTCATCCACAGTCCAGGGCACCAGATCACAGGGCAGGCAGAGTCTGGCCGTTTGGAGGCAAGTCCAGAGTCCCCTTGTCTAGGTGGAAATCAGTAGCCTTCCCTTGCGCTGCAGTGTTGTAGTTCCTTACTGCCTAAGACTTCACATAAGGTCCTCACAGATGTAATATCTTTCTCTCTGTCCCCCATATAGGATAGGACAAACCCATATGACTGGTGGCTTGAGGTTGTTTATAGGGACTCTAGCACGCCCCGGCCTCCATACGTTGCCACCGTGCCTCCTGGGTGTAGGGCGGACAGGTAACTTTCAATTAGCTGTCCTGCCGGTCTCTGGAGCAAAGCATAAAGGTCATTACTCTCTCGGTGTTCCAGCTACTGGGATTCTGCGCCTCAGAAGGAGGTAGCCTGCATAGGGCTGGTTCCTTTCTGGTATCCTCTCCTTTGCTATGACTTCCTTCGCGCTCGCTGCAGTACAATTCTGCCTTTAGTGTGTCTCTTTCTAGGAGCTGCAGGTCTCAGGGCATGCACAGCTCCGTGTCCTTTCTCCTTTGTTCTCTGACAGGATTCCACCCCTGTCAGGGACCAACTAACTGAGCTGAACTCAGCCAGCAACTGACTAACTTTCCCTACAGACAACCAGTTTTACCTATGTGGGGAGTGACCTAATAAATAGGAGCAAAAGCTCCCCCTGGTGGCCTGGAGTGTGAAATGTGTTGCATGTTTGTGATACCTGGATGCAGTTATCCTTCTTTGCCTCCAAACGTAGCATCACTCTCCCCGAGAGGAAAGCAATACCACTGCGACAACCAGGACCCTGGGGCGGCGCACGACCACATATTGAATATCGGCGTATTTAGAAGAAATTGCCAATCAAATTTTGAGGTCCTTTTTTTTCTTGCTACCCTTGTGAAAATGAAAACTTGGGACAAAAATATCATTTTTGTGGTAAAAATGTGCTTTTTAAATTTCTCGGCTCAATATTATAATATTCTGTAAAGCCCCTGAGGGTTCAAGGTGCTCACCAGACATCTAGATAAATTCCTTGATGGGTCTAGTTTCCAAAATGTGGTCACTTGTTGGGGTTTCCACTGTTTAGGCACATCAGGGGCTCTCCAAAAGTGAAATGGCAACCGCTATTGATTCCAGCCAATTTTGCATTCCAAAAGTGAAATGGTGCTCCTTCCCTTCCAAGCCCTGCTGTGTGCCTAAACAGTAATTTTCTCCCACATATTGAGTATTGGCGTACTCAGGAGAAATCGCCCAGCAAATTTTATTATGTGTTTTCTCCTGTTTCTTTTATGAAAATGATAAATTTGGGGCTAAAATAACATTTTTGTGGGAAAAGGTAAAACTTTCTTTTTTTCCTTCCACATTTCATTAATTCCTGTGAAGCACCTGAAGGGTTAATAAACTTATTGAATGTGGTTTTGAGCACATTGAGGGGTGCAGTTTTTAAAATGGTTTCACTTTTGGGTATTTTCTGTCATATAAACCCCTAAGGGTATGGCTCCACGGTACGGCTTGCCGGCGGGTTCGCCGCAGCGGCGAAGCCGCTCGGCGCTAAGCCCCGCCCCCTTTCTGGGACGCGATGGTGCCGGATGTGTACAGTACACATCCGGGATCATCGCACCCCTCGCCATAGGGCCCTGTGATATGCCTTGCGGGGACGCTGCGTCCCCGCAAGGTGTACGGACATGCTGCGTTCTGAAAAGACGTGCAGCATGTCCGGAGTCGCAGGGCCGCCGCATGCGGGTTTCCACGCATAGTGGAGACGGGATTTCATAAAATCCCCTCCACTATGCTGGAACATCTGGACGCTGCTTGTTTGACGCTGCAGCGTCAAACAAGCAGCGTTTACGTACCGTGGAAACATACCCTAAGAGTAACTTCAAATGTAAACTTAAAAAATGAAAAACTGCTGATGAACTTTCAACCCCTATAACTTCCGAATCCTAACAAAAAAAAATATGTTTCAATAATTGTGCTGATGTAAAGTAGACATGTGGTAAATGTTATTTATGAACTATTTTGTGTGAGATAACTCACTGGTTTGAGGGCATAAAAATGAAATTTGCTAAATTGCGAAATTATCGCCAAATTTCTGATATTTTCAGAAATAAACACAAGTCATATTGAACACATTTTACAACTATCATGAAGTACATTTTACCATTGTTACGAAAAAACAGTCTCAGATATATTGAAGCATTCCAGAATTATTACCTCATAAAGTGACACTGGTCAGTATAGAAAAAATTGGCCCTGTCACGAAGGCAAAAAGCAGGCTCTGGCGCGAAAGGATTAAAGGGAAGCAAAAGCATATTTTGTTAAACCACTTGCCGAATATTGTTTAGTTACCCCTTATGCTACCAAAGCAGATCTGACCCATGAAGACATACACTAAACAAAACGTCTGAAGGTGTCCTTTTGTTTCTGGCACCAAGACATTAGCAGTATTATTGCAATTACACGTGTTTTCTAATACACGTCTTTATTTACTTTCTGTGTATTGGCACAACACACAAAAAAAAAAAGAGATAAAAAGGCAAATTGGATATAATTTCACACAAAACCCCAAATATGGGCTGGACCAAATTGTTAGCACCCTCAACTTAATATTTGGTTGCACACCCTTTGGTATACATAACTGCAATCAATCACTTCCTAAAACCATCAATAAGCTTCTTACACATCTCAAGCAGAATTTTAGACCACTCTTCTTTTGCAAACTGCTCCAGGTCTCTCATATTTAAAGAGTGTCCTCTCTCGACAGTAATTTTAAGATTTTTCACAGGTGTTCAATGGTACACCCTCTCCCTCTATCCGACCACCATGTGCTCACTTTCTCATCCCTGTCCTCCTCACCGGTCACCCATGTCCAGCAATATGAGCACCCCCGCAGAAACCTTGCCCACCTAGACTCCCACATGCTCTCTAAGGCTACGTTCACAGTAGCGTTGCGTCAGGCGCAGCCGCGGCGACGCATGCGTCATGCGCCCCTATATTTAACATGGGGGGCGCATGGACATGCATTGCACTTGCGTTTTGTGACGCATGCATCACTGTGGTGCATGCGTCAGGGCGCAGAGGATGCTGCATGATGCCGTTTTTTCTGCGCCAAAAACCATGCAAAAGTGGACGCATGCGTCACAAAACGCTGCGTTGTGCATGCATTTACATTTGCGTTGTGCATTGCGTCGCCGACGCTGCACCGCACAATGCAAATGTGAACATAGCCTAACTCTATCCTACCACTGACATCCATATCCTCACTCCACGACACAGACACTGCCACCGCTTTCTACAATGCCACTGTCGCATCAGCTATTGACATGGTTGCCCCTCTCGTTCATAGCAGAGTGTGACCTATCTATAGACAACCCTGGCACAATAACACCACTAAAAAGCTTCGGCAACTGCCCAGGGTTGTAGAGCGGCATTGGAAGAAAACACATTCGCAAGATGACTTCACTGCATTCAAACAGGCAACACTCGCTTTTAAATCTGCTGTCACCTCTGCTAAACAGGCCTACTTCACAACCCTCATATCCTCCCTATCCTACAACCCCAAACAGTTATTCAAAACCTTTAACTCCCTCATCCACCCCCCACTGCCCCCTCCAACCTCCCTCATCTCTGCTGAGGACTTTGCCACACACTTTAAAAATAAGATCGACCAAACAAGGCAAGTCTTCATTGTTCAACCACCACAACCCCTTTGTATACCAGACCAATGCCCAAACCCCATAACCTCCCTCTCCAAGATCACTGAAGGGGGGCTTAATTGTCTCCTCTCCAAATCGCACCTCACCACCTGTGCGCTTGACCCCATACCATCCCTCCTCCTCCCCAACCTCACCACCGCACTTATCCCATCCCAAACCCACCTCTTCAACAAATCACTAACTTCTGGCACCTTCCCTTCTGCTTTCAAACGCCACAATCACGCCTATCCTTAAAAAGCCAACCCTCAACCCAACAGCTATCGCCCAATATCGCTGCTCCCATTCGCTTCCAAACTCCTGGAGCAGCACGTCCACGCTGAACTTTCCTCTCACCTCTCATCTAACCTGCTCTTTGACAATCTACAATCTGGTTTCCTACCCCATCACTCAACTGAGACAGCCCTGACCAAAATCACTAATGACCTACTTACAGCCAAAGCTAACGGACAATACTCTGTATTCCTCCTTCTAGACCTGGCCTCTGCTTTTGACACAGTTGACCACTGCCTCCTACTACAGATCCTCTCCTCCTTTGGCATCAAAGACCTCGCCCTGTCCTGGATCTCCTCATACCTTTCCAACCGCACATTCAGCGTCTCCCACTCCCACACTACCTCCTCATCCCACCCTCTCTCTGTTGGAGACCCCCAAGGCTCTGTTCTAGGACCCCTACTCCTCTCAATCTACACACTTAGCCAGGGACAACTCATAAAATACCATGGAATCCAGTACCACCTTTATGCTGATGACACTCAGATCTACCTTTCTGGACCAGACGTCACCTCTCTGCTGTCCAGAATCCCGGAGTGTCTATCAGCCATATTCGCCTTCTTCTCCTCTCGCTTTCTCAAACTCAATGTGGACAAATCTGAACTCAAAAAGTTAAAGAAACAGATACATGCACATAGCAGGGATCACTTCACATCAATCAAGATTTCAAAAAGGCTTTTATTGCAGAACCAAAAACACACATAAAAACATTTAAAAATCCTTATAGGATACTACACACAAGTACAGATCCATAAATAAAGGGTAAAATACCCATGAGGGGGTTGTCTCTAGGCTGGAAAAAATGCACAAAGAATGCACAAAAAATATATACATGCACAAGAAATATACAGCAATACAATGTACATTAGAAGCAGGACCCTCCACTATAGACCAAGTCACAGTAGGCTATAGCCAGCTGGAAAGGGAATGTAACACCTAAGTCTATATGATTATAAACTAGACACAGGGTCCAAACCAGACCTATTGTGGTCAAAAAAATACAAAAAGGGGTACCAACAGATAACCTGGCCGTAATCCCACAAACGTGAGATTAAAATGAGGTAGAAACACAATACTTAACCCCGGCCCTGACAATCTGAAAAATAATGATTTATTTGAAATAAAAGAAGCTGATAAGGGTGGGAACATTATCCTTTGGCCTAAGGACATGTACTGCATGGAGGCCAGACGACAACTTAATAATACACAGTACTATCAGATCTTACCATCAGATCCCACCCTTACCTTTAAAACTCAATTGGACAGAATACTGTCTAGGGCTTGGACACTTGGCATCATTAATAAAAAGGACTTTGACTTTCTATCCACCCCACATCCTGTGGTTCCAACATTTTACATGTTGCCGAAAGTCCATTATATGAAAGACCATGCATTTATCTTGATTATTTTTTACAGCCCATCATTCTTACGTTGGAGTCCTACACACGGGATTCATCACATCTAATACAACAACTTGAAGGCCTGGATGTTCCCACCAATACTCTACTCGCTACCCTAGATGTGGAAGCACTGTATACCAATATTCAACATGACTTAGGTATTGCTGCTATTTCTTACTTTTTGGATAAACAGTCCACAGGTGATAGGAAGCATGATTCCTTTATTTTGGAATTATTAAAGACGGTTCTTGAAAAGAGTTATTTTGTGTTCGATAGGACTTTCTTTAAACAGGTTTCAGGGACTGCGATGGGGGCCAGGTGTGCCCCATCTTAGCCAACCTTTTCTTAGGGTGGTGGGAGGAAACGTGGGTACAGTGTCTTCCAGCTTTTCACTCTCATGTGTTGCGATGGCATCGTTTCATCGATGACATCTTCATTTTATGGACTGGAACTGCCGAACAATTCGATTGTTTCATTAAAGAACTGAATGTTAATCTTTGGAATATTAAGCTTACGTCTTCCTCTTCCACCAACTCAGTTGACTTCCTGGATTTGAAACTACTGCTCCATGGGAATCAAATTACTACCACCCTGTATCGCAAGAAGACTGCAACTTATAATTTACTGCACTATGAGAGCTTCCATCCAGCCCACCTGCGCAGAGGTATACCCAAGGGGCAATTTCTGCGACTCAGGAGGAATTGCAGTCGTGTGGAGGACTTCAGCATGGAATCACGGGCCCTTACTGACAGATTCTTGGAACGGGGCTATTCACGGAAGGTCATATCTAGAGCCTTTGAACATTCCCGTAGCAGCTCAAGAGAGGAGGTTCTACAACCCAGAGCAAGAGAAACATCTAACACCATCCGCATGGTAACTAAGTTTAATAATCAATGGGGGGATGTATATAAAATTCTGAACAAAAACTGGGGCATCCTGTTGAGTGAAACCAAACTTAAACCCTTTATCGGGGATCATCCAAAATTAGTAGCCAGATGTGCCAGAAATCTCAAGGACTACCTAACTAATAGTCATTATTAACAACCAACGACCAAACGTAGGGTTGGGAACCCGAATAGGGGCACCTACCCGTGTGGAGACTGTTCTATCTGCCCCCTAATGATCTCTACGTCTGGCATTTCACTGAACCATTTATCCACACAGGTCCAGTTGAAAGCGTATTTCAGCTGCCGTTCACGCAATCTACGTCTACGCTCTGATCTGTGGCTGTGATAAATTATATGTGGGCCAGACTACCCAGGAGTTGCGCCGGAGGACCCAACAACACCTTTCCAACATAGCCAATGCCAAGAAAGACAGATCTAAAGGTAAATCCATCACCTCTGTGGCAGCCCATTTTCTTGATGCTCATCAGGGTTCATCAAGAACTTTGCGTGTTATGGGTCTGGAAGGGGTTCGCACTAATATCAGGGGAGAGAGGATTACAGATGAACTCCTCAGGCGAGAGGCAAGGTGGATTTTTGACCTGGGTACCCTCTCACCTGGTGGTTTGAATGAGGAGCTTCTTTATACAGGGTTTTATGGGAAGATGTGAACTTCCTTTGGCCTCTTTGTCCTCTTCTCCCATTTCAATTCTGGGCGAATGACATCTAAGGTGTGGCCATTCATATCTTTTTGTCCACTATTAGTGGCTTGCCCTCTATTCATTTTTGTTCTTGTTCCTGCCCTTGTTTGTGCCGTGTTCCCTTGACTATTCCTTCCTCCTTCCAGGTGCTCAAGCCTAATGGAACAGATGGACTACTGAAGAAGTTGAACAAAGAATTATGTTGCCATTTCCATCTGCCACTCTAATATGTGGACTTAGAGCTATTTCTCCGTGTGCACATGTTTGCACATTTATTTATTTATATTCATTTTTTATATTTATTTTTTCATTTTTTGTTTTACTATTATATTTGTATTTTTGTTTTTTTCATGTATTTTCCTGTTTATTTCTCAATATACATTTTGGTTATTTGTTATTTTCAAAAATATATTTTTTGTCAGCTTTTTTATTTATTTATTTTTGATATGTTTTGCTGTATATATCATCGTTACTTATTTATAGTTTTTCATTCTCTGACCTGCTCACTTGGTATATGGACCAATGCCCTGCACCATTGTACCGTAAGAGTCTATCATAAGCTCTGTTAACTTTGCCGGGGTGTGGCCGCCAAATTTTGAATAACCTTCAGCCGCATGCGCAGTTGAGGCTCTGAGTACCTGAAAATACACGCAGGCGCCTGAGCTCTAATACGCTCCTTTACTTAGTTACATTTGTGACTTCCGTCTTGCTGGGGGCTGATGCATGCGCAGTTCCCAACTGAACTCTCATTCACTGCCGGGTCACCGCTCACTGCGCACCTCGTGCACCGCAACTCACTGAAATGCCGCTTCATGATTTGCCAGGATACAGCTGGTACATTTTAAACCCTGATTGGATTGCTATTAAAAGCGCTATTTGAGGGACCAGAGCATATCCACCTTGAGAAAGACACCACGAGTGTCGGAACGCGTGGGTCCGAGGTTCCTGGAGGCTGGACTGTATGCTGGGGCGACCTTCTGACTGTATCAGGGCCGGGGTTAAGTATTGCATTTCTACCTCATTTTAATCTCACGTTTGTGGGATTTCGGCCAGGTTATCTGTTGGTACCCCTTTTTGTATTTTTTGGACCACAATAGGTCTGGTTTGGACCCTGTGTTTAATTTATAATCATATAGACTTAGGTGTTACATTCCCTTTCCAGCTGGCTATAGCCTACTGTGACTTAGTCTATAGTGGAGGGTCCTGCTTCTAATGTACATTGTATTGCTGTATATTTCATGTGCACGTATATATTTTTTGTGCATTCTTTGTGAATTTTTTCCAGCCTAGAGACAACCCCCTCATGGGTATTTTACCCTTTATTTATGGATCTGTACTTGTGTGTAGTATCCTTTAAGGATTTTTAAATGTTTTTGTGTGTGTTTTTGGTTCTGCAATAAAAGCCTTTTTGAAATCTTGATTGATGTGAAGTGATCCCTGCTATGTGCATGTATCTGTTTCTTTAACTTTTTGTGTCCTTATTTGTGACATGCACAAGGTGATCCACACTATATAGAAATTGTGTCCATATTAGTTATTGTCAACAGTTGGTGCCCGCCCATTTGTTTATTTATTTGTTGTTAGCACCTTGACAAATCTGAACTCATCACCTTTCCTCCATCTCATAGATCTTCCATACCTGACCTATCTATCGCAATTAACGACATCATGCTTTCCCCCGTACCAGAAGTCCCCTGCCTAGGAGTAACCCTTACCTCTGCCCTGTCCTTCAAACCGCACATCCAAGCTCTCTCCACCTCCTGTCGCCTCCAGCTCAAAAATATCTCCAGAATCCATCCTTTCCTCAACCGTCAATCTACTAAAATGCTTGTGCAAGCCCTCATCATCTCCCGCCTTGACTACTACAACATCCTTTTCTGTGGCCTTCCTGCTAACACCTTTGCACCTCTCCAGTCCATCCTTAACGCTGCTGCCCGACTAATTCATCTCTCTCCTCGCGACTCCTCCACTTCCCCTCTCTGCAAATCTCTTCACTGGCTCCCATTCCCTCAACGTATCCTGTTCAAATTACTAATACTGACCTAAAAAGCCATCCATAACCTGTCTCCTCCATATATCTCTGAATTAATCTCCCAATATCTTCCCTCACGTAATCTCCGGTCCTCCCAAGACCTCCTTCTCTCCTCCACACTTATCCGCTCCTCACCCAACTGCCTCCAAGACTTCTCCAGAATATCCCCATCCTCTGGAATTCTTTGCCCCAATACATCCGACTATCAACCACATTCGGATCTTTCAGACGTAACCTGAAAACCCACCTCTTCAGGAAAGCCTACAGCCTGCAGTGACCCCACTGCCTCCTCACCACTACTGAAGCTACCGCCTCACCAACACCAATGCTCCTACAACCATCAACCTATTGCCTCCATCCCCACCATCCTGTAGAATGTAAGCCCGAAAGGGCAGGGTCCTCGCCCCTCTATATCAGTCTGTCATTGTTAGTTTGCTTACTGTAAGTGATATCTGTAATTTGTATGTAACCCCTTCTCATGTACAGCACCATGGAATCAATAGTGCTATATGAATAAATAATAATAATAATAATTTGGATCCAACCACTCCTTGTTGCTTCTTGGAGTATGTTTGGGGGTCATTGTCCTGCTGCAAGACCCATGACTTAGGGTGCAAACCTATCTTTCCGACACTGAGCACTACATTGCAACCCAAAATCCATTAGTAATCTTCAGATTTCATGATGCTTTGGACACAGTCAAAGCACCCAATGCCAGAGTCAGCAAAGCAACCTCACAACATCTTTGACCCTCCACCATATTTGACTGTAGGTATTGTTTTCTTTTCTTTGTAGGCCTCGCTCAATTTCGGTTAACAATGCATTGATGTGCTTTACTAAAAAGCTCTTTTTTGTTCTCATCTGTCCACAAGGACATCCTTTCCAAGAAGGATTTTAGCTTACTCACGTACATTTTGGCATTCTGCAGTTTAACATTTTCATGTCTCTGTGTTAGCAGTGGGGTCCTCCTGGGTCTCCTGCCATAGCGTTTTATTTAATTCAAATGTCAATAAATAGATCACGTCACCTGCTAACCCGGCTTGTCCGTCTGTCCTGCTGGGTCAGCTACCACGAGTTCAGGGTCTAACTGGAGGCACGTTTGTCCCCCAGGCATCCCATTCTGACCCTGTTCGAGGGGTCTTACCACAGGTGTCTGGGGCTCACGTAGTCACGCCCCCTTCGGAGCCTCCTGGACCATGGTCCCGAGGTTCCACGTTAAACCACAATAAAAACGAATGTGAACTTCACCATTTGTGCCTCCATTTCCATTCGTAACAGATTGCTCCAGCCATGGAACTCGCTGGATCCCAGGCACCTCCGGTCGTGGAGCTATGTCAAGAGGTTACCCGCTTGATGGGTCAACAGGACAAGAGCACAACTTTTCTGCACAACTTGTCTACTCGTATGGATACCCTGGTGTCTTCGACTGCACCTGTCTCTGCCACCGGCATCCAGGTATCTAAATGCACAGTAAGTAAAGATCCTCGCCTAGCGGCTCCCACCTGCTTCCATGGCGATCCTGTTCAGTGTCGGGGGTTCATTAACCAGTGCACTCTGCACTTTGAACTCCTGGGGCACATGTTTGCTTCTGATCGGGCTAAGGTGGGCTTCATTATGTCTCACCTTGACGGAGTGGCCCTCGACCTGGCTGAATCCGCTGTGGGAGAGAATGGATCCTCTGGTTACTAATCTTCAGTCTTTTCTAGAGGCATTCCACAGGACCTTTGACAAACCTGGTCATGCTACATCGACAGCTTCTTCCACTACGTCAGGAGGCTCTTACTGTGGCTCAGTATGCAGTGTAGTTCCGTACCCTTTCATCTGAATTATCCTGGAACAATGAAGCCTTGGTGGCTACCTTTCTGGGAGGGTCTTCAGGATAACCACTGCAAGGAGGTGCGTCACCAGGAGGGGAGCTGTTTTTACTGTGGCAGTTCTGAGCATTTTATCCGCTCTTGTCCAAGGAAGTCGGGAAACTCCAGTGCCTAGGGTCTGTAGGAGACACAGCCCTAGGTAAGGATCATCTCTCTCCACCACTGCAAATAACTGTCTCCGTGGTCTTAGGCAAGGTAAAATTTTCAGAACTCTGTCACCTGGATTTTGGAGCTGCCGGGAACCTCATTCATCAGGCGGTCGTGGATCGTTATCAGATACCAGTCCAGTGCCTTCCAGAACCGTTGCAAGTGACATCCTTGGATGGCAAACCTCTGTCCGAGTCCATTCGGTTCCAGACTGTGCCTGTGGAACTCTGGGTAGGTTTAACGCATTCAGAAAGAATCCGCTTTTATGTGTTGCCTGGTTCGTCTCACCCCTTGCTTTTAGGTCTACCCTGGCTCCGGATGCATGAACCAGTCTTAAATTAGAAGACGAGAGGTTCTGCGCTGGGGAGACTCCTGCTTGGATAGGTGTATCTTCCCTGTTCAAACTGTTCTTCCTCCAGTCTAGCCCACTGCCCTGTCGGGCCTACCCTCCTCTTACTGGGCCTTCGCTGATGTCTTTGGGAAAAAGGAGGCAGAGAAATTATCTCCACACAGGTCGTATGATTCCCCGACTGATCTGCTCCCCGGAACATCTACCTTTCGGGGCGAATCTATCCTCTTTCTCAACCAGTCCATGTCTGACTACATTCAGGGGAACCTGGCCAGAGGATTTATCTGGAAGTCATCCTCGCCAGCTGGAGCAGAATTCTTCTTCGTGAAGAAAAAAGATGGATCTCTACTGCCCTGTATCGATTACAGGGGGCTGAACCAGATTACGGTAAAGAACAGTATCCGTTGCCGCTTATCTCTGAGTTGTTTGATCGTCTTAGGGGTTCTAAACTTTTCACCAAACTGGACCTCATAGGGGCCTGCAACCTAATATGTATTCGTAATGGAGACGAGTGGAAAACCGCTTTTAACACCCGAGACGGACACTACAAATACCTCCCGTTCGGCCTAACTAATGCACCTGAAGATTTTCAGGAATTGGTAAATGATATTTTCAGAGATCTTCTCTATTGGTGTGTTGTTGTTTACCTGGACGACATCCTGATCTTCTCTGCAGATTTAGCCTACCACCGGAGACAAGTACGTCTGGTCTTACAAAGACTCAGGGAGAACAGACTTTATGCTAAGTTTCAAAAAGTGCCTCTTTGAACAAACCTCTCTGCCTTTCCTTTGCTATATTGTCTAGTCCATAGGAATAAAGATGGATCTGGAGAAGGTATCTGCCATCCTTAAGTGGCCTCGCCCATCCAGTCTGAAAACCAAACAACAGTTCCTGGGGTTCGCCAACTATTACCATTTATTTATTCCACACTTTTTCATCCAAGTGCCACGCATCTCGCCCTTGATCCGGAAAGGCGCAAACGCCGAGGATTGGACTCCTGAGGCAGAGGAGGCTTTTTTTTCTCTAAAACAGGCCTTCTCCTGTGCACGCGTTCTTCATTGACCGGATTCAGATAAACAATTCTTGCTAGAGGTAGATGCTTCTTCCATAGGTGCTGGAGCGGTTCTCACCAAGAAGTCATCCACCGGTCAGATGGTCACCTGTGGTTTCTTCTCGAAAGTCTTTTCTAGCTCAGAAAGGAATAATTCCATGGGAGATCAAGAATTGTTGGCAATCAAGTTAGCCCTGCAAGAGTGGTGACATCTCCTCGAGGGAGCAGCCCATCAGGTTGTCATCTTCACTGATCATAAGAACCTCGCATATCTCCAATCCGCACAAAGACTGAATCCTCGTCAGGCCCGTTGGGCCTTGTTTTATGCCTAATTTAATTTTGTTCTTCATTTCCGTCCAGCTGATAGGAACGTTAAAGCCGATGCACTCTCTAGAGCATTCCTGCGTCCCGATTTTGAGGAAGAACCGCAACACATCATTAAACCATCCAGTTTTGTGCCCGTAGCCGCAGTTAATCTTGCTCGACTTCCCCCAGGAAAGACTCTTGTATCTACTTCAGATCAGATAGAAAAAGGAGAGCACAACAGCACTATGTATAAGTTTAGGCCATGTGAAAACAAAGAAAAACATTTAAAACATAATCTAGATTTTACTACTCAAAAAATTTTTTCAACATTTTTTAATTTTTTTAAACTTATGGAAATGAAGGTTCTTAGAGCATAAATTGCCCAATTCATGTATGCCCATCAACCATGGCAAGGTGACCTCCCTCTGGTGGGTCCCTGCTCTACTGTACATGCCTTCTCTTGGACTATCAACCTACAATTTTGGACACTCATGTACAGTAGAGCAGGGACCCATCAGAGGGAGGTCACCTTGCCGTGGTTGATGGGCATAGATGAATTGGCCAATTTATGCGCTAAGAACTTTCATTTCCGTAAGTAAAAAAAAAAAACTTTTTTTTTTTTAATTTTGAGTAGCAAAATCTAGATTTTGTTTTTAATGTTTTTCTGTGTGTTTACATGGCCTAAACTTATACATAGTGCTGCTGTGCTCTCCTTTTTCTATATAATGCAGTCTGGCAGCTTGCACATGTTCACACTTAGGAGGTGCTGATTAGTCTTTTTGTAAATTTACTTCAGATCAGAGCCATATCCTCCAGTGGGGTTATTCTTCCAAGTTGGCTGGCCATGCCGGTCACAAAAAGACTCTGCAACTCATCTCCCGTTACTACTGGTGGCCCACCATGGGCAAAGATGTCCAGGAATATGTCACTGCCTGTCCTTCGGGTGCCCACGAGAAGACTGCTTAGCATCTGCCCTTGTGTCCGACAGGGGTGTCCAGTTCACCTCCAAGTTCTGGAGAGCGGTTTGTAAATCTGTGCAAGTGCAACTGGACTTCTCTTCTGCATATCACCCTCAATCCAATGGGCAAGTAGAGAGGACCAATCAAATCCTGACTGCATTCCTGCATCACTTCGTCAATGTGCAGAATGATGACTGGATCAAATTGATGCCTTGGGCAGAATTCTCGTACAATAATCAAGTAAGTGAATCCTCTAGAAAATCTTTTCAGATAGTGTTTGGACTCCAACCTGGGATCGCTCTTTCCATCGCTGGGCCTTCAGGCATCCCTGCAGCTGACATCTTTACTGTGGAATTCTCGAAAGTATGGAGCGATACTAAGGTCACCTTGGAGGAAGCCTCACAACATATGAAGAGGCATGAGGACAAAAGACGTCTGGATGCACCCATCTTTCTGCCCGGAGATAAGGTGTGGCTCTCCTCCAGGTATATCCGTTTGAAGGTGCCCTCATACAAACTGGGTCCCCGCTTCATTGGTCCATTTGAAGTCTTGAAGCAGATCAACGCAGTCTCGTAGAAATTGAAGTTGCCTGCTTCTTTGCATGTGCCTAACTCTTTTCATGTTTCCCTCCTCAAGCCAGTAGTTTTGAGCTCCTTCTATAAAGACCAAAGTTCCACTCCTGAGCCCATCAGTGAGGAGGATGTTTTTGATGTAAAGAATATGTTGGCCACTAAAAGTAAGGGCTAGGAATTTTTATTTGGTGGATTGGAGGGGCACTGGTCCTGAGAAGAGGTGATGGGAGCCTAAAGAGAATATCCAGCCCCCCTCTTTCTGAAAACATTCTATGCAGGCTTGAAAAAGAGGGGGCATAAAGAGGGGGGATACTGTTACATCAGGTCCGGTCCCTGTACCTTCGCGGGGTCCCCATCGGGACTCCCGCTCTGTGCCGGCTCCACACTGTCCTGACACAGCCTCTGCTTCCCCTTCCTCTTCTGCTTCCTGGCATGCAGTCAGCACGTTCTCAGGCTGTATGCTTAGGTCACGCGCACGCTCGCTCCCGGGGTCTTAAAGAGACAGCGCGCATTTTTCAAAAAGTGCCTCTGACCCAATGGCATTTTAATTATCACTATTTCTAGCCCCTCCACCATAGGGAGGGTGCCAGAGTAACAAGTATCCTCTGTTGCTAACTTCCGGTTTCCGCTAGCATGTGTTTCTGGAGCGGCCCCCAAGCGCAGGGCAGCGGGGTACCCGGTACCGGGTCTCTCGGTTCTGGGGATGTCACGGTGGCCTGACCCGGTCTGTGGCCCTGCTAAGGGGCGCCCAATAAAAGGTGTAGATGTTGGTGTAGGTTGCAGTAAATGACAAGGATGCAGGGTTGCAGTCTCTTTACCTCTTTACTGAAGGCTTCGGCATCCGCAATCCAGAGCACTGCTAACAGGGCTGGCTGAGACCGGCCGGTCCGAAGGCACACCCAGAGTTCTCTTTGCAGGTGGAAATAAGTAGCTTACCTACTAGCGCCTGGGTGTTGTAGTACTTCCCTGCTGAGCACCACAGGATAGTCCTCACAACTGTCGTGTACACTATGTTCCAAATTATTATGCAAATTACATTTTTCTCGGATTTTCCTAAATGGTCAGTGCAAATGACAGTCAGTCTAATAAAAGTCATCACTCATTAGAGTATACATCGAATTTTATTGAAGAAACCACTTAATGATAACAGTATAATCTCCAAAATGAATAAAAACTCAAAATGCACTGTTCCAAATTATTAGGCACAGTAGAATTTCTAAACATTTGATATGTTTTAAAGAACTGAAAATGCTCATTTGTGGAATTTGCAGCATTAGGAGGTCACATTCACTGAACAAAAAAGCTATTTAACTCCAAAACATCCTAACAGGCCAAGTTACATGTTAACACAGGAGCCCTTCATTGATATCACCTTCACAATTCTTGCATCCATTGAACTTGTGAGTTTATGGAGAGTTTCTGCTTGTATTTCTTTGCATGAAGTCAGAATAGCCTCCCAGAGCTGCTGTTTTGATGTGAACGGCCTCCCACCCTCATAGATCTTTTGCTTGATGATACTCCAAAGGTTCTCTATAGGGTTGAGGTCAGGGGAAGATGGTGGCCACACCATGAGTTTATCTCCTTTTATGCCCATAGCAGCCAATTACTCAGAGGTATTCATTGTCATGCATGAAGATGATTTTGTTCCTGAAGGCACGTTTCTGCTTTTTAGACCATGGAAGAAAGTTGTCAGTCAGAAACTCTATTTACTTTGCTGAGGTCATTTTCACACCTTCAGGAACCTTAAAGGACCCTACCAGCTGGTTCCCCATGATTCCAGCCCAAAACATGACTCCTCCACCTCCTTGCTGACGTCACAGCCTTGTTGGGACATGGTGGCCATCCACCAACCATCCACTACTCCATCCATCTGGACCGTCCAGAGTTGCTCGACACTCATCAGTAAACAAGACTGTTTGAAAATTAGTCTTCATGTATGCTTGAACACTGTTTAGGAGTGGCTGAATAGTAGGTTTATGCACCACAGCAAGCCTTTGAAGGATCCTACTCCTTGAGGTTCGAGGGACTCCAGACGCACCAGCAGCTTCAAATAACTGTTTGCTGCTTTGTAATGGTATTTTGGCAGCTGCTCTCTTAATCCAATGAATTTGTCTGCCAGAAAACTTCCTCATTATGTCTTTATTTGCATGAACTCTGTCTGTGCTGTGTTTCAGTCACAAATCTCATCAGAGTATGATGATCACTCTAAAGTTTTCGTGAAATATCTAATTTTTTCATACCTTGTCCAAGGCATTGCACTATTTAACGCTTTTCAGCAGCAGAGAGATCCTTTTTATTTCCCATATTGCTTGAAACCTGTGACCTGCATAATAATGTGGAACATCACTTTTGAGTAGTTTTCCTTTAATTAGAATCACCTGGAAAACTAATTATCACATGTGTTTAAGATTGATTTCAGTGATTCATTGAGCCCTGAGACACAATACCATCCACGAGTTTATTTGAAAAACAAAACAATTAAATCTTTAAGACACTTAAATCCAATTTGCATAATAATTTGGAACACAGTGTATGTTTCTGTTCTTTCTCTCCGTCCCCCAGATGATATGGATAGGACGCACCCGTATGATGGGGTAGGCCTGGAGTTATTTTATAGGGACCCTAGAGACGCCCCTCTCCCACAATTGCCTCCATTGTCTTCATTAGGTGTAAAAGGTGAGACAGCCAACCTAAACTTAACTGCCCTGCCGTTGGTTCGAAGTAATGCGTAGAGCCTATTACTTCCTCGGCGTTCCGGCCGCCGGCTACGCGCCTCAGTAGGATGTTGCCGATCTCGGGGCACGACTCCTACTGGTTCTATTGCCTTTGTGCTGTGATCTCGTTTCTCACTTCTCCACAATATCCTTCGCTTTGTGCCCTTTCTTAAGATGCCGCCGCAATGAAGTGCAGGCACGGCTCCGTAACGCTCTGTCCTTTCGCTAGGCCTCTGTCAGGATCCCACCCCTGACAGGGACCCCCCTGAATCTTCCCAAGTAACGCTCTCCTCTCACTAGATGTTACCTGGGCAAAACCCAGTCAGCTTCTCTCTAACTTCCTATCCAACCCCCAGTTTTACCAGAGTGTGAGGAGTGGCCTAATACATAGAACCCTTTGCTCCCCCTGGTGGCCGGAGTGTGAAGTGTAATGTGTGACTGTGATACCTGGTCAGGTGAACTCCTTTAGTGCAATCAGACGTACCATCACTCCCCTTAGTGGCAGAGCGACATTACTGCAACGACCAGGACTCTGGGGCGCTGCACTTCTGTTTCTGAAGTTCTCTGTCAGTGCTCCGCTTACACTGTTTGTCTCCACAGACTATCTGCTGCCCGTTATCTGGCTTTCCTGGATTACCTCCGATCTGCCTACTCAAGTTCCGTCTCGTCCCGCCATTCAGTTACCCGTACCTCTGGATAATGTCAGTACCGCCGGAACCAGTTTCTACCCATAGCCCGGTACCCACCGGTTAGCTCTACATCACCTGCTAACCCTGCTTGTCCACCTGTCCTGTTGGGTTATCTACCACGAGTCTGGGGTCTAACTGGAGGTAGCACCCTTGTCCTCCTGGCATCCCATTCTGACCCTGTTCGAGGGGTCTTACCATGGGTGTCTGGGGCTCACATAGTCACATCCCCTTTGGAGCCCCCTGAACCGTGGTCGTGAGGTTCCACGTTAAACCACAATAAAAACGAATGTGAACTTCACCATCTGTGCCTCCTTTTCCATTCGTTACAAAATGATTTATTAGACAATGCCACCTTTTTCTATTTGCCGCCCGGCACAAAAGGCGCCTCTTTTCCGGGTCCCACACACACCACCACCGCAGACGCCAGTCACTCTCTAGCTACAGGTAATTGTATCCGCTGTTCTCTCCTTTCCCCTGCTTTGTACTCATAGCCTCCATCATCATATTCACCACTGTGGCATTCTTTCCCATAGCCCCTAACGGGACTCCTGCACCTCTCCAGGGATATGTGCCCTCTGCTCGGTATCTACTATTTAAAGGTCAGTTTCCTGCCTCAGTTTCCTGCCTCTGTCATTTTCTTGCCCCTACCAGCATCCACCACCTGGGTATCTCATACCCTCACCTATATCACTGCATTATGGCATTATGTTTGTCCGATACTATTTCTGCCTGCCTGACCATTATACTCATATTATATTGTTTATCTAGAATACTGGTTGATTTTACCATAGTCTTGGTTTCTTTATGATATTATTCCTGCAGTACGCCCCGCTTCTGCAGCTTGTGCCGCACAGATATTCCATTGTTTCCTCATTTCCATTACTACGTCCGAGGACTACCCTGATGTTTCTCACCAATGTATCTCCTCAAGTATCTTGTTGGGTCCTGCAATGCTGTCTTCCTGTCGACCTTCATGGCGACATAACACATATTTCAAATAGATAGGGACCTTGTATTTGTACATATTAATTTTGTAAATACTATATATTAATTTTGTAAATACTATATGTTACTTGTTCATGTTTTGTGATACCTTGTATACTTTGTTTTCTGTTTCAGTAAGGTTTGAGAAAGACCCTGTGGGTCGAAACGTTACCTTGAAACACTGCGGTGATACCTTTATTTTGGTGTTTGTTCACAATAAAGAAACCACGTTTTTTGACTAACAAAATTCAGAAGAACTCTCCTTATTGAGTGCGACTGTTGTTACATAGGACTATATTCTGGAGTATCCCTCCAAGTTCAGTCTGCACCAACACTAGCGAGAGTGCACGTCTTGTCCTGTACTACCTTTTTCTATTAATGCATAGTCCTGTCCTGAAGCTCATATGCCTTTTTATAGGCACTTTAAAGTATGAACGGTGACCCATCTGCTGCTATGGAGCCCCATAACAAGCTGTGTATTGTGTATTCTGACACCTGTTTTTCATATCCTGAATTCATTTTTCAGCTAGCTTTTTTATCCATTTGCATCAATGAGCCTAGAGTACCCACAATCCTCTCAAACATGTACCTCTTTGGGCCATTTTTAGTACATACACAGATGATATAACATTGATAGCAACAAGCGCAGATAGAATGAAGGACTTATCATTGAGTGTCAAGATGGAAAGCTCGAACATGGGACTGCTACGCAACACAAAGAAAACAAAGATATTGACTACTGTCAGATACGACGGTGACCCAGACACATTTGAAATTGACAGCGACGAATTGGTAGTTGTAAAGGACTTCAACCTACTTGGATCAATGATCACTCAAGATGCAGCAACAACACTGGAAGTCTATAGGAGAATTTACAAGTATATGGACAAAATCAACAATTAAGTCACTGGACAAGGTCTTTAAATCGAGGAACATTTCACTGGTGATGAAGACATGGCTCGTGCATAGTTTGGTCTTTTCTGCGGTGACGAACGTATGTGAATCCTGGACGAAAAAGAAGACAGAAGATATGGGGTGCTGGACAAGAATGCTATCAACACCATGGATGGCAAGAAAAACAAACAAATCAATTTTGGAACAAATAAAGCCAGAAATGTCACTCGAAGGAAGGCTCACCAAGCTATGACTTGCCTGCTTTGGATAACAGCAATCACTGTCCTTACAGTTACCGTATTTTTCGGACTATAGGACGCACCGGACTATAAGGCGCACCCAGGTTTTAGAGGTGGAAAATAGGGAAAAAAATATTTGAAGCAAAAAAAATGTGGTAAAATATTTAATAACATAAATAACATACTATTATATGTGGTGTTTTTATATATAATAGTACGTTATTATGTTGGAAGCTGTGGGACCAGTGTGGTGTCTGTATACTATATGAAGACACTGGAGGGTGAGTATAAGAATGGGGGCACAGGGCTTATAGTGAAAGCACCACTCCAGCACTGCAAAATAACACTGGAGTGCTGCTTTAAAATCCCATGGGAGAACTATAACTCCCAGCATGTCCTGCAGATCCTATGACATGCTGGGAGTTATAGTTCACCAAAGGAGTGGCAGAGTGCTTTATTGTGTTTTGTAAAGACTAACCTCTTAATTGTGGGAGCCAGCCTGTGGTGAGGTAAAAGCTGGAGCATCCCATGGCTGCACACACAGAGCCCTCCCTCTTGTTGCCTTTCCACAGCGCACACGCAGGACATAAGAGGAAGCTGCAGATTCTAGGTGGGAGTCTGAAGGACCTATGATGATGTCAGAAGAGGGAGGGCTCTGAGCTGCCATGTGATGCTCCAGCCCGCCCACTTCTGACATCACAAAGGTCCTCCTTGTGCACCACAGACAGCTCAGCGTCCAGCACAGGCAGGTATGCAGCGATCTCCTGGCCCCTGCTGCTGCTGCCTCCTCCCCCGGACACACAGATTCTCCCCAGAATCAGTGCTGGGAAAACTGTGTGTCGCTGCTTAAGTGCAGTATTCATTTGCTGCTCCCCGCTCACCGCTCAGCTGAACGGTGGGCGGGGAGCCGCTAATGAATATTCACTGCACTTAATCAGCGGGGCCATGTGGTTTCCCCAGCAGCTGATTCCGGCAGCGGAGACATCCTGAAGTGGGATATCATTGCGATCCCACTCGCTGCTGCCCCCCTCCCCACATGCTATATCCGTACTATAAGATGCACCCACACTTTCCTCCCAAATTTGGAGGAAAAAAAGTGCATCTTATAGTCGGAAAAATACGGTACTTTTGAACCTTAATTGTGGCTATTAATGACTGTCAGGGAAGAAAAAAATGCAGTCTAAACTGTGCACCTACCAAATGTTAGAGATTTTTTTCTTCATTCAATTTTTCAGATAAATCCAACGGCTTTCTAAGAATATTATTTTTTTCTGGCCACATATTACCTAAGCCAATGGACTATATTTCTGCTCTATGTCTTTATAATAAACCTGTCATTATCTACAGAACTAAATTAATGGTTAGTGGACCAGGGAAGTGAAAATGTGCTTTCATTTCTTAAAATATAAACAAGAAATAAAAGCTTATGTTTCATGTAATGTATACAGTCATGGCCAAAAGTATTCACACCCCTGCAATTTTGTCAGATAATACTCAGTTTCTTCCTGAAAATGATTGCAAGCAGAAATTCTTTGGTATTATTATCTTCATTTAATTTGTCTTAAATGAAAAAACACAAAAGAGAATGAAGCAAAAAGCAAAACATTGATCATTTCACACAAAACTCCAAAAATGGGCCAGACAAAAGTATTGGCACCCTCAGCCTAATACTTGGTTGTGTCAAGGTGAAAATATATTTTCTTATATACCTTTGTACTTTTATATATCTTATACTGTGAAACAATAAGTTTTCCCCTGCTAATGCAAATGTAATTGTATTTAAAGATGGCCGCCAGTGTTCAGTTTCGTTTCAGTTTAGTGTCCGGAGGCTTAAGATTCATTTCTTCAGAAAGGAAACTTAAGGAATGTGAAGAAAAGGAGGAATCCACCAGGAGACGTTCGACGAATCAGAAGGACTGAGCACTAGACGTATACTGCTTAAACCCCACCTATTGCATTCCTTTTTAGTACTGTGTTTTGGAAAATAAAGTTCAGTTGCTGCTCTGCTCCTCACTGAGGTGAATGCGGGACATCAGCTAAAATTGAATCAGCTACGTGCCTGAGTCATTTTAATTGGTACCAGATGTTCTGTGCTCACACTACAATTTGGAATGACTGGTGAATGAGGATTAATTGTCGTTTACGACCCCGACAATTTTGGCAGCCCAACGGGGGGCGTGGACAGTGATCCGAGACTCTCTGGACCCATGCCTGGATGTCTGTGGATGATACCCGTAGTGGCTGACCTCGAGGACTGATCACCCTCCGCACACGGTAAGTGGCGATCATATACACTGTATGTGTCACACTTGCTAGTGTCTCAGCCGTTATTGGTTTGTCTGTGGTCTCCTTGGGTCTGGAAAGTGACCGGTCGAGTGGTGAGATCGAATGCGATCCTGTGCCACGCTCTGAACCAGCAACTGAGAGACGTCGCATCCTGTGCGACCTCTGTACACCACACCTCCTCCACCGGTCATTGTACTCCATTCAACCATCCTACCCGTGACTATTGTCTAGTAGTGAAGTGGAGTGAAAAAAAAAATTGTGCAAGTTGTAGATTGTGGGGCGGCTTAGAGGAAGGGATAGGAGACGCAGCCTCTGTGATATTGTACCAGCTAGGTAATTAAGACGTCCCGAGCAGGGACCACCTGTATTTCTGTGGAGGGCTCTCACTAGGAGACTACCTCCCGACTGTTTAGAATATCGTAGCAGGATGGTCTGTTAATCGCTGGTGTTCAGGTTAGGGACAGAAAATATTGAGCGCGAGGCTCTTTTTCTAATACGTTGAGCGAGTTTCCGTATTGCAGAACACCAGCGTTGATATCGCTGCTAGTGGTTTTACTGCAGAAAATCACAGTATTCTGTGAGCCAAGCTGCGTATCTTAAAGCAGAAGAAGTCCGTGCCCCACAAGTTAGATGAGGATGCTGTGGAAGTCAAGGCAATAGTTGAGTCACGGGAGGGCAAGAAGGCAGTCAAGAATGTTGAGAGATTGTATAAGCATGTAGGATTGCCCTCGTCAGGGAGACTACAGCCGGCTATGTGGAATAACCTCATAGAGAACAAACGAGGCATGTTGAAAGATAAAGGATTGTTAGAACAAGCACAAGCTCATCTGCAAGTTGCGCGAGGCTTGAAGAATGAAGGATGGAAAGAGGTTGATGGGGGGGGAGGATCAGACAATGCGGAGCCCATGTTTGGTTATAAAATGCCTTTGAACTGTGATCTTACAGATTGTAAAATGGCCGCCGTGCCACTGGTGATGAAAATGCAGTCCCAACCACCACCCTATAATGGCGATGGGCCAAACTCTCCAGAAGCGTGGGTGTGTCCTGTTTGTGGCGTGCAGAATCCAACCTGGGTGGAAACCTGCCGTGTGTGTGGGGCGGGCCGTCCTCGGGGTTCCGCCCAGACCATGGACGGAAGTGGGGCATGCCACACTTCCTCCAGCGGCCATCTTAGTGCACCCGGAACTTCCCCCAGAAGTGGGGCATGCCACGCCTCCACCGGCAGCCATCTTGGTGCACCCGGAATTCCTCCCCAGCCACTATGTCCGCTGGTAACACTTTCCGGCGAGTACTATTAGGGACCACCACTTCCTGAGAAACCTCCGGCACCGACTGATGCCGCCTCCACCTCTAATGTTCCCGTTTCCACTTCAGTCTCGGGGTCTAGTCTCCCAGTGCAACCCACTGTGATATTTGTAAACACTCCAGGTCAGGGTCCCTTTACCCTCGATGCTCTGACCGGCAGTGCAGCTTTTCAGTCCACAATGCGTATGAGACGCCAAGTTATCGGAGATGATGAAGAATCGGAGGACCAGGACAACCAGGCCGTTACAATTCCCCCTGCCCTGCCAATGCTATTAGGTCCGTTCGAATCCCCCCGGCCCGGAAGGAGCCCACTATCTACCCCTCTCAACAAATCCTCTAAGTTGCCCCATGACTCCGAAATCTGGTTCCCCTGTCATTCACGCTATTACACCACACCTCAGGGCTCCCAGGTTCTCTTCACAGTAGGGTATGGGGACATACTTACCCACCAGGTGGGAGCCATAGTGAACCCAGCTAATTCTACCCTGTCACATAGAGGTGGTTTGGCCCAACAGATAGCTAAAAAGGGGGGCCCAGCCATAGCCCAAGAGTGTCAGGCCTACCTTGCCAATTATGGCCCCTTGCATCCAGGAGATGCTATGACCACCCAGGGAGGGAATTTGCCCTGTGATATAGTGCTACACACTGCAGGCCCTATATACGATTACAGGACACCCGAACACTGCCGTACAATGTTGCAGACTGCCCTGCAGACAGTGGTCATCCTTGCAGGACGGCTAGGGAAAGATACACTTCCTCGTAGAACTTTGGCTGTACCATTGATATCTTCAGGACTCTTTGGATACCCACTGGGCCCCTGTATGAAGGAACATGTTGAAGTCATCAAGAATTGCCTCCAATCAACCCCAAATCTAGACTTACAAGAAGTCAGAATCGTCTGTTACCACGAGTCTGGATTAGAGGGCATCATGCCCTTTGTAGCTGAATACATGGTGCCACTGATGCATACGGGTATAAAGCCTCTGGATGGGATAACACCCACAGCACCCCCAACTGCCCCGGAGGGCGAGGTAGTGACACATGACGAAGAAGAAGAAGAACTGATGCTGAAGTACAAACCCTTCACTCCGGTACAGATTGATGCTATTGTCAGCAAGTTATGTGACCCAGACAAATTTCCTATGCAGTATGTGAGGAGACTGGAGCAGATTAGGAGCATCTATGGGGCTACATGGTCTGATCTATCAGGCATTACCTCTATCAGAGCCTCCGAATATTTCCTCCCCACCATCATGAAGGAACTGGACCCCACTAAAGCAGGACCTCTCAACAAGTTCAAGTCTGGAAAGGAGTTTATTGCTCAACTCACAAAGTGGGCCCAGGATCGTCTCTGTGACGAAGCAGGATCAATACAGGATATACGACAAGAATCTGGAGAAGCTGTGGAGAAATATGCTGCCAGACTAACTATGCAGTTTGAAGATTTGGGTTATTCAACTCATGTGAAGACGCAGGCAGCCTTGTTGGTCCGTGCTTTTATTGATGGTCTGGAAGATCCACTGAAGGATAAGGTCATGAAGCTTCGTCCCGAATTACCTGATGGTCCTCTAAAACAGGCCCTTACTGTTGTGAAGAGTTATCAGAAAATGCTTCAAAGGGAAGAGAAAGAAGCAGAAAAAGAAGCAGCAAAAGAAGCAGAGAAGGAAGCACAGAAGGACAAAGGCAAGAAGAAACCAGCCATGTATATAGCAGAGGCCTCAGAAGTACCTGTTATGGTGTATCAGGCTCAGGATCGGTATGGACCACCACCCTTGAGGTTGAGAGGGCCCGAAGGCCGGAATTACAGGGACAGACCAGTTCGTGATGACCAGGGGAGACCTCTGTGTTGGGAGTGTGCCAGCCCTGGTCACATGAGAAGAAGTTGTCCTCACAGGGGGTACCCTCAGAGACCTCTTCCTCCTCCACACTCATGAAGTTCAGGCCAACTGGTGCCCACTTTTCCTGCCACCTGTACTTCTTCATCTTGCGGTACAGTGACCCTGGAAGTGGACAGCCAACCGCTCAAGTTCTTAGTGGACACTGGGGCGGCCACCTCTGTTATTTCTTCATCTCAGCTGCCTCCTACAATTTCCCTGTCTTCAGATTTCCTCACGTGTATTGGAGTTGAAGGCCAACAAACCTCATCACCACTCACTGTTCCTGTCTCAGCTGGCCCTTTCTCTGGTGTCTTTGCCAAATTTCTGGTGTCTGAAACCTGCCCTGTCAACCTTCTAGGAGCTGATCTCCTTCAAAGGCTTCATGCTACCATCACCTTCGGTGATCAAGGGATGGAACTGCAGTTACAGGACCCTGCCTCACAACAAGGCGCTGAACATCATTGTGTCCTTAAAGCTTTCCCTCTGATGATGATGACTCTGCAAACGACACCTTCCCCGGATTTGCCCAATTTACCTACCGCTCTGTGGTCAACTGGACCTGAAGATGTGGGTCTGCTCAAAGTGCCTCCAGTAAAAGTCCACCTCAAACCTGGGCATCTGTACCCCAGACTACCTCAGTATCCACTTAAGGCTGCCCAAGAGCAGAGCCTTGGAGTTCAGATTACCTCTCTCCTACGCTCTGGAGTGCTAATCAGATGTGTTTCACCCTGCAACACGCCCCTGTTTCCGGTAAGGAAGAAGACAGCTCCTGGAGACCCTCCGAGATACAGACTTGTACAGGACCTCAGAGCAGTCAATTCAGCTACCATCTTGGAAACTCCTGTGGTACCCAACCCAAACACCTTGCTTTCCCAAGTGCCTACTTCAGCAACACTCTTCACCGTTATTGACCTGGCTAATGCTTTCTTCAGTGTCCCGCTTCATGAAGACTCACAGTTCTTATTTGCCTTCATGTTTCAAGGATCTCAGCTGACCTGGACTAGGACATCAAAAGGTGCCCAGAACTCCCCTAACCAGTTCACACATGCTATGAAGATGACCCTGGATCCGTGGGTGTTACAGAATCTTCATGTCACGCTTCTCCAGTATGTTGATGACCTACTCCTCTGTGGAACTGAAGAAAATCTGTTTGCTGCTTCTGAGTCCTTACTCCTCTTTCTCCACTCTGCCAACTGCAAAGTCTCAAGGGCCAAGGTCCAGTGGTGCAAAGAGAAAGTTGTCTTCCTCGGACACTGCATCTCTCAAGGTTCGAGACACCTCACCGAGGACAGAAAACATGCCATCGAGGACATCCCTTATCCGAAGACGTACTCTGCTATGCAGTCTTTCCTAGGACTCATTACTTACTGCAGACAGTGGATTCCGGATGCTTCAAGACTCATGCAACCCTTGTATGACTGTCTTAAAACTGGAGGACCAGATTGGGAACATGCTGAAAATCCGTATATCTATGCTCAGCAAAAGGACTGTTTTGAGGCTCTCAAGGAAGCTGTTGTCAGTGCCCCTGCTCTGGGTCTTCCTGACTACACTCGGCCGTTCCACCTCTTTGTTTCAGAGTCTGAAGGATATGCCTCTGGTGTGCTAGCACAGAAACATGTTGATCGTTTCCGTCCTCTGGCCTACTACTCAGCCAGACTAGACCCTGTTGCCAGAACTGCTCCATCCTGTCTCAAGGCTGTACATGCGGCCCATGTTCTTCTGGACAAGTCTGCTGACATAGCCCTTGGTCATGACTTGGTCATTCAAGCTGGACATGATCTCTCTGCCGTCCTTCAACAAACATCTCCTAAACATCTGACGAGCCAAAGACATCTCAGGCTTCAATGCTCTCTACTTCTACCTTCCAACATCACTTTCCAGAAATGTACTACTATCAACCCAGCCACTTTGCTTCCACATTCTAGGGGGGAGTTACCTGAATGGTATAAGGACTTACCAGACTGGAGATCACCTGGTGACCCACATGACTGTGTAAAAGCACTGGAACAAGAAATTTCTGCACCACAGAATGTGGTAACTCAGGAACTTCTCAACCCTGATTTGCAACTATGGACTGATGGATCCCGATTTGCAGACTCTTATGGCAAGTTCCACACTGGATATGCTGTCACCACTGACACAGAAGTCCTTCTGGCTGAAGCTCTACCACCTCACCTGTCAGCTCAGGAAGCCGAACTTGTGGCCCTACAACAAGCATGTTATCTAGCAGAAGGGAAAACGGCCAATGTCTACACTGATTCAAGATATGGCTATGGAATCTGTCACGATTTTGGATTCCTGTGGAAGTCCCGAGGGTTCATTACGGCTACAGGAACCCCTGTTAAACATGCACTAAGGATTAAAGCCCTGATGAAGGCACTGGAGCTCCCCGCACAGATTGCGGTGATCAAGGTCAAAGCTCACGGGAAAGTCAACTCGAAGGAAACTAGAGGAAATCATTTAGCAGACCAAGCTGCCAAAGCTGCTGCCATAAAGAATGTCTCAGCAAAGTGGGAAGAAGAAGAAACAGCACCAGAAAAACCCTGTTGGGAAGACACTGCTACACCCGTGATGCCTGTGCTTACCAGAGCACAAACAAAGGAACAAGCAACCAAAGAAGCTACCCAAGCCAAAGAAGAACGAGATTTCCGAAGAAAGAAGAGGAAGTTGATAGAAGACATGGAAATGGAATACCCTGCCACCGGATCTGGCTGGAAGCCAGCTTGACCACCTGAAGAAAGATTGTGGGAAGAACAAAAGTTGACCTCTAGAGAAGAAAAGAAACAGTGGGAAGCTGCAGGAGCTATTCATGGGAATCGTAGTTCGGCCGGACAATACGAATTTCCTAGACTCTATAAGGTGGATGGGAAACCCTGTCTACCCAAAAGAATGTATCCAGCTGTTGCAGCATGGGCTCATGGATCAACTCATCGAGGGAAGAACCAAGCACTAGCCTGTATCAAGAAGCTTTACTGGGCCCCAGGAATCTCTACCACTGTCACAGCCTACTCAAGAGCCTGCCCAGTCTGTGCCATCTGTAACCCAACAGCCACCGCCAAGGTTCCACTTCAGCATCTTGCCAAACCAGATTACCCTTGGCAGAGAATCCAGGTTGATCATATTCAAATGCCCAAGTCAGGAAAGTATGAGTACGTCCTAGTGGCTGTGGATATGTTCTCAGGATGGCCTGAAGCCTACCCAGTGACCAATATGACTGCCAAAACTACAGCTAAGAAGCTCATCACTGAAATTTCGTGCAGATTTGGAATACCCGAAGTTGTTGAATCAGATCAAGGCCCAGCCTTCACTGCCAATGTCTACGAGGAATTGTGGCACATGTTAGGGACAGATTTGGGTCTACACACCCCTTATCACCCCTCCAGTTCAGCCAAAGTTGAGAGAATGAACTCCACAATTAAGACACAATTGCTTAAAATGAGCCAGGACCACCCACTCCCATGGCCAGATTTGCTCCCTGTGGTCTTATACCATATCAGACACACCCCACAGGGAAAACACGGCCTGACTCCCTTTGAGATTCTTTTCGGTGCTCCACCTAAAATAGGAGATATTAGGCCTCAAGAGTTGTCTGAGACAAATGATAAAGTTGTACAATTTGTGATTGCATTGTCTAAGGAACTGTCTAACACCCACTCTACAGTTTCTGCTTCTCTTCCAGAATCCACAGGTGACGTGGTCCATGACTTTGTGCCAGGAGACCTGGTGTATGTGAAAAAGTTTGTGCGCAGAGATTGTCTCCAGCCAAGATTTGAAGGACCTCACACGGTGATCCTGGTCACCCCCACTGCAGTAAAACTTGAAGGAAAGAGCACCTGGATTCACGCTTCACATTGTAAAAGAGACCGAACTAGTGTTTAGTCACAGAATTGCTGAAGGGAAATGTTGCTGTTGTTTTTGACCTTGGGACTGGGGGCCATCCTCGCCCCTACTTCTTCGGCCCCTGTTGTAAATAAGAATTCTGGCCCCACTATTCTCTGGGTAAATCTGACAGCCCCGGTGAATATCTGGCGATTTGATTTCTGTGATGTAGTCAAGTGCCTTGAGACTGAACGGGTGGTGGGGGGGATCATCCAGTTTTATATGTGTGTTACCAGACAATACAACAATAATTGTCATTATTGGACCGATGCTGCCTGGAGTACGGGAGATGATTGGGGATATAAACCTAGCGAAGCCATGTTCCCTAAGGATGGGACAGGTAGGAGTCTTCGTGAAAGAATGCATCTAACAGCCCTCCTGCAACCACTTAGGGGCTGTAAATGGGGTAAAAGTTGTCACCCCCTCCTCCTAAATCTTGAAAGCCCCCAATCTGCTGACCTGCAGACGTTCGTATTGGGAAGGAATTATAATTATGTATTTAGTGCTGGACCCTATGCGTATTTAGGCCATATACAGCTCCAGGATATTAGCTCTAGACCAACCAAGGCTCCTGTTACAAGTACACCTGGGCAGGCCTAGGTAGTTAGTGAAAGCAATCCCGACTGGCACCTTCCTCAATCAAGAAGTAGATCCACCAGAGTACGATGGTACTGATCTAGGGGAGATCCCGAAGTATATTCCTCTCAAGAGAGTAGACAAAACCCCCCATTCTCAGATGATGCTAAGAGATTTAGTTTAGGGACAGTGGGAGAACTCCATGTGAGGTTAGTGAAGGGTTCAGCTGCATGGAGGCCTCTCGCTAGGGGAGAGTTTCTGAGGTGACTGGATGAAGAAATCCACCTCCCCTTTCCCATCACATGGACAGTCTCGAAGGATCTTCTTTAAGGGGAAAACGTAGTGTTTAGGGGGGATTGTCAAGGTGAAAATATATTTTCTTATATACCTTTGTACTTTTATATATCTTATACTGTGAAACAATAAGTTTTCCCCTGCTAATGCAAATGTAATTGTATTTAAAGATGGCCGCCAGTGTTCAGTTTCGTTTCAGTTTAGTGTCCGAAGGCTTAAGATTCATTTCTTCAGAAACGAAACTTAAGGAATGTGAAGAAAAGGAGGAATCCACCAGGAGACGTTCGACGAATCAGAAGGACTGAGCACTAGACGTATACTGCTTAAACCCCACCTATTGCATTCCTTTTTAGTACTGTGTTTTGGAAAATAAAGTTCAGTTGCTGCTCTGCTCCTCACTGAGGTGAATGCGGGACATCAGCTAAAATTGAATCAGCTACGTGCCTGAGTCATTTTAATTGGTACCAGATGTTCTGTGCTCACACTACAATTTGGAATGACTGGTGAATGAGGATTAATTGTCGTTTACGACCCCGACAGTTGCACAACCTTTAGCCAAAATAACTGCGACCAACCGCTTCCGGTAACCATCAATGAGTTTCTTACAATGCTCTGCTGGATTTTTAGACCATTCTTCTTTGGCAAACTGCTCCAGGTCCCTGATATTTGAAGGGTGCCTTCTCCAAACTGCCATTTTTAGATCTCTCCACAGGTGTTCTATGGGATTCAGGTCTCGACTCATTGCTGGCCACCTTAGAAGTCTCCAGTGCTTTCTCTTAAACCATTTTCAAGTGTTTTTTGAAGTGTGTTTTGGGTCATTGTCCTGCTGGAAGACCCATGACCTCTGAGGGAGACCCAACTTTCTCACACTGGGCCCTACATAATGCTGCAAAATTTGTTGGTAGTCTTCAGACTTCATAAAGCCATTCACACGGTCAAGCAGTCCAGTGCCAGAGGCAGCAAAGCAACCCCAAAACATCAGGGAACCTCCGCCATGTTTGACTGTAGAGACCGTGTTCTTTTCTTTGAATGCCTCTTTTTTCTCCTGTAAACTCTATGCTGATGCCTTTGCCCAAAAAGCTATAATTTTGTCTCATCTGACCAGAGAACATTCTTCCAAAACGTTTTAGGCTTTTTCAGGTAAGTTTTGGCAAACTCCAGCCTGGCTTTTTTATGTCTCGGGGTAAGAAGTGGGGTCTTCCTGGGTCTCCTACCATACAGTCCCTTTTTATTCAGACGCCGACGGATAGTACGGGTTGACACTGTTGTACCCTTGGACTGCAGGGCAGCTTGAACTTGTTTGGATGTAAGTCGAGGTTCTTTATCCAACATCCGCACAATCTTGCGTTGAAATCTCTTGTCAATTTTTCTTTTCCATCCACATCTAGGAGGGTTAGCCACAGTGCCATGGGCTTTAAACTTCTTGATGACACTGCACACGGTAGACACAGGAACATTCAGGTCTTTGGAGATGGACTTGTAGCCTTGAGATTGCTCATGCTTCCTCACAATTTGGTTTCTCAAGTCCTCAGACAATTCTTTGGTCTTCTTTCTTTTCTCCATGCTCAATGTGGTATACACAAGGACACAGGACAGAGGTGGAGTCAACTTTAGTCCATGTCAACTGGCTGCAAGTGTGATTTAGTTATTGCCAACACCTGTTAGGTGCCACAGGTAAATTACAGGTGCTGTTAATTACACAAATTAGAGAAGCATCACATGATTTTTTGAACAGTGCCAATACTTTTGTCCACCCCTTTTTTATGTTTGGTGTGGAATTATATCCAATTTGGCTTTAGGACAATTAAACAAAATAACAAAGAATTTGTGTTTGCAATCATTTTTAGGAAGAAACTGAGAATTATCTGACAGAATTACAGGGATGTGAATACTTTTGGCCATGACTGTATATTGCTGTACCTTGTAAAACACAGTCAAGTTAAGTATGACTACAAAAAAACAAACAAAAACAAACCAAAACAAAAAAAGCTAAGAAAAATATTTTGGACTAATTGAAGAAAACTACCGTACTAAAGTATCCTGTTGTAGAGAGCCCACTCAGCATTAACCCCTTCCCGACCTTTGACGCCACGTAGGCATCATGAAAGTCGGTGCCAATCCGACCTGTGACGCCTATATGGCGTCATGGAATGATCGCGTCCCTGCAGATCGGGTGAAAGGGTTAACTCCAATTTCACCCGATCTGCAGGGACAGGGGGAGTGGTACTTCAGCCCAGAGGGGGTGGCTTCACCCCCCCGTGGCTACGATCACTCTGATTGGCTGTTGAAAGTGAAACAGCCAATCAGAGCGATTTGTAATATTTCACCTATGAAAATGGTGAAATATTACAATCCAGCCATGGCCGATGCTGCAATATAATCGGCCATGGCTGGAAACTCTAATCTGCCCCCCCCCACCGCCACCGATCGCCTCCCCAGTCCTCCTTTCTGCCCCGTACTGTGGTCCGCTCCCCTCCGTCCTCCTGTCCGCTCCCCCGTCCTCCTGTCCGCTCCCCCGTGCTTCGATCCAACCCCTCATGCTCCGATTTCCCCAGTGCTCCGATCTCCCCCCCTCATACTTACCGAGCCTCGCAGTGTCAGTCCGTCTTCTTCATGGGCGCCGCCATCTTCCAAAATGGCGAGCGCCTGCGCAGTGCGCCCGCCGAATCTGCCGGCAGGCAGATTCGTTCCAGGTACATTTTGATCACTGTGATAAAACCTATCACAGTGATCAAAATAAAAAAAATAGTAAATGAACCCCCCCTTTATCACCCACATAGGTAGGGACAATAAAAAAAATAAAGAAAATATATATATTTTTTTTCTATCCCCACTAGGGTTAGGGTTAGGGCTAGGGTTAGGGCTAGGGCTAGGGCTAGAACTAGAGTTAGGGTTAGATTAGACTATGTGCACACATGGTGCGGGTTTGGCTGTGGATCCGCAGCGGATTGGCCGCTGCGGATTCATAGCAGTTTTCCATCAGGTTTACAGTACCATGTAAACCTACTGAAAACCAAATCCGCTGTGCCCATGGTGCGGAAAATACAGCGCAGAAACGCTGTGTTGTATTTTCCGCAGCATGTCAATTCTTTGTGCGGATTCAGTTTTACACATGCTCCTCAGTAGGAATCCGCAGGTGACATCCGCACAAAAAACACTGGAAATCCGCGGTAAATGCGCAGGTAAAACGCAGTGCATTTTACCTGCGGATTTTACAAAAATGGTGCGGGAAAATCTCACACAAATTCGCAATGTGGGCACATAGCCTTAGGGTTAGGGTTGGAATTAGAGTTGGACTTAGGGCTAGGGTTGGAAATAGGGTTAAGATTAGGTTTGTGGTTAGGGTTAGGGGTGTGTTGGGGTTAGGGTTGTGGTTAGGGATTAGGGTTAGGGGTGTGTTGGGTTAGGGTTGTGGTTAGGGGTGTGTTGGGGTTAGGGTTATATCTAGAGTTGGGATTAGGGTTTGGGGTGTGTTGGAGTTAGAATTGAGGGGTTTCCACTGTTTAGGCACATCAGGGGTCTCCAAACGCAACATGGCGCCACCATTGATTCCAGCCAATCTTGCGTTCAAAAAGTCAAATGGTGCTCCCTCCCTTCCGAGCCCCGACGTGCACCCAAACAGTGGTTTACCCCACATATGGGGTACCAGCATACTCAGGACAAACTGGGCAACAATTATTGGGGTCCAATTTCTCCTGTTACCCTTGCGAAAATAAAAAATTGCTTGCTAAAACAATTTTAGAGGAATGAAAAATTATTTTTTATTTTCATGGCTCAGTGTTATAAACTTCTGTGAAGCACTTGGGGGTTCAAAGTGCTCACCACACATCTAGATAAGTTCCCTTGGGGGTCTAGTTTCCAAAATGGGGTCACTTGTGGGGAGTTTCTACTGTTTAGGCACTTCAGGGGCTCTGCAAACGCAACGTGATGCCCGCAGAGCATTCCATCAAAGTCTGCATTTCAAAACGTCACTACTTTGCTTCTGAACCCCGACGTGTGCCCAAACAGTGGTTTACCCCCACAAATGGGGTATCAGCGTGCTCAGGAGAAACTGGAAAACAACTGTTAGGGTCCAATTTCTCCTGTTACCATTGGGAAAATAAAAAATTGCGGGCTAAAATCATTTTTGAGAAAAGAAAAATTATTTTTTATTTTCATGGCTCTGAGTTATAAACTTCTGTGAAGCACCTGGGGGTTTAAAGTGCTCACCACACATCTAGATTAGTTCCTTGGGGGGTCAAGTTTCCAAAATGGGATCACTTGTGGGGGAGCTCCAATGTTTAGGCACACAGGGGCTCTCCAAACACGACATGGTGTCCGCTAATGATTGGAGCTAATTTTCCATTCAAAAAGCCAAATGGCATGCCTTCCCTTCCGAGCCCTGCCGTGCGCCCAAACAGTGGTTTACCCCCACATATTGGGTAACATCGTACTCAGGACAAACTGGACAACAACATTTGGGGTCCAAGTTCTCCTGTTACCCTTGGGAAAATAAAAAATTCCAGGCTAAAAATCATTTTTAAGGAAAGAAAAATAATTTTGTATTTTTACGGCTCTGCGTTATAAACTTCTGTGAAGCACCTGGGGGTTTAAAGTGCTCACTATGCATCTAGATAAGTTCCTTGGGGGTCTAGTTTCCAAAATGGGGTCACTTGTAGGGGAGCTCCAATGTTTAGGCACACAGGGGCTCTCCAAACGCGACATGGTGTCCGCTAACGATTGGAGCTAATTTTCCATTCAAAAAGTCAAATGGCGCGCCTTCCCTTCCGAGCCTTGCCGTGCACCCAAACAGTGGTGTACCGCCACATATGAGGTATCTACGTACTCAGGAGAAATTCCTCAACAAATTTTAGGATCCATTTTATCCTGTTGCCTATGTGAAAATGAAAAAATTGAGGCTAAAAGAATTTTTTTGTGAAAAAAAAGTACTTTTTCATTTTTACGGATCAATTTGTGAAGCACCTGGGGGTTTAAAGTGCTCACTATGCTTCTAGATAAGTTCCTTGGGGGGTCTAGTTTCCAAAATGTGGTCACTTGTGGGGGAGCTCTAATGTTTAGGCACACAGGGGCTCTCCAAACGCGACATGGTGTCCGCTAAAGATTGGAGCCAATTTTTCATTCAAAAAGTCAAATGGCGCTCCTTCCCTTCCGAGCTCTGCCATGCGCCCAAACAGTGGTTTACCTCCACATATGAGGTATCAGCGTACTCAGGACAAATTGGACAAGAACACTCATGGTCCAGTTTCTCCATTTACCCTTGGGAAAATAAAAAAATTGTTGCTAAAAGATCATTTTTGTGACTAAAAAGTTAAATGTTCATTTTTTCCTTCCATGTTGCTTCTGCTGCTGTGAAACACCTGAAGGGTTAATAAACTTCTTGAATGTGGTTTTGAGCACCTTGAGGGGTGCAGTTTTTAGAATGGTGCCACTTTTGGGTATTTTCAGCCATATAGAACCCTCAAACTGACTTCAAATGTGAGGTGGTCCCTAAAAAAATGGTTTTGTAAATTGTGTTGTAAAGATGAGAAATCACTGGTCAAATTTTAACCCTTATAACTTCCTATCAAAAAAAATTTTGTTTCCAAAATTGTGCTGATGTAAAGTTTTTGCCAAATTTCCGTTTTTTTCACAAATAAAGTCAGAAATTATCGACCTAAATTTACCACTTACATGAAGCCCAATATGTCACGAAAAAACAATCTCAGAACCGCTAGGATCCGTTGAAGCGTTCCTGAGTTATTACCTCATAAAGGGACACTGGTCAGAATTGCAAAAAATGGCCAGTTCATTAAGGTCAAAATAGGCTGGGTCATGAAGGGGTTAAAACACCAGTGGTAACACCAATCTAAGTTGCATGTCTTTATTATTATATTCACCAGCCATCATCTTTTTCTATTATCAACGCTGCACTGGTCAGTCTTCTGCTGGTTGTGACCTGCTTGATTGCTCCAGTGTTTGCTGGATGAGCCAGAAGTCACAACTCAGTGTAAGTCTATCAGAGCCAGAACGAGGCCCTCATAGACTTACATTGAGAACTTGTGACTGTTACCTTTTGACTTACCTTTGACTTTAGGTCCGTCAGAACTTGCAGTCACCAGGTGACAGAGCTAGACTGGACACAGCACTGGTAAATGTATGTGAATGTATTACTACGGTCAAAGAACATAGCTTAGTCTCACCACTCTAGAACTGAAATAGAAAAAACAAAATGCTGGAGTGGTGCTTTAAAGTAACCCTTTATTCCAAATTAAAAATGTGCTGATGCTTTGCAAAAGAAACCCCTTGCTCATTCCACTGGTCTCTGATGAAAAGGCCCCAATGATGTCAGCGCTGTGATTATCTGAAAATATAGATATAGAAGAGTGTAATAAATGTCTTGGAAACCTTTACTTCAGCGGAGCAATGATATAGCATGAGACATATCCTTATATACATGTACATTTCATACCTCAAATACATTTTTTGGCTGCACACTGGCCATTAATATTAATGTCCACAAGAAGCACCCCTTACAGTTAGGTCCATATATATTTGGACAGATACAACATTTTTCTAATTTTGGTTATAGACATTACCACAATGAATTTTAGACAAAACAATTCAGATGCCGTTGAAGTTCAGACTTTCAGCTTTCATTTGAGGGTATCCACATTAAAATTGGATGAAGAGTTTAGGAGTTTCAGCTCCTTAACATGTGCCTCCCTGTTTTTAAAGGGACCAAACGTACAGTTAGGTCCATATATATTTGGACAGAGATGACATTTTTCTAATTTTGGTTATAGACATTTCCACAATGAATTTTAAACAAAACAATTCAGATGCAGTTGAAGTTCAGACTTTCAGCTTTCATTTGAGGGTATCCACATTAAAATTGGATGAAGGGTTTAGGAGTTTCAGCTCCTTAACATGTGCCACCCTGTTTTTAAAGGGACCAAAAGTAATTGGACAATTGACTCCAAGGCTATTTCATGGACAGGTGTGGGCAATCCCTTCATTATGTCATTCTCAAATAAGCAGATAAAAGGCCTAGAGTTGATTTGAGATGTGGTGCTTGCATTTGGAAGGTTTTGCTGTGAAGTAAACATTCGGTCAAAGGAGCTCTCCATGCAGGTGAAACAAGCCATCCTTAAGCTGCGAAAACAGAAAAAAACCATCCGAGAAATTGCTACAATATTAGGAGTGGCAAAATCAACAGTTTGGTACATCCTGAGAAAGAAAGAAAGCACTGGTGAACTCATTAATGCAAAAAGACCTGAGCGCCCACGGAAGACAACAGTGGGGGATGATCGCAGAATAATCTCCATGGTGAAGAGAAACTTCTTCACAACAGCTAACCAAGTGAACAACACTATCCAGGAGGTAGGCGTATCAATATCCAAATCTACCATAAAGAGAAAACTGCATGAAAGTAAATGCAGAGGGTTCACTGCACGGTGCAAGCCACTCATAAGAATCAAGAATAAAAAGGCTAGACTGGACTTTGCTAAAAAACATCTAAAAAAGCCAGCACAGTTCTGGAAGAACATTCTTTGGACAGATGAAACCAAGGTCAACCTCTACCAGAATGATGGAAAGAGAAAAGTATGGCGAAGGCGTGGTACAGCTCATGATCCAAAGGATACCACATCATCTGTAAAACATAGCGGAGGCAGTGTGATGGCTTGGGCATGCATGGCTGCCAGTGGCACTGGGTCACTAGTGTTTATTGATGATGTGACACAGGACAGAAGCAGCCGAATGAATTCTGAGGTATTCAGAGACATACTGTGTGCTCAGATACAGCCAAATGCAGCAAAACTGATTGGTCGTCATTTCATACTACAGATGGACAATGACCCAAAACATAAAGCCAAAGCAACCCAGGAGTTTATTAAAGCAAAGAAGTGGAATATTCATGAATGGCCAAGTAAGTCACCTGATCTCAACCCAATTGAGCATGTATTTCACTTGTTAAAGACTAAACTTCAGACAGAAAGGCCCACAAACAAACATCAACTGAAAATCACCGCAGTGAAGGCCTGGCAGAGCATCAAAAAGGAGGAAACACAGCGTCTGGTGATGTCCATGAGTTCAAGACTTCAGGCAGTCATTGCCAACAAAGGGTTTTCAACCAAGTACTAGGAATGAACATTTTAGTTAAAATTATTTAATCTGTCCAATTACTTTTGGTCCCTTTAAAAACAGGGAGGCACATATTAAGGAGTTGAAACTCCTAAACCCTTCATCCAATTTTAATGTGGATACCCTCAAATGAAAGCTGAAAGTCTGAACTTCAACGGCATCTGAATTGTTTTGTCTAAAATTCATTGTGGTAATGTTTATAACCAAAATTAGAAAAATGTTGTCTGTGTCCAAATATATATGGACCTAACTGTAATTGGACAATTGACTCCAAGGCTATTTCATGGACAGGTGTGGGCAACCCCTTCATTATGTCATTCTCAAATAAGCAGATAAAAGGCCTGGAGTTGATTTGAGGTGTGGTGCTTGCATTTGGAAGGTTTTGCTGTGAAGTAAACTTCCCGTCAAAGGAGCTCTCCATGCAGGTGAAACAAGCCATCCTTAAGCTGCGAAAACAAAAAGCCCATCTGAGAAATTGCTACAATATTAGAAGTGGCAAAATCCACAGTTTGGTACATCCTGAGAAAGAAAGAAAGCAAGCACTGGTGAACTCATCAATGCAAAAAGACCTGGGCGACCACGGAAGATAACAGTGGTGGATGATCGCAGAATAATCTCCATGGTGAAGAGAAACCCGTTCACAACAGCCAACCAAGTGAACAACACTCTCCAGGAGGTCGGCGTATCAATATCCAAATCTACCATAAAGAGAAGACTGCATGAAAGTAAATACAGAGGGTTCACTGCATGGTGCAAGTCACTCATAAGCATCAAGAATAAAAAGGCTAGACTGGACTTTGCTAAAAAACATCTATAAAAGCCAGCACAGTTCTGGAAGAACATTCTTTGGACAGATGAAACCAAGATCAACCTCTACCAGAATGAAGGAAAGAGAAAAGTATGGTGAAGGCGTGGTACAGCTCATGATCCAAAGCATACCACATCATCTGTAAAACACGGCGGAGGCAGTGTGATGGCTTGGGCATGCATGGCTGCCAGTGGCACTGGGTCACTAGTGTTTATTGATGTTTGGACACAGGACAGAAGCAGCCGACATGAATTCTGAGGTATTCAGAGCCATACTGTGTGCTCAGATCCAGCCAAACTGATTGGTCGTCGTTTAATACTACAGATGGACAATGACCCAAAACATAAAGCTAAAGCAACCCAGGAGTTTATTAAAGCAAAGAAGTGGAATATTCTTGAATGGTCAAGTCAGTCACCTGATCTCAACCCAATTGAGCATGCATTTCACTTGTTAAAGACTAAACTTCAAACAGAAAGGCCCACAAACAAACAGCAACTGAAAACCACAGAAGTGAAGGCCTGGCAGAGCATCAAAAAAGAAGGAAACACAGCGTCTGGTGATGTCCATGAGTTCAAGACTTCAGGCAGTCATTGCCAACAACGGGTTTTCAACCAAGTACTAAAAATGAACATTTTATTTAAAATGATTGAATCTATCCAATTATTTTTGGTCCCTTTAAAAACAGGGTGGCACATGTTAAGGAGTTGGAACTCCTAAATTCTTCATACAATTTTAATGTGGATACCTTCAAATGAAAACTGAAAGTCTGAACTTCAACTGCATCTTGTAATGTGCTGCTGCAGTGCAGTATAGAGCAACCTCCACCAGGGGGAGCTGGTTAAGGAAAAGAAGTTGTACACACAGCTCAGCAACACTGAACAACAACACAGGTGTCACAAGTAATGAAAGGGACGTCAGACAAGCCAAGGTCAAGCACGGAGATAGCAACGCGGTACAGAAGGGGCGAGCAGAGAGTAGTCGGAGACAAGCAAGAATTCAGAACCTACCGGGAACGTGGTAACCAAAATGTGAGATGTAAGACGGAGTCGGGGTACTAGCCAAAGGTCAGAACAAGTCATAAACGGGTGCAGGCAGACAGAGGCAAAAGGAACACTATTACAAGTATCCAGGTCAGGTGCTCAAACCGTGCAGCATGAACTATAGCTGACACTGGCCCACAGGCTGCAGCGAACTTAAATAGCCCAGCCAGCTTCAAAGTGAGGCAAAACAGAGGGGATTCACTCCCACATGACCAGTCCAGAGAAAGACAACTGAACACAAACTCAGAACTGCATCATGACACATCTGAATTGTTTTGTTTAAAATTCATTGTGGTAATGTCTATAACCAAAATTAGAAAAATGTTGTCTCTGTCCAAATATATATGGACCTAACTCTATATTGCAAAAATATGACATTGTTCAGCATGACAGTGCGTGGTTTCTCCTTCCATCCAGTTGAACATATTTTAATTATTGGGACACAATACTTCATTTTTATTTGAGTTTTCCATCTCAGACAATTAGGGTATGTGCACACGTTGCGGATTTTGCTGCAGATTCGCAGCTGTTTTCCATGAGTTTACAGGACCATGTAAACCTATGGAAAACAAAATTCGCAGGCACATGCTGCGTAAAGAAATGCGCTGAAACTATACGTTGTTTATTCTGCAGCATGTTCATTCTTTGTGTGGATTCCGCAGCGGTTTACAACTGCTCCATTATAGGAATCCGCAGGTGTAAAACTGTAGGTGGAATGCCCACAAAAAACGCATAAAATCCGCTGTAAATCCGCAGGTAAAACACAGTGCTTTTTACCTACTGATTTCTCAAAACAAGTGCGGAAAAATCTGCAGAGGTTTCATCTACATGTGTTTTTCTTCAGAAAATCTTCTGGATTTAAAAGGACCCTCTCACGAGCAAAAAAAAACGTTTGGAATGCTATTTACCTGCAAGTTAACCCAATAGCTGCAGGTTAACCCCTTAAGGACCAGAGGTATTTTTGGTTTTGCATTTTCATTTTTTGCTCCCCTTCTTCACAGAGCCATAACTTTTTTATTTTTCCATCAATATGGCCATGTAAGGTTTTTTTTTTGAGGGACGAGTTGTACTTTTGAACGACACCATTGGTTTTACCTGTCGTGTACTAGAAAATGGGAAAAAAATTCCAAGTGCCATGAAATTGCAAAAAAAGTGCAATCCCACATTTGTTTGCTGCTTGGATTTTTTACTAGGTTCACTAAATGCTAAAACTGACCCGCCATTATGATTCTCTAGGCAGTGGTGTAGGAAGGGGGGGGCGGGGGGGGCGGGCCGCCCCGGGCGGCACAATGCGGGGGGCGTATTGTAGTCCAAAGCTGTGACGCTCCGACTCCATCACTAGTGCTTGTTTCTGCAATCTGCATCAATGAGATGCTGCAGTCTGCAGATGAAAAGGAGCGGAGTGTGGTGTCTCTAAAGAGTGGAAAGACTTGTGGGGGCGGCGTGCATGCCAGCTTAACACAGTGCGCGCACACATCTCCATCTCCCCCCCCACCCGTCAGGATGGACTGAGCCAAAGGACCTTTCCTGACCCCGATGTCATAGATACCTGTGATCAGTCACGTGTGTGGGAGGACTCGTCATCACACACTGTAGGCTGACGGCTGTGCTGTGTACTAACTGTGCTGTGCTGTACAGGGCCGGGTTATGTAGTAAGTGAGCAGTATGTACCGATGTATGAGTGTCCATGAGAATGTTCTGGTAAGAAGATCGGCTAGGTGTTTAGGCTACGTTCACATTTGCGGTGTGCGCCGCAGCGTCGGGCGCCGCAGCGTCGCCGCATGCATCATGCGCCCCTATATTTAACATGGGGGCGCATGGACATGCGTCGCACTTGCGTTTTGCGCCGCATGCGTCCCTGCGGCGCCCGCGTCCGGGCGCAGAGGACGCAGCAAGTTGCATTTTTGCTGCGTCAAAAATCAATGAAAAAAAGGACGCATGCGGCGCAAAACGCAGCGTTGTGCATGCGTTTTGCTGTGTTTTTGTTTGCGTTGTGCGTTGCGGCGCCGACGCTGCGGCGCACAACGCAAATGTGAACGTAGCCTTATAGGGGAACCTCGCTCTGTGCCGTCAGTCGTATACGCGGGGGCCGGCTCTGCGCCTTCTGCCGTAAATACTGGGCTCTGCGCTGTCTGCCATATATACTGGGCTCTGCGCTGTCTGCCATATACGCGGTGCTCTGCGCCTTCTGCCGTATACGTGGGGCTCTGCGCCTTCTGCCGTATATACTGGGCTCTGCGCTGTCTGCCGTATACGCGGGGCTCTGCGCCTTCTGCCGTATATACTGGGCTCTGCGCTGTCTGCCGTATACGCGGGGCTCTGCGCCTTCTGCCGTATATACTGGGCTCTGCGCTGTCTGCCGTATACGCGGGGCTCTGCGCCTTCTGCCGTATATACTGGGCTCTGCGCTGTCTGCCATATACGCGGGGCTCTGCGCCTTCTGCCGTATATACTGGGCTCTGCGCTGTCTGCCGTATATACTGGGCTCTGCGCTGTCTGCCATATACGCGGTGCTCTGCGCCTTCTGCCGTATACGTGGGGCTCTGCGCCTTCTGCCGTATATACTGGGCTCTGCGCTGTCTGCCGTATACGCGGGGCTCTGCGCCTTCTGCCGTATATACTGGGCTCTGCGCTGTCTGCCGTATATGCGGGGCTCTGCGCCTTCTGCCGTATATACTGGGCTCTGCGCTGTCTGCCGTATACGCGGGGCTCTGCGCCTTCTGCCGTATATACTGGGCTCTGCGCTGTCTGCCATATACGCGGGGCTCTGCGCCTTCTGCCGTATATACTGGGCTCTGCGCTGTCTGCCGTATATACTGGGCTCTGCGCTGTCTGCCATATACGCGGTGCTCTGCGCCTTCTGCCGTATACGTGGGGCTCTGCGCCTTCTGCCGTATATACTGGGCTCTGCGCTGTCTGCCGTATACGTGGGGCTCTGCGCCTTCTGCCGTATATACTGGGCTCTGCGCTGTCTGCCGTATACGCGGGGCTCTGCGCCTTCTGCCGTATATACTGGGCTCTGCGCCTTCTGCTGTATATACTGGGCTCTGCGCTGTCTGCCGTATACGCGGGGCTCTGCGCCTTCTGCCATATACATGGGGCTCTGCGCCTTCTGCCGTATACGTGGGGCTCTGCGCCTTTTGCCGTATATACTGGGCTCTGCGCTGTCTGCCATATACACGGTGCTCTGCGCCTTCTGCTGTATACGTGGGGCTCTGCACCTTCTGCTGTATATACTGGGCTCTGCGCTGTCTGCCGTATACACGGTGCTCTGCGCCTTCTGCCGTATACGCAGGGCTCTGCGCCTTCTGCTGTATATACTGGGCTCTGCGCTGTCTGCCGTATACACGGTGCTCTGCACTGTCTGCCGTGTCGTATACGCGGGGCTCTGCGCCTTCTGTCGTATACGCGGGGCCCTGCACTGTGCCGTATACGCAGGGCTCTGCGCCTTCTGCCATATACGCGGGGCTCTGCACTGTCTGCCGTATACGCGGGGCTCTGCGCCTTCTGTCGTATACGCGGGGCCCTGCACTGTGCCGTATACGCAGGGCTCTGCGCCTTCTGCCATATACGCGGGGCTCTGCACTGTCTGCCGTATACGCGGGGCTCTGCGCCTTCTGTCGTATACGCGGGGCCCTGCACTGTGCCGTATACGCAGGGCTCTGCGCCTTCTGCCATATACGCGGGGCCCTGCACTGTCCGCCGTATACGCAGGGCTCTGCGCCTTCTGCCATATACGCGGGGCTCTGCACTGTCTGTCGTATACGCGGGGCTCTGTGCCTTCTGTCGTATACGCGGGGCTCTGCACTGTGCCATATACGCAGGGCTCTGTGCCTTCTGCCATATACGCGGGGCTCTGCACTGTCTGTCGTATACGCGGGGCTCTGTGCCTTCTGTCGTATACGCGGGGCTCTGCACTGTGCCATATACGCAGGGCTCTGTGCCTTCTGCCATATACGCGGGGCTCTGCACTGTCTGTCGTATACGCGGGGCTCTGTGCCTTCTGTCGTATACGCGGGGCTCTGCACTGTGCCGTATACGCAGGGCTCTGCGCCTTCTGCCATATACGCGGGGCTCTGCACTGTCTGTCGTATACGCGGGGCTGTGCTGCTTGTAATCTAAAACACTTGTTTCTGAGCTGAGTCCTCGCCAAGTGGCAGTCAGCCAAGGCCTTCTCATACCTGTCAAAGAGTTCATAGCATGTTACACAGTAATCCAAGCACAGACCAAAATCAAGTACTGAGTCACAGATCAAATCAGCGGCGTGCAAGCAGGAGGGGCATCGGTATAATATGTCATACCCCTGACTGCACCAACATTTACACAAGAAACCACAAGGTTGTTACACGCCTCACCTCCAATCACCTTACCATCAGCCTATCCACAAACAGGCAATATTTCATAATAGAAAATTGACAATAGTGCAATTTTCTAGGATTTTTTTTTTTAAATACCCCCAAATGGAATAGCTTACCACTCATGGTACATGAGTCCTTAGTTACACACTGACTGTACGCCTGCAGGGAGCGAGAGGTTAAATATTAAAGTGCTCATTAATATATTAGGGGTTACTATCCCTCAGATGCTGTGCTCTGTTACTGTACCCAAATTGGTCCTGCTACTAGGGTTAAAGCCACATGTTTTGGCCAAAAACATCACCAGTGTGCAGTCATACCACCAACTGCAGTGACTTTTGAATGCTTATTTAGGGGGACCCTCCTTTATGACAGCTAGTCACCTCTCCTGACATGTCTGCTTTGATGAGCACTAGTCCTTCCGTTGATATAACACTTCTGTAGCATCTTTTATTACAATTGTTCAGTTCCTCCATTGATCCTCCTGGAAATGTATGAGTCATGATGCATTTCGTGCAATCTGTGCTGTCACACTATAGGGACACAACATATCAACACATCTATACATTTCCAGGAAGAATTACAGAGGGACGACACAAAATACAGCTCACTGAACATTACTGCGTTATCAATATGTCCTTATAATAATCATTCACTGAATCATGAACAGGATCACCATCTTCACAGAGGTCACAAATATGTGTAATGCTTTTGACTTCCTTGTCCCAGGGTAACAAAAATACCTTATATACCACTCCTCATAATTATATTCATTTCTACTCATAAAATGCCAATTCACCATACTCACTGCATCTCCTGCAGGTACGTGGCACCACAGATACCAGGAAACCTTGCACCTGACTAATGCAAATTTACTTTCTAGTTTTATTCAAATTTCCAGAATTTTCTTATATACTTTGGGGTGAATATATTATGGAAAAAGTTTTGCTTGTTTTTGTAGGAAATTCTTACATAGAATACATCTGTCTACAAACGATTCTCCAATTTTACAACATCCCGGCCCCTGGAAGAAGAATTCTATTGAAACGCACGTAGGGCAGTCGGCAGGTCCTGTGTTCTGTGAAACGTGGTAATTATACTTTCAGTTCTTTCTTTCTTTCTTGTTTTAGATTGATTCCCGTTTACCAATGTGGTTGCAAATGGTACTCTTACTACCATAGTATCTGTCTGGATACAAATACCGTATATACTCGAGTATAAGCCGAGATTTTCAGCCCAAATTTTTGGGCTGAAAGTGCCCCTCTCGGCTTATACTCGAGTCACGGTCGGCGGCAGGGTCGGCGGGTGAGGGGGAGAGGGCGCTGAGGCATACTCACCTAGTCCCGGCACTCCTGGCGCTCCCCCTGCCCGTCCCACGGTCCCTGGGTGCCGCAGCCCTTCCCCTGTACAGCGGTCACATGGGACCGCTCATTAGAGAAATGAATAGGCGGCTCCGCCTCCCATAGGGGCGGAGCCGCATAATTCATTTCTCTAATCAGCGGTGCCGGTGACTGCTGAACAGAGGAAGAGGCTGCGGCACCGAAGACCAGCTGTCCGGGGGAAGGAGCGGGACGCCGGGAGCAGGTAAGTATCTCATATTCACCTATCCGCGTTCCACACGCCGAGCGCCGCTCTGTCTTCCCGTCCTCTGGCTCTGACTGTGCAGGTCAGAGGGCGCGATGACGCATATAGTGTGCGCGCCGCCCTCTGCCTGATCAGTCAGTGCGGAGAGACACCGAGACGGGAAGCTGAGGAGCTGCAAGCAAGAGAGGTGAGTATGTGTTGTTTTTTTTTTATTGCAGCAGCAGCAATGGCACAGATTTATGTGGAGTATCTATGGGGCAACGGTGCAGAGCACTATATATAAGGCACAGCTTTATGTGGAGCATCTATGGGGCAACGGTGCAGAGCACTATATATAAGGCACAGCTTTATGTGGAGCATCTATGGGGCCATAATCAAAGGTCAAAGGTGCAGAGCATTATATATGGCACAGCTATCTATGGGGCCATAATCAAAGGTGCAGAGCATTATATATGGCACAGCTATCTATGGGGCCATAATCAAAGGTGCAGAGCATTATATATGGCACAGCTTTCTATGGGGCCATAATCAAAGGTGCAGAGCATTCTATATGGCACAGCTTTATGTGGAGCATCTATGGGGCCATAATGAACGGTGCAGAGAATTATATGTGGCACAACTTTATGTGGAGCATCTATGGGGCCATAATGAACGGTATGGAGCACCTATTTTTAATTTTGAAATTCACCGGTAGCTGCTGCATTTTCCACCCTAGGCTTATACTCGAGTCAATAAGTTTTCCCAGTTTTTTGTGGCAAAATTAGGGGGGTCGGCTTATACTCGGGTCGGCTTATACTCGAGTATATACGGTATATCTCATTAGTGTGTATCATTCATGCAGCCTTAGTAGCGGTTCATTATTTGGCACACATATAGCGCTTTTTTTCACAGCTGTTATCATGCAGTCTTAGTATTCATTCATCATTGGCACATATATAGCGTTTTTTACGCATAACTATTTATTATGTAGTCTTAGTAGTAGCTGATCACTTGGCATATATTATAGCGCTTCTATGTACAACTGCTTTCATTAGATGTTTTTCTTTTACAACGACCACTACGCCATCTTTAGGCCATTTATCATTTAGATTGGTCAACAATAGGCGATGTTTTAGGTATTTTTGTTATCACATGTGACTTGCTGTTTTGTAGATCGGAGGTATTTTTAACTTTAATGACCTATTTATATATTATGGTTGAGAATTTTTAAATTGTATGTTTTTTTCAATAAAATTATTCATGTTTTTGAACTTTACATTCATGTGATCTCTCTGATTATATTTTTGCGAGGGGTCCTTATGTGTTCACCGATCACGTGATGGTAACATTCACCGGCGAAAGAATTTAACTTGTCCATCTGAGGTCTTATTCCTGCTGCATTGTTTTTTATTCTAAAAAATGCATCATAGAGAATTCAAATTCAGCGTACAGGCTTTACCAACTAACTGCGCTGCCGGGCCAATTGGTCATTTGGTGGGAGGGCGGGACTGTATGTAGCAGCACCCAGACATAGGCAGAAAGTGACGTCATTCTGGGAATGCTGGAGTGTCTGCAACCAACCAGTCCCGCTCTTTTGCCGGCTACAGGAGTGCCATCCTGGTGGCCCGGGCCCTGGTCTGACCTTACTTTATTTTTTTGTTATTTTGTTAGGCTTAGATAAAATGAAGCGAAGAAAAGAAAGTGGTGCAATGTTTAGAAAAAAGAAAAAGGCTAAGGAGGAAGAATTGAAAAAAAATGAAGGTGCACTACTAAAATATCTCAGCTGCGATACTACTACTCCTGTTGCTGAGGAGAGTCCTACATTCACAGCATTAGACACAAGTGCTCCTTCAACTTCAGGAACCAATCAGGAGTGTGATGACCAAGACATTGACCCAAGTGCTCCTTCAACTTCAAGAAGCAATGAGGAGTGTGATGATCAAAATATTCCTGCTATTGATTTAAAGGATGTTGGTCTTTGGCCAAGTAAAATTAATGATGATACAAGGATCTTACTGGTACGTCAAGGTGCATCAGTGGTTCAGCATCTAGACTCAGACTTTGCTGAAGTGGTTCGTGAGGGTGCATCAATCAAAGGAGAAAAAAGAAAACTTACACGCAACTGGTTTTTTAAACCTATGCCAAATAATGAAAAAATGTTGAGGTCATGGTTGCTGTACTCTCCTTCCAAAAAAGCCCTTTACTGCTTTTGTTGCAGACTATTTGCAGATGCAGAAACAAGTCAGTCTAATTTTGATTCAGTGAATGGATTCAACACATGGTGGAAACTTAATCCTAAAGTATACAACCATGAATCTAGTGTGGCCCATGTAGAATGTTTCACAAAATGGAAGGAGTTAGAAATTAGACTCCAACGTGGCGTAACAATTGATAAAAAAGTACAGGAAGAAGTAGAAAATAATGTGAAGAAGTGGAGGGAGATACTTTCAAGATTGTTGGATATCATTAGATTCCTGGCTAAACAAAATTTGGCTTTACGGGGTCACAGAGAAGTAATCCATCATGAGACTGATTACAAACCTGAATCAACTGGAAATAAGGGAAATTTTTTAGAATTAGTTCATTTGATGGCGAAATATGATCCAGTGCTACGTGAACATATTCTAAGAATCAAGTTTGGAAAAAAGTTTGCTACATCATATTTCTCTCCTACAATTCAGAATGAGTTTATAGAAATTTTGGGAGGGAAAGTAAGAAGCAAAGTTGTGGAGCAAGTAAAAATAGCAAAGTATTTTTCTATGATATTTGACAGCACCCCTGATATTTCTCATAAGGATCAAATGTGCCAAGTTTTACGCTACGTTATGATCAATGGAAATGAAGTTAAGGTTGTGGAATCATTTGTTGATTTTATTGAAATAAAAGGTAAAACTTCAGAGAGTATTTCAACTGTGATTTTGCAGCAATTAGAAAAATACGGAATTGACATCCAAGATTGTAGAGGACAAGCATATGATAATGCTGCTGTAATGGCTGGTCAACATACTGGCGTTCAGAGACGCATTAAGGAAATAAACAAAAAAGCTGAATTTGTTGCATGTACAAATCACTCTCTGAATTTGGCAGGTGTACATGCAGCTTCTGTTGCACTGAGTTCGGTTACATTTTTTGGAACTGTGGAGCGTTTGTTCACATTTTTTTCTTCTTCTACCCATCGCTGGGATGTTCTGATTTCAGTCACTGGTCAAAGTGTCAAGCGTGTATTAGAAACTCGATGGAGTGCACGGGGAGATGCTGTGAGTGCAGTGAAAAAAAATTACTCCAAAATTTTACAGGCTGTAGAACATTTAACTGGTGAAGAAGAAAATAGAGTTACCAGGTCAGATGCTGGCGTGTTGCTTGTTGCATTACAATCTTTTTCCTTCCTGTGCTTTCTTGGCCTGTGGGAATCTATGCTTAAAGAAATTAATGACACACAGGTCTACCTACAGACCAAAGGATTAAATATCCAACAATGTGACACAAAACTTGGAGCATTAAAAGCATTTTTAACAGAAAACAGAGAGGAATTAGTTAAGCATTCAGTAGCTTATGCAAAAGAAATTTGTGAAGATTTGGGAATAGATATGAATCGCCGCTCTAGAAAGAAGAAAAAGATGGCAGGTGAAGAATCGCAAGACGCTGAATTGCCATATGAAACGGAGTTGATGAGAGAAATGTACCTTTCGTTGGACAGAGTGATCCAGGAAATGACAACAAGATTTCAACAGCTTCATGCTCTTGCTGAAAAATATGCCTTCCTTACTTCATCACACCTTTTGGACGAGAAGTATGAGTGTCAGCTAAATCAAGATCACGATGATATTAATAAGGAAGAGTTCCTCAATGAGAGAAAAAGGCTTAAAAGTTTTGTTCATGTTGCTGTTACACAAGACAAAAAAGAGACATGGAAGGAGGACAGTCCGCTTGAACTGTTGCAGTTTATTGTAAAATACAGTCTAGAGAACTCCGTTCCAAATATTGTCATACTCCTTCGCATTTTTCTTACTATTGCTGTAAGTGTTGCTACTTGCGAGAGGAGTTTTTCCAAGTTAAAGCTGATTAAAAATTACCTAAGATCCACAATGAGCGCCATGCGTTTAGGAAATATGGCCATTCTGTCTATTGAACATCAACTGAGTGAAGAAATAGACTTTGATGATGTTGTCAACGATTTTGCAAACAGAAAGGCAAGAAAAGTAAAATTCTACAACATTTGATACTTTACTCCCAAAGTGACAATTTAAAGTTTCAGTTAAACAATAAAGAGTTTTGTTTCTGTGCGTGTTGTCCTAACTATTTTTGGTAACCTTTGTGTGTATTGAGCTGGGGGGGGGGGGGGGGGGCGCCAAACTCGGGAACAGCCCCGGGCGGCAAAAGCTCTAGCTACGCCTCTGTCTCTAGGTCATTACAAGTTCATAGACACCAGACATGTCTAGGTTCTTTTTCATCTAAGTGGTGAAAAAAAATTCCGAACTTTGTTAAAAAAAAAATATGCACCATTTTCCAATACCCATAGCGGCTCCATTTTTCGTGATCTTGGGTTGGGTGAGGGCTTATCTTTTGCATACCGAGCTGACATTTTTAATGATACAATTTTGGTGCAGATACAATCTTTTGATCGCCCGTTATTGCAGTTTTAATGAAATGTTGCCGGCGACCAAAAAATATAATTCTGGCGTTTTGACTTTTTTTTCTCATTATGCCGTTTAGCGATAAGGTTAATACTTTTTTTAATGATAGATTGGGCGATTCTGATTAAAGCGATACCAAATATGTGTATGTGTGTTTTTTTTATTGTTTTATTTTGAACGGGGCGAAAATTGCTGATTTGAACTTTTATATTTTGTTTAGTTTTTTTTAATATTTTTAAAAACATTTTTACTTACTTTTAGCAAGCTTCAATAGTCTCCATGGGAGACTAGAAGCTGCCATAACCCGATAGGCTCAGCTACATATAGGCGATGATCAGTTTGCCTATATGTAGCTGAATTACTCACTTGCTATGAGTGGTCGGCGCTCTCAGCAAGCCGGCAGTGACAACCATAGAGGTCTCCGGTAAACTTCTGGTTGTCATGCCAACCCACCGGTGACCAGCGATCACGTGACGCGGGTAACCGGTGTGCGTATTTCCGGTGCGATTGCGGGAAGCGCTTGTTAAATGCCAATGTCAGCGTTTGATAGCGGCATTTAACGGGCTAATAGCCACGGGTGGATTTCATCCGCGGCTGTTCCAGGCACATGTCATCTGTTCAAAACAACTGACATATCCCGGAAAAGATGTGAACTCACTGCTGGAGCTCACATCAAAGAGAGGGAGTCCAACATTGGCGTACTATTATCCCCAATGTCGGAAAGGGGATAATAGCAGTTTCCCTTTAAGTGTGCAAGTAAAGTGGATGTGATTTCATAAAAACTCATGCCTACTCTGCATTTAACTCCTTCCCAAAATGGAGATTTTTTGGCACTTTAATTTTTTCTTACACTTCTTCCAAGAGCCATAGCATTGTTATTTTTTGGTTCACATAGCAGTATGAGGGCTTTTTTTGTGAGATGAGTTGTAACCCATCATTTTGTTATGTGGTATACTGGAAAGTGGGAAAAAAATTACACGTTTGTCAAAGTTGTGAAAAAAGCCTAGTTCTGCAGTTGTTTTTTGTTTTTGTTTTTATAGAGTGCTATATATGGTGAAAAGGACCAGGCAACATGATTCTGAACATCAGTACAATTACGTTAATACCAAACCAGGTAGGTTTTTTTTTAATTCATGTGTTAAAAAAAAAATTGGGAATCTGTAATACGTAACATTTTTCATTTTTGGTGTATAGAGCCGTGTAGGGGCTTGCTATGTTTTTAAGACCAGAATCAAAACCTTTATGTACAACAAAATGCATTAAAAATGAAATCATTGCTTCAAATCTGCACCAAAATTGCATCAAATAAAGGAGAAAACCTATCAAGAAACTGGAACAAAACCACAATAATCAGAGGCTAATACTTATATTTGTACGAACACCTGCAGAAAACACGTGGATGAAAAGCAGCTGAAAAAAAACGATGAAGCATTTATTCTACCTGTGAACATGACTTAATAGTATTTTATTTTATTTATTGTACTCACTTACCATATATACTCGATTATAAGCCGAGATTTTCAGCCCATTTTGTTAGGCTGAAAGTGCCCCTCTCGGCTTATACTCGAGTCATTGTCCCAGGGGGTCAGCGGGGGAGGGGGAGCGGCAGCTGTCCCATCATACTCACCCTCCCGGTGCAGTCCCTGGCAGCATCTCCGATGCGATGGTCTCTGGGCAGCGGCACCTTATTCCTGTGTTCAGCGGTCACGTGGTACCACTCTTTAAAGTAATGAATATGGATGCGACTCCACTCCCATAGGGGTGGAGCGCATATTCATTACTTTAATGAGCAGTACCAGTGACCGCTGAACACAGGAAGAGCTGCCACGCCCGGAGACCATTGCATCGGAGAAGCTCTCAGGGACCGCTCCAGGAGGGTGTCTATAACGGGGGTATTGCAATATTTACCTGTCCCCGTTCCACTGCCGGGCTCCATCTTCCGCGTCCTCTGGCTGTGACTTTCAGGTCAGAGGGCGCAATGATGTGGTTAGTGCGTGCCTTCTACCTGAACAGTCACTGCAGAGAACCGGAAGACACAGCGACGCGCGACGGTGGGATAGGGGCAGATGAATATCGCAAGTGCCGATGTCCCCGCCTGCTCAGGACAAGAGGTGAGTATGTCAATTTTTTTTTTAATCGCAGCAGCATATGGGGCATAATATTCTATGGAACATCTTATGGGGCTATAATCAACCTTTATGCAGCATTGTATGGGGCAAATGTTTCTATGGAGCATCTTATGGGGCCCCAAATCAACCTTTGTGCAGCATTATATGGGGCAAATGTTTCTATGAAGCATCTTATGGGGCCATAATCATCCTTTGTGCAGCATTATATGGGGCCTATTTTTGTGTGAAGCATCTTATGGGGCCCATCATAAACTTTATGGAGCATTATATGGGGCGTATTTTGTATGGAACATCTTATGGGGCCCATCAAAAACTTTATGGAGCAATATATGGGGTGTATTTTGTATGGAGCATTATATGGGTCTCCTCATTCAATATGGATATTCAGAAACACTTAACCTACTGATGTCTCAATTATTTTACTTTTATTGGTATCTATTTTTATTTTTGAAATTTATCAGTAGCTGCTGCATTTCCCACCCTAGGGTTATACTCGAGTCATTAAGTTTCCCCAGTTTTTTTGTGGCAAAATTAGGGGTCTCGGCTTATACTCGGGTTGGCTTATACTCGAGTATATACGGTATATTGCTCTGTTAATTGCACAGCGTTTTACAGACATTATCATTACTGTTACCATTGGGGGTCACAATCTAAATTCCCTATCAGTATGTCATTGGAGTGTAGTAGGAAACCAGAGGAAACCCACGCAAACACGTGGAGAACATACAAACTCCTTGCAGATGTTGTCCTTGGTGGAATTGGAATCTAGGACCCCAGTGCTGTACAGCAGCAGGGACATCCACTGAGCCAGCATGCAAGTTGACATGTATTTTTATATATTTTTATGTAGATTTTCAGATTGAAAAATTCACATAAAAAATGGTTCTTAAAAACTCTTACTGTTTGGTACAGCTTTGTAAGAACACACAATTTTTTATGCTGTTTGACTTAGTGTTTGAAGTTGTTTGTCAGGCTGGTTTTTATGCCCTATAAGTTATAATATTGGGTGTAGCAATAAAGCCTGTTTTTTTCCTGCATTTCTTTAATAAAAAATTGTAAAAAATGCATTAAAAACTATGATAAAAACTGTCACAAAAAAACATGCAGTTCTGCCACAAATTACTGTGGCTTGTGAAACTAGTCATCCCCCTTGGCTATTTACCTATTTTGTTACATTACAAGCTGTGTTTAAATATTTTAGTAATCCAATTCGTGTGTGATGCATCAGCACTAAATAGTCTAAGGCCGGGTCACACTAGTGATGAATACGGACGAGTGCTATGCGATAAAACATCGCATAGCACTCGGACCAGTATTCCTCTATGGGGCAACTCACATCAGCATTTTTTTTCTCGGCTGTTTTCAATCTGCGAGTGAAATAGCAGCATGCTGTGATTGTCACTGACACTCAGCAGAGTCTCGGCTCACTCATACCCATATAAGCCTATGGGTGGGAGTGAGACAACGCACATCACTCAGATATCATCCAAGTGATGTGCGATATACGCTGATGCTGTCAATGGAGGAGATGGAGAAATTTATATCTCCGCTTCCTCCGCAGCTGTACTCCAATCCTCTCTGTGTAAGAAGCTCGGAGCACAGACGCATGACATTCGGCTCCCACTCGCAGCAGAGCAGGAGCCAAGGGTCATTGGCATATCGCATCTGATGCTCTCGCCTCGGATGCATACGCTAGTCTGACCACGGCCTAAGTTTGTGAAATGAAGTGAGAAAAATGTAGGCATAAATTAAATTTATTGCATCAAATAACTACAAATTGGCATTTGCATATGTATTCACCCCTCTTGCTATAAAGCCCCTAAAAATGTCAGGTTTAAGCAATTACCTTCATAAGTCACATGCTTAGTGAAAGAAAGTCCACCTGTGTGCTTTCTAAGTGTCACATGGTCTGTCAGTATATACACACCTTTTCTGAAAGGCCAGAGGGGCTACAACACCATTAAGCAAGAGGAACCATTAATCAAATGTAGCACCCCCACTGCCGCAGGGCCGAGGGGTACCCGGTACCGGGCCTCTGAGTCTCTGCTTCTGGGGTTGTCACGGCGGCTAGGCCCCGGTCCGTGACCCTGCCGTGGGGCGCACAGTGAATGATCGGTGTGGATGTCGGTGCAGTTGTGGGGTGCAGGTTGCGGTAAATAACGAGGACACCAGGTTGCAGTCTCTTTACCTCTTTACTGGAGATCTCTGAGTCCTCAGTCCAGAATACGGTTCACCAGGCTGCGCAAGTCCGGCCGGTCCAATGGCACTTCCAGAGTTCTCTTCACAGGTGGAAATCGGTGCCTTCCTTCTTAGCGCTATGTGTTGTAGTCCTCCCCTGCTGTGCTTACGGAAAGTACCCCACAACTGTTGTGTCTGTTTCTTAAGTTCCCTCACAACTCGATTAAATGATGTTCTTCTAATCGTCCGTCCCTCCCTGATGTTACGGTTAGAACGGCACCCGTTTGTCGGGTAGGCCTGGAGTTCTTCCGGGACCCTAGAGACGCCCCTCTCCCGCAATTGCCTCCCAAGACTTCATAGGTGATATGTGTTAGACAGCCCGCCTTAAACTGACTGTCCTGCCGCTGTTTGGAGTATTGCTTGAAGCTGAATGTTATTCTACTCCCTCGGCGTTCCGGCCACCGGTAGTGCGCCTCAGTAGGGTGTTGCTTCGGTCTTACAGCACGACCCCTACTGGAATTCTCCTATTGCTTGATCTCGTTTCTCACTCAGCACAATCTATCTCGCTTCTAGTCCTTTCTTAGGGCACCGCCGCTATTCTGAGCAGGCACGGTCTCGTTACGTTCTTTCCAATGCCAAGCCTCTGCCAGGATCCCACCCCTGGCAGAGACCCTACTGTCTCTTCCTCCACAACACCCTCTGCCACTGAGTGTTGCTTCGTCCAATCCAGTCAGCTTTCTTATCTAACTTCCTGCCTGACCCCCGGTTTACCCACTATGGTAGGGAGTGGCCTAATGAATAGCACCCTTAGCTCCCCCCGGAGGCCCTGCGGTGAAATGTATTGGTGTCTGTGATACCTGATCAGATGAACTCCTTCAGTGCCATCGAACGCACCATGGCTCCCCATAGTGGCGAAGCCACAGTACTGCAACGACCAGGACTCTGGGGCGCTGCACTCCCCCCTGGTTAAACACAGTACTCCGGGACTGGGAAGAAAACAACAATACAAGTTAGCAAAAAGACATACAATTTTGTTGAGTGCAAAACAATAAGTATACTTGAACAGGCTTCCCTTTATGGGAGGTGAGGACACTTTAACGTTACAAACATAATTAAATATCATAGCAACATGCTATAATTAGCTTTTCTTACCCAACCGCGTATTCTACTAAGTGCAAACATTATTGACCAATAATTTAACTTTGCCTTTAAGGATATACACTCTTAATCCACTAAAGACCTTCCTATAATCACATTATAAGGTATTTTAACTTTTACATTCTCCTACTTTGAATCTGCAGGACCGCCTGTCCCTATGGCACCAGACCTACTGCCTCTCCTTTCTTTTACAGGACCGCCCCATTCAGCCAGGGCCTACTGCCTTTCTCTACTATACATGGTATAGACATAACATTCCTTTCAATTAGAGAACATGGAGCCGGCTCTACTTGCCTCCTATTAGGACTCACTCACTAACCCCTACGGGTCCACTTTCTGTCCTTAGTAACACATTTCTAACTTTCTATGGGGACTCAGGGTTTACCTTCTATCCTCACCTTCATTATTACTTTCTTACTTTCACTTTAAGCAGAACTCTAAATCTACCCCTACGGGCTTTCTGCATCTTTCCTTTTAAAGAACATTATCTAGGTTTCACATCTTAAACAAATTGAACACACATAACTTTCCTATATGCAAAGCAGTTACATTTCTTCCAGAGCATCATCATCAGCATTTCTTCACATTTAACTAGTTAAAACACATACAACTTTTCTCATTCCAACATTACCATGGCATTACTGTTCTTAAAACAGTATTTCTCGTAAGTACGCTGTTGGACATCCCCTTTAAAAGAGGATCAAGTCTTTCTGAGGTAGCTCGTCTTCTCAGCCTACCAGTCTTTGTTCAGCAAAGGTTCCAGAACGGTATCTTCGCAAAGAGTCTTTAAATAAAACCAGTAGGAAGCGCCTTTAATAAGGTGCAAACTATTTACAAGAAAGTTTGGATCATGCACTGTTCATGATTTCTCAGTTTGTAAAACTTGTAGAAAAACAAACAATAAGGATCCCAGGTCAACTAAGGGATCCATAAAGAGTTAACCCTGGACGGGTTTAGCAACAACAATCAGGAACAGTAACTATTTACATTTTCATTTTTCCGAGGTTTCTTCTTATTCAGGTGGCCTTGGCTCCTGGGCCCCGTCCACGGTGGCACGGATTCCAGCGGCAAGCCCCGCAGGGGCCACCAGGTCACTCGGTGTCTGGATTTGAAGATTAACCCGGCGGGCAAGCTCGGGAGCTACCACAAAGCGCACAGTGGAGACAGTAACAAGATCCGGCAACTCTGGACCAACCGTAGTTGGGGCCACAGGTGAGACTCTCTCAGACTCACATCGCTGTACCTTCCGGGCACGCCATCCTTGCGCATTCTGGTGACGGGTGTACGTCACCTGATCTCCCTCCTGTTCGTGACGCCAAGTTTGTAGCACCCCCACTGCCGCAGGGCCGAGGGGTACCCGGTACCGGGCCTCTGAGTCTCTGCTTCTGGGGTTGTCACGGCGGCTAGGCCCCGGTCCGTGACCCTGCCGTGGGGCGCACAGTGAATGATCGGTGTGGATGTCGGTGCAGTTGTGGGGTGTAGGTCGCGGTAAATAACGAGGACACCAGGTTGCAGTCTCTTTACCTCTTTACTGGAGATCTCTGAGTCCTCAGTCCAGAATACGGTTCACCAGGCTGCGCAAGTCCGGCCGGTCCAATGGCACTTCCAGAGTTCTCTTCACAGGTGGAAATCGGTGCCTTCCTTCTTAGCGCTATGTGTTGTAGTCCTCCCCTGCTGTGCTTACGGAAAGTACCCCACAACTGTTGTGTCTGTTTCTTAAGTTCCCTCACAACTCGATTAAATGATGTTCTTCTAATCGTCCGTCCCTCCCTGATGTTACGGTTAGAACGGCACCCGTTTGTCGGGTAGGCCTGGAGTTCTTCCGGGACCCTAGAGACGCCCCTCTCCCGCAATTGCCTCCCAAGACTTCATAGGTGATATGTGTTAGACAGCCCGCCTTAAACTGACTGTCCTGCCGCTGTTTGGAGTATTGCTTGAAGCTGAATGTTATTCTACTCCCTCGGCGTTCCGGCCACCGGTAGTGCGCCTCAGTAGGGTGTTGCTTCGGTCTTACAGCACGACCCCTACTGGAATTCTCCTATTGCTTGATCTCGTTTCTCACTCAGCACAATCTATCTCGCTTCTAGTCCTTTCTTAGGGCACCGCTGCTATTCTGAGCAGGCACGGTCCCGTTACGTTCTTTCCAATGCCAAGCCTCTGCCAGGATCCCACCCCTGGCAGAGACCCTACTGTCTCTTCCTCCACAACACCCTCTGCCACTGAGTGTTGCTTCGTCCAATCCAGTCAGCTTTCTTATCTAACTTCCTGCCTGACCCCCGGTTTACCCACTATGGTGGGGAGTGGCCTAATGAATAGCACCCTTAGCTCCCCCCGGAGGCCCTGCGGTGAAATGTATTGGTGTCTGTGATACCTGATCAGATGAACTCCTTCAGTGCCATCGAACGCACCATGGCTCCCCATAGTGGCGAAGCCACAGTACTGCAACGACCAGGACTCTGGGGCGCTGCACAAACACCATGAAGACCAAGGAGATCTCCAAACAAGTCAGGGACAAAGTTGTTGAGAAGTATAAGTCAGGGTTGGGTTATAAAAAATATCCCAATCTCTGATGATCCCCTGGAGCACCATCAAATCCATTATCAAATGGAAAGAGCGTGGTACCACAAAAAACCTGCCAAGTGAGGGCCACCCACCAAAACTCTCAGCTCGTACAAGTAGGGCATTAATCATAGAGGCAGCATAGAGACCAAAGGAAACACTGAAAGAGCTGCAGAGTTCCCAAGCAGAGACTAGAGTTTCTGTCCTTATGACCACATTAAGCCATACACTCTATGTAGCCTTTATGAAAAGTGGGCAGAAAAATGTCTTTAATTACACAAAAAAATTGGAAGGCTCATTTTCAGTTGGCTAAAAGACATGTGGGAGGCTCCAAAAATGTATGGAGGAAGGTGTTAGGCGTCTAGCTCCTGCCACTGCACAGGGGGAATCTCGAGCCATGTCCGCTGCGGTTTCCCATTCTTCTCCAGCCACAGTGGAGCCTGCTCAGCAGAGATGTCGGTCCCAGTGCCTGGCCAGGACAGATGCTGCGCGTTTGGTTACTGCTGCCCTTCCAGGTTCAGCCATTATAACTAGTGCTGTTCGGCGGTGAGCAGGCGCTCCTCGGACTAAGTCCTGCTTTCCCCTCCTGAGCATGCCCAGGGAAAGACCTCTCATTGGAGGTCGGGGGTCACACGCTCAGGTCCTGTAGCAGCTCCTGTTGGTCCACTAGGAAGGTCCTCAACTGCTACAGCTATAAAAGGTTCGCATGGCCGCACGGCCATGCGCTAGAATCATTTGTGTTTGACAGTTACTAGTGGATACTCAGCCACACTGTATATAAGTGGTGTGAGTTTGTTTAGCCTTGGGGCTGTACACTCAGGCAGGCAGCTAGCGTCAGTGGGGGCAATTAGCCTTGGCTTAGCATCTGGTTCCTTCATGTGTGCGGTTTGCACAGAAGAGTTCCAGAGCAAGCACAACTTTTAGTTAGGGTTTTAGTCCCTGTGTACAGCGCGACACTGTGAGGCAACAGAGCTCACTTTCATTTCAAATGAGGTGAAGTTTAACCCACATGTGAGCTCAGTGTCCATCCGCCATTACTTGCAGCAGGTATCTCTGCACGGTAGACCCCGGGCTGCGAACGTATCTATCACCCTATTACTTGGTGCGTTCTGCTAGCCCTAACAGTATACTAGCGACAGGGTCTGGCTAGTAATGGCGGTCGAACAGCAACTGCTGCGATACATCCAGCAGCTGGAGGGCAGGTTGGCGGCCCTCGAGCGCACAACCTCAGCTGTGGATGTTTCCACCGTAGCTGTTCAGGCTGCAAGCGTGGCTGCAGCAAGTTTGTCCACTGCCACCCCTGTTCCGACCTTATCTCGCCTCCTGCTGCCAGATAAATACTCTGGTGATAGTGCATCTTGTAGGGGTTTTGTGAGCCAGTGTGCAATACATCTCGAGCTCCTGGCTGCACATCTTCCCACAGAGCGGGCAAAGGTGGGATTCGTTATATCTCTTCTGTCAGACAGGGCATTGAAGTGGGCTACGCCACTGTGGGAGCGTGGTGATCGTGTGGTGCAGAGTGCTCCGCTGTTCTTCAGCACTCTGAAACAGGTCTTTTTAAGACCTCGACTCACCCATGATACGGCACTCCAACTGTTGGCTCAGGGCTCGTCCATGGTCAGCCATTTTGCCGTCCACTTCCGGATGTTAGCATCTGAGCTGGAGTGGTCAGATAAAGCCATCCCTGTATTTTGGAGGGAGCTGGCTGACCATGTGAAGGACGCTTTGGCCACTAGGGAGGTTCCCGACACACTGTAGGAGCTAATAGCTGTATCCACTCTAATTGACCTCCATTTTAACGAGTGGAGGTTATAGCGAGCCCAGGGTAGGCAGAGGTTTCAGCTGGCACCCACCTTCGTCAAACCTTTGGAATCTCCAGTCCAGGCGCCTGAGTTACATGAGGCCATGGAGGTGTCACGAGCGGGATCTAAGTCCCGGACTGCTTGTGCACTCAAGGTTTGTCATGTCTTCCGGCAGTCAGGACATCTTGCCACCAGATGTCACCAGCGGTCGGGGAAACGTCAGCGTCTAGTGGTAGTAGGTGGAGGAACACTAGACATGGCGATGTTTGCCTCCAAACTGTCCTTTAAGGGGACAATTACCATAGGCTCATCCACTCATTCAGTAGAGCTTTACGTGGATTCCGGGGTGGAGGGCAATTATATGTCATCTGTATTTGCCCAACGACACGCAATACCCCTGGTGATGCTCGCCAAACCAGTGACCGTACGAGTGGTGAATAGGTCGACACTGCCCTCACAGATAACACACCAGACCATCCCATTTATTCTATCTATGTCGCCATCTCATCAGGAGATTATATCTCTGCTCGTCATTCCTGAGGGAATTGATGAGGTCCTGTTAGGGATACCTTGGCTACGGTACCACTCCCCTCATATTGAGTGGTTCACAGGCAGAATTTTGGAATGGATTGAATCTTGTGGGGGTAGATGTCAGAGGGAATGCATTCAGGTTGCTACTACTGAGGCACCCGCAGATCTTTCCTCTCTCCCCAAGCAATATTGGCCCTATGCGGACGTGTTCTCCAAAAAGGCTGCGGAGACCCTTCTGCCTCACCGCCCCTATGATTGTCCTATTGACCTCTTGCCTGGTGCTGAGCCTCCCCAGGGTCGAGTCTACCAGTTGTCTCTCCCAGAGATGGAGGCAATGTCTCAGTACATCCAGGAGAATCTGGCAAGAGGATTCATTAGGAAGTCAGTGTCACCTGCAGGGGCTGGGTTCTTCGTGCAGAAGAAGAATGGAGAATTACATCCATGCATAGATTACAGGGGTCTTAACGCCATCACCGTTAAGAACAAGTACCCATTGCCCCTGATATCTGAGCTTTTGATAGGCTTTGGGGAGCAAGGGTGTTTACTAAACTAGATCTGCCGGGTGCTTAAAACCTGATTCGCATCCGTGAGGGGGACAAATGGAAGAAGGCTTTTAACAACAGGGATGGGCACTATGAATACCTGGTGATGCCCTTCGGGCTCTGTAATGCCCCAGCCATTTTCCAAGACTTTGTGAACGATATCTTCCGGGATATGCTCTCCACCTTGGTTGTAGTCTACCTGGATGATATTCTCATCTACTCTCCAGATATAGACTCCCATCGGAGAGATGTTTGCAAAGTCTTCAACCTCCTACGAGCAAATTCCCTGTATGCCAAGTTGGAGAAGTGTGTGTTTGAGCGGGAGTCTTTGCCATTCCTGGGCTATATCATCTCGGCCCAAGGATTGGCTATGGATCCCACCAAGCTACAGGCTGTGATGGACTGGCAGGAACCCCATTCTCTTGAAGCGGTGCAGCACTTTATGAGGTTCATCAATTATTAACGCAAGTTCATTCCCCACTTCTCAACTTTGGTAGCTCCTCTGGTTGCCCTCACTAAGAAGGAAGCTAATCCCAAATTGTGGTTGGAGGAGGTCTCCAAGGCCTTCATCTATATCAAGTCACACTTCGCTGGTGCTCCCATTTTACATCGCCACGATGTTGATAAACCATTTATCATGGAGGTGGATGCCTCGTCCGTGGGTGCTGGAGCAGTCCTCTTCCAGAAGGATGTATCCTTGCTTCTTCTTCTCCAAGACCTTCACACCGGCGAAGAGGAATTATTCCATTGGGGATAGGGAGTTGCTAGCCATGAAGTTGGCCTTTTCGGAGTGGAGATACCTCCTGGAGGGGGCTCGTTTTCCCTTCCAAGTTTTCACCGACCACAAAAATTTGGTGTATTTGCAAACCGCCCAGCGGCTAAACTCTCACCTGGCCAGATGGTCCTTTTGGCGAGGACGTAATGGTGGCCACATATGGCCCTTGATGTCGAGGACTATATTCAGGCGCGTGTCTCCTGCGCCAAGAATTGTCTCCTCGGCAACGGCCTTCTGGGCTACTTTACCCCCTGCCAGTGGCAGACAGACCCTGGGAGATGGCTGGGATTGACTTCATGGTAGGCTTACCCAAGTCTCGCAGCTGCACAGTTATCTGGGTAGTCACCGACCATTTTTCTAAAATGGTGCACTTGGTTGCGCTTCCACGGTTACCTTCTGCACAGGCCTTAGCGGCGTTGTTCATTAGACATGTTTTCCGTCTACATGGCATGCTTGACAAAATTGTCAGTGACTGGAGTCCTCAGTTTGCGTCTCGGTTCCAGAGAGAGCTCTGTCGTTTACGCAGCATAGAGCTGAATCTCTCTTCTGCATACCGTCCCGATACGAATGGGTTGGTAGAGAGGGCCAACCAGACTCTGGTCACATACTTGCGACATTTTGTCTCCACCAGGCAGGATGACTGGGCATCTTTGTTACCTTGGGCGGAATTTGCGGCCAGCATCCGCGTGTCCCTGTGTCCATGCCCGTGTCATCCACCGATTCTAGGGTGGCAGACTGGGCGGTGGAGTCACTTGACATTTGCGACCGCACACAGGATGCCATCCGGGCCTCCAAGGAGAGAATGAAGGTTTCTGCTGATGCACACCAGCGTCCTGTTCCGACCTTTGCTCCTGGCGACTTAGTGTGGCTCTCCGCCTGTAACATCAGGCTGTGAGTTGAGTCCACTAAGTTCGCACCTTGCTACATAGGCCCTTTCAAGGTTCTGAAACAGGTCAACTCTGTGGTCTACCGTTTGGCTATTCCTCCATGCCTAGGTATCACCGACACTTTTCATGTATCCCTCTTAAAGCCCGTCTACATGTTCGGCTTTCTGAGTCATCTGCCGGGACATCGGGTTCGTCCACGGATGAGTACGAGGTGAAAGGTGGTACGTGGCAAAAAATACTATCTGGTGGACTGGAAGGGCCACAGCCCAGAGGATAGAACCTGGGAGCCTGTGGAGCACAATCGGGCTCTGCTGCTCATTGCAGCCTTTGAGCGTAGTGAGGCCCAAGGAGGGGGGCCCTAGGAGGGGGGTGTTGTGAATTCTGCTCTTGGGCTCCCTCCGGTGGTTATAAGTGGTAGTGCTGCTGTCTCTGGATCGCAGCATTCATCAGGTGTGTCAAGTTTTTGCAATCCTGACTGGGCTATTTAGCCTTGCTTGACCCTTTAGTCAGTGCCAGTTGTCCATTGTTCCTGGAGGATTCACATCCTTGCCTGCTCTCTCCTGCTTTGCTGTTCCTTTCAACAAAGATAAGTTCTGGCCTTGATTTTTGCTGTCCACATGCTGTGGCCTTATTGTTCAGTTCTTTTCCATGTTTTTGTCTTGTCCAGCTTGGTCTGAATAAGGATTTGTTTAGCCAAACTGGTATCTCTGGAGATGCAGATATACCCTCCATATCTTTAGTTAGCTGTGGAGATTTTGTATTTTCTGTGGTGGATATTTTCTAGTGTTTTAATACTGACCACATAGTACTCTGTCCTATCCTTTCTATTTAGCTAGAAGTGGCCTCCTTTGCTAAATTCTGATTTCAGTCTGTGTATGTTTTTTCCCTCTCCTCTCACAGTCAATATTTGTGGGGGGCTGGCTATCCTTTGTGAATTTTCTCTGAGGCAAGATAGTTTTCCCTTTTCTATCTCTAGGGGTAATTAGTCCTCCAGCTGTGTCGAGATGTCTAGGGAGTGATAGGTACATTCCACGGCTACTTCTAGTTGTGGTGTTAAGTTCAGGGTCTGCGGTCAGTACAGGTACCACCTTCTCCAGAGTACGTCTCATGCAGCTCTTAGCCACCAGATCATAACAGTACAACTGGCCAACAATGAGTTAACTGCATCTCAGAAGAAGGGAAGGAAAGTGCTGAGCCATTTTTTTTTCTGTAGTCTGTTGTGTTTTTTTTTTCCCCTCTTTACCTCTGGGTGGCTCAGGAGTTCGGTGCTGGTATGGATGTTCAGGGATTGGCTTCTCGTGTGGATCAACTTGCTGCCAGAGTACAGGGTATTTCCGATTATATCGTTCAGACTCCGGTTTTAGAGCCTAGAATTCCAACTCCTGATTTGTTTCTTGGGGACAGGTCCAAATTTTTGAGCTTTAAAAATAACTGTAAACTGTTTTTTGCTCTGAAACCCCGTTCCTCTGGTGATCCCATCCAGCAGGTTAAAATTGTTATAACTCTGCTGCGTGGTGACCCCCAGGATTGGGCATTTGCCCTGGAACCTGGGAATCCGGCGTTGCTTAATGTAGACACCTTTTTTCAGGCGCTTGGGTTATTGTATGATGAACCTAATTCAGTGGATCATGCTGAGAAGACCTTGTTGGCCCTGTGTCAGGGTCAAGAAGCGGCAGAATCATATTGCCAGAAATTTAGAAAATGGTCTGTACTGACTAAATGGAATGAGGATGCCTTGGCGGCAATTTTCAGAAAGGGTCTTTCTGAATCCGTTAAAGATGTTATGGTGGGGTTCCCCACGCCTGCTGGTCTGAGTGATTCTATGTCTCTGGCCATTCAGATTGATCGGCGCTTGCGCGAGCACAGAGTTGTGCACACTATGGCATTGTCTTCCGAGCGGAGTCCTGAGCCTATGCAGTGTGATAGGATTGTGTCTAGAGCTGAACGACAAGGATTCAGACGTCAGAATAGGTTGTGTTTTTACTGCGGCGATTCTGCTCATGTTATTTCTGATTGCCCTAAGCGTACCAAGAGAATCGCTAGTTCTGTTACCATCAGTACTGTACAACCTAAATTTCTGTTATCTGTGACCCTGATCTGCTCATTATCATCATTTTCTGTCATGGCATTTGTGGATTCAGGCGCCGCTCTAAACTTAATGGACTTAGAATTTGCCAGACATTGTGGTTTCCCCTTGCAGCCTTTGCAGAGTCCTATTCCTTTGAGGGGCATTGATGCTACACCGTTGGCTAAAAATAAACCTCAGTTTTAGACACAGCTGACCATGTGCATGGCGCCAGCCCATCAGGAAGATTGTCGTTATCTGGTGTTGCATAATTTGCATGATGCTATTGTGCTGGGTTTCCCATGGTTACAGGTGCATAATCCGGTGTTAGATTGGAAATCTATGTCTGTGACTAGTTGGGGTTGTCCGGGGGTTCATGGTGATTTTCCTTTGATGTCAATTGCCTCCTCCCCCTCTTCTGAAATTCCTGAGTTTTTGTCAGATTTCCAGGATGTATTCAATGAGCCCAAGTCCAGTTCCCTTCCACCGCATAGGGACTGTGATTGTGCTATTGACTTGATTCCAGGCTGTAAGTTCCCTAAGGGCCGACTTTTCAACCTGTCTGTGCCAGAACATACTGCCATGCGGAGCTATGTTAAGGAGTCCTTGGAGAAGGGGCATATTCGGCCATCTTCTTCACCATTGGGAGCAGGTTTTTTTTTTGTTGCCAAAAAAGATGGCTCCTTGAGACCCTGTATTGATTATCGCCTCTTGAATAAGATCACGGTCAAATTCCAATACCCTTTGCCTTTGCTTTCTGATCTGTTTGCTAGGATTAAGGGGGCTAGTTGGTTTACTAAGATTGACCTTCGAGAGGCATATAATCTTGTTTGTATTAAGCAGGGTGACGAATTGAAAACTGCGTTTAATACGCCCGAAGGTCATTTTGAATACCTTGTGATGCCATTCGGAGGGGGCCAAGCACCGTATTGTGGTCTTGACCGATCATAAGAATCTGATTTACCTCGAGTCTGCCAAACGGCTGAATCCTAGACAGGCCCGATGGTCCCTGTTTTTCTCCCGTTTTGATATTGTGGTCTCGTATCTTCCGGGTTCTAAGAATGTTAAGGCTGATGCCCTCTCTAGGAGCTTTTTGCCTGATTCTCCTGGGGTCCTTGAGCCGATCGGCATTCTGAAGGAAGGGGTGATTCTTTCTGCCATCTCCCCTGATTTACAACAGGTTCTTCAGGAATTTCAGGCTGATAAACACGACCGCTTTCCAGTGGGTAAACTGTTTGTTCCTGACAGATGGACTAGTAAAGTGATTTCGGAGGTTCATTGTTCTGTGTTGGCTGGTCATCCTGGGATTTTTGGTACCAGAGATTTGGTTGGTAGGTCCTTTTGGTGGCCTTCTTTGTCGCGTGATGTGCGTTCTTTTGTGCAGTCCTGTGGGACTTGTGCGCGGGCCAAGCCTTGCTGTTCCCGCGTTAGTGGGTTGCTTTTGCCTTTGCCGGTCCCTGAGAGGCCTTGGACGCATATTTCTCTGGATTTTATTTCGGATCTTCCGGTTTCCCAGAGGATGTCGGTTATCTGGGTGGTTTGTGACCGGTTTTCTAAGATAGTTCATTTGGTACCTTTGCCTAAGTTGCCTTCCTCTTCTGATTTGGTTCCGTTGTTTTTTCAGCATGTGGTTCGTTTGCATGGCATTCTCCGGAATATTGTGTCCGATAGAGGTTTCCAGTTTGTTTCTAGGTTTTGGCGGGCCTTTTGTGCTAGGCTGGGCATTGATTTGTCTTTTTCTTCCGCGTTTCATCCTCAGACAAATGGCCAAACCGAGCGAACTAATCAGACTTTGGAAACTTATTTGAGATGCTTTGTGTCTGCTGATCAGGATGATTGGGTGGCTTTCTTGCCATTGGCCGAGTTTGCCCTTAATAATCAGGCTAGTTCTGCTACCTTGGTTTCACCCTTCTTTTGTAACTCTGGTTTTCATCCTTGTTTTTCTTCGGGGCAGGTTGAGCCTTCTGATTGTCCTGGGGTGGACTCTGTGGTTGACAGGTTGCAGCAAATTTGGGCTCATGTTGTTGACAATTTGGTGTTGTCTCAGGAGGGGGCTCAGCGTTTTGCTAACCGTCGTCGATGTGTTGGTTCCCGGCTTCGGGTTGTGGATTTGGTCTGGTTGTCTTCCCGTCATGTTCCTATGAAGGTTTCTTCCCCTTAGTTTAAGCCTCGGTTTATTGGCTCTTATAGGATTTCTGAGATTATCAATCCAGTGTCTTTTCGTTTGGCCCTTCCAGCCTCTTTTTCCATCCATAATGTTTTTCATAGATCTTTGTTGTGGAGATATGTGGTGCCCGTTGTTCCCTCTGTTGATCCTCCTGCCCCGGTGTTGATTGATGGGGAGTTGGAGTATGTGGTTGAGAAGATTTTGGATTCTCGTTTTTCGAGGCGGAAGCTTCAGTATCTTGTCAAATGGAAGGGTTATGGCCAGGAGGATAATTCTTGGGTTGTTGCCTCCGATGTTCATGCTGAGGATTTGGTTCGTGCCTTTCATTTGGCTCGTCCGGATCGGCCTGGGGGCTCTGGTGAGGGTTCGGTGACCCCTCCTCAAGGGGGGGTACTGTTGTGAATTCTGCTCTTGGGCTCCCTCCGGTGGTTATAAGTGGTAGTGCTGCTGTCTCTGGATCGCAGCATTCATCAGGTGTGTCAAGTTTTTGCAATCCTGACTGGGCTATTTAGCCTTGCTTGACCCTTTAGTCAGTGCCAGTTGTCCATTGTTCCTGGAGGATTCACATCCCTGCCTGCTCTCTCCTGCTTTGCTGTTCCTTTCAACAAAGATAAGTTCTGGCCTTGATTTTTGCTGTCCACATGCTGTGGCCTTATTGTTCAGTTCTTTTCCATGTTTTTGTCTTGTCCAGCTTGGTCTGAATAAGGATTTGTTTAGCCAAACTGGTATCTCTGGAGATGCAGATATACCCTCCATATCTTTAGTTAGCTGTGGAGATTTTTGTATTTTCTGTGGTGGATATTTTCTAGTGTTTTAATACTGACCGCATAGTACTCTGTCCTATCCTTTCTATTTAGCTAGAAGTGGCCTCCTTTGCTAAATTCTGATTTCAGTCTGTGTATGTTTTTTCCCTCTCTTCTCACAGTCAATATTTGTGGGGGGCTGGCTATCCTTTGGGAATTTTCTCTGAGGCAAGATAGTTTTCCCTTTTCTATCTCTAGGGGTAATTAGTCCTCCGGCTGTGTCGAGATGTCTAGGGAGTGATAGGTACATTCCATGGCTACTTCTAGTTGCGGTGGTAAGTTCAGGGTCTGCGGTCAGTACAGGTACCACCTTCTCCAGAGTACGTCTCATGCTGCTCTTAGGCCACCAGATCATAACAGGGGGGGTAATGTTAGGTGTTGAGTTCCTGCCTCTGCACAGGGGGAATCTCGAGCCATGTCCGCTGCGGTTTCCCATTCTCCAGCCACAATGGAGCCTGCTCAGCGGAGACATCAGTCCCAGCACCTGGCCAGGACAGATACTGCATGTTTGCTTACTGCTGCCCTTCTAGTTTCAGCCATTATAACTAGTGCTGTTCGGCGGTGAGCAGGTGCTCCTGGTACTAAGTCCTGCTTTTCCCCTCCTGAGCATGCCCAGGGGAAGACCTCTCATTGGAGGTCGGGAGTCACATGCTCAGGTCCTGTAGCAGCTCCTATTGACCCACTAGGAATGTCCTGAACTGGTACAGCTATAAAAGGTTCACATGGCCGCACGGCCATGCGCTAGTATGGCAGATGCTGCTTCTGATTGTCTCAGATAGCTGCGGTTCCCACGCTGTCAAAAGGGCATAAAAAGTTAAAAACACTCTTACCTGATAGGGTTGTTATAGTTACAACTCCTACAGAAAGCATGTGAAGGCTGCTGCAGGATCTGATGCAACTGAATAAGGAATGTGGTGATTCACAATCCGCATTGCCAAAGGTCCAAAGTATGATCAATGACAAGATCATGGTTTTGTCCTGATGAAGAGGCTTGAAAGCCTTGAAACGTGTTGACAAAATAAATCAGATTCATACCTCATCTTTTGTCTTTGATTGTACTTTGGACCTTTGGCAGGGCAGATTCTGAATCACCACATTATTTATTCAATTGCATCAAATACACTGCTATATGCACAGGTAGGCCGGGTTAGACAAGCGTAGATTCTTTCATGCGAGAGAATTAGATAGATTGCTCAGAGTGTCAGCTTAGTGTGTTCCGATTCTATAATTATAATTAGCGGCACAGTTTTGATCGAGGGATGGTTTTTTAAGTAATGGATGTATGATGGCATGCTTAAATGAGAATGGAAAAATACCGGAAGTGAGAGAAAGGTTGAATATTTTTGTTAGGTGAGAAGTGACAGCCGGGGAAAGGTACTGGAGGAGATGTGACGGAATGGGGTCACTGGTGCAAGTCCACAAAAAGTAGTATAAGTACAGAAGTACAGATGTTACTGTCCATAGAACCTTCCTCAGTGTACTACAATAAAGATGCAAAGAATACTAAAAAAAATAAAGTATATACATCCAAGATTAATCATCAGTCATAATATATATATATATATATATATATATATATATATATATATATATATATATATATATATATATATATATATATATATATATATATATATATATAGTAGGTATATATAAATATTAAGGTCAGGATCAAGACTGTGCTGCACTTGCAATGTGTGTAGCACTGTGCCCGGAAGTCATGTCACTGGATGTGATGTGATCATGTGCCCCGGAAACAGGAAGTGTCTAAACTATGCATTCCATTGTTGGTGTTCATAACAGGACCAGAAGTTCGTGCAGTCCACTGACAGGAAGAATGTGTATATTAGTGGATAGTTACGTTCCACCGCCTTTCTTATGCGCACCAATCATATAGGCATGGAACATGTAAGATTATACTTGAGAAGGATATGTTGGGCATACCGCTTCTATATCCGGCTCTACACTCCTCCATGTTTGGGTAGGCACTTGCACTTACAATGCGCTAGTTATATGTACTGTCTCTAATACCATGCCTACTATGTACCGGACTACAGGTACAAAAAGGAATCTGACTCATGGTGGATACCGAGATCACAAGGCCCGCTATAACAGCATTTCACCCACATAGGCACCCTCAATACTGCTAAATTTAATTCTGACATATACACTATGTATTGCATAGATTACACATGGTCATCTGGTTATGTGGACTATTTATCCCATAGGATATGTCTGCAATGGATTTTCAGTCCTAAACAAAACCTTTTAATACCACCTTCTCAAGCAGCCGGGAAGGTCTTTTTCTTTAACCCCTTTTTCCCCACCCTTTTCTCCTCAGGGATGTATAGAATTGTTTCTATACTAACTGCCCCCCTTCTGAGGGGACTCGTGTCTATTGACCAGTAATGTTAAAATATCCTCTGCATATATACTTATATCTAAATTATGACTGATGATGAGCAATCCTGGATATATATGCTTTATTTTTTATATTTTTTTATATCTTATTGTAGTACACTGAGGAAGGTCATATGGACTGAAACGTCTGTACTTATACTACTTTTTGTAGACTGCATTAAAATTTTCTTTGCATCAGCCATATGAGTGCCAAGTTTATTTGCTTAATACAAAATATAACCGGTTCCATCACCTGACAACATAGAAGCTATTAAATGTAATGGTTTAAAGGGAACCAGTCAGCTACAAAAACGTTACTTATCTTTAGAAACATAAATAATTGGCAGGTAAATAACATTTAAATCATGATTGGCTGAAGTTATATTCTTCCTGCAGCTATTCACATTGAGTCATTGGAGCAGTGCTGGGGGCTGCAACAGTCACCATTCACTACACAGTTATTATCACTTCCCCTGCACTTCATTGATTTCCTTTTCCCAAAAGAACAATCTAAGATAAAATGCCAGATAGGAGCAGAACATAGCTAGGAAGCCAAATGCTAAAATAAACGGCAGTATATTTATGGGGTGTACAGTTGCCAAATTAAATTATTAAACCAGGTATGCAAAACTTGTATGTTATATATACAACTCTGGCAAAAATTAAGAGACCACTGCAAAATGTTCAGTTTGTCTGATTTTTTTCTTTATAGGTATATTTTTGAGTAAAATGTAAATTGTTCTTTTAGTCTCTAAACTTCTGACAACATGTCTCTGAATTTTCAAGCAATAAGTTGTTTTTTTTTCTGAAAAGTAGAAATGGTCAAAATAAAAAAAAACAGTGCTTTCAGACTTCAAATAATGCAAAGAAAACAAGTTCATAATCATTTAGAAGCAACAATACTAATGTTTCAACTCAAGAAGAGTTCAAAAATCAATATATTGTGGAATACCATGATATTTAATCACAGCTTTCATGCGTCTTGGCATGCTTTCCTCCAGGCTTTCACACTGCTTCTGGTGCAAAAATGTAAGCAGTTCTTTGTTTGATGGCTTGTGACTATCCATCATCCTCTTGATTACATTCCAGAGGTTCTCAATGGGGTTCAGGTCTGGAGATTGGGCTGCCCATGACAGGATTTTGATGTGGTGGTCTCTTAATTTTTGCCAGAGCTGTACAGTGCCTTGCGAAAGTGTTCGCCCCCCTTGAACTTTTCAACCTTTTCAACCTTTTCTGCCCACATATCATGCAGGATTTTGATGTGGTGGTCTCTTAATATTTGCCAGAGCTGTACAGTGCCTTGCGAAAGTATTCGCCCCCCTTGAACTTTTCAACCTTGACCTGTAAAATTTCCGAGGGTGTTATGGGGGAATTAATGGCCTCCCTTTCCTTCTCTGTGAGTGCAGGTGCCAGGTGATCTCTGAGGAACTCCCCACTCCCCCCTCCTACTCCCACTTCTGATCTATATAACTCGCCAAAAAAGGATCTAAATTCATTTACTATCTCTTCGTTATTTGTTAGAATGTGACCATTACGATGTTGTATTTTATGTATTCTTGTTGCTTTCCTGTATGGCCGTGTAAGGGATGCCAGCACCTTCCCCGGTTTATTGCCCCATTTAAAATATTTGTTTTTTTGGTAATCCAAATTGAACATGGCCATTTCATGAGCCAGAGTGTCTGCTTCCTCTTTAGCCCTCAAAAAACGTTTCCCTTGTCAATGAAGTGTTGTTTAGTTTAAAATCTTTGTAAGTTAGGGTTACTTATTTTTGTGTTTCCACCACTCTTTTCATTATATCTTTTCTCTTGTGGCTAACATAGGAGATAATATGACCCCTTAACACGGCCTTAGAGGCCATCCAGAATAAATGTGCGTCGTCACAATGAGCACGATTGTCATTTTTATAGACCTCCCATGACATCTGCAAATGTTTTTTAAAGTCGTCTGATTGGTAGAGGTATGAAGGGAAGTGCCACCTCCTTTCCTGGTGAATCGGGGATGTTAGTTTAGATTGAAACGTTACTGGGGCATGATCCGATATATGGATATTTTGTATATTTGTCTGTGTTATTAGGGGAAGTAACGATTCGTGCAATAACCAGCAGTCAGGCGTGTGAGTCGTGTACATGAGAGTAATGAGAATAGTCCCTTTCCAAGGGGTGTTGCATTCTCCATATGTCAATTAGGTCAAGGTGGTCCATCAAAGATTGAATACCACTTCCCTGTGCTAGTCGACTTGCATCCTTAGGTCTAGATCTATCCATGGAAATGTCTGCTACCTCATTAAAGTCGCCCCCCATGACCACCCGGGATGTATCCCACCCCGCCAAGCTCTCCATCAATTTAACCTGAAACTGTACCTCGGGCGCGTTAGGGGCATAAATGTTGACTAGGTTAAAACACATTCCCTCAATCACGATTTTAACCAAAAGGAATCTGCCTTGTGGATCTTCCAGGGTGTCAAGTATCTTATAACTAAGGCTGTTACATATTAGTATGGCTACCCCTCTCTGATTTTTTGTATATGAAGCCTCAGCGCAAAGCGTGTACTTTCTACTACGCAGGGAGGGGTGATTATCCTTAATCCAGTGTGTTTCCTGAAGAAAAATGATATGGAAATTTTGTTTTTGTAAAAAGTTTAGAACCTTTTTTCGAGCACCATTGTAGGGAGCGAATAGTGGAATCTTTAGAGCTGGCTTGGTCAGCCATTAACCCACACCTTTTCGAACAACCCTATGACCCACGTGTAGATGTTGTAGGTGAGATCCCCACCCATCCCAGCGAGTGAGCGCGAGATCTCCCAGGACCAAAGTGTTAAGTATGCACATGCAGAAACCCTCCCCCCCAACTCCCCTCCCCAATTAAACTTTATAACTGTAATAGATGTGCTCAACCACAGAGTGAGCACTATATAGAAAATAAACATGCCACCTGAGTGCAAAAAAAATATCAACATAAACATAAACACGACATCACTGGAGAATGACAAGATAGAGCAGCTCTATTCGTTCAAGTATTGTCAGAATTAAGATGTGCCTGGGATTCCTCCCGAAGAAATTTCAAAGCCCTTTCTGGGTCACTAAAGGACCAATTTTTCCCCGCTATGCCAAAGCGCAGAATAAAGGGATATTGCAGGCTAAAGCGAATATTTCTATCCACCAAGAGTTTGCAAGCAGGGTTGAAGGCTTTGCGTCTGGCAGCCAGGGCAGCCGAATAATCCTGGAATAAGAGTAGTTTGTGATTCTCATACAACAGGGAGCGTTGTTTTCTGTACGCTGACAGAATGCGGGCTTTATCCTGAAAGTCCAGGACCTTAAAGATAACTGGTCTTGGTCTGTCACCCTCCCCTCGGGGGTCCCAATCTGTGTGCTCTCTCAATGGCCATTATACCTGATGTTGGTAGTACCCCAAGAGATTTTGGTAGCCATTCTGATGTTATGTTGACCAATTTCGAGGGAGGGACAGACTCTGGGAGGCCTATTAGTCTCAAGTTATTGCATCTAGACCTATTTTCAAGGTCATCTACTTTGTCTAGAAGGTCTGAGATGTCCTTTTCTTTGCCATCTAATTTGTCCCTGAGGGCCTTGGCAGAGTCTTCTAGGTCCGAGATTCTTTGTTCCGCTTCTGCTATGCGTGCTCTCTGAGTATTAACTTGTGAGACAATTGTGTCCAAGGAAGTTTGAAAAGCTGCTAAACGGTTATCTATCTCGGGCATCAATCGTTCTATGATAGCAGTTGCAATGGACTGTGGGTTCTCTGTATTAACATCAGCGTTTTGTGACGTGGGAGATGTGCCCGCCTGGTTACGTGTGGAACTTCTGCCAGACTTGGCACCTTTACCCACAAATTTATCCATGATGAGGTGGATGCCCGAAGTAGTGAGCAGAGTTGTCAGTGATATCGTTATGTGCGTTAGTTACATCTAGAAATAGATTGAGAAGTCTTATAAGTTACCACAGCTTGGCTACCATCCTCCACGCTGGGTGGGTTTTCTCCTCAGTCTATCACAAATATTATGCCAAAGAAATTTGAAGAGCCCCTCTCAACAATAATGCAAACAAGCTTCAGCCTGTATGTGGCTGTGAGTAGAGCCGGTGCTGTTCAGGAGTTGTTTAACTGTGCAGTCTATCCAACAGAGAATTACTGGTGCCTGGTGTGCTTCTCTGCAAAATGGCGACGGCTTGCTGTCCCCTCCCTCACCTTCCTCTTTTATCAACGTTGTTATCGCCTGGGGCCCGGGACACCACTATCCCTCTCCGATCCTGCTCACCTTCCTCCTGCAGCGGCCGCTGATCCACTCTGTCCCCTGAGTCCCTGGAAAGGTGTAGTCTGCGGTATAAGGACTTTTCAGCAGAAAGGCGCCAGGCTGATTCTTGTTCCCGCACCTTCTTTTCCAGCCGTTTCAATATTCTCCTGGGGCCAGGGGTGCTGCGGTTTTCCCTTTCGCCACTTACCCGACCTCAGCGGCAGCAGCTATGGCTCAGCTCTCTCCTCTTCTCCCGGCTTCTGGTGTGGTGTAGCCAGCGGTGTGGGGCCGGCGCGCTTTCCGGCAAGATGGCGCCGGTTCACCTTCTCTTCCCACGCTGCCTCCCTTCCTCACCGAAATCGCCGCTCACGGACCAGGGATGCCGCAGATCTTCACTGATGCTCTCACCCTCCTCCTGGAGTTATCCGGTGAGTCCGCTCGGGTTTCTGATGAGGTGCGCTGCACACCCTTCCCCTGCCGGCTCCTCCGCTTCAGGTCTCCAGCTGCTGATATGAGCGGCGCTGCTTGCGGCGCTGCCTGCGCCCTGTGACTCCAAGGGGGGTCCGGAGAGCTGGGTCTATGTAAGTTGACCCTTGTCCGGCCCTTATCCTGGCCTTTGCGTAGTATAAAATGACGCCAATAAACTTATTATGCGCCCTCGGTCCAGGAGCTCTTTTAAGAAGCGGCCATCATTAGGCTCCGCCTCCCAGAAGTCCCTTGGGGGTCTATTTTGATGGACTTTATTGTAGAGTTACCCAACTCTGGCGGTAAAAATACTATTTTGGTGGTAGTGGACCGTTTAACGAAGGCTGCTCATTGTATTCCTTGCACCGGTCTACCCTCAGCTACAGAGACAGTGGATCTGGTTATCCAGAACATTTTCCGGCTGCATGGAGTACCAGATGAGATCATCTCTGACCGGGGAATGCAATATACCTCTAGGTTTTGGAAAGAATTTTGTTCTGCGCTCCACATTAATGTTTGCTTGTCTTCTGCATACCACCCTCAGACCAACGGGCAGACCGAACGGACCAATCAAACCTTGGAGCAGTATCTATGCTGTTACATCAGTCATTTGCAGGATGATTGGCTGAAGCTACTTCCTTTAGCGGAATTTTCGTATAACAGCTCACAGAGCAGTTCCAAGAAGGTAACGCCTTTTTTTGCCAATCTAGGGTATCATCCAAATATTTTGCCTAGGTCTCCGGTTGCTACTTCGGTATCAGCAGTTCAAGACAGAGTGGCACTGTTGCAACGTAATCTTGAAGTTTTGAAAGACTCCCTGACCGCAGCACAGGAGCATTACAAGAAGTCGGCCGATAGATTCCGAAAACCGGCACCTATGTACAAGGTAGGAGACTTGGTTTGGTTGTCCACCAAGAATCTACGATTGGGTATTCCTTCGCAGAAACTGGGACAGAAGTTCATCGGTCCATTCAAGATCACCGGGATTGTGAGCTCTGTTGCTTGTCGGCTGAAGCTACCAAGAAATCTAAAGGTACACCCAGTATGTCATGTTTCTTTATTAAAACCGTTCTCTCTTAACACTTTTTATTGATGTATAGTACCTCCCCCTCCACCAGTGTTGGTTGATGGCGAAGAACAATTAGTGGTACAGGACATTATCGATTCAAGGCTCCATAGGAACCGGCATCAGTATTTTGTTAGATGGCAGGGTTGTTCTCCTGAAAATGATTCTTGGGAACCAGTAAGTAACATCAATGCTCCCCTGAAGGTTGCTCAGTTTCATCGTAGATAACCAGACAAGCCTGGTCCAGGACCGTCCTGAGGTCTCTTCTAGGGGGGGAGTAATGTCAGTATTCCAGGTTTTCCAAATCACCTTGTGAATAATCTTGCCCTTTGTTAAGATGGAGTTTGCTGTTTTTGTCTCAGGAGATTAGAAAGAAAATTATAGACAAACAAACATGTTAAAGGTAAAAGTTATAAGACCATCTCCAAGCAGCTTAATTTTCCTGTGACTACAGTTGCACATATTATTCAGAAATTTAAGATCCATGGGACTGTAGCCAACCTCCCTGGATGTGGCCACGGAAGGAAAAATGATGAACTTCTAAACAGATTAGTGGTGAGCATCAAGCTCAAGGAACAGTGTCAGTATTCCGGGTTTTCCAAATCACCTTGAGAATGATCTTGCCCTTTGCTAAGATGGAGTTTGCTGTTTTTGTCTGCCCTACTTCCTGTTCATTTGTTTAAAACTCGGTTCAGGTGTCAGCTTCCTTGCTGGAGTATTTTGCTTCTGTTCCCCTTCAGCTCAGCTGCTTGTTCTCAGTGTGCCTCTGCCTCTGGCTCTGGACATTCTCTGCATATGTAAGCTACACTCTCTATGTTATCATTAGTCTGTTGACTTTGGGACTTAACCCTTGGTTCACTCCTCCTGGTAAGAACTGTGTTTTTGAACTATGTTTCTGGACTATGTTTCTCGACTGTGTGTTGCTACTTAATCCTTCATTTACTCCCCTGTTGTGGGAGCTGTTGGAAACAACACCAGTATAATACTTTAATGTGAACCTGTTTCTGGACTTACCCGTGTTTATGCCACACCAGGGATTAACTAGTGGACTTGTTCTGGACATTCCTGTGTTTACTTCATACCTGGATTTGAATCTTTCTGCACCAACAGTGTTTTGGATCTGCACTACGTCACCTGTCACACTCACCTTTTGATCACCTTGCTGAGGACTCTGCCTTAAGAACTCTGCCGATTTGCTCTATATGTTTCAAGGACTTGTTTCATTGCAGGTCACTGCGGGTTATCAGTATATTGTTTTGGGTGTTATTGCTGTTGTATATATACACTATTTGCATTGAAGAAACCCTTCTCTGTCTGCTCATTGCCCCACGCTATCAGAATCCTTGAGTTCCTACAATAGTATTACAATCAGTGTCAGATCGCACCATCCACCATTGTATGAGCCAAAGTGGACTTCATGGGAGAAGACTACAGTAAGGAGGACACCATTGTTGAAATAAAATCATAAAACCAGAGTGGAATTTGCCAAACTACATGTGGACAAGCCACAAAGCTTCTCGGAGAACGTCCAATGGACACATGAGACAATAATGGTACTTTTTGGCAAGGCACATCAGCTCTATGTTCACAGATGGAAAAATGAACCATATCAAGAAAAGAACACTGTCCCTACTGTGAAACATGGAGGAGGCTCTGTTATGTTCTGGGGCTGCTTTGCCGCATCTGGCACAGGGTGTCTAGAATCCGTGCAGGGTACAATGAAATCTCAAGACTATCAAGGGATTCTAGAGAGAAATGTGCTGCCCAGTGTCTGAAAGCTTGGTCTCAGTCACAGGTCATGTATCTTGCAACAGGATAATGACCCAAAACACACAGCTAAAATCACCCAAGAATGGCAAAGTGGAAAAACATTGGACTATTCTGAAGTGGCCTTCTATGAGCCCTGACCTAAATCCTATTGAGCATCTTTGGAAAGAGCTAAAACATGCCATCAGGAAAAGGCAACCTTCAAACACAAGACAACTGGATGATTTATGTAAACTAGAAGCTTGGGTTGATAAATGGCAAATGAGCTTTAATGGGGATAAATGTAAGGTCATGCACTTGGGTAGAAGTAATAAGATGTATAACTATGTGCTTAATTCTAAAACTCTGGGCAAAACCGTCAATGAAAAAGACCTGGGTATATGGGTGGATGACAAACTCATATTCAGTGGCCAGTGTCAGGCAGCTGCTACAAAGGCAAATAAAATAATGGGATGTATTAAAAGAGGCATAGATGCTCATGAGGAGAACATAATTTTACCTCTATACAAGTCACTAGTTCGACCACACTTAGAATACTGTGCACAGTTCTGGTCTCCGGTGTATAAGAAAGACATAGCTGAACTGGAGCGGGTGCAGAGAAGAGCGACCAAGGTTATTAGAGGACTGGGGGGTCTGCAATACCAAGATAGGTTATTACACTTGGGGCTATTTAGTTTGGAAAAACGAAGACTAAGGGGTGATCTTATTTTAATGTATAAATATATGAGGGGACATTACAAAGACCTTTCTGATGATCTTTTTAATCATAGACCTGAGACAGGGACAAGGGGGCATCCTCTACGTCTGGAGGAAAGAAGGTTTAAGCATAATAACAGACGCGGATTCTTTACTGTAAGAGCAGTGAGACTATGGAACTCTCTGCCGTATGATGTTGTAATGAGTGATTCATTAATTAAATTTAAGAGGGGACTGGATACCTTTCTGGAAAAGTATAATGTTATAGGGTATATACACTAGATTCCTTGATAAGGCGTTGATCCAGGGAACTAGTCTGATTGCCGTATGTGGAGTCGGGAAGGAATTTTTTTCCCCATGGTGGAGTTACTCTTTGCCACATGGGTTTTTTTTGCCTTCCTCTGGATCAACATGTTAGGGCATGTTAGGTTAGGCTATGGGTTGAACTAGATGGACTTAAAGTCTTCCTTCAACCTTAATAACTATGTAACTATGTAACTATGTAACTGGAGCAGTTTGCTCTTGAGGAGTGGGCCAAAATAACTGTTGAGAGGTGCAGAAGTCTCCTTGACAGTTACAGTGCAGATTGCAGTGATTGCCTCAAAAGGTAGTGCAACAAAATATTAAGTTAAGGGTACCATCATTTCTGTCCAGGCCTATTTCATGAGTTTTAATTTTTTTTTTTATTCTGTGGAAGCATGCTTGAAAAGCAACGTCTGACTTTCATTTGTTCATTTTAATAGATTTTTTATTTATTATTACTTTTGTCAGATGATAGTCACAGGAACATTAAGCTGCCTGGAGGTCTTGATGTACAATAACAAATTGTATTGTGGTACCGTGTTAGGCTAGTTTCACATTTGCATTTAAAAACGCAGCGTTTCAAACGCAAACGCAGGTGGTGAAAAAACGCATGTAAACGCGGCAAAACGCAGCATTTTTTAGATGCATGCGTTTTCGCATGCGGTAAAAAAAGCAGCGTTTTGCCGCGTTTACATGCGTTTTTTCCTGCATTTGTGTTTTTTTCCCCATGAAGAGAAATTTCACAAGAGAAAAATCAAGATAACCAGACACCACCAATGGGACTAAAGAGGGCGTATATGTTGTGATCTCTATATATAGACCCTAGGGCTACTGAAATTTTAACAGTTTGCTACTGTATCCTGTGTCATGATGGATCTTCGCATGGAGAACTTTTATTTCAACCTGGATTTCAGCTTCAAAATGTTTCTTGCCTGGGCTTTCGCTTGGGAGCAAGACAGAAATCGCCAAAGATGGAGAAGGAGACAACGTAGGCGTTTTTGGAGGCACCCCATTATCGAACTACGTGAGAGCCATGGAGCCTATCACACGCTCTATGCCGAGCTTAATGCCAACCCGGAGAAATTCCACGAATATACAAGGATGTCGCAAGACTCGTTTCGGGATTTGCTTGCTTGTGTCCAAGGACCCATACGGAGACAGGACACCCAGCTCCGTAGAGCGATTCCACCGGAGGAACGTCTGCTGGTTACATTAAGGTACTTTACAAATCTAAACCCAATGACAGTCCAAATTTTTTTTTTCACACATGTATGTTTTGGCTATTTACCTATCTTTCTTTAGCGTAAACACCCCATAAATAGAATAGATTGTAATGTTTTTTGTTTCTGTTTTTCTTACAGATTTCTGGCAACCGGAGAGAGTTTATCATCCCTCCACTTCCAATAACGGCTTGGAATATCCACCCTTTCCGGAATAGTTGTGGACACCTGCCAGGCTTTGTGGAATGTACTCTGGGATGAGTTTATACCCGTACCCACCACGGACATGTGGCTTGAAATAGCTGAAAAATTCTGGAGTGTGTGTGATTTCCCCAACTGTTTAGGAGCGGTGGATGGAAAGCACATCCGCATTATCAAACCTGCCAGAACAGGATCGGAGTACTTCAACTATAAAAAATATTTTTCTGTTGTGCTCATGGCAATAGCTGATGCGGAATGTCGCTTCATCGCCATGGACATTGGAGCTTTTGGCCGTGGCAACGATTCCCAGACTTTCAAGAACTCAGATATGGGCCGGCGTGTGTATGGCCAAAATTTCAATTTTCCCCCGCCACAACCTCTCCCCAACACTCAAGGTCCACCGATGCCATTCGTTATGGTTGGGGATGAGGCCTTCCAGATGTGTGAAAACCTACTGAAGCCCTATTCCAGTCGGGACTTGAACCACACTAGAAGGATCTTTAACTACAGACTGACCAGGGCCTGAAGAACTTTAGTGTACCTTTGGCATTCTGGTCGCTAAATGGCGCATTCTTGCATCAGCCATAAATCTAAAAGTGGAAACAGTCAACAAGGTGGTCAAAGCCTGTGTGGTTCTCCACAATTACATAATGACTAAGGAGCGACCAAACATTGAACTGGATGAACCAGCTGCACACCCACTGCCCGATTTCCAGCATCGCCCGCTGCGGTCAACTGCAGCTGTTGGTCACATGCGGGACCAATTTGCTGCCTTTTTTGATTCAGATATTGGACGTGTGTCATGGCAGGACAATGTTGTGTAAATGTCCTGTTGTAATTATATCTATTGTGAATTCTGCTCTTGGGCTCCCTCCGGTGGTTGTTGGTGGTAGTGCAGTTGTCTTGGGGTTGTAATCCAGGGCAGGTGTTTCTGCTGATTGCAGCTCTATTAGGTATTTAGGTGTGCAGGATCCATGAGTCAATGCCAGTTGTCCATTGTACTTGGAGGGATTGCATCTCTCTCTGGCTCCTCATGCCCTGCTGCCAATCCAGCTAAGATAAGTGTCTGTTTTTTTGTCTCTGTGCACACATGCAGTGTGCTTTGCAATTCAGTGCAATTCATTGTGTTTTTGTCCAGCTTAGACTTTGTTTGGATTTTTCAGTCATGCTGGATTCTCAGGAGATGCAGATATACTTTCTATGTCTTTAGTTAGATGTAGTATATTTGTATTATCTGCTGTGAATATTTTAAGGATTTTAATACTGACCGCTTAGAATTCTGTCCTATCCTTTTCTGTTTAGCTAGAAGTGCCTCTTTTGCTAATTCCTGTTTTTCTGCCTGCGTGTGTTTTTCCTCTTATACTCACAGTTAGGGTTGAGCGAAACGGGTCGTTCATTTTCAAAAGTCGCCGACTTTTGGCTAAGTCGGCGTCTCATGAAACCCGATCCGACCCCTGTGCTTGTCGGCCATGCGGTACGCGACTTTCGCGCCAAAGTCGCGTTTCAATGATGCGAAAAGCGCCATTTCTCAGCCAATGAAGGTGAACGCAGAGTGTGGGCAGCGTGATGACATAGGTCCTGGTCCCCACCATCTTAGAGAAGGGCATTGCAGTGATTGGCTTGCTGTCTGCGGCGTCACAGGGGCTATAAAGGGGCGTTCCCGCCGACCGCCATCTTACGGCTGCTGATCTGAGCTTAGGGAGAGGTTGCTGCCGCTTCGTCAGAAGCAGGGATAGCGTTAGGCAGGGTCCACTAACCACCAAACCGCTTGTGCTGTAGCGATTTCCACTGTCCAACACCACCTTCGGTGTGCAGGGACAGTGGAAGCTATTTTTTTTTTTTTTTCCCTCAGCGCTGTAGCTCATTGGGCTGCCCTAGAAGGCTCCGTGATAGCTGTATTGCTGTGTGTACGCCACTGTGGAAACCAACTGCTTTTTTCAAAGCACATATCCTCTTGTTCCTTCCTTTCTGCACAGCTATCTTTTTTGTTTGTCCACACTTTTTATTTAATTTGTGCATCAGTCCACTCCTATTGCTGCCTGCCATACCTGGCTTACATTACTGCAGGGAGATAGTAATTGTAGGACAGTCCCTGTTTTTTTGTTTTTGTTTTTTTTTTGTGGAAGATTAAGATTGGCATTTCTGCTACAGTGCCATCCCTGTGTGTGCCATCTCTCACTGAGTGGGCCATAGAAAGCCTATTTATTTTTTTCCTTGATTTGTGTTCTAAAATCTACCTCAACACAAAAACACTACATCAATCAGTGGGAGAAAAATATTGGCCTCAGTCAGGGCTTGTGTGCCACTCCTGTGTGTGCCATCTCTCATTCAGTGGGCCATACAAAGCCTATTTATTTTTTTTGTTTTTTTTAATATTATTGGGTTTCTAAAGTCTCCGTGAAAAAAAAAAATACATAAAAAAACAGTGGGAGAGTAATATTGCCCTTTCAGCTTGTGTGCCAGTCTTGACTCCTGGGTGTGCCACCTCTCTCTCTCTAATTGTGGGCCATAGAAAGCCTATTTATTTTTTTGCTTTTTTTAATATTATTTGGTTTCTAAAGTCTCCCTGAAAAAAAAAAAAAACATAAAAAAACAGTGGGAGAGTAATATTGCCCTTTCAGCTTGTGTGCCAGTCTTGACTCCTGGGTGTGCCACCTCTCTCTCTCTAATTGTGGGCCATAGAAAGCCTAGTTATTTTTTTCCTAGATTTGTGTTCTAAAATCTACCTCAACACAAAAACACTACATCAATCAGTGGGAGAAAAATATTGGCCTCAGTCAGGGCTTGTGTGCCACTCCTGTGTGTGCCATCTCTCATTCAGTGGGCCATACAAAGCCTATTTATTTTTTTGTTTTTTTTAATATTATTGGGTTTCTAAAGTCTCCGTGAAAAAAAAAAAAAAAAAAAAAAAAAAAAACAGTGGGAGAGTAATATTGCCCTTTCAGCTTGTGTGCCAGTCTTGACTCCTGGGTGTGCCACCTCTCTCTCTCTAATTGTGGGCCATAGAAAGCCTATTTATTTTTTTCCTAGATTTGTGTTCTAAAATCTACCTCAACACAAAAACACTACATCAATCAGTGGGAGAAAAATATTGGCCTCAGTCAGGGCTTGTGTGCCACTCCTGTGTGTGCCATCTCTCATTCAGTGGGCCATACAAAGCCTATTTATTTTTTTGTTTTTTTTAATATTATTGGGTTTCTAAAGTCTCTCTGAAAAAAAAAAATACATAAAAAAACAGTGGGAGAGTAATATTGCCCTTTCAGCTTGTGTGCCAGTCTTGACTCCTGGGTGTGCCACCTCTCTCTCTCTAATTGTGGGCCATAGAAAGCCTATTTATTTTTTTGCTTTTTTTAATATTATTCGGTTTCTAAAGTCTCCCTGAAAAAAAAAAAAAACATAAAAAAACAGTGGGAGAGTAATATTGCCCTTTCAGCTTGTGTGCCAGTCTTGACTCCTGGGTGTGCCACCTCTCTCTCTCTAATTGTGGGCCATAGAAAGCCTATTTATTTTTTTGCTTTTTTTAATATTATTGGGTTTCTAAAGTCTCCCTGAAAAAAAAAAATACATAAAAAAACAGTGGGAGAGTAATATTGCCCTTTCAGCTTGTGTGCCAGTCTTGACTCCTGGGTGTGCCACCTCTCTCTCTCTAATTGTGGGCCATAGAAAGCCTATTTATTTTTTTGCTTTTTTAATATTATTGGGTTTCTAAAGTCTCCGTGAAAAAAAAAACAAAACATAAAAAAACAGTGGGAGAGTAATATTGCCCTTTCAGCTTGTGTGCCAGTCTTGACTCCTGGGTGTGCCACCTCTCTCTCTCTAATTGTGGGCCATAGAAAGCCTATTTATTTTTTTGCTTTTTTTAATATTATTTGGTTTCTAAAGTCTCCCTGAAAAAAAAAAATACATAAAAAAACAGTGGGAGAGTAATATTGCCCTTTCAGCTTGTGTGCCAGTCTTGACTCCTGGGTGTGCCACCTCACTCTCTCTAATTGTGGGCCATAGAAAGCCTATTTATTTTTTTCCTAGATTTGTGTTCTAAAATCTACCTCAACACAAAAACACTACATCAATCAGTGGGAGAAAAATATTGGCCTCAGTCAGGGCTCGTGTGCCACTCCTGTGTGTGCCATCTCTCATTCAGTGGGCCATACAAAGCCTATTTATTTTTTTGTTTTTTTTAATATTATTGGGTTTCTAAAGTCTCCGTGAAAAAAAAAAAAAAAAAACATAAAAAAACAGTGGGAGAGTAATATTGCCCTTTCAGCTTGTGTGCCAGTCTTGACTCCTGGGTGTGCCACCTCTCTCTCTAATTGTGGGCCATAGAAAGCCTATTTATTTTTTTCCTAGATTTGTGTTCTAAAATCTACCTCAACACAAAAACACTACATCAATCAGTGGGAGAAAAATATTGGCCTCAGTCAGGGCTTGTGTGCCACTCCTGTGTGTGCCATCTCTCATTCAGTGGCCCATACAAAGCCTATTTATTTTTTTGTTTTTTTTAATATTATTGGGTTTCTAAAGTCTCCCTGAAAAAAAAAAAAAAAAAACATAAAAAAACAGTGGGAGAGTAATATTGCCCTTTCAGCTTGTGTGCCAGTCTTGACTCCTGGGTGTGCCACCTCTCTCTCTCTAATTGTGGGCCATAGAAAGGCTATTATTTTTTTTTTTTTTTTAATTAGTATTTGGTTTCTAAATTGTCCCTGAAAAAAACATTTTATCTTATTTGGTTTCTAAAGTCTCCCTGAGAAAAAAAAAAAAAAATTAGGTGGGAGAATAATATTGACATTAGTGCTTGAGTGACAGTCCTGCGTGTGTGTCATCTCTGTGATTTTGTGCCACAGAAAACAGAGTGTGTAACATTGTGCCTGATTTTCCTTGTGGTCTCACCAACCTGTTAAGGGATATAGAAATCATACTGAAGTTATAGCTCACCGTGTAAGTTGTTTGACAGCAACAAATAAAGTTACTTTGTTTTTTAAAACAATGAGGAAGTCTGGTGCAAGAGGTCGTGGCCATGGGCGTTCATTGTCAGCTGGTAATGATGGTAGTGGTAGTGGAGCATCAGGTGGTCGTGGGGATAAAAATATTCCACCTAAGTCTGGAGCTGTGGAGCCAGTTTCGTCGTCTGGCTACACAAGGCCTCGAACGCTCTCTTTTCTGGGAGTAGGAAAAACGCTTTTAAAGCCGGAGCAGCAACAGCAAGTTTTGGCTTACATTGCAGACTCAGCCTCTAGCTCTTTTGCCTCCTCTTCTGAAACTGGTAAATGTAAAAGCAGCGCGTCGCTTGTGGATGTTCACGGTCAGGGACAAGTCGCTTCCTTGTCCTCCTCAGCAAAAACTACAACAAGAGAGAAGGATGCAGCAGGCGACACAACGGGTCACTCCATGGAGCTCTTTACACATACCGTCCCTGGCTTAGAAAGTGAAACACTTAACAGGCCATGCCCATTACAAGTAGATTCTGACATGGAGTGCACTGATGCACAGCCACAGCCAGAGTACTATGCTGCTCCTTTGACTCAGACCACCACATTGCCCTCTCAGGGTACAGATCCACAATCAGACCCTGATGAGACTATGTTGCCCCGCCACGAACGCTATACCACAGACCGACACAGTGACACAGACGAAGTTGCACACGAGCTCGAAGAGGAGGTAATAGATGACCCGGTTGTTGACCCCGATTGGCAGCCATTGGGGGAACAGGGTGCAGGCAGCAGTAGTTCAGAAGCGGAGGTGGAGGAGGGGCCGCAGCAGGCATCAACATCGCAACAGGTTCCATCTGCCGGGCCCCTATCTGGCCCAAAACGCGTGTCAAAGCCAAAACCTGTTGGAGCACAGCGTTGCCATCCGGTTAAAGCTCAGTCTGCAATCCCTGAAAAGGGATCCGATGCTAGGAAGAGTGCAGTCTGGCATTTTTTTAAACAACATCCAATTGATCAGCGCAAAGTCATCTGTCAAAAATGTTCTACTAGCTTAAGCAGAGGTCAGAATCTGAAAAGTCTCAATACTAGTTGCATGCATAGACACTTAACCACCATGCATTTTCAAGCCTGGACTAACTACCAAACGTCCCTTAAGGTTGTAGCACCCTCGGTAAATGAAGCTAGTCATCAACGCAACATCCCTTCCGTCACTGTAAGGCCACCATTTTCCGCACCACCGGCAGTATCTGTGCAGGTTTCTTTGCCAGCCAAAAGCAGTCAGGGTCAGGGAATCACCAGTTTTGTAGGCGGAAATATTGCATCTAGGGCACCGGCGGAAACAATACCGTCTCCAACCGTCTCTCAGTCTGCCATGTCCACCGGCACACCTGCAAGTTCCACGATCTCCATCTCTCCAGTTCAGCTCACACTACATGAGACTCTGGTTAGAAAAAGGAAGTACTTATCCTCGCATCCGCGTACACAGGGTTTTAACGCCCACATAGCTAGACTAATCTCGTTAGAGATGATGCCCTACCGGTTAGTTGAAAGCGAAGCTTTCAAAGCCCTGATGGAGTACGCTGAACCACGATACGAGCTACCCAGTCGACACTTTTTTTCCAGAAAAGCCATCCCAGTCCTGCACCAGCATGTTAAACAGCGCATCGTCCATGCACTCAGGCAATCTGTGAGTACAAAGGTGCACCTGACTACAGATGCATGGACCAGTAGGCATGGCCAGGGACGTTATGTGTCCATCACGGCACACTGGCTGAATGTGGTGGATGCAGGGTCCACAGGGGACATCAATTTAGGGACAGTTGTGCCTAGCCCACGGTCTAGGAAACAGTTGGCTGTAGGCGTTCGCACCCCCTCCTCCTCCTCGTCCTCCTGCAGAAGCTACAGCTCTTCCACAGACCGCAGTCGGCCAACCACTCCATCGGCAGATGACACTGTTGCACACCAGTTGTCCCATTATGGGCCAGCTACTGGCAAGCGTCAGCAGGCTGTATTGGCTATGAAGTGTTTGGGCGACAACAGACACACCGCGGAAGTTCTGTCCGAGTTCTTGCAACAAGAAACGCAGTCGTGGCTGGGCACAGTAGATCTTGAGGCAGGCAAGGTAGTTAGTGATAACGGAAGGAATTTCATGGCTGCCATCTCCCTTTCCCAACTGAAACACATTCCTTGCCTGGCTCACACCTTAAACCTGGTGGTGCAGTGCTTATTGAAAACTTATCCTGGGTTCTCCGACCTGCTCCTCAAAGTGCGTGGACTTTGCTCACATATCCGACGTTCGCCTGTACACGCCAGCCGTATGCAGACCTATCAGCGGTCTTTGAACCTTCCCCAGCATCGCCTAATCATAGACGTTGCAACAAGGTGGAACTCAACACTGCACATGCTTCAGAGACTGTGCCAACAGAGGCGGGCTGTTATGTTTTTGTGGGAGGATACACATACACGGGCAGGCAGTAGGATGGCAGACATGGAGTTGTCAGGTGTGCAGTGGTCGAAGATACAAGACATGTGTCAAGTCCTTCAGTGTTTTGAGGAATGCACACGGCTGGTTAGTGCAGACAACGCCGTAATAAGCATGAGCATCCCCCTAATGCGTCTGCTGATGCAAAGTTTGACGCACATAAAGGAGCAGGCGTCTGCACCAGAGGAAGAGGAAAGCCTTGATGACAGTCAGCCATTGTCTGGTCAGGGCAGTGTACAGGACGAGGTAGCGGGCGAAGAGGAGGTGGAGGACGAGGAGGATGATGGGGATGAGTATATTTTTAATGCGGAACCTTTCCCGGGGGCACTGGAAATTGGTTGCGTGTCAAGGCCGGGTTCTGGTTTTTTGAGGGACACAAGTGACGTAGATTTGCCTGCAACTGCCCCTCACCCAATCACAACCGGAGATTTGACAACTGGAACTTTGGCCCACATGGCGGATTATGCCTTACGTATCCTAAAAAGGGACACACGCATTACGAAAATGATGAACGATGACGATTACTGGTTGGCCTGCCTCCTTGATCCACGCTATAAAGGCAAATTGCAAAATATTATGCCACATGAGAACTTGGAACTAATATTAGCAACCAAACAATCAACTCTTGTTGACCGTTTGCTTCAGGCATTCCCAGCACACAGCGCACGTGATCGTTCTCACACGAGCTCAAGGGGGCAACAGACTAGGAGTGTTAGGGGTGCACACATCAGAAGTGGCGTTGGACAGAGGGGTTTTCTGACCAGGTTGTGGAGTGATTTTGCTATGACCGCAGACAGGACAGGTACTGCTGCATCAATTGAAAGTGACAGGAGACAACATTTGTCCAGTATGGTTACTAACTATTTTTCATCCCTTATCGATGTTCTCCCTCAACCGTCATTCCCATTTGATTACTGGGCATCAAAATTAGACACCTGGCCAGAATTGGCAGAATATGCATTGCAGGAGCTTGCTTGCCCAGCAGCAAGTGTCCTATCAGAAAGAGTACTCAGTGCTGCAGGTTCAATATTAACCGAAAAAAGGACTCGTCTGGCTACCCAAAATGTTGACGATCTAACATTCATTAAAATGAACCACAACTGGATTTCGAAATCTTTTGCCCCACCTTGCCCGGCCGACACCTAGCTTTCCTATGAAAAGCTCTTGCCTGTGGACTACTGTGAATTACTTTTCTAATGTCTAATTTGCTGCAGCTGATTGTCCAGCATACGACATGTTTACACCTCCCTAAATGGCCAAACTCCCCACACGGGGCTGTGGTATCGCGACTTGGCGCAAGCACCCGTGAGACTGCTGTTTGTCTGAAGAGGTGGGTGTACTCGCTTTTGGTCAACGGCATTGCTACTGGGTTCCTCATAGTACAATAAAGTGTCTCTGGCGGTGGTGGTGCGCACCCAACGTCAGACACACTGTTGTAACATAAGGGGCCTTGGGCCTGTAACGCCGGCCACAAGAGAGTTCACCCACCCCCAGGTCAAACATTGCTCTACCACTTCCACAGTTATCTCTCACACTTCCACCAATGTTAAGTCTATGCGCTGACATCCTTCCATACCTGCCACTGACAATACCATTGTGTTGACATGTATGATGGTACTTAACATAGTCAGGGGCAGTGTCCTCTATTTACCACAGTAAATACTTTGCGCAAAATTAGTAGGTCTGAAACAACGCAGAGGATCCCACCCCTGAACCTAATGATTGCACCCTTTAGTGTTTTTGTTTTGTTTTAATGCGAGACATTCACATTTAGTTGTTGTTTTGGACTACTAACTGGCAGACACTCATTACAATCGGCCTCCGTTGACCAGACCACTGCTGCCCGTGTACCCCTGTAACTAATAATAGTGCCTACAGCCAGCCCAATTTAATTATATTAGGCCTTCGAAGCCTGTCTGCGGTCCCTCCTTCCACTAGGCCTCCACTGACCAGACCACTGCTGCCCGTGTACCCCTGTAACTAATAATAAAGTGCCTACAGCCAGCCCAATTTAATTATATTAGGCCTTCGAAGCCTGTCTGCGGTCCCTCCTTCCACTAGGCCTCCACTGACCAGACCACTGCTGCCCGTGTACCCCTGTAACTAATAATAAAGTGCCTACAGCCAGCCCAATTTAATTATGTTAGGCCTTTGAAGCCTGTCTGCGGTCCCTCCTTCCACTAGGCCTCCACTGACCAGACCACTGCTGCCCGTGTACCCCTGTAACTAATAATAAAGTGCCTACAGCCAGCCCAATTTAATTATGTTAGGCCTTCGAAGCCTGTCTGCGGTCCCTCCTTCCACTAGGCCTCCACTGACCAGACCACTGCTGCCCGTGTACCCCTGTAACTAATAATAAAGTGCCTACAGCCAGCCCAATTTAATTATATTAGGCCTTCGAAGCCTGTCTGCGGTCCCTCCTTCCACTAGGCCTCCACTGACCAGACCACTGCTGCCCGTGTACCCCTGTAGCTAATAATAAAGTGCCTACAGCCAGCCCAATTTAATTATGTTAGGCCTTCGAAGCCTTTCTGCGCTCCCTCCTTCCACTAGGCCTCCACTGACCAGACCACTGCTGCCCGTGTACCCCTGGAACCAATTATAAAGTGCATAGAGCCTATTTTTTAATTTAATTTAATATTAATAAAGCCAGGATGAACTACGATATACCACGCTATGAGCTACCCAGTTGACAATTCTTTTGCGAGAAAAGCCATCCCACCCCTCCACCTGCATGTTAAAGACCGCATTGTCCTTGCATTCTATCAATTTGTCAGTCCAAAGGTATACCTGACAACAGACACATGGACCTGTAGGCCTGGCCACGGAAGGTTACGTGTCCTTTGTGGCTCAATGGGTTAATGTATTGGATGCATGGTCCACACAGGGGACAGCCTGCAAAGTCTGTCTGCAGTCCCTAATTCAAGTTGGCCTCAACTGAATAAAGCTGAGCTTCTACCTTCTGGCTCTGATTAACTGCTGTTTTTAAAAAAATTGGCTTTTCCGTCCTTCTAAAGGTGTCTGCCCCTGCCTGGTGTTGTCCTCAACTGAATAAAGCTGAGCTTCAACCTTCAGTTCGAAACATACAACAAAAAACTGGTACAATACAAAAAGTGGCCTCCAGCTACAAAAACTTTCTCCTACAAGTAGTTAACTGACAGTTTTTTTTCCAGTGAAAACACAGATATGGCATCCAACGAGTGTTGTCCTGTCTCGTCTTCTTTATATTATTGCCAAGAAGCTGCAACTGAATAAAGCTGTGCTTCAACCTTCAGTTCCAAATTACCATTTTTAAAAATGCAATTGGCTGTTCCGGCCTACTAAAGATGTCTGTCTGCCCCTGCCTGGTGTTGTCCTCAACTGAATAAAGCTGAGCTTCAACCTTCAGTTCCAAACATACAACAAAAAACTGGTACAATACAAAAAGTGGCCTCCAGCTACAAAAACTTTCTCCTACAAGTAGTTAACTGACAGTTTTTTTTCCAGTGAAAACACAGATATGGCATCCAACGAGTGTTGTCCTGTCTCGTCTTCTTTATATTATTGCCAAGCTGCAACTGAATAAAGCTGTGCTTCAACCTTCTGTTCCAAATTACCATTTTTAAAAATGCAATTGGCTGTTCCGGCCTACTAAAGATGTCTGTCTGCCCCTGCCTGGTGTTGTCCTCAACTGAATAAAGCTGAGCTTCAACCTTCAGTTCCAAACATACAACAAAAAACTGGTACAATACAAAAAGTGGCCTCCAGCTACAAAAACTTTCTCCTACAAGTAGTTAACTGACAGTTTTTTTTCCAGTGAAAACACAGATATGGCATCCAACGAGTGTTGTCCTGTCTCGTCTTCTTTATATTATTGCCAAGAAGCTGCAACTGAATAAAGCTGTGCTTCAACCTTCTGTTCCAAATTACCATTTTTAAAAATGCAATTGGCTGTTCCGGCCTACTAAAGATGTCTGTCTGCCCCTGCCTGGTGTTGTCCTCAACTGAATAAAGCTGAGCTTCAACCTTCAGTTCCAAACATACAACAAAAAACTGGTACAATACAAAAAGTGGCCTCCAGCTTCAAAAACTTTCTCCTACAAGTAGTTAACTGACAGTTTTTTTTCCAGTGAAAACACAGATATGGCATCCAACGAGTGTTGTCCTGTCTCGTCTTCTTTATATTATTGCCAAGAAGCTGCAACTGAATAAAGCTGTGCTTCAACCTTCTGTTCCAAATTACCATTTTTAAAAATGCAATTGGCTGTTCCGGCCTACTAAAGGTGTCTGTCTGCCCCTGCCTGGTGTTGTCCTCAACTGAATAAAGCTGAGCTTCAACCTTCAGTTCCAAATTACCATTTTTAAAAATGCAATTGGCTGTTCCGGCCTACTAAAGGTGTCTGTCTGCCCCTGCCTGGTGTTGTCCTCAACTGAATAAAGCTGTGCTTCAACCTTCAGTTCCAAACATACAACAAAAAACTGGTACAATACAAAAAGTGGCCTCCAGCTACAAAAACTTTCTCCTACAAGTAGTTAACTGACATTTTTTTTTCCAGTGAAAACACAGATATGGCATCCAACGAGTGTTGTCCTGTCTCGTCTTCTTTATATTATTGCCAAGAAGCTGCAACTGAATAAAGCTGTGCTTCAACCTTCTGTTCCAAATTACCATTTTTAAAAATGCAATTGGCTGTTCCGGCCTACTAAAGGTGTCTGTCTGCCCCTGCCTGGTGTTGTCCTCAACTGAATAAAGCTGAGCTTCAACCTTCAGTTCCAAATTACCATTTTTAAAAATGCAATTGGCTGTTCCGGCCTACTAAAGGTGTCTGTCTGCCCCTGCCTGGTGTTGTCCTCAACTGAATAAAGCTGAGCTTCTACCTTCTGCCTCTTATTAACTGCTGTTTTTTAAAAAAATTGGCTGTTCCGGCCTACTAAAGGTGTCTGTCTGCCCCTGCCTGGTGTTGTCCTCAACTGAACAAAGCTGAGCTTCCACATTCTTGCTTTCGCCCTATACTATCAGATATTAAACTGCATTTGGCCTACTAGTGTGGTTAGGCCCTTGAAACAGTGTCTGCTGCTTTTGGGTTTGCTACTCCACTGAACAAAGCAATGCCGCCTGTTTAGTCCTGTTACCAATTTTGAACTGCATTTAGCCTACTTTATTCTTTGGCCCTATATCTGTTTCCTCCTCATCCTGCCCATTGCCCAGCCACTGCTAGATGAGTCTGCTGGTACATTGACCTAGACCACTACATTCCCCTTATACTCTACACAGCCAGAATCTGACCCTGCTGAAAGTAAGGTTCCCCTTCCCGCATGTTATACCACCTTACACAGGGACAGAGAGGAAGGTGCAGATGAAAGTGCAGGTTCCTTCATCAGGTGGGGGGGCATACTCGTTGGCGACGTCACTGGCACAGGGCCCCTCAGAGTACGCAAAAGTGTCGCTGCTGGTGGGAGGCGCCCCCGCCATGCAAACACACCGCCGTACTTTGAGGGGCCCTGTGCCAGTGCCAATGCGAATGAGTGGGCCCCCCCTGCTTCCTCAGGATCACAGCACTTGCAACATTGAAATACTTACCTTTCCCTGCAACACCGCCGTGACGTAGTCCGCATTTCCTGGGCCCACGAAAAACTTGAGCCAGCCCTACTCCCCCCACAACTTTTGCCAAATGACCCCCAATTCCCTATGCCCAACTATTATTATAAAGTTAATTAAGGTTGACAAGCTTCAGAAACAAGAATGGATGTTTTTGGCATTAAAATGGGCACTGTAGGTGTTTTCCTGGCCTCCACTCACTGCCGACTATGCTTCCCCATTGACTTGCATTGGGTTTCGTGTTTCGGTCGATCCCCGACTTTTAGCGATAATCGGCCGACTGCACTCGACTCGACTCTGGACAAAATCGGGTTTCACAAAACCCGACTCGATCTTAAAAAAATGAAAGTCGCTCAACTCTACTCACAGTCAATATTTGTGGGGGCTGCCTATCCTCTGGAGTTCTGCTCCGAGGCAAGATAGAATTCCCATTTCCATCTATAGGGGTATTTAGTCCTCCGGCTGTGTCGAGGTGTCTAGGACGTGTTAGGTACATCCCACGGCTACTTCTAGTTGCGGTGTTAGTTTAGGGTTTGCGGTCAGTACAGGTACCACCTACTCCTGAGAAAGTCTCTCATGCGGCTCCAAGGTCACCGGATCATAACAGTACAACTGGCCAACAATGAGTTAAATGCATCTCAGAAGAAGGGAAGAAAGAGCCATTTTTTTTTCTGTAGCCTGCTTTGTCTTTTCTTCCCTCTTTTCTTCTGGGTGACTGAGGAGTCTTGTGCTAGCATGGATGTTCAGGGATTAGTTTCTTGTATAGACCAGCTTGCTGCTAGGGTACAGGGTATTTCTGATTATATTGTTCAGACTCCGCTATTAGAGCCTAGGATTCCTACTCCTGATTTGTTTTTTGGGGACAGGTCCAAATTTTTGAGTTTTAAAAACAATTGTAAACTGTTTTTTGCTCTGAAGCCTCGTTCCTCTGGTGATCCCATTCAGCAGGTTAAAATTGTCATCTCCCTGCTGCGTGGCGACCCTCAGGATTGGACATTTTCCCTGGAATCTGGGAATCCGGCCTTGCATAATGTAGATGCCTTTTTTCAGGCTCTAGGATTATTATATGATGAACCAAATTCTGTGGATCAAGCGGAGAAGACCTTGTTGGCCCTGTCTCAGGGTCAAGAAGCGGCAGAATTGTATTGTCAGAAATTTAGAAAATGGTCTGTGCTGACTAAATGGAATGATGATGCTTTGGTGGCAATTTTCAGAAAGGGTCTTTCTGAATCTGTTAAAGATGTTATGGTGGGGTTTCCCACACCTGTTGGTCTCAGTGATTCTATGTCTCTGGCCATTCAGATTGATCGGCGCTTGCGGGAGCGCAGAACTGTGCGCGCTGTGGCTTCGTCCTCAGAGCAGATGCCTGAGCCTATGCAGTGTGATAGGATTCTGTCTAGAATGGAACAACAAGGATTCAGACGTCAGAATAGGTTGTGTTTTTATTGTGGTGATGCTTCTCATGTCATTTCAGTCTGCCCAAAGCGTACAAAGAGAATCGCTAGTTCAGTTACCATCGGAACTGTACAACCTAAATTTCTGTTATCTGTGACCTTGATCTGCTCATTGTCGTCATTTTCTGTCATGGCGTTTGTGGATTCGGGCGCTTCTTTGAACTTAATGGACTTTGAATTTGCCAGGCGTTGTGGTTTCCCCTTGCAGTCTTTGCAGAACCCTATTCCTTTAAGGGGCATTGATGCTACACCTTTGGCTAAAAATAAACCCCAGTTTTGGACACAGGTGACCATGTGCATGGCGCCAGCCCATCAGGAAGATTGTCGTTTTCTGGTGTTGCATAATTTGCATGATGCTATTGTGCTGGGTTTTCCATGGTTGCAGATACATAATCCTGACGTTCCTATGATGTCAATCTCCTCTTCCTCCTCTTCTGAAGTTCCAGAGTTTTTGTCTGATTTTCAAGATGTATTCGATGAGCCCGTCCAGTTCCCTTCCACCGCATAGGGACTGTGATTGTGCTATTGACTTGATTCCAGGCTGTAAGTTTCCTAAGGGCCGACTTTTCAACTTGTCTGTGCCGGAACATACCGCCATGCGGAGTTATGTTAAGGAGTCTTTGGAGAAAGGGCATATTCGGCCATCTTCTTCACCGTTGGGAGCGGGATTTTTTTTTGTTGCTAAGACGGATGGCTCCTTGAGACCCTGTATTGATTATCGCCTCTTGAATAAGATCACGGTCAAGTTTCAATACCCTTTACCTTTGCTTTCCGATTTGTTTGCCAGGATTAAGGGGGCTAGTTGGTTTACTAAAATTGACCTTCGGGGGGCATATAATCTTGTTCGTATTAAGCAGGGTGACGAATGGAAAACTGCGTTTAATACGCCCGAAGGCCATTTTGAATACCTTGTGATGCCATTCGGGCTCTCTAATGCTCCATCTGTTTTTCAGTCCTTCATGCATGATATCTTCCAGAATTATCTTGATAAATTCATGATTGTATATTTGGATGACATCTTAATTTTTTCCAATGATTGGGAGTCTCATGTGAAACAGATCAAGATGATATTTCAGATCCTTCGTGATAATGTGTTGTTTGTGAAGGGGTCTAAGTGTCTCTTTGGAGTGCAGAAGGTTTCTTTTTTGGGCTTCATTTTTTCTCCCTCATCTATAGAGATGGATCCGGTTAAGGTTCAGGCCATTCATGATTGGATTCAGCCCACATCTGTGAAGAGCCTTCAGAAATTTTTGGGCTTTGCTAATTTTTATCGCCGTTTCATTGCTAACTTCTCCAGTGTGGTTAAACCCCTGACCGATTTGACGAAGAAAGGCGCTGATGTAATGAATTTGTCCCTTTTGGCTGTCTCTGCCTTTCAGGAGCTTAAACGCCGATTTACTTCTGCCCCGGTGTTGCGTCAGCCAGATGTTTCTCTTCCGTTTCAGGTTGAGGTTGACGCTTCTGAGACTGGGGCAGGGGCCGTTTTGTCTCAGAGGAATTCTGATGGTTCCTTGATGAAACCGTGTGCCTTCTTTTCCCGTAAGTTTTCGCCTGCTGAACGCAATTATGATGTCGGCAATGGGGAGTTGTTGGCTATGAAGTGGGCGTTTGAGGAATGGCGACATTGGCTTGAGGGAGCAAAGCACCGTATTGTGGTCTTGACCGATCATAAAAATCTCATTTACCTCGAATCTGCCAAACGGCTGAATCCTAGACAGGCTCGATGGTCCCTGTTTTTCTCCCGTTTTGATTTCGTGGTCTCGTATCTTCCGGGTTCTAAGAATGTTAAGGCTGATGCCCTCTCTAGGAGTTTTTTGCCTGATTCTCCTGAGGTATTGGAGCCGGTCGGCATTCTGAAGGAAGGGGTGGTCCTGTCTGCCATTTCCCCTGATTTGCGACGAGTTCTGCAGGAATTTCAGGCTGACAAACCTGACCGCTGTCCAGTGGGGAAACTGTTTGTTCCTGATAGATGGACTAGTAGAGTGATTTCTGAGGTTCATTATTCTGTGTTGGCTGGCCATCCTGGTATTTTTGGTACCAGAGATTTGGTTGGTAGGTCCTTTTGGTGGCCTTCTTTGTCGCGTGATGTGCGTTCTTTTGTGCAGTCCTGTGGGACTTGTGCGCGGGACAAGCCTTGTTGTTCCCATGCTAGTGGGTTGCTTTTGCCTTTGCCGGTCCCTGAGAGGCCCTGGACGCATATTTCTATGGATTTTATTTCAGATCTTCCGGTTTCTCAGAGGATGTCGGTTATCTGGGTGGTTTGTGACCGTTTTTCTAAGATGGTTCATTTGGTGCCTTTGCCTAAATTGCCTTCCTCTTCTGATTTGGTTCCGTTGTTTTTTCAGCATGTGGTTCGTTTGCACGGTATTCCGGAGAATATTGTGTCCGACAGAGGTTCCCAGTTTGTTTCTAGGTTTTGGCGGGCCTTCTGTGCTAGGCTGGGCATTGATTTGTCTTTTTCTTCCGCATTTCATCCTCAGACAAATGGCCAGACCGAGCAAACTAATCAGACTTTGGAGACTTATTTGAGATGCTTTGTGTCTGCTGATCAGGATGATTGGGTGGCTTTCTTGCCATTGGCCGAGTTTGCCCTTAATAATCGGGCTAGTTCGGCTACCTTGGTTTCGCCCTTCTTTTGTAATTTTGGTTTTCATCCTCGTTTTTCTTCGGGGCAAGTTGAACCTTCTGATTGTCCTGGTGTGGATTCTGTGGTTGACAGGTTGCAGCAGATTTGGGCTCATGTGGTGGACAATTTGGTGTTGTCTCAGGAGGAAGCTCAGCGTTTTGCTAACCGTCGTCGGTGTGTTGGTTCCCGGCTTCAGGTTGGGGATTTGGTCTGGTTGTCTTCCCGTCATGTTCCTATGAAGGTTTCTTCCCCTAAGTTTAAGCCTCGGTTTATTGGTCCTTATAGGATTTCTGAGATTATCAATCCTGTGTCCTTTCGTTTGGCCCTTCCGGCCTCTTTTGCCATCCATAATGTTTTCCATAGATCTTTATTATGGAAATATGTGGTGCCCGTTGTTCCCTCGGTTAATCCTCCTGCTCCTGTGTTGGTTGATGGGGAGTTGGAGTATGTGGTTGAGAAGATTTTGGATTCTCGCTTTTCGAGACGGAGGCTTCAGTACCTTGTCAAATGGAAGGGTTATGGCCAGGAGGATAATTCTTGGGTTTTTGCCTCTGATGTCCATGCTGCTGATTTGGTCCGTGCCTTTCATCTGGCTCGTCCTGAGCGGCCTGGAGGCTCTGGTGAGGGTTCGGTGACCCCTCTTCAAGGGGGGGGGTACTGTTGTGAATTCTGCTCTTGGGCTCCCTCCGGTGGTTGTTGGTGGTAGTGCAGTTGTCTTGGGGTTGTAATCCAGGGCAGGTGTTTCTGCTGATTGCAGCTCTATTAGGTATTTAGGTGTGCAGGATCCATGAGTCAATGCCAGTTGTCCATTGTACTTGGAGGGATTGCATCTCTCTCTGGCTCCTCATGCCATGCTGCCAATCCAGCTAAGATAAGTGTCTGTTTTTTTGTCTCTGTGCACACATGCAGTGTGCTTTGCAATTCAGTGCAATTCATTGTGTTTTTGTCCAGCTTAGACTTTGTTTGGATTTTTCAGTCATGCTGGATTCTCAGGAGATGCAGATATACTTTCTATGTCTTTAGTTAGATGTAGAATATTTGTATTATCTGCTGTGGATATTTTTAGGATTTTAATACTGACCGCTTAGAATTCTGTCCTATCCTTTTCTGTTTAGCTAGAAGTGCCTCTTTTGCGAAATCCTGTTTTTCTGCCTGCGTGTGTTTTTCCTCTTATACTCACAGTCAATATTTGTGGGGGGCAGCCTATCCTCTGGGGTTCTGCTCTGAGGCAAGATAGAATTGCCATTTCCATCTATAGGGGTATTTAGTCCTCCGGCTGTGTCGAGGTGTCTAGGACGTGTTAGGTACATCCCACGGCTACTTCTAGTTGCGGTGTTAGTTTAGGGTTTGCGGTCAGTACAGGTACCACCTACTCCTGAGAAAGTCTCTCATGCGGCTCCAAGGTCACCAGATCATAACATATATCTGTACCAGTAATTTTCTACAATGATAATAATATTTCTCATTAATAAACTTTATTTTTGGTTGTGTTGACCGTGTCTCCTGTGTATTTCCTCTCCAAACCAAGGTTGTCCTAAAACTGGCAGTATTTGGTCTGTCTTTAATATCATTTTTTGTAATCCAAAACCAGGAGTGGGTGATAAAGGCAGGGGTGCTAGTTATTATGTTAATATCATAACCCTACATGATATGAGACATGGTTTACATACAGTAAACCATGTCATATCCCCCTTTATTTTGCATATTCCACACTACTAATGTTAGTAGTGTGTATGTGCAAAATTTTGGCGCTGTAGCTATTAAATTTAAAGGTTAAATTGTGGAAAAAATTGGCGTGGGCTCCCGCGCAACTTTCTCTGCCAGAGTAGTAAATCCAGTGACTGAGGGCAGATATTAATAGCCAGGAGAGGGTCCATGGTTATTGGCCCCCCCTGGCTACAAACATCTGCCCCCAGCCACCCCAGAAAAGGCACATCTGTAAGATGCGCCAATTCTGGCACTTGGCCACTCTCTTCCCATTCCCGTGTAGCGGTGGGATATGGGGTAATGAAGGGTTAATGTCACCTTGCTATTGTAAGGTGACATTAAGCCAGATTAATAATGGAGAGGCGTCAATTATACCACCTATCCATTTTTAATCCAATTGTTTGAAAGGGTTAAAAAAACACACACATTATTAAAAAGTATTTTAATGAAATAAACACACAGGTTATTTTAATATTTTATTGCTCTCTCAATCCACCTGAAGACCCTCGCTCTGTAACAAAGGAATAATAATAAACCAACAATATACATACCTTCCGATGATCTGTCACGTCCCATGAGGTAAATCCATCTGAAGGGGTTAAAATATTTTACAGGCAGGAGCTCTGCTAATGCAGCTGTGCTCGTGCCTGTAAAACCCCGGGGAATGAAGGTAGTGTAGGTCAATGACCTGTATTTACCTTCATTCGCGGTGATGCGCCCCCTGCTGGATGTCCTCATATGACCTTGAGCCTGGTAAAGTTTCTGAATATTTTCCCACGTTCTATGGACATCCAGCAGGGGGCTCATCACCGCGAATGAAGGTAACTACAGGTCATTGACCTACATTACCTTCATTCACGGTGATGCGCCCCCTGCTGGATGTCCTCATATGACCTCGAGCCTGGTAAAGTTTCTGAATATTTTCCCATGTTCTATGGACATCCAGCAGGGGGCGCATCACCGCGAATGAAGGTAATTTAGGTCAATGACCTGTAGTTACCTTCATTCGCGGTGATGCGCCCCCTGCTGGATGTCCTCATATGACCTCGAGCCTGGTAAAGTTTCTGAATATTTTCCCATGCTCTATGGACATCCAGCAGGGGGCGCATCACCGCGAATGAAGGTAACTACAGGTCATTGACCTACATTACCTTCATTCGCGGTGATGCGCCCCCTGCTGGATGTCCTCATATGACCTCGAGCCTGGTAAAGTTTCTGAATATTTTCCCACGTTCTATGGACATCCAGCAGGGGGCGCATCACCACGAATGAAGGTAACTACAGGTCATTGACCTACATTACCTTCATTCGCGGTGATGCGCCCCCTGCTGGATGTCCTCATATGACCTCGAGCCTGATAAAGTTTCTGAATATTTTCCCACGTTCTATGGACATCCAGCAGGGGGCGCATCACCGCGAATGAAGGTAACTACAGGTCATTGACCTACATTACCTTCATTCCCCGGGGTTTTTTACAGGCACGAGCACAGCTGCATTAGCAGAGCTCCTGCCTGTAAAATATTTTAACCCCTTCAGATGGATTTACCTCGTGGGACGTGACAGATCATCGGAAGGTATGTATATTGTTGGTTTATTATTTTTCCTTTGTTACAGAGCGAGGGTCTTCAGGTGGATTGAGAGAGCAATAAAATATTAAAACAACCTCTGTGTTTATTTCATTAAAATACTTTTTAATAATGTGTGTGTGTTTTTTTAACCCTTTCAAACAATTGGATTAATAATGGATAGGTGTCATAATTGACGCCTCTCCATTATTAATCTGGCTTAATGTCACCTTACAATAGCAAGGTGACATTAACCCTTCATTACCCCATATCCCACCGCTACACGGGAATGGGAAGAGAGTGGCCAAGTGCCAGAATTGGCGCATCTTACAGATGTGCCTTTTCTGGGGTGGCTGGGGGCAGATGTTTGTAGCCGGGAGGGGCCAATAACCATGGACCCTCTCCTGGCTATTAATATCTGCCCTCAGTCACTGGCTTTACTACTCTGGCGGAGAAAATTGCGCGGGAGCCCACGCCAATATTTTCCGCAATTTAACCCTTAAATTTAATAGCTACATCGCCAACATTTGCACATACACACTAGTAACATTAGTAGTGTTGAATATCCAAAAAAAAGGGATATGACATGGATTACAGTATCTGGTCGGGTTTCACGAAAACCGACTTTGCCAAAAATCGGCTACTTTGGAAATTTGCCGATCTGTTTAGCTCAACCCTACTGGCGACGTTTCTTGACGCACGGTGTGTGTTGCCGGCGGCCATAGACACAATAAACCAAACATAATTGTGGCAAATCAAACTTTTTTTATTTATTTAACAACTGAAAAAAATTATTTTTTACTGCGCCGGCTTGGGGTAGAGTGATGTAAACGGGGGGTGTGAAGAACTGAGGCCTGGCTAACCGTGGACGACGCAGAGGTGGCAGGAGAAGGGGCAATGAAACTAGAAGGGTCTGGAAGTTCGGGGATGGGGCTTGACACATGAGAGGCTTGAGACACACTGGAAGGGTGAGACAAAACTGACATTACAGACACATTGGTAGGTGAAGGGGGAGGAATGCTATGAGTCCTCTGTTTTTTTTTATCCTGGTTTTTTTTTGGCTTTGCCTGGTTGTGGGATGTCTTGGTGGGCTCATATGCTGTGGCGTGGTGGCGGGTGACCTGTCAGGGTCCAGCTGCACTGTGTCACAGTCCATAGCGATTGGCGAGCGGACAGCCATGCCAGGGTCCTGCTGCATCGTGGTGGGGGCAGTCTGGAAAGCCATGCCATGGTCCTGCTGCATCGTGGTGGGGGCGGTCTGGAAAGCCATGCCATGGTCCTGCTGCATCGTGGTGGGGGCGGTCTGGAAAGCCATGCCACGGTCCTGCTGCATCGTGGTGGGGGCGGTCTGGAAAGCCATGCCACGGTCCTGCTGCATCGTGGTGGGGGCGGTCTGGAAAGCCATGCCACGGTCCTGCTGCATCGTGGTGGGGGCGGTCTGGAAAGCCATGCCAGGGTCCTGCTGCATCGTGGTGGGGGCGGTCTGGAAAGCCATGCCACGGTCCTGCTGCATCGTGGTGGGGGCGGTCTGGAAAGCCATGCCAGGGTCCTGCTGCATCGTGGTGGGGGCGGTCCGGAAAGCCATGCCATGGTCCTGCTGCATCGTGGTGGGGGCGGTCTGGAAAGCCATGCCAGGGTCCTGCTGCATCGTGGTGGGGGCGGTCCAGAAAGCCATGCCAGGGTCCTGCTGCATCGTGGTGGGGCAGTCCGGAAAGCCATGCCAGGATCCTGCTGCATCGTGGTGGGGGTGGTCTGGAAAGCCATGCCACGGTCCTGCTGCATCATGGTGGGGCGGTCCTGAAAGCCATGCCAGGGTCCTGCTGCATCGTGGTGGGGGCGGTCCGGAAAGCCATGCCAGGGTCCTGATGCATCGTGGTGTCAGTGGAGGAGGTCCAAGCAGGAGCAGCGGTTGTCACGGTGGTGGCGGTGGGATGTCCAACTGCACTCGTCATGGTGCTGGCGCTGTAGTGGAGTCCGCCTGTGGAAGGAATAGAGGTGGCCGTGCAGTGGTATGCAGCAGAGGTCGGCATTGAGGTTAATCGAGACAGTGAAGGCACAGTTGGATATGCCGCCACTGTCTGCTGTAAATACCGACTCTGCTGCATAGCCTGCACATATGCAGCATTGCAGGCCTGCATGACACTCAGCTGGAGATCAGGAGTAAGGTTTTCCGACATGCCCTGCTCAATTTGGTTAAAAAAATGATGAGCTGGCCTCTGGAGGTCAGCTTTAACTTGATCAAGGCTTTTGGTGACCTCCTGGATACGGGCATTCAAGAGGTTATGTGAAACATCCATTCGGTCACCTAAAGCCTTGATTGCTTCGTGTAAAACCGAGCTGCAAAAACTCGGGCATGAGTGACCTGTCCGAAGCCCTCTGCCGCTGCCGGGATGTGCCCCAAAAAAAGGGGACAGTGGAAGAGGACTGCGCAAGGGGAAGACCTGATGGACCAGCTCCCTGGTCTCCAGTTAGTGTGGAAGGCCCACCTGCTGCTGCGCTGCTGGATGGCTGGGACGGGTCCGTGGCTGTCAGATGAAGGACCGCTCCAGAACCTGGGCCGACAGTCGTGCTGTATGTGCTGTGAAAAAAGGAAAAAGAAAATTAATACCAAATATTGACCAGACGCAAAATCCTGTGGAATTTAAAAATACAGATTATGGCAATACAATACAACCTAATGCACGTGATAAATACTTACGTTCTCTGGGCAAGGACCGGTCTTAGAAATGCCAATACTCGATGGTATTTGTATGTTCTGATCCTTGCTCCTGAACCACTGGGAACACTACTCTCTTCACGCAGGTCCTTGTTGAAGCGGTCCTTCATCGAACGCCAACATGTTTTTACTTTGTCCACTGTTAAAAAAACCCCCTTATGGTCAGAAAATGGACTTTTAGCCGTGCTCATCCAACTGTGTGTGATGAGAGAAACTCCGTAGAGTTTCTTTCATCACACAGAGTTGAGTGAGCACGGCCAAGATCTCTGCTGCTTCACACTGCAGTGCAATACTTACCAAATGCATTTCGGACACGTGTCGTGGCGTTGTCCCAGCCATCCCACATCACTTGGGCCACCTCAATCCACAACCGCCGTATCGTGGTGTTATTCGAGTGCAGTGGATCCCGGCTGTCCCACAACGGGACTCGCTCCTGGACCAGGGTGATGAGTAGGTCATTGTCTATCAGGTTATGGTCCTGTTGTGAAACCTAAAAGATAAAGAAAGTCATTAAAGTTTGCTCAATTACATAAGGAAAAGAAAGAAAAAAAGATGCTGAGAAATGGCATGTATAGGAAAGTCAAGATACAAAAGGATTCCAGAAGGAAAAAGTTTTGAAATATGAGTGGAAAGAAAGGAAGATTCAAGAATATTACACTGAGGACAGTCAGCCTTGTATACGTACCCGCTGCCGCCTTTCCACCGGACCTTGACTCTGCTGCTCCGTCCCTGTCTCTGCCGCAGTAGAAGAGCTCTAAAAAAAGGAAAAATCAAATTGTCACATGTGTCGATGTGACAGTGAATACTTACCAATCTGACGAGGCAAATACTCACCTCACTGACATGCTCCACTTCCGACTGACATGGCTGAAACTCCTCACCAGACGAAGAATCCGAAGATGACATTCTGATGCATGTAGAAATAAAAAAATGGCAGAAATTAGGACATGTAGAGACAGAAAATAGAAAATAAAGGCATTGGCTAGGATATACTCACATTGTTCAGAGTCTTTTCCTCCAAGATGTGTCCTGTCAGGGTGTCTTCGGCTTCAGAGTCTGGTGACAAGTGACCTGCAACTGTCCACACCCTCCCTTTTATCACTTTGAAGGTGGGGGGTGGCTTATCAGTGTCTAGACATTGTTATCTTAATAAAAACGCAACAAAACGCATGTGCTAAAAACACATGCGTTTACATAGACATCAATACGTTTTTTTGCCTAAAAAAAAACGCCTCTAGAAATTACTACATGTTGCATTTCTGCAACCAAACGCAAGCATAGAAAAAACGTTTTTAATGTTAAATATAGGAAAAAAAACGCATGCGTTTTTTTGCGCTAAAACGCAGCGGCAAAAAACGCAAATGTGAAACCAGCCTTAGCCAGAAAAATCGATGTGAATACTTTTCTGCCCAATGATGACAGAAGTATTCTAGGAGTGATACCTTTATTGGCTAACCAGAAAATAATATGTTTGCAAGCTTTCAGAGCACAGTGGCTCCTTCTTCAGGTGTGTTCAGATTCAAGTTATTTCTGTTACCAATGTGGGTTTTTCTGTCATTAAATGAGGGGTACCAATAATTTTGACCGCGTGTACATATACCAATGTAACATTCTTGGTTATTTTTTTTTACATGGGGAGAAAAAATAGTTTTTAAAATAAAAAATAATAATATGCAAGTTTAACTTTTCGTATGTCTGTTTTGCTAGCCTTCGTCGTTACAGCTTTTTGTCAGGGAAGGAAAATAGTGTTTAAAATAAAAAAATTAAAAAAAAATAAAAAAATTATATATATATATATATATATATATATATATATATATATATATATATATATATATATATATATATAGCTCTGGCAAAAATTAAGAGACCACTGCGAAATGTTCAGTTTGTCTGATTTTCTTCTTTATAGGTATATTTTTGAGTAAAAGGTAAATTGTTCCTTTAGTCTCTAAACTTCTGACAATATGTCTCCGAATTTCCAAGCAATACATTTTTTTTTTTTTCTGAAAAAGAGAAATGGTCAAAATAAAAAAAAAACAGTGCTTTCAGACTTCAAATAATGCAAAGAAAACAAGTTCATAATCATTTAGAAACAACAATACTAATGTTTTAACTCAGGAAGAGTTCATAAATCAATATTTTGTGGAATAGCCATGATTTCTAGTTTCGTTTGATGGCTTGTGATTATTCATCATCCTCTTGATTACATTCCAGAGGTTTTCAATTTGCCAGAGCTGTACAGTGCCTTGCGAAAGTATTCGCCCCCTTGAACTTTTCAACCTTTTCCCACATATCATGCTTCAAAAATAAAGATACCAAATTTTAATTTTTGGTGACGAATCAACAACAAGTGGAACACAATTGTGAAGTTGAACTAAATTTATTGGTTATTTTAAATTTTTGTGGAAATTCAAAAACTGAAAAGTGGGGCGTGCCCAGGGGCTGGCTGGCATTTTTCAGCCTGGGGGGTAATCACAAGGCAGTGGCCCTTCAGTTGCGGTGGCCCTCCTTTTCCCTAATAATCTCTGGCCACTGCATAAAAGTAGCAGAGATAACAGGCTTTAAAAACAGGCTGGTTCATAGATATGGGAGCAGAACTGAGCTTACTACTGAGGTATGGGAGCAGAACCGAGCTTACTCCTGAGATATGGGAGCAGAACCGAGCTTACTACAGAGATATGGGAGCAGAACTGAGCTTACTCCAGAGATATGGGAGCAGAACGGAGGTTACTGCAGAGATATGGTAGCAGAACCGAGCTTACTCCGGAGATATGGGAGCAGAACCAAGCTTACTACTGAGATATGGGAGCAGAACCGAGCTTACTCCTGAGATATGGGAGCAGAACCGAGCTTACTACAGAGATATGGGAGCAGAACTGAGCTTACTCCGGAGATATGGGAGCAGAACGGAGGTTACTGCAGAGATATGGTAGCAGAACCGAGCTTACTCCAGAGATATGGGAGCAGAACAGAGCTTACTACAGAGATATGGAAGCAAAACAGAGCTTACTACAGAAATATGGGAGCAGAATGGAGCTTACTACAGAGATGTGGGAGCAGAACAGAGCTTACTGCAGAGATATGGGAGCAGAACAGAGCTGACTACAGAGATATGGGAGCAAAACAGAGCTTACTACAGAAATATGGGAGCAGAACGGAGCTTACTACAGAGATATGGGAGCAAAACAGAGCTTACAACAGAGATAAGGGAGCAGAACCAAGCTTACTACAGAGATATGGGAGCAGAACGGAGCTTACTACAGAGATAAGGGAGCAGAACCGAGCTTACTACAGAGATATGGGAGCAGAACTGAGCTTACAACAGAGATATGGGAGCAGAACTGAGCTTACAACAGAGATAAGTGAGCAGAACCAAGCTTACTATATACATATGGGAGCAGAGCGGAGCTTACTGCAGAGATAAGGGAGCAAAACCGAGCTTACTACAGAGATATGAGAGCAGAACGGAGCTTACTACACAGATAAGGGAGCAGAACTGAGCTTATTACAGAGATATGGGACCAGGACAGAGCTTACTACAGAGATATGGGAGCAAAACACAGCTTACTGCAGAGATATGGGAGCAGAACAGACCTGACTACAGATATATGGGAGCAAAACAGAGCTTACTACAGAAATATGGGAGCAGAACGGAGCTTACTACAGAGATATGGGAGCAAAACAGAGCTTACTACAGATATAAGGGAGCAGAACCGAGCTTACTACAGAGATATGGGAGCAGAACTGAGCTTACAACAGAGATAAGTGAGCAGAACCAAGCATACTACAGACATATGGAAGCAGAGCGGAGCTTACTGCATAGATAAGGGAGCAGAACCGAGCTTACTACAGAGATATGGGAGCAGAATGGAGCTTACTACAGAGATAAGGGAGCAGAACCGAGCTTACTACAGACATATGGGACCAGGACCGAGCTTACCACAGAGATATGGGAGCAAAACAGAGCTAACTACAGAGATATGGGAGCAGAATGGAGCTTACTACAGAGATATGGGAGCAAAACAGAGCTTACTACAGAAATATGGGAGCAGAATGGAGCTTACTACAGAGATATGGGAGCAGAACAGAGCTTACTGCAGAGATATGGGAGCAGAACAGAGCTTACTACAGAGATATGGGAGCAAAACAGAGCTTACTACAGAAATATGGGAGCAGAACGGAGCTTACTACAGAGATATTGGAGCAAAACAGAGCATACAACAGAGATAAGTGAGCAGAACCAAGCTTACTACAGACATATGGGAGCAGAATGGAGCTTAAGGCCCCGTCTCACATAGCGAGATCGCTAGCGAGATCGCTGCTGAGTCACAAGTTTTGTGACGCAACAGCGACCTCAGTAGCGATCTCGCTATGGTTGACACATACCAGCGACCAGGCCCCTGCTGTGAGATCGCTGGTCGTGTCGGAATGGCCTGGACCTTTTTTTGGTCGTTGAGGTCCCGCTGACATCGCTGAATCGGTGTGTGTGACACGGATTCAGCGATGTCTTCACTGGTAACCAGGGTAAACATCGGGTTACTAAGCGCAGGGCCGCGCTTAGTAACCCGATGTTTACCCTGGTTACCATCGTAAATGTAAAAAAACCCCAAACACTACATACTCACATTCCGGTGTCCGTCAGGTCCCTTGCCGTCTGCTTCCCGCTCTGACTGACTGCCGGCCGTAAAGTGAAACCGCAGCACAGCGGTGACGTCACCGCTCTGCTGTTAGGGCCGGCGCTCAGTCAGTGCAGGAAGCGGACGCCGGGGGACGCGAAGGTGAGTATGTAGTGTTTGTTTTTTTACAATTTACACTGGTAACCAGGGTAAACATCGGGTTACTAAGCGCGGCCCTGCGCTTAGTAACCTGATGTTTACCCTGGTTACCCGGGACCTCGGCATCGTTGGTCACTGGAGAGCGGTCTGTGTGACAGCTCTCCAGCGACCACACAACGACTAAACAGCGACGCTGCAGCGATCAGCATCGTTGTCTGTATCGCTGCAGCGTCGCTGTGTGTGACGGGGCCTTTACTACAGAGATAAGGGAGCAGAACCAAGCTTACTACAGAGATATGGGACCAGGACCGAGCTTACCACAGAGATTTGGGAGCAAAACAGAGCTTACTACAGAGATATGGGAGCAGAACGGATCTTACTACAGAGATATGGGAGCAAAACAGAGCTTACTACAGAAATATAGGAGCAAAATGGAGCTTACTACAGAGATATGGGAGCAGAACAGAGCTTACTGCAGAGATATGGGAGCAGAACAGAGCTTACTACAGAGATATGGAAGCAAAACAGAGCTTACTACAGAAATATTGGAGCAGAACGGAGCTTACTACAGAGATATGGGAGCAAAACAGAGCTTACAATAGAGATAAGTGAGCAGAACCAAGCTTACTACAGACATATGGGAGCAGAGCGGAGCTTACTGCAGAGATATGGGAGCAGAACTGAGCTTACTACAGAGATAAGGGAGCAGAACAGAGCTTACTACAGAGATAAGGGAGCAGAACCAAGCTTAATAAGTCTACTACATGGAACCAAGCCTGCTACATAGAAACTGGAGCAGAACCGAGATTACGGCATACATACGGTACCATAATCTAGATTACTACATTGATACAGTACTAGAACCAAGTTTACTGCTTAGATATGGTGCCATAACGGAGCTTACTTACAAACATACATACAATACATCTACACAGTGCCTACTACTGTCACCACTACACAGCGAATGCATAATATTATAATATCACCATTACCTCTATATGAAACTACATTTTATACAAAGACCAATGATACCACCATACACCCTTTACTATGACTGAATTACATTTAGCTGCTACTAAATAAAAAAAAAATGTTACCTAAAAAAAGCAATATTACAACCTAACAGTAACCGTATATTGGTAGATACCAGTTCCGCAGAACAAGTGATTACAGTACAGTTATATATAGTAACTTACACATGACGTTCTTTCTGAATCGGATCGTTCACATTTATATCTGGCCCAGACCGACATGACAACTTCTCCAGCCAGGACTCATCTGCAGAGATTACTATAAAGACACATTTGACTTCTCACATTTCTAGCGCCGTCTCCATCTATTCCCAACCTACAAAAACTCCCTACTCTGTGTGCAACTGAAGTGTGGACCACTGACCCCAATATTTAATCAATTGTGTCATTACTAGGATTACTCCCACCCCAAACTTAAAGTATCCCACAGAAAGTAGTAATGCCCCTACTGTGCAACGACATGTATGGGCCTTTGAAGGATATAATATCCCAAAAAAGGATACTGAGTGCCCCTATCAAAACTAATAATGTGCCCATTCATAACAAATAATGTCCTCTGAGCACCCACACAGCTCTGTATATACAGAATGATGGTCCTACAGCCCCCAATACTCCTTTATTATACATTGAGGACACAAAAACTCCCTATATATAGTAAAATGGCTAATAGCCCCTATATAAAATATGATGTCCCAACTGCCTCCTATATATAGTATGAGACTTTAAAGTTTCCTATATATACTATAGCTCCCCACAAATAGTATGTCACCAAAACCCCCTATATATAGTATGATGGTCCCCTACAGCTCTTTAATTGCGATATTATGTACCTCACAGCTTCCTATATATAGTATGATGATCCCGCATCCCTTCTATATATAGTATCATGTCCCTACAGCCCCGTATATGGAATATAGTGGCCCCACAGCCCCATATGATGTATGATGATATATATAGTATGAAGGTATCCCACTGCCCCACATATATAGTATAATGGTCCCCACAGCCCCACATATATAGTATAGGAAGTGCGATGGCCCCAGTTCCCACCATAAATATAGGACGATGGCACAAGTTGCATGTGTGTGTGTGTTCTCCCCAAATATCTAGAATGATGACCCCAGTTCTGGTCCGCAGAGCGGCATGAGGCAATAATGTCATCGCCCCGCCTGCGTCAGCACACTGAAGTCTCAGGAAGCTGCGGTCTGCAGCTTATGAGACAGACCAGAGTTTCCACTAGGAATTTCGGGGCCCCATACTGGCAAAATTTTCGGGTTCCCTTGAGACTCCGCCCAGGCTCCACCCCAGCTCCATCTCCACCTCCAATGTCCCACTGCTCATTCTTGGAAAAACTCAACTTCTCCACCATGTCCTCACCAATCAGATATTAACAGTTCCCATCAAACACCAGATCACATTAATAACCAGCAGCTTTTGTTCTAGCCAAAAGAATTTTTAAGTTGACACCACGACACGGTAGACTCTTTAGGCTGGGCCCTACTCTACTCTAAACTATTAAAAATAAATATATTTTTATTGATTTTTCTTTAAGGGAATGAGTGACATACATTTACATTTTGTTTTAAACAAACATAAATACCACATTACAGTACAAGGGACAAATATTGTCACACCATGACCAGACCACACATTACCACCACAGTGACCGAATAATACCACATACAAGGAACAAATACCGCCACTCCATGACCAGACCACATATTACCAGCACATAGTGACTGAATAATACCACTTACAAGGAACAAATATAGTGATGAGCGAGTATTCTTGTTACTCAAGATTTCCCGAGCACGCTCGGGTGTCCTCCGAGTATTTTTTAGTGCTCGTAGATAGTGTTGAGCATTCCGATACTGCAAATATCGGGTATCGGCCGATATTTGCTGTATCTGAATTCCAATACCGAGTTCCGATATTTTTGCGATATCGGAAATCGGAATCGGAAGTGTGTGGTGCATATGGTTCCCAGGGTCTGGAGGAGAGGAGACTCTCCTTCAGGCCCTGGGATCCATATTCATGTAAAAAATAAATAATAAAAATAAAAAGTATTGATATACTCACCCTCGGATGGCCCCTGGCTCTTAGCGGTGCCTCCGTTCCTAAGAATGCAGGGAGTGAAGGACCCTCGATGACGTCGCGGCTTGTGATTGGTCGTGTGAGCGGTCACATGAGCGGTCACATGACCAATCACAAGCCGCGACGTCATCGAAGGTCCTTCACTCTGCATTCTTAGGAACGGAGGCAGACGCTTGGACCGGTGAGAGCCGGGGCCGTCGGAGGGGTGAGTATATCAATATTTTTTATTTTTATTCTTTATTTTATACATGAATATGGATCCCAGGGCCTGAAGGAGAGTTTCCTCTCCTTCAGACCCTGGGAACCATTCCGATATTTTGTGTCCCATTGATATGCATTGGTATCGGGTATCGGTATCGGCGATATCCGATATTTTTTGGATATCGGCCGATCCAATCCGATACCGATACCTTTGCATATCGGAAGGTATCGCTCAACACTTCTCGTAGATTTAGTTTTCAGCGCTGCAGCTGAATGATTTACATCTGTTAGCCAGCATAAGTACATGTGGGGATTCCCTACCAACCAGGCAACCCCCACATGTACTTATGCTGGCTAAGAGATATAAATCATTCAGCTGCAGTGCTGAAAACTAAATCTCCGAGCACTAACAAATACTCGGAGGACACAGGAGCGTGCTCGGGAAATCTTGAGTAACGAGTATACTCGCTAATCACTATATTTGTTCCTTGTAAGTGGTATTATTCAGTCACTAGGAGCTCTGTATATAGTATACAGTGTATAGTGTCAGTGTACAGGTAATACACTGACTCACCAGTGACGTCTGTAGCTGAAGTCCTTCATCTTTGCTTTTCTCATTCATGCAGCACAGACTGCCGTCGTTTCTTCCAGCCAGGACTCACCTCTGCATAAAATAACACAGTTATCTAGAGCACCGCTTCCAGAGCACATTCCCCACTTTTTCCCTTTCTTCTACACTACACATCTGAATGCAGAGGTCCACCCACAATCAATATATAATTGGTTATTATGCAACCTCATAGATTGCAAGCTTACGAGTCCCCCATCATGTGCAGTCCGCCTTACCTCCCACTTCATGTGCAGTCCCCATTACCCCCACTTCATCATGTGCAGCCCAACTCCCCCACTTCATCATGTGCAGCCCAACTCCCCCTTCATCATGTGCAGTCTCCTTAACCCCCAAACTCCATCATGTGTGGCCCCACTCCCCCTTCATCATGTGCAGCCTCCTTTAATCCTCAAACTCCATCATGTGCAGCCCCACTCCCCTTCATCATGTGCAGCCTCCTTTAACCCCCAAACTCCATCATGTGCAGCCCCACTCCCCTTCATCATGTGCAGCCTCCTTTAACCCCCAAACTCCATCATGTGCGGCCCCACTCCCCTTCATCATGTGCATTCCCCTTAACCCCCAAATTCCATCATGTTTGGCCTCAATTTCCTTTATCATGTGCAGTCTCCTTAACCCCCAAATTCCATCATGTGCGGTCCCACTCCTCTAATCATGTGCAGCCTCCTTTAATCCCCAAATTCCATCATGTGCAGCCTCCTTTAACCCCCCCAAATTCCTTCATGTGCAGCCTCCTTTAACCCCCCAAATTTCATCATGTGCAGCCTCCTGTAACCCCTCCAAATTCCATCATGTGCAGCCTCCTGTAACCCCCCCAAATTCCAACATGTGCAGCCTCCTGTAACCCCCCAAATTCCATCATGTGCAGACCTCCTTTAACCCCGCAAATTCCATCATGTTCAACCTCCTTTAACCCCCCAAATTCCATCATGTGCAGCCTCCTTTAACCCCCCAAATTCCATCATGTGCAGCCTCCTTTAACCCCCCAAATTCCTTCATGTGCAGCCTCCTTTAACCCCCCAAATTCCATCATGTGCAGCCTCCTTTAACCCCCCAAATTCCATCATGTGCAGCCTCCTTTAACCCCCCCAAATTCCTTCATGTGCAGCCTCCTTTAACCCCCCAAATTCCATCATGTGCAGCCTCCTGTAACCCCCCAAATTCCATCATGTGCAGTCCTCCTTTAACCCCGCAAATTCCATCATGTGCAACCTCCTTTAACCCCCCAAATTCCATCATGTGCAGCCTCCTTTAACCCCCCAAATTCCATCATGTGCAGCCTCCTTTAACCCCCCAAATTCCATCATGTGCAGCCTCCTTTAACCCCACAAATTCCTTCATGTGCAGCCTCCTTTAACCCCCCAAATTCCATCATGTGCAGCCTCCTGTAACCCCCCAAATTCCATCATGTGCAGCCTCCTGTAACCCCCCCAAATTCCATCATGTGCAGCCTCCTGTAACCCCCTGAATTCCATCATGTGCAGCCTCCTGTAACTCCCCAAATTCCATTATGTGCAGCCTCCTTTAACCCCTCCAAATTCCTTCATGTGCAGCCTCCTTTAACCCCGCAAATTCCATCATGTGCAATCTCCTTTAACCCCCCAAATTCCATCATGTGCAGCCTCCTGTAACCCCCCAAATTCCATCATGTGCAGCCTCCTGTAACCCCCTGAATTCCATCATGTGCAGCCTCCTGTAACCCCCTGAATTCCATCATGTGCAGCCTCCTGTAACTCCCCAAATTCCATTATGTGCAGCCTCCTTTAACCCCCCAAATTCCATCATGTGCAGTCCTCCTTTAACCCCCAAATTCCATCATGTGCAGTTCTCCTTTCACCCCCCAAATTCCATCATGTGCAGCCTCCTTTCACCCCCCAAATTCCATCATGTGCAGTCCTCCTTTCACCCCCCCCAAATTCCATCATGTGCAGTCCTCATTTCACCCCCCAAATTGCATCATGTGCAGCCTCCTTTAACCCCCTAAATTCCATCATGTGCAGCCTCCTTTAACCACCCAAATTCCATCATGTGCAGCCTCCTTTAACCCCCCCAAATTCCTTCATGTGCAGCCTCCTTTAACCCCCCAAATTCCATCATGTGCAGCCTCCTGTAACACCCTGAATTCCATCATGTGCAGCCTCCTGTAACCCCCCAAATTCCATCATGTGCAGCCTCCTTTAACCCCCGAAATTCCATCATGTGCAGTCCTCCTTTAACCCCCAAATTCCATCATGTGCAGTTCTCCTTTCACCCCGCAAATTCCATCATGTGCAGCCTCCTGTAACCCCCCAAATTCAATCATGTGCAGTCCTCCTTTAACCCCGCAAATTCCATCATGTGCAACCTCCTTTAACCCCCCAAATTCCATCATGTGCAGCCTCCTTTATCCCCCAAAATTCCATCATGTGCAGCCTCCTTTAACCCCCCCAAATTCCATCATGTGCAGCCTCCTTTAACCCCCAAATTCCTTTATGTGCAGCCTCCTTTAATCCCCCAAATTCCATCATGTGCAGCCTCCTGTAACCCCCCCCAAATTCCATCATGTGCAGCCTCCTGTAACCCCCCAAATTCCATCATGTGCAGCCTCCTGTATCCCCCTGAATTCCATCATGTGCAGCCTCCTGTAACCCCCCAAATTCCATCATGTGCAGCCTCCTGTAACCCCCCAAATTCCATCATGTGCAGCCTCCTGTATCCCCCTGAATTCCATCATGTGCAGCCTCCTGTAACCCCCCAAATTCCATCATGTGCAGCCTCCTTTAACCCCCCAAATTCCATCATGTGCAGTCCTCCTTTAACCTCCCAAATTCCATCATGTGCAGTCCTCCTTTAACCCCCCAAATTCCATTATGTGCAGTCCTCCTTTCACCCTTCCCCACTTCTTAATTTGCAGTTACCCACCATTTAATTTAAAAAATAAAAAAGTTTTTTTTATACTTACATCACCACTCGCTCCCCTGCAGTGCCTCTCTGCTTCTAGCGTCCTAGTCGGGACATGTCGGCGCGTGCATCATCACACAAGCCCGACACCTGACCCGGAAGCATAGAGAGATCATGGAGGGAGCAGGAGCTGTGCAGCCATCAAGGTGACAGCCATGCACAGCTCCTGGCCCCGGCATGGACGTGTGTGCCGACTGTAACTGCTGCCGGCCACGTCACAGTGCAGCGCACACGGCCGCGCACAATTTGATGTGCGGCTGCAAAGCCACCACCAGGAGGCCGGCCCTGAGCAGCTGCTGGGGGAGCAGCCCAGGGGGGCATTTGCATCTTTGCCACTTGGCCCAGCCTGCCCCTGGGCGTGCAATATTATTCAGCCCCTTTAGTTTAATAATTTGTTGCGCCACCTTTTGCTGCGATTATAGCTGCAAGTCACTTGGGGTATGTCTCTATCAGTTTTGTACATTGAGAGACTGAAATTCTTGCCCATTCTTCCTTGGCAAACAGCTCGAGCTCATTGAGGTTTGATGGAGATCGTTTGTGAACAGCAGTTTTCAGCTTTTTCCACAGAATCTCAATTGGATTGAGGTCTGGACATTGACTTGGCCATTCAAACACCTGGATATGTTTATTTGTGAACCATTCCATTGTAGATTTTGCTTTATATTTGGGATCATTGTCTTGTTGGAAGACAAATCTCAGTCCTAGTCTCAGGTCTTTTGCAGACTCCAACATGTTTTCTTCAAGAATGGTCCTGTATTTGGCTCCATCCATCTTCCCATCAATTTTAACCATCTTCCCTGTCACTGCTGAAGAAAAGCAGGCCCAAACCATGATGCTGCCACCACCATGTTTGACAGTGGGGATGGTGTGTTCAGGGTGATGAGCTGTGTTGCCTTTACACCAAACATATCGTTTGGCATTGTTGCCAAAACGTTTGATTTTGGTTTCATCTGACCAAAGCACCTTCTTCCACATGTTTGGTGTGTCTCCCAGGTGGCTTGTTGCAAACTTTAAGCAACACTTTGTATGGATATCTTTGAGAAATGGCTTTCTTCTTGCCACTCTTCCATAAAGGCCAGGTTTGTACAGTGTACAACTGATTGTTGTCCTATGGACAGACTGTCCCACCTCAGCTGTAGATCTCTGCAGTTCATCCAGAGTGATCATGGGCCTCTTGGCTGCATCTCTGATCAGTCTTCTCCTTGTTTGAAATGAAAGTTTAGAGGGACGGCCGGGTCTTGGTAGATTTGCAGTGGTATGATACTCCTTCCATTTCAGTATGATCGCTTGCACAGTGCTCCTTGGGATGTTTAAAGTTTTGGAAATCATTTTGTATCCAAATCCGGCTTTAAACTTCTCCACAACAGTATCACGGACCTGCTTGTTGTGTTCCTCGGTCTTCATGATGCTCTCTGTGCTTCAAACAGAACCCTGAGACTATCACAGAGCAGGTGCATTTATACGGAGACTTGGTTACACACAGGTGGATTATATTTATCATTTGTAGGCATTTTGGACAACATTGGAGCATTCAGAGATCCACAATGAACTTGTGGAGTGAGTTTGCTGCACTGAGAGTAAAGGGGCCGAATAATATTGCATGGCCCACTTTTCAGTTTTTGAATTTCCACAAAAATTTAAAATAACCAATAAATTTTGTTCAACTTCACATTTGTGGTCCACTTGTTGTTGATTCTTCACCAAAAATTTACATTTGGTATCTTTATGCATATGTGGCAAAAGGTTGAATAGTTCAAGGAGCCGAATACTTTTGCAAGGCACTGTATATATATATTTTTTAATTTTAAACACTGTTTTCCTACCCTGACAAAAAGCTGTAATGATGAATGCAAAACAGGCATACGAAAATTTAAACTTGCATATTATTATTTTTTTATTTTAAAAACTATTTTTCTCCTCATGTAAAAAAAACATAACCAAGAATGCTACATTGGTATATGCACACGTGGTCAAAATTAAAGGTACCCCTCGTTTAATGACAGAAAAATCTACAATGGTAACAGAAATAACTTGAATCTGACAAAGCTAATAATAAATAAAACATCTATGAAAATGAACAAATGAAAGGCAGACATTGCTTTTCAACCATGCTTCCACAGAGTTTAAAAAAAAATAAAACTCATGAAATAGGCCTGGACAGAAATGATGGTACCCCTGAAAATAATGTGACAAAAGGGACATGTTAAAGCAAGGTGTGTCCAATAACTAGCATCACAGGTGTCTACAATCTTGGAATCAGTGAAATGGTGTGTATACCACTCAACATGGACCAGAGGAAGCAAAGGAAAGAGTTGTCTCAGGAGATTAGAAAGAAAATTAGACAAACATGTTAAAGGTAAAAGTTATAAGACCATCTCCAAGCAGCTTGACGTTCCTGTGACAACAGTTGCACATATTATTCAGAAATGTAAGATCCATGGGACTGTAGCCAACCTCCCTGGATGTGGCTGCAGGAGGAAAATTGATGACAAATGAAAGAGACAAATAATACGAATGGTAACAAATGAGCCCCAAAAAACTTCTAAACAGATTAAAGGTGAACTTCAAGCTCAAGGAACATCAGTGTCAGATCGCACCATCCGTCGTTGTATGAGCCAAAGTGGACTTCATGGGAGACGACTAAGGACACCGTTGTTGAAATAAAATCATAAAAAAGCCAGAGTGGAATTTGCCAAACTACATGTGGACAAGCCACAAAGCTTCTGGGAGAATGTCCTATGGACAGATGAGACAATAATCATACTTTTTGGCAAGGCACATCAGCTCTATGTTCACAGATGGAAAAATGAAGCATATCAAGAAAAGAACATTGTCCCTACTGTGAAACATAGAGGAGGCTCTGTTATGCTCTGGGGCTGCTTTGCTGCATCTAACACAGGGTGTCTAGAATCTGTGCAGGGTACAATGAAATCTCAAGACTATCAAGGGATTCTAGAGAGAAATGTGTCTGAAAGCTTGGTCTCAGTCGCAGGTCATGTATCTTGCAACAGTATAATGACCCAAAACACACAGCTAAAAGCACCCAAGAATGGCAAAGAGGAAAACATTGGACTGTTCTGAAGTGGCCTTCTATGAGCCTGACCTAAATCCTATTGAGCATCTTTGGAAAGAGCTGAAACATGCCATCAGGAAAAGGCAACCTTCAAACACAAGACAACTGGAGCAGTTTGCTCTTGAGGAGTGTGCCAAAATACCTGTAGAGAGGTGTCTCATTGACAGTTACAGTGCAGATTGCCTCAAAAGGTTGTGCAACCTTTTCTGACAACTTATTGCTTCAGAACTATTCATCTTTAAAATGTATTAAAATTATTTGTCTGTAGCATCAGAAATCTTGAAAATAAAGTACTGTGATTCATTGTAGTTGCTACTGAACTAGTTCTTTTAGACATCTGATATGACGTAATTGCAATTTTATAAAGCACAGTACCCTTAAAGGGAACCTGTCACCCCCCTCAGTTGTTTGTAACTAAAAAAAGCCATCTTGTGCAGCACAAATGCTGCATTCTGACAAGGTCAAGGCAAAGAAAAAAGGAATTGGACTAAAACAGGCACGCACAACCATATAATATGAAAAAATAGAAAACCTTTTTATTCAACATCACAGCAATAATAAAAACATTTAAAACAGGTGAAAACACACAATACCCCTATGCAAATATGTAACTACAATAGTCAGATGAGTATACAATATATGCTGCAAAGACATACTCCACTTTAATCAACCTGTAAGCCTAACATCATCTGATAACCCATACATAAACCGTGGCTCTGAAAGACCAAAAATAAGCCTGAAAAATGAGCCAGGCAAGAAGTAGTGCAATACTACATGCACGAATCCCTCAGTTACCTATTGGAGGAGGGAATGGCGCCTGTGGGAAAAGATGATGATCACAGCGTTAACAACACAGTGCTCCTGTATATAAGAAAAGGCAAAATGTGCCGTCAATACTCAACCGAATCGGATCCGGAGCAAACTGTGGCCGCGGTTTAGCTAGATAGAGGAGGCCAGGCCGGTCAGTGGAGGTCAATATGCGATGGAAGTGGGGAGGGGGGTTGTGAGGAAAGACCCCACGCGTATCGCCGCCGCAGCGGCTTCGTCAGGGGAAGTGGATTGGATGTTGAACCCCATCGGTTTTTATATAGATATGATTTGTCATAAGTGCTTACCGGTGTGCCGTCTGAAGCAGGAAGACGTGAACAGGAAGAGACGCGCCGGCCGTAAATGAAGAGAAATGCGGCAAAAGTATGAAGATCTCCATGGAGACAAAACGCGCATGCGCAGATCCGGCTCAAACAATGAGCCTTACCGCGCATGCGTGAGGGCCAAACGGCATATAGAGCAAGCAACAGAAAAGAAGGAGGGAGAAAAAAGAGAGAAGGGAAGGGCATGCCAAATACAAGGGCCATGCCAAACCCAGAATAGGCAGGAGCGTCAGTAGTGCTAGAATAACCTGTCAGGAGGGAGAAATGGATAATTAATACATGGAAATATATACAAGACAAGGATAAATTACTATTACATAGTAATCCGTCATAATGAAAACGGAAATGCGGTATCAAAGGTAGACGCTATAATGCATAACCTAACAGCATCTTTAAGACATGTATATAGCAATAAATGCATAATACAAAGGACAGAAAAAATTGACCAAAATAAGTCCATGATTTATATCCAATCCTCAGCCTACAAGTCAGGAGACATGGTCATATACATCCTCGGACATGAGACCAATAAATCCCCTGTCCATATAAAAGGGGGTGTCCAGATTCCGTGTTCCTTTAAACCCATCATTAGGTATTCTCCCAGTAAAAGCATATCCATGAGTCGCATCCCTCCGTGTCAAGGCATGAAGAAGATCAGTTGAAGGTTCCTCTGGAATATAGTGATAGTCCAAAATCCCGAATATCCATAGGTCATGTACAGGAGAAAATGATGTAATGTCCAACGTATGTACACACGCAGAACCATGGATCCAAAGAGGTAAGTATCGACGCCAAAAAAGGCTAAAGAGGATACAAAAAATAATAAAAATAGAAAAAAGAAGAAAGAAAAAATATGAAAAAATATGAAAAAAAAAAATATACAAATAAAATAAAAAATAATAAAAAAATAAATAAAAATAATACAAATTAAAAAATAAGAAATGATAAATCAAGAAAACTAAATAAAAAATTGAAAAATGTGATAATAAATAACGCCTTAAATGCCTAAAAAGCCGGTGAAGAGAAGTTCTTCATTCAAACCGGCAGGGGCTACTGATTGTAATCCAAAGATCCATCTGGACTCAATTTGTAGGAGGAGTCTACGTCTGTCACCCCCTCTCTCACTAACGGTAAGTTTCTGCAGGCCCACCAATCTAAGATTAAACGAGGAGCCTCCATGCTTACTTAAAAAGTGCTCAGCCACTGGGGTGAGGATCTTACCCTTTTTCTGATCCGAAGTTGCGAGATGTATAGTTGAAATATGCTTCTGTGCGCGTTTCCTGAGCTCCTGCGAGGTCTGCCCAACGTACACCATTTTACAAGGGCAGATAAGGGCGTAAACCACATCCCTGGACCTGCAATTAATATATGCCTTTAAAGGATGTTTATTGTGGGACGTGGGATGGATAAAGAAATCTCGGGTCGAGACCATGTGGGGACAGATGTTACAGTCCCCACATGGGAAGGAGCCTTTGAGGTTGATGCCCCTATTCAATCTCACCGTGGGTCTTTTAAAATGGCTCCTGGTGAGTATGTCCCTCAAATTTGGTGCCCGTTTAGCTGTCATGAGGGGTCTTTCACTCGTTATCTCCATTGTTTGGAGATCCGCTCATTCTGACAAGGTGGCTCTTTTAGTTATGATGCCTGCACACACTGAAATAATCACTTATAAAATGTGCCCCCTCTTACCCTGAAATCGCCAGGGAGGCAGGTCTTTCCTTTCTAATCAGACGCAGCACAGCTGTCACTCCGGGCTTGTGCGCGCCGGGCGCCGCCTCCTCTTGCTTCATTATTGTCCCCGGCGCCTGCGCTGTAAGTGCAAAGGGCAGCGCAATTGCGCACGCCTGAAAGAAAAACTTAATGCGGAGGAACCGGGGACGATAATGAAGCAAGAGAAGGCGGCGCGCACAGGCCTGGAGTGACGGCTGTGCTGCGTCTGATTAGAAAGGAAAGACCCACCTCCCTGGCGATTTCAGGGTAAGAGGGGGCACTGTTATGATCTGGTGGCCTAGGAGTAGCATTGGACGTACTCTGGAGAAGGTGGTATCTGTACTAACTGCGGACCCTGAACTTAACACCGCAACTAGAAGTAGCCGTGGGATGTACCTACTGATCCTAGACACCTCGACACAGCCGGAGGACTAATTAACCCTATAGATAGAAAAGGGAAAACTATCTCGCCTCAGAGAAAATTCCCAAAGGATAGGCAGCCCCCCACAAATATTAACTGTGAGAGGAGAGGCAAAAACATACACAGGCTGAAAACAGGATTTAGCAAAGGAGGCCAATCTAGCTAAATAGGAAAGATAGGACAGAGAACTATGCGGTCAGTATTAAAATACTAGGAAATATCCACCACAGAAAATACAAAAAACTCCACATCTAACTAAAGACATGGAGGGTATATCTGCCTCTCCAGAGATTCCAGCTTGACTGCATAAATCCTTACACAGATTAAGCTGCACAAGAAAAAACATGAAATGCACTGAACAATGAGGCCCACAAAATGTGGGCTGCAAAACAAGCAGAACTTATCTTGGTGAAAAGACCAGGAAGCAGGAGAAACCATGAAGGGATGTGAATCCTCCAGAAACAATGGACAACTGGAACTGACTAAAGGGTGAAGCCAGACTAAATAGCCCAGTCCAGAGTAGACACACCTGATAACTGCTGTGAAGGACAGACAGCAGCGCTACCACTTATAACCACCGGAGGGAGCCCAAGAACAGAATTCACAACAGTACCCCCCCTTGAGGAGGGGTCACCGAACCCTCACCAGAGCCCCCAGGCCAATCAGGATGAGCCAAATGGAAGGCACAAACCAAATCATCAGCATGAACATCAGAGGCAACAACCCAAGAATTATCCTCCTGGCCATCACCCTTCCACTTGACAAGATACTGAAGCCTCCGCCTTAAAAAACGAGAATCCAAGATCTTCTCAACAACATACTCCAACTCCCCATCAATCAACACCGGGGCAGGAGGATCAACAGAGGGAACGACGGGTACCACATATTTCCGCAACAAAGATCTATGAAAAACATTGTGGATGGAAAAAGAGGCTGGAAGGGCCAAAAGAAAAGACACTGGATTGATAAGGACCAATAAACCGAGGCTTGAACTTAGGGGAAGAAACGCTGAGCCTCCTCCTGAGACAAGACCAAATTGTCCACAACATGAGCCCAAATTTGCTGCAACCTGTCAACCACAGAGTCCACCCCAGGACAATCAGAAGGCTCAACCTGCCCTGAAGAAAAACGAGGATGAAACCCAGAATTACAAAAAAAAGGTGAAACCAAGGTAGCAGAACTAGCCCGATTATTAAGGGCAAACTCGGCCAATGGCAAGAAAGCCACCCAATCATCCTGATCGGCAGACACAAAGCATCTCAAATAAGTGTCCAAAGTCTGGTTAGTTCGCTTGGTTTGGCCATTTGTCTGAGGATGAAATGCAGAAGAAAAAGACAAATCAATGCCCAGCCTAACACAAAAGGCCCGCCAAAACCTGGAAACAAACTGGGATCCTCTATCGGACACAATATTCTCCGGAATGCCATGCAAACGAACCACATGCTGAAAAAACAACGGAACCAACTCAGAAGAGGAAGGTAATTTAGGCAAAGGTACCAAATGAACCATCTTAGAAAACTGGTCACAAACCACCCAGATAACCGACATCCTCTGGGAAACCGGAAGATCCGAAATAAAATCCATAGAAATATGTGTCCAAGGCCTCTCAGGGACCGGCAAAGGTAAAAGCAACCCACTGGCACGTGAGCAGCAAGGTTTAGCCCGCGCACAAGTCACACAGGACTGCACAAAGGAACGCACATCCCGTGACAAAGAAGGCCACCAAAATGACCTACTAACCAAATATCTGGTACCAAAAATCCCAGGGTGGCCAGCCAACACAGAACAGTGAACCTCAGAAATCACTTTGCTAGTCCATCTATCAGGAACAAACAGTTTCCCCACTGGACAGCGGTCAGGTTTATCAGCCTGAAATTCCTGAAGAACCCGTCGTAAATCAGGGGAGATGGCAGAAAGAATCACCCCCTCCTTCAGAATGCCGACCGGCTCAAGGACCCCAGGGGAATCAGGCAAAAAACTTCTAGAGAGGGCATCAGCCTTAACATTCTTAGAACCCGGAAGATACGAGACAACAAAATCAAAACGGGAGAAAAACAGGGACCATCGGGCCTGTCTAGGATTCAGCCGTTTGGCAGACTCGAGGTAAATCAGATTCTTATGATCGGTCAAGACCACAATACGGTGCTTAGCCCCCTCAAGCCAATGTCGCCACTCCTCAAATGCCCACTTCATAGCCAACAACTCACGATTACCGACATCATAATTGCGTTCCGCAGGCGAAAACATTCGAGAAAAGAAGGCACACGGTTTCATCAAGGAACCATCAGAATTCCTCTGAGACAAAACTGCCCCTGCCCCAATCTCAGAAGCGTCAACCTCAACCTGAAAAGGAAGAGAAACATCCGGCTGACGCAACACAGGGGCAGAAGTAAATCGGCGTTTAAGCTCCTGAAAGGCAGAAACGGCCGCAGAGGACCAATTCGTCACATCAGCGCCTTTCTTCGTCAAATCAGTCAGGGGTTTAACCACACTGGAGAAGTTGGCAATGAAACTGCGATAAAAATTAGCAAAGCCCAAAAATTTCTGAAGGCTCTTCACGGATGTGGGCTGGATCCAATCATGAATGGCCTGAACCTTAACCGGATCCATTTCTATAGATGAGGGAGAAAAAATGAAGCCCAAAAAAGAAACCTTCTGTACTCCAAAGAGGCACTTAGACCCCTTCACAAACAAGGCATTATCACGAAGGATCTGAAATACCATCCTGACTTGTTTCACATGAGACTCCCAATCATCCGAAAAAATCAAAATATCATCCAAATATACAATCATGAATTTATCAAGATAATTCCGAAATATATCATGCATGAAGGACTGAAACACAGATGGAGCATTAGAGAGTCCGAATGCCATCACAAGATATTCAAAATGGCCCTCGGGCGTATTGAACTCAGTTTTCCATTCGTCGCCCTGCTTAATACGAACAAGATTATATGCCCCTCGAAGGTCAATCTTAGTAAACCAACTAGCACCCTTAATCCTGGCAAACAAATCAGAGAGCAAAGGCAAGGGTATTGGAATTTGACCGTGATCTTATTCAAGAGGCGATAATCAATACAGGGTCTCAAGGAGCCATCCTTCTTGGCAACAAAAAAGAAACAAGAAACCTGCTCTCAATGGAGAAGAAGATGGCCGAATATACCCCTTCTCCAAAGACTCCTTAACATAACTCCGCATGGCGGCATGTTCTGGCACAGACAGGTTGAAAAGTCGGCCCTTAGGGAACTTACAGCCTGGAATCAAGTCAATAGCACAATCACAGTCCCTATGCGGTGGAAGGGAACTGGACTTGGGCTCATCAAAAACATCCTGGAAATCTGACAAAAACTCAGGAACTTCAGAAGAGGGGGAGGAGGAAATTGACATCAAAGAAACGTCATCATGAACCCCCTGACAACCCCAACTAGTCACAGACATAGATTTCCAATCCAACACCGGATTATGCACCTGTAACCATGGAAACCCCAGCACAATAGCATCATGCAGATTATGCAACACCAGAAAACGACAATCTTCCTGATGGGCTGGCGCCATGCACATGGTCAGCTGTGTCCAAAACTGAGGTTTATTTTTAGCCAATGGTGTAGCATCAATCCCCCTCAAAGGGATAGGACTCTGCAAAGGCTGTAAGGGAAACCCACAACGTCTGGCAAATTCTAAGTCCATTAAATTTAAAGCGGCGCCTGAATCCACAAATGCCATGACAGAAGATGACGATCATGAGCAGATCAGGGTCACAGATAACAGAAAATTAGGTTGTACAGTACTGATGGTAACAGAACTAGCGATTCTCTTGACACGCTTAGGGCAATCAGAAATAACATGAGCAGAATCGCCGCTGTAAAAACACAACCCATTCTGACATCTGAATCCTTGTCGTTCAGCTCTAGACTCAATCCTATCACATTGCATAGGCTCAGGACTCCGCTCGGAAGACAACGCCATAGTGTGCACAATTCTGCGCTCACGCAAGCGCCGATCAATTTGAACGGCCAGAGACATAGAATCACTCAAACCAGCAGGCGTGGGGAACCCCACCATAACATCTTTAACGGATTCAGAAAGACCCTTTCTGAAAATTGCCGCCAAAGCATCCTCATTCCATTTAGTCAACACAGACCATTTTCTAAATTTCTGCCAATATGATTCTGCCACTTTTTGACCCTGGCACAGGGCCAACAAGGTTTTCTCAGCATGCTCTACAGAGTTAGGTTCATCATACAATAACCCAAGCGCCTGAAAAAAGGTGTCTACATTAAGCAACGCTGGATTCCCAGGTTCCAGGGCAAATGCCCAATCCTGGGGGTCGTTACGCAACAGAGATATGACAATCTTAACCTGCTGGATGGGATCACCAGAGGAACGGGGCTTCAGAGCAAAAAACAGTTTACAGTTATTTTTAAAGCTCAGAAATTTAGACCTGTCCCCAAAAAACAGATCAGGAGTTGGAATTCTAGGCTCTAAAACTGGAGTCTGAACGATATAATCAGAAATACCCTGTACTCTAGCAGCAAGTTGATCCACACGAGAAGCAAGTCCCTGAACATCCATGTCAGCGCCAAACTCCTGAACCACCCAGAGGTAAAGAGGGAAAAAAAAAACACAACAGAGTACAGAAAAAAAAATGGTTCAGCACTTTCTTTCCCTTCTTCTGAGATGCGGTTAACTCAATGTTGGACAGTTGTACTGTTATGATCTGGTGGCCTAGGAGTAGCATTGGATGTACTCTGGAGAAGGTGGTATCTGTACTGACCGTGGACCCTGAACTTAACACCGCAACTAGAAGTAGCCGTGAGATGTACCTACTGATCCTAGACACCTCGACACAGCCGGAGGACTAATTAACCCTATAGATAGAAAAGGGAAAACTATCTCGCCTCAGAGAAAATTCCCAAAGGATAGGCAGCCCCCCACAAATATTGACTGTGAGAGGAGAGGCAAAAACATACACAGGCTGAAAACAAGATTTAGCAAAGGAGGCCAATCTAGCTAAATAGGAAAGATAGGACAGAGAACTATGCGGTCAGTATTAAAATACTAGGAAATATCCACCACAGAAAATACAAAAAACTCCACATCTAACTAAAGACATGGAGGGTATATCTGCCTCTCCAGAGATTCCAGCTTGACTGCATAAATCCTTACACAGATTAAGCTGCACAAGAAAAAACATGAAATGCACTGAACAATGAGGCCCACAAAATGTGGGCTGCAAAACAAGCAGAACTTATCTTGGTGAAAAGACCAGGAAGCAGGAGAAACCATGAAGGGATGTGAATCCTCCAGAAACAATGGACAACTGGAACTGACTAAAGGGTGAAGCCAGACTAAATAGCCCAGTCCAGAGTAGACACACCTGATAACTGCTGTGAAGGACAGACAGCAGCGCTACCACTTATAACCACCGGAGGGAGCCCAAGAACAGAATTCACAACAGTACCCCCCCTTGAGGAGGGGTCACCGAACCCTCACCAGAGCCCCCAGGCCAATCAGGATGAGCCAAATGGAAGGCACAAACCAAATCATCAGCATGAACATCAGAGGCAACAACCCAAGAATTATCCTCCTGGCCATCACCCTTCCACTTGACAAGATACTGAAGCCTCCGCCTTGAAAAACGAGAATCCAAGATCTTCTCAACAACATACTCCAACTCCCCATCAATCAACACCGGGGCAGGAGGATCAACAGAGGGAACGACGGGTACCACATATTTCCGCAACAAAGATCTATGAAAAACATTGTGGATGGAAAAAGAGGCTGGAAGGGCCAAAAGAAAAGACACTGGATTGATAAGGACCAATAAACCGAGGCTTGAACTTAGGGGAAGAAACGCTGAGCCTCCTCCTGAGACAAGACCAAATTGTCCACAACATGAGCCCAAATTTGCTGCAACCTGTCAACCACAGAGTCCACCCCAGGACAATCAGAAGGCTCAACCTGCCCTGAAGAAAAACGAGGATGAAACCCAGAATTACAAAAAAAAGGTGAAACCAAGGTAGCAGAACTAGCCCGATTATTAAGGGCAAACTCGGCCAATGGCAAGAAAGCCACCCAATCATCCTGATCGGCAGACACAAAGCATCTCAAATAAGTTTCCAAAGTCTGGTTAGTTCGCTTGGTTTGGCCATTTGTCTGAGGATGAAATGCAGAAGAAAAAGACAAATCAATGCCCAGCCTAACACAAAAGGCCCGCCAAAACCTGGAAACAAACTGGGATCCTCTATCGGACACAATATTCTCCGGAATGCCATGCAAACGAACCACATGCTGAAAAAACAACGGAACCAACTCAGAAGAGGAAGGTAATTTAGGCAAAGGTACCAAATGAACCATCTTAGAAAACTGGTCACAAACCACCCAGATAACCGACATCCTCTGGGAAACCGGAAGATCCGAAATAAAATCCATAGAAATATGTGTCCAAGGCCTCTCAGGGACCGGCAAAGGTAAAAGCAACCCACTGGCACGTGAGCAGCAAGGTTTAGCCCGCGCACAAGTCACACAGGACTGCACAAAGGAACGCACATCCCGTGACAAAGAAGGCCACCAAAATGACCTACTAACCAAATATCTGGTACCAAAAATCCCAGGGTGGCCAGCCAACACAGAACAGTGAACCTCAGAAATCACTTTGCTAGTCCATCTATCAGGAACAAACAGTTTCCCCACTGGACAGCGGTCAGGTTTATCAGCCTGAAATTCCTGAAGAACCCGTCGTAAATCAGGGGAGATGGCAGAAAGAATCACCCCCTCCTTCAGAATGCCGACCGGCTCAAGGACCCCAGGGGAATCAGGCAAAAAACTTCTAGAGAGGGCATCAGCCTTAACATTCTTAGAACCCGGAAGATACGAGACAACAAAATCAAAACGGGAGAAAAACAGGGACCATCGGGCCTGTCTAGGATTCAGCCGTTTGGCAGACTCGAGGTAAATCAGATTCTTATGATCGGTCAAGACCACAATACGGTGCTTAGCCCCCTCAAGCCAATGTCGCCACTCCTCAAATGCCCACTTCATAGCCAACAACTCACGATTACCGACATCATAATTGCGTTCCGCAGGCGAAAACATTCGAGAAAAGAAGGCACACGGTTTCATCAAGGAACCATCAGAATTCCTCTGAGACAAAACTGCCCCTGCCCCAATCTCAGAAGCGTCAACCTCAACCTGAAAAGGAAGAGAAACATCCGGCTGACGCAACACAGGGGCAGAAGTAAATCGGCGTTTAAGCTCCTGAAAGGCAGAAACGGCCGCAGAGGACCAATTCGTCACATCAGCGCCTTTCTTCGTCAAATCAGTCAGGGGTTTAACCACACTGGAGAAGTTGGCAATGAAACTGCGATAAAAATTAGCAAAGCCCAAAAATTTCTGAAGGCTCTTCACGGATGTGGGCTGGATCCAATCATGAATGGCCTGAACCTTAACCGGATCCATTTCTATAGATGAGGGAGAAAAAATGAAGCCCAAAAAAGAAACCTTCTGTACTCCAAAGAGGCACTTAGACCCCTTCACAAACAAGGCATTATCACGAAGGATCTGAAATACCATCCTGACTTGTTTCACATGAGACTCCCAATCATCCGAAAAAATCAAAATATCATCCAAATATACAATCATGAATTTATCAAGATAATTCCGAAATATATCATGCATGAAGGACTGAAACACAGATGGAGCATTAGAGAGTCCGAATGCCATCACAAGATATTCAAAATGGCCCTCGGGCGTATTGAACTCAGTTTTCCATTCGTCGCCCTGCTTAATACGAACAAGATTATATGCCCCTCGAAGGTCAATCTTAGTAAACCAACTAGCACCCTTAATCCTGGCAAACAAATCAGAGAGCAAAGGCAAGGGTATTGGAATTTGACCGTGATCTTATTCAAGAGGCGATAATCAATACAGGGTCTCAAGGAGCCATCCTTCTTGGCAACAAAAAAGAAACAAGAAACCTGCTCTCAATGGAGAAGAAGATGGCCGAATATACCCCTTCTCCAAAGACTCCTTAACATAACTCCGCATGGCGGCATGTTCTGGCACAGACAGGTTGAAAAGTCGGCCCTTAGGGAACTTACAGCCTGGAATCAAGTCAATAGCACAATCACAGTCCCTATGCGGTGGAAGGGAACTGGACTTGGGCTCATCAAAAACATCCTGGAAATCTGACAAAAACTCAGGAACTTCAGAAGAGGGGGAGGAGGAAATTGACATCAAAGAAACGTCATCATGAACCCCCTGACAACCCCAACTAGTCACAGACATAGATTTCCAATCCAACACCGGATTATGCACCTGTAACCATGGAAACCCCAGCACAATAGCATCATGCAGATTATGCAACACCAGAAAACGACAATCTTCCTGATGGGCTGGCGCCATGCACATGGTCAGCTGTGTCCAAAACTGAGGTTTATTTTTAGCCAATGGTGTAGCATCAATCCCCCTCAAAGGGATAGGACTCTGCAAAGGCTGTAAGGGAAACCCACAACGTCTGGCAAATTCTAAGTCCATTAAATTTAAAGCGGCGCCTGAATCCACAAATGCCATGACAGAAGATGACGATCATGAGCAGATCAGGGTCACAGATAACAGAAAATTAGGTTGTACAGTACTGATGGTAACAGAACTAGCGATTCTCTTGACACGCTTAGGGCAATCAGAAATAACATGAGCAGAATCGCCGCTGTAAAAACACAACCCATTCTGACATCTGAATCCTTGTCGTTCAGCTCTAGACTCAATCCTATCACATTGCATAGGCTCAGGACTCCGCTCGGAAGACAACGCCATAGTGTGCACAATTCTGCGCTCACGCAAGCGCCGATCAATTTGAACGGCCAGAGACATAGAATCACTCAAACCAGCAGGCGTGGGGAACCCCACCATAACATCTTTAACGGATTCAGAAAGACCCTTTCTGAAAATTGCCGCCAAAGCATCCTCATTCCATTTAGTCAACACAGACCATTTTCTAAATTTCTGCCAATATGATTCTGCCACTTTTTGACCCTGGCACAGGGCCAACAAGGTTTTCTCAGCATGCTCTACAGAGTTAGGTTCATCATACAATAACCCAAGCGCCTGAAAAAAGGTGTCTACATTAAGCAACGCTGGATTCCCAGGTTCCAGGGCAAATGCCCAATCCTGGGGGTCGTTACGCAACAGAGATATGACAATCTTAACCTGCTGGATGGGATCACCAGAGGAACGGGGCTTCAGAGCAAAAAACAGTTTACAGTTATTTTTAAAGCTCAGAAATTTAGACCTGTCCCCAAAAAACAGATCAGGAGTTGGAATTCTAGGCTCTAAAACTGGAGTCTGAACGATATAATCAGAAATACCCTGTACTCTAGCAGCAAGTTGATCCACACGAGAAGCAAGTCCCTGAACATCCATGTCAGCGCCAAACTCCTGAACCACCCAGAGGTAAAGAGGGAAAAAAAAAACACAACAGAGTACAGAAAAAAAAATGGTTCAGCACTTTCTTTCCCTTCTTCTGAGATGCGGTTAACTCAATGTTGGACAGTTGTACTGTTATGATCTGGTGGCCTAGGAGTAGCATTGGATGTACTCTGGAGAAGGTGGTATCTGTACTGACCGTGGACCCTGAACTTAACACCGCAACTAGAAGTAGCCGTGAGATGTACCTACTGATCCTAGACACCTCGACACAGCCGGAGGACTAATTAACCCTATAGATAGAAAAGGGAAAACTATCTCGCCTCAGAGAAAATTCCCAAAGGATAGGCAGCCCCCCACAAATATTGACTGTGAGAGGAGAGGCAAAAACATACACAGGCTGAAAACAAGATTTAGCAAAGGAGGCCAATCTAGCTAAATAGGAAAGATAGGACAGAGAACTATGCGGTCAGTATTAAAATACTAGGAAATATCCACCACAGAAAATACAAAAAACTCCACATCTAACTAAAGACATGGAGGGTATATCTGCCTCTCCAGAGATTCCAGCTTGACTGCATAAATCCTTACACAGATTAAGCTGGACAAGAAAAAACATGAAATGCATTGAACAATGAGGCCCACAAAATGTGGGCTGCAAAACAAGCAGAACTTATCTTGGTGAAAAGACCAGGAAGCAGGAGAAACCATGAAGGGATGTGAATCCTCAGAAACAATGGACAACTGGCACTGACTAATGGGTGAAGCCAGACTAAATAGCCCAGTCCAGAGTGGACACACCTGATAACTGCTGTGAAGGACAGACAGCAGCGCTACCACTTATAACCACCAGAGGGAGCCCAATAACAGAATTCACAACAGGGCACATTTTATAAGTGATTATTTCAGCATGTGCAGGCATCATAACTAAAAGAGCCACCTTGTCAGAATGCAGCATTTGTGCTGCACAAGGTGGCTCTTTTAGTTACAAACGCCTGAGGAGGGTGACAGGTTCCATTTAACTTATTAGCTGATTAGTGTGTCAGGTCTCTATGATAAATGTAAAAACACTTCTCAAAGTTATGCAACATCATAATAATTTTCTGTATAGGAAGGGATTTATCCACTTCTATGTTTATAGGATCATGACTTACTATCTGCATTGCAATATAGTCACTGTAAAATGTTATATGAAATTAAACCTCTCATCTACACCACAGGATGTTCCCAATTTATTTTTAAACTTTGATTTGGTGCACCCAACATTGTTATAGATAGGTAAAATTGATTAACACCTGAAAGGTTGAAAGGTGCAAGAAAGAAATCTCCCCATGCATTCCACAATTTTCATAATTACAAGATGTAATCACTCAATTTTCAACCTGGAACATCATAATTAAAGCAGATGCTATACTATTTTAAAGAATCTCTTATATACCTCCCTGCTGTGTCAGAGTTTTTCTATTAAGTTAGTGCCTAACTATTGTTAGCATAGTAACTTTATTATATTTGATGAATCAGAGGTAGACTTGATCATCCAGCTCATTTCCTTTTACACCCTCCTGTGCATTTTTCCTGATTCCTTGATGGGAATTTTTCTGCACAAAATGATTGTTCAAATCAAGCACAAGGGCATGATAAACAAAGGGAGACGGGGAAGGGAGAGTCAGCTCACCACCTGTTGCAGCAGAGTCCTGCTGTAGACGGAAGAGCCCGGGATTCGGCTGGAGGAACACACAAGAAGAAGAAATCCAGCGTGTTCACAGGTAAGTAATAAAAGTACAGTATTTATTGAAAAATCAATTCTTAAAAACCATGTTGACAAGCGGCTTTGGCCATGGTGTGAACTACAGACCCATTTCAGCTCAACAGAGTCTTAGTCACGGTTGTGGTTCAATGTGAATGGAGTTGTATATATACACAAAAATCCTACTGAACCACAATAACATGCTGCTCACAAGAGCTAATCGAATCATTCAAAGTGAAATCACCTGTTGAAGTGTTAACCCATGGATTGTTCTGCGTATGTTGAAAGAAGACTTTAAGTCCATCTAGTTCAACCCATAGCCTAACCTAACATGCCCTAACATGTTGATCCAGGGGAAGGCAAAAAAAAACCCATGTGGTAAGAGTAAGCTCCACATTGGGGAAAAAAATTCCTTCCCAACTCCCCATACGGCAATCAGACTAGTTCCCTGGATCAACACCCTATCAAGGAATCTAGTATATATAACCTGTAATATTTTACTTTTCAAAAGAGGTATCCAGTCCCCTCTTAAATTTTAGTAATGAATCACTCATTACAACATCATACGGCAGAGAGTTCCATAGTCTCACTGCTCTTACAGTAAAGAATCAGCGTCTGTTATTATTCTTAAACCTTCTTTCCTCCAGACATTGAAGATGCCCCCTTGTCCCTGTCTCAGGTCTATGATTAAAAAGATCATAAAGAAGGTCTTTGTACTGTCCCCTCATATATTTATACATTAAAATAAGATCACCCCTTAGCCTTCATTTTTCCAAACTAAATAGCCCCAAGTGTAATAATCTATCTTGGTAATGCAGACCCCCAAGTCCTCTAATAACCTTGGTCGCTCTTCTCTGCACCCGATCCAGTTCAGCTATGTCTTTCTTATACACTGGAGACCAGAACTGTACACAGTATTCTAAGTGTGGTTGAACTAGTGACTTGTGTAGAGGTAAAATTATGTTCTCTTCATGAGCATCTATGCCTCTTTTAATGCATCCCATTATTTTATTTGCCTTTGTAGCAGCTGCCTGACACAAGCCACTAAATGTGAGTTTGTCATCCACCCATACACCCAGGTCTTTTTCATTGACGGTTTTGCCCAGAGTTTTAGAATTAAGCACATAGTTATACATCTTATTACTTCTACCCAAGTGCATGACCTTACATTTATCCCCATTAAAGCTCATTTGCCATTTATCAGCCCAAGCTTCTAGTTTGCATAATTCATCCTGTAATATAAAATTGTCCTCCTCTGTATTGATTACCCTGCAGAGTTTAGTTTCATCTGCAAATATTAAAATTCTGCTCTGTATGCCCCCTACAAGGTCATTAATAAATATGTTAAAAAGAAGAGGGCCCAATGCAGACCCCAGTGATACCCCACTGCTAACCGTGACCCAGTCCGAGTATGCTCTATTAATAACCCCCCTTTGTTTCCTATCCCTGAGCCAGTTCTTAACCCACTTACACATATTTTCCCCTATCCCCCTTATTCTCATTTTATGTATCAATCATTTTTGTGGCACTGTATCAAAACTTTTGAAAAGTCCATATACACTACGTCCACTGGGGTTCCCTTGGTCCAGTCCGGAACTTACCTCTTCATAGAAATTGATCAGATTAGTCTTACAGAAATGGTCCCTACTAAACCCAAGTTGATATTGGGTCATGAGGTTATTCCTCTTCAGATACTCCAGCATAGCATCTGTTGTGGATTCTGTTTGTGGGCTCCCTCTGGTGGTTACTGCTGGTACTGGGTGACTTTGGTGGGTTGCGGCCTTTGGTTTCCACCTGTCCATCTGTGGCTGGGTGTTTCCTATTTTACCTGGCCTTTCTGTCATTTCCCTTGCCGGCTATCAATGTATTCAGATGTGCTCTGTTTGGTTCCTGCCTACCTGCTCCCAGATCTTTCAGGATAAGCTAAGTGCTGATTTTCAGTTGTTTGGTTTTTTGTCCAGCTTGCTTATTATGTCTCTATGCTAGCTGGTAGCTCTAGTGGACTGAGGTTCTCCCCATGTGCCATGAGTTGGCACATGGGTTCTTGTAATCTCAGGATGGTTTTTTTGATTAGGGTTTTTTGCTGACCGCTCAGTCCCCTTTTGTATCGTTCTGCTTTCTAGTTTACAGCGGGCCTCAATTTGCTAAAACTATATATATCATCTCTATGTGTGTGCCTTCCTCTCATTTCACCGTCAATACATGTGGGGGGCAACTATATCTTTTGGGGTTCATTCCGCTGGAGGCAAGTGAGGTCTTAATTTTCTCTGCAGTGCTAGTTAGCTCTTAGGCTGGTGCGTGGCGTCTAGAACCAACGTAGGCACGCTCCCTGGCTATCTCTAGTTGCGTTTGTCAGGCGTAGGGCAGCGGTCAGCCCAGGTTCCATCACCCTAGAGCTCGTCCGTAATATATTTGTACTTTGCTTGTCCTGTGCTATCCCTAGCCATTGGGATTCATGACAGTATAGCCGGCCCACAAAGTGTTAATTGTTTGGGCTAAAGCAGGAGAAAGAGAAGTGTTTAAGGGAATTTTTTTTTTTTTTTTTTTCCCTTCAGAGTTTTGCTGCCTAGCCCTTAATTGCTGTCTAGCTGCTTCTTACCTCCTCTTAACCCTTGAATGGCTCTGATCTTAGCTGTTTAACATGGATGTCCAGAGTTTGGCTTCCAGCCTGAGTAATCTCGCAGCAAAAGTTCAAAACATACAGGATTTTGTTGTTCACACTCCCATGTCTGAACCTAGAATTCCTATTCCAGAGTTCTTCTCTGGAGATAGATCTACCTTCCTGAATTTCAGGAACAATTGTAAATTGTTTCTTTCTTTAAAATCTCGCTCCTCTGGAGACCCTGCTCAACAGGTCAAGATTGTAATATCTTTCCTGCGGGGCGACCATCAGAGTTGGGCACTTGAATTGGCACCAGGGGATCCTGCATTGCTCAGTGTGGATGCGTTTTTTCTGGCATTGGGATTGCTCTATGAGGAACCTAACCTGGAGATTCAGGCTGAAAAGGCTTTATTAGCCCTCTCTCAGGGGCATGATGAAGCGGAGATATATTGTCAGAAGTTTCGGAAATGGTCGGTGCTTACTCAGTGGAATGAGTGCGCCCTGGCTGCAAACTTCAGAAATGGTCTTTCTGAGGCCATTAAGGATATTATGGTGGGGTTCCCTACGCCTACAGGTCTGAATGAGTCTATGGCTATGGCCATTCAGATTGATCGGTGTTTACGGGAGCGCAAACCCGTGCACCAGTTGGCGGTGTCTTCTGAACAGGCACCTGAGACTATGCAATGTGATAGAATTCAGTCCAGAAGTGAACGGCAAAATTATAGGCGGAAAAATGGATTGTGTTTCTATTGTGGTGATTCAGCTCATGTTATATCAGCATGCTCTAAACGCATAAAAAGGGTTGATAAATCTTTTGCCATTGGTACTCTGCAGCCTAAGTTCATTTTGTCTGTGACTCTGATTTTTTCACTGTCTTCCATTTCCGTCGATGCCTATGTAGATTCGGGCGCTGCCCTGAGTCTTATGGATTGGTCATTTGCTAAACGCTGCGGTTTTAGTCTGGAACCTCTGGAAGTTCCTATTCCTCTGAAGGGAATTGACTCTACACCATTGGCTATGAATAAACCGCAGTATTGGACACAAGTGACCATGCGCATGACTCCCGTTCATCAGGAGGTGATTCGCTTCCTTGTACTTTATAATTTACATGATGTACTAGTGCTTGGTCTGCCATGGTTACAAACTCATAATCCTGTCCTGGACTGGAAAACAATGTCTGTGTTAAGCTGGGGATGTCAGGGAATTCATGATGACGCACCTCCGATTTCAATCGCTTCATCTACTCCTTCTGAGATCCCTGCGTTTTTGTCTGACTATAGGGATGTTTTTGAGGAGCCTAAGCTCAATTCGCTCCCTCCGCATAGAGATTGTGACTGTGCTATAGAATTGATTCCTGGCAGTAAGTTCCCTAAGGGTCGTTTATTTAATCTGTCACTGCCAGAGCATACTGCTATGCGGAATTATATTAAGGAGTCCTTGGAAAAGGGACATATTCGTCCATCTTCGTCCCCTCTGGGAGCAGGTTTTTTTTTTGTGGCAAAAAAAGATGGTTCCCTGAGGCCTTGTATAGATTATCGCCTTCTGAATAAGATTACAGTCAAGTATCAGTATCCATTGCCATTATTGACTGATTTGTTTGCTCGCATTAAGGGGGCTAGGTGGTTCACTAAGATAGATCTTCGCGGTGCGTATAATCTGGTGCGGATAAAACAGGGTGATGAGTGGAAAACCGCATTTAATACGCCTGAGGGCCATTTTGAGTATTTGGTAATGCCTTTTGGACTCTCCAATGCTCCGTCAGTCTTTCAGTCCTTTATGCACAATATTTTCCGTGAATATCTGGATAAGTTTATGATTGTGTATTTGGATGATATTTTGGTGTTTTCTGATGACTGGGAGACTCATGTTCTACAGGTCAGGAAGGTGTTTCAGGTTCTGCGGGCCAATTCTCTGTTTGTGAAGGGCTCAAAGTGTCTCTTCGGAGTCCAGAAGATTTCTTTTTTGGGGTACATTTTTTCTCCTTCTACTATTGAGATGGATCCCGTCAAGGTTCAGGCGATTTGTGACTGGACACAACCTACATCTGTTAAGAGCCTTCAGAAGTTCTTGGGGTTTGCTAATTTTTATCATCGGTTCATTGCTAATTTTTCCAGTATTGTTAAACCTTTGACTGATTTGACTAAAAAGGGTGCTGATGTTGCCGATTGGTCTCCTGCGGCCGTGGAGGCCTTTCAGGAACTTAAGCGCCGGTTTTCTTCTGCTCCTGTGTTGTGTCAACCAGATGTTTCACTTCCTTTTCAGGTTGAGGTTGATGCTTCCGAGATTGGAGCGGGGGAGGTTTTGTCACAGAGAAGTTCTAATGGCTCGGTGATGAAGCCATGTGCATTCTTCTCTAGAAAATTCTCGCCCGCCGAGCGCAATTATGATGTGGGTAATCGGGAGCTTTTGGCCATGAAGTGGGCATTTGAGGAGTGGCGTCATTGGCTTGAGGGTGCTAAACATCGTGTGGTGGTCTTGACTGATCACAAGAATCTCATTTACCTTGAGTCTGCCAGGCGTTTGAATCCTAGACAGGCTCGTTGGTCGTTGTTTTTTTCTAGTTTCAATTTCGTGGTTTCATACCTGCCAGGTTCAAAGAATGTGAAGGCAGATGCTCTTTCCAGGAGTTTTGTGCCTGACTCTCCTGGAGACTCTGGGCCTACTGGTATCCTTAGGGATGGGGTAATATTGTCCGCAGTCTCCCCAGACTTGCGACGTGCATTGCAGGAGTTTCAGGTGGATAAACCGGATCGTTGTCCACCAGAAAGACTGTTTGTTCCGGATGATTGGACCAGTAGAGTCATCTCCGAGGTCCATTCTTCTGTGTTGGCTGGTCATCCTGGAATATTTGGTACTAGAGACTTGGTGGCCAGGTCTTTTTGGTGGCCTTCCTTGTCTAGGGATGTGCGTACCTTTGTGCAGTCTTGTGAAGTGTGTGCTCGAGCTAAGCCTTGCTGTTCTCGGGCCAGTGGGTTGTTGTTATCCTTGCCCATCCCGAAGAGGCCTTGGACGCACATTTCCATGGATTTTATTTCTGATCTCCCGGTTTCACAGAAAATGTCCGTTATCTGGGTTGTGTGTGACCGCTTTTCTAAGATGGTTCATTTGGTGCCCTTGCCTAAGTTGCCTTCCTCCTCTGAGTTGGTCCCTTTATTTTTTCAGAACGTGGTTCGTTTGCATGGGATTCCGGAGAATATCGTTTCTGACAGGGGATCCCAGTTTGTGTCTAGATTTTGGCGGACGTTTTGTGCCAAGATGGGCATTGATTTGTCTTTCTCGTCTGCATTCCATCCTCAGACGAATGGCCAGACGGAGCGAACTAATCAGACCTTGGAAACTTATTTGAGGTGTTTTGTTTCTGCTGATCAAGATGACTGGGTTGCTTTTTTGCCACTGGCCGAATTTGCTCTTAATAATCGGGCTAGTTCGGCCACGTTGGTCTCTCCTTTTTTTTGTAATTCGGGGTTTCATCCTCGTTTTTCCTCTGGTCAGGTGGAGCCTTCGGATTGTCCTGGAGTGGACGTGGTGGTGGACAGGCTACATCAGATTTGGAATCAGGTGGTGGACAATTTGAAGTTATCTCAGGAGAAGACTCAGCAGTTTGCTAATCGCCGTCGCCGCGTGGGTCCCCGACTTCTTGTTGGGGATTTGGTGTGGTTGTCTTCTCGTTTTGTCCCTATGAAGGTCTCTTCTCCTAAGTTCAAGCCTCGGTTCATCGGTCCTTATAGGATCTCGGAGATTCTTAACCCTGTATCTTTTCGTTTGGATCTCCCAGCATCGTTTGCTATTCATAATGTGTTCCATCGGTCGTTGTTGCGGAGGTATGAGGTGCCCGTTGTTCCTTCGGTTGAGCCTCCTGCTCCGGTGCTGGTGGAGGGAGAATTGGAGTATGTTGTTGAGAAGATCTTGGATTCTCGTGTTTCCAGACGCAAACTCCAGTATTTGGTTAAGTGGAAGGGTTATGGTCAGGAGGATAATTCCTGGGTGGTCGCCTCCGATGTTCATGCGACTGATTTGGTCCGCGCCTTCCATAGAGCTCACCCTGATCGCCCTGGGGGTTCTCGTGAGGGTTCGGTGACCCCTCCTCAAGGGGGGGGTACTGTTGTGGATTCTGTTTGTGGGCTCCCTCTGGTGGTTACTGCTGGTACTGGGTGACTTTGGTGGGTTGCGGCCTTTGGTTTCCACCTGTCCATCTGTGGCTGGGTGTTTCCTATTTTACCTGGCCTTTCTGTCATTTCCCTTGCTGGCTATCAATGTATTCAGATGTGCTCTGTTTGGTTCCTGCCTACCTGCTCCCAGATCTTTCAGGATAAGCTAAGTGCTGATTTTCAGTTGTTTGGTTTTTTGTCCAGCTTGCTTATTATGTCTCTATGCTAGCTGGTAGCTCTAGTGGACTGAGGTTCTCCCCATGTGCCATGAGTTGGCACATGGGTTCTTGTAATCTCAGGATGGTTTTTTTGATTAGGGTTTTTTGCTGACCGCTCAGTCCCCTTTTGTATCGTTCTGCTTTCTAGTTTACAGCGGGCCTCAATTTGCTAAAACTATATATATCATCTCTATGTGTGTGCCTTCCTCTCATTTCACCGTCAATACATGTGGGGGGCAACTATATCTTTTGGGGTTCATTCCGCTGGAGGCAAGTGAGGTCTTAATTTTCTCTGCAGTGCTAGTTAGCTCTTAGGCTGGTGCGTGGCGTCTAGAACCAACGTAGGCACGCTCCCTGGCTATCTCTAGTTGCGTTTGTCAGGCGTAGGGCAGCGGTCAGCCCAGGTTCCATCACCCTAGAGCTCGTCCGTAATATATTTGTACTTTGCTTGTCCTGTGCTATCCCTAGCCATTGGGATTCATGACAGTATAGCCGGCCCACAAAGTGTTAATTGTTTGGGCTAAAGCAGGAGAAAGAGAAGTGTTTAAGGGAATTTTTTTTTTTTTTTTTTTTTTCCCTTCAGAGTTTTGCTGCCTAGCCCTTAATTGCTGTCTAGCTGCTTCTTACCTCCTCTTAACCCTTGAATGGCTCTGATCTTAGCTGTTTAACATGGATGTCCAGAGTTTGGCTTCCAGCCTGAGTAATCTCGCAGCAAAAGTTCAAAACATACAGGATTTTGTTGTTCACACTCCCATGTCTGAACCTAGAATTCCTATTCCAGAGTTCTTCTCTGGAGATAGATCTACCTTCCTGAATTTCAGGAACAATTGTAAATTGTTTCTTTCTTTAAAATCTCGCTCCTCTGGAGACCCTGCTCAACAGGTCAAGATTGTAATATCTTTCCTGCGGGGCGACCATCAGAGTTGGGCATTTGAATTGGCACCAGGGGATCCTGCATTGCTCAGTGTGGATGCGTTTTTTCTGGCATTGGGATTGCTCTATGAGGAACCTAACCTGGAGATTCAGGCTGAAAAGGCTTTATTAGCCCTCTCTCAGGGGCATGATGAAGCGGAGATATATTGTCAGAAGTTTCGGAAATGGTCGGTGCTTACTCAGTGGAATGAGTGCGCCCTGGCTGCAAACTTCAGAAATGGTCTTTCTGAGGCCATTAAGGATATTATGGTGGGGTTCCCTACGCCTACAGGTCTGAATGAGTCTATGGCTATGGCCATTCAGATTGATCGGTGTTTACGGGAGCGCAAACCCGTGCACCAGTTGGCGGTGTCTTCTGAACAGGCACCTGAGACTATGCAATGTGATAGAATTCAGTCCAGAAGTGAACGGCAAAATTATAGGCGGAAAAATGGATTGTGTTTCTATTGTGGTGATTCAGCTCATGTTATATCAGCATGCTCTAAACGCATAAAAAGGGTTGATAAATCTTTTGCCATTGGTACTCTGCAGCCTAAGTTCATTTTGTCTGTGACTCTGATTTTTTCACTGTCTTCCATTTCCGTCGATGCCTATGTAGATTCGGGCGCTGCCCTGAGTCTTATGGATTGGTCATTTGCTAAACGCTGCGGTTTTAGTCTGGAACCTCTGGAAGTTCCTATTCCTCTGAAGGGAATTGACTCTACACCATTGGCTATGAATAAACCGCAGTATTGGACACAAGTGACCATGCGCATGACTCCCGTTCATCAGGAGGTGATTCGCTTCCTTGTACTTTATAATTTACATGATGTACTAGTGCTTGGTCTGCCATGGTTACAAACTCATAATCCTGTCCTGGACTGGAAAACAATGTCTGTGTTAAGCTGGGGATGTCAGGGAATTCATGATGACGCACCTCCGATTTCAATCGCTTCATCTACTCCTTCTGAGATCCCTGCGTTTTTGTCTGACTATAGGGATGTTTTTGAGGAGCCTAAGCTCAATTCGCTCCCTCCGCATAGAGATTGTGACTGTGCTATAGAATTGATTCCTGGCAGTAAGTTCCCTAAGGGTCGTTTATTTAATCTGTCACTGCCAGAGCATACTGCTATGCGGAATTATATTAAGGAGTCCTTGGAAAAGGGACATATTCGTCCATCTTCGTCCCCTCTGGGAGCAGGTTTTTTTTTTGTGGCAAAAAAAGATGGTTCCCTGAGGCCTTGTATAGATTATCGCCTTCTGAATAAGATTACAGTCAAGTATCAGTATCCATTGCCATTATTGACTGATTTGTTTGCTCGCATTAAGGGGGCTAGGTGGTTCACTAAGATAGATCTTCGCGGTGCGTATAATCTGGTGCGGATAAAACAGGGTGATGAGTGGAAAACCGCATTTAATACGCCTGAGGGCCATTTTGAGTATTTGGTAATGCCTTTTGGACTCTCCAATGCTCCGTCAGTCTTTCAGTCCTTTATGCACAATATTTTCCGTGAATATCTGGATAAGTTTATGATTGTGTATTTGGATGATATTTTGGTGTTTTCTGATGACTGGGAGACTCATGTTCTACAGGTCAGGAAGGTGTTTCAGGTTCTGCGGGCCAATTCTCTGTTTGTGAAGGGCTCAAAGTGTCTCTTCGGAGTCCAGAAGATTTCTTTTTTGGGGTACATTTTTTCTCCTTCTACTATTGAGATGGATCCCGTCAAGGTTCAGGCGATTTGTGACTGGACACAACCTACATCTGTTAAGAGCCTTCAGAAGTTCTTGGGGTTTGCTAATTTTTATCATCGGTTCATTGCTAATTTTTCCAGTATTGTTAAACCTTTGACTGATTTGACTAAAAAGGGTGCTGATGTTGCCGATTGGTCTCCTGCGACCGTGGAGGCCTTTCAGGAACTTAAGCGCCGGTTTTCTTCTGCTCCTGTGTTGTGTCAACCAGATGTTTCACTTCCTTTTCAGGTTGAGGTTGATGCTTCCGAGATTGGAGCGGGGGAGGTTTTGTCACAGAGAAGTTCTAATGGCTCGGTGATGAAGCCATGTGCATTCTTCTCTAGAAAATTCTCGCCCGCCGAGCGCAATTATGATGTGGGTAATCGGGAGCTTTTGGCCATGAAGTGGGCATTTGAGGAGTGGCGTCATTGGCTTGAGGGTGCTAAACATCGTGTGGTGGTCTTGACTGATCACAAGAATCTCATTTACCTTGAGTCTGCCAGGCGTTTGAATCCTAGACAGGCTCGTTGGTCGTTGTTTTTTTCTAGTTTCAATTTCGTGGTTTCATACCTGCCAGGTTCAAAGAATGTGAAGGCAGATGCTCTTTCCAGGAGTTTTGTGCCTGACTCTCCTGGAGACTCTGGGCCTACTGGTATCCTTAGGGATGGGGTAATATTGTCCGCAGTCTCCCCAGACTTGCGACGTGCATTGCAGGAGTTTCAGGTGGATAAACCGGATCGTTGTCCACCAGAAAGACTGTTTGTTCCGGATGATTGGACCAGTAGAGTCATCTCCGAGGTCCATTCTTCTGTGTTGGCTGGTCATCCTGGAATATTTGGTACTAGAGACTTGGTGGCCAGGTCTTTTTGGTGGCCTTCCTTGTCTAGGGATGTGCGTACCTTTGTGCAGTCTTGTGAAGTGTGTGCTCGAGCTAAGCCTTGCTGTTCTCGGGCCAGTGGGTTGTTGTTATCCTTGCCCATCCCGAAGAGGCCTTGGACGCACATTTCCATGGATTTTATTTCTGATCTCCCGGTTTCACAGAAAATGTCCGTTATCTGGGTTGTGTGTGACCGCTTTTCTAAGATGGTTCATTTGGTGCCCTTGCCTAAGTTGCCTTCCTCCTCTGAGTTGGTCCCTTTATTTTTTCAGAACGTGGTTCGTTTGCATGGGATTCCGGAGAATATCGTTTCTGACAGGGGATCCCAGTTTGTGTCTAGATTTTGGCGGACGTTTTGTGCCAAGATGGGCATTGATTTGTCTTTCTCGTCTGCATTCCATCCTCAGACGAATGGCCAGACGGAGCGAACTAATCAGACCTTGGAAACTTATTTGAGGTGTTTTGTTTCTGCTGATCAAGATGACTGGGTTGCTTTTTTGCCACTGGCCGAATTTGCTCTTAATAATCGGGCTAGTTCGGCCACGTTGGTCTCTCCTTTTTTTTGTAATTCGGGGTTTCATCCTCGTTTTTCCTCTGGTCAGGTGGAGCCTTCGGATTGTCCTGGAGTGGACGTGGTGGTGGACAGGCTACATCAGATTTGGAATCAGGTGGTGGACAATTTGAAGTTATCTCAGGAGAAGACTCAGCAGTTTGCTAATCGCCGTCGCCGCGTGGGTCCCCGACTTCTTGTTGGGGATTTGGTGTGGTTGTCTTCTCGTTTTGTCCCTATGAAGGTCTCTTCTCCTAAGTTCAAGCCTCGGTTCATCAGTCCTTATAGGATCTCGGAGATTCTTAACCCTGTATCTTTTCGTTTGGATCTCCCAGCATCGTTTGCTATTCATAATGTGTTCCATCGGTCGTTGTTGCGGAGGTATGAGGTGCCCGTTGTTCCTTCGGTTGAGCCTCCTGCTCCGGTGCTGGTGGAGGGAGAATTGGAGTATGTTGTTGAGAAGATCTTGGATTCTCGTGTTTCCAGACGCAAACTCCAGTATTTGGTTAAGTGGAAGGGTTATGGTCAGGAGGATAATTCCTGGGTGGTCGCCTCCGATGTTCATGCGACTGATTTGGTCCGCGCCTTCCATAGAGCTCACCCTGATCGCCCTGGGGGTTCTCGTGAGGGTTCGGTGACCCCTCCTCAAGGGGGGGGTACTGTTGTGGATTCTGTTTGTGGGCTCCCTCTGGTGGTTACTGCTGGTACTGGGTGACTTTGGTGGGTTGCGGCCTTTGGTTTCCACCTGTCCATCTGTGGCTGGGTGTTTCCTATTTTACCTGGCCTTTCTGTCATTTCCCTTGCTGGCTATCAATGTATTCAGATGTGCTCTGTTTGGTTCCTGCCTACCTGCTCCCAGATCTTTCAGGATAAGCTAAGTGCTGATTTTCAGTTGTTTGGTTTTTTGTCCAGCTTGCTTATTATGTCTCTATGCTAGCTGGTAGCTCTAGTGGACTGAGGTTCTCCCCATGTGCCATGAGTTGGCACATGGGTTCTTGTAATCTCAGGATGGTTTTTTTGATTAGGGTTTTTTGCTGACCGCTCAGTCCCCTTTTGTATCGTTCTGCTTTCTAGTTTACAGCGGGCCTCAATTTGCTAAAACTATATATATCATCTCTATGTGTGTGCCTTCCTCTCATTTCACCGTCAATACATGTGGGGGGCAACTATATCTTTTGGGGTTCATTCCGCTGGAGGCAAGTGAGGTCTTAATTTTCTCTGCAGTGCTAGTTAGCTCTTAGGCTGGTGCGTGGCGTCTAGAACCAACGTAGGCACGCTCCCTGGCTATCTCTAGTTGCGTTTGTCAGGCGTAGGGCAGCGGTCAGCCCAGGTTCCATCACCCTAGAGCTCGTCCGTAATATATTTGTACTTTGCTTGTCCTGTGCTATCCCTAGCCATTGGGATTCATGACAGTATAGCCGGCCCACAAAGTGTTAATTGTTTGGGCTAAAGCAGGAGAAAGAGAAGTGTTTAAGGGAATTTTTTTTTTTTTTTTTTTTTTTTCCCTTCAGAGTTTTGCTGCCTAGCCCTTAATTGCTGTCTAGCTGCTTCTTACCTCCTCTTAACCCTTGAATGGCTCTGATCTTAGCTGTTTAACATGGATGTCCAGAGTTTGGCTTCCAGCCTGAGTAATCTCGCAGCAAAAGTTCAAAACATACAGGATTTTGTTGTTCACACTCCCATGTCTGAACCTAGAATTCCTATTTCAGAGTTCTTCTCTGGAGATAGATCTACCTTCCTGAATTTCAGGAACAATTGTAAATTGTTTCTTTCTTTAAAATCTCGCTCCTCTGGAGACCCTGCTCAACAGGTCAAGATTGTAATATCTTTCCTGCGGGGCGACCCTCAGAGTTGGGCATTTGCATTGGCACCAGGGGATCCTGCATTGCTCAGTGTGGATGCGTTTTTTCTGGCATTGGGATTGCTCTATGAGGAACCTAACCTGGAGATTCAGGCTGAAAAGGCTTTATTAGCCCTCTCTCAGGGGCATGATGAAGCGGAGATATATTGTCAGAAGTTTCGGAAATGGTCAGTGCTTACTCAGTGGAATGAGTGCGCCCTGGCTGCAAACTTCAGAAATGGTCTTTCTGAGGCCATTAAGGATATTATGGTGGGGTTCCCTACGCCTACAGGTCTGAATGAGTCTATGGCTATGGCCATTCAGATTGATCGGTGTTTACGGGAGCGCAAACCCGTGCACCAGTTGGCGGTGTCTTCTGAACAGGCACCTGAGACTATGCAATGTGATAGAATTCAGTCCAGAAGTGAACGGCAAAATTATAGGCGGAAAAATGGATTGTGTTTCTATTGTGGTGATTCAGCTCATGTTATATCAGCATGCTCTAAACGCATAAAAAGGGTTGATAAATCTTTTGCCATTGGTACTCTGCAGCCTAAGTTCATTTTGTCTGTGACTCTGATTTTTTCACTGTCTTCCATTTCCGTCGATGCCTATGTAGATTCGGGCGCTGCCCTGAGTCTTATGGATTGGTCATTTGCTAAACGCTGCGGTTTTAGTCTGGAACCTCTGGAAGTTCCTATTCCTCTGAAGGGAATTGACTCTACACCATTGGCTATGAATAAACCGCAGTATTGGACACAAGTGACCATGCGCATGACTCCCGTTCATCAGGAGGTGATTCGCTTCCTTGTACTTTATAATTTACATGATGTACTAGTGCTTGGTCTGCCATGGTTACAAACTCATAATCCTGTCCTGGACTGGAAAACAATGTCTGTGTTAAGCTGGGGATGTCAGGGAATTCATGATGACGCACCTCCGATTTCAATCGCTTCATCTACTCCTTCTGAGATCCCTGCGTTTTTGTCTGACTATAGGGATGTTTTTGAGGAGCCTAAGCTCAATTCGCTCCCTCCGCATAGAGATTGTGACTGTGCTATAGAATTGATTCCTGGCAGTAAGTTCCCTAAGGGTCGTTTATTTAATCTGTCACTGCCAGAGCATACTGCTATGCGGAATTATATTAAGGAGTCCTTGGAAAAGGGACATATTCGTCCATCTTCGTCCCCTCTGGGAGCAGGTTTTTTTTTTTGTGGCAAAAAAAGATGGTTCCCTGAGGCCTTGTATAGATTATCGCCTTCTGAATAAGATTACAGTCAAGTATCAGTATCCATTGCCATTATTGACTGATTTGTTTGCTCGCATTAAGGGGGCTAGGTGGTTCACTAAGATAGATCTTCGTGGTGCGTATAATCTGGTGCGGATAAAACAGGGTGATGAGTGGAAAACCGCATTTAATACGCCTGAGGGCCATTTTGAGTATTTGGTAATGCCTTTTGGACTCTCCAATGCTCCGTCAGTCTTTCAGTCCTTTATGCACAATATTTTCCGTGAATATCTGGATAAGTTTATGATTGTGTATTTGGATGATATTTTGGTGTTTTCTGATGACTGGGAGACTCATGTTCTACAGGTCAGGAAGGTGTTTCAGGTTCTGCGGGCCAATTCTCTGTTTGTGAAGGGCTCAAAGTGTCTCTTCGGAGTCCAGAAGATTTCTTTTTTGGGGTACATTTTTTCTCCTTCTACTATTGAGATGGATCCCGTCAAGGTTCAGGCGATTTGTGACTATCTCTAGTTGCGTTGTAAGTGTGTCCAGTCACTTAGGCTGGTGCGTGGCGTCTAGAACCAACGTAGGCACGCTCCCTGGCTATCTCTAGTTGCGTTTGTCAGGCGTAGGGCAGCGGTCAGCCCAGGTTCCATCACCCTAGAGCTCGTCCGTAATATATTTGTACTTTGCTTGTCCTGTGCTATCCCTAGCCATTGGGATTCATGACAAGCATCCCTTAGAATACCCTCCAGGATTTTACCCACAGTAGAGGTTAAGCTTACTGGCCTATAATTTCCGAGTTCAGTTTTTGTCCTGTCATGATCTCCATGGCCAGAGAACTAGCATAAGCCTCTATAGGAACAAGCTCTTGGAAGATGTAACTGTACTGACCATGAACTAAACCTACCGCATCATCTAGAAGTAGCCAGGTAGCATGTCCTACTTTTTATCCCTATATGCCCAGCGCCGGCCGGAGAACTAAATAATGCTAGCAGAGGGAAATATAAGACCTGACTCACCTCTAGAGAAATGCCCAAAAGGAGACAGAAGCCCCCCACATATATTGGCGGTGATATGAGATGAAACAACAAACGCAGCAGGAAAATAGTTTTAGCAAATTTGAGGTCCGCTTTCTAGATAGCAGAAGACAGAAAGCATACTTTCATGGTCAGTAGAAAACCCTAACAAAACACATCCAGAAATTACTTTAGGACTCTGGCATTAACTCATAATACCAGAGTGGCAATTCCTGATCAACAAGAGCTTTCCAGACACAGTAACGAAACTGCAGCTGTGAACTGGAACCAAAATACAAAAACAAAACATGGACGAATGTCCAACTTATCTAGTAGATGTCTGGGAGCAGGAACAAGCACAGAGAGGCTTCTGATAACATTGTTGACCGGCAAGCATCTAACAGAGAAGCCAGGTTATATAGCGACACCCAGATCTAATCAGAACAGGTGAACAGGGAAGATGATGTCACAAGTTCAATTCCACCAGTAGCCACCGGGGGAGCCCAGAATCCAAATTCACAACAGTACCCCCCCCTCAAGGAGGGGGCACCGAACCCTCACCAGAACCACCAGGGCGATCAGGATGGGCCCTATGAAAGGCACGAACCAGATCAGAGGCATGAACATCAGATGCAGTGACCCAAGAATTATCCTCCTGGCCGTATCCCTTCCACTTGACCAGATACTGGAGTCTCCGTCTGGAAACACGGGAGTCTAGGATTTTTTCCACAACGTACTCCAACTCACCCTCAACCAACACCGGAGCAGGAGGCTCAACGGAAGGCACAACCGGTGCCTCATACCTGCGCAATAACGACCGATGAAAAACGTTATGAATAGAAAAGGATGCAGGGAGGTCCAAACGGAAGGAAACAGGGTTAAGAATCTCCAATATTTTATACGGACCGATGAACCGAGGCTTAAACTTAGGAGATGAGACCCTCATAGGGACAAAACGAGAAGACAACCACACCAAATCTCCAACACAAAGCCGAGGACCAACACGACGGTGACGGTTGGCAAAAAGCTGAGTCTTCTCCTGGGACAACTTTAAATTGTCCATCACCTGCCCCCAGATATGATGCAATCTCTCCACCACCGCATCCACTCCAGGACAATCCGAGGATTCCATCTGACCGGAGGAAAATCGAGGATGGAACCCCGAATTACAGAAAAACGGGGAAACCAAGGTGGCAGAGCTGGCCCGATTATTGAGGGCGAACTCCGCCAATGGCAAAAAAGCAACCCAATCATCCTGGTCAGCAGACACAAAACACCTCAGATATGTCTCCAGGGTCTGATTAGTCCGCTCGGTCTGGCCATTAGTCTGAGGGTGAAAAGCAGACGAAAAAGACAAATCTATGCCCATCCTAGCACAAAATGCCCGCCAAAATCTAGACACAAATTGGGTTCCTCTGTCAGAAACGATATTCTCAGGAATACCATGCAAACGAACAACATTTTGAAAAAACAGGGGCACCAACTCGGAAGAAGAAGGCAATTTGGGCAGGGGAACCAAATGAACCATCTTAGAAAAACGGTCACACACCACCCAGATGACAGACATCTTCTGAGAAACAGGCAGATCTGAAATAAAATCCATCGAGATGTGTGTCCAAGGCCTCTTAGGAATAGGCAAGGGCAACAATAATCCACTAGCCCGAGAACAACAAGGCTTGGCCCGAGCACAAACGTCACAAGACTGCACAAAGCCTCGCACATCTCGTGACAGGGAAGGCCACCAGAAGGATCTTGCCACCAAATCCCTGGTACCAAAAATTCCAGGATGACCTGCCAACGCAGAAGAATGCACCTCAGAGATGACTTTACTGGTCCAATCATCAGGAACAAACAGCCTATCAGGCGGACAACGATCCGGTCTATCCGCCTGAAACTCCTGCAAGGCCCGCCGCAGGTCTGGAGAAACAGCTGACAAGATAACTCCCTCCTTAAGAATACCTGTGGGGTCAGAGTTGCCAGGTGAATCAGGCTCAAAACTCCTAGAAAGGGCATCCGCCTTAACATTCTTAGAACCTGGTAGGTACGATACCACAAAATTAAACCGAGAAAAAAATAATGACCAGCGCGCCTGTCTAGGATTCAGGCGCCTGGCGGTCTCAAGATAAATCAAATTTTTGTGGTCAGTCAATACCACCACCTGATGTCTGGCCCCCTCGAGCCAATGGCGCCACTCCTCAAACGCCCACTTCATGGCCAAAAGCTCCCGATTCCCAACATCATAATTCCGCTCAGCGGGCGAAAATTTACGGGAAAAGAAGGCACAAGGCCTCATCACGGCGCAGTCAGAACTTTTCTGCGACAACACTGCCCCAGCTCCGATCTCAGAAGCGTCGACCTCAACCTGAAAAGGAAGAGTCACATCAGGCTGACGCAACACAGGGGCAGAAGAAAAACGGCGCTTAAGCTCCTGAAAGGCCTCCACAGCATCAGGGGACCAATTAGCAACATCAGCACCCTGTCTAGTCAAATCGGTCAATGGCTTAACGACATCCGAAAAACCAGAAATAAATCGACGATAAAAGTTGGCAAAGCCCAAAAATTTCTGAAGACTTTTAAGAGAAGAGGGCTGCGTCCAATCACAAATAGCTTGAACCTTGACAGGATCCATCTCAATGGAAGAGGGAGAAAAAATATATCCCAAAAAGGAAATTCTCTGAACCCCAAAAACGCACTTAGAACCCTTGACACACAGAGAATTAGACCGCAAAACCTGAAAAACCCTCTTAACTTGCCGGACATGAGAGTCCCAGTCATCCGAAAAAATCAGAATATCATCCAGATACACTATCATAAATTTATCCAAAAAATCGCGGAAAATATCATGCATAAAGGACTGGAAGACTGAAGGGGCATTAGAAAGACCAAAAGGCATCACCAAATACTCAAAGTGGCCCTCGGGCGTATTAAATGCGGTTTTCCACTCATCCCCCTGCCTGATCCGCACCAAATTATACGCCCCACGGAGATCAATCTTAGAGAACCACTTGGCCCCCTTTATGCGAGCAAACAAATCAGTCAGCAACGGCAATGGGTATTGATATTTAACCGTGATTTTATTCAAAAGCCGATAATCAATACATGGTCTCAAAGAGCCGTCTTTTTTTGACACAAAGAAAAAACCGGCTCCTAAGGGAGATGACGATGGACGAATATGTCCCTTTTCCAAGGACTCCTTTATATATTCTCGCATAGCAGTATGTTCAGGCACAGACAGATTAAATAAACGACCCTTTGGGTATTTACTACCCGGAATTAAATCTATAGCACAATCGCACTCACGGTGCGGAGGTAGTGAACCCAGCTTGGGTTCTTCAAAGACGTCACGATAATCAGACAGGAACTCAGGGATTTCAGAGGGAATAGATGATGAAATGGACACCAAAGGTACGTCCCCATGAGTCCCCTTACATCCCCAGCTCAACACAGACATAGCTCTCCAGTCAAGGACTGGGTTGTGAGACTGCAGCCATGGCAATCCCAGCACCAAATCCTCATGTAGATTATACAGCACTAGAAAACGAATAGTCTCCTGGTGATCCGGATTAATACACATAGTCACTTGTGTCCAGTATTGTGGTTTATTATTAGCCAATGGGGTGGAGTCAATCCCCTTCAGAGGAATAAGAGTTTCCAAAGGCTCTAAATCATACCCACAACGATTGGCAAAGGACCAATCCATAAGACTCAAAGCGGCGCCAGAGTCGATATAGGCGTCAGTAGTAATAGATGACAAAGAGCAAATCAGGGTCACAGACAAAATAAATTTAGACTGTAAAGTGCCAATGGAAACGGATTTATCAAGCTTTTTAGTACGCTTAGAGCACGCTGATATAACATGAGTAGAATCCCCACAATAGAAACACAACCCATTTTTCCGTCTAAAATTCTGCCGCTCGCTTCTGGACAGAATTCTATCACACTGCATGCTTTCTGGCGTCTTCTCAGTGGACACCGCCAGATGGAGCACAGGTTTGCGCTCCCGCAGACGCCTATCGATCTGAATGGCCATTGTCATGGACTCATTCAGACCCGCAGGCACAGGGAACCCCACCATAACATCCTTAATGGCATCAGAGAGACCCTCTCTGAAAGTAGCCGCCAAGGCACACTCATTCCACTGAGTAAGCACAGACCATTTACGGAATCTTTGGCAGTAAATTTCAGCTTCATCTTGCCCCTGCGATAGGGACATCAAAGTTTTTTCTGCCTGAAGTTCCAAATGAGGTTCCTCATACAGCAAGCCCAAGGCCAAAAAAAACGCATCCACATTGCGCAACGCAGGATCCCCTGGTGCCAATGCAAAAGCCCAGTCTTGAGGGTCGCCGCGGAGCAAGGAAATCACAATCCCAACCTGCTGTGCAGAGTCTCCAGCAGAACGAGATTTCAGGGACAAAAATAGCTTACAATTATTTCTAAAATTCTGAAAGCTAGATCTATTCCCTGAGAAGAATTCCGGCAAAGGAATTCTCGGCTCAGATACCGGAGCATGAATAATAAAATCTTGCAAATTTTGTACTTTCGTGGTGAGATTATTCAAACCTGCAGTTACACTCTGAAGATCCATTATTAACAGGTGAACACAAAGCCATTCAAAGATTATAAGGAGAGAGAAAAAAAAGAAAGACTGCAGCATAGACAGACTGGCAAGTGATCCAATTAAGAGCACAGAGGAAAAAAAAAAAAAAAAAAAAAACTCTCAGCAGACTTCTTATTTCTCTCCTTTCTCAGCCAAGGATTTTAACCCTTTAGTGCGTCCGGTCAAACTGTCATGATCTCCATGGCCAGAGAACTAGCATAAGCCTCTATAGGAACAAGCTCTTGGAAGATGTAACTGTACTGACCATGAACTAAACCTACCGCATCATCTAGAAGTAGCCAGGTAGCATGTCCTACTTTTTATCCCTATATGCCCAGCGCCGGCCGGAGAACTAAATAATGCTAGCAGAGGGAAATATAAGACCTGACTCACCTCTAGAGAAATGCCCAAAAGGAGACAGAAGCCCCCCACATATATTGGCGGTGATATGAGATGAAACAACAAACGCAGCAGGAAAATAGTTTTAGCAAATTTGAGGTCCGCTTTCTAGATAGCAGAAGACAGAAAGCATACTTTCATGGTCAGTAGAAAACCCTAACAAAACACATCCAGAAATTACTTTAGGACTCTGGCATTAACTCATAATACCAGAGTGGCAATTCCTGATCAACAAGAGCTTTCCAGACACAGTAACGAAACTGCAGCTGTGAACTGGAACCAAAATACAAAAACAAAACATGGACGAATGTCCAACTTATCTAGTAGATGTCTGGGAGCAGGAACAAGCACAGAGAGGCTTCTGATAACATTGTTGACCGGCAAGCATCTAACAGAGAAGCCAGGTTATATAGCGACACCCAGATCTAATCAGAACAGGTGAACAGGGAAGATGATGTCACAAGTTCAATTCCACCAGTAGCCACCGGGGGAGCCCAGAATCCAAATTCACAACATTGTCCCCTTTTTGAATATTGGCCCCATATTTGCTATACGCCAGTCCTGTGGTACAGACCCTGTTATTATGGAGTCTTTAAAGATTAAAAATAATGGTCTATCAATGACTGCAATTAATTCCTGCAGTACTCGGGGGTGTATCCCATCCGGGCCCGGAGATTTGTCAATTTTAGTGATTTTTAGACGCCGCCGTACTTCCTGCTGGGTTAAGCAGGTGACACTTAATGGAGAATTTTTGTTATCACTGATCATATTGTCTGCCATGGGATTTTCTTGTGTAAATACTGATGAAAAAAAGTCATTTAGCATATTGACTTTTTTCTCATCTTCATCCACCATTTCACCCAAACTATTGTTAAGGGGGCCAACACTATATTTTTTCGTTTTTTATTATTTACGCAGTTAAAGAATATTTTGGGATTATTTTTACTCTCTCTGGCAATGAGTCTCTCTGTCTCAATTTTTGCTGCCTTGATTTGCTTTTTACAGAATTTATTTAATTTTCTGTATTTATTTAATGCCTCATCACTACCTACTTCCTTTAATTCTCTAAATGCTTTCTTTTTGTCACTGATTGCACCCCTTACAGCTTTATTTAGCCATATTGGTTTTCTCCTATTTCTAGTATGTTTATTCCCATACGGTATATACTGTGCACAGGTCCTATCTAGGATGCTAATAAACGTATCCCATTTTCTTTGTGTATTTTCATGCCTCAGGATATCGTCCCTGTTAATTGCACCAAGATCATCTCTCATCTTTTGGAAATTTGCCCTCCTGAAGTTTAGTGTCCTTGTAACCCCTCTACTACACATCTTATTAAAGGATACATGAAAACTTATTATTTTGTGATCACTATTCCCCAAGTGACCCTCAACCCTTATATTTGCTATGCGGTCTGGCCTGTTGGTTAATATTAGATCTAGCAGTGCCCCCCTTCAAATGACAGGCCACATGTTGCTCCTGCTACTGTGAGCAACCTGCATGAGCTAAATGTTGTAGCTTGATGACAAATGGAAAGGGAGCTACCATTAGTGAATCTTCCTAATTTGCATGCTAAAGTGCATTAAGCATAGCAGGACATTCCTCAGACAACCACGAATAACCTCAATAATTAGCAGCCAAGCATGTAAATGCATGAATTTCTGCTTGTGATACTCATACTCGACATGAAATGTTTTGAAAATGTTGTCTCTATGTTTTCATCATTTGCATATCATAGATATGTCTCTCTATCATGTGTTTTATTTTTGATGTTGCAATTTCAATTTTGACTATTGTATCTGGTATCGATGCATATAGAACAGTCTGATCTATCAAAATATAAATTTAATTAACCTGATACAGAAGGTGAAAAATAATTGAAACTCCAGAATTATTTTTTAATGGAGCCATGAAAAGTAATATCTACCTCCAAATTGAATACACCATCTTGCCACGCAAAAAACAAGGACTCGTACAGTTCCATTAATGTAATAATGAAAACATTAAGTGACTCGGAAAATGGTGACACAAAATCATTTTTTAATTCATTACAAATTTTAGATTTTGTTTTCATGACTTATTTTAAGAAAAAAAAAGCCCAATACATACCCATTTGATACCTTTGTAATTGTACTGTCCTGGAGAATCATATTGACAGGTCACTTTTATAGCACAATGAACACTGTAAAATCAAAACCCAAAAACTATTGCAGAATAGGAAGGCAGGCTTAAGTACAAAATCCAGAAAAAATAAGAATGTTATGGCTTCTGGAAAAAGCAGATTCTATCTGGCGGAATGAGTACAGAATGGTATAGAGCAGCTTGACTTGAATTATAATACATGCAATCTGTGGAAGCCAAGTGGTAGAAATTTTTCAGTTACAGCCAATTACAAATACAGTATGTTTTATCTCTAAAAGTATATGCAGTGCTATAAAACATTGCTTAGGGAGGTCAATAGTCAGTAAATAAGGAACCAATAAAAGTTATACTAAAAACATGTAATAGTTATAATAGTCCAAACTAATCCACAGACTTCAGATACATTATCATCTTCCCCACAGCATAATCTGAAATAATCCAGGGAAGATGCACCTCAACAATAAAAACTATTATTGTCTCTTAAGTTTCTAAATGTGAACTAAATGAATGTAGTACTAGGAGATAATGTTTGAGCAGACATTTGTAAGCTTGATTATGAATGTATAATTAATGGCATTTTACTGGTACAATGTCATTTTTTGATTGTATTTTTTCCAGGAAGACTAAGAACTAAAAGTGCTTTTATTTTCTCAACATTTTCCAAGTCAAAGATAAATTGTTGAAACATTTAATTTAATTAAAGTGACTTACTGAGGGTCCAAGATTAGAATCCTATTTGCATTATTAATAATGGAAAAAAAAGTCTAACTTTCCATCTACAATATATGGCTGAATCCACTGAAAATGAGTCATTTTAAATAATTAGCGCTGCAGTGAAGCTACTATATATATTAATAGATTTCATAGCAGTATTACTTTAATATAAAATTAGGGTCAATAAACTTTCAAACACTCTGTAAACATTTCTTAAGTACAGCACTATTTTCAAAGTTTGTTTTAATTCCTTGTAAGCTTTGATGCATCTAGTATTTAATCATCTTTAGGCATGTGCTGTCCATCTATTCACCTACATATAATGTCTAAAGTGGATATACAATGGGCACGGAAAGTATTTGGACTAGGGTTGAGCGACCTTTACTTTTATAGGATCGGGTCGGGTTTCACGAAACCCGACTTTTTCAAAAGTCGGGTCGAGTGAAATCGTCCGATCCTATAAAAAAGTCAGGGTCGGGGTCGGCCGAAACTCGAAACCCAATGCAGTGCATTGGGTTTCCAATGGTTCCCAGGGTCTGAAGGAGCGGAAACTCTCCTTCAGGCCCTGGGATCCATATTTAAGTGTAAAATAAAGAATCAAAATAAAAAATATCGCTATACTTACCCTCTGACGGGCCCTGGTACTAACCGGGAACCTTCCTTCCTTAGAATCAGCCTTCCAGGACCTAGCGGTGACGTCGCGGTGACGTCGCGGCTTGTGATTGGTCGCGCGGCCGCCCATGTGACCGCTCGCGCGACCAATCACAAGCCGCGACGTCACCGTGACGTCACCGAAGGTCCTGGAAGGGCTGATTCTTAGGAAGGAAGGCTGCCGGAAAGAAGCAGGACGTGTCCGAGGGTGAGTATATACCTAATAGGAATATACTCACCCTCGGCTTCGTTCCGGCAGCCTTCCTTCCTAAGAATCAGCCCTTCCAGGACCTTCGGTGATGTCACGGTGACGTCGCGGCTTGTGATTGGTCGCGCGAGCGGTTACATGGGCGGCCGCGCGACCAATCACAAGCCGCGATGTCACTGCGACGTCACCGCAAGGTCCTGGAAGGCTGATTCTAAGGAAGGAAGGTTCCCGGTTAGTACCAGGGCCCGTCAGAGGGTAAGTATAGCGATATTTTTTATTTTAATTCTTTATTTTACACTTAAATCTGAATTCCGATACCAATTCCCGATATCTTAAACATATCGGGAATCGGTATCGGAATTCCGATTCCAGATTCAGAAGATCGCCGACTTCATGGCCGACCCCACACAGGGGTCGGGTCGGGTTTCATGAAACCCGACTTTGCCAAAAGTCGGCGACTTCTGAAAATTGCCGACCCGTTTCGCTCAACCCTAATTTGGACCCCTTTAAATGTTTCACTCTTTGTTTCATTGCAGCCATTTGGTAAATTCAAAAAAGTTCTTTTTTTTTTCTCATTAATGTACACTCTGCACCCCATCTTGACTGAAAAAAGACAGAAATGTAGAAATGTTTGCAAATTTATTAAAAAAGAAAAACTGAAATATGACATGATCATAAGTATTCAGACCCTTTGCTCAGTATTGACTAGGAGCAGCCTTTTGAGCTAGTACAGCCATGAGTCTTCTTGGGAATGATGCAACAAGTTTTTCACACCTGGATTTGGGGATCCTCTTCCTTGCAGATCCTCTCCAGTTCCGTCAGGTTGGATGGTAAACATTGGTGGAGAGCCATTTTCAGGTCTCTCCAGAGATGGTCAATTGGGTTTAGGTCTGGGCTCTGGCTGGGCCAGTCAAGAATGGTCATAGAGTTGTTCTGAAGCCACTCCTTTGTTATTTTAGCTGTGTGCTTAGGGTCATTGTCTTGTTGGAAGGTGAACCTTCGGCCAAGTCTGAGGTCCAGAGCACTCTGGAAGAGGTTTTCATCCAAGATATCTCTGTACTTGGCTGCATTAATGTTTCATTCAATGGCAACCGGTCCCTGCAGCTGAAAAACACCCCCATAGCATGATGCTGCTACCACCATGTTTCACTGTTGGGATTGTATTGGGCAGGTGATGAGCAGTGCCTGTTTTTCTCCACACATACCACTTATAATTATAACCAAAAAGGTCTATCTTCATCTTGTCAGACCAGAGAATCTTATTTCTCATAGCCTGGGAGTCCTTAATGTGTTTTTTAGCAAACCCTATGCGGGCTTTCATATGTCTTGCACTGAGGAGAGGCTTCCGTCAGGCCACTCTGCCAAAAAGGCATGACTGGTGAAGGGCTGCAGTGATAGTTGACTTTGTGGAACTTTCTCCCATCTCCCTACTGCATCTCTAGAGCACAGCCACAGTGATTTTGGGGTTCTTCTTTACCTCTCTCACCAAGGCTCTTCTCCCACAATTGCTCAGTTTGGCTGGATGGCCAGGTCTAGGAAGACTTCTGGTGGTCCCAAACTGTGCTCTTAGGAACCTTGAGTACTGCAGAAATTATGTTGTTACCTTGGCCAGATCTGTGCCTTGCCACAATTCTGTCTCTGAGCTCCTTGGCCAGTTCCTTTGAACTCATGATTCTCATTTGGTCTGACATGCTCTGTGAGCTGTGAGGTCTTATATAGACAGGTGTGTGCCTTTCCAAATCAAGTCCTATTGGTTTTATTAAACATGGCTGGACTCCAAAGAAGGAGTAGAACCATCTCAAGGAGGATCACAAGGAAATGGACAGCATGTGACTTAAATATGAGCGTCTGAGCAAAGGGTCCGAATACTTATGACTATGTGATATTTCAGTTTTTGTTCAGTATTTTACATCAGTATTTGTAAGCTAAAACCAGGAGGGAAACAAATAGAAGAAAAGTATAATAGAAACATATGCACCACTTCTGCATTTATCACCCACTCCTGGTTTTGGCTTACAAATACTGATGTAAAATACTGACCAAATACTGCTAGTGTGACGGCAGCCTAACTGTTGTCGTCTTGTTCCAGTCTCCCGCATCTGAACTGTCTTACCCTCCTCCCTTGATTGCTTCCACAACTTCCATTGCTACGTCCAAGGACTTCTACCCCCACTTGCTGTTCCCTGCTGATGCTTCTCAGGCCATTGGATTCCTGCCATGTTCCACCATAGGAGACACAATTCCTATTATGTAGTCCACCAAAGGAACAAGTTTGGAGGTATGTTTAAATAAAATCAACTATTTGATTACTGACATCTATGCATGACAAAGGGTATCCGTGACTCCTGTGAGCTCAAAATAAAACCTTTTACCTTACCTTACGACACCCCCTGGATAGCCACCTCCCCCTTTTCTTGCGGCCAAAGAACACCCCCTATTAAAACACACGACAAATAGGTTGGATTAATTGGCCACAGCAGCCGTTTATTAACATTTAACATACAAAATGATATAACAATAAACCCTGGAAGTGGATGATCCTCGAAGCCCGAAACCTGTATTAAATATTTTTTGCCAACCGTCCCACCTATTTTGGCCTCATATCCGCCTTACCCCCAGCCGCTATGCACCAGCTCGGAGGCAAACTCCACCCGCCAGGCCAAAACCGCACACCTGTTTGTGGGTCCCCTAATAATCCCCTCCACGGGATTATCGATACCACTTTTCCGATTTCAAATCACCCCGGGGAGTCCAGGACCTATTGAGATCCCCCCCATCGATCCGCCATTTTTCACCTCCACCAACTTCGAGGACCACCACCCCCTGCCATGCTGCCGCGACATAATATCTTCCATACGAAAACGTACATAAGTATATCCATATTGTGAAGAAACCCAGCTCTAATTTCATAAATAACAAACACCGATTCTAACTTTAAAACCGTAACTATAAAGGGAGGGTGGGTGGGAGCTTCTCTTCACTGGCTGGTGAGTACCCAAATGGTTGCCCCCTTCACGTGGCCACTGCCTCTTATAAGGTCCCTCCCCCTTGCCCTGTGTCCGAACCCTCCTCCTCTTCAAATTCAAAAAACTCCGTCCCTCCCCCCAGCCACTTGCCCTGTGCCCGAACCCTCATCCTCACCCCGGGGAGTCCAGGACCTATTGAGATCCCCCCCCCATCGATCCGCCATTTTTCACCTCCACCAACTTCGAGGACCACCACCCCCTGCCACAAACATAAATGCACTAAACCCCTTAGCCATTTATGTCCCTCCACACCCTCAAAGCTGTTTCGATACCCTCCTGGATCGCCAAACACCACATGTCGGTACCCACTGCATTCAAATGCACCCCATCCAACCTCCAATAACCTCCAGTGCCGGATTCTAGATTTATGTGCCGCACCACTACCGCTCCGTTCCTTGCCATGAACCGCGAAACAGCTTTGTTCACCTTGATCCTCGCCTTGTTTACCCCTTCTGGTGATCTAGCTCCCCGCCAAACCTTCCGCGGAACGATGTCCGACCAGACCGCCAAGACCCTTGGAAACATTGCCCACAACCTCAACATGTCGAACTTAATGTCTTTGATAAGTTCCCTGCACGGCCTCTTCCCCAAGTCATTACCCCCCCAGGTGAATAACTACAATTTGTGGGACCTGATCCCAACGCACGAAACGATGAAACTCAGGCAAAAATTGACTCCAAGTCATCCCCCTTTTTCCGATCCATTTCAGCGACGCGACGTCCCGTGAAAACCCCAATTGCCGGCCATCTGGACGAACCGCTGCCCGCTCCGCCGCCCGGAACACAAATGAGTGTCCCATTATCCACACCAGCAATTTTTCGTGTTCTGTAAGAGAATAAACAATAATACCGATCAAGACGAGAAAATTCGACCGAATGCATGCCCCCACGAAATTAGACCAGATCCGGGCGAACATAAGACCGGAATCTTTCTGATTCCCACCGCCCAATTCTTTTTACCACTTCCTCCCCCAAACCTCTCCTGGCTGCTTCCGTTGCAGCCCCTATCCGAAATGAATGGCCACTGTATTTTGTGGGCGAAATTCCCCCGGTCACCAAACACTTTCGAAACACAGAAACAAATTGGAAACGCGACAAGAAAGAACCATCTGCATGAACCAACAGTGGATCGGATAATACACCCCCCTACTCATCAATCTATCCACGCAGGTTACCGGGCATAATGAACAATTTGGAACCTGAAATAACACTAATTTGCAGCCTTTTCCAAACACGTCCGTTTTAGATGACCTAATAAACACCACCACCTTGTCAAACGTAAAATCCACGTCCTCTCTCCGCAAACCCCCTCCCTTATATCTTGAAGGGCTAACCAGCTCCCCCAAGCGAAATGCTCCAAAAAATGCCAATGAAAAGGCCGCTTGAAATAAAATTACTTCCCAATCCGAGAAACAAACAACCCGTAATTGCCTTCCAATTGTTAGCAGCACCTCAAAGGAGACCGGTCGTCTGCCGTCGAACGACTTCTGCCCTTTTTTCAAACCCTTTACCACTTGAATCACCATAAATGACTTTGTCTCATCCTGTAAGCCTCTAGCCTTAAAACCGAACGCTAATCCAGCTAGAAACTTATTCACTTTAGACACCGACCAACCCGATTCCCACACATGGCCTACTAGCAACAACAATCTACCCCCGTCGTCTATGCCGGACCCGTAAGACACCTTCCAATCTTCCCATGTCCTCCAGGCCTGCTCATACTGCAGCCAAGACCTGTCTGATAGCGATCTAGCAAATAGATCCCTCACGGCCCTAAAGGCAGGTTCCACAGCTCCACTGGACACTCCCGGCACGCTGAGTCGAAGTAAGGCCTCGGCCCCTGAAATTGATCTCACTGTGAATGGAAAAGGACATCATCAGCATTAGTAGGCCCAGTTGACTTATACTCCGCTACAATCCACAAATTAAGCCTTAGGCCCAAGAAGACCAGGTGCTGCAGTACCCTGACAACTTCTGAAGACGCCGCAGATAACGTATTGATGGCTTCCACGACATTCGCATGCTCGCAAGAAAAACAGATCTTTTTATTCCTAACCGACTCGCCCCACACTGACAACGCTACCACTCGAGGAAATAACTGTAGTAGCGCCCGATTTTGTAACAAACCTCGTTCACGCCAATTAAGTGGCCACTCCGCCACCACTGTCTGACCACGATACCGCAGATTGAAACCCCGCTTTTCAATCACAGTAATGAAAAGACCTAGATCAACCGCGTTCTCAACTGACTGAATCCAAATGGATTTGCCATTGTATTCCTCTAAGAAAAGAGCCCACACCTTCAAATCCTGTTTCAACTCCTTGGTCAATCTGATGAAATGCAGGGGAGACTTTACTCCCACCGTCACTAAGGACAAACGCCAACAAAATGCGCGGCCCATTGGCATAATTCTGCAGGCAAAGTTCAGCTTGCCCAATAAAGATTGCAAATCGTGCAACGTTATCTTGCGCCGTGTGATTGCCTTTCCAACTTCCTCCCGAAAAGCAACTAACTTATCATCAGGCAATCTACATTCCATTGCCATAGAATCAATCTCTATGCCTAGGAAACTTAGTGACGTCACTGGCCCGACAGTTTTTTCAGCCGCCAATGGAACTCCGAAACCTTTCGCTACTCTTTCCATCGTGTGCAATAGAATCGAACAAGCCGCAGACTGTGGCGGGCCTAAAAAAAAGAAATCATCGAGGTAATGTAGACAAGAATTTAAACCAGATACATCCTTAACAACCCATTCCAGGAATGTACTAAACGTTTCAAAATAGGCGCATGATAGTGAACAGCCCATGGGAAGACAACGATCAATGAAAAAACCTCCGTCCCAAAAACAACCTAGCAGGTGCATACTCTCAGGGTGCACCGGTAACAGGCGAAACGCCGCCTCGATATCCGTTTTCGCCATCAAAGCTCCCCTACCACACAGCCGTATTAAATTCATTGCTACATCAAAAGACGTATAAGAAACTGCACACAGTTGAGGATCAATGCCGTCGTTCACTGACAGACCTTTTGGGAAGGATAAATGATGAATAAGCCTAAATTTATTGGGCTCTTTTTTTGGAACCACTCCCAGCGGTGACACCCTCAAATTACTGAGTGGAGCCATTGGAAAAGGTCCGGCCATCCTACCCAGATCAACCTCTTTTTTTAATTTTTCAGACACAACGCTAGGAAATTGCAAAGCCGATTTTAGATTCTGCCTTGACAGACAAACATCCTGCTCAATAAACGGAATTTTAAAACCATAACCAAAACCTTCCCTTAAAAGTGACGCTGCTGATACATCGGGGTATCTATTTAGATACGCTTCCATCGCATCCAGCCGCACTGGTGTCTCCCCTTTTTTCAACGCCATCTCCCCCTCTTGCTTTTCCCCCCTTGAAACACCTAGCCGCCCCCGTGTGTGCCCCCACAACTTGAGCATTCATGTTTGAACTTACACTTGCTCCCAAACCTACATGCCCCTTCATTAAAGGAGAAACACAGTCCCTTCTGCATTGCGACCGAGTGTCCTGACTGTCCTGAACTCCCGGCGCCCCCTTGAAATGGCTGAGATCCCTGATTCGCTCTAACTGGGGCCGTAAGTCTCATCCATAACGCTATATCCTTATGTTCCCAACGCATGCTCGGTCGTACCGCTTTACGCTGCCTGAACTGCTCGTCGTACCTTAACCATCCTAAACCGCCATATACCCTGTAAGCCTCTCCAATTGCGTCCATATAACAAAAAAGTCCCGAACAATTCTCGGGCGCCTTCTTGCCTATTACACTCGCCAATATAGCAAACGCCTGTAGCCAATTAGCAAATGTACGAGGGATCAGGCGGTACCTCCTCCTCTCCTCGTCATCTTTTTTGGAATCATCTCTCCTTAACCTATCCAGATTAAATCTTTCCAATGGCAATAACGAAAAAATATCAACATAATCTCCCTTCCAGATCTTTTCTTTCACCTCTTCCTTCAAATGTGACCCCAGCGGCCCCTCAAAACAAACATATACCTCGGTCCTAGCGGAATCATCCAAACGCACCGACTCCTCATTTTCTTTATCTTTGTGAGCCCCTTCACTGCGGTCTCCCGCGACAACTGACCCTGACCCCCTTTCTGCTTCATTGCTGTCCCCCCCCAGTGCAGCTGGGACCGCTGTACTTTGGCCCCCACACTGCGACACTACCTCAGACCTTGTTAACCTCCTTATCCCCGCTGGCCCTTCCGCGCTTCCTAGCCACGCCGCCGCAGGTGACCCCCCACCTTGAGGGCCCCCATACCATATTCTAGCTAAATCCCTAAGGCCATGTAATATCAATCCCATCCCCCTGCTAGCCCCCCCCATAAATGACTCCCGTTCCCTACTATCACTGGGAGCTACAAAGGGGTTAAAATTAGTAAGATGCTGGCTCTCACCTGGCTGCCTGGGCGCTGTGAACCCAGCAGCCGAAGATCCTGAGTCCTGGTGCAGGCATGCCAATCCCGGGTTGGTTCTGTCCGCTGGTGGCTCCGCAGCTCCCGGGTCAACCTGCCTCACCGGCTGCCCACCGCCAGAAGCAGGCGAACCGGCGAGAATCGCAGGGCCCCTCGGAGCTGCCGCCGTGATCTGTGAGGCGCCGCCATCTTGGGGAGTTCCCCACAGCGCGCCGCCATCCTGGAGAAGTCCCGGGTGCTGGTGCGCAGGCGCCGGGTCCCATAATCCGGCGCCATCTTGCTGGAGTCCTTCTCCACGAGGTGCCACACTTCCTGTAGCGGCGCCATCTTGAAAGAAGTCCCGTGCGAGCGGCGCCGCTGCAGCGCTGCCGACCGAGGCAGCCGAACTCTGCCCGCCGTTCACCGGAGCCGCCCCCACCGCTCCCTGGGCTGAGGGTCCTCTGCACGCCGCTCCATCTGGTGTGCCTGCAGACAGGCCGGCCGGCTGCCGGCCGCAAGGACGTCGCCGCACAGGGGCCTGCCCCCTGGCTCCTCTCGATCCTCCACGCCGAGCGGGGCCTGCAGGGATGCTGACACCCGCCGCTCCTGGTCCCGGATCCCGTCGTCTCTGTGCCGTGGGGGGGGGAGGAACCCGGCCCCTGTTGTAGGTCCCGCCTGACAGGTGGATTCCTCCCAGCCTGATGGCGGGGAGCAGGGGGGACGCGTCCACCAGCCCTGGCTGGAGGGTCCCTGGAGGGGCTCTGAATTCGGCGCCGGACCCGGGGGGTAGCCTCAGGACTAAGGTGCGCCGGAGGACGGGACCTCCACGGCCGGGGTCCTGCTGGAGGGGCGATGGAGGCTCCGGCTACCGACCCCTGAAGCAGGCTGTTAACCGAAGCCTGCAACCAATCAGTCCTTTGGGTGGCTGCTTCCCTCCGGAGCTGCTGAAGCAAGGCCTCTACATCCATCGCTTGGGTACTGCGGAGCTTCTCTTCACTGGCTGGTGAGTACCCAAATGGTTGCCCCCTTCACGTGGCCACTGCCTCTTATAAGGTCCCTCCCCCTTGCCCTGTGTCCGAACCCTCCTCCTCTTCAAATTCAAAAAACTCCGTCCCTCCCCCCAGCCACTTGCCCTGTGCCCGAACCCTCATCCTCTTCAAATTCAAAAAACTCCGTCCCTCCCCTCAGCCACTGTTAACCCTATGGCTCCCCAACCTTCCTAAAAGCTCCCTAATGTCCCACGTCGCCCTGTCATGGCGGCCTCCCTTGAGGGCTAGTGGCCCAGTACGGCCTTTCTGACGTGCAAGAGTGGAAGACAAAATATACAGCTTTGAAACACAGTGATCCTATAATGTTTATGGTTTTGGACAAGTTCTACATGATCTGCAGAATGCTGTTGCTCAGCAGGCAGAAAAGATTCTTTAGTTATAAAATTGATGTACGGCTTTGGCACCTCTATCCACTTTTCCATTCCCACCTTTCAGTTTCAGTGCAGATTGTGACAAATATAACGGATTTATCAACCAGTGCAGATTATACTTCAGTGCACATCTTGCTTACTTTCCTACTGACTGATCAAAAGTATTGTGTATGATTATGCTACTCACATAAAGCATTGGCTTGGGCCAGCCCCCCTATTGAAACTCATTATGTTAAGTTTGAGGACATGCAGGCCTTCCCAGAAGCCATAATCAAAGTGTTTGATGATCTTAATTGTTGTGCAACACCTTCAACTACACTGATGGCTATACATCAGGGAAAGCAATCTGTTATGGAGTGCACCACAGATTGAGATGGTTGGTGATTAATACTGAATGGAATAATGCTGCAGAATTATCTTTTTTTACTTCACTTGCCAGGACACGGACCGTGTCGGCACCTCCCACTGGACCACCAACGCTGGGTACTGGTTACTTCACTCTCCACACCGCGCAGCACATGTGTATGGAGCTATCCGAATCGCAGATAAGTCCCCCCTTTCTTGCTTGAAACTTCTCTATCTCCTTCTTCGTGTGTACACGAATGATGCAGCATATTATACTTGAAACGAATAACCTATAAGGCACTGTATTGTGATCAAGACCACTGTGTGGTCGAAACGTTAAAACTGCCATAACCACTTTCCGTTTCATCTGCATCACCATTTTCTAAAAATAAATTTTTCACTTCAGCAAAGAACTTTTGTTTTCTCTGAACTGGATGAGTGCAGTGATTCTTGTATACCGAATGTTTATGGGACCATTGGTTCCTTTCACATGCACCTCCGAACTCTACAATTAGTCGAGTGCTAGCTCTTTGTTTTCTGTACTACATCTTTTTTTAAGAACGGACTGTCCAGCACAATTAAAGACGAACTAGCCTGGGCTAATGCTCCCACAAATTTTAAAGACTTCATTCACCACTAAATTTAAATAATCCCATGATTGTTAGAGAGAAGACTGGAGAAACGGAATTCAACCTGGGTTTATAACAGTCACTGTGATCTACCTGCTCCAACCACCAGTCCTAGAGACTTTGAAATAAAGAGTACTAAGATATTTGAAGGTGAACTCATGCAGATTGACAGACTATTAAAATGTGAAAACGCAGATGGAAAAGAATGGAGACTTGAGGAAAATCAGTGTTTCTATTGTGGAAAATCTGACCATTTTCTCATCTTGCCTATGTAAAACAGAAGCAGTGATAGTGGATCCCAGCTTTTCTGATGAAGAGTAAGTCTCATATGAACATGCTCATCTAGTGTTTAGTAGTGTTTAGTGATGATCGACGGCTTGGTACTCGAATTGAGCAGCTCAAACTCTCGTATGGGATCGACTCGACTAATGAATATAATGGAAGTCAATAGGAAACGTGAGCATTTTTCCTGAAGTGCCTTGTCACGAGTGTGTCACATCCTCCTGGGAGATCTGGGGTTAGGTGATCTTTTTATACTGTAAATCACAGTATGGAAGCATTTAGCCTGTGTATTTTGTTAAAGGTAACTAACAACTCTTTGTATGCTGGTTAGAGACATGCAGCTCCATCTGACGGCTTCTGCTGACCTGCTAATTTTCTCTATCTATAAAGTCTGGCCAGACCTTCTCATCCCTGTCTATGAAAGTTTTGCTTCCTGGAGTTGGTGTGCTGAAAGTAAAGTTCGTAGTTGCTGCTGGACATTGTTTTCTGCTGTTTTTTGGTGTATGCTTTCTCCATTATCCTATTCCCTTTTGGTTTGTACCTTCCTATCCATCCCTTTATTATTCCTTTCTACCCCTGATGAGTATTTTTTGTATGTAAAGGCCCCGTCACACTTAGCGACGCTGCAGCGATACAGACAACGATGCCGATCGCTGCAGCGTCGCTGTTTAGTCGCTGTGTGGTTGCTGGAGAGCTGTCACACAGACCGCTCTCCAGCGACCAACGATGCCGAGGTCCCCGGGTAACCAGGGTAAACATCGGGTTGCTAAGCGCAGGGCCGCGCTTAGTAACCCGATGTTTACCCTGGTTACCAGTGTAAAATGTAAAATAACAAACAGTACATACTCACCTTCGCGTCCCCCGGCATCCGCTTCCTGCACTGACTGAGCGCCGGCCCTAACAGCAGAGTGGTGACGTCACCGCTGTGCTGTACTTTCACTTTCCGGCCGGCAGTCAGTCAGTACGGGAAGCAGACGGCAAGGGACCTGACGGGCACCGGAATGTGAGTATGTAGTGTTTTTTTTTTTTACATTTACGATGGTAACCAGGGTAAACATCGGGTTACTAAGCGCGGCCCTGCGCTTAGTAACCCGATGTTTACCCTGGTTACCAGTGAAGACATCGCTGAATCCGTGTCACACACACCGATTCAGCGATGTCAGCGGGACCTCAACGATCAAAAAAGGTCCAGGCCATTCCGACACGACCAGCGATCTCACAGCAGGGGCCTGGTCGCTGGTACGTGTCAAACATAGCGAGATCGCTACTGAGGTCGCTGTTGCGTCACAAAACTTGTGACTCAGCAGCGATCTCGCTAAGTGTGACGGGGCCTTAAGTTGCTTTTGGTTATCCCTGTTTGTCTTAAGTGCATATACACTACCATATCTGTCCCAGGCCTCCTGGGGGGAGGGGACAGCTTAGGCCATTAACAGGAGCATAATAAATTTGGAGACTCGAGCCTCTCTACCTTTAAGAATCCTCCAGGATAAGGATAGCTATGGTCCCAATTCCAGGGAAAGTTTGAGGCCCCCATTCCTTACTGAAGACGGTCACAGGATGACATTTTCACAGGCCACATAAGTTTTGATCCTGACATGGATCCCATCGCTAGCCTTGTGAGACAGTTGCAGGGTTTGTCTTGAGCTACCAGACCTATGATGTAAGGTTTTTTCACACCAGACAGCTGGACGGGAACCTAAAGTGGCACTCTCGGATAGGTTTTTGGGGGGTCAGGACAAAGGTGTCATGTTCTGGGAAGCCTGTAAGCTCTATTTCAGGCTTTGTCCGTGGTCATCTGGGAGTGAGGTACAGAGGGTGAGGGTTGTTGTCTCCCTCCTTCAAGGAGACCCTCAATCCTGGGCCTTCTCACTCTCATCCGACTCACTGTCACTCCAGTCGGTGGATGGATTATTTGGGGCTCTTGGCCTTGTTTATGATGACCAGGTCTCCGTTGTGGAGTCTAAACAACATAATAACCAGCAGGGAGACTGAATGGCAGAGGAATTTTGTTCAGAATTCCATAGATGGGCCACTGACACCATGTGGAAAGATTCCACCCTTACGAGTCAGGTTTGTCAGCACCTGTCTGAATGGTTAAAATAGTATAAATATAGTGAAATAGTATAATAGGGACCAACAGATCTTCCACTACGCCCAATCCAGCAGATGGACACACAACTTGGAGTGTTTACATTTAAACAAATGAGGGTCAGCACCACCGAAGTAGCATAAATTTAACGAGAGTAAAAATAGTATAATTGGGACTGATATGTCTTCCACTACAGCTAACCCAGCAGATGTAGACCAACCATGACTGTTCACATTTCCGCAAATTTGTGCTAACATCAGCAGCAGCAACAGCAGGCATAGAAGCCACACTAAAGATATCACAGAGTGCAGTTACGTGACATTAATGCAGCACACTAAAACCGTAACTATAAAGGGAGGGTGGGTGGGAGCTTCTCTTCACTGGCTGGTGAGTACCCAAATGGTTGCCCCCTTCACGTGGCCACTGCCTCTTATAAGGTCCCTCCCCCTTGCCCTGTGTCCGAACCCTCCTCCTCTTCAAATTCAAAAAACTCCGTCCCTCCCCCCAGCCACTTGCCCTGTGCCCGAACCCTCATCCTCACCCCGGGGAGTCCAGGACCTATTGAGATCCCCCCCCATCGATCCGCCATTTTTCACCTCCACCAACTTCGAGGACCACCACCCCCTGCCACAAACATAAATGCACTAAACCCCTTAGCCATTTATGTCCCTCCACACCCTCAAAGCTGTTTCGATACCCTCCTGGATCGCCAAACACCACATGTCGGTACCCACTGCATTCAAATGCACCCCATCCAACCTCCAATAACCTCCAGTGCCGGATTCTAGATTTATGTGCCGCACCACTACCGCTCCGTTCCTTGCCATGAACCGCGAAACAGCTTTGTTCACCTTGATCCTCGCCTTGTTTACCCCTTCTGGTGATCTAGCTCCCCGCCAAACCTTCCGCGGAACGATGTCCGACCAGACCGCCAAGACCCTTGGAAACATTGCCCACAACCTCAACATGTCGAACTTAATGTCTTTGATAAGTTCCCTGCACGGCCTCTTCCCCAAGTCATTACCCCCCCAGGTGAATAACTACAATTTGTGGGACCTGATCCCAACGCACGAAACGATGAAACTCAGGCAAAAATTGACTCCAAGTCATCCCCCTTTTTCCGATCCATTTCAGCGACGCGACGTCCCGTGAAAACCCCAATTGCCGGCCATCTGGACGAACCGCTGCCCGCTCCGCCGCCCGGAACACAAATGAGTGTCCCATTATCCACACCAGCAATTTTTCGTGTTCTGTAAGAGAATAAACAATAATACCGATCAAGACGAGAAAATTCGACCGAATGCATGCCCCCACGAAATTAGACCAGATCCGGGCGAACATAAGACCGGAATCTTTCTGATTCCCACCGCCCAATTCTTTTTACCACTTCCTCCCCCAAACCTCTCCTGGCTGCTTCCGTTGCAGCCCCTATCCGAAATGAATGGCCACTGTATTTTGTGGGCGAAATTCCCCCGGTCACCAAACACTTTCGAAACACAGAAACAAATTGGAAACGCGACAAGAAAGAACCATCTGCATGAACCAACAGTGGATCGGATAATACACCCCCCTACTCATCAATCTATCCACGCAGGTTACCGGGCATAATGAACAATTTGGAACCTGAAATAACACTAATTTGCAGCCTTTTCCAAACACGTCCGTTTTAGATGACCTAATAAACACCACCACCTTGTCAAACGTAAAATCCACGTCCTCTCTCCGCAAACCCCCTCCCTTATATCTTGAAGGGCTAACCAGCTCCCCCAAGCGAAATGCTCCAAAAAATGCCAATGAAAAGGCCGCTTGAAATAAAATTACTTCCCAATCCGAGAAACAAACAACCCGTAATTGCCTTCCAATTGTTAGCAGCACCTCAAAGGAGACCGGTCGTCTGCCGTCGAACGACTTCTGCCCTTTTTTCAAACCCTTTACCACTTGAATCACCATAAATGACTTTGTCTCATCCTGTAAGCCTCTAGCCTTAAAACCGAACGCTAATCCAGCTAGAAACTTATTCACTTTAGACACCGACCAACCCGATTCCCACACATGGCCTACTAGCAACAACAATCTACCCCCGTCGTCTATGCCGGACCCGTAAGACACCTTCCAATCTTCCCATGTCCTCCAGGCCTGCTCATACTGCAGCCAAGACCTGTCTGATAGCGATCTAGCAAATAGATCCCTCACGGCCCTAAAGGCAGGTTCCACAGCTCCACTGGACACTCCCGGCACGCTGAGTCGAAGTAAGGCCTCGGCCCCTGAAATTGATCTCACTGTGAATGGAAAAGGACATCATCAGCATTAGTAGGCCCAGTTGACTTATACTCCGCTACAATCCACAAATTAAGCCTTAGGCCCAAGAAGACCAGGTGCTGCAGTACCCTGACAACTTCTGAAGACGCCGCAGATAACGTATTGATGGCTTCCACGACATTCGCATGCTCGCAAGAAAAACAGATCTTTTTATTCCTAACCGACTCGCCCCACACTGACAACGCTACCACTCGAGGAAATAACTGTAGTAGCGCCCGATTTTGTAACAAACCTCGTTCACGCCAATTAAGTGGCCACTCCGCCACCACTGTCTGACCACGATACCGCAGATTGAAACCCCGCTTTTCAATCACAGTAATGAAAAGACCTAGATCAACCGCGTTCTCAACTGACTGAATCCAAATGGATTTGCCATTGTATTCCTCTAAGAAAAGAGCCCACACCTTCAAATCCTGTTTCAACTCCTTGGTCAATCTGATGAAATGCAGGGGAGACTTTACTCCCACCGTCACTAAGGACAAACGCCAACAAAATGCGCGGCCCATTGGCATAATTCTGCAGGCAAAGTTCAGCTTGCCCAATAAAGATTGCAAATCGTGCAACGTTATCTTGCGCCGTGTGATTGCCTTTCCAACTTCCTCCCGAAAAGCAACTAACTTATCATCAGGCAATCTACATTCCATTGCCATAGAATCAATCTCTATGCCTAGGAAACTTAGTGACGTCACTGGCCCGACAGTTTTTTCAGCCGCCAATGGAACTCCGAAACCTTTCGCTACTCTTTCCATCGTGTGCAATAGAATCGAACAAGCCGCAGACTGTGGCGGGCCTAAAAAAAAGAAATCATCGAGGTAATGTAGACAAGAATTTAAACCAGATACATCCTTAACAACCCATTCCAGGAATGTACTAAACGTTTCAAAATAGGCGCATGATAGTGAACAGCCCATGGGAAGACAACGATCAATGAAAAAACCTCCGTCCCAAAAACAACCTAGCAGGTGCATACTCTCAGGGTGCACCGGTAACAGGCGAAACGCCGCCTCGATATCCGTTTTCGCCATCAAAGCTCCCCTACCACACAGCCGTATTAAATTCATTGCTACATCAAAAGACGTATAAGAAACTGCACACAGTTGAGGATCAATGCCGTCGTTCACTGACAGACCTTTTGGGAAGGATAAATGATGAATAAGCCTAAATTTATTGGGCTCTTTTTTTGGAACCACTCCCAGCGGTGACACCCTCAAATTACTGAGTGGAGCCATTGGAAAAGGTCCGGCCATCCTACCCAGATCAACCTCTTTTTTTAATTTTTCAGACACAACGCTAGGAAATTGCAAAGCCGATTTTAGATTCTGCCTTGACAGACAAACATCCTGCTCAATAAACGGAATTTTAAAACCATAACCAAAACCTTCCCTTAAAAGTGACGCTGCTGATACATCGGGGTATCTATTTAGATACGCTTCCATCGCATCCAGCCGCACTGGTGTCTCCCCTTTTTTCAACGCCATCTCCCCCTCTTGCTTTTCCCCCCTTGAAACACCTAGCCGCCCCCGTGTGTGCCCCCACAACTTGAGCATTCATGTTTGAACTTACACTTGCTCCCAAACCTACATGCCCCTTCATTAAAGGAGAAACACAGTCCCTTCTGCATTGCGACCGAGTGTCCTGACTGTCCTGAACTCCCGGCGCCCCCTTGAAATGGCTGAGATCCCTGATTCGCTCTAACTGGGGCCGTAAGTCTCATCCATAACGCTATATCCTTATGTTCCCAACGCATGCTCGGTCGTACCGCTTTACGCTGCCTGAACTGCTCGTCGTACCTTAACCATCCTAAACCGCCATATACCCTGTAAGCCTCTCCAATTGCGTCCATATAACAAAAAAGTCCCGAACAATTCTCGGGCGCCTTCTTGCCTATTACACTCGCCAATATAGCAAACGCCTGTAGCCAATTAGCAAATGTACGAGGGATCAGGCGGTACCTCCTCCTCTCCTCGTCATCTTTTTTGGAATCATCTCTCCTTAACCTATCCAGATTAAATCTTTCCAATGGCAATAACGAAAAAATATCAACATAATCTCCCTTCCAGATCTTTTCTTTCACCTCTTCCTTCAAATGTGACCCCAGCGGCCCCTCAAAACAAACATATACCTCGGTCCTAGCGGAATCATCCAAACGCACCGACTCCTCATTTTCTTTATCTTTGTGAGCCCCTTCACTGCGGTCTCCCGCGACAACTGACCCTGACCCCCTTTCTGCTTCATTGCTGTCCCCCCCCAGTGCAGCTGGGACCGCTGTACTTTGGCCCCCACACTGCGACACTACCTCAGACCTTGTTAACCTCCTTATCCCCGCTGGCCCTTCCGCGCTTCCTAGCCACGCCGCCGCAGGTGACCCCCCACCTTGAGGGCCCCCATACCATATTCTAGCTAAATCCCTAAGGCCATGTAATATCAATCCCATCCCCCTGCTAGCCCCCCCCATAAATGACTCCCGTTCCCTACTATCACTGGGAGCTACAAAGGGGTTAAAATTAGTAAGATGCTGGCTCTCACCTGGCTGCCTGGGCGCTGTGAACCCAGCAGCCGAAGATCCTGAGTCCTGGTGCAGGCATGCCAATCCCGGGTTGGTTCTGTCCGCTGGTGGCTCCGCAGCTCCCGGGTCAACCTGCCTCACCGGCTGCCCACCGCCAGAAGCAGGCGAACCGGCGAGAATCGCAGGGCCCCTCGGAGCTGCCGCCGTGATCTGTGAGGCGCCGCCATCTTGGGGAGTTCCCCACAGCGCGCCGCCATCCTGGAGAAGTCCCGGGTGCTGGTGCGCAGGCGCCGGGTCCCATAATCCGGCGCCATCTTGCTGGAGTCCTTCTCCACGAGGTGCCACACTTCCTGTAGCGGCGCCATCTTGAAAGAAGTCCCGTGCGAGCGGCGCCGCTGCAGCGCTGCCGACCGAGGCAGCCGAACTCTGCCCGCCGTTCACCGGAGCCGCCCCCACCGCTCCCTGGGCTGAGGGTCCTCTGCACGCCGCTCCATCTGGTGTGCCTGCAGACAGGCCGGCCGGCTGCCGGCCGCAAGGACGTCGCCGCACAGGGGCCTGCCCCCTGGCTCCTCTCGATCCTCCACGCCGAGCGGGGCCTGCAGGGATGCTGACACCCGCCGCTCCTGGTCCCGGATCCCGTCGTCTCTGTGCCGTGGGGGGGGGAGGAACCCGGCCCCTGTTGTAGGTCCCACCTGACAGGTGGATTCCTCCCAGCCTGATGGCGGGGAGCAGGGGGGACGCGTCCACCAGCCCTGGCTGGAGGGTCCCTGGAGGGGCTCTGAATTCGGCGCCGGACCCGGGGGGTAGCCTCAGGACTAAGGTGCGCCGGAGGACGGGACCTCCACGGCCGGGGTCCTGCTGGAGGGGCGATGGAGGCTCCGGCTACCGACCCCTGAAGCAGGCTGTTAACCGAAGCCTGCAACCAATCAGTCCTTTGGGTGGCTGCTTCCCTCCGGAGCTGCTGAAGCAAGGCCTCTACATCCATCGCTTGGGTACTGCGGAGCTTCTCTTCACTGGCTGGTGAGTACCCAAATGGTTGCCCCCTTCACGTGGCCACTGCCTCTTATAAGGTCCCTCCCCCTTGCCCTGTGTCCGAACCCTCCTCCTCTTCAAATTCAAAAAACTCCGTCCCTCCCCCCAGCCACTTGCCCTGTGCCCGAACCCTCATCCTCTTCAAATTCAAAAAACTCCGTCCCTCCCCTCAGCCACTGTTAACCCTATGGCTCCCCAACCTTCCTAAAAGCTCCCTAATGTCCCACGTCGCCCTGTCATGGCGGCCTCCCTTGAGGGCCAGTGGCCCAGTACGGCCTTTCTGACGTGCAAGAGTGGAAGACAAAATATACAGCTTTGAAACACAGTGATCCTATAATGTTTATGGTTTTGGACAAGTTCTACATGATCTGCAGAATGCTGTTGCTCAGCAGGCAGAAAAGATTCTTTAGTTATAAAATTGATGTACGGCTTTGGCACCTCTATCCACTTTTCCATTCCCACCTTTCAGTTTCAGTGCAGATTGTGACAAATATAACGGATTTATCAACCAGTGCAGATTATACTTCAGTGCACATCTTGCTTACTTTCCTACTGACTGATCAAAAGTATTGTGTATGATTATGCTACTCACATAAAGCATTGGCTTGGGCCAGCCCCCCTATTGAAACTCATTATGTTAAGTTTGAGGACATGCAGGCCTTCCCAGAAGCCATAATCAAAGTGTTTGATGATCTTAATTGTTGTGCAACACCTTCAACTACACTGATGGCTATACATCAGGGAAAGCAATCTGTTATGGAGTGCACCACAGATTGAGATGGTTGGTGATTAATACTGAATGGAATAATGCTGCAGAATTATCTTTTTTTACTTCACTTGCCAGGACACGGACCGTGTCGGCACCTCCCACTGGACCACCAACGCTGGGTACTGGTTACTTCACTCTCCACACCGCGCAGCACATGTGTATGGAGCTATCCGAATCGCAGATAAGTCCCCCCTTTCTTGCTTGAAACTTCTCTATCTCCTTCTTCGTGTGTACACGAATGATGCAGCATATTATACTTGAAACGAATAACCTATAAGGCACTGTATTGTGATCAAGACCACTGTGTGGTCGAAACGTTAAAACTGCCATAACCACTTTCCGTTTCATCTGCATCACCATTTTCTAAAAATAAATTTTTCACTTCAGCAAAGAACTTTTGTTTTCTCTGAACTGGATGAGTGCAGTGATTCTTGTATACCGAATGTTTATGGGACCATTGGTTCCTTTCACATGCACCTCCGAACTCTACAATTAGTCGAGTGCTAGCTCTTTGTTTTCTGTACTACATCTTTTTTTAAGAACGGACTGTCCAGCACAATTAAAGACGAACTAGCCTGGGCTAATGCTCCCACAAATTTTAAAGACTTCATTCACCACTAAATTTAAATAATCCCATGATTGTTAGAGAGAAGACTGGAGAAACGGAATTCAACCTGGGTTTATAACAGTCACTGTGATCTACCTGCTCCAACCACCAGTCCTAGAGACTTTGAAATAAAGAGTACTAAGATATTTGAAGGTGAACTCATGCAGATTGACAGACTATTAAAATGTGAAAACGCAGATGGAAAAGAATGGAGACTTGAGGAAAATCAGTGTTTCTATTGTGGAAAATCTGACCATTTTCTCATCTTGCCTATGTAAAACAGAAGCAGTGATAGTGGATCCCAGCTTTTCTGATGAAGAGTAAGTCTCATATGAACATGCTCATCTAGTGTTTAGTAGTGTTTAGTGATGATCGACGGCTTGGTACTCGAATTGAGCAGCTCAAACTCTCGTATGGGATCGACTCGACTAATGAATATAATGGAAGTCAATAGGAAACGTGAGCATTTTTCCTGAAGTGCCTTGTCACGAGTGTGTCACATCCTCCTGGGAGATCTGGGGTTAGGTGATCTTTTTATACTGTAAATCACAGTATGGAAGCATTTAGCCTGTGTATTTTGTTAAAGGTAACTAACAACTCTTTGTATGCTGGTTAGAGACATGCAGCTCCATCTGACGGCTTCTGCTGACCTGCTAATTTTCTCTATCTATAAAGTCTGGCCAGACCTTCTCATCCCTGTCTATGAAAGTTTTGCTTCCTGGAGTTGGTGTGCTGAAAGTAAAGTTCGTAGTTGCTGCTGGACATTGTTTTCTGCTGTTTTTTGGTGTATGCTTTCTCCATTATCCTATTCCCTTTTGGTTTGTACCTTCCTATCCATCCCTTTATTATTCCTTTCTACCCCTGATGAGTATTTTTTGTATGTAAAGGCCCCGTCACACTTAGCGACGCTGCAGCGATACAGACAACGATGCCGATCGCTGCAGCGTCGCTGTTTAGTCGCTGTGTGGTTGCTGGAGAGCTGTCACACAGACCGCTCTCCAGCGACCAACGATGCCGAGGTCCCCGGGTAACCAGGGTAAACATCGGGTTGCTAAGCGCAGGGCCGCGCTTAGTAACCCGATGTTTACCCTGGTTACCAGTGTAAAATGTAAAATAACAAACAGTACATACTCACCTTCGCGTCCCCCGGCATCCGCTTCCTGCACTGACTGAGCGCCGGCCCTAACAGCAGAGTGGTGACGTCACCGCTGTGCTGTACTTTCACTTTCCGGCCGGCAGTCAGTCAGTACGGGAAGCAGACGGCAAGGGACCTGACGGGCACCGGAATGTGAGTATGTAGTGTTTTTTTTTTTTACATTTACGATGGTAACCAGGGTAAACATCGGGTTACTAAGCGCGGCCCTGCGCTTAGTAACCCGATGTTTACCCTGGTTACCAGTGAAGACATCGCTGAATCCGTGTCACACACACCGATTCAGCGATGTCAGCGGGACCTCAACGATCAAAAAAGGTCCAGGCCATTCCGACACGACCAGCGATCTCACAGCAGGGGCCTGGTCGCTGGTACGTGTCAAACATAGCGAGATCGCTACTGAGGTCGCTGTTGCGTCACAAAACTTGTGACTCAGCAGCGATCTCGCTAAGTGTGACGGGGCCTTAAGTTGCTTTTGGTTATCCCTGTTTGTCTTAAGTGCATATACACTACCATATCTGTCCCAGGCCTCCTGGGGGGAGGGGACAGCTTAGGCCATTAACAGGAGCATAATAAATTTGGAGACTCGAGCCTCTCTACCTTTAAGAATCCTCCAGGATAAGGATAGCTATGGTCCCAATTCCAGGGAAAGTTTGAGGCCCCCATTCCTTACTGAAGACGGTCACAGGATGACATTTTCACAGGCCACATAAGTTTTGATCCTGACATGGATCCCATCGCTAGCCTTGTGAGACAGTTGCAGGGTTTGTCTTGAGCTACCAGACCTATGATGTAAGGTTTTTTCACACCAGACAGCTGGACGGGAACCTAAAGTGGCACTCTCGGATAGGTTTTTGGGGGGTCAGGACAAAGGTGTCATGTTCTGGGAAGCCTGTAAGCTCTATTTCAGGCTTTGTCCGTGGTCATCTGGGAGTGAGGTACAGAGGGTGAGGGTTGTTGTCTCCCTCCTTCAAGGAGACCCTCAATCCTGGGCCTTCTCACTCTCATCCGACTCACTGTCACTCCAGTCGGTGGATGGATTATTTGGGGCTCTTGGCCTTGTTTATGATGACCAGGTCTCCGTTGTGGAGTCTAAACAACATAATAACCAGCAGGGAGACTGAATGGCAGAGGAATTTTGTTCAGAATTCCATAGATGGGCCACTGACACCATGTGGAAAGATTCCACCCTTACGAGTCAGGTTTGTCAGCACCTGTCTGAATGGTTAAAATAGTATAAATATAGTGAAATAGTATAATAGGGACCAACAGATCTTCCACTACGCCCAATCCAGCAGATGGACACACAACTTGGAGTGTTTACATTTAAACAAATGAGGGTCAGCACCACCGAAGTAGCATAAATTTAACGAGAGTAAAAATAGTATAATTGGGACTGATATGTCTTCCACTACAGCTAACCCAGCAGATGTAGACCAACCATGACTGTTCACATTTCCGCAAATTTGTGCTAACATCAGCAGCAGCAACAGCAGGCATAGAAGCCACACTAAAGATATCACAGAGTGCAGTTACGTGACATTAATGCAGCACACTAAAAAATGCAATAGCACCTGGTCTGTACAGTCTGCAATTGTGGTGCAAAATAATAATCATAATCTTTATTTTTGTATAGTGCAAAAGTCCATGGGGATCTATGACTTGTTCATCTTGATGAAAGTTAGGTGTGCTACACTTTCAGGGGACAGCCGGATGTGCTTGTCTGTCAGGATACCACCAGCAGCGCTGAAGATGTGTTCTGAGAGAATGCATGGCCCCCGGGCATGATAAAACCTCCATGGTATGTGAGGCCACTCATCCATTTTGGAAGAACAAAATGTGAAATGGTCCAAACACTCTCTGGTGGCATTGATATACAGTTCTAGATACTCCTGCATCATCCTCTACATTCGCTCATCATGTGTAAGACATGGACTCTGTTGTGCTGGTTCCCAAGCTGGTTTAAAACAAGTGTCAAAGACTCATAGAAATTGCTTCTTCCACTGACACTACTGCTGCTACTGCTAATGTTTTGATGTTGATGAATTGACGTGCTGGAGGTTGTAAGTCTAGAGCTGAAATGCGAAATGTGTGCTTCACTGCTGTCTTGGGGAAAAGCTCTCGTAAGGTTGTGTAACAGCGTGTTTTGATACTTCAACATTCGCGGGTCCCTTTTCAGGGCGGGAAGCATCTGGCAAAATGTGGTTTTATAATGTGAATATAACAGAGTGGCAACACAGTAGTCAGCACTATTTCTAATCATAACTATACAGGGATCATGTTGAAGATATGGCAGCAAGAAGGCACTCATATGTCAGGTTCTACCATGAGGTCCAAGCCCATGCTGTGTTGGTTGCTGGGTAACACTGATCCTTGTTTCCTCCACCCCTCCCGTCAACCTTGAGCAACAGAAAAGGGATGATTATTCTCTTTATCTCCTGACAGTTGCTCACTCATAACCTCTTCCTCCTCCATTTGTTCCTCAGATCTTGCACCTTCACGAAAAGTTTGTCTGTTATCACCAGCCCCCCTCTACCACAGTAATCTACCATCCCTTGGCACCCGCCTGTGGGATGATAGTCTGGAACTTTGAGACAATGTTATCCCTTCTGCTTCCTCCTCTGCTTCCTCCTCTTCCTCTGGGACCACCACCTCCTCCCACAGGCTATTCAAAGTCTTCTCCAGCATATAGATGACCAGAATAGGGATGCTGGTGACAGCAACGTCAGTGCTAACCATCTTAGAAGCCATTTTGAAACTCTGCAGAAGGGTGCAGAGGTCCTTAATCTGTGTCCACTCTAAAATCATGATATGCACCACATCTGTACTGCATTGGCCCAGTCTATACAACATGACATACTGAGTCAGGGCTCATCACTGCTACCAAAGGCACAGCTACATGTGCAGAATGGAATTCCACCTTGTCTGCACATCGCATATCAACCTGTTAACTGGCATAGACAAAGAAACAAAGATCTCTCTGTATCGATGCAAGTCGATGACTTGAGGGGTGCAAATGTCAGAAAGGAGCACACAGCTTCTGTGCTTTCTGTAGCAGCACACCCAGGCCAGGATAGTGATGTAGAAAATGCTGTACCACCAGCTTGGCTTGTACTACCAGCTTGCCTTGTCGTAGGGCTGCCACGAGGTGTACACCATTATTGGATATGGCAATTGATCAAACTCAGCCTGGAGAGCTGTCCACAACTCTTCAGCTGTATGACTGCGATATCCAAGACATATTAATTTTAACACTGCCTGATTGCAATGAGCCTTGGCTGCGAAGTACAGAGGTGGTGGGAATTCGCTCTGCACTGTTCGAAGGCCTATCACATTAAGGCAGAGGTTGAGGATGCAGGTGGAGGCCGTAGAAGAGATAGAGGAGGAGGCAGAAGCAGTGGAGGAAGTGTTAATGTAGAGGTTTGTCCTGCAAGCCTTGGGAATTCCAAGACTTGTGGAGCAGTGCCTGCCCCCACAGCCACCGGAGTCACCAAGTGCCCAGTCAGTGAGATGTAATGCCCTTGGCAATGCTTACTCGTCCAAGTGTCTGTGGTGAAATGCACCCTGGCAGACATAGATTTAGTCAAGGAAAGGGTGATGTTGTCTGCGACATGCTGGTGTAGTGTAGGCACAGCTTTCTTAGAAAAGTAATGGCGACTGGGCAATTGGTACTGGAGGCAGCGACGGCCATCAACATTTGGAAACCGTCTGTATCTACCAGTTGGAAAGGCAGCATTTCCAAGGCCAACAGATTGGAGATGGTGGAGTTCAACCTCTTAGGTTTGTCATGCGTAGGAGGAAACAATCTTTTACGTGACCATAACTGTGGTACCGGGGGCTGGCTGTAGTGCCGAGAGAGGGCGGAGTATGGTGAACCGAACGAACTGCTGGACCATGAGAGAGGTGCAGGTGGAAATGTTACAGTGGATTGATAAAGTTGTGGTGTGCTCGTTCACTGAGATCAGTCAAAAACAGCAGGCATGTCCTCTTCCATTACAGCTGGCAGTGGGTTCTCAGTCATCGACACTGGAGCAGGTAAATAACACGAGGTTCTACGGTCGAAGACCTGTGTCTCAATAGTTGGCGCGATAACAGAGGAGGAAGAAGCAGCAGATGCAATTGAAGGGTGGCTGATTGTAGTTGAGGGCCGCTCGTCCACATTTTAGCACAGTGGGATTCCCAGAGTAATGCATTTTGATTGCACATGTGAAGATTCACACATGTAGTAGTCAAATTTTTGCACCTTTTACAACTACTCAATTTTTTTGCAAAGTTGGCAGATTATGTGAGTTGGCTCATCTTTTGAAGTGTCACAAAGACACAGGCTAGGTAACCCTTGCCACCCCTGCAAGCTGCAAACCCGTGGACGCTGCTGATTACAGCCACAGTTATGGCTGAGGATCCATTGCTCGTTGTGGCTGCATCACTACGTGTTTTTGCGACTTATGGCCCAACATAACGTCCTCGTCTTCCTCCTCAGATGACCTACTAAGCAGTGTGCCTCTATGTTCATGCCAACTGGGATCTAACACCTCATCATCATAATCATCATCTGTGTTATCAAATTCCTCATCCTTGTAGTTGCCCTCCACATCTACCTGCCCTGGCAGCAGAGTACAGTCCACATGAGCAACTCTTCAGACTCTCCCATCTGTGGTTCCGTACAGTCAGTTGTACAGTTGGCGAGTTGGGATGTGGGGGAAAGCAAGATTAATTTGGGTGCCATCTCTGTGGACTGTATTGGGTGTGATGTTGAGGTGAAGGAAGAGGAGAAGAGGCCACTTCAAGCTGCGCTTACCATCCACTCAAGCACATGCTCTGTCTGGGCCTTATCAACAAGGCGTACAGCTGTGCATCTACCAAAGAAAGGTAGTGGAGTAGCCTTTCTAGTAACAGAAGTTTCACAAGTCTTTGCATAGGACATGACGTTGTTGGTTCACTAGTGCTTTCACAAATATTACCACCTACCCCACCTTCAACACCAAGCCTAATTCCCCTTCCATTACAGCCTCGCTTTTTCCCAGTCATGTTGCTCAGATATTGTGGTAGGATTGTTATAGCTGTTTCTGTTCTGACCCAGAGTCAGATAGCCAGATCACCAGTGAGTCCAAATTGTGAAGTTATTTTGGAGAAAAGAAAAATACACACGTGTTGTGAGCAAATCACTTTATCTGATTTAATGGAGCAATAGGCAGTATTTTATACCATTTACAGCAAAAGTACAGCAAATGTAACTCATGTAGCCCCCCTGATACCCTGGGTCATGCTGACCTTTATTTAGCATGTACCCAGAAGAATCTGCATTAGGAACAGGTTTTTCATGAATATGTGCAAAACCCACTGTCTCCTGACTCATCAGTTCTATGCAGTCATGTTCATGTGTCATGTCAAAGTACTCTTCCTCACTAGCTAATACTGTCACCAATTCCCCCTTTTCTGAATCCACAGGTAGAAGGGTGGCTGGATTCAGAACATTGCATCTTTTGAGGGTAACATATTCAGGAATTAGTAGAGCACATTCAAGTCTGAGCTGTCTGGCCATAGACAGGTCTTTTGGTTGAACTTGTACAAGTATGGCATGGATGTCATGTGGTGAGTAAATTGTCAAAGGAAAAGTCAGTGTGATTTCACATGCCTTTCCTAGCAGTAGTGCAGCAGCCCCTACAGCACGGACACAAGTAGGAGACCCTCTGATCACTGGGTCTAATTGTGCTGAGTAGTAAGCTATCGGTCTCTGTTTTCCTCCTTGTTGTTGTGTAAGTACTGCTGTAGCATGTCCTCCTTCTTCTGTTCAGAACAAGAAAAATGGCTGATCATAGTTTGGAATGCCTAGGAATGGGGCTGACACAATAAGCAGTTTGAGAGAAAGCGAGGAATCAATTGCTTCTTGAGTGAGATTAACACTAGAACTACTGGTATAGTCATTTTTACTATTTTCATTTTTTATTTCTCTTCTGTGACTACGTTTTTCGGAATTCCGGCTTGAGACTCAGTGACTTTTCCTAAAATAGGATGTTAAAAAAGATTTTGTGACAATAAATAATTTTGGTGAAAAAATTGCGTTTTTTTTTCACAATTTACCTTAACTACTAAAGGTAGTCATTTTGACTACCTACTATATTTTGCTGTCCTTTTGTCACTAAATGTTGCTGTAAAGTTTTGTGCATAATTTTTTCACTGTATCTTATTTATCCTGATGTTCATATAGATGTAGTTCAATTCAGATGGCAACTTTTCACATTTTCCTTGTGTTAGGATACTTTCACACTAGCGTCGGTACGGACCCGTCGCAGTGCGTCGGGCCGACGTACCGACGCATCCTGTGAAATCAAATCACAACGGGGGCAGCGGATGTGTGAAAGTAGCCTTATCCAATGTCACCTACCATAGCACTGACTTCAGAGAGAAGAGGTGTAGTGTAAGGGTATGTGCACACGTCCGGATTTCTTGCAGAAATTTCCTGAAGAAAACCGGAAATTTTCTGCAAGAAATCCGCTTTTTTTTTTTTGCGTTTTTTCCCGTTTTTTTCGTGTTTTTTTAACATTCTGCAAGCGTAATTAGCTTGCAGAATGCTAAAGTTTTCCAAGCGATCTGTAGCATCGCTTGGAAAACTGACTGACAGGTTGGTCACACTTGTCAAACATAGCGTTTGACAAGTGTGACCATCTTTTTACTATAGATGCTGCCTATGCAGCATCTATAGTAAAAGATAGAATGTTTAAAAATAATAAAAAAAATAAAAAAAAATGGTTATACTCACCTGCAGGCGTCCGTTCCTATAGATGCCGGTGTGGTTCAGGACCTTCCATGATGTCGCGGTCACGTGAGCGGTCACATGACCGGTCTCGACCAATCACAAGACCGCGACGTCATCGCAGGTCCTTCACCGCACACCAGCTATAGAAACCGAAGCGGCAGCATGCAGCGGAGAGGCGGGAAGACATCGAAGGTGAGTATATGACTATTTTTTATTTTAATTCTTTTTTTTGACCAATTATTTGGTGCCCAGTCCGTGGAGGAGAGTCTCCTCTCCTCCACCCTGGGTACCAACCGCACATAATCTGCTTACTTCCCGCATGGTGTGCACAGCCCCGTGCGGGAAGTAAGCAGATCAATGCACTCCTAGGTGTGCGGAATCCCCTGCAATTCCGCATTTTAATGAACATGTTGCTTTTTTTTCCGCGATGCGATTTTTTCGCGGAAAAAAAGGCTACATTTGCACAAAAAATGCGGAATACACTGAAAATAATGGGAGGCATATGTTAGCGTTTTTTTCGCACGTTTTTATAGCGAAAAAAACGCGAAAAATACTGAACGTGTGCACATGGCCTAAAGCATGGGTTACATAATCCAATTTGGTTATAATCCAATCCCTGTATCATGCATACTGTGTAATGCTGAACTGAAAAGAGCTTGTTTGTAATACTGTAGGCTCTTATCTTTTGCTAAAGAAGGGTGTTGTTTTTCTCTGGTCCTAGCAGTAGACAGTAGTCTGGATAGTAAGTTTACTTTCAGTTCAGCTGAAGAGACAAAGCGAACACATGCAGACATAAGAGCTCAAAAAACTCATACAAGTATATAGCAGATACAACATTTCATTGTCATATTATTCAATTATTTTGTACTTTATAGTGTGAAGCAGCAATTTTTTGGGGGGAAAAACTATATTTGCATACAGCTTGATGTTATTAGTTATAGTTTACAGCTAGAAAGAATATTTTTTTATCTGCAAATGGGCAATATGCATGAATATAGCAATAATGCAATGTAATGGTTTCTTTTGTTTATGATCAACCATGTTCACATACAGTATAATTCTGTGAAAAAATGTATAAATTAGCTAAAACATCAAGACTTTTATAGGTCCAGTCAAAAATGAACGAACATTATACGTCTATTATTATTGTTTTACTTAGTTTACTTTTGTTATTTCCTGTAGAAAAATATGAAAAATCAGAAAAAAAACATTCCAAAGCATTACTATTGGATCTCACAATAATAATACATTAAAAATATTAATAAATAACCACAAATTAAACTCTAAAAATAAACAAAAACAAGTCAGTAGTCAAAATGACTACATTCAGTAGTTCTAGTCGGGTCACGAGTTCAGTAGTTCTAGTGTTAAAGGGGTCAGATGACTAGCAGTCATAGAGTGATTGCATAATCTTTGAAGCAGACCTTATCCAAGGCCTACAATAATTCACCAAGCCTAGAAAAGTTCGTAGATGCTGGTGTGACCTGGGTAAAGGGAGATTTTGAATTGCCTGTTTTCTCTCTTCAGTCAGGTGTCTTATACCTTCAGCAATACAGTGACCTAAAAATGTCACCTTTCGTTTGCAATACTGTAATTTGTCACGTGAGACTTTGCAACCCTTTTCTTCTAAAAAGCATAGCAAGGAATTTGTAGCTTTCTTGCAGGACTTCTGGTCCGGGCAGCAGAGCAAGAGGTCATCCACGTACTGTAATAGTACAATCTGTGGATGAAGTGGTTGCCACTGCTCAAGGATCCCTGCCATTGCTGTTGAATAGATTGTAGGGGAGTTATTTCCTCCCTGTGGGAGGACCATCCAACAGTATTGTTTACCTTCATGAGTAAAAGAAAAAAGATACTGACAGTCAGGGTGCAGGGGTACAGAGAAGAATGCATTTGCCAAATCAATCACTGTAAAACATTTTGACATCGCTGGGATCTGTGACAGTAAGGTGTGTGGGTTAGGGACACTTGAGGTCACATTAATAGCCCTTAAGTCATGAACCATTCTGTGTCAGGGGAACCCTTGGGTCATTTTTTCTTAATGGGAAACAAAGGGGTATTGCAGGGGGAAGATCTTTGCACCAGATCCCCTGCCTTAACATACTCTTTAATATCCCTGTTCAGGGCCATTGATTTGGCTTGGCTCAAGGGGTATTCTTTTACACAAGGAGGAGTGGTTCCCTATTTTAATTTTATTATGATCGGGGGAATGGGCAGCCGACCCACATCCATTTTTCCCTTTGCCCAAACGATGTCTGGCACCTGACTCATTTCCCCATCCTCAGACATTCTGATGTCACACGTTACTTTCACTGCTTTTGTCATATACACCATTGCTGCAATCTTACACAAGTGTTTATCTGAGAGGGGACTTGTGACTGTAATACTCTCAGGAGAGTATTGCATGGTGGCCTGGATAGCACTCAACACATCTGCTCCCAGCAAATTCATAGGGGTATTGTCGCTAACAATAAGTTTTCTAAGCACCTCTTGGCTATCTAGTAATTTTAGCAGAATTTGTTTAGTCATAGGGGCTTTAGTAACTTGTCCCTTTACCCCTACACATTCCACAATCTTGTTAGTAATCATGTCTGGTATTATCAAGTCTTTGTGCACCACAGTCCCGGCTGCCCAGTGTCAATCAAAAATTCTGCCTCTTTCCCCCCTGGCATTCTTATGGTGGTCATCAAGGCAGGACCAGGTCTGGAGGGGACAAGAACAGGGCAAACATTTGTCACTGGGTTGCCAGTTTCCTAGTCTGAAGGTGAAGGAGGTGGAAGATTGGTCTGCTTAGTCTCCTTCGCAGAGTTTTTGCAGTGGCTGACATAATGTCCATTTTCTCCACAATTCCAGCACCTCACTGTTTCTAGGTCCTTAGGTCCCCTACTATGTCTCCACTGTTTTCCTTGTGCTCAGTATACATGACAGGTCATCTTATTATCCTTATTTGTTCAACTCCTTCAGCTTTCCTGCACTCCTCCTGCATCCTGTGTCAGCGCCGGCCGGCCGTACATCAGAGCACAGTGGGGTCCCTCTCCCCCTTTAGATGTAACTTCTACCTGCTTGTGCGCATGTAGGCTGACTCCCGTCTGGTCGGCGCCGCTGATGGTGTCTCTCTGGGCAGGGCTTTGCCCGGGCTTGGATTCCCCGCTGACGGCATACGTGGGCGGGGTTTCACTCTCAGTCTGCCCTGCCTTGTGACGCCCTTGGTGACGCTGACTTCCTGGAGATGTCGGCGCTCCATGCGCCGCTTAATAGCAGTAGATTGATCCACCTTTCACATTGGTTAGCCTGCCTTTTTAAGACAACCCATTTTACTTGGAAGCCACTCCCCCGGAAGAAGGCTTGTGCGCCGAAACGCGCGTAGGGGACGGTGGGCTTCACAGGGCACCAGGCACTTGCAGGTAAATGTCATTTATGATTTATTCCAAATTCTGACACTTTTGCGGTTATAGACTTTGAGGTGGTTTACAGCCCCTTTACTGGTCGTATGTTCTGCTCTGAGGTGTGTGCCCATTTCTTGGGTCTGTGTACTTGAATCTCTTATCTTACACACTATGGAGTAATGTTACTGGATTTATACTATGTGTGCCTGCTAGTGCCTGGTTTCCCTGTGCTGTCTCACGTTCTGACTATTCCCCTGTCACATCCCTTGTACTTTTTATGCGATTTTGTGTAATAAATAATAAAATTTTGTACTTTCTTACTTTTGGTTCTTTTTGGTGCGTTCTTTTAGTTGGAGTATTATCAATTTTTGCACTGAATCCTTTCCGTATGTTGGTTCCACATCTGATCTTGGTGTGTGTATGTGGATTTTGGCCTTGGTTGTAGGCTTAATTATCTTACTGTGTATTTTTCACAGGTTTTTGCTAGGCCCAAATGGATTATAAAATCAGGGATGCTGCCTGGCAAGTACAAGTTGCACAGGTGTTTGACAGTGGTTCTGCCAGTATGGCAATAGGTGACAATGGGGATATTAATATTCTACAAACTCAAATTAAAAGGCTACTGCATAAGCGCACAAAACTATGGTGGAACAGGGCCTTCTTGGAAAATTACCTGAAGAAAAATTTAATTCCACGTGGATTACGTATCCAGGTCTTTCCTTCATTCCCAGTAAATGATGAAATGTTTGTGACTAAATGGGAGGAAGTATGCACTAAGGCCTCATTTCAGTTCATGGAACTACTTGTTGAGCTAAACAAGAAATCGGTTTTTACCTTGGAGACTGAAATTGATAGCCTGTTTCTTGAATTTAAGAAAGTGGCATCTCCAGATATGATTACAACGTTTAACAGTAGTTTGGATAAAACCTCGGTTGATTGGGAAACCCAAATTAAAACCAGTCAGGCAAAAAAACTTCTTCGTGATAGTACAGACTTTCAGCAGAAAACTGCCTATAGGTGGAATAGACCAATATCGACCAATAGGAGCCAGAGATCTCCTTCTGTTTCCTCTGTGTCCTCATCTGGTGAGACTTCAGGTACTTCTCAACGATCTATGCAGACCCGTTTTGGTACCTCAGGCAAAAGGAAGTGGGATCAAAAATCTAAAGCCAATAAACGTGACCAACCTCCCTCTCACCAAAGAGATACACCTAAGGTAATTAATTTATCTGAGCATACTTTGAGTATTGATGAGGTATCAGTGCTTTCTAAAGGCCTTACTTTTTCTCCTAGTATGCGGTTTGACCCGTTTGTGGCCCTTAAGGACCTTCACATGTTTGCTCGGTCCTTGATTTTCAAAAAATGGCACCACAGCGAGGAGATTAAGCAGGCCTTTCCCTTACCTGAGGAACAATTGGCATTACAGACATTAGAAGAGCTTGCAGTTGAGCACTCTAATCCCACCTTGGGTAGGTTACCACCATCACTTCACCCTAGGTCTACCAAGTTCCCGCCCTTGTCACTATGCCCTAATGTGGAGATCTTTGTCAAATTGGTCTCCCATGAATTTGATGGGATTCCTACATCGACACGTGGCAATAACCTAAATGGGGCTGAACTTTTGGGCCTTAAGAGGTTGAAAAGCCTTAAGGATGTTGTAATCAAACCAGCTGACAAGGGCGGGAACATTGTGATTTGGCCTTCTAAAATGTATCTTGCTGAGGCATATCGCCAACTGAGGGATTCTTCTTGTTATAAGAAATTAACATTTAACCCTCTTGTCTCCTACAAGGATGAATTGTTAAAAATCATGCAAAGAGCGGTTACAGATGGTGTCATAACCCCACAGGTACGGGATGTGCTGATCGTCAAAAATCCATGCATTGCAACTCTGTACCTTCTTCCTAAGGTTCACAAGAGTGTACATAATCCTCCAGGTAGGCCAATAGTCTCGGGGGTGGGTGGGCTTACGGAGGGCATCGGCAAATATATTGACTCGTTCCTCAGGCCCCTGGTGGAGACCATTCCCTCATATTTGAGGGATACTCCAGATTTTCTCAAAAAGATTGACTCCGTCCACATTGATGAAGATATGATCTTGGTCACGTGTGACGTAGAGTCTCTATACACTAGCATTCGCCACCAGGATGGTCTGAGGGCGGTATCTTATTTTCTATCCATGACCAGCTTCTCCCCCAGTGACAACGATTTTCTTCTTGTTCTTTTACAATTTTTGTTGACTCACAATTTTTTCTTTTTAATGGGTCCTTCTACCTGCAGCTCCAGGGGACTGCGATGGGCGCGGCTTGTGCGCCCGCCTATGCAAATCTCTTCCTGGGGCTGTGGGAGAGGGACCTATTCTCGTCGGATCAGGGCACATCAATGGAGCAGGTCATATTCTGGGCCCACTACATTGATGATATATTCCTGATCTGGCGGGGGTCTTCAGTTGATTTACAAAATTTTGTTGCAGATTTAAAAAAGAATGATTTGAATTTACGGTTAACGGTTAAATTTGATTTCAATAAGATTGATTTTTTGGATGTCACTGTGAGGAGAGGCTTGGATGGAGTTTTGGTTGCCGATGCCTTCCGTAAGGACACGGCAGTCAATTCTGTCCTACATGCGTCTTCCTCCCACCCTCCCCATGTGATTAATTCTGTTCCAACTGGCCAATTCCTTAGAATTAGAAGGATCTGCTTATCAGATGAGGACTTTGAGGCTCAGGCTAAGGATATGACCAATCGATTTCTGAACAGAGGCTACAGTAAAAGGTGCCTAAAAAGAGCATATAATCGGGCAAGAAATACTCGAAGACATCAGCTTCTCTACTCAACGGCAAAAGTCAAGGACAATTCTCAGGTAAGATTGATTACCCAGTACCATTCACAATGGAAAAAGATGCAGGAGGTGTTGGTCAAATATTGGCCAATACTTCTTGCTGACCCTGTACTGAAGCAGTATTTACCTGATCGGCCCTCAGTTACAGCCAGGCGGTCACGTAACTTAGGTGACCATCTGGTAAGAAGTTATTTTCCACCCCAGATCCCTCCCCCTTTGTTTTCTTCCAGTCGGCCACCTCACATTGTGCCGTGGGGGTGCAAGCCTTGTGGAAAGTGTGTGGCGTGTCCCAACATCATTCATGCTAGAGACTTCTCAGACGGTTGCAATTTTATCATTACACAAACCATTACCTGCTCTACGACCATGGTAATATACTATGCTTCATGTCCTTGCAATAAAGCATATGTTGGTCTTACAACAAGAGCTCTTAAAGTTCGAACACGGGAGCACGTCAGAGATATCGTAGCGGCTGCGAAGGAGGATAATGTGGAAACCCTGAAAACTATTCCACGCCATTTTAAAGCCTTTCATTCTTGTGACCCTTCGGGCTTTAAGGTTAAGGGCATTGACTGCATTGTTTCGAACGCTCGTGGGGGTAATTTGGGCCGTCTCTTGGCACAGAGGGAGGTTTTCTGGATTTGGAATCTGCGCACTATACATCCTCATGGCCTTAAGGAGATCTTGAGTTTTGTTCCCTTTTTATGATTGTCACCTTAATCCGTTTTTAATATTTTCTGTGTTCTTCCAAATGTAATCAGTGTTGGTACTGTCAATTTATTTTAATATTTTTTTGTTATATGTATACCCTAGGCTTATATTATATTTGGCTGGCCTCCCTCCTTATTTCAAGTGGATTTTTCCTGGGACACATCGCTTTGGACATGACATCGTTCACTGAATTTGAAGATTTAGCTTTTTTTGATACACTATTTATCACGTTCACATGTTCAATTGTTTTACTTATGTGTTTATAGTTCTTCATTATATAATTGGTAGCGTATTTGTCTACACATGACATGTTTTGCATTGTATTTTTTAATATTTGCACGTTACTGTTGTAATGGATGTCATCTTTTTCTTATTTCATATTCTTGCACTGTGAGGTTACTCATTTGATATGTATTTTTATTATTATGCCTATTTTTGTTTGTACGCATGGTAATATGTGTGCCTCCATATATGATCACTTGCACTGTGCAGTATGTATATTCTATTGTACTGCATATCATATTTTCAACACTTGCGCTTTATTGCCTCAACTGATGGGATTGTTATCCCCTTTTTATACACTGTTATTCCATTTTATTAGCGCTGGGTCCCTCTCCCCCTTTAGATGTAACTTCTACCTGCTTGTGCGCATGTAGGCTGACTCCCATCTGGTCGGCGCCGCTGATGGTGTCTCTCTGGGCAGGGCTTTGTCCGGGCTTGGATTCCCCGCTGACGGCATACGTGGGCGGGGTTTCACTCTCGGTCCGCCCTGCCTTGTGACGCCCTTGGTGACACTGACTTCCTGGAGATGTCGGCGCTCCATGCGCCGCTTAATAGCAGTAGATTGATCCACCTTTCACATTGGTTAGCCTGCCTTTTTAAGACAACCCATTTTACTTGGAAGCCACTCCCCCGGAAGAAGGCTTGTGCGCCGAAACGCGCGTAGGGGACGGTGGGCTTCACAGGGCTCCAGGCACTTGCAGGTAAATGTCATTTATGATTTATTCCAAATTCTGACACTTTTGCGGTTATAGACTTTGAGGTGGTTTACAGCCCCTTTACTGGTCGTATGTTCTGCTCTGAGGTGTGTGCCCATTTCTTGGGTCTGTGTACTTGAATCTCTTATCTTACACACTATGGAGGAATGTTACTGGATTTATACTATGTGTGCCTGCTAGTGCAATGGTTTCCCTGTGCTGTCTCACGTTCTGGCTATTCCCCTGTCACATTCCTTGTACTTTTTATGCGATTTTGTGTAATAAATAATAAAATTTTGTACTTTCTTACTTTTGGTTCTTTTTGGTGCGTTCTTTTAGTTGGAGTACTCTCTCCTATTTGCTGTGTCACATCAGTCAGGAGTACAGACTGCTCTGATTGTTTCACTATAGCCCATTGTTTTAGTGATTCACAGTACGTCTCCCCAGACTGTGCAGATTTATCATCCATGCCCCATGCTTGATCCCTTGGCACATCTGTATGTGTCTTAATTATGTGTCCTAGTATGTCACCTGCCTTTGAACTCACCAAGCTCTCTAGGTCTGCCCATGTACACTTATATGCCCGCTGTATTTCCTTTATTTGTCTGTAAAATGGGAAAGGTTGGTTCTCAGGGTCAGGCAACTGCTTTAGCCCGTAATATAGTGGATAGAAAAGATAGCGAAAAACTCTTAATATCTGGCAAAAAATGGAGGCAGGTGTAAAAGAAAAGGATGTACAGAAAAAAAACGTATGTATGTTTACAATACAGTGCCCATTTTAAGGAAATTAAATCCATTATACATAAACGTTTACCTATTTTGGAACAGGATGATATACTGTCTAATATACTTAAAGATGGTATTAATGTAGTAGCTAGAATAGCCCCTACGATTGGTGATAAAATTTCCCCTAGTCAGTATATATCAAAAGCTAGAACTAACACATGGTTAGAATGTAAGGGATTCTTTAAATGTGGTACAACTGCGTGTAGTACGTGCGCATTTAGTCAACAGAGTAAAACATTTACTAATTTTGAAAATTCTAAAAATGATAAAATTAAAGATTTCATAAACTGTCATTCAAAAAACGTGGTTTATAAAATAAATTGTTCAGAATGTGGACTTGCATATGTGGGATGCACCACGAGAAAACTCAAATTAAGAATATCAGAGCATATCAGAGATATTAATAATTATAGTAGTTGCAATAGAAATGTATCTATGGTAGCTAAGCATTTTGCCATCTGTCATAATGGTAATACCGCAGCTATGACTATTCAGGGTATAGAGAAAGTGAAATGTCCTAGTCGGGGAGGAGATACTAAGAGACGCCTCTTGACAAGAGAGGTGTACTGGATTTACAATTACAAACCAGATCCCCTCTAGGACTTAACAAGAAAAATTAAATTCTTTATCACTATTGTTAATTAGTTTATTATAAGTTGGTTTTAACATAATTTACTACATATATTAGAACTGTGCAGCGTTAAGGCACTAGGACCTTCCACTCTTGAGATCATGTGACCTTAAATCCTATCAGGATAGGTCACATAGTACTTTAATAGCATCACTCATACACAAGTTATTAGACATGAGTAAGATCGGTTAGATCGAAACGCGTTGTCTATACTCTCTATCTGCATCCACCTAGAAGTAAGGACTTGCGATATTTTATATTGGAATGCACTAATAAAGACTTTCAAGTTTTTAAGAAGCTGGTATCTACAACCCTTTTTTTTTCTTCATGCATGCTGTTTCACGTCTGGGTCAGGACGGAGATTCCCGTGCTTCATAGGTCTGTCGGTGAGCTGGCTGAGGCTGTTTAAGCCGCCTTTCTTATCTTTATGTATATTAATTTTGCCGTGATCTCCTGACTATTTATGTCCTACCATAAATTATTTGGTGTGAATTTTGCAGACAGAGGTTTGGTTTTAAATCACTAGCACACTTTGTTTTTTCACATATATATATCGCTGACTATGCTGCAGTCAGGAGACAGATTGGCAAAAGCAGCACAGGTGTTCGGCAATGCTGACACGAATGCAAGTGGCAACTCTGATTTTTTAGCACATGTGAATGAGGCTGAAAAACTAGCCAAATTGGAAACTAAAATATGGTGGAATCTCACTACTTTGCAAAACTATATAACAAAAGAGATGATTCCGAGAGGATTAAGAATAAAAAAAGAATCAACTACCTCATATTCCAAAGATTTTAATAGAGAATGGAATCAAATATTAACGGACTGTTCCTTAAATCTGATGAAACTTATAGTTAAAAATGAAGAAGTAAAATTAAAGGAAGTACAAAATAACATAGAAGAGATCAAAAAATCTTTGGAAGAATTTAAAACCTTACCACATTATGAAGTATCCGTTACTAAAATGCATGAAAATGTAAGTGCGTTGGAAAATGGTATCATGAACCGGAAAAAACGCAAATTTGAAAGGGATTTGAATAATTATGCTAAAGAGAAAGTTTATAAATGGGACAGTGGGAGAGATCACATAGATCACCATGATCCATTCTCAAACAGCCATATGCTCAGAAAAAAACACAGACCACAAGTAAGTATTTTTTCCTCAGACTCTGATTCATCAGATGTGTATGCTAGTACATCAGATGTTTCAATGGAATATAATACAAAGGAAAATAGAAAAAGGAATTCCAAGTTGTCAAAAAACGCAAGAGGAGAGGAGGAAGGAAACATAAAAGATCAACCAGGAGTGACCACTCGTTTCAAGAAGAAATTGAAGTAAGGCTGCTTTCACACTAGCGTCTGTACGGGGCCGTCGTGCTGCATCAGCCCGACGTACCGACGCATACTGTGCAAAAAATGCCCGACGTGGGCAGATAAAGCAGTCTTAGGACGATTCCGCTGCCCCATTGCAAGGTCCAGGGATGAGGGGGCGGGGTTTCGGCTGCACATGCGCTTTCAAAAATGGCGGTCTCGACGCACAAAAAAAGTTACATGTAACTTTTTTGTGGCGGTGAGCCAAAACATGGCGCAACCATCGCACGACGGTTGCAACGTGTGGCACTGTGTCGCAATGCGTTGCTAATAAAAGTCTATGGAGAAAAAACGCATCCTGCAGGCAACTTTGCAGGATGCGTTTGTTCTCCACAACGACGCATTGCGACGTGCACGACGCTAGTGTGAAAGTAGCCTAAAATAACATTTTTATGTAGTAAATTTATCAAAACAGATGTTTACAGAAGACCAGTTAAATGTCCTCTCTTTAGGTTTGAATTTTGCACCGATTACCAGTTTTAATTTATTTATGACTATTCTGGACATTAATAAATTTGTTAGAGATCTGACCATTAAGAAACATTTTTACGCAGAAGAAAGAGAAAATACTCTGCCAATTAAAACTGCAGAGAATGAGTATAAAGAGTTGGATTTTAAGGAACAAATGGCACTAATCACTTTACAAGACTTATCATCAGAACAAAGTTTGCAAACAGAAAAAATAATTCAATCAGAAAATTTCAAAACAAAAAACCCTTATTTCTATCCAGTACAAACAAGAGTGGAGTGTATGGAGAGATTCCAGGAAATAATTGAGGGAGATTTGAAGAAATTAAAGGATAAATGTAATCAGAATATGAGTAAAAATTCCAATTTGACTTTCAAACAAAAAAAAGCTCTGCAGGAAATGAAGAACATCATAATAATTAAGAAAGGTGACAAAGGGGGATCAATCGTTATTCTTAATGAAGAGGATTATATTCACACAATTCAAGAACATCTTTCAGATGCGGATACATACGAGAAATTAAGGAGTAATCCTACGAGTGAATATATCTCAAAAATAAGTGTTATACTTGATGAAGGTCTTAATTTGGGTGTAATCAACAAAAAGCAAGCAGACTATATGTATGTATGTATCATTCATCTCCCATATTACCAATATTATATGGACTTCCTAAAATTCATAAGGGCACAGGTATACCGCCCATTAGACCCATTGTGTCAGGGGTGGGTTCTATGACTGAACACATGAATGGTTGGACTCACTATTACAACCTTTGGTTAAAAAAATGCCAGGTTATATCAATGACTCAAATTAGGTATTGGAAATATTTTCTAAAAAAACTTGGAAAGGGAATTTTTCGTGGCTTTGCTGCGATGTAGTCTCTTTGTATACGAGCATACCACACAATGTAGCTATGAAAGCGTTGGAATATCATTTGAAAAATAGTGGGTTATATTCACAGGATTTGGTGGACTACATATTACAAGTGACTTTTTTTCTTCTGAAGCATAACATTTTCTCTTTTAGTGACAGTGTGTATAGACAAAAGACTGGAGTACCGATGGGAGCTAGGTACTCCCCATCACTGGCGAATCTTACTATGGCGTTTTGGGAAATTTTTTTGTTTATACAGTTAATAATCCTTTTTTGGCTGATCTCGTCTGGTATGGCAGATACATCGACGACACCCTCATTATTGGGGGGGCGATGTGTCTGCCATACCGGACTTTGTCGAATATCTGAATTGTAATGATCTGGGAATTAAGTTCACCTATAGATTCCACAGAAACCGTATATCATTTCTTGATTTAGAACTGGGGGGGTGAAAGTGATGGGTCAATCAGCAGTAGAATGTATATTAAACCCATTAGTGGGAACACTATTCTACATGCTGATAGTAGCCATCCAGCCCATACAATAAAATCCATCCCGGTAGATGAATTTACAAGAATAAAGAGAAATTGTAGTAAAATAGATGAAAGAGAAAAGGAATATGAGAATTTGGAGGCACGATTAAATAAACGTAAGTATCTGAACTGGTGCCTGAAAAGAGCCTGTAATATAGTGGATAGAAAAGATAGGGAAAAACTCTTAATATCTGGCAAAAAAATGGAGGCAGGTGTTCTTTTACAGGATTTAAAGGATGTACAGAAAAAAACGTATATATGTTTACAATACAGTGCCCATTTTAAGGAAATTAAATCCATTATATATCAACGTTTACCTATTTTGGAACAGGATGATATACTGTCTAAGGGCTGTCCCACACGTCCAGATAATTCCGGTACCGGAATAAATCGGTACCAGAGTTATCCGTGTCCGTGTGCCTGGGAACTCACGGAGGCCATACGAGCGGCACACGTGTGCCGCCCGTATGGCGAGTGGGTACCACACGGAGCGTGTGGTACCCACTCTGCATGGTGCTGAAGCTGCGATTCATATCTTCCCTGCAGCAACGTTTGCTGTAGAGAAAATATAAAGAATAGTGTTTAAAATAAAGATCTATGTGTCCGCCGCCCCCTCACCCCCTGTGCGCCCCCCCCCACCCCCTGTGCGCCCCCCCGCTGGTCAGAAAATACTTACCCGCTCCCTCGCTGCTTCCTGGTCTGGCCGCGGCTTCTCCTGCATGCGGTCACGTGGGGCCGATCATTTACAGTCATGAATATGTGGCTCCACCTCCCATAGGGGCGGAGCCGACTATTCATGATTGTAAATGATCGGCCCCACGTGACCGCATACAGTAGGAGGCGCGGCCAGACCAGGAAGGAGCGAGGGAGCGGGTAAGTATTTTCTGACCAGCGGGGGGGCGCACAGGGGGTGGGGGGGCGGCGGACACATGGATCTTTATTTTTAACACTATTCTTCATATTTTCTCTATAGCAAACGCTGCTACAGGGAAGATATGAATACCGGCTTCAGCACCATGTGGGGGGGACAGCGCTTACTGTAGCGCTGTCTCCTGCACGCACACGGACCCCAGACGGAGAATGTCCGTGTGAGGTCCGTGTTTTACGCGGACCCATTGACTCTATTGGGTCCGTGTAAAACGTGCGCTCCCATGAACACTGACATGTCTCCGTGTTTGGCACACGGAGACACGGTCCGCAAAAAATCAATGACATCTGCACAGATGCATTGATTTTTATGGGTCTACGTGTGTCAGTGTCTCCGGTACGTGAGGAAACTGTCACCTCACGTACCGGAATCACTGACGTGTGAAACCGGCCTAATATACTTAAAGATGGTATTAATGTAGTAGCTTGAAAAGCCCCTACGATTGGTGATAAAATTTCCCCTAGTCAGTATATATCAAAAGCTAGAACTAACACATGGTTAGAATGTAAGGGATTCTAGAAAAACAGGATTTGTCGGTCCTCTCAGGGACCAGCAAAGGCAAAAGCAACCCACTAGCACGGGAACAACAAGACTTGGCCCGCGCACAAGTCCCACAGGACTGCACAAAAGAATGCACATCACGCGACAAAGAAGGCCACCAAAAGGACCTACCAACCAAATCTCTGGTACCAAAACTACCAGGATGACCAGCCAACACAGAACAGTGTACCTCAGAAATCACTCTACTAGTCCATCTATCAGGAACAAACAGTTTCCCCACAGGACAGCGGTCAGGTTTGTCAGCCTGAAATTCCTGCAGAATCACCTAGAGAGGCGTACTGGATTTACAATTTACAAACCAGATCCCCTCTAGGATTTAACAAGAAAAATGAAATTCTTTATCACTATTGTTAATTAGTTTATTATAAGTTGGTTTTAACATAATTTACTACATATATTAGAACTGTGCAGCTTTAAGGCACTAGGACCTTCCGCTCTTGAGATCATGTGACCTTAAATCCTATCAGGATAGGTCACATAGTACTTTAATAGTATCACTGTTTCCAGTTTTGGGCACCGGTGCTCAGGAAGCATATAATGGAACTAGAGAGAGTACAAAAGGAGGGCAACAAAATTAATAAAGGGGATGGGAGAACTACAATATCCAGATAGATTAGTGAAATTAGGATTATTTAGTCTAGAAAAAAGACGACTGAGGGGCGATCTAATAACCATGTATAAGTATATAAGGGGACAATACAAATATCTCTCCGAGGATCTGTTTATACCAAGGAAGGTGACGGGCACAAGGGGGCATTCTTTGTGTCTGGAGGAGAGAAGGTTTTTCCACCAACATAGAAGAGGATTCTTTACTGTTAGGGCAGTGAGAATCTGGAATTGCTTGCCTGAGGAGGTGGTGATGGCGAACTCAGTCGAAGGGTTCAAGAGAGGCCTGGAAGTCTTCCTGGAGCAGAACAATATTGTATCATACAATTATTAAGTTCTGTAGAAGGACGTAGATCTGGGGATTTATTATGATGGAATATAGGCTGAACTGGATGGACAAATGTCTTTTTTCGGCCTTACTAACTGTGTTACTATGTTACTATGTTACTCATACATAAGTGATTAGACATGAGTAAGATCGGTTAGATCGAAACGCGTTGTCTATACTCTCTATCTGCATCTACCTAGAAGTAAGGACTTGCGATATTTTATATTGGAATGCACTAATAAAGACTTTCAAGTTTTTAAGAAGCTGGAATTTACAACCCTTTTTTTTTCTTCATGCAAACTGCTTTAGCATATCTAGCTGGTCACTGAGGTTCCAGGGATAGTATCCTGTATCTGACTTACTCTAGTCAGTCTTCTTGGTCCTGATGTGGATACTTCTCTGGTGATGGGTCTGGTGGTGGAGGTGACTGGATGATCGGTGGGGGTGACATGCTGTTCTACAACTTCCTCCCCCTCAGGAATACTGTCAGCTTCCTCCCCTAAAGTCAATGCCCCAACAACTGAGTCAGCTTCTTCTGTCACTACATGTGATCTTGTCCGGATGGGATTTATTGCAATTCGTTTAGGTCGGGTTGCAGCACAGGTCATACAAGTAGCTCTCCAGTCTGGGTTTGGATGACCACAGTGTCCATCTGTCCATCTGTCTTGTCAGGGTCTCTGGTTGTACAGAGTTGGGGCGCTAGCAGTCATAGATTTTTGTGCATGAAAGCAGTCATAATACACCTTATGTCCAACTGTAGTCTCTTTACCTCCATACTGTTTTATTTCCTCCTCCACATGACACCATTTATTCACTTGTTGCTCTCTTCCCTTGTCTTTTATCCAACCTCTATTCTCTTCTCTGAAACTGTGCCACTTCTGTACATCCAAACATCCACACTCCGACATGTTTGCCTTTTTAAATATTGGTCCCATATCTTTCACTGCTTCCTTTCCTTCTCTGTGCTTTACAATCTGTATAGCTGTTTTGGATTCCATTGGGGGCCCTGACTGCACACAGAACAAGTTGCCCATGGCTTCAACTTATTCTCCAGACAGCTCACTTGCCTCTCACCCGATAGAGCTACAGGATGTAACGAGAAGGCTCTTTGCCTCTCACCCGTTAGATCAGCTGACTAAAGTAGGAAGGCCCGGGTGTGATAGGCCTCTAACCTACTCGACCAGCTCCATGGACATCATGAAAATCTTGCCATGCCTTTTGGTTTGACTAATGCTCCAGCCATGTTCCAATATTTTGTTAAAGACATCTTCCGTCACCTCATGGGTAGATTTGTAGTAGTGTATCTTGACAATATTTTGATCTACTCACACAATCTCAAGTCTCATCAGGTACATGTCAGGCAGGTGTTTCAGGTTCTACAAGATAATAAACTGTATGAATGTATGTAGTCAGAATGTGGAATGCCCTACCACAGGGCAGTAATGGCAGACACTATAGCAGCTTTTAAAAAAGGGCTGGATGATTTCTTCAATACGCATAGCATTAAGTGGTATAGTGTCAGGACTCTGAACATTTTTTATTACCTTTTTGTGCATTACTGCCCTTTTAAAAGATGGCGTCTTTGGTCTCATGTGCACTGTGTCTTCCTGCTATAAAACTCCACCCCAGCCTTCAGTCTGTGCTAGAGTATTCTGCCTTGCATCCTGCTCCTGACCTCTGGTGACTCCCTGGCTATATACCTGCTCCTGTGAACCTGTGGGGTTATCCTGCTACTCTGCTGAGTTCCTGCTGCATACACCAGTTCCAGTAATGCTCCTTCATCTGCTGCTCGTGTTTGCTTCCATCTGCATTTGCTGGACATGTAAGCTGTTTCTGCTCTGCAAGAACCTGAGTCTATTACCCAGACCTCCCTGGTTGAGCTAGATATTATTTTAACTGCCTTATAAGCATATCTATCTGTGTTTTGGACTAAGCAAGGACTTATTCGTGTCAAGTATCCTCAAGAATAATTGTGCTTCATAGACTTTCTGTGTGATTGCATTTTCCTCTGAAGTTTCCTATAGACTGCTGAGCTGCATTTGATATTTGCACCAAGTGTTGTGGACTTGAGTTTCTCTCTGCACCTGTTTGAATCACTGTGTGATAATATAGACTTTACCACTTATAAAACTGTGTCCTGTAGTTGTCTTGTTCCACGCAAAGAGTCTCCTGAGTTATCCCCTATAATTATTACATATAGTTAATTCAGTGACAAATGACAATTTGGTGGAGAAAGGTTGAACTTGACGGACCTAGGTCTTTTTTCACCCTATGTAACAATGTAACTATGTTTGCGAAGTTGGAGAAGTGTGTATTCACTGTACAGGTGGTTCAGTTATTAGGTTTCCTAGTGTCAGCTGCAGGTTTCTGCATTGATCTTGATAAGGTCCGAGCAGTCCTGGAATGGAACCTCAAAGAAAATCTGAAAGCATTATAATGCTTTTTGGGGTTTGCAAACTATTATCAGAAATGTATCCGAAACTTCTCGTCTATTGTCAAACCCCTTACTGACATGACTAGGAAAGGTACAGAGTTCTCGAGATTGTGCTAGTACTCATGCAACCAGTTGCTTATCAACCATTTATTGTTGAGGTTGATGCTTCAGAGGTGGGGGTCAGAGCTATACATTTTTTCTGAAAAGCCTTGTCACGAGTTTGTCACATCCTCCTGGGAGATCTGAGGTTAGGCGTTCTTTACATACTGCGAATCGCAGATCTTCCATTTAGACTGTGTTTCTCATATTAAATGGACTTTGTTTCATTTAGCGCTGAAGTGGTTAATGACTCTTTGTATGATGGTTAGAGACATGCAGCTTCATCTCACAGCTGCTCCTGACCTGCTCGTGAAAGTTTTGCTTCCTGGCTTGCTGCAGTTGGTGTGCTGAAGTCAGAGTTCATAGTTGCTTCTGGAGATTGTTGTCTGCTGTTTTTGGGTGTATGCTTTCTTCATTATCCTATTCCCATTTTGTTTGTACCTACCTACGCTTCACTTTATTCCTCTATACCCTTGGTGAGTGTTTTTTATATGTAAGTTGCTTTTGGTTATCACTAGTGTTGAGCATTCCGATACCGCAAGTATCGGGTATCGGCCGATACTTGCGGTATCGGAATTCCGATACCGGGATTCCGATACTTGCCGCGTATCGGATACCGGAATCGGAAGTTCCAAGATTCAAAATGCAGAAATTCAGCCAATGAGAATGATTCCAAGTGTGGGCACATCCTGTTTAGCATGGAGGGCATGAAACTACTGGCAAGGCTGTGATTGGCTGCTGAAATGATGTCATGATGCAGTTTAAAAGTCGCTGGCGCCATTTTGCGATCACTCTGCTGTGAATTCAGTTAGTGACAGGACGCTGTTTGCTGACTGAGGGACAGTTTAGAGATAGCGATTTGCTTCTTTGTGCTTTCCAAAGGCTAATTTAGCAACCGCTGTGTTCACCTACTATTCACCTTGCTTTTGCCTTGTAGCGCTGTTTTCACAGCGATCTGCAAGGTCTGTGTGTGTGTGTGTGTGAGTGCAGCCCACTCTCTAGTCTGAGTGCAGCCACATAGGCCATCCATAGCTGGTTGTATTCAGTTCAGGGAGGGTGGTTCATTGCCTCATACTGTTCTTTTTTTTTTTTTTTCAAGTAGTGTAGTTTGCTGCTAATTTATTCAAAAAAATCCTATTAGTGTCTTTCCACCCGTCTCCAGCTAATTTGTGGAAAAACACTAATAGGATAACGTAGAGGAGGGTTTTTGGGCCTTGCAGCGCCGTTTACGGCTGTCTGCACGGTCTCCGTGTGATTGCAGCTCGCCCTGTAGTCTGTGAGCAGCCATAGCCTGGTTGTCTCCAGCTCAGGGTTGTTCACTGCGTCATACCGCCAAATCAATTTTCATTTTGTTTTAAGTAGTGCAGGCTGCTGCACATTTTTTCAAAAAATTCCTATTAGTGTCTTTCCACCCGTCTCCAGCTAATTTGTGGAAAAACACTACATAGGATAACGTAGAGGAGGGTTTTTGGGCCTTGCAGCGCCGTTTACGGCTGTCTGCACGGTCTCCGTGTGACTGCAGCTCGCCCTGTAGTCTGTGAGCAGCCATAGCCTGGTTGTCTCCAGCTCAGGGTTGTTCACTGCGTCATACCGCCAAATCAATTTTCATTTTGTTTTAAGTAGTGCAGGCTGCTGCACATTTTTTCAAAAAATTCCTATTAGTGTCTTTCCACCCGTCTCCAGCTAATTTGTGGAAAAACACTACATAGGATAACGTAGAGGAGGGTTTTTGGGCCTTGCAGCGCCGTTTACGGCTGTCTGCACGGTCTCCGTGTGACTGCAGCTCGCCCTGTAGTCTGTGAGCAGCCATAGCCTGGTTGTCTCCAGCTCAGGGTTCTTCACTGCGTCATACCGCCAAATCAATTTTCATTTTGTTTTAAGTAGTGCAGGCTGCTGCACATTTTTTCCAAAAAATCCTATTAGTGTCTTTCCACCCGTCTCCAGCTAACTTGTGGAAAAACACTACATAGGATAACGTAGAGGAGGGTTTTTGGGCCTTGCAGCGCCGTTTACGTCTGTCTGCACGGTCTCCGTGTGACTGCAGCTCTATCCGTTGTCAGTTCAGCCCCCAAAAAATAAATAAATAATAAAGTTCACCAAACACACCAGTTACACCACTTTACATTTGTGTAGGCCACATTAGCTCATATTAAAGTCTAGTCCACACTTTAGAAAATTAGTGTTTCTTATACCTGTTAGGAGGAGTTGCTCAGGAATAAGCACACAAAGCCGTTAGTACTTTTCTGCTTATCTTTATCAGTCAACCAAGATGAAGAAGGCAGTGAGTAAGGCACGTGGGCGTGGGCGCGGAGCAGGGAGGGGACGTGGGGATTCTGTGCCTGCTGCGGGCACCGGTGACTCATCAGCACCCACTTTCACCAGGCAACAGTCATTCATGCGCAGCTTTGTGTCAGAGCGCCGTACACCGCTGCTGCGTGAAGACCAAATTGAAGCCGTTGTCGGATGGATGGCAGCTAATGCATCAACTTCAATTAGTGCCACATCCTCTCAGACACAGAGCACTGGAGAGCAGCCATCTGTCTCTTCACCACCTGCCAAATTGCCCAGGCAGACAGAGAGCCCAGGACAGGAGCCGTCTCTACTTCTGTTCTCTGAATCTCTTGGCTTGGAAACAGGGGGCCAGCCAAGCAGCATTGGAGAAATGGAAGAAGAGGCAGGGTGCAGTGATGCCCAACAGCTTTTTCTCTCTTCCTCTGAAGAGGCGGGTGGGCCAGTGGCTCCGGTCACCACATCGCAGGCCGCATCAGCTGATGATGACACTCAGGTGCCACTTACTGGTGCGTGCTCTGCTGCTGAGACTACCCAGGAGGAGCAGTTGGGGGCAGAGGGTAGTGTAGATGATGAGGTCCTTGACCCATCTTGGCGTGAGGGACAGGAAGGTGGTGGGAGCAGCTCTGAGGAAGAGATTCCCCGTACGGCCCAAAGAGGGAGAGGGAGGGGGAAGACTGCGGATCCTGCAGCCTCCGCTTTGGCACCCGTTAGGAGCATGTCTCTTCCAAAAGCCAAAAAGGGCGCTCCCAAGACTTGCAGTGCCTGGGCCTTTTTTGACACAGTTGCAGATGACATTTGCTATGTCAAATGCAAGGTGTGTCATCACAAAGTAAAAAGAGGTCGAAATGTCAGCAGCCTCAATACCTCCAACATGTGGAAACGTGTGCGCACCAGGCACCCGGCGTTGTTAGAAAAACACACTGAAGAGCTAGGCCAACCAACAGCGGCAGCTACCACCTCTTCAGCTCGTGTTGCCTCTTCCTCCAGCTCACACGCAGCTGGTTCGGCTTCCTCCCAGGATCGCCATGGAAGAACCTCTGGCCCTGTTGTCCAGAGACCCGCTGTAATTCCACCCGCAGCACCACTTTCCCAGTCATCCACACACTCCCAGCCCAGTCTACAGCCATCGGTAGTACAGGCATGGGAGAAAAGGCGGCCTTTCTCGTCAAACCACCCACGAGCACAGGCTCTGACTGCAGGCATTGCCAAACTTCTGTCACTGGAAATGCTGTCATTCAGGCTGGTGGAGACTGACAGCTTCCGTGACTTGATGTCATTGGCAGTCCCACAGTACAATGTGCCCAGCCGCTTTTACTTCAGCAGGCAAGCCGTCCCTGCCCTGCACAAGCATGTGGAGGGACACATAAAACACGCGCTACTGAACGCCGTCAGTAGCAAGGTCCACCTCACCACCGATGCGTGGACCAGTCAACATGGACAGGGGCGATACCTTTCCCTCACTGCCCATTGGGTTAATGTCGTTGAGCCGGGTACAGACCGTGCGAGTGGCGCAGGACGTGTCCTGCCCACTCCAAGGATTGCAGGAATCCATTCTGTACGCATTGACTCCTCCTTTTACACCAGTTCCTCAGAATCATCGCTGCAGGAGCCGTCACAGTCCACCTCCACATGGACCCGTGATGAACGTGTACCTGTTACGACCGACATGAGCACAGCCGTGGCCAAACGTCAACAGGCCGTCTTGAAATTTTTTTTTTTGGGGAATCGTAGCCACACAGCGCAGGAGCTCTGGAATGCCATCAAGCAAGAGAGCGATGTGTGGTTTGTGCCAGCGAATCTCCAGCCAGGCATGGTAGTGTGTGATAATGGCCGAAATCTGGTGGCAGCTCTGGGCCTCGGCAACCTCACTCACATCCCATGTCTGGCACATGTGCTCAATTTGGTCGTGCAGAGCTTTTTGAGGGACTATCCGGATCTTGATGCACTGCTGCACAAGGTCCGCCTAGAGTGTGCTCACTTGCGGCGTTCCAGCACGGCAAAAGCGCGCATTGCGGCTCTGCAGCGCCGACACCGCCTGCCGGAACATCGCATCATATGTGACCTACCTACCAGGTGGAATTCCACGTTACATATGTTGGAGCGGTTGTGTGTGCAGCAGCAAGCTGTAATGGAGTACCAGCTGCTTCAGGCGCAAAGAAGTCGCACTCAGCGCCGTACAGACTTCACAACCACAGAGTGGGCCACTATGAATGACGTCTGCCAGGTTTTGCGTCCCTTTGGTTATTCCACGCGGATGGCGAGTGCAGATGATGCACTAGTCATCATGACTGTCCCCCTTATCTGCCTGCTTGAAAAATCACTGCAAGCGCTAAGGGATGATGTTGTGGAAGAGGTGGAGGATGAGGATTCACCATTTCCATCATCTTCTGGACAGTCAGCGCCACGTGGTTCCTCACAAACGCGTAGGCAGGGGACAGTTTGTGAGGAGGATGAGGAGGAGTCAATGGAGGAGGAAGACATCCGTCCAGAGGAGGGAGTTACCGAATTGTCCAGTACTCAGTGTGTACAGCGAGGGTGGGGTGATGACGAGCGGGCAGATATCACGCCTCCAGCAGGGGACAGCGTTTCTTGGGCAGTTGGCAGTCTGCAGCACATGGTGGATTACATGCTGCAGTGCCTGAGAAACGACCGCCGCATCGCCCACATTCTCAACATGTCTGATTATTGGGTGTTCACCCTCCTCGATCCTCGCTACCGGGACAACGTAGAAAGCCTCATCACACCGTTGAACCGGGAGCGAAAAATGCGGGAGTACCAAGACACACTGGTCAATTCCATCATCTTCTCCATTCCAACTGAGAGAAGTGCTGCTAGTGCATTCCAAAGCAGCTCAGTGCGTCCAGGCAGTGGTGGAGGCTCTGCACAAAGAGGGAGCAGAAGCAGTGCCTCTGCCCAAGGCAAGACCAGTATGGCCCAACTGTGGCACAGTTTTCTGTGCCCCCCACAAAAGTCTACACCATCACAGACGGCTCCAGTCAGCAGGAGGCAACGGTTCCGTCAGATGGTGACAGACTACATGTCTTGCCCTCTTGCTGTACTCCCAGACGGCTCTTCCCCTTTCAAGTTTTGGGTCTCAAAGCTGGATACATGGCCAGAGCTAAGCCAGTATGCATTGGAGGTGCTGTCTTGCCCTGCGGCCAGTGTATTATCGGAACGTGTCTTTAGTGCTGCAGGTGGTGTACTAACTGACCGTTGCATGCGACTATCCTCCGATAACGTTGACCGGCTTACTTTCCTGAAAATGAACAAGGCCTGGATCTCGCAGGAATTTGCCACTCCTCCTCCTGATTAAATAATTAGGTCACTGTATACGTTATCCAGGTCTCCTGTTGTGTTCATCTTTCTACCACCTGAACTTAAATTCCTGGGCTCCAACACCGCCAGTTGAGGCTCAGAAGTGCCGTCTGCACAGTCAAAACATACGACCCAGTGTTCTTGGGTTTCAGTAACGTCAGCTGATCCCCAGCTGTGTAGCTGGCAATGTGTCATGCGACCGCCACGCTGACACAACAACTGAAATGTAAGGGAATCTGTCCCCCCCCCCCAAGGCGTTTGTTACTGAAAGAGTCTCCTTGTGCAGCAGTAATGCTGCACAAGGAAAAGGTAGCTATTTTGGTTTAGCTCCTTGCACACGCAGAACTTAACACTTATAAAATGTGTCCACTGATACCGTAAAACCGTCCCGGAGGTGGGACTTTCCTTCGTAATATGACGCAGCACAGCCGTCATTCCTCCCCCCCCGGCGCCGTGCCCCGGCTCCTCAGCGTTGTTTGATTCCGTCCCGGAGCCTGCGCTGTTCTGTTATCCCGTGGCCAGGCACACTTAGCGCTGCCCGTCTTCTGGCATCATTTGGTGTCAGGATGGCTGCGCCTGTGCGGCCGCGCTGGCCGAGGGCCCGCCTCGCAGTGTCTTCTGATTTAATCCCACTGGGGGCCTGGGATCCATGGACATGCGCAGTGCATATCTGAACCTCCACCTCTCACTCATCTCCCTACGGCTTCTTCAGACTGTTCGGTGTCAGCTGGTCCCTAATAGCATGCCACGGCCGTTACACCGCACAGTCTTAAGAAGCCGTAGGGAGGGGAGTGAGAGGCGAGGATATGCACTGCGCATGGCCATGGATCCCAGGCCCCCAGTGGGATAAAATCAGAAGACACTGCGAGGCGGGCTCTCGGCCAGCGCGGCCGCACAGGCGCAGCCAGCCTGACACCAAATGATGTCAGAAGATGGGCAGCACTAAGTGTGCCTGGCCAAGGGATAACATAACAGCGCAGGCTCCGGGACGGAATCAAACTACGCTGAGGAGCCGGGGCGCGGCGCCCGGGGGGGAGGAATGACGGCTGTGCTGCGTCATATTACGAAGGAAAGTCCCACCTCCGGGAAGGTTTCACGGTTTCAGGGGACACATTTTATAAGTGTTTAGTTCTGTGTTTGCAAGGAGCATGATGAAAAGAGCCACCTTTTCCTTTTGCATCTTTTGTGCTGCACAAGCTGGCTCTTTCAGCTACAAACGCCTTGGGGGGGGGTTAAAGGTTCCCTTTCGACTTTCTCAGGCTTCGGCCTACATTGTGTTCCTCTGCTTTTCCACCTGTCCCTGGGCTCCAACACCGCTAGTTGTTGCCTGGTAGTGCTGTACGCACAGTCAACAGTCCCTCCTCTGTTATTGGGGTTCAGTAACGTCAGCTGTTCCCCTGCTGTGTGTGTGGCAATCCCTCCTACCTCCTCCACCTCCTCCTCCTCCACCTGTCCCTGGGCTCCAACACCGCTAGTTGTTGCCTGGTAGTGCTGTACGCACAGTCCCAACAGTCCCTCCTCTGTTATTGGGGTTCAGTAACGTCAGCTGTTCCCCTGCTGTGTGTGTGGCAATCCCTCCTACCTCCTCCACCTCCTCCTCCTCCACCTGTCCCTGGGCTCCAACACCGCTAGTTGTTGCCTGGTAGTGCTGTACGCACAGTCCCAACAGTCCCTCCTCTGTTATTGGGGTTCAGTAACGTCAGCTGTTCCCCTGCTGTGTGTGTGGCAATCCCTCCTACCTCCTCCACCTCCTCCTCCTCCACCTGTCCCTGGGCTCCAACACCGCTAGTTGTTGCCTGGTAGTGCTGTACGCACAGTCAACAGTCCCTCCTCTGTTATTGGGGTTCAGTAACGTCAGCTGTTCCCCTGCTGTGTGTGTGGCAATCCCTCCTACCTCCTCCACCTCCTCCTCCTCCACCTGTCCCTGGGCTCCAACACCGCTAGTTGTTGCCTGGTAGTGCTATACGCACAGTCCCAACAGTCCCTCCTCTGTTATTGGGGTTCAGTAACGTCAGCTGTTCCCCTGCTGTGTGTGTGGCAATCCCTCCTACCTCCTCCTCCTCCTCCTCCTCCACCTGTCCCTGGGCTCCAACACCGCTAGTTGTTGCCTGGTAGTGCTGTACGCACAGTCCCAACAGTCCCTCCTCTGTTATTGGGGTTCAGTAACGTCAGCTGTTCCCCTGCTGTGTGTGTGGCAATCCCTCCTACCTCCTCCACCTCCTCCTCCTCCACCTGTCCCTGGGCTCCAACACCGCTAGTTGTTGCCTGGTAGTGCTGTACGCACAGTCCCAACAGTCCCTCCTCTGTTATTGGGGTTCAGTAACGTCAGCTGTTCCCCTGCTGTGTGTGTGGCAATCCCTCCTACCTCCTCCACCTCCTCCTCCTCCACCTGTCCCTGGGCTCCAACACCGCTAGTTGTTGCCTGGTAGTGCTATACGCACAGTCCCAACAGTCCCTCCTCTGTTATTGGGGTTCAGTAACGTCAGCTGTTCCCCTGCTGTGTGTGTGGCAATCCCTCCTACCTCCTCCACCTCCTCCTCCTCCACCTGTCCCTGGGCTCCAACACCGCTAGTTGTTGCCTGGTAGTGCTATACGCACAGTCCCAACAGTCCCTCCTCTGTTATTGGGGTTCAGTAACGTCAGCTGTTCCCCTGCTGTGTGTGTGGCAATCCCTCCTACCTCCTCCACCTCCTCCTCCTCCACCTGTCCCTGGGCTCCAACACCGCTAGTTGTTGCCTGGTAGTGCTATACGCACAGTCCCAGCAGTCCCTCCTCTGTTATTGGGGTTCAGTAACGTCAGCTGTTCCCCTGCTGTGTGTGTGGCAATCCCTCCTACCTCCTCCACCTCCTCCTCCTCCACCTGTCCCTGGGCTCCAACACCGCTAGTTGTTGCCTGGTAGTGCTGTACGCACAGTCAACAGTCCCTCCTCTGTTATTGGGGTTCAGTAACGTCAGCTGTTCCCCTGCTGTGTGTGTGGCAATCCCTCCTACCTCCTCCACCTCCTCCTCCTCCACCTGTCCCTGGGCTCCAACACCGCTAGTTGTTGCCTGGTAGTGCTGTACGCACAGTCCCAACAGTCCCTCCTCTGTTATTGGGGTTCAGTAACGTCAGCTGTTCCCCTGCTGTGTGTGTGGCAATCCCTCCTACCTCCTCCACCTCCTCCTCCTCCACCTGTCCCTGGGCTCCAACACCGCTAGTTGTTGCCTGGTAGTGCTGTACGCACAGTCAACAGTCCCTCCTCTGTTATTGGGGTTCAGTAACGTCAGCTGTTCCCCTGCTGTGTGTGTGGCAATCCCTCCTACCTCCTCCACCTCCTCCTCCTCCACCTGTCCCTGGGCTCCAACACCGCTAGTTGTTGCCTGGTAGTGCTGTACGCACAGTCCCAACAGTCCCTCCTCTGTTATTGGGGTTCAGTAACGTCAGCTGTTCCCCTGCTGTGTGTGTGGCAATCCCTCCTACCTCCTCCACCTCCTCCTCCTCCACCTGTCCCTGGGCTCCAACACCGCTAGTTGTTGCCTGGTAGTGCTGTACGCACAGTCCCAACAGTCCCTCCTCTGTTATTGGGGTTCAGTAACGTCAGCTGTTCCCCTGCTGTGTGTGTGGCAATCCCTCCTACCTCCTCCACCTCCTCCTCCTCCACCTGTCCCTGGGCTCCAACACCGCTAGTTGTTGCCTGGTAGTGCTGTACGCACAGTTCCAACAGTCCCTCCTCTGTTATTGGGGTTCAGTAACGTCAGCTGTTCCCCTGCTGTGTGTGTGGCAATCCCTCCTACCTCCTCCACCTCCTCCTCCTCCACCTGTCCCTGGGCTCCAACACCGCTAGTTGTTGCCTGGTAGTGCTGTACGCACAGTCCCAACAGTCCCTCCTCTGTTATTGGGGTTCAGTAATGTCAGCTGTTCCCCTGCTGTGTGTGTGGCAATCCCTCCTACCTCCTCCACCTCCTCCTCCTCCACCTGTCCCTGGGCTCCAACACCGCTAGTTGTTGCCTGGTAGTGCTGTACGCACAGTCAACAGTCCCTCCTCTGTTATTGGGGTTCAGTAACGTCAGCTGTTCCCCTGCTGTGTGTGTGGCAATCCCTCCTACCTCCTCCACCTCCTCCTCCTCCACCTGTCCCTGGGCTCCAACACCGCTAGTTGTTGCCTGGTAGTGCTATACGCACAGTCCCAACAGTCCCTCCTCTGTTATTAGGGTTCAGTAACGTCAGCTGTTCCCCTGCTGTGTGTGTGGCAATCCCTCCTACCTCCTCCACCTCCTCCTCCTCCACCTGTCCCTGGGCTCCAACACCGCTAGTTGTTGCCTGGTAGTGCTATACGCACAGTCCCAACAGTCCCTCCTCTGTTATTGGGGTTCAGTAACGTCAGCTGTTCCCCTGCTGTGTGTGTGGCAATCCCTCCTACCTCCTCCACCTCCTCCTCCTCCACCTGTCCCTGGGCTCCAACACCGCTAGTTGTTGCCTGGTAGTGCTGTACGCACAGTCAACAGTCCCTCCTCTGTTATTGGGGTTCAGTAACGTCAGCTGTTCCCCTGCTGTGTATACGGCAACGTGTACTGCGACCGCCACGCAGGCACAACAAGTTAAATTTAAGGGAACCTGTCCCCCCCCCCAGGCGTTTGTTACTGAAGGAGCCACCTTGTGCAGCAGTAATGATGCAAAGGGAAAAAGTGCCTCTTTTCGTGGTGCTCCTTGCACATGCTGAACCTAACACTTATGAAAAGTGTCCCCTCCTACCGTGATACCGTCCGGTAGGTGGAACTTTCCTTTGTGATGTGACGCAGCACAGCCGTCATTCTTACCCCCTTGGCGCCGTGCGCCGCCTCCTCAGCGTTGTTTGAATCAGTCCCGGAGCCTGCGCTGTTAGGTTAGCCCTTGGCCATGCACACATTTTGCGCTGCCCGTCTTCTGACATCATTTGGTGTCAGGCTGGCTGCGCCTGTGCGGCCGCGCTGGCCGAGATCCCGCCTCGTACTGTCTTCTGATTTCATCCCACTGGGGGCCTGAGATCCATGGACATGCGCAGTGCATATCTGAACCTCCACCTCTCACTCATCTCCCTACGGCTTCTTCAAACTGTGCGGTGTCAGCTGGTCCCTAATAGCATGCCACGGCCGTGACACCGCACAGTCTGAAGAAGCCGTAGGGAGGGGAGTGAGAGGCGAGGATATGCACTGCGCATGGCCACGGATCTCAGGCCCCCAGTGGGATGAAATCAGAAGACAATACGAGGTGGGATCTCGGCCAGCGCGGCCGCACAGGCGCAGCCAGCCTGACACCAAATGATGTCAGAAGACGGGCAGCGCAAAATGTGTGCATGGCCAAGGGCTAACCTAACAGCGCAGGCTCCGGGACTGATTCAAACAACGCTGAGGAGGCGGCGCACGGCGCCAAGGGGGTAAGAATGACGGCTGTGCTGCGTCACATCACAAAGGAAAGTTCCACCTACCGGACGGTATCACGGTAGGAGGGGACACTTTTCATAAGTGTTAGGTTTAGCATGTGCAAGGACCATAATTAAAAGAGCTAAGTTTACCTTTTCCAGCATTAGTGCTGTACACGATGGCTCTTTCAGCTACAAACGCCTGGGGGGGGGTTAAAGTTTCCCTTTCAACTTGCTCCATTGCAGGCTTCGGCCTACACTCTGCTCCCTCTCCTCCTCCTGCTGACCCTGGGCTCCAACACCGCCAGTTAGGGCCCGGTACTGCTAGCTGCACAGAGAAAAACACCAGCCAATGTGTCAGTGGGGTTCAGCACCGCCAGCTGTTCCCCTGCTGTGTAGCCGGCAACGTGTCCTGCGACCGCCACGCAGGCACAACAGACCCAAAGCTGCCGCCACTGCAGGCTTCGGCCTACACTCCCCTCCCCCTTGCTCCTCCTCCTGCTCCTCCTCCTGCTGACCCCGGGCTCTAACACCGCCAGTTGGGGCCCGGTACTGCTAGCTGCACAGAGAAAAACACCAGCCAATGTGTCAGTGGGGTCCAGCACCGCCAGCTGTTCCCCTGCTGTGTAGCCGGCAACGTGTCCTGCAAAAGCCACGCAGACACAAGAACTGAAATTGAAGGGAACCTGTCCCCCCTCCCCCAGGCGTTTGTACGTTTTACAGCCACCTCGTACAGCGGTAATGCTGCATGTGTGCAAGGTGGCTCATAAACGTATTCTCCTCGCACATGTGGAACTGAAAACACGTCTAAAATGTGTCCTCTGTGTGACCATTTAACCGTCCCGGTGGTGTGACTTTCCTTTGTAATGACACGCTGCAACCCCCTTGGTAGCGCTGCCCGTCTTCTGGCATCATTCTTTGGCTGCCTGCGCCTCTGCGGCCGCCCTGACCCACACAACGCCCCTCGGTGTCTTATTTATTGGGACTGCGAGGGTGTGATTGATGGGCATGAGCAGTGCATATCTTCGCCTGTTGTCACTCATCTCCTTCCGCCTTCTTCAGACTGTGCGGCTTCATGGCCGTGGCATGTGATAAGGGATCAGCTGACGCCGCACAGTCTGAAGCGGGTGTAAGGACCCGAGTGCGAGAGGCGAACATATGTGCTGCGCCAGGCCATGAATCCCAGCCCCGCAGTGTTTTAACAATGTTAAGACACTGCGGGGCTGGGATTCATGGTCATCGCGAACCGCACCGGCCGACATTAAATGAGGTCAGAAGATGGGCAGCGCTAACAGCGCTAGGCCGGGGGATAACATGACAGCGCAGACTCCTGTACAGCAAATAACAACGCTCAGGAGGCTGCACCCAGCACCAAGGTGGGATTCTTGACATCTGTGCTGCGTCTCATTACAAAGGGAACTCGCGCCTCCAACACAGTTTGACTGTATAAAGGGCTAAATGTTATACGTGTTTCATTCGGCGTGTGCAAGGAGCAAAATTAAAAGAGCAACCTTTGACTTGTGCGGCACTACTGCTGCATAAGCTGTGGCTCTTCTAGTTTGTAACCCCTGAGGGGGGGTTAAAGGTTACCTTTGAAATCGGTTCAATTAGGCTTCGGCCTACACTCTGCTCCACCGGCAGAGCCCGGGCTCCAACAACGCTAGTTGCTGTCCGGAAGTGCTGGCTGCACAGAGCCAAACACCTCGCCAATGTGTCAGTGGGGTTCAGCACCGCCAGCTGTTCCCCTGCTGTGTAGCCGGCAACGTGTCCTGCGACCGCCACGCAGGCACAACAGACCCAAAGCTGCCGCCACTGCAGGCTTCGGCCTACACTCCCCTCCCCCTTGCTCCTCCTCCTGCTCCTCCTTCTGCTGACCCCGGGCTCTAACACCGCCAGTTGGGGCCCGGTACTGCTAGCTGCACAGAGAAAAACACCAGCCAATGTGTCAGTGGGGTTCAGCACCGCCAGCTGTTCCCCTGCTGTGTAGCCGGCAACGTGTCCTGCGACCGCCACGCAGGCACAACAGACCCAAAGCTGCCGCCACTGCAGGCTTCGGCCTACACTCCCCTCCCCCTTGCTCCTCCTCCTGCTCCTCCTCCTGCTGACCCTGGGCTCTAACACCGCCAGTTGGGGCCCGGTACTGCTAGCTGCACAGAGAAAAACACCAGCCAATGTGTCAGTGGGGTCCAGCACCGCCAGCTGTTCCCCTGCTGTGTAGCCGGCAACGTGTCCTGCAAAAGCCACGCAGACACAAGAACTGAAATTGAAGGGAACCTGTCCCCCCTCCCCCAGGCGTTTGTACGTTTTACAGCCACCTCGTACAGCGGTAATGCTGCATGTGTGCAAGGTGGCTCATAAACGTATTCTCCTCGCACATGTGGAACTGAAAACACGTCTAAAATGTGTCCTCTGTGTGACCATTTAACCGTCCCGGTGGTGTGACTTTCCTTTGTAATGACACGCTGCAACCCCCTTGGTAGCGCTGCCCGTCTTCTGGCATCATTCTTTGGCTGCCTGCGCCTCTGCGGCCGCCCTGACCCACACAACGCCCCTCGGTGTCTTATTTATTGGGACTGCGAGGGTGTGATTGATGGGCATGAGCAGTGCATATCTTCGCCTGTTGTCACTCATCTCCTTCCGCCTTCTTCAGACTGTGCGGCTTCATGGCCGTGGCATGCGATAAGGGATCAGCTGACGCCGCACAGTCTGAAGCGGGTGTAAGGACCCGAGTGCGAGAGGCGAACATATGTGCTGCGCCAGGCCATGAATCCCAGCCCCGCAGTGTTTTAACAATGTTAAGACACTGCGGGGCTGGGATTCATGGTCATCGCGAACCGCACCGGCCGACATTAAATGAGGTCAGAAGATGGGCAGCGCTAACAGCGCTAGGCCGGGGGATAACACGACAGCGCAGACTCCTGTACAGCAAATAACAACGCTCAGGAGGCTGCACCCAGCACCAAGGTGGGATTCTTGACATCTGTGCTGCGTCTCATTACAAAGGGAACTCGCGCCTCCAACACAGTTTGACTGTATAAAGGGCTAAATGTTATACGTGTTTCATTCGGCGTGTGCAAGGAGCAAAATTAAAAGAGCAACCTTTGACTTGTGCGGCACTACTGCTGCATAAGCTGTGGCTCTTCTAGTTTGTAACCCCTGAGGGGGGGTTAAAGGTTACCTTTGAAATCGGTTCAATTAGGCTTCGGCCTACACTCTGCTCCACCGGCAGAGCCCGGGCTCCAACAACGCTAGTTGCTGTCCGGAAGTGCTGGCTGCACAGAGCCAAACACCTCGCCAATGTGTCAGTGGGGTTCAGCACCGCCAGCTGTTCCCCTGCTGTGTAGCCGGCAACGTGTCCTGCGACCGCCACGCAGGCACAACAGACCCAAAGCTGCCGCCACTGCAGGCTTCGGCCTACACTCCCCTCCCCCTTGCTCCTCCTCCTGCTCCTCCTCCTGCTGACCCCGGGCTCTAACACCGCCAGTTGGGGCCCGGTACTGCTAGCTGCACAGAGAAAAACACCAGCCAATGTGTCAGTGGGGTTCAGCACCGCCAGCTGTTCCCCTGCTGTGCAGCCGGCATCGTGTCCTGCAAAAGCCACGCAGACACTTGCTCTTGTACCTTCTGCTCCCCATCCTGGTTCCAGTACTGTCAGCTGGTTCTGGGCAGAGCCTTTGGCTTAGGTGCCTCCCTCTGGGTATCCGAGTTCCACCAACGTCAGGTGGTCCTTGGTAGTGCTTTCAGGCACGGGTACCTCCTGCTTAGTAACCGGGTTCCAGTAACGTCAGCTGGTCCTCGGTAGTTCCATTGGCTCTTGGACCTTCGGCTACCCATCCGGGTTCCAGCACCGTCAGCTGGTTCTCGGCAGTGTCTTTTGCTCTTGTACCTTCTGCTCCCCATCCTGGTTCCAGTACCGTCAGCTGGTTCCGGGCAGAGCCTTTGGCTTAGGTGCCTCCCTCTGGGTATCCGAGTTCCACCAACGTCAGGTGGTCCTTGGTAGTGCTTTCAGGCACGGGTACCTCCTGCTTAGTAACCGGGTTCCAGTAACGTCAGCTGGTCCTCGGTAGTTCCATTGGCTCTTGGACCTTCGGGTAGCCATCCGAGTTCCAGTTCCATCAGCTGGTTCTCGGCATTTTCTCAGCCTTCTTGTACCTTCTGCTACATTTCCAAGTTCAAGAGACTAAACACGATGACCCGGAAGACCACCCCTAAGATGACGACGACACCAGAGACGACAACCACCGTGATGACGACGACCCTGGAGACGATGACCCTGAAGACCACCCCGATGACGACGACCCCGGAGACGACGACCCTGGAGACGACGACGACCTGGAAGACCGAGAAGCAGAAGAACAAGAGGCTGCAGAACAAAGAGCAGAAGAACATTAAGCATAACACTAAATATCAGAGCAAAAAATATTATCTAAATTATAAGCAGAAGAAGACTAAGCAGTGTATGGGGGTGAGTCCGTTCCTCCTCGTGGTGCCCCTGGATAAAGCCTGATGCTGCAGGCCAAACTGAACGCGGACAAATGTAACTCTTTTGTGACAGGCAGAACGGAAGGTGTAATCTTCAAACTTTTATAGATAACAACTACGGGAATGCCTGTCACAAATAAGAATATGATGAAGAAGTAGAATATGATGAAGATAATAGTAAAATAAAAAGAATATGAACAATGTAACCAAAAAAATAATAGGTAGAAGATGAAGAAGAAGATGAATAAGGTGAAGAAGTTGATGTCAAAGAAGCTGATGATGAGGATAATGAAGAAGAAAGTGTGGGAGAAGTAAAAAAGAAGGTGAAGGGCATGGAAGTAGTGAAACATCAATATCTGACAAAATAAAAAAAAAATTAACATAGTCAAAATCTTTCTACCGCCGAACGTCATAAAAAAAAAAAAATCCTGCTATTCTATTACATTGGGCTAAACCTCTGTGCCTTTAATGTCTCCGCAACGTCCCCCAATACATCCTACATTATTCTTAGTTGTTTTCCTTCATGTAGAATGAACCTACAAGTTTATAAAGGGTTTATTTTAATTCCGATATTTTCGTCCCATTGACTTGCATTGGGATCGGGTATCGGTATCGGATTAGATCCGATATTTTGACGGTATCGGCCGATACTTTCTGATACCGATACTTTCCGATATCGGAAAGTATCGCTCAACACTACTCATAAAGCCTATGCACTAAGTGCAAGGACTGCCAGAAATTGGAAGGAGGGACACACTGAAAGACAAAAACTTTGAGCAAGTGCTGAATAATGACCCTCTACAAATTTGAAGGGAATGCCGCATGATGATTCTCTAAAAAATTGGAAAGTTGCTTAATAACTAGTGTTGAGCATTCTGATACCGCAAGTATCGGGTATCGGCCGATACTTGCGGTATCGGAATTCCGATACCGAGATCCGATACTTTTGTGGTATCATGAATCGGTATCGGATCCATATTACTGTGTAAAATAAAGAATTAAAATAAAAAATATTGATATACTCACCTCGCTGGAGGCCCCTGGACATCACCGCTGGTAACCGGCAGCCTTCTTTGCTTAAAATGAGCGCGTTTAGGGCCTTCCATGACGTCACGGCTTCTGATTGGTCGCGTGCCGCTCATGTGACCGCCACGCGACCAATCACAACCCGCGATGTCATTCTCAGGTCCTAAATTCCTAGAATGAGGAGTTTAGGGCCTGAGAATGACGTCATGGCTTGTGATTGGTCGCGTGGCGGTCACATGAGCGGCACGCGACCAATCAGAAGCCGTGACGTCATGGAAGGCCCTAAACGCGCTCATTTTAAGCAAAGAAGGCTGCCGGTTACCAGCGGTGATGTCCAGGGGCCTCCGGAGAGGTGAGTATATCAATATTTTTTATTTTAATTCTTTATTTTACACAGTAATATGGATCCCAGGGCCTGAAGGAGAGTTTCCTCTCCTTCAGACCCTGGGAACCATCAGGATACCTTCCAATACTTGGTGTCCCATTGACTTGTATTAGTATCAGGTATCGGTATCGGCGATATCCGATACTTTTCGGGTATCGGCCGATATTATCCGATACCGATACTTTCAAGTATCGGACGGTATCGCTCAACACTATTAATAACCTTCTAAAAATTTGAATTGAGTGACATATAATGACCTTCTAAAATGAGAAAACAATGAAGCATAATGATCCTTTAAAAATTTGGAGAGAGTGACTATGATGACCCTCTAAAAATTTTTAGAAAGTGACGTATAATGACTAGTGATCGAGCGCTAAAGTACTCGGGTGCTCCATACTCAAATGGAGCAGGTCAGATGCTTGGATAGTCTCAACTTGAGTAAGGATTATAAATGGAAGTTAATGGAAATCTTCAGCATTTTTTGAAGAAGACTCTACCCTGACGACTTGGGGGCAGGAAAGTCACTCAAATGGATGGAAACAGTGCTCAAATGGAATGGGAACAGCATGCGGAAGATGAGATGAGGCTGGGCTGGGTAGGAATGGTGGGAGGAAGGAAGATCAGAGTGAGGATTATGTGGCCCAGACTCTTCGCTAGTGAGACTGGACCATGTGGAAGGTGCTGGGGAACATACTGGAAGCTTAATCTGCTATACAACTGACCATCTTTTTTCACTGTTCTGGTTTCAAGAAATTTGCCCCATACCCCCTGCAAAGTGAGACAGGAAGCTAGGTCTCATGGTACACCATCAGCAGCATGTCCACTTCCCATCCCTTACCGCATGCCATTCGAATTTTAAATTAGGTATATATGCCTGTAAACTTTTCAGTATTAATAGGGAAAAAATATTTAGCCCTGACAAGGACTGTTGTTTCAAATGTGCAGCAGCAGTGGTGGTATACTAGTACTGCAATAGTAATATTAAATCTTGTCTAGCTCCTAAAGTTTCGCTACACTGAAAGCAACTTATATTTTATTTAAATGATTGCTAAATGATTACTGATTTGAAACAGATAACCATTTTGCGGATATCATAAATATACAATGATTGTAATAGAAACTTACAAGATGAAAGTAACTATTTTTAGATGATTAGTGATCATGTGAAGACAGCATAATGTCTTGCACAAAATTACTACCAAGCTTTATTAAGAGTCAATTAATTTTAAAAGCCACTTACTCCATATATGAGGTTGTATTGTGATGATATGTTAATGCATTTACTAATTGCAGTACATTTACACCATGCATGTAAGCCGGGTCCAAGTTAATTATCTATTAATTATTATGCACTTAACTAGGTTTTTGTCTTCTGCATTGCAATCAGCTGACAATTATATTACCTATTTGGATAAAAGCTAGATAATATAATTGCATTATTTCCATAAAACTAAAAAAGCTATAAAGCTATTTTCATTACATTTTTCACTTTCTTGTTCATGGTAGTATGATTGATAGCAAAATATTTTAGGCAGAGTTTACATGTCCATTTGGCATCTGTTTGTAATAGATCTAATTGAAAGAACTGGATAGAAAAAAGGATGCAAATTAATACCAAACGTAAAAAATTAAAGAAAATGGTTTGTCGTGCTAATATGCTTGTGTATACAGGATAACAAACAGGGGTGGCTACTCAGGGGATACAATTTAAGCACTTTGCATTCACCACTTGTACCAAAATAGTTGCAGTGAAAGTGTTCCAAATTATGATTCATACCTTTTGGGGCTAAACAATTTAATAAAAAAATTCATTTGGATTCTGCCTGTGACATTTGGTCTATATAGTTTCTGCCTCTCCAATGTTTGTATATGATTTGGATACCAAAAAAGAGAGGGTCTCTTTACAAGATTGGTTGTGATTCTCTTTAAAGTGTCTTGACAGAGGGTGTCCTAAAAATCCTTTTTTAATATTATTAAGATGTTATTTTATTCTTTCTGACAGTTCTCTTATTGTCCATCCTACATAAATTTTATTACATGGACAATTAATTACATAGATAACCCCCTAGTTGAACACGTAATGGTATCTCTAATACAGTCCCTTCTGTATTAGTAAAATTGATTATATTTAATCAACTATTAGAACACTGTCTGCAGCATGAACAAAAACTACATGAAGTAAAACCGCCTTGTCCCAAAAGGCCAGGCTTCCCTTTAATGGCTGGTAAATTAATACATTTATTAGTAAGGGCAATATTTAAGCCCAAAGTAGGTGCACATCTGTATACTAACCGAGGGTGTGTTGGTAAAAAATCTCCTATGATATTACCGTATATACTCGAGTATAAGCCGACCCGAGTATAAGCCAACCCCCCTAATTTTGCCACAAAAAACTGGGAAAACTTAATGACTCGAGTATAAGCCTAGGGTGAAAAATGCATCAGCTACTGGTAAATTTCAAAAATAAAAATAGATACCAATAAATGTAAAATTAATTGAGACATCAGTAAGTTAAGTGTTTTTGAATATCCATATTGAATCAGGAGCCCCATATAATGCTCCATAAAGTTTGATGGGCCCCATTAGATGCTCCATATTAAAATATGCCCCATATAATCCTGCATAAAGGGTAATAAGGGCCCCATAAGATGCTCCATAGAGATATTTGCCCTACATAGTGCTGCACAAGCGTTATGGCCCCATAAGATGCTCCATACAGACACTGCCCCTTATAGTGCTGCACAATCGTTATGGCCCCATACAGATGCTCCATACAGTCACTGCTCCTTATAGTGCTGCACAATCGTTATGGCCCCATGCAGATGATCCGTACAGTCACTGCCCCTTATAGTGCTGCACAATCGTTATGGCCCCATACAGATGCTCCGTACAGTCACTGCCCCATATGCTTTTGCTGCGATAAAAAAAATAATCACATACTCACCTCTCTTCCCTCAGGACCCCCGGCACTTTCAATATTTACCTGCTCCTCGTGCGGCTCCGTCTTCAGCACTGACGTTCAGCAGAGGGCGCCCACTGACTACGTCACCACACCCTCTGACCTGAGCGTCACAGCCAGAGGACGCTGATGACGGAGCCGCACCGGAACGAGGAGCGGTAAATATCACGCAGCGCTGCGCAGCGCTGTATACTCACCTACTGCTGGTGCTGTGCAGTCCCTGCTTCTTCCAGCGCTGCATCTTCTTCCTGTACTGAGCGGTCACAGTTACCGCTCATTACCAAAATGAATATGCGGCTCCACCTCTATGGGAGGTGGAGCCGCATATTCATTACTGTAATGAGCGGGACCATGTGACTGCTCAGTACAGGAAGAATATGCAGTGCTGGAAGAAGCAGGGACACGCAGAGACAGCATCAGCAGTAGGTGAGTATAATTAGATAGCCAAAGCCGACCCCCAGGTATGACTCGAGTATAAGCCGAGAGGGGGACTTTCAGCCCCAAAAAATGGGCTGAAAATCTCGGCTTATACTCTAGTATATACGGTATCTTGTTGGAGGATATGCCACCATTTACATATTATATTTTTGAAAGCCTTATTGTTTGTATGATAGTGAGTGATAATACAAATTTGATGAATTTGTTCTTGGAGATTTAATGATTTTGGTGGTAATTTACTGTTATAGATTAAACTGTTTCTAGTTTTATTTTGGACCTCCTTTATAGTAGGTTCTAAAGAAACAATAGTATAGCCTTTGCTTAAAAATAGTTTTTTTTACAGTTTGAACTTCCTCCACAAAATCAGAGATTTTGCTACAGCTTTGTCTAAGATGGGTAAATTGGATTTTTGGAATATTTGTTAGCCAGGATATTAATAGGAATATAACTATTAGAGTCAACTTCCTTCCGAAAACTTTTAGTGATCAATTTCCCTTCATCAACAATGATGGTTAGATCTAGAAAGTTGATGCAAGTAGAACTGTTTGTGGGGTAAAAATTAATCCAAAGTCATTGACATTTAAATTAGTTAGGAAGTCTGATAAAGTATCATGGGAGCCTTCCCAAATAAAGATAATATCATCAATGAAGCGATTAAAGAGAGGACTAACCCCTGATGTAATTGTCCTTGATGGTAAATGGCCAACTCCTCCCATCTCCCTACATACAAATTAGCATAGATTGATGCAAACTTGGTGCCCATAGCTGTGCCCCACATTTGAAGGTAAAGATTCTGATTAGAGATGAAAAAATTATGGGTCAGGATAAATTTGATACTTTCTTGGATGAATTGGATTTGGGAAGGAGTATAAATGTCCCTTTTTCAGAAAGAAATTAGCCACCTGGCAGCCTTTTTCATGTTCTATGACTGTATATAAAGATGTAATGTCTAATGTTCTAATGTGCCCAAAATGTAGTTGGGTTGCCATTTTACTTTCTCCATTATTTGAATATAGTGGCAAGTATCCTTTAGGTAGGCTGACAAGAGGGTACACATTGTTGCAGCTGGTAGTCCACATGCTGTGATAGATTGGCAGTAAGGCAGTTGATGCCAGAAATAATGGGTCTCCCTGGTAGATTATTTATATCCTTATGGATCTTAGGTATATGGTAGAAGACAGGAATACTAGGAGTTTTATTCAGAATGAATAAAAACTCTTTTTTTGTTTAGCATTCCTTTACATCTACCCATATTAACTAATTTGATAAATTCCTATATAAACATAGTGGTTGGGTCTTTCTTAAGAATTTTATAGGTTTTGGTGTCCCTAAGAAACAAAGGGATTCTTGGTGATATGTGTCCATGTTCATTAATACAATACCTTCCTCTTTATCTGCAGGACGAATAATTTGATTGTTCTGTTGGGGCTTAATAATAGCCTGTTATTTATTGATCGATAAGTTATATCTATGCTGGTTGTGCTTTTTATCCCATTTTTTCATTTTTCTAATATTTTCAAAAGTGATGAAGGCTTTTGAGTATTTTTTGAGGGCTAAATTGGGAAGCAAATTCTTAAAACAAATATACAGATTGAATTTGTTTGAGAGTGATGTAGGAGCAAATTTTAGATGCTTTTGCAATAAAGACTCCTTAGCTGTTGATAGTCTATAATTGCTAAGATTAAATATTTTTTGATGGTGTGCGAAGTTGCTATTGTTTATTTTCTTTTTGGTGAGTTTCTTACCTCTAGACCTCTATTGGTTTTCCTACCTTCAGCCTGAAAGAATCTTGATTGATTGTTGATAGACGATTGGAATTTGTGGAATTTTTTGAATTTTTTAGATTTTTTTATTTTACTGGTATTAGTCTGCTTTGTTTTAAAATTCCCTTGCTTGCTGGAGGGGCCAGGATTAGAACATTGCTTGTATTTGACAAAGGGTCCTAGAGCGGAGGCATTATTCATGGATCTTACTGATGAGGCACTTAAAGTGGGTACAGAAAGTATTCATACCCCTTTAACCCCTTCATGACCCAGCCTATTTTGACCTTAATGACCTGGCCGTTTTTTGCAATTCTGACCAGTGTCCCTTTATGAGGTAATAACTCAGGAACGCTTCAACGGATTCTAGCGATTCTGAGATTGTTTTTTCGTGACATATTGGGCTTCATGATAGTGGTAAATTTAGGTCGATAATTTCTGAGTTTATTTGTGAAAAAAATGGAAATTTGGTGAAAATTTAGAAAATTTCGCAATTTTCACATTTTGAATTTTTATTCTGTTAAACCAGAGAGTTATGTGACACAAAATAGTTAATAAATAACATTTCCCACATATCTACTTTACATCAGCACAATTTTGGAAACAAATTTTTTTGTGCTAGGAAGTTATAAGGGTTAAAATTTGACCAGTGATTTCTCATTTTTACAACAAAATTTACAAAACCATTTTTTTTAGGTACCACCTCACATTTGAAGTCAGTTTGAGGGTTCTATATGGCTGAAAATACCCAAATGTGACACCATTCTAAAAACTGCACCCCTCAAGGTGCTCAAAACCACATTCAAGAAGTTTATTAACCCTTCAGGTGTTTCACAGCAGCAGAAGCAACATGGAAGGAAAAAATGAACATTTAACTTTTTAGTCACAAAAATGATCTTTTAGCAACAATTTTTTTATTTTCCCAAGGGTAAAAGGAGAAACTGGACCACGAACTTTGTTGCTGTCCTGAGTATGCTGATACCCCATATGTGGGGGTAAACCACTTGTCACGATTCCCACCGTGACTGTCTCCAATTGTCACGATCCCTTAGCCGTGGCCCGCAGTTTGTCACGAAAATCTACAAGGATTCCTGACCACTGCCACCATTAGGTCACGGATTGGGGTGACTTTAGACCAGCAGATGGCTATCACATGTGCAGGGGGCTTATCCTCGTTATCCCTCCACTGTCACAATGTGATAAAAAAAACACACAAGGTTATTGACCTCTTAGTTTACAGCAGGGGCTTATTTTAGGTATCCCACTGCTCTTCAATATACCATGAACTGCAGGGATTTGTGTATCCCGCTTACAGTTCTACTTAAACCTTGCAGCTCTCTGGCGCCCCCCTTACTCTCAGGTCAGATTAGGTACTGCACCTAGGGTAATTAGTCGCCAGAAAGGCTGCCTGCTATGTACTGGCTATTGGGCGCGCTGCAGCGACGCGATAACTACTCCCACTCAGGCAGGAACAATAATTATCAAGCCACAGTCGCTACAGTGACCCCCAAAAGCCTGCACACGGTAAGCTGCCACCAGCTCTGATTAAACGGGTCCGGAGCTAACCCAAAACAGTAGCGTAATTCCCCTTCAAGAGACTTAGGGTACGTTTTTAGAGCAGGGAGGAAGAACTGGCATGAAATAATATACCCCACAAGGAGTAGGCAGTGCTTTATAAAAATATTTTACAAAGATGTTACAAGTGAGACAATTGCAAATATGTACAAGGTAATTATGAAAATAAAAGGATTAAAGGAAAAAAAGATAACTCACATGTTCTTAGTTCATATCAGTTCAGGCAAACACCATGCTAGTGGGAGGGGCTCCCAAAAATCCCAATGCATGAGGTACAGCTCTTCAGGTCAGACCCACATGTTCTTCCAGCAACAGACTCACTGCTGGAGTCCGGCCAAAACAGTTATAGCTTAGCCTGGTGACATCACCAAAAAGGCTGGCTATCCCAGTCCCTCCTCTCTCTGCATTCTGACTAAGTATAAGCTAAATCTTTCTAAGACTTGTAATTCCACTGCTGAACATATCATAGTCCTGACAAAACCAGCATTCATCTCGTATTATCGCTGGCATTCTAGTGAGATCAAATATGTCCTATTTGGGATGTATATTTACAGAGAAATCCCTACTTCTTCACCTGATGGAGTTAAAAGCTCATGTTTAGAGTGATGGAGATTACAAATAGATGTTTTCGTGGTCTTAACTTAAACGATTTGCCTAATATCTTACAAAAACAGAACAAAGGACTTTCATGATTCTAGAAGGTTCTAGTCCAGTGATAGCTGGACAAGAGCTTACGCGGCAGGAAATGCCGGTCGTAAATACCTTTCTTCAATAAAACTCCCCTCTCACATACATTGGCAAGGCAAGCTCAACTCTGAAGTAAAAGAGAAGGGGGGTTACTTAGCCCACATCCTGGGCTGACAAGAGAAACTCAACTTATATGATATTTCCTACCATATCGTGACACCTCCCCCTTTTGGCGTGCGCTATGGTGGCAGAACCTCTCGGTATGCCTCCATGCGCACCTCCGTGGGTTCACCCTGGCGGGAGAGTCCATCTGCATTCCCATGCTCTTTGCCCGCTTTGTGTTTAATGGTGAAGTCAAATTGCTGAAGGGCAAGGCTCCAGCGTAGCAACCTGCCATTGGTTCCACACATGGTGCTTAGCCAGCGCAGAGGGTCGTGGTCGGTCACCACAGTGAAGGTGCGACCATGCAAGTAGGGCTGCAAGCGCTGCAGGGCCCAGACTATGGCCAGGCACTCCTTCTCAATGGTGGAGTAGGCCACTTCCCTCGGCAAAAGTTTCCGGCTCAGGTACAACACGGGGTGCTCTTGGTCCTCCGAGTCAACCTGGCTGAGCACAGCACCAAGGCCAAACTCACTGGCGTTAGTCTGTACCAAGAATGGTCGACTGCTGTCGACTGCTTTCAACACAGGGGCGTTGCACAGTGCTGTTTTCAACGCCTGGAAGGCCCCCTCACAGCCATCTGTCCAGTTGACGATGTGGGGTAGCTTCTTCCTGGTGAGGTCCGTCAAAGGTTTTGCCAGGCTACTGTAGTGCTGCACAAAGCGCCTATAGTACCCTGCAGTGCCCAGGAAGGACATCACCTGTTTCTTGGTCCCAGGAGTGGGCCAGTTCACGATCACGCCCACTTTGTCAGGCTCCGGTTTCAGGGTGCCTCCGCCTACCCGGTGCCCCAGGTAGTGGACCTCCCTCATGCCCATCTGGCACTTTCCCGGCTTGATAGTCAGTCCTGCTCGGTGAATTCGCCCGAGCACCTCCTCGAGATGCTGCAGGTGTTCATCCCAGGAAGGACTGAAGATGGCAATGTCATCTAAGTATGCCACAGCGTACTTCTCCAGTCCCTGAAGCAGGAGATTGACCATCCGCTGGAAAGTGGCAGGGGCATTCTTCATGCCGAAGGGCATGACCGTGGACTCGTACAGTCCAAAGGGTGTGATAAAGGCGGACTTCTCCTGCGCCTCGGGGCTTAGGGGAATCTGCCAGTATCCTCGACTGAGATCCATTATTGTCAGGTATTTTGCACCAGCTAACTTCTCAAGCAGCTCCTCGATGCGCGGCATTGGGTGCGCGTCAGAGGCTGTAATGGCGTTGAGCCCCCTGTAGTCCACGCAGAACCGGGTGGTCCGGTCCTTCTTTGGCACGAGAACTACAGGTGAGGCCCACGCGCTCTTTGACCGTCGAATCACCCCCAGCTGTAACATCTCATCGATCTCCTGGCGCATAATCTGCTGCACCTGGTCAGAGATTCGATAGGGTGTTCGCCGTAGTGGGGCGTGATTCCCGGTGTCCACCTCGTGGACCGCTAACTCAGTCCTTCCAGGCCGGTTGGAGAACACGACCCAGAAGGGTTCCAGTGTGGTTTGCAACTGCAACTGCTGTGGTTCATCTAGCGAGGCGCTCACCTCCACGTCCTCAATGGACCCACGGGCCTTGGCTTGGGCCAGCATGTCCAGGAGGGTGTCTTCCTCCCCGTCTTCGGGTGCGCTGCAGACCGGTAGGACGAAAGGTTCACGTTCGTGATGAGCCTTCATCATGTTGACGTGAAAGGCCTTTCCCCTACCCCGAGTGTGGTCAAGCGTGACCACGTAGGTGACCGGGTTGAGCTGTTGGTGGACGACGTACGGGCCCTCCCAGGCTGCCTGAAGCTTATCCGCTGGTACAGGAACCAGCACCCACACCTTTTGACCCACGTGGTAGGTCCGCTCCCGGGCGTTCTGGTCGTACCAGTGCTTCTGATCAGCCTGAGCCTGCGTCATGTTGTCATGCACCAACTGCGTCAAGGTCTGCATCTTGTCACGGAAGCGCATGACATACTCCACTATGGACACTTCAGAAGGGTTCGGCTCCTCTTCCCAGGATTCTCTTACCAACCCAAGGGGTCCCCGGACTCGCCTGCTGTACAGGAGCTCGAAGGGGGAGAACCCCGTCGAGGCCTGTGGAACCTCTCGGTAAGCGAATAGCAGGTGTGGGAGGTACCGCTCCCAGTCGCGCCCTTGTGTCTCAACCAGCATGCGTAGCATCTGTTTGAGGGTACCATTGAAGCGTTCACACAAGCCATTGGTCTGTGGGTGATACGCACTCAATACCAGGTGCTTCACCTGCATTTTCTTACAGAGAGCCTCCATTAGGTGAGACATAAATTGGGTCCCTTGATCAGTAAGCATTTCCCTGGGAAATCCTACACGTGAAAAGATGGCCAACAGGGCATCCGCCACCTTATCTGCCCTAGTTGACGACAGAGCTACTGCCTCTGGGTACCGGGTAGCGTAGTCTACCACAGTAAGAATATATTGCTTTCCAGAGCTGCTGGGGACGGCCAGCGGGCCCACAATGTCCACCGCAATCCTCTGGAAAGGCTCCTCTATCACTGGCAAAGGGATCAGGGGAGCCTTAAGAGCAGGCCCTGCCTTCCCCACTCTTTGACAGGTGACACAGGAGCGGCAGTAGTTTGACACGTCTGTCCCCATCTTAGGCCAATAGAAGTGTTGAGACAGCCGGGCCTTAGTTTTGCTGATCCCCAAGTGTCCAGCTAGCGGGATCTCATGGGCAATCCGCAACAACTCACCCCGGAATTTCTGCGGGACGACCAGCTGTCTTTCCCTCAACCACTCCTTTTGTGATTCTCCGGGTACTGTCTCCCGGTACAACCTTCCTCCTTCCCAGAACACCTTCTCTTTATCAGTCTCGGAGAATGACGTCCCGGCGAGTTGTCTCAAACTCTCTAGGCTCGCATCTGTGTGCAGAGCGGCCTGAAACTCCTGGCTAGGGGAAGCCAGAAGCGACGTCAGGGTCCCTTCCCCATGGGAGCCCTCTGGGACCTGCCCTGGGTCCACCTCTGGTTCAGTCATAATGATGACTGAGGAGGGTCCGGAAGGCAGACCGTTATCTGCGTTCCGGGCACTCTGCGGGTGACAGCAGCTACGTAGGCTGTCTCCCCGGGGGTTTCTACAGACCCATCAGCCGACGCTGCTATGGGCTCTACCTCCCCATCCACCCCCATTACCTCAGGAGCATTGCTACTTATGGGCCAGTTACCTTCCTCGGTGGCACTGGTCAATTGCATGGCATCACCTTCCTCACGGTTCCCATGTATCTCCCCATTTCTTGTAGCACCGACACTTGCCCCTGCTAGGGGTTCCTCAGCCGTCTCACTCTGCAGAGCGACTTGGCTAAGCACTCCTGTACCTATGGACACATCAACTTTCACAGAAACATCGTTATCAGATACAGTTGGCACAGGTACAACATTTCCCCCATCAATCCTAGGGAAAAAATGGTTATCAGATGCAACATTACAAGATAAAGCATGGTTGGGTAACACATGCGATTTCCCATCATCATCATCATCATCAGGGTTAACTTTACCCTCATTAGTAGATTGGGGAGGAGGGTCATCCACGAAGTATGCAACCAACCTCCCCAAATCAGTCCCCAACAAAACATCAGTGGGCAAATTATCAGACAGCCCCACTTCCTTCACCCCGCTCCCAGCACCCAAATCAATAAAAACCCGGGCCATCGGTAAGGGACAGCTGATGCCCCCAATCCCAGTGACAGTTAGGGTTTTCCCCGGAATAATTTCTTCAGGGGCCGCCAGTTCGGGTCGGATGAGGGTTCGTTCAGCCCCGGTGTCTTTGAGGCCTGTAGCAACATGACCCCCCACAATGACATGCTGTACGTTATCACACCCCCTCCCAGCCACACCACCCACCAAAAGAACTGCTGCGTTAGGCCCTGGGGCCTGGGATGAGGGGTTCTTCTGCTTGGCTGGACATCGGTGACTGAGGTGTCCAGTCTGCCTGCAGTGGTAACACTGGCGAAGTTCGGTGGTAGGTCTGGTGCTGTTGGCCACGGGGACAGGACCTCTGGTGTGTTGGCTGGCAGGGGTACTGGTGTTGGATGCAGGCTTACCCCCTCTCCAGCTGGAGGTGACTGGCTTCTGCACTTCCGATCTACGGTTGGCCTCATAGGCATCGGCAATCTGCGCTGCTTTCGTCACGTCTTTGGGTTCTCTGTCCATCACGAACTGTCGCACCTCAGCTGGGCATAGATGGAAGAACTGGTCTTTGATCATCAGGTCTCGCAGCTGGGCAAAAGTGGTTACTGACAGTCCTTGGGTCCACTGGTCAAAGTGGGTCCCCAGTCCATGCACCACATCACTGTAGCTGTCGTGTGGGCCACGTTGGAGGGTCCGGAACTTCTTACGGTACACCTCGGGTGTAAGCTGGTACTTGGCTATCAGAGCCTGCTTGATGGCCTCATAGTCACCATCTTGTTCTTGAGGGAGGGCAGCTAATGCCTCCAGAGCTTTTCCTCTCAGCCCTGGTGTCAGATACCTGTTGTGAACTGTGTTTCTGGGCTCCCTCTGGTGGTCACTAACGGTATTGTGCTAGGTATGTCTTGTTGCAGGCCTGAGCTCCAGCTGTGTCGTTAAGCAGCGGGTGTTTCCTATTTGAGTCTCCTCTGGACTCAGTCTCTTGCCTGGCATCGTTGTATCCAGACCTATTTGGTCTCCTCCGGATTCCTTTCAGTCTGCCTCATGCAAGAAAAGCTAAGTCTGTTTTGTACAATTTGGATCGTTTGTATTATTCAGTGTTTTTGTCCAGCTTGCTTTACATTTGATTTTTGACTCGCTGGAAGCTCTAGGGGGCTGATATTCTCCCTCCACACCGTCAGTCGATGTGGGGGTTCTTGAATGTTCAGCGTGGATGTTTTGTAGGGTTTTCTGCTAACCGCATAGTCCACTATCTATTTTCTGCTATCTAGACTATTGGGCCTCACTTTGCTGAATCTAGTTCATCTCTACATTTGTGTTTTCCTCTTGCCTCACCATTATTATTTGTTGGGGGCTTTCTATATCTTTGAGGTTCAATTTCTCTGGAGGCAAGCGAGGTCTTATTTTTTCCCTCTAGGGGTAGTCAGTTCTCCGGCTGGCTCGAGACGTCTAGAACCAACGTAGGCACGTTCACCGGCTACTTTTAGTTGTTTGTGTCAGGATCAGGTATGCAGTTAGCCCAGTTTCCACCTCCCTAGAGCAGTATTTATATTTTTGCTATCTTGCCGGAATATCAGAGATCCTCTGCCATTGGGATCATAACAGATACCGTGCCCATTCTTGTGTAGGCAGCTGGTACTGTCTGCAGGCTTTCTCAAAGGCCCGCAGAAACGTGTCCAAGTCCCCATCCTTTTCCATAACAGGAAAGTGGTCAGGCCGGGGCTTCGGTATCTGAGCGCTGCTGGGCTCACGACTGGACTGGGACGACCCCTGCATTTGTAGTTGGGCCATCTGCAGCTGGTACTCCCTCTCCGCTTGGGCCTCTCGCTCGGCTCGCTGGGCCTCTCGCTCGGCTCGGGCCTCTCGCTCGGCTCGCTGGGCCTCTCGCTCGGCTCGGGCCTCTCGCTCGGCTCGCTCCTGGTATTGCTGGATCAGCTGCAGACGTCGGTCCAGGTCATCTGCGGAGCATTGTTGCAGAGCCAGCTGCAGGAGGTGGTCTGCACCCCCCTGGTTGCCAGTAGGGCCCGTATTCCGAGGTTGGACCTCTGCTGCAGCACCATGCTCGCTTGTGCCGGCTTCTGCGGCCTCTGGGCTCTGTGGCCTGGCTTGGTCTGCTTCAAATTGCACCAGGTCAGCGACCATTTGAGCCTTGGACTTGTCCTGGGGTTTCAGGCCATGGTACATGCATATCACAGCAAGAGTGTCCCTCTTCTGCTGGGTGTACCAGGCTTCTCCTTTCGTTGCCATGGTTGCCAAATAAAAGATAGGATAGAAAAATGAAGAGAAAGGGAGGGGATAATTACCAGTACACAATTGTCTCACAACTAATAAGCACTGAGTTCGTTCTCCCAAACTTATTTGCGCAGAGTTCTCGCAAGAACTTTCTGCAAGTTTTTAGTGAGAGGAATGATTGCTCAAACCAAATCACTAATGCTCTAATATCCCACCGCCTTGCCACCAATATGTCACGATTCCCACCGTGACTGTCTCCAATTGTCATGATCCCTTAGCCGTGGCCCGCAGTTTGTCACGAAAATCTACAAGGATTCCTGACCACTGCCACCATTAGGTCACGGATTGGGGTGACTTTAGACCAGCAGATGGCTATCACATGTGCAGGGGGGCTTATCCTTGTTATCCCTCCACTGTCACAATATGATAAAAAAAACACAAGGTTATTGACCTCTTAGTTTACAGCAGGGGCTTATATTAGGTATCCCACTGCTCTTCAATATACCATGAACTGCAGGGATTTGTGTATCCCGCTTACAGTTCTACTTAAACCTTGCAGCTCTCTGGCGCCCCCCTTACTCTCAGGTCAGATTAGGTACTGCACCTAGGGTAATTAGTTGCCAGAAAGGCTGCCTGCTATGTACTGGCTATTGGGCGTGCTGCAGCGACGCGATAACTACTCCCACTCAGGCAGGAACAATAATTATCAAGCCGCAGTCGCTACAGTGACCCCCAAAAGCCTGCACACGGTAAGCTGCCACCAGCTCCGATTAAACGGGTCCGGAGCTAACCCAAAACAGTAGCGTAATTCCCCTTCAAGAGACTTAGGGTACATTTTTAGAGCAGGGAGGAAGAACTGGCATGAAATAATATACCCCACAAGGAGTAGGCAGTGCTTTATAAAAATATTTTACAAAGATGTTACAAGTGAGACAATTGCAAATATGTACAAGGTAATTATGAAAATAAAAGGATTAAAGGAAGAAAAGATAACTCACATGTTCTTAGTTCATATCAGTTCAGGCAAACACCATGCTAGTGGGAGGGGCTCCCAAAAATCCCAATGCATGAGGTACAGCTCTTCAGGTCAGACCCACATGTTCTTCCAGCAACAGACTCACTGCTGGAGTCCAGCCAAAACAGTTATAGCTTAGCCTGGTGACATCACCAAAAAGGCTGGCAATCCCAGTCCCTCCTCTCTCTGCATTCTGACTAAGTATAAGCTAAATCTTTCTAAGACTTGTAATTCCACTGCTGAACATATCATAGTCCTGACAAAACCAGCATTCATCTCGTATTATCGCTGGCATTCTAGTGAGATCAAATATGTCCTATTTGGGATGTATATTTACAGAGAAATCCCTACTTCTTCACCTGATGGAGTTAAAAGCTCATGTTTAGAGTGATGGGTAGCTCCTTCGATGGTTTCGTGGTCTTAACTTAAACGATTTGCCTAATATCTTACAAAAACAGAACAAAGGACTTTCATGATTCTAGAAGGTTCTAGTCCAGTGATAGCTTGACAAGAGCTTACGCGGCAGGAAATGCCGGTCGTAAATACCTTTCTTCAATAAAACTCCCCTCTCACATACATTGGCAAGGCAAGCTCAACTCTGAAGTAAAAGAGAAGGGGGGTTACTTAGCCCACATCCTGGGCTGACAAGAGAAACTCAACTTATATGATATTTCCTACCATATCGTGACACCACTGTTTGGGCGCACGGCAGGGCTCGGAAGGGAAGGAGCGCCATTTGACTTTTTGAATGAAAAATTGGCTCCAATCTTTACGTTTGGAGAGCCCCTGTGTGCCTAAACATTGAAGCTCCCCCACAAGTGACCCCATTTTGGAAACTAGACCCCCCAAGGAACTTATCTAGACACATAGTGAGCACTTTAAACCCCCAGGTGCTTCACAAATTGATCTGTAAAAATGAAAAAGTACTTTTTTTTCACAAAAAAATTATTTTAGCCTCAATTTTTTCATTTTCACATGGGCAACAGGATAAAATAGATCCTAAAATTTGTTGGGCAATTTCTCCTGAGTACACGGATACCTCACATGTGGGGGTAAACTACTGTTTGGGCACATAGTAAGGCTCGGAAGGGAAGGAGCGCCATTTTACTTTTTGAATGAAAAATTATCTCCATCGTTAGCGGACACCATGTCGCGTTTGGAAAGCCCCTGTGTACCTAAACATTGGACCTCCCCCACAAGTTACCCCATTTTGGAAACTAGACCCCCCAAGGAACTTATCTAGACGCATAGTGAGCACTTTAAACCCTCAGGTGCTTCACAAATTGATCCGTAAAAATGAAAAAGTACTTTTTTTCACACAAAATTTCTTTTAGCCTCAATTTTTTCATTTTCACATGGGCAGCAGGATAAAATGGATCCTAAAATTTGTTGGGCAATTTCTCCTGAGTACGCCGATACCTCATATGTGGGGGTAAACCACTGTTTGGGTGCACGGCAAGGCTCGGAAGGGAAGGCGCGCCATTTGACTTTTTGAATGGAAAATTAGCTCCAATCGTTAGCGGACACCATGTCACGTTTGGAGAGCCCCTGTGTGCCTAAACATTGGAGCTCCCCTACAAGTGACCCCATTTTGGAAACTATACCCCCCAAGGAACTTATCTAGATGTATAGTGAGCACTTTAAACCCCCAGGTGCTTCACAGAAGTTTATAACGCAGAGCCATGAAAATAAAAAATAGTTTTTCTTTCCTCAAAAATGATTTTTAGCCCAGAATTTTTTATTTTCCCAAGTGTAACAGGAGAAATTGGACCCCAAATGTTGTTGTCCAGTTTGTCCTGAGTACGATGATACCCCATATGTAGGGGTAAACCACTGTTTGGGCACACGGCAGGGCTCGGCAGAGAAGGCACGCCATTTGGCTGTTGTGAATTAGACTTTTTGGCTCCCTCTTGTGGTTACTAGTGATATGACTCTGGGATTGTCTTTCCTCAGTTTGGCTCCCACCTGGGCCGTTAGTCCAGGGGTGTTGCTATATAAACTTCCTGGATCCTTAGTCCAGTGCCTGGCATTGTTGTAATCAGATCCTTCTGTTTGCTCCGGTCTGCTGGTCCTGGTTCGTGCAAAATTAAGCTAAGTCCTGCTTCTTTGTTTTTTGGTTATTTGCTTTGCTCTCATTTTTGTCCAGCTTGTACTAAATGTGATTCCTGACTTTGCTGGAAGCTCTAGGGGGCTGGTGTTCTCCCCCCGGGCCGTTAGACGGTTCGGGAGTTCTTGAATATCCAGCGTGGATATTTTGATAGGGTTTTTGCTGACCATATAAGTCATCTTACTATATTCTGCTATTAGCTAGTGGGCCTCTCTTTGCTAAATACCTAGCTCATTCTTACGTTTGTCTTTTCCTCTTACCTCACCGTTGTTATTTGTTGGGGGCTTGTATCCTACTTTCGGGGTCTTTTTCTCTGGAGGCAAGAAAGGTCTTTCTTTTCCCTTCTAGGGTTAGTTAGTTCTCCGGCTGGCGCGAGACGTCTAGAACCAACGTAGGCACGTTCCCCGGCTGCTGCTATTTGTGGTGCTAGGATTAGATATATGGTCAGCTCAGTTACCACTGCCCTATGAGCTGGTTTTTTGTGTTTGCAGACTTAGTAATTATTTCTGAGGCCCTCTGCCATTGGGGTCATAACATTGGCTTTTTGAATGGAAAATTAGCTCCAATCATTAGCGGACACCATGTCGCGTTTGGAGAGCCCCTGTGTGCCTAAACATTGGAGCTCCCCCACAAGTGACCCCATTTTGGAAACTACACCTCCCAAGGAACTAATCTAGATGTGTGGTGAGCACTTTGAACCACCAAGTGCTTCACAGAAGTTTATAACGCAGAGCCGTGAAAATAATAAATGTGTTTTCTTTCCTCAAAAATATTTTTTTAGCCCAGAATTTTTTAATTTTCCCAAGGGTAACAGGAGAAATTTGACCCCAACAGTTGTTGTCCAGTTTCTCCTGAGTATGCTGATACCCCATATGTGGGGGTAAACCACTGTTTGGGCACATGCCAGGGCTCGGAAGGGAAGTAGTGACGTTTTGAAATGCAGACTTTGATGGAGTGGTCTGCGGGCGTCACATTCCATTTGCAGAGCCCCTGATGTGCCTAAACAGTAGAAACCCCCCACAAGTGACCCCATTTTGGAAACTAGACCCCCCAAGGAACTTATTTAGATGTGTGGTGAGCTCTTTGAACCCCCAAGTGGTTCACAGACATTTAGAACGCAGAGCCGTGAAAATAAAAAATAATTTTTCATTCCTCTAAAATTATGTTTTAGCAAGCAATTTTTTATTTAGGGTAACAGGAGAAATTGGACCCCAATAATTGTTGCCCAGTTTGTCTTGAGTATGCTGGTACCCCATATGTGGCGGTAAACCAGTGTTTGGGCGCACGTCGGGGCTCGGAAGGGAGGGAGCACCATTTGACTTTTTGAGCGCAAGATTGGCTGGAATCAATGGTGGCGCCATGTTGCGTTTGGAGATCCCTGATGTGCCTAAACAGTGGAAACCCCTCAATTCTAACTCCAGCACTAACCCCAACACACCCCAAACCCTAATTCCAACTCTAGATATAACCCTAACCCCAACACACCCCTAACCACAACCCTAACCCAACACACCCCTAACCCTAATCCCAACCCTAACCCTAATCCCAACCCTAACCACAACCCTAATCCCAACCCTAACCACAACCCTAACCCCAACACACCCCTAACCCTAACCACAAGCCTAATCTTAACCCTATTTTCAACCCTAGCCCTAATTCCAACTCTAAAGGCCCCGTCTCACATAGCGATTTACCAACGATCACGACCAGTGATACAACCTGGCCGTGATCATTGGTAAGTCGTTGTGTGGTCGCTGGGGAGCTGTCACACAGACAGCTCTCTCCAGCGACCAACGATCAGGGGAACCTCTTCGGCATCGTTGAAACTGTCTTCAACGATCCCGAAGTCCCCCTGCAGCACCCGGGTAACCAGGGTAAACATCGGGTTACTAAGCGCAGGGCCGCGCTTAGTAACCCGATGTTTACCCTGGTTACCAAAAAAAACAAACAGTACATACTCGCCTTTCGGTGTCCGTCAGGTCCCTTGCCGTCTGCTTCCTGCTCTCACTGAGTGCCGCCGTACAGTGAGAGCAGAGCGCAGCGGTGACGTCACTGCTGTGCTGTGCTCTCACTGTACGGCGGCACTCAGAGCAGGAAGCAGACGGCAAGGGACCTGACGGACACCGAAAGGCGCGTATGTACTGTTTGTTTTTTTTGGTAACCAGGGTAAACATCGGGTTACTAAGCGCGGCCCTGCGCTTAGTAACCCGATGTTTACCCTGGTTACCAGTGAAGACATCGCTGGATCGGTGTCACACACACCGATTCAGCGATGTCAGCGGGACCTCAACAACCAAAAAAAGGTCCAGGCCATTCCGACACGACCAGCGATCTCGCAGCAGGGGCCTGATCGCTGGTACGTGTCACATAGCGAGATCGCTACTGAGGTCGCTGTTGCGTCACAAAACTAGTGACTCAGCAGCGATCTCGCTAGCGATCTCGCTATGTGAGACGGGGCCTTTACTCTAATTCCAACCCTAACCGTAAGGCTATGTGCCCACATTGCGGATTCGTGTGAGATTTTTCCGCACCATTTTTAAAAAATCCGCAGGTAAAAGGCACTGCGTTTAACCTGCGCATTTACCGCGGATTTCCAGTGTTTTTTGTGCGGATTTCACCTGCAGATTCCTATTGAGGAGCAGGTGTAAAACGGAATCCGCACAAAGAATTGACATGCTGCGGAAAATACAACACAGCGTTTCCGCGCGGTATTTTCCGCACCATGGGCACAGCGGATTTGGTTTTCAGTAGGTTTACATTTTACTGTAAATGTAACATAACCCGGCACTCAACTTAAGTATGGATGCTGTAAGGTTTATTGTGTAGTATTAACAATAAAACGTTTCGGTCCTGTGGACCTTCCTCAGTTACTACATGGTGAGAACAATAAAAAAATAAACATAAACAAAATGCTTCAACAGAAGGAAAAAAATGAACAAAAAAAACAAGGTATATACAACAATATGTAACAATATGTACAAGGTAAAGATATGGTCATGTTTCAAAGGGAACATATTATAACGCTTAGAAACCGAAGCATACCTATTTGTGAGATGAGTAGGGAGTAAGTATCTTTTGCCAATAGAGCCCTATTGGTACAACTGGAGGGAAGAAGGAGGAGAGGAGTGACATTATTGTGCTGCGGTTTAAAGTGATACAGTGATCCGTGTGCACAAACCCCATAGGGAATACCTTAATATCCAGTAAGTTCCTGATTTCAGCTTTAAGGCTGGAAGAATAATAATGAGGGACAGTGATAAGGGACTTAGTCCTTGTAAATAGGAAAATGGACAAAGTCCTTATATATGGAGCGGCTCCTAATAGCAGAGTCCGGCGGGCGTGGCTTAATGCCGGTATCATGAGGCCGATAATGGCTGTGCTAATTACCTGTGTTGTCTCCGGGTGCAGACGCGGTGTCCACCGCTAGTCCCAAACATCTACCGGAGTGCTGTAAACCGGTGTATGTGCTCTTTTATGAGAGCAGCATGAAGCGCCGGAAGTGACATACCGGAAGTATGTCACCGAACAGTGGTGACTGACAGTGAGGAGGCGCCCAATAGGAAGAGCCTGGATTGTTGTTAGGGGCGGGACTACGGGTGAATGTGATCGTCCTGCAGTTTGGTGAATAGAGGGACAAGTCCGGTGTGATGGGCGGAGTTAACAACACAGCAAGAACACTGAGTAATAGATGGTGGTGGTAGATCGATGAGAGGTGCTTTTAAGGTGGTGATCAAGAGGTGTCCATCCCAGTGGTGAGAAGCCAGGTCTCAGTAAAGGCGGATCTAGGAAAATAGACATTGGTATTAGAAGGGTATCATTATATACATACATCATTATGAGAAATCGCCCGTACATTTGATTCAATAGTAGGCAAATAGGTACAGTATGGTATCAAAACATATATAAAGAGACTATGACCTCTTGGCTTTCACCTAATAATTTCAAGACAAAACCCACCAATGGAAGGCCCCCTGGATCACTAGAGACTACATCTCAAAATTGCATCTCATTCCTATTACAAAATAGAGACTCTTATTCACTCTGTAATTAGTACTTCCTGCCACCTGCAGGGTGTCTTCACTTCTGTATATGTTTAAACCTGATATTGCGCCAAAATGTTTATTACCAGATTGTTTGTGTTCACAGCCCCCCCTTTTGGTGATGTCATTTAACATCCCGGTTTGAATATGGGACTACATTATCCCTGCAATGGTGCTGTTTTTGCTACTAGATCTATGGGTCTACAGGTTATCTCTTTATATATGTTTTGATACCATACTGTACCTATTTGCCACAGTATTCAGGTAGTAGTGTGTATTTATTACAGTATAGATCATAACATTACTTTCAGTTTAAGAGCACTGAGCCATCTCTACATGACTCCTATGAGGACTCAGGGTTTACCTTCTATCCTAATTATCTATCAACGTTATCAACCATTTTCTTTATATAACATCAAACCTTCTCATTATCTTTCTCACTAACATGCATGCTGGACACCACGTCTATCCCTACGGGCCCACTGCATCCTTCTGCTATCTTTCGCTTATTTTTTTCAGAGAACATCATCAGTATTTCTTCACAATTAACTAGTTAAATACATATAACTTACTCATGTAAACATTATCATCACTTTCTTTCGTCAAAACATTATTGCTACCTGTCTTAAAGCAATATCATCGTTTAAGTGCGACAAATGAACATCCCCTTTAAGAGAGGACCAAGTCTCTATGAGGTAGCGTGTCTTCTCAAGCTACCAGTCCATACTCAGCAAAGGTTCCAGTGTGGTATCTTCACAAAGAGTCCTTCTTTAAGTAAAACCAGTAGGGAGCACCTTTAATAAGGTGCAAACTATATACAAAAAGTTCGCATCATGCACTGTTCATGATTTCAGCAGTTCTTTTCAACTATAAACTTGTGCAAAACTTCAGAAAAACAAACAAAAACAAAACAATAGGGATCCCGGGTCAACAGAAGGATCCCTTTAAAAGTTAACCCTGAACGGGTTTAGCAGCAAACAGGAAACAAACAAACAGTCAAAGAACTATTTACATATTTAAAGTGGTCATGCTTACTCGTTCTTCGGGGAGGAAGGTGGTTTCCTCCCGGGCCTCACCAGACCAACGGGTCGTCCTGCTGGTTCAAGGATCGGGTCCCGCCCCAACAACGACAGGATCCCTCGCCGGGATGTTCTTTTCACTGAGGATCCGGCACGCCCCCAAGGTACATGGTGGGTCCGGGTCCCCCGCTGCTCCGCAGGGTCAGGTTCTGTTGTCTTTTCGGCGGGAGGTTCATCTTCGGGGGTTGCAGCGGCGGCCTGGAGCGCGACGCACCGCTGGACGCCCCGCGCCATCCAGCCAGCTTCGCCTGTTGCTCTCCTCCACCTGGTATAAGTTACGGCATCACCTGGCTCCAGGTCGCGAGCGATCCTTCCACCGCAATGTTCCACCTCCTCTCGGTCCACGTGGACTTGTAGCGGCTCCCCGATCTCCTGTATAACCCCTCTTCCATATCGGGGGTTAAAGGAGACCACTACACCCCAGTGGGACGATGGAATCTCTGCAACGCTTGTCAGATCAATCTGAACTGCAGGCTGGGGCCGGCTCCGCCACGCCGTCATCAGGTGCCGCAGGTGTTCGGCCTCCGGCAAGATCCTCATGCCCTGTGCTTGCAGCATACCTTCAGCCGCGGCCGGGTTGGGAGGAGTCGGGGACACTGGAGACAGACGGATCTCCGTGGGCTGACCTAGCCGAGCGAGCACGCGGGCATCAGCCTCCAAGCGGCGTGCTATTTGTCGGGCCTCGGCTGCGGCCACACACTCCTCAGACGGTGGCAAGGGGGGTCGGCCCATCGGTGGCCCCGTGAGGGTCAATCCCCGCAACGTTGGCGCGTCTGGGGCTATGTCGAGTGGCGCAGCCTCAGGCTGGATCGGGTCAGTCCCACGCGGTGTTCTCGGTGTCGCCATCTCTTCTCCTTTTCCAATGTCCTCTTCCCGCGGCCTCTTTCGTGGGCAGCCCTGTCTCCATGGTCTCCACCCTCCAAACAGGATCAGGAGGCGGACCTCGGCTGTTGACGGACACGTCCGCAGGACACAGAAATATTTAGACTGGGCGGCCATTGTTGTTCGCGCTCTCCAGCTTGCCTACGCCTACTCCACGCCCCTCCTCTTCTCCGGCGCTCTCCTTAGCGCTGCAATGGCGGCGGATTTTGGCGGTAAATGGCACAGCACAGTCTTTGCAATAAAGTACAGTCCAAGCACAACAAATCACAGTCCCAAGGCACACATGACCTGATTCTTCAGGCTTAAGTAGATCCTGTTCATGACGCCAAGTTGTGGCGCCCCCACTGCTGCAGGGCCGAGGGGTACCCGGCACCGGGCCTGTGAGCCTCTGCTCTGGGGTTGTCACGGTGGCTAGGCCCCGGTCCGTGACCCTGCCATGGGGCGCACAGTGAATAATAGATATGGATGATGGTAGTGATGCTGTAGTAGTGCGGTGCAGTAAATAACGAGGACACCAGGTTGCAGTCTCTTTACCTCTTTACTGAAGATCTCTGGGTCCTCAGTCCGGAATACGGTTCACCAGGCTGCGCAAGTCCGGCTGGTCCAATGGCACCTCCAGAGTTCTCTTCACAGGTGGAAATCGGTGCCTTCCTTCTAGCGCTATGTGTTGTGGTCCTTCCCTGCTGTGCTTACAGAAAGTCCCCCACAACTGTTGTGTCTGTTTCTTAAGTTCCCTCACAACTCGATTAGATGATGTTCTGCTAATCCTCCGTCCCTCCCTGATGTTCTGGTTGGGACGGCACCCGTTTGACGGGTAGGCTCGGAGCTCTTCCGGGACCCTAGAGTCGCCCCTCTCCACAGGTTGCCCCCCAAGACTGCATAGGTGATTTAAGGTAGACAGCCCGCCTTAAACTGACTGTCCTGCCGCTGTTTGGAGTATTGCTTGAAGCTGAATGTTATGATACTCCCTCGGCGTTCCGGCCACCGGTAGTGCGCCTCAGTAGGATGTTGCTTCGGTCTTACAGCACGACTCCTACTGGTATTTCTCCTTTTGCGTGATCTCGTTTCTCACTCAGCACAATCTATCTCGCTTCTAATCCTTCCTTGGGCACCGCCGCTACCCGGAGCAGGCACGGTCCCATTACGTTCGTTCAAGTTGCCAAGCCTCTGTCAGGATCCCACCCCTGACAGAGGCCCTACTGTATCTTCCCCCACAACACCCTCTGCCACAAGGTGTTGCCTGGTTCCAACCCAGTCAGCTTTTTGATCTAACTTCCTGCCTGACCCCCAGTTTACCCACTATGGTGGGGAGTGGCCTAGTGAATAGAACCCTTAGCTCCCCCCGGAGGCCCGACTGTGAAATGTATTGGTGTCTGTGATACCTGATCAGATGAACTCCTTCAGTGCCATCAGACGTACCATAGCTCCCCTTAGTGGCGGAGCCACAGTACTGCAACGACCAGGACTCTGGGGCGCTGCATGTACATATTGTTACATATTGTTGTATATACCTTGTTTTTTTGGTTCATTTTTTTCCTTCTGTTGAAGCATTTTGTTTATGTTTATTTTTTTATTGTTCTCACCATGTAGTAACTGAGGAAGGTCCACAGGACCGAAACGTTTTATTGTTAATACTACACAATAAACCTTACAGCATCCATACTTAAGTTGAGTGCCGGGTTTTGTTACATTTACTATAAGGTGTGGGAGCCTACCCGTGCACCTACAACAGCAGTGCTCACGTCTAGTTCACTACATTTTACTGTAAACCTGATGGAAAACTACTACGAATCCGCAGCAGCCAATCCACTGCGGATCCACAGCCAAATCCGCACCATGTGTGCACATAGTCTAATCTAACCCTAACTCTAGTTCTAACCCTAATTCTAACCCTAGCCCTAACCCTAATCCTGGCCCTAACCCTTACCCTTACGCTAGCCCTAACCCTAACCCTAACCCTAGCCCTAACCCTAACCCTAGTGGGGGAAGAAAAAATATATATTTTCTTTATTTTTATTATTTTCCCTACCTATGGGTTTGATAAAGGGGGGTTCATTTACTAATTTTTTTATTTTGATCACTGTGATAGGTTTTATCACAGTGATCAAAATGTACCCGGCTGGCAGATTCGGCGGGCGCACTGCGCATGCGCCCGCCATTTTGGAAGATGGCGGCGCCCATGAAGAAGATGGACGGACACTGCGAGGCTCGGTAAGTATGAGGGGGGGAGATCGGAGCACGGGGGGGATCGGAGCGCGGGGGGGGTGGATCGAAGCACGGGGGGAGCGGACAGGAGGACAGGGGAGCGGACAGGAGGACGGAGGGGAGCGGACCACAGTACGGGGCAGAAAGGAGGACTGGGGAGGCAATCGGTGGAGGTGGGGGGGGGGCAGATTAGGTTTTCCAGCCATGGCCGATGATATTGCAGCATCGGCCATGGCTGGATTGTAATATTTCACCATTTTCATAGGTGAAATATTACAAATCGCTCTGATTGGCTGTTTCACTTTCAACAGCCAATCAGAGCGATCGTAGCCACTGTACTGAAGTACCACTCCCCCTGTCCCTGCAGATCGGGTGAAATTGGAGTTAACCCTTTCACCCGATCTGCAGGGACGCGATCATTCCATGACGCCACATAGGCGTCACAGGTCGGATTGGCACCGACATTCATGACGCCTACGTGGCGTTAAAGGTCGGGAAGGGGTTAAGTTTTTCTCTCTTTGTTTCATTGCAGCCATTTGGTCAACTCAAAAAAGTTCATTTTTTTCACATTAATGTATACTCTGCACCCCATCTTGACTGAAAAAACACAGAAATGTAGAAATTTTTGCAAATTTATTGAAAAAGAAAAACTGAAATATCACAAGGTCATAAGTATTCAGAACTTTTGCTCAGTATTGAGTAGAAGCACCCTTTTGAGCTAGAATAGCCGTGAGTCTTCTTGGGAATGATGCAATAAGTTTTTCACACCTGGATTTGGGGATCCTTCATCACTTTTCCTTGCAGATCCTCTCAGTTCCACCATGTTGGATGGTGAACACTGGTGGACAGCCATTTTCAGGTCTCTCCAGAGATGCTCAATTAGGTTTAGGCTGGGCCAGTCAAGAATGGTCACAGAGTTGTTCTGAAGCCACTCCTTTGTTATTTTAGCTATGTGCTTAGGGTCATTGTCTTGTTGGAAGATGAACCTTCAGCCAAGTTTGAGGTCCAGAGCACTCTGGAAGAGGTTTTCATCCAGGATATCTCTGTACTTGGCCGCATTCATGTTTCCTTCAATGACAACCAGTCGTCCAGCATAGAGATGAGTGAATATTTCAAGGTTCGAATTGGATTGTTTGCCGAATTTGCAATATTCGACTATTAATTATTCGAATATTTGCTGAACATTACCGAACGCCATTCACGTCAATGGGAGGCAGAAACAAATGCATGCACAACACCGTAGAACGGCCCTAAATGCTGCCAAAACACATTAAATGAGGGACAGACACCAGGAAAGTAGCCTCAATTCACCCACAGTACAAATTGAAGCATGAAACTGCAGCAAGTAGCCAGGCATGAGGTATCGGGGTCTGGGACAGCATTTCAATCTTTCCAATGAACATGACAGTAAGACGAGATGGGTGAGGGATCGGTGTAGGGCCCCTTTGCTAGTCCTCTACCTGCTTTCATGCTGAGCCACACTCAGGTGGCACAAATATCAGTTTTATAGACTACCATTGTCAGATACATTTTAAGGATAGTAATATGGGCAGTTGAGTCCAAGGAAGTGGAGGCCTGACTGTCTCGGAGGCCTACTGCTACAGGCAACATGCATGAAAGAAACCAAACCAGGAGTCTACACTTTTACAATAATTAGTGGCAGACTCTACCAAAGTGGCATAACTTTCACCACAGTAGAAATAGTATAATAGGGACGACAGGTCTTCCACTACACCCAATCCAGCAGATGGACACTCCAACCATGAGTGTTCACATTTCCAAAATTGATAGGCACCACCAAAGTGGCATCAATTTTACCAAAGTAGAAATAGTAGAATAGGGACCGACAGGTTTTTCACTACACCCAATGCAGCAGATCAACACTCAACCAGGAGTGTTCATGTTTCAAAAAAATATTGGCAGACACCACAGAAGTGGCATCAATTTCACCACAGTAGAAATAGCAGAAATTGGGTCCAACAGGTTTTTCACTACACCCAATACAGCAGACGAACACCCTAACAGGAGTATTCACGTTTCCTAAAATTATTGGCAGATACGGCAGACACCACAGAAGTGGCATCAATTTTACCACAGTAGAAATAGTAGAATAGGACTGACAGGTCTTTCACTACACCCAATACAGCAGATGGACACCCAACCAGGAGTGTTCACATTTCCAAAAATTATTGGCAGACACCACAGAAGTGACAACAAATTCACCACAGTAGAAATAGCAGAATAGGGACCAACAGGTCTTTCTCTACACCCAATACAGCAGATGGACACTCCAACCAGGAGTGTTCACACTTGCAAAAATTATTGGCAGATACAGCAGACACCACAGAAGTGGCATCAATTTTACCACAGTAGAAATAGTAGAACAGTTACCGACAGGTCTTTGACTACACCCAATACAGCAGCTGGACACCCAACTAAGAGTGTTAACGTTTAAAAAAATTATTGGCAGACACCACCAAAGTGGCATCAATTTTACCAAAGTAGAAATAGTAGAATAAGGACCGACAGGTCTTTCACTACACCCAATACAGCAGATGGACACCCTACGAGGACAGTTCACATCTAAAGAAATGAGGGCCTAACAGTACAGAAGTGGCATCAATTTCACCGCAGTAGAAATAGTAGACTAGGGACCGACAGGTCTTTCACTACACCCAATACAGCAGATGAACACCCAACCAGGAGTGTTCATGTTTCCAAAAATTATTGGCAGACACCACAAAAGTAGCATCAATTTCACCACAGTAGAAATAGTAGAAATGGGGTCCAACAGGTTTTTCACTACACCCAATACAGCAGATGAACACCCAACCAGGAGTGTTCACGCTTCCTAAAATTATTGGCAGATACGGCAGACACCACAGAAGTGGCATCAATTTTACCACAGTAGAAATAGTAGAATAGGACTGACAGGTCTTTCACTACACCCAATACAGCAGATGAACACCCTCAAGGAGTGTTCACGTTTCCAAAAATCATTGCCAGACACGAACAAAGTGGCATCAATTTCACCACAGTTGAAATAGCCTAATAGGGACCAATAGGTCTTTCTCTACACTCAATACAGCAGATGAACACCCAACCAGGAGTGTTCACATTTCCCAAAATTATTAGCACACACCACAGAAGTGGCATCAATTTCACCACAATAGAAATAGTAGAATAGGGACTGACAGGTCTTTTGCTACACCTAATTCAGCAGATGGATATCCAACTTGGAATGTTCACATCATCTTCACAATCATCTAGTCTGTACAGTCTGTGATTGGGGCGCAAAAGTCCTTGGAGATCCATGACTTGTTCAACTTAATTAAAGTTAGGCGGTCAACACTTTCGGGGGACAGTCTTATGTGCTTATCCATCAGCAGCGCTAAAGACACGTTCTGAGAGAACGCTGGCAGCCTGGCATGAAAAAACCTCCATGCATGTGAGGTAAGCTCAGGCCACTCATCCATTTTGGAAGACCAAAATGTGAAAGGGTCCAAACCCTACCTGATGGAATTAATATTTGGTTCTAGACACTCCTGCAACATCCTCTCCATTCATTCACCACGTGAAAGACTTGGACTCTGTTGTGCTGGTGCATGAGTTGGTCTGAAAAAAGTGTCAAAAGACTAACAGAAATTGCTTCTTCCACTTCCACCACTGCTTCTGCTGCTAATGTTTTGGCATTGACGAATTGACAGGCCAGAGGTTGTAAGTCTACAGCTGCGATGTGAACTGTATGCTTCACTGCTGTCTTGGGGAAAAGCTCTCTTAACCCCTTAACGACCGCCGATACGCCTTTTAACGGCGGCCGCTAAGGGTACTTAAACCACAGTGCCGTTAATTAACGGCGCTGTGGAAAAAGTGAATAGCGCCCCCCAGAGTCGGATTTTCTCTGGGGTCTCGGTTGCCGAGGGTAGCCGAGACCCCAGAGAACATGATTCGGGGGGTTTTTACCGACCCCCGAGTTGCGATCGCCGTTAATTAACCGTTTACCGGCGGTCGCAACAAAAAAAAAAAAATGCGATTTGCCATTTAATTTCTCTGTCCTCCGATGTGATCGCACATCGGAGGACAGAGAAATAGTGTCCCCGATGGCCCCCAATAGCCCCCCAATACTCACCTATCTCCCCCGGTGCTCCTCGTGGCTCCCGATGGGCGCCGCCATCTTTTTTCCGGGAAAAACCCGGAAGATCTTTGGGGTCTCGGCTGCTGGGGGTAGCCGAGACCCCAAAGAACATGATCGGGGTCGTTTTTTACCGACCCCTGTTTTGCGATCGCCGGTAATTAACTGTTTACCGGCGACCGCAAAAAAAAAAAAAAAAAAAAGCGATCTGTAATTCTCTGTCCTCTGATGTGATCGCACATCAGAGGACAGAGAAGTAGGGGGATTCGGGGACCCTATCATACTCACCCCGAGTCCTCCTGCGTCTCCTCTTGCCGGCCGGCTTCTTCCTCTGCAAAGAAAATGGCGGGTGCATGCGCAGTGCGCCCGCCATCTGCTGCCATCTGCTGGCCGGCAGGAGAGACGAGTTGGGGCTAAAATTAGGGTTAGGGTTAGGGTTAGGGCTAGGGTTAGGGTTAGGGTTAGGGTTAGGGCTAGGGTTAGGGTTAGGGTTAGGGTTAGGGCTAGGGCTAGGTTTAGGGTTAGGGTTAGGGCTAGGGTTAGGGCTAGGGTTAGGGCTAGGGTTGGGGCTAAATTTAGGGTTAGGGCTAGGTTTAGGGTTAGGGTTAGGCTACTTTCACACTAGCGTTTTTTGGCTTCCGTCACAATGCGTCGTTGGAGAAAAAACGCATCCTGCAAAATTGCTTGCAGGATGCGTTTTTTTCTCCATTGACTTGCATTAGCGACACATTGCGACGGATTGCCACACGTCGCATCCGTCGTGCGACGGATGCGTCGTGCTTTGGCGGACCGTCGGCACAAAAAAACGCTACATGTAACTTTTTTTGCGCGACGTGTCCGCCATTTCCGACCGCGCATGCGCGGCCGGAACTCCGCCCCCGCCTCCCCGCTCCTCACAATGGGGCAGCGGATGCGTTGAAAAAACAGCATCCTCTGCACCCGTTGTGCGGCGCTTACAACGCTAGCGTCAGTACGTCGGCCCGACACACTGCGATGGGCCGAGTATGACGCTAGTGTGAAAGTAGCCTTAGGCTTCTTTCACACTTGCGTCGGTATGGGGCGGTCGCAATGCGTCAGCCCGACGTACCGACGCACGTTGTGAAAATTGTGCACAACGTGGGCAGTGGATGAAGTTTTTCAACGCATCCGCTGCCCAGTCTATGTCTTGGGGAGGAGGGGGCAGAGTTACGGACACGCATGCGCGGAAATGGCGGACGCGGCGTACAAAAAAAAGGTTACATTGAACTTTTTTTGTGACGACGGTCCGCCAAAACACAACGGATCCAGTGCACGATGGACGCGACGTGTGGCCATCCGTCGGTAATACAAGTCTATGGCCAAAAAAGGCGTCCTGTGGGCACATTTGCAGGATCCTTTTTTTGTCCAAAATGACGGATTGTGACGGATGCCACACGATGCAAGTGTGAAAGTAGCCTTAGGGTTAGGGTTGGGGCTAAAGTTAGGGCTAGGGTTAGGGTTAAATTTAGGGTTAGGATTGGGGCTAAAGTTAGGGTTAGGGCTAGGGTTGGGGCTAAAGTTAGGGATAGAGTTGGGATTAGGGTTAGGGTTTTGATTAGGGTTGGTATTAGGGTTACGGTTGGGATTAGGGTTACGTTTGGGATTAGGGTTGGGATTAGGGTTAGGGTTGGGATTAGGGTTAAGGTTAGGGTTGGGATTAGGGTTAGGGGTGTATTGGGATTAGGGTTAGGTTTGAGGTTAGGGTTGAGATTAGGGTTAGGGGTGTGTTGGATTTAGGGTTTTGATTAGGGTTATGGTTAGATTTGAGATTAGGGCTGTTTTGGGGTTAGGGTTGTGATTATCTTTAGGGTTGTGATTAGGATTATGGACCGGGTTGAGATTAGGGTTAGGGGTGTGTTGGCGTTAGGGTTGGAGTTAGAATTGGGGGTTTCCACTGTTTAGGTACATCAGGGGGTCTCCAAACACGACAGACAATTTTGCGCTAAAAAAGTCAAATGGTGCTCCCTCCCTTCTGAGCTCTGCCGTGCGCCCAAACAGTGGTTTACCCCCACATATGGGGCATCAGCGTACTTGGGATAAATTGGACAACAACTTTTGGGGTCCAATTTCTCCTGTTACCCTTGTGAAAATAAAAACTTGGGGGCTAAAAATCTTTTTTGTGGGAAAAAAATATTTTTTATTTTCACTACTCTGCATTATAAACTTCTGTGAAGCACTTGAGCATTCAAAGTTCTCACCACATATCTAGATAAGTTCCTTAGGGGGTCTAGTTTCCAAAATTTGGTCACTTGTGGGGGTTTCTACTGTTTAGGTACATCAGGGGCTCTGCAAACGCAACATAACACCCACAGACAATTCTATCAAAGTCTGAATTCCAAAATGGCGCTCCTTCTCTTCCGAGCTCTGCCGTGTGCCCAAACAGTGGTTTACCCCCACATATGGGGTACCAGCATACTCAGGACAAATTGGAGAACAAATATTGGTGTCAAATTTCTCTTGTTACCCTTGTGAAAATAAAAACTTGGGGGCTAAAAAATCTTTTTTGTGGAAAAAAAAATATTTTCTATTTTCACTACTCTGCATTATAAACTTCTGTGAAGCACTTGGGCATTCAAAGTTCTCACCACATATCTAGATAAGTTCCTTGGGGGGTCTAGTTTCCAAAATGGGGTCACTTGTGGGGGGTTTCTACTGTTTAGGTACATCAGTGGCTCTGCAAACGCAACATAACGCCCGCAGACCATTCTATCAAAGCCTGCATTCCAAAATGGCGCTCCTTCCCTTCCGAGCTCTGCCATGCGCCCAAACAGTGGTTTACCCCCACATATTGGGTACCAGCATACTCAGGACAAATTGGACATCAACTTTTGGGGTCCAATTTCTCGTTACCCTTGTGAAAATAAAAATTTGGGGGCTAAAAAATCTTTTTTGTGGGAAAAAAATATATTTTTTATTTTCACTACTCTGCATTATAAACTTCTGTGAAGCACTTGGGCATTCAAAGTTCTCACCACATATCTAGATAAGTTCCTTCGGGGGTCTATTGTCCAAAATGGGGTCACTTGTTGGGGGATTCTACTGTTTAGGTACATTAGGGGTCTGCAAACGCAACTTAACGCCAGCAGACAATTCTATCAAAGTCTGCATTCCAAAACGGCGCTCCTTCCCTTCCGAGCTCATCCATGCGCCCAAACAGTGGTTTACCCCCACATATGGGGTACCAGCATACTCAGGACAAATTGGACAACAACTTTTGGCATCCAATTTCTCTTGTTACCCTTGTGAAAATAAAAACTTGGGGCTAAAAAATCTTTTTTGTTAAAAAAAAAATATTTTTTATTTTCACGACTCTGCATTATAAACTTCTGTGATGCACTTGGGCATTCAAAGTTCTCACTACACATCTAGATAAGTTCCATGGGGGGTCTAGTTTCCAAAATGGGGTCACTTTTGGGGGGTTTCTACTGTTTAGGCACATCAGGGGCTCTCCAAATGCGACATGGCGTCCGATCTCAATTCCAGTCAATTTTGCATTGAAAAGTCAAATGGCGCTCCTTTGCTTCCGAGCTCAGCCATGCGCCCAAACAGTGGTTTACCCCCACATATGGGGTGTTGGCGTACTCAGGACAAATTGTACAACAACTTCTGGGGTCCATTTTCTCCTGGTACCCTTGGTAAAATAAAAATTTGGAGGCAAAAAGATCATTTTTGTAGAAAAAATGCGATTTTTTTATTTTCACGGCTCTACGTTATAAACTCTTCTTGGCTATATACAGACCACAACGGGAAACATATATATTTGTCTGTCATACATGCTCAACACCGTGGGTGAGCCAAAAACAGAACAATGAAGGAAGAAGGACACTCCAGCATGCAACCTTATAACCTAAAGAAGAAAATGGAGACTGCTACATCATCATCTCGCGAGACCGCAATGCATTCTTGGGACCGGAGCGTCGCGAGGAGCATCAGTAAACGCCTGAGCTGGATCCGGGGGCCGACGGAAGGTGAGTATATAACTATTTTTTATTTTAATTCTTCTTTTTAAAAGGGATATGGTGCCCAAATTGCCATATACTACGTGGGCTGTGTTAGATACTACATGGGCTGTGTTATATACTGCATGGGCTGTGTTATATACTACATCTCTGTGCTATATTTTACGTGGCTGTGGTATATATTACATGGCTGGGCAATATACTACATCGCTGTGCTCTATACTACATAGCCTGTGTTATATACTGCATGGGCTGTGTTATATACTGCGTGGGCTGTGTTACATACTACGTCTCTGTGCTATATACTAAGTGAGCTGTGTTATATACGGCATGGGCAGTGTTATTTACTGTGTGGGCTGTGTTATATACTACATCTCTGTGCTGTATACTACGTGGCTGTGGCATATATTATGTGGCTGGGCAATATAGTACATTGCTGTGCTCTATACATGGCCTGTGTTATATACTGCATGGGCTGTGTTATATACTACTTATCTGTGCTATATACTACGTGGCTGTGCAATATATTACGTGGCTGTGCAATATATTATGTGGCTGTGCAATATATTACGTGGCTGGGCAATATTCTACGTGGGCTGTGTTATATACTGCATGGGCTGTGTTATATACTGCGTGGGCTGTGTTATATACTACGTCTCTGTGCTATATACTATGTGACTGTGGTATATATTACGTGGCTGGGCAATATACTATATCGCTGTGGTCTATACTACGTGGCCTGTGTTATATACTGCATGGGCTGTGTTATATACTACATCTCTGTGCTATATACTATGTGGCTGTGCTATATACTATGTTGCTGTGCAATATACTACGTGTCTGTGCTATATACTACGGGGGCTGTGCTATATACTACGTGGCTGGGCAATATACTATGTGAGCTGTGCTATATACTACATGGACTGTGTTATATACTACGTGGGCTGTCTTATATACTACGTGGGCTGGATGCTACTTGGCTGTGCTATATTTCTCCGCTGTATCTGTGCATCATGAATCGTGGTACGTGTTAAAGAGGGGGCCCACTGAGACTCTTTCGCCCGTGGCCCTCAAAAACCTGGAGCAGGCCCTGGCTTCACTGATTGTTCGCGGCCGGGCGTGACCAATCAGTGACAGGCACAGTCCGGACGCGAATTGGCGCGGAGTTTGAACCACGCTTCGCTAATTGGTCGCGTCCGTCCAGTCGAATCCTGTGTGTAAATTGCATTATACTGAAAACTTCATAAATAAACTACATACAGTACATATTCTAGAATACCCGATGTGTTAGAATCGGGCCACCATAGTGTATAATAATAATAGCAATTTTTTAAGCAAAAGCATTGGCAAAATGCTCGAAAAGACGTCCGGGCATCTTTTAAAACACCACTCCAGCAATTTTTTCTATTTGAGCGCTGGAGTGTACTGCTTTAGTCCCACAATGCCATCTATGATCAAAACTTCTGTTTAAAGTCAGAAGTAATAGTCAAAAGCTCTCCACGTAAGTCTATGAGAGTCTTTTTCTGGCCTCCTTTTGGCTCTCATAAACTTAAAGTAAGTTGTGACTTCCGGATAGTCCAGCAAACACTGCAAGGATAAAAGATGAAGATGGAGGTTAGTAAGTTTAAGGGTATGTGCACACGTCAGGATTTCTTGCAGAAATTTCCTGAAGAAAAACGGAAATTTTCTGCAAGAAATCCGAATTTTTTTTTTTGCGTTTTTTTCCCATTTTTTCCTCGTTTTTTTTAGCATTTTGCAAGCTTAATTAGCTTGCAGAATGCTAAAGTTTTCCAAGCGATCTGTAGCATCGCTCGGAAAACTGACTGACAGGTTGGTCACACTTGTCAAACATAGTGTTTGACAAGTGTGACCAACTTTTTACTATAGATGCTGCCTATGCAGCATCAATAGTAAAAGATATAATGTTTAAAAATAATTAAAAAAATAAAAAAAATGGTTATACTCACCTGCAGATTAAGTACAAAGAAAGAAAAAAAGCCAGCTCACCGATATATGCAAGAAGCACGGAACTTCGTCCTGACTCGACGTGATGCAAATCCAAGTAAAAGAGAAAAATGTTCCAGCTTCTTTGTCCAGCTGTGACAAAGACCGTATGGTCGAAACGCGTAGCTTTCTTCACTTGTGATATGGCATTGTCCCAGGAGTGTGTCCTCTACTATTTTATATGATGGATTAAAGTTTTACATTTTATCAAAGAAGCTGGAACATTTTTCTCTTTTACTTGGATACTCACCTGCAGACAGCCGATCTCCTCAGCGGCGTCCGTTCCTATAGATGGTGTGTGCAGAACCTTCGATGACGTCGCGGCCACGTGAGCGGTCACATGAGCGGTCACGCGACCAATCACAAGACCGCGACGTCATCGCAGGTCCTTCACACACACACACCATCTATAGGAACGGAAGCGGCAGCATGTACCGCTGAGGCGGGAAGACTCCGGGGCCATCGAAGGTGAGTATATCACTATTTTTTATTTTAATTCTTTTTTTTTATCAATCATACGGTGCCCAGTCCGTGGAGGAGAGTCTCCTCTCCTCCACGCTGGGTACCAACCGCACATGATCTACTTACTTCCCGCATGGTGTGCACAGCCCCATGCGGAAAGTAAGTAGATCAATGCATTCCTAGGTGTGCGGAATCCCCGCAATTCCGCAAATTTAATGAACATGTTGCTTTTTTTTCCGCGATGCGATTTTTTCGCGGAAAAAAATGCAACATTTGCACAAGAAATGCGGAATGCACTGTAAATAATAGGAGGCATATGTAAGCATTTTTTTTCATGAAAAATACTGAACGTGTGCACATGGCCTGAGAGACTAGGTGCTGGAAACTTAGATTAGTGACTCCACTACAGCGTTGCAATAAATAAAACACTGGAGTGGTACTTTAAGCATTGAGATTAACATGTATTGTAATGTACAGAGAGTCTTCAGAGTGGAAAATTGTGTAAAGGTACCTTCACACTAAGCGACTTTACAACGATAACGATAGCGATCCGTGACGTTGCAGCGTCCTGCATAGCGATATCGTTGTGTTTGACACGCAGCAGCGATCAGGATCCCGCTGTGAGATCACTGGTCGTTGCTGAAAGTCCAGAACTTTATTTCGTTGCTGGATCTCCCGCTGACATCGCTGGATCGGTGTGTGTGACACCGATCCAGCGATGTCTTCACTGGTAACCAGGGTAAACATCGGGTTACTAAGCGCAGGGCCGCGCTTAGTAACCCGATGTTTACCCTGGTTACCATTGTAAAAGTAAAAAAAAAAACACATACTCACATTCCGGTGCCCGGCGTCTGCTTCCCTGCACTCCTCCTGCATCCTGCGTAAGTGCCAGCCGTAAAGCAGAGCGGTGACGTCACCGCTCTGCTCTGTGGGAGATGCCGGAGATGTTCGGCGCTGACACAGGATGCAGGAGGAGTGCAGGGAAGCGGACGCCGGGCACCGGAATGTGAGTATTAGTGTTGAACGATACCGTCCGATACTTGAAAGTATCGGTATCGGAAAGTATCGGCCGATACCGGCAAAGTATCGGATCTAATCCGATACCGATACCCGATACCAATACAAGTCAATGGGACTCAAGTATCGGACGGTATCCCTGATGGTTCCCAGGGTCTGAAGGAGAGGAAACTCTCCTTCAGGCCCTGGGATCCATATTAATGTGTAAAATAAAGAATTAAAATAAAAAATATTGCTATACTCACCTCTCCGACGCAGCCTGCACCTTACCGAGGAAACCGGCAGCCTTGTTTGCTTAAAATGCGCGCGTTTACTGCCTTCCGTGACGTCACGGCTTCTGATTGGTCGCGTGCCGCCCATGTGACCGCGACGCGACCAATCACAACAAGCCGTGATGTAATTTTCAGGTCCTGAATGCCTAGAATTAGGCATTCAGGACCTGAAAATTACGTCACGGCTTGTGATTGGTCGCGTCGCGGTCACATGGGCGGCACGCGACCAATCACAAGCCGTGACGTAATTTTCAGGTCCTGAATGCCTTAGAATTAGGCATTCAGGACCTGAAAATTACGTCACGGCTTGTTGTGATTGGTCGTGTCGCGGTCACATGGGCGGCACGCGACCAATCAGAAGCCGTGACGTCACGGAAGGCAGTAAATGCGCGCATTTTAAGCAAACAAGGCTGCCGGTTTCCTCGGTAAGGTGTAGGCTGCGTCGGAGAGGTGAGTATAGCAATATTTTTTATTTTAATTCTTTATTTTACACATTATATCGATCCCGATACCGATTCCCGATACAACAAAAGTATCGGATCTCGGTATCGGAATTCCGATACCGCTAAGTATCGGCCGATACCCGATACTTGCGGTATCGGAATGCTCAACACTAGTGAGTATGTGTTTTTTTTTTTACTTTTACAATGGTAACCAGGGTAAACATCGGGTTACTAAGCGCGGCCCTGCGCTTAGTAACCCGATGTTTACCCTGGTTACCAGGGGACTTCGGCATCGTTGGTCGCTGGAGAGCCGTCTGTGTGACAGCTCTCCAGCGACCACACAACGACTAAACAGCGACGCTGCAGTGATCGGCATCGTTGTCTGTATCGCTGCAGCGTCGCTTAGTGTGAAGGTACCTTAAGAATGGAGTTTTTTAGAAGCCTTATCTGTTAAAAGACATTCAAGAGACGGAATTTATCAACAGCAAGTTGCTTTCCCATTGAGATGCTTATGTTCATTCTTTTGAGGTTTTTCAGGCAGTTTCAGAATTTGAATCTGACTGTAAATGATATTCTGTGAACATACTCTAAAAAGATTTTCCATTTTCAAAATACCTGTATCCGCAGGCACAGTTTGTTTTAAAATAAACATACTGAGCCTTACGCACCCTCCCTGGGTCTGGGGCTACATCTCTGTCTGTTTTTGGATGCAGTACTGATGTCGTCACATCAACTGTCCTGCAGCCAATCACTGAGCTCAACGGTTCTGTCAATATTGACAACACAAACTGCTGAGCTCAGTGATCAGCTGCAGCACTGTTAATATGATGTCAGCACTGCAGACAACAACAAAAAATGGGACAGCTACAGAGACTCAGCACTGGACCCAGGAAGGGTCAGTAAAGAACAGTTTGTATTTTTAACCCCTTTCTGACATTAGACGTACTATCCTGTTGAGGTGACCCGGGCCCGTATGACCATCGACGGGATAGTACGTCATATGTGATCAGCCACGCTCACGGGGGGAGCATGGCCGATCGCGGACGGGTGTCAGCTGATTGTCACAGTTGACATCCGGCACTATGTGCCAGGAGCTGTCACGGACTGCTCCCTGCACATTAACCCCTGGAACACTGTGATCAAACATGATCGCAGTGTGCTCCCTGCGTGCTTTGCTGAGACCCTCAGAACGGTATGATGTGATTGCGTTGTTCCGAGGGTCTCCTCCGTACTCCTCCCTGCAGGCCCCGGCTGCTGAGAGCCGGCGTCGGCAAGCCTTCAGCACTGCCTGTCAGATCGCTGATCTGACACAGTGCTGTGCAAAGTGTCAGATCAGCGACCTGAAAATATATAGTGGTGTCCCACCCTGGGGCAAAGTAAAAAAGTTTTAAAAAAATATATCACACTGTGTAAAAATATATTTTTTTAAATTCCTAAATAAAGAAAAAAAACATATATTGTTGAAATAAATACATTTCTTTATGTAAATAAAAAAACAATATAAGTACACATATTTAGTATTGCCGCATCCGTAACGACACGACCTATAAAACTGTCCCACTAGTTAACCCCTTAAATGAACACCGAAAAAAAAAAAAAAAAAAGAGGCAAAAAACAATGCTTTATCATCATACCGCCGAACAAAAAGTGGAATAACACGCGATCAAAAACACGGATATAAATAAGCATGGTACCGCTGAAAACATCATCTTCTCCTGCAAAAAACGAGCTGCCATACAGCGTCATCAGCGAAAAAGAAAAAAGTTATAGCCCTCAGAATAAAGAGATACAAAAATAATTATTTTTATATAAAATAGTTTTTATTGTATAAAAGCGCCAAAACATACAAAAATGATATAAATGAGATATCGCTGTAATTGTACTAACCCAAACAATAAAACTGCTCTATCAATTGTACCAAACGTGGAACGGTATAAACGCCGCCCCCCAAAAGAAATTCATGAATTGCTGGTTTTTGTTCATTCAGCCTAACAAAAATTGGAATAAAAAGCGATAAAAAAAATCATGTGCCCGAAAATGGTACCAATAAAAAGTCAACTCGTCCCGCAAAAAACAAGACCTCACATGACTCTCTGGTCTAAAATATGGAAAAATTATAGCTCTCAAAATGTGGTGACTCAAAAACTATTTTTTGCAATAAAAAGTATCTTTTAGTGTGTGACATCTGCCAAACATAAAATCCCGCTATAAAACCCCCTATAAATAGTAAATCAAACCCCCATTATCACCGCCTTAGTTAGGCAAAAATAATAAAATAAAAAAAAATGTATTTATTTACATTTTCCCATTAGGGTTAGGGTTGGGACTACAGTTAGGATTAGGGTTGGGGCTAAAGTTAGGGTTAGGGTTGGAGCTAAAGTTTGGGTTAGGCTTGGGGCTAGAGTTGGGGTTAGGGTTTGGATTACGTTTACGGTTGGGTTAGGGGTGTGGTTAGGGTTATGGATAGGGTTGTGATTAGGGTTAGGGGTGTGTTGGGGTTAGGGGTGTGGTTAGAATTATGGTTAGGGTTGGGATTAGGGTTAGTGGTGAGTTGGGGTTAGGGGCGTGTTGGGGTTAGGGGTGTGTTGGGGTTAGGGGTGTGGTTATTGTTGGGATTAGGGTTAAGGGTGTGTTGGGGTTAGGGTTAGAGTTAGATTTGGGGGGTTTCCACTGTTTAGGCACATCAGGGGCTCTGCATATGCAACATGACGCCCGCAGACCTTTCCACCAAAGTCTGCATTCCAAAATGCCACTTCTTCCCTTCCGAGCCCAGATGTGCCTCAAAACAGTGGTTTACCCCCACATATGGGGTATCAGCGTACTCTGTTGTGAATTCTGTCCGGATCGGCCTGGGGGCTCTGGTGAGGGTTCGGTGACCCCTCCTCAAGGGGGGGGTACTGTTGTGAATTCTGTTGTGGGTTCTGCTCTTAGGCTCCCTCCGGTGGTTATAAGTGGTAGTGCTGCTGTTTGTCCTTCACAACAGTCATCAGCTGCTTCCACTTTGGACGGGGCTATTTAGTCTGGCTCCTTCCTTTATTGAGTGCCAGTTGTCCATTGTTTTCTAGGGATCCACATCTCTGCTTGGTTTCTCCTTCTGGATTGTCCAAATCATCAAAGATAAGTCCTGGCTCTGTTTTTGCAGTCCACATGCGGTGGACTTAATAGTTCTGTGAATTGCTATGTTTTTTCTTGTCCAGCTTTGTCTGTGTTAAGATTTACTCAGCCAAGTTGGAAGCTCTGGAGTCACAGAGTTACCCTCCATGCCTTTAGTTAGGTGTGGAGATTTTTGTATTCCCTGTGGTGGATTTTGTGGTATTTTTTATACTGACCGCACAGTACTCTTTCCTGTCTTTTCTTTCTAGGAAGCATGGCCTCCTTTGCTAAATTCTGTTTTCAGTCTGCGTTTGTAATTTCCCTCTCCTCTCACAGTCAATATTTGTGGGGGGCTGCCTTTCCTTTGGGAATTTTCTCTTTTTTCCTTGGACGCATATTTCTATGGATTTTATTTCGGATCTTCCTGTTTCCCAGAGGATGTCTGTTATCTGGGTGGTCTGTGACCGGTTTTCTAAGATGGTTCATTTGGTACCTTTGCCTAAGTTGCCTTCCTCTTCTGAGTTGGTTCCGTTGTTTTTTCAGCATGTGGTTCGTTTGCATGGCATTCCGGAGAATATTGGGTCCGATAGAGGTTCCCAGTTTGTTTCTAGGTTTTGGCGGTCCTTTTGTGCTAAGCTGGGCATTGATTTGTCTTTTTCTTCCGCATTTCATCCTCAGACAAACGGCCAAACCGAGCGAACTAACCAGACTTTGGAAACTTATTTGAGATGCTTTGTGTCTGCCGATCAGGATGATTGGGTGGCTTTCTTGCCATTGGCCGAGTTTGCCCTTAATAATCGGGCTAGTTCTGCTACCTAGGTGTCACCATTCTTTTGTAATTCTGGGTTTCATCCTCGCTTTTCTTCAGGGCAGGTTGAGTCTTCTGATTGTCCTGGGGTGGACTCTGTGGTTGACAGGTTGCAGCAGATTTGGGCTCATGTTGTGGACAATTTGGTGTTGTCTCAGGAGGAGGCTCAGCGTTTTGCCAACTGTCGTCGGCGTGTGGGTTCCCGGCTTCGGGTTGGGGATTTGGTCTGGTTGTCTTCTCGTCATGTTCCTATGAAGGTTTCTTCCCCGAAGTTCAAGCCTCGGTTTATTGGTCCTTATAGGATTTCTGAGATTATTAATCCAGTGTCTTTTCGTTTGGCCCTTCCAGCCTCTTTTTCCATCCATAATGTTTTTCATAGATCTTTGTTGCGGAAATATGTGGTGCCCGTGGTTCCCTCTGTTGATCCTCCTGTCCCGGTGTTGATTGATGGGGAGTTGGAGTATGTTGTGGAGAAGATCTTGGATTCTCGTTTTTCTAGACGGAGGCTTCAGTATCTTGTCAAGTGGAAGGGTTATGGCCAGGAGGATAATTCTTGGGTTGTTGCCTCCGATGTTCATGCTGACGATTTGGTTCGTGCCTTCTATTTGGCTCGTCCGGATCGGCCTGGGGGCTCTGGTGAGGGTTCGGTGACCCCTCCTCAAGGGGGGGGTACTGTTGTGAATTCTGTTGTGGGTTCTGCTCTTAGGCTCCCTCCGGTGGTTATAAGTGGTAGTGCTGCTGTTTGTCCTTCACAATAGTCATCAGCTGCTTCCACTTTGGACGGGGCTATTTAGTCTGGCTCCTTCCTTTATTGAGTGCCAGTTGTCCATTGTTTTCTAGGGATCCACATCTCTGCTTGGTTTCTCCTTCTGGATTGTCCAAATCATCAAAGATAAGTCCTGGCTCTGTTTTTGCAGTCCACATGCGGTGGACTTAATAGTTCTGTGAATTGCTATGTTTTTTCTTGTCCAGCTTTGTCTGTGTTAAGATTTACTCAGCCAAGTTGGAAGCTCTGGAGTCACAGAGTTACCCTCCATGCCTTTAGTTAGGTGTGGAGATTTTTGTGTTCTCTGTGGTGGATTTTGTAGTATTTTTTATACTGACCGCACAGTACTCTTTCCTGTCTTTTCTTTCTAGGTAGCGTGGCCTCCATTGCTAAATTCTGTTTTCAGTCTGCATTTGTAATTTCCCTCTCCTCTCACAGTCAATATTTGTGGGGGGCTGCCTTTCCTTTGGGAATTTTCTCTGAGGCAAGATCAGGGTCGGACTTTGGCACCGGGACACCGGAGAATCCTCCGGTGGGCCCCGCCCTTAACCCCAGCTCCTGCCTCCGTCATTCGTACCTGCACTACCCTGCACACTTTATTCTATAGCCGGCACTGGCAAGTAGGCAGCAGGCAAGTAGGCAGCAGGCTGTACAAATGATGTGAAATGCAGCTGCACTGCAGCTCTTTCACATCACCTGCTACCACTGCCGGCTTCTATTGAAGATGTGCAAACAGCGGTGCGCAGCGTGTGTGCGTGTGCAGAGTGCCGACCTGACTTCAGCCAGCACAGTCAGAGGCACAGCTGACACACACGCACTCACGCAACAGCTGATCCGCAGGCATCTGATCTGTTTCTTGCCTGTGTCTCCAGCTCTTCTTCTGTGGACCGAGGTGGTCTAATGCTGATTGGCTGACATGCAGCCAATCAGCATTAGTTTTCTTTGTGTGACCTCACAGCACAGCTTAGGCAATGAGCTGTGCTGCGATTGGTTGGCTGTCCTGCCTAAGCCACACAGCAATATCATAGAGGAGCTGAGGGATACTTCTGATGAATGCAGCAGTGTGATTGTAAGTAAACTATATGATGCCTGCAGGCAGCCTGCAGCATAGTCCTCCAGCCACTCAGGCAGTTAGGGGGATGGGGCTCCCATGCAATCTAGAGGTGACACAAGGTGGGGATCCCCCATGGAAAATTTCTAATTTGCTGAGGGCCCCCTCCACCACTGTGTCACCTAATTTCCTGTGGACCCCACTGTTTCACTTTTAATTTACTGTGGGCCCCCTCTCCCACCGTTTCACCTCTGGAAAAGGGGGCCCTCAGGAAATTAGCTGACAGTGGGGAATGGGGCCCTCAGAAAATTAGTTGACACAGTGGGGAAGGGGGCCCTCAGTAAATTAGGTGACACAGTGCGGAAGGGGGCCCTCAGGAATTAGGTGACACAGTGCAGAAGGGGGCCCTCAGGAAATTAGCTGACACAGTGGGGAACGGGGCCCTCGGGAAATTAGGTGACTAAGGGTACCGTCACACAGTGGCACTTTTGTCGCTACGACGGCACGATCCGTGACGTTCCAGCGATATCCATACGATATCGCTGTGTCTGACACGCAGCGGCAATCAGGGACCCTGCTGAGAATCGTACGTCGTAGCAGATCGTTTGGAACTTTCTTTCGTCGCTGGATCTCCCGCTGTCATCGCTGGATCGTTGTGTGTGACAGCGATCCAGCGATGCGTTCGCTTGTAACCAGGGTAAACATCGGGTTACTAAGCTCAGGGCCGCGCTTAGTAACCCGATGTTTACCGTGGTTACCAGCGTAAAAGTAAAAAAACCCAAACAGAACATACTCACATTCCGGTGTCTGTCCCCCGGCGTTCTGCTTCTCTGCACTGTGAGCGCCAGCCAGCCGGAAAGCGAGCACAGCGGTGACGTCACCGCTGTGCTTTCCGGCTGGCGCAGACAGTGCAGAGAAGCAGAACGCCGGGGGACAGGCACCGGAATGTGAGTATGTAGTGTTTTTTTTTTTTAACTTTTACGCTGGTAACCAGGGTAAACATCGGGTTACTAAGCGCGGCCCTGCGATGTTTACCCTGGTTACCCGGGGACTTCGGCATCGTTGGTCGCTGGAGAGCTGACTGTGTGACAGCTCCCCAGCGACCACACAACCACTTACCAACGATCATGGCCAGGTCGTATCGCTGGTCGTGATCGTTGGTAAATCGTTATGTGAGACGGTACCCTTAGTGTGGAAGACGGCCCTCAGATAATTAGGTGACACAGTGGGGAAGGGGGCCCTCAGAAAGTTAGGTGACACAGTGGGGAAGGGGGCCCTGAGGTATTTGATGCCTTCACGACATCCGCCTTACATGTATGGCACATGTTAAATGCCACTGTCTGAGAGCGACATTTAACATGCGGCACTGACATGCGTGCGCATCATTCTTTTGCCCATCAGAGCACCCGTTATGTGATCGCGGGTTGTCTATAGGTTGCCATGATAGCAAGGATTCAGCTGATGACCCCTGTGCCTGTCATGGAGAACCTGTGAAACCCCACAGGAGACTGTGATTTCTGCAATATACAGCGATGCTTTGGCATCACTGTATATAGCACGGGCGATCAGACAATCGCATCTTTAAGTCTCCTAAGGGCAATAACTAACAGTGAAAAGTAAGAAAAAGTTTTTAAAACTACCTAAGGGTACGTGTCCACGGTCAGGAAACGCTGCGTGTTTGACGCTGCAAATGTTCCAGCATAGTGGAGGGGATTTTTTGAAATCCCGTGTCCACTATGCGTGGAAACACGCACGCGGCGGCCCTGCGACTCCGGACATGCTGCACGTCTTTTCAGATCGCAGCATGTCCGTGTTCCTTGCAGCGACGCTGCGTCGCCGCAAGTAATATCACAGGGCCCTATGCGAGGTGTGCGATGATCCCGGATGTGTACAGTTAACACATCCGGCATCATCGCGTCCCAGAAGGGGGCGGGGCTTAGCGCCGAGCGGCTTAGCCACTCCGACGATACCGCCGGCCATCCTGAACGTGGACACGCACCCTTAAAGTTCAAATCATCCCCCTTGTATGCCATTGAAAATAAAGATGTTTAAAAAATTTAAAAATTCAGCTCTGTCAACTAAAAACTGTTAACTCGATCAGTAAACACCGTAAGGCTAAGTTTACACATTGCGTTTTTACTGCATTTTTGCAGCGTTTTTGTTTGCACTACATATTGCTTTCAATAGGTAAAAAAGACTACTAGGGTAGGTTCACACTGGGCATTTTTGCTGCATTTTTTTGCTGCATTTTTTTGCTGTGTTTTTTTAATGCTAATGTTCAGCTGATTTTTTCAGTACCAGCAAAGCCTATGAGATTTCACAAATCTCATGCACACACATTGGTTTTGTTTGTCATCAGGATTTTGTGCTTTGCATCGTTTTTTTTGCATAGAGCATGTCACTTTTTTTCAGCATTTTTCACCCATTGACTTGAATGGATGGTGAAAAAATGCTGCAAATGAATTTTCTTGCAGCGTATTTGCTGCAGAAAATTCAAGGAGAGCTGGATGTGACCTCACACTCTGCTCTGCTACCTCTAGACGGCAGGCTGCATGGTGCGTCCATGCAGCCTGTCATCCAGCAGAGTGGACCCGAACCCCATTCACTTTAATGGGGGGCCAGACAATACAGGGTTTAACACGCTGTCATATGCATGACAGCATGGAAAACACCGCTTCTGATCAGCAGTGAAATCCTCCCCGCCAGTCAGAGAGCCGCGGTTCCCATGCTGCCAAATAACAGCGGGAGAGCTCAGCTGTGATTGGAGGTATAAAGTTTACCTCCGGTCACTGGTGTCAGCTGATGGGACTACTGCTCCTATCATCTGACGCCTGCTTCCGCTAATAACAGTGAGAGCAGGAGTGGATGATGGGAGTATTCATCTGCCGCTCCTGTGCTGTAAATAAATAATTTAAAAAAAAAACGTGCGTGGGTTCCCCCCTATTTTTGATACCAGCCAGGCAAAACTCACAGCTGGGGGCTGCAACCCTCAGCTGTCAGCTTCATCAAGGCTAGTTACCAAGAATAGAGGGGTCCCCAAGCTGTATTTTTTAATTATTTAAATAAATAATTGAAAAAAAAATGGTGTGGTCCCCCCATTTTTGGCAACCAGCTGGGGGCTGGTATTCTCAGGCTGGTAAGGGGCCATGGATATGGCCCCCCAGCCTAAAAATAGAAGCCTGCAGATGTCCAGAAAAGGCGTATCTATTAGATTTGCCAGTTCTTGTGCTTGGCCCGGCTCTTCCCACTTGCCCTGTAACAGTGGCAAGTGGAGTTCATATTTGTGGGGATGATGTCACCTTTGTATTGTCCAGTGACATCAAGCCCCGAGGTTAGTAATGGAGAGGCGTCAATAAGACACCCCCATTACTAACCCCATAGTCACATTGTAAGAAAACACAGGCAGCAAGAATAAAGTCCTTTAATTGAAAGAATGACACAGATTCCTTTAATTATCTCAATTAAACCATACTTACAACCTCGCCTAATTCCACCAAAGCTCTCTTTCTCCTGTAATAAACCAAAAGTAATAAAACAACTATATCCCTCACCTCTCCGTTGTTGTGTCCCATGCCGTAATCCATGTCTGGGGGATAATTAGTTTGGAACCTGGACGGTGCCCATATGCAACCAACCGTCCACGCTGAAAAACACTGGTGAATGAGCTGCTGTGAGCGCAGCCTCAGTGACTAGCGGTGACGTCACTGAGGCTCGGTTCCCAGCTGGGATGAACTGCAGTGACCTCGGTAAGATCTCTGCTAGCACCGTGAGAAAGTCGCAAGGTGAAGAGGCAAGTTCACCGGGAGAATTTCACCGTGAGAATTTTACTGCGGTGAACTCATCTCTGCACCGTGCGACCGACACCTGGCACTGACACCTGCTGGCATACAGGGACAGCAGCTACCTTGGGTCCCCAGCCAGTGGCATGTCGCTAATAGCAGCACACCACACAGCTGCTATGGGGGCCCCCAGTGCCAGTGGTGCAGCAGCGGGTGACAGGAGGCAGAAGCCAGCTGTTGCGGCCCCGCTGCTAAAAATAAATGAATATTCCCCACGCCCCCATGGGTGTGGAGAGGGGTGAATATTAATTTCACTATAATAACAGGCATTGTTATCAGCAGCCAGCTAACACTGCTAGCTATTAGGGTCTGCAGACCAGGGCCCCCACTCCCGCAGCCAATGCGGGCACTATGGAGCAGTAAGTCAGGGATGCCCGGTACCAGCGCCGCCCCCCAGTGAGTGCCGCATTCAACTGTATCGGCATCACAGATGCCAATACAGTTGAAAGCAATAAAGGAGGAGAGAGTGTCAGATGATGCTCCCTCTCCCATTATTCCCCTCTGACGCTGACACAGCAAGTGCGTGATGTCACTTCATAGCGTACTCGCTGTGTGCCAGGCAGACGGCAGCGCAGCTCTTGACACCAGAGAAGAGCCGGAATCAGCGTGGCAACGAGAGCAAGAGGAAAGTATTGTGTTTTTATATATATATATATATATATATATATATATATATATACATACAGTATATTAGTGATGAGTGTGTATACTCGTTGCTCCCAATCACGCTCGGTTGGTCTCTGAGTATTTGTGAGTGCTCGGAAATTTAGTTTTTGTTGACGCAGCTGCATGATTTACGGCTGCTAGACAGGCTGAATATATGTGGGGATTCTCTAGCAACCAGGCAACCCCCACATGTACTCAGGCTGGCTAGCAGCTGTAAATCATGCAGCTGCGTCACCAAAAACGAAATCTCAGAGCAGTCACAAATACTCGGAGACCACCCGAGCATGCTTGGGAAAACAACGAGCAATGAGTATACTCGCTCATCACTAATATATATATATATTAGTGAGTTCTGGTTGCATTATACCCTATGAGGGGGGTGCATTGTACCCTATGAAGGGTTGTGCATTGTACCCTATGAGGGGGGCTGCATTGTACCCTTTGAGGCGGGCTGCATTGTACCCTATGAGGAGGGCTGCATTGTACCCTACGAGGCTGGCTGCATTGTACAGTATAAGGGGGCTGCATTGTACCCTATGAGGGGGGCTGCATTGTACCTAATGAGGTGGGCTGCATTGTACCCTATGAGGGGGCTGCATTGTATGCTATGAGGGGGCTGTATTATACCCTGTGAGGGGCTCAGCATTATATTCTGTGGGGGCTACATTATATTCTGTGAGTGGGGGCTACATTATACTATATGAGGGGGCTGCATTGTACCTTATGAGGTGGTTGCTTTATACTTTGAGGGGGCTACATTATATTCTGTGGGGCTTCATTATATTATATAAGGGCTGCATTATATTCTATGGGGGGCTACATTATATTCTATGAGGGGGCTACTTTATGTTTTATAAGGGGGCCTGCCCCAACTCCTGCTACATAATTAAGACGTGTATTAACTTATATTATACCCTGATAGTAGCGTGTTTTACCACACAATTGGTGGTCCTGTATTTATTTCTATGTTGCTACATAGTGGGCCCCAAGAATGATTTTCTCTGGTGGGCCCAAGGTGCTCCAGTCCGACGCTGGGCAAGATAGTATTCCTGTTTCTTTCTTTAGGTGTAATTAGTCCTCCGGTCGTGACGAGGTGCCTAGGGAGTGACAGGAACATCCCACAGCTACTTCTAGTTGATGTGTCAAGTTTAGGGTCTGCGGTCAGTATAGAGGCCACCTACTCCAGAGCTCGTCCATGCTGCTCCTAGGCCACCAGTTCATAACAGTACTCAGGACAAATTGGACAACAACTTTTGGGGACCAATTTCTCCTGTTACCCTTGGGAAAATAAAAATTTGGGGGCTAAAATATCATTTTTGTGGGAAAAAAATATTTTTTTATTTTCACGGCTCTGCGTTATAAACTTTAGTGAAACACTTGGGGGTTCAACGTTCTCATAACACATCTAGATAAGTTCCTTGGGTGGTCTAGTTTCCAATATGGGGTCACTTGTGGTGGGTCTCTACTGTTTAGGTACATGAGGGGCTCTGCAAATGCAACGTGACGCCCACAGACCATTCCATCAAAGTCTGCATTCCCAAACAGCGCTCTTTCCCTTCCGAACTCTGCCATGCACCCAAACAGTGGTGCCCCCTCACATATGGGGTATCAGCATACTCAGGACAAATTGCACAACAACTTTTGGGGTCCAATTTCTCCGGATACCCTTGGGAAAATAAAAAATTGAGGGCAAAAAGATCATTTTTGTGGAAAAAAATGATTTTTTTAATTTTCACGCCTCTATATTATATACTTTAGTGAAACAATTGGGGGTTCAAAGGTGGTCTAGTTTCCAAAATGGTGTTAGTTATGGGGGATTTCCACTGTTTAGGCACATCAGGGGCTCTCCAAACACGACATGGCGTCTGATCTCAATTCCAGCCAATTCTGCATTGAAAAAGTCAAACGGTGCTCCTTCCCTTCCAAGCTCTGCCATGCACCCAAACAGAGGTTTACCCAGACATATGGGGTATCAGCATACTCAGGACAAATTGCACAACAAATTTTTTAGGGTCCACGTTCTCCTGTTACCCTTGAGAAAATAAAAAATTGGGGGCAAAAAGATCATTTTTGGGAAAAAATATATTATTTTTTATTTTTACGGCTCTACATTATAAACTTCTGAGAATCACTTGGGGTTCAAAGTGCTCACCACACATCTAGATAAGTTCCTTAGGGGGTCTATTTTCCAAAATGGTGTCACTTGTAGGGAGTTTCCACTGTTTAGCACATCAGGGGCTCTCTAAACGTGACATGGCGTCCTATCTCAATTCCAGCTAATTTTGCATTGAAAAGTCAAATGGCGCTCCTTCCCTACTGAGCTCTGCCATGCACTCAAACAGTGGTTAACCCCCACATATTGGGTATAGGCGTACTCAGGACAAATTGTTCAACAACTTTTGGGGTCCATTTTCTCCTATTACCTTTGGTAAAATAAAACAAATTTGATCTGAAATAATTTTTTTGTGAAAAAAAGTTAAATGTTCATTATTTTTTAAACATTCCAAAACTTCTTGTGAAGCACCTGAAGGGTTAATAAACTTCTTAAATATGGTTTTGAGCACCTTGATGGGTGCAGTTTTTAGAATGGTTTTGCTTTTTGGTATTTTCTATCATATAGACCCCTCAAAGTGACTTCAAATGTGATGTGGTCCCTAAAAAAAATGGTGTTCTAAAAATGAGAAATCGCTGGTCAATTTTTAACCCTTATAACTCCTTAACAAAAAACATTTTGGTTCCAAAATTGTGCTGATGTAAAGTAGACATATGGAAAATGTTACTTATTAAGTATTTTGTGTAAGATATCTCACTGATTTAAGGGCATGAAAATTCAAATTTGGAAAATTGCTAAATTTTCTAAATTTTCACCAAATTTCCATTTTTTTTCACAAATGAACGTAAGTAATATCAAATAAATTTTACCACTATCATGAAGTACAATATGTCATGAGAAAACAGTGTAAGAATCACTCAGATCCATTGAAGCGTTCCAGAGTTCTAACCTCATAAAGGGACAGTGGTCAGAATTGTAAAAATTGGTCCGGTCATTAACATGCAAACCACCCTTGGGGTAAAGGGGTTAAAGCACACACACATGTGGGAATACAGGTTTTCAAAAAAATGAAAATCCCTTCAACAGACATAACAGCCAGAGATTTATGATAATATGAATTCACAATAGGAAATTTACTTTATAGCACATAAATACTGTTCTGTATGTTTTTGTAGAGAGTAAAAAAAATTATAAAAAAACAGAAGAGCATCACCTCTTAAAGGGAACCTGTCACCACGTTTTTGGAAGATGGGATAAAAATAGCGTTAAATAGGGGCAGAGGTGGGCGTTACACTAGTGTGTTTGTTATGCATTTATTACCCACCTAAGTTGCCGAAATACCTTTGCAAAGTCTCCGTTTTCGCCTGTCAATCAGGCTGGTCTGGTCAAAAGGGCGTTGTCTTCCCCCAGATTTTGCGTAGTTTTCCGTTGGTGGCGTAGTGGTGTGCGCATGCCCAAGGTCCCGAATCCTCTGCCAGGGGATTTAAAAGAGCGCGCTGTTCGTTATTTCATTGGTGATCGGTGGGCGCGGCCATCTTCCTTTGGCCGCGCGTGCGCAGAAGCGGCGCTCTGCTGGCTGCGGCTTCAGGAAAATGGCCGCGGGATGCCGCGCGTGCGCAAATGGAGATCGCGGCGGCCATTTTCCTGAAGCCGCGGCCAGCAGAGCGCCGCTTCTGCGCACGCGCGGCCAAAGGAAGATGTAACGCCCACCTCTGCCCCTATTTAACGCTATTTTTATCCCATCTTCCAAAAACGTGGTGACAGGTTCCCTTTAAGTAATCATCAAGCCCATGTGTCATCGGAAATATTATTCCGCAACATTATCCTAAAAAATAATAATTATCATTGCTGGCACTAATGATAATGTCACTTAAATGGTACAAGCCACTTGCAAGTAATGCAGAAGATGAAATTTATCACAGCGTTTTACAGTATTAAATCTATCTACGTGGTATGTAGAATCACAGATGATTTCTACTACTTTACTGCTTTGTGATTACTTTTTATGTGAGCAGCATGGAAGATTAGGAAGAAAACAATAACTAGAATTCTGCACAAAATTCTCCTAATCCAATTTCCTTGTGTTTGCTTATCAGTAGCTGACCCCACTCTAGAAGTAGAAAAAAATGTTTCTGTTTATTTCAGAATAACAACTTGTTACACACTGAATGACGAATGCAGAAAAAAATCTTTGTTGGGGAATATTAAAGAATTGCAGCTGGGGCAATGTTTTTACAGTGTTCATTCTATCCACAACTGTTCAATGCAATTTCTTATATTTCAAAATCATTAGTAGAAAAAAAAAGCTTATGTTATGTTAGAATATATAAAAGATTTTGATATTTAAAACTATATTTTGTGTAAATTATTATTATTTATAATTTTATTCCATCTTTACATGTGAGGAGGGGTATACATAATAAAAAAACATGAACGGTAATCTTAAACAATTTAAGTCACGACTGGAACAGGAGGAGAGAGGACCCTGCCCACGAGGGCTCACAATCTACAAGGAATGGGTGAGGATGCAGTAGGTGAGGGTAGAACTGGTTGTGCAGTGGTTTGGTGGTTACTGCAGGTTGTAGGCTTCAAATTATCGAAAATGCATTGCATGATTCCTTAAAAGCAATGATGAGCAAAATTAGGTTAGAGAAATAAATGAACACAGTTCAAAAGCAAAGATGGCAAATTAAGGCCGTGTTGACATGAGCGTATTTCACAGTCTGTATATGGATGGCAATGGCCAGACTGACCATGAGTCTCCCAACCCAAAATTACAGTCTCATAGACACAGTAATTTATAATTAGAACATTTCATACTGGCCACTGATGATATTTTAGACTCAAACTTCCTGTTTCTTTATGAAGAGTTTTCAACAGTTTCTTTACCATGAGAGGCAGGATTACCTTGACCGGTAACACCTCTATACACAGGTTTTAAGACAAGGTCCACCAGCCACAATAAGTGATGTCACAGTCCATCTTGCTCCCCCTTACCTTCATGCCTGCAAATTCTCATTAAACACTTCAATACAAAAGATAGGGTCAGAGTCTGTTCTTTGCAGCTAATGTGCATGTGAATTTAACGAAACAAAAGGAAATTAGAATCAGAAGACAGTGTGAAAATTGCATGATATCTAATTTTTATTTTTAATAAACATTGTGATATTGAAAGTAAAAAAAATAAAAAATCATTGCAAAAAAATATATTTAGCACAAAATGTTGATTTGAACAAGTGTTTATTTGCTGAAGACACATTCCCTTTGAAAGGAGCTTTATAAATTCACTAGCTGTTTCCAGCCAGCTAACGCTCGTCACGCTCAGGAGCCTCGTGTGGTAATGTGCAGGGATGGAGCCTCGTGTGGTAATGTGTGGGGACGGAGCTTCGTGTGGTAATGTGGGGGGACGAAGTATTGTGTGGTAATGTGGGGGAACGGAGCCTCGTGTGGTAATGTGTGGGGATGGAGCCTCGTGTGGTAATATGTGGGGACGGAGCTTCGTGTGGTAATGTGGGGGGACGGAGTATTGTGTGGTAATGTGGGGGAGCGGAGCCTCTTGTGGTAATGTGTGGGGACGGAGCCTCGTGTGGTAATGTGGTGGGGGGCGGGATTATGTGTGGTAATGTGATGGGGGCGGGATTATGTGTGGTAATGTGGTGGGGGGCGGGATTATCTGTGGTAATGTGGGGGCGGGATTATGTGTGGTAATGTGGTGGGGGGTGGGATTATGTGTGGTGATGTGGTGGGGGGCAGGTTTATGTGTGGTAATGGGGTTGGGATTATGTGTGTTGATGTGTTGGGGGGGCGGGATTATGTGGTAATGTGGTGGGGGGGCGGGATTATGTGTGGTGATGTGGTGGGGGGGTGGGATTATGTGTGGTAATGTGGTGGGGCAGGATTATGTGTGGTAATGTGATGGGGGCGGGATTATGTGTGGTAATGTGGTGGGGGGGCGGGATTATCTGTGGTAATGTGGGGGGCGGGATTATGTGTGGTAATGTGGTGGGGGGTGGGATTATGTGTGGTGATGTGGTGGGGGGCAGGTTTATGTGTGGTAATGGGGTTGGGATTATGTGTGTTGATGTGTTGGGGGGGCGGGATTATGTGGTAATGTGGTGGGGGGGCGGGATTATGTGTGGTGATGTGGTGGGGGGTGGGATTATGTGTGGTAATGTGGTGGGGCAGGATTATGTGTGGTAATGTGGTGGGGGGGCGGGATTATGTGTGGTGACGTGGTGGGGGGCAGGATTATGTGTGGTGATGTGGTGGGGGGGCGAGATTATGTGTGGTGATGTGGTGGGAGGCAGGATTATGTGTGGTGATGTGGTGGGGGGTTGGATTATGTGTGGTGATGTGGTGGGGGGGCGAGATTATGTGTGGTGATGTGTTGGGGGGCGGGATTATGTGTGGTGATGTGGTGGGAGGGAGGGATTATGTGCGGTGATGTGTTGGGGGGTGGGATTATGTGTGGTGATGTGGTGGGGGGGCCGGATTATGTGTGGTGATGTGGTGGGGGGCAGGATTATGTGTGGTGATGTGGTGGGGGGTTGGATTGTGTGGTGATGTGGTGGGGGGGCAAGATTATGTGTGGTGATGTGTTGGGGGCGGGATTATGTGTGGTGATGTGGTGGGGGGCGGGATTATGTGTGGTGATGTGGTGGGGGGGTGGGATTGTGTGTGGTAATGTGGTGGGGGGCGGGATTGTGTGTGGTAATGTGATGGGGGCGGGATTGTGTGGTAATGTGGTGGGGGCAGGATTATGTGTGGTGATGTGTTGGGGGGTGAGATTATGTGTGGTGATGTGGTGGGGGGCGGGATTGTGTTTGGTAATGTGGTGGGGCCGGGATTGTGTGTGGTGATATGGTGGGGGGCGGAGCTACTGTGCAGGGGGCGGGATTAGCGAGTAATCACGATGCCTCTTATATATATAGATACTCATCCTTGTGTTCAGTTCATACAGGAATTAGGCTTTTTTCATAAAGTTATATACAGGAAAATGTTGCATTTGTAAATCTGTAACAAAAAAATTGAGTTATCTCGATTAAAAAATTTAGAACAAACCTATGGAATTTTGGAAAAATAAAAGTCGAAATGTTTGGTTGTTCTACTTTCTTCGAGTGTGAGGACTGAGCTGGAATTAAGCTACTATCATAGAGCATCTGCAGGCTGTGGAGACATTCATTGAAATGATGTTTTGTTCATAGGGATTTACCATTTCATGGCTTTACAGACACATTGAGAGGTTTAGAACATTGACTGTTCGGGCATTTCATATGTGCACAGTATGCATATTTGAACAGTATATAGCACTATTTTATGTACAATAGTTTGTTCAAAGCTTCAGTGTTCATGAAGAATGGATCATGTTTTCCCTCTTGTTTCCAGGGTACAGTAGATGTATAACATGGTAAAAAGAGCACTGATAATCTCTGGGTAATGTTATACATCGACACACTTGTTAAGGTAGTTAGTAGATGTCAGCAATGAAGAAATACATAATATTGTCTCACATTTGTAGGGAAATACTTGGGAATAAAAAGCACAATATATCTTATCCAATGATAGGAAGCAATAAGATGCAAGGAGATGCTCACTTGGTTCAGTTGTATACCACACAACATATCGAGCTTGAAATTATCAGCATTCCCACAGGATAAAAAACATTAATATGCCAATAAGGAAACAGAGGTAGTGGCTCCTTTGAACTGCTGATTGAGATACAAAGGAAAAATTCTGGAGACTGGATAGACTGGATGCAATTTTTTTCTATCAACTCATTTCAAAGTTCTCTGACTTCATATAATCATAGAATGTTGGAGTTGGAAGGGACCTCAAGGGTCATCGTGTACAAACCCCTGCTCAATGCAGGATTCACTAAACCATCTCAGACAGATGTCTATCCAACCGCTGTTTGAAGACTTCCATTGAAGGAGAACTCGCCACCTCCCATTGCAGCCTGTTCCACTCATTGATCACCCTCACTGTCAAAACGTTTTTTCTAATATCTAATCTGTATTTTCTCCTTTTCAGTTTAATTCCATTGCTTCTCATGTTTACATGTGTAAATGAGTATAACTATGATCCCTCTACACTGTGGCATCCTTTCAGATATTTGTAGACAGCTATTAAGTCTCATCTTGGCCTTCTTTTTGCAAGCAAAACATTCTCATATCCTTTAACCGTTCCTCATAGGACACACTTTGCAGTCTGCTCACTATCCTGGTAGCTCTTCTATGAACTTGCTCCAGTTTTTCAATGTCTTTTTTAAAATGTGGTGCCCAAAACTGGATACAGTATTGCAGATGAGGCCTAAGGAGGAGTAGAGGGGCATAATTACTTCATGTGATATAGACTCTATTATTCTCTTAATACATCCTAGAACTGTGTTTGCTTTATTTGCTGCTGCATCACACTTTTAACTTATGTGCATTCTGTGATCTTTTAATACACTCAAGTATTTTCACACGTGCTGTTGCTTAAGGTACCTTCACACTAAGCGACTTTACAATGATAACGATAGCGATCCGTGACGTTGCAGCGTCCTGGATAGCGATATCGTTGTGTTTGACACGCAGCAGCGATCTGGATCCTGCTGTGATATCGCTGGTCGTTGCTGAAAGTTCAGAACTTTATTTGGTCGTCAGATCGGCGTCTATCGTCGTGTTTGACAGCAAACGCAACGATGCCAGCAATGTTTTACAATGGTAACCAGGGTAAATATCGGGTTACTAAGTGCAGGGCCGCGCTTAGTAACCCGATATTTACCCTGGTTACCATTGCAAAAGTAAAAAAAAAACAGTACATACTCACCCTCTGATGTCTGTTACGTCCCCCGGCGTCCGCGCTGCTGTTCAGAGCTTCCTGCACTGAGTGTGTCAGTGCCGGCCGGAAAGCACAGCACAGCGGTGACATCACCGCTCTGCTGTTAGGGCCGGCGCTCACACAGTGCAGGGAAGCGGACGCCGGGGGACGCGAATGTAAGTATGTGGTGTTTGTTTTTTTACATTTAACACTGGTAACCAGGGTAAACATCGGGTTACTAAGCGCGGCCCTGCGCTTAGCAACCCGATGTTTACCCTGGTTACCCGGGGACTTCGGCATCGTTGGTCGCTGGAGAGCTGTCTGTGTGACAGCTCTCCAGCGACCAAACAGCGACGCTGCAGCGATCGGCATCGTTGTCGATATCGCTGCAGCGTCGCTTAGTGTGAAGGTACCTTTAGTTCTATTCCTCCCATTCTGTAGATGTAATTTCATTTTTCTTGCCCAGATGTAGAATCTTGCATTTCTCCCCTTTAAATACCATTCCATTAGTAGCTGCCCATTGTTCACACTTATCTAGATCATTCTGAATCTTTGCTCTGTCTTCTCTAGTGATAGCTATCCATGGCTTTGTATTGTCTGCAAATTTGATTAGTTTACCTTTATTTCCCTTATCTAGATAATTTACAAAAATATTGAACAACACTGGGGTCAGGACAGAGCCTTGTGATAACCCAACACTCTTCCAATTGGATGAGCAACCATTTATTATCACTCTTTGAGCACGATCACTGAGCCAATTATGAATCCACTTAACCGTAGTCTTGTCAATCCCATACTTGGTCATTTTTTCAATAAGGAAGGGGGAAAAAAGGGGAATGCAAGTATCATATTACGAGGAAGATAGGAGAAGGATATCCCTTCCTTTTTTCTTCCTAATGTATCACGTTTCATGGACACACTAATTGGTTAGGAATGGGCATTGCTTCTACATTTGCATTGACACGTTCTTTTCTTTTTATGGGTTCAATTATGGTCCTATTTAAAGAGAAGGTACCGCGTTTGTAGATCATTAATAAATCAATGTAATGTAGCAGAACATGCGTTACAGCCAAGTTTTGATTGCATTTCAAACATATTTTGTGTGTTATACGAGTTCAAAGAAGGCACTGGGGGCTGACATCTTGTTTTCACAGTAGCAGCACGACACTATCAGTGTCATAATACGGCACCCCATGGTCATAGGAGATAACAGACAACAGACGGACACCAACCCTATCTACTGTAATAGAACTGTCACTGCTGTGAACTGGGCATGCCTTTGTAGGCTGCACAATTCATAGTAGTGGGAGTGTTCTGCTGCCATATTCAAGGAGCCCTCAGATCTGTTAACATAAGCAGTACTGTTTCCAGTAGAACATATCCTAGATTGATGGTTAAGGGGAGTAAAATGCAGGTGAAAAGTACAGGTAGAATAGCAGAGACATCAAGGAGGTAGAGTGTACCATTAACATTATGGAGCAAGAGCTGTCAGCTGCTCAGCAGGAGCTGTGATTAATCCCTTCTTAAGATAAGATAAGGAGCTGCAGGTCTGCAGTGAATGGCCAGGCATTGTGGAGGGGGGTGAGAGAATCATGTAATCTGGGTGAGAGAGACTGATGGGAGAGAGAAACAGTAACTGCTGGTGATAGCAGATCACAGGGCAGTCACACACAAAATGGCGCTACCCTATGATGCTACTCTTCATTTTGCCCCAGGGATACTAGAACCCCCAAAAGAGGAGGGAAATGGTGATGTCAGCAGTTTCTGCCCCAATTTCCCAGCTAACAGTAAAGCTGGTAAGTCTCACTATAGCTGCTTGAGGTCTAAAACGGAAAATGCTCCCCCTAGTGGTAAATATATACAGCTCTGGCAAAAATTAAGAGACCATTGCAAAATGTTCGGTTTTGTCTGATATTTCTCTTTATAGGTATAATTTTGAGTAAAATGTAAATTATTCATTTATTCTATAAACTTCTAACAACATGTCTCTGAATTTCCAAGCAATACATTTTGTAATTTTTTTCTGAAAAGTGTAAATGGTCAAAATTAAAAAAACAAAACCCAATGCTTTCAGACCTCAAATAATGCAAAGAAAGCAAGTTCATAATCATTCAGAAACAACAATACTAATGTTTTAACTCAGGAAGAGTTAAGAAATCAATATTTTGTGGAATAACCATGATTTTTAATCACAGCTTTCATGCGTCTTGGCATGCTTTCCACCAGTTTTTCACACTGCTTCAGGCGCAAAAATGTAAGCAGTTCTTTGTTTGATGGCTTGTGATTATCCATCATCCTCTTGATTACATTCCATAGGTTTTCAAAGGAGTTCAGGTCTGGAAATTGGGCTGCCCATGACAGGGTTTTGATGTGGTGGTCTCTTAATTTTTGCCAGAGCAGTATATTTGTAAGAAAATATATAATATTTTTCATAGAGAAATGTTTGCAAACAGTGCAAACATTGCATTAATACATTGTAATTACTATTTTAAGCTTAATTTCACACAAAAAACAAACTACAAGAAAACTGGTGGCACCTTCCCTTTAACAATACTCTGTACTCCTCCTTCTAGACCTGTCCTCTGCTTTCTACACAGTTGACCCCTGCCTCCTACTACAGATCCTCTCCTCCTTTGGCATCAAAGACCTCGCCCTATCCTGGATCTCCTCATACCTTTCCAACTACACATTCAGTGTCTCCCACTCCCACACTACCTCCTCATCCCACCCTCTCTCTGTTGGAGTCCCACAAGGCTCTGTTCTAGGACCCCTACTCTTCTCAATCTATACACGGCCTGGAACAACTCATAAAGTCCCATGGATTCCAGTTCCACCTTTATGCTAATGACACTCAGATCTACCTCTCTGGTCCAGACGTCACCTCTCTGCTGTCCAGAATCCCGGAGTGTCTATCAGCCATATCCTCCTTCTTCTCCTCTAGGTTCCTCAAACTCAATGGACACATCTGAACTCATCATCTTTACTCCATCTCATAGATCTTCCTTACCTGACCTATCTATTGCAATTAACGACATCACGCTTTCCCCCGCACATGAAGTCTGTTGCCTTGGAGTAACTCTTGACTCTGCCCTGTCCTTTAAACCACACATCCAAGCTCCTTCCTTCTCCTGTCACCTCCAGCTCAAAAATATCTCCAGAATAGTCCTTTCCTCAACAGTCAATCTACTAAAATGCTTGTGCAAGCCCTAATCATCTCCCGCCTCGACTACTGCAACATCCTTTTCTGTGGCCTCCCTTCTAACACCCATGCACCTCTCCAGTCCATCCTTAACTCTGCTGCCCGACTAATTCATCTCTCTCCTTGCTACTCTTCCACTTCCCCCCTTTGCAAATCTCTTCACTGGCTCCCATTCCCTCAGCATATCCAGTTCAAATTACTAATACTGACCTACAAAGCCATCCATAACCTGTCTCCTCCATATATCTCTGAGCTAATCTCCCAATATCTTCCCCCACGTAATCTCCAGTCCTCCCAAGACCTCTTTCTCTCCTCCACACTTATTCGCTCCTCACCCAACCGCCTCCAAGACTTCTCCCGAATATCCCCCATCCTCTGGAATTCTTTGTCCCAGCACGTTCGACTATCAACCACATTCGGATCCTTCAGATGGAACCTGAAAACCCACCTCTTCAGGAAAGCTTACAGCCTGCACTGACCCTGCTGCCTCCTCACCACTACCGGAGCTACCGCCTCACCAACACCGGAGCTGCTGCAACCCTCAACCTATTGTCTCCTTCCCCACCATCCTGTAGAATGTAGACCCGCAAGGGCAGGGTCCTCTCCCCTCTGTATCAGTCTGTAATTGTTAGTTTGCTTACTGTAAGCAATATCTGTAATTTGTATGTAACCCCTTCTCATGTACAGCACCATGGAATCAATGGTGCTATATAAATAAATAAATAATAATAATAATAACAAGCAGATTCCATTCCCCTTTTAGGATCTCCAAAATCAGACACTGGTGTAGTGGCACACGGCTCTACTGCTGGGTTTTCCAATAAAGTAATAGTTTTTTTCTGATCCAGTTTGTTCCCCCTCTCGTATTGTTCTTCTTAGATATTATATCTTATTTTTACACATCGTGGACAGGTTCTTCCAAACGTTCCATTTTAATAATTTTCCAAATATTTTATTTGATGGTACTTTTATTAAAATGTGTATAAAAGTTTTAATATTTTTTATAATAAGATTTATATGTTACATATGACAAACACCCACATGTATCTGGATTTAGTGATTGAACTCTACACAGTCATGTGCCCGGTTTGGCATTTTTTTTTCAAAAACTTACCTTTTATAAGATGAACATTTCTGATAGCTACCCTTAAGTTTTTGTCCTGATGAAGAGGTCATGCAGAATCTTGAAATGTGTTGACTTGTAAAACCTGTATAAACTCTTTTGATTTTACCTCGGCCATCCATTTTTTATCAGCAGCGCAATTGAATGACACCACCTTCTTGTACATCGTTTTCCCTGCCTCTATCTCTTACTTGTGTCCTGCAGCAGCTGTTACATATACGTTTCTCATGTTGCTAGTCTGCAACCATATCAGGTGAGTGATCTCACATTTCTTATTTCTCCGTACCGTCAGATAAGAACCTATTGCACTTTTTGTCTCCTAGCTTTCTCTCCGATATGTGGTGTGGGCTGTGGGGTAACTTGAAACTCATGGGCCCTGATGTGAAAGCGCCAACGGGGCCCCCAAATATTTTTAAATCTTTAATAGCAATAGTCTTTTTTATAGGCCAAAGGAACTTTTAGGGTCCCCTAGGCTCCAGGGCCCGTGTGCGATAGCCACCCATGCTCCTGTTGTAGTTATGCCCCTGGGTGTGGGTATGTTTATACACAGCTCAGCATTTGAGCACTGCTAGATCTACAGCAGAGAAAACTGTGATTTTATCACAACTGCTGTACACTACGACCTCCTCAAAGAAAAGGTGAAAAAAATGAAGTATACAAGAACAATGTCATAAAACTGTATAATGTTTATTAGATATTATTAAAAAACACATTAAAAAAGGGGAAAACCAAGAACATCAGAACAATACACATAAAACCCCCCATAGTGCAATATTTGGAGAGGGCTAAAAGGACACAATTAAGAAAGGGTACACTCAGTAAAAGTTCCTCTATACATAGCCAATATTTCTTTTGCACACATGCATTCAGTAAAGATTAAGATATGGCAACAAGAGATAACAAGAAAAATAACATAAGTACCCTATAACATCAAATAGTCCATACCCAGTAATATCCTGTTAGCTCCAACGCACGTTTCGCCTGGCCGTGGCTTTTTCAAGGAGTCCACTCCTTGAAAAAGCCATGTCCAGGCGAAACGTGCGTTGGAGCTAACAGGATATTACTGGGTATGGACTATTTGATGTTATAGGGTACTTATGTTATTTTTCTTGTTATCTCTTGTTGCCATATCTTAATCTTTACTGAATGCATGTGTGCAAAAGAAATATTGGCTATGTACTAGAGGATCTTTTACTGAGTTTACCCTTTCTTAATTGTGTCCTTTTAGCCCTCTCCAAATATTGCACTATGGGGGGTTTTATGTGTATTGTTCTGATGTTCTTGGTTTTCCCCTTTTTTAATGTGTTTTTTAATAATATCTAATAAACATTATACAGTTTTATGACATTGTTCTTGTATACTTCATTTTTTTCACCTTTTCTTTGAGGAGGTCGTACTTAGTTCTTAAAGGTGATTCTTCATTTGTATATGATTTATTGTAGTAGTTGTATTAACTGCTGTACACTGTAAACTAAGTGATATACTGCTGGCATCAGGGTCTCTGCACCTACATCGTGCTGCTGTTAGATTACAAAGGAAAAACAGGCAACAGATTCCCTTTAATGTCTTATATTGTCTGTGCATGTCCTATCTGATTTGTAAAGTGCTGCAAAATATGTTGGTGCCCTAGAAATTAAATTCTGAATTTATTAAGTAGTCAAGACATCATTAAGTGGAAATGTAAAATTCTCTGCAGGCAATTATGTGAATTTTCACACATTATTTATGTCCCTGATAAACTTTTTGGATCTATTTTATAGAATAGACACATACTTTGGATGTAAATGTTGCTTATGGCTATTCTAGCAATCTAATTGTTTTCACATTTGTTTCAGAAATATAAGTTTAACCCCTTAGTGACAGAGCCAATTTGGTACTTAATGACCGAGCCAATTTTTACAATTCTGACCACTGTCACTTTATGAGGTTATAACTCTGGAACGCTTTAACGGATCCTGCTGATTCTGAGATTGTTTTTTCATGACATGTTGTACTTCATGATAGTGGTAACATTTATTCGATATTACTTGCGATTATTTATGAAAAAAGTGGAAATATGGTGAAAATTTTTTAAATTTTGCAATTTTCAAATTTTGTATTTGTATGCCCTTAAATCAGAGAGATATGTCACACAAAATAGTTAATAAATAACATTTCCGACATGTCTACTTTACATCAGCACAATTTTGGAAACAAAATTTTTTGTTGTTAGGGAGTTATAAGGGCTAAAATTTGACCAGCAATTTCTCATTTTTACAACACCATTTTTTTTTTAAGGGACCACATCACATTTGAAGTCATTTTGAGGGGTCTATATGATAGAAAATAACCAAGTGTGACACCATTCTAAAAACTGCACCCCTCAAGGTACTTAAAACCACATTCAAGAAGTTTATTAACCCTTTACGTGCTTCACAGGAACTCAAACAATGTGGAAGGAAAAAATGAACATTTAACTTTTTTTGCAAACACTTTAAAAATTCAGAACCATATTTTTTTATTTTCACAAGTGTAAAAACAGAAATTTAACCATACATTTTGTTGTGCAATTTCTCCTGAATACGCTGATACCCCATATGTGGGGGTAAACCACTGTTTGGGCGCACCGCAGAGCTTGGAAGAGAAGGAGCGCCGTTTGACTTTTTCAATGCAGAATTGGCTGGAATTGAGATCGGATGCCATGTCACGTTTGGAGAGCCCCTGATGTGCCTAAACAGTGGAAACGCTCCACAAGTGACACCATTTTGGAAACTAGACCCCTTAAGGAACTTAACTAGATGTGTGGTGAGCACTTTGAGCCCCCAAGTGCTTCACAGAAGTTTATAACGTAGAGCCGTGAAAATAAAAAATCGCATTTGTTTACACAAAAATGATATTTTCGCCCACAAATTCTTATTTTCACAAGGGTAACAGGAGAAATTAGACCACAAAAGTTGTTGTGCAATTTCTCCTGAGTACGTCGATACCCCATATGTGGGGGTAAACCACTGTTTGGGCGCACCGCAGAGCTTGGAAGAGAAGGAGTGCCGTTTTACTTTTTCAATGTAGAATTGGCTGGAATTGAGATCGGACGCCATGTCGCGTTTGGAGAGCCCCTGATGTGCCTAAACAGTGGAAACCCCCCACAAATGACACCATTTTGGAAACTAGACCCCATAAGGAACTTATCTAGATGTGTTGTGAGAACTTTGAATGCCCAAGTGCTTCACAGAAGTTTATAATGCAGAGTCGTGAAAACAAAAAAAAATATTTTTTTCACAAAAAAGATTTTTTTAGCCCCCCAATTTTTATTTTCACAAAGGTAACAAGAGAAATTGGACCCCAGAAGTTGTTGTCCAATTTGTCCTGAGTACACTGATACCCCATGTGTGGGGGGGACCACTGTTTAGGTGCATGGCTGAGCTCGGAAGGGAAGGAGTGCCGTTTTGGAATGCAGACTTTGATAGAATGGTCTGCGGGCGTTATGTTGCATTTGCAGAGCCCCAGATATACCTAAACAGTAGAGACCCCCCAGAAGTGACCCCATTTTGGAAACTAGACCCCCCAAGGAACTTATCTAGATGTGTGGTGAGAACTTTGAATGCCCAAGTGCTTCACAGAAGTTTATAATGCAGAGTCGTGAAAATAAAAAATATTTTTTTTTTCCACAAAAAAAGATTTTTTAGCCCCCAAGTTTTTATTTTCACAAGGGTATCAGGAGAAATTGGACCCCAAAAGTTGTTGTCCAATTTATCCCGAGTACGCTGATGCCCCATATGTGGGGGTAAACCACTGTTTGGGGGCACGGCAGAGCTCAGAAGGTAGGGAGCACCATTTTACTTTTTGAGCACAAAATTGGCTGTGGCGTTTAGAGACCCCCTGATGTACCTAAACAGTGGAAACCCCCCAATTCTAACTCCAACCCTAACCCCAACACACCCCTAACCCTAATCCCAACCCGATCCATAATCCTAATCACAACCCTAACCCCAAAACACCCCTAACCCTAATCCCAAAGCTAACCATAACCCTAATCAAAACCCTAAACCCAACACCCCCCTAATCCTAATCTCAACCCTAACCTCAAAACCTAACCCTAATCCCAATACACCCCTATCCTTAATCCCAACCCTAGCCTTAACCCTAATCCCAAACCTAACCCTAATCCCAAATGTAACCCTAATGCCAACCCTAATCCAAATCCTAATCCCAACTCTAACCCTAACTTTAGCCCCAACCCTAGCCCTAACCCTAACTTTAGCCCAAACCCTAACTTTAGCCCTAAACCTAGCCCCAACACTAAACCCTAACTTTAGCCCCAACCCTAGCCCTAACCCTAGCTCTAACCCTAATCCTAGCTCTAACCCTAACACAAGCCCTAACCCTAACCCTAAGGCTATGTGCACATGTTGCGGATTTTGCTGCGGATCTGCAGCGTTTCCGCAGCTGTGGGTCCGCAGCAGTTTCCCATGAGTTTACAGTACTATGTAAACCTATGGGAAACATAAAACGCTGTGCCCATGCTGCGGAAAAAAACACACGGAAACGCAGCGGTTTACATTCCGCAGCATGTCAATTCTTTCTGCTGATTCCGCAGCGGTTTTACACCTGCTCCATAATAGAAAACCGCAGGTGTAAAACCGCAGTGGAATCCGCACAAAAACTGCGGTACATCCGCAATAAATCCGCAGGAAAAATGCAGCGTTTTGGTCCTGCGGATTTATCAAATCCGCTGCGGAAAAATCCGCAGAGAACCATTCTATGTGTGCACATATCCTAACCCTACCCCTAACCCTAACCCTACCCCTAACCCTACCCCTAACCCTTCCCCTAACCCTAGCCCTAACCCTAACCCTAACCCTAACCCTACCCCTAACCCTACCCCTACCCCTACCCCTAACCCTACCCCTACCCCTACCCCTAACCCTACCCCTAACCCTACCCCTAACCCTAACCCTATTTGGAAAATAGAAATTCATACATTTTTTTTATTTTATAATTTTTTTCTTACTAAGGGGGTGATAAAGGGGGGGTTATTTACTATTTTTTTTATTTTGATCACTGTGATAGGATCTCACAGTGACCAAAATAAAAAAAGAGGAAGAATTTTCTTTTGCCAGCCGGCAGATCATGGCGAGCGCACTGCGCTTGCGCCCGCCATTTTCTTACCGGAGCAAGAAGCCGGCGGCCAGCAGAAGAAGCAGGAGGACCCAGGGACACCGGTAAGTATAACAGGGTCCCCGAATCCCCCTATTTCTCTGTCCTCTGATGTGCGATCACATCAGAGGACAGAGAATGACATCGCTTTTTTTTTTTTTTTTTTTTTGCGGTCGCCGGTAAACAGTTAATTACCGGCGATCGCAAAACAGGGGTCGGTAAAAACCGACCCCGATCATGTTCTTTGGGGTCTCGGCTACCCCCGGCAGCCGAGACCCCAAAGAACATCCGGGTGCCGGGGGCGGGCGCACTGCGCATGCGCCCGCCATTATTTCCCCGGAAAAAGATGGCGGCGCCCATCGGGAGCCACGAGGAGCACCGGGGGAGGTAGGTGAGTATTGGGGGGCTATCGGGGGCTATCGGGGACCACATTTCTCTGTCCTCCGATGTGCGATCACATCGGAGGACAGAGAAATTAAATGGCAAATCACGTTTTTTTTTTTGTTGCAACCGCCGGTAAACGGTTAATTACCGGTGATCGCAACTCGGGGGTCGGTAAAAAACCCCCGAATCATGTTCTCTGGGGTCTCGGCTACCCTCGGCAACCGAGACCCCAGAGAAAATCCAACTCTGGGGGACGCTATTCACTTTTTCCACAGCGCCGTTAATTAACGGCAATGTGGTTTAAGTACCCTTAGCGGCCGCCGTTAAAAGGCGTATCGGCGGTCGTTAAGGGGTTAAAAGCATTTACAATCTATGAAAAAATTGTGAAAATAATTTAAAAAGGTTTTCCACTTTTAGAAAAGTGGATATCAAATGCTTCCTGTAACGTAAAATAACAAAGCCAGATAGTATTCACTGTCCACAGCTCCAGCAAGTCACATCTCTGGCACGGCTCTACTCTCTTTTTATGACTGCAGGGGTGATGTCATGTCAAAAGCAAATATCACAGATGCAGCCAATCACTAAGTTTAGCGGCTGTGCCCATAGACAGCACAAACCGTCTATATTGGCAGAGTGAGTTCTATCTGACTTTGTTATTTTACATTACAGGAATCGTTTGGGTCCCCTTTTCTAAAAGTGGAAAATCCCTTTTACTGCAGTATGATGTGTCACTATCTGCAGATGAAATACTTTCAAAAGTCAGTCTTACAAATAGTGACCATTTAATTCGCTATCTCTCAGATAATGCTCTTCTAGACTCTTTGCAATCTGGTTTCTGCTCTTACATTCTACTGAAACTGCCCATACTAAAGTCTCAAACAATCTACAAAAAGCAAAATCTAGTGGACACTATTCCTTCTGATTATCCTGGATTATTCTACAGCTTTTTGAAAGAGTGGATCACCAGCTCCTCCTCACTATGCTCTGCTCTATCAGGCTCAAGGACTCTGCTCTCTTTTGGCTTTCCTCCTATCTCTCCGCCAGCTCTTTCACGCAAATTTTATTGGCTCCTTTTCCTCTACTCTTCTTCTTAATGTTGGGGTTCCTCGGTGTTCAATCATAGGCCCCGTCTTCTTCTCTCTAGTGGACAAACCACCAGCAGATTTGGTTTTCAGTACCACCTCTATGCTGATGACACTCAATTATTCACCTCTTTTCCTGACATCACCCCAAGACTACTGAAAAATACTAGTGACTTTCTTTTGGTTGTCTCCAACATCATATCCTCTCTCTAAAACTGAATCTGTCAAAAACTGAACTCATTGTGTTTCCTCCATGTACTAATTGTCACGCTGTTGCAATGCAGGTAAATGCAAGCTCCACTTGGTGGCAGTAGAGTGGAGGGAGGACTGCACGCAGCAAGACCAGATCTTCAATGCAGTGGCGAGGCCACCACCAGGTGGCAGCAGAATAGTCCAAACAAGCCGGGTAAATATAAGACTGTAACGCAGTACAAAGACAATAAGCAAATACAGAGTCAACAGCAAGCCAAATGGGTCAGTACCGGTGAGGAGCAGATATGCCAAAGACAAGAGATAAAACCTCAGGTCAGGATCCAAGTCAAGTCAAAACCAGGGAGTCAATACCTGAAAGGGGAACAAAGAGTCAGAAGGGAAGAGGGGGAAAAACAGACGCGGGTTCAGTAAGCAAGCAGCAGGACAAATCAGGGCAAACAGTGTCAGCTACACATGCTGTAGGCAAAAACTATAACTGACATGGTCTGCAGGACACAGTGGAGATAAATAGCAAACCTGAGACCAGACAGAGGCTGAAAAAATTAACCCTTGGCATGACCAGTGTAGAAAAAGGGGAAGACAGGACTCAAAACCCGGTCTGCATCATGACACTAATCTACCTATACCCTATATTGTCATTTTCAATAGTCGTTCTACCATAACCCTCAAGCAGCACGCTTGCTGTCTTGGGTTTTTATTTGATTCAGACCTTTGGTTCATTCCCTATATCCATTTAATTGCTCACTGCTCGCTCATGTCACCTGTTCCTCAAATACATCTCTAGAATTTGTACTTTTCTTACCTTTGACTGCAAAATCTCTTACTGTTACTCTGCTTAATTCTCGTCTGAGTTACTACAACTCTCTACAAATCTGTTGCCTTTTTACTAATCTCTCCCCTCTTCAACCTTTCCTGAATGCAACAGTTTGAAGCATGCCCTAAAAACACTTTTCAGTTGACTGCTTTATCTGTTATGACCCCAATGGCAGAGGGTCTCAGGAATAAATACCAAGTCTGCAAACACAAAAAAACAGCTCATAGGGCAGTGGTAACTGGGCTGACCATATATCTAATCCTAGCACCACAAAAAGAAGTAGCCGGGGAACGTGCCTACGTTGGTTCTAGACGTCTCGCGCCAGCCGGAGAACTAACTAACCCTAGAAGGGAAAAGAAAGACCTTTCTTGCCTCCAGGGAAAAGACCCCAAAAGTTGGATACAAGCCCCCAACAAATAATAACAGTGAGGTAAGAGGAAAAGACAAACATAAGAATGAGCTAGGTATTTAGCAAAGAGAGGCCCACTAGCTAATAGCAGAATATAGTAAGATGACTTATATGGTCAGCAAAAACCCTATTAAATATCCACACTGGATATTCAAGAACCCCCGAACCGTCTAACGGCCGGGGGGAGAACACCAGCCCCCTAGAGCTTCCAGCAAGGTCAGAAATCACATTTAGTACAAGCTGGACAAAAATAGTAGCAAATCAAGTAACTCAAAAAACAAAGAAGCAAGACTTAGCTTAATTTTGCAAGAGCCAGGACCAGCAGACAGGAGCAACAGAAGGATCTGATTACAACGATGCCAGGCACTGGACTAAGGATCCAGGAAGTTAATATAGCGACACCCCTGGACTAACGACCCAGGTGAGTGCCAAACAGAAAAAAGACAATCCCAGAGTCATACCACTAGTGACCACAAGAGGGAGCCAAAAAGTCTAATTCACAACAGTACCCCCCCTTAAGGAGGGGTCACTGAACCCTCACCAAGACCACCAGGGTGATCAGGATGAGCAGCGTGAAAGGCACGAACTAAATCGGCCGCATGCACATCAGAGGCAACCACCCAGGAATTATCCTCCTGACCATAGCCCTTCCACTTGACCAGATACTGAAGCCTCCGCCTGGAGAGACGAGAATCCAAGATCTTATCCACCACGTACTCCAACTCGCCCTCAACCAACACCGGAGCAGGAGGCTCAACAGAAGGAACCACAGGTACAACGTACCGCCGCAACAAAGACCTATGGAACACGTTGTGAATGGCAAACGACACAGGAAGATCCAAGCGAAAGGACACAGGATTAAGGATTTCCAATATCTTGTAAGGACCGATGAAGCAAGGCTTAAATTTGGGAGAGGAGACCTTCATAGGAACAAATCGAGAAGACAGCCATACCAAATCCCCAACACGAAGTCGGGGACCCACACCGCGGCGGCGGTTGGCAAAACGCTGAGCCTTCTCTTGTGACAACTTTAAGTTGTCCACCACATGATTCCAGATCTGCTGCAACCTATCCACCACAGAATCTACCCCAGGACAGTCAGAAGGCTCCACATGTCCCGAGGAAAAACGAGGATGGAAACCAGAGTTGCAGAAAAATGGCGAAACCAATGTAGCGGAACTAGCCCGATTATTAAGGGCAAACTCAGCCAACGGCAAGAAGGTCACCCAATCATCCTGATCCGCAGAAACAAAACACCTCAAATAAGCCTCCAGAGTCTGATTAGTTCGCTCCGTTTGTCCATTAGTCTGAGGATGAAAGGCAGACGAAAACGACAACTCAATGCCCATCCTAGCACAAAAGGATCACCAGAACCTGGAAACAAACTGGGATCCTCTATCAGACACAATATTCTCAGGAATGCCGTGTAAACGAACCACATTCTGAAAGAACACAGGAACCAGATCGGAAGAGGAAGGCAGCTTAGGCAAAGGTACCAAATGGACCATCTTAGAAAAGCGATCACATACCACCCAGATGACAGACATGCCCTGAGACACCGGGAGATCTGAAATGAAATCCATGGAAATGTTTGTCCAAGGCCTCTTCGGGACAGGCAAGGGCAAGAGCAACCCGCTGGCACGCGAACAGCAAGGCTTAGCTCGAGCACAAGTCCCACAGGACTGCACAAACGACCGCACATCCCGTGACAAGGAAGGCCACCAAAAGGACCTAGCCACCAGATCTCTGGTGCCAAAAATTCCCGGATGCCCTGCCAACACCGAGGAATGAACCTCGGAAATGACTCTGCTGGTCCACTTATCAGGAACAAACAGTCTGTCAGGTGGACAAGAGTCAGGTCTACCAGCCTGAAATCTCTGCAACACACGTCGCAAATCCGGAGAAATGGCTGACAAGATAACTCCCTCTTTAAGAATACCAACTGGTTCTGCGACTCCCGGAGAGTCAGGCACAAAGCTCCTTGAAAGAGCATCAGCCTTCACATTCTTTGAACCTGGTAAATATGAGACCACAAAGTCAAAACGGGAGAAAAACAATGACCAGCGGGCCTGTCTAGGATTCAGGCGTTTAGCAGACTCGAGATACATCAAATTTTTGTGATCAGTCAAGACCACCACACGATGTTTAGCACCCTCGAGCCAATGACGCCACTCCTCAAATGCCCACTTCATGGCCAACAACTCCCGATTGCCAACATCATAATTCCGCTCAGCAGGCGAAAACTTCCTAGAGAAAAAGGCACAAGGTCTCATCACAGAGCAACCAGGGCCTCTCTGCGACAAAACGGCCCCTGCCCCAATGTCAGAAGCATCCACTTCAACCTGAAAGGGAAGTGAGACATCAGGCTGGCACAAAACAGGTGCCGAAGTAAACCAGCGCTTCAACTCCTGGAAAGCCTCCACGGCTGCAGGAGCCCAGTTAGCAACATCAGAACCTTTCTTGGTCATATCCGTCAAAGGTTTAGCAATGCTAGAAAAATTAGCAATAAAACGACGGTAGAAGTTAGCAAAACCCAAGAACTTCTGAAGACTCTTAACTGACGTGGGTTGAGTCCAATCATGAATAGCACGGACCTTGACTGGGTCCATCTCCACTGCAGAAGGGGAAAAAATAAACCCCAAAAAGGGAACCTTCTGTACTCCAAAGAGACACTTTGAGCCCTTAACAAATAAAGCATTCTCACGCAAAACCTGAAACACCATCCTGACCTGCTCTACATGCGAGTCCCAGTCATCAGAAAAAACCAGAATATCATCCAGATAAACGATCATAAATTTATCCAGATACTTCCGGAAAATATCATGCATAAAGGACTGAAACACTGAAGGAGCATTAGAGAGCCCAAAAGGCATCACCAAGTACTCAAAATGACCTTCGGGCGTATTAAACGCGGTTTTCCATTCATCTCCTCGCTTAATGCGCACAAGGTTGTACGCACCACGAAGATCTATCTTGGTGAACCACTTGGCACCTTTAATTCGGGCAAACAAGTCTGACAACAGAGGCAAAGGATACTGAAATTTAACAGTGATTTTATTCAAAAGCCGATAGTCAATACAAGGTCTCAAAGATCCGTCCTTCTTGGCCACAAAAAAGAATCCCGCACCAAGAGGGGAAGAGGAAGGACGGATATGCCCCTTCTCCAGAGATTCCTTGATATACGAACGCATTGCGGTATGCTCAGGTACAGACAGATTAAATAGTCTTCCCTTAGGAAATTTGCTACCTGGAATCAAATCTATGGCACAGTCACAGTCCCTATGAGGAGGCAGAACACTGGACCTGGACTCGCTGAACACATCCTGATAATCAGACAAATATTCAGGAACTTCCGAAGGAGTAGAGGAAGCAATAGACACCGGCGGGGAATCACCATGAATACCCTGACAGCCCCAACTTGACACAGACATTGCCTTCCAATCCAAGACTGGATTATGAGTCTGTAACCATGGCAACCCCAAAACGACCAAATCATGCATTTTATGCAGAACAAAAAAACGAATCACCTCCCGATGTTCAGGAGTCATGCACATGGTTACCTGTGTCCAAAACTGTGGTTTATTTTCCGCCAATGGCGTAGCATCAATACCCCTCAGAGGGATAGGATTAACCAACGGCTCAAGAACAAAACCACAGCGCTTGGCAAATGACAGATCCATAAGACTCAGGGCAGCACCTGAATCCACAAACGCCATAACAGGGTAGGAGGACAATGAGCAAATTAAAGTCACAGACAAAATAAATTTAGGTTGCAAATTACCAATGGCGACAGGACTAACAACCCTTGTTAGGCGTTTAGAGCATGCTGATATAACATGTGTAGAATCACCACAGTAAAAACACAACCCATTCTGACGTCTATGATTTTTCCGCTCATTTCTGGTCTGAATACTATCACATTGCATCAAATCAGGTGTTTGTTTAGACAACACCACCAGAGGATTAGCGGTTTTGCGCTCCCTCAAACGCCGGTCAATTTGAATAGCCAGCGCCATGGAATCATTCAGACTTGTAGGAATGGAGAAACCCACCATCACATTCTTAATGGCTTCAGAAAGGCCATTTCTGAAGTTTGCGGCCAGAGCACACTCATTCCACTGAGTAAGCACGGACCATTTCCGAAATTTTTGGCAATACACTTCAGCTTCATCCTGGCCCTGAGAAATAGCCAGCAAGGCTTTTTCTGCCTGAACCTCAAGATTGGGTTCCTCGTAAAGCAATCCGAGCGCCAGAAAAAATGCATCAATATTTGCCAATGCCGGATCTCCTGGCGCTAGCGAGAAGGCCCAATCCTGAGGGTCGCCCCGTAAAAAAGAGATAACAATTTTAACTTGCTGAACTGAGTCTCCAGATGAACGGGGTCTCAGGGATAGAAACAATTTACAATTATCCCTGAAATTCCTAAACTTAAATCAGTCTCCAGAAAACAGTTCAGGAATAGGTATTTTAGGTTCAAACATAGGACTACTGTTATGACCCCAATGGCAGAGGGTCTCAGGAATAAATACCAAGTCTGCAAACACAAAAAACCAGCTCATAGGGCAGTGGTAACTGGGCTGACCATATATCTAATCCTAGCACCACAAATAGAAGTAGCCGGGGAACGTGCCTACGTTGGTTCTAGACGTCTCGCACCAGCCGGAGAACTAACTAACCCTAGAAGGGAAAAGAAAGACCTTTCTTGCCTCCAGAGAAAAGACCCCAAAAGTTGGATACAAGCCCCCAACAAATAATAACGGTCAGGTAAGAGGAAAAGACAAACATAAGAATGAGCTAGGTATTTAGCAAAGAGAGGCCCACTAGCTAATAGCAGAATATAGTAAGATGACTTATATGGTCAGCAAAAACCCTATTAAATATCCACGCTGGATATTCAAGAACCCCCGAACCGTCTAACAGCCGGGGGGAGAACACCAGCCCCCTAGAGCTTCCAGCAAGGTCAGAAATCACATTTAGTACAAGCTGGACAAAAATAGTAGCAAAGCAAGTAACTCAAAAAACAAAGAAGCAAGACTTAGCTTAATTTTGCAAGAGCCAGGACCAGCAGACAGGAGCAACAGAAGGATCTGATTACAACGATGCCAGGCACTGGACTAAGGATCCAGGAAGTTAATATAGCGACACCCCTGGACTAACGACCCAGGTGAGTGCCAAACAGAAAAAAGACAATCCCAGAGTCATACCACTAGTGACCACAAGAGGGAGCCAAAAAGTCTAATTCACAACATTTATCACCTCAGTTAGATTGATTAAGTGAGATGATAGAGCAGTCAATTGAAATCTGTGTTTAGGGCATGCTTAAAACTGTGGCTAGTGGGAATTAATTGTATTGTCTGGGGTAGATCATTCCAGAAAATTGGCTTAGCTCGTGAGAAGTCCTGGAGATGGGAGTAGGAGGTTCAGATTATAGAAGATGTTAGTTTTAGGTCATTAGCAGAGCAGAGAACTCCAGAAGGGTGGTAGACTGAGATAAGGAAAAATGATTATTATATTATTATTACATGTATCTGTACATGTATCAGGCAGCTGCAAATAAAGGCCCTGATCAATCAAGAATGGTGTTGTTCATGTCAGTTTCAATAAGGCGGCATGGTTTAGTCCGATGAGCTGATTCATTAAGAGGCTTGCCTTAAAAGCTTAAAAGTGACATGCGCCTTCATGCACCTAGCCACAAATCTTACTCCACTCAGGGACTGACGTAAGAATTCTGGCATAAAATATGCCACAGCTCGTTATGAATTGGATGAGCTGTTGGCTTCATACAGCTGTGACCATTTGGTGGAGATGGCTGAAACTGCAGATAAAAGGGCTAAATTGTTGTGCAACTTTGCTTTGAGAAACCAATTCTCTAACTTTTCAAAGAGGTTAACAACAGAGTTAAGTTATAATTTACTTTGATGAATTGGAGACATAGTCTATGAGAAGGGAAAGGAATTATGGGAACATTGGTAATCACACCCAACCCAAGTTGTGGCAACCTAAATACAGATGTGCTGCACAGAAGAGGACAAGATAACAAAAATGTAAAATAACTACAGTACAGTATTTCTAGCTGCGATAAAATTAGGTACTTTTTTTTAACTAGGAACCTCTTCACGGCCTTTGATGTACATTGAAATATTATAAAAAATTAGAAAAAAAGTTTTTAAAATATGAAAAAAATGCAAAAACCACAAAAGTTTAAATCACCCCTTTCTGCCCCACTAAAAACAAAACATTAAAAAAATACACATATTTGTTTTTTTGCAGCGTTCATAAAAGTCCGATCTATCAAAATATTAAATAAATTAATCTGATTGTTAAACAGCAGAACAAGAAAAAGAATAAAAACACCAGAGTTACGTTATTTTGGCCACCATAATATTGCAATAAAATGCAATAAGATCCGTTCAAAACATCATATCTACCCCTAAATGGTATCAATAAAAACTTCAGCAAAGGGCACAAAAAATAAGTCATCACACAGCTCCATAGCCAAAAAAATGAAAACGTTATGGGTCTCGGAATATTTCATCATTTTAAAAATGTTTTTTTCATACAAACTTCCAATTTTTTTTCACCACTTCAGTAAAAAAAACTATACATGTTTGGTATCTGCATACTCATACTGATCTGGGAAATCTTATTTCCAGGTCATTTTTACCATATAGTAAACATGGTAAATAAAAAGCCCACAAAACTATTGTGGAATTGTAATATTTTGGAAGTTTCAATGCACTTGGAATTTTTTTACTTTCCAGTGCATTACATGATAAAATGAATAGTGTCATTCAAGCATACATCTCGACCCGCAAAAAAGACCGATATTGACAGAAAAATAAAAATGTTATGGCTCTTGAAATAAGTGGAGGAAAATACGAAAGCACAAAAATGGAAAATTGCAAGGTCATGAAGGGGTTAATGCAACATCCTTTATCCTCAAACAACGTATCTTTGTATAGTTGAAAATGAATTCTGCTAGCTTACACTAGTAGTGGATACTTTTCTAACCATTTTGATAATGATGTAGTGATTTGTGAAGAAGGAATTAAAATCATTATATGCTTGATGCATGTGTTACCTTCACCATTCGAATTTCAAGATTACAGTATATTTCAAATACAGGCAAACAAGAAGAACCAAAAATCTAAATTTACTATATTATTAGGAAATCACCTACAGATGCTTCTATAGTATTTTCTGGAAACATGACACTGGCTACCTAGCAACCGTGTCTTTCTGTACCAGACAGTTTTATTAAAAAGATTTGTTATTGTGGAGGCAAGAGAGCCTTCCTGCAGATAAGGGATATATAAATGTTATTAGTCATGAGGATAAAACTGCATGGTTTTCATTTTTCAAAAGCAAAAACTAGAGCATATAAAAAATATCAATTTTCTAGGAGTCCTTGTAAACATCAATTGCTAGTGTTTTGGTTCATGGGAACTGCTTAGCCTTAGATAATACTTCCTGTAACAAATACACAAATTGTTTGTTTTAATATGATTATTGCTGTTATTCTGATTTTATTATATCCTGATAGTAAATTATTAAAGGCATACAATTCATTTTAGACAAAAATGTACTAAATAGTATTTTAAAAAAGGAAAATAGGCTTAAACGTTATATGAGTTACACTCAGAAGACAATGCTTTTGTAAATTTCTGACGTAATAGTGAAATGTATAAAATGTAAGATGACTTGGGCAGAAAACAGTCTTATTGGTTATATAAAAAGGCAACAAAGAGTGTACACAATTACCTGGACTGTATATACTGTAAGTGCAATCCTTGCGCCTCACTAGCTGTCAACATAAAGACACACGATACAGCATCTACTGCTGTAGCCGCCAGTGCGGCGCCGTGCGCTTATAGAGCGCTTTCCTATCCCAAGTCTGGGTGGTTAGTGGCGTCCGCCAAAGCGGCACAGCACGCACTCTTGTGCTTTAAGTTATTCTGTTACTTTGACACCCCAGTTGCGGTGTCGAGCGCAAGTGGTCTGTAAGTACTCTAATCCAGTGTCTTGGGATAGAGTCCTGAGACTCCTTGCTTGTGCTCTTGGTGTGGTACCGCGGCCCTGTGACGCAACAGGGTTTGCTTCCTTCACACAGGGTGAAGTTAACCCGTGTGTGTATCCACATTGTACCGCCATATAGTCCGTCATTACTCAGCAGCAGGTTCCATCTCTGCACAGTGAACCCCGGGCTGCGAACGCACCTTAAACCATCTCTCTTATAATTTGTTGCGTTCCGCTAGCCATAACATTACACTAGCGCCAGGGTCTGGCTAGTAATGACGGACAAACAGCAATCCTTGCTGTACATCCAGCAGCTGGAGGGTAGGTTGGCGGCTCTCGAGCGCACAACCTCAGGTGTGGATGTAACCGCAGTTGCTGTTCAGGCTGCTAGCGTGGCTACAGCAACCTTGTCCACTGCCACCACTGTTCCGACTCTATCTCGCCTTCCGCTGCCAAAAAAATGTTCTGCTGATAGTAAGTCTTGTAGGGGTTTCGTGAGTCAGTGCTCTATACATCTCGAGCTTCTGGCCACACGTTTCCCCACAGAGCGGGCTAAGGTGGGATGTTGTGAATTTGGATTCTGGGCTCCCCCGGTGGCTACTGGTGGAATTGAACTGGTGTTTTCATCTTCTCTGTTCACCTGTTCCCATCAAGATGTGGGAGTCGCTATATAACCTTGCTGCTCTGTTAGTTGCTTGCCGGTCAACAATGTTATCAGAAGCCTCTCTGTGCTTGTTCCTGCTCCTAGACAACTACTAGATAAGTTGGACTCTTGTCCATGTTTGTTTTTGCATTTTTGTTCCAGTTCACAGCTGTAGTTTCGTTACTGTGTCTGGAAAGCTCTTGTGAACAGGAATTGCCACTCTGGTGTTATGAGTTAATGCCAGAGTTTTAAAGTAATTTCTGGATGGTGTTTTGATAGGGTTTTCAGCTGACCATGAAAGTGTCCTTTCTGTCTTCTGCTATGTAGTAAGTGGACCTCAAATTTGCTAAACCTATTTTCATACTACGTTTGTTATTTCATCTTAATTCACCGCCAATACATGTGGGGGGCCTCTGTCTCCTTTCGGGGTATTTCTCTAGAGGTGAGCTAGGACTAATATTTTCCTCTGCTAGCATTATTTAGTCCTCCGGCTGGTGCTGGGCATCTAGAATCAACGTAGGCATGCTACCCGGCCACTGCTAGTTGTGCGTTAGGTTTAGTTCATGGTCAGCTCAGTTCCCATCTTCCAAGAGCTAGTTCCTATATATGCTGATGCTATGTTCTCTTGCCATTGAGAACATGACAGTTTGACCGGACCACTAAAGGGTTAAAATCCTTGGCTGAGAAAGGAGAGAAATAAGAAGTCTGCTGAGAATTTTTTTTTTTTTTTTTCTCCTTCTAATCTTTGAATGGCTCTGTGTCCACCTGTTTGTAATGGATCTTCAGAGTGTAACTGCAGGTTTGAATAATCTCGCCACGAAGGTACAAAATTTGCAAGACTTTGTTTGTCATGCACCTGTATCTGAGCCGAGAATTCCTTTGCCGGAATTTTTCTCGGGGAATAGATCTGGGTTTCAGAATTTTCGAAATAATTGCAAATTATTTTTGTCCCTGAAATTTCGCTCTGCCGGAGACCCTGCACAGCAGGTCAGGATTGTGATTTCCTTGCTCCGGGGCGACCCTCAAGACTGGGCTTTTTCATTGACACCAGGGGATCCTGCGTTGCTCAATGTGGATGCGTTTTTTCTGGCCTTGGGGTTGCTTTATGACGAACCTCATTTGGAGCTTCAGGCAGAAAAAACTTTGATGTCCCTATCTCAGGGGCAAGATGAAGCGGAAATTTACTGTCAAAGGTTCCGTAAATGGTCTGTGCTTACTCAGTGGAATGAGTGCGCCCTGGCGGCGACTTTCAGAGAGGGTCTCTCTGATGCCATTAAGGATGTTATGGTGGGGTTCCCTGTGCCTGCGGGTCTGAATGAGTCCATGACAATGGCTATTCAGATCGATAGGCGTTTGCGGGAGCGCAAACCAGTGCACCATCTGGCGGTGTCCACTGAGAAGTCACCAGAGAGTATGCAGTGTGATAGAATTCTGTCCCGAAGCGAGCGGCAGAATTTTAGACGGAAAAATGGGTTGTGTTTCTATTGTGGTGATTCTACTCATGTTATATCAGCATGCTCTAAGCGCACTAAAAAGCTTGATAAATCTGTTTCCATTTGCACCTTACCGTCTAAGTTTATTCTATCTGTGACCCTGATTTGCTCTTTGTCATCTATTACCACGGACGCCTATGTCGACTCTGGCGCCGCTTTGAGTCTTATGGATTGGTCCTTTGCCAAACGCTGTGGGTATGATTTAGAGCCTTTGGAGACTCTTATTCCTCTGAAGGGGATTGACTCCACCCCATTGGCTAATAATAAACCACAATACTGGACACAAGTAACTATGCGTATTAATCCGGATCACCAGGAGATTATTCGCTTTCTGGTGCTGTATAATCTACATGATGATTTGGTGCTAGGATTGCCTTGGCTGCAATCTCACAACCCAGTCCTCGACTGGAGAGCTATGTCTGTGTTGAGCTGGGGATGTAAGGGGGCTCATGGGGATGTACCTGTGGTTTCCATTTCATCATCTATTCCCTCTGAAATTCCTGAGTTCCTGTCTGACTATCGTGACGTCTTTGAAGAATCCAAGCTTGGTTCATTACCTCCGCACCGAGAGTGCGATTGTGCCATAGATTTAATCCCGGGTAGTAAATACCCAAAGGGTCGTTTATTTAATCTGTCTGTGCCTGAACATGCTGCTATGCGAGAATATATAAAGGAGTCCTTGGAAAAGGGACATATTCGTCCATCGTCATCTCCCTTAGGAGCCGGTTTTTTCTTTGTGTCAAAAAAAGACGGCTCTTTGAGACCATGTATCGATTATCGGCTTTTGAATAAAATCACTGTAAAATATCAATACCCATTGCCGTTGCTGACTGATTTGTTTGCTCGCATAAAGGGGGCCAAGTGGTTCTCTAAGATTGACCTTCGTGGGGCGTATAATTTGGTGCGAATCAGGCAGGGGGATGAGTGGAAAACCGCATTTAATACGGTCGAGGTCCACTTTGAGTATTTAGTGATGCCTTTTGGTCTTTCAAATGCTCCGTCAGTTTTCCAGTCCTTTATGCATGATATTTTTCGCGATTATTTGGATAAATTTATGATTGTGTATCTGGATGATATTCTGATTTTTTCGGATGACTGGGACTCTCATGTCCAGCAAGTCAGGAGGGTTTTCCAGGTTTTGCGGTCTAATTCTTGGTGTGTGAAGGGTTCTAAGTGTGTTTTTGGGGTACAGAGGATTTCCTTTTTGGGATATATTTTTTCTCCCTCTTCCATTGAAATGGATCCTGTCAAGGTTCAAGCTATTTGTGATTGGACGCAGCCCTCTTCTCTTAAGAGTCTTCAGAAATTTTTGGGCTTTGCTAACTTTTATCGTCGATTTATTGCTGGTTTTTCGGATATTGCTAAGCCATTGACCGATTTGACTAAGAAGGGTGCTGATGTTGCTGATTGGTCCCCTGACGCTGTGGAGGCCTTTCGGGAGCTTAAGCGCCGTTTTTCCTCTGCCCCTGTGTTGCGTCAGCCTGATGTTGCTCTACCTTTTCAGGTTGAGGTCGACGCTTCTGAGATCGGAGCTGGGGCAGTGTTGTCGCAGAAAAGTTCTGACTGCTCTGTGATGAGGCCTTGTGCCTTCTTTTCCCGTAAATTTTCGCCCGCTGAGCGGAATTATGATGTTGGGAATCGGGAGCTTTTGGCCATGAAGTGGGCTTTTGAGGAGTGGCGCCATTGGCTTGAGGGGGCCAGACATCAGGTGGTGGTATTGACTGACCACAAAAACTTGATTTATCTTGAGACCGCCAGGCGCCTGAATCCTAGACAGGCGCGCTGGTCATTATTTTTCTCTCGGTTTAATTTTGTGGTGTCATACCTACCGGGTTCTAAGAATGTTAAGGCGGATGCCCTTTCTAGGAGTTTTGAGCCTGACTCGCCTGGTAACTCTGAGCCCACAGGTATCCTTAAGGATGGAGTGGTATTGTCAGCCGTTTCTCCAGACCTGCGGCGGGCCTTGCAGGAGTTTCAGGCGGATAGACCGGATCGTTGCCCACCTGATAAACTGTTTGTTCCTGATGATTGGACCAGTAGAGTCATCTCTGAGGTTCATTCTTCTGCGTTGGCAGGTCATCCTGGCATTTTTGGTACCAGGGATTTGGTGGCAAGGTCCTTCTGGTGGCCTTCCCTGTCACGAGATGTGCGAGGCTTTGTGCAGTCTTGTGACGTTTGTGCTCGGGCCAAGCCTTGTTGCTCTCGGGCTAGTGGATTATTGTTGCCCTTGCCTATTCCTAAGAGGCCTTGGACGCACATCTCGATGGATTTTATTTCAGATCTGCCTGTTTCTCAGAAGATGTCTGTCATCTGGGTGGTGTGTGACCGTTTCTCTAAGATGGTCCATTTGGTTCCTCTGCCCAAGTTGCCTTCTTCTTCCGAGTTGGTTCCTCTGTTTTTTCAAAATGTTGTTCGTTTGCATGGTATTCCTGAGAATATCATTTCTGACAGAGGGACCCAATTCGTGTCTAGATTTTGGCGGGCATTCTGTGCTAGGATGGGCATAGATTTATCTTTTTCGTCCGCTTTCCATCCTCAGACGAATGGCCAGACCGAGCGGACTAATCAGACCCTGGAGACATATCTGAGGTGTTTTGTGTCTGCTGACCAGGATGATTGGGTTGCTTTTTTGCCATTGGCAGAGTTCGCTCTCAATAATCGGGCCAGCTCTGCCACTTTGGTGTCCCCGTTTTTCTGTAATTCGGGGTTTCATCCACGATTTTCCTCTGGTCAGGTGGAATCTTCGGATTGTCCTGGAGTGGATGCTGTGGTGGAGAGATTGCATCAGATCTGGGGGCAGGTGGTGGACAATTTGAGGTTGTCCCAGGAGAAGACTCAGCTTTTTGCCAACCGCCACCGTCGTGTTGGTCCTCGGCTTTGTGTTGGGGATTTGGTGTGGTTGTCTTCTCGTTTTGTCCCTATGAGGGTCTCTTCTCCTAAGTTTAAGCCTCGGTTCATCGGCCCGTATAAGATATTGGAGATTCTTAACCCTGTTTCCTTCCGTTTGGACCTCCCTGCATCCTTTTCTATTCATAACGTTTTTCATCGGTCATTATTGCGCAGGTATGAGGTACCGGTTGTGCCTTCCGTTGAGCCTCCTGCTCCGGTGTTGGTTGAGGGTGAGTTGGAGTACGTTGTGGAGAAAATCTTAGACTCTCGTGTTTCCAGACGGAGACTCCAGTATCTGGTCAAGTGGAAGGGATACGGCCAGGAGGATAATTCTTGGGTGAATGCATCTGATGTTCATGCCTCTGATCTGGTTCGTGCCTTTCATAGGGCCCATCCTGATCGCCCTGGTGGTTCTGGTGAGGGTTCGGTGCCCCCTCCTTGAGGGGGGGGGTACTGTTGTGAATTTGGATTCTGGGCTCCCCCGGTGGCTACTGGTGGAATTGAACTGGTGTTTTCATCTTCTCTGTTCACCTGTTCCCATCAAGATGTGGGAGTCGCTATATAACCTTGCTGCTCTGTTAGTTGCTTGCCGGTCAACAATGTTATCAGAAGCCTCTCTGTGCTTGTTCCTGCTCCTAGACAACTACTAGATAAGTTGGACTCTTGTCCATGTTTGTTTTTGCATTTTTGTTCCAGTTCACAGCTGTAGTTTCGTTACTGTGTCTGGAAAGCTCTTGTGAACAGGAATTGCCACTCTGGTGTTATGAGTTAATGCCAGAGTTTTAAAGTAATTTCTGGATGGTGTTTTGATAGGGTTTTCAGCTGACCATGAAAGTGTCCTTTCTGTCTTCTGCTATGTAGTAAGTGGACCTCAAATTTGCTAAACCTATTTTCATACTACGTTTGTTATTTCATCTTAATTCACCGCCAATACATGTGGGGGGCCTCTGTCTCCTTTCGGGGTATTTCTCTAGAGGTGAGCTAGGACTAATATTTTCCTCTGCTAGCATTATTTAGTCCTCCGGCTGGTGCTGGGCATCTAGAATCAACGTAGGCATGCTACCCGGCCACTGCTAGTTGTGCGTTAGGTTTAGTTCATGGTCAGCTCAGTTCCCATCTTCCAAGAGCTAGTTCCTATATATGCTGATGCTATGTTCTCTTGCCATTGAGAACATGACAGTGGGATTTATTGTGTCTCTCCTGTCAGACAGGGCGTTGGAGTGGGCTATGCCGCTGTGGGAGCGTGGCGATCATGTGGTGCAGAGTGCCTCGTTGGTCCTGAGCACTCTGAAACAGGTCTTTTTAGGACCTCGTGTCACCCATGATACGGCGCTCCAACTGTTGGCATTGACTCAGGGCTCGTCCTTGGTCAGCCATTTTGCCGTCCACTTTCGCACCCTAGCGTCTGAGCTGGAGTGGTCGGATAAAGCCCTTATTCCAATATTTTGGAGGGACTGGCTGACCATGTGAAGGATGCTCTGGCCACTAGGGAGATTCCCGCCACACTGCGCAGTGTCCACTCGTATTGACCTCCGTTTTCATGAACGGAGGTTAGAGCGAGCCCAGTGTAGGCAGAGGTTTCGGCTGGCTCCCACCTTCGCCAAACCTTTGGAATCTCCAGTCCAGGCCTCTGAGTCACATGAAGCCATAGAAGTGTCACGAGCAGGATCTAAGTCCCGGACCGCTCGTGCACTCCAGGTTTGTCATGTTTGCCAGCAGTCAGGACATCTTGTCACCAGATGTTCCCAGCAGTCGAGGAAACGTCAGCGTCTAGTGGTAGTAGGTGGAGGTACACTAGACATGGCGACGTTTGCCTCCAAATTGTCCTTTAAGGGGACAATTACTATAGGTCGATTTTCCCACTCGGTAGAGCTCTTCGTGGATTCTGGGGCGGAGGGCAATTTTATGTCATCTGCCTTCGCCCAACGTCACGCAATTCCCCTGGTAATGTTAGCTCAACCAGTGACCGTACGAGTGGTAAATGGGTCGACACTGCCCTAACAGATAACACACCAGACCATCCCTTTCACTCTGTCCATGTCACCATATCATCAGGAGATTATATCTCTGCTCGTCATTCCTGAGGGAATCGACGAGATCCTGTTAGGGATGCCTTGGCTACGGTACCATTCTCCTCATATTGAGTGGTCCACAGGCAGAATTTTGGGATGGGGTGAATCTTGTGGGGGTAGATGTCAGAGGGAATGTGTTCAGGTTGCTACTACTGAGGTACCCGCAGATCTATCCTCTCTCCCCAAGCAATATTGGCCCTATGCGGACGTGTTCTCCAAAAGAGCTACAGAGACCCTTCCGCCTCACCGCCCCTATGACTGTCCTATTGACCTCTTGCCTGGTGCTGAGCCTCCCCGAGGTCGAGTCTATCCATTATCTCTCCCAGAGACGGAGGCAATGTCACAGTACATCCAGGAAAGTCTGGCAAGAGGATTCATTAGGAAGTCAGTGTCACCTGCAGGGGCTGGGTTCTTCTTCGTGCAGAAGAAGAATGGAGAACTACGTCCATGCATAGATTACAGGGGTCTTAACGCCTTCACAATTAAGAATAAGTATCCTCTGCCCCTGATATCTGAGCTCTTTGATAGGCTTCGGGGAGCAAGGGTATTTACAAAATTAGATCTGTGGGGTGCTTACAACCTGATTTGCATCCGTGAGGGGGACGAATGGAAGACGGCTTTTAACACCGGGGATGGGCACTATGAATATCTGGTGATGCCCTTCGGGCACTGTAATGCCCCAGCCATTTTCCAAGACTTTGTGAACGACATCTTCCGGGATATGCTCTCCACCTCAGTCGTAGTCTATCTGGATGATATTCTCATCTACTCTCCCGATATTGACTCTCACCGGAGAGATGTTTGCAGAGTCTTCGACCTCTTGCAGGCAAATTCCCTGTACGCAAAGTTGGAGAAATGTGTGTTTGAGCAGGAATCCTTACCTTTCCTGGGCTACATCATCTCTGCCCAGGGATTGGCTATGGATCCTGCCAAACTACAGGCTGTGATGGACTGGCAGGAACCCCATTCTCTTAAAGCGGTGCAGCACTTTATTGGGTTCATTAATTACTATCGCCATTTCATTCCACACTTCTCAACTTTGGTAGCTCCCTTGGTTGCCCTCACCAAGAAGGGAGCAAATCCCAAATTGTGGTCTGAGGAGGTCTCCAAGGCCTTTAACTCCATTAAGTCACACTTCGCTAGTGCTCCCATCCTACATCGCCCTGATGTAGATAAGCCATTTATAATGAAGGTGGATGCCTCATCTGTTGGTGCTGGAGTAGTCCTTTTCCAAAAGGATGCTCAAGGTCAGAAGCATCCTTGCTTCTTCTTCTCTAAGACCTTTTCACCAGTGGAGAGGAATTATTCCATCAGGGACAGGGAGTTGCTAGCTATGAAGTTGGCTTTCTCAGAGTGGAGACATCTTCTGGAGGGAGCTCGCTTTCCCTTCCAGGTGTTTACAGACCACAAGAACTTGGTGTATTTACAGACAGCCCAGCGGCTAAATTCTCGTCAGGCTAGATGGTCCCTGTTCTTCTCCTGGTTCCATTTCACCCTCCATTTCTTTCTGGGGAGAATAACATTCGTGCCGATGCACTTTCTTGCTCTGTAGTATCATCATCAGAGGAGGAGGAGCCTCAGCTTATTGTCCCTTCAGAGAGGCTGAGAACTGTGGCTCCGGTTTCGCTAGAGTCTGTGCTGCCAGGCAAGACTTTCGTTCCATCTAATTTGCGACCAGAGGTTCTCTCTTAGGCTCACTCATCCATGGTGGGTGGACACTTTGGGACCAAGAGGACATCTGAGCTCTTGGCGAGGATGTACTGGTGGCCACATATGGCTCGTGACGTCGCAGACTATGTTCGGGCGTGTGTCTCCTGCGCCAAGAACAAGTCTCCTCGGCAATGGCCAGTTGGGTTGCTTTACCCCCTGCCAGTGGCGGACAGGCCCTGGGAGATGGTCGGGATGGACTTTGTGGTGGGCTTACCCAAGTCTCGTAGCTGCACCATTATCTGGGTGATCACCGACCATTTTTCCAAAATGGTGCACTTGGTGCCTCTTCCGCAGCTACCTTCTGCACGGGCTCTGGCTGCGTTGTTCATGAAACATATCTTTCGCCTACACAGTATGCCGGACAAAATTGTCAGTGACCGGGGTCCCAAGTTTGCGCCTCGATTCTGGAGAGAGCTTTGTCGTCTACTCAGTATTGAGTTGAATCTCTCTTTGGCATATCATCCCGAGATGAATGGGTTGGTAGAGAGGGCCAACCAGACCCTGGTCAAATATTTACGACATTTTGTTTCTTCCAGGCAGGATGACTGGGCATCCTTGCTACCGTGGGCAGAGTTTGCGCTTAACAACGCCATAGCCGACTCCACCGGTCAGACTCCATTCCTCCTAAATTACAGAAAGCATCCGCGTGTTTCTGTGCCCATGCCCATGTCTTCTGCCGTCTCCAGGGTGGCAGACTGAGCTGTGGAGGCATGGGACATTTGGGACAGCACTCAGGATGCCATTCGGGCCTCCAAGGAGAGAATGAGGACCTCCGCTGATGCTCATCGGCGCCCCGCTCCGACCTTTGGTCCTGGTGACTTAGTGTGGCTCTCCGCCCGTAACATCAGGCTGCGTGTTGAGTCCACTAAGTTTGCACATTGCTACTTGGGTCCCTTCAAGGTCCTCGTACAGGTTAATCCTGTGGTCTACCATCTGGCCCTTCCTCCATGCCTGGGTATCACCGACACCTTTCATGTGTCCCTCTTAAAGCCTGTATACATGTCCCGGTTTTCCGAGTCATCTCCTGGGACATCGTCTGTGGATGATTATGAGGTGAACGCTATTTTGGGGTGCAAGGTGGTACGTGGCAAAAATTCTTTTTGGTGGATTAGAAGGATTATGGCCCAGAGGACAGGTCCTGGGAGCCTGCTGAACACATTCAAGCTCCACAGCTCATTGCTGCCTTCGAGCGTAGTGAGGTCCAAGGAGGGGGGCCAATGTTAGGTGTCAAGTTCCCGCCTCTGCACAGGGGGAATCTCGAACCATCTCTGCTGCGGTCTCCCATACTTCTCCAGCCGCAGTGCAGTCTGCTCAGCGGAGACGTCGGTCCCAGCGTCTTGCTCAGTCTCACTCTGTGCATAGGGTTACTGCTGATTTTCCAGCTTCTGTCATTGAAGCCAGTGCTGAGCAGCGGTGAGCAGATGCTTTTGGGACTAAGTCCTGCTTTTCCCCTTCTGAGCATGCCCAGGGCAAGATCTCCCATTGGAGATCGAGGGTCACATGCTCAGATACTGCAGCAGATCCCATTGGTCCTCCAGGAAGGTAATTAAGGTGCTCAACTTCTGTGGCAGCCTCCCATTGGTCCTTCTGGGAAGGTCCTGTACATGCTGCAGCTATAAAAGGTTCGCATGACCGCACGGCCATGCGCTAGTGTAAACTTGTAAACGTGTGTGTGTTGATGTGTGAAAGTCGTTCAATAATTATCCCCTCTGACTGCTCACATAAGGTGGATGATTGCTATCTAGCGCCCAACTTAGCCATCAGCACGTAACACACAAAACAGCGTCTAATTGCTGTGACCGCCAGTGCGGCGCCATGCGCTTTCACAGCGCTTTCCTGACCCAAGCCTGGGTGGTTAGTGGCGTCCGCCAGTGCGGCACCGCACGCACTCTCGTGCATCTTTATTATTATTATTATTATTTCTTTCACTATCACACCCCAGTTGCGGTGTCGAGCACAAGAGGTCTATATGAACTCAAATCCTGTGTCTTGGGATTGAGTTCTGAGACTCCTTGCTTGCGCTCTTGGTGCGGTACCGCAGCCCTGTGAAGCAACAGGGTTCGCTTCCTTCACACAGGGTGAAGTTAACCCGTGTGTGTATCCACATTGTACCGCCATATAGTCCATCATTACTTGGCAGCAGGTTCCATCTCTGCACGGTGGACCCCAGGCCGCAAACGGTGCGTTCCGCTAGCCCTAACAAACGGATCCACAATAAAGAGTATAATACTCAAAGACCTACAAGCCTTTGCATGATAAATAGATATCAGTCACACTGTCTTGCATAACCCTTAGGTTAGTACCAATTATTCAGTATATATACATGCTGTTATCACAGTGCCACATAGTATTGGATAAACCTCCAGCATCATGCTATGTACAACAGATAGTAACCAAACATAGGGAGGACAATAAGTACACAAAGGGGAGACGAGGGTAATGGTGAAATCAATACTTATCTATAGCCCGATAGAGCAGTCAACCCCCTAAGACAAACAGTCCAGCTATGTAGGCCCCCGGATGTAGGACATTTACATCTCTATATTTTATGTTTGTCCTGTACAACCAAACTGTTTATAATGCAATATGTTCTCATTCTCAGAAAAATATAAATCTGAAAATTGTGACGTGTATTTATATTCAGCCCCCTGTAGCCTGATACCCCTAAATGAAATCCTGAGTGACTAATTGCCTCCAGAAGTCACATAATTAGTAAATTAAATCCACCAGTGTGCAATTTAATCTCAGTATAACTACAGCTGTTCAGTGAAGGCCTCAGAGTATTGCTTGAGAACATTAGTGATTAAACAGCATCAAGAAAACCAAGAAACACATCAAACAGTTTCGGGATAAAGTTGTAGCGAAGAATAAAGGAAGGTTAGGTTATAAAAAGATAGCCAAATATCTGAACATGTTATGGAGCCATGTTCAATCCTTTATCCAAAAATGGAATGTGTGTGGCATAACTGCAAATCTACCAAGACATTGTGGGCAACCTAAACTGACATCCAAAGCAAGGAGAGGATACAGAGATCCACAGCTCAAGAGGGAGAATCTGTCCATAGGACCACTATTAGTGGTATACCCCCCCAATATGGCCTTTGTGAAAGAGTGGCAAGAAAAAAACCATTTTTGAAAGCACTCCATAAGTTATTCTGTTTTTAGTTTGCTAAAAGCCATATAAGACACAGCCAGCATATAAAAGAAGGTGCTCTGGTAAAAGGAGACCAAAGCGAAACTTTTTGTGCTAAATGCAAAAGTCTATGTGTTGAAAAACTAACACTGCACGTTACCCTGAAAACAGCATCCACAACTTCAAACATGGTGGAGGCAGAATCATACTCGGGGGATGCTTTTCTTCAGCAGGGACAGGGGAGCTGGGCAGAGTTGAAGAGAAGATTGATATAGCCGAATACATGGCAATCCTGGAGGAAAACCTGCTCGAGGCTGCAAAGATTTGAGACTAAAGAGCAGGTTCACCTTCCAGCAGGACAACGACCCTAAACATACTGCCAGAGCATCAATTGAATGGTTTAGATGAAAGCATATTCATGTGTTTAAATGGTCCAGTCAAAGTCCAGACATAAATCCCATAGAGAATCAGCGGCAAAATTTAAAAATTGCTGTTCACAGATGCTTTCCATCCAATCTCACTGAGCTAGTGGTAGTCTGCAAAGAAGAATGGGCAATCATTTCAGCCTATAGAAGTGCAAAGCTGGTAAAGTCAAACACCAAAAGACTTGTGCAGTAATTGCAGCAAAAGGTGGATCTTACAAATTATTAACTCATCGGGGTTGAATACAAATGCATGTCACAATTTTCAGATTTATATTTTTAAAATAATTAGAAAACCATGTATCATTTTCGTTACACTTTACAAATACTTCCTTTTGTATAGGTTCCGGTATATCACATAATATCCCAATAGAAAACATGTAAGTTTGTGTGTGTAACATGAAAAAGTGTGGAAATGTTTGTGGTGTAAAAATACTTCTTAAAGGCACTGCATATATATGTATATACAGATGCTTCTCACAAAATTAGTATATCAAAAAGTTAATTTCTTACAGTTCTTCAATACAAAAAGTGAAACACATATATTATATAGAGCCATTGCAAACAGAGTGATCTTTTTCATGTGTTTATTTCTGTTGATGATTATGGCTTACAGCCAATGAAAACTCAAAAGTCATCTTAGTAAATTAGAATAATTAACAAAAAACACATGCAAGGCTTCCTAAGCATTTTATAAAGGTCCCTTATTTTGTTTCAGTACGCTTCACAATCATGGGGAAGACTGCTGACTTGACAGATGTCCAGAAGGCCATCATTGACACACTCCAGAAAGGAGGGTAAGCCACAAAAAATAATTGCTAAAGAAGCTGGCTATTCACAGAGTGCTGTATGCAAGCATATTAATGGAAAGTTGAGTGTAAGGAAAAAGTGTGGTAGAGGTTGAAAAAGTTGCACAAGCAACCGGGATAACCGCAGCCTTGAAAGGATAGTTAGTTAGGAAAAGGCCATTCAAAAATTTGGGGAAGATTCACAAAGAGTGGACTGCTGCTAGAGTCTTTGCTTCAAGAGCCACCATACACAAGCGTATCCAAGACATGGGCTGCAAGTGTCACATTCCTTGTGTCAAGCCACTAATGACCATTATACAACGCCAGAAGCGTCTTACCTGGGCCAAGGAGAAAAAGAACTGGACTGTTGCTTAGTGGTCCAAGGTGTTGTTTTCAGATGAAAGTAAATTTTTGATTTAATTTGGAAATCAAGGTGCCAGAGTCCAGAGGAAGAGTGGAGAGGCTCACAATCCAAGCTGCTTGAGGTCTAGGGTGAAGTTTCCACAATCAGTGATGGTTTGGGGATCCATGTCATCTGTTGGTGTAGATCCACTGTGTTTTATCCAGACCAAAGTCAGCATAGCCGTCTACTAGGAAATTTTAGAGCACTTTATGCTTCCCTCTGCCTCTTTTTGGAGATGGAAATTTAATTCTCCAGCAGTACTTGGCATCTGTCCATAGTGCCAAAACTACCAATACCTGATTTAGAAACAAAGGTATCACTGTGCTTGATTGGCCAGCAAACTCACCTGACCTTAAACACATAGAGAATCTATGGGGTATTGTCAAGAGGAAGATGAGACATCAGACCCAACAATGCAGATGAGAAGAAGGCTTCCATCAAAGCAACCTGGGCTTCCATAACACCTCAGCAGTGCCACAGGCTGATTGCCTCCATGTCACACCGCACTGATACAGTAATTGATGCAAAAGGATTAAGATTAAGTATTGAGTGCATTTACTGAACATACATTTCAGTGGGCTTACATTTCGGATATTAAAATAATTTTTCAAGCTGGTGTTAGAAAGTATTCTAATTTACTGAAATAATGACTTTTGGGTTTACATTGGTTTTAATAAACACGTGAAATAGATCACCCTGTTTGTATAACTCTATATAATATATGAGTTTTACTATTTGTATTGAAAAACTGAAATAAATTAACTTTTTGATGATATTCTAATTTTGTGAGAAGCACCTGTATATATACATTGTAAATATTATATGAAATATTTATGTATGTCGGCAGGTGAGAGGCAGTTCACCTGGTCCCTAGCTGTAGCCACAGACAACTGTCTTGGGCAATGCAAACAGACATGCAAATCTACTCACACCCACTCTAAAGGTACTGTCACATTTAGCGACGCTGCAGCGATCTAGACAACGATGCCGATCGCTGCAGCGTCGCTGTATGGTCGCTGGAGAGCTGTCACACAGACAGCTCTCCAGCGACCAACGATGCCGAAGTCCCTGGGTAACAAGGGTAAACATCGGGTTACTAAGCGCAGGGCCGCGCTTAGTAACCCAATGTTTACCCTGGTTACCAGTGTAAATGTAAAAGAAAACAAACACTACATACTTACATTCCGCTGTCTGTCGCGTCCCCCGGCGTTCTGCTTCCCTGCACTGTGTAAGCGCCGGCCCTAAAGCAGAGCGGTGACGTCACCGCTGTGCTCTGCTTTACGGCCAGCCGGCGTTGACACAGTGCAGGAAAGCAGAACGCTGGGGGATGCGACAGACATCAGTAGGTGAGTATGTAGTGTTTGGGTTTTTTTACATTTACACTGGTAACCAGGGTAAACATCGGGTTACTAAGCGCGGCTCTGCGCTTAGTAACCCGATGTTTACCTTGGTTACCAGTGAAGACATCGCTGAATCCGCGTCACACACGCCGATTCAACAATGTCTGCGGGAGATCCAGCGACGAAATAAGGTGCTGGCCTCCTAGCTCCGACCAACGATGTCACAGCAGGATCCTGATCGCTGCTGCGTGTCAAACACAACGATATCGCTATCCAGGACGCTGCAACGTCACGGATCGCTAGCGATATCGTTGTTAAGTTGTTCAGTGTGAAGGTACCTTAATATCCATACGACTGTAATAATATGAAGAATTCTTTCAACAGTTACTGTGAATGGTAAAAATAAATAATAAAGCGAAAGGGCAAAATAGTTTTTTTTCCATACTTACACCCCCAAAGATTTATAGAAATTACACTGTAATTTGTACATTCTACAATGCTGAAGAATAATACTATTTCTATTGCATAGAACAAGATTTGATACAGACACATCAGGGCAAAACTAAAAAGTTATGGCTGCAGAAAGGCGGAGAAGGAAAAATGCAAAGATTGGCTGATCACTAAAGGAGTTTCGCCTTTTCAACTTTCATCCGCATTACCATTTTAAAATGAATCTAATCAGCATTACTCACCTTCCCCTGCACCAGTGCTAGCTCTCGGCTGCAGCTCCAGTTTATATGATACAGCAGAGACATTCCCTGTCTGCTTTCTGTTGCTCTTATCCTAAAGTGGGACAGGACAACAGAAGGGTTTAGCATTAGTGGAAACAGAGTGTTAAAGGTGTTGTCCATCACTTTCTAACACTTTCTTTATGTGATCATGGGAGACTAAAATGGCCCAACATCTTGCCATAACGCTCTAAAAGCGTCACATAATCTGGCAGTCTTTGTCTCGTTTCAAGTTTGGGAGCTATTGATAAGGCGGTTGCTTTGCGGACTCAATTGCATACTTTATCTATTAATAAAAATAAAATCAGTAAAAACTGCCTGTTTCTAAATAATAAACAGTACCATATGTCTGGTAGGAATAATAGTTTATCCACAAAAACCTCAGTAAGCATATTTTAAGGGCATTAATGGATTTCTGCTTGGTCTATCTGTCATGTCAGTTAAGGCCAACATTAGACTAAAGTCAGCCGAACATGCCGATATCTGTGGGGTTGTCTGATAGTCTAATGTTTATGGGGGCCTACTGACTTCCAAAACATGATGTTGAAGAAGAAAAGGATCTGGCCTGCTATATAACAGCTGACAATCCTTTTGCTTCCCTTGGAGATTAGTTGCTGCCAAAGGAGTCTGTTAGTGGCTTCCTAATGGAGAATGCTGCAGTTTGGCCAAGTTCATCATTGTTGTGTAAAGGATGTCAGGAGACTTAACCCCTTAGTGACTGAGCCAATTTTGACCTTAATGACCAAGTCAATTTTTACAATTCTGACCATTGTCATTTTATGAGAATGTTTTTTGTGACATATTGATAGTGGCAACATTTCTTTGATATGTCTTGCATGTATTTAAGGCTAGTTTCACACTGCGTTTTGTACAATCCGTTTAACGGATCCGTTAAACGCATGTCCAGAAATGAGCCAAATTTGGTGAAAATTTGGCTTCACGTTAACGCATGCGTTAACGCACGAGACTGCGTTATGTCATTTTGATGTCTATTCGTGAAGCATCCGTTTGTCTGCGTTCAGGCACTGCCAATAAAGTTGTTCTCTTTTTTTTTTTTTGCCCTTTTGTCAGCGTTGGGTGTGTATGGAAAACATTCTCCATTTTGCAAGCATTGAGTGAACTTCTGCTACCAAGATGTTTGTGTCTGAGCTTGTTAGATTTCGCTTGATGCAGTTGCGACTTCGGCGGAGAAGGCGTATTTCCCAAAGGAGATATTGGATCCATGAAGTGAATTTTTTACAGAATACATATGGTGCCTTTCACACCCTGTATGTTCAGCTTCGGGATCATCCCTTTAAATTTCAACGTTATCTTCGGATGTCCATTGAGACCTTTGATGTTCTGCTCTCGCATTTCAAGGATGAGATACATCATCAGCGCAGCACTTTCCGTGATAGCATTTGTGTGGAGCAACGTTTAGTGGTGACTCTGAGGTAATTATCCTTTTTTAACATTGTTCTATTGCAAAAGACAGGATGTAATTTTATCGTGGAGCATATCCCATATAATTATGTACACTTTGGCAATTGTCAGATTCCATTTTAACTTGCCTTTATTTTAGTTGTCCTTTAAAATCTTATCAATATGTCCATAGGGCTAATTTTTTTTTTTTTATGTCCAACAGATATCTGGCTACCGGAGAATCTTTTGCGTCACTGCATTTTCAGTTTCGACTGGGGAAATCAACCATTTGCCAACTAGTTTGTGAAACTTGTGATGGCATTTGGAACAACTTACAACCACTTGTGCTACCAACCCCGACAAAGGAAATGTGGCTATCGATTTCCAAACATTTTGAGGATGTGGCTAATTTCCCCAATTGCATTGGTGCCATGGATGGCAAGCACATTCGGATTCAGAAACCAGTGCATAGTGGATCCCTCTACCATAATTATAAGAAATACTTTTCCATTATATTGATGGCTATTGCGGATGCTAGATACCGTTTTATTGCTGTGGATATTGGTGCATATGGATGGACGAACGATTCCAGAGTCTTCAAAGAGTCCAAATGCGGAAATGTTTGTACAGCAACAACTTCAACATACCCTCACCCCAGCACGACCTCTTCCGGGGACCGAAGGCCCAAGTTTGCCCTATGTTTTAGTTGGGGATGAGGCGCTCCAACTTGGAAACAATCTCCTAAAGCCGTACTCAAGCCATAGTCTAAATTACACAAGATGCATGTTTAATTATCGTTTGAGCCGGGCAAGGCATTATGTGGAATGTGCCTTTGGTATTTTGACCTTAAAATGGCGTATATTACTAACTTGCATGCAACTGCAACCTGAAAATGTGGACCGTGTAGTGAAGGCATGCATCTGCCTGCACAATTTTGTTTCCAGGCATGAACCCCAGGTGGTTGACCCCGATGACTGTGAGTCGAACCTCATGAGCATAGATTCGACAACTGTTCGGTCTACAGTTGAAATAATGAGGATTCATGATCAATTTGCAAATTACTTCTTACATGAAGGTCTTGTTCCATGGCAAGACAGACATGTGTGAAAATGTTGAAGCCTGTTTATATTGGTGCAATGTGTGTGGAAATTCCCTTTTTTTTCTTTTTTTAAATTTGTTAATATTCCCTTAATCAATTGTAAAAAGTTCAATCCATACAAGAATATGAAATGTTATAATAACAGGTAACTTTACTAAAAAATATTCTGATGACATTGTGCGTCCAACCTGATTGTTGGTAAACATTTTAACATTTGAGATCCCATAGGGATGAACAAAAACATACACGATTAACTTGGGTACAAAAATTTTTTAAAACAAACAATTTAAACGCAGGAATTGCCAAAGTTTGGTGATTGTTTAAACAGTAGTTACATACTGTGATATTGCGCGGGCGTATTGTCTGCCCAACTGTACGCTGGACTGCTACATTGCCTTTGCATTTCCATACTCGGTTCACCCTGGCCTCTGTATTGTGGTTTGTATGACGCCATGTCCATGGTTCTTGGTCTCGATGAAGTGGGTTCCTGGTGGCCCCAAAATTCCTCGACTAGGTCATTTAATCTTTGCCTAAACATTATATTTCTGTGCGCCGGTATATTTTGAACTGCTGGCACATATGACAAAAGCAGGAGCTTCCACTCATTGGCTGCATATACAGATTCACGGGATTGCAATTCCATTATTTCCCACCTTAGATCTCTGTGTTCACTGCGACACAGATCCTCTAACCGTTGGAGTCCATCTACAATTATGGCATCAACTTCATCTTTGGCAGATGGTCGCTTGCATCCACGGTGTGCTTGCAAACGGGCACTGACAACAGGAGCTACAGTACTACTCCCCAATGATCGTGGCTCGCTCAGGCCAGACACATCTTCAGCGCCCGCCTGCTGGCTTGTTTCCTGTAGAGATAGCTCCGGTTCCTCTGCCTCTCGAGGTGCAGCGGTACTGCATACCATTCTATAACCCCCAAAAATAATTTATTTAAGAGATTTTAATTAAATACTTGTTCGTCTCTCATACCGAAGCTTTTTACTTACGAGCGCTGGGACAACGTTTTCTGTAGAAACAACAATTGCTCATAATGAACATAGGGGGTGACATGTTTGCCACCAGATCCACTGGGGGTGTTTTGGCTGGTGCGGAAGTCCCGTACAAATCGATCTCTAATGGATCTCCACCGGGTATGGACAGCTTCGGCTTCACAGAAATAAAACAAAAAAATAATTATTTGACAGCTCGCAATCTTTACATTTTGCACGTTAAGTTCAGCAATAATTACCAAATTTTTTCTTAGACGATGCGGACTTATCCAAATATCCTGGGTCCAACTGGCATATTATTTTATCCCACAACTTCCGGTTTTTTATAATATCGTGGTGGGAGCTGTCACTTTGATCCCATATGGACGGATTAGCTTCCACTAGTGTTATAAGTGTCTCGTTCTCTATGTCCAAGGGCTCTTCGTCAACCACAATATTCCTTCGTTTTTTGGCGGGCTGCTTGGACTATGTAAACACAAAACGTTATATTAAAATGTAGAATTTAATTTTTGGTTGAATAACTTTATCTCATCGCCAAAATTACATTTTATTCTTAATGACTTTATATCCAAATTTTTTTGCTTTTTTAAAACACTTTTAAATTTTTATAAATTTTTATAAATTGTATTGCAATGTTTAATCGTTAATTTTTGTTGGCTGTCCTTGTAGTGTTTGGTTTATGCTATGATATGTATGTTGTTTTTTAACCAGGGTTTTAAACGTAGTTTTATATATATGTTTTTTGTCTTATGTTTCATTTGTATGTTTGATTTTTTAATAAAAAAAAAAAAGGAAACAACTAATTAGTATTTTTTTGGTCTAAAAGGAACATTTTGAGTGATATTTACCACTTCTAGGTGAGGTGAAGACAGACGGCGAGGCTGTTTCTTTTTTTTCCCTTTTCAACAACCTATGGTGTAGTAAAAACAAAAAAAAAATTAGAATTATTGTATCAAGTAATTTATGTGTTAATTAAAGACACAAAATGTGTGGCATGTACCTTCTTTGTCACTTTTGCCAATTTTTTGGGGGGTGGCCTGGTAGGTTCGGGATCAGAAGATTCCTATTTGCAATAAAAATATGATTACACATTATTACCTCAATACACTGGAGTGACACACAACATTATTGTGGCTTTTTAAATCTAAAGCATACCGATTGTGAAGAGAACACTAGACACGCTGCTGCTGCTTGATCCCTCACTATCCGACATCTGTGTACAAACAAAACAATACATTTAGTACACACACATCCGATAGGCACTACACACTCAAATGATGTACACAGAAAAATATATACATAGAATTGTACTTACATTGCCTCTGATCGCTTGCAAGACACACACACTGTTCTGCTGGCATTTTCACAATATGTGCTGGCAGAGTATATGCTTCAAAATGGCTGCAATCATATTTCACATGACCACATGGACCCTCATGGACCACCCACCACCCTCATTAACGCAATCCAACGTATGGTTTCATTTGGACATTTTGATTGATTTGCGTCTTGCTGCGTTAGCAATAGACTTTAATGGCAGAATTAGCGCTTCCGTTAATCTTGCGTTAGCTTGACCGGACCTAAAAACGCTGCAGGCCGCGTTCGAAGGTATGTTATAAAAAAACGGAAAGTTGCAAACGCATGCCAATTTTGACATGCGTTATGATGCGTCATACAAATAAAAGTCTATGGGTGTGTTACAATGTCCGTTATATTGCGTTTTTAGTACTTAAAAACGTGTCCATTAGACGGACTGCCCTAGCGCACTGTGAACCCAGCCTAAGAAAAAAATGGAAATTTGGCAAAAATGTTACCAACTTTTAATTTTTGTACCCTTTAATCAAAGCATTATGTCACACAAAATAGTTCAGAAATAACATTTCCTACATGTCTACTTTACATCAGTACAATTTTGGAAGCATCTTTTATTTGTTAAGAAGTTAGAAGGGTTAAAAATTGACCAGTGATTTGTCATTGTTCCAACAAAATTTCCCAAACCTTTTTTTTAGGTACCACATCACATTTGAAGTGACTTTGAGTAGTCTATATGACAGAAAGTTACCAAAATTTGGCAAAATTTACACCACTATAAATTCTGCACCCCTCCAAGGAGTTTACTAACCCTTCAGGTGCTTCACGAGAACTGAAGCAATATAGAAGGAGAAAATTAACATTTAACTTTTTTAACAAAAAATTTACTTTAGACCCAACCTTTTTTTATTTTCACAAGGGTAACAAGAAAAAGTGGACCACAAAATTTGTTGGCAATTTCTCCTGAGCATGCCAATACCACATTTGTAGGGGAAATCCACTGTTTGGGCGCATGACAGGGTTGGAAAGGAAGGAGAACTGTTTGACTTTTGAACTCAAAACTGGTTGGAACCAAGAGTTGATGCCATATCACATTTGGAGAACCCCTGAGGTGTCCAAACGGTGGACACCACCCAAAAGCTTTTTCAGATGTAGATATAGCAGTGATCAGAATGCTGAGCTGTGTATATGTCATGTCGGACGCTGTTCATACTAGGGCGTTCGACAGACAGCGGTAATTCCGCTTTTGTCCACTATGCGCTCAGTGGCGTCGGCTAATTTTTATCTAGCTGGTCCGGGGTTAATTTAGCTGGTGCTCAGATTGGAAGCTGGGTCACGCCCACTGCCTTTAAATAGTTCTTCTGAACATTGGGCGTTGACGATTATAGATTCTGTCTTGTGCTTGGTTATCTCGGTCTAGAGTGGTGGTCTAGGAGAAGGAGTATCGAATCTGGTGGTGTATTTCCCTTTGTCTTATTTTCTCCTTCCTTTATTTGTATTTGTTTTACCCTGTGCACTTATAGTGTATTCCTGTGTGACTGTGGCGTGGTGCATATTTTCCGTTATCCTTGTCTGTGCTAACTGTGGGTATTGGTGTGTGGTCTCTTCACTGGGTGGTGGGTGGAGGTTTCAGCCTAGGATTGAAACAGGAGACAGGGTGAGGATGGAGGCTCAGACATGCACACCATCAGTGTAAACTCTGGGAGAGGGTCAGTCAGGGTTTCCCAGAGTTGAGGGAAATCGCAGGGGCCTGGGTTATTAGCTCTTGCCTACCTAGGCTTCCTGTGACATTATAATCGGCCAACATTATTTGAATTCCATGGGTTCCATGACTTCCATAACCCACCAGTTGGAGGCGCTGTCCCTACAGGTCACTGAGTTGAGGGGGGCAGTGCAGCAACAGGGACTAGCAGTATCTAATGTGCAAGCTAGAGCGACAGGTAGAGTTGCTAAGCCTAAGTTTCCTTTACCTGAAAGATTGCTGGGGAACGCAGTAAATTTGTTACTTTTCGTGAAGCTTGCAAACTATATTTTCGTATGCGCCTGATCTCCTCAGGTAATGAGGCTCAGCGTGTGGGTCTGGTGTTGTCATTACTAAACGGGGATCCTCAAGCATGGGCGTTTTCTTTGCCTTCTGATTCTGCTGCATTTAACTCAGTGGAGAGTTTTTTTTTCTGCTCTTGGACACATTTACGATGATCCTGACAGAATGGCTCTAGCAGAATCTAAGATACGCGCTATTTGCCAGGGGGAGTGTGTTGCAGAGGATTACTGTTCTGAATTTCGCCGCTGGGCGGTCGACACACAGTGGAATGATCCTGCGCTGCGGAGTCAGTTTATTCATGGGGTTTCTGGAAGGGTTAAAAAAGCCCTCCTGATGTACGAGACTCCTGATTCTCTAGATTCCGCTATGAGTCTTGTTGTCCGCATTGATCGCCGTTTGCGTCAGGGTGAGCATGAGACATCACCTATGGGAGAGGGTTTAGGTTCACATGAGGTTGCTGCAGGTGAGCCCACGGAGCCTATGCAAATCGCAGGGGTGTCACATGTTAAGCATCGAGCCCCTGTGCTCAAGAAGCAGGGAGCCTGTTTTTACTGTGGTAAAACTGGTCATTTTGCTAACATTTGTCCTCTGCTGTCTAAGAAAAACGCAACGGCGGAAAACTTCTAAGCTCAGAGGGTGTGGAGGAGACCAATCTGAGCTTATGCATATCCTCCATGGTGGTTTCTCAATGCATGCTCCCTGTCAAGGTTATTGTATTGTCGCTGGCAGAGAGCTGCCAATCACTGTTTTTGTGGATAGTGGTTCTGCCACAAATCTCATTGATGAGGAGTTTGCGCGCACAGCCGGTTTTAGGATCGAAAAACTGCCTCATCCTATCCGCGTGGTCACCATCAATGCTGCTCCTCTCTCACAGGGGGAGATTACTGAGTTTGTGGCTGAGGTGAAACTCCACATTGGGGTTCTACATTTCGAGCAGGTTACATGTAAGGTGCTCAGGAATCTTCCTGCTCAGGTGGTTTTGGGTTTTCCATGGTTGTCTATGCACAACCCGGTTATTGACTGGAAAACTCAGGATATAATTCAGTGGAGCGAATTCTGTCAGGAGAATTGCCTGGCCACATGTGTGTCTGCTGTGACTTCAAGCGTTCCTGAGTCACTTCTGGATTTTGCGGATGTGTTCTCTGAGAAGGGTTGTTCAGAGTTGCCACCACATCGCCCCTATGACTGTACTATCAGGTTTAAACCAGGGGCCAAATTGCCTAAAGCAAGGATGTTTAACATCTCTGGTCTGGAGAGACAAGCGTTAAAGGATTACATTGCTGAAAGTTTGAGCAAAGGGCACATCAGGCCTTCGTCCTCGCCTGTGGCAGCGGGGTTCTTCTTCGTAAAGAAGAAAGATGGTGGTCTACGCCCGTGTCTGGATTTCAGGGAGTTAAACCAGATTACGGTTCGTGATCCATACCCTATGCCACTGATACCAGATTTGTTCAACCAGGTGGCAGGTGCTAAGTGGTTTACCAAGCTTGACCTCAGGGGGCGTACAACCTCATAAGAGTCCATCAAGGTGATGAGTGGAAGACGGCTTTTAATACCCTTGAGGATCATTTTGAAAATTTGGTGATGCCATTTGGGTTGACAAACACACCTGCATTGTTCAAACATTTCATAAATGATGTGTTCTCGCATGTTTTGGGGAAATTCGTTATTGTGTACCTAGATGACATTCTCATATATTCTTGCGACCGTGATACTCATTTAGATCATGTCAGGCAGGTGTTACAGCTTCTCAGAGAGAATAAGCTCTATGCAAAACTTGAGAAATGTGCATTTTCGGTTCAGGAGTTGCCTTTCTTGGGTTATATTGTGTCTGCTTCTGGGTTTAAAATGGACGCCGCTAAGGTGCAAGCGGTGTTGCGTTGGGAACAGCCTGATAACCTAAAAGCACTTCAGCGGTTCCTTGGGTTTTCTAACTACTATAGGAAGTTTATCAAAGATTTTTCTATCATTGCTAAACCGCTAACTGACATGACTAAAAAGAGTACCAATTTCTCCGTTTGGCCTGAGGCTGCTGTGCGTGCATTTGAATTTCTTAAGAACAGTTTTGTTTCGGCCCCTATTCTTGTGCAGCCAGATGTATCAAAACCTTTTGTCGTGGAAGTCGATGCGTCTGAGGTTTGTGTGGGGGCGGTGTTGTCACAAGGCTCATCCTTGAGCGATTTGCGTCCTTGCGCCTATTTCTCCAAGAAACTGTCGTCTGCCGAACGTAACTACGATATCGGCAACAGGGAATTGTTGGCAATCAAGTTGGCCTTTGAGGAATGGCGACACTTCTTGGAGGGGTCGGTTCATCAGGTTACTGTTGTTACTGACCATAAGAATTTGCTTTATTTGGAGTCTGCCAAGCATCTATCTCCCAGGCAGGCTCGCTGGGCATTGTTTTTCACGTGGTTCAACTTTGTTGTTACTTACAGACCTGGGTCTAAAAACACTAAGGCGGACGCTCTGTCCAGGTTTTTTCCGGGGGGAGAACCTCGGGAAGATCCGGTACCCATCCTCCAAAAGGGTGTTGTGGTTTCGGCTCTCACAACCGAGGTTGAGGCTGAGATTGCCGAGGCCCAGGAGGAGGTACCATCTGAGCTTCTCATCAACAAATCGTTTGTACCGCTTCATCTCCGCTTAAAGGTTTTGTCGGAGCATCATGATGCTGTCTTGGCTGGCCACCCAGGGGTCAGGGGTACTTTGGAGTTGGTGTCACGTCGGTTTTGGTGGCCCAAAATCCGACAGGACGTGGTCTCATACGTGTTAGCTTGCACCACGTGCGCTAGGGCTAAGACGCCCCGTTCCCGCCCTGTTGGCACACTACTTCCTCTCGAGGTACCTAGTAAGCCATGGACGGAGATCTCCATGGATTTTATCACTGACTTGCCCTCCTCAGCTGGGAACACGGTCATTTTGGTGATTGTTGATCGGTTCTCAAAAATGTCGCACTTTGTGTCTTTGCCTTCGTTGCCTAACGCTAAGACTCTGGCTCAGGTATTTGTGCAGGAGGTGGTCAGACTTCATGGGGTTCCATCTGACATCGTTTCTGATAGGGGGTCTCAGTTTGTGGCAAAATTTTGGAAAGCATTTTGTTCACGACTGGGGATCAAGTTGTCTCATTCTTCGGCGTTTCATCCTCAGTCAAATGGTCAGACTGAGCGTATGAACCAAAATTTGGAACAGTACTTACGCTGCTTTGTTTCGGATAACCAGGAGGAGTGGTCAAAGTTTCTTCCTTTGGCTGAGTTTGCCATCAATAATCACCACCAGGGGTCGTCTGGGGAGTCTCCGTTTTTTTGTGTTTACGGACTTCATCCTCAATTTTGTATTTTGAGTCAGGGGGGCTCTTCCGGCGTCCCAGAGGAAGACCAGTTAGGAGCACAACTGTCATCAGTCTGGAGGAGAGTTAAACAGCGCTTGCTGAGTGTGGGTGCTAGGTACAAACGTGTGGCTGACAGTAGGCATGTGCCAGGTCCGGACCTGAGTGTGGATGACTGGGTGTGGTTATCCACAAAAAACATAAGACTCAAAATACCATCCCTTAAATTGGGTCCACGGTTTATTGGTCCATTTAGGGTCACCGCCGTCATTAACCCAGTAGCGTACCGATTGGAGCTTTCTACGGTGTATAAGATACACAACGTGTTCCACAGATCTCTTTTAAAGAAGGTGGTGGGTTCCGTGGACGCGGCACCGATGCCACCTCCAGTCTTGGTGGATGGTAATTTGGAATTTGAAGTCTCCAAAGTGGTTGACTCTCGTGTAGTGCACCGCACTTTACAGTACTTGGTACACTGGCGTGGTTATGGGCCTGAGGAGAGGTCTTGGGTACCAGCCTTGGACATTCATGCGGATCGGCTGGTCAGTATGTTTCAACGCCGCCATCCGGACAAGCCGGATCCTATAAGTCGTGAGGGCCCTGGGGTCCCTCGTAGAAGGCGGGGTACTGTCATGTCGGACGCTGTTCATACTAGGGCGTTCGACAGACAGCGGTAATTCCGCTTTTGTCCACTATGCGCTCAGTGGCGTTGGCTAGTTTTTATCTAGCTGGTCCGGGGTTAATTTAGCTGGTGCTGGGATTGGAAGCTAGGTCACGCCCACTGCCTTTAAATAGTTCTTCTGAACATTGGGCATCACCGATTATAGCTTCTGTCTTGTGCTTGGTTATCTCGGTCTAGAGTGGTGGTCTAGGAGAAGGAGTATCGAATCTGGTGGTGTATTTCCCTTTGTCTTATTTTCTCCTTCCTTTATTTGTATTTGTTTTACCCTGTGCACTTATAGTGTATTCCTGTGTGACTGCGGCGTGGTGCATATTTTCCGTTATCCTTGTCTGTGCTAACTGTGTGTATTGGTGTGTGGTCTCTTCACTTGGTGGTGGGTGGAAGTTTCAGCCTAGGGTTGAAACAGGAGACAGGGTGAGGATGGAGGCCCAGACATGCACACCATCAGTGTAAACTCTGGGAGAGGGTCAGTCAGGGTTTCCCAGAGTTGAGGGAAATCGCAGGGGCCTGGGTTATTAGCTCTTGCCTACCTAGGCTTCCCGTGACAGTATAACTATAAAATAGCAAACACATTGATTGGCAGTTTCCTGTGTACACTGCACATTGTCAGCAAGATACCAATCAGTGGTGGGAGCAGAGTTACATAGATTAGCCAGACTGGCCTACAGTCATAATCTCCTTCTGATATAACACTGATTGTATTGAAACTACATACACAGCCTAATAAGTGATAAATCGCTTGAATCTGGCTCTCTGCCACTACATCCAGTCTAAAGATGCGTGTGAAACATAAAACTGCATGCGGATGTCATCAAAAGTACAATTTGATTACCACAAACACAGAGAAAGGAGAAGATGGAGAAATTAAGTTATCCAACTTCTCCACACCTGTGATACAATTCTCTCATGCGAGAGAAGCAGCTCACACTAAAGTGACGCTAGGATCAAACATTAGCATAATGGGCCCGATTCACTAGCATAAGAGAATCAAAGGCTGTGTGACCCAGGCTTAAGTTAGTCTTTATTCAGATGTTTATGAATTTTAATCTATTAAAAAAATGGTATGAGTGTCATTAGGGCTTTAGATCCAAGTTTCATACGTGTTTGGTTAGTGTTTGGTTGATTTTGGAGAAGTTCTGCGTATAATCTATTGTTTGTATAGCCTTTATATATACTTTATTACACCCCAGTATTTATTCCATGCTATCCCCTACCTGGTCTGATGTAAGGCACCTCCCTTACCATTAGGGGTATGGCATATGCCTGTTGTACTTGTGATGTATTATATTATTTGCTGCTCCTTGTTCAACTCCTGCCGTTTACACCATTTAACCCCTTAAAATAAATCCATTAAGTTATTTTATTTTCATCTCTTGTAAATGTGTGATTGGAGCTTGACATGTTCACTCACACTGGCGAGTAGACAGTATATAAGGGTATGTTCCCACGGTCAGTAATCGGCAGCACTTTGGATGCAGGACATGTCTGCTCCATCCAAAGCGCTGCCGACTTTTGAACGCAGGTGATTCCGCATGTGTTCATTGAATCACGCGGAATCACCGCACCCAATACATTGTACCGGGACATTTATCTTGCAGAGACTGAATGTCTCCGCAAGATAAATATACATGCTGTGGTCTGGAAAGACGCGCCGCATGTGCATCTCTGAAGGGAAGCTGCGGGTGCCCATGCACGCATAGTGGTGATGGGATTTCTTCAAATCCCATCCACTATGCTGTAACATCTGGTCGCTGTGGATTGGACGATATGGATGTATGCAGCGCACCCGCAGCATTTACTGACTGTGGTAACATACCCTAACTCGGATGATGTTTCATCAGATAGCGCTCGCTCCAATGTTATACTATTGAACAGTGCCGATTACCTTTCATTTTCTAATGCCAGGTTGGCATGATTAAAAAAATTAAAAAAATTGCTACATGCTGTGATTGACAGTCTACAGTGGGTACGGAAAGTATTCATACCCCTTTAAAATTTTTACTCTTTGTTTCATTGCAGCCATTTGGTAAATTCAAAAAAGTTCATTTTTTCTCATTAATAAACACTCTGCATTGACTGAAAAAAACAGAAATGTAGTATTTTTTGCAAATTTATTAAAAAAGAAAAACTGAAATATCAAATGGTCATAAGTATTCAGACCCTTTGCTCAGTATTGAGTCTTCTTGGGCATGCTGCAACAAGTGTTTCACACCTGGATTTGGGGATCCTCTGCCATTTTTCTTTGCAGATCCTCTCCAGTTCCATCAGGTTGGTTGGTGAACGTTGGTGGACAGACATTTTCAGGTCTCTCCAGAAATGCTAAATTGGGTTTAGGTCACGGCTCTGGCTGGGCCTGTCAAGAATGGTCATAGAGTTGTTCTGAAGCCACTTGTTTGTTATTGTAACTGTTTGCTTAGGGTCATTGACTTGTTGGAAGGTGAATCTTTAGCCAAGCCTGAGGTCCAGAGCACTCTGGAAGTGGTTTTCATCCAGGATATCTCTGTACTTGGCCGCATTCATGTTTCCTTCAATGACAACCAGTCATCCTGTCCCTGCAGCTTAAAAAAACCCATAGCATTATGCTGCCACCACCATGTTTCACTTTTGGGATTGTATTGGGCAAGGTAATGAGCAGCACCTGGTTTTCTCCACACATATTGCTTAGAATTATCACCAAAAAGGTCAATCTTAGTCTTATCAGACCAGAGAATCTTATTTGTCATAGTCTGGGAGTCCTTCATGTGTTTTTCAGCAAACTCTTTGCGGGCTTTCATATGTCTTGCACTGAGGAGAGGCTTTTGTCGGGACACTCTGCCATAAAGGCCCAACTGGTGGAGGGCTGCAGTGATAGTTGACTTTGTGGAACTTTCTCCCATCTCTCTACTGCATCTCTGGAGCTCAGCCACAGTGATCTTGGAGTTCTTCTTTACCTCTCTCACCAAGGCTCTTCTCCCACGATTGCTCAGTTTGGCTGGATGGCCAGGTCAAGGAAGACTTCTCGTGGTCCCAAACTTCTTCCATTTTAGGATTATGGAGGCCACTGTGCTCTTAGGAACCTTGATTACTGCAGAAATTCCATTGTAACCTTGGCCAGATCTGTGCCCTGCCACAATTCTGTCTCTGAGCTCCTTAGCCAGTTCCTTTGACCTCATGATTCTCATTTGGTCTGACATGCACTGTGAGCTGTGAGGTCTTATATAGACAGGTGTGTGCCTTCCAAATCAAGTCCGATCAGTTTAATTAAACACAGCTGGACTACAATGAAGGAGTATAACCATCTCAAGGAGGTCACAAGAAAATGGACAGCATGTGACTTAAATATGAGTGTCTGAGTAAATGGTCTGAATACTTATGACCATATGATATGTCAGTTTTTCTTTTTTATTTAATTTGCAAAAATTTCTACGTTTCTCTTTTTTCAGTCAAGATGGGGTGCAGAGTGTACATTAATGTGAAAAAATAAACTTTTTTGAATTTATCAAATGGTTGCAATGAAGCAAAGGGTGGAAAAATTTAAAGGGGTCTGAATACTTTCCGTACCCAGTGAACATCGGACGACTTGCACCCATATAAGTCTATGGGTGCGTGCAAAACATTGGACTGTACTCGGATGTCATCCGATTACAGTCCGGCATATGCTCACACAATGAAAAACATGAAGAAATTAAGTTCTCCATCTTTTCCGCACCTGTGATCTGATTTTCGCATACAAGAGAATCAGATCACAGTAAAATGTCTCTCGGCTCACATTCGAGTTTGAGCCGAGGGTCATTTGCATATAGCATTCGATTCTCTCGCATGAGAGAATCATTGGATGCTATACGCTAGTGTGAGTGAATCCAAACAGGGATTTCATGATGTGACCTCTGATGGAAAAGGAAGACCTTCCACCCTTCAAGATTCGGGTGGAGGCACTGCATCATAGCAAGATGGGAACTACCAGATAGTCTGCTTACATTATCTCCACAACCATAACTGTCGGAAATAAGCTTGTTGAATAGAATTACTGCAAGGTCTCTTTTGGGGTTGGTGGAGCGCACTAAATAAAATATAGTAAAGTGCGTTCGCCACCTGGGGGTCCACCGTGCAGAGATGGCAAACTGCAGCTAAAGGACAATGGCGATACTTGAAGCCAACGCAAGAGACTCGCACTGAGTTAATGTCACTCAGTGGAGAAGCACGTGGCTGTTTCAATCGCACACAGGGACATAAAGGAACTCTGCCACAAGACTGTGTTTATTGGCACACAGCCGCAGAGTGAATATGGCACTAATCGCATACCCTGTTAGCGTCACAGACATACACAAGCCCCACTGGGGCAAGGGAACAGGTGGTGGACTCAGACACAACGAGTGCATACACAAAAACTCCTTTCCGGAGGTGCCAGAATTCTAAGGGCTGAACACCTGCCCTGTGCACACACACGAACTCCTCACCGGAGAAGCCGGAATTCTAATAGGCTATAAGCCTGCCTGAACACACGTAAACTAGTCCACACCACCTAACGCGGAAAGAAAAAAGATGACAAATGGTCACACACAATAAATAGAAATACTATAAACTTTATTAATAGCATACCACAATATTAAAACCAGGTGAAAGGAGGGAAGGTAGTAACAGCACAAAAACCTCTGTTATAGAGTTAACAGGAAGGGTGCCACCAGGCATAACAGTCCTACAGGCTTATACATTATCAGAATAGAAAAAATAAGCAAAAATAGGAAACAAATAGTAAAAAACTAAATAAACAAAAATAATAATTTGATCCTACTGCAGTCAGGAATACCAAGCCAAATAACAACAGTTCACATATAAGATAGGTAAATACAAGAACCGCTATAGTGCTAACCTAATTGAAGTCCCATAGCCTATCAAACAAACATAGTAGATATTATTAGAGCAAGGTACCCACCGCACAGAGGACTGTAGTACTGGAGGCACGCTTCCACCCCAACGCGCGTTTCGGCGATCACACCTTCATCAGGGTTAGCACCTGATGAAGGTGTGATCGCCGAAACGCGCGTTGGGGTGGAAGCGTGCCTCCAGTACTACAGTCCTCTGTGCGGTGGGTACCTTGCTCTAATAATATCTACTATGTTTGTTTGATAGGCTATGGGACTTCAATTAGGTTAGCACTATAGCGGTTCTTGTATTTACCTATCTTATATGTGAACTGTTGTTATTTGGCTTGGTATTCCTGACTGCAGTAGGATCAAATTATTATTTTTGTTTATTTAGTTTTTTACTATTTGTTTCCTATTTTTGCTTATTTTTTCTATTCTGATAATGTATAAGCCTGTAGGACTGTTATGCCTGGTGGCACCCTTCCTGTTAACTCTATAACAGAGGTTTTTGTGCTGTTACTACCTTCCCTCCTTTCACCTGGTTTTAATATTGTGGTATGCTATTAATAAAGTTTATAGTATTTCTATTTATTGTGTGTGACCATTTGTCATCTTTTTTCTTTCCGCGTTATGTGCTTATCGTGATGATAGGTCTTGTTGGTCCTTTTTCACCTATGGTACAGATTTTTGTCAAATTATGAGTTACCATGGTGTTTAGTCATATAAGTTGTTATTCATTTAGTCCACACCACCGTAGAGTTCCACACAAATGATCTTAGCCCACTAACAGGCGTGCCAAAGATCCTTTTATAGCTTTTGTCAATCTGACAGGACCTTGCTCACTGGCCAATCCAGACCCGGACCAGGACCTGAGTATGTGATAGGCGACCACCAACGAGCAGTCGACCCAGGAGCATGCTCGGTAGAGCGAAACCTGGACTTAGTCTCAGGAGTGACTGCTCGCCGCTGAGTATTGCCAGTTACTATAGCTGAACCTGGAAAGGCAGCAGTAACCAAGAGCACAGCCTGAGTCTGAGCAAGACACTGAGACCGACGTCTTTGCTCAGCAGCATTCACTGCAGTTGAGATTGAATGGAAGACTGCAAGAGAAGACAAGGCTTGGGATCCATCCTGTGCAGAGGAAGAATCCCTGCACCTAACAGTCTCTTTCATGTTTTTGAGGAATATAGTCAATATGGAAGATATTTTATTGATCTAATTCAATTCCCATTTTGTTTGCCCAAACATATAGGGCCGTTCATGTGCAGATTACTCTGTTCAGAGCTGGAGCAGACAGATGGTGATTTTGCATTGTTGGCAGTATATTATATGTTAATTAGCCAGTGAATTCTAGCTATTGAGGGTCTATTCTTAGTAAAGCCAATATTATCATCATTAATTAGAGATCCAATTACCCTTTAAATTCTACTTAGTATATTACCATATTACTAGGAGCATGTCCAAAAGCTGTTCCAAAGAGTGGAAAAAAGATTGCATGTAAGAATTGAAGGGTCATATATATGATATATTTATAGTTTACAAAATAAATGAAGAATTATGTTTATTTCTGTTTTATTATTATTTATTTAACCTTTCATGCCAGACATAGTGCGTATTGATGTTAAATTCACAAAGCACTAAGCAATGAAAATTAATATATACTGAATTTTTTATCAATGACAAAGTCAAATTAGTACAAAATGGTAATAATGCAACAAAAATGTTTCTAATTTTTTTTCAAATTGATATGTCCTAAAACAATTTCCTCAATTTAATTATGTGCACTTTTAATGGAAAACTTAAAGGGAACCTGCTATCACATTTTAACTTATGAAAGTATTGGGATAATGTTCCCCCAATAAAACATATTTTTTAAAACTGTCAGTGTGACACCGTGAGGAAATATTGCTTTCCAATAACAGATCATTGCTTCAAGTTCCCTACAGGTACATCAAATAGTAAAGATAAATTTAATAAAGCTGTATCAGAAAAAGCCCCTTTCAACATCAGTCAGTCTAAAAAACAAGACATCTTTTTTCATTTACCCCAAAAAGTACAAGTACAAATTTCAACTCCTGCAGCAAGAAACAATGGCGATATTAACAAATAAATTTTTGAACAAAGAAAAGGCTCTCAGAATGCAGCAGCACAAAATAACTTGTAACGTTGCTACCGACGCCATAGGCCCCAGCCCTTGGTGCGACCCCTTATGTGCTCCTGCACCTTGAGTCTTGTGTGCACACTGCATGCAGTCCCGGCAGAGCACCTAGAAGGTGCATGCGTGCTAGGTGCTTCCCCAGTCTTAAAGTGGCAGTGTGCGCATTTTGCTAAATGTCCTCAGCTTGTTGCTGAGAGGCATTTAGCATAAGTAGTACACCTGCAACATCGCTCCCAGCCAAAATCTGGGATGCACCTTGAATATAAAAATCCCTCTTCCATAAGGAGTCCCCAAGCAACATGTAAAGTCATTAGTTAGTAAGGTGTTCTACTAGTGAGTAGTAGGGTCCCCCCTGGTCACGGAGTAGCCAGTGTCCTGAACCTGTATCCCCGGTCCCGGTGTGGCCAGTCGTGTTTCTGAAGTCCCCTGTCCTCTGGTCCTGGAGTGGCCAGTGCCTGAACCTCAAGCCTTGGTGCCAGAGCTTCCAGAGCCTGAACCTCGTACCCTGCTCCCAGAGTGGCCAGAGCCTGAACCTTGTCCCCTGGTGCCAGAGCGGCCAGTGCCTGAACCTCATCCCCTGGTCCTGGAGCGGTCAGTGCCTGAACCCTGTCCACTGGTCCAGGAATGGCCAGAGCCTGAACATTGTCCCCCTGGCCCATATGCAGCCAAATCGTGATCCAGTATCCTAGTCTGACCTAAGCCCTTAATCAGTGTCAGTATACCTGTCAATTGGGGTCAGCAGCTGCAGTACCGGGTTCTGCCCAAGAGCGGTACCTAGAAGTTCAAGTGGGAAAAGCAACCTAGCTGGGTCTCTGTGAAGGTGCATGCAGGAGACAGTAGCTGGAAGGGCACTCTGTTGTAAGAGAAAGATAGTCGTAAGCTGAGCCCTATGAGTGAAAGTAAGGGGCTTGGGGAACAGAAGGCAGTGGGGAATGGTCCTGTGATAGATGGAGATACAACATGGCAAAGGCTCTATGCAAAGCCTGCAGTAGATTGTTATTTCTACAGGGAAACACGGTTTTGGGATGAGGCATGGAGAGGCAGAGAGTTGCAGAGAATCAGCAGTAGGAAGGGAACTAACACAAGTAACAGACCGGCATTAAAAAAGTATGCAACTGAGCAAGCTGCTGCATGTACAGAACACAGGCAGGCAGCAACTTGAGAAGCTCCCGCCACAGTTTATCAGATAAAGAATGCTAGAAACTTATGCTATGCTCATATCACACTTTTTGTCTCTGTTTAACATACACACCAGGAAAATCTTCTGACATATATAGTGGGGGAAATTGTCAAGATCCTGTCAGCACCAAAGCACTGTAACGGCTGAACAGGGTGACTCACCCACTCTACAGGAGGACCCGGGATCAAATACCACAAGGAAAACTCAGACAGACGGGACCTGCACAGCTTGCTGAATATGGTAGAGAGCAGAAAGACCTATGGTCATGTGACCACAGGGGGCGGGGCTTAGCATCCTGTTGCTGGGGAAGAGTGTAAGATTTTACAGGGAAACTGAAGTAAGGAGAGGGGAACTCTGGTCGGACAGGCAGGGGTCATACACGGAGAGGGCGGCGCAGTACACAGGGGCAATCAGAAAAATAGTCAGGACGTAGCAAGAGATCAGAAAAACCAGAACGGGCAATAGACGGTACAGAAACAGCAGGCAAGAATCACAACAGGGACAGAATCAGATCAGAAACCAAACAGACAGACTAGTACTTGCACAAAGCAGAGGCACACCAGGGTCAGACACACTCAGCCAAGGTCAGAGTATAAACGACAAGGACTGACCTCAGAGTGAGGCTATAAAAATCCTCACAGGACCCGGAAAGAGGCCATCCGAGTTGACCCTGCAACTACCTGATCTGAGAGCACAGTAAACCATGACAGTACCCCCTACGTAATGGGGGGCCTCTAGATCCCCAGGTTTCTCAGGATTCCGAGCATGGAATGCCCGAACCAGACGATCAGCGTGTACCGACCTGGCTGGCACCCAAGACCGGTCCTCCGGCCCGTACCCCCTCCAATGCACCAGGTATTGTAAAGACCCCCGAACCCGCCGGGAATCTACAATATGTTGAACCTCGAATTCCATATGCCCCTCGACCAAGACTGGGGAGGGAACAGCACCTGGATCTTCCACCACCGATCCCAAGGGTTAAGCAAGGACCTATGGAATATGTTATGAAGTTTCAACGAGGGAGGGAGGCGAAGACGATACGCCACCGGGTGAACTACCTCAACGATCTCGTAGGGACTGATGAACTTAGGTCCCAGTTTGGCGGAGGGCAAACGGAGACTTATATTTCGCGTAGAGAGCCACACCTTGTCCCCACACAGCAAAACCTGAGCAGAGTTCCTTTTTTTATCCGCAAAACGCTTATAATTCTCCTGAGCCCTGGAAATATTTAGCCAGACTTTTGACCACAACTCCCTGATTTGGTTGACACAGTCCTCAGCTCCTGAACAGCCCAAATCTAATCGTGAGAATTCACCAAAATGGGGGTTAAGACCATAATTAACAAAAAATGGTGACCTACCGGTTGATTGATTGGTACAGTTGTTGAAAGCAAACTCTGCTAACGGTAGGGCATCACACCAGTCGCTTTGCAGAGCAGAAGTCAAACATTGAAGAATTTGTTCAAGCGACTGGTTGGTGCGCTCCGTCTGCCCATTACTCTCTGGGTGGTAAGCTGAGGAAAAAGACAAAGATATCCCCAAGCTTTTGCAAAAAGCCCGCCAGAACTCAACCACAAATTGTGCCCCTCTATCCGATACAATGTTCATAGGAACCCCATGTAACCGTACAATTTGTGCAAGGAAATGCTTAGCGAGAGTCTCTTCTGAAGGTAGACTTGCCATAGGTGCAAAATGCGCTAACTTAGAAAACCTGTCTATGACTACCCAGATTACCGTGTTACCCCGGGACACAGGAAGGTTGGTAATGAAGTCCATGGACAAGTGAGTCCATGGTCTTCCTGGAATTGATAAAGGCATCAAGACACTAGCTACTGACTCTCGTGTGGCAGAAATGCCTGGGTGAGCACTCCGTTTCGAATCATGGAACTCTCGCATGAGCTTGGAACGTAATTGCTGAGGAACAAACAATTTGTTTTCAGGTTTGGACCTTGGAGCTAAAGATTGAGCCCCCACAATCTCCCTCTCCAATTCCGATGACACTTCGTTTATAATGTCAAGATCCTGTCAGCACCGAAGCACTGTAACAGCTGAACAGGGTGACTCACCCGGGATCAAATACCACAAGGAAAACTTAGACAGACGGGACCTGCACAGCTTGCTGAATATGGTAGAGAGCAGAAGGACCTATGGTCATGTGACCACAGGGGGCGGGGCTTAGCGTCCTGCTGCTGGGGAAGAGTGTAAGATTTTACAGGGAAACTGAAGTAAGGAGAGGGGAACTCAGGTCTGACAGGCAGGGGTCATACACGGAGAGGGCGGCGCAGTACACAGGGGCAATCAGAAGAATAGTCAGGATGTAGCAAGAGATCAGAAAAACCAGAATGGGCAATAGACGGTACAGAAACAGCAGGCAAGAATCACAACAGGGACAGAATCAGATCAGAAACCAAACAGACAGACTAGTACTTGCCGGCTGTCGATGTAATCAGTGCTACTCAGATTCCTTCTGACTACCCTGCTCCCAGTCCATCCAGGACAAGCTAAGTTTTGTTTGCTCATTTTTTGATCAGCAGTGTTTATCATGTTTTCTTGTCCAGCTTGCTAAAATGTGACTCCCTCGCTTGCTGGTTGCTCTAGTGGACTGAGTTTCTCCCCACACACCATTAGTTGGTGCGTGGGTTCTTGAAATCTCAGGATGGATATTTTGTAAGGGTTTTTTATTGATCGCATAGACCCCTGCTCTATTTTCTGCTTTCTAGTACTAGTGGGCCTCTTTTGCTGAATCTGATTTCATCCCTACGTATGTGCCTTCTTCTTACTTCACCGTTAATATTTGTTGGGGGCTTCTATATCTTTGGGGATTATTTCTCTGGAGGCAAGCGAGGTCTTTCTTTCTCTTTAGGGGTAGCTAGTTCCTCAGGCTGGCTCGAGACGTCTAGGAATTTTTTAGGCACGTTCACCGGCTACCTCTAGTTGTTTTGGATAGGTTCAGATTTGCGATCAGTCCAGTTACCATCTCCCTAGAGCTTGTCTTTAGTTTATTCACTTGCTGGTCTATTCATGATCCTCAGCCACTAAGGATCATAACAGTACAGCCGGACAGTAAAGTGTTAATTGCATGGCAGAAGCAGGAGAAAAGAAGCCTTGAGAAATTTATTTATTTATTTATTTATTTTTTTGTTGTTGTTGCCGTGGGTCTAGCTGCTGTGGCTAGCTTCTCTCCTCCTCTTAATCTTGGTGTGGCTCTGAGTTCAGCTGCTGACATGGATGTCCAGAGCTTGGCTTCCAGTCTGGATCATCTTGCTGCTAGGGTTCAAAGTATTCAGGATTTTGTTGTTCATAGTCCTATGTCAGAGCCTAGAATACCTATTCCGGAGTTGTTTTCTGGAGATAGATCTAGGTTCCTGAATTTTAGGAACAATTGTAAGTTGTTTCTTTCTTTGAAACCTCGTTCCTCTGGTGATGCCGTTCAGCAAGTTAAGATTATCATTTCCTTTTTGCGTGGTGACCCCCAAGATTGGGCCTTCGCATTGGCGCCAGGGGATCCTGCATTGCTTAGTGTAGATGCGTTTTTTCTAGCCCTTGGATTGCTCTATGAGGAACCTAATCTTAAGAACCGGGCTGAAAAAACGTTATTGGCCCTCTCGCAGGGGCAAGATGAAGCAGAGGTGTACTGCCAGAAATTTCGGATATGGTCGGTGCTTACTCAGTGGAATGAGTGTGCCCTGGCTGCAAATTTCAGAGAAGGTCTTTCTGAAGCCATTAAGAATGTCATGGTGGGGTTCCCTACGCCTGCAGGTCTGAATGAGTCAATGACTCTGGCCATTCAGATTGATCGGCGTTTGCGGGAGCGCAAACCTGTGCACCATTTGGCGGTGTCTTCTGAACAGACACCTGAATCTATGCAATGTGACAGAATTCTGACCAGAAGTGAACGGCAAAATTATAGACGGCAAAATGGGTTGTGCTTTTACTGTGGTGACTCAGCTCATGTTATCTCAGCATGCTCTAAGCGCAAAAAAAAGGTTGATAAATCTGTCACCATTGGTACTTTACAGCCTAAGTTCATTTTGTCTGTTACCCTGATTTGTTCCCTGTCATCTTACCCGGTTAATGCTTTTGTAGATTCAGGTGCCGCCCTGAGTCTGATGGATTGGTCATTTGCCAGGCGCTGTGGTTTTGATTTGGAGCCTTTAAAATTCCCTATTCCACTAAGGGGAATTGATTCTACACCATTGGCTATGAATAGACCTCAGTACTGGACACAAGTGACCATGTGCATGACTCCTGTTCATCAGGAGGTGATTCGCTTTCTTGTACTGCATAATTTGCATGATGTCGTCGTGTTGGGTCTACCATGGTTGCAGACTCATAATCCAGTCCTGGATTGGAAAGCAATGTTGGTGTCAAGTTGGGGTTGTCAGGGAATTCATGGTGACGCTCCTGTGGTGTCAATTGCTTCGTCCACTCCTTCTGAAGTCCCTACGTTTTTGTCAGACTACCAGGATGTATTTGAGGAGCCCAAACTCAATTCTCTACCTCCTCATAGGGACTGTGATTGTGCTATAAATTTGATTCCTGGTAGTAAGTTTCCTAAGGGACGACTTTTCAATTTATCTGTGCCGGAGCATGCTGCCATGCGGAGTTATATAAAGGAGTCTTTAGAGAAGGGACATATTCGCCCGTCCTCATCCCCTCTTGGTGCAGGATTCTTTTTTGTGGCTAAAAAGGATGGTTCCCTGAGACCCTGTATTGATTATCGCCTTTTGAATAAAATCACGGTCAAACTTCAGTATCCTTTGCCATTGTTAACTGATTTGTTTGCTCGCATTAGGGGGTCTAGTTGGTTCACCAAGATAGATCTTCGTGGTGCGTATAACCTTGTGCGTATAAAACAGGGTGATGAATGGAAAACTGCATTTAATATGCCTGAAGGCCATTTTGAGTACTTGGTGATGCCTTTTGGACTTTCTAATGCTCCTTCAGTCTTTCAGTCCTTTATGCATGACATCTTCCGTGAATATCTGGATAAGTTTATGATTGTGTATCTGGATGATATTCTGTTTTTTTCGGATGATTGGGAGTCTCATGTTAAGCAGGTCAGGATGGTCTTTCAGGTCCTACGTGACAATGCTTTATTTGTGAAGGGCTCAAAATGTCTTTTTGGAGTCCAGAAGATTTCTTTTTTGGGTTTCATTTTTTCTCCTTCTACTATTGAGATGGACCCAGTCAAGGTTCAGGCTATTCATGACTGGACGCAGCCTACATCTGTTAAGAGTCTTCAGAAGTTCTTGGGTTTTGCTAATTTTTACCGTCGCTTCATAGCTAATTTTTCTGGCGTTGTTAAGCCTTTGACGGATTTGACCAAGAAGGGTTCTGATGTGACTAATTGGTCTTCTGCGGCTGTGGAGGCCTTTCGGGAGCTGAAGCGTCGGTTTTCTTCGGCTCCGGTCTTATGTCAGCCAGATGTCTCACTTCCCTTCCAGGTGGAGGTTGATGCTTCCGAGATTGGAGCGGGGGCTGTTTTGTCGCAGAGAAGCCCCGATGGCTCTGTGATGAAGCCATGTGCTTTCTTTTCAAGAAAGTTTTCACCTGCCGAGCGGAATTATGATGTCGGTAATCGGGAGCTGTTGTCTATGAAGTGGGCATTTGAGGAGTGGCGACATTGGCTCGGGGGAGCTAAACATCGTGTGGTGGTCTTGACTGACCACAAGAATTTGATTTATCTCAAGTCGGCCAAGCGGCTGAATCCCAGACAGGCTCGTTGGTCGTTGTTTTTCTCTCGTTTTGATTTCATGGTCTCGTACCTGCCGGGTTCGAAGAATGTGAAGGCTGATGCTCTTTCTAAGAGTTTTGTGCCTGACTCTCCTGGAGATTCAGAGCCGGCTGGTATCCTTAGAGACGGGGTGATTTTGTCTGCCATCTCCCCAGATTTGCGACGTGTGCTGCAAGAGTTTCAGGCGGATAGACCTGACCGGTGTCCACCGGAGAGACTGTTTGTCCCGGATAGATGGACCAACAGAGTCATCTCCGAGGTTCATTCTTCGGTGTTGGCGGGCCATCCTGGAATATTTGGTACCAGAGACTTGGTGGCCAGGTCTTTTTGGTGGCCTTCCTTGTCGCGGGATGTGCGTTCCTTTGTGCAGTCTTGTGGAATTTGTGCTCGGGCGAAGCCTTGCTGTTCTCGTGCCAGTGGTTTGCTGTTACCTTTGCCTGTCCCGAAGAGGCCTTGGACGCACATTTCCATGGATTTTATTTCAGATCTCCCTGTCTCTCAGAGAATGTCTGTCATCTGGGTGGTGTGTGATCGTTTTTCTAAGATGGTCCATTTGGTGCCCTTGCCTAAGTTGCCTTCCTCCTCCAAGTTGGTTCCACTGTTTTTTCAAAATGTGGTTCGTTTGCACGGGATTCCTGAGAACATTGTTTCTGACAGAGGATCCCAGTTTGTGTCTAGATTTTGGCGGACCTTTTGTGCTAAGTTGGGCATTGAATTGTCTTTTTCGTCAGCCTTCCATCCTCAGACGAATGGCCAAACCGAGCGAACTAATCAGACCTTGGAGACTTATTTAAGATGTTTTGTTTCTGCTGACCAGGACGATTGGGTTACTTTTTTACCGTTGGCCGAGTTTGCCCTTAATAATCGGGCTAGTTCTGCTACTTTGATTTCTCCTTTTGTTTGTAATTCGGGGTTTCATCCTCGTTTTTCCTCGGGTCAGGTGGAGCCTTCTGACTGTCCTGGAGTGGATGTTGTGGTGGATAGGTTGCATCAGATTTGGAATCATGTGGTGGACAATTTGAAGTTGTCACAAGAGAAGGCTCAGCTCTTTGCCAACCGCCGTCGCTGTGTGGGTCCCCGACTTCGCGTTGGGGACTTGGTGTGGTTGTCTTCTCGCTTCGTTCCTATGAAGGTCTCCTCTCCTAAGTTCAAGCCTCGGTTTATCGGTCCTTATAAGATTCTGGAAGTCCTTGGCCCTGTGTCATTCCGTCTGGACCTCCCGGCATCATTTGCTATTCATAATGTGTTCCATCGCTCGTTGTTGCGGAGGTATGTGGTACCTGTGGTTCCTCCGGTTGAGCCTCCTGCCCCGGTGCTGGTTGAGGGAGAATTGGAATACGTGGTGGAGAAGATCTTGGATTCTCGTGTTTCTAGACGGAGGCTCCAGTATTTGGTCAAGTGGAAGGGCTATGGTCAGGAGGATAATTCTTGGGTTGTCGCCTCTGATGTTCATGCGGCCGATTTGGTTCGTGCCTTCCATGTGGCTCATCCTGATCGCCCTGGGGGTTTTCATGAGGGTTCGGTGACCCCTCCTTAAGGGGGGGGTACTGTTGTGAACTCTGTTTTCGGGCTCCCTCTTGTGGTCACTGGTGGTATGGTGTGACTTTTGCTTTGGGCTCCCCCTGGTGGCTTTGTTTGTTATCCTGCTGGTCTCTGGCTATCAGCTGGTTCGTTATCCTCTGGGAGGTTCCTATATAGCTCTGTTTTACTTCCACTTGTTGCCGGCTGTCGATGTAATCAGTGCTACTCAGATTCCTTCTGACTACCCTGCTCCCAGTCCATCCAGGACAAGCTAAGTTTTGTTTGCTCATTTTTTGATCAGCAGTGTTTATCATGTTTTCTTGTCCAGCTTGCTAAAATGTGACTCCCTCGCTTGCTGGATGCTCTAGTGGACTGAGTTTCTCCCCACACACCATTAGTTGGTGCGTGGGTTCTTGAAATCTCAGGATGGATATTTTGTAAGGGTTTTTTATTGATCGCATAGACCCCTGCTCTATTTTCTGCTTTCTAGTACTAGTGGGCCTCTTTTGCTGAATCTGATATCATCCCTACGTATGTGCCTTCTTCTTACTTCACCGTTAATATTTGTTGGGGGCTTCTATATCTTTGGGGATTATTTCTCTGGAGGCAAGCGAGGTCTTTCTTTCTCTTTAGGGGTAGCTAGTTCCTCAGGCTGGCTCGAGACGTCTAGGAATTTTTTAGGCACGTTCACCGGCTACCTCTAGTAGTTTTGGATAGGTTCAGATTTGCGATCAGTCCAGTTACCATCTCCCTAGAGCTTGTCCTTAGTTTATTCACTTGCTGGTCTATTCGTGATCCTCAGCCACTAAGGATCATAACAGCCACCTATTGGAAGTAGCGATCCTACAAGTCACAATCAACCCTTTAACGAGTCTTGCAATATGACATAGGATAAGAACCAAATCAGTATCTCAATTCGCAGACACAGTGTTTCGTGCTGTTGGCCCTTGTCAGTGCAAACCATGAGAACTGATTAGGCTAGGTGAGAGGCTCTGGACTGAGGTCCATTCTATATATTTATTTGCATTTTGCAGTGAGAAATAAGTATTTGATCCCCCACCAACCATTAAGGCTTCTTTCACACCTCCGTTGGTATGCGGCCATGGCTAAGCATCGGAGCGACGTACCGACGGACGTTGGTGATTTTTTGCCCAACGTGGGCAGCGGACGCAGTGTTTCAATACTTCCGCTGCCCATAGTAAACTCCCAGGGAGGAGGGGGTGGAGTTACGGCCGGTCATGCGCAGTTTAAAATGCAGGACACGATGTACGAAAAAACGTTCCCTTGAACGTTTTTTCGCTACAACGGTCCGCCAAATGCCGACACATCCAGTGCACTAGGTATGGAACGTGTGTCCATACGTTGCGATGCACCAGGAATACAAGTCTATTTGAAAAAAACGCATCCTGTGGGCAACTTTGTAGGATGCGTTTTTTCCACAAAACTACGCATTGTGACGGTCGGGAAAAGACGGAGGTGTGAAAGTAGCCTAAGAGTTCTGGGCTCCTACAGACCAGTTAGATGCTCCTAATCAACTTTTTGCCAGCATTAAAGATAAAATAAAACTCCTGTCCACAGACTCAATTAATAAGTCAGACTCTAACCTCTACAACATGGGCAAGACCAAAGAGCTTTAAAAAGAAGTCAGGGACAAGATCATAGGCTACAAAACCATAAGTAAGATGCTGAGTGAGAAGGAGACAACTGTTGATGCAATAGTAAGAAAAAGGAAGAAATACAAAATGACTGTCAATCGACATCGATCTGTGGCACCATGCAAAATCTCACCTCGTGGGGTATCCTTGATCATGAGGAAGGAGAGAGATTAGCCTAAAATTACCCATAGGGGTGGAGCCGCATATTCATCACTGTAATGGGCGGCACCACGTGACTGCTCATACAGGAGAAGCTGCGGGGCGGAGAGCAAGCGTCGAGGGAGGCGGGTGAGTATTTTAATGCCGGCGGCCAGGCACACAGGGGGTGGGAGCAGGGAGGATGCCCTAAAGTTTATTTTAAACACAAAAAAACAAACAAAAGAAAGATTTTTCATCCCTTCTCCCCAGCGAGCGCTGGAGACAACGGATGAATGGCGGCATCAGCACCATGCTGGGGGGACAGCGCTTACTGTAAGCGTTGTCTCCAGCACGGCACACGGACTGCACACGGAAAACATCCATGTGCGGTACCTGTTTTACACGGACCCATTGACTTTAATGGGTCCGTGTAATCCGTGCGCTCCCACGAACACTGACATGTCTCCGTGTTTTCCAAACGGACACACGGTCCGTGAAAACACGCTGACATGTGCAGAGACACATTGATTTTAATGTGTCTACGTGTGTCAGTGTCTCCGGTACATGAGGAAACTCACCTCGCGTACCGGAGCCACTGACGTGTGAAACCGGCCTTAGTGCCAGCATATAGTAACATCCATTCCTTAATCTAATTGTTAAATAATATTCCTCGAAATTCCTAATATTTGTGTAGCTGTTGTACGATTGGCACAAAACCTTTTGAGCTACGGAAATGTCACTATTTCCCAAGAATTTCCCTGAGTCTGCTGTTGGTGTGCCTCATAAAGGCAATTTAAAAAAATACCCCCCTCCCAAAATGATTTGTTTAAAAAATAGCATTTCTTTCTAGCAGTTGTGCAACTGGCACAATCTGGGTAGAGATAATCTTATGTGATAATTTAGCAGGGGCAATAATTTTCCTTACTCCACATTTGCACATTTGGAGTATGTCAGAAAGGTGATAGAAAAAAATTAATAATTTTTTCTTGCCTTAAAAAACTGTGTTTCTTTATCTAGTAGTTGTGCGACTGGTGCAATCTGGGTAGAGATAATCTTACGTGACAATTTAGCAGGGGCAATAATCTTTATTACTCAGCATTTGGAGTGAGTCAGCAAGGCAAGTGAACAAAAATTCATAATTTCTAATGCTTTAAAAAATAGCATTTCTTCATCTAGCAGTTGTGCGACTTGCGCAATGCGAGTAGAGATAATATTACGTGACATTTCAGCAGGGGCAATAATCTTTATTACTGCACTGTTGGAGTGTGTCAGCAAGGCATTCGATAGGGAGTAAAAGTTTCACTACTGTGTAAGCAGGTTGCGGGATGCAGTGACAGACAGAAGGCAGAGCAAGGGTTAACCAAATGTAACAATTTAATAAAACAGGGCATTCACTCCTTGCAGGGAGGTTAATGGTTAAAGAATGGAAATTAAGAAAAAATGGTAGTGAGACAATAGCAGTCCAGTTAAGGAACTTTTCGTGTCCATTATGCTCCCCTTCAGCAGGTGATCTCACAGGGGGTTGTAGAACTGGCAGTGTCTGGGAAGATGTCCTTGAAATGATGGTCCATCTTCTGGTGGCAGCGGTCGGTCTCTGGTACCTTCCACTCAGCCCCTAGTCCATAAACTGAGGCGGCCGAAGCAAAAAAGGACGCAGCACTCTCCAAGTCTAATGTGGGTTGATCAATATTAACTGGCAAGGAGGGCCGCAAGTATTTGTTTGGTATCCGGCCTTCTTTACTCTGAAAGTTCACTGTACTCACAGTCACAGAGCGCATGGCACCACGCTCTTTGGCAGTCACTGGGCTCATGGCACTTCGCTCTCTGGCAGTGACTGGGTGCACAGCACCTCGCTCTCTCACGGTATTGCTGGTAGCGGCGAGAGCAGGCAGGCACAACACCTCGCAGCACCGACGCTCAAGGGATGGAGCACACTGCTCACCCTGCTGCGTGCTGCTTGTCACCACCAAAGCTAACTGTTGCGGCATGTGCTTCTTCTTTGCCACGCCCCCTGTCTCTTGATCACCTGGTCTGTGTCACTCACTATCCTTTTCCCTGGTCAACAAGGGAGGCGGCCTCAACAGTTCCGGACCCGGCTCGGTAAAGGTACCCGCAGCCCGGTATTCCTCCTTACAACTGTACAATGTGCCAAGTTTTCACAGAGTACAAAACATTAGCCATGTTGGGTATACATACACGACCACTACATGTCTCCTCCACCTCCTTGTTGGAGGAGGTGGTTTCAATAGTAATTGAACTCCAGCTATTGGCTGGGGATATTTTAGAGGAACGCGTACTGCCCCTTTAAGAAAGAGGAAGTGTGCCCTAAGCACAGTGCCTAGAGACCTACTAGGAGTGCATGCAACCCGGGCAGCAGCAGACCCAGAAGGAGCAGGATGGAAGCCTCGGTGAGCAGTACGCTGGTGTCTTTGCAGGGTGAGAGAGACTGCAGGCAGAGATGCGAGCAATATAGCATATTTAAAATGGCATTGTAAAGGGATGGAGAATATGTATTCCACTATCTGGCTAACTATTTGGCATGAGGGAAGGACCTCTTGAAAGTAGGAGTGAGAGCTCTCTCAAATGTATGATACAGGACCACCTGAGGGCCCTTACTAAACTCAGGTTTCATGGCACCTGCTGGCACCCTGCTAATTGTCAGCGCAGGCCGCATAATGACATGGCAGTGGACCCGGAGGTGGTGGCAGGCAAATCCCAAAATTAAAATGGGCATGTTTGAAATGGCATTGTAAGAGATGGGAATAGTTATTCCACTATCTGGCTAAGGGATCGACAGGATGTAGGAGTGAGAGCTCTCCCAAATGTGTGATACAGGGCCACCTGAGGGCCCTTACCAAAGTCAGGTTTCACGGCACCTACTGGCACTCTGCTAATTGTAAGCGCGAGCCGCATAATCACATGGCTGTGGACATGGTGGTGGTGGCGGGTGATGTCCAAAGTTCAAATGGGCATGTTTGAAATTGCATTGTAAAGGGGTGGGGAATATGTATTCCATTATCTTGCTATTTGGCATGAGGGAGGGTCCTCCCAAATGTAGGAGTGAGAGTCCTCACAAATATTAAAGTAAAAAATAAAGCCAAAACGCTCCGTGTGAACATATGCTTAATGGGACGTATAATATTTTTTATTATTTTTTTTATTTTGCGTTATCTACATGTAATTATGAAGGAAATAATGTTTTTTAGCAATTTTTCCTTTAAAAAAAATGTGGTTTGGTTTGGTAGGTCTTTTTAAATATCTGTAAAACGGACGTAATAGTCTGATAACATTATTCCCAGATACCATACGTGCATCAGAAAGGCATGCATTCATCTTCTCCATGTTGTTCCCATTTAGTTTTAGCTCCCATCCACTTCAGATTTTTTCCTCATGCCCCCAGACCTGTTTGTTGGGTCCCGCCGAAAAAATATTCGGCTTTCCCATTGACTTTCATTGAATTCGTTATTTCGTATGAATACACGGATATTAGAAATTTTTTTGGGCCGTTTTTTCCCAAATCAAAATATTTCACTATTCGATCATTACTAGTTATTAACAAGTAAATTAGGAATTGACCACACTGAATGCACTTGGTGCGAATCAAGGATGTTCCAGATATACTTCAGAGGAGACAAGTTCAGAGACAACATAGGCTATAGTAGCACTTTTTGGCCATGTAGACTGATGATAGTAGCACAGGAAACCTGTGGCCAGGTGTAATCAAGCTGAAAAATGGCTCCTATGTCACTTTTGGAAAAATGACTGTACCATTGGTTCCACCACCAAATCATTGTAATGCCATGCTGTCAGTGTAAGAACCCAAATAAATATGAAAGCGGTGTACACTAGTCTTCATTCCAGATACACTAACAGCTTGTAACAAAAAAAAATAAACCTAACATATCACTTTTATTAGTTTCATGGTAAAATACCTATATATTAGGGTCAAAGAGAAGTAGTAAACAACTAACAATTTTACTATAACCTTAATTGTAAAGATTCTAAAGCTGTTAGTGTACCTGGAATGAAGACTAGAGCAGTTTGGCTATCATTCAGTTTGATACTCAACACGATAATCGCAGGAATAGGTCTGGTGTGACATTCCCTCGAGAAGGCCACTTCATTGAATTTTCAACACAAAGTCAGGCTGCATGTTGCTTGTGCTGCTGTTGACAATTTTTAAGGGATATGCCACCCGCAGATCTTGATAATTTGCGTACCCAAGTGCATTCAGTGTGGCAGAATATACTTCAGGCAACCATTAATAACCTCACTGAGAGCAGCCAAGGCTTCTTACTGCATGTATTTCTATGTAGGGTGCTCACAATTAATACTCAATACATTGTGATGTTGAGAGTTTTGTTTCCATTTTTTTATAATTTTTATATCATTAACATGCCTATTGGTCCTGTGGTTTTCATAAGTCTAATATATTAATCTTCAAATACAGAAGTGTTAATAGTTTATTTTTAACAATTAACAAAATGCAAAGTGAGTAAATAAAAGACATATCTAAATCAATTCAATTCACCATTTGCCTTCAGAATAGCATCAATTTTTCACTTGCACAAAGTCAGTGCTTTGGTAAAATTATAGAAATATATGAAACATAAATATAAAATATATTTATGTAAAAAAATCTGTCTCACATTACGTGGAAAAAAAAGGATTTGCAAAAGCTAACATCCACAAAAGTGTGTTTAGCAGAGATGGGAGAACTTATTCAAATAGAACTGAATTCTACATCAATTTTACAAAAATCAGAACATTTTAGTGTTTGGATTTTTTTGTAATTCGCTTCAAGTAAAATAATCAAAACGACAGCCACCATTTATCAGCAAATAGTGAAAAATAAAGTATAACTAATCACCTCTCTAGCCACCCTGCAGCTTACTGCTCATCATAGTTTCCTCAGGGATTTTTCTTTGTAGCGTCACATGCTGCATCTCCAGTGTCTTCACACTAGAATGGGACTTCTGGCTCCAATCAGGTCTCATCAGTCACGGCAAACATGGTTACATTACTACGTTCAAACCTTATGAGGCACAGGATCATCAAAAGGCCAAGCTGCGGCCGGAATTTCCATTCTACAGTGAAGGCACAGGAGAACAGCAGGCAACGGCAGAAAGAAGAGGAACGGATGACAGGCAGCGAGCATCAAGGTGGTCAGAGAGGTGAGTGTGGGAGTGAGTACTTGATTTTTTTTTTACATCTTACATTTATATGCCCTGGGGTATGAAGAGCGACCGATGAATTTGAATTTTGTCGATCTGCTCATCTCTAATGGTTAGTCCTCCAAGATGTTTGGAGCAACAAGTTCCTTCAAAATCTGTGTGCAAGGGTATCTAGATGAATTGATATTCTAATGCTGATTTGAAGGCATAGGGTTATCACAAGAGATTTAAAATTTGGAGTTCATACCGGACACCTAGTGTCCCGTTCTTAATTCAGAACACGGACTTCTTCCTGAAGTCCTTTTTAGTGTTTGGCTCGAGAGAGCGAGAGACTTTTTACATCACCAAAGTTCGGTCTCCATTGATTTCTATGGAGTTCATTTTGAGTTCTGGTACCCGAACCGAACTGATGAATCTGAACATCCACGAGTCCGCTTATCCCTTGTGGTCACGCCAAATATAGATTTAATGTGGATTTCACTTTTGGTCATTTTGCATTTTTCTAATTGATAGAAATTAACTATTAATATCTATTTTTAAAAGCATTTTTACTTTGCAGCATGCCTGCCTAAAATTTTTGCACAGTACAGTATGTAAGTATATATATAAGGAGAAAGAATTTTATATTACTGTCAGCAATAACTCCTATCATTGGAGTAAGTAGCAAAAAAAGTTAAATGTCTTTCTGAGATGTCTGAAAGGCATGACAGACAATTTACTTCTGGCTTGACTCCCTGAGGACTGCTTCCCTATAAGTGAGATTGGTTTTCCCATAGGGTACCTTGTGGGAAACTTTTCATTGTAAAATGAGGCCATTCAGAATGTAGACACTTAACGAATTGTAGTACACATAATAATTAATATTTCTTACTGTGAGCTATATAAACAGCAGATCTGAAGAAAAATAAAATCTGTGCAGTGCATGTTAAGTTAATGCAGAGTCTATTTAGCAAAACAAACTTAAATTACATGTAGAAAATTCTAAAAATATTATGAGACCGAGCTATCACCATATTGATGTGCAGTGACTCCACTCCCAGTGACAGCTGGGACTCAGCTTCTGGCTCCCATTGAAGTCCATATGAAAAATGTTGGTCCCTTTGAAGTTCCATAGATGAAAAGGTACAGACTATATATTCTAGAGCACTTACACTTAATGACTTATTGATACATTTTATAGTTCAGATCAGCTCTTGTGTTTATTATATACTCTTATATTGCTCATTGACCTTTCTTTTAAGAAAAACAAGTAGAGCATGCTTATCATAGATCTGTTCTCCAAACCGACAGATAAGAGCAGCCTATTGGACTACTCTAGTAGAGTCTTTTCCTCACTCTCAGTTTCACAAGGTTAATAAGATAGTCTCCGAGGGATCAAAAAGACATACAAAAGTTATAGAGATATCTGCCAAATTCAAAGAAAGAGATTATCCTCAACCTCTATTGGAGAGGCAAAAGACCAAACCTAATCTACAGAGATGATCGATTTCAGGAAATATAAGAATACCATTTGCACATTATATCACCCAATCATGTCCTTTATTCATCACATAATCTGTACATTTGCCATTAATAAGGAGAGCCTCAATGGGGAAGGTGCAGCTGTGCTGGGGGAGAAAATGGTTAGAAGGTTGGAGGAGTGTTTAAACTAGGGAATGGGGGGAGGGTATTAATTTTATAGGTGGGGAAGATAGTGCAGATAGAGACCTGGGCACAAATAAGGAAGTTGGGGGTGGCGGAGGCATGGGGGGTGGGGTTAGAACAGTTAGTAATTTAAGAAAGAATAGAGGTACAGAGAGGAACATCAAGTGCATGTATACTAATGCCAGAAGCCTCGCCAACAAAATGGACGAATTAGAACTAATGTTGTTGGAACATAATTATGACATGGTGGGGATATCTGAAACATGGCTGGATGAGAGCCATGACTGGGCTGTTAACTTGCAGGGCTATAGCCTTTTCAGAAATGACCGTACAGATAAGCGAGGGGGTGGGGTGTGTCTGTTTGTAAAATCGACCTTAAAACCCATCCTGCGTGATATAGGTGAATCTAATGAAAATGTAGAGTCCCTGTGGGTGGAGATAAGGGGAGGGGGAAAATATAATAAGTTACTGATAGGGGTTTGTTATAAATCTCCAAAAATAATGGAAGCAATGGAGAATATCCTTGTAAAGCAAATAGATGAAGCTGCGACTCAAGGAGAAGTCATTATTATGGGGGACTTCAACTACCCTGAAATAGATTGGGGAACAGAAACCTGCAGTTCCAGTAAAGGTAATCGGTTTTTGACAACTATGAGAGACAATTACCTTTCACAACTGGTTCAGGACCCAAAAAGAAGGGGGGCACTGCTAGACCTAATAATAACCAACAGGCCACACCGCATATCAAATATAAGGGTTGGGGGTCACTTGGGGAATAGTGATCACAAAATAATAAGTTTTCATGTCTCCTTTAATAAGATGCGTAGTAGAGGGGTGACAAGGACACTAAACTTCAGGAGGGCAAATTTCCAACGGATGAGAGAGGATCTTGGTGCAATTAACTGGGATGATATCCTGAGACATAAAAGTACACAAAGAAAATGGGAGACATTTATTAGCATCCTGGATAGGACCTGTGCACAGTATATACCGTATGGGAATAGACATACTAGAAATAGGAGGAAACCAATATGGCTAAATAAAGCTGTAAGGGGCGCAATAAGTGACAAAAAGAAAGCATTTAGAGAATTAAAGTAAGTAGGTAGTGAGGAGGCATTAAATAAATACAAAAAATTAAATAAATTATGTAAAAAGCAAATCAAGGCAGCAAAGATTGAGACAGAGAGACTCATTGCTAGGGAGAGCAAAAATAACCCCAAAATATTCTTTAACTACGTAAATAGTAAGAAACTAAAAAATGATAGTGTTGGCCCCCTTAAAAATAGTCTGGGTGAAATGGTGGATGAGGATGAGGAAAAAGCCAATATGCTAAATGACTTTTTTTCATCAGTATTTACAAAAGAAAATCCCATGGCAGCCAATATGACTAGTGATAATAATTCCGAATTTAATGTTACCTGCTTAACCCAGCAGGAAGTACGGCGGCGTCTAAAAATCACAAAAAATTGACAAATCTCCGGGCCCGGATGGGATACACCCCCGAGTACTGCAGAAATTAAGTACAGTCATTGATAGACCATTATTTTTAATCTTTAAAGAGTCCATAATAACAGGGTCTGTACCACAGGACTGGCGTATAGCAAATGTGGTGCCAGTATTCAAAAAGGGTACAAAAACTGAACTCGGAAATTATAGGCCAGTAAGTTTAACCTCTACTGTGGGTAAAATCCTGGAGGGCATTCTAAGGGATGCTATACTGGAGTATCTGAAGAGGAATAACCTCATGACCCAGTATCAGCACGGGTTTACTAGGGACCAATCATGTCAGACTAATTTGATCAGCTTCTATGAAGAAGTAAGTTCCGGTCTGGACCAAGGGAACCCGGTAGATGTAGTGTATATGGACTTTTCAAAAGCTTTTGATACGGTGCCACACAAAAGGTTGATACATAAAATGAGAATAATGGGGATAGGGGAAAATATGTGCAAGTGGGTTGAGAGTTGGCTCAGGGATAGGAAACAAAGGGTGGTTATTAATGGAGCACACTCGGACTGGGTCACGGTTAGTAGTGGGGTACCACAGGGGTCAGTATTGGGCCCTCTTCTTTTTAACATATTTATTAATGACCTTGTAGGGGGCATTCAGAGTAGAATTTCAATATTTGCAGATGACACTAAACTCTGCAGGGTAATCAATACAGGGGAGGACAATTTTATATTGCAGGCTGATTTATGTAAGCTAGAAGCTTGGGCTGATAAATGGCAAATGAGCTTTAATGGGGATAAATGTAAGGTCATGCACTTGGGTAGAAGTAATAAGATGTATAACTATGTGCTTAATTCTAAAACTCTGGGCAAAACCGTCAATGAAAAAGACCTGGGTGTATGGGTGGATGACAAACTCATGTTCAGTGGCCAGTGTCAGGCAGCTGCTACAAAGGCAAATAAAATAATGGGATGCATTAAAAGAGGCATGGATGCTCATGAGGAGAACATAATTTTACCTCTATACAAGTCACTAGTGCGACCACACTTAGAATACTGTGCACAATTCTGGTCTCCGGTGTATAAGAAAGACATAGCTGAAATGGAGCGGGTGCAGAGAAGAGCAACCAAGGTTATTAGAGGACTGGGGGGTCTGCCATACCAAGATAGGTTATTACACTTGGGGCTATTTAGTTTGGAAAAACGAAGACTAAGGGGTGATCTTATGTTAATGTATAAATATATGAGGGGACAGTACAAAGACCTTTCTGCTGATCTTTTTAATCATAGACCGGTGACAGGGACAAGGGGGCATCCTCTACGTCTGGAGGAAAAAAGGTTTAAGCATAATAACAGACGCGGATTCTTTACTGTAAGAGCAGTGAGACTATGGAACTCTCTGCTGTATGATGTTGTAATGAGTGACTCATTGCTTCAATTTAAGAGGGGACTGGATACCTTTCTGGAAAAGTATAATATTACAGGGATATATATTAGATTCCTTGATAAGGCGTTGATCCAGGGAACTAGTCTGATTGCCGTATGTGGGGTCGGGAAGGAATTTTTTTCCCCATGATGGAGCTTACTCTTACCACATGGGTTTTTTTTGCCTTCCCCTGGATCAACATGTTAGGGCATGCTAGGCTATGGGTTGAACTAGATGGACTTAAAGTCTTCCTTCAACCTTAATAACTATGTATATCCACAAATTCCTGATATTCAAACAAACTGATAATGTGCCACATAAGACCATGGAGTCTTTGCTTTGTGTGGGCTGACACCAACACAATTACTAAGTGTAACAGGAGGTTGGGCACATTCTCTTGCCTCCATTATTTCAGCTGCCATCAAATCTTACTTTTTTTCTACCTACATACTGGAAAGGCATACCATCAAAAGTAGTCTATCAAATTAAATGTCAGTGTGGAATACTTCACATTGGCAAGACCACGGATTCGGAATAGGATTTCAAGCTACAACTCTACTATACAATGGGGTAAAACATGGCTCTCTATACTATATTTTAAACAAGTGAGACAGTGTCTCCATGAAGATTCCAAGTCATAAAGTAGGTACCAAGACCAAAAATATGGGGTGACTATGTTGCATAATTGCTTAAAGAAAGAGACATTTTGTGGATACATAAGTTCCCACGAGAATTAGATTTACTGGTCTAATGTAGTTCACTCTGTGGCATTTATACTTATGCCTTTGTTTTAGACATGCTGAGTGTTTCAAACTTATAATTGGTAAGTACACTGGTACTTACAGTCTCTTGTCCGAGTGACATTTCCCTTTATTCATAATTTTCTACATCACAGCTCTGTCAAATGTATATTTCTACTATTCCATTGTATACTTTCTCTATACTACCTCATATCATTCTCTTCTTGTCCAAACCCATGCTTTTCTGACATCTATCCTTTCTATACATTCAAACTTCCATTTAACAAACATGGCCCCCTTCACCGGGGGTACTAACCATCCAAATATTTCAGGTCAGTCCATAAAAATAGAGCCCTTTTTTGCCTTGTCGTTATAGAGAAAAAAAATAGAATTTTATTTAAGCTGAAAAGACTTTATAGTGAATGCAGCTGATGTATCCGTATCATAGTAACACAGTAACATAGTTAGTAAGGCCGAAAAAAGACATTTGTCCATCCAGTTCAGCCTATATTCCATCATAATAAATCCCCAGATCTACGTCCTTCTACAGAACCTAATAATTGTATGATACAATATTGTTCTGCTCCAGGAAGACATCCAGGCCTCTCTTGAACCCCTCGACTGAGTTCGCCATCACCACCTCCTCAGGCAAGCAATTCCAGATTCTCACTGCCCTAACAGTAAAGAATCCTCTTCTATGTTGGTGGAAAAATCTTCTCTCCTCCAGACGCAAAGAATGCCCCCTTGTGCCCGTCACCTTCCTTGGTATAAACAGATCCTCAGCGAGATATTTGTATTGTCCCCTTATATACTTATACATGGTTATTAGATCGCCCCTCAGTCGTCTTTTTTCTAGACTAAATAATCCTAATTTCGCTAATCTATCTAGGTATTGTAGTTCTCCCATCCCCTTTATTAATTTTGTTGCCCTCCTTTGTACTCTCTCTAGTTCCATTATATCCTTCCTGAGCACCGGTGCCCAAAACTGGACACAGTACTCCATGTGCGGTCTAACTAGGGATTTGTACAGAGGCAGTATAATGCTCTCATCATGTGTATCCAGCCCTCTTTTAATGCACCCCATGATCCTGTTTGCCTTGGCAGCTGCTGCCTGGCACTGGCTGCTCCAGGTAAGTTTATCATTAACTAGGATCCTCAAGTCCTTCTCCCTGTCAGATTTACCCAGTGGTTTCCCGTTCAGTGTGTAATGGTGATATTGATTCCTTCTTCCCATGTGTATAACCTTACATTTATCATTGTTAAACCTCATCTGCCACCTTTCAGCCCAAGTTTCCAACTTATCCAGATCCATCTGTAGCAGAATACTATCTTCTCTTGTATTAACTGCTTTACATAGTTTTGTATCATCTGCAAATATCAATATTTTACTGTGTAAACCTTCTACCAGATCATTAATGAATATGTTGAAGAGAACAGGTCCCAATACCGACCCCTGCGGTACCCCACTGGTCACAGCGACCCAGTTAGAGACTATACCATTTATAACCACCCTCTGCTTTCTATCACTAAGCCAGTTACTAACCCATTTAAACACATTTTCCCCCAGACCAAGCATTCTCATTTTGTGTACCAACCTCTTGTGCGGCACGGTATCAAACGCTTTGGAAAAATCGAGATATACCACGTCCAATGACTCACCGTGGTCCAGCCTATAGCTTACCTCTTCATAAAAACTGATTAGATTGGTTTGACAGGAGCGATTTCTCATAAACCCATGCTGATATGGAGTTAAACAGTTATTCTCATTGAGATAATCCAGAATAACATCCTTCAGAAACCCTTCAAATATTTTACCAACAGTAGAGGTTAGACTTACTGGCCTATAATTTCCAGGTTCACTTTTAGAGCCCTTTTTGAATATTGGCACCACATTTGCTATGCGCCAGTCCTGCGGAACAGACCCCGTCGCTATAGAGTCCCTAAAAATAAGAAATAATGGTTTATCTATTACATTACTTAGTTCTCTTAGTACTCGTGGGTGTATGCCATCCGGACCCTGAGATTTATCTATTTTAATCTTATTCAGCCGGTTTCGCACCTCTTCTTGGGTTAGATTGGTGACCCTTAATATAGGGTTTACATTGTTTCTTGGGATTTCACCTAGCATTTCATTTTCCACCGTGAATACCGTGGAGAAGAAGGTGTTTAATATGTTAGCCTTTTCCTCGTCATCTACAACCATTCTTTCCTCACTATTTTTTAAGGGGCCTACATTTTCAGTTTTTATTCTTTTACTATTGATATAGTTGAAGAACAGTTTGGGATTAGTTTTGCTCTCCTTAGCAATGTGCTTCTCTGTTTCCTTTTTGGCAGCTTTAATTAGTTTTTTAGATAAAGTATTTTTCTCCCTATAGTTTTTTAGAGCTTCAATGGTGCCATCCTGCTTTAGTAGTGCAAATGCTTTCTTTTTACTGTTAATTGCCTGTCTTACTTCTTTGTTTAGCCACATTGGGTTTTTCCTATTTCTAGTCCTTTTATTCCCACAAGGTATAAACCGCTTACAGTGCCTATTTAGGATGTTCTTAAACATTTTCCATTTATTATCTGTATTCTTATATCTGAGGATATTGTCCCAGTCTACCAGATTAAGGGCATCTCTAAGCTGGTCAAACTTTGCCTTCCTAAAGTTCAGTGTTTTTGTGACTCCCTGACAAGTCCCCCTAGTGAAAGACAGGTGAAACTGTACAATATTGTGGTCACTATTTCCTAGATGCCCGACCACCTGCAGATTTGTTATTCTGTCAGGTCTATTAGATAGTATTAGGTCTAAAAGTGCTGCTCCTCTGGTTGGATTCTGCACCAATTGTGAAAGATAATTTTTCTTGGTTATTAGCAGAAACCTGTTGCCTTTATGGGTTTCACAGGTTTCTGTTTCCCAGTTAATATCCGAGTAGTTAAAGTCCCCCATAACCAGGACCTCATTATGGATTGCAGCTTCATCTATCTGCTTTAGAAGTAGACTTTCCATGATTTCTGTTATATTTGGGGGTTTGTAACAGACCCCAATGAAAATTTTGTTACCATTTTTCCCTCCATGAATTTCGACCCATATGGACTCGACATCCTCATTCCCTTCGCTAATATCCTCCCTTAAAGTGGACTTTAGACAAGACTTTACATAGAGACAAACCCCTCCTCCTCTCCGATTTTTACGATCCTTTCTAAACAGACTGTAACCCTGTAAGTTAACTGCCCAGTCATAGCTTTCATCTAACCATGTCTCGGTTATTCCCACTATGTCAAAGTTACCTGTAGATATTTCTGCTTCTAGTTCTTCCATCTTGTTTGTCAGGCTTCTGGCGTTTGCGAGCATGCAGTTTAGAGGATTTTGTTTTGTTCCAATCTCCTCGCTGTGGATTGTTTTAGAAATGTTCTTACCTCCCTTCTGAGTATGTTTTCCTGGGTCTTCTTTGTTCGAGTCTAATGTTTTTCTTCCCGTCCCCTCTTCTTCTAGTTTAACGCCCTCCTGATGAGTGTAGCGAGTCTTCTGGCGAATGTGTGTTTCCCAGGTTTGTTGAGGTGTAGTCCGTCTCTGGCGAGGAGTCCATCGTACAAGTAATTCACACCGTGGTCCAGGAATCCGAATCCTTGTTGTCTGCACCATCGTCTTAGCCAGTTGTTCACATCAAGGATCCTGTTCCATCTCCTGGTGCCATGCCCGTCTACTGGAAGGATAGAAGAAAAAACTACCTGTGCATCCAGTTCCTTTACTTTCTTCCCCAACTCTTCAAAGTCCTTGCAGATTGTCGGTAGGTCCTTCCTTGCCGTGTCATTGGTGCCAACATGTATCAGAAGAAATGGGTGGACGTCCTTGGAGCTGAAGAGCTTTGGTATCCTATCGGTCACATCCTTGATCATCGCACCTGGATGTTAGCATACTTCTCTTGCGGTTATGTCCGGTCTGCAGATGGCTGCTTCTGTGCCTCTCAGTAGTGAGTCTCCCACCACCACTCTTCGTTGCTTCTTGGCTGTACTTTTTGCTGTCACTTGTTGCTGTGTACCCTTTTCTTTTTTGCTTGCTGATAGTGCTTCATCCTTAGGTGTGCCATCTTCATCCTCTACAAAGATTTGATATCGGATCTTCAGTTGTGTGGTTGGTGATTTCTCCATGGTCTTCTTGCTTTTTTTGGTCACATGCTTCCACTCATCTGCTTTTGGAGGTTCTCTGACACTTTTTTCACCTTCTGTGACCAGTAGAGATGCTTCTGTTCTGTCTAGGAAGTCTTCATTCTCTTTGATGAGTTTCAAAGTTGCTATTCTTTCTTCCAGACCCCGCACCTTTTCTTCTAAAAGGGCCACTAGTCTACACTTCTGACAGGTGAAATTGGATTCTTCTTCTGGTCGATCTGTGAACATGTAGCACATGCTGCAGCTCACCATGTAGGTTGTCACATCTGCCATGTTGCTCCTAGATCCTGCTGACTTGTTGTGTGTTTTTCTTCTTGTGTAATCTACTCAGCCAAGCTTTCTTGCAATAATGTCCTACAGGCAAAAATTTGCGCGCCGCAAATTATCCTCCTCATGCTTGAATCCCTGGTTTGGTGATGCTTTCCAAGCAGCTGGTCCCGGCTGTACCCAACGATCTTCTTGCTGAGGGAGACTCTTCGCTTTTCCCAGAAGGCACCTGGAATATGCAAATTATCCTCCTCAAGCTTGAATCCCTGGTTTGGTGATGCTTTCCAAGCAGCTGGTCCCGGCTGTACCCAACGATCTTCTTGCTGAGGGAGACTTCGCTTTTCCCGGAAGGCACCTGGAATATGCAAATTATGCTCCTCAAGCTTGAATCCCTGGTATCAAAATTTTGTATCACATATAATCATAATGATTTATTATACTTTTCCAATTTGTCCTTAAACATTTTTGTTTGTCCAGGATTTGTTGGTAAACTGACCAGAAAAAATAAAAAAAAAGTCAACATAGCAACCCTACCCTGCAACGCTTCCTTCTCCACTGTACATACTCCAGTATGGGTCTCTGCATTCCTCATGAGGACACACCAGCTAACGAATCTACAGGAGTGCACACTGACTGTTTTAACCCATCCAATGATATGCCTGCATGAAAAACCGAGACACTCCCTTTGTCTTGATGACATGTCTCCTATGTTTCTTCCTTAACCACAGAATCTATCGACGCCTCCATAGCAACCGCTAAAATGCCCTTCTGGCCATCCCTCATCACCTCCACTTCCATGCCCAACATAAGCATCTTAGTTGGCTTCTTTCTTATTCTCTAGCAGGTGCTGTATAGTGACCACATTCCTGTAATCTACCTTACAAGCTAGTTCTGGTAAGTACATCTACTATATAATTGTCTAAGGGTCACTTCCATCTTTCTGTCTGTCCTTCTGTTTTTCCTTCTTTCTTTCTGTCTGTCACAGATATTCATTGGTCGCGGCCTCTGTCTGTCATGGAAATCCAAGTCGCTGATTGGTCGTGGCAAAACGCCCACGACCATTGCCACGACCAATCAGCAACGGGCACAGTCTGGTGGCAAAATGGCCGCTCCTTCCTCCCCGCAGTCAGTGCCTGCTCCATAATCCCCTCCAGTCAGCCCTCACACAGGGTTAATGGCAGCGTTAACGGACCGCGTTATGCCGCGGTGTAACACACTCCGTTAACGCAGCTATTAACCCTGTGTGACCAACTTTTTACTATTGATGCTGCATATGCAGCATCAATAGTAAAAAGATCTAATGTTACAAATAATAATAATAAAAAAAAAGTTATTCTAACCTTCCGACGTTGCGGCTGTCCTCGGCAGTGCAAGCGGCAGATTCCGGTGCCAAGGATGCTATGCGTCAAGGACCTGCCATGACGTCACGGTCATGTGACCGCGATGTCATCACAGGTCCTGCGCTCATGCCAACCCTGGGACTGGAAGCTGCCGCGTGCACCGCACACCGGTGCCAGGACTTCAAGGGGCCTTTCGGAAGGTAAGTATATGTTTATTTTTTAACCACCTCTTTTTTAACCACGCATATAGTGCCCACATTGCTATATACTACGTGGGCTGTCTTACATACTGCGTGGGCTCTGTTATATACTACATCTCTGTGCTATATACTATGTAGCTGGGCAATATACAACGTGACTGTCCAATATACTACGTGGCTGTGCAATATACTATGTGGCTGTGCAATATACTACGTGCTCTGTGTTATATACTACATAGCTGTGCAATATACTATGTGGCTGTGTCGGTTCTGTCATGTACTATGTCGACTGTGCAATATACTACGTGGCTCTGTTATATACTACATGCCTCTACAATATACTACGTGGCTCTGTTATATACTTTGTTGTTGTGAATTTGCTTTTTGCTCCCTCTAGTGGTTACTAGTTTTTTGACTCTGGTTTTTCTGTCATTCCTTTTATCCGCACCTGGGTCGTTAGTTAGGGGTGTTGCTATATAAGCTCCCTGGACCTTCAGTTCAATGCCTGGCAACGTAGTTATCAGAGCTAGTCTGCTGTGCTCTTGTCTACTGATCCTGGTTCCAGTTATATCAGCTAAGTCTGCCTTTTGCTTTTTGCTATTTGTTTTGGTTTTGTATTTTTGTCCAGCTTGTTCCAAAACTATATCCTGACCTTTGCTGGAAGCTCTAGGGGGGCTGGTGTTCTCCCCCCGGACCGTTAGACGGTTCGGGGGTTCTTGAATTTCCAGTGTGGATTTTGATAGGGTTTTTGTTGACCATATAAGTTACCTTTCTTTATTCTGCTATCAGTAAGCGGGCCTCTCTGTGCTAAACCTGGTTCATTTCTGTGTTTGTCATTTCCTCTTACCTCACCGTCATTATTTGTGGGGGGCTTCTATCCAGCTTTGGGGTTCCCTTCTCTGGAGGCAAGAAAGGTCTTTGTTTTCCTCTACTAGGGGTAGCTAGATTCTCCGGCTGGCGCGTGTCATCTAGAATCAACGTAGGAATGATCCCCGGCTACTTCTAGTGTTGGCGTTAGGAGTAGATATATGGTCAACCCAGTTACCACTGCCCTATGAGCTGGATTTTTGTATTCTGCAGACTTCCACGTTCCTCTGAGACCCTCGCCATTGGGGTCATAACAGTTTGCCAGGCCAGTATTAAATGTTTAATGCATTGCAGAAGAGGGATTATAAGAAAGAAGATTCTGAGTTTTTTTTTTTTTTTCCTCTTCCCCTTTACCTCAGAGTGGCTATGCTTGCTGCAGACATGAATGTCCAGACCTTGATTACAAGTGTGGACCAGCTGGCTACTCGTGTGCAGGGCATACAAGACTATGTTATCAGAAATCCTAGGTCAGAACCTAAAATACCGATTCCTGAACTGTTTTCCGGAGACAGGTTTAAGTTTAGGAATTTCGTGAATAATTGTAAATTGTTTTTGTCCCTGAGACCCTGTTCATCTGGAGATTCTGCTCAGCAAGTAAAAATTGTTATTTCGTTCTTACGGGGCGACCCTCAGGATTGGGCTTTTTCGCTGGCGCCAGGAGATCCGGCATTGGCTGATCTTGATGCGTTTTTTCTGGCGCTCGGTTTACTTTATGAGGAACCCAATCTTGAGATTCAGGCAGAAAGGGCCTTGCTGGCTATGTCTCAGGGGCAGGACGAGGCTGAAGTGTATTGCCAAAAATTTCGGAAATGGTCCGTGCTGACACATTGGAACGAGTGTGCACTGGCCGCTAATTTTAGAAATGGCCTTTCTGAAGCCATTAAAAATGTTATGGTGGGTTTTCCCATTCCCACAGGTCTGAATGATACTATGGCACTGGCTATTCAAATTGACCGGCGGTTGCGGGAGCGCAAAACCGCAAATTCCCTCATGGTGTTGTCTGAACAGACACCTAATTCGGTGCAATGTGATAGAAAAACCGCAAATTCCCTCATGGTGTTGTCTGAACAGACACCTGATTTAATGCAATGTGATAGAATCCTGACTAGAAATGAGCGGAAAATTCATAGACGCCGGAATGGCTTGTGCTACTACTGTGGTGATTCTACACATGTTATCTCAGCATGCTCTAAACGTATAGCTAAGGTTGTTAGTCCTGTCACCGTTGGTAATTTGCAACCTAAATTTATTCTGTCTGTAACTTTGATTTGCTCACTGTCATCTTATCCTGTCATGGCGTTTGTAGATTCAGGTGCTGCCCTGAGTCTCATGGATCTCTCATTTGCTAAGCGCTGTGGTTTTACTCTTGAACCATTAGAAAATCCTATTCCTCTTAGGGGTATTGATGCTACACCATTGGCTGCAAATAAACCGCAGTATTGGACACAGGTTACCATGTGCATGACTCCTGAACACCGCGAGGTGATACGTTTCCTGGTTTTACATAAAATGCATGATTTGGTTGTTTTAGGGCTGCCATGGTTACAGACCCATAATCCAGTCCTGGACTGGAAGGCTATGTCAGTCTCAAGTTGGGGCTGTCGTGGTATTCATGGGGATTCCCTGCCTGTGTCTATTGCTTCTTCTACGCCTTCGGAAGTTCCGGAGTATTTGTCTGATTATCAGGATGTCTTCAGTGAGTCTGAGTCCAGTGCACTGCCTCCTCATAGGGACTGTGACTGTGCTATAGATTTGATCCCAGGCAGTAAGTTTCCTAAGGGAAGACTGTTTAATCTGTCGGTACCTGAACATACCGCTATGCGTTCATATATCAAGGAGTCTCTGGAGAAAGGACATATTCGTCCGTCTTCTTCCCCTCTTGGTGCGGGATTCTTTTTTGTGGCAAAAAAGGACGGATCTTTGAGACCTTGTATTGATTATCGGCTTTTAAATAAGATCACTGTCAAATTTCAGTATCCTTTACCGCTGTTGTCTGACTTGTTTGCCCGGATTAAGGGTGCCAAGTGGTTCACCAAGATAGACCTTCGTGGTGCGTACAACCTTGTGCGCATTAAGCAAGGTGATGAATGGAAAACCGCATTCAATACGCCCGAAGGTCATTTTGAGTACTTGGTGATGCCTTTTGGTCTCTCCAATGCGCCTTCAGTTTTTCAGTCCTTTATGCATGACATTTTCCGGAAGTATCTGGATAAATTTTTGATTGTTTATCTGGATGATATTTTGGTTTTTTCTGATAATTGGGATTCGCATGTGGAGCAGGTCAGGTTGGTCTTTAAAATTTTGCGTGAAAATTCTTTGTTTGTCAAGGGCTCAAAGTGTCTCTTTGGTGTACAGAAGGTTCCCTTTTTGGGGTTCATTTTTTCCCCTTCTGCTGTGGAGATGGACCCAGTCAAGGTCCGAGCTATTCTTGATTGGACTCAGCCCTCGTCAGTTAAGAGTCTTCAGAAGTTCTTGGGCTTCGCTAACTTCTACCGTCGTTTTATCGCTAATTTTTCTAGCATTGTGAAACCTTTGACGGATATGACCAAGAAGGGCTCCGATGTAGCTAACTGGGCTCCTGCTGCCGTGGAGGCTTTCCAGGAGTTGAAACGCCGGTTTACTTCGGCGCCTGTTTTGTGCCAGCCTGACGTCTCACTTCCCTTTCAGGTTGAGGTGGATGCTTCGGAGATTGGGGCAGGGGCCGTTTTGTCGCAGAGAGGCCCTGGTTGCTCTGTTATGAAACCTTGTGCCTTTTTCTCTAGGAAGTTTTCGCCTGCCGAGCGAAATTATGATGTGGGCAATCGGGAGTTGTTGGCCATGAAATGGGCATTTGAGGAGTGGCGTCATTGGCTCGAGGGTGCTAAGCATCGTGTGGTGGTCTTGACTGATCACAAAAATCTGATGTATCTCGAGTCTGCTAAACGCCTTAATCCGAGACAGGCCCGCTGGTCATTGTTTTTCTCCCGCTTTGATTTTGTTGTCTCGTATTTACCTGGTTCAAAGAATGTGAAGGCCGATGCTCTTTCTAGGAGCTTTGTGCCTGATGCTCCTGGAGTCGCTGATCCTGTTGGTATTCTTAAAGATGGAGTTATCTTGTCAGCTATTTCTCCGGATCTGCGACGTGTGTTGCAGAGATTTCAGGCTGATAGGCCTGAGTCTTGTCCACCTGACAGACTGTTTGTCCCGGATAAGTGGACCAGCAGAGTCATTTCCGAGGTTCATTCCTCGGTGTTGGCAGGTCACCCGGGAATTTTTGGCACCAGAGATCTGGTGGCCAGGTCCTTTTGGTGGCCTTCCTTGTCAAGGGATGTGCGGTCATTTGTGCAGTCCTGTGGGACTTGTGCTCGAGCTAAGCCTTGCTGTTCTCGTGCCAGCGGTTTGCTCTTGCCCTTGCCTGTCCCGAAGAGACCTTGGACACATATCTCCATGGATTTCATTTCTGATCTTCCGCTATCTCAGGGCATGTCCGTTATCTGGGTGATATGTGATCGCTTCTCCAAGATGGTCCATTTGGTTCCTTTGCCTAAGCTGCCTTCCTCTTCCGATCTGGTTCCTGTGTTTTTCCAGAACGTGGTTCGTTTGCACGGCATCCCTGAGAATATTGTGTCTGACAGAGGATCCCAGTTCGTTTCCAGGTTCTGGCGATCCTTTTGTAGTAGGATGGGCATTGATTTGTCGTTTTCGTCTGCTTTCCATCCTCAGACTAATGGACAGACGGAGCGAACCAATCAGACTTTGGAGGCTTATTTGAGGTGTTTTGTCTCTGCTGATCAGGACGATTGGGTGACATTCTTGCCGTTGGCTGAGTTTGCCCTTAATAATCGGGCTAGTTCCGCCACCTTGGTTTCACCTTTTTTCTGCAACTCTGGTTTCCATCCTCGCTTTTCTTCGGGTCATGTGGAGCCTTCTGACTGTCCTGGGGTGGATTCTGTGGTGGATAGGTTGCAGCAGATCTGGAATCATGTGGTGGACAACTTGAAGTTGTCACAGGAGAAGGCTCAGCGCTTTGCCAACCGCCGCCGCGGTGTGGGTCCCCGACTACGCGTTGGGGATTTGGTATGGCTTTCTTCCCGCTTTGTTCCTATGAAGGTCTCCTCTCCCAAATTTAAACCTCGTTTTATTGGGCCTTACAAGATATTGGAAATCCTTAATCCTGTATCTTTTCGTCTGGATCTTCCTGTGTCGTTTGCTATTCACAATGTATTTCATAGGTCCTTGTTGCGGCGGTACATTGTGCCTGTAGTTCCTTCTGCTGAGCCTCCTGCTCCGGTGTTGGTTGAGGGCGAGTTGGAGTACGTGGTGGAGAAGATCTTGGATTCTCGCCTCTCCAGGCGGAGGCTTCAGTACCTGGTCAAGTGGAAGGGCTATGGTCAGGAGGATAATTCCTGGGTGGTCGCCTCTGATGTTCATGCGGCCGATTTAGTTCGTGCCTTTCATGCCGCTCATCTTGATCGCCCTGGTGGTCGTGGTGAGGGTTCGGTGACCCCTCACTAAGGGGGGGGTACTGTTGTGAATTTGCTTTTTGCTCCCTCTAGTGGTTACTAGTTTTTTGACTCTGGTTTTTCTGTCATTCCTTTTATCCGCACCTGGGTCGTTAGTTAGGGGTGTTGCTATATAAGCTCCCTGGACCTTCAGTTCAATGCCTGGCAACGTAGTTATCAGAGCTAGTCTGCTGTGCTCTTGTCTACTGATCCTGGTTCCAGTTATATCAGCTAAGTCTGCCTTTTGCTTTTTGCTATTTGTTTTGGTTTTGTATTTTTGTCCAGCTTGTTCCAAAACTATATCCTGACCTTTGCTGGAAGCTCTAGGGGGGCTGGTGTTCTCCCCCCGGACCGTTAGACGGTTCGGGGGTTCTTGAATTTCCAGTGTGGATTTTGATAGGGTTTTTGTTGACCATATAAGTTACCTTTCTTTATTCTGCTATCAGTAAGCGGGCCTCTCTGTGCTAAACCTGGTTCATTTCTGTGTTTGTCATTTCCTCTTACCTCACCGTCATTATTTGTGGGGGGCTTCTATCCAGCTTTGGGGTTCCCTTCTCTGGAGGCAAGAAAGGTCTTTGTTTTCCTCTACTAGGGGTAGCTAGATTCTCCGGCTGGCGCGTGTCATCTAGAATCAACGTAGGAATGATCCCCGGCTACTTCTAGTGTTGGCGTTAGGAGTAGATATATGGTCAACCCAGTTACCACTGCCCTATGAGCTGGATTTTTGTATTCTGCAGACTTCCACGTTCCTCTGAGACCCTCGCCATTGGGGTCATAACACTTTGTGCCTCTACAATATACTACGTGGCTATGTTATATACTACGTGGCTCTGCTATATACTATGTCACTGACCAATATACTACATAGCTGTGCAATACACTACGTGACTGTGTTATATACTACGTGTCTGCAATATACTACGTGCCTGTGCAATATACTGCGTGGCTCTACAATATACTACGTGGCTATGTTATATACTACGTGGCTCTGCTATATACTACGTGGGTGACGAATATACTACATACCTGTGCAATACACTACGTGGCTATGTTATATACTACGTGGCTGTGTTATATACTACGTAGCTCTGCTATATACTACGTATGCTGTGTTACATACTACGTAGCTCTGTTATATACTACGTCGGTTGTGTTATATACTACGTGACTGTGCAACATAGTATGTAGCCTGTGCTATATACTACCTACATTTTCTAGAATACCCGATACGTTAGAGTCGGGCCACCATCTAGTGTATATATATATATATATATATATATATATATATATATAAACAGTATATTTTTCTTATTTTATGCACTCATTTCCTTAAACCAACGTACTTATTCATTTTATTCACCTGTATGTAAGTATCTGTTAGATAGATAAGTCATTAATGTAATCTCTTGCCAATTTATGGAACTTATCTATGACATACACAGATAGTTTCCTAAATACCATACATTCCTTGGAATTTTCATCAATGCTGCCATGTACAGTATATTCACAAATATTTAGTAAAATTATAATCCATGTGTTGCTTACCGGCTACGGTGGAGCGGGGCTGTGCAAGTGACACAGCTGCAGTCAGCCATGGGCCATGCATGAGGTATCGGGGCCTGGCCCAGCATTTACAGCATGGAATTAAAGTTTCAATGAGGACCTGGTGGTTAAGGGAGTGGAGTAAGCCTTCTCTGCTGGGAGACCTCACACCTCATACAACATCTCCAATATGTTTTCTTACTCCAGTCACACTCAGATGGCACAAATATCAGTTTCATTGACTACTATTTAAAAATGTAAGAATAGTGTAACACAGGTAGCTGACTGGTCAATTGACTTACAGTAGAAACTGTTATAATGGCACACAAGCAGCCAGCCATGGGCCATGCATGAGGTATCAAGGTCTGGCCCAGCAGTTACAGCTTGGAATTGAAGTTTTAATGAGGACCTGGTGGTTAAGGCAATGGTGTAAGCCTGCTTAGCTGGGAGACCTCACACCTCATGTAGCACCTCAAATTTTTTTTATTCCATCCACACTCAGATTGCACAAACACCAGATCCAGAGGGGCAGGGTCGCTGCTGCAGGACCCCCATAGTGGCAGGAGTGGGGAGATGCTGCGGGTCTTATGCTGGGAGGACAAGGTATACTGGTAATGCGAGGCTGCAGGCCCTAGGCTTTCAAAAACTGTCAGCAGGAGCATAGACCTCGATCTGCACATGCAACGCCATTTTCCTAAAGCACATATATATATATATATATTCAGTGCCTTTAAAAAGTATTTGTACCCCAACATTTTTCCACATTTTTTTCACATTGCACCCACAAACTAATTAAATGTATTTAATTGGGATTTTATGTGATATACCAATGCAAAGTAGCAAGAATTTGTAAAGTATTAATGAAATGATACATTATTATTATTATTTATTTATAGAGCACAATTGATTCCATGGTGCTGTACATGAGACGGGGTTACATACAAAATACAGATATCACTTACAGTAGACATACTAACACTGAGAGACTGGTACAGAGAGAAGAGGACACTGCCCTTGCGGGCTCACATTCTACAGGATGATTGGGAAGGAGACAATAGGCTGGGGGTTGAAGCAGCTCTGGTGATGCTGAGGTGTCAGCGTAGTCATTGGTGGTTGTAAGCTTTCCTGAAGAGATGGGTTTTGAGGTTACATCCGAGGGATCTGAATTTGGTGGATAATCGGATGTGTTGAGGCATTGAATTCCAGAGGATGGGTGATATTTGGTTGAAGTTTTGAAGGTGATTGGGTGAAGAGCGAATAAGTGTGGAGGAGAGAAGATGGTCTTGGGTAGACCGTAGATTATGTGAGTGAAGATAACGTGAGATTAGTTTGGAGATATACGGAGGAGAAAAGTTATGGATGGCCTCCTTACCTTGACAAGCCAGAGTTGGTATGTCCCTCTCCATAAGGAGAAACGTTGCCCCTTAGACCCCAGTCCAGAGCCTCTCATCTAGCAAAATTAGTTCTCATGCTTTGCACTGACGAGGGCCAACAGCCCGAAACACCGTGTCTGCGAATTGAGATACTGATTTGGCTTTTATCCTAAGTCATATTGCACTACTCGTTAAAGGGTTGATTGTGGCTTGGAGGATCGGTACTTCCAACAGGTGGCGCTATAGAGTTTAAGTCCTCTTTTTCTCTGAAGAGGCAATTTGCATATGTCAATATTAGTAATTTGAACTTGATATGCTAAGGAATTGGGATCCACTAAGGGTATGTGCACACGTCCGGATTTCTTGCAGAAATTTCCTTAAGAAAACCGGAAATTTTCTGCAAGAAATCCGCATTTTTTTTGTTTTTTTTTCCGTTTTTTTCGCGTTTTTTTTAGCATTCTGCAAGCGTAATTAGCTTGCAGAATGCTAAAGTTTTCCAAGCGATCTGTAGCATCGCTTGGAAAACTGACTGACAGGTTGGTCACACTTGTCAAACATAGTGTTTGACAAGTGTGACCAACTTTTTACTATATATGCTGCCTATGCAGCATCTATAGTAAAAGATAGAATGTTTAAAAATAATAAAGAAAATAAAAAAATGGTTATACTCACCCTCTGCAGACAGCCAATCTCCTCAGCGGCGTCCTTTCCTATAGATGCCAGTGTGGTTCAGGACCTTCGATGACGTCGCGGCTTGTGATTGGTCGCGTGAGCGGTCACGTGACCAATCACAAGACAGTGATGTCATCACAGGTCCTGAACCACACCATCTATAGGAACGGAAGAGAGAGCATGCACCGGAGAGGCGGGAACACTTCGGGGGCCATCAGAGGGTGAGTATAGGACTATTTTTTATTTTAATTCTTTTTTTTTTTTAACAATTACATGGTGCCCAGTCCATGGAGGAGAGTCTCCTCTCCTCCACCCTGGGTACCAACCGCACATGATCTGCTTACTTCCCGCATGGTGTGCACAGCCCCGTGCGGGAAGTAAGCAGATCAATGCACTCCTAGGTGTGCGGAATCCCCGCAATTCCGCATTTTAATGAACATGTTGCTTTTTTTTCCGCAATGCGATTTTTTCGCGGAAAAAAAGGCTACATTTGCACAAAAAATGCGGAATACACTGTAAATAATAGGAGGCATATGTTAGCGTTTTTTCGCGTTTTTATCACGTTTTTATAGCGAAAAAACGCGAAAAAAACGCAAAAAATACTGAACGTGTGCACATGGCCTGAAAAGATCTGCAGAGGGGAGAAGCAGAGGAGTAGCAAGGAGAGAGATTATCTAGTCAGGCAGCAGATGGCATAGAAGCAGAGGAGTAGCAAGGAGAGAGATTATCTAGTCGGGCAGCAGAGATAAGGACTGACTGGAGAAGTGCGAGAGAATTAGCAGGTAGGCCAAAAAGGAAGATGTTACAGTAATCATGGCGGGAGATGATGAGAGCATGCACAAGCATTTTGGGAGAGTGAGAGTTGAGTAAAGGATGGATAATGTAAATATTTTTAAGCTGGGGTGACAAGAGGTGGCAAGAGCTTGGATGTGCAGTTTGAAGGACAAGGCAAGTCAAGAGTTTCTCCAAGGCAGCGGATTTCTGGTACAAGGGTAAGCGTGATGTCATTTATTGTGATGGATAGATCATGTGGGGAAGATTTGTGGGATGTAGGAAAGATAATGAGTTCAGATTTGTCCACATTGAGATTGAGGAAGCAATGAGAGAAGAAGGAGGATATGGCTGATAGACACTCCGAGCTACATGGTTTTCTAACTATTTTAAAAATATAAATCTAAAAATTGTGACTTGCACTTGCATTGCCGAACAGTTCGACCAACATAGATGAATGCCATTAGATTCAATGGGAAGCAAAACCAAACGCATAAACAACACCTTAAGGGGTGAAAAAAAGCTTCCCAAATAGCTCAAATTAGAGGCAGACACCACGAAAAGGGGTATCAATTGACTCACAGTAGAAATTTGCAAGTGGCACAGCCGCAGTCAGCCACGGGCCATGCTTGAGGTATCAGGGCCTGGCCCAGCATTTACAGCATGGAATTAAAGTTTCAATGAGGACCTGGTGGTTAAGAGAGTGGAGTAAGCCTTCTCAGCTGGGAGACCTCACACCTCATGCAACATCTCCAATATTTTTTCTTACTCCAGTCACACTCAGATGGCACAAATATCAGTTTCATTGACCACTATTTAGAAATTTAAGAATAGTGTAACACAGGTAGCTGACTGGTCAATTGACTTACAGTAGAAACTGCTATAATGGCATGCAAGCAGTCAGCCATGGGCCATGCATGAGGTATCAGGGTCTGGCCCAGCAGTTACAGCTTGGAATTGAAGTTTTAATAAGGACCTGGTGGTTAAAGTAATCGTGTGAGTCTGCTTAGCTGGGAGACCTCACACCTCATGTAGCACCTCCAATTTTTTTTTACTCCAGCCACACTTAGATGACACAAACATCAGTTTCATAGACTAATATTGATAGAAAAATGTAAGAATAGTAACACAGGTAGTTGACTGACCAATTGACCCACAGTAAAACCTGTTATAATGGCACTCAACGAGTCAGCCATGGCCCATTCATGAGGTATCAGGGCTTGGCCCAGTAGTTACAGCTTGGAATTGAAGTTTTAATGAGGACCTGGTGGTTAAGAGAGTGGAGTAAGCCTTCTCAGCTGGGAGACCTCACACCTCATGCAACATCTCCAATATTTTTTCTTACTCCAGTCACACTCAGATGGCACAAATATCAGTTTCATTGACCACTATTTAGAAATTTAAGAATAGTGTAACACAGGTAGCTGACTGGTCAATTGACTTACAGTAGAAACTGCTATAATGGCATGCAAGCAGTCAGCCATGGGCCATGCATGAGGTATCAGGGTCTGGCCCAGCAGTTACAGCTTGGAATTGAAGTTTTAATAAGGACCTGGTGGTTAAAGTAATCGTGTGAGTCTGCTTAGCTGGGAGACCTCACACCTCATGTAGCACCTCCAATTTTTTTTTACTCCAGCCACACTTAGATGACACAAACATCAGTTTCATAGACTAATATTGATAGAAAAATGTAAGAATAGTAACACAGGTAGTTGACTGACCAATTGACCCACAGTAAAACCTGTTATAATGGCACTCAGCGAGTCAGCCATGGCCCATTCATGAGGTATCAGGGTTTGGCCCAGTAGTTACAGCTTGGAATTGAAGTTTTAATGAGGACCTGGTGGTTAAGGGAGTGGTGCAAGCCACCTTAGCTGGTAGACCTCACACCTCATGCAATATCTCAATTTTTTTAAATCCATCCACACTCAGATTGCACAAACACCAGATCCATAGACTGAAAGATGGAAACCCAACTTTGATTCTCCGCATTTCAAAAAATAATTGTCACACAGCACTAAAGTGCCAGCAATTTCCACAGAGTAGAAACAGTATAATAGGACTCTGACACACCTTCTACTACAAGCAACCCACCAGATGGAGACCCAACTTGGAGTCTCCACATTTCAAAAAAATGTTTGTAACATCAGTTGATTAATAATTAGTGTTGAGCATTCCGATACAGCAAGTATCGGGCATCGGCCAATACTTGCGGGTATCGGAATTCCGATACCGAGATCCGATACTTTTGTGGTATCGGGTATCGGTATCGAAACAACATTAATGTAAAAATGTGTAAAAGAGAGAATTAAAATAAAAAATATTGCTATACTCACCTCTCCGACGCAGCCTGGACCTCACCGAGGGAACCAGCAGCGTTGTTTGCTTAAAATTCGCGCGTTTACTTCCTTACGTGAAGTCCCGGCTTGTGATTGGTCGCGTGCCGCCCATGTGGCCGCGACGCGACCAATCACAGCAAGCCGTGACGTAATTTCAGGTCCTTCAGGATTTTAAAATTACGTTCTGGCTTATGATTGGTCGCGTCGCGGTCACATGGGCGACGCGACCAATCACAAGCCGTGACGTCACGGGAGGCTGGACACGCGCGCATTTTAAAATGCGCGCGTGTCCTGCCTCCCGTGACGTCCCGGCTTGTGATTGGTCGCGTCGCCCATGTGGCCGCGACGCGACCAATCACAGCAAGCCGTGACGTAATTTTAGGTCCTTCAGGATTTTAAAATTACGTTCTGGCTTATGATTGGTCGCGACGCGATGCGACCAATCACAAGCCGTGATGTCACGGGAGGCTGGACACGCGCGCATTTTAAAATGCGCGCGTGTCCAGCCTCCCGTGACGTCACGGCTTGTGATTGGTCGCGTCGCCCATGTGACCGCGACACAACCAATCACAAGCCAGAACGTAATTTTAAAATCCTGAAGGACCTAAAATTACGTCACGGCTTGCTGTGATTGGTCGCGTCTCGGCCACATGGGCGACGCGACCAATCACAAGCCGGGACGTCACGGGAGGCAGGACACGCGCGCATTTTAAAATGCGCGCGTGTCCAGCCTTCCGTGACGTCACGGCTTGTGATTGGTCGCGTCGCCCATGTGGCCGCGACGCGACCAATCATAAGCCAGAACGTAATTTTAAAATCCTGAAGGACCTGAAATTAGAACTCACCAGCATCAGTTTACCACACTGTGGAAAGACAAATACCAAAACCTCACATAAGAACATCCCAAGTGTAAACTGTACAACCTTATATAAGGAGTAAGTGCACCCAGCTAATACCCTTGATACTTTGTGTGTACAATATAAACAATATACCGAGGTTTTACACACTTTGCCTTCCAGTATCGGTTCACTACACTGTGGAAAGAGAAACTATTAACCCCACATTGAAACACCACAGATGCAACCTATACAGCCTCATAAAAAGAGTAAGTGTTTGTAATCAACACCTTTTTTTTTTTTTGCAAGGTCCAAATCAAATAATATATCACTCTGCTGCACACTTTACCTTTCAGCAAACCACTGTAACCAGGTGTAACCCTTCACTCACAAGGGACCCCAGACAACATAGTAATAGCCATATCAAAAGTAAGTACATTGATATTCCAGTTTCGGTTTAGCGCGGTGGTTAATAGTATTATTAATCAACTGGTTTAATTTTTAACAGAGTTTTGCACAGAACCTGTTTTAACCACCTGCAGCTTCCGTGGCTTCCTACCTCATCCTTCCAGGTGAATAAGCGCCAGTGTATATACGTTTTTATGTTTGTAACATCAGCAGCAGTAGCAACAGCAGACACAGAAGACACCACAATGATGGCACAGACTGCAATAACGCGGGATCGATACATGACACTAATAACGACAACATAGCCTAGTCTACCCAATCTGCTACTGAGGTGCAAAGGTCAGCGCAGATCCATTGCTTGATCATTTTGATGAAAGTTAAGCCATATAAACTTTGAGGGACAACCGGATGCGCTTATCCGTCAGGACATCAACAGCAGCGCTGAAGACACGTCCTGAGAGAATGCTGGCTGCCTGGCACTCTTCCATTTTTCAAAACCAAAATTTAAAAGTTCCAAAATCCCTATGGTGGCATTGATAATGAACTTCAAATACTCCTGCACCATTCTCTCCAGTCGTTCACAATGTGCCAGACTTGTTCTCTGTTCTGCTGGTACATGGGCTGGTCTAAAAGATGTGTTAAACGAGTCACAGAAATTTCTTATGCCACTTACACTTCTGCTGCTGCTCCTAATGTTTTGGCAATGAGGCCTTAACATTCCCAGGATTGGACATCTAAAAGTAGCATGCACTCTTTGTGCCTCACTGCTGTCTTAAGATTCTTAAGACTCTTAAGATTGTCTATAAGCGTATTTCGATACTCTAGCATGTGCGCATCCCTTTCCAGGGTGAGAAACATCTGGCTAGATTTATTCTTGTACCATGGATATAAGAGTGCCAACCCAGTAGTCAGCACTCTAACCCTAGGAAAATGGGCATCATGATGAAGATAGTGAAGCATGAAGGTGCTCATGTTCCAGGCACTTCCATGAAATCCAAGTCCATGCTGCGTTTTTGGCTGGGTAACATTCAAGGTTGCTTCCTCTGTCTCTTTCCACCAACCATGGACAACAGAGAGCATATCATTATCCTCTTCATCTCCTGCCTGTTGCACATCCATCAACTCATCCTAGTCAATTTGTCTGTCTGGAACCAGGAGCCCCCCCTTGAACGCTGTAAGCCTCCCTCCCATGGCACCCGCCTGTGTGACGACAGTCTGGAAATTTGAGATATTGTTATCCATTCTACACCCTCCACTGCTTACAACTCTTCCTCAGTGGCCATCATCTCCTCACGCAGACTATTCAAAGTGTGCTCCAGCATGTAGATGACCAGAATAGTGATGCTGATCATGTCATCGTCAACGTAACCATCTTAGTAGCCATTTCAAAACTGTGCAGAAGGGTGCAGGGGTCCGTCAACTGTGCCCACTCCACAACGTAATTGGCACCACGTCTGGACTGCGTTAGCATAGGCTGTGCAAAAGGACATACAAAACCAGGGCTCGTCGCTACTGCCACAGGCGCTGTAACATGTGCAGAGCGGAATTCCATTGTGTTAGAACATCGCTAATCAAATGGTTAACCGGTAGGCCAAAAGACCTCTGTAGCAATGCAAGTCGATGACCTTCGAGGTGTGATCGTCAGAAGTGAGCACACAGCAATCGTACTTTCTGCATCAGTGCATCCAGGCTGGGATAGTGGCAGAGAAATTGCTGTACCATCAGGTTGAGGATGTGATCCGTGCAAGGCTCGAGTGTGTGGTTGCCACGACGTAGGGCTGCCACCCGGTTTGCACTGTTAATGCACACGGCCTTCCCTGGCTCCAAGTTTAGTGGAGACAGCCATTGCTCTTACTCATCCTGGATACCTGTCCATAACTTTTGAGCTGTGTGACTGCGATCTCCTAGGCATATTAATTTAAACTTTGGCTGATTGAGGTGAGCCAAGGCTGTGCAGTTTGATGTGGGGGAGATTTTATCTGCACTGTTGCTGTTGGAATGTGTGTCTTTTTAAGGGAGATGTTGAGGGCACAGGTGGAGGCCCTAGAGGAGTTGGAGGAGGCAGAAGCAGTAGAGGAATTGTTAGATACAGAGGTTTGTACCTCAAGCCATGGGGATTCAAAGATTTGCAAAGCATCCCCTTGACCGCCTGCCCCCACAGCCACCAGAGTTACACAATTCCCAGTTAGTGAGATGTAATACCCCTGCCCATGTTTGCTTGTCCAGCTGTTAGTGGGGAAATTTACCCTGGCAGATATAGATTTTTTCAGGGAACAGGTGATGTTGCAGGATGTCACCTGGTGTAGTGCAGACACAGCTTTCTTAAAGAAGTAATGGCGACTGGGCAGCTGGTACTGGGGGACTGCAATGGCTATCAACTTTCAGAAACCATCTGTGTCCACCAGGCAGAAGTGCAGCATTTCCATAGCCAACAGATTGGAGATGGTGGAGCTCAAGCTCTTAGCTTTGTCATGTGTAGGAGAAAACATTCTTTTACATGACCATAACTAAGGAACCAAGAGCTGGCTGCTGTGCTGAGAGAGGGCAGAGAATGAAGAACAGGACAAACTGCTGGACTATGAGTGATGTGAAGGCAGAGATGTTATGGTGGATTGAGAAAGATGTGTTGTGCTAGGTGACACAAAAACAGGAGTCATGTCTATTTCCAAGACAGATGACCAGCTCTCACTCACTCCTACTGTGGTGGGTAAACAATTGTAGTTTCTGCATTATAAGATTTGGAACCGTAATGGAAGAGGAAGACACAGCAGATAGGGTTGATGGGATAGCCAGTGGTTGGCGAGGACTGCTTGAGATTCTCACACTAAGGCATGTTGATTGCACCTGTGCTGGTTCATGCATATCATTCCCAAATTATTGCAATTTTTGCCTCTACTGAGTTTTTTTGCAAATCTGACCGATAACGTGTGTTGGGTCATCCTTTGCGATCTCAAAAAATGCCCAGGTAGATCGGTCAGAGCCCTGCGGGGTCACGATGTCAAATGTCAGTGTGATCTCGCAGAGATGCGGTGACCTGCGGTGAAAAGCTTACCGTAAGTCAGCAGGCACCAGCTGAGAGGCTACTACTCCTCCCATCAGGCTATGTCTGCTGTCATTAATAACAGTGAAAGCAGGAGCCACTGATGGAAGAAATATTCTCTTGTCTGCCAGTGCCTGTGCTTAAAATAAAAAATAAAATGAACTAAATACATATTCAAATAAAAATCACATTATACTCACCTAACACCAAATACCCGATGCGCTTGTCTAGCATAAGAAATGTAAAATAAAAAAAAGAACATATACTCACCTTATCTCCTAGTCTTAGTTCAGCACCACCAATGCAACATCCTCTTTGGCTCTTCTGGAATCTTTACTCTGTGCCTTGAGTAACAGCGTGTCCCTCCCCCAGCCTGTGTCCCTGGACTGCAATGTAATCAGGCTTGAGTCAGCAACCAGTGTGGTAGTCTGTCTTTGTTCTCCTCAGCATAGTACTTACCCAACACAAGCTTGTAGATTCTGGAAACTTCTTAAGCTAGCCACATAGTCAAAAGTAGGTGGCAGCCCTCCCTCATGGAGGGGTGGATCCCAGGACACAGAACAATAGACACATGGTTTGGCCCAGGAGTTGGGTGTTGACAGGCCAGGGGCTAAGATCTATTGCTGAGGCGAAATCCTGGTGCCCGTGTGTGTAGGATTAAAAGCTGCCACGTGGAATGGTGTTATGTCCCTCATCGGTTGGGTCCATTGAAATATTACAGGATTATTGTCTTTTCCCTGGCGCACCCGGAACTGTTCCCGTCTTTATGTGGACTCATTGTGGGAACTCATTGTGGACTACTTACAGACGCTGCAGAATTACTTTCATTTGAGTTGTCTCAGTTCCCTGTTCCAATAAATTTTGTTGGATTGCTTATCAGCCTGGTGTCTCTTCCTGCTCTGTCGCATATCCCATCACACCTTGCATTGTGTCATCAGGGGCATACATGGAGCCAGAAGTTTTAGCATAGAGTGAAAATGACAGAATAACATGAAAATGACATGACAACCTGCCACATAATATTATTAAAATTTAAAAAAAGCATTGTATATATATATATAAAAAATTACCTTAGAGTCAGAAGAAGTCACTCCTCCGTAGATCTACATGGCTGCATCCTTGTGTTATGCCCGGCCTGAGGGTCTCCAAAAGCTTATCAAAAGTAGCTAGGCTAATTCTTGTGTATTTGTAAAACTTTGAGGATGCTTGTGTGGCTCATCATAGAGTTGATGGAAGTGTCCTTTTGTTGCCCGTTTTGTCAGGAGTGGATGTATCCAGTATTGATGACGCCTCCTTGGAACACCAACAATTGGATACGGCTCGCCATAACGCCAAAATAACACCCAGTGAAGTAAGATCTGCTCTGTAGGGGAGAAAATGGCTAGAAGGTTGGAGGAGTGTTTAAACTAGGGAATGGGGGGGGGTATTCATTTTATAGGAGGGGAAGATAGTGCAGATAGAAACCTGGGCACAAATAAGGAAGATAGGGGTGGCGGTGGCATGGGGTATGGGGTTAGAACAATTAATAATTTAAGAAAGAATAGATGTTCAGAGAGATACATAAAGTGTATGTATACTAATGACAGAAGCCTCGCCAACAAAATGGACGAATGAGAATTAATTTTGCTGGAGCATAATTATAACATGGTGGGGATATCTGAAACATGGCTGGATGAGAGCCATGACTGGGCTGTTAACTTGCAGGGCTATAGTCTGTTCAGAAATGACCGAACGGATAAGTGAGGGGGAGGGGTGAGTCTATATGTAAAATCATCCTTATAACTAGTGTTGAGCATTCCGATACTGCAAATATCGGGTATCGGCCGATATTCGCTGTATCGGAATTCCGATACCGAGTTCCGATATTTTTGTGATATCGGAAATCGGAATTGGAAGTTCCTATAAGTTCCCAGGCGTGTGCGGTGCGTATGGTTCCCAGGGTCTGGAGGAGAGGAGACTCTCCTTCAGGCCCTGGGATCCATATTCATGTAAAAAATAAAGAATAAAAATTAAAAATATGGATATACTCACCCCTCCGACAGACCCTGGACCTCAGCGGTGCAGCCGGCAGCCTCCGTTCTTAAGAATGCAGTGAGTGTAGGACCTGCAATGACGTTGCGGCTTGTGATTGGTCGCGTGAGCGGTCACATGAGCGGTCACGCGACCAATCACAAGCCGTGACGTCATCGAAGGTCCTTCACTCTGCATTCTTAGGAAAGGAGGCAGACGCTTGCAGCGGTGACAGCCAGGGGCCGTCCGAGGGTGAGTATATCCATATTTTTTTTTTTATTCTTTATTTTTTACATGAATATGGATCCCAGGGCCTGAAGGAGAGTTTCCTCCCCTTCAGAACCTGGGAACTATCCAGGATCACTTCCGATATTTGTGTCCCATTGACTTGTATTGGTATCGGGAATCGGTATCGGCGATATCCGATATTTTTTGGATATCGGCCGATCCAATCCGATACCGATACTTTCAAATATCGGAAGGTATCGCACACACTACTTATAACCCATCCTGCATCATAATATAGGTGAATCTAATGAAAATGTAAAGTGCCTGTGGGTGGAGATAAGGGGAGGGGGAAAAAATAATAAATTACTGATAGGGGTTTGTTATAAGTCTCCAAAAATAATTGAAGCAACGGAGAATATCCTCATAAAGCAAATAGATGAAGCTGCGACTCAAGGAGAAGTCATTATTATCGGGGACTTCAACTACTCTGAAATAAATTGGGGAATGGAAACCTGCAGTTCCAGCAAAGGTAATCGGTTTTTGACAACTATGAGAGACAATTACCTTTCACAACTGGTTCAGGACCCAACAAGAAGGGGGGCACTGCTAGATCTAATATTAACCAACAGGCCAGACTGCATATCAAATATAAGGGTTTGGGGTCACTTGGGGAATAGTGATCACAAAATAATAAGTTTTCATGTATCCTTTAATAAGATGTGTAGTAGAGGAGTTACAAGGACACTAAACTTCAGGAGGGCAAATTTCCAACGGATGAGAGATGATCTTGGTGCAATTAACTGGGACGATATCCTGAGACATAAAAATACACAAAGAAGATGGGAGACGTTTATTAGCTTCCTGGATAGGACCTGTGCACAGTATATACCCTATGGGAATAAACATACTAGAAATAGGAGGAAACCAATATGGCTAAATAGAGCTGCAAGGGGCGCAATAAGTGACAAAAATAAAGCATTTAGAGACTTAAAAGAAGAAGTTAGTGATGAGGCATCAAATCAATACAGAAAATTAAATACATTCTGTAAAAAGCAAATCAAGCAGCAAAGATTGAGACAGAGAGACTCATTGCCAGAGAGAGTAAAAATAATCCCAAAATATTCTTTAACTTCGTAAATAGTAAGAAACTAAAAAATGATAGTGTTAGCCCCCTTAAAAATAGTCTGGGTGAAATGATGGATGAGGATGAGGAAAAAGCCAATATGCTAGATGACTTTTTTCATTAGTATTTACACAAGAAAATTCCATGGCAGACAATATGATCAGTGATAACAAAAATTCCCCATTAAGTGTCACCTGCTTAACCCAGTAGGAAGTATGACGGCGTCTAAAAATCACTAAAATTGACAAATCTCTGGGCCCCGATGGGATACACCCCCAAGTAGTGCAGGAATTAAGTACAGTCATTGATAGACCATTATTTTTAATCTTTAAAGACTCCATAATAACAGGGTATGTACCACAGAACTGGCGTATAGCAAATGTGGTGCCAATATTCAAAAAGGGGACAAAAACTGAACTCGGAAATTATAGGCCTGTAAGCTTAACCTCTACTGTGGGTAAAATCCTGGAGGGCATTGTAAGGGATGCTATGCTGGGGTATCTGAAGAGGAATAACCCAATATCAACATGGGTTTACTAGGGACCGTTCCTGTCAGACAAATCTGATCAATTTCTATGAAGAGGTAACGGAGGTCCAGACTGGGCCAAGGGAACCCAGTGGACTTAGTGTATATGGACTTTTCAAAAGCTTTTGATACGGTGCCACACAAAAAGTTGATACATATAATCAGAATAATGGGGATAGCGGAAAATATGTGTAAGTGGTTTAAGAGCTGGCTCAGAGATAGGAAACAAAGGGTGGTTATTAATGGAGCACACTCGGACTGGGTCGCGGTTAGCAGTGGGGTACGACAGGGGTCAGTATTGGGCCTTCTTCTTTTTAACATATTTATTAATGATCTTGTAGGGGCATACAGAGTAGAATTTCAATATTTGCAGATGACACTAAACTCTGCAGGGTAATCAATACAGAGGAGGACAATTTTATATTACAGGATGAATTATGTAAACTAGAAGCTTGGGCTGATAAATGGGAAATGAGCTTTAATGGGGATAAATGTAAGGTCATGAACTTGGGTAGAAGTAGTAAGATGTATAACTATGTGCTTAATTCTAATTCTCTGGGCAAAACCGTCAATGAAAAAGACCTGGGAGTATGGGTGGATAACAAACTCACATTTAGTGGCCAGTGTCAGGCAGCTGCTACAAAGGCAAATAAAATAATGGGATGCATTAAAAGAGGCATAGATGCTCATGAGGAGAACATAATTTTACCTCTATACAAGTCACTAGTTTAACCACACTTAGAATACTGTGTACAGTTCTGGTCTCCGGTGTATAAGAAAGACATAGCTGAATTAGAGCGGGTGCAGAGAAGAGCAACCAAGGTTATTAGAGGACTGGGGGGTCTGCAATACCAAGATAGATTATTACACTTGGGGCTATTTAGTTTCGAAAAATGAAGGTTAAGGGGTGATCCTATTTTAATGTATAAATATATGAGGGGACAAAGACCTTTCTGATGATCTTTTTAATCATAGACCTGAGACAGGGACAAGGGGGCATCCTCTACGTTTGGAAGAAAGAAGGTTTAAGCATAATAACAGACACGGATTCTTTACTGTAAGAGCAGTGAGACTATGGAACTCTCTGCGTATGATGTTGTAATGAGCGATTCATTACTTAAATTTAAGAGGGGACTGGATGCCTTTCTTGAAAAGTATGATGTTGTGGGTTATATATACTAGATTCCTTGATAGGGTGTTGATCCAGGGAACTAGTCTGACTGCCGTATGTGGAGTCGGGAAGGAAATTTTTTCCCCAATGTGGAGCTTACTTTTTGCCACGTTTTTTTTGCCTCCCTCTGGATTAAAATGTTAGGGCATGTTAGGTTAGGCTATGGGTTGAACTAGATGGACTTAAAGTCTTCCCTCAACCTTAATAACTATGTTACTATGTAGTTAAATGTCAGGTTGTAGGTAGTTTTGAGCGATACCATCCGATACTTGAAAGTATCGGTATCGGATAGTATCGGCCGATACCCAAAAAGTATCGGATATCGCCGATACCGATACCCGATACCAATACAAGTCAATGGGACACCAATTATCGGAAGGTATCCTGATGGTTCCCAGGGTCTGAAGGAGAGGAAACTCTCCTTCAGGCCCTGGGATCCATATTACTGTGTAAAATAAAGAATTAAAATAAAAAATATTGATATACTCACCTCTCCGGAGGCCCCTGGACATCACCGCTGGTAACCGGCAGCCTTCTTTGCTTAAAATGAGCGCGTTTAGGGCCTTCCATGATGTCACGGCTTCTGATTGGTTGCGTGCCGCTCATGTAACCGCCACACGACCAATCACAAGCCATGACGTCATTCTCAGGTCCTAAATTCCGAATTCTAGGAATTTAGGACCTGAGAATTACGTCACGGCTTGTGATTGGTCGCGTGGCAGTCACATGAGCGGCACGCGACCAATCAGAAACCGTGACGTCATGGAAGATGCTGAACGCGCTCATTTTAAGCAAAGCAGGCTGCCGGTTACCAGCGGTGATGTCCAGGGGCCTCCGGAGAGGTGAGTATATCAATATTTTTTATTTTAATTCTTTATTTTTTACATGGATATGGATCCCAGGGCCTGAAGGAGAGTTTCCTTTCCTTCAGACCCTGGGAACCATACACTGGGAACTTCCGATTCCGATTCCCGATACCACAAAAGTATCGGATCTCGGTGTCGGAATTCCGATACCGCAAGTATCAGCCGATACCCGATACTTGCGGTATCGGAATGCTCAACACTAGTTGTAGGACATTTTTATCCTCAAAATACTACCAAAAAAGTCTTCATGATTATTAGGAGGGAAAAGACAATAAACTTATATGTGCTCCCAGTGTCAAACAAGGAAAAGTGGTCTTTTATAGGTTCTGACCCAAGGATTACTTGTCTGTACAAGTCCCCTCTATAATTTGTAAAGCGCTGCGGAATATGTTGGCGCTATATAAATAAAAATTATTATTATTATTATAAGCTTATGCTGAAAACACATGCAGAATATCGCTGTCATCAATGTGTCACACCAACCTGGGAGATCTAGGTGTAGAAGATCACTGCGTATTGTGAATCGCAGATTTTCCATTTAGCCTGTTTATTTGGATCCCATTTTAAATAAATTTGGATTTGTTTTCTGCTGAAGAGGTTAACGACCCTTTCTAACATGGTAGGAAATATGCAGCTCCATTTCAGCTGCTTCTGATCTGGTCCTTAACTCTTCTTAGAAAACCGGGTCAAACCCTCTTTGTCTTGTCAGTGAAAACCCTGCTTCTTGGCTCTTAGGAGGCGTTCTGCTGAATAGGAGTTTGTTGTTGCAGTTTGATACCCCTCTTCCTTACTGAAAAATGTCACTCACAACATGACATTTTCATCTGCCAAAACATTTTGCAGCTTGGTATGGATCCCATTGTAGTCCTTGCCAAACAATTGCAGGACCCGTCGATTGAAGTGTCAGACCTGCAATCTAGGGTCCCTCAGCAGCAGACTGTTGGTCTAGCAGGCAGTCAGGCTGAACCAGAACCTAAGTTGTCCCTCCCGGATAGATTTTCTGGGGGACGGAATAAATTTATGGTGTTCTGTGAAGCCTTTAATCTGTATTTTAGGCTTCGTCCTTGGTCATCTGGGAGTGAGGAGCAATGGGTTGGGATTGTTATTTCTCTCCTTCAAGGAGATCCTCTATCCTGGGCCTTTTCCGGTCAGATGATCATTTTTTAAGGCTCTAGGCTTCATGTATGATGATCTGGACTGTGTCTCCCTTACTGAGTCTAAGGTAGATGTTCTCCAGAAGGGAGACCATCTGGCAGGGGAATTCTGCTCAGAGGTCTATAGATGGGACACTGACACCCGGTGGAACAATCCTTGTCTTAGGAGTCAGTTTTGTCAGGGTGTGTCTGAAAGACTAAAACATGCACTAGTGCTTTACGAGTGTCCTGAGTTGCTGGAGCCATATGCAATAATAAATGCCTCAGGGGTAGAGCTGTTGTGACTCCACCACCAATGGTACTCCCTAAAACTGAGATACTCCTTGTGAGCTCTGAAGAACCAATGCAGTTAGGAGGGTCCTCTGAGTCTCTTACGGTTTGCCGCAAAATGGGGTTGTGTTTTTTCTGTGGTCAAAAGGGATATTTCATTGGGCTCTGCCTTCTTTACCTAAATCACAAAAATTATTTTGTTTTGTGCTTGTTTAGGGATGCTTCTATCCTTTTCCTCAACATTCCATCCACAAACTAATAGCCAGACTGAATGCCCAAACCAAAGTTTGGAAACGTACCTGAGATGTTTTGTGTCAGATAACCAGGATGATTGGTCTTCTTTTTTTACCACTGGCTGAGTTTGCGTTAAATAATTGTTGTAGTGAGCCCACTGATAAGACACCTTTTTTTGGTGCATAAGGCTACTATCCACAATTCTGTATCTTCAATAAAGATGAGTCTTTGGGGTTCCTGGGGAGGAACAATTGTCTTCTTTGCTCTCATCTATATTGGAAGAGGTTCAGAATAAATTAAGGATTATTGGGGACAAATACAATTGTATGACTGACAAACGATTGTCAGGTCTGGACTTGGGGATGAATAACTTAGTATGGCTATCCACGAAAAATATTAAACTGAAAGTTCATCTTGGAAATTAGATCCTAGGTTTATTTATCCTTAAAAGGTGCTCACCATAATCAACCCTGTAGCTTTTCGTCTCAGGCATCTCTGACTCTCAAGATCCATAATGTTTTTCACAGGTCTTTGCTCAAAAAATTTGTTGCGCATGTGGAGCCGCCACCTTTACCGCCGCCATCAGTTATTGTTGATGGCAATTTAGAATTTCAGGTACCAAAATTCATTGATTCCCATATGGTTCGCCGCTCTGTACAGTACCTGGTACATTGGAAAAGATATAGACATGGCTTTCAGTATCACCTCTATGCTGATGACACACAGATCTACATCTCTGGACCAGATATCACCTCCCTACTAACCAGAATCCCTCAATGTCTGTCCACTAGGGTTGAGCGACTTTTATTTTTATAGGATCGGGTCGGGTTTCACGAAACCCGACTTTCTCAAAAGTCGGGTCGAGTGAAATCGGCCGATCCTATAAAAAAGTCGGGGTCGGGGTCGGCCGAAACACGAAACCCAATGCAGTGCAATGGGATACTATGGTTCCCAGGGTCTGAAGGAGAGGAAACTCTCCTTCAGGCCCTGGGATCCATATTTAAGTGTAAAATAAAGAATTAAAATAAAAAATATTGATATACTCACCTCTCCGACGCAGCCTGGACATCGCCGCTGGTAACCGGCATCTTCCGTTCCTAAGAATGGCGCTTGAAAGACCTTTCGATGACGTCACGGCTTGTGATTGGTCGCGGCCACCCACGTGACCGCTCAGCGACCAATCACAAAGCCGTGACATAATTTTCAGGTCCTAAATTCCTCATTCTAGGAATTTAGGACATGAGAATTACGTCACGGCTTTTGATTGGTCGCTGAGCGGTCACGTGGGCCGCCGCGACCAATCACAAGCCGTGACGTCATCGAAAGGTCCTTCACGCGCTCATTCTTAAGAAGGAAGGCTGCCGGAAAGAAGCCGAGGGTGAGTATATTCCTATTAGGTATATACTCACCCTCGGACGCGCCCTGCTTCTTTCCGGCAGCCTTCCTTCTTAAGAATGAGCGCGTGAAGGACCTTTCGATGACGTCACGGCTTGTGATTGGTCGCGGCAGCCCACGTGACCGCTCAGCGACCAATCAAAAGCCGTGACGTAATTCTCATGTCTTAAATTCCTAGAATGAGGAATTTAGGACCTGAAAATTACGTCACGGCTTTGTGATTGGTCGCTGAGCGGTCACGTGGGCGGCCGCGACCAATCACAAGCCGTGACGTCATCGAAAGGTCTTTCAAGCGCCATTCTTAGGAACGGAAGATGCCGGTTACCAGCGGCGATGTCCAGGCTGCGTCAGAGAGGTGAGTATATCAATATTTTTTATTTTAATTCTTTATTTTACACTTAAATGTGGATTCTGATACCGATTTCCGATATCGCAAACATATCGGAACTCGGTATCGGAATTCCGATACCAGATTCAGAAGATCACCGACCTCATGGCCGACCCCACACAGGGGTCGGGTCGGGTTTCATGAAACCTGACTTTGCCAAAAGTCGGCGACTTCTGAAAATGGCCGACCCGTTTCGCTCAACCCTACTGTCCACTATTTCTTCCTTCTTCTCCGCTAGATTTCTGAAACTTAACATGGACAAAACAGAACTCATCATCTTTCCCCCATCTCACGCGACCCCCCCAACGAACCTAACCATTACAGTAAATGGCTGCCCACTCTCCCCAGTCCCAAAAGCTCGCTGCCTCGGGGTAATCCTTGACGCTGATCTCTCCTTCAAACCACATATCCAAGCCCTTTCCACTTCCTGCCGACTTCAACTCAAAAATATTTCACAAATCCGTTCATTCCTCAACCAAGAATCTGCAAAAACCCTAGTCCATGCCCTCATCATCTCTCGCCTTGACTACTGCAACCTCCTGCTCTGTGGCCTCCCCTCGAACACTCTCGCACCCCTCCAATCTATTCTAAACTCTGCTGCCAGACTAATCCACCTGTCCCCCCGCTATTCCCCTGCCTCTCCCCTCTGTCAATTCCTTCACTGGCTCCCCATTGCCCAGAGACTACAGTACAAAACCCTAACCATGACGTACAAAGCCATCCACAACCTATCTCCTCCATACATCTGTGACCTCGTCTCCCGGTACTAACCTACACGCAACCTCCGATCCTCACAAGATCTCCTTCTCTACTCCCCTCTTATCTCCTCTTCCCACAATCGCATACAAGATTTCTCTCGCGTATCACCCCTACTCTGGAACCCTCTACCACAACACATCAGACTCTCGCCTACCATCGAAATCTTCAAAAAGAACCTGAAGACCCACCTCTTCCGACAAGCCTACAACCTGCAGTAACCACCGATCAACCAAACCGCTGTATGACCAGCTCTATCCTCACCTACTGTATCCTCACCCATCCCTTGTAGATTGTGAGCCTTCGCGGGCAGGGTCCTCTCTCCTCCTGTACCAGTTATGACTTGTACTGTTTAAGATTATTGTACTTGTTTTTATTATGTATACCCCTCCTCACATGTAAAGCGCCATGGAATAAATGGCGCTATAACAATAAATAATAATAATAATAATAATAATAATAGTCCGGAGGAGAGGATGTAGGTGATGGCATGAGGTTAATGCCGGAGATTAATACTGTCCTTTCATCTGCCCCATCCAGGTAAACCCAGCCCTGAGGATCCTGGGGGCTCTCATAGAAGGGGGGTACTGACACGAGTGTGTCACGCCAACTTGGGAGATCTGGGTGTAGAAGATCACTGCACATTGTGAATCGCAGAACTTTAATTGAGCCTGTATATTTGGATCCCATTTTAAATAGGAGATTTGTTTTCCTGTGCTGTTTGCTAAAATTAAAGGGAACCTGTCACCTGAATTTGGCGGGACAGGTTTGCTGTCATATGGGCGGGGTTTTCGGGTGTTTGATTCACCCTTTCCTTACCCGCTGGCTGCATGCTGGCCGCAATATTGGATTGAAGTTCATGCTGTGTCCTCCGTAGTACATGCCTGCGCAAGGCAATCTTGCCTTGCGCAGGCATGTACTACGGAGGACACAGCATGAACTTCAATCCAATATTGCGGCCAGCATGCAGCCAGCGGGTAAGGAAAGGGTGAATCAAACACCCGAAAACCCCGCCCATATGACAGCAAACCTGTCCCGCCAAATTCAGGTGACAGGTTCCCTTTAAGTAGTTTAAGTTTCGAGTTGGAGTTGTGGTGTTCTGTAGGTTGCTGTTGTACATGTGTATTTATCTCCTGTCCCTTTTTCTCATTTAGCTTATTCCTCCCTGTCCCTATTCTCCTCCCTATTGTTGGTGGGTACTTTTGTATGATAGATGTCTTCTGTTGTCACTGTTTTGTCTTTGTGTTTAGTTTACCTTTAAGTTCTGTGCCATGCCTCATGGGGTGGAGGAGGGGACATATTAAGGTTTTTACAGGAGCATAGTAAGGTTGGAGACTCGGCCATCACAGTGTGACAAACGCATCACAATCGCACTAAAAACGGATGTAATTCACATCACATAAGGTGAGACTAGGAAAAAAAACTGAATCGCATTGCAATCGCAGATGAATTGGAAACAAAATCGCATAACAATCATTCAGCTCTCCAGCATCAAAATCGGACCGATTTATAATATGTAAGTGTGTCTCCAGCCATAGTGTGAAAATTCAGGCTTCTGAAAATAATTAAGATATGTTTGTTCTTTGCTTTATTAGTTTAGTTCACTTATAGATTGCCTATCTCATTCATTTTAATAAGGGACTTAAATATTTTACTCAAGCAAGTATTTACAAGTTTTCTGTTTTTGTGTTGAATAAATTTGCAGGATAATTTGGAAACTTAGTGCCTTGGAAATGTTCTTGTATCCCTTATCTGATACTCCATATTAATATTACATTAATATTAATAATTAGTGTTGAGCGATACCTTCCGATATTCAAAAGTATCGGTATAGGATTGGATCGGCCGATATCCAAAAAATATCGGATATCGCTGATACCAATCCCAGATACCAATGCAAGTCATGGGACACAAATATCGGAACGTAAATAAGCCCTTTCTGTCCTTCTTTATGCTGTTCCGGAGGGGGGAAGAGTGTGGGTAGTGCTGTGAGTGTCTGTGTGTGCGGGCGGGGTCTGTGCAGGCCTGCCAGGGATCTGTACGTGCCTACCCGGGGCTCTATGCGGGCCTGCCCGGGCTCTATGCGACGTGCCGGGGCTGTATGTGGGCTGCCCATGCTCTATGCGGCGTGGGGGGTCTCTGTGCGGCGTGGGCGGCATGGGGGGTCTCTGTGCAGCGTGGGGGGTTTCTGTGCGGCATGGGCAGCGTGGGGGGTCTCTGCGCGGTGTGGGGGGTCTCTGTGCGGTGTGTCGGGGCTCTGTGCGGCATGCTGGGGCTCTGTGCGTGTGTGCAGGCATTGTCCATTGGGACTACAAGTCCCATCGGACGATGCCTGCTACACTGACAGTGATTGACACATTAGCCAATGATGGGACAGTAGTAATCCCATCATCCCGCTAATGTGTTAAAAAAAAAAATACTCCATACATACCATACATATAGACATACAGTACATTAAACATAGATTACATACTCACCATTACTTGTCACTGTAAAAAATATGAAAAAAACAAGCAACCAATGTACTCCCTGTCCGCAGAAATCCACGAGTGTCCCACAACGATCTCCTGTGGAGAATGGCAGCAACAGCGGTTGCGACCGCTCTCCAGGGGCCCCAGAAACACATTGCTGGCTGAGAAATTTTCCCAGGCAGCAATTGCCATAAAGTAAGACTTTGAACTTTAGTAACCTCAGTGATACACTGCAGGAGCCATTGTCTCCTGTCAGTGTGTCACTGAGGGTCCTATAGAGCAGTGACATCACCCGATGTCACTGTTCTATAGGTGAGATCGTCGTCGGACCCTCATTATTAATTGGACTACGGCTGACAGGTAGTAAACGGTTTATTATTTTACGTTTTTTGCAGGCGCTGAAGTATGGTAAGTATGGTGAAATGAAGAATATTAAAATACTTTTTCCTAATGTGTGTGTGTTTTATTAACCCTTTCTTACTATTGGATTAATAACGGATAGGCGTCTTATTGACACCTCTCCATTATTAACCCGGCTTAATGTCACCTTACAATAGCAAGGTGACATTAACCCCTTATTACCCCATATCCCACCGCTTCACGGGAGTGGGAAGAGAGGGGCTAAGTGCCGGAATTGGCGCATCTTACAGATGCGCCATTTCCGGGGCGGCTGCAGACTGGTATTTGTAGCCGGGGGGGGGGGGGGCAATATCCATGGCCCCTCTCTAGGCTATGAACATCAGCCCGCAACTGTCTGCATAGCCTTTCTGGTTATAAAATATAGGGGGACCCCACGTCATTTGTTTGGGGGTCCCCCTATTTTAATAGCCAGTAAAGGCTACGCAGACCACTGCGAGCTGATATTCATAGCAGGCTACAAATATTGGTCCCCGGCCGTCGGCTTTCCCCCTCTGGCGCAGAAAATTGCCCACGCCGTTTTTTACCGGTTTTTTTTTTTTTAAATTCAACGCTCATTAAGGCCTTTTTCACACTTGTGTCGGTACGGGTCCGTCGCTATGCGTCGGGCCGACGTACCAACGCACATTGTGAAATTTGTGCACGACGTGGGCAGCGGATGCAGTTTTTCAACGCATCCGCTGCCCATTCTGAAGTGCGGGGAGGAGGGGGCGGAGTTTCTGTTGCGCATGCGCGGTAGAAAATGGCGGATGCGACGGACAAAAAAAGTTCACTTGAATGTTTTTTCGTGCCGACGGTCCGCCAAAACACAGCGGATCCGTTGCACGATGGCCACACGTCGCGATCCCTCGCTAATTATTATTATTATTATTATTTATTGTTATAGCGCCATTTATTCCATGGCGCTCTACATGTGAGGAGGGGTATACATAATAAAAACAAGTACAATAATCTTAAAAAATACAAGTCATAACTGGTACAGGAGGAGAGAGAACCCTGCCCGCGAAGGCTCACAATCTACAAGTCTACAAATACAAGTCTATGGGAAACAAACGCATCCTGCAAGCACATTTGCAGGATCCGTTTTTTTCCCAAAACGACGGATTGCGATGAATTGCTAAAAACGCAAGTTTGAAAGTAGCCTTAGAAACATCGGCCTTTTTATTATATATCTACGGATATATCTATCTATAGACATACAGTATTAATAGATGGATACATCTATAGATACATAGATGTATCTATCCATATATATCGCTGCTTTCACACATCAGGTTTTTGACGTCAGGCACAATCCGGCGAGTTTTGGAAAAAACGGATCCTTTTTTCCGCCGGATCCATTTTTTTTCACCGGATCCTTTTTTTTTCCACCGGATCCGTTTTTTTCTGCCAGATCCGTTTTTTCTCATAGAGTTACATTAGCGCCGGATTGCGCCTGATGGCCACACATTTCATCCGTTTTTTTGCAGGATCCGTCAAAAAAGCTGTTTCCGCCAGACGGAAAACACATACAGAGGAACGGTTTTTCTGTCCGGCGAAAAAACGCACAGCGATGGATCCGGCAAAAAACGGATGAAACTGAGATGTGAAATGATGAATCCGGCCTCCGAATCCATTTTTTCATGCATGTTTCCATTCAAATCATGCACATTTTCCGTTTATTTATTTCCAAAAACTGCATCAAAACCGGTCAAAAAACGGAATGAAAACTGCATCAAAAACCGCATCAAAAACTGCATCAAAACAGCATCAAAAACCGCATCAAAAAACGCATCAAAAACTGCACCTAAAACCGCATCAAAAACTGCACCAAAAGCTGCACCAAAAACTACATCAAAAACCACACCAAAAACTGCACCAAAAACCAGCATAAAAACCTGCACCAAAAACTGCACCAAAAACTACATGTTGTGTTTTGGCGGACAGTCAGCACGAAAAAAACATTCAAGTGAACGTTTTTTTGTCTATCGCGTCCGCCATTTTTTTACTACGCATGCACGGCAGAAACTCCGCCCCCTCCTCCCCGCACTTCAGAATGGGCAGCAGATGCGTTGAAAAACTGCATCCGCTGCCCACGTCGTGCACAAATTTCACAACGTGCGTCGGTACGTCGGCCCGACGCATAGCGACGGACCCGTACCGACGCAAGTGTGAAAGAGGCCTTTATGAGCGTTGAATTAAAAACAAAAACAAAAAAAACTGAAAAAAGCAGAGTGGGCTCCCGCACAATTTTCTGCGCCAGAGGGGGAAAGCCGACGGCCGGGGGCCAATATTTGTAGCCTGCTATGAATATCAGCCCGCAGCTGTCTGCGTAGCCTTTACTGGCTATTAAAATAGGGGGACCTTAAAAAAAAATGACGTGGGGTCCCCCTATATTTTATAGCCAGAAAGGCTACTCAAACAGCTGCGGGCTGATATTCATAGCCTAGAGAGGGGCCATGGATATTGGCCCCCCCGGCTACAAATACCAGTCCGCAGCCGCCCCGGAAATGGCACATCTGTAAGATGCACCAATTCCGGCACTTAGCCCCTCTCTTCCCACTCCCGTGTCTCTGTGGGATATTGCATAATAAGGGGTTAATGTCACCTTGCTATTGTAAGATGACATTAAGCCGGGTTAATAACGGAGAGGCGTCAATAAGACGCCTATCCATTATTATTCCAATAGTAAGAAAGGGTTAATAAAACACGCACACATTAGGAAAAAGTACTGTATTTTAATATTCTTCATTTCACCATACTTACCATAATTCAGCGCCTGCAAAAAACTTAAAATAATAAACCGTACACAACCTGTCCGCCATAGTCCAATTAATAATGAGTGTCCCACGACGATCTCCTCTATAGAACAGTGACATCGGGTGATGTCACTGCTCAATAGGACCCTCAGTGACACACAGTGACAGGAGACAATGGCTCCTGCAGTGTATCACTGAGGTTACTAAAGTTCAAAGTCTTACTTTATGGCAATTGCTGCCTGGGAAAATTTCTCATAGAGCAATGCCATAAGTCAGACTAGGGACTTTTTTTTACAGCGGCGGAGGAATACCTTTCTCCCGTCATTGTGTTTCTGGGGCCCCTGGAGAGCAGTAGCAACAGCTGTTGCTGCCGTTCTCCACGGGAGATCGTCGTGGGACACTCGTGGATTTCTGCGGACAGAGAGTATATTGGGTGTTTGTTTTTTTCATATTTTTTACAGGTTGACACTGGCTTCGGGGATCAAAGTGACAAGTAATGGTGAGTATGAAATCTATGTTTAATGTACTGTATGTCTATATGTATGTCATGTATAGAGTATGTATGAATGTACTGTATGTAGTATGTATGTATGTATGTATGTATGTATGTAGTAGGTGTTATGACCCCAATGGCAGAGGGTCTCATAAATAAATACCAAGTCTGCAAACACAAAAAACCAGCTCATAGGGCAGTGGTAACTGGGCTGACCGTATATCTAATCCTAGCACCACAAATAGCAGCAGCCGGGGAACGTGCCTACGTTGGTTCTAGACGTCTCGCGCCAGCCGGAGAACTAACTAACCCTAGAAGGGAAAAGATAGACCTTTCTTGCCTCCAGAGAAAAGACCCCAAAAGTTGGATACAAGCCCCCAACAAATAATAACGGTGAGGTAAGAAGAAAAGACAAACGAAAGAATGAACTAGGTATTTAGCAAAGAGAGGCCCACTGACTAATAGCAGAATATAGTAAGATGACTTATACGGTCAGCAAAAACCCTATCAAAAATATCCACGCTGGATATTCAAGAACCCCCGAACCGTCTAACGGCCCGGGGGGAGAATACCAGCCCGCTAGAGCTTCCAGCAAAATCAGAAATCACATTTAGTACAAGCTGGACAAAAAATAAGAGCAATACAAATAACCAAAAAACAAGGAAACAGGACTTAGCTTAATTTTGCAAGAACCAAGACCAGCAGACAGGAGCAAACAGAAAGAACTGATTACAACGATGCCAGGCACCAGACTGAGAATTCAGGAAGTTCATATAGCAACACCCCTGGACTAACGACCCAGGTGGTGCCAAACTGAGGAAAGAAAATCCCAGAGTCATATCACTAGTGACCACAAGAGGGAGCCAAAAAAGTCTAATTCACAACAGTACCCCCCCTTTAAGGAGGGGTCACCGAACCCTCACCAAGACCACCAGGGCGATCAGGATGAGCAGCGTGAAAGGCACAAACTAAATCGGCCGCATGCACATCAGAGGCAACCACCCAGGAATTATCCTCCTGACCATAGCCCTTCCACTTGACCAGATACTGAAGCCTCCGCCTGGAGAGACGAGAATCCAAGATCTTCTCCACCACGTACTCCAACTCGCCCTCAACCAACCCCGGAGCAGGAGGCTCAACAGAAGGAACCACAGGTACAACGTACCGCCGCAACAAAGACCTATGGAACACGTTGTGAATGGCAAACGACACCGGAAGATCCAAGCGAAAGGACACAGGATTAAGGATTTCCAATATCTTGTAAGGACCGATGAAGCGAGGCTTAAATTTAGGAGAGGAGACCTTCATAGGAACAAATCGAGAAGACAGCCATACCAAATCCCCAACACGAAGTCGGGGACCCACACCGCGGCGGCGGTTGGCAAAACACTGAGCCTTCTCTTGTGACAACTTTAAGTTGTCCACCACATGATTCCAAATCTGCTGCAACCTATCCACCACAGAATCTACCCCAGGACAGTCAGAAGGCTCCACATGTCCCGAGGAAAAACGAGGATGGAAACCAGAGTTGCAGAAAAATGGCGAAACCAAAGTAGCGGAACTAGCCCGATTATTAAGGGCAAACTCAGCCAACGGCAAGAAGGTCACCCAATCATCCTGATCTGCAGAAACAAAACACCTCAAATAAGCCTCCAGAGTCTGATTAGTTCACTCCATTTGTCCATTAGTCTGAGGATGAAAGGCAGACGAAAACGACAAATCAATGCCCATCTTAGCACAAAAGGATCGCCAGAACCTGGAAACAAACTGGGATCCTCTGTCAGACACGATATTCTCAGGAATGCCGTGCAAACGACCCACATTCTGAAAGAACAAAGGAACCAGATCGGAAGAGGAAGGCAGCTTAGGCAAAGATACCAAATGGACCATCTTGGAAAAGCGATCACATACCACCCAGATGACAGACATGCCCTGAGACACCGGAAGATCTGAAATGAAATCCATGGAAATGTGTGTCCAAGGCCTCTTCGGGACAGGCAAGGGCAAGAGCAACCCGCTGGCACAAGAACAGCAAGGCTTAGCTCGAGCACAAGTCCCACAGGACTGCACAAATGACCGCACATCCCGTGACAAGAAAGGCCACCAAAAGGACCTAGCCACCAAATCTCTGGTGCCAAAAATTCCCGGATGCCCTGCCAACACCGAGGAATGAACCTCGGAAATGACTCTGCTGGTCCACTTATCAGGAACAAACAGTCTGTCAGGTGGACAAGAGTCAGGTCTACCAGCCTGAAATCTCTGCAACACACGTCGCAAATACGGAGAAATGGCTGACAAGATTACTCCCTCTTTAAGAATACCAACTGGTTCTGCGACTCCAGGAGAGTCAGGCACAAAGCTCCTTGAAAGAGCATCACCCTTCACATTCTTTGAACCTGGTAAATACGAGACCACAAAGTCAAAACGGGAGAAAAACAATGACCAACGGGCCTGTCTAGGATTCAGGCGTTTAGCAGACTCGAGATACATCAGATTTTTGTGATCAGTCAAGACCACCACACGATGCTTAGCACCCTCGAGCCAATGACGCCACTCCTCAAATGCCCACTTCATGGCCAGCAACTCCCGATTGCCAACATCATAATTCCGCTCAGCAGGCGAAAACTTCCTAGAGAAAAAAGCACATGGTCTCATTACAGAGCAACCAGGACCTCTCTGCGACAAAACGGCCCCTGCCCCAATCTCAGAAGCATCCACTTCAACCTGAAAGGGAAGTGAGACATCAGGCTGGCACAAAACAGGCGCAGAAGTAAACCGGCGCTTCAACTCTTGGAAAGCCTCCACGGCTGCAGGAGCCCAGTTAGCAACATCAGAACCTTTCTTGGTCATATCCGTCAAAGGTTTAACAACGCTAGAAAAATTAGCGATAAAACGACGGTAGAAGTTAGCAAAGCCCAAGAACTTCTGAAGACTCTTAACTGATGTGGGTTGAGTCCAATCATGAATAGCTCGGACCTTGACTGGGTCCATCTCCACCGCAGAAGGGGAAAAAATAAAACCCAAAAAGGGAACCTTCTGTACTCCAAAGAGACACTTTGAGCCCTTAACAAATAAAGCATTCTCACGCAAAACCTGAAACACCATCCTGACCTGCTCTACATGCGAGTCCCAATCATCAGAAAAAAACAGAATATCATCCAGATAAACAATCATAAATTTATCCAGATACTTCCGGAAAATATCATGCATAAAGGACTGAAACACTGAAGGAGCATTAGAGAGCCCAAAAGGCATCACCAAGTACTCAAAATGACCTTCGGGCGTATTAAATGCAGTTTTCCATTCATCTCCTTGCTTAATGCGCACAAGGTTGTACGCACCACGAAGATCTATCTTGGTGAACCACTTGGCACCTTTAATCCGGGCAAACAAGTCCGACAACAGAGGCAAAGGATACTGAAATTTAACAGTGATTTTATTCAGAAGCCGATAGTCAATACAAGGTCTCAAAGATCCGTCCTTCTTGGCCACAAAAAAGAATCCCGCACCAAGAGGGGAAGAGGATGGACGGATATGCCCCTTCTCCAGAGATTCCTTGATATACGAACGCATTGCGGTATGCTCAGGTACAGACAGATTAAATAGTCTTCCCTTAGGAAATTTACTACCTGGAATCAAATCTATAGCGCAGTCACAGTCCCTATGAGGAGGCAGAGCACTGGACCTGGACTCGCTGAATACATCCTGAAAATCAGACAAATACTCAGGAACTTCCGAAGGAATAGAGGAAGCAATAGACACCGGCGGGGAATCACCATGAATTCCCTGACAGCTCCAACTTGACACAGACATTGCCTTCCAATCCAAGACTGGATTATGGGTCTGTAACCATGGCAGACCCAAAACGACCAAATCATGCATTTTATGCAGAACAAGAAAACGAATCACCTCCCGATGTTCAGGAGTCATGCACATGGTTACCTGTGTCCAAAACTGCGGTTTATTTTCCACCAATGGCGTAGCATCAATACCTCTAAGAGGGATAGGATTTACCAACGGCTCAAGAACAAAACCACAGCGCTTGGCAAATGACAGATCCATAAGACTCAGGGCAGCACCTGAATCCACAAACGCCATAACAGGGTAGGAAGACAATGAGCAAATTAAAGTCACAGACAAAATAAATTTAGGTTGCAAATTACCAATAGCGACAGGACTAACAACCCTTGTTAGGCGTTTAGAGCATGCTGATATAACATGTGTAGAATCACCACAGTAAAAACACAACCCATTCTGATGTCTATGATTTTTCCGTTCATTTCTAGTCTGAATTCTACCACATTGCATTAAATCAGGTGTTTGTTCAGACAACACCACCAGAGGATTAGTGGCTTTGCGCTCCCGCAAACGCCGGTCAATTTGAATAGCCAGCGCCATGGAATCATTCAGACTTGTAGGAATGGAGAAACCCACCATCACATTCTTAATGGCTTCAGAAAGGCCATTTCTGAAATTTGCGGCCAGAGCACACTCATTCCACTGAGTAAGCACGGACCATTTCCGAAATTTTTGGCAATACACTTCAGCTTCATCCTGGCCCTGAGAAATAGCCAGCAAGGCTTTTTCTGCCTGAATTTCAAGATTGGGTTCCTCGTAAAGCAATCCGAGCGCCAGAAAAAACGCATCAATATTTGCCAATGCCGGATCTTCTGGCGCTAGCGAGAAGGCCCAATCCTGAGGGTCGCCCCGTAAGAAAGAGATAACAATTTTAACTTGCTGAGCTGAGTCTCCAGACGAACGGGGTCTCAGAGATAGAAACAATTTACAATTATTCCTGAAATTCCTAAACTTAAATCGGTCTCCAGAGAACAGTTCAGGAATAGGTATTTTAGGTTCAGACATAGGACTACTGGTAACAAAATCTTGTATGCCCTGCACACGAGCAGCAAGCTGGTCCACACTTGTAATCAAGGTCTGGACATTCATGTCTGCAGCAAGCTCAAGCCACTCAAAGGTAAAGGGGAGGGAGGAAGAAAGAGAGGAAAAAAAAAAAAACAAAACTCAGAATTTCCTTTCTTATTATCCCACTTCTGCAATGCATTAAACATTCAACTTTGGCCTGGCATACTGTTATGACCCCAATGGCAGAGGGTCTCATAAATAAATACCAAGTCTGCAAACACAAAAAACCAGCTCATAGGGCAGTGGTAACTGGGCTGACCGTATATCTAATCCTAGCACCACAAATAGCAGCAGCCGGGGAACGTGCCTACGTTGGTTCTAGACGTCTCGCGCCAGCCGGAGAACTAACTAACCCTAGAAGGGAAAAGATAGACCTTTCTTGCCTCCAGAGAAAAGACCCCAAAAGTTGGATACAAGCCCCCAACAAATAATAACGGTGAGGTAAGAAGAAAAGACAAACGTAAGAATGAACTAGGTATTTAGCAAAGAGAGGCCCACTGACTAATAGCAGAATATAGTAAGATGACTTATACGGTCAGCAAAAACCCTATCAAAAATATCCACGCTGGATATTCAAGAACCCCCGAACCGTCTAACGGCCCGGGGGGAGAATACCAGCCCGCTAGAGCTTCCAGCAAAATCAGAAATCACATTTAGTACAAGCTGGACAAAAAATAAGAGCAATACAAATAACCAAAAAACAAGGAAACAGGACTTAGCTTAATTTTGCAAGAACCAAGACCAGCAGACAGGAGCAAACAGAAAGAACTGATTACAACGATGCCAGGCACCAGACTGAGAATTCAGGAAGTTCATATAGCAACACCCCTGGACTAACGACCCAGGTGGTGCCAAACTGAGGAAAGAAAATCCCAGAGTCATATCACTAGTGACCTCAAGAGGGAGCCAAAAAAGTCTAATTCACAACAAGTATGTATGCAGTATGTATGTAGTATGTATGTTTGTTTGTAGTATTTATGTAGCATGTATGTATGTAGTATGTAGCATGTATGTAGCATATAGCATGTAGCATGCATGTAGCATAAATGTAGCATGTATGTAGCATGTAGCATGTATGTATCATGTATGTAGCATGTATGTAGCATGTAGCATGTATGTTGCATGTATGTAGTATGTAGCATGTATGTAGCATGTATGTAGCATGTAGTATGTATGTAGTATGTATGCAGTATGTATGTATGTATGTAGTATGTATGTATGTATGTAGTATTTATGCAGCATGTATGTATGTAGTATGTAGCATGTATGTAGCATGTATGTAGTATGTATGTAGTATGTATGCAGTATGTAGCATGTATGTAGCATGTAGCATGTATGTAGCATGTACATAGCATGTATGCAGTATGTAGCATGTATGTAGTAATGTAGTATGCAGCATGTATGTAGCATGTATGCAGTATGTAGCATGTATGCAGTATGTAGCATGTATGTAGCATGTATGTAGTATGTAGCATGTATGTAGCATGTAGCATGTATGTAGCATGCATGTAGCATGTATGTAGCATGTAGCATGTATGTAGCATGTAGCATGTATGTAGTATGTATGTAGCATGTAGTATGTATGGAGTATGGATGTAGTATGTATGTAGTATGTATGGAGTATGTATGGAGTATATACGTAGCATGTATGTAGCATGTATGTAGTATGTATGTAGCATGTAGTATGTATGTAGTATGTATGGTGTATGTATGGAGTATGTATGCAGTATGTATGGAGTATGTATGTAGTATGTATGGAGTATGTATGGAGTATTTTTTTTCCATTCAACACATTAGCCGGATGATGGGACCACTACTGTCCCATCATTGGCTAATGTCAGTGTCAATCACTGTCAGTGTAGCAGGCATCATCCAATGGGACTTGTAGTCCCATCGGACGATGCCTGCACACATGCAGAGAGCCCCTGCACACACGCACAGAGCCACAGCAGCCCGCACAGAGCCACGGCAGCCCACACAGAGGCACGGCAGCCCACAAAGAGCCACGGCAGCCCGCACAGAGCCACGGCAGCCCGCACAGAGCCACAGCAGCCCACACAGAGGCACGGCAGCCCGCACAGAGCCCCCCAGTCCGCACAGAGCCCCGGCACACAAGCACAGGCCCCACGGTCACGCACAGACACCACCCGCACACACACACGCAGTCTCCACCCACGCAACGCCCACGCACCGCCCACAACCCATTATAGTGCATAATTGCACTATAGGAACTTCCGATTCCAATTTCCAATATCGCAAAAATATCGGAACTCGGTATCGGAATTCCGATACAGCGAATATCGGCCGATACCCGATATTTGCAGTATCGGAATGCTCAACCCTATTATTAATGTCAATGATTTCCTTCAAGTGTTTTATGCATCTATGGTATTTAAAAGGAAATAATAGCATAGAGATAGCTTCTTTCTTAAAGAAGAAGAGTCCCGTGCCTTTTTGGTTTCTTTGTGGGACAAATGAGAGGTAATGGAAAGGTATTGGTTAGGGTATTACCTACCATAACAATGTGGAAAATGCCCCTAGACCAGGGATGCCTAACTCAAATACACAGAGGGCCAAAATAAAAAGCTTGGACAAAGGTGGAACGATCCTGTTCTTAAGAGTCAGTTTTGTCAGGGCCTGCTTAATGTATGTGTTAAGTGTCTATCAAAGGTGATCCATGGCCTTAGCTGAAATATTACATAAACATACGCATAAGAATGATGAGATTCCCAGTTGATTACACTGTTTAATATCTTAGTATTTTTTGACGTTGCCAAATTGTGGGTTTTTGTTCATGAACATCTAGAGACTATGGATTGAGTACGGAGATCAGAACAATCAATTGTTGTAAAGGGTGGAGACCTGAGCAGAGCAATCCTAGTTTTATCATTGTGGTAGGATAGGATGACCCAGGGACAGCCGCTGTGGAGTGCGGGCGCCAAATGCGCAATTATTAGGTTGCCACTTCCTGTGTTTGGGCATACTCTAGGGCAAAGTGGATCTAGTATTTATCGTGGTTCTACTTCAGCTAATTACAGTGGGTACGGAAAGTATTCAGACCACCTTAAATTTTTCACTCTTTGTTTCATTGCAGCCATTTGGTTAATTCAAAAACGTTCATTTTTTTTCTCATTAATGTACACTCTGCACCCCATCTTGACTGAAAAGAAACAGAAATGTAGTAATTTTTGCAAATTTATTAAAAAAAGAAAAACTGAAATATGACATGGTCATAAGTATTCAGACCTGGTTGTTGCAGTGGTATTGCTTTCCTCTTGGGGAGAGTGATGCTATGTTTGGAGGCAAGAAAGGATAACTGCATCCAGGTATCACAAACATGCAACACATTCACACTCCAGGCCACCAGGGGGAGCTTCTGCTCCTATTTATTAGGTCACTCCATATATATATATATATATATATATATATATATATATATATATATATATATAATACCCAAAAATTGGAACAGCACAACTCGTATACTTAGCTTCAGGTGCAATGCCCATAGACCACCCGTCCACCGGTCGTCTCCAATCAATATTCAGAAAAAGCAGGCAGCACTCCGGTTTTCAAGAAAATATGCAGGACTTTAATGAACCCACATGTCTCAGCAACGTTTCGGCTCAACTGAGCCTTTCTCAAGCAGTGAGTGTTACATCTTAGTGCATATATATAGTGATTTTTCCATCATCCAATTAAAGTGCCATAATATAGTTATGTTAATATATATTGTTACATAAAGTGCTACTGTGCTATTAAAATGTCCAGTGTATATACTACTATCAGTGAATTACTGTTCTTTACCATGGTTATTCCTGCTTACCCATGAGGAGACATGCTGGCAATGGGGGATATCGGCGTTCTAGCTTGCATACTGCGCATATCCATGCATTTCCTCATACATCATAGCCATGTGAGCGGCTACCGGCCAATCAAATGCCAAAGGCGGTGTTTTGTGTCCGGCGCATGCGCTGTAGCGCCTAATAGCGCCATTTTGTGTGTGGCAACTCCATATACCATAATTGTCACCATCTTAGATGTGGAACATCCTATCTTTAGATGTTACCACTTTATAGAGCTACGGACAACAAAACTATCACATATATCTGCGCTTTTCCTTAGCGCCTGTTAATAAACTAATCAGCCTATTATTATATTGTTTTGTAAGGAATCACTTACTCTGAATTCACATATGCCACACGGACTTTCTTGTGCCTCATTTCGCCTTGGCCATCAGAGCTGACCTTATTACAGACCATCCTCCAGTGGCCACACAGTGTCAAGAGGGTGCATTAAGCCTGTTCTGGCAAACTTGCCTCACCTCAAGACTTCTGTATAGCGTTAGCCATATAGTCCCGGCTACCATTCATACCTCACCTATACACTCAGGCATGTCATTATTCTCTTAGAAAATCAATATAATAATACCAGATAATTATTATGTATTCTTATTTTATTGGTACATTAGCCTTGCATCACTGTACAAATATGGCTCATAGTATTTTAATGTAATCAGAAATATATTTTTTACTATTTTTTATTTATTAACAGAACGCCTCAATATCTCCCCATCCTCGCATATCTCCTATGGCAAGATCTTGTAGCCAATCATAGGCAGCAGAACGACCTAGGCAAAAATACATAAAATTAGGAACACAGCCTAACAACTCTATAATATAAAAACAAGTTATCAAGTCTTCAACATCACCGTGCTAAAATGTAGAACTATTTTCTATAAAATTGCATGCATTTTAAAATCTGCATTTAATCCTGCGGGTCTGAGTGTATTTAGTTTATAGATCCACATTAATTCCCTTTTCTTCAACGCTTGTTCTCTATCACCACCTCTCCTATTCAATGGCACCCTATCTATAATTTTAAACCTTAGATCTCTTTCTGAATGGTTACAATCAATAAAGTGCTTTGGTATAGGGAGATCAGTTCTCTTTTTTCTGATGGTATGTTTTGGTGTGGTGGAGGTACATAGCAGGAATAACCATGGTAAAGAACAGTAATTCACTGATAGTAGTATATACACTGGACATTTTAATAGCACAGTAGCACTTTATGTAACAATATATATTAACATAACTATATTATGGCACTTTAATTGGATGATGGAAAAATCACTATATATATGCACTAAGATGTAACACTCACTGCTTGAGAAAGGCTCAGTTGAGCCGAAACGTTGCTGAGACATGTGGGTTCATTAAATTCCTGCATATTTTCTTGAAAACCGGAGTGCTGCCTTCTTTTTCTGAATATTGATTGGAGACGACCGGTGGACGGGTGGTCTATGGGCATTGCACCTGAAGCTAAGTATAGGAGTTGTGCTGTTCCAATTTTTGGGTATTATGTTGTGGTCTGGAAATTTTTGCACATATAGATTTTTTCTTATTTTTATTTTTTTCAACATCCTTAAGTCATTTTTTGGAGACATGGAATCACACACCATGGAACCAGGTGTCTTCAACTATACTGTGGAAGATGAAGAACGTATATTAAGTAACATAGAGGGGGATGCAGCTTTTTTAAAAACTCCCTCACATATGGAATTAAAACATAAATACATGAACGATATGAAGCGCCTGAATAGTTCACAGTTACATCTAACAACACTGGGACATTATTTAAGGGAGCACAAAATACCAAGAGGTTTGAGATCCAATATCCGCCCAAACCTGTTCCTTGGAAATATGGCATTCTGTAATAGATTCATGAAAATATCAAATAAATATGCTATGGACATAATGCTATTAAATGTTGAGTTTTTGCAAGATGAAGTTAAAAAATTGCAACAGAGTACAGGGGAGTTGGAAGAAAAAATACAGGAGCTTTTGAATAAAGATGATTGGACAGCATTTAAAGAGAAAGTGGAAAGAGATATTTGCAAGTTTCGGGGAGAATTGGAGGAAAATAAAAGAAAAAAATGGAGCAGAGATGTTGGGGATTATGAGACTGGTCGGATCTATACTTGGCAAATGGACAGTACAAAAATGTCATGGAAGAGCAGAGGTCCTGTGAGAACGGGAAGAATCAACAGTGATAATAGTAGTTATAAATGTCTTAATGATGACTTTATTCCCCATAGATATGACCAAAACAACAGAAGAAGAAAAAGGCGGGGTGGCAGACGTCAGCACCGGAGGCAAAAAGAAGCCAGAGAAATCCAAAGGGCAACCCCAGAAAACAATAAACCTCAGGAAAAGAGAACAGACCTCATAGTGAACATTTCCAAAAAGGTACTAACGGACATGCAGATTTCAGTATTAAGCAAAGGGCTGAGTTTTAGCCCATGTGCACACATAGACTGGTTCGAGTTGCAACTTGATATTGAGCGTTTTCTTAGACAGATCAAATTAAGGGAGTGGTTTAGTGGTAAGGATGTGAGTACTAAGATGAGAACTAGTGAGTTCGATTTAAACTCTGTACAATTAAAGAAAAATAGCACGTTTGTTCCACCATCATATTCAGCAGTAATTGAGGCCTTTGAGGTGGCAGTGAAAACTGATATTGAACAAATAAAAAATAAGACAGTGAAAGAGTATGCATACCCAAACATATTGAAGGAAGAATATGAAGCACTGCAGGAACTTGCCCATGACGGCGACATTGTGGTGAAACCCGCCGATAAGGGGGGAGCAGTCGTCGTCATGGACAAGGAAATGTATGTTGCTGAGATTTTAAGGCAATTAAATGATGACAGTGTGTACCAGAGATTAGGGGGTGACCCAAAGTTTGAGATCAATAAGGCGATTAAAAAATGTTTGAAAGAAGCATTGGAGGGTGGTGTGATAGACCAGGATTTACATGACTATCTATTTGAAAATAATCCACGCACTCCGGTGCTTTATATAAATCTGAAAATTCATAAGACATTGGTCAACCCACCAGGACGACCTATAGTGTCGGGGGTGGGGTCCATCTTCAATAAAATGGGCATCTTTCTTGACAGAATCCTCAACCCTATGGCTAGACAGTGTAAATCATTCATCAGAGATACGACTGACTTTTTGAATAAACTGGAGGCACTACATATAGAAGGAGATGTGATACTCGCATCCTTCGATGTGGTGTCTCTTTATACATCCATTGATCATGAACAGGGTTTGAGAGCAGTAGATAATAAGTTAAATGTGTCAAAGTGCACACTGGAAGGAAAAACGTTTTTACTTGAGATCCTTGAAATTATTTTGAAACAAAATTATTTTATGTTTGGTGATGCGTTTTATACGCAAAAACGTGGAACCGCTATGGGGGCCAATATGGCCCCCGCGTACGCAAATTTGGTCATGGAAGTCCTGGAGGAGGACCTCGTCTATGTATCCCACCACTTCCGGCATGTTTTGGTGTGGTGGAGGTACATAGATGATGTCTTCCTCCTATGGACAGGGTCACAGAGTGAATTGGAGAGCTTTCATGAGTATCTGAATACTATTAATGATACCATTAAATTCACATTGGTCATGTCTAGAGAGAGCATCCAGTTTCTTGATGTACTTGTCAGTCTAGATAAGGGAGAATTGAGTACTACAATTTTTGTAAAAAATACAGATAAAAACAATTTACTATTATTTGACAGTCAACACCCACGGTCTATGACGAGATCAATTCCGTTAAGTCAGATGTTGAGAGTAAGACGTATTGTTAAAAAGGAAGAAAACGTAGATGTGGCAGTAGACTCAATGATAGAAAAATTTATGAACAGGGGTTACCCTAAAAAATTGCTGGAATCGACTAAAAAGAATGTATTACAAAAAAGCAGAATTGAGCTTATAAAAAAGGATGTACAAGAGAAGGATAATAATACAAAAAGACGGATTCCATTTGTCACCACATATGGAGAAGAGAGTAAATTGGTGGCAAATGTAATAACTAAACATTGGGGGATGTTGGGGAAATGCTTGCCGGATATAAAAGAGTTGAGACTGCCACCTTTATACTCATATAGAAGGAACAAAAATATAAAAGACTATTTGATAAAATCAGACATAGGCCCTAATAAGATGAGTAGACAAATGTTCCTAACAGGCTCACGTAAAAACGGTTGTTTCCCTTGCCTTAGTTGTGTGAATTGCACGCATATGGACAAGGGGGATACCTTTGAGCACCCCGTAACGAGAAAGGTATATACAATTAAATATTACCTGACATGTAACTCGGACTATGTCATTTACCTTTTGAGCTGTCCCTGTAATCTATGGTATATCGGGGAAACAACTTGCGAGTTTAAAGTTCGGATGAACCAGCACCGGTATACCATCAGAAGCCGAGGGTGAGTATATTCCTATTAGGTATATACTCACCCTCGGACGCACCCTGCTTCTTTCCGTTCTGCTGCCTATGATTGGCTACAAGATCTTGCCATAGGAGATATGCGAGGATGGGGAGATATTGAGGCGTTCTGTTAATAAATAAAAAATAGTAAAAAATATATTTCTGATTACATTAAAATACTATGAGCCATATTTGTACAGTGATGCAAGGCTAATGTACCAATAAAATAAGAATACATAATAATTATCTGGTATTATTATATTGATTTTCTAAGAGAATAATGACATGCCTGAGTGTATAGGTGAGGTATGAATGGTAGCCGGGACTATATGGCTAACGCTATACAGAAGTCTTGAGGTGAGGCAAGTTTGCCAGAACAGGCTTAATGCACCCTCTTGACACTGTGTGGCCACTGGAGGATGGTCTGTAATAAGGTCAGCTCTGATGGCCAAGGCGAAATGAGGCACAAGAAAGTCCGTGTGGCATATGTGAATTCAGAGTAAGTGATTCCTTACAAAACAATATAATAATAGGCTGATTAGTTTATTAACAGGCGCTAAGGAAAAGCGCAGATATATGTGATAGTTTTGTTGTCCGTAGCTCTATAAAGTAGTAACATCTAAAGATAGGATGTTCCACATCTAAGATGGTGACAATTATGGTATATGGAGTTGCCACACACAAAATGGCGCTATTAGGCGCTACAGCGCATGCGCCGGACACAAAACACCGCCTTTGGCATTTGATTGGCCGGTAGCCGCTCACATGGCTATGATGTATGAGGAAATGCATGGATATGCGCAGTATGCAAGCTAGAACGCCGATATCCCCCATTGCCAGCATGTCTCCTCATGGGTAAGCAGGAATAACCATGGTAAAGAACAGTAATTCACTGATAGTAGTATATACACTGGACATTTTAATAGCACAGTAGCACTTTATGTAACAATATATATTAACATAACTATATTATGGCACTTTAATTGGATGATGGAAAAATCACTATATATATATGCACTAAGATGTAACACTCACTGCTTGAGAAAGGCTCAGTTGAGCCGAAACGTTGCTGAGACATGTGGGTTCATTAAAGTCCTGCATATTTTCTTGAAAACCGGAGTGCTGCCTGCTTTTTCTGAATATATATATATATATATATATATATATATATATATATATATATATATATATATATATATATATATATATATATATATATATATATATATATATATATAACTGGTAGTCTGTGGGGAAAGTTAGTTAGTTGCTGGCTGAGCTCAGCACAGTCAGTTCCAGACAGTGGTCTGAGGAGGACAGAAAGTTAACGGAGCTGTGCATACCCTCAGAGCTGCAGCTCCCAGAAAGAGACTTTAAAAGGCCGAATTGTATTGCAACGAGCGTGAAGGAAGTTGAAGCAAAGGAGAGGATACCAGCAGGGAACCAGCCCCGCTCAGGCTGCCTCCTTCTGAGGTGCAAAACCCTGGTAGCCGGAACACCGAGGGAGTAAAGACCTCTACGCCGCCTTATTTCAGAGACAGACAGCTAATTGCAGGTTACCTGTCCGCACCTACACCCAGGAGGCATGGTGACACCTACAGAGCTGGGTTATCTAAGAGACCCTATAAACAGGCTCAAGTCACCAGTCATACGGGTTTTGTCCTATCCTATATGGGGGACAGAGAGAGCAAAACATCACATCTGTGACACCCTTATGTGAAGCCATAGGCAGTAAGGGACTACACCACTGCAGCGCCAGGAAAAGCTACTGATTTCCACCTGGACAAGGGGACTCTGGACTTGCCTCCAAACCAGCTGGACTCTGCCTGCTCTGTGATCTGGTGCCCTGGACTGTGGATGCTAAAATCTTTAGTAAAGGTAAAGAGACTGCAACCTTGTGTCCTCGTTCTTCTCTGCCAACAGGTGGAGCGCACACAAACCTGCATTGCAGCTGCATGACATTATCACCGACCACACATTAAATCTAGTGAAGGTCTATTGTTTTTCTCTGCTATGGATCCGCTCCACACTTTGGCAGATCAGGAGAACAATCTGACCCAAAATGATGCAGAATTTGTCTGTGGAGCAGAGGGCTTTGGCTGCCTCTCACCAGCAGGTACAAAGAGAGTTTTCTGAGGTGGTTAAAACTGTTTGGAGTGCTTCCCCTCTGTCTGGCAGTAAGGATGGTAGTGTGTCTGATGTGTCTTTGCCTTCCCCTGAACCCTCTGACAAGCTCCCTGATACTTTTTCTGGGGAGAAAGAGAATTTCCGGGTATTTAAGGAGAGTTGCAAATTGTTGTTTTCCCTCAGGCCCCGGTCCTCGGGTGATGATAGCTAGCAGGTGAGGAGAGTGATGTCACAGTGAGTGAGGGTCCACAGGCTTTGGCTTTGTCCTTACCTCCCACCGCCCCTGAGAGAATGTCTGTTGAAAAATTCTTTGAAGCTCTGGGGTTGATTTATGATGAACTCGATTGGGTCAGACTGGCTGAGGACACGATTATGAGTCTCACTCAGGGAAAGCTCTGTGCCGAGTGGTACTGCTCAGAATTCAGGCAATGGCCCCCAAGGTGTCATGGAATGACTCAGCGCTCAGGTGTCAGTTCCGTAGGGGACTATCTGACCATTTAAAGGATGCCCTAGCTTTGCCTATACCTCCTAGCTTCTTGGAGGAGGCAATGGCACACGCCATCTGTATGGATCGGAGACTGAGGGAGCAAAAATTTGTGCAATGGAAGGCCCCTTTGTTTCTGCTTATGTTCGAACCATTGCCCCAAATCAAGCCCATGGAGGTGGGGGCCACTTCATTAAAAGAGAAGGAGAGTAGACGGTGGCTGGAGAACAAGCTCTGCTTTTATTGTGGTGCTCCGGGACATTGGAAGAAAAACTGTCCCTCCTGCCCATCAGTTTCCAAGATGTCGGGAAACGCCTAAGTCTGGGTAACTGTCGAGGAGGTTACCCATAGTTACATAGTTATTAAGGTTGAAGGAAGACTGTAAGCCCATCTAGTTCAACCCATAGCCTAACCTAACATGCCCTAACATGTTGATCCAGAGGAAGGCAAAAAAAACCCATGTGGCAAAGAGTAACTCCACCATGGGGAAAAAAATTCCTTCCCGACTCCACATACGGCAATCAGACTAGTTCCCTGGATCAACGCCTTATCAAGGAATCTAGTGTATATACCCTGTAACATTATACTTTTCCAGAAAGGTATCCAGTCCCCTCTTAAATTTAATTAATGAATCACTCATTACAACATCATACGGCAGAGAGTTCCATAGTCTCACTGCTCTTACAGTAAAGAATCCGCGTCTGTTATTATGCTTAAACCTTCTTTCCTCCAGACGTAGAGGATGCCCCCTTGTCCCTGTCTCAGGTCTATGATTAAAAAGATCATCAGAAAGGTCTTTGTACTGTCCCCTCATATATTTATACATTAAAATAAGATCACCCCTTAGTCTTCGTTTTTCCAAACTAAATAGCCCCAAGTGTAATAACCTATCTTGGTATTGCAGACCCCCCAGTCCTCTAATAACCTTGGTCGCTCTTCTCTGCACCCGCTCCAGTTCAGCTATGTCTTTCTTATACACCGGAGACCAGAACTGTGCACAGTATTCTAAGTGTGGTCGAACTAGTGACTTGTATACCCAGACTCTCAGGTACATTTTTTCTTTGTTTCTAAATGGCTACTGAAGGTGGAACTTGGTGCAAAAAACTGTTTTTTCCCCATTACGGCTTTTAAAAGGGTCTGAATACTTTCTGTATCCACTGTACCTATATATCTGATATTATCTGATCATATTCTGGTTTTCTATGTTCTGCTTTTCTCTCCAATTTTCCCTCTTTATAGGGAGGAATTAGTATACACAGGGCCGCCAAAAGGGTATTACTACCCATACTGAAGTATGGAACTTGGTGAGCAGAAGCAAAGAGGAGGGTCCCGGACTTGGTGAGGTACGCCGACACCCAGTCTGGGCCTCCCACTTTGCTTCTGCTCACAGGGCTCCAGGGCAGGGGTGCCAATAGGCAGTTATATTCGGGGCCAGAACCCTGGATCAAAAACTTGATGCTCCAAACCTCCTGAGGTCACATTCTTCCAGAGCAGCATGACACAGCAACGCTGCATTTCCTGACTCCTCTCCTACACCCGGGAGCAAAACACATAGATGTGACCACTACTGCAAGTGTCTGTGCTCCACGCAGGAGAGGAGCTACACAAGAGCCAGGAGCAGCGGCCCTGTTGCACTCACTGCTCTGCTCCGGCTGCTGCTGCACTCACTTCTCTGCTGGGCTGCTGCAATCTTTAGACAGTTTGACTCGGCCCACTCCCCTGAGCATCCTACAGAGCAGAGCAGACTGTTGCCTCCAGGACAAAGAAGCCTCTTCTCTGCTGGCCCACAGGTTTGTTCTTACAACAGGATGAGGGATACTAATCCTTCTGCCCCTTATTCAACACTATTGCTTCTAACCAACCACACAGCAATTGTTACGACTCCCCCTCCTGCCTTTCCAGCACAATTAGTAGTCGGCAAATAGGAGGGGAGTGGAGCAGCCTGCTGTGTACAGAGCTGCACATGGAGCACATGGTATTATTCTGTCACAATGTGGTGGTAATATGTGGTCTGGTCATGGTGTAGTGGTATTTGTCCCCTGTATGTGGTAGTATTTGGTCACTATGTGGTGTTAATATGTGGTTTGGTGGTGTGGCAGTATTTTTCTCTTGTATGTGGTTTTACTTGGTCACTATGTGGTCTGGTCATGGTGTGGTGGTATTTGTCACCTGTATTTGGCAGCATTTGGTCACTATGAAGTGGTAATATGTTGTCTGGTCATGTGTGGCGGTATTTATTACTTGTATGTGGTATTATTGGGCTTGGTATATGGGATTGTATTGTGTATGGTGGTCACTTTTTTGCTCAGATTTCAATAAGGGGAAGCTGTTTATTTACATTAGAGATTAAATAGTTAGACGTTGAACCCCCCTTGTCTTGTGATTGTTACATAGTAGCAAATATGCACTTACAGAGGACAACTTCAATGCACAAGCCATAGATCTCACACGTAGATTTATTGACAGAGGCTACAGCAAAAGAACTATTAAGAGAGGTTACCTCAGGGCTGAAAAAGTGACGAGAGATCAACTCTTATATGGTACCCCTAAGATTAATAAAACAGACAATCCGAATCAAGTACGCTTCATCTCCACGTATAACAAGGAATGGAGAGGTTTAAAAGACATCATTTGCAAGCACTGGGAGGTCCTATTAGTTGACCCAGTCCTACGCCAGATTTTACCTGCTCAGCCATCATTTGTAGCTAGAAGATCAGCTAATCTCAAGGATTTATTAGTCCGTAGCCTCTATGAATCCATCAGGACGGTCACCAATCGTGCTAACCGAATTGGATCCCCGGGCTTTTTTCCCTGTGATCTATGTAAGGGGTGTTATAATCACACCAGAACTACCACATTCACCAATTGGAATGGATCACGCTGTTACAATATCCGTAAACATCTCACCTGTGCCTCGGTTGGAGTGATTTACCATGCCTCCTTTCCTTGTGTGAAGGTCTACATAGGCCTAACCACAAGAGAATTAAAGGTAAGAACTAGAGAGCACATTAGAGATATTGAAAAAGCCAAGATTTGCGAGGATGATGCATCTTTAAAAAGTCTCCCTAGGCACTTTAAGCAACATCATGATTGTAATGGTAGGGGGTTAGTCATCAAAGCCATTGACCAAGTTGTACTTGGACCACGAGGGGGTGACCTGGCCAAAATCCTTGCTCAAGTAGAAAGTAAATGGATCTATCGATTAGGCACCCTTAGTCCTGGTGGGCTCAATGAAAGTTTGGGTTTTGCAGCTTTCTTATAATTTTTGGCAATATATCAGTACATTGAGTATTATTTTCAGGCATCTTTTTTAGGGATGGGTTTTTATTTTTATTTTTTGTATTATGTTTATTATCTGTGCTTTTATGCATATATTAATTTGTACTTTTTGTCTTCATTTTTTAAGATCTTTCACTTACCTTGTTCCATTGTGAGATGTTAGGATCTGGTGGCTTCATCGCTGTGTTATGAAGAGTAGGGTTGAGCGAAACGGGTCGGCCATTTTCAGAAGTCGCCGACTTTTGGCAAAGTCGAGTTTCATGAAACCCGACCCCTGTGTGGGGTCGGCCATGAGGTCGGCGATCTTCTGAATCTGCTATCGGAATTCCGATACCGAGTTCCGATATGTTTGCGATATCGGAACTCGGTATCGGAAGCCACATTTAAGTGTAAAATAAAGAATTAAAATAAAAAATATTGATATACTCACCTCTCCGACGCAGCCTGGACATCGCCGCTGGTAACCGGCATCTTCCGTTCCTAAGAATGAGCGCGTGAAGGACCTTTCGATGACGTCACGGCTTGTGATTGGTCGCGGCAGCCCACGTGACCGCTCAGCGACCAATCACAAGCCGTGACGTAATTCTCATGGCCTAAATTCCTAGAATGAGGAATTTAGGACCTGAGAATTACGTCACGGCTTGTTGTGATTGGTCGCTGAGCGGTCACGTGGACCGCCGCGACCAATCACAAGCCGTGACGTCATCGAAAGGTCTTTCAAGCGCCATTCTTAGGAACGGAAGATGCCAATTACTACCAGGGTGCGTCAGAGGGTGAGAATATCAATATTTTTTATTTTAATTCTTTATTTTACACTTAAATATGGATCTCAGAGCCTGAAGGAGAGTTTCCTCTCCTTCAGACCCTGGGAACCATAGTATCCCATTGCACTGCATTGGGTTTCGCGTTTCGGCCGACCCCGACCCCGACTTTTTTATAGGATCGGCCGATTTCACTCGACCCGACTTTTGAGAAAGTCGGGTTTCGTGAAACCCGACCCGATCCTATAAAAATAAAAGTCGCTCAACCCTAATGAAGAGGCTTCTTTACACATATGAAATCCTTTCCAAGTGCCCAGAGGGGACCGTGATATAAAGATCATATTTGATAGCACAAGAGGACTATAGGATATGGAGGGATGCTTATGTTATATTGGACATTACCATTTTATGGGGTTTGCACAGTGCAATTTTGTATTTTATGCAACTGGTTCATTTTTGATATACCAGAATTTGTCATGTTTAATGCCGTTTTATCACTGTCCATTTATATTTCACATATACTCTTTGGGTCTTTGTACCCATATTCACTCACTCTTGGTGGGTATATTTAAGCAGATTTGTCATTATCGCATTGTCACATTTCCTTATTTAGTCAATGGTGTATTTTAGAACTAAATATTTATGTACGGATTTCATGTCCTTTTATTCACTTGTATTGTCATATATATTTATTATCTAGTGTATATTCATCTATGTTGTTATTTCTATTATTTTTAAAATGTCGAGTCAGATTATCCCAGTGCACTTCTTCCTTTCACTTCTGGTGTCCTTTATATATATGCCAAGGATATGTACCTTCACTTCTCTTCACCCATTACCATCATTGCATATAAGTCAAGGCCATATACTTCTATTTCCTTTCACTTATTACTATCATTGCGTCTATTTCCCTAATCAGCCAGCCCCACAGTGATAGTGCGCGTGCGCAGTCGATCACGTCACCATGCTCTTCCCAAGGCGCTCCATTCTGAGGTTACGCACACTCTTGTGCGTGACTCAAGGAGCGCGCACACGGAAGTGCTTTAATATGGATGACGGTGATAACCGCACGTGCCGTCAAACTCACGTGTGGCGTCTGGGCACACTTAGGTTGGCGGAGTTCAAGCACGCATATGACGTTCTCTCTATCCCCTCTGTTCACTTCCGTCACTTGGCGCTTGGAATTATATTGGATTGGCTCTATTTAGCCCTCCCTCTCACTTCACGGCCATTAGCTGCCACTCATTTAAAAGATCCCTCTCACCATCCTTTGGGCACGCCCCCGGAAGAAGCTAAGGGCGAAACGCGCGTCGGGGCGAGGGAGGAAGATCGGACCATCCTGCACTATCCCACTCATTTGTCTAATATACCAGGGATTTCTTTCTTTAAGGTAATGCCGCAACTGTTTCACACTTCATGTTTTATGTTCCACGCTATATGCATATAGCAGACATGCCTTATTTAAGCATTCACGGACTTGCTAATGCATATTATGTATATCAGGCACATTCCTGGTAGCATTTGCTTATACGTGCTGTGATTCTGAGCTAAACCCTCGGTATATTATTATTTTATAGTATGCAGATTATGGTCTGGTCTTTCTTAGGTATTTTTTGTATTATATGTACCCAGTCTTTTACATGTTAATAAATAGAGATTTGTTTTTTGACATCTTTTGGTTCTCTTCTTTGGGCTCAGTGGTTAATGCCTCTGAGTTTCCCAGTTTGTTGTTCACATTGCTTTGAAGTGCCAGATCAGTATTGTGGGACATTATTGGTTAATTACTTGTGTTGCTGTTTTTATAACAAATTGTCCTTATTATGGATTTAAAGGCCAGGGAAAGTGCCTGGCGATCTAAGACATATTTTCTAAAAATACCCCTGCTGTTTCGCAAGATGCCACATTTGAAATTAAGGATCTCATGCATAAATATAGAAATGCTTTGCAACGCAAAACCAAACTTTGGTGGAATCGTTCCTCATTAGAAAATTATTTGGATAAGAAAATCATTCCCAGAGGTCTTAGGATCCAGTTGTACCCCACATATGACCTAGGTGAACCTGAACTCACCAAGAGATGGATATCTGTGGCTTCCAAGTGTTCCTTTGAGTTTATTGAAATTTTTTTGGGGGGTAAATATAATTTTTGAGTTTATTGAAATTTTGATTGCCAAAAATACCTCATCACTGTTGGAAGTTGATAGGGAGTTAGAGGAGCTCCATGAGTCCTTATCAAAGGATATGCCTAATGATCAGTTTACTAAGTGGTCTAAGGATCTTGAAACGGACATCAACACATTAGAAGACAAAGTCAGTCAGGACAAACTTAAGAAATTCCAACGTGATGTTGGTGATTATGATGCGGACAAAGTGTTTAGATGGCAACAGAAGAAAACAGAATTTACAGCTACATTGAAATCCAGAAGACATTCTGAGATTTCAAGCGCATCAGGAATAGAAAGTAATGCCTCTAACAGTGATGCGGAATCCACCTGTGATTTCCATCTTAGAAGTGGTGATCGAAAGAAAAAATTCCCAGAGATTTTTCAGAAGGCTCAAAGGGGTCGGAAGAAAAATCATCAGTACCAGGTAGTCAATCTCTCTGCTCATACGTTGTCTTCTGTCCAAATAAGGGTCTTACAAAGGGGATTGACATTTTCTCCTTCACATCACTTGGATGCATTCACAACAGTGAAGGACATCCACCTATTTGCCAGAAAACTCATATTGAAAAAACTACATTCAAAAAATCTTGATTCTGAAACATCACTCACTGCAGAAGATAGAGAAACCCTTGAAACATTTATTTCTTTGGAAGAGGAAAACAATCTTTCGGAGGTAAGTACCATCCCTCAACATCTTTTTTTCAAATATAAAAAATGTCCTCCTCTCAGTGTATGTCCAGCGGTAGACATATTCACTAGGTTGGCCTCTCAGGATGTTGAAACGCTGGCAAAGACACAGAAAGCCAGTTCTAATTTAACGAGGACTGAACGACTAGCCATAGAGGAGCTGCGAAGTTGGCAGGATGTCGTATACAAACCGGCCGATAAAGGCGGGAATCTTGTCATATGGCCAAAGGAACAATATGAAAAACAAGCCAACAAGCTCTTTAACGATGTTACCTGTTATAGGAGACTTACTTTTAATCCTGTATCTTCTTTTCAGAAACTCCTAATTGACATTGTGGAAAATGCCTATATACAAGGAATTGTGTCCAAAAAACTGGTGGATTGCATTCGTCAAAGTCATCCAAAACTCCCCACTTTTTATCTTGTTCCTAAGCTGCACAAGAATGCTCTGGACCCACCCGGTCGCCCGATAGTATCAGGTAATGATGGACCTTGTGAACTTATTGCTGACATTGTGGATTACTTTATCAAACCTTTGGTCACCAATTTGCCTTCCTACATTAGGGACACCATGTCGGCCTTACAACAGTTGGATCAGTTGTACTTGGATGACAATATGATCATTGTCACGGCCGACGTGGAATCCCTTTATACTTCAATTCGCCATCCAGATTGTTTAAAGGCAGTTAAACGTTTTCTTACTTCAAGTTCCCTAGGTGGTCAATTGGTGGAATTAATTTTGATTTTTCTTGAGTTTTTGCTAACCCACAATGCCTTCACGTTCAACACCCACACGTACCTGCAATTACAGGGCACTGCGATGGGGGCCACTTGTGCCCCATCGTATGCCAACCTGTTTTTGGGGGCTTTTCTATGGGATGGAACACTTGGAGAACTTGATGAATTAATACGTCAACTCAGTCACAATTACCTGAACATCAGACTCACCTTTAAATATGGAAGAGAAATGGATTTCCTGGATATTAAGATGCATGTGGGTCCAGACGGTTACATAAACACGGATATATTTAGGAAATCCACATCAACAAACTCTTTTCTACTTGCAGATTTCTCGCATCCACCATCAACAATCCGGGGAATACCCACTGGCCAGTTTCTACATGCGAAAAGAATTTGTTCAAATGAGGACAACTTCAATGCACAAGCCATAGATCTCACACGTAGATTTATTGACAGAGGCTACAGCAAAAGAACTATTAAGAGAGGTTACCTCAGGGCTGAAAAAGTGACGAGAGATCAACTCTTATATGGTACCCCTAAGATTAATAAAACAGACAATCCGAATCAAGTACGCTTCATCTCCACGTATAACAAGGAATGGAGAGGTTTAAAAGACATCATTTGCAAGCACTGGGAGGTCCTATTAGTTGACCCAGTCCTACGTCAGATTTTACCTGCTCAGCCATCATTTGTAGCTAGAAGATCAGCTAATCTCAAGGATTTATTAGTCCGTAGCCACTATGAATCCATCAGGACGGTCACCAATCGTGCTAACCGAATTGGATCCCCGGGCTTTTTTCCCTGTGGTCTATGTAAGGGGTGTTATAATCACACCAGAACTACCACATTCACCAATTGGAATGGATCACGCTGTTACAATATCCGTAAACATCTCACCTGTGCCTCGGTTGGAGTGATTTACCATGCCTCCTGTCCTTGTGGGAAGGTCTACATAGGCCTAACCACAAGAGAATTAAAGGTAAGAACTAGAGAGCACATTAGAGATATTGAAAAAGCCAAGATTTGCGAGGATGATGCTTCTTTAAAAAGTCTCCCTAGGCACTTTAAGCAACATCATGATTGTAATGGTAGGGGGTTAGTCATCAAAGCCATTGACCAAGTTGTACTTGGACCACGAGGGGGTGACCTGGCCAAAATCCTTGCTCAAGTAGAAAGTAAATGGATCTATCGATTAGGCACCCTTAGTCCTGTGTTGTGGATTCTGTTTGCGGGCTCCTCTGGTGGTTACTGCTGGTACTGGGTGACTTTGGTGGGTTGCGGCCTTTGGTTTCCATCTGTCCATCAGAGGCTGGGTGTTTCCTATTTTACCTGGCCTTTCTGTCATTTCCCTTGCCGGCTATCAATGTGTTCAGATGTGCTCTGTTTGGTTCCTGCCTACCTGCTCCCAGATCTTTCAGGATAAGCTAAGTGCTGATTTTCAGTTGTTTGGTTTTTTGTCCAGCTTGCTTAGAATGTCTCTTTGTTAGCTGGTTGCTCTAGTGGACTGAGGTTCTCCCCATGTGCCATGAGTTGGCACATGGGTTCTTGTAATCTCAGGATGGTTTTTTTGATTAGGGTTTTTTGCTGACCGCTCAGTCCCCTTTTGTGTCATTCTGCTTTCTAGTTTTCAGCGGGCCTCTATTTGCTAAAGCTATATACATCATCTCTATGTGTGTGCCTTCCTCTCATTTCACCGTCAATACATGTGGGGGGCAACTATATCTTTGGGGTTAATTCCTCTGGAGGCAAGTGAGGTCTTTGTTTCCTCTGCAGTACTAGTTAGCTCTTAGGCTGGTGCGTGGCGTCTAGAACCAACGTAGGCACGCTCCCTGGCTATCTCTAGTTGCGTTTGTCAGGCGTAGGGCAGCGGTCAGCCCAGGTTCCATCACCCTAGAGCTCGTCCGATATTTATTATACTTTGCTAATCCTGTGCTATCCCTAGCCATTGGGGATTCATGACAGTCCTGGTGGGCTTAATGAAAGTTTGGGTTTTGCAGCTTTCTTATAATTTTTGGCAATATATCAGTACATTGAGTATTATTTTCAGGCATCTTTTTTAGGGATGGGTTTTTATTTTTATTTTTTGTATTATGTTTATTATCTGTGCTTTTATGCATATATTAATTTGTACTTTTTGTCTTCATTTTTTAAGATCTTTCACTTACCTTGTTCCATTGTGAGATGTTAGGATCTGGTGGCTTCATCGCTGTGTTATGAAGAGGCTTCTTTACACACATGAAATCCTTTCCAAGTGCCCAGAGGGGACCGTGATATAAAGATCATATTTGATAGCACAAGAGGACTATAGGATATGGAGGGATGCTTATGTTATATTGGACATTACCATTTTATGGGGTTTGCACAGTGCAATTTTGTATTTTATGCAACTGGTTCATTTTTGATATACCAGAATTTGTCATGTTTAATGCCGTTTTTATCACTGTCCATTTATATTTCACATATACTCTTTGGGTCTTTGTACCCATATTCACTCACTCTTGGTGGGTATATTTAAGCAGATTTGTCATTATCGCATTGTCACATTTCCTTATTTAGTCAATGGTGTATTTTAGAACTAAATATTTATGTACGGATTTCATGTCCTTTTATTCACTTGTATTGTCATATATATTTATTATCTAGTGTATATTCATCTCTGTTGTTATTTCTATTATTATTAAAATGTCGAGTCAGATTATCCCAGTGCACTTCTTCCTTTCACTTCTGGTGTCCTTTATATATATGCCAAGGATATGTACCTTCACTTCTCTTCACCCATTACCATCATTGCATATAAGTCAAGGCCATATACTTCTATTTCCTTTCACTTATTACTATCATTGCGTCTATTTCCCTAATCAGCCAGCCCCACAGTGATAGTGCGCGTGCGCAGTCGATCACGTCACCATGCTCTTCCCAAGGCGCTCCATTCTGAGGTTACGCACATTCTTGTGCGTGACTCAAGGAGTGCGCACACGGAAGTGCTTTAATATGGATGACGGTGATAACCGCACGCGCCGTCAAACTCACGTGTGGCGTCTGGGCACACTTAGGTGGGCGGAGTTCAAGCACGCATATGACGTTCTCTCTATCTCCTCTGTTCACTTCCGTCACTCGGCGCTTGGAATTCTATTGGATTGGCTCTATTTAGCCCTCCCTCTCACTTCACGGCCATTAGCTGCCACTCATTTAAAAGATCCCTCTCACCATCCTTTGGGCACGCCCCCGGAAGAAGCTAAGGGCGAAATGGACTTCGGGGCGAGGGAGGAAGATCGGACCATCCTGCACTATCCCACTCATTTGTCTAATATACCAGGGATTTCTTTCTTTAAGGTAATGCCGCAACTGTTTCACACTTCATGTTTTATGTTCCACGCTATATGCATATAGCAGACATGCCTTATTTAAGCATTCACGGACTTGCTAATGCATATTATGTATATCAGGCACATTCCTGGTAGCATTTGCTTATACGTGCTGTGATTCTGAGCTAAACCCTCGGTATATTATTATTTTATAGTATGCAGATTATGGTCTGGTCTTTCTTAGGTATTTTTTGTATTATATGTACCCAGTCTTTTACATGTTAATAAATAGAGATTTGTTTTTTGACATCTTTTGGTTCTCTTCTTTGGGCTCAGTGGTTAATGCCTCTGAGTTTCCCAGTTTGTTGTTCACATTGCTTTGAAGTGCCAGATTAGTATTGTGGGACATTATTGGTTAATTATCAGCACTATTGCTTCTAACCAACCACACAGCAATTGTTACGACTCCCCCTCCTGACTTTCCAGCACAACTAGTAGTAGGCAAACAGGAGGGGAGTGGAGCAGCCTGCTGTGTACAGAGCTGCACATGGAGCACATGGTATTATTCTGTCACAATGTGGTGGTAATATGTGGTCTGGTCATGGTGTAGTGGTATTTGTCCCCTGTATGTGGTAGTATTTGGTCACTATGTGGTGGTAATATGTGGTTTGGTGGTGTGGCAGTATTTTTCTCTTGTATGTGGTTTTACTTGGTCACTATGTGGTCTGGTCATGGTGTGGTGGTATTTGTCACCTGTATTTGGCAGCATTTGGTCACTATGTAGTGGTAATATGTTGTCTGGTCATGTGTGGTGGTATTTATTACTTGTATGTGGTATTATTGGGCTTGGTATATGGGATTGTGTTGTGTATGGTGGTCACTTTTTTGCTCAGATTTCAATAAGGGGAAGCTGTTTGTTTACATTAGAGATTAAATAGTTAGACGTTGAACCCCCCTTGTCTTGTGATTGTTACATAGTAGCAAATATGCACTTACAGAGGTGTCTGGTAAAAACAAGTTATCACCTATCCAAAAGACAGATTCACATGTTCAGTATTTGGTCAGAATTTTACATCAATAAGTGTAAGCCAAAACTAGGAGTGTGTGAAAAAATGCAGAAGTGGTGACATGTTTCTATTCCACTTTTTCTCTGATTTTTCTGATCCTTATTTTGGCTTACAAATAAATTATGTAAAATACTGAATGAGTGAATGTGGCCTGAGGATAAGTGACAAGCTATTGATTGATGGGGGTCTGACTTCTGGGACCCGCACTGATCGGCCGAATGTGGAACTTTTATCCCCATTAGAACGGACTTCATGTGTGATTCGACCACTGATCCATTCATTCTCTCAGTGACTGCACTTGGCTTTTTCTGGAGGCCCCAAAGGGAATGAATGCAGCTGCGGACAGATATCCCATCTGCTGCTCCATTTTAAAATGGGAATAAAAGTTCCTCATTCTTCAGATCGCTGAAGTCTCCAATGGTTGGATTTTTCCAAGAGTGGGCGGTGGATCTGTGGAAGGTTTGAAGGGTGGAACCTGGGCAGAACCTCAAGGGGGCACAAAAATTTTGCCAGTATGGGGCTGTGAAATTCTTGGTGGCAGCCCTGAGTATACATATAGGGTTTGAAGGACATTGTGATTAATTTGCATTGATTGCAAGGTCTTTACCTGCTGGAAAATCATTTTCTTTACGTGCTATTTTCTACAAAGGGTATAACAGGGATAGGAGGGACAGCCACCTAGGAGAAAGGTGCGCCATTTTTGCAAATTGAGGGTGCCAACCTCTGCTGGTAGGAAGGAAACCAGAAACAGTCATTAAGTAGGGATATCCCAGGCATTTTTTAATTTTTATTGTGTCACTTTGTATATTATACATGTTGTTAGTCCTTTTTTAGCATTATTATTAAAAGTTATATTTTTCATTCAGGGTTTGTTTTATGCTAGTCCACTCTATGACCCTGATTTATTTTGATCTAATCAATTCATACAGCATAAAGGTCCCACATAGTGCTCCATACAGTATAATGGGCACCCCATGGTGCTCCATGCAGTATAATGACCTCCACATAATGCCCCATACGGCCCCACTTAGTGCTCCATACAATAAAATGGGCCTCACATAGTGCTCCATACAGTATAATTTGCACCACATAGTGCTTCATACAGTATAATGGGGTCCATGTTGAGCTCCATACATTATATTGGGCACTGCATAGCACTTCATATAGTTCTTGGGCACCACATTGTGCTCCATACAGTATAATGGCCCCACATAATGCTCCATACAGTATAATGGCTTTGCATAATGCTCAATACAATATAATAGGCCTCACATAGTGCTCCATACAGAATTATGGGCCCTACAATTAGTCCCCACAATATAATGGCCCCAAATATTGCTAGTAGTAAAAAGTGAAGCGGTGTTTAAATCCCGCCCCAATGTCGCTGATTGGTCGCGGCCGGCCTAAGATTTCCGTTACAGACAAACAGACGGAAGTACCCCTTAGGCAATTATATATATAGATATGAAAAACAGAGATATCTCTAAACAAAGATATCAAATCTCAGATATCAAGATATCATTTTAGTCAGATTCCTATCACCTACATGCCCATAAAGAGGGCTTAGGAGAGTTGATTCTACTGAAATATTTCCTTTAACTTGCTTCAAACATTTCATATAATTCAATGGTATTTTAATCAAGGTGCGTTAAGGAAAAGAGTAATAAATTCACAAGATAGACAAGAAGTTTTCTGCTGCTCACTAATCAGATTTGTGGTGTAGACTTGGGGAGAGTCAGCAGAGGGCGTACAATTTAATTACAACATAATAAAAGCAATGATGTAAAATAGAATCAACATATTTCCAATCTCCATACTTACATTCTTAGAATTAATTTATGAAGCTAACTTTAAATACCTCAGACAGGTGTGGAAATATAGAATCATAGAATCATAGAATGGTAGAGTTGGAAGGGACCTCCTGGGTCATCTGGTCCAACCCCCTGCTCAAAGCAGGATTCACTAAATGATCCCAGACAGATATCTCTCCAGCCTCTTTTTGAAAACTTCCATTGGAGGAGAACTCATCACCTCTAGTGGCAGGATGTTCCACGCATTGATCACCCTCACTGTCAAAAAGTTTTTCTAATATCTAATCTGTGTCTCCTCCCATTCAGTTTCATCCCATTGCTTCTAGTCTTTCCTTGTGCAAATGAGAATAAAGATGAACCTTCTACAATGTGACAACCTTTGAGATATTTGTAGACAGCTATTAAGTCTCCTCTCAGTCTTCTTTTTTGTAAGCTAAACATTCCCAAATCCTGTAAACGTTCCTCATAGGACATGGTTTGCAGACTGGTCACCATTCTGGTCGCTCTTCTCTGAACTTGCTCCAGTTTGTTAATGTCTTTTTTAAATGTGGTGCCCAAAACTGGACACAGTATTCCAGATGAGGTCTGACCAAAGAGGAGTAATGTGAAAATGCTTTCAAAAATAGACATTTTAGTAGTATATTTTTTTATCAATTACCAAAATGCAAAATGATGTAACAAATGAGAAATCAAATCAATATTTGGTGTGATCGCCCTTTGAATTCAAAACAGGATCAAATTATCAATTCTAGGTACACAGTTTTTGAAAGAACTCATCAGAGAGATTGTTCAAAATATCTTAGAGAACTAACCACAGATCTTCTGTGTATGTAGGTTTGTGCAGATGTATCTGTCTTCCCATGTAACTTCAGAAAAACTCAATGATGTTGAGATAAGAGATCTATGAGGGCATCAAATTTTAAATCATTAGTCTAGAACACCATCTTGGTCTTATGTCGACATCGTATGTGTGGTTTTTGGCCATGATTCTTCCACTAACCCCTTCCCGACATGCACCGTACATATACTGCTCTGTGAGAGCTGCGTTCCTGCAAACAGCAGTATATGTACGGCAGCACGATCGTGCGGTCTCATGCTGAACACCGCTGCAATCGCGTGTGGGTGTCAGCTCTGTGTGAGAGCTGACACCCCGCAGCAAGGCCCACGATTGGTGCTAGCACTCATTGCGGGTGCTTAACCCATCTGATGCCATGGTCAGTAGTGACAGTGGCATAGATAAGCATCGCGCGCAAGGAATGAGTTCCTGCGTGCTTTCCTCAGGACAACGCGATGCAATCGCATTGTCCTGATGGTCTCCATGGAGACCCCCTGCTGCAAGATGGCTGAAGAGTCCTTCAGGGTCCTGCAAGGAAGGTGGCTTGTGAGTGCTTGCAGAGAGCAGGTGGTGGTAAAAATGTTAATTATTTTTTCTTCACTGCCCAATGGTATGAAATTCTGTGACACACCTGTGGTGTCAATAGAATCACTGAACCCTTAAATGAATTAATTTAGAGGTTTAGTTTATAAAATGTGGTCACTTATGGATGATTCTGCTGTTCTGGCACCTCAGGGGCTCTGCCAATGTGACATGGCATCCTCAAACCAGAGCAGCAAAATCTGCCCTGTAATATGGTGCTGCTTCCCTTCTGAGTTTTTCCATGTGCCTCAAAAGTAGTGTTTGACCACATATCTGGTATCAGTGAACTCAGGAAAAATTGAAAAACAATTCCATTTTCTTCAGTTACCCTTGTGAATATACAAAATTTGGAGCTAAAAAAGACAACATGGCATCTGCTAACTATTCCAGTAAATTTAACTTTCAAAAAGTGAAATGGCGCTCCTTCCCTTCCAAACCCTGCCGTGCACCCAAACAGTTGTTTTCCCCAACATATTGGGTATCTACACACTCAGGAGAGATTGCACAATAAATTATATTGAGCAATATCTCCTTTTACTCTTATGAAAATGAAAAATTTGGAGCCAAAAAATTTATTTAAAGATTTATTTAAAATTAGATTTTTTTTATTCTCATGGCTCAAAGTTAGAAACTTCTATGAAGCACCTGTGGGTTCAAGGTGCTCAGTACACATCCAGATAAGTTCCCTAAGGGGTCTTGTTTCCAAAATGGTGTCACTTGTTGGGGGTTTCCACTGTTCAGGTACATCAGGGGCTCTCCAAACATGACATGGCGTCCGCTAATTATGCCAGCAAATTTTACATTCAAAAAGTGAAATGGTGCTCCTTCTCTTCCAGGCCCTTCAGTGTGCCCAAACAGTAGATTTTCCCCACATTTGAAGTATTGACATGCTTGAGATAAATTGCACAACAAATTGTATCATCCATTTTCTCCTTTTACCCTAGTGAATGTCAGAAAAATTAGGTTTAAAGGAAAATTTTTGTGAAAAAAAGTAAATGTTTATTTTTTCCTTCCACATTCCAAAAATTCATGTAATAAATAGGTATGGGTGAGCACTAAAATGCTCGAGTGCTCGTTGCTCAGGTCGAGCAAATTGGAATACTTGGGTACTCGGCCAGAACAACGAGCCCAATGTAAATCTATGGGAGACCCAAGTATTTTACCGCAATCCCCTCCGGGGGTCTTTTTAAGGTCTAAAAACGTCTGAAAATGATGGAAACACTGCTCAAATGACACAGATACATCATGAGGATCGCCCCTGGAAGCATTCCTGACTCCTAGTTCACAGCTTTAATAATTTTTTTCCAAGATACATGCCATTTTTCCCGGTGCCACAAAAAACACATGAAAATGAAACCAAAATTGGTTTTGCTTGGAAACATGTCAAGGTACATCCTTTGCAGGTTAATGACTTGCCTGTAAGGCCAAATATTCAACCCCAGACTGAAAAATTTCCTCTCCCACTTAGGCTTAGATCAGCTGTAACATTGCTTTCAACCACTACAAATGCATTCACTGGGAAATGTCATTGCACCATTTAACAACCCTAGCTGGCCATGTGGTGTGTGACACATAAGCAGACCCATCTTGTTTCATGTATGAAGGAGGGACTCTTAAAATCACAGAGCCTGGTTTTACTGGTGCATCAGGCAGCATTAATCTTCTTAAAGGGCCATTATGAAACAGTGGGTCTCCTAAGCTGTTGTAGCCTATGCTGTGAGTGGATGGGCTGCCAAGAATTACGACGCACCACAATACCCCTTTCATAAGATGTCCAGGAGGTCCTCCTGAAAAAAAGGTTGCATTGAATGCAAGGTCTGCCCTGCTACCAATTCATATGCCCCCCCCCCCCGCTACCCACATACTGTATGGGCCCATGAAAATCCACTTCACAATATGCATTTTGTGCTCCATACTCCTTTGTTTTATACATTGGCAGGAAGGCAAGCCCTGCTGCATAGTCAGTCATATGCACCCCATTAGGCCTTGGAACCCACATACTGGATGGGCCCATGAAAATCCTCTTCACAATATGCATTTTGTGCTCCATACTCCTTTGTTTTATACATTGGCAGGAAGGCGGGCCCTGCTGCATAGTCAGTCATATGCACCCCATTAGGCATTGAACCCACATACTGGATGGACCCATGAAAATCCTGTTCACAATATGCATTTTGTACTCCTGTACTCCTTGCTTTCACGCATTGGTGGCAAGGCCAGCCCTGCTGCATAGTCATATGCACCCTATTAGACCTTGGAACCCACATAGTGGATGTGCCCATGAAAATCCACTTCACAATATGCATTTTGTACTCCCATACTCCTTGGTTTAACAGATTGGTGGCAAGGCCAGCCCTGCTGCATAGTCATATGCACCCCATTAGGCCTTGGAACCCACAGTGGATGGGCCACAGTGGATGGGCCCATGAAAATCCACTCGTATTTTGCAATGGTACGATGGTTTTGTCTTTGCACAATTATTTACAGGAGAATTTGGCAATTTTATTTTAGGTTCAGATACGGCTTTAAAAAAGGCTAATACTTGCAATACAACGCAATTTTATTGCTAACAACAAAATTCAAGGAATAGTATGATTGAATAGTGTGAGTGTGTACACTTTTGTATATGTTAACATACAAAGGTTAATAAGTACATATAAGGATTAAATAAATATAGTGATTATGTATATATATGAAGATTAACTACATACAGTATAGTTAGATCATCAACAAGAGGCTTTTAAACATCATCCATATGGAATATCAGAGAAGCAACACCAAGACAGTGAACCCCTGGGAGATTACCTACACTGCATGGGCATCCCCAATTATGCAGGTATCAGCACACTGTACATGTACAGGTACCCCAGATTTGGCATCTGTCTTAGTCATGGTTCTCTGGTCTTATGTAGTGATGTACACTATGTAGTAACTCTAGTTTCACCCAGACCTTCAAGTGGCCACTTTTCAAGGTTGGATTAAACTGAGATATCATGGAGTCATCAGACGAGGGGCCATAAACCACTAGAAAATAAAAGCCACAAGGATTTCGATCAAAGCACCATCGGCATAGTTTCAGTAAACCTTAATGTTTTACAATGACAAGCAGCAAACATACTGTAAGGAGTCGAGTTCCCGCCGCTGCACAGGGGGAATCTCGAACCTTGTCTAATGCGGTCTCTCATTCTGTATCAGCCGCATTGGAGCCTGCTCAGCGGAGACATCGGTCCCAGCGTCTCGCTCAGTCTGGTTCTGTGCAAAGTGTTACTGCTGCCTTTCCAGGCTCTGCCATTGTAGCCTGTACTGATCAGCGGCGAGCAGATGTCTCTGGGACTAAGTCCTGCTTTTCCCCTTCTGAGCATGCCCAAAGGAAGACCTCTCAGTGGAGGTCTGGGGTCCCATCTCAGGTACTGCAGTAGCTCCTATTGGTCCTCCAGGATGGTCCTGAAGTTGCTCAGTTGCTGTAGCAGTTCTCATTGGTCCTCTAGGAAGTTCATGAACTTGCTGCAGCTATAAAAGGTTTGCATGGCCGCACGGCCATGCGCTAGTATACACTTGTTTATGTGTGTGTGTTGTGAGTGAAAGTCGCTCTTTAATCATCCCCTCCCTTGTGTTTGAATGCTTGCGTAAGGAGGATGATTGTAATCTAGAGCCCGACTTTACCAACATAGTACACAAACAGCGTCTATTGCTGTGACCGCCAGTGCAGCGCCATGCGCTATCACCGCGCTTTCCAAACCCAAGTCTGGGTGGTTAGTGGCATACATCAGTATGGCACCGTATGCACTCTCATGCTACTTTATTATTATTTCCATTACGTGCTGCACTGCGGCCCTGTGACGCAACAGGGTTCGCTTCTTTCACACAGGGTGAAGCTAACCCATGTTTGTATTCTCATTGTACCACCATATAGTCCGTCATTGCTTAGCAGCAGGTTCCATCTCTGCACGGTGGACCCGGGGCTGTGAACGCACCTTATTCCTTTTCTCTAATTATTTTGTGCATTCCCCTAGCCCTAACATTATATTAGTGCCAGAGTCTGGCTAAGTAATCACGGATGAACAGCGATTGCAGGGCTACATCCAGCGGCTGGAGGGCAGTTTGGCGGTTCTTGAGTGTGCAACCTCAGTGGTGGAAGTTACCGCAACAGCTGTTCAGGCTGCTAGCGTGGCTGCGGCAGCTTTACCCACTGCTATCTCTGTTCCAACCTTATCTCACCTCCGGCTGCCCGAGAAATACTCTGGTGACAGCAAATCCTGTAGGGGTTTCGTGAGCCAGTGCGGTATACACCTCAAGCTCCTGGCTGCACGTTTTCCCACAGAGCGGGCAAAGGTGGGATTCATGACTTCTCTGCTGTCGAACAGGGCATTGGAGTGGGCTACGCCACTGTCAGAGCGCAACGAGTATGTGGTGCAGAGTGATCCTTGGTTTTTGAGCACTCTGAAGCAGGCCTTTTTAGGACCCCAAGTCACCCATAATACGGTGCTCTGTTATGGACTGGTGATTTAGGAACGACATGCGACTAGCTCTGAGCAGGTGGTAACTATACGGACCACAGTTCCTGATCTTAACACAACACTAGAAGTAGCCATGGGATGTTCCTGTCACTCCCTGGACACCTCGTCACAGCCGGAGAACTAGCTACCCCTAAAGGTAGAAACAGGAAAGCTATCTTGCCTCAGAGAGAATCCCCAAAGGATAGACAGCCCCCCACAAATAATGACTGTGAGTGGAGAAGGAAATGACATACATAGAATAAAACAAGATTTAGCAAAGGAGGCCACTTCTAGCTAGATAGATAGTACAGGATAGAACACTGTGCGGTCAGTAATAAAAACTAGAAAAAGTCCACCGCAGAGAAATGCAAAAATCTCCACACCTGACTAAAGGTGTGGAGGGCAAAATCTGCTGCCCAGAGCTTCCAGGTTAGCTGAATAGATCCATACTGATAAGCTGGACAAATGAGCAAAACATAGAATGTGCTGAACAATAAAGTCCACAACAAGAGGACTGCAAAAGGACAAGCAAGGACTTATCTTTGCTGAACAGGTCAGAGTGTCAGGGAAATCCAAAAGAGCCGTGACTCCAAGCAGGAACAATTGACAACTGGCATTGATTGAGGGATAAGGCCAGACTAAAATAGCCGAGCCAGAAAGACGATCAGTGGAAGCAGCTGCTGATGCTAACTCCAAGAAGCAGCCATACCATTCAAAACCACCGGAGGGAGCCCAAGAGCAGAACTCACAAAAGTGCTACTTACAATCACCGGAGGGAGCCCAAGAGCGGAATTCACAACGGCGCTCCAACTGCAGGCATTGACTCAGGGTTCATCCATGGTCAGCCATTCTGCCGTCCACTTCTGGACATTAGTGTCTGAGCTGGAATGGTCGGATAAAGCCCTTATCCCGGTATTTTGGAGAGGGCTGGCTGACCATGTGAAGGACGCTTTGGCCACTATGGAGGAGCTCAGAGTTATGTCAACCCGCATCGACCTTCATTTTCACGAACGAAGGTTGGAGTGAGCCCAGTGTAGGCAAAGGTTTCGGCTTGCTCCCACCTTCGCCAAACCCAATCTCCGGTCCAGGTGTCCGAGTCACATGAGGCCGTAGAGGCATTGCGTGCGGGATTATGTTTGCCGGCAGTCAGGACATCTTGCCTCCAAGTGTTCTTAGCGGTCGGGGGAACGTCAGCGTCTAGTGGTAGTTGGAGGAGATACACTAGACACGGAGACATTTTCCTCTAAATTGTCCTTCAAGGGGACAATTACCATAGGCCCATCCACTCTTATGGAAGAGCTTTACCTGGACTCCGGGGTGGAAGGCAATTTCATGTCATCTGCTTTCGCCCAGTGTCATGCAATACACCTGGTGATGCTCGCCAAACCTGTGACCGTTCGACTGGTAAATGGGTCGACACTACCCTCACAGATTACACATCAGGCCATTCCATTCACTCTTTCAATGTCTCCATCACATCAGGAGATTATTTCCCTATTAGTCATTCCTGAGGGCAGGGCCGTATTTAGAGTTTTTGCTGCCCTAGGCACTTTTACTGCTGCCTCCCCCATTGTTGAGTATGACACTATCGGCAGTGACTTTGGCAATAATCTCTGATGTGAAAGTCGCCTTTTGCAGCAGATCCGGCAGTTTTTCTGCATCTGCTGCATAACGGATCACTTACGGCAATACTGCGTTCGGCCTCATTCATTCTCTATGGGACTTGCGGACATGTGCGGCACTTGCGGTTTTGCTGTGATCCAGTAAATGCGGTACTTGCAGCAATGGAAAAAAAACGCTGCTAGCAGTGTTTTTTTTTGTCTCACCCCAAATGCAAAACCGCAAGTGCTGCACATGTCCACATGTAGCCATCACTACCTGTCCTTGCACCTTGCTAGCTCATCCCTAACCATCCCTCTCTGACCTAAAACTACACTATAAAGCTTTAGAAAAACAATGTATTAACTGACATATTCCTATGATAATGAGGGCTCCAAGCTACGGTGTAGACTGGGACGGGCAGTCTCCGGGTCTCCATTCTCTTTCTGTGCACACCCTCAGTCTCTGCCTCATTGTCTGTGCTGCACATTGCACAGACATCCCTCCACCGCACCCGGTAATCGCCGCTCGCAGTAGCATACCGGCAGAGGTATATCTAGGTTTTCTGGCACCCGGGACAAGAATTCATTTTGATGCCCCCCAGGACATATGTGATTTGCACACTTAGTCTTGTACCCACGAGCTCCTCTCCCTAATGCTCTCAATTTTCAGTGAAAAAATGAGAGAAGCAGAAGAGAAGCTCGTTGTCACAGGACCACAAGTATGAAAATCGCATATGAGTGAAGTGTCCATGTGACCACTACTGGAACCTCCAGACCTGAATCCTGACATCACAGGCTTCTGAATTCTCACAACTAATGCACTGCACACTTTTAGGATTCTCCCTTGCCGGTGGACGGTCATGTCAGGACAAGCATGAGATTTGTATACTTTTGACCACATTCTGACTAGACGTGCCCAGCTTCGTTCAGTTCATTTTCATTGACGCTGCAGCTTCTTCCTGTGTGAGCACTGCAGCTTACACTGCAAAGAACACATTGCAGGAGACAGAGTTAAGAAGTAGGCCCAATGTAATGTCATGCCCAATTCCCCAATGTGTTGTCCTTTTTTTAAAAAATAAAATAGTGCCTTCAAAGCCCCCGTGCCCAAAAATCACCGGCCTATAACAGTACAGAGCACATTCACCCTGGTCATCTAGTGGTTCTGGATGATGAGGATGAGGATAAGGAGGAGGAGAACAAAAAGCAGAGCAAATGTGGAAGCGTATACCTTTGTGTGGTTGTGAAGAGGTGCATGAGAATACACCTCCCCAAAAGAGAGAATGTATTTGAGGTTATGTTTCGCTGGTTTCACTTGGTGGTGTACAGAAGTCTTTCCCAATCCAGGCCCTGTTCATTTTTATAAGAGTCAGCCTGTCAGCATTTTCAGTTAACAGGCGGATGCGCTTATCTGTGATAATTCCACCAACGGCACTAAAAACCGCTCTGACAGAACGCTAGCAGCAGGGCAGGCCAGGACCTCCAAGGCATAGAGAGCCAGTTCTTGCCACGTGTCCAGCTTGGATACCCATTAATTCAAAGGAACAGAGGAATCACGGAGGATGTTTGTACGATCTGCAAGGTACTCCCTCACCATCTTCCCAAACATTGCACTTCTTGTGACAGCACCCCTTGCCTCTGTGCCGCCACAATGGGAGAGTCTGAGAAAACTGTCCCAGAACTTGGCCATTGTTCTCCTGCCTGAGCTGGATTGTACTTCTGTCTCTCTCACTTGGACTCCTTGGTTGTACAACAAACTCTGACGTCTGCTGCCAGGGTTCTCACATGGTTGTACTAAAATGTTGCAGTACCAGAGGGCCCTTGTAATTCCGCTACAAGGGCCCTCTGGTACTGCAACATTTTAGTACACCTCTCTGCCTCAGGCAGAAGAAAGTTAAAGTTCTTCTTGTAGCGTGGGTCTAGAAGTGTCACCAACCAGTAATGAGTGTCACCCAAAATATTGATAATGCGAGGGTCACGTGAATTGCAGCACAACATAAAGTCAGCCATGCATGGCAGACTGCTAACAGGTAAGACTTCTGTGTCCCCACCAACAGGACAACTGACCATGCTGTACTCCTTCTCCTCATCCTCATCCTCCTCTTCCCTGTCCTCAGGTCATCCCCGCTGAACAGAAGCTAATACAGATGTGTTTGTAGTACCATCTATAGCACATGAAAGTAGCTCCTGTCCATCCTCCTCCTCATTGCCTACCAATCCACATTGAGAAGACATGAGGCTGGGCTGAGTGTAATCCCCCTGTATGTTTCCTTGCTCCATGTCCTCGTGCTCTGCCTGCAATGCATCCTCTTTGATTGTGAGCAGAGAGTTTTTCATAATGCTGAGAAGCGGAATGGTGATGCTAATTATGGCATCATCGCCGCTCACATCTTGGTGCAGTCCTCAAAGTTTTGGAGGATATTACATATGTCTGACATCCATGTCCACTCCTGAGGTCTTATATGTGGAGTCTTACCTGAAATTCGATGGCCTTGTTGATGTTGGTAGTCAACAACGGCCCTCTTCTGCTCATAAATCCTTTCTAACATATGCAGTGTAGAGTTGCAGCGCATGGGGACATCACACAACAGTCGGTGAGCTGGAAGCTGAAAACACTGCTGAAGCAAGGCAAGGGTGGCTGAAGCTGTAGCTGACTTTCTAAAATGGGCAGACAAACGGCGTACTTTCACTAGCAGATCCGGCAGCTCCAGGTAGCTTTTCAGAAAATGTTGAACCAAAAGGTTAAGCACATGGGCCAAGCAAGTTACGTGTGTGAGCTCACCTTGCCTCAAAGCCGGCACCAGGTTGTGGCCATTGTCACACACCACCATGCCTGGCTGTAGGTTCAGCAGTGTCATCCAAACATCTGACTGCTCTTTAAGCGCTGTCCACAACTCTTCTGCATTGTGCGATTTGTCACCTATGCAGATTAGCTTCAGCACAGCCTGTTACCGCTTGGCTGAGGCAGTGCTGTAGTGCTTCCAGCTTCTGACTGATGTGTTGATTTCAGAGATGGAGGATGAAGAGGAGGAGAAGGAGGAGGAGGTGCAGGAGCTGTTGACTGTGGGGACAACCCTGATTGACATAGGGCCAGCAATCCTCGGCATGGGGAGGATGTGTTCCATCCCAAGGTCCGACTGGGTCCCGGCTTCCACTATGTAAACTCAGTGTGCCGTCATTGAGATGTACCCTCCCTGCCCACAAGCACCTTTCCACATGTCCGTGGTTAGGTGGACTTTCCTTCCAACAGCATTGTTGAGGGCACAATGTTGTGGGACACATGCTGGTGTAATGCCGGTACGGCACACAGGGAGAAATAGTGGCGACTGGGGAACGAGTACCTTGGGACAGCCGCCGCCATCAGGTTGCGGAAAGCTTCCATCTCAACAAGCCTAAAAGGCAGCATTTCTAGCTCAAGCAGAAGAGAAATATTAGAATTGAGGACTGTGGCCTGTGGGGCGTTGGCTGGGTATTTCTGCTTGCGTTCCAAAGACTGGGTTATAGATAACTGAACGCTGTGCTGGGACAAGGACTTGCTGATGATGCAACTTGACTGTGGGTCACAACAGGTGCAGGGCTTAGAGGCATCTTTACATGCACATGTACTGGGGATTGGCTTCTGCGCAAAACAGTGAAAGAAGCAGTGGTGTGACCAGCAGGCAGTGGTCCTGGAGCCTGGGGTTCGGCCCACAAAGTCGGGTGCTTTGCTTGCATGTGCCTGATCATGCTGGTGATGGTCAGGCTGGTTGTTTTGCTACCCCTGCTGATGCCGCCATGGCAGGTGCTGCAAATAGCCTGTTTGGGGTTATCGGCAGAGTCTTTAAAAAATAGCCAGACTCGGGAAGATCTCACAGGTGGAATGGCAACTTCACTCATGTTGCTGTTACGGGGAACGGATGCACGCCTTCTGTCTGTGGCCACCATACTGCTTCTTCCTGCCTGTTGGGGGATATGACTCCTTCCCAATTTGTGCTGCTGTCCTCGCTATGCATGTCCTCCTGCCAGGTTGGGTCAGTCGCTATGTCTTCCACCACCTCGTCTTCCACATCCGCACCCTGCTCCTCCTCCTGACTTTCTGGCAATTTCTGCACCATCAGCATCACGTCCACTTCCCCGTCCCTTGCCCCTTGCCTTAACCATTTTAAATGGACTACTGCACTATTTCAAATGCTCAACACAAATGTCTTTATTGGTAGCAAAATAATATGTGATCAGTATGCCTGCAAATCTACGATTTTTCAAACCCAAACACCAGGCAGGCCTCAGCCTGACCTAACATACTGTATTCAATTTTTGTTTTATGTTTTTTAATTAATTTATGCGAAATAGTGCTGTATAGAATTTGAGTATCACACAGCCAAAAATAAGTACACCGGCCTACAATGTCCAAACTTGAAGCAGAGATATATGAGGACTCTCACAGAAATACCACACTGGCAAATCTGTGGCCTTTTAATTTTTTTATGCTAAATAGCGCTGCATAGAATTTGAGTATCACACAGCCAAAAAATAAGGACACCGGCCTCCAATGCCCTAAACTTGGAGCACAAAGATATATGACGGCTGTAAAGGAAATACCACACTGGCAAATCTGTGGCCTTTGATTTTTTTTATGCGAAATAGTGCTGTATAGAATTTGAGTATCACACAGCCAAAAAATAAGTACACCGGCCTACAGTGCCCAAACTTGGAGCAGAGATATATGAGAGCTCTCACAGAAATACCGCACTAGCAAATCTGTGGCCTTTGAATTTTTTTTATGCAAAATAGTGCTGTATAGAATTTGAATATCTCACAGCCAAAAAATAAGGACACAAGCCTCCAATGCCCAAACTTGGAGCACAGAGATCTATGACAGCTGTAAAGGAAATACCACATTGGCAAATCTGTGGCCTTTCAATTCCTTTTGATGTGAAATAGCGCTGTATAGAATTTGAGTATCACACAGCCAAAACATAAGGACACCGGCCTACAGTGCCCAAACTTGGAGCACAGAGATATATGACGGCTGAAACGGAAATACCACACTGGCAAATCTGTGGCCTTTCAATTTTTTATGCTAAATAGCGCTGTATAAAATTTGAGTATCACACAGCCAAAAAATAAGTACACCGGCCTCCAATGCCCAAACTTGGAGCATAAAGATATATTACGGCTGCAACAGATATAACACACTGGCAAATCTGTGGCCTTTCAATTTTTATTTATGCTAAATAGCGTTGTATAAAATTTAAGTATCACACAGCCAAAAATTAAATACATTGGCCTCCAATGCCCAAACTTGGAGCACAGAGATATTTGACGGCTGTAACGGAAATACCGCACTGGCAAATCTGTGGCTTTTCAATTTTTTTAATGTGAAATAGTGTTGTATAGAATTTGAGTATCAGACAGCCAAAAAATACGTACACCGGCCTCCAATGACCGAACTTGAAGCATGCAGATATATGAGGACTTTTTCGGTGAATTTAAAACACCAAAATAAAAAAGGGGGCACAAGGGTGGCACCCACAACTATGCTACGAATGCCTGACAAACTATAACTTTTCAACAGGCCTCAGTCTGACAGAACAGACTGTATATTTTTTTTTGGTGGGGGGGGATTTTTTGAAAAAAAAAATAGGTATATAGACAGTAAATAAGCTGCAGCTGCAGCAGGCAGTTATGGAGCTTTGGGAAGGATGCAGTGGGACCAATGGATGCACATACAGTGCCTGCAGGCCATGCACTGTTGTGGATATGCTGTGCCCTGCCTACCTAGCGCTGCAATATCGGGACCCACGAATTAGCTCTACAAAGGACTTTTGGTTTCTGAGGAGTTGTGGATGTAAGAGTTGCAGGCCTACACTAACTCTAAAATCACGATTCTGACCCTATTTCGGCAGCAGCTCTCCCTACTCTTGCTGAAACAGGAACTGAATGCGGCGAGCAGGGCGGCGCCAGGCCTCTTATACTTTTGATGATGCTGTACGGCCCAGCCAATCACTGCACGACTACAACAAAGATGGCTGTGGTATTTCATGGCCTGGCAGACAATCCCTGCAACGTAATTGGGTCTCTAAAGTCCGCGAAAACTGCTGGGTGGAGACTGCAGTTACCGCCGAATAATACCGGAAATGCTCGCCGAGTACCCCGAGCATAGCGATACTTGGGCGAGTAACGAATATTGACGAGCACGTTCGCTCATCATTATTAATAAACTTTTGAATGTGGTTTTGAGTACCTTGAGAGGTGCAGTTTTTAGAATGGTGTAATTTTTGGATATTTTGTGTTATATAGGCCCTTTAAAGTCATTTAAAAAATGGTTTTGCAAATTTTGTTGTAAAAATGAGAAATCACTGTTGAACTTTTAACCGTTAAAACTTTCTAACAAAAAAATATGTTTCAAAAATTGTGTTCATGTAAAGTAGACATGTGCGAAATGTTGTTTATTAACTATTTTGTGCGATATGACTTTCTGATTTAGGTACATAATAATTAAAAATTTGCAAATTGCTAAATTTTTTTCACAAATAAATGCAAGTCATATCAAAGAAATGTTACCACTTACATGAAGTACAATATGTCTTGAGAAAACAGTATCAGGATCAGTGGGATCCATTGAAGAGTTTCAGAGTTATGACCTCATCAAGTGACACTGGTCAGAATTGTAAAGATTGCCCTGGTCAGGAAGGTGAAACAGGCTTCGGGGCAAAAGGAGTTAGTGCTACTTCTGATGATAGCTCTGTGAAAATTGAATGGGTATAGCACTGGCTGCTGACAGCTCTGAGCTGATGACACTGCTGGATGTACAGGAAGATAGTTATCAATACCATCAGGAAGGTGCGCTCTAAATTTAGTCTGCAGAAGGCAAGAACCCCAAACATATAGACGATGTCTTTAAGAATTATCTTCATCATATAGAAGAACAAGTTGTCCTGGAAGTGATAAAATGAACAGTGAAGAGACAGAAGAATTTGTACAGGCCTACATCCTCAGAAGATCTGTGATTAGCCCTTCAATTTTTTCACACTTGTCTAAAACTTTTGCACAGAACTGTACATTAAACATATAGAATTATTATTTTGCAATAAGAGCAGTTACATAGATAAGTGAAGAAGTAGATGTCTTTTGGCTCTTGGTAATGATGTGGTTGACCTAATATGCAGGTCAAGTGAAAGATTTTGAGTTTTTAGTGCAATAAAGCAAGAAAATAAAGATTTACCCTTTTGCAGCATTTTTCATCGATGTTGTACTCAGCTGAAACATGTTTGAATGTTTCTGGCATTCTCATCAATCAAACCCAAGTTTCTGGCACCACATTGACCTTTGGTGTCCAAACTTTCAAACATTTTCCTTCGTGCTGTGCATAAGACAATCCAGTGCAAAAATATAAGGCCACTGAAGTTGATAAAAATATTTGCAATTGTAATGTTATATTATTATTGGAATTGTCTTAATTGCTATCATAGTGCAGCTTAGAAGTAATTATGTTTTTATTTAAGCAAAATAAATGTATCTGTTAAAGAGAATCTGTCACCAATTCAAAAGTGGGCAGCTTTTGCTTTATTTTTTACAAATCCGCCACACATTTCCAAAGATATGGACCTATATATTTTGTGTAATTTTTTTTTACAAGGGGGCATTGCTCTCATTGTAATAATGCATGGCAACCTAAAGACATCCCCCAGAAAAGTTTGTAAGAAATGCTTCTTTGCTAATGACCATAAAAATTCCCTTAAATAAAAAGACCCACATGAGTGTGGGAAGAAACCGGAGCACCTGGAGGAAACCCACGCAAACACAGGAAGAACATACAAACTCCTTCCAGATGTTGTCCTTGGTTTTATTTAAATAATAAATAATAATAATAATTTTATTTATATAGCGCCAACATATTCCGCAGCGCTTTACAAATTATAGAGGGGATTTGTACAGACAATAGACATTACAGCATAACAGAAATCACAGTTCAGAATAGGTACCAAGAGGAGAGAGGGCCCTGCTCGCAAGCTTACAATCTATGAGGAAAAGGGGAGACACGAGAGGTGGATGGTAACAATTGCTTTAGTTATTTGGACCAGCCATAGTGTAAGGTTCAGGTGTTCATGTAAAGCTGCATGAACCAGTTAACTGCCTAAGTATGTAGCAGTACAGACACAAAGGGCTATTAACTGTATAAAGTGTATGAGAACATGATGCGAAGAACCTGATTATGGTTTAAGTTTTTTTTTTTTTTTTTTTAATGGGCCATACAGGGATAGTTAGGTTAATGCATTGAGGCGGTAGGCCAATCTGAACAAATGAGTTTTTAGGGCACACTTAAAACTGTGGGGATTGGGGATTAATCGTATTAACCTGGGTAGTGCATTCCAAAGAATCTGCGCAGCATGTGTAAAGTCTTGGAGACGGGAGTGGGAGGTTCTGATTATTGAGGATGCTAACCTGAGGTCATTAGCGGAGCAGAAGGCACGGGTAGGGTGGTAGACTGAGACCAGAGAGGAGATGTAGGGTGGTGCTGAGCCATGGAGAGCTTTGTGGATGAGGGTAGTAGTTTTGTACTGGATTCTGGAGTGGATGGGTAGCCAGTGTAATGACTGGCTATTTAAACCTAGGACCCCAGCGCTACAAGGCTGTAGTGCTAACCACTGAGCCACCATAGAAAGCCTTTTATCTATTCTGTTCAACCTGTTGTACTCCATATATAATGCTGATCATGGCATACAAAGAAGAAAGCAAAGGTGCATGTCCTATGATGCATATGTTCTGCCGCCACCTTGTCTATAGAAGATGAATCTCTATATGAAGATTCTACAACTCAAGGTGCTTGCAGTGATCTTCGTGAGTTCACAACAGTTCATCAGGCTGCTCACACAGAAGGATGGGAATGCAGCTTCAATGACTGGCGGTGAACTCTATGACATCACCTCTAGTCACTGACATGTGCTTGAAGCATCTCATTCTCCTGTGGTTTTTAGCCTGGATGATTATCATTGCATCATGACACCCTCTAGGTTGTAAACCACATAATACAGACATGGATTATGATGAGGGACATGGAGGGATATGGTTTTTTATTATTTTCCTTTTTTTACAGAGGACAAGGACTCCAATGGAATGGATGTAAGGTGTTAGGGCTGGCGCAACGCACCAAATAATTATAAAGATGGAATAAAATGCGTTCACAGCCCGGGGTCCACCGTGCAGAGATGATACCTGCTGCTAGGTAATGGTTGACAGTAAATGGCGGTATAATGAAAACACACATGGGTTAGCTACACCCGGTATGAAGGAAGCGAACCCTGTTGCGTCACAGGGCCGCAATACCGCAGAAGAAATGCAAGTATAGAGTCACAGAACTCTGCCCCAAGATGCGGGGTTAGAGTCCCTCTAGAACACTTGCGTTCGGCACAGGAGCTGCGGTGCCAGGCAAAATAAACACAAATAGTGTTAGTGACACCACTAACCACCCTAATTAGGGACAGGTAAGCGCACTGGTGGCGCACAGTGCCACACTGGCTAATGCTGCATATAGATGCTATTAGATTGTGCCTGGTGCTGGATGGCCCTAACTGGCGCTAGACAGCTCCAACATTCGCGAGCATTCATCAACACTAGGGATGGTTATGATTCGGAGCTTTCACCAGAACAGACATACATACACACACACACACACAATAACTGATTTATATTAGCGCATGGCCGTGTGGCCATGCCAACCTTTTATAGCGGAAGATCTCCAGGACCTTCCTAGTGGTCCAATAGGAGCTTCTACAGGACCTAAGCATGTGATCCCCGACCTCCAATGAGTGGTTGTCCCTTGGGCATGCTAAAAGAAGAAAAGCAGGATTTAGTCTTAGGAGCACCTGCTCACCACTGATCAGTACTGGTTACGATGGCTGAGCCTGGAAAGACAGCAGTAACCAGCCGCACAGTATCAGCTTGAGCCTGACGCAGGGATCGACGTCTCTGCTGAGCAGGCTCCACTGCGGCTGGAGGAGAATGGGAGACCACAGCGGAAATGGTTCAAGATTCCCCTTGTGCAGCGGCGGGAACTCGACACCTAACATAAGGTGAGTATAATGGTGCTTTTCGTTTTTATTTCAAATAAAGGAGACAGTGTCTTTTTTTCAAATAATGGATTTTATTCTGGCTGTGTCTTTTATACAATCAACCTATGAGGTTAATAATGGATAGGCTTCTTATAGCACTTCTCCATTACTAACCTGTGGGCTTGATGTCAGCAGCCATAAAACAGATGACATCAACCCCACAACCTATATCCCACTTGCCACCTCCACAGGGCAAGTGGGAAGAGCCAGGCGAAGTGCCAGAATTTGTGCGTCTATTAGAGTTGCCTTTTCTGGGGTGGCTGTGGGCTGCTATTTTTAGCATGGGGAGGCAATATCCAGTCCACAGCTGTCTGCTTCAGCATGGCTGGTTGTCAAAAATGGAATGACGCCTCCACCGTTTTTTAATTCTTTATTTATATAATTTAAAAAATTGGCATGAGAATCCTTCTATTTTTTAATCAGCCATAATAAAGCTGACAGCTAAGGGTTGCAGCTGTCAGTTTTACCATGCTGGTTATCAAAAATAGAACAGACTCAACATAATTTTTTAAAAATTATTGATTTATAGAGCAGGCACCCCCTGATGGGAGTGTAGTACTCTATCATCAGTCAACACCTGTGACCGGAGGTAAACTTTTAACGCTTTTTTATTTATCTTACCACCAATCAGAGGCAGTCATGCAGATGACAACATTGCAAATGACGGATGTCTGCGCACCACATTCATCTGAATGGGGTTCTGGTACTGTTCTGGTACCTGAACTGAACTTTTTTAAAATGTTTTGTCAAACCCGCCAGACCTAAACATCCAGGTGTTCACCCATCATTAGACATCAGTGACTGAATAAGTAGACACAGAAGCGGGATCATTGTGCTGATGATGGCGTCAGCACAGCTCATCATCTTTGTGGAGTCCTGAAATTCTTGCAGAACTGCACAAATGACCAAAATCCATGCCCACTCTGAAGTTGTTATGCTTGGAGGCTGACCAGAATACCGTGGGGAGCGTTAGAGCTGGATAACCTATTGTATATGGGAGGGGGTCCTTCTTCAACAGGACTGCTATTTTTCTTTAGCATGATCCTATGCTGTTTCTGTTCGCTCCTATATTAGGGACACAAATGATTTTTTGGATAAAATCAATGCCATTGTGGTTACTGAGTCCACCATTTTAGCCTCATTCGATGCTTTTTCGTTACATACATCGATTGAACATGACGAGGGACTACAGGCTGTCTTTGAGGGGTTATCAGCCTCGGACATGGCCCCAGATTGTGCACGGCTTGTCCATACACTGCTGGAATTTATCCTCAGGAGGAATTATTTCCTCTTTGGGGATGATTACTTCTTGCAGTTGCGGGGACTGTCATGGGGTCCAATATGGCCCCGACATATTGTAACATCTATATGCCGGTATTTGGGGACAGGCACATGTACAATTCCATCTTCTGGTGCCATGTCCAAGTCTTGTGGCGATATATTAATGACATCTTAAAACTGACACGTGAGGAAACACGTAATAGATCACGTACAGGGCAGATGTCTAGACGTATTCCATTTGTGTCCGCATATTGCCTGCGAGTAAGCAAATTGAGAGGATTTTAAGGAAGCATTGGTCCTTATTACATCAGGGCCTGCCATCCATCCCAGAATTTGTGGTACAGCCGATACTATCTTTTAAAACGAAGTCATAATTTGAGAGATAGGTTGGTAAAATCCGACTTTGGTACGTCAAAAAATTTAATACATCAAACTCTATGCACCCCAGACATGGAAATTTTCCTTGTCTGGGTTGTGCATGTTGCAATAATATGTTAAAAATTGATTCTTTTCATCACCCGCATACTGATAAAAAATTCTTGCTGAGAGAAAGATACACTTGTGCGTCTAGCTATGTGGTATATATGATTGTATGCCCGTGTGGGTTGGTGTATGTATGAGAGACCATGATGGAGGCTAAGGCCCGTATCAGTAAGCACAAGAGTACGATTAGAACTAGCTTGATGGCATTGCCAACTCCTAAATATTTTTTCTGACAATAAACATTCGGTAAATCAATGAAGATTTAGAGTTATTGACAGTGTTCCGACACAAAGGAGAGGTGGGGATAGGCTTAAAATACTTAAGAAAATAGAATTGAGGTGGATTTACACACTGGGTACTTTACAACCCAGGGGCCTCAATATAGAGTATAATTTATATACCTGTCTAAAGTAGAATATCCTCATTCTCTCATTTGGGGGGGTTTATTGTCGATTTTGTTTTTAATCACTGACATTTTTCTTTTTTCTTTATCTTGTCTATAGGGTCTCTTTACTAATGACAGTGGACAGAGGACATGGGGAGTGAGATGGATGGAAAATTTATTTTCAAGCTTAGATACACACAATTGTTTAAACAAAAACCACAAAGTCTATAACGGGTTAATGGCTGAGAGCACAAAAATGTCGCTCCCCCACTAATACTGACCACACCAATATGGCTGGCAGGGAAACTCCAAAAAGCATTATACACAGAAAACAGGAGTAAAAAAATCCCAAAACACATGTTCAAAAAACATATACATTTCTTTATTTTACCAATAAATAACAATAGTCAGAAACATCAAATGCTATAATAGCACATATAAAGCAGGAGAACATACAAATGAGAACCCGTAGGTATGCCAGCAGTACGAGGGAGTCTAATGGTCCCGAAAGAGGTATACATAAGTCTCATATATTTGTCCTTGGAGCATGTAAGAGGAAGCCCATAGTCAAAAACGGGCTGTAAAACATATAATTGTGCAGAAATATACCTCCATATTACGCCCTAATAGGGTTGTATAGTGTCATAGCTTACCCATTCAGGAGACAGAAAAGACTCTCCCTGTGCCACTGGTAGGCCCTCTGACACACGTTTCGCAGTCAGCTTTCTCAAAGAGGGTTAAACATTGACTGCTCATTGTAGTTTAAATATAGCACACACCGGAAATGTAGGCAGCGCGTCGGCGCACGGGCACCTGAGACCAGGCACCGGCCCCCTCTTCGGCCGTCACAGTAGCGCCTGCATAGGGCGGAACACCGCCGAATGACGTCAGGTATTATGCAGGCGCAGCTGTTAAAGATAGCCGTCGGGGAGCTGGAAACCCATTCAGTCACAAGCGCGCGCGTGCACAGCCACCGTCCATTTCGTTGGAGACCATATAGGCTGCCATATTATAGAGGATATCCCGATATCATCAACATACAAAAAAAAAGGTGCATAATTATAACAACATTAGTAAACACACTTATTATATATCCGCATATACAATACAAAAAAGTGGATATAACAAATACAAACATAAATATATAAATAAAATGCAATAGTGCAATACATATAAAAAGTGATTAAAAAGGTAACACAACTACATAAAAATGTAGTACAATTAGGTGTAAAGTTAGAACGAATACGTGGTGCTTGTCCTTTCTCCCCCTGCCCTCTGACTGCTTTTCTTCTTTTTTTCTTTGTTCCAATTTGTAATTTTTATATATATATTCTTTTTAGTTTTATTTTTCTCTTTTTCCTTTCTTTTTTCCCTATTTCTTTTTTTCCCTTTTCCCATTTTTCTTTAATAATATTATGCATCATGAGAATGTGATACTATGTCACTGCCCAACATAGTATTATCTAGTGGGTTAATGCTTTCTTTAGTTATAGAGTGGATATAGTGTTATTGATAAGTCTGGGACTGTTTATTTCATTGCCATGGATATGGCTGATATTTACTTTCCCCTGTTGCTAGGATACGCTTTACACACTTCCTACGCCATTTCTGTGACCTGCCTTGTGTTCGGCTTTCGGCTCACACCCCTCCTCCTCCAAAGCCATGTGTCTCTCAGCGCTGGGCGCGCTTGTGCACTTGGACGATGCATTATGGGTAAGTCGCGTGACATAGTCAGGTGACTAGTGCCTGATGATGCCGGTGGTTGACGTATGTGCTGCACTGCTGTGGGGAGCTGTAAGCTGACATGGGGTTGGTAGGTGGTGGAACGCTCACATGAGGACGCTGAAAGGCAACCTGAAATAGGTGGTCCACTCGACCTATGACTATGTTGACGCTTTTATTTTAAAGGATCCTGATTGGATCCTCACAATGGGGATTTATGCATACAGGAACTTCCTGTCTCCATGATTTGACAGTGATTTCCATGGGGATGGGGTGCATTGCTTCCATTGGTTGACACTGTGATAATGTATTACACCTATGAAAGGATTATTGTTCTTTTGGATGTAAACGAGTATTTAGTCTATATAATTTACAACTGATAAGGAGTCTATATGTATTCTTTGCATGTCTTTTGTGATTTCTTGTAAACAATCTATGTAATTTAAATTTGAGGGCTGTGCCTTTGTGGTGATTAGTGCTGACTGTTGTCCCACACTACTTAAGCAGGCCCTGTGTATTGTTATGTATACTTGATAAAGACCTATAGCTGAGCGAAACGTCATATTTTACCATGGCAGAATAAAGCTTTTTTCAACTTCTTCACCTGGATTGGACGCTGTTCTTACTTTTTTCTTTACGTAACACTGTATGTCTGAGAAATGGAGGCCTACAAATTTTTTCAAAGCTTTTTAGCAGTTTGACAGATCAAAGAAATGTTCATAGACCATATAACATTGTATGTCTGAGACATGGAGGCTTACAAAATTTTAACAAGCTTTTTATCAGGTTTACAGATCACAGAAATGCTCACAGACCACATACATTTTTTAAAAAAGCTTTGGATCACTTTTAGACCTCACAGAAATATTTACAAAGTAACAATGTACGGTATGTCTGAGAAATGAAGGCCTACACATTTTTAAAAGCTTTTTATCATGTTTACAGATCACAGAAATGTTCACAGATGATGTAACACTGTATGTCTGAGAAATAGAGGCCTTCAAATGTTTTAAAAGCTTTTTAGCAGTTTTAAAGATCAAGGAAATTTACTGCATACTACAGAATACTGTACGGCTGAGAAATGTAGCCCAGGAAAAAGTTTCAGTGAGTTTTGGGTGTATTATTTAAAACAAAAAGTAACTCAAAGCACATGATACTTGATGGATCAAACTATATTTCATTTTTTGAGACACCTCAAAAATAAAAATGCCAACATATATATGCTAACGGACTGCACAGGCCTAATTGCTTCCTACAGACTGGATTATGTCACTCTTCCTGCTCCTGTGACTCTCTTCCTTGGCTAAAAGCAGATTGTATGTGCTGCAATTGATTAACTCTTAGAAGGGCTATTAGTGTGATGGCTCAGCTTCAGCACCAGTATAAACTCTACAGGCCTCTGATTCATTATACTGTGCACCCAAGCCTTGTAAGCACTCGTTCCCTCCAATACTAAGTGTCACAGAGCAGTGCAATGGCATCAGAGTGCCAAACCTGGCGGTGCCTGTGCTTTTATAAACTCTGATCATATCACACGGCCAGCCATTCACAGTAGTGCCACAATCAAGATGGCTATAGCATTACAGTGACTCACATGCCATCTCCACATGCTTAATGGCTGCAAAACAGGTGCCAAAGATGCGGGGCAGGGATTTGAGTTTTCACTCAAGTACTTCCCATTGCTCGCCGAGTAACGAGCACATCTGTGCACCATAATACTCAAATTAAAAACTGAGTATCAACCAGCATGTTTGCTCATCCCTAGTAAAAGTATATGGATAAGTCATTGAATACTGACAAAAATTTTCAATGCTTTTTTGAAGTGTGATATACCATTAAAATGTAAAAGAAAGCACCTAATATGGTATGGATGACTAATTGATTCCAGACAAAAATTTTAACACTTTTTGGAGTGTTATATACCACCAAAATGTAACAGAAAGCACCTAATACTGTACGGATGACTAATTGAATCCAGACTAGAGATGAGCGAATATTTCAATGTTTGGTTTGGATTACAATTGCCGAATTTGCAATATTCGCTGATTTATTCGCCGAATATTCGCCGAACATAACCAAACGCCATTCAAGGCAATGGGGGGCATTAACAAACGTATGCACAACTAACGGCCACAAAAGCGACCAAAACACATCAAATTATGGGGAGACACCAGGAAAGTGGCCTCAATTCACCCACAGTACAAATTGTAGCATGGCACTGCAGCAATCAGCCATGCATGAGGTATTAGGGTGTGAGCCAGCATTTACAGCTTTCAATTGGATGCCACAATAAGACTAGGTGGATGAGGGTTCAGTATAGGCTTCCTGTGCTGGAAGCCCTGATATTACATGCAACAGCTCAACCTGCTTTCATGCTCAGCCACACTCAGGTGGCACAAATATCATATAAATTTCATAGACTACTATTGTCAGAAAAATCTAAGGATAATAGCACGGGTAGTTGACTCCAAAGAAGTGAAGACCTGACAGTCTCGGAGGCCTACTACTACAGGTAACAAGAAGAACCCAACCAGGAGTTTACACATTTACAAAAATAGTGGCAGACACCAACAAAATGGCATCAATTTCACCACAGTATAGATAGTATAATATGGACAGACAGTTCTTTCACTACACCCAATCCAGCAGATGGATATCCAACTAGGAGTGTTTACATTTTCAAAAATAATTGATAGACAACACCAAAGTGGCATCAATTTCACCACAGTAGAAAGAGTATAGTAGGGACTGACAGGTCTTTCACTACGCCCCATCCAGCAGATAGACACACCACCACTGTGGCATCAATTTCACCACAGTATAGATAGTATAATACGGACTGACAGGTCTTCCACTACACCCAATCCGGCAGATGAACACACAACAAGGAGTGTTCACATTTCCAAAAAATATTGACAGACACCAGCAATGTGGCATCATTTTCACCACAATATATAGACAGTACAGCATGGACCGACAGGGCTTCCACTACACCCAATCCAGCAGATGGACACAGAACCAGGAGTGCTCAGAATTCCAAAAATTATTGGCAGACACCACCAAAGTGGCATCAATTTCATCACAGTAGAATTCGTATAATAGGGACAGAAAGATCTTCCATTACGCCCACCCAGTAGAAGGACACTCAATCAGGAGTGTTTACATTTCTAAACATTATTGGTAGACACCACCAAAGTGGCATCAATTTCATCACAGTATATGTAGTACAATATGGACCGACAGGGCTTCCACTATGTCCAATCCAGCAGATGGACACACAACTAGGAGTGCTCAGAATTCCAAAAATTATTGGCAGACACCACCAAAGTGGCATCAATTTCACCAAAGTAGAAATACTATAATAGGGACCGACAGGTCTTCCACTACACCCAACCCAGCAGATGGGCACCCAACCAGGAGTGTTAACATTTCCAAAAAATATTGGCATACACCATGAAAGAGGCATCAATTTCACCACAGTAGAAATAGTATAAAAGGGACCGTAAGGCCTTCAACTACTCCCAATCCAGCAGATGGACACCCAACCAGGAGTGTTCACATTTAAACAAATGAGGCCTGACACCACCGAAGTGGCATCAATTTCACAATAGTAGAAATAGTGTAATTGGGTCCGACATGTCTTCCACTACAGCCAACCCAGCAGATGTAGATCAACCATAACTGTTCACATTACCACAAATTTGTGTTAACATCTGCAGCAGCATCAGCAGCAGCAGCAACAACAGGCACAGAAGACACACTAAAGATATCATAGAGTGCAGTTATGCGACATTAATGAAGTATACTAAAAAATGCAATATTCACCTAGTCTGTACAGGTTGCGATTGGGGTGCAAAAGTCCTTGGAGATCCTTGACTTGTTCAGCTTGGTGAAAGTTAGGCTGTCTACACATTCAGGGGACAACCGGCTGCGCTTATGCATCAGGATACCACCAGCAGCGCTGAAGACACGTTCTGAGAGAACGATGCCGAGCACGATAAAACCTCCAAGGCATGTGAGGCGAGCTCCGGCCACTCATCCATTTTCGAAGACCAAAATGTGAAAGGGACCAAACCCTCCCTGATTGTATTGATATTCAATTCTAGATACTCTTGAACCATCCTCTCCATTCGTTCTCCACGAGAAAGATTTGTTGTGCTGGTGCATGAGCTGGTCTAAAAAAAGGGTCAAAGGACTCAAAGAGATTGCTTCTCGAACTTACACTACTGCTGCTGCTAATATTTTGGTGTTGACAAATTGATGTGCGGGAGGTTGGAAGTCTAGAGCTGTGATGTGAACTGTGTGCTTCACTGCTGTCTTGGGGAAAAGCTCTCTTAAGATTGTGTAAAAGCATGATTCAATACTCCAGAATATGCGAGTCCCTTTCCAGGGTGGGAAGCATCTGGAAAAATTTGGTTTCATAACGTGAATCTAACAGAGTGGCAACCCAGTAGTCGGCACTATTTCTAATCATAACTAAATGGGAATCATGTTGCAGATAGTGCAGCAAGAAGGCAATCATATGTCAGGCTCTACTTTGAGGTCCAAGCCCATGCTGTATTGGTGGCTGGGTAACAATGAGGCTCGTTTCCTCCATCCCCTCCTGCCAATTATTACAACAGAGAGGGGTGGATTATCCTCTTCATCTTCTGACAGTTACTTGCCCATCACCTCTTCCTCCTCCTTTTGTTCCTTGGATCTTGCACCTTCACTAACAGTTTCACTGTTATCACCAGCCCCCCCTCGATCACAGTAATTCACCCTCCCTTGGGTCCTGCCTGTGTGACAACAGTCTGGAACTTAGAGACGATGTTATACCTTCCGCATCATCCTCTGCTTCCTCCTCTTCTTCTGGGACCACCATCTCCTCCCGCAGGCTATTCAAAGTCTGCTCCAGCATATAGATGACCGGAATAGTGATGTTGATGATGGCGTCATCAGCGCTAACCATCTTAATAGCCAATTTGAAACTGTGCAGAAGGGTGCAGAGGTCCTTAATCTGTAAACATGATATGCGCCACGTGCGTACTGCTTTGGCTCAGGCTATATGACATGACATACTGCATTAGGGCTTGCAGCTGCTGCCACAGTCACTGCAATATGTGCAGAGTGGAATTCGACTGCATCGGCACATCGCATAACAATCTGTTAACTGGCATGGTGAAAGATCTCTTTATCGATGCAAGTCGATGACCTGAAGGGTGCGAAAGGCAGAAATAAGCACACAGCTTCTGTACTTTCTGGAGCAGTTCACCCAGGTCAGGATATTGGAGAGAAAATGCTGTACCACCAGGTTGAGTACGTGAGCCATGCAAGGCACGTGTGTGAGCTTACATCACCATAGGGCCACTACCAGGTTCTCACCATTATCGAACATTCCCTGGTTGCAGGTTCAGCAGAGACAGCCATTGATCAAACTCAGCCTGGAGAGCTTCCACAACTATTCATCTGTTTGACTGCGATCTCCAAGGCATATCAATTTTAAACCTGCCTGATTGCTGTGAGCCCTGGCTGCGCAGTATGGAGGTGGTGGGGATTCACTCTGCACTGTTGAAACACGTGTCCCATTAAGGCAGAGGTTGAGGGCACGGATGGAGGCCCTAGAGGAGATAGAGGAAGAGGCAGAAGCAGTGGAGGAAGTGTTAAATGTAGAGGTTTGTCCTGCAAACCTTGGGTATTCAAAGACTTGTGGAGCAACACCTGCCCCCACAGCCACCAGTGTAACCCAGTGCCCAGTCAGCAAGATGTAATTCCCTTGGCCATGCTTACTCATCCAAGTGTCTGTGGTGAAATGCACCCTGGCAGACATAGATTTAGTTTAAGAAGAGCGTGATGTTGTCTGCAACATGCTGGTGTAGTGCAGGCACAGGTTTCTTAGAAAAGTAATGGTGACTGGGCAGTTGGTACTGGGGGACTGTGACGGCCATCAACTTTCAAAAAACATGTGTATCTACCAGGAGGAAAGGCAGCATTTCCGTGGCCAACAGATTGGAGATGGTGGAGTTTAACCATTTAGCTTTGTCATGCATAGGAGGAAACAATTGTTTATGTTATGTGACAAAACACTCCGGGATCGCCTTTGCTGGGGTCAAAGGTCACGTGGTTTGTGCATTGAACTCTGAGGCGACAGCAGGTTTCCAAGTTGACTGACCTCAGGTCAGGTTTATTAAAGTGAAAGCAAATACAGAAAACAAAACATAAAAATAAATCCTAGCCTGTCCGGCGCTAACTAAACAAATACGTTGCTATCTAACAACTGGGGGGGCTTCTCCCTCCCAGCTAACATTACACAGATCATGAGCACAGCTCTCACTCACATTTGTCTCACACAGACAGGCATTCTGTGTGCCCCAGGCTGACACCAGAAACCTCCAGCTGGTCAGCCTTTATTCCTGCACTTATTAACCCCTCGGTATCCTGAAGATACTGAGCGGCCTAATTCACATAGGACAAATACCTGGGCGAGATATACCTGCCCCCGACTACCAGACCGACATGACTCTTACATATCCTCCCCCCCTGCTCAGACCACTCAGGTCGAGCAAGAATACTCTCGAAACCGTGTACTCGGGACAGGGCACCAGCGTTCCCCATCTGCACCCCGGGGCGGTGCTCCACCGTGAAAGAGTAAGCCTGCAGGGCAAGGAACCACCGGGTTACCCGACTATTACGGTCCTTGTGGAGATGGATCCACTTGAGAGGGGCATGGTCCGTGACCAGCCTAAACTTCCTACCTGCCAGATAATATTTGAGGCAGTCGAGAGCCCATTTGATGGCTAGGCACTCTTTTTCAATCACGGCATACCTCTGCTCATGTACATTCAGTTTCCGACTGAGGTAGAGGACCGGGTGTTCGACTCCGTCCCTTACCTGGGAAAGTACAGCTCCGACACCAGTATCAGAAGCATCAGTTTGCACCACAAACTCGCTGCTGAAATCAGGAGTCACTAGTACGGGCTGAGAGCACAAAGCCCATTTCAGACTGTGGAAGGCCTCTTCAGCCGCTGAGGTCCATTTTACCATGACGGAATCCCTCCCTTTGGTAAGATCCGTCAAGGGGGTAGCCATGGCCGCATAGTTGGGTATGAACCGGCGATAATAGCCGGCAATGCCCAGGAAAGCTTGAACTTGTTTCTTGTTCACTGGTTGCGGCCAGCCCTGAATTGCCTGTATTTTGTCGATCTGGGGTTTAACCACTCCTCTGCCAATCACGTAGCCCAAGTATCGGGCTTCTTCAAGGCCGATGTGACATTTCTTGGGGTTCGCCGTTAAGCCTGCGTCTCTCAGGTCACCAATCACCGCCTGTACCTTCCGGAGGTGAGCTTCCCAGTCCACGCTGAAAATTATGATGTCGTCCAGGTAGGCAGAAACGCACTGCCTGTGGGGCCTTAAGACTCGATCCATCAATCTCTGGAACGTTGCTGGGGCTCCGTGAAGTCCAAACGGCATGTAGATATACTGGAACAGCCCTTCCGGTGTAGCAAATGCTGTCTTCTCTCTGGCCGCCTCAGCCAGAGGGATCTGCCAGTACCCCTTTGTTAGATCCAGGGTCGTAATGTATCGGGCTTTACCCAGCCGATCGATCAACTCATCGACCCGGGGCATAGGGTAGGCATCAAATTTAGAAACCGCATTCAGTTTCCTAAAGTCATTGCAAAACCGTATAAAGCCATCCGGCTTAGGTATCAACACGATTGGACTGGACCAGGCGCTGTGCGACTCTTCAATGACTCCTAAGTCCAACATTGCCTTCACCTCCCCGGAGACGGCTTCACGGCGTGCTTCCGGAATCCGGTACGGCTTCACATGAACTGTGACACAAGGCTCTGTGACAATCTCATGTTTCACTAGCCTAGTCTGGCCAGGTTTTTCCGAGAAAAACTGTTGGTTCTGTAACAAGAACTGCTTAACCTCAGATTTTTGTCGTTCAGAGAGAGTCTCGGCAATCTGCACCTCCGGTACGGTAGGTGAGCAAACCGGACGGGGCAGATCCGCTGTTAGGGCAGCGCGGTCTTTCCAGGGTTTTATCAGATTCACATGATAAATCTGTTCTGGTTTTCTCTTACCAGGCTGGTGCACTTTATAGTTCACTTCTCCAACTCGTTCCATGACCTCAAAGGGGCCCTGCCATTTCGCCAGAAATTTACTATCCACCGTAGGGATTAGGATCAACACCCTATCCCCGGGTGCAAACGTACGGACCTTGGCGCCTCTATCATAACTTAGCCTCTGGGCTCTCTGGGCCTGTAACATATGTTCCCTAACAATGGGCATGACAGCAGCAATACGGTCCTGCATTTGCGTTACATGGTCTATCACCGTTTTAAAGGGAGTGACTTGACCTTCCCAGGTTTCTTTTGCGACGTCCAACAGTCCACGGGGACGACAGGCGTATAATAGCTCGAAAGGCGAGAACCCTGTGGAAGACTGGGGAACTTCCCTAATGGCAAACAGCAAATAGGGTAACAAGTAATCCCAGTTCTTCCCATCTTTGTCTATCGCCTTCCGGAGCATCTGTTTTAAGGTTTTATTGAACCGCTCAACCAACCCATCTGTTTGAGGGTGATAGACAGATGTACGCAACGGATCTATTTGTAAGAGTCTGCAGAGCTCCTTCATTACCCTCGACATAAAGGGAGTCCCCTGGTCGGTGAGTATCTGTTTTGGAATTCCTACCCGACTAAACACTTGCACCAATTCTTTGGCGATCGTTTTGGTAGCAGTGTTACGCAAAGGGATGGCTTCCGGGTAGCGAGTGGCATAGTCCATGATGACGAGGATATGTTGGTGCCCACGTGCGGACCGGGGAAGGGGCCAAACCAAATCCATCCCAATTCTCTCAAAAGGGACCCCAATGATAGGGAGGGGTACCAAAGGGCTACAGTACCGAGGTTTAGGTGCCGAGATTTGGCACTCTGGACAGGACTCACAATAGTTACGCACATCATTGTGTATTCCAGGCCACACAAAACAATGCAATATTCTTTCTGTGGTTTTTTGTACCCCCAGATGTCCCCCCATTATATGTCTGTGGGCCAGGTCCAGTACCTTCTGCCGATAAGATTTGGGTACCACTAACTGCTGCACAGTGTCTTCCCCCTTTTTTTCTACCTGGTAGAGTAAATCATTTTCAATAACCATGTACGGGTACGCTAGCCTAGTGTCAGGTTCTACGGGTATGCTATCTATCATTTTTACATTTTTCCTAGCCTGAGTCAGGGTAGGATCTTTCATTTGTTCACTGTGGAAGTCATCCAACTGGACTCCCAAATCTGGTAGGCAGGGTGCGGGATGGCTGTCTGCCTCCGCCTCTCGCTGAGTTTCCTCAGTTTCCTCAGTTTCCCCCGCCATAACTGAGAAGGGGTACTGAAGGTTAAGGCCCCGTATCACATAGCAAGATCGCTAGCGAGATCGCTGCTGAGTCACTAGTTTTGTGATGCAACAGCGACCTCAGTAGCGATCTCGCTATGTGTGACACGTACCAGCGACCCGGCCCCTGCTGCGAGATCGCTGGTCGTGTCGGAATGGCCTGGACCTTTTTTTGGTCGTTGAGGTCCCGCTGACATCGCTGAATCGGTGTGTGTGACACCGATCCAGCGATGTCTTCACTGGTAACCAGGGTAAACATCGGGTTACTAAGCGCAGGGCCGCGCTTAGTAACCCGATGTTTACCCTGGTTACCAGCGTAAATGTAAAAAAAAAAAAACAGTACATACTTACATTCCGGTGTCCGTAACGTCCCCCGGCGTCTGCTTCCTGCTCTGAGTGCCGCCGTACAGTGAGAGCGCAGCACAGCAGTGACGTCACCGCTGCGCTCTGCTCTCACTGTACGGCGGCTCAGTCAGAGCAGGAAGCAGACGGCAAGGGACCTGACGGACACCGAAAGGCGAGTATGTACTGTTTGTTTTTTTTGGTAACCAGGGTAAACATAGGGTTACTAAGCGCGGCCCTGCGCTTAGTAAACCGATGTTTACCCTGGTTACCCGGGTGCTGCAGGGGGACTTCGGCATCGTTGAAGACAGTTTCAACGATGCCGAAGTCGTTCCCCTGATCGTTGGTCGCTGGAGAGCTGTCTGTGTGACAGTTCCCCAGCGACCACACAACGACTTACCAACGATCACGGCCAGGTGGTATCGCTGGTCGTGATCGTTGGCAAATCACTATGTGAGACGGGGCCTTTAGATTCACTAATCTCCCCAGCAGCATCTTCCTGTGGGGTCTCCTCCAGGAGCTCGGGACCTCCAGGTAGCATGGGAGAAGATTCACGGTCACAGCTACCGTGAAGGAGCAACTGATTCTCCCACAACTGCCAGAAAAGAGGAAAATCCCTGCCCAAGATTATATCCTGTAACAATGCGGGAACGAGTCCCACTTTGTGTTGCACAGACCCATAGGGAGTGGAGATACATATGACCGCTGTAGGATATGAGCAGGTGTCACCATGCACACACGTTACAGAAAACTTGTTAGACGGACTAGTTGGACGTGCTATCAGACTGGCTTTCACTAGAGTCACCACACTTCCAGAGTCTAGTAATGCCACAACATTTTTCCCATCTACAGACAATTCACACAGATGTTTTACTGTATCATTTTGACCCGCATTCACACTTACTAGCCGTGTATAGGGTTGAGCGAAACGGGTCGATCATTTTCAAAAGTCGCCGACTTTTGGCTAAGTCGGCGTCTCATGAAACCCGATCCGACCCCTGTGCTTGTCGGCCATGCGGTACGCGACTTTCGCGCCAAAGTCGCGTTTCAATGACGCGAAAAGCGCCATTTCTCAGCCAATGAAGGTGAACGCAGAGTGTGGGCAGCGTGATGACATAGATCCTGGTCCCCACCATCTTAGAGAAGGGCATTGCAGTGATTGGCTTGCTGTCTGCGGCGTCACAGGGGCTATAAAGGGGCGTTCCCGCCGACCGCCATCTTACTGCTGCTGATCTGAGCTTAGGGACAGGTTGCTGCCGCTTCATCAGAAGCAGGGAGAGCGTTAGGCAGGGTCCACTAACCACCAAACCGCTTGTGCTGCAGCGATTTCCACTGTCCAACACCACCTTCGGTGTGCAGGAACAGTGGAAGCTATTTTTTTTTTTTTTTCCCCTCAGCGCTGTAGCTCATTGGGCTGCCCTAGAAGGCTCCGTGATAGCTGTATTGCTGTGTGTACGCCACTGTGGAAACCAACTGCTTTTTTCAAAGCACATATCCTCTTGTTCCTTCCTTTCTGCACAGCTATCTTTTTTGTTTGTCCACACTTTTTATTTAATTTGTGCATCAGTCCACTCCTATTGCTGCCTGCCATACCTGGCTTACATTACTGCAGGGAGATAGTAATTGTAGGACAGTTTTTTTTTTTTTTTTGTTTTTTTTTTGTGGGAGATTAAGATTGGCATTTCTGCTACAGTGCCATCCCTGTGTGTGCCATCTCTCACTGAGTGGGCCATAGAAAGCCTATTTATTTTTTCCGTGATTTGTGTTCTAAAATCTACCTCAACACAGAAACACTACATCAATCAGTGGGAGAAAAATATTGGCCTCAGTCAGGGCTTGTGTGCCACTGCTGTGTGTGCGCTATCTCTCATTCAGTGGGCTATAGCAAGCCTATATTTTTTTTTTTTTTTTTTTTTTAATATTATTTGGTTTCAAAAGTCTCCCTGAAAAAAAAAAAAAACCTAAAAAAACAGTGGGAGAGTAATATTGCCCTTTCAGCTTGTGTGCCAGTCTTGACTCCTGGGTGTGCCACCTCTCTCCCTCTCATTCAGTGGGCCATAGAAAGCCTATTTATTTTTTTTTTTAAATATTATTGGGTTTCTAAAGTCTCCCTGAAAAAAACAAAAAATACATAAAATAACAGTGGGAGAGTAATATTGCCCTTTCAGCTTGTGTGCCAGTCTTGACTCCTGGGTGTGCCACCTCTCTCCCTTTCATTCAGTGGGCCATAGAAAGCCTATTTTTTTTTTTTTAATATTATTTGGTTTCTAATTCTCCCTGAAAAAAAAAAAAAAACCTAAAAAAACAGTGGGAGAGTAATATTGCCCTTTCAGCTTGTGTGCCAGTCTTGACTCCTGGGTGTGCCACCTCTCTCCCTCTCATTCAGTGGGCCATAGAAAGCCTATTTATTTTTTTTTTTAAATATTATTGGGTTTCTAAAGTCTCCCTGAAAAAACAAAAAATACATAAAAAAACAGTGGGAGAGTAATATTGCCCTTTCAGCTTGTGTGCCAGTCTTGACTCCTGGGTGTGCCACCTCTCTCCCTTTCATTCAGTGGGCCATAGAAAGCCTATTTATTTTTTCCGTGATTTGTGTTCTAAATTCTACCTCAACACAAAAACACTACATCAATCAGTGGGAGAAAAATATTGGCCTCAGTAAGGGCTTGTGTGCCACTGCTGTGTGTGCTATCTCTCATTCAGTGGGCTATAGCAAGCCTATTTTTTTTTTTTTTTTTTTTTTTTTAATATTATTTGGTTTCTAAAGTCTCCCTGAAAAAAAAAAAAAACCTAAAAAAACAGTGGGAGAGTAATATTGCCCTTTCAGCTTGTGTGCCAGTCTTGACTCCTGGGTGTGCCACCTCTCTCCCTCTCATTCAGTGGGCCATAGAAAGCCTATTTATTTTTTTTTTTAAATATTATTGGGTTTCTAAAGTCTCCCTGAAAAAACAAAAAATACATAAAAAAACAGTGGGAGAGTAATATTGCCCTTTCAGCTTGTGTGCCAGTCTTGACTCCTGGGTGTGCCACCTCTCTCCCTTTCATTCAGTGGGCCATAGAAAGCCTATTTTTTTTTTTTTAATATTATTTGGTTTCTAATTCTCCCTGAAAAAAAAAAAAAAACCTAAAAAAACAGTGGGAGAGTAATATTGCCCTTTCAGCTTGTGTGCCAGTCTTGACTCCTGGGTGTGCCACCTCTCTCCCTCTCATTCAGTGGGCCATAGAAAGCCTATTTATTTTTTTTTTTAAATATTATTGGGTTTCTAAAGTCTCCCTGAAAAAACAAAAAATACATAAAAAAACAGTGGGAGAGTAATATTGCCCTTTCAGCTTGTGTGCCAGTCTTGACTCCTGGGTGTGCCACCTCTCTCCCTTTCATTCAGTGGGCCATAGAAAGCCTATTTATTTTTTCCGTGATTTGTGTTCTAAATTCTACCTCAACACAAAAACACTACATCAATCAGTGGGAGAAAAATATTGGCCTCAGTAAGGGCTTGTGTGCCACTGCTGTGTGTGCTATCTCTCATTCAGTGGGCTATAGCAAGCCTATTTTTTTTTTTTTTTTTTTTTTTTTAATATTATTTGGTTTCTAAAGTCTCCCTGAAAAAAAAAAAAAACCTAAAAAAACAGTGGGAGAGTAATATTGCCCTTTCAGCTTGTGTGCCAGTCTTGACTCCTGGGTGTGCCACCTCTCTCCCTCTCATTCAGTGGGCCATAGAAAGCCTATTTATTTTTTTTTTTAAATATTATTGGGTTTCTAAAGTCTCCCTGAAAAAACAAAAAATACATAAAAAAACAGTGGGAGAGTAATATTGCCCTTTCAGCTTGTGTGCCAGTCTTGACTCCTGGGTGTGCCACCTCTCTCCCTTTCATTCAGTGGGCCATAGAAAGCCTATTTTTTTTTTTTTTTTAATATTATTTGGTTTCTAATTCTCCCTGAAAAAAAAAAAAAAACCTAAAAAAACAGTGGGAGAGTAATATTGCCCTTTCAGCTTGTGTGCCAGTCTTGACTCCTGGGTGTGTCACCTCTCTCCCTCTCATTCAGTGGGCCATAGAAAGCCTATTTATTTTTTTTTTTAAATATTATTGGGTTTCTAAAGTCTCCCTGAAAAAACAAAAAATACATAAAAAAACAGTGGGAGAGTAATATTGCCCTTTCAGCTTGTGTGCCAGTCTTGACTCCTGGGTGTGCCACCTCTCTCCCTTTCATTCAGTGGGCCATAGAAAGCCTATTTTTTTTTTTTTTAATATTATTTGGTTTCTAATTCTCCCTGAAAAAAAAAAAAAAACCTAAAAAAACAGTGGGAGAGTAATATTGCCCTTTCAGCTTGTGTGCCAGTCTTGACTCCTGGGTGTGCCACCTCTCTCCCTCTCATTCAGTGGGCCATAGAAAGCCTATTTATTTTTTTTTTTAAATATTATTGGGTTTCTAAAGTCTCCCTGAAAAAACAAAAAATACATAAAAAAACAGTGGGAGAGTAATATTGCCCTTTCAGCTTGTGTGCCAGTCTTGACTCCTGGGTGTGCCACCTCTCTCCCTTTCATTCAGTGGGCCATAGAAAGCCTATTTTTTTTTTTTTTTTAATATTATTTGGTTTCTAATTCTCCCTGAAAAAAAAAAAAAAACCTAAAAAAACAGTGGGAGAGTAATATTGCCCTTTCAGCTTGTGTGCCAGTCTTGACTCCTGGGTGTGTCACCTCTCTCCCTCTCATTCAGTGGGCCATAGAAAGCCTATTTATTTTTTTTTTTAAATATTATTGGGTTTCTAAAGTCTCCCTGAAAAAACAAAAAATACATAAAAAAACAGTGGGAGAGTAATATTGCCCTTTCAGCTTGTGTGCCAGTCTTGACTCCTGGGTGTGCCACCTCTCTCCCTCTCATTCAGTGGGCCATAGAAAGCCTTTTTTTTTTTTGGTTTTTTTAATATTATTTGGTTTCTAAAGTCTCCCTGAAAAAAACAAAAAAAACATAAAAAACAGTGGGAGAGTAATATTGCCCTTTCAGCTTGTGCGCCAGTCTTGACTCCTGGTTGTGCCACCTCTCTCTCTCTAATTGTGGGCCATAGAAAGCCTTTTTTTTTTTTTTTTTTAATATTATTTGGTTTCTAAAGTCTCCCTGAGAAAAAAAAATAAATAAATTAGGTGGGAGATTAATATTGACATTAGTGCTTGAGTGACAGTCCTGCGTGTGTGTCATCTCTGTGATTTTGTGCCACAGAAAACAGAGTGTGTAACATTGTGCCTGATTTTCCTTGTGGTCTCACCAACCTGTTAAGGGATATTGAAATCATACTGAAGTTATAGCTCACCGTGTAAGTTGTTTGATAGCAACAAATAAAGTTACTTTGGTTAAGATTTTAAAACAATGAGGAAGTCTGGTGCAAGAGGTCGTCGTGGGCGTTCATTGTCAGCTGGTAATGATGGTAGTGGTAGTGGAGCATCAGGTGGTCGTGGGGATAAAAATATTCCACCTAAGTCTGGAGCTGTGGAGCCAGTTTCGTCGTCAGGCTACACAAGGCCTCGAACGCTCTCTTTTCTGGGAGTAGGAAAACCGCTTTTAAAGGCGGAGCAGCAACAGCAAGTTTTGGCTTACATTGCAGACTCAGCCTCTAGCTCTTTTGCCTCCTCTTCCGAAACTGGTAAATGTAAAAGCAGCGCGTCGCTTGTGGATGTTCACGGTCAGGGACAAGTCGCTTCCTTGTCCTCCTCAGCAAAAACTACAACAAGAGAGAAGGATGCAGCAGGCGACACAACGGGTCACTCCATGGAGCTCTTTACACATACCGTCCCTGGCTTAGAAAGTGAAACATTTAACAGGCCATGCCCATTACAAGTATATTCTGACATGGAGTGCACTGATGCACAGCCACAGCCAGAGTACTATGCTGCTCCTTTGACTCAGACCACCACATTGCCCTCTCAGGGTACAGATCCACAATCAGACCCTGATGAGACTATGTTGCCCCGCCACGAACGCTATACCACCGACCGACACAGTGACACAGACGAAGTTGCACACGAGCTCGAAGAGGAGGTAATAGATGACCCAGTTATTGACCCCGATTGGCAGCCATTGGGGGAACAGGGTGCAGGCGGCAGTAGTTCAGAAGCGGAGGTGGAGGAGGGGCCGCAGCAGGCATCAACATCGCAACAGGTTCCATCTGCCGGGCCCGTATCTGGACCAAAACGCGTGTCAAAGCCAAAACCTGTTGGAGCACAGCGTTGCCATCCGGTTAAAGCTCAGTCTGCAATCCCTGAAAAGGGATCAGAGTCTAGGAAGAGTGCAGTCTGGCATTTTTTTAAACAACATCCAACTGATCAGCGCAAAGTCATCTGTCAAAAATGTTCAACTAGCTTAAGCAGAGGTCAGAATCTGAAAAGTCTAAATACTAGTTGCATGCATAGACACTTAACCACCATGCATTCTCAAGCCTGGACTAACTACCAAACGTCCCTCAAGGTTGTAGCACCCTCGGCCAATGAAGCTAGTCAGCAACGCAACATCCCTTCCGTCACTGTAAGGCCACCATTTTCCGCACCACCGGCAGTATCTGTGCAGGTTTCTTTGCCAGCCAAAAGCAGTCAGGGTCAGGGAATCACCAGTTTTGTAGGAGGAAATATTGCATGTAGGGCACCGGCGGAAACAATACCGTCTCCAACCGTCTCTCAGTCTGCCATGTCCACCGGCACACCCGAAAGTTCCACGATCTACAGCTCTCCAGTCCAGCTCACCCTACATGAGACTCTGGTTAGAAAAAGGAAGTACTTATCCTCGCATCCGCGTACACAGGGTTTTAACGCCCACATAGCTAGACTAATCTCGTTAGAGATGATGCCCTACCGGTTAGTTGAAAGCGAAGCTTTCAAAGCCCTGATGGAGTACGCTGAACCACGATACGAGCTACCCAGTCGACACTTTTTTTCCAGAAAAGCCATCCCAGCCCTGCACCAGCATGTTAAACAGCGCATCGTCCATGCACTCAGGCAATCTGTGAGTACAAAGGTGCACCTGACTACAGATGCATGGACCAGTAGGCATGGCCAGGGACGTTATGTGTCCATCACGGCACACTGGGTGAATGTGGTGGATGCAGGGTCCACAGGCGACATCAATTTAGGGACAGTTGTGCCTAGCCCACGGTCTAGGAAACAGTTGGCTGTAGGCGTTCGCACCCCCTCCTCCTCCTCCTCGTCCTCCTGCAGAAGCTACAGCTCTTCCACAGAACGCAGTCGGCCAACCACTCCATCGGCAGATGACACTGTTGCACACCAGTTGTCCCATTATGGGCCAGCTACTGCCAAGCGTCAGCAGGCTGTATTGGCTATGAAGTGTTTGGGCGACAACAGACACACCGCGGAAGTTCTGTCCGAGTTCTTGCAACAAGAAACGCAGTCGTGGCTGGGCACAGTAGATCTTGAGGCAGGCAAGGTAGTGAGTGATAACGGAAGGAATTTCATGGCTGCCATCTCCCTTTCCCAACTGAAACACATTCCTTGCCTGGCTCACACCTTAAACCTGGTGGTGCAGTGCTTATTGAAAACTTATCCTGGGTTCTCCGACCTGCTCCTCAAAGTGCGTGCACTTTGCTCACATATCCGACGTTCGCCTGTACACGCCAGCCGTATGCAGACCTATCAGCGGTCTTTGAACCTTCCCCAGCATCGCCTAATCATAGACGTTGCAACAAGGTGGAACTCAACACTGCACATGCTTCAGAGACTGTGCGAACAGAGGCGTGCTGTTATTTATTTGTGGGAGGATACACGGGCAGGCAGTAGGATGGCAGACATGGAGTTGTCAGGTGTGCAGTGGTCGAAGATACAAGACATGTGTCAAGTCCTTCAGTGTTTTGAGGAATGCACACGGCTGGTTAGTGCAGACAACGCCGTAATAAGCATGAGCATCCCCCTAATGCGTCTGCTGATGCAAAGTTTGACGCACATAAAGGAGCAGGCGTCTGCACCAGAGGAAGAGGGAAGCCTTGATGACAGTCAGCCATTGTCTGGTCAGGGCAGTGTACAGGACGAGGTAGCGGGCGAAGAGGAGGTGGAGGACGAGGAGGATGATGGGGATGAGTATATTTTTAATGCGGAAACTTTCACGGGGGCACAGGAAATTGGTTGCGTGTCACGGCCGGGTTCTGGTTTTTTGAGGGACACAAGTGACGTAGATTTGCCTGCAACTGCCCCTCAACCAATCACAACCGGAGATTTGACAAGTGGAACTTTGGCCCACATGGCGGATTATGCCTTACGTATCCTACAAAGGGACACACGCATTACGAAAATGATGAACGATGACGATTACTGGTTGGCCTGCCTCCTTGATCCACGCTATAAAGGCAAATTGCAAAATATTATGCCACATGAGAACTTGGAACTAATATTAGCAACCAAACAATCAACTCTTGTTGACCGTTTGCTTCAGGCATTCCCAGCACACAGCGCACGTGATCGTTCTCACACGAGCTCCAGGGGGCAGCAGACTAGGAGTGTTAGGGGTGCACACATCAGAAGTGGCGTTGGACAGAGGGGTTTTCTGACCAGGTTGTGGAGTGATTTTGCTATGACCGCAGACAGGACAGGTACTGCTGCATCAATTGAAAGTGACAGGAGACAACATTTGTCCAGTATGGTTACTAACTATTTTTCATCCCTTATCGATGTTCTCCCTCAACCGTCATTCCCATTTGATTACTGGGCCTCCAAATTAGACACCTGGCCAGAATTGGCAGAATATGCATTGCAGGAGCTTGCTTGCCCGGCAGCAAGTGTCCTATCAGAAAGAGTATTCAGTGCTGCAGGGTCAATATTAACCGAAAAAAGGACTCGTCTGGCTACCCAAAATGTTGACGATCTAACATTCATTAAAATGAACCACAACTGGATTTCAAAATCTTTTGCCCCACCTTGCCCGGCCGACACCTAGCTTTCCTATGAAAAGCTCTTGCCTGTGAATTACTTTTCTAATGTCTAATTTGCTGCTGCAGATTGTACAGCATACGACATGTTTACACCTCCCTAAATGGCCAAACTCCCCACACGGGGCCGTGGTATCGCGACTTGGCGCAAGCACCCGTGAGACTGCTGTTTGTCTGAAGAGGTGGGTGTGCTCGCTTTTGGTTGACGGCATTGCTACTGGGTCCCTCATAGTACAATGTAGTGTCTCTGGCGGTGGTGGTGCGCACCCAACGTCAGACACACCGTTGTAACATGAGTGGCCCTGGGGCGGTCCCGCCGGCCTCAAGAGAGTTCCCCCCTACCCCAGCTCAAACTGGGCTCTACTACGTGCAAAATTATGTCGCACAGCTCCACCAATCTTTAGTCTATTCGCTGACATCATTCAATGTCTGGCACTGACAATACAAATTTGTAGACATCTATGATGCAACTTAAAGTAGTCTGTGTCTGTGTCCTATATTGGCACCATTAAATAGTTACTGCCAAATTACTATGTCAGAAACACAGCAGATGAGCCCACCCCTGTACCTAAGTATGCCATCTTTTTTTTTGTTTTGGTTGTTTTGCGAGACATTAACATCTATTTATATTTTGGGAGTACTGGGACAGACACTCCTTGCACTACTCCTCCACTCAGCACCAAGCTGCCTGCCCGTGTATCCATGTAACCGCTGTAAAACTGCCATGAGCCTATTGTTTGTTATTTTAGGCCTTTGATAGCCTGTCTGCGGTCCCTACTCCTCCACTGACCACCAAGCTGCCTGCCCGTGTATCCATGTAACCGCTGTAAAACTGCCATGAGCCTATTGTTTGTTATTTTAGGCCTTTGAAGCCTTTCTGCGCTCCCTCCTTCCACTAGTCCTCCACTGACCAGACCACTGCTGCCCGTGTACCCCTGGAACCAATTTTAAAGTGCCTACAGCCAGCCCATTTTATTGTGTTAGGCCTTCGAAGCCTGTCTGCGGTCCCTCCTTCCACTAGGCCTCCACTGACCAGACCACTGCTGCCCGTGTACCCCTGGAACCAATTTTAAAGTGCCTACAGCCAGCCCATTTTATTGTGTTAGGCCTTCGAAGCCTGTCTGCGGTCCATACTTCCACTAGTCCTCCACTGACCAGACCACTGCTGCCCGTGTACCCCTGGAACCAATTTTAAAGTGCCTACAGCCAGCCCATTTTATTGTGTTAGGCCTTCGAAGCCTGTCTGCGGTCCCTCCTTCCACTAGGCCTCCACTGACCAGACCACTGCTGCCCGTGTACCCCTGGAACCAATTTTAAAGTGCCTACAGCCAGCCCATTTTATTGTGTTAGGCCTTCGAAGCCTGTCTGCGGTCCATACTTCCACTAGGCCTCCACTGACCAGACCACTGCTGCCCGTGTACCCCTGGAACCAATTTTAAAGTGCCTACAGCCAGCCCATTTTATTGTGTTAGGCCTTCGAAGCCTGTCTGCGGTCCATACTTCCACTAGTCCTCCACTGACCAGACCACTGCTGCCCGTGTACCCCTGGAACCAATTTTAAAGTGCCTACAGTCAGCCCATTTTATTGTGTTAGGCCTTCGAAGCCTGTCTGCGGTCCATACTTCCACTAGTCCTCCACTGACCAGACCACTGCTGCCCGTGTACCCCTGGAACCAATTTTAAAGTGCCTACAGCCAGCCCATTTTATTGTGTTAGGCCTTCGAAGCCTGTCTGCGGTCCATACTTCCACTAGGCCTCCACTGACCAGACCACTGCTGCCCGTGTACCCCTGGAACCAATTTTAAAGTGCCTACAGCCAGCCCATTTTATTGTGTTAGGCCTTCGAAGCCTGTCTGCGGTCCATACTTCCACTAGGCCTCCACTGACCAGACCACTGCTGCCCGTGTACCCCTGGAACCAATTTTAAAGTGCCTACAGCCAGCCCATTTTATTGTGTTAGGCCTTCGAAGCCTGTCTGCGGTCCATACTTTAAATACTCCTCCACTCACCACCAAGCTGCCTGCCCGTGTATCCATGTAACCGCTGTAAAACTGCCATGAGCCTATTGTTTGTTATGTTAGGCCTTTGATAGCCTGTCTGCGGTCCTTACTTTAAATACTCCTCCACTCACCACCTAGCTGCCTGTGTATCCATGTAACCGATGTAAAACTGCCATGACTGCCTACTGTTTGTTATTTTAGGCCTTTGATAGCCTGTCTGCGGCCCCTACTTGCAATACTCCTCCACTGACCACAATGCTGCCTGGAGTGCCTGCCTGTGTATCCATGTAACCGATGTAAAACTGCCATGACTGCCTACTGTTTGTTATTTTAGGCCTTTGATAGCCTGTCTGCGGCCCCTACTTGCAATACTCCTCCACTGAGCACAATGCTGCCTGGAGTGCCTGCCTGTGTATCCATGTAACCGATGTAAAACTGCCATGACTGCCTACTGTTTGTTATTTTAGGCCTTTGATAGCCTGTCTGCAGCCCCTACTTGCAATACTCCTCCACTGACCACACCAATGCTGCCCGTGTACCCCTGGAACCTATTTAAAAGTTCATAGAGCCTAGTTATATATTTTATTTACTATTAATAAGGCCATGATGGACTACGCTGTACCACGCTACAAGCTAACCAGTCGACACTTCTTTTGCGAGAAAAGCCATCCCAACCCTCCACCAGCATGTAGAAGACCGCATTGTCCATGCACTCTGGCAATCTGTGAGTACAAAGGTGCACCTGACAACAGACGCATGGACCTGTAGGCATGGCCACGGAAGATTACGTGTCCATTACGGCGCAATGGGTTAATGTGGTGGATGCATGGTCCACAGGGGACAGCCTACTAAGTCTGTCTGCAGTCCCTAATTCAAATTGTCCTCCACTGTCTAAATCGGAACTTCCACCTTCTGGCTTTCGGCCTATAGTATCAGAAATTAAACTGCATTTGGCCTTCAACTTTGGTTAGGGCCTACTAACGGCTTCTGCCCCTCCCTGGTGTTGCCCTCAACTAAATAAAGCTGAGCTTCAACCTTCCGGCTCTCATTATGTGGTTTTAAAAAAAAAAATGGTGGTTAGGGCCTACTAACGGCTTCTGCCCCTCCCTGGTGTTGTCCTCAACTAAATAAAGCTGAGCTTCAACCTTCCGGCTCTCATTATGTGGTTTAAAAAAAAAAAATGGTGGTTAGGGCCTACTAACGGCTTCTGCCCCTCCCTGGTGTTGTCCTCAACTAAATAAAGCTGAGCTTCAACCTTCCGGCTCTCATTAAGTGGTTTTAAAAAAAAAAAAAATGGTGGTTAGGGCCTACTAACGGCTTCTGCCCCTCCCTGGTGTTGTCCTCAACTAAATAAAGCTGAGCTTCAACCTTCCGGCTCTCATTAAGTGGTTTTAAAAAAAAAATGGTGGTTAGGGCCAACTAACGGCTTCTGCCCCTCCCTGGTGTTGTCCTCAACTAAATAAAGCTGAGCTTCAACCTTCCGGCTCTCATTAAGTGGTTTTAAAAAAAAAAAAATTGGTGGTTAGGGCCTACTAACGGCTTCTGCCCCTCCCTGGTGTTGTCCTCAACTAAATAAAGCTGAGCTTCAACCTTCCGGCTCTCATTATGTGGTTTAAAAAAAAAAAATGGTGGTTAGGGCCTACTAACGGCTTCTGCCCCTCCCTGGTGTTGTCCTCAACTAAATAAAGCTGAGCTTCAACCTTCCGGCTCTCATTAAGTGGTTTTAAAAAAAAAATGGTGGTTAGGGCCTACTAACGGCTTCTGCCCCTCCCTGGTGTTGTCCTCAACTAAATAAAGCTGAGCTTCAACCTTCCGGCTCTCATTAAGTGGTTTTAAAAAAAAAATGGTGGTTAGGGCCTACTAACGGCTTCTGCCCCTCCCTGGTGTTGTCCTCAACTAAATAAAGCTGAGCTTCAACCTTCCGGCTCTCATTATGTGGTTTTAAAAAAAAAAAAAATGGTGGTTAGGGCCTACTAACGGCTTCTGCCCCTCCCTGGTGTTGTCCTCAACTAAATAAAGCTGAGCTTCAACCTTCCGGCTCTCATTAAGTGGTTTTAAAAAAAAAATGGTGGTTAGGGCCTACTAACGGCTTCTGCCCCTCCCTGGTGTTGTCCTCAACTAAATAAAGCTGAGCTTCAACCTTCCGGCTCTCATTATGTGGTTTTAAAAAAAAAATGGTGGTTAGGGCCTACTAACGGCTTCTGCCCCTCCCTGGTGTTGTCCTCAACTAAATAAAGCTGAGCTTCAACCTTCCGGCTCTCATTAAGTGGTTTTAAAAAAAAAAAAAATGGTGGTTAGGGCCTACTAACGGCTTCTGCCCCTCCCTGGTGTTGCCCTCAACTAAATAAAGCTGAGCTTCAACCTTCTGCTCCAAATTACCATTTTAAAAAATGCAATAGGCTTTTCCGGCCTACTAAAGGTGTCTGCCCCTCCCTGGTGTTGTCCTCAACTGAACAAAGCTGAGCTTCCACATTCTGGCTTTCGCCCTATACTATCAGATATTAAACTGCATTTGGCCTACTAGTGTGGTTAGGCCCTTGAAACAGTGTCTGCTGCTCTTGGGTTTGCTACTCCACTGAACAAAGCAATGCCGCCTGTTTAGTCCTGTTACCAATTTTGAACTGCATGTAGCCTACTTTATTCTTTGGCCCTATATCTGTTTCCTCCTCATCCTGCCCATTGCCCAGCCACTGCTAAATGAGTCTGCTGGTACATTGACCTAGACCACTACATTCCCCTTGTACTCTACACAGCCAGAATCTGTCCCTGCTGAAAGTAAGGTTCCCCTTCCCGCATGTTATACCACCTTACACAGGGACAAAGAGGAAGGTGCAGATGAAAGTGCAGGTTCCTTCATCAGGTGGGGGGGCATACTCGTTGGCGACGTCACTGGCACAGGGCCCCTCAGAGTACGCAAAAGTGTCGCTGCTGGTGGGAGGCGCCCCCGCCATGCAAACACACCGCCGTACTTTGAGGGGCCCTGTGCCAGTGGCAATGCGAACGAGTGGGCCCCCCCTGCTTGCTCAGGATCACAGCACTTGCAACTTTTAAATACTTACCTTTCCCTGCAACACCGCCGTGACGTAGTCCGCATTTCCTGGGCCCACGAAAAACTTGAGCCAGCCCTACTCCCCCCACAACTTTCCCCCAATTCCCTATGCCCAACTATTATTATACAGTTAATTAAGATTGGCAAGCTTCAGAAACAAGAATGGATGTTTTTGGCATTAAAATGGGCACTGTAGGTGTTTTCCTGGCCTCCACTCACTGCCGACTATGCTTCCCCATTGACTTGCATTGGGTTTCGTGTTTCGGTCGATCCCCGACTTTTAGCGATAATCGGCCGACTGCACTCGACTCGACTCTGGACAAAATCGGGTTTCCCAAAACCCTACTCGATCTTAAAAAAATGAAAGTCGCTCAACCCTAGCCGTGTAACCAAAGACATGCGTTTCTTAGAGTCCGTAATGTCGCACTGCATGGGTTCAGTGGTAACAGGACAGTTCGCAGAAACATGGCCCTTTTCATGGCAACGGAAACACCTAACAAGCCCCCTATTGAAACCAGAGTCCGACACCCTTGACCTCGGGGTGCGAGCAGTCCCGTGTTCCTCCCCTACAGTTTTTGGCAATTTTCCTTCCCCCGCAGTCCCTGGAACAGTCTTACCGGTTCCATGAGGAGGAGGTACAGTTCGGGTAGTAGCGGTATCATCAGGAAGTCCTTCCGCCACGGAATAACGCTCCACCAAGTCCACCAGTTGATCCGCTGTTGCGGGATTTCCTTGGTTCACCCACTTTTTCAGCGCCGGTGGTAGTACTCTCAGGTACTTGTCCAGAACGACCCGCTGGATTATCTCCGGAGTTGTCAGTACCTCAGGTTGCAGCCATTTCTTTATCAAGTAGATCAGGTCGAACATCTGCGATCGCGGCGGTTTATCTTGCTGATAGGTCCACTGATGTACCCTCTGTGCACGGACAGCCGTCGTCACACCCAGCCGGGCCAGGACCTCAGCTTTCAGCCTCTCAAAGTCCTGAGCGACTTCCGGGTCCAAGTCATGGTAAGCTTTTTGGGCCTCACCGGAGAGAAATGGAGCAATTAGATCGGCCCATCGTTCCTTCGGCCACTTCTCTCTCAACGCTGTCCGCTCAAACGTTGTCAGGTACGCCTCGACGTCATCTTCTGCGGTCAGCTTTTGCCAGTATCGACTCACATGGATCCTCCTGGACTTTGCTTCCAGGTCAACCTCAGGCATGCTCACCAAGCGTTGCGCCACCTGTTGGAGAAGCTGGCGGTCTGCAGCTGTCATGTCCAGTAACTCCTTCAGCTGTGCGGCCATCAAGCGATTAGCTTCCTGCTGTGCCGCAGTGGCCTGCTGCTGTACGGCAGTGGACTGTACTAGGGCTTTCACCACGTCTTCCATACTGTCGCCTGTGCCACGCGATGCCCGCGTTCTCCACCACAATGTGACAAAACACTCCGGGATCGCCTTTGCTGGGGTCAAAGGTCACGTGGTTTGTGCATTGAACTCTGAGGCGACAGCAGGTTTCCAAGTTGACTGACCTCAGGTCAGGTTTATTAAAGTGAAAGCAAATACAGAAAACAAAACATAAAAATAAATCCTAGCCTGTCCGGCGCTAACTAAACAAATACGTTGCTATCTAACAACTAGGGGGGCTTCTCCCTCCCAGCTAACATTACACAGATCATGAGCACAGCTCTCACTCACGTTTGTCTCACACAGACAGGCATTCTGTGTGCCCCAGGCTGACACTAGAAACCTCCAGCTGGTCAGCCTTTATTCCTGCACTTATTAACCCCTCGGTATTCTGAAGATACTGAGCAGCCTAATTCACATAGGACAAATACCTGGGCGAGATATACCTGCCCCCGACTACCAGACCGACATGACTCTTACAGTTACCACAACTGTGGCACCATAAGCTGGCTTTAGTGCTGAGAGAGGGTGGAGTACAGTGAATCGGACAAACTGCTGGACCATGAGAGAGGTACAGGTGGAGATGTCACGATGGATTGAGAAAGTTGTGGTGTGCTCGTTCTCTGAGATCTGTCAAAAACAGCAGGCATGTCCACATCCATTACAGGTGACGGTGGGCTCTCATTCAGCGTGACTGGAACGGGAAAAGAACCTGAGGTTCTGCATTTGAAAACCTGCATCTCAATAGTTGGCATGGTAGGAGGAAGAAGCATCAGATGCGATTGAAGGAGCGGCTGATGGTGTTGAGTTCTGCTGGTCTGCATTTTAGCTCAGTGGGATTCCCAGAGTAACGCATGTTAATTGCGCATGTAAAGGTTCATACATGTAGTAATCAAATTATTGCACTTTTTGGCTCTACTCAGTTTTTTTTGCAAAGTTGGCAGATTATGTAAGTTGGTTCATACTTTGCAGTGTCAAAAAAGGCCCAGGCTAGGCAACTCTTGCAACCCCTGTAAGCTGCAGTAATGCGGATGCTGCTGGTCACAGCCACAGTTGTGGCTGAGGATGCATTGCTCATCGTGTCTATGACATACCGTGCTACATAACCTCGTCATCTTCCTCCTTAGATGACCTACTAGAGCTGTGTGCCTCTATGTTTATGCCAACTGGGATCTAACACCTCATCATCATCCTCTGTGTTATCACATTCCTCACCCTTGGAGTCCTCCTCCTCCTCTTCCTGCCCTGACAACACAGTACAGTCTGTGTGGGCCTCAGATATCTGCATCTCATCAGGATTAACTCACCCTGGGGGTTAACATCTGATGACAAGGGTCAGGATGCTGCTCGGATCCTACTTCGTCCTGCTCCAGATCCAAGTTAAAATAATTTTTTGCATCTGTGCAGATTTTCTCCTTTTGACTCTGTGAAAGCTTTTGAGTACACTTCTGATGACCATGGCATAGAATGTATGAACAGCTCTTCAGACTCCCCATCTGTGGTTCCGTACAGTCAGCTGTACGGTTGGAGATATGGGACATGGGGGGAAGCAAAGGAAATTTGGGTGCTGACTCTGTGGACTGTGCTGGATGTGATTTTGAGGTGGAGGAAGAGGAGGAGAGGCCAATTGTAGCTGCACTTGCAATTCACTTGAGCACATTTTCTTTCTGGACCTCATCAACAAGGCGTACCGCTGTGTGTCTGCCAAAGAAAGGTAACATAGTAACATAGTTATTAAGGTTGAAGGAAGACTTTAAGTCCTTCTAATTCAACCCATAGCCTAACCTAACATGTTGATCAAGAGGAAGGCAAAAAAAACCATGTGGCAAAGAGTAAGCTCCACATTGGGGAAAATAATTCCTTCCAGAGTAGTAGTAGGTAGTGGAGTAGCCTATCCAGTAACAGAAGTTGCCAGTTGTCTTTGCATAGGACGTGACGCTGTTGGTTCACTAGTACTTTTACAAACATTACCACCTACTCCACGTACACCTTGAACAACAAGCCTAATTTTCCTTCTACCACGGCTTCGCTTTTTCCCAGTCTTGTTGCTCAGATAGTGTGGTATGAGCACAATATTAGCAACAAAAAATTTGGATTTTTAATTCTGCAACAGCTCTGCAAACAGCTGAATTTCTGTGGCAGTGAATGACAAGATGAAATATGTCATGCTGAATCGCATTAGTCACAGAAGAAAGAATTGTTTGAGTGTGGATGAGGCCTGTATCATAAAGAAGATATGCAAAAACAATTTGGAAGTGAGATGTCACCTACTGTATGGTGTAAGTAACAGAAAAAATTTTTGGTGGCCTCTGGAACAGGCCTTTATAACACACTAGATGCTACAAACAATTTGTAAGTCAGATGTCCCCTATTGTATGACGTTAGCAACAGAAGAATTTTTAAGGGGCTTCTGGAACTGGCTTCTGTAGCACACTACACCATGTTCCAAATTATTATGCAAATTGGATCTAAGTGTCATAAAGATTCAATTGTTTTGTGTTTTATATAAACTCATGGATGGTATTGTATCTCATGGGCTCAATGGATCACTGAAATCAATGTTACACACATGATAGTTAGTTTTCTAGGTGATTCTAATTAAAGAAAAACTACTTAAAAATGATGTTCCACATTATTAAGCAGGCCACAGTTATCAACTAACATGGGAAAAGAAAAAGGATCTCTCTGCTGTGAAAAGCATCAAATAGTGCAATGCCTTGGTCAAGGGATTAAAACATTATATATTTCATGAAAACTTATGAGTGATCATCATACTGTGAAGAGATTTGTGACTGAAACAGAGCGCAGACAGAGTTCATGCACATAAAGGCATAATGAGGAAGGTTTCTGCCAGACAAATTAATTGGATTATGAGAGCAGATGCCAAAGTGCCATTACACAGCAGCAAGCAGTTATTTGAAGCTGCTGGTGCCTCTGGAGTCCCTCGAACCTCAAGGTGTAGGATCCTTCAAAGGCTTGTTGTGGTGCATAAACCTACTATTCGGCCACCCTTAAACAGTGTTCACAAGCAGAATTTGTTGCAGTGTGCCTAGACTTACATGAAGACTAATTTTAAAACAGTCTTGTTTACTGATGAGTGTCGAGCTACCCTGGATGGTCCAGATGGATGGAGTAGTGGATGGTTGGTGGATGGTCACCATGTCCCAACAAGGCTGCGACGTCAGCAAGGAAGTGGAGGAGTCATGTTTTGGGCCAGAATCATGGGGAAACAGCTGGTAAGGCCCTTTAAGGTTAATTGAAACAAAATAGGGGTAACCAGGGGCAAAAAACGTACATAATATACCATCTGGGAAGTTTATAATTTGAATTAATTTAAGTAATAGTAGTAATTACTCCCAGCCGAGGTAATTTTGCCCAGGTATTGGAACAAGACGGTTATCAAAAATAGCATACAAAGAACAGAGGAGGAAATGAATCCAAAAAGATAACCTTATGTCTATAGTAAAATTGCTTTATTAAAGTGCAAGGCAAGAGAACAGTGATGACAACAGAGTCACCCAACAGTGAATAAAAACAGAATGTAGGACACTAGAAAAATGCACCTGCTGACTCATAGAAATAATCACTATGAACATAAAATAATAATACATAGAGTCAGAATAACATAACCAGCAGGGGATATTACCTATACCCAATAGACCTATAATATATACCTATTGGAAGACCGCTATAGCCCATATATAATTGCACAGTAGTTCATAGAGAATACCATCATTAAAGAAGCTATAGAGAGCGGTACAGATAGCTAATACATCACCCTGAAACACGGTGTTGGACAGGTGCAGAGTCCCGGTGCCCGCCCCAATGCGCGTTTCGGCACTCCTTCGTCAGGGGGCGCATAGTGGACTACAGAAATTGTGCATTATAAAAAGGCCAGGAACCGGAGGTGAACCCGAGTCGTGCCCCGGATGTAACCTCGCGTCTCCTAGCAGCCGCCGGTACAACAAAGGAAGGTAGCGCTATCCAGGCTGTGAAGGCCGATACACGTGGGGCCCCACGTGATCCACCCACAACAGACACTGTATCGCCGCCCTCCAAAGGAAAAAAACGGCGGGTGCATGCGCAGAGGTACATACAAGGGCGAAATCATCATCACATGTATAGACAAGAGGGAAGGGGAGGGGGGCTTTATTTTGACAGTCTTACGTAGACATAAATTACCTACAATCTGTGGGGCATTGCCGTAGTACATACAGTGTCCCATTGTATATAAGAGAGAGAAGGGGTAAAATAGAAGGGAAAGTAACATAATCTAGTATAGATATACGATAATGCAGTTTTGTAATCAAATAAAGATAACAAACATGGGCATGTATCTATAGATAATTATTTAGCAGACACAAAAACAGTAACAATGTACTATGCCCATATATATAAAATAAATTTTCCCATACAAAAACCGCATCCCTTCATATTAGTCCTTCTCCTTTATTCTTCTTTTTTCTTTTACCCCAGGCGATATCCACTGGGTAGCGATGAAAAGATAATTCTTCACTTTTTCCTCTTCCTCCTTGTCATATTAACTTCACTACGAGTACGGGGAACTCCACCAGTATAGCCAAAGAACTACATATGGTGTACTAAAACTTTAAAAAAAATATTAAAACTAGTCGGATGTTAAACAATCGTCAAAAGGTGAAATCCACAGTCTGATGATCACAAGAATGGGGCAAAACTTAAATTTTCATTAAGGCCAAGGGGATGAGTTGTCCGTAAGGTCCAGATCCATTTCGTCTCAAGACGTGCCAGCTTCGTGGTCAGTTTACCCCCTCTAATACCAATATCCAGACAATCAATACCCCTGAATCTAATTAATTTACCATTACATCCGTGATGTTCCTTAAAATGTCTGGGAAGTGTCGTTAATTCTGCAATGTCAGACTTATGCTTCGCAGATGCCTCAATTCCACACACATGTTCTCGGATGCGGATCTTAAATTGGCAGGATGTGAGCCCCACATATATTAGGCCACAGGGGCATGTGGCATAATAGATGATAAAGCGTGTTGTGCAATTAATAGATTTTTTGATATTAAATGTTTTCTCACCACTAGAGTCTGAGAAAACATTAGTCCGATCTATATTCGGACACGCCACACAGTGGCCACAGGGGGAGGAACCATACCAAGGAGGAATACCATCAAGAAAGGTGACTCTAGGTACCCCCTCATAGTGACTCCTCGTCAGATGATCTTTAAGGTTTTTGGATCGTCGGAAGGAGATAAGGGGGCGGTCAGGCAGGATCTTAGAGATGGTTTTATCTACCTTAAGAATAGGCCAAGATTTCAATAAAGCTTCACGGATTTTAGAAGCCTGAGAATTAAAATTCGTTACAAAGCATACTTTTCTGTCGGAATGCCCAGATCTACTGGGTGTCTGATTGTAGACCAGAGATTCACGAGAGGCAGTCCTGGCTCTATTATAAGCCCTCTTAATAGACCGCTTACTATATCCGCGATCACGGAATCTATTCTGGAGTTCCTTAGCTTGCTGCTCAAAGTCTGACTCAGTTGAGCAGATCCTTCGTAAACGAAGGAACTGCCCAACCGGTACAGCTCTGACAACATGTGGTGGATGACATGATGATGCGTGTAAAAGGGAATTCGTGGATGTCGACTTCCGGAACAGATCTGTTTGTAAAAAACCGAACTGGTCCTTCTTAATTGTGACATCCAGGAATTCAACTGTTTCCCTACTCCAATGATATGTAAGATGGATGTTTAAATCATTAGTATTGAGTTCCTCCATAAGTAAAGAAAGTTCCTGAGAAGATCCCTGCCAGCTCAGGAGTATGTCGTCGATGTACCGGGCCCAAAAAAGGGCCCGGTCCATCAACGACCCCCAATCGGACAGGAAGAGGTCCCTCTCCCACAGCTGTTGTGAATTCTGTTCTCGAACTCCCTCCTGTGGTCATGAATGGTACTTCAGCGAGTTCTGTCCATGGACTCCCTCTGGTGGCTGTGAGTGGAGTTGCTGGTTCTGAGGTTCCTTCACCAGCTGACCTCGTTTAGTTCTAGGCTGGCTGCTCTATTTAACTCCACTCAGACCGTTACTTGATGCCAGCTTTCAATGTTCTAGTACTGGTTCAGTTCTCTCTTGGATCTTGCAGATGACCTGTCTACTCCAGCAAAAGCTAAGTCCCTGCTAGTTAATTTGTTTATCTCTGTTTTCTTGTCCAGCTTGCTATCATTATTTTGCCTTGCTAGCTGGAAGCTCTGGGATGCAGAGTGGCACCTCCGCACCGTGAGTCGGTGCGGGGGTCTCTTTTTGCACACTCTGCGTGGATTTTATAGTTTTTTTGTGCTGACCGCAAAGTTACCTTTTCTATCCTCAGTCTGTTTAGTTAAGTCTGGCCTCCTTTGCTGAAACCTGTTTCATTCCTGTGTTTGTGACTTCCATCTTTAACTCACAGTTAATATTTGTGGGGGCTGCCTGTTTCTTTGGGAATTTCTCTGAGGCAAGGTAGGCTTTATTTTCTATCTTTAGGGGTAGTTAGCTCTTAGGCTGTGAAGAGGCGTCTAGGCAGAGTAAGGTACGCTCCACGGCTATTTCTAGTTGTTGTGATAGGATTAGGGGTTGCGGTCAGCAGAGCTCCCACTTCCCAGAGCTGGTCCTGTATTACTAGTTTGCTCATCAGGTCATTCCTTGTGCTCCTAACCACCAGGTCATCATAACACACAGTCCCAGGAACAGGTTAGCATAGGAGGGCGCAAAGGCCGCCCCCATGGCTGTTCCCTGAAGCTGCAGGAAGAAGGACCCCTTAAACACAAAAAAATTATGTGTTAGTGCAAATTCAAGTAACTCCAGTAAGAAACTGCCAAACTCAGAGGGGGACCCAGATAAATCAAGAAAAAAACGTACAGCATTTAGACCATCACAGTGTTTAATATTTGTATACAACGACACAACGTCGGCTGTCATCAAAATGGCACTCTCATCCAAATGGATAGAGTCGACTTTCCTGAGGAGCTCCCCAGTGTCCTTCAGGAAGGAGGGCAGATTTACAACCAAAGGTTGAAGATGGAAATCAATCCATCGATTGATATTTTCAAGAAAATTTCCATTGCCTGAAATGATCGGTCTGCCAGGTGGCACCCTCACATCCTTGTGCACCTTGGGAAGGAGATAAAAAGTAGAGACCGTGGGTTCGGTAACACGGAGAGCCAGAGAAAGTTCTCTCGTAATGACACCTCCGGCGACAGCAGCATCCAAGATACTCTCCAGTTGTGTACTGAAAGCCGACAAGGGATTAAAGGTCAACCTCTTATAGCAAACGGTGTTATGTAATTGTCTAAAGGCCTCCTTTTCATACATGGCCTTAGGCCAGATGACTACATTACCTCCCTTGTCGGCTGGTTTCAGTACAACATCCGGGATGCTCTTAAGATGTCGTAGTCGTATCCTTTCGTCTCTACTCAAATTGTCCCTCCCAAGGTGCTGTGGTAAAATAGAAGGGAAAGTAACATAATCTAGTATAGATATACGATAATGCAGTTTTGTAATCAAATAAAGATAACAAAAATGGGCATGTATCTATAGATAATTATTTAGCAGACACAAAAACAGTAACAATGTACTATGCCCATATATATAAAATACATTTTCCCATACAAAAACCGCGGAGGGAGGTAAGATTCCACCGGCTATTAAACCGCGGTCTAAGAAGTTCCCTCCATTTTCCACATGTGCCCCTATTGATATGTTTGTTCAGGTGGTCACCCAAGATCTCCTCAAAATACCACAGCACCTTGGGAGGGACAGTTTGAGTAGAGACGAAAGGATACAACTACGACATCTTAAGAGCATCCCGGATGTTGTAGTGAAACCAGCCGACAAGGGAGGTAATGTAGTCATCTGGCCTAAGGCCATGTATGAAAAGGAGGCCTTTAGACAATTACATAACACCGTTTGCTATAAGAGGTTGACCTTTAATCCCTTGTCGGCTTTCAGTACACAACTGGAGAGTATCTTGGATGCTGCTGTCGCCAGAGGTATCATTACGAGAGAACTTTCTCTGGCTCTCCGTGTTACCGAACCCACGGTCTCTACTTTTTATCTCCTTCCCAAGGTGCACAAGGATGTGAGGGTGCCACCTGGACTACAGAAATTGTGCAGTATAAAAAGGCCAGGAACCGGAGGTGAACCCGAGTCGTGCCCCGGATGTAACCTCGCTTCTCCTAGCAGCCGCCGGTACAACAAAGGAAGGTAGCGCTATCCAGGCTGTGAAGGCCGATACACGTGGGGCCCCACGTGATCCACCCACAACAGACACTGTATCGCCGCCCTCCAAAGGAAAAAACCGGCGGGTGCATGCGCAGAGGTACATACAAGGGCGAAATCATCATCACATGTATAGACAAGAGGGAAGGGGAGGGGGGCTTTATTTTGACAGTCTTACGTAGACATAAATTACCTACAATCTGCGGGGCATTGCCGTAGTACATACAGTGTCCCATTGTATATAAGAGAGAGAAGGGGTAAAATAGAAGGGAAAGTAACATAATCTAGTATAGATATACGATAATGCAGTTTTGTAATCAAATAAAGATAACAAACATGGGCATGTATCTATAGATAATTATTTAGCAGACACAAAAACAGTAACAATGTACTATGCCCATATATATAAAATAAATTTTCCCATACAAAAACCGCATCCCTTCATATTAGTCCTTCTCCTTTATTCTTCTTTTTTCTTTTACCCCAGGCGATATCCACTGGGTAGCGCTGAAAAGATAATTCTTCACTTTTTCCTCTTCCTCCTTGTCATATTAACTTCACTACGAGTACGGGGAACTCCACCAGTATAGCCAAAGAACTACATATGGTGTACTAAAACTTTAAAAAAAATATTAAAACTAGTCGGATGTTAAACAATCGTCAAAAGGTGAAATCCACAGTCTGATGATCACAAGAATGGGGCAAAACTTAAATTTTCATTAAGGCCAAGGGGATGAGTTGTCCGTAAGGTCCAGATCCATTTCGTCTCAAGACGTGCCAGCTTCGTGGTCAGTTTACCCCCTCTAATACCAATATCCAGACAATCAATACCCCTGAATCTAATTAATTTACCATTACATCCGTGATGTTCCTTAAAATGTCTGGGAAGTGTCGTTAATTCCGCAATGTCAGACTTATGCTTCGCAGATGCCTCAATTCCACACACATGTTCTCGGATGCGGATCTTAAATTGGCAGGATGTGAGCCCCACATATATTAGGCCACAGGGGCATGTGGCATAATAGATGATAAAGCGTGTTGTGCAATTAATAGATTTTTTGATATTAAATGTTTTCTCACCACTAGAGTCTGAGAAAACATTAGTCCGATCTATATTCGGACACGCCACACAGTGGCCACAGGGGGAGGAACCATACCAAGGAGGAATACCATCAAGAAAGGTGACTCTAGGTACCCCCTCATAGTGACTCCTCGTCAGATGATCTTTAAGGTTTTTGGATCGTCTGAAGGAGATAAGGGGGCGGTCAGGCAGGATCTTAGAGATGGTTTTATCTACCTTAAGAATAGGCCAAGATTTCAATAAAGCTTCACGGATTTTAGAAGGCTGAGAATTAAAATTCGTTACAAAGCATACTTTTCTGTCGGAATGCCCAGATCTACTGGGTGTCTGATTGTAGACCAGAGATTCACGAGAGGCAGTCCTGGCTCTATTATAAGCCCTCTTAATAGACCGCTTACTATATCCGCGATCACGGAATCTATTCTGGAGTTCCTTAGCTTGCTGCTCAAAGTCTGACTCAGTTGAGCAGATCCTTCGTAAACGAAGGAACTGCCCAACCGGTACAGCTCTGACAACATGTGGTGGATGACATGATGATGCGTGTAAAAGGGAATTCGTGGATGTCGACTTCCGGAACAGATCTGTTTGTAAAAAACCGAACTGGTCCTTCTTAATTGTGACATCCAGGAATTCAACTGTTTCCCTACTCCAATGATATGTAAGATGGATGTTTAAATCATTAGTATTGAGTTCCTCCATAAGTAAAGAAAGTTCCTGAGAAGATCCCTGCCAGCTCAGGAGTATGTCGTCGATGTACCGGGCCCAAAAAAGGGCCCGGTCCATCGACGACCCCCAATCGGACAGGAAGAGGTCCCTCTCCCACAGCTGATGTGAATTCTGTTCTCGAACTCCCTCCTGTGGTCATGAATGGTACTTCAGCGAGTTCTGTCCATGGACTCCCTCTGGTGGCTGTGAGTGGAGCTGCTGGTTCTGAGGTTCCTTCACCAGCTGACCTCGTTTAGTTCTAGGCTGGCTGCTCTATTTAACTCCACTCAGACCGTTACTTGATGCCAGCTTTCAATGTTCTAGTACTGGTTCAGTTCTCTCTTGGATCTTGCAGATGACCTGTCTACTCCAGCAAAAGCTAAGTCCCTGCTAGTTAATTTGTTTATCTCTGTTTTCTTGTCCAGCTTGCTATCATGATTTTGCCTTGCTAGCTGGAAGCTCTGGGATGCAGAGTGGCACCTCCGCACCGTGAGTCGGTGCGGGGGTCTCTTTTTGCACACTCTGCGTGGATTTTATAGTTTTTTTGTGCTGACCGCAAAGTTACCTTTTCTATCCTCAGTCTGTTTAGTTAAGTCTGGCCTCCTTTGCTGAAACCTGTTTCATTCCTGTGTTTGTGACTTCCATCTTTAACTCACAGTTAATATTTGTGGGGGCTGCCTGTTTCTTTGGGAATTTCTCTGAGGCAAGGTAGGCTTTATTTTCTATCTTTAGGGGTAGTTAGCTCTTAGGCTGTGAAGAGGCGTCTAGGCAGAGTAAGGTACGCTCCACGGCTATTTCTAGTTGTTGTGATAGGATTAGGGGTTGCGGTCAGCAGAGCTCCCACTTCCCAGAGCTGGTCCTGTATTACTAGTTTGCTCATCAGGTCATTCCTTGTGCTCCTAACCACCAGGTCATCATAACACACAGCCCCAGGAACAGGTTAGCATAGGAGGGCGCAAAGGCCGCCCCCATGGCTGTTCCCTGAAGCTGCAGGAAGAAGGACCCCTTAAACACAAAAAAATTATGTGTTAGTGCAAATTCAAGTAACTCCAGTAAGAAACTGCCAAACTCAGAGGGGGACCCAGATAAATCAAGAAAAAAACGTACAGCATTTAGACCATCACAGTGTTTAATATTTGTATACAACGACACAACGTCGGCTGTCATCAAAATGGCACTCTCATCCAAATGGATAGAGTCGACTTTCCTGAGGAGCTCCCTAGTGTCCTTCAGGAAGGAGGGCAGATTTACAACCAAAGGTTGAAGATGGAAATCAATCCATCGATTGATATTTTCAAGAAAATTTCCATTGCCTGAAATGATCGGTCTGCCAGGTGGCACCCTCACATCCTTGTGCACCTTGGGAAGGAGATAAAAAGTAGAGACCGTGGGTTCGGTAACACGGAGAGCCAGAGAAAGTTCTCTTGTAATGACACCTCCGGCAACAGCAGCATCCAAGATACTCTCCAGTTGTGTACTGAAAGCCGACAAGGGATTAAAGGTCAACCTCTTATAGCAAACGGTGTTATGTAATTGTCTAAAGGCCTCCTTTTCATACATGGCCTTAGGCCAGATGACTACATTACCTCCCTTGTCGGCTGGTTTCAGTACAACATCCGGGATGCTCTTAAGATGTCGTAGTCGTATCCTTTCGTCTCTACTCAAATTGTCCCTCCCAAGGTGCTGTGGTAAAATAGAAGGGAAAGTAACATAATCTAGTATAGATATACGATAATGCAGTTTTGTAATCAAATAAAGATAACAAAAATGGGCATGTATCTATAGATAATTATTTAGCAGACACAAAAACAGTAACAATGTACTATGCCCATATATATAAAATACATTTTCCCATACAAAAACCGCGGAGGGAGGTAAGATTCCACCGGCTATTAAACCGCGGTCTAAGAAGTTCCCTCCATTTTCCACATGTGCCCCTATTGATATGTTTGTTCAGGTGGTCACCCAAGATCTCCTCAAAATACCACAGCACCTTGGGAGGGACAGTTTGAGTAGAGACGAAAGGATACAACTACGACATCTTAAGAGCATCCCGGATGTTGTAGTGAAACCAGCCGACAAGGGAGGTAATGTAGTCATCTGGCCTAAGGCCATGTATGAAAAGGAGGCCTTTAGACAATTACATAACACCGTTTGCTATAAGAGGTTGACCTTTAATCCCTTGTCGGCTTTCAGTACACAACTGGAGAGTATCTTGGATGCTGCTGTCGCCAGAGGTATCATTACGAGAGAACTTTCTCTGGCTCTCCGTGTTACCGAACCCACGGTCTCTACTTTTTATCTCCTTCCCAAGGTGCACAAGGATGTGAGGGTGCCACCTGGACTACAGAAATTGTGCAGTATAAAAAGGCCAGGAACCGGAGGTGAACCCGAGTCGTGCCCCGGATGTAACCTCGCGTCTCCTAGCAGCCGCCGGTACAACAAAGGAAGGTAGCGCTATCCAGACTGTGAAGGCCGATACACGTGGGGCCCCACGTGATCCACCCACAACAGACACTGTATCGCCGCCCTCCAAAGGAAAAAACCGGCGGGTGCATGCGCAGAGGTACATACAAGGGCGAAATCATCATCACATGTATAGACAAGAGGGAAGGGGAGGGGGGCTTTATTTTGACAGTCTTACGTAGACATAAATTACCTACAATCTGCGGGGCATTGCCGTAGTACATACAGTGTCCCATTGTATATAAGAGAGAGAAGGGGTAAAATAGAAGGGAAAGTAACATAATCTAGTATAGATATACGATAATGCAGTTTTGTAATCAAATAAAGATAACAAACATGGGCATGTATCTATAGATAATTATTTAGCAGACACAAAAACAGTAACAATGTACTATGCCCATATATATAAAATACATTTTCCCATACAAAAACCGCATCCCTTCATATTAGTCCTTCTCCTTTATTCTTCTTTTTTCTTTTACCCCAGGCGATATCCACTGGGTAGCGATGAAAAGATAATTCTTCACTTTTTCCTCTTCCTCCTTGTCATATTAACTTCACTACGAGTACGGGGAACTCCACCAGTATAGCCAAAGAACTACATATGGTGTACTAAAACTTTAAAAAAAATATTAAAACTAGTCGGATGTTAAACAGTCGTCAAAAGGTGAAATCCACAGTCTGATGATCACAAGAATGGGGCAAAACTTAAATTTTCATTAAGGCCAAGGGGATGAGTTGTCCGTAAGGTCCAGATCCATTTCGTCTCAAGACGTGCCAGCTTCGTGGTCAGTTTACCCCCTCTAATACCAATATCCAGACAATCAATACCCCTGAATCTAATTAATTTACCATTACATCCATGATGTTCCTTAAAATGTCTGGGAAGTGTCTTTAATTCCGCAATGTCAGACTTATGCTTCGCAGACGCCTCAATTCCACACACATGTTCTCGGATGCGGATCTTAAATTGGCGGGATGTGAGCCCCACATATATTAGGCCACAGGGGCATGTGGCATAATAGATGATAAAGCGTGTTGTGCAATTAATAGATTTTTTTATATTAAATGTTTTCTCACCACTAGAGTCTGAGAAAACATTAGTCCGATCTATATTCGGACACGCCACACAGTGGCCACAGGGGGAGGAACCATACCAAGGAGGAATACCATCAAGAAAGGTGACTCTAGGTACCCCCTCATAGTGACTCCTCGTCAGATGATCTTTAAGGTTTTTGGATCGTCTGAAGGAGATAAGGGGGCGGTCAGGCAGGATCTTAGAGATGGTTTTATCTACCTTAAGAATAGGCCAAGATTTCAATAAAGCTTCACGGATTTTAGAAGCCTGAGAATTAAAATTCGTTACAAAGCATACTTTTCTGTCGGAATGCCCAGATCTACTGGGTGTCTGATTGTAGACCAGAGATTCACGAGAGGCAGTCCTGGCTCTATTATAAGCCCTCTTAATAGACCGCTTACTATATCTGCGATCACGGAATCTATTCTGGAGTTCCTTAGCTTGCTGCTCAAAGTCTGACTCAGTTGAGCAGATCCTTCGTAAACGAAGGAACTGCCCAACCGGTACAGCTCTGACAACATGTGGTGGATGACATGATGATGCGTGTAAAAGGGAATTCGTGGATGTCGACTTCCGGAACAGATCTGTTTGTAAAAAACCGAACTGGTCCTTCTTAATTGTGACATCCAGGAATTCAACTGTTTCCCTACATGATATGTAAGATGGATGTTTAAATCATTAGTATTGAGTTCCTCCATAAGTAAAGAAAGTTCCTGAGAAGATCCCTGCCAGCTCAGGAGTATGTCGTCGATGTACCGGGCCCAAAAAAGGGCCCGGTCCATCGACGACCCCCAATCGGACAGGAAGAGGTCCCTCTCCCACAGCTGATGTGAATTCTGTTCTCGAACTCCCTCCTGTGGTCATGAATGGTACTTCAGCGAGTTCTGTCCATGGACTCCCTCTGGTGGCTGTGAGTGGAGTTGCTGGTTCTGAGGTTCCTTCACCAGCTGACCTCGTTTAGTTCTAGGCTGGCTGCTCTATTTAACTCCACTCAGACCGTTACTTGATGCCAGCTTTCAATGTTCTAGTACTGGTTCAGTTCTCTCTTGGATCTTGCAGATGACCTGTCTACTCCAGCAAAAGCTAAGTCCCTGCTAGTTAATTTGTTTATCTCTGTTTTCTTGTCCAGCTTGCTATCATGATTTTGCCTTGCTAGCTGGAAGCTCTGGGATGCAGAGTGGCACCTCCGCACCGTGAGTCGGTGCGGGGGTCTCTTTTTGCACACTCTGCGTGGATTTTATAGTTTTTTTGTGCTGACCGCAAAGTTACCTTTTCTATCCTCAGTCTGTTTAGTTAAGTCTGGCCTCCTTTGCTGAAACCTGTTTCATTCCTGTGTTTGTGACTTCCATCTTTAACTCACAGTTAATATTTGTGGGGGCTGCCTGTTTCTTTGGGAATTTCTCTGAGGCAAGGTAGGCTTTATTTTCTATCTTTAGGGGTAGTTAGCTCTTAGGCTGTGAAGAGGCGTCTAGGCAGAGTAAGGTACGCTCCACGGCTATTTCTAGTTGTTGTGATAGGATTAGGGGTTGCGGTCAGCAGAGCTCCCACTTCCCAGAGCTGGTCCTGTATTACTAGTTTGCTCATCAGGTCATTCCTTGTGCTCCTAACCACCAGGTCATCATAACACACAGCCCCAGGAACAGGTTAGCATAGGAGGGCGCAAAGGCCGCCCCCATGGCTGTTCCCTGAAGCTGCAGGAAGAAGGACCCCTTAAACACAAAAAAATTATGTGTTAGTGCAAATTCAAGTAACTCCAGTAAGAAACTGCCAAACTCAGAGGGGGACCCAGATAAATCAAGAAAAAAACGTACAGCATTTAGACCATCACAGTGTTTAATATTTGTATACAACGACACAACGTCGGCTGTCATCAAAATGGCACTCTCATCCAAATGGATAGAGTCGACTTTCCTGAGGAGCTCCCCAGTGTCCTTCAGGAAGGAGGGCAGATTTACAACCAAAGGTTGAAGATGGAAATCAATCCATCGATTGATATTTTCAAGAAAATTCCCATTGCCTGAAATGATCGGTCTGCCAGGTGGCACCCTCACATCCTTGTGCACCTTGGGAAGGAGATAAAAAGTAGAGACCGTGGGTTCGGTAACACGGAGAGCCAGAGAAAGTTCTCTCGTAATGACACCTCCGGCGACAGCAGCATCCAAGATACTCTCCAGTTGTGTACTGAAAGCCGACAAGGTATTAAAGGTCAACCTCTTATAGCAAACGGTGTTATGTAATTGTCTAAAGGCCTCCTTTTCATACATGGCCTTAGGCCAGATGACTACATTACCTCCCTTGTCGGCTGGTTTCAGTACAACATCCGGGATGCTCTTAAGATGTCGTAGTCGTATCCTTTCGTCTCTACTCAAATTGTCCCTCCCAAGGTGCTGTGGTAAAATAGAAGGGAAAGTAACATAATCTAGTATAGATATACGATAATGCAGTTTTGTAATCAAATAAAGATAACAAAAATGGGCATGTATCTATAGATAATTATTTAGCAGACACAAAAACAGTAACAATGTACTATGCCCATATACACTCACCGGCCACTTTATTAGGTACACCTGTCCAACTTCTTGTTAACACTTAATTTCTAATCAGCCAATCACATGACGGCAACTCAGTGCATTTAGGCATGTAGACATGGTCAAGACAATCTCCTGCAGTTCAAACCGAGCATCAGTATGGGGAAGAAAGGTGATTTGAGTGCCTTTGAACGTGGCATGGTTGTTGGTGCCAGAAGGGCTGGTCTGAGTATTTCAGAAACTGCTGATCTACTGGGATTTTCACGCACAACCATCTCTAGGGTTTACAGAGAATGGTCCGAAAAAGAAAAAAAATCCAGTGAGCGGCAGTTCTGTGGGCGGAAATGCCTTGTTGATGCCAGAGGTCAGAGGAGAATGGGCAGACTGGTTCGAGCTGATAGAAAGGCAACAGTGACTCAAATCGCCACCCGTTACAACCAAGGTAGGCCTAAGAGCATCTCTGAACGCACAGTGCGTCGAACTTTGAGGCAGATGGGCTACAGCAGCAGAAGACCACACCGGGTACCACTCCTTTCAGCTAAGAACAGGAAACTGAGGCTACAATTTGTACAAGCTCATCGAAATTGGACAGTAGAAGATTGGAAAAACGTTGCTTGGTCTGATGAGTCTCGATTTCTGCTGCGACATTCGGATGGTAGGGTCAGAATTTGGCGTAAACAACATGAAAGCATGGATCCATCCTGCCTTGTATGGAGCATCTTTGGGATGTGCAGCCGACAAATCTGCGGCAACTGTGTGATGCCATCATGTCAATATGGACCAAAATCTCTGAGGAATGCTTCCAGCACCTTGTTGAATCTATGCCACGAAGAATTGAGGCAGTTCTGAAGGCAAAAGGGGGTCCAACCCGTTACTAGCATGGTGTACCTAATAAAGTGGCCGGTGAGTGTATATAAAATACATTTTCCCATACAAAAACCGCGGAGGGAGGTAAGATTCCACCGGCTATTAAACCGCGGTCTAAGAAGTTCCCTCCATTTTCCACATGTGCCCCTATTGATATGTTTGTTCAGGTGGTCACCCAAGATCTCCTCAAAATACCACAGCACCTTGGGAGGGACAGTTTGAGTAGAGACGAAAGGATACAACTACGACATCTTAAGAGCATCCCGGATGTTGTAGTGAAACCAGCCGACAAGGGAGGTAATGTAGTCATCTGGCCTAAGGCCATGTATGAAAAGGAGGCCTTTAGACAATTACATAACACCGTTTGCTATAAGAGGTTGACCTTTAATCCCTTGTCGGCTTTCAGTACACAACTGGAGAGTATCTTGGATGCTGCTGTCGCCAGAGGTATCATTACGAGAGAACTTTCTCTGGCTCTCCGTGTTACCGAACCCACGGTCTCTACTTTTTATCTCCTTCCCAAGGTGCACAAGGATGTGAGGGTGCCACCTGGCAGACCGATCATTTCAGGCAATGGGAATTTTCTTGAAAATATCAATCGATGGTTGATTTCCATCTTCAACCTTTGGTTGTAAATCTGCCCTCCTTCCTGAAGGACACTGGGGAGCTCCTCAGGAAAGTCGACTCTATCCATTTGGATGAGAGTGCGATTTTGATGACAGCCGACGTTGAGTCATTGTATACAAATATTAAACACCGTGATGGTCTAAATGCTGTACGTTTTTTTCTTGATTTGTCTGGGTCCCCCTCTGAGTTTGGCAGTTTCTTATTGGAGTTACTTGAATTTGCACCAACACATAATTTTTTTGTGTTTAAGGGGTCCTTCTTCCTGCAGCTCCAGGGAACAGCCATGGGGGCGGCCTTTGCGCCCTCCTATGCTAAGCTGTTCCTGGGGCTGTGGGAGAGGGACTTCTTCCTGTCCGATCGGGGGTCGTCGATGGACCGGGCCCTTTTTTGGGCCCGGTACATCGACGACATACTCCTGAGCTGGCAGGGATCTTCTCAGGAACTTTCTTTACTTATGGAGGAACTCAATACTAATGATTTAAACATCCATCTTACATATCATTGGAGTAGGGAAACAGTTGAATTCCTGGATGTCACAATTAAGAAGGACCAGTTCGGGTTTTTACAAACAGATGTGTTCTGGAAGTCGACATCCACGAATTCCCTTTTACACGCATCATCATGTCATCCACCACATGTTGTCAGAGCTGTACCGGTTGGGCAGTTCCTTCGTTTACGAAGGATCTGCTTAACTGAGTCAGACTTTGAGCAGCAAGCTAAGGAACTCCAGAATAGATTCCGTGATCGCGGATATAGTAAGCGGTCTATTAAGAGGGCTTATAATAGAGCCAGGACTGCCTCTCGTGAATCTCTGGTCTACAATCAGACACCCAGTAGATCTGAGCATTCCGACAGAAAAGTACGCTTTGTAACGAATTTTAATTCTCAGGCTTCCAAAATCCGTGAAGCTTTATTGAAATCTTGGCCTATTCTTAAGGTAGATAAAACCATCTCTAAGATCCTGCCTGAACGCCCACTTATCTCCTTCAGACGATCCAAAAACCTTAAAGATCATCTGACGAGGAGTCACTATGAGGGGGTACCTAGAGTCACCTTTCTTGATGGTATTCCTCCTCGGTATGGTTCCTCCCCCTGTGGCCACTGTGTGGCGTGTCCGAATATGGATCGGACTAATGTTTTCTCAGACTCTAGTGGTGAGAAAACATTTAATATAAAAAAATCAATTAATTGCACAACACGCTTTGTCATCTATTATGCCACATGCCCCTGTGGCCTAATATATGTGGGGCTCACATCCCACCAATTTAAGATCCGCATCCGAGAACATGTGTGTGGAATTGAGGCGGCTGCGAAGCATAAGTCTGACATTGCGGAATTAAAGACACTTCCCAGACATTTTAAGGAACATCACGGATGTAATGGTAAATTAATTAGATTCAGGGGTATTGATTGTCTGGATATTGGTATTAGAGGGGGTAAACTGACCACGAAGCTGGCACGTCTTGAGACGAAATGGATCTGGACCTTAACCTGCAGAAATAGGCATCAGGACCTGAAATTACGTCACGGCTTGCTGTGATTGGTCGCGTCGCAGTCACATGGGCGGCACGCAACCAATCACAAGCCGTGACGTAATTTTAAAAATGCGCGCGTTTCCTGCCTCCCGTGACGTCACGGCTTGTGATTGGTCGCGTCGCCCATGTGACCGCGACGCGACCAATCACAAGCCGGATCGTAATTTTAAAATCCTGAATGCCTAGAATTAGGCATTGAGGACCTGAAAATTACATCACGGCTTGCTGTGATTGGTCGCGTCGCGGCCACATGGGCGGCACGCGACCAATCAGAAGCCGTGATGTCGCGGAAGGAAGTAAAAGCGCGCATTTTAAGCAAAGAAGGCTCCCGGTTCCCTTGGTAAGGTCCAGGCTGCGTCGGAGAGGTGAGTATAGCAATATTTTTTATTTTAATTCTTTGTTTTACACATTAATGTTGTTTCGATACCAATACCCGATACCACAAAAGTATCGGATCTCGGTATCGGAATTCCGATACCCGCAAGTATCGGCCGATACCCGATACTTGCGGTATCGGAATGCTCAACACTAGTCATATGTTAACATGTAACTTGGCCTGTTAGGATGTTTTGGAGTTAAATAGCTTTTTTGCCCAGTGAATATGACCTCCTAATGCTGCAAATTCCACAAATGAACATTTTCAGTTCTTTAAAACATATCAAATGTTTACAAAATTCTACTGTGCCTAATAATTTGGAACAGTGTATTTTGAGTTTTTATTCATTTTGGAGATTATACTGTTATCATTGGTAGGTTTCTTCAATAAAATTCCATGTATACTCTAACATGTGATGACTTTTACTACACTGACTGCCATTTGCACCGACCATTTAGGAAAATCCGAGAAAAATATAATTTGCATAGTAATTTGGAACATGGTGTAGATGCTACAAGCAATTTGAAAGTGAGATGTCCCCTACTGTATGACATTAGAAACAGAAGAATTTTTCTGTGCCATCTGGATCAGGCCTCTATAACACACTAGATGCTACAAACAATTTGAAAATGAGATAAACCCTACTGCATGATGTTAGTAACAGAATCATTTTTGGGGGACCTCTGGAACGGGGCTCTATAACACACTAGATGCTACAAACAATTTGAAAGTGAGATGTCCCCTACTGTATGATGTTAGTAACAGAAGAATCTTTTTAGGGTCTCTGTAACATATATATAGCTCTGATACAGAAAATAAATATATCATTGCACAGTGTTAGCCAGTAGATACAAAAATATTTAGATTTGAGAGTCCTCAGTGGTTGATACCTTTTAATGGCTAACTGAAAAGATTATTATTATTATTATGATTATCATTATTATAAAAGATGATAAATTGCAAGCTTTCGAGACTATTCAGTTCTTTTCATCAGCCATAGACTAATACAAAATCTGAAGAATCACATATTTTTGAACAAAAGGGCACAGAAATAATGCAATAGATTATACAAGTGACATGTAGCAGAACTAGCATTATGGGAGTTAGATAAACAATTGTGGCCTTCAATATTAGAACAGTTCATGGATAAGGAGTGTGAAAGTTTTATTGTGCTCTGATTGGAGTCTGGTTCTGTGTTGTGATGCCCCCACAAGGTCTGAGGAGCAAATTCCTTAGTTGATGTAGAACGACATAAATCCATGCGGCACATAAATTCCTGCACTTAGTGCGGATCATAGGACCTCCTGCTGGTGAACCTTCTCAGGTAATGAGAGACCTGAGTATACTGTTTTGAATTTCAGCATTAGTGTATTCTTATATAGCCTTGTATACACCTATACTTTATTTGACTTTTAGTTTACCCATTGGTATCTCACCCTGACACCAAACTTTCACATTATCTGTAAACAGGATTTTATCTGCAATTGGTATGGATGGTATGTGGCTTATTAACCCTAAAGATACCATCTGCTCATACGGTCCCATGCACCCTCTGCGTTCAAAGTTGTATGTTTGTCTTTTATCCTTGCTTTTTCAAGCCTGTTAATACTATTTAATAAAGTTATTTTTTATTCCCAACATTAGTGACTACAAGATTGTCTTTTTGGTCCTCTTTCCCCCCTTTTGACTATCGAGTGGAGGCAGAGCCAATGCCTGTTTTCAGCGTCAGATGCCAACCGAGTCATTATGCAGCATCATAAATATTAATGAGCAATCTGGTCACAACAGAAAAAAGCTGTCCACGCATGCGTACACACTGTCTCCATGACCTCTATTTCTACTGGACCGGCTCATCAGTCAATCCTGGATACCTGGCTGCATATGTCTCCGCTCTTCTTATTAGTCCCATTGGTGGGAAATCTTGTGCATCATCCATAACCCTGCCGCGTCATTTGACATCATCGCACATACACCCCAATGCGAGAATAATGTCTGCCAACAAAGGGAGCTGTATTAGTGCGCATGTCCCGAATCTTTAAAGTGGCAAAACAACAAAGTGGCCAGTGCGCATATCAAGGGATATAGTCTCAGGGATATATTTTCCTTACTAGTATGTATATGATCCTATCCATTATACATATTATTGTAATGCTTAAGGCAGTATGAATCGATAATAAAATTAATTCTATGTTATGTTTTTATGCATCCATATGTACATCATAAACAACCAGATCTTATAATTTTGCCTATGTGATGACAAAAAATATTTCTCAAACCCTCAATAAGTATTGTATTGAAATCTACTCAACATTCCCCTATTCTTCTTCAATAGACATATCTATCTCTCAAATAATGAATAAAAGGAATCCTTATGCACTTATAATGTATATCATAATAAAATTCCAACCAATATGATCAATTCTTCAAGTCAAAACTTCATAAAAAAAGGAATCTCACTAATTAATATTCATATATAATCAACATATTATGGCAGGATTTTTTTCAAAAGGTTCAATAAGTTTCTAATTAGATAATATTATAGTAAGATAATCTCTCCTCATAAGATATAATAAACTACAAGAAGGCACTAAAGCCCTCATTAAGGCCAGAGGGACTTTGAGAATTAAGTCTATAAATGCATTTGGCCTCTTCTTGTAATAAGAGTCTACCCAGACTCCCTTTTCGTGGGCCCGGACCCATTTCCCTAATCTCACAAATTCCAAATTTAATGAATTTGTATCAAGTATTCCTCTCATATGTCGAGATAGAGGGGTTTCTATCTCCATGTTCATGGAGGATTCAAAATCCTCCTTCAGAATTCTTGCATGGTTTTGCCCACATATAGCTTCAAACATGAGAATTTAGCTAGATATATAACCTCTTTGGATCTACAATTTATCCGATCCTTAATAGAGTAATTATGTGCATCCACAGGGTTAATAAATTATTTTTTCTGGGGTAAGTATTTAGGAGCAGTCAAAACACGAATAAAAGCCTCCATGTTGTTCCTCTAGCCAATTTAATGGTTTAGCCATTCTCTCAACTTTAAAATGGCTATGTGTCAAATAAGTATATTAATCAAGTAACAGGTCAAAAAACATTAGCTTATCAAAAGATTACCCTACTAAAATGTAACATTTATTAATTTTATTTAAAAGATTAGAATTAGAATATATTGAGAAAAAATAACAATTAGAAATAATAGAATACTCTTAACCCCTTAGTGACAGAGCCAATTTGGTACTTAATGACCGAGCCAATTTTTACAATTCTGACCAGTGTCACTTTATGAGGTTATAACTCTGGAACGCTTTATCGGATCCCGCTGATTCTGAGATTGTTTTTTCGTGACATGTTGTACTTCAAGTTAGTGGTAACATTTCTTCGATATTACTTGCAATTATTTATGAAAAAAATGGAAATATGGCGAAAATTTTTAAAATTTTGCAATTTTCAAACTTTGTATTTTTATGCCCTTAAATCAGAGAGATATGTCACAAAAATAGTTAATAAATAACATTTCTCACATGTCTACTTTACATCAGCACAATTTTGGAAACAATTTTTTTTTTTGTTAGGGAGTTATAAGGGTTAAAAGTTGACCAGCAATTTCTCATTTTTACAACACCATGTTTTTTTAGGGACCACATCACCTTTGAAGTGATTTTGAGGGGTCTATATGATAGAAAATAACCAAGTGTGACACCATTCTAAAAACTGCACTGCTCAAGCTGCTCAAAACCACATTCAAGAAGTTTATTAACCCTTTACGTACTTCACAGGAACTAAAACAATGTGGAAGAAAAAAATGAACATTTAACTTTTTTTTGCAAACATTTTACTTCAGAACAATTTTTTTTAATTTTCACAAGTGTAAAAACAGAAATTTAACCACAAATTTTGTTGTGCAATTTTTCCTGAGTACGCCGATACCCCATATGTGGAGGTAAACCACTGTTTGGGCGCACCGCAGAGCTTGGAAGTGAAGGAGCACCGTTTGACTGTTTCAATGCAGAATTGGCTGGAATTGAGATCGGACGCCATGTCGCGTTTGGAGAGCCCCTAATGTGCCTAAACAGTGGAAACCCCCCACAAGTGACACCATTTTGGAAACTAGACCCCACAAGGAACTTATCTAGATGTGTGGTGAGCACTTTGAACCCCCAAGTGCTTCACAGAAGTTTATAACGTAGAGCCGTGAAAATAAAAAATCGCATTTGTTTTCACAAAAATGATTTTTTCGCCCACAAATTCTTATTTTCACAAGGGTAACAGGAGAAATTAGACCACAAAAGTTGTTGTGCAATTTCTCCTGAGTACGTCGATACCCCATATGTGGAGGTAAACCACTGTTTGGGCGCACCGCAGAGCTTGGAAGTGAAGGAGCACCGTTTGACTTTTTCAATGCAGAATTGGCTGGAATTTAGATCGGATGCCATGTCGCGTTTGGAGAGTCCCTGATGTGCCTAAACAGTGGAAACCCCCCACAAGTGATACCATTTTGGAAACTAGACCCCTTAAGGAACTTATCTAGATGTGTGGTGAGCACTTTAAACCCCCAGGTGCTTCACAGAAGTTTATAACGTAGAGCCGTGAAAATAAAAAAATCGCATTTTTTCTACAAAAATGATCTTTTTGCCTCCAAATTTTTATTTTACCAAGGGTAACAGGAGAAAATGGACCCCAGAAGCTGTTGTACAATTTGTCTTGAGTACGCCGACACCCCATATGTGGGGGTAAACCACTGTTTGGGCGCATGGCTGAGCTCGGAAGCAAAGGAGCGCCATTTGACTCTTCAATGCAAAATTGACTGGAATTGAGATCGGACGCCATGTCGCGTTTGGAGAGCCCCTGATGTGCCTAAACAGTAGAAACCCCCCAAAAGTGACCCCATTTTGGAAACTAGACCCCCCATGGAACTTATCTAGATGTGTAGTGAGAACTTTGAATGCCCAAGTGCATCACAGAAGTTTATAATGCAGAGTCGTGAAAATAAAAAATATATATTTTTTAACAATAAAGATTTTTTAGCCCCCAAATTTTTATTTTCACAAGGGTAACAAGAGAAATTGGACCCCAAAAGTTGTTGTCCAATTTGTCCTGAGTATGCTGGTACCCCATATGTGGGGGTAAACCACTGTTTGGGCGCACGGCAGAGCTCGGAAGGGAAGGAGCGCCATTTTGGAATGCAGACTTTGATAGAATTGTCTGCGGGCGTTATGTTGCGTTTGCAGACCCCTAATGTACCTAAACAGTAGAAACCCCCAACAAGTGACCCCATTTTGGAAAATAGACCCCCCCAAGGAACATATCTAGATATGTGGTGAGAACTTTGAATGCCCAAGTGCTTCACAGAAGTTTATAATGCAGAGTAGTGAAAATAAAAAATATTTTTTTCCCACAAAAAATATTTTTTTAGCCCCCAAATTTTTATTTTCACAAGGGTAACAAGAGAAATTGGACCCCAAAAGTTGTTGTCCAATTTGTCCTGAGTATGCTGGTACCCCATATGTGGGGGTAAACCACTGTTTGGGCGCACGGCAGAGCTCGGAAGGGAAGGAGCGCCATTTTGGAATGCAGACTTTGATAAAATTGCGGGCGTTATGTTGCGTTTGCAGACCCCTAATGTACCTAAACAGTAGAAACCCCCACAAGTGACCAAATTTTGGAAACTAGACCCCCTAAGGAACTTATCTAGATATGTGGTGAGAACTTTGAAAGCTCAAGTGCTTCACAGAAGTTTATAATGCAGAGTAGTGAAAATAAAAAAATATTTTTTTTTCCAACAAAAAAGATTTTTAGCCCCCAAGTTTTTATTTTCACAAGGGTAACAGGAGAAATTGGACCCCAAAAGTTGTTGTCCAATTTATCCCGAGTACGCTGATACCCCATATGTGGGGGTAAACCACTGTTTGGGCGCACGGCAGAGCTCAGAAGGGAGGGAGTACCATTTGACTTTTTTAGCGCAAAATTGGCTGTCGTGTTTGGAGACCCCCTGATGTACCTAAACAGTGGAAACCCCCCAATTCTAACTCCAACCCTAACCCCAACACACCCCTAACCCTAATCTCAACCCGATCCATAATCCTAATCACAACCCTAACAATAATCACAACCCTAACCCCAAAACAGCCCTAATCTCAACCCTAAACATAACCCTAATCAAAACCCTAAATCCAACACACCCCTAACCCTAATCCCAACCCTAACCCTAATCCCAACCCTAATCCCAAACTTAACACTAATCCCAACCCTAATCCAAACCCTAACCCTAATCCCAACTCTAACCCTAACTTTAGCCCCAACCCTAACTTTAGCCCCAACCCTAACCATAACTTTAGCCCCCGTCGTCACAAAAAAAATTCAATGTAACCTTTTTTTTGTACGTCGCGTCCGCCATTTCTGCGCATGCGTGGCCGTAACTCTGCCCCCTCCTCCCCAGGACATAGACTGGGCAGCGGATGCGTTGAAAAACTGCATCCGCTGCCCACGTTGTGCACAATTTTCACAACGTGCGTCGGTACATCGGGCCGACGCATTGCGACCGCCCCGTACCGACGCAAGTGTGAAAGAAGCCTAAGGCTACTTTCACACTAGCGTCGTACTCGGCCCATCGCAGTGTGTTGGGCTGACGTACCGACGCTAGCGTTGTAAGCGCCGCACAACGGGTGCAGCGGATGCTGTTTTTTCAACGCATCCGCTGCCCCATTGTGAGGTGCGGGGAGGCGGGGGCGGAGTTCCTAACCCTAACTCTAACCCTAACCCTAACCCTAACTCTAACCCTAACCCTAACCCTAACTCTAACCCTAACCCTAACTCTAACCCTAACCCTAACCCTAACTCTAACCCTAACTCTAACCCTAACCCTAACCCTAATTTTAGCCCCAACTTGTCTTCTCCTGCCGGCCGGCAGATGGCAGCAGATGGCGGGCGCACTGCGCATGCGCCCGCCATGATGAAAAAGCCGGCTGGCAGGAGAAGACAGAAGAGGACCCAGGGACCCCGGGTGAGTATGATAGGGTCCCCGAATCCCCCTATTTCTCTGTCCTCTGATGTGCGATCACATCAGAGGACAGAGAAATAACTGATCGCTTTTTTTTTTTTTTTGCGGTCGCTGGTAAACTGTTAATTACCGGCGATCGCAAAGCAGGGGTCTTTGGGGTCTCGGCTACCCCCGGCAGCCGAGACCCCAAAGATCTGCCGGGTGCCGGGCAGCGGGCGCACTGCGCGTGCGCCCGCCATTTTTTCCCGGAAAAAAGATGGCGGCGCCCATGGGGAGACACGAGGAGCACCGGGGGAGGTAGGTGAGTATTGGGGGGCTATTGGGGGCCATCGGGGACCACATTTCTCTGTCCTCCGATGTGCGATCACATCAGAGGACAGAGAAATTAAACGGCAAATCGCGTTTTGTTTTTTTTGTTGCGACCGCCGGTAAACGGTTAATTACCGGCGATCGCAACTCGGGGGTCGGTAAAAACCCCCCGAATCATGTTCTCTGGGGTCTCGGCTACCCTCGGCAACCGAGACCCCAGAGAAAATCCGACTCTGGTGGGCGCTATACACTTTTTCCACAGCGCCGTTAGTTAACGGCGCTGTGGATTAAGTACCCTTAGCGGCCGCCGTTAAAAGGCGTATCGGCGGTCGTTAAGGGGTTAAAGTATAAATATGTGGAAGAAAACGCTCTTGACCTCTAGATGTCCAAAATCTGTAAACATTCTTGGCTGAGGAGGTTGGCACCCTAGCTTGAACACAATGTGAATGGACAACAATGAGAGATTGCCTGCAGAGGCATTGGGATGTTTTACAGACTGATCCCTGCTTGTCCAAATACATGTTGCATCACCCTCTAATGACATATCGCAGGAGTCCCAATCTAGGCAATATGCTTGTACATAGCCATTACATCCCTACAAAGAAGAACCCTTTTAACTCCCGTGGTCCTTCGGCAGGTTGCTTTCCATGCGGTAAATGCGTGTCGTGCAAAAACATTTTAGGATCCTCCTCTTTTATATCAGCTGACGGTACCCAAACTTTTCTATAAAACAGCATATCACCTGCAACACAACACAGGTGATGTATTACGCTACCTGCAGATGTCCGAAAATATATATCTGTCTCACATCCTGCCAACTTAAAACACGCACGAGGGAACATGTGCGGGACATTATAGCTGCAGGCACTGTTACAGATCTATCGTCCATCAATGCAATCCTAAATCTTTAATGGTCAGAAAAATCCAACACATCCAAAGCGGTATTAGAGGGGGGGCATCAAACAGCCACTTGCACAGAGTGAATGCTAGAGGATTACAATTTTGGGAACAATGACCCCTCATGGCCTAAATGAATCCTTGGGATTCGCTTCTTTTCTCTAGAAAGATATCTGTGGAGTATATGGAGTCCTTTCCTGTCTCTGCTGCCCCCTTTGAATTTAGATTATGTTTTATTTCATTGTTTTTATTCTGAGTATTAATTTTTGCCTCTTCTTTTGTCTTTAGTGTATGGTTCAGCAGCATCTATATTGCCAACGACCTTGGAATGTCCGCTGTTTCACTGTATATTACGACTTCTGTGGATCATATCCCATGATAACTTGCCAGTCTGGACTTCTCATGGACTACTCTTTTAATGTTGTCCTTGATGTACACCTTTTGGGGTTCTGTCGGGACACACCATTTTTTGACAATCAACTATCTCACCTACTACTCTTATGGACAATTGGTATTTTTGATGCTGCTTATGATGCACAATGTACCTTTGTTTTCAATGACACATGATTGTGTCTATATGTTTTTCTTGATGGATCTATTTAATCTGTAAATTCAATATGTGTGTATTGGTAATGTATGTAGATATATTAGTTTCATGATTATGTTTTTACACCAGCACTGTTCTGTATTTTGATTTATTGACACTTTTTATGCTTTGTTGTGTAGATGTGCGCGTGTGCGCTCCCTCACTCCATCCCTCCCTCCCCTTCCCCTCCATGGACTTACTGCTCCGCTCGTTGTCACTGGTGTGGGGGGATTTCCTTGGTGATGGCTAGGCACCCTCCTTCCCATGTGATCGTGTCATGCTGGTTGGCAGCGGCAGAAGTAGTCGGCCTAGGGTGAGTGCGCATGTGCAATTATGCCATTTGAGATTGGCTCCAACCGACCATGTGATCGGAGGAGTCTTATACATATAGAGGCACCTTTGACATCTTTTGCCATGCCCCCTGAGGATCAACCTGCTTGTGAAATGTACGTCGGGGTCTGCTGGCCGGCGCACCATTACTTTAACAACTATGCATATCTAACTTTTCATTTTTATGATCCATTAACCATTTGGGTTTTGTCTGTTATTGCAACCTGCACTGACCTTCCCTCTTAACCACCTAGAATATTCACATATATATTTTAGGTTATTTATATCTTGGTGGCTAACCTTTGATCCACGGAGGCAAGGTCTTTGTAGCATTTTACTACCCACATTAGTGGTCAGCTGACATTAATCAGATTCCTTTTTCCTTACAATCATCCTTACAAAGCTAACTGACCCTGCTATCTGCTCATAATTATTATATTTTGAATACATTTTGATTGAAATAATTGACTTTTCAACATAGAAGCAGTTCTCTGGTTGGATCTTCTCATATTCATTACCCCTATTGATACCCCTTTTTCGTGCTTACCGGCCATTTTTTCAATCTCTGAGCAACTGTATCACTGTATTATTTTCATCTTTGATTCATTTCATCTTATCTTTTTAATGCGTTCTGCTCCACATTGTGTCTTTTTGTATTTAAATAAAATTGAGATTTTTGTAGTTTTGGCTCATCTTCTCTTGCATTCAATACTTAGTTCTTTGAGTCTATTCTACACAATTTTTTCTTGGGTCCTATTCACATACAAATGCATTATGTTTAGTCATGTGTAGTTGGAGGTTTTTTGCATAAAAAACTCCTTCGGATCTACAATTGATCTGATCCTTGATAGAGTAATTATGTCCATCCACAGGGTTAATAAATTATTTTTTCTGGGGTAAGTATTTACAGAAGGAGCAGTTAAAACACGAATAAAAGCCTCCATGTTGTTCCTCCAGCCACTTTAATGGTTTAGCCATTTTCTCAACTTTAAAATAGCTATGTGTCAAATAAGTATATTAATCTAGTGACAGGTCAAAAAACATTAGCTTATCAGAAGATTAGCCCACTAAAATGTAACATTTATTGGGTTTACCGTATTTTCCGGCGTATAAGACGACTGGGCGTATAAGACGACCCCCCAACTTTACCAGTTAAAAAATAAAATCTTCTTAAAAGTTGGGGGTCTTCTTATACACCGTATGTCGTCTTATAGGGCCGGTGAATATGTGCCTTTTTGGGGGGGGGGGAGTGATCCTGATGAGGACGAGGGGGCGTCTCACAGGAAAGTGAGTATCCCCCATTACCTTATCATAGCGCTGCAGCGTGGGGTCTCTGTGCTGGGAGCGGCGGCTGCTGTGCTGTGCTGTGGCGGCTCCTCTTCTGCAGTGTGGGGCCTCTGGTGCTGTGGGGCAGTGGCGGCGGCGTATCTTCATGCAGTCGGGGCTCCTCCGGCATCTCAGCCTGGAAGCCCCGCCGGCAACTCCATCGGTACAATGCGGTCAGGTGGCCTCCGGGAAAATGGCCGCTGCTCAGATTCAGATCTCGTCCCGAGATCTCGGGAGACGAGATCTGAATCTGAGCAGCGGCCATTTTCCCGGAGGCAGCTCAATAGGTGCGATGCGGTGGCCCGGCCGCTGGGGGCTGTGCATGCTCAGATTCAGATCTCGTCCCGAAATCTCGGGACACGAGATCTGAATCTAAGCAGCGGCCATTTTCCCGGAGGCCAGCGCATTACACCGATGGAGTTGCCGGCGGGGCTTCCAGGCTTTGAGATGCCGGAGGAGCCCCGACTGCATGAAGATACGCCACCGCTGCCACCGCTGCCACCGCCCCACAGCACCAGAGGCCCCACACTGCAGAAGAGGAGCCGCCACAGCACAGCATAGCAGCCGCCGCTCCCAGCACAGAGACCCCACGCTGCAGCGCTATGATAAGGTAATGGGGGATACTCACTTTCCTGTGAGACGCCCCCTCGTCGTCATCAGGATCACTCCCCCCCCCACCCACCATATACACCCGGCGTACAAGGCGATTCCCGGCGTACAAGACGACCCCCGACTTTTAAGAAGATTTTCAGGGGTTAAAAAGTCGTCTTGTATGCCGGAAAATACGGTATTTAAAAGACTAGAATTAGAATATATTGAGAAAAAATAACAATTAGAAACAACAGAATACACTTTAAGTATAAATATGTGGAAGAAACCGCTCTTGATCTCTGGATGCCTTAAATCTGTAAATATTTTGGCTGCGGAGGTTGGCATCCCAGCTTGAACGCAATGTGGCTCCCCCCACTCATCGACAGCTATTCCTAGTGTTCCCTAATGTACCCTATTGCTGCATAATTTAAACACTGGAACACCAATACTAAACAACACCATTGTTTTTGAATAGACTAAATTTAACCAGTATGCAAGAGAGTAGCTAAATCGACCACAATTGGACCAGATACCCCCCAAAAATAATATATTTAATAAAACAATCTAATGGACTAGACCTCACCAATGCCCCAATTGGGGATGAAGTCTTCCTCTCTTTAAAATTTATTTTATCACTTTTTTCATCACTTTTTCTCTTTGTTCCTATCCGATAGACAATTAGCGAGCTTTCATATTCCGAGTTATCAGTCTCAGAAATATCTGTGTATCGGGAGCTAGTATTAAACCTTGGGTTTCTAGTCCTAGTTCTTTGTTTATAAATTTGTCCTGTCTCAAAATCATTCAAGTCCCTGATATATTTATGATGTTTCCATTCTTTGATTTCTCTCTTGAAATCCTAAATATTTTTCTGTAAATTGAGTTCTAACCTACTGAACTCTGAATGTGTATGAAATTAGTTGTTCATTAATCTTACTAAGATGTTATTTTTCATAATTCTGCAAATATTCCAAAAGGTACAGAGAATTTTCAGTCAGGAGCTGTTCCCAGCCTCTGATGAAAGTGAAATCATCTCTATGAGTATTTGGGGTCAAGTTAAATCTCAAATCTCTATATACCCTTTTCTTTTGTAGATATGTCTCCAAACTTGCTATTTCCCACCAAGCTCTGGTTTGCTGTTTGAATGATGGCTAGGATCATATACATACTAATAAGGGGAATATATCCCTAAGACTATGTCCCTTCACATGCACACTTGCCATTTGGTTGTTTTGCCTCTTTAAAGATTTGGGACATGCACACTAACACAGCTCTCTTTGTTGGCAGACATCATTCTTGCATTGGGGTGTATATGCGATTATAGCAAATGACCCCAAATGGAATAGACAACAGATGGAAATTATTGACAATTATCAAGACACACTCAATAAAGGAGTGGTTCTGCATGTGGGGACCACAGACCACATCTCAGTACCAATGCTTTCTGGTTGATGTTTTGGTCACTTTTGAATGTTGGCTGTGCTTTCACTCTCGTGGTAGCATGAGACGGACTCTACAACACACACAAGAGGCTCAAGTAGTGCAGCTCATCCAGAATGGCACATAAATGTGAGCTGTGCTGTGGCAAAAAGGTTTGCTGTGTCTGTCAGTGTAGTTTCCAAAGGCAGGAGGCACTACCAGGAGACAAGCCAGTACACCAGGAGATGTGGAGGGGGCCATAAGAGGGCAACAACCCAGCAGCAGGACCGCTACCTCAGCCTTTCTGCAAGGAGGAACAGGAGGAGCACTGCCAGAGCCCTGCAAAATAACCTCCAGCAGGCCACAAATGTGCATGTGTCTGCACAAATGGTTAGAAATCGATTCCATGAGGATGGTCGGAGTGCCCGACGTCCACAGATGGGGGTTGTGCTCACAGCCCAACACCATGCAGGAAGCTTGGCATTTGCCACAGAACACCAGGATTGTCAAATTCGTCACTGGTGCCCTGTGCTCTTCACAGATGAAAGCAGGTTCACACTGAGTACATGTGACAGATGTGACAGAGTCTGGAGATGCCATGGAGAGCGATCTGCTGCCTGCAACATCCTTCAGCATGACCGGTTTGGCAGTGGGTCAGTAATGGTGTGGGGTGGCATTTCTTTGGAGGGCCGCTCAGCCCTCCATGTGCTTGCCAGAGGTAGCCTGAATGCCATTAGGTACCGAGATGAGATCCTCAGACCCCTTGTGAGACCATATGCTGGTGTGGTTGGCCCTGGGTTCCTCCCAAAGGAGGACAATGCCAGACCTCATGTGGCTGGAGTGTGTCAGCAGTTCCTGCAAGATGAAGTCATTGAAGCTATGGACTGGCCCGCCCGTTCCCCAGACCTGAATCCGATTAAACACATCTGGGACATCATGTCTTGCACCATCCACCAATGTCACGTTGCACCACAGACTGTCCAGGAGTTGGCGGATGCTTTAGTACAGGTCTGGGAAGAGAAATATGCTTGTGATATGGCGAAAAATTGATAGTCCCATAGTGGCACAAAGTAAAAAAGTAAAATTAAAGTCCAAAAAAGTTTTTAAGTAATTGTAAAAATATATATTTATTAAATAATAATAATAGTAATAATAATAATAATAATAAAATCAAAATATACTGTACTCATAAATAAATATTTGTATGAAAAAATATATAATAAAAGTACACATATTTGGTATTGCCACGTCCGCAATGACCCATCCTATAAAACTGTCCCACTAGTTAACCTTTTCAGTGAACACCTACAGGAAGAAATTTAGAAATAATGTGCCTGATTAATTAACACCTTCATGACAAAATTCCTTGATAAGCATTGCTCCTAAATTTTGTGACTTTTGTTGTATTCACACCAGTTTTTCTCAGTTCTGCTGAAATGAGCAAAGCTAGGGCAGGATGAGGGTGCAGCAGGGAGGGACACCACAGTGTGTCTAAGTCTACGTTCACATTTGCGGTCTGCGCCGCAGCATCAGGCGCCGCAGCGTCGCCGCATGCGTCATGCGCCCCTATATTTAACATGGGGGCGCATGGACATGCGTCGCACTTGCGTTTTTTGCGCCGCATGCGTCCCTGCGGCGCACGCGTCCGGGCGCAGAGGACGCAGCAAGTTGCATTTTTGCTGCGTCCAAAATCAATAAAAAAAAGGATGCATGCGGCGCAAAACGCAGCGTTGTGCATGCGTTTTGCTGCGTTTTTGTTTGCATTGTGCGTTGCGGCGCCGACGCTGCGGCGCACAACGCAATTGTGAACGTAGCCTAATTTATCATGAGCTATTGCGTTCCCCATGCCACAAATTTCAGTTCTCTACCTAACTGGAGAAATATTTGTGGTATAGCGTACTGAGGAACACGCCGCTTGTCAAATACTCCATATTCATGAAGAGGTATGTATAATTTCTTGAATCAGGATTCTGACACCAGCTCGCCCTTATCAAAACCGTTGTGAACAATCTGGATGAATTGTGCACAATAAGTTTCTGTAGTCAAAGTTAAAGTTATCTAAGAACCTCCTAAATTTGTGTTTAACACCTTAACACCCCCACGATGGAGACATGATGAAAACACCAGAATTGCGGGTTTTCAGGCAATATAACTACATTAAAAAATACAATACGAAGTGATCAATACATCATATCTAACCCAAATTGGTGACAATAAAATGCTCCCCACACAGAAAAGAAGCCTACGCACAGCTCCATTGATAGAAAATAAAAATTTACCATTCCAGGAATTTGACAACAGAAACCATTTTTTAATTTTGTTTTACCACTTAAATAAAAAAAACCCTCTGGTATAAGTTTGGTATTGTAGTAATCATATTGACCTGGAGAATCATGTTTCTAGGTAGTTTTACCACACAATGAAGAACATAAAGAACAAACAAACAAATAAATAAAAAACAGTGGGAGAATTGACTTTATTTTCACCATTTCATCCAACTTGGAATTTTTTTTAAATGAATGATGTCATTCAAATCTATAACTTGGCCCACAAAAAAAGCCCTCATAAGGTTGTGTTGACAAAAAAAATATAAAAGTTATGCCTCTTGGAAAAGAGGGAGGAAAAAGAAAATGAAAGCAAAAAACTGAAAAATTGGCGGAGAGTAAAGCTAAGTAGTTAAACTTTTAAAAGCAGTAATGGATTACTAAATACATATGTATACAAATCAATACTTCAATAAAATGATACTGTATTATGTACTGTGCTAGCATAGTTTCTATAATTACTAGCATTTTTGCACTGGTCATTTTTCTTTATTTCTTTGCAACATCATACATTTTGCTTGTTACAACAATGAATAAGCTTAAGCTAAAGCTCAACACATTTTCAAATAGAGAAGCTCAGAAATTTGCTATCCCAAATTTTTTATGACAGACATATAGCTTAAGAATTTTTTCAGGGATGATTTTACTATTGTTACTTTTTATCATATGGAACAAACTTACACTTAAGCCGTAAATATATATAACAATTTCTTAATACTTTCCATCCATCCCACAAGTCCCATCGGCACTCTAAAACTTTTCAAGAAGATATATGAAATCCAATTTTAGCCCAACCAAGTAAATATACTGTGAGTGACAGTAAAACCCAATTAAAAGTAGAACAAACACAGTGGTGTTGCCTGTTGGGGTTACCTGTGCCAGTAAACAAAGTACTGACACATATCAGTCTACCAGGTTGAATGCTTGTTACTGGGAAATCGAAAACTAGCCTGTGCTTGTATATTACTGGCAATTTGAAGTTAAGTTTTCAGTTCAGAAAATTTGTCTCCTGCTTAATGTTATGTGAAAAAGTTATGTGAAACAATAATGATTTTGAATTCATTTAATAGATTTAATCGTGTATGCATTTGTTCTTTTTTATTATAGTGCAGACATTAAAAAAATAAATTAGACATATTCATTTACTACAGGTTTTAAAGAATGGCTGTATTAGAAACTTGATTGTTAAAATCGTTGCATTTAATTTCAACATTACGGTATATACTCGAGTATAAGCAGACCCGAATATAAGCCTAGACACCTAATTTTACCACAAAAAAACTGGGGAAACTTATTGAGTTGAGTATAAGACTTATATGCATGGCCCCCTCATCCCTTTCCTTGTATGCATGGGCTTTTCATCCCCATCCTTACATGCATGGCCCCCTCATCCATATCCTGGTATGGATGGCCCCCTCATTCCTATCTTGGAATGCATGGCCACCATCAGAAAAACATAAAAACTACTTACCTTCCTGCGCTACCTCGCAGCATCTGGTTCCAATGCCAGCAGCTGTTTTATGATTGTAAGCAGCGCATGACAGTGACATCATGCGCTGCTTACAAGCAGAGGACTGCAGCTGGAATACTCCACTGCTCTCCACGCCAGGACAATGTGTGCCCGCTAATAAAGGGAATGAATATTCACTGCCCTCCATGCCCAAATGGAGAGAATTGAATATTCATTCCCTTAAGTAGAGGGCACACTTGATCGCCTGATAGCTGCAGGAAGCCAGTGGCTGCGACCACTGTGCCATCTATTAAAGAGAAATGAATATTCACTGCCCTCCACATAGGTGTTAGCCGCAGCAGCCAACTCCTGCCTCCTGTGACCCGCTGCTCCACCACTGCCCCTACCCTTTCGTCCTGTGGGACCCTCACTCGAGTATAACCCGAGGGGGACTTTTTCAGCATAAAAAATGTACTTAAAAACTGGGCATATACTCGAGTATATATAGTATATGTATAATCTAGAAATGTAAATGTAATGTTTGATTCCTTGACACACCTTTTTATGTATTTTAACTAGGTGATTTACAGTTGACGGAAGCAATTCTGCCACTCATTTTATTTAGAGTTCACAGACACAGGTATCTTCTTGATGATTGCAAACTTAAAGCGCCTAAACCAGTTCCTGGCTGGCAAATTTTAGCCTGGCCCTTCAGTGTCATGTCCCATCCTAGGCTTGGGTCTCATGTATCACTCGTATCTGTCTAAATTGCGATAAACAATCCTTTTCTTCAATTTCACAACCTCCCTACTGCTCAATACACATAGTATGACCTGCCACAAACAGTGGATTACCTTTAGCCCCTTCACATACAGCATTATCCTCCAAAGACAATATAGTGTCCCACATATTATATGATCCTTATATAGTATGATGCATCCACAGTACCCTTACAAGTACTGTCTAGTAAATTAAAATATACACTGTGTTCCAAATTATTATGCAAATAATATTTCTTCATATTTTCTCTAAATTACCTATATGAATTGCAGTCATTGTTATTTTCCAGTCATCTACTATTCTAGTATAATTGCAATGTTTTGGAACAAACTGCCTATGAAAACAGTATGTTTTAAAAAAAAAAAAATAAACACTCAAAATGCATGTTCCAAATTATTATGCACAGCAGAGTTTTCAACCTTTTTTATTTTATTTTGAACAAAAAAATGGTCAATTGTGAAGTTATAAGCATTATCAGCTTTTTACAAAATGAAATCAAACAGTTTTCAAGTGAAAACTTTATTCTAGGTGATGTTACATTTGCACGTAGGACCCCTTGTTCCAAAGAAGCTTCTGAACTCTCTCGTCCATTGAATTTGTCAGTTTTTGGAGGGTTTCTGCTTCAATTGTTTTGCATGTGGACAGAATCCCCTCCCAGAGCTGTTGCTTAGATGTGAACTGCCTCCCGCCATCATAGACACTCCTTTTGATGATGCTCCCGCGGCTCTCAATGGAGTTGAGGTCAGGGGAAGATGGTGGCCACACCATAAGATTGTCCTCTTTTATGCCCATAGCAGCCAGAGATGCAGATGTGTTTTTTGCAGCATGAGACGGTGCATTATCATGCATGAAAATGATCTTGCTGCGGAAAGCATGGTTCTTCCTCTTGAACCATGGCAGGAAGTGTTGTTTTAGAAACTCCACATAGATTATGGAGTTCATCTTCAGGGATCATAAAGAGGCCGACAATCTCTCTCCCCATGATTCCAGCCCAAACGTTACTCTACCTCCTCCTTGTTGGCGCCTTAGCCGTGTTTTCATGGGGTGTCCATCAACCAGCCATCCTCCACTCCATCCATCTGGACCATTAAGCGTTGCACGGCACTCATCAGTGAACAAAACAGTTTGGAAGTCAGTCTTCATGTATCGTTTGGCCCACTGGAGCCATTTCGGCTTGTGTGTAGTGATAGAGGTGGTCGACAGGATGGCTTACGTACCTCTGAAGGACCCTGCATCTTGTTGTTCTGGGGACGCTGGAGGCATCAGCAGCTTCAAAAACTTGTCTGCTGCTATGACAAGGCATTTCTGCAGCTGCTCTTTTAACCTTACGCAATTGTCTGTTGGAAAGAGTCCTCAATTTTTCCTTATCAGCACACACACGTGTGTGCTGGGAATCAGCTACATACTTCTTGATTGTGCGATGATCACGATGAAGTGTCTTGGCAATGTTGATTGTAGTCATGCCTTGACCTAAATACTCCACAATTTGTTGCTTCTCAGCAGCCGACACATCCTTTTTCTTTCCCATTTTGGCAAAAAATGTCAGCTGCTTAATAATGTGGAACAGCCTTCTTAAGTAGTCTTGCCTTTATTTGGACACACCTGCCAAACTAATGTGCACAGGTCTCTGCAATTGCTTTCAGTGATATAAAGAGCCCTGACACACATCACCATCAATGAGTTTAAATGACAAACAAAAAAATTCTAACCTTATCACTCCTAAACTCTTTGTGCATAATAATTTGGAACACAGTGTAAATATCATTTACTCACCTAACACTAGATTCTGTAAGAGTCACAGTGCAGGCTGACTGATGTTGCAACATCATTGCACTGTGTCACGCACAGGATGTCAGTGTTTTGATGCAATTTTGTTCACCACTAGTGATGAGCAAGCATGGTCGGAAGTGCTTGGAGCTCGCCCGAGCATCTCGCTGCTCACGATGCTCAGCAAGCGCCGAGGATTTCTGGGGTTCGGTGGGACTTTGGATCACCGCCCTGTATGTTTTTTCGCTCTTTAGAGCACCAATCAACATGCAGGGATTGTCTGCCACACAATGTAATCCCACAGCCATGTTGGTTGTGGCATTACAGTGATTGGCTGGCCGCAGAGCGTCATGAGGTCTATATCAGACCAGGCGCCGCCCTGCTCGTCACAGTCAGCTCCTGACTTAGGAAGAGTAGGGAGAGGTGCTGCAAAGATAAGGACAGATTTGGTGTTGTATAAGTTAGTGTGGGTATACCATATTGAAAACACAAATCCATCTACACAAACAGTCCTTCTGAGGACTAATTACGGTGTATATAGGTATTAGTGGTGCATATAGGTATCAGTGCTAGGTAGGCTAGGCAGGCATTGTATGTGGCATACTTCATTGCATACAGCAAGAGGGTCCATTCAATTACTGTCTGCTGCTGCCTATTGCAGATATTTACTGTATATATCTCTCCACTCCTCTCCACTCACTCCCTCCTAGACCCTTCACAGTCCGGATTCCGCCCCTTACATTCAACAGAAACTGCACTCATCAAGGTGACCAATGACCTTCTGACAGCAAAATGTAATGGTGACCACTCTCTGCTCATTCTCCTCGATCTTTCTGCAGCTTTCGACACTGTTGACCACCCTCTCCTACTCTCTAGGCTCCAGTCACTAGGCATCAAGGACACTGCTCTCTCCTGGTTCTCTTCCTATCTTTCTGAACGCTCCTTCAGTGTTCTGTTCTCCGGCTCCACTTCATCTCCTCTTCCTCTCACTGTCGGGGTACCTCAGGTTTCAGTCCTTGGCCCCCTTCTCTTCTCCCTCTACACGGCCCCAATTGGACAGACCATCAGCAGATTTGGCTTTCAGTACCATCTTTATGCTGATGACACACAACTATACACGTCATCCCCTGACCTTACCCCCGCTGTACTACAGAACGCTACTGACTGCCTGTCCGCAGTTTCCAACATCATGTCCGCTCTCTATCTGAAACTCAACCTCTCCAAAACTGAACTTCTTCTGCTCCCGCCTTCTACTAACCTCCCTAAATCTGACATTTCTCTCTCCGTGGGTGGCACCATAATAACACCCCAGCAGCAGGTGCGCTGTTTGGGTGTTATGTTTGACTCCGATCTCTCCTTCACCTCCCACATACAATCTCTTGCCCGCTCGTGCCGCTTACACCTAAAGAACATCTCTAGAATCCACTCTTTTCTCACCATGGAGACAACAAAAACTCTCACTGTCGCCCTAATCCACTCCCGTCTGGACTACTGTAATGCTCTATTAATTGGCCTCCCCCTCACGCGACTTTCCCCTCTCCAGTCTATCCTTAATGCAGCAGCCAGGGTCATCCATCTGGCTAATTGTTACTCGGACGTGTCCGCTCTTCACCAGTCATTACACTGGCTGCCCATTCATTACAGGATACAATTCAAAGTTCTTGTTCTCACCCACAAAGCTCTCCACAGTGCGGCACCCCCTTACATCTCCTCCCTCATTTCTGTTTATCGGCCTAGCCGACCGCTGCGCTCTGCAAACGACTTTCGACTAACCTCTGCACTAATCCGTACCTCACACTCCCGACTCCAAGACTTCTCCCGTGCTGCGCCAATCCTCTGGAATGCTCTACCCCAAGATATTAGGACCAGCCACAATTTGCATAGTTTTAGGCGCTCGCTCAAAACACATTTGTTCAGAGCGGCCTATCACCTTCACTAATCAAACTCATTTTATGTTTGTGTGTGTGTAGCCCATTCGCTATCTCCATCTACCCCCACCCCCTGAAGATGGCTGGACCATCATTGTAAATACATCACTGTAAATACACACCTGTACTTTGTATCTCCCCACCTTATTGTAGATTGTAAGCTCTCACGAGCAGGGTCATCTTATTTTGTTTTATTCTGCTTTATTACTGTATTGTTAACATTGTTACCTATGACTGTTGTGTTTGAAACTGTTAAACTGTAAAGCGCTGCGGAATATGTTGGCGCTATATAAATAAAGATTATTATTATTATTATTATACATAGTCGCAGGTATCAGTGGCCAGGAATAATTTTTTCTGCATCTTAATCCTGATTATTTTCTTCAAAAGCAATCCAGAGCACGCATTTTTTTTGCTCCATTTTCTTGTTGGCAGTGCAGAATACAGCCAGATCATTTCCATATTACAGCGTGAAAATCCAGCTATTTTAAACAGGGTATGGCAAGGGGCGTTGAACTGGACGTGATGGTGATGGTGCATGCAGAGGCCGAGGCTATGAGCAAGCTGAAATTGTGCCAAAGCAAACACCCACATCTTCTCGCCCGACCTTCCTGTCCCAATTACAAGGGGACCACAGCAGCACACCACTATTGAACCCAGAGCAGTGTAAAAAGGTTGTTGGTTGGAGAGTGGATAATACTTACAGTCACTTTGCTGTCACCGCCACCACCACCCTGTCTTCCACACAGTCAAGTCTGAGTAGCCGTGAGTCTGGACCGCATATTCCTCACCCTGATCCTCCTTCCTCTCACCATGCCAAGTGCCCGGAGACAACTGATCCCACACTTGGACACTCTGAAGAGCTGTTCACTTTTCCATTTATAGATTCGGGACTCTAACCCTGTCCACTTGAGGCAGGGCAAGAGGAGATGGCATGCAGCGATGCCCAAATATTTGAACAGCCACACTCCCATGAAGGCGACGGTGGGAAAGTGTCACAAGAGGTGGATGATGATGAGACACAATTGCCAGAAAGTCAGGAGGAGGACCAGGATGCAGAAGTGGAAGATGAGGTGGTAGATGATATAGTAACTGATCCAAGCTGGCAGGAGGACATGTAGAGCAAGGACAGCAGCACACAGGGGTAGGGAGACATAGTACCACAACAGACAGCAAGGAGCAGTGTGGTGGCCTCAGACAGAAGGCAGGCAATCTTTCTCTGTAACACCAACATGACAGAAGTTGCCAGTACAACTGTTAGGTCTTCTCAAGTCTGGTCATGTTTAAAAGACTCTGCTGATAACCCCAAAAAGGCCAATTGCACCACCTGCCATGCCAGAATCAGCAGGGGTAGCAAAACTACCAGCCTGACCACCACCAGCATGATCAGACACATGTTGGCAAAGCACCCGACTTTGTGGCCCGAACCACAGGGTCAACCAACAGTGTCTGCGGGTGACACCACTGCTTCTTCCGCTGTTGTGTGTACAAGTCAATCCCCTGTCCATGGAGCATGTGAAGATGCCTCCTGCCCTGCACCTGTTGTTGCGTACAGTCAACTAGCACCATCATGAAGCACGTCAACGTCCTTGTCCTAGCACAGTGTTCAGTTGTCCATAACACAGTCCTTGGAACACAACACTGCAATTTACCAATGCTGGGTCTTCAGGCTCAAATCTCCACTGCCAGGTCTTCAGCTTCATCACTGCAATTCTCCACTGCATGTTCTTCAGCCTCAACACTGCAATTCACCAATGCCGGATCTTCAGCCTCACACTGCAATTCTCCAATGACAGGTCTTCAGTCTCAACCCTGTAATTCGCCAATGCAGGTTCTTCAGGCTCAACAATGCAATTCCCTGCATAAGCAAACAGTATTGGAGTACCAAATTACTAATAATGGGAACTTTGGTTTCATGTGGCCATCCTGTACGTGTGTTCAATTGGTTATTGGGGTGCATGCTACTTTGGGGCTGGGCAGATTTATAAATACAAAAAGATATGATGGTATAGTCATTTAGCAAGCTAACATGTTGACTAATACCTAAAATCAATTTTTATTAATGACCATTAAAATTTCATAGACAAAAAACCTACACGACCTGCAAACTGCAAAAAACAATAAAGTATACGCATATACCCCTTGTAAACCCTACCAAACCCTAATATACCCTTCTTACCAGCAGAGATTGGCACCCTATCTTGTACGCAATGTGGCACCCCCACTCACCGATGGCTTACCCTGGATGCACACTAGTAAACCCTAGATAAAGATAAATGCAACCAGTAAGACACTTCACAGTTTGCCAACTAAAGGTGCCATATGAAAAAGTAGAACATAATGGAGGTAGAAAATAACACAGAAGGTGAAGTTTCCTCAATGCCAAGCACTGTTCATCCCTCTGAATTCAGGAGCCAAATGCAAATAACGTAACACAAACAAAAAATGACTGACTATTACAACAAATTGGAAACCCAGATATACTGTAGATGTTTACAAGGGTAAGGGTAGAAAATGGAAAGGCCTAAACTGCTGACCCTCCACTTACCCTAAATAGTTTGTCCCTGCATTGCTGCAGAGGTTGGCACCCTAAAACCAAATCGCAAATGGCGCCCCCCGCTCTCGTCGGCTCACCCTCGGTGACCCTTCACACTTACCCTTTCAACTCTCAAAAAAATGGATAGGAATTAATAACCCAAAAGAGAGTGAGGGAACCACGTGTGAGGAAATCCATAAATCAAGGGTGTACAGGACAATAGATAAGCCCAGGTCTTAAAACGCTAAAGAGTGTGCTTAGGGTTGGTGACAGGGATTCAATTGAGTGACGGGTAGTGTTGAGCGATACCATCCGATACTTGAAAGTATCGGTATCGGAAAGTATCGGCCGATACCGGCAAAGTATCGGATCCAATCCGATACCGATACCCGATACCAATACGAGTCAATGGGACTCAAGTATCGGACGGTATCCCTGATGGTTCCCAGGGTCTGAAGGAGAGGAAACTCTCCTTCAATCCCTGGGATCCATATTAATGTGTAAAAGAAAGAATTAAAATAAAAAAATATTGCTATACTCACCTCTCCGACGCAGCCTGGACCTCAACGAGGGAACCGGCAGCGTTGTTTGCCTAAAATTCGCGCGTTTCCTTCCTTACGTGAAGTCCCGGCTTGTGATTGGTCGCGTGCCGCCCATGTGGCCGCGACGCGACCAATCACAGCAAGCCGTGACGTAATTTCAGGTCCTTCAGGATTTTAAAATTACGTTCCGGCGTTGTGATTGGTTGCGTCGCGGTCACATGGGCGACGCGACCAATCACAAGCCGTGACGTCACGGGAGGCTGGACACGTGCGCATTTTAAAATGCAAATGCGCGCGTGTCCAGCCTCCCGTGACGTCACGGCTTGTGATTGGACGCGTCGCCCATGTGACCGCGACGCGACCAATCACAAGCCAGAACGTAATTTTAAAATCCTGAAGGACCTGAAATTACGTCACGGCTTGCTGTGATTGGTCGCGTCGCGGCCACATGGGCGGCACGCGACCAATCACAAGCCGAGACTTCACGTAAGGAAGTAAACGCGCGAATTTTAAGCAAAGAACGCTGCCGGTTCCCTCGGTGTGGTGAGTATAGCAATATTTTTTATTTTAATTCTTTCTTTTACACATTAATATGGATCCCAGGGCCTGAAGGAGAGTTTCCTCTCCTTCAGACCCTGGGAACCATCAGGGATACCGTCCGATACTTGAGTCCCATTGACTTGTATTGGTATCGGGTATCGGTATTGGATTGGATCCGATACTTTGCCGGTATCGGCCGATACTTTCCGATACCGATACTTTCAAGTATCGGACGGTATCGCTCAACACTAGTGACGGGACACAAAAATGAACAGCAAACAGTAATCACTTATAGCAAATATATATTCCAGTACTGGACTGTTGGCCATCAAACCAATACAAATGTAATCACAACATCCCTCTTTTATGTGTTACCCAACAACATCCTATATCAGATTATGGCACTATTGCAACTTCCCTCATTGCACAATCCCACAAAAAACAAAGCAACACTTTAAGCAAAGAAAAAACAATCTTATCTGGGGTCCCGATGATAAGCATATGCCTCTGCCTCAACACGTTTCCCTGCCATGATGCCAGTTCATCAGGAGGCTAATGGATCAGCCGATGCCAGTAGATACACAGCACATGGCAGTCAGGACATCCTATCCTGCAACTAGGATTATGCATAGTGCATAATCTGGTATTGGATGTTGTTGGGTAACACATAAAAGAGGGATGTTGTGATTACATTTGTATTGGTTTGATGGCAAACAGTCCAGTACTGGAATATATATTTGCTATAAGTGATTACTGTTTGCTGTTCATTTTTGTGTCCCGGCACTCAATTGACTCCCTGTCACCACCCCTAAGCACACTCTTTAGCGTCTTAAGACCTGGGCTTATCTATTGTCCTGTACACCCTTGATTTACGGATTTCCTCACACGTGGTTTCCTCACTCTCTTTTGGGTTATTAATTCCTATCCATTTTTTTGAGAGTTGAGAGGGTAAGTGTAAAAGGTCACCGAGAGTGAGCCGACGAGAGCGGGGGCGCCATTTGCAATTTGGTTTTAGGGTGCCAACCTCTGCAGCAAGGCAGGGACAAACTATTTAAGGTAAGTGGAGGGTCAGCAGTTTAGGCCTTTTTATTTTCTACCCTTGCCCTTGTAAACATCTATATCTGGGTTTCCAATTTGTTGTAATAGTCATTTTTTTTTTGTGTTACGTTATTTGCATTTGGCTCCTGAATTCAGAGGGATGAACAGTGCTTGGCATTGAGGAGACTTCACCTTCTGTATTATTTTCTGCCTCCTTTCTTTTCTACTTCTTCATACGGCACCTTTAGTTTGCAAACTGTAGCGTGTCTTATTGGTTGCATTTATCTTTATCTAGGGTTTACTAGTGTGCATCCTGGGTGAGCCATCGGTGAGTGGGGGCGCCACATTGCGTACAAGATAGGGTGCCAACCTCTGCTGGTAGGATGGGTATATTAGGGTTTGGTAGGGTTTACTAGGAGTATATGTGTATACTTTATTGTTTTTTGTAGTTTGCAGGTCATGTAGGTTTTTTGTCTATGAAATTTTAATGGTCATTAATATAAATTGACTTGGGGCTGGGCAGGCCTTGCATTCAATGCATAGGCAAACAGTATGGAAGTTCCAAATTACTAATAATGGGAACTTTGGTTTCATATGGCTATCCTGTATGTGTGTTCAAAGGGTTATTGGGGTGCATGTAACTTTGGGGCTGGGCAGGACTTGCATTCAATGCATAGGCAAACAGTATGGGAGTACCAAATTACTAATAATGGAAACTTTGGCTGCATGTGGCCATCCTTTACGTCTCATCAAAGGGTTATTGGGGTGTATCCAATTTTTGGGCAGCCCTGCTACTCACTGCATATGCAATAACATGACAGGAGACCCACTGTTTACTAATGGGAACAACAAAGCATAGCCAGCTGATGGCTCTCTAAGACTACGTTCACATTTGCGCCTTTGGGTGCAGCGTCGTCGACGCAACGCACGACGCATGGTGAATGCATGTAAAACGCACGTGTTATTGATGCATGCATTCGCCGCATGTGGCGGAAAACGCTGTGCTTTTTTGTAAAAACATTGCGTTTTCCACAAAAAAACGGAGCGTTTTCCGACGCATGCGTTTTCCTAAAGTGATGTAATTCTTTACACAATTGCACAAAATAAAGCCCCAATTAGTGTCTAGACACTAGATAAAGACCACCAATGGCTAGAAGAGGGTGGGTGTAATGGAATTTGTGTATATATACACTGGCAGAGATGAATTCCTCACATTTTGCTGGGGTGTATCATGATGGAGCATCCTATGGAGAGTATCTGCATGAATATGGAGTTGGATTTTGCCTTGGCTAATGCTTACGCTATTGCCTATTACAAGCAAAGGAAAAGAGAAAAACGGAGAAGGAGTCATCGGCGCTTTTGGCTACACCCTATAGTGGAAGTCCGGGAGAGCCATGGAGCCTACCATTGTTTGTTTGGCGAGCTAAATGACAACCTGGAAAAATATTTTGAATATATCAGGATTAGTGTTGAGTAGTGTTGAGCGATACCGTCCGATACTTGAAAGTATCGGTATCGGATAGTATCGGCCGATACCCGAAAAGTATCGTATATCGCCGATACCGATACCCGATACCAATACAAGTCAATGGGACACCAAGTATCGGAAGGTATCCTGATGGTTCCCAGGGTCTGAAGGAGAGGAAACTCCCCTTCAGGCCCTGGGATCCATATTAATGTGTAAAATAAAGAATAAAAATAAAAAATATTGATATACTCACCCTCTGACGCGCCCTGGTTGTAACCGCCAGCCTCCGTTCATAAGAATGAGCGCTTGAAAGCGCTCATGACCGCTCCGTGACCAATCACAGGCCATGACGTCATCTAAGGACTTTCAAGCGCTTATTCTTATGAACGGAGGCTGGCGGTTACATCGGAAAGGTCCAGGCTGCGTCGGAGAGGTGAGTATATCAATATTTTTTATCTTTATTCTTTATTTTATACATTAATATCGATCCCGATACCGATTCCCGATACCACAAAAGTATCGGATCTCGGTATCGGAATTCCGATACAGCAAATATCAGCCGATACCCGATACTTGCGGTATCGGAATGCTCAACACTAGTGTTGAGCAATACCGTCCGATACTTGAAACTGTCGGTATCGGATAGTATCGGCCGATACCCGAAAAATATCGGATATCGCCGATACCGATACCCGATACCAATGCATTTCAATGGGACGCAAAGTATCGGAATGGTTCCCAGGGTCCGAAGGAGAGGAAACTCTCCTTCAGGCCCTGGGATCCATATTCATGTGTAAAATAAAGAATTAAAATAAAAAATATGGATATACTCACCTCTCCGGTGGCCCCTGGATCTTACCGCTGTAACTGGGAGCCTCTGTTCCTAAGAATGAGCGCGTGAAGGGCCTTCGATGACGTCGCGGCTTCTGATTGGTCGCGTGACCGCTCATGTGACCGCTCACGTGACCAATCAGAAGCCGCGACGTCAGCCGCAACGTCATCGAAGGTCCTTCACGGGCTCATTCTTAGAAACGGAGGCTCCCGGTTACAGCGGTAAGGTCCGGGGGCCGCCGGAGAGGTGAGTATATGGATATATATGGATATACTCACCTCTCCGGCAGCCCCTGGACCTTCGATGATGTCACGGCTGTCGTCGCGGCTTCTGATTGGTCGCGTGAGTGGTCACATGAGCGGTCACGCGACCAATCAGAAGCCGCGACGTCATCGAAGGCCCTTCACGCGCTCATTCTTAGGAACGGAGGCTCCCGGTTACAGCGGTAAGATCCAGGGGCCACCGGAGAGGTGAGTATATCCATATTTTTTATTTTAATTCTTTATTTTACACATGAATATGGTTCCGATACCGGTTCCCGATACCACAAAAGTATCGGAACTCGGTATCGGAATTCCGATACCGCAAGTATCGGCTGATACCCGATACTTGCGGTATCGGAATGCTCAACACTAATCAGGATGTCTCAAGACAGCTTCCGCTATCTGCTGCGTCTGGTGGAAGGAGCCATTACCAGGCAGGACACACAGCTCCGGAGATCAATTTCTGCAGAGGAACGGCTGCTGGTGACTCTACGGTACGTAATGTAGCTATTTGAATTACTGTGATATGTTCTGCCCTTTTTTTTTATTTTATTTTTTTTTTTATTTTTGGGTGGGTATAGTAAATGTATTTTTTTTTAGTACAATGTACTTTAATTAAATTTATTTATTTTTCTTCTTGGCAGTTTCCTGGCTACAGGAGAGACCTTAAGATCCCTGCATTTCCAATTTAGGATTAGAGTCTTCACACTTTCTGGAATTATTGCCGACACATGCCACGCTTTGTGGGACAATCTCCAGGATGAATTTTTACCCCTCCCTACAACTGAAATATGGGAGGCCAACGCCAATAAGTTTGAACAACTGTGTTCTTTCCCTAACTGTATTGGAGCTGTGGATGGAAAGCACATTAGGATTACAAAGCCTGCAAGAAGTGGATCTCTGTTTTTTAATTATAAAAAATACTTTTCCACCGTGCTCATGGCAATTGCAGGTGCGGACTGCAGGTTTCTCGCCATGGACATTGGAGCATTTGGCCGTGCAAATGACTCATGGACATTTAAGGAGTCTGATATGGGCCAAAGGTTATATGAGAACAATTTTAATTTCCCCCAGCCATGACCTCTTCCCAACACCGAAGGCCCGGCAATGCCATTTCTTGTGGTTGGGGATGAGGCATTTCAAATGTGTGCCAACCTACTGAAACCCTACTCCAGTCGGGGCTTGGACCACACCAAAAGTATTTTCAATTACAGACTGTCCAGGGCCAGAAGAACTGTGGAGTGCGCCTTTGGCATTCTGGTCTCCAAATGGCGTATTTTAGGATCCGCCATTAATCTGAAAATTGAGATAGTGGATGAGGTGGTGAAGGCTTGTGTGGTTCTCCACAATTATATTATGGCCAAAGAGAGACTGAACGTGGAACTAGATGAACCCATACCAAACCCATTGCCCGATTACCAACATCATCCTCTGAGGACAACTGTTGAAATTGGGCAGATGAGGGATCGATTTGCTTCCTATTTTGTTTCTGATGTTGGACGTGTGTCATGGCAAGATACAATGGTGTAGTGTTTATGTTTAACTGTTATACTTTATTCTGCTTTTAACTGCAAAATAATACCTTTATTGTGCTAAAAATAAAATAATATAATGACAATAAAAGATTTCTACACTATTATGTCCAATAAATGTCACCAGTACAAGGTGCCTAATATAATGTTATTTCAAATTTTGCATCTACATAGATTTTACAAATGTTTGTGTTTTGACTACTTTAATGTGCCCTAACATATAGAAAAGTGCTACCCTTTTTTTTACACTTCTCCAAAGTCCATTTGCCTACCAACTGCTCTAAAACTGTGTACCGCCAATAATGTACTCAGGTGATCATCAGCTCCCAAATTGACTCAGCAAAACCACCACACTTTTGTTCACATGGCTGTGTGTTCGATAGTTGAGCGAACTTGATCGGCTCCCTCCTTGGCAAACTGTCAAGCTTCCAGACTAGTTGCATATGGAACACGGCTTCATTGAGCGCACTGGCTGATCATCAATTCTCACCCGCGGCAGCTGCATGTGCCGTGGCAGTGTGACAGGCACTACACATGCATGGCGAGGCCAACAAATAGGCTTCGGTTGTGTATGTGTTGTGCCAGTCACACAGCCTTGGAACATGCGGCTGCGGTGCCAGAAAAAAGCAGATCATCAACCGCACACCAGGATGCCGTGTACATATGCAAGTAGTTGGAAAGTGTTTAGCTTGCCAAGGAGGGAGCCGATCTTGTTCGCTCCACTCTTGCGAGTCTCAACTATTGAAGTCAGGATGCTGAAATACATCCTGATTCAAATAGTGTCGACACTTGGCCACGTGACCATTGCAACCACCTCACCAGAGCCATGACCTTATTGTATGTGTACAATCTATGTGATAATCCTGTTTGTGTTTGTAAACACCTCATAGAACAATGAGAGACACCAAAAAAAGGCGAATTAAAAGTTGATCAAATAGTGTCTCACATTGCATATACCGTATATGAGGTGTATAAAACACAAAATTTGTGTAGACGGCGCACGGTGTGAGTTGCCGATAACTATTGTGAACAATAAAAACAAATATTGCTTGAAACATAACTGGTTTATTTGGGGAAACAAAAACAAAAGGGGGAAAGATAACTATGGGGTATCTATTTCTGCAATTAGGGGTGACTGGTACCTCCCTGCTTGGGAGTGGGTAGAGGAAGAGGAGGATGTGGAGCCGTAGTCCAAAAGACTGGAGGGCAATTCAGACCACCCTGTGTGTGATGGCAATGATACAGCCACCTCTGCAGGGGAGGAGGCAACACAAGTCTGCTTAATGGTCTTGACTGGCTCTGGCTGCTCCTGCTCCGGCTTGACCCCCGCCGAGATCTTGGTGTCTGTGTTGGAGCAGCCAGAGCCGCAGCAGCTGTTCTGGTTGTCTTCCTCCTTTTGGTTTGTCCCTCGACGCCTTCCCCAGCAGGACGGGTTCGGGAGGTTGAGGTCCTAGCAGGAGCAGGACTCGGCGGCTCTGTGTGATGGTGTCGGTGGCAGCATCCCTTGGCACCCAGACCTCGGTAGAGTTGCTCTGCAGCAGGAGTCGGAGTCATGCTAGCCAGCGATGGTCCTACGGGCATTGTAGTCGCTGACTGCATGATCCGAGCCTGCTGCAGAGCACTCACGTAGGCATTGTTGCAGGCCTGCATCACCGAAATCTGGAGTTCCGCCATAAGATGTTCCACCACGCCCTTCACAATGGCACTAAAAAAATCTTTGCCGGCCTCATGAGCTCGGATTCCATTGTTTCAAGGCACCGGTTGATAGTGGCCAGAGCAGTGTCCTTTCTATCTCCCAGCACCTTGAAACAATTTTGGAATACCGTGCCCAAATGAAAATATTCGGGCATTAGCGGCCTGTCCGAGGCCCGCTGACGCTGGCGGGAATATCCAAAAGAAGGAGCGACAGAGGCCTCGGCCAGGGGAACACCTGATGGACCGGCTGCTGGTTCTCCAGAAAGTGGTGCAAAGCTGCTCTCGCTGTGGGATGGCTGTGACGGGTCAGATGGCGATTCATGAAGGACCGCTCCAGCTGCCCGAACAGGCTCGAGGGTGCTGCTGTGTGTTCTGTGAAAAGATAAGGAAGATACAGATACAAAGATACATTAGTATTCCAAAAATAAAATATCACATACGCCAAGTCCTGTAATATAATAAAGTTAACATTACATCACACAACACTATAAAATAATTTTAAATATAATTGTATGGTACTTCCGTCTGTCAGTCTGTCCTTAACTCACCATTCGCTGATTGTTCTCGCCAGCTGCCTGTCATGGCTGACGCGACCAATCAGCGACGGGCCCAGTGCAGAAGAAAATGAGCACTCCTTCCCGCAGTCAATGCCTGTCGCCCGCATACTCACCACTGTTATCACTAGTGTTGAGCATTCCGATACCGCAAGTATCGGGTATCGGCCGATACTTGCGGTATCGGAATTCCGATACCAGGATTCCGATACTTGCCGCGTATCGGATACCGGAATCGGAAGTTCCCAGATTCAAAATGCACAAATTCAGCCAATGAGAATGATTTCAAGTGTGGGCACATCCTGTTCAGCATGGAGGGCATGAAACTACTGGCATGGCTGTGATTGGCTGCTGAAATGATGTCATGATGCAGTTTCAAAGTCGCTGGCGCCATTTTGCGATCACTCTGCTGTGAATTCAGTTAGTGACAGGACGCTGTTTGCTGACTGAGGGCCAGTTTAGAGATAGCGATTTGCTTCTTTGTGCTTTCCAAAGGCTAATTTAGCAACCGCTGTGTTCACCTACTATCCACCTTGCTTTTGCCTTGTAGCGCTGTTTTCACAGCGATCTGCAAGGTCTGTGTGTGTGTGTGTGTGAGTGCAGCCCACTCTCTAGTCTGAGTGCAGCCACATAGGCCATCCATAGCTGGTTGTATTCAGTTCAGGGAGGGTGGTTCATTGCCTCATACTGTCCTTTTTTTTTTTTTTTCCAAGTAGTGTAGTCTGCTGCTAATTTATTCAAAAAAATCCTATTAGTGTCTTTCCACCCGTCTCCAGCTAATTTGTGGAAAAACACTACATAGGATAACGTAGAGGAGGGTTTTTGGGCCTTGCAGCGCCGTTTACGGCTGTCTGCACGGTCTCCGTGTGACTGCAGCTCGCCCTGTAGTCTGTGAGCAGCCATAGCCTGGTTGTCTCCAGCTCAGGGTTCTTCACTGCGTCATACCGCCAAATCAATTTTCATTTTGTTTTAAGTAGTGCAGGCTGCTGCACATTTTTTCAAAAAATTCCTATTAGTGTCTTTCCACCCGTCTCCAGCTAACTTGTGGAAAAACACTACATAGGATAACGTAGAGGAGGGTTTTTGGGCCTTGCAGCGCCGTTTACGTCTGTCTGCACGGTCTCCGTGTGACTGCAGCTCTATCTGTTGTCAGTTCAGCCCCCAAAAAATAAATAAATAATAAAGTTCACCAAACACACCAGTGACACCACTTTACATTTGTGTAGGCCACATTAGCTCATATTAAAGTCTAGTCCACACTTTAGAAAATTAGTGTTTCTTATACCTGTTAGGAGGAGTTGTTCAGGAATAAGCACACAAATCCGTTAGTACTTTTCTGCTTATCTTTATCAGTCAACCAAGATGAAGAAGGCAGTGAGTAAGGCACGTGGGCGTGGGCGTGGGCGCGGAGCAGGGAGGGGACGTGGGGATTCTGTGCCTGCTTTCTCGTCAAACCACCCACGAGCACAGGCTCTGACTGCAGGCATTGCCAAACTTCTGTCACTGGAAATGCTGTCATTCAGGCTGGTGGAGACTGACAGCTTCCGTGACTTGATGTCATTGGCAGTCCCACAGTACAATGTGCCCAGCCGCTTTTACTTCAGCAGGCAAGCCGTCCCTGCCCTGCACAAGCATGTGGAGGGACACATAAAACACGCGCTACTGAACGCCGTCAGTAGCAAGGTCCACCTCACCACCGATGCGTAGACCAGTCAACATGGACAGGGGCGATACCTTTCCCTCACTGCCCATTGGGTTAATGTCGTTGAGCCGGGTACAGACCGTGCGAGTGGCGCAGGACGTGTCCTGCCCACTCCAAGGATTGCAGGAATCCATTCTGTACGCATTGACTCCTCCTCCTACACCAGTTCCTCAGAATCATCGCTGCAGGAGCCGTCACAGTCCACCTCCACATGGACCCGTGATGAACGTGTACCTGTTACGACCGACATGAGCACAGCCGTGGCCAAACGTCAACAGGCAGTCTTGAAATTAATTTATTTGGGGAATCGAAGCCACACAGCGCAGGAGCTCTGGAATGCCATCAAGCAGGAAAGCGATGTGTGGTTTGTGCCAGCGAATCTCCAGCCAGGCATGGTAGTGTGTGATAATGGCCGAAATCTGGTGGCAGCTCTGGGCCTCGGCAACCTCACTCACATCCCATGTCTGGCACATGTGCTCAATTTGGTCGTGCAGAGTTTTCTGAGGGACTATCCGGATCTTGATGCACTGCTGCACAAGGTCCGCCTAGAGTGTGCTCACTTGCGGCGTTCCAGCACAGCAAAAGCGCGCATTGCGGCTCTGCAGCGCCGACACCGCCTGCCGGAACATCGCATCATATGTGACCTACCTACCAGGTGGAATTCCACGTTACATATGTTGGAGCGGTTGTGTGAGCAGCAGCAAGCTGTAATGGAGTACCAGCTGCTTCAGGCGCAAAGAAGTCGCAGTCAGCGCTGTACAGACTTCACAACCACAGAGTGGGCCACTATGAATGACGTCTGCCAGGTTTTGCGTCCCTTTGATTATTCCACGCGGATGGCGAGTGCAGATGATGCACTAGTCAGCATGACTGTCCCCCTTATCTGCCTGCTTGAAAAATCACTGCAAGCGCTAAGGGATGATGTTGTGGAAGAGGTGGAGGATGAGGATTCAGCATTTCCATCATCTTCTGGACAGTCAGCGCCACGTGGTTCCTCACAAACGCGTAGGCAGGGGACAGTTTGTGAGGAGGATGAGGAGGAGTCAATGGAGGAGGAAGACATCCGTCCAGAGGAGGGAGTTACACAATTGTCCAGTACTCAGTGTGTACAGCGAGGGTGGGGTGATGACGAGCGGGCAGAGATCACGCCTCCAGCAGGGGACAGCGTTTCTTGGGCAGTTGGCAGTCTGCAGCACATGGTGGATTACATGCTGCAGTGCCTGAGAAACGACCGCCGCATCGCCCACATTCTCAACATGTCTGATTATTGGGTGTTCACCCTCCTCGATCCTCGCTACCGGGACAACGTAGAAAGCCTCATCACACCGTTGAACCGGGAGCGAAAAATGCGGGAGTACCAAGACACACTGGTGAATTCCATCATCTTCTCCATTCCGACTGAGAGAAGTGCTGCTAGTGCATTCCAAAGCAGCTCAGTGCGTCCAGGCAGTGGTGGAGGCTCTGCACAAAGAGGGAGCAGAAGCAGTGCCTCTGCCCAAGGCAAGACCAGTATGGCCCAACTGTGGCACAGTTTTCTGTGCCCGCCACAAAAGTCTACACCATCACAGACGGCTCCAGTCAGCAGGAGGCAACGGTTCCGTCAGATGGTGACAGACTACATGTCTTGCCCTCTTGCTGTACTCCCAGACGGCTCTTCCCCTTTCAAGTTTTGGGTCTCAAAGCTGGATACATGGCCAGAGCTAAGCCAGTATGCATTGGAGGTGCTGTCTTGCCCTGCGGCCAGTGTATTATCGGAACGTGTCTTTAGTGCTGCAGGTGGTGTACTAACTGACCGTCGCATGCGACTATCCTCCGATAACGTTGACCGGCTTACTTTCCTGAAAATGAACAAGGCCTGGATCTCGCAGGAATTTGCCACTCCTCTTCCTGATTAAATAATTAGGTGACCGTCTACAGTATCCAGGTCTCCTGTTGTGTTCATCTTTCTACCACCTGAACTTAAATTCCTGGGCTCCAACACCGCCAGTTGAGGCTCAGAAGTGCCGTCTGCACAGTCAAAACATACGACCCAGTGTTATTGGGTTTCAGTAACGTCAGCTGATCCCCAGCTGTGTAGCCGGCAATGTGTCCTGCGACCGCCACGCTGACACAACAACTGAAATGTAAGGGAACCTGTCCCCCCCCCAAGGCGTTTGTTACTGAAAGAGCCACCTTGTACAGCAGTAATGCTGCACAAGGAAAAGGTAGCTATTTTTGTTTAGCTCCTTGCACATGCAGAACTTAACACTTATAAAATGTGTCCACTGATACCGTAAAACCGTCCCGGAGGTGGGACTTTCCTTCGTAATATGACGCAGCACAGCCATCATTCCTACCCCCTTGGCGCCGTGCCCCGGCTCCTCAGCGTTGTTTGATTCCGTCCCGGAGCCTGCGCTGTTATGTTATCCCTTGGCCAGGCACACTTAGCGCTGCCCGTCTTCTGACATCATTTGGTGTCAGGATGGCTGCGCCTGTGCGGCCGCGCTGGCCGAGAGCCCGCCTCGCAGTGTCTTCTGATTTAATCCCACTGGGGGCCTGAGATCCATGGACATGCGCAGTGCATATCTGAACCTCCACCTCTCACTCATCTCCCTACGGCTTCTTCAGACTGTGCGGTGTCAGCTGGTCCCTAATAGCATGCCACGGCCGTGACACCGCACAGTCTTAAGAAGCCGTAGGGAGGGGAGTGAGAGGCGAGGATATGCACTGCGCATGGCCACGGATCCCAGGCCCGCGGTGGGATTACATTAGATGACACTGCGAGGCGGGCTCTCGGCCAGCGCGGCCGCACAGGCGCAGCCAGCCTGACACCAAATGATGTCAGAAGATGGGCAGCGCTAAGTGTGCCTGGCCAAGGGATAACATAACAGCGCAGGCTCCGGGATGGAATCAAACAACGCTGAGGAGCCGGGGCACGGCGCCAAGGGGGTAGGAATGACGGCTGTGCTGCATCATATTACGAAGGAAAGTCCCACCTCCGGGATGGTCTCACGGTATCAGGGGACACATTTTATAAGTGTTTAGTTCTGTGTTTGCAAGGAGCATCATGAAAAGAGCCACTTTTTCCTTTTGCATCTTTTTTGCTGCACAAGCTGGCTCTTTCAGCTACAAACGCCTTGGGGGGGGGGTTAAAGGTTCCCTTTCGACTTTCTCCAATCAGGCTTCGGCCTATATTGTGTTCCTCTGCTTCTCCTCCTGTCCCTGGGCTCCAACACCGCTAGTTGTTGCCTGGTAGTGCTGTACGCACAGTCAACAGTCCCTCCTCTGTTATTGGGGTTCAGTAATGTCAGCTGTTCCCCTGCTGTGTGTGTGGCAATCCCTCCTACCTCCTCCTACCTCCTCCACCTCCTCCTCCTCCACCTGTCCCTGGGCTCCAACACTGCTAGTTGCCGTCCAGAAGTGCTGTACGCACAGTCCCAACAGTCCCTCCTCTGTTATTGGGGTTCAGTAACGTCAGCTGTTCCCCTGCTGTGTGTGTGGCAATCCCTCCTATCTCCTCCACCTCCACCTCCCCCTCCTGTCCCTGGGCTCCAACACCGCTAGTTGCCGTCCAGTAGTGCTGTACGCACAGTCAACAGTCCCTCCTCTGTTATTGGGGTTCAGTAACGTCAGCTGTTCCCCTGCTGTGTGTGTGGCAATCCCTCCTACCTCCTCCAACCTCCTCCACCTCCTCCTCCTCCACCAGTCCCTGGGCTCCAACACTGCTAGTTGCCATCCAGAAGTGCTGTCCGCACAGTCCCAACAGTCCCTCCTCTGTTATTGGGGTTCAGTAACGTCAGCTGTTCCCCTGCTGTGTGTGTGGAAATCCCTCCTATCTCCTCCACCTCCACCTCCCCCTCCTGTCCCTGGGCTCCAACACCACTAGTTGCCGTCCAGAAGTGCTGTACGCACAGAGCCAAACACCTCGCCAATGTGTTAGTGGGGTTCAGCACCGCCAGCTGTTCCCCTGCTGTGTATACAGCAACGTGTACTGCGACCGCCACGCAGGCACAACAAGTTAAATTTAAGGGAACCTGTCCCCCCCCCCCCAGGCGTTTGTTACTGAAGGAGCCACCTTGTGCAGCAGTAATGATGCAAAGGGAAAAAGTGCCTCTTTTCGTGGTGCTCCTTGCACATGCTGAACCTAACACTTATGAAAAGTGTCCCCTCCTACCGTGATACCGTCCGGTCGGTGGAACTTTCCTTTGTGATGTGACGCAGCACAGCCGTCATTCTTACCCCCTTGGCGCCGTGCGCCGCCTCCTCAGCGTTGTTTGAATCAGTCCCGGAGCCTGCGCTGTTAGGTTAGCCCTTGGCCATGCACACATTTTGCGCTGCCCTTCTTCTGACATCATTTGGTGTCAGGCTGGCTGCGCCTGTGCTGCCGCGCTGGCCGAGATCCCGCCTCGTACTGTCTTCTGATTTAATCCCACTGGGGGCCTGAGATCCATGGACATGCGCAGTGCATATCTGAACCTCCACATCTCACTCATCTCCCTACGGCTTCTTCAAACTGTGCGGTGTCAGCTGGTCCCTAATAGCATGCCAAGGCCGTGACACCGCACAGTCTGAAGAAGCCGTAGGGAGGGGAGTGAGAGGCGAGGATATGCACTGCGCATGGCCACGGATCTCAGGCCCCCAGTGGGATTAAATCAGAAGACAGTACGAGGCGGGATCTCGGCTAGCGCGGCCGCACAGGCACAGCCAGCCTGACACCAAATGATGTCAGAAGACGGGCAGCGCAAAATGTGTGCATGGCCAAGGGCTAACCTAACAGCGCAGGCTCCGGGACTGATTCAAACAAGGCTGAGGAGGCGGCGCACGGCGCCAAGGGGGTAAGAATGACGGCTGTGCTGCGTCACATCACAAAGGAAAGTTCCACCTACCGGACGGTATCACGGTAGGAGGGGACACTTTTCATAAGTGTTAGGTTCAGCATGTGCAAGGACCATAACTAAAAGAGCTAAGTTTACCTTTTCCAGCATTAGTGCTGTACACGATGGCTCTTTCAGCTACAAACGCCTGGGGGGGGGTTAAAGTTTCCCTTTCAACTTGCTCCAGTGCAGGCTTCGGCCTACACTCTGCTCCCTCTCCTCCTCCTGCTGACCCTGGGCTCTAACACCGCCAGTTGGGGCCCAGATGTGCTAGCTGCACAGAGCTAAACACCAGCCAATGTGTCAGTGGGGTTCAGCACCGCCAGCTGTTCCCCTGCTGTGTAGCCGGCAACGTGTCCTGCAACAGCCACGCAGACACAAGAACTGAAATTGAAGGAAACCTGTCCCCCCTCCCCCAGGCGTTTTTACGTTTTACAGCCACCTTGTACGACAGTAATGCTGCATGTGTGCAAGGTGGCTCAGAAACTTATTCTCCTTGCCCATGTTGAAGTGAACACGTCTAAAAATGAGTCCTCTGCGACCATTAAAATGTCCCTCAGGTGTGATTTTCCTTTGTATTGACACGCAACAAGCTCCTTGGTAGCGCTGCCCATCTTCTGGCATCATGGTTTGGCTGCCGGCGCCTCTGCGGCCGCCTTGCCCCACACAACGCCCCTCGGTGTCTTATTTATTGGGACTGCGAGGGTGTGATTGATGGGCATGAACGGTGCATTTCTTCGCCTGTCCCTCATCTCCTTCCGCCTTCTTCGGACTGTGCGTCTTCATGGCCGTGGCATGCGATAAGGGATCAGCTGACGCCGCATAGTCTGAAGTGGGTGTAAGAACCCAAGCGAGAGGCGAACATATGTACTGCGCCAGGCCATGAATCCCAGCCCCGCAGTGTTTTAAAAATGTTAAGACACGGGGGGGCTGGGATTCATGGTCATCGCAAACCGCAACGGCCGACATAACATGATGTCAGAGGATGGGCAGCGCTAACAGCGCAAGGCCAAGGGATAACACAAAAGCGCAGACTCCTGTGCAACAAATAACGATGCTCAGGAGGCCGCGCAAAGCACCAAGGTGGCATTTTTGCCAGCTGTACTGCGTCTCTTTATGAAGGGAACTCACGCCTCAAAATCAGTTTGACTGTGTAAGGGCCTAAATGTTATACGTGTTTCATTCAGCGTGTGCAAGGAGCAAAATTAAAAGAGCAACCTTTGACTAGTGCAGCACTACTGCTGCATAAGCTGTGGCTCTTCTACTTTGTAACCCCTGAGGGGGGGTTAAAGGTTACCTTTGAAATTGGTTCCATTAGGCTTCGGCCTACACTCTGCTCCCCCTGCAGAGCCCGGGCTCCAACACCGCCAGTTGGGGCCCGGTACTGCTAGCTGCACAGAGAAAAACACCAGCCAATGTGTCAGTGGGGTTCAGCACCGCCAGCTGTTCCCCTGCTGTGCAGCCGGCAACGTGTCCTGCAACTGCCACGCAGACACAACAGACCCAAAGCTGCCGCCAGTGCAGGCTTCGGCCTACACTCTGCTCCCTCTCCTCCTCCTGCTGACCCCGGGCTCTAACACCGCCAGTTGGGGCCCGGTACTGCTAGCTGCACAGAGAAAAACACCAGCCAATGTGTCAGTGGGGTTCAGCACCGCCAGCTGTTCCCCTGCTGTGCAGCCGGCATCGTGTCCTGCAAAAGCCACGCAGACACAAGAACTGAAATTGAAGGGAACCTGTCCCCCCTCCCCCAGGCGTTTGTACGTTTTACAGCCACCTTGTACAGCGGTAATGCTGCATGTGTGCAAGGTGGCTCATAAACGTATTCTCCTCGCACATGTGGAACTGAAAACACGTCTAAAATGTGTCCTCTGTGTGACCATTTAACCGTCCCGGTGGTGTGACTTTCCTTTGTAATGACACGCTGCAACCCCCTTGGTAGCGCTGCCCGTCTTCTGGCATCATTGTTTGGCTGCCTGCGCCTCTGCGGCCGCCCTGACCCACACAACGCCCCTCGGTGTCTTATTTATTGGGACTGCGAGGGTGTGATTGATGGGCATGAGCAGTGCATCAGTTCGCCTGTCCCTCATCTCCTTCCACCTTCTTCAGACTGTGCGGCTTCATGGCCGTGGCATGCGATAAGGGATCAGCTGACGCCGCACAGTCTGAAGCGGGTGTAAGGACCCGAGTGTGAGAGGCGAACATATGTGCTGCGCCAGGCCATGAATCCCAGCCCCGCAGTGTTTTAACAATGTTAAGACACTGCGGGGCTGGGATTCATGGTCATCGCGAACCGCACCGGCCGACATTAAATGATGTCAGAAGATGGGCAGCGCTAACAGCGCTAGGCCAGGAAATAACACGACAGCGCAGACTCCTGTACAGCAAATAACAACGCTCAGGAGGTTGCACCCAGCACCAAGGTGGGATTCTTGACATCTGTGCTGCATCTCATTACAAAGGGAACTCGCGCCTCCAACACAGTTTGACTGTATAAAGGGCTAAATGTTATACGTGTTTCATTCAGCGTGTGCAAGGAGCAAAATTAAAAGAGCAACCTTTGACTTGTGCAGCACTACTGCTGCATAAGCTGTAGCTCTTCTACTTTGTAACCCCTGAGGGGGGGTTAAAGGTTACCTTTGAAATTGGTTCAATTAGGCTTCGGCCTACACTCTGCTCCCCCTGCAGAGCCCGGGATCCAACACCGCCAGTTGGGGCCTGGTACTGCTAGCTGCACAGAGAAAAACACCAGCCAATGTGTCAGTGGGGTTCAGCACCGCCAGCTGTTCCCCTGCTGTGCAGCCGGCAACGTGTCCTGCAACTGCCACACAGACACAACAGACCCAAAGCTGCCGCCAGTGCAGGCTTCGGCCTACACTCTGCTCCCTCTCCTCCTCCTGCTGACCCCGGGCTCTAACACCGCCAGTTGGGGCCCAGTACTGCTAGCTGCACAGAGAAAAACACCAGCCAATGTGTCAGTGGGTTTCAGCACCGCCAGCTGTTCCCCTGCTGTGCAGCCGGCATCGTGTCCTGCAAAAGCCACGCAGACACAAGAACTGAAATTGAAGGGAACCTGTCCCCCCTCCCCCAGGCGTTTGTACGTTTTACAGCCACCTTGTACAGCGGTAATGCTGCACGTGTGCAAGGTGGCTCATAAACGTGTCCTGCAAAAGCCACGCAGACACTTGCTCTTGTACCTTCTGCTCCCCATCCTGGTTCCAGTACCGTCAGCTGGATCCGGGCAGAGCCTTTGGCTTAGGTGCCTCCCTCTGGGTATCCGAGTTCCACCAACGTCAGGTGGTCCTTGGTAGTGCTTTCAGGCACGGGTACCTCCTGCTTAGTAACCGGGTTCCAGTAACGTCAGCTGGTCCTCGGTAGTTCCATTGGCTCTTGGACCTTCGGCTACCCATCCGGGTTCCAGCACCGTCAGCTGGTTCTCGGCAGTGTCTTTTGCTCTTGTACCTTCTGCTCCCCATCCTGGTTCCAGTACCGTCAGCTGGTTCTGGGCAGAGCCTTTGGCTTAGGTGCCTCCCTCTGGGTATCCGAGTTCCACCAACGTCAGGTGGTCCTTGGTAGTGCTTTCAGGCACGGGTACCTCCTGCTTAGTAACCGGGTTCCAGTAACGTCAGCTGGTCCTCGGTAGTTCCATTGGCTCTTGGACCTTCGAGTAGCCATCCGAGTTCCAGTTCCATCAGCTGTTTCTCGGCATTTTCTCAGCCTTCTTGTACCTTCTGCTACATTTCCAAGTTCAAGAGACTAAACACGATGACCCGGAAGACCACCCCTAAGATGACGACGACACCAGAGACGACAACCACTGTGATGACGACGACCCTGGAGACGATGACCCTGAAGACCACCCCGATGACGACGACCCTGGAGACGACGACCCTGGAGACGACGACGACCTGGAAGACCGAGAAGCAGAAGAACAAGAGGCTGCAGAACAAAGAGCAGAAGAACATTAAGCATAACACTAAATATCAGAGCAAAAGATATTATCTAAATTATAAGCAGAAGAAGACTAAGCAGTGTATGGGGGTGAGTCCGTTCCTCCTCGTGGTGCCCCTGGATAAAGCCTGATGCTGCAGGCCAAACTGAACGCGGACAAATGTAACTGTTTTGTGACAGGCAGAACGGAAGGTGTAATCTTCAAACTTTTATAGATAACAACTACGGGAATGCCTGTCACAAATAAGAATATGATGAAGAAGTAGAATATGAAGAAGATAATAGTAAAATAAAAAGAATATGAACAATGTAACCAAAAAAATAATAGGTAGAAGATGAAGAAGAAGATGAATAAGGTGAAGAAGTTGATGTCAAAGAAGCTGATGATGAGGATAATGAAGAAGAAAGTGTGGGAGAAGTAAAAAAGAAGGTGAAGGGCGTGGAAGTAGTGAAACATCAATATCTGACAAAATAAAAAAAAAATTAACATAGTCAAAATCTTTCTAACGCCGAACGTCATAAAAAACAAAACAAAATCCTGCTATTCTATTAGATTGGGCTAAACCTATGTGCCTTTAATGTCTCCGCCACATCCCCCAATACATCCTACATTATTCTTAGTTGTTTTCCTTCATGTAGAATGAACCTACAAGTTTATAAAGGGTTTATTTTAATTCCGATATTTTCGTCCCATTAACTTGCATTGGGATCGGGTATCGGTATCGGATTAGATCCGATACTTTGACGGTATCGGCCGATACTTTCCGATACCGATACTTTCCGATATCGGAAGGTATCGCTCAACACTAGTTATCACTAAACACACGGCCGGCGTTAACGCAAAAAGTTTTTTTGCCGAAAAACATTGGTGTCAGCAACTCTTTAGTATTGACGCTGCCTATGCCGCATCAATATTAAACAATTTTAAGTTACCAATTTGATTTAAAAAAAAACACTGCTATGCTTGCCCTCTGTTGGCGTTTGAGTCGACCGCCAGCTTTTACGCTGATCGCAGGACCTGCCATGATGTCACGGTCATGTGACCGAGACGTCATCACAGGTCCTGCGATCAGACCAACCCTGGCTCGGAACGGAACCTGTCGTGGACTAGAAGGACTCACGAGGTTAATATATATATTTTTTTTTAAAAACAGTCACAAACTTGGATGGATACCATGCCACTAGGGAAAATATAACGTGCCTGGCCAATATACTACGTGTACTACCTGGATGGGCAATATGCTATGTGGCTGGACAATATTCTATGTGGCTGGGCAATATACTATGTGGCTGGGCAATATACTAAGTGGCTGGGCAATATACTACGTGGACATGCATATTGTGCAGTACCCGATGCGTTGCACTAGGTACACCAATACTTACTCTCGCCGGACAAGGACCGGTCTCAGGAACTATAGCAACCTTGTATATTTATAGGTTGACGTCCTGGCCACAGCAGCACCACTTCGAGCCTGTTTCTCCTCCTTCCCAAGGCCCCGATTGAAACGGTCCTTCATGGATCGCCATCTGGTCTTCAATTTTTTGACTGTGAATGCAAACAACAAAAAAGGTTAGATATTGTACATTTCCAAATGACACAACCATGTATGATGCAACAAAGTTGAAGGAGTTGATCACATCACACACGGTTGTGTTATCCTGGCCTGATGGGTCTGAGCGGAGTTTCAGAAATACTTACCAAAGTTTGATTTGTCCGCTGCGGAAGCGCTGTCAAAGCCATCCCACAGCGATTTTGCCACCTCAGCCCACATCCGCCTCAACACGACCTTGTCCGAGTGCGGGGGGTCACGGCTGTCCTACAATGGGCCACGCTCCTGGATACCGGCTACAAGGAGTTCTATATCTATACCCTCCTTGTGGTCCCGTTGTGAAACCTAGAGTAATATAAAAACATTAATGTTATAAAGTTTTGAAAAAAGTGCCAACAACCACCACCACCACCCACCCCCCCCCCCGAAAAAAAATAAAAAAATAAAAAACATTCCTTTTGTTTTGAAAAATACTTACTCGCCGTTTTGCCACCACAGCCTGGCCCCGAGGTCGCTGCTCCTGCTGGGTACCATCCTCTTCACTACTTACAGAAGCCTGTTAAAATTGTTTACAAAAAAAATTAGTGCCAAGTCTACAAATGACAGCGAATAGTAAGCAACTGTACATAATTTACTCACTGAACTCCTCTGCGCTATGTGGCTCGATGAGTCCGTCGCCATTCTACCAAGATAATTCTGCAAGGAAAAATTGAAAAAAATATTACATTAAAAGCACAAAACATTACTACCACAACAGACTGTTCACTCATAGGACAATGCCAACTCAACAAGCACTGATCAAACCACAACGCCATGCATTGCAATAAAAATCAATGGCAGATACGACACAATGTACATCAGAAACAGATAAAAGATAAAAACCATTATATATATATATAAAAAAAAAATTATGGCACAGCTGCTGTAAATTATAGAGCAACCCAATACAAGATAAACCACCATAAATTGTATTTAGTCAAATAAAAAAAAAATAACACTTGACAAAGAAAAAAAACAGGCCAAAAAAAAAAAAGCAATACATTATAAACCGCCATACTTTACAATAAAAAACAGCAAGACATGAGCCAAGAAAACGCCATACGGTTACCCCCAGAAATAGAAACCAGAATTAAAACCACATAAACCAGAAATTAAACAAGAAAATCCTTAAAAACACAGTGGAACAACCGCATGACATTACAGAACAACCCAAAATACATTAAAACCAATCCAAAAACAAACAAGGCCGGAGACAAGAAAACGCCATCATATAACGCCAGAAATAAATCAGAACAAGATTTAAAAACTCAAATTTTCAATAAAAACCCACAGTGGCATAGCCGTACTAAAGTACAGACCAAACATTGCACAAATTGCATTCAAAATCAAGAAATAAAACACAGAAGAAAAATGCCATGAGAAATTATATACTTACAGCTTTTGAAAGCAGATCATTGTTGTTCTCTCATGTCTTGTGTCCTGATGCCAATTGAAAGACAATGCCAATCCCTTTTTTTATATATATAGGGTGTTTTTTCAGTGTCTAGACACCATCTAGACACTTTTCTTGTTTTTTAATTAAAGGACGCATGCGTCGTACAGCGTGCTGCGACGCAAGTACTTGCGTCTTCTGCGTTGTCAATAGACTTCAATGGGGGTTTTGGCGCATAGACGACGCAAGCGCGACGCATGCGTTTTTTGAAAAATGTATGACGCTGAAAAATTGCAACATGTAGCGTCTGCCACGCCCTGCCAGGGGCGCCGAAACGACACATGCGTCGCAAAACGCACCAAAACGCATAACAACGCATGTCCATGCGCCCCCAATGTTAAAGATAGGGGCGCATGATGCATGCGTCGTTATGCGTTGATGACGCTGCGCCCAAAGGCACAAATGTGAATGTAGCCTAAGAATAGTGAGAGCTGACTGCTGTATCTTTAAGAATTGTAAATGCCTGATGGCCCTATAAAAATAGGCTTTGTGACTTTCAGAGTCCCTCCTTCATAAATGAAACATGATGTGTCAGATGGTGTGTCACACACCACATGGCCAGATAAGGTTGTAAAATGTTAAAATGACATTTCCCAGTGAATGCATTTGTCTTCATTGAAAGCAATGCTAAAGTTGAAAAACGCATCAAAATCTCTTGGTAATGATTTGTGTATTAGGCAAAATAAATATCTCCGAACAAAAATGCTCCTACACCATTTGGGCTATGTTTTGGTACTGAGGAGAGATATTGGGAGCCTACTGAAAATATCTGTGCCCCTACTATTCTTGAGCGGTCTCTCTGTTGGTCTAGCCACAAAAGGAGGGGTCATAAGGGGGGTACCATCCTGCTGGAAAATCGCAAGCCTCCTCAGCACCATCCTACTGACTGTGTTTGTCACGCTGCTCCTCCCCATGTCAGGCTGTCTCTTCTCTTCTGACCTCTTTCAGTACTCCCAACTCTGCTGCTTTCACTTGTTGTTTCCACTTGGCCATAGAGAGACTGGCCAGACTCTGCAGGAATTTAACCCTGCTTTGTCCTGCAGGGTTTTGCTTTCCTGGCCTATCCCCTACCGGAAGGGGATACATTAGTCAGCTTCTTACCCCACAACTACCCTGAACTTAGATTCTAGTTTGTAGTCTGTTTCTAGTTCCTTGTTAAGGTGCTTTATTGTTTAGTCTCTCCTGTTACCTACCCAGCTTGCTTTATCATTTTGTCTGACCTCCCCTCTCCTGAACCTGGCTTCATATATTGATCCTTTGCTGCCTGCCGCGACCTCAGAATGTACCCGGATCAGTCGTCCTGGCCCCTTTGCAGAGAAACAGCCCCAAAGCATGATGTTTCCACCACCATGCTTTACAGTAGGTATGGTGTTTGATGGATGCAACTCAGTATTCTTTTTCCTCCAAACACGACAAGTTGTGTTTCTACCAAACAGTTCCAGTTTGGTTTCATCAGACCATAGGACATTCTCCCAAAACTCCTCTGATTCATCCAAATGCTCTCTAGCAAACTTCAGACGGGCCCGGACATGTACTGGCTTAAGCAGTGGGACACGTCTGGCACTGCAGGATCTGAGTCCATGGTGGCGTAGTGTGTTACTTATGGTAGGCCTTATTACATTGGTCCCAGCTCTCTGCAGTTCATTCACTAGGTCCCCCCGCGTGGTTCTGGGATTTTTGCTCACCGTTCTTGTGATCATTCTGACCCCACGGGGTGGGATTTTGCGTGGAGCCCCAGACCGAGGGAGATTATCAGTGGTCTTGAATGTCTTCCATTTTCTAATTATTGCTCCCACTGTTGATTTCTTCACTCCAAGCTGGTTGGCTATTGCAGATTCAGTCTTCCCAGCCTGGTGCAGGGCTACAATTTAGTTTCTGGTGTCCTTTGACAGCTCTTTGGTCTTCACCATAGTGGAGTTTGGAGTCAGACTGTTTGAGGGTGTGCACAGGTGTCTTTTTATACTGATAACAAGTTTAAACAGGTGCCATTACTACAGGTAATGAGTGGAGGAAAGAGGAGACTCTTAAAGAAGAAGTTACAGGTCTGTGAGAGCCAGAAATCTTGATTGTTGTTTCTGACCAAATACTTATTTTCCACCATAATATGCAAATAAAATGATAAAAAAACAGACAATGTGATTTTCTGGATTTTTTTTTCTCTGTTTGTCTCCCATAGTTGAGGTCTACCTATGATGTAAATTACAGACGCCTCTCATCTTTTTAAGTGGTGGAACTTGCCCTATTGCTGACTGACTAAATACTTTTTTGCCCCACTGTAGCTCCCTATATACCATGTGAGCCACCACAGAGCCTTCTATAGACAGGCAAATATGTCATACACATATTTAAAAAACAAACAAAGAAATGGTATTGTTAAGGTGCTGTATACTGGAGGTCAATTAATTCCCAAGCGCACTGACTGCAGATACTGCACCTCTCTTTTACTTGAATCTTTGTATTGAGGAACATAAGAGTACAATTGGAGGATAACTAGTGATGATCGAACAGTAAAATATTCAAATTTGGGAAAATCGGTAAAAATAATTTCTAATATTCGGGTATGTGTACCGAATAACTAAATAAATGCAAGTCAATGGGAAAGCCAAATATTTTTCTACTGGACCCAACAAACAGGTCTGGGGGCCTGACAAAAAAGCTGAAATGGATGTGAAAGTGCTAAAACTAAATGGGAACAGCATGGAGAAGATGCCTACATGCCTTTCGACTCACATATGGTATCTGGGAATAATGTTGTCAGACTATTGTGCTGGTTTTACGGATTTATAAGAAGACCTAACAAACCAAACCTAATATTTTTTTAAAGGGAAAATGCTAAGAAACATTTTTCCTTCATAATTACTTGTATATAAAGCAAAATAAAAATAAAGATAAAAAAAATTATACCTCCCTTTAGCATATGTTCACACGTAGCGTTCACAGATAGTTTTTCCTTTTACATTTGAGAGGACTCACAACTCCTATATTTGGGAGGTCCCATTCATTCAAAATTGTTAGCTAAATAGAGGAATACAGTTGTGCTCAAAAGTTTACATACCCTGGCAGAATTTTTGCTTTCTTGGCCTTTTTTCAGAGAATATGAATGATAACACCAACATTTTCTCTCCACTCATGGTTAGTGGTTGCGTAAAGCCATTTACTATCAAACTACTGTGTTTTATCTTTTTAAATCATAATGACAACCAAAAACATCAAAATTACCCTGATCAAAAGTTCACATACCCCATTTCTCAATACCTTGTATTGCCACTTCTAACATCAATGACAGCTTGAAGTCTTTTGTTGTAGTTGTGGATGAGGTTCTTTATTTTCTCAGATGGTAAAGCTGCCCACTCTTCTTGGCAAAAAGCCTCCAGTTCCTGTAAATTACTGGGCTGTCTAGCATGAACTGCATGCTAGAGATCTCCCCAGAGTGGTTCAATGATATTGAAGTCAGGAGACTGAGATGGCCACTCCAGCTCCTTCACTTTGTTCTGCTGTAACCAATGACAGGTCGACTTGGCCTAATGTTTTGGATTGTTGTCATGTTGGAACATCCAAGTACGTCCCATGCACAGCTTCTGGGCTGATGAGTGCAAATTTGCCTCCAGTGTTTGCTGATAGCATACTGCATTCATCTTTCCTTCAACTTTGACCAAGTTTCCTGTTCCTTTGTAGCTCACAAATCCCACACATTGGGCTTTGACCATCACCACCAGCACATCCACTACCATGTCATTATGCGGCCCTCACTTCACATTTTCAGACGGCCAGGAGGTGCCATGAAAATGTCCAAGTGCAGACCCAAAAATCAACATCAGGCTCTCAGATACACATTTAAAGATTTAAAGAGACTGTGAGAAGGGCAACACAATAAAAAAAATTATAATAATAGAATATATAGAAATTGAGAGTAGAAATTTGACCATTGCACAATGTACAAAGGTTTCCAAAGATTGCCCAAAGGGGGTCTGTATCATACACGCTGAAAGAGACTGTGTATTTTGGGTCTGTATCATACATGCTGGAAGAGACCATGATGGGGACCCCACAATAAATTTTGCAGTTATTATAATTTCTATAGATAGGGAGTACAAGTTTCACCATTGCATAATATACAAAGGTTTCCAAAAATTACCCAAGGGGTCTGTATCTAACACACTGAAAAAGACCGTGATGAGGGCCCTTGTTCACTTTTTGAAGAGTCAGCCTGTATGAATTTTCTTAGGTGTGTGCGCCTATCCATTAAGATTGAACCGGCTGAAATAAAAACTCACTTAGAAGACACACTTGCGGCAGGGCATGGCAGCACCTCCAAGGTGTACAAGGAGAGGTTGTGCCAAGTGTGCAGCTTGGAAGAGAAAGACGTGCACTCTTGCTATAACGGAGGTGCAGACTGGACGTGAATTTAATCCACAAACGACATCATAAAGATAAACAATCGCACTCAAAAAATTATATCTTTAGTAAAGAAAAAGATGTATTTCAATCACAAAATAGTGCAATAAATTCACCGCAGTCAGGTCAAATGAGGAAGGCAAAGGCAATGTTTCGACCGTATCTTGGGTCTTTCTCAAACCTTTCTGGAAAATGAATATATAACAGTGGTGAGTATACATGGAGTGAACATGCAATTCTACAAAAACAAGATACATATAAAAATAAAATAAAAAATTTAAAATAATAAATCCCATGTGTGCTGTACAATAATATAAACATAACAAAACAATATGTCAAAACAATAAAGCATATAACAAGTCCCATGTTAGTGGGGTACAGGTAGTGGGCTTGTTATCAATATAGTCAAGCAATAAGCGCTGAATATGATGCTTTAGTATCCAGTGAAACATACCAGTGAGATGAAGAGAATTTGGCTATGGCAGGTCACAGATGAAAAATAAAAATAAAAGGACAATACAATCCCAATGTTGGGCCCAAATACCAATTATAAGGCGTAAGATATATGTGTGACATTCTACTAAAAACCTATATATACACATATATGTATACACAGAATGGTAGAGGTATACTGTCTTTTGGTATAAGGTGATTATTCTATGAATACATAAATACAAATGAGATCGGGAGATTTTTACATGTTAAATATATGCACACATACAAAATGGAGTAGGCATATTGTGGTGGTGGGCAGAGCGGCTGTCACTAACCTCATATGGAAGGTCATGAAGAGAAATTGTGCACAAATGGTACAAGAATCCCGTTAGGGGCTGTGAATAGAGAAGAAACCATAAAGTTGCTGGAACAGAAGAAGCTTATGTGATAAGTAGGAATTGGCAAACCCATCTAGTAGGTTACTAAGGAGAGTACTAACCTTGTGATATGCATTGAGGTAGACAGCTGCGGTGGAGTGGAGGTAAGCAGTGGCGTAGGAAGGGGGGTGCGGGGGGGGCGGGCACAATGCGGGGGTGGGTCACCACTCACCGGGCCACGGCCGGCGCTGCAGGCTGCAGCTGTTTAACGCTATTGACGTGCGGGCCCGCACGTCAATAGTTAACAGCCGCCAGCCAATCTGAGGCTGGCAGCTGACATCAGTCCCAGCGTGCATGTCGCCGGTGTCTGACGTCATTGTCAGTTGCCGGCGAGTGCACGCCTCTCATGTGCAGCTCCGCCGCCTGCTCAGCTCTCTGCCGGGAGAGGGACAGCAGCTCCTTCTCGTTGTAGCGCATCCTGAGCACATAGCCCGGGGCCGTGCGGGCACTCACCGGCCGTTACCGCCCATATTCACACTACACGCCGGGCACAGCCTGCAGCCGGAACTGTACGTTCTGACTATTTTTGGTAACCTTTGTGTGTATTGAGCCGGGGGGGGGGGGGGCGCCAAACTCGGGAACAGCCCCGGGCGTCAAAAGCTCTAGCTACGCCCCTGGAGGTAAGTGCTGCATAAAGCCATTATGTATATGTGCAGCAGCAGGAAGTAGGAGGGGTTAAAGCCAAAGGGAGGCTTGGAGTAGGTCATGCAGACTGCACATGTGTGATGAGGTCACCTAGAGTGAGAGAGAGGCTTGGATTGCTTGTGTGTGTGTGTGTGTGTGTGTGTGTGTGTGTTTACTATAGCTTGCCTATGAGCAGTGGAGTGTGCAGTGTGTAGTAATGACACTTGCATAGTATAAAGGGACAAGATGTGACCATGCGGCTAGAGTCTGTATGAAGTGAGAGGGGGAGTGGGAGAGAAGGGATTCATAAGTGAATAGGTTGAGGGACTGGGGGAGTCATTAAATGGCAATTCAAAGTGTTCAAAGCTATTTTATTTCTTTCCCCCACTGTTTTATTGCCTTGTTTAGCATTGGTTGTTTACCCTGCATAGTAATGCCTGCTCTGGCCTTATGCTAATTACTTAATTGCTGATTGTGGCCATTTGTTGCCTGATGCTAGCAGTCATTTCATTTCATTTATATTTAGTCTGGCTGGGATAGCACGCGCACAACAGACATTAAGTGCAACAGTATCAAATGCTTGGCAGTTAGACAATGGCAGTTTGACAGGGCAGGAGACAGGCAAAGTGGATAACTTTTTCAAACAATCATGCTTCTTGGTCAGTCATACTACATTATGCATTGATCATGGCAATCTGCTTCTTATTTCTTTTTACTTCTGCTTTCTCATAAGTCGCCCGCCCTTCAACACATTCTGTGCACTCTCTCCATATCCACCCCTCCCTTCTCTCCTCTCCCATGTATAACTCTGAGGCTCTACTGAAATTTTTTACGCACTCCAAACCATCAAATACCTCCATGCAGCATTCAAAACGCTTACACAAATCATCCCACCACCTGTTCTTTCTGTTTTTTCTCCTTTTACTAGTTGCAGGCGACATCTCCCCCAACCCTGGGCCTCCCTCCACCAGCATACATTACTCTCCTCCAGCTGCATATAGAAACCTTGCTAATCTTATTAACATTCAGTGCATGCCTTCTCATATCGCTTTCCACTGTGCTCTCTTGAATGCACAGTCTGTGTGTAACAAACTAACTTACATTCATGATTTCTTCCTCTCTAATTCCCTTAACCTTCTGGCTATTACAGAAACCTGAATCCAGCATTCAGACACCACAGCCGCTGCCGCTCTCTCGTTTGGTGGGCTGAAATTTTCACATACCGCCAGAGCTGAGAACAGACAGGGTGGAGGTGTTGGTTTGCTCCTTTCATCACAATGTGCTTTCCAGGTCATCTCCTCGGTTCCCTCACTTACATTTCCTTCCTTCGAAGTCCACGCCGTCAGGCTCTTTAAGCCCTTCTCCTTGCGAGTGGCGGTTGTTTATCACCCTCCAGTATCCTCTGACCAGTTTCCAGACTTTGCCACCTGGCTTACTCACTTCCTATCCTGTGACATCCCTGCCCTCATCATGGGAGACTTTAACATCCCCATAAATGATCCCCTCTCCCAATCTGCCTCTCATCTTCTTTCTCTAACTTCTTCATTTGGCCTCTCACAGTTTACTAATTCTCCTACGCATGAGGACAGGAATACTCTGGACCTGGTTTTCTCCCTTCCCGGCATGCTTCACGACTTTACTAACTCCCTTCTCCCGCTCTTGGACCACACGGGACACCCCCACTTACCACACTTATCGGAATACACGTACCATTAATACCCAGCAGCTTATGGACAATCTCCACACATCTTTAGCCCCCATCTTCTCCCTCTCCTGTCCAGACTGAGCATTTTCACACTTCAATAATACACTGAAGAATGCCCTAGATGAAGCAGCACCTTCTACACGCAGAAAGACTCAACACAGACAACGACAGCCCTGGCACACTATGCAAACACGCTTTCTTCAGCATTGCTCAAGGTGTGCAGAGCGGCAGTAGAGAAAATCTCTCTTAGCAGAAGACTTCATCAACTATAAGTTCATGCTCAAAACCTATAACTCTGCCCTTCATCTGGCCAAACAATCCTGCTTCACCACACTCATCATCTCACTATCCAACAACCCAAAACAACCTTAAACTCCCTCCTGAAACCCAAAGTACAGGCCCCCATCACCAACCTCAGCACTGAGGATCTGGCCATTTATTTCCTAGAAAAAATCAACCACATCCATCAGGATATCTCAGCCCAATCTCCTCAGTGCCTGGATCACCTGCCCTGCCACACCTCAAGCTCACTAGACATCTTTCAGCCTGTTTCAGAAAAAGAAGTTTCCAAGCTCCTCGCTTCTGCTCGGCCTACAACCTGCAACAATAACCCCATTCCTTCACATCTCCTGCAATCTCTCTCACCAGTGGTCCCCACTCACCTGACTAAAATATTTAACCTCTCTCTTTCTTCAGGTATCTTTCCCTCCTCATTTAAACATGCCATCATAACCCCATTACTTAAAAAGCCATCCCTGGACCAGAACTGCACTGCTAACTACAAACCTGTCTCTAACCTTTCCTTCATCTCTAAACTCCTGGAATGCTTGGTCCACTCCCATCTAATCTGCTATCTCTCAGATAACTCTCTTCTCGACCCCTTACAATCTGGTTACCGCCCTTTACACTCCACTGAAACTGCCCTCACTAAAGTCTCTAATGATCTAATAACAGCTAAATCCAAAGGCCATTGCTACCTGCTGATTCTCCTGGATCTCTCCGCAGCATTCGACACTGTGGATCATCAGCTCCTCCTCTCTATGCTCCACTCTATTGGCCTCAAGGACACAGCCCTCTCCTGGTTCTCCTCCTACCTCTCTGACCGCTCCTTCACTGTATCTTTTGCTGGTTCCTCTTCCACTCCTCGTCCCCTTACTATCGGGGTTCTGCAGGGCTCAGTCCTAGGCCCTCTCCTTTTCTCTCTATACACTGCCCCTATTGGACAAACAATCAACAGATTTGTGTCTCTCCCCTGTAATCATTGTGGGTGAAAAGAGCCAGTACCACTGCCAGCAGCGTTGTCTGAGGGTGATATTTTCAGCAAATCTTCAGCAACGGCCCTCTGGTATGCACGCACTGAAAATGGCACATCTGCCTCCGACATGTGATAAGGAAATTTCTCCTTGTACTGTAGGTCAAGAAAGGTGCACAGCCAATATTTCATGGTTGGTGAACAAAATGTCTTTCCACATGTGTTATGGAAATTTGGTTTGGATAAATCTATCCCTGTGTGTGCTGCGGCCGTTCCCAAAAAGACTGAGTATTTTGATCGCTCATCAAGAATGAGACTGTACACCATGGTGACAGAATAACATTCCACCAGTACTGACAGTTTATTGAACATACATGGTTTTATAGGTGCATATAGAAAAGGGGTGGTTAGTTAATTAACATACAGTTAAGTTGCTATTGTATTGTATTGATGTTATTGGTTGTCTGAATACATGAAAGATTCTTCTTAAGGCATAACAACAAGCTGATTTAGCACTTCATACGTAGCTGCTGTCTTTAATATAAGACATCTGGTGTTGGTTCCTGTTTTGGTGTCTGGAAATGCCAAGGAACTGTCTGGTCTGAGCTGGTCTGGCTCATGGGGTCAAGTAAAGCAACTGATTATAGTGTATATATTAGCTGTGAGTATATACGAGTTTATATGCAAATGAGATCTATATGAAATATATATATATTTCCATCACAATCCACCCTTAGATATCACTTGCCCTAATCCTAACCTCATGTCCCAAAGCGCTGCAACTCTTTTGTGCTACCGGTGAGCTGATGCATGCCTAGCGCATACACCCCACTCTGTACAGACTTTCACAAATGGGCGGTCAGGAGATCTGTCCCTAATGGGAGTTCGATGCAATCATAGTCTATTAGTCAGCAGCATGTGTAGTCAGCGGTGTGTATTCTTTATCAGGTAGGTCATCTATAAGGCCAGGCAGGGCATCCACAACATGATTCTGGCTTGGGTGTATCTTCTGGTATGGGAGCTTTCTTGCAGTGCGATGCGTGGATCCATGTGAGTCTTCCCTCCAGTTTCACAGAGGTTGGTGTCATCAGCGGCACTTGGAAAGGACCATCAAATCTGAGATCGAGTGGTGTTCCCCTTACAAACTTTTTCACCAACATCCAGTCTCCTGGCTTCAAGGAGTGCGCATCGGATGCTGAATCTGGATCTGGAAATGAAAAAAAACTTGAGAATGGATATTAGCAGGTTTCTTGGTGAGCTCAATTACATAAGCAGACAAAGTATCATATTGCATATTCAGCTGTTGAGGGAAGAATACCCCTAACCTGGGACTAGACCCAAACAAAATTTCATATGGTGACAGCTTTTCTGGGCCCCTGGGAGTGTGCCTTACATTAAATAGTATGATTGGGAGTGTCTCATGCCATGGTTTGTTTGTCTTTTGGTCAACTTTCAAGTCTGACCCTACTGCTGACCAGATCTCTCGTGTTAGGTTTGCTGTGAATGCGGGTCCCTGATCACTTTTTATCACTTCTAGAACCCCATAGCTGCACACTATTTCTGAAAGTAGCTTCTCTGCAGTAGTCTTCACTGACTGGTTCCTTACTGGGAAAGCTTCTGGTCATCCTGAGAATACGTCTATGACCTTGAGAGCATAATCAAATCCTCCACTTGGCGGCATCTGGATGTAGTCTATCTGGATCCTCTAGAAGGGGTACAGTGGTCTGGCCAGATGATGTGTGGGAACTTTCTCCACTCGTCCAGGGCTGCATTTGCCACAGGTCAAACAGCTGCTAGTGAATTTGGCTGTTAGGGTAGAAATCCCTGGAGCGAACCAGTAAGCACCGATCAGGTCATTCATCTGTGTCTTCGTTCTGTGCATGGGTCCATGTGCCCATTGAACCACCATAGGGTACATGCTTCAAGGTAGACAGGGTTTGTAGTCCATTGCGTATACCCTTCCTTCTTCATGTGTTGCTCCCTTCCCCATCCAGCTTTCTTTCTCCTCCTTCGGAGCCTGGTCCTGCAACTTCTTGAACAGATCCCAGGACATCATTTTGTCAGGTTTGTTGTCTTCAGTCATCATGTAGTAGCCGTCTGGCTCTATGACCTTTCCCACTTCTCCATAATGTCTTCCTTTGGCTGCTTCTTTGGCTCCCATATCCACCATGTTATTGCCCTTTGCCTCTACTGTGTTCAGTTTTCCATGTGCTTTGACTTTTAATATTGCCACCACCTTCAGTAGTTGGATTGCATCCAGCAAGTCTCTGATTGCTCTATGATGCTTCACGGTTGTCCCTGTTATGATCCCAATGGCAGAGGATCTCTGATATTCCGGCAAGATAGCAAAAATATAAATACTGCTCTAGGGAGGTGGAAACTGGACTAACCGCATACCTGATCCTGACACAAACAACTAAAAGTAGCCGGTGAACGTGCCTACGTTGGTTCTAGACGTCTCGAGCCAGCCGGAGAACTGACTACCCCTAGAGGGAAAAAATAAGACCTCGCTTGCCTCCAGAGAAATTGAACCCCAAAGATATAGAAAGCCCCCAACAAATAATAACGGTGAGGCAAGAGGAAAACACAAACGTAGAGATTAACTAGATTCAGCAAAGTGAGGCCCAATAGTCTAGATAGCAGAAAATAGATAGTGGACTATGCGGTTAGCAGAAAACCCTACAAAACATCCACGCTGAACATTCAAGAACCCCCACACCGACTGACGGTGTGGAGGGAGAATACCAGCACCCTAGAGCTTCCAGCGAGTCAAAAATCAAATGTAAAGCAAGCTGGACAAAAACACTGAATAATGCAAACGATCCAAATTGTACAAAACAGACTTAGCTTTTCTTGCATGAGGCAGACTGAAAGGAATCCGGAGGAGACCAAATAGGTCTGGATACAACGATGCCAGGCAAGAGACTGAGTATAGAGGAGACTCAAATAGGAAACACCCGCTGCTTAACGACACAGCTGGAGCTAAGGCCTGCAACAAGACATACCTAACACAATACCGTTAGTGACCACCAGAGGGAGCCCAGAAACACAGTTCACAACAGTACCCCCCCCTTGAGGAGGGGTCACCGAACCCTCACCAAGACCCCCAGGGCGATCAGGATGAGCAGCGTGAAAGGCATGAACCAAATCAGCCGCATGAACATCAGAGGCGACAACCCAGGAATTATCCTCCTGACCATAGCCTTTCCACTTAACTAAATACTGGAGTTTCCGTCTAGAGATACGAGAATCCAGAATCTTCTCCACCACGTACTCCAACTCGCCCTCAACCAAAACCGGGGCAGGAGGCTCAACAGCAGGAACCATAGGCACCACGTACCGCCGCAACAAGGACCTATGGAACACATTATGAATAGCAAAAGACGCTGGAAGGTCCAAGCGAAAAGACACCGGGTTAAGGATTTCCAAAATCTTATAAGGACTGATAAAGCGAGGCTTGAACTTAGGAGAGGAGACTTTCAAAGGAACATGCCGAGAAGACAACCAAACCAAATCCCCAACACGAAGTCGGGGACCCACACCGCGGCGGCGGTTGGCAAACCGCTGGGCCTTGTCTTGTGACAATTTCAAATTGTCCACCACATGGTTCCAAATCCGCTGCAACCTATCCACCACAGAATCAACCCCAGGACAGTCAGAAGATTCAACCTGACCCGAGGAGAAACGAGGATGAAAACCAGAGTTGCAGAAAAAGGGTGAAACCAAGGTGGCAGAACTAGCCCGATTATTAAGGGCAAACTCGGCCAGTGGCAAAAAGGTAACCCAGTCGTCCTGATCAGCAGAAACAAAACATCTCAAATAAGTCTCTAACGTCTGATTAGTTCGCTCGGTCTGGCCATTAGTCTGAGGATGAAAAGCCGACGAAAAAGACAAATCAATACCCATCTTAGCACAAAAGGATCGCCAGAATCTGGACACAAACTGGGATCCTCTGTCAGATACAATATTCTCAGGGATGCCATGCAAACGAACCACATTCTGAAAGAACAAAGGAACCAAATCAGAGGAGGAAGGCAACTTAGGCAAGGGCACCAAATGGACCATTTTAGAAAAACGATCGCACACCACCCAGATGACAGACATCTTCCGAGACACCGGAAGATCCGAAATGAAATCCATGGAAATGTGCGTCCAAGGCCTCTTTGGGATGAGCAAGGGCAAAAGCAACCCGCTGGCACGAGAACAGCAAGGCTTAGCCCGAGCACAAATCCCACAGGACTGCACAAAAGAACGCACATCCCGCGACAAGGAAGGCCACCAAAAGGACCTGGCCACCAAATCTCTGGTACCAAAAATCCCAGGATGTCCCGCCAACACCGAAGAATGAACCTCAGAAATAACTCTGTTGGTCCATCCATCAGGGACAAACAATCTCTCTGGTGGACAACGATCAGGCCTATCAGCCTGAAATTTTTGCAGCCCTCGTCGCAAATCTGGGGAAATGGCAGACAAAATTACTCCCTCTCTGAGAATACCAGCCGGCTCAGAGACTCCCAGAGAATCAGGCACAAAACTCCTAGAAAGTGCATCAGCCTTCACGTTCTTCGAACCAGGCAGGTACGAGACCACAAAGTCAAAACGGGAGAAAAACAACGACCAACGGGCCTGTCTAGGATTCAGGCGCCTCCCTCAAACGTCGATCAATTTGAATGGCTAGAGCCATTGAATCATTTAGACCTGTAGGGATAGGAAACTCCACCATCACATCTTTAATGGCTTCAGAAAGACCATTTCTGAAATTTGCGGCCAGTGTACACTCATTCCATTGAGTAAGCACGGACCATTTCCGAAATTTTTGGCAATATACCTCAGCTTCGTCCTGACCCTGAGAGATAACCAGCAACATTTTTTCAGCCTGATTTTCAAGATTAGGCTCCTCATAAAGCAAACCAAGTGCCAGAAAAAACGCATCAACATTCACCAATGCAGGATCTCCTGGCGCCAGAGAGAAGTCCCAATCCTGAGGGTCGCCGCGCAAGAAGGAAATAACAATCTTAACTTGCTGAGCGGAATCACCTGAGGAACGAGGTTTCAGAGACAGAAACAATTTACAATTATTCCTAAAATTCAGGAATTTAGATCTATCTCCAAAAAACAGCTCAGGAATAGGTATTTTTGGTTCAGACATAGGGCTATGGATAACAAAATCCTGAATGCTTTGCACCCTAGCAGCAAGCTGATCCACACTAGAAGTCAGAGTCTGGACATTCATATCTGCAGCAGAGTTTCAGCCACTCAGAGAAAAAGGGGATGGAAGAAGCTAGGCAAACTGCAGCAAAAAAAAAACAACAAAAAAAAACAACTCAGAACTTCTTTTTAATCCCGCTTCTGCGATGCATTAAACATTTTCTTTTGGCCTGGCATTCTGTTATGATCCCAATGGCAGAGGATCTCTGATATTCCGGCAAGATAGCAAAAATATAAATACTGCTCTAGGGAGGTGGAAACTGGACTAACCGCATACCTGATCCTGACACAAACAACTAAAAGTAGCCGGTGAACGTGCCTACGTTGGTTCTAGACGTCTCGAGCCAGCCAGAGAACTGACTACCCCTAGAGGGAAAAAATAAGACCTCGCTTGCCTCCAGAGAAATTGAACCCCAAAGATATAGAAAGCCCCCAACAAATAATAACGGTGAGGCAAGAGGAAAACACAAACGTAGAGATGAACTAGATTCAGCAAATTGAGGCCCAATAGTCTAGATAGCAGAAAATAGATAGTGGACTATGCGGTTAGCAGAAAACCCTACAAAACATCCACGCTGAACATTCAAGAACCCCCACACCGACTGACGGTGTGGAGGGAGAATATCAGCACCCTAGAGCTTCCAGCGAGTCAAAAATCAAATGTAAAGCAAGCTGGACAAAAACACTGAATAATGCAAACGATCCAAATTGTACAAAACAGACTTAGCTTTTCTTGCATGAGGCAGACTGAAAGGAATCCGGAGGAGACCAAATAGGTCTGGATACAACGATGCCAGGCAAGAGACTGAGTCTAGAGGAGACTCAAATAGGAAACACCCGCTGCTTAACGACACAGCTGGAGCTCAGGCCTGCAACAAGACATACCTAACACAATACCGTTAGTGACCACCAGAGGGAGCCCAGAAACACAGTTCACAACATGTCCCGCTTGCAGTGATGAAGTTCCTTGCAGCCCAGATGCGTCCAAAGCTGTGTGATATGCCATGCAAGTACCTGGAATTGGTATAAATGTTTGCAGCTTTGCCTTCTGCAATCTGACAGGCTTTCGTCAGCGCTATCAGTCATGCTTCCTGGGCTGACAGGCTAAGCGGCAGACTTCTGGACCATAGGATTTCTTGATTGCTGGTCACTGCACATCCCCTGTGAAATCTTCCATCATCATCTGCAAATCTGGAGCCATCTACGTAGAGGATCAACTCTGGGTTGGTCAGTGGTTCATCTGCCACATTGGGTAATCCTGCTGTTTCCTGTTGCATGATGCTGAAGCAATCATGGTCATCAGTCCGGAGCAAATCCAGATCCTTGTGAAAGATATCATGCAGATTTTGATCTGTAGAGTCCATATCCGCATCCCCCTTGGGAGTGGGAGTAGAGTGGCCAGGTTGAGGACTATGCATCTGAAGATGGTGACATTGTCAGACAAGAGCAGAGAGCACTGGAGGTGAAGATGCCTGGCAGTGGAGAAATCTTTTAGTTGGGTTTGTTTGAGGATTGCTGAGATGTCTTGTGGAGCCAGGATCTCCAGTGGATGTCCAAGAATGATGTCAGCAGTCTTGTCCAGGAGGGCGTGCGCTGCAAGTACTGCCCTCATGCAGGAGGGGGCTCCCCTTGCAACTGAATCCAGGTGAGCGGAAAAGTAGCCTAGAGGTCTCTGCTTTCTCCCGTGAATCTGCATCAGGACTCCGGTGACATGGCCTTCTTTTTCCATCAGGTATAGACGAGATGGCTTCTCATAGTCAGGTAGGCCTAGTGCTGGCACTCAGACTATGGAGTCTTTCTGTTTCCTGAATGAGTTGAAGGCTGCATCCGAGAGAAGGAGCGGGGTTGCATTGATGCAATCGTACAGAAGCTGCATTAAGACTGAGACATCAAGGATCCAAGTTCTGCAGTATACTACTAGACCAAAGAAGGCATGTGGCATCTTTGGAGTTGTTGGGGGAGCTGTTATGATCCTTAGTGGTTGAGGATCACAAAATACTCCAGCTAAGTAACAAAACATAGGACAAGCTTTAGGGAGGTGGTAAACTGGACTGACCGCAAATCTGAACCTATCCAACACACTAGAGGTAGCCGGTGAACGTGACTAAAATCCTAGACGTCTCGAGCCAGCCTGAGGAACTAACTACCCCTAGAGAGAAAGAAAGACCTCACTTGCCTCCAGAGAAATAATCCCCAAAGATATAGAAGCCCCCAAACAAATAATAACGGTGAGGTAAGAGGAAGGCACATACACAGGGGTGAAAGCAGATTCAGCAAATGAGGCCCACTAATACTAGATAGCAGAAAATAGAAAAGGGGTCTGTGCGGTCAGTAAAAAACCCTTACAAAATATCCACACTGAGATTTCAAGAACCCCCGCACCAACTAACGGTGTGGGGGGAGAAACTCAGTCCCCTAGAGCAACCAGCAAGCGAGGAAATCACATTTTAGCAAGCTGGACAAGAAACATGATGAATGCTGATAATCAAAAAATAAACAAACAAAAACTTAGCTTGTCTTGGAGAGACTGGGAGCAAGGTAGTCACAAGGAATCTGAAGAGCACTGAATACATTGAGAGCAGGCAAGGAACTGAGTATCCAGGTGAGCTTAATAGGAAACCAACCAAGGATAACGAACCAGCTGATGCTGCCAACCTGCAGAAAGACAACACTAAACAGTACCGCTTGTGACCACTAGAGGGAGCCCAAAAATAGAGTTCACAACAGGGAGCCATCTTCTCCACTGTGGTCTTCCGGTCATCTGTCAGGTGTTTCGTCTGGTGAGCATTACAGTGTCCCAGGAACGTAACTCGTTTCTGACACCATTGGGCTTTGTTTTTCGAGACCTTGCAATGCTGCTCTGCCAGGTAGAGTAGGAGAGACAAGGAATGGGCTGTTCAGGTATTGATATCAGCTGAACAAAGGAGAAGATGATCCACGTATTGTAGTAGAGTGACCTCTGCATGTTTTATAATCCGGTTGGCAAGGATGGAGGACATTGCATTGGTGAACTGTGAAGGGCTATTCTGGGCCCCCTGGAGCATCACTGTCCATGTGTACTGTGCCCCCTGGTGCAATAAGGCAAACAGGTACTGGTCGTCCAGGTGAAGGGGAACACTGTAGAAAGCATTGGCCAGATCGACCGCTGTGACCACTGTTGCTGTGGCTGGCACATTTGAGAGCAGAGTGTGCAGATTTGGCACAATGGGGGATTCAAATACCGTAGCTTCGCTCACAGCCCTCAGGTCATGCACCATTCTGAACTTGGCTGACTCTCCTTTTACAGTATTTTTCTTGACCTGGAAAAGCGGGGTATTGCAAGGCGACGTGCAGGAAATAATGACCCCTTTTCCAGGAAGACCTTCAGTTGGTCAGATACAGCTTGACTCTGAGTGATAGACCTGGCTTGAATGACCCATAGTGGGGCAACTTGAAGTTTTCCCACGTCCTGGGGTCCCTTGGACCATAGACTTTCTGATACTACATCCAGTACCTCCTTGGCTAGGCCTCCATCGGTTGTTTGAGTTTCTTGTAGGGCCGCCAGCATGATTGATTCTTATTGGGTCAGGGGTGAAGAAAATGTCACGGTCCCATCTTCCTGGAACACTGTGGTCACCTTCAGCTTCTGCCGTAGGTCCGCTCCCAGCAGGTTGAGTGGACAGGTCCTTGACACTACGAATTGGGACAGAATAGAGTGTCCTGGCTGAGTCCACACGCTCACGGGCTTTGTAAGCTGGGAACATCTGACTTGACCATCAATCCCCACGCAAGACACAGAGGATTCTGATAGGCAGGTGGGATCGGGGAGTTTCACATTTCTCATCACACTTCTGGCTGCACCAGTGTCCACAAGATAAGATCTTACAACCCCATCCAGGGTAATTTGAGGTATTGGTTACACCGGTGGGGTTTTGCATGTTAAGAGTGTGGTGTCTTGTGGACCTGGCTTGCCCCTGTCCCATGGACTGAGCTTTTCACTGATTTCTGTACTTCTTACTTGACCTGTTTCTCTGGGCCAACTCTTGGGTTGCGTGGGTTCTCTGCACTGGTTCCAGAAATGGCCAAACTTGCCTCATTTGTAACACTTGACACTTCTTCTGTCTTTGTAGGGTGGTTGCTCTTCCAGGTCAGTGGTCACCATAAGAGGGGCTGTCTTCCATACTCCTGGATGATACTCAATCCCTTTGGCTACTGTGAGCAGGGTGTACATTGCTATTGAGCTGTACTCGGGTCTGGCCACTATCAGTGGTTTCCTGATTGGCTCCCTTAGTCCATGCACAAAGGCCTGTGCCAACATTTGCCTGTGTATTTGGTCATGAATGGTGAAGCCCAAGTCTTGGAAAACTCGAATTACTCTGCTATGAAACTTCCATACAGACTCTGTCTTGTCTTGGCTCATGTCATGTAAGCTGATGGCTTGTCCTACCAATCTGCCTTTGGCCCACTCTCTGAGCTGTTCAATTAACTGTGGCCCTGACTCCCAAGTGTGTACATCTAATTCTGCTGGAAGTTTGAAGTGTTCCGTCATGATTGGCCAGAATGCATCACCTGCTTTTATTTCCATTACGGCCGAGAGATCATTCCAGGTGGACGCATATGTTCGCTGATTCTGCTGCATTCTTTGGGGTGAGCATCTTGGAAAAGGCATCTGGACATGTGTGGCAGGCAACAAAGAGTCAGATGTTCAGTGTCACCACCAGGATGAACAATAACTATCCTCTCCTCCTCACGACATCTCACCTCCTCCTCCTCCTCAAGCCATCCATGCTGGACAAGAATGAAGTGTTATTGGGAGCCCCTCTGTAGAACGGACCAAAAACTCTTGTTCCTCTTCATCCTCCTACTCCTGTTCCTCGTCATCACCCAAAGTGGCCTGAGAATATTGTCTGAGGCTGGGTTATGTGGAATCAGCCACTCTAACATCTTGATCCATAGCCACCTGCTCGATATTCAAAGCTTTCCCTTTGAGATTCTGCAGTGATTGTTTTAATAGCATCATCAGTGCTCGTCATCTTGGTGTGGTACTCAAAAATTTGAACAACCTCACATAAGTCAGCGATCCACACCGAATCGTCAGTTGTTATTTGTGGGGCTTAGTGTTACTCTGACTGGCATCGAGAACCTGGAAATCAGACACTGCTCTCTGCTGCTCACTAACCCTTGACAACATATGAAAAGTCAAATTCCAGTGGGTGGGCACTTCACAAATCAGGCAATGACGAGGTAAATTAAAGCGCTGCTGAGGAGCAGCCAAACTGGTGAAAGACTGAGGTGACTTTTGGAATTGGGCCAGACACGGCTTACTTTGGGAAGTAGGTCAGGCAAGTTTGGGTATGATTTTAAAAACTGCTGTGCAACCAGGTTCAGCACGTTGGCCGTGCATGGAACGTGTAACAGCTTGCCGAGCTTTAAAGCTGCCATCAAGTTTTGCCCATTATCGCACACAACCAAACCTGGTTGGTGCTTCACAGGAGAGAGCCACTGATTGGTCTGGTCTTTTATCTCTTTCAACAGCTCTGCTGCATTGTGAGCTTTATCACCTAAAAAGATGAGCTTGAGCAGACTGTGCTGCTGCTTTGCCAAGGCAGTACTGTAGAGCTCCTAGCTACAGAATAATGGCGAGGCTAGTTCACCTGAGGATGATGGGAAGGAGAGACAGGAACTGGCATGTGAGGAGACTGAAACCCTGTTGGAAGTTGGGCCCACTATTCTTTGGTGTGGGTAAGATGTGAGATGTCCCAACCTCCAACTCTACCAGGTTCGCCCAGTGTGCTGTCAGGGAAATGTAACGTCTCTGTCCACAAAAATTTGTCAATGTGTCTGTGGTTAGGTGCATCTTCCCCGTAACTACGTTGGCCAGAGCACAGCTGATATTGTGTAACATATTCTTCTGTAATGCGGGTACATCACACCTGGAAAAATAGTGGCAGCTGGGAATCGAGTACCGTGGGGCTGCCACCACCAAGAGGGCATGGAAAGACTCAGTTCCCACAAGCTGTAAAGGCAACATTTCCAGAGCTAGCAATCTGGCAATGTGGGCGTTTAGCATTAGAGCCTGTGGGTAGGTGGGTGGACATTTATGCTTCCTATGAAATATCTGGGGCAGGAACAACTGAAAGCTTTGCCGGGACAACAAACTGGATGTGGTTGCTGACTTTTGTGTCTGTGCAACTGCACGTTGTGGGTAGGAGACTTCAGTGTCTGCTTCCTGGACAGCAGATTGGGAAGGCCGTAACACAAGGGAAGGGGCATTGGTTTCACCCTCAGACAAAGATTTTGTTCCCAGGCATTCTGTCCACCTACTGGGGTGCTTGGCTGCATGTGCTTCTGCATGCTTGTGGTGCTCAGGTTGGCAGTGTTCTTGCTCCTTCTCATCTTGGTATGGCAGATGCTGCAAATTACAGTTGTTTTGTCTGAAGGACTTTCAGAAAAAACTGCCATACAGGGGAACAACGCACCATTGGCCTGTTATCTAGCCGAGTGGGGGACTCTTTAACAGTTGACCAAGTTCTCCCTCAGGTCAAACCCCTACCTCTTCTTGCCCATTTTTGTGCTACGGATCCATCCCTCTCTGCACTGCTATGCTCGCTATGCATGCCACCATGCCAGGTTCGATCATCATCGACCACATCGTCTTCCAAGTAATCAATCTGATCTTCCTTCTGAGTTGCAATTTTGCGATTTTAGGCTTACCAGATGGCAACTGTGCATCAGGATTATTCTCCACCTCTTCAGTCATGAATTGATCATCCCCAACTTGGCTTTCTTCTGGCCTTGGGTGCTCAAATGTTTATGCATCACTACACTCCACCTCCTCATGACCCTAATTAATGGTGCACATTGAGAGGCCAGAATAATTACAAGGGAACGTAAACAGTTCCTCGGAGTGGCCAGTGTTGGAGTCATATGTCTGCTTGGACTCTTGATGGTGGGATGAAGGAGGACCAGGTTAATGATTGTGAGGCCCAGCCTCTAAGCAACTCTGACTGAACCATGTGGAACACTTGGTGGTGCTGCTTGTCAACACACTGGAGCCTTTGTCTGCCATCCAACTCACAACACCCTTGCACTTGTCTCGGTTCAACAGTGGTGTAGCCCGCAGACTGAATGTTGACAGGAACGTAGAATGAGATAAAGTCACCTTCTGATCTGTCACATCCACATCCCCGTTCCTGAACGTCACCCTTTCCCAAAATGAATGCATTATGAAAAAAAAATTCCTGGCTTTATTTTTTACAAGTACCCTCACAGAGGTGTTATGTACAAATGCCCTGTATCTAGCAATGTGTGGGTATTTTTTTTTTGTTTTATTACACAGAGGAACAGCAGACACAGGAAAATTACTGTTAAATAGTGACATCTGTGTATCTCAGCAGGCTTTGCACAACTGCTAGATAAATATTTGCTATTTATTTAACCAATGACAGAGTATTTTTTATATCAGCTTTATGACACATGTCAACAGTAGGGTTGAGCGAAACGGGTCGGCCATTTTCAGAAGTCGCCGACTTTTGGCAAAGTCGGGTTTCATGAAACCCGACCCGACCCCTGTGTGGGGTCGGCCATGAGGTCAGCGATCTTCTGAATCTGGTATCGGAATTCCGATACCGAGTTCCGATATGTTTGCGATATCGGGAATCGGTATCAGAATCCATATTTAAGTGTAAAATAAAGAATCAAAATAAAAAATATTGATATACCGTATTTTCCGGCGTATAAGACGACTGGGCGTATAAGACGACCCCCCAACTTTACCAGTTAAAAAATAAAATCTTCTTAAAAGTCGGGGGTCTTCTTATACACCCTATGTCGTCTTATAGGGCCGGTGAATATGTGCCTTTTGGGGGGGGGGGAGTGATCCTGATGAGGACGAGGGGGCGTCTCACAGGAAAGTGAGTATCCCCCATTACCTTATCATAGCGCTGCAGCGTGGGGTCTCTGTGCTGGGAGCGGCGGCTGCTGTGCTGTGCTGTGCTGTGGCGGCTCCTCTTCTGCAGTGTGGGGCCTCTGGTGCTGTGGGGCGGTGGCGGCGGCGTATCTTCATACAGTCGGGGCTCCTCCAGCATCTCAAAGACTGGAAGCCCCGCCGGCAACTCCATGGGTACAATGCGGTCAGGTGGCCTCCGGGAAAATGGCCGCTGCTCAGATTCAGATCTCGTCCCGAGATCTCGGGAGACGAGATCTGAATCTGAGCAGTGGCCATTTTCCCGGAGGCAGCTCAATAGGTGCGATGCGGTGGCCCGGCCGCTGGGGGCTGCGCATGCTCAGATTCAGATCTCAACGAGATCTGAATCTAAGCAGCGGCCATTTTCCCGGAGGCCAGCGCATTGTACCGATGGAGTTGCCGGCGGGGCTTCCAGGCTGAGATGCCGGAGGAGCCCCGACTGCATGAAGATACGCCGCCGCCGCCACCGCCCCACAGCACCAGAGGCCCCACACTGCAGAAGAGGAGCCGCCACAGCACAGCACAGCAGCCGCCGCCGCTCCCAGCACAGAGACCCCACGCTGCAGCGCTATGATAAGGTAATGGGGGATACTCACTTTTCTGTGAGACGCCCCCTCGTCGTCATCAGGATCACTCCCCCCCCCACCCACCATATACACCCGGCGTACAAGGCGATTCCCGGCGTACAAGACGACCCCCGACTTTTAAGAAGATTTTCAGGGGTTAAAAAGTCGTCTTGTACGCCGGAAAATACGGTACTCACCCTCGGACGCGCCCTGGTACTAACCGGCAGCCTTCCTTCCTAAGAATGAGCGCGTGAATGACCTGCGGTGATGTCGCGGCTTGTGATTGGTCGCGTGAGCGGTCACATGGGCGATCACGCGACCAATCACAAGCCGCGACGTCATCTAAGGTCCTTCACGCGCTCATTCTTAGGAAGGAAGGCTGCCGGAAAGAAACAGGGCACGTCCGAGGGTGAGTATATACCTAATAGGAATATACTCACCCTCAGACGTGCCCTGCTTCTTTCCAGCAGCCTTCCTTCCTAAGAATGAGCGCATGAAGGACCTTAGATGACGTCGCGGCTTGTGATTGGTCGCGTAACCGCCCATGTGACCGCTCACGCGACCAATCACAAGCCGCGACGTCACCGCAGGTCATTCACGCGCTCATTCTTAGGAAGGAAGGCTGCCGGTTAGTACCAGGGCGCGTCCGAGGGTGAGTATATCAATATTTTTTATTTTGATTCTTTATTTTACACATTAATATGGATCCCAGGGCCTGAAGGAGAGTTTCCTCTCCTTCAGACCCTGGGAACCATAGTATCCCATTGCACTGCATTGGGTTTCGTGTTTCGGCCGACCCCAACCCCGACTTTTTTATAGGATCGGCCGATTTCACTCGACCCGACTTTTGAGAAAGTCGGGTTTCGTGAAACCCGACCCGATCCTATAAAAATAAAAGTCGCTCAACCCTAGTCAACAGCAGACTAATTACTGGTAAATAGTGATGTTTGAGTATGTGAGCAGGCTTTAAACCAGTTGCAGAACTGCTACAAAAGTATACACTATTTATGTAATCAATAGCAGGGTAATTTTTTTTATATCGCCTTTATGACACATGACAACAGCAAAATTACTCAAAAAATTGGGGAGTGAACAAAGGCAAATAAGTCATCAGGGTAGTTTGGTATGTACCATAAAAAATAAATGAATCATAAATATTTAATACCCAGGAATAGTAAATGCCATGGACCTGTAACAAGACTGGTTGTCAAAGACATGCAACTAGAAAGGAGGAGGAAAACATCCAAACGACAACCTGAGGTCTATTTTAATAAAATCACTTTATTGTGGAATGCAAGGAAGCGGTGAGAGCCGCAGACAATCATCTAAAAATTAAAAGGGGCACAGTAAGCCTTGAATGCCATAATTTATATAACATCTTAAATGTTATACATTATACATGACAGCGGTAAATGAAACGCTACCTCTTAGACCCCAGTCCAGAGCCTCTCACCTAGCCAAATCAGTTCTCATGCTTCGCACTGACGAGGGCCAACAGCCCGAAACACCGTGTCTGCGAATTGAGATACTGATTTGGCTTTTATCCTAAGTCATATTGCACGACTCGTTAAAGGGTTTATTGTGACTTGTAGGATCGCTACTTCCAACAAGTGGCGCTATAGAGTTTAAGTCCTCTTTTTCTCAGAAGAGGCAATTTGAATATTTAATTTCCCAGAGGAGCATTGCACGGCGAATAAGCCTCCTCCTCACCTTGACAAGCCAGCTGGTATGTCACTCTCCATAAGGAGAAACGCTACCCCTTAGACCCCAGTCCAGAGCCTCTCACCTAGCCAAATCAGTTCTCATGCTTCGCACTGACGAGGGCCAACAGCCCGAAACACTGTGTCTGCGAATTGAGATACTGATTTGGCTTTTATCCTAAGTCATATTGCACGACTCGTTAAAGGGTTTATTGTGACTTGTAGGATCGCTACTTCCAACAGGTGGCGCTATAGAGTTTAAGTCCTCTTTTTCTCAGAAGAGGCAATTTGAATATCAAAATAGTAACGCATCTAGGATGCAGATAATTAAATTACATACAAGGCATTATCCTAACTGATAGCAGATGCAGACTATAGGTACACTAAGAAGTGCAAGACACAAAACAAGATCACCTAAAGTGCAGGCAAGTGCAGGCAAACAGAGGGTCCCTGTGCCTGCCCCAACGTACATTTCGGAACACCTTCGTCAGGGGACATGATGTGTAATGAAACTAAGCAGGTTTAAAAAGGCCAAAGATCGGAAGACAACCCTGAGCCCGCTGCGGAAATAATCATGTACTGCCTAGGTGACCTACTTATACTCCAGGAGGCGCGGCATTATGCAGGCCATGCAGACGGAAGCACGTGGGGCCCCACGTGATCCGACATCCACCGCCCCATAGACATCATCACCAGCAGAATAATGAAGGCATAGTGCATGTGCAGATGCAGCAGTGGCCAAAAACGGCATGCTGACTGTGGGCAGCATGTATCCAACCGTCACTACCTTAATTAAATGGCCAAGCAGAACAGAATAGCCATAATCAATTAAGGTAAGATGTACAAGTGTAATCAATATTGGAAAAACAAAAAAATAATGTTAAAAAATATATATGCATGTGAAAAATAATAAACATACGTTCTATACCATAACAACAATGCTGAAACCACCGCCAGGAATATAGAGGACGCAACCCCACTAGTTGCATCATATAGGGAAAAATTGCAATAACTCACTATATGAGCATATTATGCCCCTCAATATGCTAAAGTTTAAACAGATGCAGCAAATATAGTGTGAAAGATACATCCAAAATTAAACAAAATATATACAACAGCAGGTTCCATAGAGAAAGCATTACAAATATGTCCAAATTAGATCTATAATATGATAACGTATAATATGATATATAAAGGTAGATCAAAAACTGCTCAAATCCTTTTTCATATCACACTACATACAGTAAATAAAAGAGGCAAAAAGGTGTCCATCAATGGGGTGCATTAGGATAATGAGGAGCTTCACAATTTCCTCTTCCTCTGTTAGCCAACCAAGAAAGTGTTCATCCAGCCATAGCCAAATAAAAATACAAGATATATTATCTGAGAAAAAAATAACAAAATATTAAAAACAAATATAGATTGATTATATATGATTGTTAAATCAGCGAGCTCAAAGGGTCTCACAGTCCGATAATCAAAGAAAAGGGGCAAAACTAAGGCTTTCATTTAAAGGGACACTGTCACCTGAATTTGGAGGGAACAATCTTTAGCCATAGGGGCGGGGTTTTCGGGTGTTTGATTCACCCTTTCCTTACCCGCTGGCTGCATGCTGGCTGCAATATGGGATTGAAGTTCATTCTCTGTCCTCCGTAGTACATGCCTGCACAAGGCAATCTAATGTTTGCAAGCTTTCAGAGCACAGTGGCTCCTTCTTCAGGCAAGATTACAAATAGATTAAAGGGAACCTGTCACCCCGTTTTTTCAGTAGGAGATAAAAATACCGTTAAATAGGGCCTGAGCTGTGCGTTACAATAGTGTATTTTGTGTACCCTGATTCCCCACCTATGCTGTCGAAATACCTTACCAAAGTCGCCGTTTTCGCCTGTCAATCAAGGTGGTCTGGTCAAATGGGCGTGGTGACATCGCTGTTTCTTCCCCCAGATCTTGCTTATCTTTCCGTTGGTGGCGTAGTGGTTTGCGCATGTGCAGCGCCCCAGAGTCCTGGTCGTTGCAGTACTGATGCTCCGCCGCTAAGGGGGGCTATGGTACGTCTGATGGCACTGAAGGAGTTCACCTGACCAGGTATCACAGACACCAATACACTTCACAGTCTGGCCTCCAGGGGGAGCTAAGGGTGCTATGTATTAGGCCACTCCTCACAATCTGGTAAAACTGGGGGTTAGATAGGAAGTTAGCAAGAAGCTGACTGGGTTGGAACCAGGCAACATCCTGTGGCAGAGGGTGTTGCAGGGGAAGATTCAGGGGGGTCCCTGTCAGGGGTGGGATCCTGACAGAGGCCTAGCGATCAGGAAAGAACGTTACGGGACCGCGCCTGCACTTCATCGCGGCGGTACCCCAAGAAAGGACAAGAAGCGAGGTTTATTGTGCTGAGTGAGAAACGAGATCAATGCAACAAGGAGAAACACCAGTAGGAGTCGTGCTGTAAGACGAGGCAACATCCTACTGAGGCGCGTAGCCGGTGGCCGGAAACGCCGAGGAAGTATTGAGCTCCAGGCCTTACTTCAAACCTACGGCAGGACAGTCAGTTATAGGCGGGCTGTCTCACTCAAATCACCTAAGAAGACATAGGGGGCAACAGTTGGAGAGGGGCGACACTAGGGTCCCAGAAGAGCTCCGAGCCTACCCGTCATACGGGTGCGTCCTAGCCATATCATCTGGGGGGACGAAGAAGAACATCAAAATCGAGTTGTGAGGGAACTTCAGAAACAGACACAACAGTTGTGGGGACTATCCCGTAAGCACAGCAGGGGAGGACCACAACACACAAGCGCTAGAAGGTAGGCACAGATTTCCACCTGCAAAGGGAACTCTGGAGGTGCCATCGGACCGGCCGGACTCCCGCAGCCCGGTTAACCGTATTCCGGACTGAGGATCCTGAAGCCTTCAGTAAAGAGGTAAAGAGACTGCAACCTGGTGTCCTCGTTATTTACCGCGACCTGCACCGCACCACAACCTTATCACATTCTCAACTTTCACTGGACGCCCATCAGCAGGGTCATGGACCGGGCCCAGCCATTGTGACAACCCCAGAACCGAGACGTAGCAGCCCGATACCGGGTGCCCCTCGGCCCTGCGGCAGTGGGGGCGCTCCACATGCCCAACTGCCGAATCCACTGCGCAGGTGAAGAAAAAGAGCGCGATCTGCCCTATTCCCCTGGTTATCGGTGGGGGCGGCCATCTTCCTGAGGCCGCGCATGAGCAGATGAAGTGCTCTGCTGCCCGGGGCTTCAGGAAAATGGCCGCGGGATGCCGCGCGTGCGCAGATGGAGATCGCGGCGGCCATTTTTCTGAAGCAGAGTTCGCATCTCAGCTTCAGAAAAATGGCCGCCGCGATCTCCATCTGCGCACGCGCGGCATCCCGCGGCCATTTTCCTGAAGCCCCAGGCAGCAGAGCACTCCATCTGCGCACGCGCGGCCTCAGGAAGATGGCCGCCCCCACCGATAACCAGGGGGATAGGGCAGATCGCGCTCTTTTTCTTCACCTGCGCAGTGGATTCGGCAGTTGGGCATGCGCAAACCACTACGCCACCAACGGAAAGATAAGCAAGATCTGGGGGAAGAAACAGCGATGTCACCACGCCCATTTGACCAGACCACCTTGATTGACAGGCGAAAACGGCGACTTTGGTAAGGTATTTCGGCAGCATAGGTGGGGAATCAGGGTACACAAAATACACTATTGTAACGCACAGCTCAGGCCCTATTTAACGGTATTTTTATCTCCTACTGAAAAAACGGGGTGACAGGTTCCCTTTAATAAGAAGCAAGCACAACAGTTAGAGAATACTACAGCAAGACATTTGTTCAAGGGGGTGGGAAAGTTTGGTGCCTTCTAAAGATAAGCCAAGGTAATAAAATTAGGCATTTTCTTACAAATGGAGAGGCAGTGGGAATAAGGTTCTAAGTTATCTGGAGTCCGTCTCGTGGAGGTGTGAATTGTATCCATGTAGTGACTCATAAATCCAGGGTTTAAATTGAGTCCTAGTGTCAACGAATTAAACATCTTCATTAATTTGTATTCCCAAATTTTCCTTTCCCTGTGGTCCTTAAAATGACCTTTTAGTATTAAGACTTTTAAATCTGTCAAACTGTGTCCAGGTCCAGAGAAATATTTTCCCACAGGTCTGTCCATTGCATTCATGATTGTGTGTCTGTGTAGATTCATCCTAGTTTGTAGTCTTTGCATAGTTTCCCCAATATAGATACTTCCAGGGCACCTCGTACATTATATCATGTACACCAGAGGTGTCAAACTGCATTCCTTGAGGGCCGCCAACAGGTCATGTTTTCAGGATTTCCTTAGCATTCCACAAGGTGCTGGAATCATTCTGTGCAGGTGATTAAATTATCACCTGTGCAATACAAGGAAATCCTGAAAACATGACCTGTTGGCGGCCCTCGAGGAATGCAGTTTGACACCTCTGATGTACACCACGTTGTAGGATGTACAAGAAAAGGAACCCATGACCTTATAGTCCTTATTTGTGTTTCGTACACAGACTATATTTGTTGGTAATATGTGGGTACACGTTTTGTATTTTTTATTGTTACAGGGGAATGTGCCAGTCACTGATGGTGATTAGAGGACACTTCTGACAAGCAGATTCCTTAAGTTAGGGGGCTGTTTATAGGAGAGAAGTGGTAGTTCTGGGAATATGTCTTTCAATTTGTGATCTCTATGGAATATGGGTTGGAGATCAGCACCAATTTTCCTTAGGATGCTTGTGTGGGGGTTGTATGTGACTACAAGAGGTACCCTGTTGTTATCCTCTCAGTTATTAATCCAGGAGGCTGTTTCTTGGGATCCTTGAAGCCCTGTGCATCTGCTTATCTATTACCAGTGGATGGTATCCTTGTTGTAGGAATGTATTCCTCAGTGATCGCAGCTGTAGTTCCCTGTCTTTACTGTCTGAACAGATCCAAATATACCTCAAAGCTTGAGTGTAGATGATGGATTTTTTTGTGTGTCTTGGATGAAAGCTGTTCTATCTAAGATAAGCCGGATGTCCGGTGGGCTTGTGGTAAATTGATATTTGTATGACATAGGTCCTTGATGTATATGGTCATGTCCAGAAAATGTATTTGGGTCTTTGAAAAGTTGAGGGTGAGCTTGATGGTTGGGTGGTACTTGTTGAAGTCATTGTGGAAGATGAGTAGATAATCTTTCGCGCCTGTTCATATTATTAGCAGATCATCAATGTAGCAGAAGTATGCAAAAGGTTTAACTGAGCAAGATGACAAAAATTCTTCCTCCAGTTTCACCATAAATAAGTTAGCTTATTGTGGGGACATTTTGCTTCCCATGGCGCTGCCCATACACTGTTGGTATAAATTGTTTCCAAAAGAAAAATTGTTGTGATGGAGCACAAACCTGATAAACTGCAGTATTGGTTCTGTGGCTAGATTGTTTTTTGAAGGAAATATTTGCAATTCCATCCTCATGAGGAATGTTGGAATAGAGAGACACTATATCCATGGTGGCTAGTAGCATGTCCTCTGGAAGTGGGCCTAGCGCTGACAATTTGCCAAGAATATCCGTGGTGTCCTGGATATAGCTGGGTGTGCGCCTCACCAAGGGTTTCAGAATGTTCTCTACCCAGCCTGAGATATTCTCAGTTAGAATCCCAATACCAGAGATGATAGGCCTCCCAGGATTACCTTCTTTATGTATTTTAGGCAACATGTAGAAGGTACCTGTTTGGGGATTGTCTGGTATTAGTTCCAGCAGTGAGGATGAAGTGGAATCAAATCCATTGATGATATGTGTTAGTTCCTCTGTGTATTTTTTGGTGGGATCTTCCTGAAGCTGTAAAAATAGAGTGGTTTAGTATATGCTGCTACTTAGGAATATTATTTAGCTGTTAAATAAATTGTTTAATATATGCATGCACTCAGGAATATTATGTAGCACTAAAAAATTGTTTAGTATATGCTGGCACTGAGGAATATTATTTTGCTCTAAAAAGAGTTGTTTTGTATATTATAGTACTGGATATGAAACCCTGCCTCTCTCCCTTCTCCCACAATCTGTTCCTACAGTATACACAATGCAATCTAGCAGAGATCTGCAGCATGTACTTGCAATGTAAACACCCTGCCTGCCTTTCACTCTCCCTTGTATTAAATCTCTCAATATGCTATCTAAACCTATCAGATAACTAATCTTCACTTTCAGTAGCCCTTAAAAGAGCTTTTTGGACTCAGAAACTTTCCCTATATGCTGCTTTTACTCTCTCTACGCTCACAATACGCTCTTACTATGCTGTTTCCGCATGTAATGTGCGCAAGATGGTGCTGGCAGGACTTAAATATCCCCTGTGGTGCTGTAAGGCCAGCCAATCACAGTAATGCCACACCAAAGATGGCAAGCAAGCCCAGCATGTTCATTAGCTGTAAATAAAGCGCCCAACAGGCTGGGTAGGTCACTCCAATATACTGAGGCCAATAGCTAATTATTCGCCAAGTAATGAATAGCCTGAATAGCGTATTATTCGTGAGAGCAACGAATAGTGCCCAATGTATTCGCTCATCACTATTCAACACTGATTTTTGGGGGGCTTTTCTCTTCAACTTACTTGGGGCTATCATGTTTTTTTACATTTGTACCCCTTCTGAAGGTTATTTGAGGTTCTCTTGGTAAAATAGTTTTTAATATAGGGTCTTTTCTCAAGTATCAATATTTAGTGTGTCACAGACAGGGGTGGATTAAGGGTAGCCAGGGCCCCGGGCTGTTCAGACACTGTAGGCCCCCTGGTCATGTGACAGGATCATGTGATGGGGTCATGTGATGGGGTCATGCGACGGGGTCATGTGACGGGGTCATCACATACCTGAACCAGATTATTCCAGAAAAATAGTTGCTGTGTGAAACTGTAGCCTGTCAAACATCCATTGATCTAGTCAATTTACCCTTCAGTTAGGAAGAAAAAAAACAAAAACAAAAAAAAACACAATACTATCACCATAAGTGCCAGTATTCACAGGAGATCTGTGCTTAGTATGCAGTGTCTGTGTAGAGGTAATACAGTGATCGCCGATGACATTGTACACAGGACCTCTGTATATAGTATGCAGTGTATAGTGTCAGTGTATAAGTAACACTGACTCACCAGTGATGTCTCTAGGTGAAGTCCTTCATCTTTCATCCAGCACAGACCACCATCACTTCATCCAGCCAGGACTTTCCAGCAGGAAATAACACAGTTATCTCGAGCTCCGCTTGCAGAACACATTACTTAATTTTTCCTAACTTCTACATTACACCACATGAAGAAAAAGAGGCAACATAGTGTCACTCTACACAGTAACAGGACCACCCCCCCATTTAAAACAGTGTCCTCAAAAAATAAAATAAATACATAACTGCCATAATAATATCCCTTAATTAGCCCCTATGGTAATAATAACATCCCCCATCCTGGCCAAGGGTATCTCATTCCTGGCTCCAACCATATGTTCTCCCATCCTGCCCTCATGAGTATCCATTCTGCCCCATAAGATCTCCCCATCCTGCCCCATAAGTCTCTATCATATCCATCCTCCCCCATGATCCTGCACGATCTTTCTCCAATCCTGCCTCACATCTTTCATTCTGCCCGATGTGACCAATCATGCCCCGTATCTACATTATGCCCATGTCTCCAATCCTGCCCCATCTGTCCCCAGTCCTGCCCCCAGTGTGTCCAGCATCTCTGCCCCCAGTGTCCAGCATCTCTGCCCCCAATGTCCAGCATCTCTGCCCCCAGTATCCAGCATCTCTGCCCCCAATGTGTCCAGCATCCTGCCCCCAATGTGTCCTGCATCCTGCCCCCAATGTCCAGCATCTCTGCCCCAATGTCCAGCATCCTGCCCCCAATGCGTCCTGCATCTCTCCCCCCAGTGTCCAGCATCTCTGCCCCCAGTGTCCAGCATCTCTTCCCCCAGTGTCCAGCATCTCTGCCCCCAATGTGTCCAGCATCCTGCCCCCAATGTGTCCAGCATCCTGCCCCCAATGTCCAGCATCTCTGCCCCAATGTCCAGCATCCTGCCCTCAGTGTGTCTAGCATCCTGCTCCAAGGTGTCCAGCATATTGCCCCCAGTGTGTCCTGCAATCTGCCCCAGTGTCTCCAGCACATTGCCCCCAGTGTGTCCAGCTTCCAGCCCAGAGTGTGCCCAGCATCCTGCTCCCAGTGTGTCCAGCATATTGCCCCAGTGTGTCCAGCAAATTGCCCCAGTGTGTCCAGCAATCTGCCCCAGTAGTCTCCAGCATATTGCCCCTAGTGTGTCCAGCAATCTGCCCCAGTGTGACCAGCAATCTGCCCCAGTGTCTCCAGCATATTGCCCCAAGTTTGTCCAGCATTCTGCCCCCTCTGTGTCCAGCATCCTGCCCCCAGTGTGTCCAGCATCCTGCCCCCAGTGTGTCCAGCATCCTGCCTCCACTGTGTCCAGCATTCTGCCTCCAATGTGTCCAGCATATTGCCCCCAGTGTCTCCAGCATATTGCCCCCAGTGTCTCCAGCATATTGCTGCCAGTGTGTCCAGCATATTTCCCCCAGTGTCTCTAGCATTCTGCCCCCAGTGTGTCCAGCATTTTCCCCCAGTGTGTCCAGCATATTGCCCCCAGTGTGTCCAGCCATCTGCCCCAGTGTCTCCAGCATATTGCTCCCAGTGTGTCCAGCAATCTGCCCCAGTTTGTCCAGCATATTGCCCCCAGTTTGTCCAGCATTCTGCCCCCTGTGTGTCCAGCATCCTGCCCCCAGTGTGTCCAGCATCCTGCCCCCAGTGTGTCCAGCATATTGCCCCCAGTATGTCCAGCATCCTGCCCCCAGTGTGTCCAGCATTCTGCCCCCAGTGTGTCCAGCATATTGCCCCCAGTGTGTCCAGCATCCTGCCCCCAGTTTGTCTAGCATATTGCCCCAATTGTGTCCAGCATATTGCCCCCTGTGTGTCCAGCATATTGCCCCCAGTGTGTCCAGCATATTGCCCCCAGTGTCCAGCATTCTGGCCACTGGGGGCAATAAAAAAACCAAAAAACGAGTTCTCCTCACCTGTCCGCGCTCCTTCGGCGAAGCTCTTTCCAGCAGCGCGCACTCGCCGGTGACTTACAATGACATCAGACGCCGGTGACGTGCGTGCTGTGGCTGACATCAGATGCCAGCCTCCAATTGGCTGGTGGCTGTTAACTATTGACGTGCGGGCGCGCACCCTCACGTCAATAGCGTTAAACTGCCGCAGCGCCGGTAGGGGCCCGGTGAGCAGATGAGACGGGGCCCGATGCGGGCCCATACGCCAGTGGCAGATTATAATGAGGTCAATCTGAGCAGTAGCCCAGGGCCCCCCACACCACTGAAAAGTATTGTTTCTCCTTGCAGAGATCGACATGCTAAGCATGCCGAGATACAAATTGCAAATTGTCTCTTCATAGAGGAAGAGAGCTAGAACTCTAGTGCCACCTATTGGAAGGTAGCAATCCTACAAGTCAATGTTGACCCTTTAACGAGCCTTGTCACATGACTTAGGATAATAGCCAAACCAGAATCTCAATTTGCAGACACTGTGTTTCGGGGTGTGGCACTAGAGTTCTAGCTCTCTTCCTCTCTGAAGAGACAATTTGCATAATTAGCATATTACCCAGAGAAGCATTGCGGCTTTAAGTCTCCTCATCTTGGCATGCTTAGCATGTCGATCTCCGCAAGGAGAAACGATACTTTTTGGATAACGGTCTGACGCCTCTCACACAGCCAAACCAGATCTCCGCTTTGCACTGATGAGGGGCAGTACCCCGAAACACAGTGTCTGCAAATTGAGATTCTGTCATGTGACAAGGCTCGTTAAAGGGTCAACATTGATTTGTAGGATTGCTACCTTCCAATAGTTGGCACTAAAGTTCTAGCTCTCTTCCTCTCTGAAGAGAAAATTTGCATAATTAACAGATATACTGATTACCCCTGTTGTATGCCGTGATAAAATTGTGTCTCCAAAGGTTTTTATCCTCTTACTTTCTTCTACCTTCTTTATTTTGTTTATTGAAACAATCCGATTGCGTTAAGATAAAAAAAATTTGGGAGACTGTTTCTACAATTCCAATTGGATATCTTTTTTCTTTACATTTTTTGTCAAGAATTTTTGATAGATTAATGTAATCAGATGTTAAAGTACAATATCTCCTGATTCAGTGAAATTGACTTGATGGGATATTATTTTTCCATTTTGGGAAATGAGCACTGGTGAAGTCTAGATACCAATTTCCATCAACTGTTTTGAAGTGTGTTTTGCTTATGATAGTCATATCTGTATGAAATAATTCCAAATCTAGATATATAATTTTATCACTAGCAATATGAGCCATGAATGTAAGATCCACTCATTGTTATTGAGTCATCTCACAAACTGTATATCTTCTTGTTCCATACCACTCCATATAATGATCAGATCATCAATATATCTGCGATAGTATTTAATAAATGTTTTATACTCATCTGCTATAATTGATGATAGGGACTCAAAACGCCTCATGAACAAATTTGCAAAACTTGGGGTGACCCGAGTCCCCATTGCGGTCCCAAGCAGCTGCAGGTATAGTTTATCTTCAAACATAAATAGGTTATGCTCCAATATAAAATGCAGACCTGCCATCAAAGAATGCTTTTGCTCCATTTTTAAGGTAGGATCTGTGTTCAGGTAATACTCTACACATTCTAGTCACAATTTGTGTCCGATATTGGAATAAAGCACTGTGACATCTAGTGTTATAAATAATTCTCCTCACATATAATTTCTCTTGTCTATCTAATCAGTTTGTGATGAATCTCTCAAATGTGAGGTAAGTTGGATAACGAACTCCTGTAGATAGAGCTCTATATAGTGTAATAGGAAGTTAGTCTTTTTTGTTTAGTACTTTTTATTTGTAAGCTTTGTTTTTCAATTGTGAATATTCTAACTCAAATTGGGATGATGGATCTTTATCAACTAATGTGTAATATTTGTTGTCCGACAGAATATTATATTCCTCCATAACATAATCATCTGTATCTTGTAAAACAATCCCCCCTTTATCTGCCGGTCTAATCACAATTTTTTCTTTAGTTTGTAAACCTTTTAATGTTTCTTTCTCTTTTCAAGTGAGATTGCTATTTCTTTCTTGTGCAGTACTACTTTTTTAGAAAAATCTTCTGCCACCAACGAGTAGAATATATCCAAATAATGTTCCCTATGGTGACGGGGGTAAACATTAGAGCTAGGTCTGACATCCTGATGTCTATTTATTTATTTTTTGTCCCTTTTTTTATAAAGTTTTGTTCAAATGCTTTATTTTCAAATGTTTTGTTTCCATTCAACGATTTCTACCACACCCTCTTTTTACATAATAGAAGGTCATTTATTGGGATACATTTTAGTCATCAGATGGGAATTTAATTAGCTTGACATGTTTTTGACAAATGGGTTAATTATTATCAATATTTTATTTTTATACATTTTACATGTCATTTTTTCATATATATTCAAAAGAACAATGTAGGATGAATCACTCCTCCTCTTCCTCTTTCTTCTCCCCTCCCTCTTTCACACTGGAAAAGGGCTATATAAGAAGGATCAAATTACTTTTCTCCATACAGCTGAAGAAGGCTGCAAACAGCCGAAACGCGCTGTGTATATAGTTTTATCAGTTTGAATAAAATTTTACCTACAAGCAGCCTGAAATTTCTGCACCTTGATTTCTCTTGGTGGCAAAGGCAGCATCTGTCAAGGATGTGTCAGAGGCTGCAGACAGTCGCACAGCATCTGGCTACAGAAGGTCTCTGCGGTTGGCTTTGCAGATGCCTTCCTAGTCCTTCTGACTCTTGGACCCAGTGGCAACCTCCCCCCAGCTGTAGTTGACACACCTGTTTATAGACTTCCTGTCTGTTTCTGGTAATCGCCGGTGATATTTCCATTTTCCCCTGATGAGGCTTGGAACTCTAGCAGTCGGCTATCTTCCTCTTTGATGCTGCTGGAGGACGTCTGTGTTACTTCTTTGAGTCTACTTAAGATAAGCATTCCCCTTGTTTGTCTATCCCAGTTGTCTTTAGTTATAGTGGGGATTGACTAGTGCTTACCTCATCTTTCCCTAAGGATTTTTTCAGGTGTGGTTTTTTTCCCTTTTCTCCCTTGGTATAGATCCAGTTGCAGGGCTGACAGAGCAGCTACTCTGTCTGTCTCTGAAGGTGATTCAGCAGCAGCGACAGTGGCTGCAGGTCGCTGATGTTGGGGTCTCTGCAGGTAGGCCAGTCCAACCTGGACCCAAGGTTGCCCTCCCAGACAGGTTTTCCTGAGGAAGTGACAAGTTTCTTGTGTTTAAGGAAGCTTGCAAACTTTTTTATAAACTTCATCCTAACTCCTCCAGAAATGAAGAGCAACAAGTCAGTATTGTGATCTCTCTACAACAGGGAGATCCACAATCCTAGGCTTTCTCTTTGCCACAGGATTCAGTTTGTTTCCAGTCAGTGGATGTTTTTTGAGCTCTAGCCCTTATCTATGATGACCCTGATGAGTTGCTTTGGCTGAGTCCAGGTTGTGTCGCCTTCAGCAGGGGAATCAGTCAATAGAGACGTATAGTTCTGAATTCCGCAGGTGGGAAACCAATAGTAAATAGAATTTCTTCAGGGATAGGTGGGTAAGACCACCTTCTCCGGAGCCTCTTTTTCGGAGTTTTGCCTTTTTGCCAGGAGAGCAGTCTAGCGTTGAACATGTATGGGAGAGGGTGGAGGAACCAATGCAGTTAGGGGATGCCTCTGCATCATACATTTCCTGGGAGGTTTGCAAAAAAAAGGGTGTATTTTTTTGGTGGAAAAAAAATTACATTTTATTGGAGCCTGTCATTTGATGCCTAAACAAAAGGAGAATCATTTAACCCTTGGTAGTCTAGAGTGGAATAAGCAAGGGGTGCATCTATCGTCAACCTGCAGTTCCCAGTCTTTCCTACACTGTGTGAGACAGCGTCATTTCCTCCTGTCTGACATCTAATATGTTTATGTTGCAATTTGTGGATTTTGTTTACTGTCTATCTACTGCTGCAAAGAACCACAATGGGGAAGTATTTTGAGCAAATCTTTTCCTTGGACTGTAGGAAAGATGTTTTTTTCCTAACAAACTTACTATGCATGATTGAACAAGTGGATTTATGGGGAAATGTTTTTGCTGATGTGGTGTTTATATGGCAAGTGTTGATGAGGGGACACTGAAACACCACTTTAATTTTCAATGTGTTTGGCTGCTGCAGTGGTATCAAATTTAGGCCTTTATATCACCTATTAGTAATGATGAACTATGTGCTGTGACCTCCAATCCCTATGTTGTGAATTTCTTAGGTAAAATATTTGTCTTAAATGCAATTTGCAGCAAATCTAGCTGCTCATCTCTAGTCAACAGCTGTTTCTTTTGATTATGGCATACATAGGAACACTCAGCTTGCTTTGCCAACTATTCATTTGCTCTTTCATTTATATGGACTATCATTTATTGAACATCTGATAATTAATGTTTTGATTTGACTTTTTAACATATATCCACCAATATGTGGTATTTGCCTTACATGTCAATGTGCCAGAGCATAGGTTGAAATGTCAACTTTCTCTGATTCAATCCAAAAGATATAAATAATGTATAACCACATTTGTCTTCTCTATTTCAGAAAGCAATGAAGATGCTTCTGTTTGACCCATGTAACCCAAGATTGCTAGATGTCTGTCCAACATAGTAGAGTTGCTGAATAAACAAAAAGATTTGCAAATACATGGTAGATCCACCACTAGTGGTGTGGCCCATGGTATATTATCATATAAGTAGTGAGACCCCATCAGAAAAACATTGAAAAACAATGGAATACAGGGTGCTAAGATCTACACTGGCCTTAAATATTGTTTATTTTTGTTGCATTGCATGTGTCTGTTTATTTACATTAATGTAGTATAAACCTCTTCAAAACAAACTTTCAAAATTGGTTATATGACTTTCTGGTTAGTAGAAATCTCATAAAACATAAGACACAGCCTATATAACCACATTTTTTTTTTAATCATGGAAGAGTGAAAAAAATAAGTTTAATTTCCTTTAAGATTATTTTACTTCATATTCCCTCTGGGTGAACCACATATGCTATCTAAATTTAAATGAAAATTCAAATGAGGTTTGCAATGTTACCAGGACACATATTACAAACATTCCTCCCAGAGATGAACGGTTGAACGTTTTTTTAATAAAACACCTGGTCAATATGCAAATCCAAAATTTATGCAAACTTAAATAAAACATTTAAATTAAATCATAACAATGGCAGACAAATATTCATCAATTTATTAGTAGAACAATAAAAAAATCACATAAAGTGTAAGATATGTAATATATCATATCATATATGAATGCGTATTGGACAGTTACCATATTTTTTGCTTTAAAACACGCACTTTTATGATCCCCAAAATTAGTGGGAAAATGGGGGTATGTCTTATAAAGCGAACACTATTCTTACCAATGCTGCTGGCCTGGAGTTGAAGGTGTTGCGTTGGTGGTGCGGTGGTCCTGGGGTGTGCAGATATGGTACGGCGGTGAGTGGTGGTCCTCCGATGGTGGTATGGTGGCAAGCAGTGGTGGAATGGCAGTGAGCGGTGGCTCTGTGGCGGCATATGGTGGCCACCATTCTTCTTCCGGGGTCCGGTGTCCAGCTTTTGGCTTCTCGGTGGGTGCAGGTGCAGATGGAGGAAAATCAAGATCTCTATCCACGACTGCATCTATGTGATGTCTCCAGGAAAATGGAAGCAGTGCAGGTGCAGATGGAGCTCTCAGCCAGGCTTTGATGCTAGCTCAGCATCATTCACCAACGGTTTTCAGCCTCGACGGCTGCATCTTGGCACCGTCCAGGTGGAAAACTGTTTTTCCCCCAGACATGGATTATGGCGTGGCACAGAATGACGGACCGGTGTGGTATATTGTTGTTTTTTTATTTTACTTTTATGACAGGAGATCGAAGGCTTCGGTGGAAATAGGCGAGGTTGTAAGTATGGTTTAATTAAGAATATTAAAGGAATCTGTCATTTTTTCAATTAAATGACTTTATTCTGGCTGTGTCTTTATTTACAATACAACTATAGGGTTAGTAATAGATAGGTCTCTTATAGACGCCTCTCCATTACTAAGCAGTGAGCTTGTTGTCACCTGATAATACAAAGGTGACATCAACCCCCCAAATATGAACCCCACTTGCCATGTGGGAAGAGCAGGGCAAAGTGCCAGAATTGGCGCATCTAATAGATGCACCTTTTCTGGGCAGCTGCGGGCGATATTTTTATGCTGGGGGCCAATATCCATTGCTCCTTACCAGCCTGAGAATACTAGCCAGCAGTTATGAGCTTTAGCAAGGCTGGTTGTCAAAAATGGGGGGACCCCATGCCGTTTTTTAAAATTATTTATTTAAATAATTAAAAATAAGGCGTGGGGACCCCTCTATTCTTGATAACCAACCTTGCTGAAGCTGACAGCTGAGGGTTGCAGACCCCAGCTGTAAGTTTTTCCCTGGCTGGTTAAAGAAAATATGGGGGAACCCACGCTGGGTTTTTTATTCATTTAGTTATATTGCAGGCCGTGGGTGAGGAATACCCCCATCATCTGCTCCTGCTGTCACTGTTATTAACGGCAGCAGGTGTAGGTTGATGGGAGTAATAGTCCAAAAAGCCCCCACCTTCTGTCATTGTTCTGACTTGAATATAACTCTCATCATTCTCCTCTCCTCACGTCGATCGCCAGCTGAGCAGGGGAGAATGATGAGAACCGTCTTCAGCACCCGGTGCCAGGGAATAGAGCTTACCGTAGTGCTTCTTCCCCGGCGCCAATGCGTGTCACACAGATGACATTCATGTGTATTCTCCATGTGCAAGCGTGCAGGACGTTTTGCCACCCGCTCTGATGGTAAAAAATGGACATGTTTCCATGTGGAGTACATGGACACACAGTCCGTGGAATCACACTGACATATGCACAGACCCATTAATTTGAATGGGTCTACATGTGTCAGTGTCTCCTGTACATGTGAAAACTGTCACCACACATACTGGAGACACAGATATGTCAAAGGGGCCTAAAGCTGAGGAGGGAGAGAAGAGCGATCGATTCTCCTCCTCCTGTACAGGGATGGATAGTGATTGGTGGAGGGAACTGTTGCTGAGGATGAGAGGGGTGATAGTCACAATATACGGTACTGCAGGCACTGTACTGTAGTTCACAGATCCCCAATATCAGAGCGTTATCCATAGATAATGTTTTTGTATTTTATTAAAGGTTTTTGCACACTATTTAGCTCAAAATATTTTTTTCTTATTTTCCTCTCTAAAATCTAGGTGCGTCTTATGATCAGGTGCGTCTTATTAAGTGAAAAATACGGTAATTGGAAAATGCAATTTCGTAATGTATTATAATATGATAAAGATACAATTTATACATTTAGGTTTACCTTTACATTGGTGTAACCCCTAGTAATTGAGAAAATGTTATGTTGTAATTATGATTATGAATAATAATGATAATCATTATCATAATTATACTTCGTATTCCCAATGATTATCTCTGTTCTGTCTTAGATATTAAAGCTAAGAAATTGTACTACGTGTAACAAGTTACAGACTGTATTATTCTTCCAGTGGCATTTATGCATAACTTTTATGAACTAATTTAGGCTTATTTTTTACCTTAATTATTTTTTTTATTGTTGCATTCCAGGAGCTTTAATTTTTGGAATTTTAATGTGTGCCATACACTGAGAGGGATAAATAAAGATATCTTGTCTTCTGATAAATAAAGATATCATAACTTCTGATTTCAATTATCATTATAAAAAAATTCATAAACATTTTTGATTATTGTTTTTTATTCATTTTATATGACGCATGATTAACATAAATAGCCATTCTGGCTTAGTTTTTAAGACTTTTTTGTTTCTTTTTGGCATTCACCATGCAGGTTAAATGATAGCTACAGTAAAATAGTGAAGAAAAGCTGAAAATTATGTTTTGGCTGGAGCATTCATTAATTACCCATATTATGGTTACTAAATGTAAAATGTCTTCTGATGAAATCCTTTAAAGATATCTTTAACTCCAGACAATGGCATTGTTAAACCATTTTATTGCTAAATATTAGAGATGGGTGAACCTGAACAGTAAAATATGGGGTCGGTACGGAACACTTAGTGTCCGTGCATGGACCTCGAACACAGACTTCTCCATGAAGTCGGTATTACTGTTCGAGTTCAGCACCTGAACATTGACTGTTTCCCATGCGATCATCTGTGTGACTATGAGAAACACTGGCGGTAACTAACATACAGCTGGTCAGGCTGCTGGGGGCTGGTATTCTCAGACTGGTAAGGGGCCATGGATATTGGCTCCCTCCAGCCTAAAAATATCAGCCTACAGCCATCCCAGAAAAGGTGCATCTATTAGATGTGCCAATTCTGGAGCTCTTCACACTTGCCCTGATGCGGTGGCAAGTGGGGTAATAGGTTTGGGGTTGGTATCAGCAGTTTATGGCCACTGACATCAAGTCCACAGGTTAGTAATGTAGAGGCATTTATAAAATACAGGACACCTAAGAATTTGTTAAATTGAAACTGGAAATTTTGGCACTTGGGGGTGACAATGTCTGTCAGGGCACAACGGATCCATCCCTGGGTATATCACTGTGACAATCCCCTAACTCCCAAATGTTAGATCTGCTGCATCAAATCCAAAAGTGGTTACTGTCGAAGTCCTCTACCCCAGTGCCGAAGGTGGAATGAGTTGTAATGGACCGGTTCGTGCACTCCCTTCTGAGCCCCTTCTCAAGTCCAAAGGGGTGATAGAGGTCATGGCAAAGGTCTACTCGGGTTAAATAATCTGCTGGAAATGTCACGACCCAGGTCATATAGCTGCCTATTGTCCCCTGGCCACTGAGCAAATAGACACTAGCATGGGATGTCGATGTTAATTCTACACATATCCAGCCTGCAATGTGGAATGTCCACCAGGTGAAAGGCCCCAAGCTTGTTCAATAAAAGTAGATGGTCTGCAAATTACTGAACTAGGGCGTCTGCTGTATTTATGGAGATGCTAAAGACTATCCAGTGGCCGAAGTGGCATTGAGACAGTCCGAGGTTCTGAGTCCCATGAGGTCGGTGTGGTCTAGGATTTATGCACCCAATTATCATAGGCTGGGATGTGTTGTTTTGGGACTTGTGGGGGAGAAACAGGTTGGTCCTAAAGAAGTGTCACCATCCCCAAAGACTGATGTGTGTCCCTTCTATGTAATGATGGGAGATGAGGAGGTAGTATCCACTGAGGCCTACATTCCTGATTTAGAGGTAACTGGAGGAAAGTTTGAGTCCGCCCAACATAGGGAACTAACTCTAAAATAATCATTTACTATGGTAACCATTATAAACGGCATAGCACATTGGCCAGGGATTGACACCAGGTTTTCTTATTTGAAGTTGAATGGGGACTTATTGTACCTGGTTACTAATGTGAAGGAGGAGATATTGGAACAATTGTTTTTACCAGGACCCTATAGACAGAGTGTGTTGGACATGACCTATTCACAAGTCTTGGGTGGCTATCTGGGGGTGGACAAAACTCAAAACAGGGTCATGCGTAGGTTCTATTGGCTCGTATGTCACCTTGAAATCCTAAGGCATTGTAAGTCCTGTCTCACCTGCCAGTTAACTGCTCCTACCTCACACTTCCGAAATTCCAAACTTTACCATGGTGGCCACAACCCTGACCTACCTCCTTAAGGGGATGAAATCAGTCATGGCCAAATAGCTGTCGGAGGTGTAGACTGCCTTACAAAAACTGAAAGGAGCTCTGTGTAAGCAGCCAGTCCTGATTGCCCCTGACTTTATGCAGGAATTTGTACTCCAAACAAAAGCTTCAGAAGTTGGAATACGAATGGTCCTTCCTCACGTGGAGAGAAGGATCCTGCCATCTAACTGAGAAGGAAACTGTTGGCTTGTGAGATAAATGATTCCATGGTAGAAAAGGAATGTTTAGCCATAAAGTGGGCAGTGGACACATTGCGATAAAAGCTCTTAGAGTGAAAATTTAAATTGGTAACAAACCATGCACCATTCAAGTGGATCAGGAAGAAAAAGTGGAAAAATGCTTGTGCTACCCTGTGATTTATAGACCAGTATTTCCACTTCCATGTAGGACACAGAGCCTGAAGTTACAAGGTAATGCCAATGCCTTCTCGAGAATCCCATATCTAGTAGTGAAAGGTGCCAAGCCCAATGCTTTAGGAAGAGGGGGAGGTATGCACAGTGGCTGTCTTTCATCTAATGGTTGGGAGATAAACTTGAAGTAATGGTTTAGTACATATAGGAAAATGCTCAAGCACACTATGTGCAGAGAGGAGTTAATCAGCTATGACAGATTGACTGTGAGCAGCTGTTGACTTGGAAGAGACTGCTACTCACCAAATCTCCACCCCTGGGTGTGGTTCACTTGGTAAAATTGAGAGTTGTTTTGTCTCACAGGAGGCATGTGTGTGTGTGGATGTTGGAGATCTCCTGTATTATGTGCCTTTGCTAAAAGGACTTAGAAGTTGTACTCTGAGTCAGGTAGGCTAACTAGCACAATTTTATGGACTTATTACTTTTTGTTTTTCCTTTTGCCGGACAAAGACCGTTGTAACAACTCTGCTGGCATCACTGTATGGCCTCCCTGTCATGATTCGCTGGGGTTGCAGGTTAGGTGGTTTAAGAGTTAATGTGGATGACCTCTCTTTGGGATCTTGGGAGGGTTTTTTTAGTCTCAATGCGGGGTCATTCTCTGTCGTTTATACTCTGTGCTTAGTGTGTCTGACCCTGTGCTTCTTGCCTATCTTTGTATGTCTGCTTGGTTTTTTGATCTGGTCTCGTCCCTGTTAAAGTCTTCCGTCTGCTGATTCTGTACCTTGCCGCCCTCTTTGTGTATGACCTTTGGCTATGTCTTGATATTCCTTTGGTTGTCCCTGCTGTACTTCGCCGCCCTCTTTGTGTATGACCTTTGGCTACATCTTGATATTCCTTTGGTTGTCCCTGCTGTACTTCGCCGCCCTCTTTGTGTATGACCTTCGGCTTTGTCCTGACTTCCCTCCGACTATACCTTCTGTACCACACCGCCCTCTCAGTGTATGACATTGTTGCTTTGCTGACCTGACTACTGTTTTCTCCTCTTCACTGATTCTTTCCTGTGCTGCTGTCGTCTCCCAGTGGGGCTTTGCAGTAGCTCCACCCCCTTCTCTGAAGTGTGGTCACGTGACCACAGGTTTTGTTGGTGCAAAGTATTCCAGAGCACCACCACTCCTCTCAGGTCCCGGCTCCTGGCTGCTGATACCTACGAGAGACACCGGACCCTCGACCCCTTGTACCTGGGGGTAAGAGTCCTCTGCATTTCCCTTTCTGCATCCTCTGTAGCTGTGGTAGTGGTTACCAAAGGTCTTTACCTGACACTCCCATCCCACACCTGCATTACACACCAACTTATTCACTAGGGCCATGCTGTGAGTTTTGTCTGCTGCCGGCTCCATGCTGTGTGCCTCATGTCTCCTGCTTGCTCTTTGCATTCTTCTTGGCTGTGTGCTTAGGGTGGTGGCCCCAGCACTTCCTGATTCTTGTAGTGTCAGTGTGCACCTTCCTAAGATGTCCCCAACCAATTGGCAAGAGGCCTCAAGTACTAAAGGCATTCCCACCCCTATGGGAATGTATGAGCAACTTACTTCCTCAGTCAGTTTCTGGCTGCTGAGGTGCCAGGTCCCATCTCTATCTCTTGTGTTAGCAACACATGGGGCGTCGTACCCTGGCCTGTACCTGTGTTCTGTTACTCCCGTGTCTACCACCCAGTGGGGCCTTTTACCCTGGCCTGTGTCCTTTTTTCTGTGCCTTGTCTCGTTCCTGACCCTGTCTTAACCTAGTCCTATGCCTGTGTCCATTTGTATCCCAGTCTTGAGCCTTCCCTATCTCTGTGTGGTTTCTTGTGTTCACTCCTTCTGCTTTCAGCTCCACCTCCTGTGACTTTGCTCTGCACTCTGCTCTGCATCATATGACTTTGCTCTGCTTCTGGCTCTGCACTCTGCAGCTTTGCTCTGCTCTCGGCTATGCACTCTGTGGTTTTGCTCTGCTCTCTGCTCCACACTCAGTGGCTTTGTCTTGCTCTCGGCTCTGCACTCTGTGGCTTTGCTCTGCTCTCAGCTCTACACTCTGCGGTTTGCTCTGCTCTCAGCTCTGCACTCTGCCGCTCCGCTCTGCTCTCACTCTGCGGCTCCTCTCGGCTCTTGCTCTGTGGCTCCCCTTGGCTCTCGCTCTGTGGCTCTGCTCAGCTCTCGCTCTGCGGCTCTGCTCCTTGCAGTTCTGCCTTGCTCCGCTCCTTGCAGTTCTGCTCTGCTCTCATTCCGCACCTCGCAGGCCTTTGTTCTTACTGTCTGAACAGGTCCCTACCTGTTCCCATATATCTCATACCTGTCTGTCTGTCTCCCTGAATCAGTCCCTGCTCCTCCATTTTGAACAGGTTCCAACCTGTTCCCATATATCACTCCCACCTGCCCATGTTCCTGTGCCTTCCAGTTCAGTTCCTGTCCCTTCTGTCTCAGCCGTGCCCGCCTGCCTGCCGGTGTCTCTGCCATTCCCGCCTGCCTGCCAGTGTCTCAGTCATGCCCACATGCCTGCCAGTGTCTCAGCCATGCCTGCCTGCCTGCCAATGTCTTAGCCGTGCCTGCCAGTGTCTCAGCCGTGCCCGCCTGCCTGCTTGTGTCTCAGCCATGCCCGCCTGCCTGTGTCTCAGCCGTGCCTGCCAGCCTACCAGTGTTCCGTCCCCATGTGGGATCAGCAGCCACAGCCAGACACCACCCTGGAGTGGTACCTGGAAGCTAACTGCCGCACAAGCCTGACCTCACCATCAGAGGCTCCAGTCAACACTAAGGTAGCAACTTAGTCACGCCCCTTCCAGGTTAGTCTAGTTTGTGGCACAGTGGGGCCACACCCCCTCGCTCACGCCTACCAGTCAGGGCGCGAGCGTGACAACTGTATTTATGTTTTCTAGTTACATTGTTTATGAGGACTGCAATAAACCAGCTGGACTTTAAATAGAAACAGTTCCTGTGTTTCCACCTGTTTAAGTAGCCAAGTGAGCTGACCTACCACAATATATACAGTTGTGCTCAAAAGTTTACATACCCCGGTAGAATTTTTGCTTTCTTGGCCTTTTTTCAGAGAATATGAATGATAACACCAAAACATTTTCTCCACTTACGGTTAGTGGTTGGGTGAAGATATTTCTTGTCAAACTACTGTGTTTTCTCTTTTTAAATCACAATAACAACCCAAAACATTCAAATGACACTGATCAAAAGTTCACATACCCTGGTGATTTTGTCCTGATAACATGCAAAAAAGTTGACATAAATGGGTTTTAATGGCTACTGTGATTAACAAATGGAAAATAAGACGCTCTGTAAAAACAAAGCCACAGTCAGGTAGACCAACAAACATGTCTTCCACAACTGCCAGGAAAATTGTTCGGGATGCAAAGAAAACTAGCGGTGTGGCTGTTTCAAGATGCACAATAAGGAGGCACTTGAAGGAAAATGGGGTGCATGGTCTAATTGCCAGAAGAAAGCCATTATAGCGCAAATGACACAAAGTATCTCGCCTACAATATGCAAAACAGCACAGAGACAAGCCTCAAAACTTCTTGAACAAAAGAATTTGGAGTGATGAGACCAAAATTTACCTTTAACTTTAACACCATTCCTACTGTAAAGCATGGAGGTGGATCGCTGATGTTTTGGGGATGTGTGATCTACAGGAAGCTTGGTCAAAGTTGAAGGAAAGATGAATGCAGCATGTTATCAGCAAATACCGGAGGCAAATTTGCACTCATCAGCCCATAAACTGCACATGGGATGTACTTGGATGTTCCAGCACGACAATGATCTAAAACACAAGGCCAAGTCGACCTGTCATTGACTACAGCAGAACAAAGTGAAGGTTCTGGAGAGCCATCTCAGTCTCTTGACCTCAATATCATTGAGCCATTCTGGGGAGATCTCAAGCACGAAGTTTATGCTAGACAGCCCAGGAATTTACAGGAACTGGAGGCTTTTTGCCAAGAGGAGTGAGCAGCTTTACGATCTAAGAAAATAAAGAACCTCTTCCACAACTACCACAAAAGACTTCAAGCTGTCATTGATGTTAGAGGGGGCAATACACTGTATTAAGAAATGGGGTATGTGAACTTTTGATCAGGGTTATTTAGATGTTTTTGGTTGTCATTATGATTTAAAAAGAGAAAACACAGTTTGACAATAAATGGTTTCACTCAACCACTAACCATGAGTGGAGAAAAGATTTTGGTGTTGTCATTCATATTCTCTGAAAAAAGGCCAAAAAAGCAAAAAATATACCGGGGTATGTAAACTTTTGAGCACAACTGTATATACACATGCATATATATGAGCTATTTTGTAAAGAATAATGGGCAAAGATTTCAGCCTCTAGATGTGCAAAGCTAGTAGAGACATACCGCAAAAGACTTGCAGCAGCAATTGTAGTGGAAATAGTCTTACAAAGTATTGACTCAGGGGTTGAATAAAAATGCACATCACAATTTTCAGATTTATATTTTTAAAATATTTAGAAAACATGTGTTTGTCATGATGTGACTGAAGGAGAGCTAGTGGGCCCCTAGTCTGACCCTGAAGCTGGGGGTCCCTATCTATCCCTGTACTTGAGATTACTTCTGAAAGAGGAGATGCCCGAGCCTCACATCTTACTATGCTCCTCAGCAGCACTAGTCTGAATGTGTGCAGGGAACTTAAAACAAGACAGACAAGGCAAAACTGAAACACAGTCACAAAACAGACTCTGAAGGATATACAGTGGGGCAAAAAAGTATTTAGTCATTCAGCAATAGTGCAAGTTCCACCACTTAAAAAGATGAGAGGCATCTGTAATTTACATCATAGGTAGACCTCAACTATGGGAGACAAACTGAGAAAAAAAAATCCAGAAAATCACATTGTCTGTTTTTTTATCATTTTATTTGCATATTATGGTGGAAAATAAGTATTTGGTCAGAAACAAAATTTCATCTCAATACTTTGTAATATATCCTTTGTTGGCAATGACAGAGGTCAAACATTTTCTGTAAGTCTTCACAAGGTTGCCATACACTGTTGTTGGTACGTTGGCCCATTCCTCCATGCAGATCTCCTCTAGAGCAGTGATGTTTTTGGCTTTTCGCTTGGCAACACGGACTTTCAACTCCATCCAAAGGTTTTCTATAGGGTTGAGTTTGGAGACTGGCTAGGCCACTCCAGGACCTTGAAATGCTTCTTACAAAGCCACTCCTTCGTTGCCCTGGCGGTGTGCTTTGGATCATTGTCATGTTGAAAGACCCAGCCACGTTTCATCTTCAATGCCCTTGCTGATGGAAGGAGGTTTGCACTCAAAATCTCACGATACATGGCCCCATTCATTCTTTCATATACCGGGATCAGTCGTCCTGGCCCCTTTGCAGAGAAACAGCCCCAAAGCATGATGTTTCCACCACCATGCTTTACAGTAGGTATGGTGTTTGATGGATGCAACTCAGTATTCTTTTTCCTCCAAACACGACAAGTTGTGTTTCTACCAAACAGTTCCAGTTTGGTTTCATCAGACCATAGGACATTCTCCCAAAACTCTTCTGGATCATCCAAATGCTCTCTAGCAAACTTCAGACAGGCCCGGACATGTACTGGCTTAAGCAGTGGGACACGTCTGGCACTGCAGGATCTGTCCATGGTGGCGTAGTGTGTTACTTATGGTAGGCCTTGTTACATTGGTCCCAGCTCTCTGCAGTTCATTCACTAGGTCCCCCCGCGTGGTTCTGGGATTTTTGCTCACCGTTCTTGTGATCATTCTGACCCCACGGGGTGGGATTTTGCGTGGAGCCCCAGATCGAGGGAGATTATCAGTGGTCTTGAATGTCTTCCATTTTCTAATTATTGCTCCCACTGTTGATTTCTTCACTCCAAGCTGGTTGGCTATTGCAGATTCAGTCTTCCCAGCCTGGTGCAGGGCTACAATTTTGTTTCTGGTGTCCTTTGACAGCTCTTTGGTCTTCACCATAGTGGAGTTTGGAATCAGACTGTTTGAGGGTGTGCACAGGTGTCTTTTTATACTGATAACAAGTTTAAACAGGTGCCATTACTACAGGTAATGAGTGGAGGAAAGAGGAGACTCTTAAAGAAGAAGTTACAGGTCTGTGAGAGCCAGAAATCTTGATTGTTTGTTTCTGACCAAATACTTATTTTCCACCATAATATGCAAATAAAATGATAAAAAAACAGACAATGTGATTTTCTGGATTTTTTTTTCTCTGTTTGTCTCCCATAGTTGAGGTCTACCTATGATGTAAATTACAGACGCCTCTCATCTTTTTAAGTGGTGGAACTTGCACTATTGCTGAATGACTAAATACTTTTTTGCCCCACTGTACACAAAGAGACATAAAGTGTAAAGCGCTAAAGGCAAAAAAGTAATATTATAACAGTAGGTGGGAAAGAGAAGGGTAAAGCTATCTCAGCTTTGGTAGTAAACAGTACTCCAGAACTTGTCCACCTCTCCTACAGCAGTACAGGGTAGCTATTGCGGGCATCCCTTGATTAGTAGAGCCAGCTTAAATAGGGAAAGAGCAGTCATGACTGGTTCTCCTGCAGCATGTGACCACAGGCAATCAACAAGCTAAGTTCCGCAAAGATTTAACTTTGTGACACCCAAATCACTCTATACATGGAGTCACAAGGAGGATTGCCTGATGTAGAAACAGATGTCATTGTCTCCTTCTACCCCAATTGGGTTAGAAATGCTTTACTAAATATACCAAAGGAGCCGAATATCCTTTTTTCTCCATATAACCACTTGGTCTTTTTCAAAGACCTATCTAAAGAAACATTACAAAAGCAAAAATTATTTCAGTCCACTACCTCTGAACTCCCAAAAGCTGGAATACCTTACATTTGGTCTCAGATCTCAACGGTAAAAATTAAATTTGCATCCAAATTGATCGATATTTCATCTCCGGCGGAGGGAGCTGACTTCCTGATAGGTGCAGGCATAATATCCTCCATGGACTCCCAAGGACTCCTCTCTAGTTCCAAATCTGATCTTCGTCCCAAATGAAGAAATACTATAAACAAACAACACCTTATTAAACATAATGACTCTATTATTTGATCGCCCAGAAAGACTTTTCTTAATTTATTCCTCAATTGTAGCCTGTTTTTGAACCGTACTTTGCCCCCACAATGTCATAGAAACACCTAAAGGTGATTCCAGACATCCCAGGATGTATTTATTTTTCCTTTTGAACAATATTTGACTTTTGAGTAAGCGACAGTTGTCCTGGTTCTATTTGAGTAAGCTACAGTATGTTAAAGTATGGAAGTCCTGTATTTTCTTTCCCCTTTCTTTCCCTATTATCCCATGTATCCTATTTTCCCCGCACCCTTTACCCTTACCTTTGTTAAATTTGTAAAACCAATAAAAATTTGTTGGAAAAACAAGGAGGATTGCCTGAACCTGTGAAATCCACAGACCCCAACACTGCCATGACAGTTGGAGATATTTGAGAAAACCTCCTTGTGACAGTACAGCTTCCTCTCAGAGGGGCTCCTGAACCCTTAAGGCCCAGTTTATCTGGATGAAGGCAATGAAAGGTCCTAACCAGATGTTCAGCATGAATATCAGAGGCTGGTACCCAAGCCCTCTCCTTAAGATCATAACTCTGCCAATGAACCAAATATTGCAATGAGTGACAAATGAGACATGAATCGATAATTTTGGATACCTGGAACTCTAATGACCCTGGACTGGAGGTGGTGGTAAGGTAGGAGTGGTTTCAAAAACCACATATTTCTTTAACAGAGACCTGTAAAAAACTTTAAGAGTTTTGAATGAAATAGGTAATGCCAGATGGAAAGCAACGGGATTAATGAACTCTGTAATTTCTTATGGACCAATAAACTGAGGTCCTCACTTCAACGAAGGTACCTTGTGTTTAATATTCTTGGTAGACAACCACACCTGATCACCCACGCACAGTTCCAGACTAGGCAGACATTTACAATCATCCAAAGGTTTATATTTGGAACTCATTTCAAATAAATCTCACTGAATGCACTCCCATGTAGATGCCAATGAAGAAACAAATTTTTCTTCTCAGGGACCCCAAAGAGTTCCCTTTATGCAATATACAGAACTGTGCATGCTACCATAAACACAGAAAAAGGGTGACACCTCAGCAGATTCATGACAACGATTATTAACCCCTTAAGCCCCGAGGGTGGTTTGCACATTAATGACCGGGCCAATTTTTACAATTCTGACCACTGTCCCTTTATGAGGTTATAACTCTGGAACGCTTCAACGGATCTTGGCGATTCTGACAGTGTTTTCTCATGAGATATTGTACTTCATGTTAGTAGTAAAATTTATTCGATATAACTTGTGTTTATTTTGGAACCAACATTTTTTTTTGTTAGGGAGTTATAAGGGTTAAAAGTTGACCAGCAATTTCTCATTTTTACAACACCATTTTTTTTTAGGGACCACATCTCATTTGAAGTCATTTTGAGGGGTCTATATGATAGAAAATACCCAAGTGTGACACCATTCTAAAAACTGCACCCCTCAAGGTGCTCAAAACCACATTCAAGAAGTTTATTAACCCTTCAGGTGTTTCACAGGAATTTTTGGAATGTTTAAATAAAAATGAACATTTAACTGTTTTTCACACAAAATTTAATTCAGCTCCAATTTGTTTTATTTTACCAAGGGTAACAGGAGAAAATGGACCCCAAAAGATGTTGTGCAATTTGTCCTGAGTACGCTGATACCCCATATGTGGGGGTAAACCACTGTTTGGGCACATGACAGAGCTCGGAAGCGAAGGAGCGCCATTTGACTTTTCAATGCAAAATTGACTGGAATTGAGATGGGACGCCATGTTGCGTTTGGAGAGCCCCTGATGTGCCTAAACATTGAAACCCCCCACAAGTGACATCATTTTGGAAAGTAGACCCCTTAAGGAACTTCTAGATGTGTGGTGAGCACTTTGACCCACCAAGTGCTTCACAGAAGTTTATAATGCAGAGCCGTAAAAATACAAAATCATATTTTTTCACAAAAATGATTTTTTCGCCCCCAATTATTTATTTTCCCAAGGGTAAGAGAAGAAATTGGACCCCAAAAATTGTTGTGCAATTTGTCCTGAGTACGCTGATACCCCACATGTGGGGGTAAACCACTGTTTGGGCGCATAGCAGAGCTCGGAAGGGAAGGAGCGCCATTTGACTTTTCAATGCAAAATTGACTGGAATTGAGATGGGACACCATGTCGCGTTTGGAGAGCCCCTGATGTGCCTAAACATTAAAACCCCCCACAAGTGACACCATTTTGGAAAGTAGACCCCCTAATGAACTTATCTTGATGTGTTTTGAGAGCTTTGAACCCCCAAGTGTTTCACTACAGTTTATAACGCAAAGCCGTGAAAATAAAAATTCTTTTTTTTTTCAGAAAAATGATTTTTTAGCCCCCAGTTTTGTATTTTCACAAGGGTAACAGGATAAATTGGACTGCAAAAGTTGTTGTCCAATTTGTCCTGAGTACGCTGATACCCCATATGTTGGGGGAAACCACTGTTTGGGCACATGGCAGAGCTCGGAAGGGAAGGAGCGCCATTTGGAATGCAGACTTAGATGGATTGGTCTGCAGGCATCACGTTGCATTTGCAGAGCCCCTGATGTACCCAAACAGTACAAACCCCCACAAGTGACCCCATATTGGAAACTAGACCTCCCAAGGAACTTATCTAGATGTGTTTTGAGAGCTTTGAACCCCCAAGTGTTTCACTACAGTTTATAATGCAGAGCCGTAAAAATAAAAATTCTTTTTTTTTTCAGAAAAATGATTTTTTAGCCCCCAGTTTTGTATTTTCACAAGGGTAGCAGGATAAATTGGACCCCAAAAGTTGTTGTCCAATTTGTCCTGAGTACGCTGATACTCCATATGTGGGGGGGAACCACTGTTTGGGCGCATGGCAGAGCTCGGAAGGGAAGGAGCGCCATTTGGAATGCAGACTTAGATGGATCGGTCTGCAGGCGTCACGTTGCATTTGCAGAGCCCCTGATGTACCCAAACAGTACAACCCCCCAAAAGTGACCCCACATTGGAAACTAGACCTCCCGAGGAACTTATCTAGATGTGTTTTGAGAGCTTTGAACCCCCAAGTGTTTCACTACAGTTTATAACGCAGAGCCGTGAAACAAAAAAATTTTTTTTTCAGAAAAATGATTTTTTTAGCCCCCAGTTTTGTATTTTCACAAGGGTAACAGGATAAATTGGACCCCAAAAGTTGTTGTCCAATTTGTCCTGCATATGCTGATGCCCCATATGTGGGGGGAACCACTGTTTGGGCGCATGGCAGAGCTCGAAAGGGAAGGAGCGCCATTTGGAATGCAGACTTTGATGGATTGGTCTGCAGGCGTCACGTTGCATTTGCAGAGCCCCTGATGTACCCAAACAGTAGAAACCCCCCACAAGTGACCCCATGTTGGATACTAGACCTCCCAAGGAACTTATCTAGATGTGTTGTGAGAACTTTGAACCCCCAAGTGTTTCACTACAGTTTACAACGCAGTGCCGTGAAAATAAAAAATCCTTTTTTCCCACAAAAATGACTTTTAGCCCCCCAAATTTTTATTTTCCCAGAGATAACAAGAGAACTTGGACCCCAAAAGTTGTTGTCCAATTTGTGCCGAGTACGCTGATGCCCCACATGTTGGGGTAAACCCCTTTTTGGGCACACGGGAGAGCTCGGAAGGGAAGGAGCACTGTTTTACTTTTTCAACGCAGAATTGGCTGGAATTGAGATCGGACGCCATGTCGCGTTTGGAGAGTCCCTGATGTGCCTGAACAGTGGAAACTCCCCAATTCTACCTGAAACTAATCCAAACACACCCCTAACCCTAATCCCAACTGTAACCCTTACCACACCCCTAACCCTGACACACCCCTAATTCTAATCCCAACCCTAATCCCAACTGTAAATGTAATCCAAACCCTAACCCTAACTTTAGCCCCAACCCTAACCCTAACTTTATCCCCAACCCTAACATTAGCCCCAACCCTATCCCTAACTTTAGCCCCAACCCTAACTTTAGCTCCAACCCTAGCCCCAACCCTAACCCTAACCCTAGCCCTAACCCTAACCCTAGCCCTAACCCTAGGCCTAACCCTAGCCCTAACCCTAGCCCTAACCCTAGCCTGTTATGATGACCTGGTGGTTAGGAGCACTAGGAATGACCTGATGAGCAAACTAGTAATACAGTACAAGCTCTGGGAAGTGGGAGCTCTGCTGACCGCAACCCCTAATCCTATCGCAACAACTAGAAATAGCCGTGGAGCGTACCTGACTCTGCCTAGACGCCTCTTCACAGCCTAAGAGCTAACTACCCCTAAAGATAGAAAATAAGGCCTAACTTGCCTCAGAGAAATTCCCCCAAAGAGAAAGGCAGCCCCCCACACATATTGACTGTGAGTTAAGATGGAAGTCACAAACACAGGAATGAAATAGGTTTCAGCAAAGGAGGCCAGACTTAACTAAACAGACTTGAGGATAGAAAAGGTATCTTTGCGGTCAGCATAAAAAACTACCAAAAAACCACGCAGCGTGTGCAAAAGAGACCCCACACCGACTCACGGCGTGGAGGTGCCACTCTGCATCCCAGAGCTTCCAGCTAGCATGGCAGAATCATGATAGCAAGCTGGACAAGAAAACAGTGGTAAACAAATAAGCTAGCAGGGACTTAGCTTTTGCTGGAGTAGACAGGTCATCTGAAAGATCCAAGAGAGAACTGAACCAGTACTAGGACATTGACAGCTGGCATCAAGTAACGATCTAAGTGGAGTTAAATAGAGCAGCCAGCCTAGGACTAAACGAGGTCAGCTGAGGAAGGAACATCAGAACCAGCAGCTCCACTCACAGCCACCAGAGGGAGTCCATGGACAGAACTCGCCAAAGTACCATTCATAACCACCGGAGGGAGTCCGAGAACAGAATTCACAACAGTACCCCCCCCTTGAGGAGGGGTCACCGAACCCTCACCAGAGCCCCCAGGCAGATCAGGACGAGCCAAATGAAAGGCACGAACAAGATCGGCAGCATGAACATCAGAGGCAACCAACCAGGAATTATCCTCCTGACCATAACCTTTCCACTTGACTAGGTACTGAAGTTTCCGTCTCGAAATACGAGAATCTAAAATCTTCTCCACCACATACTCCAACTCCCCCTCAACCAACACCGGGGCAGGAGGGTCGACGGAGGGAACCATAGGAGCCACATATCTCCGCAATAACGACCTATGGAACACATTATGGATGGCGAAAGAAGCTGGAAGGTCCAAACGAAATGACACAGGATTAAGAATTTCAGAAATCTTATAAGGACCAATGAAACGAGGCTTAAACTTAGGAGACGAAACCTTCATAGGAACATAACGAGACGATAACCAAACCAAATCCCCAACATGAAGTCGGGGACCAACACAGCGACGGCGGTTAGCGAAACGTTGAGCCTTCTCCTGGGACAATGTCAAATTGTCCACCACGTGAGTCCAAATCTGCTGCAACCTGTCCACCACAGAATCCACACCAGGACAGTCCGAAGGCTCAACCTGTCCTGAAGAAAAACGAGGGTGGAAACCAGAATTACAGAAAAAAGGCGAAACCAAAGTGGCCGAGCCTGCCCGATTATTAAGGGCGAACTCAGCCAAAGGCAAGAAGGACACCCAATCATCCTGATCAGCAGAAACAAAGCATCTCAGATATGTCTCCAAAGTCTGATTGGTTCGTTCGGTTTGGCCATTTGTCTGAGGATGGAAAGCTGAAGAAAAAGACAAATCAATGCCCATCTTAGCACAAAAGGACGGCCAAAACCTCGAAACAAACTGGGAACCTCTGTCCGACACGATGTTCTCCGGAATGCCATGTAAACGAACCACGTGCTGGAAAAACAATGGAACCAAATCAGAGGAAGAAGGCAATTTAGGCAAAGGTACCAAATGGACCATCTTAGAGAAACGATCACAAACCACCCAGATAACCGACATCCTTTGAGAGACAGGGAGATCTGAAATAAAATCCAAGGAAATATGCGTCCAGGGCCTTTTCGGGACCGGCAAGGGCAAAAGCAACCCACTGGCACGAGAACAGCAGGGCTTAGCCCGAGCACAAGTCCCACAGGACTGCACAAAAGAACGCACATCCCGTGACAAGGAAGGCCACCAAAAGGATCTAGCCACCAAATCCCTGGTACCAAAGATTCCAGGATGACCAGCCAACACTGAACAATGAACCTCAGAGATAACTCTACTAGTCCATCTATCAGGGACAAACAGTTTCTCCGCTGGGCAACGGTCAGGACTATCAGCCTGAAACTCCTGCAGCACCCGCCGCAAATCAGGGGAGATGGCAGACAAAATTACCCCCTCTTTGAGAATACCAGCCGGCTCAGGAACTCCCGGAGAATCAGGCACAAAACTCCTTGAAAGGGCATCAGCCTTCACATTCTTAGAACCCGGGAGGTACGAAACCACAAAATCGAAGCGGGAGAAAAACAGCGACCATCGAGCCTGTCTAGGATTCAACCGCTTGGCAGACTCGAGATAAGTCAGATTCTTGTGATCCGTCAGGACCACCATGCGATGCTTGGCTCCTTCAAGCCAATGTCACCACTCCTCGAACGCCCACTTCATAGACAACAACTCTCGATTGCCCACATCATAATTGCGCTCAGCAGGCGAAAACTTTCTAGAAAAGAAAGCACATGGCTTCATCACTGAGCCATCAGAACTACTTTGAGATAGAACAGCCCCTGCTCCAATCTCAGAAGCATCCACCTCGACCTGAAACGGGAGCGAAACATCTGGCTGACACAACACAGGGGCAGAAGAAAAACGACGCTTCAACTCCTGAAAAGCCTCAACGGCCGAAGAGGACCAATTGACCACATCCGCACCTTTCTTGGTTAAATCAGTCAATGGTTTAACAACACTAGAAAAATTAGCGATGAAGCGACGGTAAAAATTAGCAAAGCCCAGGAAATTCTGAAGGCTCTTCACAGAAGTAGGCTGAGTCCAATCATAAATGGCCTGAACTTTAACAGGATCCATCTCGATAGTAGAAGGGGAAAAAATGAAGCCCAAAAATGAAACCTTCTGAACTCCAAAGAGACATTTAGACCCCTTCACAAACAAGGAATTAGCATGAAGGACCTGGAACACCATTCTGACCTGCTTCACATGAGACTCCCAATCGTCCCAAAAGACCAAAATATCATCCAAATATACAATCATGAATCGATCCAGGTACTTTCGGAAGATGTCATGCATAAAGGACTGAAACACAGATGGAGCATTAGAAAGCCCGAATGGCATCACCAGGTACTCAAAATGGCCCTCGGGCGTATTAAATGCTGTTTTCCATTCGTCGCCCTGTTTAATACGCACAAGATTATACGCCCCTCGAAGATCTATCTTAGTGAACCAGCTAGCCCCTTTAATCCGAGCAAACAAATCAGACAGTAGCGGCAAAGGGTACTGAAATTTGACAGTAATTTTATTGAGAAGGCGGTAATCTATACAATGTCTCAGAGAACCATCCTTCTTGGCCACAAAAAAGAACCCTGCTCCCAACGGTGACAACGGGCGAATATGCCCTTTCTCCAAGGACTCCTTTACATAACTCCGCATAGCGGCGTGTTCTGGCACAGATAAATTGAACAGTCGGCCCTTCAGAAACTTACTACCAGGAATCAAATTAATAGCACAATCACAATCCCTATGAGGAGGTAGGGCACTGGATTTGGGCTCATCAAATACATCCCGGTAATCTGACAAGAACTCAGGAACTTCAGAAGGATGGGAAGACGAAATTGACAACAATGGGACATCCCCATGTACCCCTTGACAACCCCAACTAGATACAGACATTGATTTCCAATCCAATACTGGATTATGGACCTGTAGCCATGGCAAACCCAAAACGACCACATCATGCAGATTATGCAACACCAAAAAGCGAACATCCTCCTGATGTGCAGGAGCAATGCACATGGTCAATTGAGTCCAGTACTGAGGCTTATTCTTGGCCAAAGGCGTAGCATCAATTCCTCTCAATGGAATAGGATACTGTAAAGGCTCCAAGAAAAAACCACAGCGCCTGGCAAACTCGAAGTCCATCAAATTCAGGGCAGCGCCTGAATCCACAAATGCCATAACAGAATAGGATGACAAAGAGCAAATCAGAGTAACGGACAAAATAAATTTTGACTGTACCGTACCAATGGTGGCAGACCTAGCAAACCGCTTAGTGTGTTTAGGACAATCAGAGATAGCATGAGTGGAGTCACCACAGTAAAAACACAGCCCATTCTGACGTCTGTATTCTTGCCGTTCAGCTCTGGTCAAGGTCCTATCACATTGCATAGGCTCAGGCCTCTGCTCAGAAGATACCGCCAAATGGTGCACAGTTTTGCGCTCACATAAGCGTCGATCGATCTGAATGGCCAAGGTCATAGACTCATTCAGACCAGCAGGCGTGGGGAATCCCACCATAACATCCTTAAGGGCTTCAGAAAGACCCTTTCTGAAAATTGCCGCCAGGGCACACTCATTCCACTGAGTAAGCACAGACCACTTTCTAAATTTTTGACAATATACCTCCGCTTCATCCTGACCCTGACACAAAGCCAGCAAGATTTTCTCTGCCTGATCCACTGAATCTGGTTCATCATAAAGCAACCCAAGCGCCAGAAAAAACGCATCTACATTTCGCAATGCAGGATCTCCTGGTGCAAGGGAAAATGCCCAGTCTTGAGGGTCGCCACGTAGCAAAGAAATAATGATTTTTACTTGCTGAGTGGGGTCACCAGAGGAGCGGGGTTTCAAAGCAAAAAACAGTCTACAATTATTTTTGAAATTCAGGAACTTAGATCTATCCCCAGAAAACAAATCAGGAATTGGAATTCTGGGTTCTAACATCGGGTTCTGAACTACATAATCTTGAATGCCTTGAACCCTTGCAGTGAGTTGATCCACACAAGAGGACAGACCTTGAATGTCCATATCTACACCTGTGTCCTGAACCACCCAGAGATTTAGGGGAAAAGAAAAACAAAACACGCTGCAGAGGAAAAAAAAAAATGGTCTCAGAACTTCCTTTATCCCTCTATTGAGATGCATTAACACTTTACGGGCCAGCTGTACTGTTATGATGACCTGGTGGTTAGGAGCACTAGGAATGACCTGATGAGCAAACTAGTAATACAGGACAAGCTCTGGGAAGTGAAAGCTCTGCTGACCGCACCCCCTAATCCTATCGCAACAACTAGAAATAGCCGTGGAGCGTACCTGACTGCCTAGACGCCTCTTCACAGCCTAAGAGCTAACTACCCCTAAAGATAGAAAATAAGGCCTACCTTGCCTCAGAGAAATTCCCCCAAAGAGAAAGGCAGCCCCCCAACACATATTGACTGTGAGTTAAGATGGAAGTCACAAACACAGGAATGAAATAGGTTTCAGCAAAGGAGGCCAGACTTAACTAAACAGACTTGAGGATAGAAAAGGTATCTTTGCGGTCAGCATAAAAAACTACCAAAAAACCACGCAGCATGTGCAAAAGAGACCCCACACCGACTCACGGCGTGGAGGTGCCACTCTGCATCCCAGAGCTTCCAGCTAGCAAGGCAGAATCATGATAGCAAGCTGGACAAGAAAACAGTGGTAAACAAATAAGCTAGCAGGGACTTAGCTTTTGCTGGAGTAGACAGGTCATCTGAAAGATCCAAGAGAGAACTGAACCAGTACTAGGACATTGACAGCTGGCATCAAGTAACGATTTAAGTGGAGTTAAATAGAGCAGCCAGCCTAGGACTAAACGAGGTCAGCTGAGGAAGGAACATCAGAACCAGCAGCTCCACTCACAGCCACCAGAGGGAGTCCATGGACAGAACTCGCCGAAGTACCATTCATAACCACCGGAGGGAGTTCGAGAACAGAATTCACAACACTAGCCCTAATGGGAAAATGGAAATAAATACATTTTTTTAATTTTATTATTTTTCCCTAACTAAGGGGGTGATGATGGGGGGTTTGATTTACTTTTATAGCGTTTTTTATATCGGATTTTTATGATTGGCAGCTGTCACACACTAAAAGACGCTTTTTATAGCAAAAAAGTTTTTGCGTCTCCACATTTTGAGACCTATAATTTTTCCGTATTTTTGGTCCACAGAGTCATGTGAGGTCTTGTTTTTTGCGGGACGAGTTGACGTTTTTATTGGTAAAATTTTCGGACAAGTGACAGTTTTTGATCACTTTTTATTCTGATTTTTGTGAGGCAGAATGACCAAAAACCAGCTATTCATGAATTTCTTTTGGGGGAGGCGTTTATACCGTTCCACGTTTGGTAAAATTGATAAAGCAGTTTTATTCGTCGGGTCAGTACGATTACTGCGCTATCTCATTTATATCATTTTTTAATGTTTTGGCGCTTTTATACGATAAAAGCTATTTTATAGAAAAAATAATTATTTTGGCATCGCTTTATTCTGAGGACTATAACTTTTTTAATTTTTTGGTTATGATGCTATATGGCAGCTCGTTTTTTGCGGGACAAGATGACGTTTTTAGTGGTACCATGTTTATTTATATCCGCCTTGTTGATCGCGTGTTATTTCACTTTTTGTTCGGCAGTATGATAATAAAGCGTTGTTTTTTGGCTCGTTTTTTTTTTTCTTACGGTGTTCACTGAAGGGGTTAACTAGTGGGACAGTTTTATAGGTTGGGTCGTTACGGACACGGCGATACTAAATATGTGTACTTTTATTGTTTTTTTTGTTTTTTTTAGATAAAGAAATGTATTTATGCGAATAATATTTTTTTTTTTTCTTCTTTATTTAGGAATTTTTTTTTTTTTTTTTTACACATGTGGAAATTTTTTTTTTTGCTTTTTTACTTTGTCCCGGGGGGGACATCACAGATCGCCGATCTGATAGTTTGCATAGCACTCTATCAGAACGGCGATCTCAGTCACATCGCTGCAGGCTTACCAGCGCCTGCACGGCACCCGGAAGTACTCCCTGCAGGACCTGGATGCAGCCCCGCGGCCATTTTGGATCCGGGGCCTGCAGGGAGGAGACGCTCGGTACAAGGTGAGTACATTCCCTTGTACCGATCGTCTCAGGGAAGCCCGCAGGGAGCCCCCTCCCTGCGCGATGCTTCCCTGTACCGCTGGTACACCACGATCATGTTTGATCGTGGTGTGCCGGGGGTTAATGTGCCGGGGGCGGCCCGTGACCGCTCCTGGCACATAGTGCCGGATGTCAGCTGCGATAGGCAGCTGACACCCGGCCGCGGTCGGCTGCGCTCCCCCCGTGAGCGTGGCCGATCGCTATGACGTATTATCCCGTCACTCTGAATTAAGTCCCAGGTCACCTTGACGGGATAGTACGTCATATGGGATTAAGGGGTTAATGGCAAATTCAGCAAGAGATAGAAAAAAAGATCACTCTTCATGTTCCAGCATGGTCAAACACAACCATTGCACAGTACATAGCAGGGGCACATTCATAAGATTATTTCAGCCCAGGAAAAAAATTTTAACCCTTCCAATTGTGGAAATTATTTTATTCCAAGATCTATTATTTAAAATGTACTTTGTTCATCGGTCAACACTTTAACCTTTTTTATTTATTTATTTTTTGCTGCTCCCCCTTCAACAAAAAATGCAACATAAGATAAGTAATCCGAAAATACTACATTGTGAAGCAACTAGGATCATGATCGGAAATAAAATGTGTCAATAATATGCAGTATAGTCGTGGAGTGTACTTTGCACAGTAAATAAAATGGACAATTAAAAAAACATATTCAAAACTAAAATATGACCCCTTAACGACCGCCAATACGCATTAACATGGCGATCGTAAGGATACTTATTTCCTTATTGCCATTTTAAAGCGGTGATGGGAAATAAGGGAATATTGCCGCCGAGCAGCGGCAATTCCTGCGAGTGTCAGCCGTACATGACAGCTGACACCCTGCAGTATCGGACCCGGCTGTTTTTGCAACCAATCGGGGTTAATGAATTGTGACAGCGGTGTTTATGTTGTTGCAAAGGGGTGATGACCCCAGTGTACAGTGCCTGTGAGATCCAGCAATAAACTGGCTCAAACGGGCTGTGTCAGTGAGACACTGACAGTCTCATACACAGCTGTACAGGAGTACTGCAGTGTTTGGAACAAGTGATTAAAGTAAACATACATGTCATGCAGAGGGATTAAGTAAAAAAGTTTAAAAAAGTAAAATAAAATATGTCAAAAAGTAAAAAAGAAAGAAAAAAGTGCACACAAATCACTTAAATCCATTTTGCTACTCAAAACGGAGCGTTTGTGATAAAACAAAAAAAGTACACATAATTGGTTTCTGGAACAACCCACACTATAAAACTGGCACATTATTTATCCTATTTGTTGAACGCCGTAAGAAGAATGATAAAAAATATGTGAAAAATGTTGCTTTTTAATCATACTGACTCACAAGAAAGTGAATAAAAAGTTATTGAAAAGTTATATGTAAAAAAAAGGTATAAACAAAAACGCCAAACTATCCAGCAAAAAAGAAACTATAATATGGCTCATTCAGCAAAAAAATAAAAAAGTTACAGCTCTCAGAATAAGGCGATGCAAATATAAATTCATTTTTGTAAAATATTGTTTTTAGTCTGTAAAAAGAGCAAAGCATTAAAAAAATAAATCTGATATCGCTGTAATTGTACTGACCCGATGAACAAATCGGTCTTATCACTTTTAGCACATAGTAAACAGCACAAAAAATAAATAAAAACAATAACTGAATTGCTGATTTATTTTCATTCTGTGTCTGAAAAATCTGAATAGTAAGCGGTCAAAAAATACTATTTACCTCAAAATGGTACCCAAAAATTTGCAACTCATCCTGCAAAATATAAGTCCTTATACAGCTCTGCTCACCAAAAAATAAAAAAGTTACTTCAGAATGTGGTGACTGGTGACAAAAAAAATACTTTTTATAAAAAAACATTTTTACTGTGTAATAGCAGTAAAACGTAAAAAAATCTAGATAAATCTGGTATCTCTGTAATTGTACAAAACCAAATAATAAATTTGCCTTATCACTTATACTGCATGGTGAACCACGCTAAAGTAAAAATAAGAACTATTCTCGTACTGCTGTCTCTTTGTTCTTTCTGTCTCCCAAAAATCGTAAAAACGCTTACATTTATCCTGTGATCTCTGCTGGGCGCTTACATCACGATTTCCATGTACATTACCCCAAACCATGATTCAGACAAAACTCACTCACTTATGAGGCTAGATGGAGTCACTTTGGACTGTGGTCTGTGTTCCAGCAGTGTTCCATAATTTTTGGAGTCTTTATAGCGCACACAAGTATGGCTGTCCACAGATCTGTGCATGCCTAAAAAGATGAATACAACAGTAGGAGATGCTAAATGGAGTATGAAGTGTCTCCATCTGCCTCATGGTGGGTGGTTCCATTGGGGGTTTAATCTGAATAGCATTTTTGTGAGATTTACACAGAAACCCCGGCGTAAGTGCTCAGCGTAGAACACAAGAAAGTGATCTAGCCTTATACTGGAAGTGATAAAAAATTGGTCTGTCACCTGTCACTGGAACTATAGGGGGTTCCCACTTTACTGGTAGAACTAAGTCTCTGGAAAAGTGCCCCGTCAAATAGAATCCAGTGAATTATGTGCTCCCAAATCCAAATGCCCCCTGCTTCTGAGCCCCACTGTGTCTAAACTACAGTAAGTGGCCACATGATTGGCATTATTGCAATGGAGAGGAGGCACTTAATTTACGTGTGCATATAACCAGAAGCACAAGCCCTGCACAATGTCTGGGGGCGCTACAATATATAGGGGGTCTACACTGTATGGGGCATAATGTATGGATACTAGACAGGTAGATTTGCAATTTTCCAGAAAAATAAATCTGAGCAAAAAACTTGGCACTCAGACTTAACTCAGATAAAGTGTTTTAAATGGTGTCCACAGTAAGTAACAGAGGAAATGTTTCAGTCCTATAGCCGGCCATTCATCAGTCACAATATTTGATAGTGAACGGAAGCTAAGGGACCCGAAAGATTGTGGGTTTTCATTAAGGTCATAGATATAGGTGGACACAGCCAGTGTCTCAGGGGGATGGCCGAATCCGGTGATATTGCCTTCTGTGTAATGGAGCCTGCGTGTCCTGGTCAGTGGAGGACGTGGTATCCACCGCAAGTCGCTCCATTCCTCAGAGGGCAATATCGCCGGATTCGGCCATGACGAAAATTTTGAAATTTTCCAAATTTGAATTTTCAAGCCCTTAAATCACAGAGATATATGTCACACAAAATACTTAATAAGTAACATTTCCCACATGTCTACTTTGCATCAGCACAATTTTGGAACCAAATTTTTTTTGTTTGGAAGTTATAAGGGTTAAACGTTGACCAGCGATTTCTCATTTTTACAACACCATTTTTTTGGGGGGACCACATCACATTTGAAGTCACTTTGAGTGGTCTATGATAGAAAATACCCAAAAGTGACACCATTCTAAAAACTGCACCCCTCAAGGTGCTCAAAACCACATTCAAAAAGTTCAGTAACCCTTCAGGTGCTTCACAGGAATTTTGGGAATGTTTACAAAAAATAAACATTTAACTTTTTTTCACAAAATATTTACTTCAGATCCAATTTGTTTTATTTTACCAAAGGTAACAGAAGAAATTAGACCCCAAAAGCTGTTGTACAATTAGTCCTGAGTTCACCGATTCCCCATATGTGGGGGTAAACCACTGTTTGGGAGCATGGCAGTGCTCGGAAGGGAGGGAGTGCAGTTTGACTTTTCAATGCAATATTGGCTGGAATTGAGATCAGACACTATGTTGTATTTGGACAGCCCCTGATGTGCCTAAACAGTGGCAACCCCCACAAGTGACACCATTTTGGAAAGAAGATCCCCTAAAGAACTTATCTAGATTTGTGGTGAGCACTTGGAACCCCCAAGTGCTTAACAGAAGTTTATAATGTAGAGCCGTAAAAATAAAAAATCATATTTTTTTTCAAAGAAATTATCTTTTCGCCCCCATTTTTTAAATTTTCCCAAGGGTAACAGGAGAAATTGGACCACAAAAATTGTTGTGCAATTTGTCCTGAGTACACTGATATCCCATATGTGGGGTAAACTACTGTTTGGGCGCATGGCAGAGCTTGCAAGGGAAGGGGCACCGTTTGAGTTTTTCAACGCAGAATTGGCTAGAATTGAGATCAGATACCATGACGCATTTGGAGAGCACCTGATGTACTTAAACAGTGGAAACCCCCACAAGTGACTACAGTTTGAAGACTAGACCACCCAAGGAACTTATCTAGATGTGTGGTGAGCACTTTGAACCCTCAATTGTTTCACTAAAGTTTATAATGTAGAGCCATGAAAATAAGAAAATCATTCTTTTTCCACAAAAAATGATCTTTTAGCCTGCAATTTTTTATTTTCCCAAGGGTATCTGCAGAAATTGGATGTCAAAATTTGTTGGCCAATTTGTGGTGAGTACGCTGATACCCAATATGTGGGGAGGAACCACCGTATGGGCTCATGGCAGAGCTCGGAAGGGAAAGAGGGCCGTTTTGGAATGCAGACTTTGATGGAATGGTCTGCGGGCGTCACGTTGCATTTGCAGAGCCCCTGATGTACCTAAACAGTAGAAACACCTGACAAGTGACCCTGTATTGGAAATTAGACCCCCCAAGGAACTTATCTAGATGTGTTGTGAGAACTTTGAACCCCAAAGTGTTTCACTAAAGTTTATAACGCAGGGCTGTGAAAATATAAAATCATTTTTTTTCCACAAAAATGAATTTTTAGTCCCTAATTATGTATTTTCACAAGGGTAACAGGAGAAACTGGACCCCAAAAGGTTGTTGAGCAATTTGTCCTGAGTATGCTGAATTCCCCATATGTGGGAGAAAACTACTGTTTGGGCACACATCAGGGCTCGAAAAGGAAGGAGACCCGTTTGACTTTTTCAACGCAAAATTGGCTGGAATTGAGATCGGACACCATGTCACATTTGGAAAGCCCCTGATGTGCCTAAACAGTGGAAACCCCCCAATTCTAACTCCATACCTAACCCCAACACACCCCTAGCCCTAATCCCAACCCTAACCATAACCCTAACCATACCCCTAACCTTAACACACCCCTTACCCTAATCCCAACCCTAACCACAACCCTAACCCAACACACCCATAACCATAATCCCAACCCTAACCATAACCCCAACCACACTCCTAACCCTGACAAACCCCTAACCTTTATCCTAACCCTAATCCCAACCGTAAATGTAATCCAAACCCTATCCCCTACTCTAGCCCCAACCCTAACCCTAACTTTAGCCCAACCCTAACCCTAACTTTAGCCCCAACCCTAACCCTGATTTTAGCCCTAACCCTAACCTCAACCCTAATGGGAAAATTGAAATAAATAAAAAAAAAATTATTTTGTTTTTCCCTAACTAAGGCGGTGATAAAGAGAGGTTAGATTTACTTTTTATTGCGGGTTCTTATAGCGTTTTTTTGTTTGGCAGCTGTCACACCCTAAAATACGCTTTTTATTTCAAAAAATAGTTTTTGCATCTCCACATTTTGAGAGCTATAATTTTTCCATATTTTGGCCCACAGAGTCATGTGAGGTCTTGTTTTTTGCGGAACGAGTTGACGTTTTTATTGGTTCCATTTTCAGGCATATGACATTTTTGATCGCGTGTTATTCCACTTTTTTCTCGGCGGTATGATGATAAAACATTGTTTGTTTTGCCTTTTTTTTTAAATGGTGTTCACTAAAAGGGTGATCTAGGTGAATAGTGGACAGTTTTATAGGTAGGGTAGCTATGGACATGGCAATATCTAATATGTGTACTTTTATTGTTTAGATTTTTTTTAATTAAAATATTTGTTTATTGATGGAATAAATATTGATGTTTTTATTATTATATTTATTATGTTTTAAAATATTTTTACAATTATTAAAAAAATAAATAAATTCATTCAAACTTTTACTTTTTGTCCCACTAATGGGACACTCGTTTTTGTGCAGGCTGATTGCTTATATGGCATGCACATCTGCATGCCATATAAGCTGTCAGTGCTGCACTTTGTGCACACTGACAACAGAGACTTCCTGACATGCACTGTACATGACAGGAAGTCTCTCAGCTCTGGTAACCCAAATGTCATTATGACGACATCAGGTTACCATGGAACCGATCCAAAGGCAGAGGGACTGCAATCGCTGTGATCATGTTTGATTGCAGTGTTCTAGGGATTAAAGTGATGTGAGCAGTCCTTGACCACTCCTGGCACCTTAGTGCCTGGTGTCAGCTGTGAGAATCAAATTGGCAAAATCATGTGTACCTGGAAGACATGGTAAGGCGTTTCTCTTTTCCAGGACTTAACAATGCCATTTCTCTCTTAGAATAAAGTCTTCATCTGAATGGGAACCTAATGTGAGTCCTCTCTTAGACTAAAATCTATCTCTCTGTGGAGGGGTAGTGGTCCTGCTGTAATTAAAATACCTGAGGCTAAAAGGCGGAGTGCTCAGTCAGAAGGCTAATGAATACAAAATTTAAAAAAACTGACCGTCACATCCAAACATAAGCTAAGTGTGAACAGGTGCTTACCTAGAGTCACCTACTCAGAAACACTCAAACAAAAAAGGCAGCACTCTGTAGCGCCATATCATGCAAATGTGAAATATGAAAATTGAATAGCATTACTGCACTAGAAAGATGAAAAATTGAGAAAGCTTAGAGCAGTGTTCCCTGTTGTGAATTTTGATTCTGGGCTCCCCCGGTGGCTACTGGTGGAATTGAACTGGTGTCTTCATCTTCTCTGTTCACCTGTTCCCATCAAGATGTGGGAGTCGCTATATAACCTTGCTGCTCTGTTAGTTGCTTGCCGGTCAACAATGTTATCAGAAGCCTCTCTGTGCTTGTTCCTGCTCCTAGACAACTACTAGATAAGTTGGACTCTTGTCCATGTTTGTTTTTGCATTTTGGTTCCAGTTCACAGCTGTAGTTTCGTTACTGTGTCTGGAAAGCTCTTGTGAACAGGAATTGCCACTCTGGTGTTATGAGTTAATGCCAGAGTTTTAAAGTAATTTCTGGATGGTGTTTTTGATTAGGGTTTTCAGCTGACCATGAAAGTGTCCTTTCTGTCTTCTGCTATGTAGTAAGTGGACCTCAAATTTGCTAAACCTATTTTCATACTACGTTTGTTATTTCATCTTAATTCACCGCCAATACATGTGGGGGGCCTCTGTCTCCTTTTGGGGTATTTCTCTAGAGGTGAGCTAGGACTAATATTTTCCTCTGCTAGCATTATTTAGTCCTCCGGCTGGTGCTGGGCATCTAGAATCAACGTAGGCATGCTACCCGGCCACTGCTAGTTGTGTGTTAGGTTTAGTTCATGGTCAGCTCAGTTCCCATCTTCCAAGAGCTAGTTCCTATATATGCTTATGCTATGATCTCTTGCCATTGAGATCATGACAGTTTGACCGGCCAACTAAAGGGTTAAAATCCTTGGCTGAGAAAGGAGAGAAATAAGTAGTTTGCTGAAATTTTTTTTTTTTTTTCTCTCCTTTGAATGGCTCTGTGTCCACCTGTTTGTAATGGATCTTCAGAGTGTAACTGCAGGTTTGAATAATCTCGCCACGAAGGTACAAAATTTGCAAGATTTTGTTTGTCATGCACCTGTATCTGAGCCGAGAATTCCTTTGCCGGAATTTTTCTCGGGGAATAGATCTGGGTTTCAGAATTTTCGAAATAATTGCAAATTATTTTTGTCCCTGAAATCTCGCTCTGCCGGAGACCCTGCACAGCAGGTCAGGATTGTGATTTCCTTGCTCCGGGGCGACCCTCAAGACTGGGCTTTTTCATTGACACCAGGGGATCCTGCGTTGCTCAATGTGGATGCGTTTTTTCTGGCCTTGGGGTTGCTTTATGACGAACCTCATTTGGAGCTTCAGGCAGAAAAAACTTTGATGTCCCTATCTCAGGGGCAAGATGAAGCGGAAATTTACTGCCAAAGATTCCGTAAATGGTCTGTGCTTACTCAGTGGAATGAGTGCGCCCTGGCGGCGACTTTCAGAGAGGGTCTCTCTGATGCCATTAAGGATGTTATGGTGGGGTTCCCTGTGCCTGCGGGTCTGAATGAGTCCATGACAATGGCTATTCAGATCGATAGGCGTTTGCGGGAGCGCAAACCAGTGCACCATCTGGCGGTGTCCACTGAGAAATCGCCAGAGAGTATGCAGTGTGATAGAATTCTGTCCCGAAGCGAGCGGCAGAATTTTAGACGGAAAAATGGGTTGTGTTTCTATTGTGGTGATTCTACTCATGTTATATCAGCATGCTCTAAGCGCACTAAAAAACTTGGTAAATCTGTTTCCATTTGCACCTTACCGTCTAAGTTTATTCTATCTGTGACCCTGATTTGCTCTTTGTCATCTATTACCACGGACGCCTATGTCGATTCTGGCGCCGCTTTGAGTCTTATGGATTGGTCCTTTGCCAAACGCTGTGGGTATGATTTAGAGCCTTTGGAGACTCCTATTCCTCTGAAGGGGATTGACTCCACCCCATTGGCTAATAATAAACCACAATACTGGACACAAGTAACTATGCGTATTAATCCGGGTCACCAGGAGATTATTCGCTTTCTGGTGCTGTATAATCTACATGATGATTTGGTGCTAGGATTGCCTTGGCTGCAATCTCACAACCCAGTCCTCGACTGGAGAGCTATGTCTGTGTTGAGCTGGGGATGTAAGGGGGCTCATGGGGATGTACCTGTGGTTTCCATTTCATCATCTATTCCCTCTGAAATTCCTGAGTTCCTGTCTGACTATTGTGACGTCTTTGAAGAATCCAAGCTTGGTTCGTTACCTCCGCACCGAGAGTGCGATTGTGCCATAGATTTAATCCCGGGTAGTAAATACCCAAAGGGTCGTTTATTTAATCTGTCTGTGCCTGAACATGCTGCTATGCGAGAATATATAAAAGAGTCCTTGGAAAAGGGACATATTCGTCCATCGTCATCTCCCTTAGGAGCCGGTTTTTTCTTTGTGTCAAAAAAAGACGGCTCTTTGAGACCATGTATTGATTATCGGCTTTTGAATAAAATCACTGTTAAATATCAATACCCATTGCCGTTGCTGACTGATTTGTTTGCTCGCATAAAGGGGGCCAAGTGGTTCTCTAAGATTGACCTTCGTGGGGCGTATAATTTGGTGCGAATCAGGCAGGGGGATGAGTGGAAAACCGCATTTAATACGCCCGAGGGCCACTTTGAGTATTTAGTGATGCCTTTTGGTCTTTCTAATGCTCCGTCAGTTTTCCAGTCCTTTATGCATGATATTTTTCGCGATTATTTGGATAAATTTATGATTGTGTATCTGGATGATATTCTGATTTTTTCGGATGACTGGGACTCTCATGTCCAGCAAGTCAGGAGGGTTTTTCAGGTTTTGTGGTCTAATTCTTTGTGTGTGAAGGGTTCTAAGTGTGTTTTTGGGGTACAGAGGATTTCCTTTTTGGGATATATTTTTTCCCCCTCTTCCATTGAAATGGATCCTGTCAAGGTTCAAGCTATTTGTGATTGGACGCAGCCCTCTTCTCTTAAGAGTCTTCAGAAATTTTTGGGCTTTGCTAACTTTTATCGTCGATTTATTGCTGGTTTTTCGGATATTCCTAAACCATTGACCGATTTGACTAAGAAGGGTGCTGATGTTGCTGATTGGTCCCCTGATGCTGTGGAGGCCTTTCGGGAGCTTAAGCGCCGTTTTTCCTCTGCCCCTGTGTTGCGTCAGCCTGATGTTGCTCTACCTTTTCAGGTTGAGGTCGACGCTTCTGAGATCGGAGCTGGGGCAGTGTTGTCGCAGAAAAGTTCTGACTGCTCCGTTATGAGGCCTTGTGCCTTCTTTTCCCGTAAATTTTCGCCCGCTGAGCGGAATTATGATGTTGGGAATCGGGAGCTTTTGGCCATGAAGTGGGCTTTTGAGGAGTGGCGCCATTGGCTTGAGGGGGCCAGACATCAGGTGGTGGTATTGACTGACCACAAAAATTTGATTTATCTTGAGACCGCCAGGCGCCTGAATCCTAGACAGGCGCGCTGGTCATTATTTTTCTCTCGGTTTAATTTTGTGGTGTCATACCTACCGGGTTCTAAGAATGTTAAGGCGGATGCCCTTTCTAGGAGTTTTGAGCCTGACTCACCTGGTAACTCTGAGCCCACAGGTATCCTTAAGGATGGAGTGGTATTGTCAGCCGTTTCTCCAGACCTGCGGCGGGCCTTGCGGGAGTTTCAGGCGGATAGACCTGATCGTTGCCCACCTGATAAACTGTTTGTTCCTGATGATTGGACCAGTAGAGTCATCTCTGAGGTTCATTCTTCTGCGTTGGCAGGTCATCCTGGCATTTTTGGTACCAGGGATTTGGTGGCAAGGTCCTTCTGGTGGCCTTCCCTGTCACGAGATGTGCGAGGCTTTGTGCAGTCTTGTGACGTTTGTGCTCGGGCCAAGCCTTGTTGTTCTCGGGCTAGTGGATTGTTGTTGCCTTTGCCTATTCCTAAGAGGCCTTGGACGCACATCTCGATGGATTTTATTTCAGATCTGCCTGTTTCTCAGAAGATGTCTGTCATCTGGGTGGTGTGTGACCGTTTCTCTAAGATGGTCCATTTGGTTCCTCTGCCCAAGTTGCCTTCTTCTTCCGAGTTGGTTCCTCTGTTTTTTCAAAATGTTGTTCGTTTGCATGGTATTCCTGAGAATATCGTTTCTGACAGAGGGACCCAATTCGTGTCTAGATTTTGGCGGGCATTCTGTGCTAGGATGGGCATAGATTTATCTTTTTCGTCCGCTTTCCATCCTCAGACGAATGGCCAGACCGAGCGGATTAATCAGACCCTGGAGACATATCTGAGGTGTTTTGTGTCTGCTGACCAGGATGATTGGGTTGCTTTTTTGCCATTGGCGGAGTTCGCTCTCAATAATCGGGCCAGCTCTGCCACTTTGGTGTCCCCGTTTTTCTGTAATTCGGGGTTTCATCCTCGATTTTCCTCTGGTCAGGTGGAATCTTCGGATTGTCCTGGAGTGGATGCTGTGGTGGAGAGATTGCATCAGATCTGGGGGCAGGTGGTGGACAATTTGAGGTTGTCCCAGGAGAAGACTCAACTTTTTGCCAACCGCCACCGTCGTGTTGGTCCTCGGCTTTGTGTTGGGGATTTGGTGTGGTTGTCTTCTCGTTTTGTCCCTATGAGGGTCTCTTCTCCTAAGTTTAAGCCTCGGTTCATTGGCCCGTATAAGATATTGGAGATTCTTAACCCTGTTTCCTTCCGTTTGGACCTCCCTGCATCCTTTTCTATTCATAACGTTTTTCATCGGTCATTATTGCGCAGGTATGAGGTACCGGTTGTGCCTTCCGTTGAGCCTCCTGCTCCGGTGTTGGTTGAGGGTGAGTTGGAGTACGTTGTGGAGAAAATCTTGGACTCTCGTGTTTCCAGACGGAGACTCCAGTATCTGGTCAAGTGGAAGGGATACGGCCAGGAGGATAATTCTTGGGTGAATGCATCTGATGTTCATGCCTCTGATCTGGTTCGTGCCTTTCATAGGGCCCATCCTGATCGCCCTGGTGGTTCTGGTGAGGGTTCGGTGCCCCCTCCTTGAGGGGGGGGTACTGTTGTGAATTTTGATTCTGGGCTCCCCCGGTGGCTACTGGTGGAATTGAACTGGTGTCTTCATCTTCTCTGTTCACCTGTTCCCATCAAGATGTGGGAGTCGCTATATAACCTTGCTGCTCTGTTAGTTGCTTGCCGGTCAACAATGTTATCAGAAGCCTCTCTGTGCTTGTTCCTGCTCCTAGACAACTACTAGATAAGTTGGACTCTTGTCCATGTTTGTTTTTGCATTTTGGTTCCAGTTCACAGTTGTAGTTTCGTTACTGTGTCTGGAAAGCTCTTGTGAACAGGAATTGCCACTCTGGTGTTATGAGTTAATGCCAGAGTTTTAAAGTAATTTCTGGATGGTGTTTTTGATTAGGGTTTTCAGCTGACCATGAAAGTGTCCTTTCTGTCTTCTGCTATGTAGTAAGTGGACCTCAAATTTGCTAAACCTATTTTCATACTACGTTTGTTATTTCATCTTAATTCACCGCCAATACATGTGGGGGGCCTCTGTCTCCTTTTGGGGTATTTCTCTAGAGGTGAGCTAGGACTAATATTTTCCTCTGCTAGCATTATTTAGTCCTCCGGCTGGTGCTGGGCATCTAGAATCAACGTAGGCATGCTACCCGGCCACTGCTAGTTGTGTGTTAGGTTTAGTTCATGGTCAGCTCAGTTCCCATCTTCCAAGAGCTAGTTCCTATATATGCTTATGCTATGATCTCTTGCCATTGAGATCATGACAGTTCCCCAAGTCCGGTCCTCAAGAGCCACCAACAGGTCGTGTTTTCAGGATTTCCTTAGTATTGCACAGGTGATGGAATTAGTGCCTGTGCAGGTGATGCAGTTATCACCTGTGCAATACTAAGGAAATCCTGAAAACACGACCTGTTGGTGGCTCTTGAGGACTGGACTTGGGGAACACTGGCTTAGAGCATAAATTGGCCAATTCATATGTACCTGGAAGCCACGGTAGGCTTTTATCTTTTGCAGGACCTAACAATGCCATGTCTCTCTTAGAATAAAGTCTTCATCTGAATGGGAACCTAATGTGAGTACTCTCAAAGACTAAAATCTATCTCTCTGTGGAGGGGTAGTGGTCCTGCTGTAATTAAAATTGCAGTAATGCAATTCAATTTTCATATTTCATATTTGCATGCTATAGCCCTACAATGTTGCCTTTTTTGGTTGAGTGTTTATGAGTTGGTGACTCTAGGTTAGCACCTGTTCACAGTTAGTTTATGTTTGGATGTGACGGTCAGTTTTTTTAACTTTGTGATGTAGACAGTTGTATGTAAATTTCTGCAGTATGGACATCATCCTTTAGGACATAAAAAAATAATGACTTACATTGCAGGAACACATTTTCAGCATTGGTTTCATTATTTTGTTTTAGTTGCAAAAATACCAATGTGGACACAATTTGTTGGTGTCCTTCTGTAAAAATAATAAAAAACACAATGGTCACTGAATTAACTTGAAACTGACAAAAGTAATTTTTAATTTAACTTTACTGAGAATCAACTACTAAAAATCAGGCATTGCTTTAAATTGTAGTTCAACAGAAAAATAAAAAACAATCTAATGAAAATGGCTTGATAAAAATGATGGTACCCTTAAATAATGATTAAAAAATCACATTACACTCACACCAATGTTATTCAATGAGGCAGTGTTCATCTTTTATTATTTTTATTATTATTATTATTATTATGCATTTTTATAGCGCCATTTATTCCATGGCGCTTTACATGTGAAGAGGGGGCAAATATAGACAAATACAATTAAACATGAGCAAAAAACAAGGCACACAGGTACATAAGGAGGGAAGAACCTGCCCACAAGGACTCATAGTCTGCAGGGGATGGGTGAGGATACACTAGAAGAGGGTAAAGTTGGTTGAGCAGTGGTCGGAAGAGGCGAGTCTTCAGGTTCTTTTTGAAGGTTTCTATGGTAGGCAAGAGTCTGATGTGTTGTGGTTAGTGTTGAGCGATACCTTCCGATATGGGAAAATATTGGATCGGATTGGATCGGACTGATACCCAAAAAATATCGGATATTGACGATTCCGATACCAGACACCAATGCAAGTCAATGGGACACAAATATCGGAATAAAAATAAACCCTTTCTTTCCTTGTAGGTTAATTCTACATGAAGGAAAACAACTAAGAATAATGTAGAATGTATTGGGGAGGTGGAGGAGACATTAAAGGCATAGAGGTTTAGCCCAATCAAATGGAATAGCCGGAATTAATTATTTTTTTAAGACGTTCTGAGTTACAAAGATATTGACTATGTTAAGCTTTTTTATATTTTGTCAGATATTTATGTTTCACTACTTCCATGCTCTTCACCTTCTTTTTTACTTCTCCAACCCTTTCTTCTTCATCACCCTCAGCAGCAGCATCTTTTTCATCAACTTCTTCACCTTATTCATCTTCTTCTTCACCTTCTTCCTATTATTCTTTTTTTTACATTCTTCATATTCTTCTTATTCAAGTATTATTTTTCTTCATATTTTATTTCTTCATCTTCTTCATATTCTTCTTCTTCATCATATTCTTATTTGTGACAGGCATTCCTGTAGTTGTTATCTATAAAAGTTTGAAGATTACACCTTCCGTTCTGTCTGTCACAAAAGATTTACAACAGGATTTGTCCGCGTTCAGTTTGGCCTGCAGCAGCAGGTATTTTCCATGGGCACCACGAGGAGGAACGGACTCACCCCCATACACTGCTTAGTCTTCTTCTGCTTATAATTTAGATAATATCTTTTGCTCTGATTTTCAGTCTAAGGGCTCATTTCCACTTGCGAGGAAAACGAACGAGTGCAATCCGATAAAAAATCGGATTGCACTCGGTCCAATGTTATTCAATAGGTATCTTTTCATTAGCGATTTTTTTCTCAAACGAAATCGGACTGAGAAAAAAATCGCAGCATGCTGCGTAATGCTGCGATTCTCAGATGAGACTCGCCAATGTAAGTCAATGGGTGCGAGAAAAAAATCACACAGCACTCACACCATGCGAGTTCTGTCTGATTTTTATGCACTGGCGTCCTTTGAAAAGCTGGTAATTCAGCGTGGTGTACAGTAAAACCACAATGACAGGTTAGAATAGAATAGATACAGTGGGGCAAAAAAGTATTTAGTCAGTCAGCAATAGTGCAAGTTCCACCACTTAAAAAGATGAGAGGCGTCTGTAATTTACATCATAGGTAGACCTCAACTATGGGAGACAAACTGAGAAAAAAAAATCCAGAAAATCACATTGTCTGTTTTTTTATCATTTTATTTGCATATTATGGTGGAAAATAAGTATTTGGTCAGAAACAAACAATCAAGATTTCTGGCTCTCACAGACCTGTAACTTCTTCTTTAAGAGTCTCCTCTTTCCTCCACTCATTACCTGTAGTAATGGCACCTGTTTAAACTTGTTATCAGTATAAAAAGACACCTGTGCACACCCTCAAACAGTCTGACTCCAAACTCCACTATGGTGAAGACCAAAGAGCTGTGAAAAGACACCAGAAACAAAATTGTAGCCCTGCACCAGGCTGGGAAGACTGAATCTGCAATAGCCAACCAGCTTGGAGTGAAGAAATCAACAGTGGGAGCAATAATTAGAAAATGGAAGACATTCAAGACCACTGATAATCTCCCTCGATCTGGGGCTCCACGCAAAATCCCACCCCGTGGGGTCAGAATGATCACAAGAACGGTGAGCAAAAATCCCAGAACCACGCGGGGGGACCTAGTGAATGAACTGCAGAGAGCTGGGACCAATGTAACAAGGCCTACCATAAGTAACACACTACGCCACCATGGACTCAGATCCTGCAGTGCCAGACGTGTCCCACTGCTTAAGCCAGTACATGTCCGGGCCCGTCTGAAGTTTGCTAGAGAGCATTTGGATGATCCAGAGGAGTTTTGGGAGAATGTCCTATGGTCTGATGAAACCAAAGTGGAACTGTTTGGTAGAAACACAACTTGTCGTGTTTGGAGGAAAAAGAATACTGAGTTGCATCCATCAAACACCATACCTACTGTAAAGCTTGGTGGTGGAAACATCATGCTTTGGGGCTGTTTCTCTGCAAAGGGGCCAGGACGACTGATCCGGGTACATGAAAGAATGAATGGGGCCATGTATCGTGAGATTTTGAGTGCAAACCTCCTTCCATCAGCAAGGGCATTGAAGATGAAACGTGGCTGGGTCTTTCAACATGACAATGATCCAAAGCACACCGCCAGGGCAACGAAGGAGTGGCTTCGTAAGAAGCATTTCAAGGTCCTGGAGTGGCCTAGCCAGTCTCCAGATCTCAACCCTATCGAAAACCTTTGGAGGGAGTTGAAAGTCCGTGTTGCCAAGCGAAAAGCCAAAAACATCACTGCTCTAGAGGAGATCTGCATGGAGGAATGGGCCAACATACCAACAACAGTGTGCGGCAACCTTGTGAAGACTTACAGAAAACGTTTGACCTCTGTCATTGCCAACAAAGGATATATTACAAAGTATTGAGATTAAATTATGTTTCTGACCAAATACTTATTTTCCACCATAATATGCAAATAAAATGATAAAAAAACAGACAATGTGATTTTCTGGATTTTTTTTTCTCAGTTTGTCTCCCATAGTTGAGGTCTACCTATGATGTAAATTACAGACGCCTCTCATCTTTTTAAGTGGTGGAACTTGCACTATTGCTGAATGACTAAATACTTTTTTGCCCCACTGTATATACACATAGAATAGATATATATACATATATATGTCAGTGAGACACCTATATATATATTTATGTTTAATGCAGCGCTAAATAGCAGAAAAGCCGGTAATTCAATTGCAGGCTTTTGCTATTTCCTTCACAAACCTGACAGAATATGAGACATGGTTTACATACAGTAAACCATCTCATATCCCTTATTTTATTACATATTCCTCACTACTAATGTAAGAAGTGTCTTTGCGTTAAATTTGGTGGCTCTAGCTGTTAAAATAAAGGGTTAAATCACAGAAAAAATTGGTGTGGGCTCCCGCGCAATTTTCTCCGCCAGAGTGGTAAAGCCAGTGACTGAGGGCAGATATTAATAACCTAGAGAGGGAGCATGGTTATTGCCCCCCCCCCCCGGCTAAAAACATCTGCCCCCAGCCACCCCAGAAAAGGCACATCTGTAAGATGCGCCTATTCTGGCACTTAGCCTCTTCCCACTCCCGTGTAGCAGTGGGATATGGGGTAATAAAGGGTTAATGTCACCTTGCTATTGTAAGGTGACATTAAGCCAGGTTAATAATGGAGAGGTGTCAATAAGACACCTATCCATTATTAATCCAATACTAGTAAATGGTTAATACATCACACACACATTGAGAATAAAGTATTTTAATGAAATAAAGACACAGGGTGTTGTAATAGTTTATTATACTCTTAATACAATTAAAGACCCTTGTCACCAGAAACAAAGTTAAAATAAAAAATCAACAATATCCCATACCTTCCGTCGTTCAGTTTTGCCCCACGCTGTAAATCCATCTGAAGGGGTTAAATAATTTTACAGCCAGGATCCTGCTAATGCAGCTGTGCTCCTGACTGTAAAAAGTGGGGAATGAATGGGAAGCAGAGGAATGTAGCTGTCTAGACTTGCGGTGCTGCACCCACTGCTGGCATAATCTCATATGAACTCTAGCGTGGGAATTTTTCTGAATACTAGAAACAGAGCAGAGGCAGAGGCCTAATTGGAGCAAGTTTAAAATCAGTAGTAGTGTGAATGTGGACAGAACAGGAGAAATTGCCGGACACACAGCAGGGGATCAGCCAACGTTACTGAACCCCAATAACACTGGAGCATGTGTTGACTGTGCAGATGGCACTTCTGAGCAGCAACTGGCGGTGTTGGAGCCCAGGGTAAATACTAGAAACAGAGTGGAGGCAGAGGCCTAATTGGGGCAAGTTTAAAATCAGTAGTAGTGTGAATGTGGACAGAGCAGGAGAAATTGCCGGACACACAGCAGGGGATCAGCTGACGTTACTGAACCCCAATAACACTGGAGCAAGTGTTGACTGTGCAGACTGCATTTCTGAGCAGCAACTGGCGGTGTTGAAGCCCAGGGTAAATACTAGAAACAGAGTTGAGGCAGAGGCCTACTTGGAGCAAGTTTAAAATCAGTAGTAGTATGAATGTGGACAGAGCAGGAGAAATTGCAGGGACACACAGTAGGGGATCAGCTGACGTTACTGAACCCCAATAACACTGGAGCATGTGTTGACTGTGCAGACTGCACTTCTGAGCAGCAACTGGCGGTGTTGAAGCCCAGGGTAAATACAAAAAACAGAGTGGAGGCAAAGGCCTAATTGTAGCAAGTTTAAAATCAGTAGAAGTGTGAATGTGGACAGAGCAGGAGAAATTGCCGGACACACAGCAGGGGATCAGCTGATGTTACTAAACCCCAATAACACAGGAGCAAGTGTTGACTGTGCAGACGGCCCTTCTGAACAGCAACTGGCGGTGTTGGAGACCAGGGTAAATACTAGAAACAGAGTGGAGGCAGATGCCTAATTGGAGCAAGTTTAAAATCAGTAGTAGTGTGAATGTGGACAGAGCAGTAGAAATTGCCGGACACACAGCAGGGGATCAGCTGACGTTATTGTACCCCAATAACACAGGAGCAGGTGTTGACTGTGCAGATGGCACTTCTGAGCAGCAACTGGCTGTGTTGGAGCCCAGGGATTACAGTTCAGGTGGTTGAAACATGAACACAACAGGAGACCTGGATACTGTTGCCAACCAATTATTTAATCTGCAAGAGGACAGGCAAATTCCTGCGAGATCCATGCCTTGTTCATTTTCAGAAAAGTAAGCCATCAACGTTATTGGAGGATAGTTGCATGCGACGGTCTGTTAGTACACCACCTGCAGCACTAAAGACGCGTTCCGATAATACACTAGCAGCAGGGCAAGCCAGTACCTCCAATGCATACTGGCTAAGCTCTGGCCATGTATCCAGCTTAGAGACCCAAAACTTGAAGGGGGAAGAGCTGTCTGGGAGTACACTGAGAGGGCAAGACATGTATTCTATCACCATCTGACGGAAACGTTGCCTCTTGCTGACTGGAGCCGTCTGTGATGGTGTAGACATTTGTGGCGGGGACACAAAACTTTGCCACATTTGGGCCATCCTGGTCTTGCCTTGTGCTGAGGCGCTGCTTCTGCTCCCTCTTTGTGTAGAGCTTCCTCCACTGCCTCGATGCGCTGCTTTGTAAAGCACTAGCAGCACTGCTCTCGGCTGGAATGGAGAACATGATGGAATGCACCAGTGCTTTTTGGTACTCCCGCATTTTATTCTTCCGGTTCAACGGTGTTATGAGGCTTTGTAAGTTGTTCCAGTAGCGAGGATCTAGGAGGGTGGACACCCAATAATCAGCCGTGTTGAGAATGTGGGCGATGCGGCGGTCATTTCTCAGGCACTGCAGCATGAAATCAACCATGTGCTGCAGACTGCCAACTGGCCAAGAAATGCTGTCCCCTGCTTGAGGCATGATCTCTGCCTGCTCTGCATCACCCCACCCTCGCTCTACATACTGACTACTAGAGCATTGTGTACCTCCCTCCTCTGGACAGATGTCTTCCTCCTCTATTGACTCCTCCTCATCCTCCTCACAAAGTGTCCCCTGTAGTGTTGAGCATTCCGATACCGCAAGTATCGGGTATCGGCCGATACTTGCGGGTATCGGAATTCCGATACCGAGATCCGATACATTTGTGGTATCGGGTATCGGTATCGAAACAACATTAATGTGTAAAATAAAGAATTAAAAAAAAAAAATATTGCTATACTCACCTCTCCGACGCAGCCTGGACCTCACCGAGGGAACCGGCAGCGTTCTTTGCTTAAAATGCGCGCGTTTACTTCCTTCCGTGACGTCACGGCTTGTGATTGGTCGTGTGCCGCCCATGTGGCCGCGACGCGACCAATCACAGCAAGCCGTGACGTAATTTTCAGGTCCTCAATGCCTAATTCTAGGCATTCAGGATTTTAAAATTACGTTCCGGCTTGTGATTGGTCGCGTCGCGGTCACATGGGCGGCACGCAACCAATCACAAGCCGTGACGTAATTTTAAAATGCGCACGTTTCCTGCCTCCCGTGACGTCACGGCTTGTGATTGGTCGCGTCGCCCATGTGACCGCGACGCGACCAATCACAAGCCGGAACGTAATTTTAAAATCCTGAATGCCTAGAATTAGGCATTGAGGACCTGAAAATTACGTCACGGCTTGCTGTGATTGGTCGCGTCGCGGCCACATGGGCGGCATGCGACCAATCACAAGCCGTGACGTCACGGAAGGAAGTAAACGCGCGCATTTTAAGCAAAGAACGCTGCCGGTTCCCTCGGTAAGGTCCAGGCTGCGTCGGAGAGGTGAGTATAGCAATATTTTTTATTTTAATTCTTTATTTTACACATTAATATGGATCCCAGGGCCTGAAGGAGAGTTTCCTCTCCTTCAGACACTGGGAACCATCAGGGATACCGTCCGATACTTGAGTCCCATTGACTTGTATTGGTATCGGGTATCGGAATCGGATTAGATCCGATACTTTGCCGGTATCGGCCGATACTTTCCGATACCGATACTTTCAAGTATCGGACAGTATCGCTCAACACTAGTCCCCTGTCTAGGCCTTTGTGAGGAACCACGTTGTGCAGACTGTCCAGAAGCAGATGGCATTTGTGACTCCTCATCCTCCACCTCTTCCAAAACCTCCTCCCTTAGTGCTTGCAGTGTTTTTTCAAGCAGGCAGATAAGGGGGATAGTCATGCTGACTAGTGCTTCATCTGCACTCGCCATCCTCGTGGCATCATCGAAGGCACGCAAAACGTGGCTGATGTCCTTCATAGAGGCCCACTCAGTGGTGGTGAATAGGGTTGAGCGACTTTTATTTTTATAGGATCGGGTCGGGTTTCACGAAACCCGACTTTCTCAAAAGTCGGGTCGAGCGAAATCGGCCGATCCTATAAAAAAGTCGGGGTCGGGGTCGGCCGAAACACGAAACCCAATGCAGTGCAATGGGATACTATGGTTCCCAGGGTCTTAGATGACGTCACGGCTTGTGATTGGTCGCAGCCGCCCATGTGACCGCTCACGCGACCAATCACAAGCCGTGACGTAATTCTCAGGTCCTAAATTCCTAGAATGAGGAATTTAGGACCTGAGAATTACGTCACAGCTTGTGATTGGTCGCGTGGCGGTCACATGAGCGGCACGCGACCAATCAGAAGCCGTGACGTCATGGAAGGCCGTAAATGCGCTCATTTTAAGCAAAGAAGGCTGCCGGTTACCAGCGGTGATGTCCAGGGGCCTCCGGAGAGGTGAGTATATCAATATTTTTTATTTTAATTCTTTATTTTACACTTAAATGTGGATTCCGATACCGATTTCTGATATCGCAAACATATCGGAACTCGGTATCGGAATTCCGATACCAGATTCAGAAGATCGCCGACCTCATGGCCGACCCCACACAGGGGTCAGGTCGGGTTTCATGAAACCCGACTTTGCCAAAAGTCGGCGACTTCTGAAAATGGCCGACCCGTTTCCCTCAACCCTAGTGGTGAAGTGTGAACGGCGTGCAGTGCGACTTGTTTGCGCCTGATGCAGCTGGTACTCCATTACTGCTGCCTGCTGCTCACACAACCTCTCCAACATATGTAACGTTGAATTTCACCTGGTGGGTATGTCACTCTGCTGCTTGATGGCATTCCAGAGCTCCTGCGCTGTGTGGCTTCGATTCCCCAAAGAAATTAATTTCAATACGGCCTGTTGACGTTTGGCCATGGCTGTGCTCATATCGGTCGTAACAGGTAAGCGTTCACGGGTCCATTTGGAGGAAGACCGTGTCGGCTCCTGCAGCGCTGATTCAGAGGAACTGGAGTATGAGGAGAAGTCAGTGTGTACAGACTGGATTCCTGCAATCCTTGGAGTTGGCAGAACATGTACAGCACCACTCTCAAGATCTGTACTCGGCTCCACAACATTTACCCAATGGGCAGTGAAGGAAAGGTATCGCCCCTGTCCACGCTTACTGGTCCACGCATCGGTGGTCAGGTGGACCTTGCTACTGATGGCGTTTAGTAGCGCATGTTTAATTTTTCCCTCCACATGCTTTTGCAGGGCAAGGATGGCTTGCCTGCTGAAATAAAAGCGGCCGGGCACGTTGTATTGTGGAACTGCCAATGCCATGAAGTTACGGAAGGTGTCAGTCTCCACCAGCCTGAATGATAGCATTTCAAGGGACAGTAGTTTTGCAATGCCAGCATTCAGAGCCTGTGCTCGGGGGTGGTTTGCTGAGTATGGGTGCCTTTTCTCCCATGCCTGTGCTTACGATGGCGGTAGACTGGCCTGGGAGTGTGAGGATGACAGGGAATGTTGTGCTGTGGGTGGAATGACACTGTGTCTCTGTACAACAGTGCCAGAGGTTCTTCCATGGCGATCCTGTGAGAAAGCCAAACCAGCTGTGTGTGAGCTGGAGGAAGAGGCTACAACACGAGCTGAAGAGGTGGTAGCTGGCGCTGAAGGTTGGCCTAGGTCTTCAGTGTGTCTCTGTAACTCCACCACGTGCTTGGTCCGCACATGTTTCCACATATTTGTGGTATTGAGGTTGCTGACACTTTTACCTCTTTTCACTTTCTCATTACACAGCTTGCATTTGACAAAGCAAATGTCATCTGCAACTGTGTCAAAAAAGGACCAGGCACTGCAAGTCTTGGGAGCGCCCGTTTTGGGTTTTGGAAGATGCATGCTCCTAATGGGTGCCGAAATGGAGGCTACAGGCAACGTAGTCTTCCCCCTCCCTCTCCCTCCTTTTTTGGCCATTCGGGGAATCTCTTCCTCAGAGCTACTCCCACCACCTTCCTGTACCTCACGCCATGATGGGTCAAGGACCTCATCATTTACACTACCCTCTTCAAACAACTGATTCTCCTGGGTAGTCTCGACAGCACAGTATGCACCAGAAAGTAGCACCTGAGTCTCATCATCAGATGCGTACTGAGGTGTGCTGACCATAGGCACTAGCCCACCCACCTCTTCAGATTCAGAGAGACAAAGCTGTTGCACATCACTGCATACTACCTCTTCTTCAAATTCTAGAATGCTGCTTGGCTGGCCCCCTCTTTCCAAGCCAAGAGATTCAGAGAACAGAAGTAGAGATGGCTCCTGTCCAGGGCTCTCTGACTGCCTGGGCAATTTGGCAGGTGGTGAAGAGACAGATGGGTGCTCTTCAGTGCTCAGGACATAAGAGGATCTGGAATTAATTGAAGTCGATGCATTAGCTGCCATCCATCCGACAACGGCTTCAATTTAGTCCTCCCGCAGCAGCGGGGTATGGCGAGCTCCTACAAAGCTGAGCATAAAGGACTGTTCTCTGGTAAAACTGGGGGATTCTGAGTCACTGGTTGTTATGATCCGGTGGTAGGATCACCAAACTGACCTGATAGGTAAACCAGAATATTAGGACGAGCTCTGGGGATGTGGAAACTATACTGACCGCAACACTGAACCTATCCAATACACACTAAAGGCAGCCGTGGAGCGTTACCTAAAAACCTAGACGCCTCGTCACAGCCTGAGGAACTAACTACCCCTAGAGAGAATGCCAAGCCTCACTTGCCTCAGAGAAATGACCCCAAAGTTTAGACAGCCCCCACAAATAATAACGGTGAGTTAAGGGGAAAATACAAACGTAGTAATGAAAATCAGATTTAAGCAAATGAGGCCCGCTAAAGCTAAATAGACTGAAGATAGCAAGGGATCTGTGCGGTCAGTACAAAAACTATCAAAAACTATCCACGCAGAAAATACAAGAACCCCCACACCGACTCACGATGTGAGGGGCGCACTCTGCACCCCAGAACTTCCAGCAAGCAAAAAATCACATATAAGCAAGCTGGACTGAACTCATCATATAATGAAACATATTTTCAAGAGAAAAATGAGCAAACATGAACTAGCAAGACTTAGCTTCTCCGGATGGAGACAGGTCACAAAGAAGTCCAGAGAGATCAGAACCAGTACTGAATACAACGACAGCAGGCAACAAACAAAGGTGCCGGTGGAGTTAAATAGGAACCAGCAAAGTAGGAAATGAGGCAGCTGAGCCCAACTCCAGACCCGCAGTATAGCTAAAGGCCACCAGAGGGAGCCCAGACAGAATTCACAACAGTACCCCCCCTTGAGGAGGGGTCACCGAACCCTCAACAGAGCCCCCAGGCCGATCAGGACGAGCCGAATGAAAGGCACGAACCAAATCGGCCGCATGGACATCAGAGGCGACAACCCAGGAATTATCCTCCTTACCATAGCCCTTCCATTTAACTAAGTACTGAAGCCTTCGTCTCGAAACACGAGAATCCAAGATCTTCTCCACCACATACTCCAATTCTCCCTCGACCAAGACCGGAGCAGGAGGATCAACAGAAGGAACCACAGGCACCACATATCTCCGCAACAATGACCTATGGAACACATTGTGAATGGCAAATGATGCTGGGAGGTCCAAACGAAATGACACAGGGTTGAGGATTTCCAAAATCTTATAAGGACCGATGAAACGAGGCTTGAACTTAGGAGAGGAAACCTTCATCGGAACATAACGAGAAGACAACCACACCAAATCCCCCACACGAAGTCGGGGACCCACACAGCGACGGCGGTTAGCAAAGCGCTGAGCCTTCTCTTGTGACAACGTCAAATTGTCCACCACGTGGTTCCAAATCTGCTGCAACCTATCCACCACAGAATCCACCCCAGGACAGTCAGAAGGCTCAACCTGACCTGAGGAAAAACGAGGATGAAAACCAGAATTGCAAAAAAAAGGCGAAACCAAAGTAGCAGAACTAGCCCGATTATTGAGGGCGAACTCAGCCAATGGCAAAAAAGTCACCCAGTCATCCTGATCAGCAGAAACAAAACATCTCAGATAAGTCTCCAAGGTCTGATTAGTACGTTCGGTTTGGCCATTTGTCTGAGGATGGAAGGCCGATGAAAAAGACAATTCAATGCCCATCTTAGCACAAAAGGACCGCCAAAATCTGGACACAAACTGGGATCCTCTATCAGACACAATATTCTCAGGAATACCATGCAAACGAACCACATTCTGAAAAAACAGTGGAACCAAATCAGAGGAGGAAGGCAGCTTAGGCAAGGGCACCAAATGGACCATTTTAAAAAAATGATCACAAACCACCCAGATAACAGACATCTTCTGAGAGACTGGAAGATCCGAAATAAAATCCATGGAAATATGCGTCCAGGGCCTCTTCGGGACAGGCAAAGGCAAAAGCAAACCACTAGCACGAGAACAGCAAGGCTTGGCCCGAGCACAAATCCCACAGGACTGCACAAAGGAACGCACATCCCGCGACAAGGAAGGCCACCAAAAGGACCTAGCCATCAAATCCCTGGTACCAAAAATCCCAGGGTGACCTGCCAACACCGAAGAATGAACCTCGGAAATGACTCTACTAGTCCATCTATCCGGGACAAACAGTCTCTCCGGTGGACAACGATCAGGTCTATTGGCCTGAAATTCCTGCAGTACCCGTCGTAAATCAGGGGAGATGGCAGACAAAATCACCCCTTCTCTGAGGACACCAGCCAGTTCAGAAACTCCCGGAGAGTCAGGCACAAAGCTTCTAGAAAGAGCATGAAACCACGAAATTGAAACGGGAGAAAAACAGCGACCATCGAGCCTGTCCAGGATTTAGCCGTTTAGCAGACTCGAGATAAGTCAAATTCTTGTGATCAGTCAAGACCACCACACGATGTTTGGCTCCCTCAAGCCAATGTTGCCACTCCTCAAATGCCCACTTCATTGCCAACAACTCCCGATTACCAACATCATAATTCCGCTCGGCAGGCGAAAACTTTCTTGAAAAGAAAGCACAAGGTTTCATCACAGAGCAATCAGAGCTTCTCTGCGACAAAACACCCCCTGCTCCAATCTCAGAAGCATCAACCTCAACCTGAAAAGGAAGAGAGACATCAGGCTGACACAAAACTGGAGCCGAAGAAAACCGGCGCTTCAGCTCCCGAAAGGCTTCCACGGCCGCAGGAGACCAATTAGTCACATCAGAACCCTTCTTGGTCAAATCCGTCAAAGGTTTAACCACGCCAGAAAAATTAGCAATGAAGCGACGGTAAAAATTAGCAAAACCCAAGAACTTCTGAAGACTCTTAACAGATATGGGCTGAGTCCAGTCATGAATAGCCTGGACCTTGACTGGGTCCATCTCAATAGTAGAAGGAGACAAAATAAAACCCAAAAAGGAAACCTTCTGTACTCCGAAGAGACATTTTGAGCCCTTCACAAATAAGGCATTAGCACGCAGGACCTGAAATACCATCCTGACCTGCTTCACATGGGACTCCCAATCCTCAGAAAAGACCAAAATGTCATCCAGATACACAATCATAAATTTATCCAGATATTCTCGGAAGATGTCATGCATGAAGGACTGGAACACAGAAGGAGCATTAGAGAGTCCAAAAGGCATCACCAAGTACTCAAAACGGCCTTCGGGTGTATTAAATGCTGTTTTCCATTCATCCATAATTCCGCTCGGCAGGTGAAAACTTTCTTGAAAAGAAAGCACATGGCCTCATCACAGAGCCATCAGAGTTTCTCTGTGACAAGACAGCCCCTGCTCCAATCTCAGAAGCATCAACCTCGACCTGGAATGGTAGAGAGACATCCGGCTGACGCAAGACAGGAGCTGAAGAGAACCGACGTTTGAGCTCCTGAAAGGCCTCCACGGCCACAGGAGACCAATTCGTCACATCAGAACCCTTCTTAGTCAAATCCGTCAAAGGCTTAACCACACTGGAAAAATTAGTGATGAAGCGACGGTAAAAATTATCAAAACCCAAGAACTTCTGAAGACTTTTTACCGATGTAGGTTGAGTCCAGTCATGAATAGCCTGGACCTTGACTGGATCCATCTCAATGGTAGAAGGAGAAAAAATAAAGCCCAAAAAGGAAACCTTCTGGACTCCGAAGAGACATTTAGAGCCCTTCACAAACAAGGCATTGGCTCGCAGGACCTGAAATACCATCCGGACCTGCTTCACATGAGATTCCCAATCATCAGAAAAGACCAAAATATCATCCAGGTAGTCCGACAAAAATTCAGGGACTTCAGAAGGAGTAGAAGAAGCAATTGATACCAAAGGAGCATCACCATGAATCCCCTGGCAACCCCAACTTGACACAGACATTACTTTCCAATCCAGGACTGGATTATGAGCCTGCAGCCATGGCAGACCCAACACGACAACATCATGCAAATTATGTAACACAAGAAAGCGAATCACCTCCTGATGTGCAGGAGTCATGCACATAGTCATTTGAGCCCAGTACTGAGGTTTATTCTTGGCCAATGGCGTGGCATCAATTCCCTTTAGTGGAATAGGGAATTGCAAAGGCTCCAAGACAAAACCACAACGCCTGGCAAAAGACAAATCCATCAAATTCAGGGCGGCACCTGAATCCACAAAAGCCATAACTGAGTAGGATGACAGAGAGCAAATTAAAGTAACAGACAAAATGAATTTAGGTTGTACAGTACCAATGGTGACAGACCTAGCGAAGTTTTTTGTGCGCTTAGAACAATCCGAGATAACATGAGCAGAATCACCACAGTAAAAGCACAACCCATTCTGACGTCTGTGATTTTGCCGTTCAATTCTGGTCAGAATCCTGTCACATTGCATAGACTCAGGCTTCTGCTCAGAAAATACCGCCAGATGGTGCACTGGTTTGCGCTCCCGCAAACGCCGATCAATCTGAATGGCCAAAGACATTGACTCACTCAGACCCGCAGGTGTGGGGAACCCCACCATAACATCCTTAATGGCTTCAGAAAGACCCTTTCTGAAAATCGCTGCCAGGGCACACTCATTCCATTGAGTGAGCACAGACCATTTCCTAAACTTCTGACAGTAAACCTCTGCTTCATCCTGACCCTGACACAAAGCCAGCAAGATTTTCTCTGCCTGATCCACAGAATTAGGTTCATCATAAAGCAAACCCAGCGCCAGAAAAAACGCATCTACATTACGCAATGCAGGATCTCCTGGCGTCAGGGCGAATGCCCAGTCTTGAGGGTCGCCACGCAACAAAGAAATAATAATTTTAACTTGCTGAACCGGATCACCAGAGGAACGAGGTCTCAGAGAAAGAAATAATTTGCAATTATTTTTAAAGTTCAAAAACCTAGATCTGTCTCCGGAGAACAACTCAGGAATAGGTATCTTAGGCTCTGACATAGGACTGCGAACTACATAATCCTGAATGTCTTGTTTTCTAGCAGTGAGATGATCCACACTAGAAGACAGACTCTGAAGGTCCATAGCTGCAGCTGAATTCTGAACCACCCAGAGATTAAGGGGAGGAGAGAGGCAAGACACACTGCAGAAAAAAAAAAAAATGAACTCAGGATTTCTCTTATCCCTCTTTTGCGATGCATTAACTCTTTACTGGCCTGCTGTACTGTTATGATCCGGTGGTAGGATCACCAAACTGACCGGATAGGTAAACCAGAATATTAGGACGAGCTCTGGGGATGTGGAAACTATACTGACCGCAACACTGAACCTATCCAATACACACTAAAGGCAGCCGTGGAGCGTTACCTAAAAACCTAGACGCCTCGTCACAGCCTGAGGAACTAACTACCCCTAGAGAGAAAGCCAAGCCTCACTTGCCTCAGAGAAATGACCCCAAAGTTTAGACAGCCCCCACAAATAATAACGGTGAGTTAAGGGGAAAATACAAACGTAGTAATGAAAAACAGGTTTAAGCAAATGAGGCCCGCTAAAGCTAAATAGACTGAAGATAGCAAGGGATCTGTGCGGTCAGTACAAAAACTATCCACGCAGAAAATACACGAACCCCCACACCGACTCACGATGTGAGGGGCGCACTCTGCACCCCAGACTTCCAGCAAGCAAAAAATCACATATAGGCAAGCTGGACTGAACTCATCATATAATGAAACATATTTTCAAGAGAAAAATGAGCAAACATGAACTAGCAAGACTTAGCTTCTCCGGATGGAGACAGGTCACAAGGAAGTCCAGAGAGATCAGAACCAGTACTGAATACAATGACAGCAGGCAACAAACAAAGGTGCAGGTGGAGTTAAATAGGAACCAGCAAAGCAGGAAATGAGGCAGCTGAGCCCAACTCCAGACCCGCAGTATAGCTAAAGGCCACCAGAGGGAGCCCAGACGGAATTCACAACACTGGTACCCGCAGCAGGCACAGAATCCCCACGTCCTCTCCCTGCAGAAACTCCACGCCCACGACCACGTGCCTTACTCCCTGCCTTCTTCATCTTGGTAGACTGATAAAGATAGGCAGAAAAGTACTAAGGGCTTAGTGTGCTTATTCCTGAACAGCTGCTAACAGGTATAAGAAACACTAATTTTATAAAGTATGGACTAGACATTAATATGAGCTAATGTGGCCTACACAACTGTAAAGTGGAGTGTTTGGTGAACTTTATTTCCTTTTTTTTTCACAAAAAGACACTGGATGTGCCCAAAGATGTAAAACCGATAGTATCACAAACTTTTTGTAGCTATTACAATGCAGGAAGGTAACCTACAATGCAATAGATGAAGCTCCCAAAAATAGGCTAATACTAATCTGGCTGGGGCTGCAGGGCACAAGCTAGCAGAAAGGCTCCTCTATCTACTCCTATATAGTGTTTGCAAGCAGTCTAGCTGGATATGGATGGAACCACATTAATAGGAGAAATCAGGAAAAATTAGCAGCACTAATGCAAAAAAGGACAATGTATGAGGCAGTGATGCACGCTGAGCGGACTACAACCAGAGGTGGCTGCAGAACACACTACAGAGTGAGCTGCACTCACACACACAGACCTCGCAGATAGAAGTGAACAGCGCTGCAAGGCAAAAGAAAGCTTCTCTCACAGCGGTTGCTAAAGTAGCCTGGGTAAAGCACAATAAAGCAAATCACTAGCTCAAACTGTCCCTCAGAGTCAGAACAGCAGTGTCCTGTCCCTAAGTAAATTCACAGCAGAGTGAACCCAAAATGGCAGTGGCAGCAGCTTTTATAGTGCATTATGACATCATTTCAGCAGCCAATCACAGCCATGCCATTGGTTAACATTAGAGTTGAGCGACTTTCATTTTTTTAAGATCGAGTCGGGTTTTGTGAAACCCGATTTTGTCCAGAGTCGAGTCGAGTGCAGTCGGCCGATTATCGCTAAAAGTCGGGGATCGACCGAAACACGAAACCCAATGCAAGTCAATGGGGAAGCATAGTCGGCAGTGAGTGGAGGCCAGGAAAACACCTACAGTGCCCATTTTAATGCCAAAAACATCCATTCTTGTTTCTGAAGCTTGTCAATCTTAATTAACTTTATAATAATAGTTGGGCATAGGGAATTGGGGGTCATTTGGCAAAAGTTGTGGGGGGAGTAGGGCCGGCTCAAGTTTTTCGTGGGCCCAGGAAATGCGGACTACGTCACGGCGGTGTTGCAGGGAAAGGTAAGTATTTCAACGTTGCAAGTGCTGTGATCCTGAGCAAGCAGGGGGGGCCCACTCGTTCGCATTGGCACTGGCACAGGGCCCCTCAAAGTACAGCGATGTGTGTTTGCATGGCGGGGGCGCCTCCCACCAGCAGCGACACTTTTGCGTACTCTGAGGGGCCCTGTGCCAGTGACGTCGCCAACGAGTATGCCCCCCCACCTGATGAAGGAACCTGCACTTTCATCTGCACCTTCCTCTCTGTCCCTGTGTAAGGTGGTATAACATGCGGGAAGGGGAACCTTACTTTCAGCAGGGTCAGATTCTGGCTGTGTAGAGTATAAGGGGAATGTAGTGGTCTAGGTCAATGTACCAGCAGACTCATCTAGCAGTGGCTGGGCAATGGGCAGGATGAGGAGGAAACAGATATAGGGCCAAAGAATAACGTAGGCTAAATGCAGTTCAAAATTGGTAACAGGACTAAACAGGCGGCATTGCTTTGTTCAGTGGAGTAGCAAACCCAAGAGCAGCAGACACTGTTTCAAGGGCATAACCACACTAGTAGGCCAAATGCAGTTTAATATCTGATAGTATAGGGCGAAAGCCAGAATGTGGAAGCTCAGCTTTGTTCAGTTGAGGACAACACCAGGCAGGGGCAGACAGACACCTTTAGTAGGCCGGAACAGCCAATTGCATTTTTAAAAATGGTAATTTGGAACTGAAGGTTGAAGCTCAGCTTTATTCAGTTGAGGACAACACCAGGCAGGGGCAGACAGACACCTTTAGTAGGCCGGAACAGCCAATTGCATTTTTAAAAATGGTAATTTGGAACTGAAGGTTGAAGCTCAGCTTTATTCAGTTGAGGACAACACCAGGCAGGGGCAGACATTCACCTTTAGTAGGCCGGAACAGCCAATTGCATTTTTAAAAATGGTAATTTGGAACAGAAGGTAGAAGCTCAGCTTTATTCAGTTGAGGACAACACCAGGCAGGGGCAGACATTCACCTTTAGTAGGCCGGAACAGCCAATTGCATTTTTAAAAATGGTAATTTGGAACAGAAGGTTGAAGCTCAGCTTTATTCAGTTGAGGACAACACCAGGCAGGGGCAGTCAGACACCTTTAGTAGGCCGGAACAGCCAATTTTTTAAAAAAACAGCAGTTAGTAAGAGGCAGAAGGTAGAAGCTCAGCTTTATTCAGTTGAGGACAACACCAGGCAGGGGCAGACAGACACCTTTAGTAGGCCGGAACAGCCAATTGCATTTTTAAAAATGGTAATTTGGAACTGAAGGTTGAAGCTCAGCTTTATTCAGTTGAGGACAACACCAGGCAGGGGCAGACATTCACCTTTAGTAGGCCGGAACAGCCAATTGCATTTTTAAAAATGGTAATTTGGAACAGAAGGTAAAAGCTCAGCTTTATTCAGTTGAGGACAACACCAGGCAGGGGCAGACAGACACCTTTAGTAGGCCGGAACAGCCAATTGCATTTTTAAAAATGGTAATTTGGAACTGAAGGTTGAAGCTCAGCTTTATTCAGTTGAGGACAACACCAGGCAGGGGCAGACATTCAACTTTAGTAGGCCGGAACAGCCAATTGCATTTTTAAAAATGGTAATTTGGAACAGAAGGTAGAAGCTCAGCTTTATTCAGTTGAGGACAACACCAGGCAGGGGCAGACATTCACCTTTAGTAGGCCGGAACAGCCAATTGCATTTTTAAAAATGGTAATTTGGAACAGAAGGTTGAAGCTCAGCTTTATTCAGTTGAGGACAACACCAGGCAGGGGCAGTCAGACACCTTTAGTAGGCCGGAACAGCCAATTTTTTAAAAAAACAGCAGTTAGTAAGAGGCAGAAGGTAGAAGCTCAGCTTTATTCAGTTGAGGACAACACCAGGCAGGGGCAGACAGACACCTTTAGTAGGCCGGAACAGCCAATTGCATTTTTAAAAATGGTAATTTGGAACAGAAGGTTGAAGCTCAGCTTTATTCAGTTGAGGACAACACCAGGCAGGGGCAGACAGACACCTTTAGTAGGCCGGAACAGCCAATTTTAAAAAAAAACAGCAGTTAGTAAGAGGCAGAAGGTAGAAGCTCAGCTTTATTCAGTTGAGGACAACACCAGGCAGGGGCAGACAGACACCTTTAGTAGGCCGGAACAGCCAATTGCATTTTTAAAAATGGTAATTTGGAACTGAAGGTTGAAGCTCAGCTTTATTCAGTTGAGGACAACACCAGGCAGGGGCAGACATTCACCTTTAGTAGGCCGGAACAGCCAATTGCATTTTTAAAAATGGTAATTTGGAACAGAAGGTAGAAGCTCAGCTTTATTCAGTTGAGGACAACACCAGGCAGGGGCAGACAGACACCTTTAGTAGGCCGGAACAGCCAATTGCATTTTTAAAAATGGTAATTTGGAACTGAAGGTTGAAGCTCAGCTTTATTCAGTTGAGGACAACACCAGGCAGGGGCAGACATTCACCTTTAGTAGGCCGGAACAGCCAATTGCATTTTTAAAAATGGTAATTTGGAACAGAAGGTAGAAGCTCAGCTTTATTCAGTTGAGGACAACACCAGGCAGGGGCAGACATTCACCTTTAGTAGGCCGGAACAGCCAATTGCATTTTTAAAAATGGTAATTTGGAACAGAAGGTTGAAGCTCAGCTTTATTCAGTTGAGGACAACACCAGGCAGGGGCAGTCAGACACCTTTAGTAGGCCGGAACAGCCAATTTTTAAAAAAAACAGCAGTTAGTAAGAGGCAGAAGGTAGAAGCTCAGCTTTATTCAGTTGAGGACAACACCAGGCAGGGGCAGACAGACACCTTTAGTAGGCCGGAACAGCCAATTGCATTTTTAAAAATGGTAATTTGGAACAGAAGGTTGAAGCTCAGCTTTATTCAGTTGAGGACAACACCAGGCAGGGGCAGACAGACACCTTTAGTAGGCCGGAACAGCCAATTTTTTTTAAAAACAGCAGTTAGTAAGAGGCAGAAGGTAGAAGCTCAGCTTTATTCAGTTGAGGGCAACACCAGGCAGGGGCAGACAGACACCTTTAGTAGGCCGGAACAGCCAATTGCATTTTTAAAAATGGTAATTTGGAACTGAAGGTTGAAGCTCAGCTTTATTCAGTTGAGGACAACACCAGGCAGGGGCAGACAGACACCTTTAGTAGGCCGGAACAGCCAATTTTTTAAAAAAACAGCAGTTAGTAAGAGGCAGAAGGTAGAAGCTCAGCTTTATTCAGTTGAGGACAACACCAGGCAGGGGCAGACAGACACCTTTAGTAGGCCGGAACAGCCAATTGCATTTTTAAAAATGGTAATTTGGAACTGAAGGTTGAAGCTCAGCTTTATTCAGTTGAGGACAACACCAGGCAGGGGCAGACAGACACCTTTAGTAGGCCGGAACAGCCAATGGCATTTTTAAAAATGGTAATTTGGAACAGAAGGTAGAAGCTCAGCTTTATTCAGTTGAGGACAACACCAGGCAGGGGCAGACATTCACCTTTAGTAGGCCGGAACAGCCAATTGCATTTTTAAAAATGGTAATTTGGAACAGAAGGTTGAAGCTCAGCTTTATTCAGTTGAGGACAACACCAGGCAGGGGCAGACAGACACCTTTAGTAGGCCGGAACAGCCAATTGCATTTTTAAAAATGGTAATTTGGAACAGAAGGTAGAAGCTCAGCTTTATTCAGTTGAGGACAACACCAGGCAGGGGCAGACAGACACCTTTAGTAGGCCGGAACAGCCAATTGCATTTTTAAAAATGGTAATTTGGAACTGAAGGTTGAAGCTCAGCTTTATTCAGTTGAGGACAACACCAGGCAGGGGCAGACATTCACCTTTAGTAGGCCGGAACAGCCAATTGCATTTTTAAAAATGGTAATTTGGAACAGAAGGTTGAAGCTCAGCTTTATTCAGTTGAGGACAACACCAGGCAGGGGCAGACAGACACCTTTAGTAGGCCGGAACAGCCAATTTTTTAAAAAAACAGCAGTTAGTAAGAGGCAGAAGGTAGAAGCTCAGCTTTATTCAGTTGAGGACAACACCAGGCAGGGGCAGACAGACACCTTTAGTAGGCCGGAACAGCCAATTGCATTTTTAAAAATGGTAATTTGGAACTGAAGGTTGAAGCTCAGCTTTATTCAGTTGAGGACAACACCAGGCAGGGGCAGACAGACACCTTTAGTAGGCCGGAACAGCCAATTGCATTTTTAAAAATGGTAATTTGGAACTGAAGGTTGAAGCTCAGCTTTATTCAGTTGAGGACAACACCAGGCAGGGGCAGACATTCACCTTTAGTAGGCCGGAACAGCCAATTGCATTTTTAAAAATGGTAATTTGGAACAGAAGGTTGAAGCTCAGCTTTATTCAGTTGAGGACAACACCAGGCAGGGGCAGACAGACACCTTTAGTAGGCCGGAACAGCCAATTTTATAAAAAAAAAGCAGTTAATAAGAGGCAGAAGGTAGAAGCTCAGCTTTATTCAGTTGCAGCTTCTTGGCAATAATATAAAGAAGACGCGACAGGACAACACTCGGTGGATGCCATATCTGTGTTTTCAATGGAAAAAATCCTTTCAGTTAACTACTTGCAGGAGCAAGTTTTTGTAGCTGGTGGACAATTTTTTTTAAAAAAAGCAGTTAATAAGAGGCAGAAGGTAGAAGCTCAGCTTTATTCAGTTGCAGCTTCTTGGCAATAATATAAAGAAGACGCGACAGGACAACACTCGGTGGATGCCATATCTGTGTTTTCAATGGAAAAAAACCTTTCAGTTAACTACTTGCAGGAGAAAGTTTTTGTAGCTGGTGGCCAATTTTTGTACTGTACCAGTTTTTTGTTGTATGTGTTTTTGTTTTTAATGTTAAAATGTCTGCATTTGATATCTCTCCAGTATTTTCTTTTTTATAAGCAAAATACTGCAGTTTTACATCGGTTACATGGATACACAGGCAGCTTGGTGGTGAGTGGAGGAGTATTTAAAGTAGGGACCGCAGACAGGCTATCAAAGGCCTAAAATAACAAACAATAGGCTCATGGCAGCTTTACAGCGGTTACATGGATACACAGGCAGCTTGGTGGTGAGTGGAGGAGTATTTAAAGTAGGGACCGCAGACAGGCTATCAAAGGCCTAAAATAACAAACAATAGGCTTATGGCAGTTTTACAGCGGTTACATGGATACACGGGCAGGCAGCTTGGTGGTCAGTGGAGGAGTATTTAAAGTAGGGGACCGCAGACAGGCTATCAAAGGCCTAAAATAACAAACAATAGGCTCATGGCAGCTTTACAGCGGTTACATGGATACACGGGCAGGCAGCTGGTGATGAGTGGAGGAGTATTTAAAGTAGGGACCGCAGACAGGCTATCAAAGGCCTAAAATAACAAACAATAGGCTCATGGCAGCTTTACAGCGGTTACATGGATACACAGGCAGCTTGGTGGTGAGTGGAGGAGTATTTAAAGTAGGGACCGCAGACAGGCTATCAAAGGCCTAAAATAACAAACAATAGGCTTATGGCAGTTTTACAGCGGTTACATGGATACACGGGCAGGCAGCTTGGTGGTCAGTGGAGGAGTATTTAAAGTAGGGACCGCAGACAGGCTATCAAAGGCCTAAAATAACAAACAATAGGCTCATGGCAGTTTTACAGCGGTAACATGGATACACGGGCAGGCAGCTTGGTGGTCAGTGGAGGAGTATTTAAAGTAGGGACCGCAGACAGGCTATCAAAGGCCTAAAATAACAAACAATAGGCTTATGGCAGTTTTACAGCGGTTACATGGATACACGGGCAGGCAGCTTGGTGGTCAGTGGAGGAGTATTTAAAGTAGGGACCGCAGACAGGCTATCAAAGGCCTAAAATAACAAACAATAGGCTCATGGCAGCTTTACAGCGGTTACATGGATACACGGGCAGGCAGCTGGTGATGAGTGGAGGAGTATTTAAAGTAGGGACCGCAGACAGGCTATCAAAGGCCTAAAATAACAAACAATAGGCTCATGGCAGCTTTACAGCGGTTACATGGATACACAGGCAGCTTGGTGGTGAGTGGAGGAGTATTTAAAGTAGGGACCGCAGACAGGCTATCAAAGGCCTAAAATAACAAACAATAGGCTTATGGCAGTTTTACAGCGGTTACATGGATACACGGGCAGGCAGCTTGGTGGTCAGTGGAGGAGTATTTAAAGTAGGGACCGCAGACAGGCTATCAAAGGCCTAAAATAACAAACAATAGGCTCATGGCAGTTTTACAGCGGTTACATGGATACACGGGCAGGCAGCTTGGTGGTCAGTGGAGGAGTATTTAAAGTAGGGACCGCAGACAGGCTATCAAAGGCCTAAAATAACAAACAATAGGCTCATGGCAGTTTTACAGCGGTTACATGGATACACGGGCAGGCAGCTTGGTGGTCAGTGGAGGAGTATTTAAAGTAGGGACCGCAGACAGGCTATCAAAGGCCTAAAATAACAAACAATAGGCTCATGGCAGTTTTACAGCGGTTACATGGATACACGGGCAGGCAGCTTGGTGGTCAGTGGAGGAGTATTTAAAGTAGGGACCACAGACAGGCTATCAAAGGCCTAAAATAACAAACAATAGGCTCATGGCAGCTTTACAGCGGTTACATGGATACACAGGCAGCTTGGTGGTGAGTGGAGGAGTATTTAAAGTAGGGACCGCAGACAGGCTATCAAAGGCCTAAAATAACAAACAATAGGCTCACGGCAGCTTTACAGCGGTTACATGGATACACGGGCAGGCAGCTGGTGATGAGTGGAGGAGTATTTAAAGTAGGGACCGCAGACAGGCTATCAAAGGCCTAAAATAACAAACAATAGGCTCATGGCAGCTTTACAGCGGTTACATGGATACACAGGCAGCTTGGTGGTGAGTGGAGGAGTATTTAAAGTAGGGACCGCAGACAGGCTATCAAAGGCCTAAAATAACAAACAATAGGCTTATGGCAGTTTTACAGCGGTTACATGGATACACGGGCAGGCAGCTTGGTGGTCAGTGGAGGAGTATTTAAAGTAGGGACCGCAGACAGGCTATCAAAGGCCTAAAATAACAAACAATAGGCTCATGGCAGTTTTACAGCGGTTACATGGATACACGGGCAGGCAGCTTGGTGGTCAGTGGAGGAGTATTTAAAGTAGGGACCGCAGACAGGCTATCAAAGGCCTAAAATAACAAACAATAGGCTCTTGGCAGTTTTACAGCGGTTACATGGATACACGGGCAGGCAGCTTGGTGGTCAGTGGAGGAGTATTTAAAGTAGGGACCGCAGACAGGCTATCAAAGGCCTAAAATAACAAACAATAGGCTCATGGCAGTTTTACAGCGGTTACATGGATACACGGGCAGGCAGCTTGGTGGTCAGTGGAGGAGTATTTAAAGTAGGGACCGCAGACAGGCTATCAAAGGCCTAAAATAACAAACAATAGGCTCATGGCAGCTTTACAGCGGTTACATGGATACACAGGCAGCTTGGTGGTGAGTGGAGGAGTATTTAAAGTAGGGACCGCAGACAGGCTATCAAAGGCCTAAAATAACAAACAATAGGCTCATGGCAGCTTTACAGCGGTTACATGGATACACAGGCAGCTTGGTGGTGAGTGGAGGAGTATTTAAAGTAGGGACCGCAGACAGGCTATCAAAGGCCTAAAATAACAAACAATAGGCTTATGGCAGTTTTACAGCGGTTACATGGATACACGGGCAGGCAGCTTGGTGGTCAGTGGAGGAGTATTTAAAGTAGGGACCGCAGACAGGCTATCAAAGGCCTAAAATAACAAACAATAGGCTCATGGCAGTTTTACAGCGGTTACATGGATACACAGGCAGCTTGGTGGTGAGTGGAGGAGTATTTAAAGTAGGGACCGCAGACAGGCTATCAAAGGCCTAAAATAACAAACAATAGGCTCATGGCAGCTTTACAGCGGTTACATGGATACACAGGCAGCTTGGTGGTGAGTGGAGGAGTATTTAAAGTAGGGACCGCAGACAGGCTATCAAAGGCCTAAAATAACAAACAATAGGCTCATGGCAGCTTTACAGCGGTTACATGGATACACAGGCAGCTTGGTGGTGAGTGGAGGAGTATTTAAAGTAGGGACCGCAGACAGGCTATCAAAGGCCTAAAATAACAAACAATAGGCTCATGGCAGCTTTACAGCGGTTACATGGATACACAGGCAGCTTGGTGGTGAGTGGAGGAGTATTTAAAGTAGGGACCGCAGACAGGCTATCAAAGGCCTAAAATAACAAACAATAGGCTCATGGCAGCTTTACAGCGGTTACATGGATACACAGGCAGCTTGGTGGTGAGTGGAGGAGTATTTAAAGTAGGGACCGCAGACAGGCTATCAAAGGCCTAAAATAACAAACAATAGGCTCATGGCAGCTTTACAGCGGTTACATGGATACACAGGCAGCTTGGTGGTGAGTGGAGGAGTATTTAAAGTAGGGACCGCAGACAGGCTATCAAAGGCCTAAAATAACAAACAATAGGCTCATGGCAGCTTTACAGCGGTTACATGGATACACAGGCAGCTTGGTGGTGAGTGGAGGAGTATTTAAAGTAGGGACCGCAGACAGGCTATCAAAGGCCTAAAATAACAAACAATAGGCTTATGGCAGTTTTACAGCGGTTACATGGATACACGGGCAGGCAGCTTGGTGGTCAGTGGAGGAGTATTTAAAGTAGGGACCGCAGACAGGCTATCAAAGGCCTAAAATAACAAACAATAGGCTCATGGCAGTTTTACAGCGGTTACATGGATACACGGGCAGGCAGCTTGGTGGTCAGTGGAGGAGTATTTAAAGTAGGGACCGCAGACAGGCTATCAAAGGCCTAAAATAACAAACAATAGGCTCATGGCAGTTTTACAGCGGTTACATGGATACACGGGCAGGCAGCTTGGTGGTCAGTGGAGGAGTATTTAAAGTAGGGACCGCAGACAGGCTATCAAAGGCCTAAAATAACAAACAATAGGCTCATGGCAGTTTTACAGCGGTTACATGGATACACGGGCAGGCAGCTTGGTGGTCAGTGGAGGAGTATTTAAAGTAGGGACCGCAGACAGGCTATCAAAGGCCTAAAATAACAAACAATAGGCTCATGGCAGCTTTACAGCGGTTACATGGATACACAGGCAGCTTGGTGGTGAGTGGAGGAGTATTTAAAGTAGGGACCGCAGACAGGCTATCAAAGGCCTAAAATAACAAACAATAGGCTCATGGCAGCTTTACAGCGGTTACATGGATACACAGGCAGCTTGGTGGTGAGTGGAGGAGTATTTAAAGTAGGGACCGCAGACAGGCTATCAAAGGCCTAAAATAACAAACAATAGGCTCATGGCAGCTTTACAGCGGTTACATGGATACACGGGCAGGCAGCTGGTGATGAGTGGAGGAGTATTTAAAGTAGGGACCGCAGACAGGCTATCAAAGGCCTAAAATAACAAACAATAGGCTCATGGCAGCTTTACAGCGGTTACATGGATACACAGGCAGCTTGTTGGTGAGTGGAGGAGTAGTGCAAGGAGTGTCTGTCCCAGTACTCCCAAAATATAAATAGACTAGCTGTACTACCCGGCTTCGCCCGGGTTAATGACTGCTGTTAGCAAAATAGAATGTGTTAACAAAAATTTATTCTGCACACAAAAACCACAAAACAAATAGATAGAAATGTAATTATTAAAAGGCAAAAACTAAGCAAATAGAAGCATTTCACAACATATATTAGCTTTGTTATACTGAGAATGTCTTTGTTGCCTATATTAACCAATCAGAGCTCAGGTTAATTAACTGTAGCAAAATAGAAGCTGAGCTGTGATTGGTTGCTATTGGCAGCCTGATAAATCCCCAGCCAACAGGAAGCCCTCCCCCCTGGCAGTATATATTAGCTCACACATACACATAATAGACAGGTCATGTGACTGACAGCTGCCGTATTTCCTATATGGTACATTTGTTGCTCTTGTAGTTTGCTTATTAATCAGATTTTTATTTTTGAAGGACAATACCAGACTTGTGTGTGTTTTAGGGCGAGTTTTATGTGTCAAGTTGTGTGTGTTGAGTTGCGTGTGGCGACATGCATGTAGCGACTTTTGTGAGATGAGTTTTGTGTGGCGACATGCGTGTAGCAACATTTTGTGTGTTGAGTTGCATGTGACAGGTTAGTGTAGCAAGTTGTGTGCAGCAAGATTTGTGCATGGCGAGTTTTGCGCGTGGCGAGTTTTATGTGTGGTGCATTTTGAGTATGTGCAAGTTTTGTGTGAGGCAACTTTTGCATGTGGTGCAACTTTTGTACATGTGGCAATTTTTCTGTGTGTGCAAGTTTTGCATGAGGTGAGTTTTCCATGAGGTGAGTTTTGCACGTGTGGCGAGTTTTGCGTGAGCCTAGTTTTGCATATGGCGAGTTTTGCATGTAGCGAGTTTTGAGTGGTGACTTTTGTGTTTCGACTTTTATGTGGCGAGGTTGGTGTGTGTGTGTGGTGAAATGTGTGCTGAGGGTGGTATATGTGTTCAAGCACGTGGTAGTGTGTGGCGCATTTTGTGTTTGTGTTCATATCCCCGTGTGTGGTGAGTATCCCATGTCGGGGCCCCACCTTAGCAACTGTACGGTATATACTCTTTGTCGCCATCGCTCTCATTCTTTAAGTCCTCATTGTTCACATCTGGCAGCTGTCAATTTTCCTCCAACACTTTTCCCTTCACTTTTTCCCCATTATGTAGATAGGAGCAAAATTGTTTGGTGAATTGGAACGCGCGGGGTTAAAATTTCACCTCACAACATAGCCTATGACGCTCTCGGGGTCCAGACGTGTGACTGTGCAAAATTTTGTGGCTGTAGCTGCGACGGTACAGATGCCAATCCCGGACATACACACATACATACATACACACATTCAGCTTTATATATTAGATATACCTGTATGTAATCTCCTGTATATAGTATATACCTGTGTGTCATCTCACCTATATATAGTATATATCTGTGTGTCATCTCCTGTATATAGTATATACCTGTATGTCATCTCCTCCTATACATAGCATATACCTGTGTCATCTCCTCCTGTATATACTATATACCTGTAGGTAATCTGCTCCTGTATATAGTATATACCTGTGTGTCATCTCCTCCTGTATATAGTATATACCTGTATGTCATCTCCTCCTGTATGTAGTATGTACCTGTATGTCATCTCCTCCTCTATATAGTATATACCTGTGTGTCATCTCTCCTGTATATAGTATATATCTGTGTGTCATCTCCTCCTGTATATAGTATATACCTGTGTGTCATCTCCCCTGTAAATAGTATATACCTGTGTGTCATCTCCTGTATATAGTATATAGCTGTATGCCATCTCCTCCTGTATTAGCCCTCGTTCACACGTTATTTGGTCAGTATTTTTACCTCAGTATTTGTAAGCTAAAATGGCAGCCTGATAAATCCCCAGCCAACAGTAAGCCCACCCCCTGGCAGTATATATTAGCTCACACATACACATAATAGACTGGTCATGTGACTGACAGCTGCCGGATTCCTATATGGTACATTTGTTGCTCTTGTAGTTTGTCTGCTTATTAATCAGATTTTTATTTTTGAAGGATACCAGACTTGTGTGTGTTTTAGGGCGAGTTTCGTGTGTCAAGTTGTGTGTGTTGAGTTGCGTGTGGCGACATGCATGTAGGGACTTTTGTGAGATGAGTTTTGTGTGGCGACATGCGTGTAGCAACTTTTTGTGTGTCGAGTTGCATGTGACAGGTTAGTGTAGCAAGTTGTGTGCAGCAAGTTTTGCGCATGGCGAGTTTTGCGCGTGGCGAGTTTTATGTGTGGTGCCTTTTGAGTATGTGCAAGTTTTGTGTGAGGCAACTTTTGCATGTGTTGCAACTTTTGTGCATGTGGCAATTTTTCTGCGTGTGGCAATTTTTCTGCGTGTGCAAGTTTTGCGTGTGGCGAGTTTTGCACGTGTGGCGAGTTTTGCATGTGGAGAGTTTTGCGCGTGGCGAGTTTTGAGCGGCGACTTTTGTGTTTCTACTTTTATGTGGCGAGGTTGGTGTATGTGTGGTGAAATGTGCACTGAGGGTGGTATATGTGTTCGAGCACGTGGTAGTGTGTGGCGCATTTTGTGTGTGTGTTCATATCCCCGTGGTGGTGTGATTATCCCATGTTGGGGCCCCACCTTAGCAACTGTACAGTATATACTCTTTGGTGCCATCGCTGTCATTCTTTAAGTCCCCCTTGTTCACATCTGGCAGCTGTTAATTTGCCTCCAACACTTTTCCTTTCATTTTTTCCCCATTATGTAGATAGGGGCAAAATTGTTTGGTGACTTGGAAAGCGCGGGGTTAAAATTTCACCTCACAATATAGCTTTGACGCTCTCAGGGTCCAGACGTGTGACTGTGCAAAATTTTGTGCCTGTAGCTGCGACGCCTCCAACACTTTTCCTTTCACTTTTTCCCCATTATGTAGATAGGGGCAAAATTGTTTGGTGAATTGGAAAGCGCGGGGTTAAAATTTCACCTCACAACATAGCCTATGACGCTCTCGGGGTCCAGACGTGTGACTGTGCAAAATTTTGTGGCTGTAGCTGCTACGGTTCAGATGCCAATCCCGGACATACATACATACATACATACACACACACACACATTCAGCTTTATATATTAGATGTATGTCGTCAGGTGTGTCTGACGTTGGGTGCGCACCACCACCGCCAGAGACACTACATTGTACTATGAGGGACCCAGTAGCAATGCCGTCAACCAAAAGCGAGCACACCCACCTCTTCAGAAAAACAGCAGTCTCACGGGTGCTTGCGCCAAGTCGCGATACCACGGCCCCGTGTGGGGAGTTTTGCCATTTAGGGAGGTGTAAACATGTCGTATGCTGTACAATCAGCTGCAGCAAATTAGACATTAGAAAAGTAATTCACAGGCAAGAGCTTTTCATAGGAAAGCTAGGTGTCGGCCGGGCAAGGTGGGGCAAAAGATTTCGAAATCCAGTTGTGGTTCATTTTAATGAATGTTAGATCGTCAACATTTTGGGTAGCCAGACGAGTCCTTTTTTCGGTTAATATTGAACCTGCAGCACTGAATACTCTTTCTGATAGGACACTTGCTGCCGGGCAAGCAAGCTCCTGCAATGCATATTCTGCCAATTCTGGCCAGGTGTCTAATTTGGAGGCCCAGTAATCAAATGGGAATGACGGTTGAGGGAGAACATCGATAAGGGATGAAAAATAGTTAGTAACCATACTGGACAAATGTTGTCTCCTGTCACTTTCAATTGATGCAGCAGTACCTGTCCTGTCTGCGGTCATAGCAAAATCACTCCACAACCTGGTCAGAAAACCCCTCTGTCCAACGCCACTTCTGATGTGTGCACCCCTAACACTCCTAGTCTGCTGCCCCCTGGAGCTCGTGTGAGAACGATCACGTGCGCTGTGTGCTGGGAATGCCTGAAGCAAACGGTCAACAAGAGTTGATTGTTTGGTTGCTAATATTAGTTCCAAGTTCTCATGTGGCATAATATTTTGCAATTTGCCTTTATAGCGTGGATCAAGGAGGCAGGCCAACCAGTAATCGTCATCGTTCATCATTTTCGTAATGCGTGTGTCCCTTTTTAGGATACGTAAGGCATAATCCGCCATGTGGGCCAAAGTTCCAGTTGTCAAATCTCCGGTTGTGATTGGTTGAGGGGCAGTTGCAGGCAAATCTACGTCACTTGTGTCCCTCAAAAAACCAGAACCCGGCCGTGACACGCAACCAATTTCCTGTGCCCCCGGGAAAGGTTCGGCATTAAAAATATACTCATCCCCATCATCCTCCTCGTCCTCCACCTCCTCTTCGCCCGCTACCTCGTCCTGTACACTGCCCTGACCAGACAATGGCTGACTGTCATCAAGGCTTTCCTCTTCCTCTGGTGCAGACGCCTGCTCCTTTATGTGCGTCAAACTTTGCATCAGCAGACGCATTAGGGGGATGCTCATGCTTATTACGGCGTTGTCTGCACTAACCAGCCGTGTGCATTCCTCAAAACACTGAAGGACTTGACACATGTCTTGTATCTTAGACCACTGCACACCTGACAACTCCATGTCTGCCATCCTACTGCCTGCCCGTGTATCCTCCCACAAATAAATAACAGCACGCCTCTGTTCGCACAGTCTCTGAAGCATGTGCAGTGTTGAGTTCCACCTTGTTGCAACGTCTATGATTAGGCGATGCTGGGGATGGTTCAAAGACCGCTGATAGGTCTGCATACGGCTGGCGTGTACAGGCGAACGTCGGATATGTGAGCAAAGTGCACGCACTTTGAGGAGCAGGTCGGAGAACCCAGGATAAGTTTTCAATAAGCACTGCACCACCAGGTTTAAGGTGTGAGCCAGGCAAGGAATGTGTTTCAGTTGGGAAAGGGAGATGGCAGCCATGAAATTCCTTCCGTTATCACTCACTACCTTGCCTGCCTGAAGATCTACTGTGCCCAGCCACGACTGCGTTTCTTGTTGCAAGAACTCGGATAGAACTTCCGCGGTGTGTCTGTTGTCGCCCAAACACTTCATAGCCAATACAGCCTGCTGACGCTTGGCAGTAGCTGGCCCATAATGGGATAACTGGTGTGCAACAGTGTCATCTGCCGATGGAGTGGTTGGCAGACTGCGTTCTGTGGAAGAGCTGTAGCTTCTGCAGGAGGACGAGGAGGAGGAGGAGGAGGGGGTGCGAACGCCTACAGCCAACTGTTTCCTAGACCGTGGGCTAGGCACAACTGTCCCTAAATTGATGTCGCCTGTGGACCCTGCATCCACCACATTCACCCAGTGTGCCGTGATGGACACATAACGTCCCTGGCCATGCCTACTGGTCCATGCATCTGTAGTCAGGTGCACCTTTGTACTCACAGATTGCCTGAGTGCATGGACGATGCGCTGTTTAACATGCTGGTGCAGGGCTGGGATGGCTTTTCTGGAAAAAAAGTGTCGACTGGGTAGCTCGTATCGTGGTTCAGCGTACTCCATCAGGGCTTTGAAAGCTTCGCTTTCAACTAACCGGTAGGGCATCATCTCTAACGAGATTAGTCTAGCTATGTGGGCGTTAAAACCCTGTGTACGCAGATGCGAGGATAAGTACTTCCTTTTTCTAACCAGAGTCTCATGTAGGGTGAGCTGGACTGGAGAGCTGGAGATCGTGGAACTTTCGGGTGTGCCGGTGTACATGGCAGACTGAGAGACGGTTGGAGACGGTATTGTTTCCGCCGGTGCCCTAGATGCAATATTTCCTCCTACAAAACTGGTGGTTCCCTGACCCTGACTGCTTTTGGCTGGCAAAGAAACCTGCACAGATACTGCCGGTGGTGCGGAAAATGGTGGCCTTACAGTGACGGAAGGGATGTTGCGTTGCTGACTAGCTTCATTGGCCGAGGGTGCTACAACCTTAAGGGACGTTTGGTAGTTAGTCCAGGCTTGAAAATGCATGGTGGTTAAGTGTCTATGCATGCAACTAGTATTTAGACTTTTCAGATTCTGACCTCTGCTTAAGCTAGTTGAACATTTTTGACAGATGACTTTGCGCTGATCAGTTGGATGTTGTTTAAAAAAATGCCAGACTGCACTCTTCCTAGACTCGGATCCCTTTTCAGGGATTGCAGACTGAGCTTTAACCGGATGGCCACGCTGTCCTCCAACAGGTTTTGGCTTTGACACGCGTTTTGGGCCAGATACGGGCCCGGCAGATGGAACCTGTTGCGATGTTGATGCCTGCTGCGGCCCCTCCTCCACCTCCGCTTCTGAACTACTGCCGCCTGCACCCTGTTCCCCCAATGGCTGCCAATCGGGGTCAATAACTGGGTCATCTATTACCTCCTCTTCGAGCTCGTGTGCAACTTCGTCTGTGTCACTGTGTCGGTCGGTGGTATAGCGTTCGTGGCGGGGCAACATAGTCTCATCAGGGTCTGATTGTGGATCTGTACCCTGAGAGGGCAATGTGGTGGTCTGAGTCAAAGGAGCAGCATAGTACTCTGGCTGTGGCTGTGCATCAGTGCACTCCATGTCAGAATATACTTGTAATGGGCATGGCCTGTTAAATGTTTCACTTTCTAAGCCAGGGACGGTATGTGTAAAGAGCTCCATGGAGTGACCCGTTGTGTCGCCTGCTGCATCCTTCTCTCTTGTTGTAGTTTTTGCTGAGGAGGACAAGGAAGCGACTTGTCCCTGACCGTGAACATCCACAAGCGACGCGCTGCTTTTACATTTACCAGTTTCGGAAGAGGAGGCAAAAGAGCTAGAGGCTGAGTCTGCAATGTAAGCCAAAACTTGCTGTTGCTGCTCCGCCTTTAAAAGCGGTTTTCCTACTCCCAGAAAAGAGAGCGTTCGAGGCCTTGTGTAGCCTGACGACGAAACTGGCTCCACAGCTCCAGACTTAGGTGGAATATTTTTATCCCCACGACCACCTGATGCTCCACTACCACTACCATCATTACCAGCTGACAATGAACGCCCACGACGACCTCTTGCACCAGACTTCCTCATTGTTTTAAAATCTTAACCAAAGTAACTTTATTTGTTGCTGTCAAACAACTTACACGGTGAGCTATAACTTCAGTATGATTTCAATATCCCTTAACAGGTTGGTGAGACCACAAGGAAAATCAGGCACAATGTTACACACTCTGTTTTCTGTGGCACAAAATCACAGAGATGACACACACGCAGGACTGTCACTCAAGCACTAATGTCAATATTAATCTCCCACCTAATTTATTTATTTTTTTTTTCAGGGAGACTTTAGAAACCAAATAATATTAAAAAAACCAAAAAAATAAATAGCCTTTCTATGGCCCACTGAATGAGAGAGAGAGGTGGCACACCCAGGAGTCAAGACTGGCACACAAGCTGAAAGGGCAATATTACTCTCCCACTGTTTTTTTAAGTTTTTTATTTTTTATTTTCAGGGAGACTTTAGAAACCAAATAATATTAAAAAAACAAAAAAAATAAATAGCCTTTCTATGGCCCACTGAATGAGAGAGAGAGGTGGCACACCCAGGAGTCAAGACTGGCACACAAGCTGAAAGGGCAATATTACTCTCCCACTGTTTTTTTATGTATTTTTTGTTTTTTAAGGGAGACTTTAGAAACCCAATAATATTTTTTTAAAAAAATAAATAGGCTTTCTATGGCCCACTGAATGAGAGAGGTGGCACACCCAGGAGTCAAGACTGGCACACAAGCTGAAAGGGCAATATTACTCTCCCACTGTTTTTTTATGTTTTTTTTTTTTCAGGGAGACTTTAGAAACCAAATAATATTAAAAAAACCAAAAAAATAAATAGGCTTTCTATGGCCCACTGAATGAGAGAGAGGTGGCACACCCAGGAGTCAAGACTGGCACACAAGCTGAAATGGCAATATTACTCTCCCACTGTTTTTTTTTTTTTTTTTTTTTTTCAGGGAGACTTTAGAAACCAAATAATAAGAAAAAAAATAAATAAATAAATAGGCTTTCTATAGCCCACTGAATGAGAGATAGCACACACAGCAGTGGCACACAAGCCCTGACTGAGGCCAATACTTTTCTACCACTGATTGATGTAGTGTTTTTGTGTTGAGGTAGATTTTAGAACACAAATCAAGGAAAAAAAAAAAATGCTTTCTATGGCCCACTGAATGAGAGAGGTGGCACACCCAGGAGTCAAGACTGGCAAACAAGCTGAAAGGGCAATATTACTCTCCCACTGTTTTTTTATGTATTTTTTGTTTTTTAAGGGAGACTTTAGAAACCCAATAATATTTAAAAAAATAAATAAATAGGCTTTCTATGGCCCACTGAATGAGAGAGGTGGCACACCCAGGAGTCAAGACTGGCACACAAGCTGAAAGGGCAATATTACTCTCCCACTGTTTTTTTATGTTTTTTTTTTTTTCAGGGAGACTTTAGAAACCAAATAATATTAAAAAACCAAAAAAATAAATAGGCTTTCTATGGCCCACTGAATGAGAGAGAGGTGGCACACCCAGGAGTCAAGACTGGCACACAAGCTGAAAGGGCAATATTACTCTCCCACTGTTTTTTTTTTTTTTTTTTTTTCAGGGAGACTTTAGAAACCAAATAATAAGAAAAAAAATAAATAAATAAATAGGCTTTCTATAGCCCACTGAATGAGAGATAGCACACACAGCAGTGGCACACAAGCCCTGACTGAGGCCAATATTTTTCTACCACTGATTGATGTAGTGTTTTTGTGTTGAGGTAGATTTTAGAACACAAATCAAGGAAAAAAAAAATGCTTTCTATGGCCCACTGAATGAGAGAGGTGGCACACCCAGGAGTCAAGACTGGCACACAAGCTGAAAGGGCAATATTACTCTCCCACTGTTTTTTTATGTATTTTTTGTTTTTTAAGGGAGACTTTAGAAACCCAATAATATTTAAAAAAATAAATAAATAGGCTTTCTATGGCCCACTGAATGAGAGAGGTGGCACACCCAGGAGTCAAGACTGGCACACAAGCTGAAAGGGCAATATTACTCTCCCACTGTTTTTTTATGTTTTTTTTTTTTTTCAGGGAGACTTTAGAAACCAAATAATATTAAAAAAACCAAAAAAATAAATAGGCTTTCTATGGCCCACTGAATGAGAGAGAGGTGGCACACCCAGGAGTCAAGACTGGCACACAAGCTGAAAGGGCAATATTACTCTCCCACTGTTTTTTTTTTTTTTTCAGGGAGACTTTAGAAACCAAATAATAAGAAAAAAAATAAATAAATAAATAGGCTTTCTATAGCCCACTGAATGAGAGATAGCACACACAGCAGTGGCACACAAGCCCTGACTGAGGCCAATATTTTTCTACCACTGATTGATGTAGTGTTTTTGTGTTGAGGTAGATTTTAGAACACAAATCAAGGAAAAAAAAAATGCTTTCTATGGCCCTCTGAATGAGAGAGGTGGCACACCCAGGAGTCAAGACTGGCACACAAGCTGAAAGGGCAATATTACTCTCCCACTGTTTTTTTATGTATTTTTTGTTTTTTAAGGGAGACTTTAGAAACCCAATAATATTTAAAAAAAAAAATAAATAGGCTTTCTATGGCCCACTGAATGAGAGAGGTGGCACACCCAGGAGTCAAGACTGGCACACAAGCTGAAAGGGCAATATTACTCTCCCACTGTTTTTTTTTTTTTTTTTTTTTTCAGGGAGACTTTAGAAACCAAATAATAAGAAAAAAAATAAATAAATAAATAGGCTTTCTATAGCCCACTGAATGAGAGATAGCACACACAGCAGTGGCACACAAGCCCTGACTGAGGCCAATATTTTTCTACCACTGATTGATGTAGTGTTTTTGTGTTGAGGTAGAATTTAGAACACAAATCACGGAAAAAATAAATAGGCTTTCTATGGCCCACTCAGTGAGAGATGGCACACACAGGGATGGCACTGTAGCAGAAATGCCAATCTTAATCTCCCACAAAAAAAAACAAAAAAACAAAAAACAGGGACTGTCCTACAATTACTATCTCCCTGCAGTAATCTAAGCCAGGTATGGCAGGCAGCAATAGGAGTGGACTGATGCACAAATTAAATAAAAAGTGTGGACAAACAAAAAAGATAGCTGTGCAGAAAGGAACAAGAGGATATGTGCTTTGAAAAAAGCAGTTGGTTTCCACAGTGGCGTACACACAGCAATACAGCTATCACGGAGCCTTCTAGGGCAGCCCAATGAGCTACAGCGCTGAGGAAAAAAAAAAATAAATAGCTTCCACTGTTCCTGCACACCGAAGGTGGTGTTGGACAGTGGAAATCGCTACAGCACAAGCGGTTTGGTGGTTAGTGGACCCTGCCTAACGCTCTCCCTGCTTCTGACGAAGCGGCAGCAACCTCTCCCTAAGCTCAGATCAGCAGCAGTAAGATGGCGGTCGGCGGGAACGCCCCTTTATAGCCCCTGTGACGCCGCAGACAGCAAGCCAATCACTGCAATGCCCTTCTCTAAGATGGTGGGGACCAGGATCTATGTCATCACGCTGCCCACACTCTGCGTTCACCTTCATTGGCTGAGAAATGGCGCTTTTCGCGTCATTGAAACGCGACTTTGGCGCGAAAGTCGCGTACCGCATGGCCGACAAGCACAGGGGTCGGATCGGGTTTCATGAGACGCCGACTTAGCCAAAAGTCGGCGACTTTTGAAAATGATCGACCCGTTTCGCTCAACCCTAGTTAACATGCCTAACATGCCTAACAGGATGTGCCCACACTTCTTAGGATCCTCATTGGCTGAATAAAATCAAACTGGCTCATTGCATTATGGGAACTTCCGATTCCGGTATTCGATATTCTAAAAGTATCGGAACTCAGTATCGGAACTCCGATACAGCGAATATTGGTCGATACCCAATATTTCAGTATCGGAATGCTCAACACTAGTTGTGGTAGAGAGTTCCAGAGTATGGGGGAAGTACGGGAGAAGTCTTGGAAGCAGTTGTGGGAAGATGAGATGAGAGGGGAGTAGAGATGGAGATCTTGAGAGGATCGGAGGTTGCGTGTAGGTAAGTACCGGGAGACAATGTCACAGATGTATACACGAGACAGGTTGTGGATGGCTTTGTATGTCATTATAAGGGTTTTGAACAGGAGTCTCTGGGCAATAGGAAGCAAGTGAAGGGCTTCGCATAGGGGAGAGGCTGGGGAATAGCGAGGAGACAGGTAGACTAGTCTGGCAGCAGAGCGTAGGAAGGATTGGAGTGGTGCCTGAGTGCTAGAGGGGAGGCAAGAGAGTAGGAGGTTGCAGTAGTCAAGGCGGGAAATGATAAGGGCATGCACTAGTGTTTTTGTGGTGTCGCGTTCAACGAATGCGTGGATTCGGGAGATATTTTTGAGTTTGAGATGGTAGGAGGAGGCAAGGGCTTGGATATGTGGCTTAAAAGAGAGGGCAAAGTTGAGGATAACCCCGATGCACCAGGCATGTGGGACTGGGGAAAGTGAGCAGCCATTGACATTGATAGATAGGTCTGGTGGAGGGGTAGAGTGAGATGGGGGAAAGATAATGAATTCTGTTGTGTCCATGTTCAGTTTTAGAAAGATAGCAGAAAAGAAGGCCGAGATAGCAGACAGACAGTGTGGGATTTTGGTAAGTAAAGAGGTGAGGTCAGGTCCAGATAGGTAGATCTGCATGTCATCGGCGTAGAGATGATACTGCAAACCGTGGGATTCTATGAGCTGTCCCAGGCTGAAGGTGTAGATGGAGAAGAGTAGGGGTCCTAGAACTGAGCCTTGAGGAACACCGACAGACATGGGGCAGAATGATGAGGTGGTGTGGAGGAGGAAGACACTGAATGTTTGGTCTGTCAGATATGACGAGATCCAGGATAGGGCCAAGTCTGTGATGCCAAGAGATGAGAGGATCTGTAGCAGAAGGGAGTGGTCCACAGTGTCAAAGGCAGAAGACAGGTCCAGGAGAAGGAGTGTCGCTTCCTCTTGGCAGTTAGTAGGTCATTGGTGACTTTAGTTACGGCAGTTTCAGTTGAGTGATCTGGTAGGAAGCCAGATTGTAACCGGTCAAAGAGGGAGCAAGAGGAGATGTGGCAGGACAGTTCAAGATTGACATGTTGTTCCAGTAATTTTGAGGCATAAGGGAGAAGAGATATCGAGCGATAGCTAGACACAGAGGATGGGTCGAGGGAGGGATTTATGAGGATGGGTGTGATCTTGGCATGCTTGAAGGATGAGGGGAAAACACCTGTTGTGAGTGAGAGGTTGAAGAGGTGTGCTAGGGTTGGGATGAAGACTGTGGCAAGGTTAGGGATGAGGTGGGATGGGAGGAGTAGGTCAAGCGTGCAAGTGGTGAGGTGTGATCATGACAAGAGGGTGGAGTGCTGATCTTCTGCCATGGTGGAGAAGCTCGTTTTGGAGGAACAGGGTTGAGCAGCTAAGAGGGGCATTGGGCTCTGTGGGCCAAAGCTTTCTCTGATCATATTGATATTCTGTTTAAAGAAAGAGGCAAAGTCTTCAGCAGAAATGAGAGTGGAGGGAGGGGGTGCGGGGGAACGGAAAAGACAATTGAAAGTGTTGAAAAGCTGTTTAGGGTTGTGAGACAGGGAGGATACGAGGGATGAGAAGTAAGTTTGTTTTGCGGCAGTGAGTATGTACTTGAAGCTGGAGAGGGACTGCTTGTATGCAGTAAAGTGATCGGCATCTGCGAGTTTTTCCTTAGATGTTATCGAGGAAAAAAATTTCAGAATGCTGTGAGAGGCCGCGTACATCGCGAGTCAATGGGTGCACCTGCACCCTGCACTTGCACAAACATCTGTACCTTATCTGCCCTTCTAAGGGCAGTGTCATCATCCTTCTCCTGCACAGGTGCCGGTGAGTCACTGTGTGGCAGCAGTGACTTGCCTGCGCAGAAGAATAAGGGCATGGAAGGGCAGATAATGTAGAAATAATAGCGCAAGTTCAGGGCACAGGTGCTGGATTACGGCACCACAACTGCAAGAGTCATAGGGCAGTGTGACGTGCATGGGAGAGGGGTGCTATGATAATGAAGACAGGCGGCAGAGATTTCTTCCAGGCACCGCATGCCCAGTGCCTGGAAGAAATCATTAACATAAAAGATTAAAACTAATTTTCTCAACAACTAGACTGTCATAATCCGTTCCAGGGTTTAGTCCTGTCTGCCCTTTTTCCGGGCTGATCATATCAAGAGTTATTTTTGCTCTGCCTTATTCTGGGTTCAGGTTTGCTATTTAGCTTCTTTGCATCCTGCTGGCTGTGTCAGCTATAGTTCTGCCTTCGGCGTGTGAACCTGACTCTGGTAGCTGTCATGTTCCCAATGGCAGGGAATTAAACAAATAACACGGGCAAAAACAGGACGAGCTCTAGGGTGATGGAACCTGAGCTGACCGCGATCCTGAACCTCAACACTCAACTAACAGCAGCCGGGGAACGTTCCTGGGGGACTCTAGACGTCTCGCGCCAGCCAGAGATCTAGCTACCCCTATCAGAAGAATCACAGACCTATCTTGCCTCCAGAGAAATATTCCCACAGAAATAGCAGCCCCCCACATATAATGACGGTGAAATGAGAGGAAGGCACAAACGTAGTTATGAAAACAGATTCAGCAAAATGAGGCCCGCTTAAGCTAGATAGCAGAGGATACAAAAGGTGAACTGCGCGGTCAGCTTAAAACCCTTCAAAATACCATCCTGAAATTACTTGAACTCATGTGCCAACTCATGGTACATGAGTGGTAATTTCAGCCCACTAGAGCAACCAGCAGCAGAGAATTACATATCTGCAAGCTGGACTAAAAACATGAAAGCAAACATGAAACAGGGAAATCCAGACTTAGCTTGTCTTGAAGGCCTAGGAGCAGGTAGCAAAGGTAACAGAGACACACTGATACATTGATAGCCGGCAAGGGAATGACAGGAAAGCCAGGTTAAATAGGAAACACCCAGCCTCTGATGGACAGGTGGAAACCAGAGACAGCAACCCACCAAAGTCACCCAGTACCAGCTGTAACCACCAGAGGGAGCCCAAAAACAGAATCCACAACAGTACCCCCCCCTTGAGGAGGGGTCACCGAACCCTCACGAGAACCCCCAGGGCGATCAGGATGAGCTCTATGGAAGGCGCGGACCAAATCAGTCGCATGAACATCAGAGGCGACCACCCAGGAATTATCCTCCTGACCATAACCCTTCCACTTAACCAAATACTGGAGTCTACGTCTGGAAACACGAGAATCCAAGATCTTCTCAACAACATACTCCAATTCTCCCTCCACCAGCACCGGAGCAGGAGGCTCAACCGAAGGAACAACGGGCACCTCATACCTCCGCACGCAATAACGACCGATGGAACACATTATGAATAGCAAACGATGCTGGGAGATCCAAACGAAAAGATACAGGGTTAAGAATCTCCAAGATCTTATAAGGACCGATGAACCGAGGCTTGAACTTAGGAGAAGAGACCTTCATAGGGACAAAACGAGAAGACAACCACACCAAGTCCCCAACAAGAAGTCGGGGACCCACGCGGCGACGGCGATTAGCAAACTGCTGAGTCTTCTCCTGAGACAACTTCAAATTGTCCACCACCTGATTCCAAATCTGATGTAGCCTGTCCACCACCACGTCCACTCCAGGACAATCCGAAGGCTCCACCTGACCAGAGGAAAAACGAGGATGAAACCCCGAATTACAAAAGAAAGGAGAAACCAAAGTAGCAGAACTAGCCCGATTATTAAGGGCAAATTCGGCCAGTGGCAAAAAGGCAACCCAGTCATCTTGATCAGCAGAAACAAAACACCTTAAATAAGTTTCCAAGGTCTGATTAGTTCGCTCCGTCTGGCCATTCGTCTGAGGATGGAATGCAGACGAGAAAGACAAATCAATGCCCATCTTAGCACAAAACGTCCGCCAAAATCTAGACACAAACTGGGATCCCCTGTCAGAAACGATATTCTCCGGAATCCCATGCAAACGAACCACGTTCTGAAAAAATAAAGGGACCAACTCAGAGGAGGAAGGCAACTTAGGCAAGGGTACCAAATGAACCATCTTAGAAAAGCGGTCACACACAACCCAGATAACGGACATTTTCTGTGAGACAGGGAGATCTGAAATAAAATCCATGGAAATGTGCGTCCAAGGCCTCTTAGGAACAGGCAAGGATAACAACAACCCACTGGCCCGAGAACAGCAAGGCTTAGCCCGAGCACACACTTCACAAGACTGCACAAATGTGCGCACATCCCTTGACAAGGAAGGCCACCAAAAAGACCTGGCCACCAAGTCTCTAGTACCAAATATTCCAGGATGACCAGCCAACACAGAAGAATGGACCTCGGAGATGACTCTACTGGTCCAATCATCCGGAACAAAGTCTTTCTGGTGGACAACGATCAGGTTTATCCGCCTGAAACTCCTGCAATGCACGTCGCAAGTCTGGGGAGACGGCGGACAATATTACCCCATCCCTAAGGATACCAGTAGGCCCAGAGTCTCCAGGAGAGTCAGGCACAAAACTCCTGGAAAGAGCATCTGCCTTCACATTCTTTGAACCTGGCAGGTATGAAACCACAAAATTGAAACTAGAAAAAAACAACGACCAACGAGCCTGTCTAGGATTCAGACGCCTGGCAGACTCAAGGTAAATCATATTCTTGTGATCAGTCAAGACCACCACACGATGTCTAGCACCCTCAAGCCAATGACGCCACTCCTCAAATGCCCACTTCATGGCCAAAAGCTCCCGATTACCCACATCATAATTGCGCTCGGCGGGCGAGAATTTTCTAGAAAAGAACGCACATGGCTTCATCACCGAGCCATCGGAACTTCTCTGTGACAAAACCGCCCCCGCTCCAATCTCGGAAGCATCAACCTCAACCTGAAAAGGAAGTGAAACATCTGGTTGACATAACACAGGAGCAGAAGAAAACCGGCGCTTAAGTTCCTGAAAGGCCTCCACAGCCGTAGGAGACCAATTAGCAACATCAGCACCCTTTTTAGTCAAATCAGTCAAAGGTTTAACAACACTGGAAAAATTAGTAATGAACCGACGATAAAAATTAGCAAAACCCAAGAACTTCTGAAGACTGTTAACAGATGTAGGTTGTGTCCAGTCACAAATCGCCTGAACCTTGACGGGATCCATCTCAATAGTAGAAGGAGAAAAAATGTACCCCAAAAAAGAAATCTTCTGGACTCCGAAGAGACATTTTGAGCCCTTCACAAACAGAGAATTGGCCCGCAGGACTTGAAACACCTTCCTGACCTGTAGAACATGAGACTCCCAGTCATCAGAAAACACCAAAATATCATCCAAATACACAATCATAAACTTATCCAGATATTCACGGAAAATATTGTGCATAAAGGACTGAAAGACTGAAGGAGCATTAGAAAGTCCAAAAGGCATTACCAAATACTCAAAATGGCCCTCAGGCGTATTAAATGCGGTTTTCCACTCATCACCCTGCTTTATCCGCACAAGATTATACGCACCGCGAAGATCTATCTTAGTGAACCACCTAGCCCCCTTAATGCGAGCAAACAAATCAGTCAATAATGGCAATGGATACTGATATTTGACTGTAATCTTATTCAGAAGGCGATAATCTATACAAGGCCTCAGGGAACCATCTTTTTTTGCCACGAAAAAAAAACCTGCTCCCAGAGGGGACGAAGATGGACGAATATGTCCCTTTTCCAAGGACTCCTTAATATAATTCCGCATAGCAGTATGCTCTGGCACTGACAGATTAAATAAACGACCCTTAGGGAACTTACTGCCAGGAATTAATTCTATAGCACAGTCACAATCCCTATGAGGAGGGAGCGAATTGAGCTTAGGCTCCTCAAAAACATCCCGATAGTCAGACAAAAACGCAGGGACCTCAGAAGGAGTAGATGAAGCGATTGAAATCAGAGGTGCATCATCATGAACCCCCTGACATCCCCAGCTTAACACAGACATTGTTTTCCAATCCAGGACTGGATTATGAGTTTGTAACCATGGAAGACCAAGCACTAGTACATCATGTAAATTATACAGTACAAGGAAGCGAATCACCTCCTGATGAACGGGAGTCATGCGCATGGTCACTTGTGTCCAGTACTGCGGTTTATTCATAGCCAATGGTGTAGAGTCAATTCCCTTCAAAGGAATAGGAACTTCCAGAGGCTCCAGACTAAAACCACAGTGTTTGGCAAATGACCAATCCATAAGACTCAGGGCAGTGCCCGAATCCACATAGGCATCGACGGAAATGGATGACAGTGAACAAATCAGAGTTACAGACAAAATGAACTTAGACTGCAGAGTACTAATGGCAAAAGATTTATCGACCTTTTTTGTGCGTTTAGAGCATGCTGATATAACATGAGCTGAATCACCACAATAAAAACACAATCCATTTTTCCGCCTATAATTTTGCCGTTCACTTCTGGACTGAATTCTATCACATTGCATAGTCTCAGGTGCCTGTTCAGAAGACACCGCCAACTGGTGCACAGGTTTGCGCTCCCGTAAACGCTGATCAATCTGAATGGCCATAGCCATAGACTCATTCAGACCTGTAGGCGCAGGGAACCCCACCATAATATCCTTAATGGCCTCAGAAAGACCATCTCTGAAGTTTGCAGCCAGGGCGCACTCATTCCACTGAGTAAGCACCGACCATTTCCGAAATTTTTGACAATATACTTCCGCTTCATCATGCCCCTGAGAGAGGGCTAATAAAGCCTTTTCAGCCTGAATCTCCCGGTTAGGTTCCTCATAGAGCAATCCCAGTGCCAGAAAAAACGCATCCACACTGAGCAATGCAGGATCCCCTGGTGCCAATGCAAATGCCCAATTCTGAGGGTCGCCCCGCAGGAAAGATATTACAATCTTGACCTGCTGAGCAGGGTCTCCAGAGGAGCGAGATTTCAAAGAAAGAAACAATTTGCAATTGTTCCTGAAATTCAGGAAGGTAGATCTATGTCCAGAAAAAAACTCTAGAATAGGAATTCTAGGTTCAGACATAGGAGTGTGAACAACAAAATCCTGTATGTTTTGAACTTTTGCAGCAAGATTATTCAGGCTGGAAGCCAAACTCTGGACATCCATGTTAAACAGCTAAGGTCAGAGCCATTCAAGGGTTAAGAAGAGGTAAGAAGCAGCTAGACAGCAATTAAGGGCTAGGCAGCAAAACTCTGAGGGAAAAAAAAATTTCCCTTCAACACTTCTTTTTCTCCTGCTTCAGCCCAAACAATTAACACTTTGTGGGCCGGCTATACTGTCATGTTCCCAATGGCAGGGAATTAAACAAATAACACGGGCAAAAACAGGACGAGCTCTAGGGTGATGGAACCTGAGCTGACCGCGATCCTGAACCTCAACACTCAACTAACAGCAGCCGGGGAACGTTCCTGGGGGGACTCTAGACGTCTCGCGCCAGCCGGAGATCTAGCTACCCCTATCAGAAGAATCACAGACCTATCTTGCCTCCAGAGAAATATTCCCACAGAAATAGCAGCCCCCCACATATAATGACGGTGAAATGAGAGGAAGGCACAAACGTAGTTATGAAAACAGATTCAGCAAAATGAGGCCCGCTTAAGCTTGATAGCAGAGGATACAAAAGGTGAACTGCGCGGTCAGCTTAAAACCCTTCAAAATACCATCCTGAAATTACTTGAACTCATGTGCCAACTCATGGTACATGAGTGGTAATTTCAGCCCACTAGAGCAACCAGCAGCAGAGAATTACATATCTGCAAGCTGGACTAAAAACATGAAAGCAAACATGAAACAGGGAAATCCAGACTTAGCTTGTCTTGAAGGCCTAGGAGCAGGTAGCAAAGGTAACAGAGACACACTGATACATTGATAGCCGGCAAGGGAATGACAGGAAAGCCAGGTTAAATAGGAAACACCCAGCCTCTGATGGACAGGTGGAAACCAGAGACCGCAACCCACCAAAGTCACCCAGTACCAGCTGTAACCACCAGAGGGAGCCCAAAAACAGAATCCACAACAGGTAGCTCTTGATTTGTCCTGAGGTGATCCCTGACTTGCCCCATGTCTATTGTCTCCCTCTGTCTCCTCTTTTCCCAGCGTTTCCCTTGTTTGTCGGTTTGATTCTCTGGTTTCTGACTTGGCTTGTTATTGGACTCGCATCTGGCTTCAGACCTTGTCTTATCTGTTTCTGACCATTGCTGAACCTCCTAGTTTGTTTCTGACCATGTGTACTGCTGATCCCTTTGGTACTTCTGCCTCTCATTGTTTTTTGACTCGGCTTGTCTGACCACTCTCCCGCCACTTGTTGGTGCCTGTGCTGCTGCTCTCTGGGGCTTCTCTGTGAACACAATCTCACTTCCCTCTCAAACTTCCTCTGGTGGAGGTTGCGCTATGCTGCACTGCAGCAGCATGACATAGACTACAGCTTTGAGGCATACAGGTAAGACTATTTTAACCATTTTATTACCTGTATGCCCATAGTAATAGGTTATATAGGTCTAGGTCCCAGGTAGTGACAGATTCCCAGGGGTAAAGCACATGTTCCAATCTCTCAATCCAATCCAATGATGAGCTTTAGGAAAAAAAAATTATTTCCAAATCACCCCAAATACCACTCAGAAAAAAAGATCAGTGGTACTTGTAACCTGTTAGTTATTTGTTAGTAAGATTTTATATGCTATTTAGGTACAGTTATGACATAGTGTCAGTAGTGTTCTTTTCAAAATTGCACACATTTTGTGTACCTCTGTGACATGACCAAAGTGCAAAATAAGGAAACACTAAACAGAAAGGAATTAAACAAGAAATATAGCTGCCCTTACTCTTTGTTAGTTTGCAACAATTTCCCCACGATCTTGAAACAGTCGCATAGAATCCTTGCAGAGAACAGAGGGGTTAATCTCCTATTGCTCAGTTCCATCTTTTTCTGATGGTTGGTTGAACCCTACCTCATTTATCAAGAGGGTGGACCTTAAGGATCTTTTGCAGACAAGGCACAAGAAAGAGTTTTCCGTTTCAGCCAGTTAACTTACAGTCACACATGGGACAGCGAGGGGGAGGAGGGAGGACATTTGCTACTCTTTTGATATATGGAAAATATTTAAACATATTTTTCAGTTTTAATAGTAATATGAGATGCAATAGTTTTACAGAAATAGGAGAGCTTAAGGGAAGAATTTCTGGGATAAATTTTTTTTGGGGGGTATTTCTTATGTTAAGTATTCCTTTATTAAGTCTAAATATGTAGCCATTAAATCGTGGATTTATTCAACGCGTTTCAAAGTACAAGACTTCTTAATCAGGACACCACAGTATCTGATCTTTCTAATCAATTGTATCTCGGATAAGATCCTAGTGCGCTCTTTACTCCAGCAGCATTTATAAGTATTCCTTTATTGAAACTTGTTTAACCCCTTAGTGACAGAGCCAAACTTAAAAAATCTAACTTGTGTAAATTTTCGTGGTAATAACTCTGGAACGCTTTGACAAATTCCAGTGATTTTGAGACTGTGTTTTCGTGACACATTACACTTTATGATAATGGTAAATTTAGGTTGATATATTTTATGTTTAATTATAAAAAATATCAGAAACTTGACAAAAATGTAAAAAAATTAGCAATTTTCAAACTTTGAATGATTATCCCTTTAATTCAGATAGTCATACCACAGCAAAACATTAATAAATAACATTTCCCAGATATCTGCTTACATCAGCACCATCTGTAAAATGTTATTTTATTTTTTAACATTTTAGGAGGTTTACAAATGTAGCAGTAATTTTTCATTCTTTCAATGAAATTTACAAAATTATTTTTTTAGGTGTCTATCTAGGTTTAAAGTGACTTTAGGGGTCCTATATATTGGTAAACCCCCAAAAGTGATACCATTTAAAAAACAACACCTCCTGACAAGCTGAAAACTGCTGTCAGGCAGCTTATTAACCCTTCAGGTGCTTTTCAGAAATTAATACAAAGTGGCATGATAGGAATGAAAAAGTGTATTTTTACCACCTAAATGTCACTGACCTTTTAACAGGTCAGTGTAGCCGGCAGACTCTACGGTCGCTATTTTCCCATGAATTCCCATGACAAACATCAGGACCACACAATCATGATCTCAGGGTGCTGATGGGGATAAAGAGGGAGAAGCCACACTCTTTTAAACATTTATATGATATAGTCATTATTGACAGCATCATCTAAGGGGTTAAACAGATATGGACTGTGACAACACTGATCGTGGCTGATGCAGCAATTTGTCAGCTATAGTGCACAGCCGACAGCTGCTGGATTGTCACCTGTATGGAGATGCTAGTCTCTGATATCTCAGGTCAGTAAAAAGACGTATTGGCGGTCATTAAGAGGTTAAAATTTGATTTATTTTGATTCCCCTTCCCCTACATTGTTATATAAATAGCATTCCCAGGCTCAGCCTAGTTACCCGATAAAGAAAACTTACTGTAAAGAAAATTGGAACCAGCTCACCACATCCTGCATTATGTACCATAGTCCAGTATGAACGAAATGAAGTTCTGACCAAAACGTGAAGTATAGAGACAAGTAGAAAAAATTACAGCTTCTGGCAACAATCCATAAAAATATGAAAATCCTTTATTAACCCCTTAATCCCATATGACGTACTATCCCGTCAAGGTGACCTGGGACTTAATTCCCAGTGACGGGATAGTACGTCATAGCCGATCGGCCGCGCTCACGGGGGGAGCGCGGCCGATCGCGGCCGGGTGTCAGCTGCCTATCGCAGCTGACATCCGGCACTATGTGCCAGGAGCGGTCACGGACCGCCCCTGGCACATTAACCCCCGGCACACCGCGATCAAACATGATCGCGGTGTACCGGAGGTACACGGAAGCATCGCGCAGGGAGGGGGCTCCCTGCGGGCTTCCCTGAGACGATCGGTACAAGGGAATGTACTCACCTTGTACCGAGCATCTCCTCCCTGCAGGCCCCGGATCTAAAATGGCCGCGGGGCTGCATCCGGGTCCTGCAGGGAGTACTTCCGGGTCCGGAGCAGGCTGCAGATGAAAGCTGAAGCCTGCAGCGATGTGACTGAGAGCGCCGATCTGATAGAGTGCTGTGCACACTATCAGATCGGCGATCTGTGATGTCCCCCCCTGGGAGAAAGTAAAAAAGTTTAAAAAAAATTTTCCACATGTGTAAAAAAAAATAATTCCTAAATAAAGAAGAAAAAAAAAAATATTATTCCCATAAATACATTTCTTTATCTAAAAAAACCAAACAATAAAAGTACACATATTTAGTATCGCCGCGTCTGTAACGACCCAACCTATAAAACTGTCCCACCAGTTAACCCCTTCAGTGAACACCATAAGAAAAAAAAAAAAAAACGAGCCAAAAAACAACGCTTTATTATTATACTGCTGAACAAAAAGTGAAATAACACGCGATCAAAAAGATGGATATAAATATCCATGGTACCGATGAAAACATCATCTTGTCCCGCAAAAAACAAGCCACCATATAGCATCATAACCAAAAAAATAAAAAAGTTATAGTCCTCAGAATAAAGCGATGCCAAAATAATTATTTTTTCTATAAAATAGTTTTTATCGTATAAAAGCGCCAAAACATAAAAAAATGATATAAATGAGATATCGCTGTAATCGTACTGACCCAACGAATAAAACTGCTTTATCAATTTTACCAAACGTGGAACGGTGTAAACACCTCCTCCAAAAGAAATTCATGAATAGCTGGTTTTTGGTCATTCTGCCTCACAAAAATCGGAATAAAAAGTGAACAAAAACTGTCACATGTCCGAAAATGTTACCAATAAAAACATCAACTCATCCCGCAAAAAACAAGACCTCACATGACTCTGTGGACCAAAATACGGAAAAATTATAGGTCTCAAAATATGGAGACGCAAAAACCTTTTTGCTATAAAAAGCGTCTTTTAGTGTGTGACAGCTGCCAATCATAAAAATCCGATATAAAAACGCTATAAAAGTAAATCAAACCCCCCTTCATCACCCCCTTAGTTAGGGAAAGATAATAAAATTAAAAAATGTATTTATTTCCATTTTCCCATTAGGGTTAGGGCTAGGGTTAGGGTTAGGGCTAGGGTTAGGGTTAGGGCTAGGGTTAGGGCTAGGGTTAGGGCTAGGGTTAGGATTAGGGCTAGGGTTAGGGCTAAGGTTAGGGCTAGGGTCAGGGTTAGGGTTGGGGCTAGGGTTGGAGCTAAAGTTAGGGTGGGGCTAAAGTTAGGGATAGGGTTGGGGCTAAAGTTAGGGTTGGGGATAAAGTTAGGGTTGGGGCTAAAGTTAGGGTTAGGGTTTGGATTACATTTGCGGTTGGGATTAGGGTTGAGATTAGAATTAGGGGTGTGTCAGGGTTAGGGGTGTGGTTAGGGTTACAGTTGGGATTAGGGCTACGGGTGTGTGGATTAGTTTCAGGTAGAATTGGGGAGTTTCCACTGTTTAGGCACATCAGGGGCTCTCCAAACGCAACATGGCGTCCTATCTCAATTCCAGACAATTCTGCGTTGAAAAAGAAAAAACAGTGCTCCTTCCCTTCCGAGCTCTCCTGTGCGCCCAAACAGGGGTTTACCCCAACATATGGGGCATCAGCGTACTCGGGACAAATTGGACAACAACTTTTGGGGTCCAAGTTCTCTTGTTATCTCTGGGAAAATAAAAATTTGGGGGGCTAAAAATCATTTTTGTGGGAAAAAAAGGATTTTTTATTTTCACAGCACTGCGTTGTAAACTGTAGTGAAACACGTGGGGGTTCAAAGCTCTCAAAACACATCTAGATAAGTTCCTCAGGAGGTCTAGTTTCCAATATGGGGTCACTTATGGGGGGTTTATACTGTTTGGGTACATCAGGGGCTCTGCAAATGCAACGTGATGCCTGCAGACCAATCCATCTAAGTCTGCATTCCAAATGGCGCTCCTTCCCTTCCGAGCTCTTCCATGCGCCCAAACAGTGGTTCCCCCCCACATATGGGGTATCAGTGTACTCAGGACAAATTGGACAACAACTTTTGGAGTCCAATTTATCCTGTTACCCTTGTGAAAATACAAAACTGGGGGCTAAAAAATCATTTTTCTGAAAAAAAAAAAATTATTTTCACGGCTCTGCGTTATAAACTGTAGTGAAACATTTGGGGGTTCAGAGCTCTCGAAACACATCAAGATAAGTTCCTTAGGGGGTCTACTTTCCAAAATGGTGTCACTTGTGGGGGGTTTTAATGTTTAGGCACATCAGGGGCTCTCCAAACGCGACATGGTGTCCCATCTCAATTCCAGTCAATTTTGCATTGAAAAGTCAAATGGCGCTCCTTCCCTTCCGAGCTCTGCTATGCGCCCAAACAGTGGTTTACCCCCACATATTGGGTATCGTTGTACTTAGGACAAATTGACAACAACGTTTGTGGTCTAATTTCTTCTCTTACCCTTGGGAAAATAAAAAATTGGTGGCAAAAAGATCATTTTTGTGAAAAAATATTATTTTTTATTTTTACGGCTCTGCATTATAAACTTCTGTGAAGCACTTTGTGGGTCAAAGTGCTCACCACACATCTAGATAAGTTCCTTAAGGGGTCTACTTTCCAAAATGGTGTCACTTGTGGGGGTTTCAATGTTTAGGCATATCAGGGGCTCTCCAAACGCAACATGGCGTCCCATCTCAATTCCAGTCAATTTTGCATTGAAAAGTCAAATGGCGCTCCTTCGCTTCCGAGCTCTGTCATGTGCCCAAAAAGTGGTTTACCCCCACACATGGGGAATCGGCGTACTCAGGACAAATTGTACAACATCTTTTGGGGTCCATTTTTTCCTGTTAGCCTTGGTAAAATAAAACAAATTGGAGCTGAAGTAAATTTTGTGTGAAAAAAAGTTAAATGTTCATTTTTATTTAACATTCCAAAAATTCCTGTGAAACACCTGAAGGGTTAATAAACTTCTTGAATGAGGTTTTGAGCACCTTGAGGGGTGCAGTTTTTAGAATGGTGTCACACTTGGTTATTTTCTATCATATAGACCCCTCAAAATGACTTCAAATGAGATGTGGTCCCTAAAAAAAAATGGTGTTGTAAAAATGAGAAATTGCTGGTCAACTTTTAACCCTTATAACTCCCTAACAAAAAAAAATTTTGGTTCCAAAATTGTGCTGATGTAAAGTAGACATGTGGGAAATGTTACTTATTAAGTATTTTGTGTGACATATCTCTGTGATTTAAGGGCATAAAAATTAAAAGTTGGAAAATTGTGAAATTTTCAAAATTTTCGCCAAATTTCCATTTTTTTCACAAATAAACACAAGTTATATCAAATAAATTTTACCACTGTCATGAAGTACAATATCTCACGAGAAAACAGTGTCAGAATTGCCAAGATCCGTTGAAGCGTTCCAGAGTTATAACCTCATAAAGGGACAGTGGTCAGAATTGTAAAAATTGGCCCGGTCATTAACGTGCAAACCACCCTCCGGGCTTAAGGGGTTAAAGACACTTTCAAATTCCAAAAATTCCATGGCACATGGCACATTGTGGGAGCCATGTTGTTCCCTGTCCTCCACAATATACCATGTGCCATGGAATTTTGGGAATATGAAAGTGTCTTTAATAAAGGATTTTCATATTTTTATGGATTGTTGCCAGAAGCTGGATTTTTTTTCTACTTGTTTCTATACTGAAGCCTTCCCTGCAATAAGCTGGTCACCACAGGTCTGGTCTCTGAAACCCAACGTGATTAGTCGTCAACAACTGTTACCAACTGTATCCCGGCTACAGATATGCAAGAGCAGAACTAAGGGTGTTATCCTGCTCGTATTTATTTTATTTTGCATAATATACTCATATTGAAGCTGTAAAATGGATATCAAGGCAATATTTATGATGTCCGATGAACCCACTGACAGAGGCGGGCTCGGACAACAATCTAATGCATATGGGTGATTAGTGATCAACAGTCTCCTCTGTATGACTGTGCATGCATAGATTGCTGTCAGTAACTGTCTAGGACTACCCATTAGACTCACATTTATACAAACAACAGGGATTTCAATGAATAAAGTACAAGTTATACTAATTGATTCCAACTAACCTCGATATCATTCTGTTCAATTTCTCTATATCGTGCTGTCCACAGACCGGACTGTAGGTAAAACGTGACAGGTTTCCATTAATTGGAAAGCTCACTGGCAAATAAATTTGTTTTCTTTATCCCTGTAAAGTGATTATCGATTTTGTGGACAAATTATATCATGAACATTTACATGATATCATAATTTAGAGTTGATTTGATATTAGGTGACCATAATAGATACTTACTGACAGGTATCTGTAAACAACAAGCCAGATTGAGATTGACATTCACAAGTGGAAGCAACATCAACAGAGACATATAGTTAGATCATTATTATTGAAGTACATAGCCTTGCAACTTAAAATAAATTAATATATAAATGCTATGTAATAAATGAGTCACTGATGACTTTCAGCCAAAACAGTACAGTTGGGCCCAAGAGAAAAAAATAAGGTGATCTTGTATAAGATTAACACATTTTCAAAGGTTTTCATTCATTATAAAATACTGGCAGAAAACATTGGAGCAGAGCCCATGTCCTTGTTGTATGTGCTGTAGGTTACATCTCATTGTGCTGGCTTGTTGCCTAGGGAAATTATCACTGGGATCCTCTGAAAAAGGAAATATGTCCAGCTGAAGAACAGAATGTAAAAAGTCATAAAAAAGTCAAACTATTAAAATGTTTGAAACTGTTAAATTATGGCATGTAGTGTGCTGCAATGGATTCTACCAGCTGTAAACATTTAATAGATTTATTCAGATAACTTATGAGACGGTCTTTTCATACTTTTCAGATTTTTTACATCAAATTACAGGGTAAAAGTTCTAAAGTTTACTACATCCATAAATATTATTCTGTGCAAAAGTAGACATCAGGAATTACAGTTATGGCTACATTCATAAATTTAATGCAACTATATTTTTTCACCTTTTTGTAGACTATAAATGAAAATAGAAAAAATTGGAGTCCGGCTCAACAGGACTGGATTGTCCTTTTCTTTTTATTTTTCAAAAGAAAATAAAGTGCATACAAAAGAAAAATTTACATGGTCGACATGACCCAGTCAACGCGTTTCGACTGCACTAAGCAGTCTTAGGGTATGTGCACATGTCAGGATTTCTTGCAGAAATTTTCCGGACAAAAAAACGGAAATTTCTGCCAGAAATCCGCATGCGTTTTTGACGCATTTTTGACACGTTTTTGATGCGTTTTTTGTGCGTTTTTTTCCCAGATGCATAGAAATGCGGGAAAAACGCAGAAAAACCGCAAAATTAATGAACATGCTCATTTTTTTACCGTGATGCGTTTTTTTCGCGGAAAAAACGCATCCATGTGCACAAAACATGCAGAATGCATTCTAAATGATAGAATGCATAATGCATGCGTTTTAATGAGTTTTTATAGCGTTTTTATCATGAAAAAACGTGAAAAAAACACGAAAAAACCTGAACGTGTGCACATGGCCTTACTCATGACTATAAATGCCATCATATAAATTTCTATAGAGCTGATCCCAAATCAGACAATTTTTTCTAAAGGAAAAAAGTAATAGTGTACATAACGTGACTTTGGCATTAGCATTATTCTTTAGTTATCTTTGTCAGCCTAAGTGAAAATTAAATCTCCTGTCATGGAGGTATGGAGGTGAAGGAAATGGAGGAGGAGATGATGAAGTTGCTGTGTTGCTGGCTCTGCGAGTTGATGTGGTAGGAGTACTGGTATTTGTATTCAGGGAAAATCTACAGGTGGAACTCAGGTGTGGGAACAGGGAGCTCAGGACATTTCACACACTAAAACAACTGTGAGATGAGACACTGCTAATGTTGATGATGTTTGGTAACCAGATCATGCTGAAGAGGAGATATTATTAAAGAGGGAAGGTGGTGGAATTGAAATTAAAAAGCAGAACAAAAGTCCTTCTAAAAGATCTTCTGAGGGAAGATCTACTTCTGTGGTAATCTTTGGAGTGGAGAATGTTGTGACAACAGTGAATATAAGCTCTGGTGGCGGTTGTAGCAATTTCTATGAACAGCTGTGAGAATGTGGACTGTCTTACCTTGTCCCTGTCCTGAAGACAACTGTCGTATGCATAATTTTAATGAGAACAGAGTTATACATTTTTTAATGCATGTACAGTGCATATACTGTATAATCCCTGTATAATATGCAGTAGCGAAGCTACCGGGGGGGCAGAGGGGGCCATCTCCCCAGGCTTGGTGCTCAGAGGGGCCCACCCAGAGTTACGCTACTGTAAGTGTATCTGCGCAGTTACCTTCTGCGGCAGAGCAGGCAGAATCGATCTCCCCGCTCTGCCGCCCGCTATGGGGCCACCTGAGCAGGCTGGTGGGCCCGGTGCCAGAACTGGGCCCCCCACCCGTCAACGCCCGGATGAGGGAAGGAGCGCTGTGCTACTTCTCCCATCATCCCCCTGTCAGCGTCTGGCGTCGCCGACGCTGACAGTGGGTGTGATGATATCACCACCCGGCGCCCACTGTCAGAAGAGCGGGAGGTCGGAGCACCGCTGGAACAAGGAGGAAGAGAGGTGAGTATTTATTTATTGTTTTTTGTGGGGGATGTCTTATACTTCAGGATCTGCCTATAAGGGTGCTGCCTTAAACTTCAGGATCTGCCTACAGGGGGGCTGCCTTATACTTCAGGGTCTGCCTATAGGGGGGCTGCCTTATATTTTAGGATCTGCCTATAGGGGGCTGCCTTATACTTCAGGATCTGCCTATAGGGGTGCTGCCTTATACTTCAGGATCTGCCTATAGGGGGCTGCCTTATACTTTAGGATCTGCCTGTAGGGGTGCTGCCTTATACTTCAGGATCTGCCTATAGGGGGCTGCCTTATACTTCAGGATCTGCCTATAGGGGGGCTGCCTTATACTTTAGGATATGCCTATGGGGGGCTGATTATACTTCAGGATCTGCCTATAGGGGTGCTGCCTTATACTTCAGGATCTGCCTATAGGGTGGCTGCCTTATACTTCAGGATCTGCCTACAGGGGGCTGCCTTATACTTCAGGATCTGCCCATAGGGGAGCTGCCTTACACTTCAGAATCTGCCTATGGAGGTACTGCCTTTTACTACAGGGTCTGCCTATGGGGTGCTGTCTTATACTACAGGGTCTGCCTATGGGGTGCTGTCTTTTACTAGAGTCTGCCTATGGGATGCTGCCTTATACTACAGGGTCTGCCTATGGGGTGCTGCCTTTTACTTGAATCTGCCCATGGGGGGCTGCCTTATACTAAAGGGTCTGCCTATATGGGTGCAACCTTATACTTCAGAATCTGCCAATGGGGTGCTGCCTTATACTACAGGATCTGCCTATGGGGTGCTGCCTTATACGACAGGGTATGCCTATGGAATGCTGTGTTATACTACAGAGTCTACCTATGGGGTGCTGTCTTATACTACAGGGTCTGCCTATGGGGATGCTGTCTTGTGCTATAGAGTCTGCCTATGGGTGCTGCTTTGTGCTATAGAGTAGGCCTATGGGGAGTGCATTATACTATATGGAGTCCTATGGGGGGTGCATTATACTATATGGAGTCCTATGAGGAGTGCATTATACTATATTGAGGCTTATGGAGAGTGCATTATACTATATGGAGTCCTACGGGGAGTGCATAATACTATATGGAGGCTTATGGGGAGTGCATTATACTATGTGGAGTCCTATGGGGAGTACATTATACTATATAGAGCCCTATGGGGAGTGCATTATACTATATTTAGGATGATCTGGTGCATTATACTATATGGAGGCCATCTACAGTGTGGTGATTACAGTGAAGGGGCAATCATACAATGTTGGAGCCTTCAAACAGTTTGGTGGCTACTAAGGGGTCAGTATGGTCAGAATGGTACTATACAGTGAGGGGGTATTATACTGTATAGTGTAGCTGTACAGGGGGGCAGACTCGGGACATTATTAAATGTAAAGTGGGCACTTCTTGTTATAGGGGATCTCAGGTTACTGTTACTATAAAAGGGCACACATGGCAATATTACTTTCTAGGGAGCAAAATGTGGGCGCCATTTCTCAAAAGCTTCTTCAGTTGGGGCTGGACTTCCAGCCCCAACGGAAGAAGTGTTTGCGAAACGGCGCTCGTCGGGCTTGGGACAATTTAGCACTGGCACTCCAACTTTAGTGCACGGCCACTTCTGCTTTATCTCTGCACTACAGGTAAACTAACCTTAATATGTGATTTCCCCCTTTTTCATTTTCTGGTAATCTGGGCATATGTTTTTCCGGTTTATTAGCAACCTGGTTGCATTCTCTGGACATATACCATTTTCTTTCTGCCTCTTGTCTAAGAAGGCATATATTTATGTATACAATAGCAATTCCTGTATAGGCGTACTTAAAAACCACTGTGCCTTTATTGTTTAATCATTTAAACCGCCATTTTTATTTAACATATATGGTTATCGGTTATCTGATATTTCTTTGTTGAGTTTGTGCCTTGTTTCCCCCTTAGCACTGGTGGTATTTTCCTTCCCCTTCTTATTATAATTGTTTATTTTTTTGTTAAATTCATTATAATATTTATCAAATAAATTTATTAATTTTTATATGAGCCTCTTTTCACTTCTTTTCTTTTATGGTACTCCATATTAGAATATGCGTGTTATATTGTCGAAGTGACTTTAGCCATAAATGCTTTAGGACTATGGGAATAATTACAGAATTCCTCAATGTCTGTCCTCTATTTCATCCTTCTTCTCCACTAGATTTCTGAAACTTAACATGGACAAAACAGAATTCATCATCTTTCCCCCATCTCACGCGACCCCCCCAACAAACCTATCCATTACAGTAAATGGCTGCCCACTCTCCCCAGTCCCACAAGCTCGCTGCCTCGGGGTAATCCTTGACGCTGATCTCTCCTTCAAACCACATATCCAAGCCCTTTCCACTTCCTGCCGACTTCAACTCAAAAATAAATCACGAATTCGTTCAGTCCTCAACCAAGAATCTTCAAAAACCCTAGTCCATGCCCTCATCATCTCTCGCCTTGGCTACTGCAACCTCCTGCTCTGTGGCCTACCCTCTAACACCCTCGCACCCCTCCAATCTATTCTAAGCTCTGCTGCCCGACTAATCCAACTGTAACCCCGCTATTCCCCGGCCTCTCCCCTCTGTCAATCCCTTCACTGGCTCCCCATTGCCCAGAGACTCCAGTACAAAACCCTAACCATGACGTACAAAGCCATCCACAACCTGTCTCCTCCTTACACCTGTGACCTCGTCTCCCGTTACTTACCTACATGCAACCTCCAATCCTCACAAGATCTCCTTCTCTTCTCCCCTCTTATCTCCTCTTCCCACAATCGTATACAAGATTTCTCTCGTGTATCACCCCTACTCTGGAAACCTCTACCACAACACATTAGACTCTCGCCCACCATCGAAACCTTCAAAAAGAGCCTGAAGGCCCACCTCTTCTGACAAGCCTACAACCTCCAGTAACCACCGATCGACCAAACCGCTGCATGACCAGCTCTATCCTCCCTACTGTATTCTCACCCATCCCTTGTAGATTGTGAGCCTTCGCGGGCAGGGTCCTCACTCCTCCTGTACCAGTTATGACTTGTATTGTTTAAGATTATTGTACTTGTTTTTATTATGTATACCCCTCCTCACATGTAAAGCGCCATGGAATAAATGGCGCTATAACAATAAATAATAATAATAATAATGTATAAGAATAAGTGTTTCATATATAAAAGGGGAAAGGTTATTAGTAATATACTGTAAAGAAAGAGAAATGAGATAGGAGTTGATGTAAAGCTAAGCAAGTTCATTGTTGAGGTCACGTGCAGTGGGCTGCTAGGGCCAATATGGGCCTATCACTCGGGGCAGTGCATTGTCATATAACCATTCTGTGCAGATCCGTCTGTTGGGCCCTGGACCTCGAGACTGGCGTCACGGCCATCGGGCACTTTGTGCCTGCAGGACTGTTGGGACAGATGGACACAGACTCACTAAGGCTACTTTCACACTAGTGTTTTTCTGCGGACATCTAAAACCGTCGTTTTGGCGAAAAAACGCATCCTGCAAAATCTCCCGCAGGATGCGTTTTTTTTCCCATAGACTTGTATTGGCGACGGATCGCAATGCATTGTCATGCATTGTGTATGTCGTGCAACGGTTGCGTTGTAATTTGGCGACACGTCGTCTGGTAAAAACGTTGATTGTAACGTTTTTTGTCTGCTGCGGGAAAACGTGTGGCGACGCATCCTGCGGCATACGTCATTGGCTAGAATGGAAGCCTATGGACGCAGGATCCGTCGGGACACGTCGTATGAGGGAATGCAGCGCTGCAATACTTTTTTTACACTGAGCATGCTCAGAAGCAGGATTTTGTAGCCAATTCACCAGACACCCCTAAATCTATATAAACCTGGCCTGGGCCTTCACCACCACATTTGCCAGCAAGACTCCAGCCAGCAAGCATCCATCCAGCCAGCCAGCAAGCATCCATCCAGCAAGCATCCATCTAGCCAGCCAGCAAGCATCCAGCTCAGAGGCCTGCTAGCCAGTGTGAGTATTGCCATTTTTGCGTGCGTCTATGTGCATGTGTGTGCATGTGTTTGTGAGCGTGTGATGTGTTTGTGTGCGTGTGTTTGTGTCTGTATGACGTGCTGAATACAGCAAGAGCTAAACCTGAATACAGCCAGAGGCCTGCCATCGTCATGCAAAAGCCAGAGTCCAGCTCCATCCTGAGGCCTGCCATCGTCCTGCACCTGCCAGCATCCAGAAGCCTGCTATAAAACCTATGCAGACAGAGGCCTGCTATAAAACCTATGCAGCCAGAGGCCTGACTGTGATGCCCGAAGCCAGTGTCAAGCTACAGCCTGAGACCTGCCAGCATCCTGACAGTGGGACTCCTGCCATGTTTGCGTGTGTCTGTGGGTGCATGCCTTTGTGTGCGTGTGCATGTGTTTGTGTGCATTTGTTTTGGTCCACCTGTGTGGTTTTGTCCATCTGTGTGTTTGCATAGCCTGTGCGCATCTGTGTGTGTTTGCGTACGGCTGTGGTTTTTGTTGTGTGTGGGTGCGTTATGCTTGCTCCCGTGTTGTGCATGCACCTGTGTGCTTTTGTGCGTGCCTGCTTCTGGGTAATTGCGGGTGCATGTGTCATTGCAACTGGGTGAGTACACGTTCCTTTTTTTAAAAAAAGTGTGAAGTATTTAGGCCAGTTTCACACGTCAGTGATTCCGGTACGTGAGGTGTCAGATTTCTCACGTACCGGAGACACTGACTCACGTAGACACATTAAAATCAATGTGTCTCTGCACATGTCAGCGTGTTTTCACGGACCGTGTGTCCGTGTGCAAAACACGGAGACATGTCAGTGTTCATGGGAGCGCACGGATTACACGGACCCATTAAAGTCAATGGGTCCGTGTAAAACACGTACCGCACACGGATGCTGTCCATGTGCAGTCCGTGTGCCATGCAGGAGACAGCGCTACAGTAAGCGCTGTCCCCCCAACATGGTGCTGAAGCCGCCATTCATATCTTCTCTCCAGCAGCGTTCGCTGGAGAGAAGATATGAAAAATCCTTTTTTTTTTCTTTTCCCCGTGTTTAAAATAAAGATCCCTGTCCCCACCCCCCTCCCACCCCCTGTGCGCCCGCCCGCCCGCTGTCACTAAAATACTCACCCGGCTCCCTCGAAGTGTCCTCTCCGCGCTGCAGCTTCTCCTGTATGAGCGGTCACGTGGTGCCGCCCATTACAGTCATGAATATGACCGCATGGAGCCGCATATTCATGACTGTAATGGGCGGCACCACGTGACCGCTCATACAGGAGAAGCTGCGGCACGGAGAGGACGCTTCGAGGGAGCCGGGTGAGTATTTTCTTAACAGCGGGCGGGCGCACAGGGGGTGGGATGGGAGTGGGAACAGGGATCTTTATTTTAAACACGGGAAAAAAAAAAAAAAAGGATTTTTCATATCTTCTGTCCAGCGAACGCTGCTGGAGAGAAGATATGAATGGCGGCTTCAGCACCAGATGCAGGGGACAGCGCTTATCTCTAGCGCTGTCTCCTGCACGGTCCGTGTGGTACCCAGGTGGCACACGGGCGGCACACGTGTGCCGAACGTGTGCCACACGGATGGCCTACGTGAGCTCACGGACACACGGACACGGATAACTCCGGTACCGATTTTTCCGGTACCGGAATTATCTGGACGTGTGGGACAGGCCTTATACAGTAGTGTGGTCTGTGCAGCATGTGTTTTCAGTGTGAGCGTGTGTCTTGTGTGTATGTTTATTGTTTTCCTTTCAAATTTTTTTATTTAAAGGTGTTTTACTGTTGAAACCATTTCCAGTTGACGTACTTGTATTTAAAATAAAGAGCATTTTAGCTCCTAATTGTGATGGTTAAAAAAAGGAATTTAAAAAAGAATTAATAAAATATTTTTAAAAAATGTCCGTAGTATCATTTTGCAAAGGTAAATTTAAAAATGGTGTATGAACACAAATTTGCCACACATGCAAAACTTGAGTTCGTTGAAGGTTTATTTTTCAATATAAAAGGTTATAATCAATTTGTGTTTTATATTTTTTTACTTAATTCTAGTTATCTTTACAAATCACTAATGTGTTCAATTCATATACAACTGGTGTGAAGGTATTTCAATTTTATAAAAGGTTTTTTTTTTTTTTGTGTTTGAGGTAAACGGTTTTAACAGCTGCCACAGTATTACACTAGGTCAACCAACTCAGACTGGTCTAGGTATATATATTTTTTTCTCAAAACATTTGTTGGGCTGCTTTACCATTGTTCTGATAATTAGAGCAGGGTGGCTTTAACTCTTTAACTTTAGCTAATTAGTGGAGTTTGTGAGTCCAACTATAAATTTTCTTTAGACTTAATATAGATCGAACAGGGAACACTCAGGCAGCAGGGACCGCCAGGACAACAGGGACCACTGAGCCATCCATAGACTTTCCTGATGTATTGTACCTTACAAGTGTCTTTGTTTTTCAGTGACATCAGTGAGCACCGAGCCAGTGAACTGGAAGGGACCACTGTGACCCGTTGCTGACATTTTCCTTATGTAAGTGTATTGCAGACCACAAACCTTGGAAGATCTTTTGTATAGTTGCCTACAATTTTTTTTTTTCAGATACACCAGGGACCACAGAGCCAGCGAACCGGAAGGCACCACTGTGACCCGTTCCAGACATTTTCCTCATGTAAGTGTATTACAGACCACAAACCTTGGAAGATCTTTTGTATAGTTGCCTACATTTTATTTTTTTTTTCCAGATACACCAGGGACCACAGAGACAGCGCACCAGAAGGCACCACTGTGACCCGTTCTAGACATTTTCCTCATGTAAGTGTATTACAGACCACAAACCTTGGAAGATCTTTTGTATAGTTGCCTACAATTTTTTTTTTTTTCAGATACACCAGGGACCACAGAGCCAGCGAACCGGAAGGCACCACTGTGACCCGTTCCAGACATTTTCCTCATGTAAGTGTATTAAAGACCACAAACCTTGGAAGATCTTTTGTATAGTTGCCTACAATTTTTTTTGTTTGTTTTTTGCAGATACACCAGGGACCACAGAGCCGGCCCAAAAAACTTAAAAATGTCTTCTTCTGGTAGCCCTCCTCCACAGCGTCAGCATCTTGAGGTAGATTTTAGTTGGAATGGGTTTTTGGTGTTCTAGTTTCAATTTCTGTAACCCACTACATGCATTATGTTTTCACAGGAAGCTGAATCAGCCAAGGGCCACTCAGAAGAAGACGAGATGTGTGGAGAAATGCCTGGAGCGGGCGCACAGAGTGTAAGTTGTGCCGAAACAGTCACTTCACACATCACAGCACCAAACACATTCAAAACACTTCATCATACATCACAGTACACATACAGCATATGCCTACTTCAAAACTAATTTTTTTTTTTTTTTTTTTTAGTCTGCTGCACCAGAAGTTCCTCCCAGCAGCAGGTCCCAGAGTTGGCGTCGTTATCGCCGCCGCGGTCAGCCAGCAGTGAGGTTTTTTTTTGTATTTGTTTATTTTTTGGGGAACTTGTTAATTTGTAGTTTAAGTGTACTAATTTTTTTTAAATTATTTTTAATCTTTTCACAGGTTTCACAGCAGGCTCCCGAGTCAGATGAGGAACAGGGAATAGATGTGGACCTTCTCATGAAGGAGGTCCGCGAGCGGGAGCCGCTGTGGAATATGGCTGACCGCAGGCATTCAGACAAGTACCTTACACGTCGGCTCTGGTTAGAAGTCTGTCACAATATAATCAGCAACTGGGAGGACCTAAATCCAAGGCAGCAGACTCTTGAACGTACAGTGCCTACAAGTAGTATTCAACCCCCTGCAGATTTAGCAGGTTTACACATTTGGAATTAACTTGGCATTGTGACATTTGGACTGTAGATCAGCCTGGAAGTGTGAAATGCACTGCAGCAAAAAAAAATGTTATTTCTTTGTTTATTTTTTTTTTAAATTGTGAAAAGTTTTTTCAGAGGGTCATTTATTATTCAACCCCTCAACCCATCAGAATTCTGTTTGGTTCCCCTAAAGTATTAAGAAGTATTTCAGGCACAAAGAACAATGAGCTTCACATGTTTGGATTAATTATCTCTTTTTCCAGCCTTTTCTGACTATTTAAGACCCTCCCCAAACTTGTGAACAGCACTCATACATGGTCAACATGGGAAAGACAAAGGAGCATTCCAAGGCCATCAGAGACAAGATCGTGGAGGGTCACAAGGCTGGCAAGGTGTACAAAACCCTTTCCAAGGAGTTGGGCCTACCTGTCTCCACTGTTGGGAGCATCATCCGGAAGTGGAAGGCTTATGGAACTACTGTTAGCCTTCCACGGCCTGGACAGCCTTTGAAAGTTTCCTCCCGTGCCGAGGCCAGGCTTGTCCGAAGAGTCAAGGCTAACCCAAGGACAACAAGGAAGGAGCTCCGGGAAGATCTCATGGCAGTGGGGACATTGGTTTCAGTCAATACCATAAGTAACGTACTCCACCGCAATGGTCTCCGTTCCAGACGAGCCCGTAAGGTACCTTTACTTTCAAAGCGTCATGTCAAGGCTCGTCTACAGTTTGCTCATGATCACTTGGAGGACTCTGAGACTGACTGGTTCAAGGTTCTCTGGTCTGATGAGACCAAGATCGAGATCTTTGGTGCCAACCACACACGTGACATTTGGAGACTGGATGGCACTGCATACGACCCCAAGAATACCATCCCTACAGTCAAGCATGGTGGTGGCAGCATCATGCTGTGGGGCTGTTTCTCAGCCAAGGGGCCTGGCCATCTGGTCCGCATCCATGGGAAGATGGATAGCACGGCCTACCTGGAGATTTTGGCCAAGAACCTCCGCTCCTCCATCAAGGATCTTAAGATGGGTCGTCATTTCATCTTCCAACAAGACAACGACCCAAAGCACACAGCCAAGAAAACCAAGGCCTGGTTCAAGAGGCAAAAAATCAAGGTGTTGCAGTGGCCTAGTCAGTCTCCTGACCTTAACCCAATTGAAAACTTGTGGAAGGAGCTCAAGATTAAAGTCCACATGAGACACCCAAAGAACCTAGATAACTTGGAGAAGATCTGCATGGAGGAGTGGGCCAAGATAACTCCAGAGACCTGTGCCGGCCTGATCAGGTCTTATAAAAGACAATTACTAGCTGTAATTGCAAACAAAGGTTATTCCACAAAATATTAAACCTAGGGGTTGAATAATAAATGACCCACACTTTTATGTTTAAAATTTATAAAAATTTAACTGAGCAACAAAACTTTTTGGTTTGTAAGATTTATGCATCTGTTAATAAATCCTGCTCTTGTTTGAAGTTTGAAGGCTCTAACTTATTTGCATCTTATTAAACCTGCTAAATCTGCAGGGGGTTGAATACTACTTGTAGGCACTGTAAGTAGTCAAATTTCAGTAATTTCTGGAGCTGGTCGGAATGTGTTATTATTCTTTTATTTTTTTTTGCTTTACAGGTGAAAGGGTTAGCAATTGGTGGCGGTCACTCAGGGATTGCCTCAGGAGGGAGTTTAACCAAGAGATGCAGGCCCCGAGTGGCTCAGCAGGAAAGAGAAAGATTCGTTAAAGTACCTTCACACTAAGCGACTTTGCAGCGAGAACGACGACGATCCGTGACGTTGCAGCGTCCTGGATAGCGATCTTGTTGTGTTTGACACGCAGCAGCGATCTGGATCCCGCTGTGATATCGCTGGTCGGAGCTAGAAGTCCAGAACTTTATTTCGTCGCTTGATCACCCGCTGTCATCGCTGGATCGGCGTGTGTGACGCCGATCCAGCGATGTGTTCACTTGCAACCAGGGTAAACATCGGGTTACTAAGTTCAGGGCCGCGCTTAGTAACCCGATATTTACCCTGGTTACCATTGTAAAAGTAAAAAAAACAGTACATACTCACCTTCTGATGTCTATCACGTCCCCCAGCATCCACAGGGTTACGCGCTGCTGCTGAGAACTTCCTGCACTGAATGTGTCAGCGCCGGCAGTAAAGCAGAGCACAGCGGTTACTAAGCGCGGCCCTGTACCCGATGTTTACCCTGGTTACCCGGGTGCTGCAGGGGGACTTCGGCATCGTTGAAGGCAGTTTCAACGATGCCGAAGTCGTTCCCCTGATCGTTGGTCGCTGGAGAGAGCTGTCTGTGTGACAGCTCCCCAGCGACCTAAACAGCAAAGCTGCAGCGATCGGCTCGTTGTCTATATCGCTGCAGCGATACCTTTATAAATATGGCCCAGCCCTGTCCTTCCTCAGGCAAACCATGCTGAGTAGAACGTAAGTATTCAAAATCCCATTAACCCCTTTCTGACATCTGACGTACTATCCCGTCGAGGTGGGGTGGGCCCATATGACCACCGACGGGATAGTACGTCATACGCGATCAGCCGCGCTCACGGGGGGAGCGCGGCCGATCGCGGCCGGGTGTCAGCTGCATATCGCAGCTGACATCCGGCACTATGTGCCAGGAGTGGTCACGGACCGCCCCCGGCACATTAACCCCCGGCACACCGCGATCAAACATGATCGCGGTGTACCGGCGGTATAGGGAAGCATCGCGCAGGGAGGGGGCTCCCTGCGGGCTTCCCTGAGACCCCCGGAGCAACGCGATGTGATCGCGTTGCTCCGAGGGTCTCCTACCTCCCTCCTCGCCGCAGGTCCCGGATCCAAGATGGCCGCGGCATCCGGGTCCTGCAGGGAGGGAGGTGGCTTACCGAGTGCCTGCTCAGAGCAGACACTTGGTAAGCCTGCAGCCCTGCACAGCAGATCGCAGATCTGGCAGAGTGCTGTGCACACTGCCAGATCAATGATCTGTGATGTCCCCCCCTGGGACAAAGTAAAAAAGTAAAAAAAAAATTCCCCACATGTGTGTAAAAAAAAAATAAAAAAAATATCCTAAATAAAGAAAAAAAATATATATATTATTCCCATAAATACATTTCTTTAGCTAAATAAAATAAAAAAAACAATAAAAGTACACATATTTAGTATCGCCGCGTCCGTAACGACCCAACCTATAAAACTGCCCCACTAGTTAACCCCTTCAGTAAACACCGTAAGAAAAGAAAAAAAAAAACGAGGCAAAAAACAACGCTTTATTATCATGCCGCCGAACAAAAAGTGGAATAACATGCGATCAAAAAGACTGATATAAATAACCATGGTACCGCTGAAAACGTCATCTTGTCCCGCAAAAAACGAGCCACCATACACCATCATCAGCAAAAAAATAAAAAAGTTATAGTCCTGAGAATAAAGCGATACCAAAATAATTATTTTTTCTATAAAATAGTTTTTATCGTATAAAAGCGCCAAAACATAAAAAAAATGATATAAATGAGGTATCGCTGTAATTGTACTGACCCGAAGAATAAAACTGCTTTATCAATTTTACCAAACGCGGAACGGTATAAACGCCTCCCCCAAAAGAAATTCATGAATAGCTGGTTTTTGATCACTCTGCCTCACAAAAATCAGAATAAAAAGCGATCAAAAAAGTCACGTGTCCGAAAATGTTACCAATAAAAACGTCAACTCGTCCCGCAAAAAACAAGATCTCACATGACTCTGTGGACTCAAATATGGAAAAATTATAGCTCTCAAAATGTGGTAACGCAAAAAATATTTTTTGCAATGAAAAGCGTCTTTCAGTGTGTGACAGCTGCCAATCATAAAAATCCGCTAAATAACCCGCTATAAAAGTAAATCAAACCCCCCTTCATCACCCCCTTAGTTAGGGAAAAATAAAAAAATTAAAAAATGTATTTATTTCCATTTTCCCATTAGGGTTAGGGTTAGGGCTAGAGTTAGGACTGGAGTTAGGGCTAGGGTTAGGGTTAGGGCAAGGGTTAGGGCAAGGGTTAGGGCTAGGGTTAGGGCTAGGGTTGGGGCTAGGGTTAGGGCTAGGGTTAGGGCTAGGGTTGGGGCTAGGGTTCGGGCTAGGGTTAGGGCTAGGGTTGGGGCTAGGGTTGGGGCTAGGTTTAGGGCTAGGGTTAGGGCTAGGGTTAGGGCTAGTGTTACGGCTAGTGTTAGGGCTAGTGATAGGGCTAGGGTTATTGCTAGGGTTAGGGCTAGGGTTAGGGCTAGGGTTGGGGCTAGGGTTGGGGCTACAGTTAGGGTTGGGGCTAAAGATAGGGTTAGGGTTTGGATTACATTTACGGTTGGGAATAGGGTTGGGTGTGTCTGGGTTAGAGGAGTGGTTAGGGTTACTGTTTGGATTAGGGTAAGGGGTGTGTTTGGATTAGGGTTTCAGTTATAATTGGGGGGTTTCCACTGTTTAGGCACATCAGGGGCTCTCCAAACGGGACATGGCATCCGATCTGAATTCCAGCCAATTCTGCGTTGAAAAAGGAAAACAGTGCTCCTTCCCTTCAGAGCTCTCCCGTGTGCCCAAACAGGGGTTTACCCCAACATATGGGGTATCAGCGTACTCAGGACAAATTGGACATCATCTTTTGGGGTCTAATTTATCCTGCTACACTTGGGAAAATACAAAACTGGGGGCCAAAAAATAAGTTTTGTGGGAAAAAAAAGATTTTTTATTTTCACGGCTCTGCGTTGTAAACTGTAGTGAAACACTTGGGGGTTCAAAGTTCTCACAACACATCTAGATAAGTTCCTTGGGGGGTCTAGTTTCCGATATGGGGTCACTTGTGGGGGGTTTGTACTGTTTGGGTACATCAGGGGCTCTGCAAATGCAACGTGATGCCTGCAGACCAATCCATTTAAGTCTGCATTCCAAATGGCGCTCCTTCCCTTCCGAGCTCTGTCATGCGCCCAAACAGTGGTTCCCCCCCACATATGGGGTATCAGCGTACTCAGGACAAATTGAACAACAACTTTTGTGGTCCAATTTATCCTGATACCCTTGTGAAAATACAAAACTGGGGGCTAAAAAATAATTTTTGTGAAAAAAAAAGAATTTTTATTTTCACGGCTCTGCGTTATAAACTGTAGTGAAACACTTGGGGGTTCAAAGTTCTCACAACACATCTAGATAAGTTCCTTGGGGGGTCTAGTTTCCAATATGGGGTCACTTGTGGGGGGTTTGTACTGTTTGGGTACATCAGGGGCTCTGAAAATGCAACGTGACGCCTGCAGACCAATCCATTTAAGTCTGCATTCCAAATGGCGCTCCTTCCCTTCCTAGCTCTGTCATGCGCCCAAACAGTGGTTCCCCCCCACATATGGGGTATCAGCGTACTCAGGACAAATTGGACAACAACGTTTGGGGTCCAATTTATCCTGATACCCTTGTGAAAATACAAATCTGGGGGCTAAAAATCATTTTTGTGAAAAAAAAAAGAATTTTTATTTTCACGGCTCTGCGTTATAAACTGTAGTGAAACACTTGGGGGTTCAAAGCTATCAAAACACATCTAGATAAGTTCCTTAGGGGGTCTACTTTCCAAAATGGTGTCACTTGTGGGGTTTTTTAATGTTTAGGCACATCAGGGGCTCTCCAAACGCAACATGGCATCCCATCTTAATTCCAGTCAATTTTGCATTGAAAAGTAAAATAGCGCTCCTTCCCTTCCGAGCTCTGCTATGCGCCCAAACAGTGGTTTACCCCCACATATGGGGTATCGTTGTACTCAGGACAAATTGCACAACAACTTTTGTGGTCTAATTTCTTCTCTTACCCTTGGGGAAATAAAAAAATGGGGGCGAAAATATCATTTTTGTGAAAAAATATGATTTTTTATTTTTACGGCTCTGCATTATAAACTTCTGTGAAGCACTTGTTGGGTCAAAGTGCTCAACACACATCTAGAAAAGTTCCTTAAGGGGTCTACTTTCCAAAATGGTGTCACTTGTGGGGGGTTTCAATGTTTAGGCACATCAGGGGCTCTCCAAACGCAACATGGCGTCCCATCTCAATTCCAGTCAATTTTGCATTGAAAAGTCAAAAGGCGCTCCTTCCCTTCCGAGCTCTGCCCTGCGCCCAAACAATGGTTTACACCCACATGTGGGGTATCAGCGTACTCAGGACAAATTGCACAACAATTTTAGGGGTCTAATTTCTTCTCTTACCCTTGGGAAAATAAAAAATTGGGGGCGAAAAATCATTTTTGTGAAAAAATATGATTTTTTATTTTTACGGCTCTGCATTATAAACTTCTGTGAAGCACTTGTTGGGTCAAAGTGCTCACCACACATCTAGATAAGATCCTTAGGGGGTCTACTTTCCAAAATGGTGTCACTTGTGGGGGGTTTCAATGTTTAGGCACATCAGTAGTGTTGAGCGATACCGTCCGATACTTGAAAGTATCGGTATCGGAAAGTATCGGCCGATACCGGCAAAATATCGGATCCAATCCGATACCGATACCCGATACCAATACAAGTCAATGGGACTCATGTATCGGACGGTATTCCTGATGGTTCCCAGGGTCTGAAGGAGAGGAAACTCTCCTTCAGGCCCTGGGAACCATATAAATGTGTAAAAGAAAGAATTAAAATAAAAAATATCGCTATACTCACCTCTCCGACGCAGCCGGGACTTCAGCGAGGGAACCGGCAGCGTTGTTTGTTTAAAATTCGCGCTATTACTTGGTTACGTGAATTCCCGGCTTGTGATTGGTCAGGTCGGCCATGTTGCCGGGACGCGGACCAATCACAAGCCGTGACGTCACGGGAGGCTGGACACGCGCTCATTTTAAAATGGGCGCGTGTCCAGCCTCCCGTGACGTCACGGCTTGTGATTGGTTGCGCCGCGGTCAACCAATCACAAGCCGGGAGGCTGGACGCGCTCATTTTAAAATGGGCGCGTGTCCAGCCTCCCGTGACGTCACGGCTTGTGATTGGTCAGGGCGGCCATATTGCCGGGACGCGGACCAATCACAGCAAGCCGTGACGTAATTTCGTCACGGCTTGCTGTGATTGGTCCGCGTCCCGGCAACGTGGCCGACCTGACCAATCACAAGCCGGGAATTCACGTAACCAAGTAATAGCGCGAATTTTAAACAAACAACGCTGCCGGTTCCCTCGCTGAAGTCCCGGCTGCGTCGGAGAGGTGAGTATAGCGATATTTTTTATTTTAATTCTCTCTTTTACACATTTTAACATTAATGTTGTTGCGATACCCGATACCCGATACCACAAGAGTATCGGAATCCCGGTATCGGAATTCCGATACAGCAAGTATCGGCCGATACCCGATACTTGCAGCATCGGAATGCTCAACACTACACATCAGGGGCTCTCCAAATGCAACATGGCGTCCCATCTCAATTCCAGTCAATTTTGCATTGAAAAGTCAAATGGCGCTCCTTTCCTTCCGAGCTCTGCCATGCGCCCAAACAGTGGTTTACCTCCACATATGGGGTATCATCATACTCAGGACAAATTGTACAACAAATTTTGGGGTCTATTTTCTCCTGTTACCCTTGGTAAAATAAAACAAATTGGAGCTGAAATAAATTTTGTGTGAAAAAAAGTTAAATGTTTATTTTTATTTAAACATTCCAAAAATTCCTGTGAAACACCTGAAGGGTTAATAAACTTCTTGAAAGTGGTTTTGAGTACCTTGAGGGGTGCAGTTTTTAGAATGGTGTCACACTTGGGTATTTTCTATCATATAGACCCCTCAAAATGACTTCAAATGAGATGTGGTCCCTAAAAAAAAATGGTGTTGTAAAAATGAGAAATTGCTGGTCAACTTTTAACCCTTATAACTCCGTCACAAAAAAAAATTTTGGTTCCAAAATTGTGCTGATGTAAAGTAGACATGTGGGAAATGTTACTTATTAAGTATTTTGCGTGACATATGTCTGCAATTTAAGGGCATAAAAATTCAAAGTTGGAAAATTGCGAAATTTTCAACATTTTTGCCAAATATTCGTTTTTTTCACAAATAAACGCAAGTTATATCAAAGAAATTTTACTACTATCATGAAGCACAATATGTCTCGAGAAAACAGTGTCAGAATCGCCAAGATCCGTTGAAGCGTTCCAGAGTTATAACCTCATAAAGGGACAGTGGTCAGAATTTTAAAAATTGGCCCGGTCATTAACGTGCAAACCACCCTTGGGGGTGAAGGGGTTAAATAAATCACCATGTTTGCCTGTCTAACTTTTTTGGTTTCAGTCAGGTCTTTTTCCTCTCAAGATATTAATTTTTTTTTTTACTATTTCACAGCACCCTCTGCAGCCATCCGGCCGCCTGCATCGACCTTAGATCCCTCTGGAGCGATCTCTCAGGAGTCCACCACCGAGGGCCACGTCGGTAGACCCCACCCCTCTGACCCATTGCCTGGCCCTTCCGGTACCTCTGCCCCATCCACCTCCTCCGCCACCAGCAGTGGAGCAGCATTGCAGACTGCATTACTTGAAGCTGCTGGTCAAGACATAGCATTCCCTTTACCCCACCCCTCTGATCCTGCCACCTCTAGACCACCATTAGGTTCGTGGCGGCAGCGACAGAGGGGTCAAGAAAGGAGCTATGCTCCTGAGTTCTTGCATCTGAATGCATCCTTCCAAAGCTCTTTCAAAATTTTGGGAGAGCAAGTGACTGCTGGTTTCAGCATGGTGCAAGCATGCATCAGTGAAACCAGCATTGAAACCAGCAGTCGCTTGGATAGGCTGCATTCAGATGTAAGTCAAACCCCAGCAAACCATTTTTTTCAATCCATGCTCAGGAGCATGGAAAAGCTTTCTCTTGACCAGCAGATGCAGGTAATGCACGACTGCCAGGCTGCTCTACTGCGGGTCATGACCCAAACTCCCACACCTCCCCACACAGCCACTAGAAATTTCCCAGCCCAGTCACAATTCCCACCACAGTCCCAATACCAACCCCAGTCCCAATATCGACCCCAGTCCCAATACCAACCCCAGTCCCAATATCAAACCCAGTCCTAATACTAACCCCATTTCCAAAACCAAACACAGTCCCAATTCCCATCCCGGTCACAAATCTCAATGTCTTCCCCAATGTTTTCCTCGTCAAGCTTTCCTTCCCCGTTTAGTATTCCACCTACCCCTGCAACACCCTCCCCTGCTCAGCCTCCTGCTTTTTCACCCCATCCCACTACACCCCAACCCAGTAGGCTTTCCACACCTATCGACGTGGTCCAACCTTCTAGCCCCTCCACTAGTATCTCCACCCCACACTTTTCCGACCTGTGATTTCTGTTTTGTTATATTTGTTAGTGTAATGTAATTTAAAAAAAAAAAAAAAATATGGAAACAAAGTTAACAACAGCGTTCTGAAAAAAAAAAAAAAAGTGGTTATCTTTTAAAAAATGTAGAACCTAAAAAAATTAAGAGGTTTTACAATAAATGTTATGAGAAAAAAAAAGGTTTTGATAAAAAAAATTTGCAAAAATTTTAAATAAAATTATTTTTGCTTCAAACATTTGTTTCAGTGCAATCATTCAGGTAAATACGCTGGTATGCTACTAAAAAAAAGGTATTGAAAAAAAATTACACACCACACGTTTAAAGGTATAAACATGTTTGATTTATTACCAAGAATACCACACTTTTTTAAAATAATAAAACTTGGTGTCAATGAAACCACTTTGTACAAAAACATAAATCAGAGACAAGAAATAAAGATCTCACACTATGTTATCTTGCCAGGGCACTCTGCCTACAGGTGATACAAAATACTCTGCAAAGTGGTCCCTCATTCTGGTAACAGAACCTGTGGAGTGAACAGAGCTGCTGTGGTAATCCCACAACGTGGTTTCAGAGTCCTCATTAGGGTTGAGCGAAACGGGTCGATCATTTTCAAAAGTCGCCGACTTTTGGCTAAGTCGGCGTCTCATGAAACCCGATCCGACCCCTGTGCTTGTCGGCCATGCGGTACGCGACTTTCGCGCCAAAGTCGCGTTTCAATGACGCGAAAAGCGCCATTTCTCAGCCAATGAAGGTGAACGCAGAGTGTGGGCAGCGTGATGACATAGATCCTGGTCCCCACCATCTTAGAGAAGGGCATTGCAGTGATTGGCTTGCTGTCTGCGGCGTCACAGGGGCTATAAAGGGGCGTTCCCGCCGACCGCCATCTTACTGCTGCTGATCTGAGCTTAGGGAGAGGTTGCTGCCGCTTCGTCAGAAGCAGGGATAGCGTTAGGCAGGGTCCACTAACCACCAAACCGCTTGTGCTGTAGCGATTTCCACTGTCCAACACCACCTTCGGTGTGCAGGAACAGTGGAAGCTATTTTTTTTTTTTTTCCTCAGCGCTGTAGCTCATTGGGCTGCCCTAGAAGGCTCCGTGATAGCTGTATTGCTGTGTGTACGCCACTGTGGAAACCAACTGCTTTTTTCAAAGCACATATCCTCTTGTTCCTTTCTGCACAGCTATCTTTTTTGTTTGTCCACACTTTTTATTTAATTTGTGCATCAGTCCACTCCTATTGCTGCCTGCCATACCTGGCTTAGATTACTGCAGGGAGATAGTAATTGTAGGACAGTCCCTGTTTTTTTTTTTTTGTGGGAGATTAAGATTGGCATTTCTGCTGCAGTGCCATCCCTGTGTGTGCCATCTCTCACTGAGTGGGCCATAGAAAGCCTATTTATTTTTTCCGTGATTTGTGTTCTAAATTCTACCTCAACACAAAAACACTACATCAATCAGTGGTAGAAAAATATTGGCCTCAGTCAGGGCTTGTGTGCCACTGCTGTGTGTGCTATCTCTTATTCAGTGGGCTATAGAAAGCCTATTTATTTATTTATTTTTTTTCTTATTATTTGGTTTCTAAAGTCTCCCTGAAAAAAAAAAAAAAAAAAAAAAACAGTGGGAGAGTAATATTGCCCTTTCAGCTTGTGTGCCAGTCTTGACTCCTGGGTGTGCCACCTCTCTCTCTAATTGTGGGCCATAGAAAGCCTTTTTTTTTTTTTTTTTTAAATATTATTGGGTTTCTAAAGTCTCCCTTAAAAAACAAAAAATACATAAAAAAACAGTGGGAGAGTAATATTGCCCTTTCAGCTTGTGTGCCAGTCTTGACTCCTGGGTGTGCCACCTCTCTCTCTAATTGTGGGCCATAGAAAGCCTTTTTTTTTTTTTTTTTTTTAAATATTATTGGGTTTCTAAAGTCTCCCTTAAAAAACAAAAAATACATAAAAAAACAGTGGGAGAGTAATATTGCCCTTTCAGCTTGTGTGCCAGTCTTGACTCCTGGGTGTGCCACCTCTCTCTCTCATTCAGTGGGCCATAGAAAGGCTATTTATTTTTTTGGGTTTTTTAATATTATTTGGTTTCTAAAGTCTCCCTGAAAATAAAAAAAATAAAAACTTAAAAAAACAGTGGGAGAGTAATATTGCCCTTTCAGCTTGTGCGCCAGTCTTGACTCCTGGGTGTGCCACCTCTCTCTCTCTAATTGTGGGCCATAGAAAGCCTTTTTTTTTTTTTTTTTTTTTTTAATATTATTTGGTTTCTAAAGTCTCCCTTAAAAAACAAAAAATACATAAAAAAACAGTGGGAGAGTAATATTGCCCTTTCAGCTTGTGTGCCAGTCTTGACTCCTGGGTGTGCCACCTCTCTCTCTCATTCAGTGGGCCATAGAAAGGCTATTTATTTTTTTGGTTTTTTTAATATTATTTGGTTTCTAAAGTCTCCCTTAAAAAACAAAAAATACATAAAAAAACAGTGGGAGAGTAATATTGCCCTTTCAGCTTGTGTGCCAGTCTTGACTCCTGGGTGTGCCACCTCTCTCTCTCATTCAGTGGGCCATAGAAAGGCTATTTATTTTTTTGGTTTTTTTAATATTATTTGGTTTCTAAAGTCTCCCTGAAAAAAAAAAAAACATAAAAAATCAGTGGGAGAGTAATATTGCCCTTTCAGCTTGTGTGCCAGTCTTGACTCCTGGGTGTGCCACCTCTCTCTCTCATTCAGTGGGCCATAGAAAGGCTATTTATTTTTTTGGTTTTTTAAATATTATTTGGTTTCTAAAGTCTCCCTGAAAATAAAAAAAAAAAAACTTAAAAAAACAGTGGGAGAGTAATATTGCCCTTTCAGCTTGTGCGCCAGTCTTGACTCCTGGGTGTGCCACCTCTCTCTCTCTAATTGTGGGCCATAGAAAGCCTTTTTTTTTTTTTTTTTTTTTTTTTTTTTTTTTATATTATTTGGTTTCTAAAGTCTCCCTTAAAAAACAAAAAATACATAAAAAAACAGTGGGAGAGTAATATTGCCCTTTCAGCTTGTGTGCCAGTCTTGACTCCTGGGTGTGCCACCTCTCTCTCTCATTCAGTGGGCCATAGAAAGGCTATTTATTTTTTTGGTTTTTTTAATATTATTTGGTTTCTAAAGTCTCCCTGAAAAAAAAAAAAACATAAAAAAACAGTGGGAGAGTAATATTGCCCTTTCAGCTTGTGTGCCAGTCTTGACTCCTGGGTGTGCCACCTCTCTCTCATTCAGTGGGCCATAGAAAGCATTTATTTTTTTTTTTCCTTGATTTGTGTTCTAAAATCTACCTCAACACAAAAACACTACATCAATCAGTGGGAGAAAAATATTGGCCTCAGTCAGGGCTTGTGTGCCACTGCTGTGTGTGCTATCTCTCATTCAGTGGGCTATAGAAAGCCTATTTATTTATTTTTTTTTTTTTCTTATTATTTGGTTTCTAAAGTCTCCCTGAAAAAAAAAAAAACCTAAAAAAACAGTGGGAGAGTAATATTGCCCTTTCAGCTTGTGTGCCAGTCTTGACTCCTGGGTGTGCCACCTCTCTCTCATTCAGTGGGCCATAGAAAGGCTATTTATTTTTTTGGTTTTTTTAATATTATTTGGTTTCTAAAGTCTCCCTGAAAATAAAAGAAAAAAAACTTAAAAAAACAGTGGGAGAGTAATATTGCCCTTTCAGCTTGTGCGCCAGTCTTGACTCCTGGGTGTGCCACCTCTCTCTCTCTAATTGTGGGCCATAGAAAGCCTTTTTTTGTTTGTTTTTTTTTTAATATTATTTGGTTTCTAAAGTCTCCCTGAGAAAAAAAAATAAATAAATTAGGTGGGAGATTAATATTGACATTAGTGCTTGAGTGACAGTCCTGCGTGTGTGTCATCTCTGTGATTTTGTGCCACAGAAAACAGAGTGTGTAACATTGTGCCTGATTTTCCTTGTGGTCTCACCAACCTGTTAAGGGATATTGAAATCATACTGAAGTTATAGCTCACCGTGTAAGTTGTTTGACAGCAACAAATAAAGTTACTTTGGTTAAGATTTTAAAACAATGAGGAAGTCTGGTGCAAGAGGTCGTCGTGGGCGTTCATTGTCAGCTGGTAATGATGGTAGTGGTAGTGGAGCATCAGGTGGTCGTGGGGATAAAAATATTCCACCTAAGTCTGGAGCTGTGGAGCCAGTTTCGTCGTCAGGCTACACAAGGCCTCGAACGCTCTCTTTTCTGGGAGTAGGAAAACCGCTTTTAAAGGCGGAGCAGCAACAGCAAGTTTTGGCTTACATTGCAGACTCAGCCTCTAGCTCTTTTGCCTCCTCTTCCGAAACTGGTAAATGTAAAAGCAGCGCGTCGCTTGTGGATGTTCACGGTCAGGGACAAGTCGCTTCCTTGTCCTCCTCAGCAAAAACTACAACAAGAGAGAAGGATACAGCAGGCGACACAACGGGTCACTCCATGGAGCTCTTTACACATACCGTCCCTGGCTTAGAAAGTGAAACATTTAACAGGCCATGCCCATTACAAGTAGATTCTGACATGGAGTGCACTGATGCACAGCCACAGCCAGAGTACTATGCTGCTCCTTTGACTCAGACCACCACATTGCCCTCTCAGGGTACAGATCCACAATCAGACCCTGATGAGACTTTGTTGCCCCGCCACGAACGCTATACCACCGACCGACACAGTGACACAGACGAAGTTGCACACGAGCTCGAAGAGGAGGTAATAGATGACCCAGTTATTGACCCCGATTGGCAGCCATTGGGGGAACAGGGTGCAGGCGGCAGTAGTTCAGAAGCGGAGGTGGAGGAGGGGCCGCAGCAGGCATCAACATCGCAACAGGTTCCATCTGCCGGGCCCGTATCTGGCCCAAAACGCGTGTCAAAGCCAAAACCTGTTGGAGGACAGCGTGGCCATCCGGTTAAAGCTCAGTCTGCAATCCCTGAAAAGGGATCCGAGTCTAGGAAGAGTGCAGTCTGGCATTTTTTTAAACAACATCCAACTGATCAGCGCAAAGTCATCTGTCAAAAATGTTCAACTAGCTTAAGCAGAGGTCAGAATCTGAAAAGTCTAAATACTAGTTGCATGCATAGACACTTAACCACCATGCATTTTCAAGCCTGGACTAACTACCAAACGTCCCTTAAGGTTGTAGCACCCTCGGCCAATGAAGCTAGTCAGCAACGCAACATCCCTTCCGTCACTGTAAGGCCACCATTTTCCGCACCACCGGCAGTATCTGTGCAGGTTTCTTTGCCAGCCAAAAGCAGTCAGGGTCAGGGAACCACCAGTTTTGTAGGAGGAAATATTGCATCTAGGGCACCGGCGGAAACAATACCGTCTCCAACCGTCTCTCAGTCTGCCATGTACACCGGCACACCCGAAAGTTCCACGATCTCCAGCTCTCCAGTCCAGCTCACCCTACATGACACTCTGGTTAGAAAAAGGAAGTACTTATCCTCGCATCCGCGTACACAGGGTTTAAACGCCCACATAGCTAGACTAATCTCGTTAGAGATGATGCCCTACCGGTTAGTTGAAAGCGAAGCTTTCAAAGCCCTGATGGAGTACGCTGAACCACGATACGAGCTACCCAGTCGACACTTTTTTTCCAGAAAAGCCATCCCAGCCCTGCACCAGCATGTTAAACAGCGCATCGTCCATGCACTCAGGCAATCTGTGAGTACAAAGGTGCACCTGACTACAGATGCATGGACCAGTAGGCATGGCCAGGGACGTTATGTGTCCATCACGGCACACTGGGTGAATGTGGTGGATGCAGGGTCCACAGGCGACATCAATTTAGGGACAGTTGTGCCTAGCCCACGGTCTAGGAAACAGTTGGCTGTAGGCGTTCGCACCCCCTCCTCCTCCTCGTCCTCCTGCAGAAGCTACAGCTCTTCCACAGAACGCAGTCTGCCAACCACTCCATCGGCAGATGACACTGTTGCACACCAGTTGTCCCATTATGGGCCAGCTACTGCCAAGCGTCAGCAGGCTGTATTGGCTATGAAGTGTTTGGGCGACAACAGACACACCGCGGAAGTTCTGTCCGAGTTCTTGCAACAAGAAACGCAGTCGTGGCTGGGCACAGTAGATCTTGAGGCAGGCAAGGTAGTGAGTGATAACGGAAGGAATTTCATGGCTGCCATCTCCCTTTCCCAACTGAAACACATTCCTTGCCTGGCTCACACCTTAAACCTGGTGGTGCAGTGCTTATTGAAAACTTATCCTGGGTTCTCCGACCTGCTCCTCAAAGTGCGTGCACTTTGCTCACATATCCGACGTTCGCCTGTACACGCCAGCCGTATGCAGACCTATCAGCGGTCTTTGAACCTTCCCCAGCATCGCCTAATCATAGACGTTGCAACAAGGTGGAACTCAACACTGCACATGCTTCAGAGACTGTGCGAACAGAGACGTGCTGTTATTTATTTGTGGGAGGATACACGGGCAGGCAGTAGGATGGCAGACATGGAGTTGTCAGGTGTGCAGTGGTCTAAGATACAAGACATGTGTCAAGTCCTTCAGTGTTTTGAGGAATGCACACGGCTGGTTAGTGCAGACAACGCCGTAATAAGCATGAGCATCCCCCTAATGCGTCTGCTGATGCAAAGTTTGACGCACATAAAGGAGCAGGCGTCTGCACCAGAGGAAGAGGAAAGCCTTGATGACAGTCAGCCATTGTCTGGTCAGGGCAGTGTACAGGACGAGGTAGCGGGCGAAGAGGAGGTGGAGGACGAGGATGATGATGGGGATGAGTATATTTTTAATGCCGAACCTTTCCCGGGGGCACAGGAAATTGGTTGCGTGTCACGGCCGGGTTCTGGTTTTTTGAGGGACACAAGTGACGTAGATTTGCCTGCAACTGCCCCTCAACCAATCACAACCGGAGATTTGACAACTGGAACTTTGGCCCACATGGCGGATTATGCCTTACGTATCCTAAAAAGGGACACACGCATTACGAAAATGATGAACGATGACGATTACTGGTTGGCCTGCCTCCTTGATCCACGCTATAAAGGTAAATTGCAAAATATTATGCCACATGAGAACTTGGAACTAATATTAGCAACCAAACAATCAACTCTTGTTGACCGTTTGCTTCAGGCATTCCCAGCACACAGCGCACGTGATCGTTCTCACACGAGCTCCAGGGGGCAGCAGACTAGGAGTGTTAGGGGTGCACACATCAGAAGTGGCGTTGGACAGAGGGGTTTTCTGACCAGGTTGTGGAGTGATTTTGCTATGACCGCAGACAGGACAGGTACTGCTGCATCAATTGAAAGTGACAGGAGACAACATTTGTCCAGTATGGTTACTAACTATTTTTCATCCCTTATCGATGTTCTCCCTCAACCGTCATTCCCATTTGATTACTGGGCCTCCAAATTAGACACCTGGCCAGAATTGGCAGAATATGCATTGCAGGAGCTTGCTTGCCCGGCAGCAAGTGTCCTATCAGAAAGAGTATTCAGTGCTGCAGGTTCAATATTAACCGAAAAAAGGACTCGTCTGGCTACCCAAAATGTTGACGATCTAACATTCATTAAAATGAACCACAACTGGATTTCGAAATCTTTTGCCCCACCTTGCCCGGCCGACACCTAGCTTTCCTATGAAAAGCTCTTGCCTGTGAATTACTTTTCTAATGTCTAATTTGCTGCAGCTGATTGTACAGCATACGACATGTTTACACCTCCCTAAATGGCAAAACTCCCCACACGGGGCCGTGGTATCGCGACTTGGCGCAAGCACCCGTGAGACTGCTGTTTGTCTGAAGAGGTGGGTGTGCTCGCTTTTGGTTGACGGCATTGCTACTGGGTCCCTCATAGTACAATGTAGTGTCTCTGGTGGTGGTGGTGCGCACCCAACGTCAGACACACCGTTGTAACATGAGGGGCCCTGGGGCGGTCCCGCCGGCCTCAAGAGAGTTCCCCCCTACCCCAGCTCAAAATGTGCTCTACCACGTGCAAAATTATGTCGCACAGCTCCACCAATCTTTAGTCTATTCGCTGACATCATTCAATGTCTGGCACTGACAATACAAATTTGTAGACATCTATGATGCAACTTAAAGTAGTCTGTGTCTGTGTCCTATATTGGCACCATTAAATAGTTACTGCCAAATTACTATGTCAGAAACTCAGTAGATGAGCCCACCCCTGTACCTAAGTATGCCACCTTTTTTTTTGTTTTGGTTGTTTTGCGAGACATTAACATCTATTTATATTTTGGGAGTACTGGGACAGACACTCCTTGCACTACTCCTCCACTCACCACCAAGCTGCCTGTGTATCCATGTAACCGCTGTAAAGCTGCCATGAGCCTATTGTTTGTTATTTTAGGCCTTTGATAGCCTGTCTGCGGTCCCTACTTTAAATACTCCTCCACTCATCACCAGCTGCCTGCCCGTGTATCCATGTAACCGCTGTAAAACTGCCATGAGCCTATTGTTTGTTATTTTAGGCCTTTGATAGCCTGTCTGCGGTCCCTACTTTAAATACTCCTCCACTCATCACCAGCTGCCTGCCCGTGTATCCATGTAACCGCTGTAAAACTGCCATGAGCCTATTGTTTGTTATTTTAGGCCTTTGATAGCCTGTCTGCGGTCCCTACTTTAAATACTCCTTCACTCACCACCAAGCTGCCTGTGTATACATGTAACCGCTGTAAAACTGCCATGAGCCTATTGTTTGTTATTTTAGGCCTTTGATAGCCTGTCTGCGGTCCCTACTTTAAATACTCCTCCACTCACCACCAAGCTGCCTGCCCGTGTATCCATGTAACCGCTGTAAAACTGCCATGAGCCTATTGTTTGTTATTTTAGGCCTTTGATAGCCTGTCTGCGGTCCCTACTTTAAATACTCCTCCACTCACCACCAAGCTGCCTGCCCGTGTATCCATGTAACCGCTGTAAAACTGCCATGAGCCTATTGTTTGTTATTTTAGGCCTTTGATAGCCTGTCTGCGGTCCCTACTTTAAATACTCCTCCACTCATCACCAGCTGCCTGCCCGTGTATCCATGTAACCGCTGTAAAACTGCCATGAGCCTATTGTTTGTTATTTTAGGCCTTTGATAGCCTGTCTGCGGTCCCTACTTTAAATACTCCTCCACTCACCACCAAGCTGCCTGCCCGTGTATCCATGTAACCGCTGTAAAACTGCCATGAGCCTATTGTTTGTTATTTTAGGCCTTTGATAGCCTGTCTGCGGTCCCTACTTTAAATACTCCTCCACTCATCACCAGCTGCCTGCCCGTGTATCCATGTAACCGCTGTAAAACTGCCATGAGCCTATTGTTTGTTATTTTAGGCCTTTGATAGCCTGTCTGCGGTCCCTACTTTAAATACTCCTCCACTCATCACCAGCTGCCTGCCCGTGTATCCATGTAACCGCTGTAAAACTGCCATGAGCCTATTGTTTGTTATTTTAGGCCTTTGATAGCCTGTCTGCGGTCCCTACTTTAAATACTCCTCCACTCACCACCAAGCTGCCTGTGTATCCATGTAACCGCTGTAAAACTGCCATGAGCCTATTGTTTGTTATTTTAGGCCTTTGATAGCCTGTCTGCGGTCCCTACTTTAAATACTCCTCCACTCACCACCAAGCTGCCTGCCCGTGTATCCATGTAACCGCTGTAAAACTGCCATGAGCCTATTGTTTGTTATTTTAGGCCTTTGATAGCCTGTCTGCGGTCCCTACTTTAAATACTCCTCCACTCACAACCAAGCTGCCTGTGTATCCATGTAACCGCTGTAAAACTGCCATGAGCCTATTGTTTGTTATTTTAGGCCTTTGATAGCCTGTCTGCGGTCCCTACTTTAAATACTCCTCCACTCATCACCAGCTGCCTGCCCGTGTATCCATGTAACCGCTGTAAAACTGCCATGAGCCTATTGTTTGTTATTTTAGGCCTTTGATAGCCTGTCTGCGGTCCCTACTTTAAATACTCCTCCACTCACCACCAAGCTGCCTGCCCGTGTATCCATGTAACCGCTGTAAAACTGCCATGAGCCTATTGTTTGTTATTTTAGGCCTTTGATAGCCTGTCTGCGGTCCCTACTTTAAATACTCCTCCACTCATCACCAGCTGCCTGCCCGTGTATCCATGTAACCGCTGTAAAACTGCCATGAGCCTATTGTTTGTTATTTTAGGCCTTTGATAGCCTGTCTGCGGTCCCTACTTTAAATACTCCTCCACTCACCACCAAGCTGCCTGCCCGTGTATCCATGTAACCGCTGTAAAACTGCCATGAGCCTATTGTTTGTTATTTTAGGCCTTTGATAGCCTGTCTGCGGTCCCTACTTTAAATACTCCTCCACTCATCACCAGCTGCCTGCCCGTGTATCCATGTAACCGCTGTAAAACTGCCATGAGCCTATTGTTTGTTATTTTAGGCCTTTGATAGCCTGTCTGCGGTCCCTACTTTAAATACTCCTCCACTCATCACCAGCTGCCTGCCCGTGTATCCATGTAACCGCTGTAAAACTGCCATGAGCCTATTGTTTGTTATTTTAGGCCTTTGATAGCCTGTCTGCGGTCCCTACTTTAAATACTCCTCCACTCACCACCAAGCTGCCTGCCCGTGTATCCATGTAACCGCTGTAAAACTGCCATGAGCCTATTGTTTGTTATTTTAGGCCTTTGATAGCCTGTCTGCGGTCCCTACTTTAAATACTCCTCCACTCATCATCAGCTGCCTGCCCGTGTATCCATGTAACCACTGTAAAACTGCCATGAGCCTATTGTTTGTTATTTTAGGCCTTTGATAGCCTGTCTGCGGTCCCTACTTTAAATACTCCTCCACTCATCACCAGCTGCCTGCCCGTGTATCCATGTAACCGCTGTAAAACTGCCATGAGCCTATTGTTTGTTATTTTAGGCCTTTGATAGCCTGTCTGCGGTCCCTACTTTAAATACTCCTCCACTCATCACCAGCTGCCTGCCCGTGTATCCATGTAACCGCTGTAAAACTGCCATGAGCCTATTGTTTGTTATTTTAGGCCTTTGATAGCCTGTCTGCGGTCCCTACTTTAAATACTCCTCCACTCACCACCAAGCTGCCTGCCCGTGTATCCATGTAACCGCTGTAAAACTGCCATGAGCCTATTGTTTGTTATTTTAGGCCTTTGATAGCCTGTCTGCGGTCCCTACTTTAAATACTCCTCCACTCACCACCAAGCTGCCTGCCCGTGTATCCATGTAACCGCTGTAAAACTGCCATGAGCCTATTGTTTGTTATTTTAGGCCTTCGAAGCCTGTCTGCGGTCCCTCCTTCCACTAGGCCTCCACTGACCAGACCACTGCTGCCCGTGTACCCCTGGAACCAATTTTAAAGTGCCTACAGCCAGCCCATTTTATTGTGTTAGGCCTTCGAAGCCTGTCTGCGGTCCCTCCTTCCACTAGGCCTCCACTGACCAGACCACTGCTGCCCGTGTACCCCTGGAACCAATTTTAAAGTGCCTACAGCCAGCCCATTTTATTGTGTTAGGCCTTCGAAGCCTGTCTGCGGTCCCTCCTTCCACTAGGCCTCCACTGACCAGACCACTGCTGCCCGTGTACCCCTGGAACCAATTTTAAAGTGCCTACAGCCAGCCCATTTTATTGTGTTAGGCCTTCGAAGCCTGTCTGCGGTCCCTCCTTCCAATAGGCCTACACTGACAAAGGTACACCTGACAACAGACACATGGACCTGTAGGCATGGCCACGAAAGGTTACGTGTCCTTTGTGGCTCAATGGGTTAATGTATTGGATGCATGGTCCACACAGGGGACAGCCTGCTAAGTCTGTATGCAGTCCCTAATTCAAGTTGTCCTCAACTGAATAAAGCTGAGCTTCTACCTTCTGGCTCTCATTAAGTGTTTTTTAAAAAACAAAATGGTGGTTAGGGCCTACTAACGGCTTCTGCCCCTCCCTGGTGTTGCCCTCAACTGAATAAAGCTGAGCTTCTACCTTCCGGCTCTGATTAACTGCTGTTTTTAAACACATTGCTGGTTCCGGCCTACTAACGGTGTCTGCCCCTGCCTGGTGTTGCCCTCAACTGAATAAAGCTGAGCTTCAACCTTCTGGCTCTCATTAAGTGTTTTTTAAAAAACAAAATGGTGGTTCCGGCCTACTAACGGTGTCTGCCCCTGCCTGGTGTTGCCCTCAACTGAATAAAGCTGAGCTTCAAACTTCTGGCTCTCATTAAGTGTTTTTTAAAAAACAAAATGGTGGTTCCGGCCTACTAACGGTGTCTGCCCCTGCCTGGTGTTGCCCTCAACTGAATAAAGCTGAGCTTTAACCTTCTGGCTCTCATTAAGTGTTTTTTAAAGGGAACCTGTCACCTGAATTTGGCGGGACCAGTTTTGGGTCATATGGGCGGGGTTTTCGGGTGTTTGATTCACCCTTTCCTTACCCGCTGGCTGCATGCTGGCCGCAATATTGGACTGAAGTTCATTCTCTGTCCTCTGGAGTACACGCCTGCGCAAGACAATCTTGCCTTGCGCTGGTGTGTACTCCGGAGGACAGAGAATGAACTTCAATCCAATATTGCAGCCAGCATGCAGCCAGCGGGTAAGGAAAGGGTGAATCAAACACCCGAAAACCCCGCCCATATGACCCAAAACTGGTCCCGCCAAATTCAGGTGACAGGTTCCCTTTAAAAAACAAAATGGTGGTTAGGGCCTACTAACGGCTTCTGCCCCTCCCTGGTGTTGCCCTCAACTGAATAAAGCTGAGCTTCTACCTTCCGGCTCTGATTAACTGCTGTTTTTAAACACATTGCTGGTTCCGGCCTACTAACGGTGTCTGCCCCTGCCTGGTGTTGCCCTCAACTGAATAAAGCTGAGCTTCAACTGTCATGATCTCCATGGCCAGAGAACTAGCATAAGCCTCAATAGGAACAAGCTCTTGGAAGATGTAACTGTACTGACCATGAACTAAACCTACCGCATCATCTAGAAGTAGCCAGGTAGCATGTCCTACTTTTTATCCCTATATGCCCAGCGCCGGCCGGAGAACTAAATAATGCTAGCAGAGGGAAATATAAGACCTGACTCACCTCTAGAGAAATGCCCAAAAAGGAGACAGAAGCCCCCCACATATATTGGCGGTGATATGAGATGAAACAACAAACGCAGCAGGAAAATAGTTTTAGCAAATTTGAGGTCCGCTTTCTAGATAGCAGAAGACAGAAAGCATACTTTCATGGTCAGTAGAAAACCCTAACAAAACACATCCAGAAATTACTTTAGGACTCTGGCATTAACTCATAATACCAGAGTGGCAATTCCTGATCAACAAGAGCTTTCCAGACACAGTAACGAAACTGCAGCTGTGAACTGGAACCAAAATACAAAAACAAAACATGGACGAAAGTCCAACTTATCTAGTAGATGTCTGGGAGCAGGAACAAGCACAGAGAGGCTTCTGATAACATTGTTGACCGGCAAGCATCTAACAGAGAAGCCAGGTTATATAGCGACACCCAGATCTAATCAGAACAGGTGAACAGGGAAGATGATGTCACAAGTTCAATTCCACCAGTAGCCACCGGGGGAGCCCAGAATCCAAATTCACAACAGTACCCCCCCCTCAAGGAGGGGGCACCGAACCCTCACCAGAACCACCAGGGCGATCAGGATGGGCCCTATGAAAGGCACGAACCAGATCAGAGGCATGAACATCAGATGCAGTGACCCAAGAATTATCCTCCTGGCCGTATCCCTTCCACTTGACCAGATACTGGAGTCTCCGTCTGGAAACACGGGAGTCTAGGATTTTTTCCACAACGTACTCCAACTCACCCTCAACCAACACCGGAGCAGGAGGCTCAACGGAAGGCACAACCGGTGCCTCATACCTGCGCAATAACGACCGATGAAAAACGTTATGAATAGAAAAGGATGCAGGGAGGTCCAAACGGAAGGAAACAGGGTTAAGAATCTCCAATATTTTATACGGACCGATGAACCGAGGCTTAAACTTAGGAGATGAGACCCTCATAGGGACAAAACGAGAAGACAACCACACCAAATCTCCAACACAAAGCCGAGGACCAACACGACGGTGACGGTTGGCAAAAAGCTGAGTCTTCTCCTGGGACAACTTTAAATTGTCCATCACCTGCCCCCAGATATGATGCAATCTCTCCACCACCGCATCCACTCCAGGACAATCCGAGGATTCCATCTGACCGGAGGAAAATCGAGGGTGGAACCCCGAATTACAGAAAAACGGGGACACCAAAGTGGCAGAGCTGGCCCGATTATTGAGGGCGAACTCCGCCAATGGCAAAAAAGCAACCCAATCATCCTGGTCAGCAGACACAAAACACCTCAGATATGTCTCCAGGGTCTGATTAGTCCGCTCGGTCTGGCCATTAGTCTGAGGGTGAAAAGCAGACGAAAAAGACAAATCTATGCCCATCCTAGCACAGAATGCCCGCCAAAATCTAGACACAAATTGGGTTCCTCTGTCAGAAACGATATTCTCAGGAATACCATGCAAACGAACAACATTTTGAAAAAACAGGGGCACCAACTCGGAAGAAGAAGGCAATTTGGGCAGGGGAACCAAATGGACCATCTTAGAAAAACGGTCACACACCACCCAGATGACAGACATCTGAGAAACAGGTAGATCTGAAATAAAATCCATCGAGATGTGTGTCCAAGGCCTCTTAGGAATAGGCAAGGGCAACAATAATCCACTAGCCCGAGAACAACAAGGCTTGGCCCGAGCACAAACGTCACAAGACTGCACAAAGCCTCGCACATCTCGTGACAGGGAAGGCCACCAGAAGGATCTTGCCACCAAATCCCTGGTACCAAAAATTCCAGGATGACCTGCCAACGCAGAAGAATGTACCTCAGAGATGACTCTACTGGTCCAATCATCAGGAACAAACAACCTATCAGGCGGACAACGATCCGGTCTATCCGCCTGAAACTCCTGCAAGGCCCGCCGCAGGTCTGGAGAAACGGCTGACAAGATAACTCCCTCCTTAAGAATACCTGTGGGGTCAGAGTTGCCGGGTGAATCAGGCTCAAAACTCCTAGAAAGGGCATCCGCCTTAACATTCTTAGAACCCGGTAGGTACGATACCACAAAATTAAACCGAGAGAAAAACAATGACCAGCGCACCTGTCTAGGATTCAGGCGCCTGGCGGTCTCAAGATAGATCAAATTTTTGTGGTCAGTCAATACCACCACCTGATGTCTGGCCCCCTCGAGCCAATGGCGCCACTCCTCAAACGCCCACTTCATGGCCAAAAGCTCCCGATTCCCAACATCATAATTCCGCTCAGCGGGCGAAAATTTACGGGAAAAGAAGGCACAAGGCCTCATAACGGCGCAGTCAGAACTTTTCTGCGACAACACTGCCCCAGCCCCGATCTCAGAAGCGTCGACCTCAACCTGAAAAGGAAGAGTCACATCAGGCTGACGCAACACAGGGGCAGAAGAAAAACGGCGCTTAAGCTCCTGAAAGGCCTCCACAGCATCAGGGGACCAATTAGCAACATCAGCACCCTGTCTAGTCAAATCGGTCAATGGCTTAACGACATCCGAAAAACCAGAAATAAATCGACGATAAAAGTTGGCAAAGCCCAAAAATTTCTGAAGACTTTTAAGAGAAGAGGGCTGCGTCCAATCACAAATAGCTTGAACCTTGACAGGATCCATCTCAATGGAAGAGGGAGAAAAAATATATCCCAAAAAGGAAATTCTCTGAACCCCAAAAACGCACTTAGAACCCTTGACACACAGAGAATTAGACCGCAAAACCTGAAAAACCCTCTTAACTTGCCGGACATGAGAGTCCCAGTCATCCGAAAAAATCAGAATATCATCCAGATACACTATCATAAATTTATCCAAAAAATCGCGGAAAATATCATGCATAAAGGACTGGAAGACTGAAGGGGCATTAGAAAGACCAAAAGGCATCACCAAATACTCAAAGTGGCCCTCGGGCGTATTAAATGCGGTTTTCCACTCATCCCCCTGCCTGATCCGCACCAAATTATACGCCCCACGGAGATCAATCTTAGAGAACCACTTGGCCCCCTTTATGCGAGCAAACAAATCAGTCAGCAACGGCAATGGGTATTGATATTTAACCGTGATTTTATTCAAAAGCCGATAATCAATACATGGTCTCAAAGAGCCGTCTTTTTTTGACACAAAGAAAAAACCGGCTCCTAAGGGAGATGACGATGGACGAATATGTCCCTTTTCCAAGGACTCCTTTATATATTCTCGCATAGCAGTATGTTCAGGCACAGACAGATTAAATAAACGACCCTTTGGGTATTTACTACCCGGAATTAAATCTATAGCACAATCGCACTCCCGGTGCGGAGGTAATGAACCCAGCTTGGGTTCTTCAAAGACGTCACGATAATCAGACAGGAACTCAGGGATTTCAGAGGGAATAGATGATGAAATGGACACCAAAGGTACATCCCCATGAGTCCCCTTACATCCCCAGCTCAACACAGACATAGCTCTCCAGTCAAGGACTGGGTTGTGAGACTGCAGCCATGGCAATCCCAGCACCAAATCATCATGTAGATTATACAGCACCAGAAAACGAATAGTCTCCTGGTGATCCGGATTAATACACATAGTCACTTGTGTCCAGTATTGTGGTTTATTATTAGCCAATGGGGTGGAGTCAATCCCCTTCAGAGGAATAAGAGTCTCCAAAGGCTCTAAATCATACCCACAACGATTGGCAAAGGACCAATCCATAAGACTCAACGCGGCGCCAGAGTCGATATAGGCGTCCGTAGTAATAGATGACAAAGAGCAAATCAGGGTCACAGACAAAATAAATTTAGACTGTAAAGTGCCAATGGGAACGGATTTATCAAGCTTTTTAGTACGCTTAGAGCATGCTGATATAACATGAGTAGAATCCCCACAATAGAAGCACAACCCATTTTTCCGTCTAAAATTCTGCCGCTCGCTTCTGGACAGAATTCTATCACACTGCATGTTTTCTGGCGTCTTCTCAGTGGACACCGCCAGATGGTGCACTGGTTTGCGCTCCCGCAAACGCCTATCGATCTGAATGGCCATTGTCATGGACTCATTCAGACTTGCAGGCACAGGCAACCCCACCATAACATCCTTAATGGCATCAGAAAGACCCTCTCTGAAAGTAGCCGCCAAGGCGCACTCATTCCACTGAGTAAGCACAGACCATTTACGGAATCTTTGGCAGTAAATTTCAGCTTCATCTTGCCCCTGCGATAGGGACATCAAAGTTTTTTCTGCCTGAAGTTCCAAATGAGGTTCCTCATAAAGCAAGCCCAAGGCCAGAAAAAACGCATCCACATTGCGCAACGCAGGATCCCCTGGTGCCAATGCAAAAGCCCAATCTTGAGGGTCGCCGCGGAGCAAGGAAATCACAATCCCAACCTGCTGTGCAGGGTCTCCAGCAGAACGAGATTTCAGGGACAAAAATAACTTACAATTATTTCTAAAATTCTGAAAGCTAGATCTATTCCCTGAGAAGAATTCCGGCAAAGGAATTCTCGGCTCTGATACCGGAGCATGAACAACAAAATCTTGCAAACTTTGTACTTTCGTGGCGAGATTATTCAAACCTGCAGTTACACTCTGTAGATCCATTATAGACAGGTGAACATAGAGCCATTCAAAGATTAGAAGGAGAGAGAAAAAAAAGAAAGACTGCAGCATAGACAGACTGGCAAGTGATCCAATTAAGAGCACACTCACAACTAGAGAAAAAAAAAAAAAAAAAATTTCTCAGCAGACTTCTTATTTCTCTCCTTTCTCAGCCAAGGATTTTAACCCTTTAGTGGGCCGGTCAAACTGTCATGATCTCCATGGCCAGAGAACTAGCATAAGCCTCAATAGGAACAAGCTCTTGGAAGATGTAACTGTACTGACCATGAACTAAACCTACCGCATCATCTAGAAGTAGCCAGGTAGCATGTCCTACTTTTTATCCCTATATGCCCAGCGCCGGCCGGAGAACTAAATAATGCTAGCAGAGGGAAATATAAGACCTGACTCACCTCTAGAGAAATGCCCAAAAAGGAGACAGAAGCCCCCCACATATATTGGCGGTGATATGAGATGAAACAACAAACGCAGCAGGAAAATAGTTTTAGCAAATTTGAGGTCCGCTTTCTAGATAGCAGAAGACAGAAAGCATACTTTCATGGTCAGTAGAAAACCCTAACAAAACACATCCAGAAATTACTTTAGGACTCTGGCATTAACTCATAATACCAGAGTGGCAATTCCTGATCAACAAGAGCTTTCCAGACACAGTAACGAAACTGCAGCTGTGAACTGGAACCAAAATACAAAAACAAAACATGGACGAAAGTCCAACTTATCTAGTAGATGTCTGGGAGCAGGAACAAGCACAGAGAGGCTTCTGATAACATTGTTGACCGGCAAGCATCTAACAGAGAAGCCAGGTTATATAGCGACACCCAGATCTAATCAGAACAGGTGAACAGGGAAGATGATGTCACAAGTTCAATTCCACCAGTAGCCACCGGGGGAGCCCAGAATCCAAATTCACAACATTCAACCTTCTGGCTCTCATTAAGTGTTTTTTAAAAAACAAAATGGTGGTTCCGGCCTACTAACGGTGTCTGCCCCTGCCTGGTGTTGCCCTCAACTGAATAAAGCTGAGCTTCAACCTTCTGGCTCTCATTAAGTGTTTTTTAAAAAACAAAATGGTGGTTAGGGCCTACTAACGGCTTCTGCCCCTCCCTGGTGTTGCCCTCAACTGAATAAAGCTGAGCTTCTACCTTCCGGCTCTGATTAACTGCTGTTTTTAAACACATTGCTGGTTCCGGCCTACTAACGGTGTCTGCCCCTGCCTGGTGTTGCCCTCAACTGAATAAAGCTGAGCTTCAACCTTCTGGCTCTCATTAAGTGTTTTTTAAAAAACAAAATGGTGGTTAGGGCCTACTAACGGCTTCTGCCCCTCCCTGGTGTTGCCCTCAACTGAATAAAGCTGAGCTTCTACCTTCCGGCTCTGATTAACTGCTGTTTTTAAACACATTGCTGGTTCCGGCCTACTAACGGTGTCTGCCCCTGCCTGGTGTTGCCCTCAACTGAATAAAGCTGAGCTTCAACCTTCTGGCTCTCATTAAGTGTTTTTTAAAAAACAAAATGGTGGTTAGGGCCTACTAACGGCTTCTGCCCCTCCCTGGTGTTGCCCTCAACTGAATAAAGCTGAGCTTCTACCTTCCGGCTCTGATTAACTGCTGTTTTTAAACACATTGCTGGTTCCGGCCTACTAACGGTGTCTGCCCCTGCCTGGTGTTGCCCTCAACTGAATAAAGCTGAGCTTCAACCTTCTGGCTCTCATTAAGTGTTTTTTAAAAAACAAAATGGTGGTTCCGGCCTACTAACGGTGTCTGCCCCTGCCTGGTGTTGCCCTCAACTGAATAAAGCTGAGCTTCAACCTTCTGGCTCTCATTAAGTGTTTTTTAAAAAACAAAATGGTGGTTAGGGCCTACTAACGGCTTCTGCCCCTCCCTGGTGTTGCCCTCAACTGAATAAAGCTGAGCTTCTACCTTCCGGCTCTGATTAACTGCTGTTTTTAAACACATTGCTGGTTCCGGCCTACTAACGGTGTCTGCCCCTGCCTGGTGTTGCCCTCAACTGAATAAAGCTGAGCTTCAACCTTCTGGCTCTCATTAAGTGTTTTTTAAAAAACAAAATGGTGGTTAGGGCCTACTAACGGCTTCTGCCCCTCCCTGGTGTTGCCCTCAACTGAATAAAGCTGAGCTTCTACCTTCCGGCTCTGATTAACTGCTGTTTTTAAACACATTGCTGGTTCCGGCCTACTAACGGTGTCTGCCCCTGCCTGGTGTTGCCCTCAACTGAATAAAGCTGAGCTTCAACCTTCTGGCTCTCATTAAGTGTTTTTTAAAAAACAAAATGGTGGTTCCGGCCTACTAACGGTGTCTGCCCCTGCCTGGTGTTGCCCTCAACTGAATAAAGCTGAGCTTCAACCTTCTGGCTCTCATTAAGTGTTTTTTAAAAAACAAAATGGTGGTTAGGGCCTACTAATGGTGTCTGCCCCTCCCTGGTGTTGCCCTCAACTGAATAAAGCTGAGCTTCAACCTTCTGGCTCTCATTAAGTGTTTTTTAAAAAACAAAATGGTGGTTAGGGCCTACTAACGGTGTCTGCCCCTCCCTGGTGTTGTCCTCAACTGAACAAAGCTGAGCTTCCACATTCTGGCTTTCGGCCTATACTATCAGATATTAAACTGCATTTGGCCTACTAGTGTGGTTAGGCCCTTGAAACAGTGTCTGCTGCTCTTGGGTTTGCTACTCCACTGAACAAAGCAATGCCGCCTGTTTAGTCCTGTTACCAATTTTGATCTGCATTTAGCCTACTTTATTCTTTGGCCCTATATCTGTTTCCTCATCATCCTGCCCATTGCCCAGCCACTGCTAGATGAGTCTGCTGGTACATTGACCTAGACCACTACATTCCCCTTGTACTCTACACAGCCAGAATCTGACCCTGCTGAAAGTAAGGTTCCCCTTCCCGCATATTATACCACCTTACACAGGGACAAAGAGGAAGGTGCAGATGAAAGTGCAGGTTCCTTCATCAGGTGGGGGGGCATACTCGTTGGCGACGTCACTGGCACAGGGCCACTCAGAGTACGCAAAAGTGTCGCTGCTGGTGGGAGGCGCCCCCGCCATGCAAACACACCGCCGTACTTTGAGGGGCCCTGTGCCAGTGCCAATGCGAACGAGTGGGCCCCCCCTGCTTGCTCAGGATCACAGCACTTGCAACGTTGAAATACTTACCTCTCCCTGCTCCACCGCCATGACGTAGTCCATGTTTCCTGGGCCCACTAAAACCTTGAACCAGCCCTACCCCCACAACTTTTGCCAAATGACCCCCAATTTCCAGTGCCCAACTATTATTATAAAGTTAATTAGGATTGACAAGCTTCAGAAAACAAGAATGGATGTTTTTGGCAGTAAAATGTGCACTGTAGGTGTTTTCCTGGCCTCCACTCACTGCCGGCTATGCTTCCCCATTGACTTGCATTGGGTTTCGTGTTTCGGTCGATCCCTGACTTTTAGCGATAATCGGCCGACTTCACTCGACTCGACTCTGCACTAAATCGGGTTTCACAAAACCAGACTCGATCTTAAAAAAATGAAAGTCGCTCAACCCTAGTCCTCATCATTGATGGAAACAGGCTCTTTTGAAAGTACATAGTTGTGAAGGACCACACAGGCCTTCACTATCTCATCCACTGTTTGGGTGTGCAGTCTTATGGCCGTTAGCAGAACTCGCCACTTTGCGGTTAATATTCCAAAAGCACACTCCACCACTCTTCTTGCTCTTGTCAAACGATAGTTGAATACTCTTTTTGTTGTGGACAAGTCTCTGCTTACATATGTTTTTAGTAGGTGCAGCGATAACTGGAAAGCCTCATCACCCACACATAAATAAGGCATAGCTGGTCCCGTGGTTCCGTGGTTCCCGGTAGTGGCCTGGCTGGTGGAAACTCGTACGTATCTCCATACAAACAAAGTCCCATCGGAGACGTTTTGAACACTTGAGAGTCGTTGGACCAGCCATAGGCTCCAATGTCCACTGCCAGGAATTTCAAGTTGGCATCTGCAATGGCCATGAGAACGATAGAAAAGTACTTCTTATAGTTGTAGTACTCTGATCCTGAGCCTGCTGGTTTTGCTATTCTGATGTGTTTCCCATCGACAGCCCCCACACAATTTGGAAAATGGCAAAGTTTCTCAAAAAGTTCTGCACTCTGCAGCCAGATGTCCCTTGTTGGTGGCGGAATGTACTCCTGGTGCAAGTTATCCCAGATAGCCAAACAGGTCTCTTTCACAATTCCGGAAATGGTAGATATTCCAAGCCGGAACTGGTAATGTAATGACATCAGGGATTCTCCTGTAGCCAGGAATCTGAAAAACAAATAAAAATGTTAGTAAAAATCTCAAAGACCAACAATAAATTTGTAAGCAATTTACACAAATATCTATTTTTGTGGGGGGGGTTTCAAAAAATGTACATTTTTGTTCTGTTGTGATGCACATTATAGCCAGCATTTTAACATCTGTGCATTCCTATTGTGGAGCAGATGTTAAAGACTGGAAAGGCCACAAGCAATAAAAAAATTAACATGCTGCAGAAAATGCAACACAATGTTTCAGCGCAGTATTTGCTGAAGCATGTTCACTGCTAATTAGTGTTGAGCATTTCGATACTGCAAATATCGGCCAATATTCGCTGTATCGGAATTCCGATACCGAGTTCCGATATTTTTGCGATATCGGGAATCGGGATCCATATTTATGTAAAAAATAAAGAATAAAAATAAAAAATATGGATATACTCACCCACCGACGGCCTCTGGCTCTCACCGGTGCAAGCGTCTTCCTCCGTTCCTAAGAATGCAGTGAGTGTAGGACCTGCGATGACGTCGCGGTCTTGTGATTGGTCGCTTGACCGCTCATGTGACAGCTCACGTGACCGCGACATCATCGAAGGTCCTTCACTCTCTGCATTCTTAGGAACGGAGGCAGGCACTTGCAGCGGTGACAGCCAGGGATCATCCGAGGGTGAGTATATCCATATTTTTTTTTATTCTTTATTTTTTACATGAATATGGATCCCAGGGCCTGAAAGAGAGTTTCCTCTCCTTCAGACCCTGGGAACCATCCAGGATCACTTCCGATATTTGTGTCCCATTGACTTGTATTGGTATCGGGTATCGGTATCGGCGATATCCAATATTTTTTGGATATTGGCCTATCCAATCCGATACCGATACTTTCAAATATCGGAAGGTATCGCTCAACACTACTGCTGATGTTGTTTTCTATAGGTAAAAACATGTGTACATGACATTACATTTGAGCAATGATATAAACAAAAATAACTAAAAATAAAAAAACTTACCGCAGGGTAACCATCAGCCGCTCCGCCAGTGCGATGGAAGACCTCATGCATGTGTCCTGCCTTCTGATGACATCCCCAACTTTTACCAGCAACAAATCGAAATGCTCCTGCCTCATCCAGACATAATTAAAAAATTTGTCGGGGTTTTGACGAAGCTCCATGTACAAAGTAGAATAGACACCCCGGGTCATCCGCAGTGCATTGATTGGATGAATCCATAATCGGTGACGTCTCTGCAGAAGCATCCTCCATCTTGCCGCTTTCTCCTTCTCCCGAACTATAATATCCAGCCGATTTGTCTCAAAAATCACATCAGTAACCACGTTCGCAATCCGCATAAGCACTCCCTCCATCTCTGCCACTTTCTCTAAACCCTTTCAAAGATGGGATGTAAAAACAGTCAGTATATAGTTTTCCCTATTTTCCAGTAGCCAATCACATTTGGGAGACTCCCACAGGGAAAACGGATCCGTCGTAAAAATGGATGAAACAGATGGTAAAAATGGACACAATGGATGCAACGGATGCAGTTTTTCGACAGAAACATCAGGCGGATTTCCGACGGATCCGTCGAAATACTGGATGCGTTGCATCCGTTTTTCACTTTTTGTGACGCATCCGTCGCTACGTTGCGACGACACACTGTGACGGCGGCAAGACGACGCTAGTGTGAAAGTAGCCTTAGGCTGAATGTAATGGAATCCGGGTGCACTGCTATCAGTGGAGAGGAATCCCTAGTGTTAGTGGAGTCAGCAGGAGAAGGAATGCTCCATGCAGAACAAGTGCAAAGGCTGGAGTTATGTACGGTATTTGAGGGAAAGACTGTAACCTGTTGTTCCCCATACCACATGCTCCACTGTAACAACCATCAACTGTTCAGTAAATGTTTGACTGTATAAAACTACTTGGTGTCCACTGGATTTTGTGTGGTGGTTCCAGGAGCAGGCAGAAGCCTACGGCTCACAAGTGAGTGTGATGCACCCCACCCGTAACAGCACACTGGGACTAGGACATGATTTTCCTGTAGAGTGCCACAGCATACAAAAGCAGCAGCGCATCCACGATCCACCTTGCTTCGGCGCTTTAGCCTGCCCTCTCTGGTTTGGGAATTATTTTCCACCTCGTTTTGTGCAGGCTCTGCTACTGGCAAATTAATCATGGACTTCATGGCACACATTGATTAGGAACTCAATTTCTGCGTCAGCACATAAAAAGGCATCTCTTGCTCACATGGGTAGAAAAAAACTGACCAGCATGAAGATCAATGCTCAAGCTGTCCTTTTTTCTCCTCTTAAAGGGGTGGTCTGAAACACAATTTAATTTTACTCCTAAATGTCTATCTATTTAATGACATTGCCATGCCTTGGTTTCAGGACTTGATCCGGTGAACTCATGCTCCATGGTTGGTTTCCCTTTCGGTTGAGCAATAGCCAGTTTTGTCCAACTGCTGTTTTTTTTCTATTTGCTTTGCTTCTATTCAGGTGTCTCTTCCCAATTTGAATCTGTCCTATCACTTCTTTGGAGGGGCTATTTATGATCACCTTACACCTGTATCTTTGCTAGCTATATTTCAAGACAGATGGTGTTTGGAGATCCAGATCCTCATCTAGGAATTATTTAACCTGGTTTATCTCTGTTGCATTTCCTTTGGTTTATTTGCATGTCGTACTCCCCAGTACCCTTTTCTTTCTTTTATGTTTGGGGTCTGGGAGGTTTCCCATGTATTCCATTTGTTGTGTGGTTCTTCTTAGGCCGGCGTCACACTGGCGAGTTTTACGGACGTAAGAGCGCAGAAACTACGTCCGTAAAACTCGCATTACATACGGCACAATTATTCTCAATGGGGCTGCTCCTATTAGCCGTATATTACGGTTCAGTATTATACGGCTTTCTACGGCCATACAAAATCGCAGCATGCTGCGTTTGTCAGCGTATTTCGCAAAAAAATCGCTAATGAAAGTCTATGGGGGCGAGAAAAATACGGATTCCACACGGACCTGCAGTGTGACTTGCGAGAAATACGCAGCGCTGTTAGTGAAAAGTCGGTAATTCAATTGCCGGCTTTTCATTTCTCCTGCACAAACCCGACAGGATATGAGACATGGTTTACATACAGTAAACAATCTCATATCCCCTTTTTTTTTGCATATTCCACACTACTAATGTTAGTAGTGTGTATGTGCAAAATTTCAACGCTGTAGCTGCTGAAATAAAGGGTTAAATGGCGGAAAAAATTGGCGTGGGCTCCCGCGCAATTTTCTCCGCCAGAATGGTAAAGCCAGTGACTGAGGGCAGATATTAATAGCCAGGAGAGGGTCCATGGTTATTGGCCCCCCCTGGCTACAAACAACTGCCCCCAGCCACCCCAGAAAAGGCACATCTGGAAGATGCGCCTATTCTGGCACTTGGCCACTCTCTTCCCACTCCCGTGTAGCGGTGGGATATGGGGTAATGAAGGGTTAATGCCACCTTGCTATTGGAAGGTGACATTAAGCCAGATTAATAATGGAGAGGCGTCAATTATGACACCTATCCATTATTAATCCAATTGTATGAAAGGGTTAAAAAACACACACACACATGATTTAAAAGTAGTTTAATGAAATAAACACAGCGGTTGTTGTAATAATTTATTGTTCTCTCAATCCATCAGGAACACCCTCGCTTGGAAAAATAATAAACGCACAAGATACATACCTTCTGGTGAACCGTCTCGTCCCACGAAGTAATCCATCTGAAGGGGTTAACTAATATTACAGGCAGGAGCCCTGCTAAATGCAGCTGTGCTCCGTGCCTGTAATCCCCCGGCGAATGAATGAAATGTAGGTCATTGACCTACATTTCCTTCAGTCGTGGTGATGCGCCCCCTGGTGGATGTTCTCATGAACTGCAGCCTGGGAACTTTTTCCCACGCTCCAGGTCATATGAGGACATCCACCAGGGGGCGCATCACCGCGACTGAAGGAAATGTAGGTCAATGACCTACATTTCATTCATTCGCCGGGGATTACAGGCACGGAGCACAGCTGCATTTAGCAGGGCTCCTGCCTGTAATATTAGTTAACCCCTTCAGATGGATTACTTCGTGGGACGAGATGGTTCACCAGAAGGTATGTATCTTGTGCGTTTATTATTTTTCCAAGCGAGGGTGTTCCTGATGGATTGAGAGAACAATAAATTATTACAACAACCGCTGTGTTTATTTCATTAAACTACTTTTAAATCATGTGTGTGTGTGTTTTTTTTAACCCTTTCCAACAATTGGATTAATAATGGATAGGTGTCATAATTGACGCCTCTCCATTATTAATCTGGCTTAATGTCACCTTCCAATAGCAAGGTGGCATTAACCCTTCATTACCCCATAGCCCACCGCTACAGGGAGTGGGAAGAGAGTGGCCAAGTGCCAGAATAGGCGCATCTTCCAGATGTGCCTTTTCTGGGGTGGCTGGGGGCAGATGTTTTTAGCCACGGGGGGGCCAATAACCATGGACCCTCTCCTGGCTATTAATATCTGCCCTCAGTCACTGGCTTTACCATTCTGGCGGAGAAAATTGCGCGGGAGCCCACGCCAATTTTTTCCGCCATTTAACCCTTTATTTCAGCAGCTACAGCGCTGAAATTTTGCACATACACACTACTAACATTAGTAGTGTGGAATATGCAAAAAAAAAGGGGATATGAGATGGTTTACTGTATGTAAACCATGTCTCATATCCTGTCGGGTTTGTGCAGGAGAAATGAGAAGCCGGCAATTGAATTACCGGCTTTTAACACATATCGCGCTGAATGAAATCTAAATACAGAATATATATATATGTGTCTCAATGACATATATATATATATATATATATATATATATATATATATATATACTGTATATATGTTTTCCCGAACATTTGAGCACATAAATCCATTAGATGTCGGTTTTGCAAGCCTGCGCAAAAATCTCGCAGTACGGATGCCATACGGATTACATACGGAGGATGCCATGCGCAAAATACGCTGACACACCCTGACTACGGATCAATATTTTGGGAACATTTCTCCGTATTACGGCCGTAGTACGGACGTATAATACGTGGCGTATTGTCTTACGCCCAGTGTGAGGCCGGCCTAAATTTCTTCTGTCTTTCCTGTGTGTCTGTGTGAACATGTTCAAAGGTCTATGCCTTTTCCACAGATTTTTGTGTATTTGTCTTTAAAGCTATTATTGTTTTAGTGTTGCACATTGTTTATAGAGAGGGTGCAGTTAAGGAAATTCAGGTTCAATGACGTTGAGTGGGGGCACCATTGCAAATACTTTGGGTACCATCCTCTGCGGTCAGGCAGGGACAAAATCAGGGTCAGATAAGGGACTTTCCTAGTCTGAACAAGGACCTGTTGAATTCAAGTGTTTGTCACTCCTTGTTTGTACGTAATTTGAGCTTATACAGTCATAGCAGTCATAATCTAATCTATTTTTCTTTTACACTTTAAATAAGCACTATCATCAAAGTTTTTATCCTATTAACCCCTTCATGACCGGAGTTTTTTTCGGTTTTGCATTTTCGTTTTTCGCTCCCCTCCTTCCCAGAGCCATAACTTTTTAATTTTTACGTCAATATGGCCATGTTGGGGCTTATTTTTTGTGAGATGAGTTGTATTTTTGAATGACACCATTGGTTTTACCATGTCATGTACTAGAAGGCGGGAAAAAAATTCCAAGTGCGATAAAATTGCAAAAAAAGTGAAATCTCACACTGTTTTTTTGTTTGACTTTTGTGTTAGGTTCACTAAATGCAAAAAATGAACTGCGATTATGATTCTCCAGGTCATTCTGAGTTCATAGACACCAAACATGTCTAAGTTATTTTTTATTTAAGTGATTAAAAAAATTCCAAACGTTGCAAAAAATAAAAAAAATTACGCATTTTTTTCCAATTCCTGTAGCGTCTCCATTTTTCGTGATCTCGGGTTGTGAGAGGGCTTAATTTTTGTGGGCCGAGCTGATGTTTTTAACCCCTTTACCCCCAAGGGTGGTTTGCACGTTAATGACCAGGCCAATTTTTACAATTCTGACCACTGTCCCTTTATGAGGTTATAACTCTGGAACGCTTCAACGGATCCGGGTGATTCTGACATTGTTTTCTCGAGACATATTGTACTTCATGATAGTAGTAAAATTTCTTTGATATTACCTGTTTTTATTTGTGAAAAAAATGGAAATTTGGCAAAAATTTTGAAAATTTAGCAATTTTCCAACTTTGAATTTTTATGCAATTAAATCACAGAGATATGTCACACAAAATACTTAATAAGTAACATTTCCCACATGTCTACTTTACATCAGCACAATTTTGTAACCAAAATTTTTTTTGTTAGGGAGTTATAAGGGTTAAAATTTGACCAGCAATTTCTCATTTTTACAACACCATTTTCTTTTAGGGATCACATCTCATTTGAAGTCATTTTGAGGGGTCTATATGATAGAAAATTACCAAGTGTGACATCATTCTAAAAACTGCACCCCTCAAGGTGCTCACAACCACATTCAAGAAGTTTATTAACCCTTCAGGTGTTTCACAGGAATTTTTGGAATGTTTAAATAAAAATGAACATTTAACTTTTTTTCACAAAAAATTTATTTCAGCTCCAATTTGTTTTATTTTACCAAGGGTAAAAGGAGAAAATGGACATCAAAAGTTGTTGTACAATTTGTCCTGAGTACGCCGATACCCCATATGTGGGGGCAAACCACTGTTTGGGCGCATGGCAGAGCTCGGAAGTGAAGGAGTGCCATTTGACTTTTCAATGCAAAATTGACTGGAATTGAGATGGGACGCCATGTGTCAGTATTCCAGGTTTTCTAAGTTACCTTGTGAATGATTTTGCCCTTTGTTAAGATGGAGTTTGCTGTTTTTGTCTGCCCTACTTCCTGTTCATTTGTTTAAAACCCGGGTCAGGTGTCAGCTGCTTTGCTGGAGTATTCTGCTTGTTTCTCCTTCAGCTCAGCTGCTTGTTTGCTGTACTTCTACCCGTGACCCTGGACATTCTCTGCCTATGTAAGTTACACTCTCAGTCTGTTGGCTTTGGAACTTAACCCTTGGTTCACTCCTCCGGGTAAGAACTCTGTTTTGGAACTTTGCTGCTGGACTTAGTCTGTTTGCTACTTAATCCTTATTTACTCCCCTCGGTGGGAGCTGCTGGAAATTACACCAGTATAATACTTTAATGTGAACTTGCTCTGGACTTACCCGTGTTTATGCCACAACTGAGATCAACTTGAGAACTTGTTCTGGACTTACCCGTGTTTATGCCACAACTGAGATCAACTTGAGAACTTGTTCTAGACTTACCCGTGTTTATGCCACAAACTGAGATCAACTTGAGAACTTGTTTCTGGACTTACCCGTGTTCATGCCACACCTGGGATTAACCTGAGGACTTGTTTCTGGACTTCCCTGTGTTTACTACATACCCGGACTCTTTCTGCACCAACTGTGTTTTGGATCTGCACGTCACCCGTCACACTCACCTTGCCAAGGACTTTGCCTTAAAACTCTTCTGATTTGCTGTATATGGTTGAGGGACTCATTTCATTGTGGGTTATCAGTATATTGTTTTGTGTGTTATTGCTGTGTTACAAATACACTATTTGCACTAAAGAAACCCATCTGTCTGTTCATTGCCCCACGCTACCAGAATCCTAGAGTTCCTACAATAGTATTACACCATGTTGCGTTTGGAGAGCCCCTGATGTGCCTACAAACCCCCCACAAGTGACACCATTTTGGAAAGTAGACCCCCTATGGAACTTATCTAGATGTGTGATCACAAAAATGATCTTTTCACCCCCAATTTTTTATTTTCCCAAGAGTAAGAGAAAAAATTGGACCCCTAAAGTTGTTGTACAATTTGTCCTGAGTACGCTAATACCCCATATGTGGGGGTAAACCACTGTTTGGGCACATGGGAGAGCTCGGAAGGGAAGGAGCGCCATTTGACTTTTCAATGCAAAATTGACAGGAATTGAGATGGGATGCCATGTTGCATTTGGAGAGCCACCGATGTGCCTAAACATTGAAACCCCCCCACAAGTGACACCATTTTGGAAAGTAGACCCCCTAAGGAACTTATCTAGATGTGTGGTGAGTACTTTGACCCAACAAGTGCTTCACAGAAGTTTATAATGCAGACCCGTAAAAATAAAAAATCATATTTTTTCACAAAAATAATAAATTATTTTTGCATCGCTTTATTCTGAGGACTATAACTTTTTCATTTTTTTGCTGATTATGTTGTATGGCAGCTCGTTTTTCACGGGACAAGATGACATTTTCAGCGGTACCATGGTTATTTATATCCGTATTTTTGATCGTGTGTTATTCCACTTTTTGTTTGGTGGTATGATAATAAACGTTGTTTTTTATGGTGTTCACTGAAGGGGTTAACTAGTTGGACAGTTTTATAGGTCGGGTTGTTATGGACACAGCGGTACTAAATATGTGTACTTTTATTGTTTTTTTTTATTTAGATAAGAAAATATATTTATAGGAAATATATATATATATATATATATATATATATATATATATATATATATATATTTAGGAATTTTTTTAAATTTTTTTTTACACATGTGAATATATATATATTTTTTTACACTATAACATTGCCCCAGGGGCGCATCATGTTATAGTGTAAGATTGCTGATCTGACACTTTGCTGTGCACTGTGTCAGATCAGCGATCTGATGTGCACTCCTGCAGGCTTACCAGCGCTTGCTCTGAGGAGGAGGTAAGAGACCCTCGGAGCAACGCGATCACATCCTGTTGCTTCGGGGGTCTCAGGGAAGCACGCAGGGAGCCCCCTCCCTGTGTGATGCTTCCCTATACCGCCGGAACACTGCTATCATGTTTGATCGCAGTGTGCCGGGGTTAATGTGCCGGGGTCGGTCCGTGAGCGCTCCTTGCTCATAGTGCCGGATGTCAGCTGCGATAGTCATCTGACACCTGGCCGCGTTCGGCCGCGCTTCCCCCGTGAGCGAGGCCGATCGCTATGACGTACTATCCCATCGGTGGGCATACGGGCCCACCCCACCGCGACGGGATAGTACCTTCACATGTCAGAAAGGGGTTAATGATACCATTTCGTTGCAGATACGTTATTTTGATCACCAATTATTGCATTTTAATGCAATGTCGTGGTGACCAAAAAAACGTAATTCTGCTGTTTTTAATTTTTTTTCTCGCTACGTCGTTTAGGGACCAGGTTATATCTTTTTTTATTGATCGGGTGATTTTTTTTTTTATTGTTTTATTTTGAATGGGGCAAAAGGGGGGTGATTTGAACTTCTATATATTTTTTATTTTTTTTCATATTTTTAAAAACATTTTTTTTTTTTACTTTTGCCATGCTTCAATAGCCTCCATGGTAGGCTATAAGCTGGCATAGTTTAATCAGCTCAGCTACATATGGGCGATGCTCAGATCGCCTCTATGTAGTAGAATTACTGCGTTGCTATGAGCGCCGACCACAGCAGGGTGGCGCTCACAGCAATCTGGCTTCAACAACCATAGAGGTCTCAAGGAGACCTCTGGTTGTTATGCTGAAACACCACTGACCCCCGATCACATGACGGTGGTGGAGGATAAGGAGGAGGACAAAAGCAAATAGCCAAAATCAGGAAGCGTATACCCATGTGTGGGTGGCAAGAGGTGCATGGGAATAGACCTCCCCAAAAAAGACACTGGATTTGAGTTTGTTACACTGTTATCATTCAGTGGTGTTGAGAAGTCTGGCTCAATCCAGCCCTTGTTCATTTTTATAAGAGTCAGCCTGTCAGCATTTTCAGTTGACAGATGGATGCACTTATCAGTTATAGTTCCACCAGCGGCACTAAAAATTCCCCCCTGACAAAATGCTAGCGGCAGAGCAGGCCAGAACCTCCAAGGCGTAGAGAACAAGGTAGTCCCTCAGCATCTTCCCAAACTTTGCACTCCTTGTGAGAGTACCCCGCACCTCAGAGCCTGTGCAATAGGAGGGTCTGAGAATACTCTCTGAGCTGGGCTGTGAGTAGTCACCCTGTATGGTTCCTTCTGTATGGTTCCTTGGTCCATATCACCATGCTCCATCTGCAATGCATCCTCTTTGATTGTGAGCAGAGAGCATTTCAGAACAAAGAGAAGTGGGATGGTGACACTAATTATGGCGACATAACCGCTAACTATCTTGGTGGAGTCCTCAAAGCTTTGGAGGATGGTACATATGTCTGACATCCATGTCCACTCCTGAGGTCTTATGTGTGGAGTCTGAACTGAATACCAGTGGCCTTGTTGATGCTGGTAGTCAACAACTGCCCTCTTCTGCTCACACATCCTTCCCAACATCTGCAGTCTAGAGTTCTAACGCGTGGGGACATCACACACCAGTCGGTGAGCCAGAAGCTGCAAACGCTGCTGAAGCACAGCAAGGGAGGCAGAAGTCGGCAGCTACGAGTAGGTTTTGAGAAACCACTGAACCACGAGATTAAGCAAATGGACCAGGCATGGTACGTGTGTAAGCTCGCCTCACCTCAGAGCCACCACCAGGTTCTGGCCATTGTCACACGCGACCATGCCTGGCTGGAGGTTCAGCGGTTTCAGCCACAGATCTGCCTGCTCTTTCAGAGCTGTCCACAAGGCTTCAGCATAGTGCGGTTTGTCACCTAAACATACTAGCTTCAGCACAGCCTGTTGCCACTTGGCTGAGGCAGTGCTGCTGTGCTAACAGCTTGTGACTCATGTGGTCATTTCAGAGATGGAGGCTGAAGAGGAGTAGGAGGAGGATCAGGTGCAGGAGCTGTAGACTGTAGGGGCAACCCTGATTCACCTAGGGCCCACAGTTGCGGCGTCAGGAGGACATGTTCCATCTCTAGGTCTGACTGGGTCCCGGCTTCCACTATGTTAACCCAGTATGCTGTCAGCAAGATGTACCATCCCTGCTCACAAGCACTTGCCACGTGTCCGTAGTTAGGTGGACTTTCCCAGTAACTGCATTGTTGAGGGCACGGCTAATGATGTGGGACACATGCTTCGGTAATGCAGGGACGACAAACTGGGAGAAATAGTGGCCACTGGGGACCGAGTACCAAGGGACAGCCGCCAACATCAGGTTGCGGAAAGCTTCTGTTACCACGAGCCTAAAAAGCAACATTTTGAGCGCAAGCAGTCGTAAAATGTGTGATACTGCTAGTGTGGCCTGTGGGGCATTGGCTGAATATTTGCGCTTGTGTTCTAAGGACTGGGGTATGGACAACTGAATGCTGCGCTGGAACAAGGACATGGACGTTCTTGCTAATGGTGCTAGTTGAGTGTGTGCAGTGACAGGTGCAGGGCAGGAGGTATCTTTGCATGCACCATGTACAGGGGATTGGCTTGTACACACAACAGTGGAAGAAGTAGTGGTGTCACCCTCAGACACTGTTCCTGGACCTTGGGGTTCGACCTACAAAGTCAGGTGCTTTGCTGCCACGTGCCTGTTCATGCTGGTGGTAGTCAGGCTAGTAGTTTTGTTACCCCTGCTGTTGCTTGCCTGGCAGGTTGTGCAAATGGCCTTTTTGGGGTTATCTGCAGATTCTTTAAAAAACAACCAGACTTTGGAAGACCTAACAGTTGTACAGGCATCTTCCATCATGTTGGTGTTACAGGGAACAGTTGCTTCTGTCTGCAGCCACCACACTGCTTCTTCCTGCCTTTTGGGGTGCTAAGCTTCCCTCTCTCTGTGTGCTGCTGTCCTCGCTATGCATGTCCGCCCAGGTTGAGTCAGTTACTATATCATCCACCACCTCCTCATCTTCCGCTTCCACACCCTGGTCCTCCTCCTGACTTTCTGGCAATTGTGTCTCATCATCGTCCACCTCTTGTGACACTTTCCCATCGTCGCCTTTATGTGACCATGGCTGCTCAAATATTTGGGCATCGCTACATGTGATCTCCTTTTGCCCCGCTTCAAGACTGACTGGAAGCATTATCCACTATCCAACCAACAACCTTTTGACACTGCTCTGAGTTCAGTAAGGGTGTGCTGTGGTCCCCTAGTAATTGGGACATGAAGGTCAGGCAAGAAGATGCGTGTGTTTGTTGTGGCACAATTTCAGCTTGCCCACGGCCTTGGCCTCTTCCTCTGCATGCACCATCACCATAATGTCCAGTTCCCTGTCCATTTCTACGTGCCATGCCCTTTTTAAATGGAGGACAATATTTTCCACGTTCAGTACAAATGGGTGAATTTGGAGAGAACTTATATGTGATCCGTGTGACGGACCAACAACAGCTTGAAATTGCTGACCTGTAGGTAACTATTTTTAACAGCAAACTGGTGTTAACAACTTTGCTAACACACTGTAACAAAATTTAAATGGAGACATGAAATGGCAGAATTTTGAGCTCACTTATATGTGATCCGTGTGATGGACAAACCACAGTTTTAAATAGCTGGCCTGTAGGTAACTATTTTTAACAGCAAACTAATACCATGACCCTGAGCAAGACGCTGAGACCGACATCTGTGCTGAGCAGCACTTGCAGTGGCCAGGCCACAAAGGGAGACCACAGCACCAAGCAATGCTTGTGATCTATCCATGCAGCGGGAGAATCCCAACACCCAACACACACTTTGCCTGCCATCCAATCAGCAACATTCTCCCACCTGTCTGGGTTTGTTAGTGGTGTAGACGCTGACCATGTTTTGACAGGAACATGGAACGAGATACAGTCACCTTCGGATTTGTCACACGGCCTTGGTGTGCACCACCACATCCAAGTTCCTTAATATCACCCTTTCTCATCTTGAATGCGTTATGCTTATGAAACAAAAAAATACTGGCTTTATTTTTAATAAGTACCCTTACAAAGGTTTTATGTACAAATTCACTGTATCTAATGTATGACAGTTTTTTCTTGATAATCTTCAGCTCTTAAAAGAGCTTTTTGGAATAAATAATGCTCACAATAACCTCCTATCACTCTCCCTATGCTACTTTCACTCTTCCTAAGGTAAAACTATGCTCTCCCTATGCTGTTTCTGGCTGGAATGTTTGCAAGATGGCGCTGGCTACTGTGATTGGCAATCCAGCCCAGCATGTTTATTGGCTACAAATAAAGCACCAAGCATGCTGGGAGGGTCACTTAAATATACCGAGGCGAATACCTAATTACTTGCCGAGTAACAAATAGCCTGAATACCGTGCTATTCATGTGAGTAGTGAATAGTGCCGAATGTATTCGCTCATCACTAGTGTTGAGCGATACCGTCCGATACTTGAAAGTATCGGTATCGGATAGTATCGGCCGATACCCGAAAAGTATCGGATATCGCCGATACCGATACCCGATACCAATACAAGTCAATGGGACACCAAGTATCGGAAGGTATCCTGATGGTTCCCAGGGTCTGAAGGAGAGGAAACTCTCCTTCAGGCCCTGGGATCCATATTACTGTGTAAAATAAAGAATTAAAATAAAAAATATTGATATACTCACCTCTCCGGAGGCCCCTGGACATCACCGCTGGTAACCGGCAGCCTTCTTTGCTTAAAATGAGCGCGTTTACGGCCTTCCATGATGTCACGGCTTCTGATTGGTTGCGTGCGCTCATGTGACTGCCACACGACCAATCACAAGTCGTGATGTCATTCTCAGGTCCTAAATACCGAATTCTAGGAATTTAGGACCTGAGAATTACGTCACGGCTTGTGATTGGTTGCGTGGCGGTCACATGAGCGGCATGCGACCAGTCAGAAGCCGTGACGTCATGGAAGGTGCTGAACGCGCTCATTTTAAGCAAAGCAGGCTGCCGGTTACCAGCGGTGATGTCCAGGGGCCTCCGGAGAGGTGAGTATATCAATATTTTTTATTTTAATTCTTTATTTTTTACATGGATATGGATCCCAGGGCCTGAAGGAGAGTTTCCTCTCCTTCAGACCCTGGGAACCATACACTGGGAACTTCCGATTCCGATTCCCGATACCACAAAAGTATCGGATCTCGGTATCAGAATTCCGATACCGCAAGTATCGGCCGATACCCGATACTTGCGGTATCGGAATGCTCAACACTACTCATCACTACATCCTATATTTTAAATCTCAAGCCAAAGAAAAGTTATGAAAACTTATATGGCTTATCTAGAAGTACGAGCATTTAATTTATCCCAAATGGATCTTTTGAAAAAGGGCAACAAAAGAAAAAATTATAAAAATAATGGGTCAAAAAATCGCAATGAAAACCGCAGATTTCCCTTTATTTTTAAGCATAGCCCAGTAGATAACTTAATACACGCAGCGATTCGCAAAAACTGGCACATCCTTCAAAAAGATTCATATTTTGCTGCGTCTTCTCCGTTATTTTCATATAAACGATCAAAAAATATAGGAGATTTAGTTGTAAGAAATCGTATAGAAAATCGTAATCCGAACTGGATTGAGAAATCTGCTCCCCCGGGCAACCACAAATGTGGAAATTGTAGTATGTGCGCTTTTCATCTGACAGATAGTTTATTAAAAATAGGCACATACCATCACTTGGTAAAAGATTTCATAACTTGCAAAAGTAAATTTATTGTTTATGTTATTTTTTGTCCTTGCAATCGCTTTTATATAGGGAAAACCATAAGACTTCTTATGGTACGCTTCCGTGAACACTATAACTCTATCCTCACGGGGAAAGGAAGAGTTCGTCTAGTTAAACATATACATGAATGTCACGGCGGCAACCCTAATGTGTTAAAATTCGCTGGATTAGAAGCAGTTACTTTCCCAAAACAGGGAGGTGATCGCAATAAATTACTTTTGCAGAGAGAAGCCAGGTGGATCCTAAAAACTAATGCGCAAGGCCCCTGGGGTCTAAATGAAAAAATTGACATGTCAATTTTCATCCAGTGATTGTATATCCAATGTGTGCAGTCTGAGTTCACTGTTGTTTTTAATCAATCAATTTGTTTTGTATATGTAGAAGTAAAATGTGAAATGTCTTAATCCTATAAAAGGATATGACATCACAAGCACAACTCACATGGACCCGTAGAAGCGCAACAGCGCGAAACGGCCGTCGTCCGTCTCGTTCCTGCACAACCCCGCTCCCCTCGTAACGCCTAAGCCTTTCAAGTGCCACAACCTATAATGGTTTGTTTTATCTAATAAAGAAATGAAGATTTGCTGGTGAGTGCTGCAACTTTTTCTTTTTTTATATACCTGTCTGGATCGCTGTTAGTTCCTGCACGGCACCACCTTATTCTTCCTGGGACAGCTATATCCCTGTAGCTAAAAGAGAGATCTTCATGTTAAGAGAGTTCATAAGTGGACGATACTTCTGTGCCAGTGTATTTTTTCGTTCATATGTGTTTCAAAAATTGCCACACTCCAAACACTTGAGCACGAAGAACTCGACACGCAAATTATGTCTGTACCCCCCATACCAATGGAAGGGACAGAAGATCAAGCTAATGAGGGAGAAGCTTCAGGTGGCCTACAGGCAGGCAGAGAGGGAGCGGGTAATTTCTTTTCGGAATGCAACCATAAAGATGAATTGGAGTTAATCAGCACCAAAGCATTAGAATCCAAAATCTATACTCTAGCAGAAAAAGAAATCCGGTTATATTGGACTATAAAATCGTTAAAATCTTATGTTGAATGCAGCAGGGTGCCAAGAGGTCTGCGTGTATTTAAGGAAATTTCCCAATTTAAAGAAGACTTAAGCTTTCAATCAGCATGGGAGAAAATACATCTAGAATGTTCGCAAAATTTGCTACAACTAGTTCTCTCCCATAATGAAAAAGACTATGCCTTAATATGCGAACAACTAGAAAAATCTAAATATGAATTAAAAACTCGAATTGGAGATAATGCTTTCAAGTCCTTGGAAAAAAAATTGGAAAAAAAACTGGTGATTATCCAAATGGAAACTAAAGAAAAGAAAAAAGAAAAATTTCTAAGAGACAAACGTGATTTTGAGACTAATCAAGTGTTTTTGTGGAATAAAAATATCCCAAAAAGAGCTTTTTCTAAAAATCGTTTTAAAAAATCTGGAAAAAAATCGCACCTGGTACGTGATGGGTGGGTAACTGATTCTGACTCCAGTGCAACCGAAGAGATCTTGGAAGACATCCGACCACCGATTAATACAGCAACAGCCGCACAAATGCAATCTGGGCTAAGTACCCCTTTAGAAATAAGAAAACACGGCGGGGGGGAAGAAGAAAAAAGTGGTCTCAAAAAACGGAAGCAAGTGTCCTGGAGACGATAAATGCAGTCGGCACCCACGATATCACCAATGACTCATTACAAGTGGTGAATTTATCAAAGAGATCTCTGACAGAAGATCATCTAAAAGTCCTATCTCGAGGATTAAATTATTGTTTACCTGAACCATTTGACTTAGGAGAATTCAAAATCGAACTATTTAAAAGTACCCGTAAATTACATCTTTACAAATTTTTTTGTAAAAATAAAGAGGCACCAACTGTGACAGCGACTACGGATATACCAGCTACAGTAGGCCAGCTGGGGTTTATAGCATATCCTGAATTGGGTATACCAGATAGAGAAACTACAAATGTATTGGCTAATCTTTGTAGAAATAATGATACTCCGGTAGAGGTAATGGAAACAGTTGAGAAATCCTCAGCAGCCACCCCCTTTATGGGTGGGGTTAAATCATGCTGGATGCCCCCTATCTCTCCAGGTAATAACATAGATTTATTTGAAGATTTAGTCATAAAAGACGTAGAAGCGGTTCTATTTCCACAACCCCAGAAAAACCTCCCTACTATAGAACAAAAAGCTCTGAAAGAGATACAAAAGTGGGAGGACGTTATAATCAGAAGAGCAGATAAAGGGGGCAACTTAGTTATCCTGGATAAAACATACTATATTGAAGAAGCTTTATCTCAGCTTAATGATTTAGATACATATCAGCCATTGGAAAAAAATCCCACCAATATTATTAAGGATAAACTACGTTCTTTGTTGCGTAAACATGTGGAAAAAGGTACCATCTCTAAAAAAAGAGCAGAAAAATTAATACCCGAATACCCTAACTATCCCAACTGGTACAGTATTCCGAAAATTCACAAGAACGCACAAAAACCTCCTGGACGCCCGATCGTGTCCGGAATAAACTCAGTAACAGAACCCCTTTCACAATTTATCGATTGGTCTTTGAAACCTTTGTTATATGAAATCCCTTCATTTATTAAAGATTCGGGGGATTTCCTCCTTGCTCTAAAAGATTTCATTTGGCAACCCACATTCGCCCTAACATCTATAGATGTTACTAGTTTGTACACTAGAATTCCCCAACAAAAAGGTATAGATGCAATCCGTCGTATTCTATCTAATACCGAGAAAGATCAAGATTTTATATCATTTATAACAGATAGTTTGGGATTTGTACTATCTAATAATACATTTAAATTTTTGGACCAATGGTATTGTCAAAAGGTCGATACAGCGATGGGTACCCCGGTGGCATGCGTCTTCGCAAACTTGTTTCTTGCAGCGTTTGAGGAGAGGCATGTCACCGGCCCCAAAAATCCTTTTTTGAAACATATACGACTTTTTTTGCGTTTTGCCGACGACATCTTTATTATTTGGGACGGAGGTGAAGAGGTCTTTAGTCGTTTTGTGAAATATCTAAATGAGAATGATGAAAATATGAACTTCACATCCACCTTTGGAGGTAATGAAATAGATTTCCTAGACGTTAAGGTAGAAATCCAGGAGGGTTCTATAATAACAAGCGTTCATAGAAAAAGTACGGTGACAAATAGTGTTTTACACTATAACAGCGCCCATCCATATCATACAAAGCGCAGTATTCCATTTAGTCAAATGGTCAGATTAAGAAAAATTAATAACAATGATGAGATCTGTAGAGAGCAAATTCAGGATTTAAAGGCGCGTTTTAGAAAAAAAGGCTATCCAGAGTCTCTATTACAAGAAGCTGAAGTACGAGCATTTAATTTATCCCAAATGGATCTTTTGAAAAAGGGCAACAAAAGAAAAAATTATAAAAATAATGGGTCAAAAAATCGCAATGAAAACCGCAGATTTCCCTTTATTTTTAAGCATAGCCCAGTAGATAACTTAATACACGCAGCGATTCGCAAAAACTGGCACATCCTTCAAAAAGATTCAGATTTTGCTGCGTCTTCTCCGTTATTTTCATATAAACGATCAAAAAATATAGGAGATTTAGTTGTAAGAAATCGTATAGAAAATCGTAATCCGAACTGGATTGAGAAATCTGCTCCACCGGGCAACCACAAATGTGGAAATTGTAGTATGTGTGCTTTTCATCTGACAGATAGTTTATTAAAAATAGGCACATACCATCACTTGGTAAAAGATTTCATAACTTGCAAAAGTAAATTTATTGTTTATGTTATTTTTTGTCCTTGCAATCGCTTTTATATAGGGAAAACCATAAGACCTCTTACGGTACGCTTCCGTGAACACTATAACTCTATCCTCACGGGGAAAGGAAGAGTTCGTCTAGTTAAACATATACATGAATGTCACGGCAGCAACCCTAATGTGTTAAAATTCGCTGGATTAGAAGCAGTTACTTTCCCAAAACAGGGAGGTGATCGCAATAAATTACTTTTGCAGAGAGAAGCCAGGTGGATCCTAAAAACTAATGCGCAAGGCCCCTGGGGTCTAAATGAAAAAATTGACATGTCAATTTTCATCCAGTGATTGTATATCCAATGTGTGCAGTCTGAGTTCACTGTTGTTTTTAATCAATCAATTTGTTTTGTATATGTAGAAGTAAAATGTGAAATGTCTTAATCCTATAAAAGGATATGACATCACAAGCACAACTCACATGGACCCGTAGAAGCGCAACAGCGTGAAACGGCCGTCGTCCGTCTCGTTCCTGCACAACCCCGCTCCCCTCGTGACGCCTAAGCCTTTCAAGTGCCACAACCTATAATGGTTTGTTTTATCTAATAAAGAAATTAAGATTTGCTGGTGAGTGCTGCAACTTTTTCTTTTTTTATATACTTATCTATAAGAGGGGCCATTTGGTTTCAATTATGGTGTCCAGCATTTGGAAATCAAATAGACCCCATTATAGTTAAAGGAATATGTCTGATGGTGTTTATGTCTGTCATAGGACAAATACATCTGACAATAAAATGACAGTAATTCTGGTGCCATATTCACATACTGATTTAGGCTATAATGTTTTATTCACTCACTGATGGTGGTTCTGGTGATCTATTCATATACTGATTATGGTTTTGGTAATCTATTCATGTACTGATGGTGGTTCTGGTGATGTGTTGATCACCAGAACATTCATCATAGAATCATAGAATCATAGAATGGTAGAGTTGGAAGGGACCCCCTGGGTCATCTGGTCCAACCCCCTGCACAAAGCAGAATTCACTAAATCATCCCAGATAGATGTCTGTCCAGCCTCTGTTTGAAAACTTCCATGGAAGGAGAACTCACCACCTCTCGTGGCAGCCTGTTCCACTCATTGATCACCCTAAGTGTCAAAAAGTTTTGTCTAATATCTAATCTGTGTCTCCTCCCATTCAGTTTCATCCCACTGCTTCGAGTCTTTCCTTGTGCAAATGAGAATAAAGATGATCCTTCTACAATGTGACAGCCTTTGAGCACCAGAAAGAACTGCAAGAAGAAAGCTTAATAGGGTGAGCAATTGCAATGTCAGTTCAGCCCCAAATACATTTGTATCAGGTGAATTTATAACACTCAGTATGTGATTAATAATAGTAAAGAGATGCTTATAGTTATTACTCCCAGCCATTATGAGACTGCAGACAGTACAGGAGCCAAAATACTGTTTATAAACAGTCCTAATTAGGGTTGAGCGACTATTATTTTTATAGGATCGGGTCGGGTTTCACGAAACCCGACTTTCTCAAAAGTCGGGTCGAGTGAAATCGGCCGATCCTATAAAAAAGTCGGGGTCGGGGTCAGCCGAAACACAAAACCCAATGCAGTGCAATGGAATACTATGGTTCCCAGGGTCTGAAGGAGAGGAAACTCTCCTTCAGGCCCTGGGATCCATATTAATGTGTAAAATAAAGAATCAAAGTAAAAAATATTGATATACTCACCCTCGGACGCGCCCTGGTACTAAACGGCAGTCTTCCATCCTAAGAATGAGCGCGTGAATGACCTGCGGTGACGTCGCGGCTTGTGATTGGTCGCGAGCGGTCACATGGACAAGCCGCGACGTCATCTAAGGTCCTTCACGCGCTCATTCTTAGGAAGGAAGGCTGCCGGAAAGAAGCAGGGCGCCTCCGAGGGTGAATATATTCCTATTAGGTATATACTCACCCTCGGACGCGCCCTGCTTCTTTCCGGCAGCCTTCCTTCCTAAGAATGAGCGCGTGAAGGACCTTAGATGACATCGCGGCTTGTCCATGTGACCGCTCGCAACCAATCACAAGCCGCGACGTCACCGCAGGTCATTCACGCGCTCATTCTTAGGAAGGAAGCCTGCCGGTTAGTACCAGGGCGCGTCCGAGGGTGAGTATATCAATATTTTTTATTTTGATTCTTTATTTAACACTTAAATATGGATTCCGATACCGATTCCCGATATCGCAAACATATCGGAACTCGGTATCGGAATTCCGATACCAGATTCAGAAGATCGCCGACCTCATGGCCGACCCCACACAGGGGTCGGGTCGGGTTTCATGAAACCCGACTTTGCCAAAAGTCGGCGACTTCTGAAAATGGCCGACCCGTTTCGCTCAACCCTAGTCCTAATCATGAATGAATATTCCCAGGTCCCTAACAGGTGACGTGTTCTCTAATTGGAACCATTCTCATCCCTTTAGTCACTATCTGGTCTAGACACCATGATAACTTCCCTCTTCTCTAGCCTTCTGCAACACATCCAAACACAGTGTTATAATGCCCTTTGCATAAAACTGTCAATACTGTGCCCTAAATACGGTAAGTCTTTTCTGGTGCATGTCCTCCACACTTATAAGCTATGACTGTCCTCCATTATGAACTATAACCACCTTACCATCCTCCCTTATGAGCTATAACTGCCTTATTAGCCACCCTTATGGCCTATACCATAGATGTACCCTCTCAACTGTTTCCTCTTAGGCTCAATATATATCTCCCCCTGTTCCCTCCATCATGCTACCTCCTCTCCAAACCGAGCTTCCATTTCACACTGTCCACACTTTCCATATCTGAATTGTGCTCCCTCCTCACACTGCCCCCTCACATATTATAATGGTCACCACTCCTCCTCATACAGTTTTGTGTCTACTACAGCCCTTCATACAATATGATATCCCCCACAGCCCTCTATACATTATAATACCCCCCACAGTCATCAATATAGTATGATGTCCTCTGCAACCCTCCATACAGTATGATGTGCATCAAAGCCCCCTATAGAGTATGGTCACCACAGTCCCCCAAACAGTATATCATCCACAACCCTTCATACAGTATGATGTCCCCCACAGTCATCAATACGGTATTGTGTCCTCCATAACCCTTCATACAGTATGATGTCCTCCACCACCCATCATATGTCTCACACAGACACAATTATGTCGCCATAGCCCCTCATACAGTAAAATATGCTATTTTCCATCTCACAGACAAAATGACAGGAAAAATAAAAAAAACTTATAATCACCTAACCTTGGTTCCCTGTCCACTGAAACCTACATCACCACTATCTTGTGCAACAGTGAGTGTGGGTGGCATGATGCTGTGATGTCATCGTGTCACCTGACCACCTCTGCATGACACTCGCCTCTAACAGGTCACAGGGCGAAAGTACCTCCTGTGTCATCCCATTGCTCACATCTTCATTTGTTTTCTCATTTTAAAGACGTAAACAATTGAATTTCAGGAGAGAAATCAGGCTGAAAGCAGTGAGCTGTGTTAGTGGCTCACTAACACTGCTTAACAATGTGCCTGCATTTGACCATCACTGTACTGAATGCCAGCAGCTGGATGGCCACAAGTATAGCATAGCTACAATTTTTTTTTTTTAATTGCGCCTTTTCCCCAGAGAAGCAGAAGCAAGAGTTAGCACCCTAGTTGGATGTCTACCATTGCCTATACATTATAATGGCCCTTGCAAGTACAACTCTCCCCATTTACAGTGCAGGAGTTTCTCTCTATTGCTTTAAATTATACATAATTACGTGGCACGAAATATAATAGCAGATATGCTAATAGAATGTGCATAGCAGTTGTCATAATATGAGCATAACTTAAATGGCCTAGGTAAGGTGGTATTTCTACAGAAAAAGGGTTAATGGTTGGGTAACTAATAGCAACTAATGAAGGATATATTAGCTGCTCAGAACTAAACAGTGGGGTTTATGCAGTGTTGAGTTCTTTTTTAGTAGGAGGGTGGTTGAGTCCTTATTTAACCCTCTTTCAAACAGTTTACATGTAATTCAACACAAGAAAAGCAAATATATACTCTACATTTATGTTGTGCAATAGAATTATTTCTATATGTGCTCCTAATTTTTCATTACTGTACACACATTTTGAACTTTAAAGAGAGTTAACTTGGTATTTTTAAAATCTAATTATTAAAGCTTACAGTTGGCCTATACTGGCAGGCTTGTCAGTTCACATACAGCTGAAGATTGCATCAAAATGAGAGTTTCTTTGCCAAGTTGCTTGTCAAGCACTATAGAACAGACGGCACTCTTTGTCTCTAAGGCCCTTAAGACTGGAGCTGAGTGCAAATGTACCATAGTGCAGAAAGCTTGGAAAATGGAAGTAGGAGTTTTTGGAGACAGAAACCACATTGAGTAGGAGGAGATAAGGGAGCAATCATTAAAACTTTGCAACCTGCTGTCATGCCTCACTTATTTATTTCCTTTAAATATTGTACTTTATGCATGCACCAAAAAGTGTAAAAATCACTAGCTTGAAATTTAATTAGAATAAAGAATTAATTTAGTTATACAAGCTTATTTAAAAGCTTGAGGCATGACAAAGCTGTAAAGTATTGAATTATACAAAATATAGTTTTCTATGAAAAATGTGGTTCGAGTAGTTATTATAAATTGAAAGGCAACAAGCATTTTTCACATTAACATTAAACAAAATGCAATTTGGTTAGTAAATCAACATATGTTTTATATCGAGTTTTCTGTTACTTTGATGGATAAGATTAGTGCATACTAATGAGTAGTTAAACAGAGAAATAGATCTGGATTGAGCCTTGCCAATTTTCTAGGTTGCAGTTTAAAGTATAATTGCTGTGATATGGTTATTAACAGAACACGCTGGTAGCCATGTAAATATATTGATTAATAATATGCCATGTCATTTTCCTTTAGCCAGCTTTTTATTACTTTTTGCTGAGGGCAATACCTTGTTACTAGAGATGAGCGAATATTTCAATGTTCGGTTCGGATTACGATCACCGAATTTGAAGTATTTTCTGATATATTTGTCGAATATTCGCCGAACATAGCTGAACACCATTCAAGTCAATGGGAGCCAAAAACAAACGCATGCACAACATCTTCAAATGGGCCCAAGAGCTGCCAAAACCCATCAAATGAGGGACAGACACCAGAAAAGTGGTCTTAATTGACCCACAGTACAAATTGTAGCATGGTACGGCAGCAATCAGCCATGCATGAGTTATCAGGGTCTGGGCCAGGATTTACAGCTTTGAACTGAATGTCAAAGTAAGACAAGGTGGGTGAGGGATCTGTGTAGGCCTGCAGTGCTGGGAGCCCTGATAACAGATGCAACAGCTCAATATTTGATGCTCAGCCACACTCAGGTGGCACAAATATCAGTTTTGTAGACTAATATTGTCAGAAAAATCTAAGGATAGTAACACGAGTAGTTGATTCAAAGGAGGTAGAGGCCTGCCGGTCTGGGAGGCCTACTGCTACAGGTAACATGTATGAAGGAGACCTAACCAGGAGTCTAGACATTAACAAAAATTAATGGCAGACACCAACAAAGTGGCATCAATTGCAACAGAGTAGAACTAGTAGAACTAGTAGAACTTCATGGGTTGGCTGTATAAGAACTACAGCCAACCCACGGAGACTGTACCGGGCAAGGTGATGGAACCACTGTGCCATATCCCTCGGAAAGTCTGGAGGGACGTAAGTAGGTGGCCTACCAAATCCCAACTCAGATAAGTGGTAGCAGGTGAAAACTGCATCTCAAGGAGGGACAAGGCGGTGGTACCAGGTGCTACTCCAGAGCTGACCTACAGAGGGTGGCAGCTAAGCCTCTAGAATGGGTAGGCTGTGATGACCAGAAGATGGCATGAAGAATGCAGGCAGGCACTGTAGGGACACTGGAACCATGGGTGTAGATAGGGCTGGCTAAGGAACAGAAAAGACCTGGCAGGTGCGGGCTGGAGCGGGTGTAAGATAGATGGTCACTGACAGGTGCGATCTGGACCTGCTGATTGACAGAAAAGCACAGACAGGAACAAGTGGACGTGTAAAGGGTAGACCTGGGGAACCTGACAACTAGCAAGCATGTAAGGCAAACTAACAATCTAGCTAAGGCTAGGTTCACATTGCGTCAAGTACATGGCGTTAAACGGATCCGTTAAACGCATGTACAGAAAAAGGATCCAATTTGTCGAAAAATAGGCATCACGTTATCGCTTGCGTTAACGTTTGTGACCGCGTTTTTCTCATTTGGATGTACGTTCGCGATGTATGCGTTTGTCTGCGTTTGTCACTGTCAATAAAGTTATTATTTATTTTTTTCTCCTTTTGTCATCGTCGGGGTGTGGGTGCAGACTCATTCTCCATTTTGAAAGCATTGAGTGAACTTCTGCTAGCAAGATGTTTGTGTCTGAGCTCGTTCGATTTCGCTTGATGCGGTTGCGACTTCGTCAGAGAATGTGTGCTTGGGACATTAATGGCCAAATCATGTTTCCTGTCACATGACCACATGGACCACCCTCAAACGCTATTAAAACGTATGGTTCGATTTGGAATTTTTTCAAGATTTGCGTCTGGATGCGTTTGCCATAGCCATCAATGGCAGAATTAACGCTTCCGTTAGTATTGCGTTAGCTTGGCCGGACCCAAAAACGCTGCAAGCTGCGTTCCAAGGTCAGTCAGAAAAAAACGTTATGTGACTAACGCATGCCAATTTTGGCATGCGTCACGATGCGTCAGACAATGCAAGTCTATGGCCGCGTTAGTATGTGCGTTATAAAGCGTTTTGAGTACTTAAAAACGTGTCCGTTAGACGGACTCACCTAGCGCAATGTGAACCTAGCCTAAGACACCTCCATATCGGAGGAGGTACCTTAAAGCGAACCTGTCACCCCCAAAATCGATGGTGAGATAAGCTCACCGTCATCAGGGGCTTATCTACAGCATTCTGTAATGCTGTAGATAAGCCACCGATGTTACCTGAAAGAGAAGAAAAAGACGTTAGATTATACTCACTCAGGGGCGGTCCCGCTGCGATGGGTGTCTCAGGTCCGCTCCGGCGCCTCCCATCTTCATTCTATGACATCCTCTTCTGGTCTTCGCGCCGCTGCTCTGGCGCAGGCTTACTTTGTCTGCCCTGTTGAGGGCAGAGCAAAGTACTGCAGTGCGCAGGTACCGGTAAGGTCAGAGAGGCCCGGCGCCTGCGCACTGCAGTACTTTGCTCTGCCCGCAACAGGGCAGACAAAGTACGCCTGCGCCGAAGCTGCGGCGCGGAGACCAGAAGAGGACGTCATGGAATGAAGATGGGAGGCACCGGACGCCCATTTGACCACGGACCAGCAGCGGGACCGCCCAGGTGAGTATATTATAACCTCATTTTCTCCTCTTTCAGGTAACATCGGGGGCTTATCTACAGCATTACAGAATGCTGTAGATAAGCCCCTGATGACGGTGAGCTTACCTCACCATCGATTTTGGGGGGTGACAGGTTCCCTTTAAATAGAAGGTGTCGCCCTTCTATTGGCTGGGAATCGACGTGAATGATCCCTTTAAGAGGGAGGTATTGCATGCCCTAAGCATAGGTCCCGGGCCTACAACCGGACCTTGTGGGACACCGACCCATAGGAGGAGAGATGAGGAGGTGGTGTGTGAGTGGGAGATGCTGAATGTCCTGTCTGTTAGGTATGAGAAGATCCAACAAAGGGCCAAGTCTGTAATGCCAAAAGATCAGAAAATCTGTAATAAGAGGGAAAGGTCCACTGTGTCAAAGGCAAATACCAGGTGCAGGAGAAACAGGAGGACAAACTAGCGGTGCTTTCATTTGGTTGTTAGTAGGTGGTTGTTGACTTTAGTCAGGGCAGTTTCAGTGGAATGGTGCTGTTGGATGCCATATTGCAAGCTGTAAAAGAGGGATCAAGAGGAAAAGAGGGAGGACAGTTCAAAATGGCTGTGTTGTTCCAGTAGTTTGGGGGCATAGGGGAGAAATTAGATGGGATGATAGCTAGATAAAGAGGATGAATCAAGGGTGGGCTTTTTGAGCATGGGTTTGATCAAGGTATGCTTCAGTAAAGAAGGGAAGACACCAGTTGTTAAAGACAGGTTGAAGAGGTGGGATAGGCTTTGGATGAAGACTGTGGTAATGTTTGGAATGAGGTGGGACATTATTGGGTCAAGTTCACAGGTGGTGAGGCAAAGTCTTCAGCTGAGATGAGAGGAGTGGGAGAGGGAGCTGGTGGACAGAGGATAAAATTGAAAATACTGAATAGCTGTTTAGGGTTGTGAGACAGGTATGATAGGATTAAACATTATGTTATGGGAAGAACACAAGCAAGGGCACACAGGATCCTATAAAGAGAGTGAAAATAAGGAGAGAAAGAGAGGGAGGGAGAACCTAACCTCCATCTCACATGAGTAAAGTACCCTTTGTATAGGACGCTTGGAGTAAATGTTGGACTATATTAGGACCATTGGTGCTCATTTTACACCCTTTTATTACCACTCTGCCTTTGCACAATCTTTAAACCTTAATGAACTGAACTGTGTTCCTATATAAACTAAACCTGCTTGTGCGCCCTAGGCAGAACTCTTGCTTTACACTCAATCAAGCTATATTTTTTACATTCTTTGGTTACATGATTACTATGCCATACTACCATACACTTTTCCTGCTTTGATAGTGATACTCTGGTTTGACACTTTTAAATGTTTAGTTATGTTAATAAATTTGATTTTATTGTTAAATATACTCTTTGACCTCATTTTGCTTTAATTATGCTGAATGGGGTTTGTTGTGTTCATATTACTTTTTGAATTTAAACCTGCTAAATACTATCTTGGAACCTGCCCTGAGAAACATTATTATTTTACTAAACAGCTAGGTTTGGAGAAGTAAATCACTACATGCCATAAGAAGGATAAATAAACTAATAGACAACAGGGGTGTTTGTTATTTTTTAATAGAAAAGTAAAAGTGTGTTTTGTTTTATTTCTCATAAAGAACTTTATTCTGGCTGTGTCTTTATTTAGCATGTAACTATAGGATTAGTAATGTATAGGTGCCTTATAGACGCCTCTCCATTACTAAGCCGTAGGCTTGATGTCATCTGACAATACAAAGGTGACATCAACCCCACAAATATTAACCCCACTTGCCACCTTTACAGGGCAAGTGGGAAGAGCATGACAAAGTGCCAGAATTGGCGCATCTAATGATCTTTTTACGCGTAGAACTGAGAAGGGGACAAAGGGGCCTCCTCTACGTCCGGAGGAAAGAAGGTTTAATCATAATAACAGATGCGGATTCTTTACTGTAAGAGCAGTAAGACTATGGAACTCACTGCCGTATAATGTTATTATTATTATTATTATTATTTATTGTTATAGCGCCATTTATTCCATGGCGCTTTACATGTAAGGAGGGGTATACATAATAAAAACAAGTACAATAATCTTAAACAATACAAGTCATAACTGGTACAGGAGGAGAGAGGACCCTGCCCGCGAGGGCTCGCAATCTACAAGGGATGGGAGAGAATACAGTAGGTGAGGATAGAGCTGCTCATGCAGCGGTTTGGTCGATCGGTGGTTAGTGCAGGTTGTAGGCTTGTCAGAAGAGGTTGGTCTTCAGGCTCTTTTTGAAGGTTTCGATGGTAGGCGAGAGTCTGATGTGTTGTGGTAGAGGGTTCCAGAGTAGGGGTGATACGCGAGAGAAATCTTGTATACGATTGTGGGAAGAGGAGATAAGAGGGGAGTAGAGAAGGAGATCTTGTGAGGATCGGAGGTTGCCTGTAGGAAAGTACCAGGAGACGAGGTCACAGATGTATGGAGGAGACAGGTTGTGGATGGCTTTGTACGTCATGGTTAGGGTTTTGTACTGGAGTCTCTGGGCAATGGGGAGCCAGTGAAGGGATTGACAGATGGGAGAGGCCGGGGAATAGCGGGGGGACAGGTGGATTAGTCAGGCAGCAGAGTTTAGAATAGATTGGAGGGGTGCGAGAGTGTTAGAGGGGAGGCTACAGAGCAGGAGGTTGCAGTAGTCAAGGCGAGAGATGATGAGGGCATGGACTAGGGTTTTTGCAGATTCTTGGTTGAGGAATGTATGGATTCGTGAAATATTTTTGAGTTGAAGTCGGCAGGAAGTGGAAAGAGCTTAGATATGTGGTTTGAAGGAGAGATCAGCGTCAAGGATTACCCCGAGGCAGCGAGCTTGTGGGACTGGGGAGAGTGGGCAGCCATTTACTGTAATAGGTTCGTTGGAGGGGGTCGCGTGAGATGGGGAAAGATGATCAATTCTGTTTTGTCCATGTTAAGTTTCAGAAATCTAGCAGAGAAGAAGGATGAAATAGCGGATAAACATTGAGGGATTCAGGTTAGTAGGGAGGTGATATCTGGTCCAGAGATCTAGATCTGTGTGTCATCAGCATAGAGATCATACTAAAAGCCATGAGATTCTATGAGCTGTCCCAGGCCAAAGGTGTAAATGGAGAAGAGCAGGGGCCCTAGGACTGAACCTTGTGGAACTCCGAAAGATAGGGGGCTAGGTGAGGAGGTGGTATGTGAGTGGGAGACGCTGAATGTCCGGTCTGTTAGGTATGATGAGATCCAGTATAGGGCCAAGTCTGTGATGTCAAGCAATGAGAGGGTCTGTAATAATAGGGAATCGTCCACTGTGTCAAAGGCAGCTGACAGGTCGAGGAGGAGGACAGAGAAGTGTCGCTTGCTGTTGGCAGTTAAGAGGTCATTGGTGACCTTAGTTAGGGCAGTTTCAGTGGAATGGTGTGACCGGAAGCCAGATTGTAAGCGGTCAAAGAGGGAGCAAGAAGAGAGATGGGAGAACAGTTCAAGTAAGACGTGTTGTTCCAGTAGTTTGGAGGCATAGGGAGAAGTGATATAGGGCGATAGCTAGATACACAGGATGGATCAAGAGTAGGCTTTTTGAGGATAGGGGTGATGGAGGCATGTTTAAAGCTTGAGGGGAAAACACCAGTTGTTAGTGATAGGTTGAAGAGATGGGTTAGGGTTGGGATGAAGACTGTGGTGAGGTTTGGGATGAAGTGGGATGGGAGCGGGTCAAGTGCACAGGTGGTGAGATGTGATCTTGAGAGTAGAGTGGAGAGTTGATTTTCTGTAATGGTGGAGAAGTTGGTTTTGGAGGTGGAGGGCTGTGAAGTCGGGAGGAAGGGCTCTGGGGGTTGTTGACCAAAACTGTCTCTGATGTTATCAATCTTCTGCTTGAAAAATGAGGCAAAATCTTCAGCTAAGATAAGTGGGGAGGGAGGAGGTGCCGGGGGACGGAGGAGAGAATTGAAGGTGCTGAATAACTGTTTAGAGTTGTGAGACAGGGAGGATACGAGAGATGAGAAGTAGGTTTGTTTAGCTGTGGTGAGTGTGGTCTTGAAAGTAGTGAGGGACTGTTTGAATGCGATGAAGTGTTCATTGAAGTGGGATCTTTTCCATCTGCGCTCATCAGCCTTGGAAGCTCGCCTCAGTTCTTTGGTCAGGCTGGTGTGCCAGGGCTGTCTGTTGATTTTGCGAGCTTTGGTATGTGTAAGTGGGGCGGCAGATTCCAAAGCTACAGCTATTGTGGTGTTATATAGAGCGGCAGCGTCATCCGCATTGTGTAAGGAACTTATATCTGCGAGAGGGAGGAGGGATTCAGAGAATGAATGTAGGTCAAGATGTTTAAGCTTTCTGCAATGGTGTGAAAGTTTGTGGGGTGGGGATTGTAGACATGTAGTGGAGAGGGAAGAGAATGTGAGAAGGTTGTGGTCAGAGAGAGAAAGAGGTGAGTTAGAGAGGTCAGATAGGGAGCAGAGGCAGGTGAAGATGAGGTCCAGTGTGTGACCATCTTTGTGGGTGGCTGTAGAAGACCATTGAGTGAGGCTGAAGGAGGAAGTGAGAGATAGAAGTTTAGTGGCAGCTGAGAGGGAAGTGTCAATGGGGATGTTGAAGTCGCCCATGATGAGAGTGGGGATGTCCACTGAAAGGAAATGAAGTAGCCAGGTGGTGAAGTGGTCAAAGAAGGTGGTGGCTGGCCCTGAGGGGCGGTAAATGACAGCCAGTTGGAGGTTGGAGGGGGAGTAGATGCGCACAGAGTGTACCTCAAAGGAAGGGAGGGTGACAGAGGGTGGCAGTGGGATTGGGGTGAAGGAGCAGTTATCTGACAGGAGAAAACCAACTCCTCCGCCATGTTTGCTGCTGGGGCGGGGCGTGTGAGAAATGTGGAAGCCACCGTAAGAGAGTGCAGCAGGGGACGCTGTGTGATTAATGTGATTAATTACTAAAATTTAAGAAGGGACTGGATGCCTTTCTTGAAAAGTATAATGTTACAGGTTATACATATGAGATTCCTTGATATGGCATTGATCCAGGAACTAGTCTGATTGCCGTATGTGAAGTCAGGAAGGAATTTTTTTCCCCAATGTGGAACTTACTGTTTGCCACATATTTTTTTTGCCTTCCTCTGGATCAATATATTAGAGCATGTTAGGTTAGGATATGTGTTGAACTAGATGGACTTAAAGTCTTCCTTAAACCCTAAGAATTATGTTACTATGTTACTATGTTTTTTAAATTATCTATTTAAATAATTAAAATATGGCGTGGGCACCCCTCTCTTCTTAATAACCACCCTTGTTGAAGCTGACAGTTGAGAGTTGCAGCCCCCAGCTGTGAGTTTTGCCTGGCTGGTTATCAAAAATGCAGGGGAATCCACACCATTTTTTTTTTTTAAATATACTTATTTACAGCGCAGGAGATGGCCAATGAATACACCCATCAGTCACTCCTGCTCTCGCTGTTATTAGCGGCAACAGGTGTCGGATTATGGGAGCTGTGATTTTCCTCAAAAATCACAGAGAGGCAGTATACCAAGATACAGGTGTTCCCACAATGCTTCCATTGAGTATTCTCGCATCAAGCACTCCTAGTACACTGTGGCATCCAGATCCAGCTTCAAGTACCTTTTCTAACAGTTGGTATCAGCCTATCTCTAGTTTCTCAAACTTAAATTATCTTTAAACCCCCAAGTATACTGTCAAAGTCAGGGCCAGTTTTAGAGAAAGTGGGGCCCCAAATGCTCACATATTCCACATCACACAAGTATTTCAGCTTTATTTACAGGTTCAGAGTTCAGGCCATTAAACGAGTGTGATCGACGATATTAAAGTTGTTCAACGCTTGTTTACGTTTCTTTACACTGGCTGAGAAAGAATGATGGGGTCTTCGATACAGTATAATGCACTCCCCATGGTCCTTGATACAGTATAATACAGCCCCCCTCAGTGGATACTGCAACCCCCCTCATCGCGTATACTGCAACCCCCCTCATAGAGTATACTGCAGCCCCCTCATAGAATGTACTGCAGCCCCCTCATAGAGTATACTGCAGCCCCCTCAGAGTATAATGCATCGCCCCACACACACAGTATAGTGCAGCCCCCTCCACACACAGTATAATTCAGCCCCACTCCACACACAGTATAATGCAGCCCCCCTCCAACACACAGTATAATTCATGCCCTCTCCAACACACAGTATAATTCAGCCCCACTCCACACAAAGTATAATGCAACCCCATCCACACACACAGTATATTTCAGCCCCACTTCACACACAGTATAGTGCAGCCTACCTCCACACACAGCATAATGTAGCTTCCTTCTAAGACACTGTAAAGTGCAGCTCCCCACAGTGCAATGCAGCTGCCCCCAACACATAGCATAGTGCAGCTCTCCCCAACACACAGAATAGTGCAGCTCCCCCAACATACAGTATAGTGCAGCTCCCCCACACACAGTACAGTGCAGCTCCCCAACAACACATAGTATATTGCAGCTCCCCCAACACACAGAATAGTGCAGCTCCCCAATACACAGTATAGTGCAGCTCACCCCCAACAAACAGTACAGTGCAGCTCCCCAACACACAGTATAGTGCAGACAGGCATGCACACACACACACAACACACACAGTAAAATGCAGCCCCGCGTTCTTACACACACACAATAATGCATATGTTAACATACAAACCATAATGCATACACACACACTCGCACAATACTCACCCCTCCTCCATGTTCCCCATGCTGCTCCTGGCTCTGCTGCTCCGGTCTCTTTGGCTCTCTTTGGATCCACTGCTGGCACAGCGTGGCGCACAATGAAGTGCCGTCATCGTACTCCTGCTGAGGTTGAGTCACAAGCAGATGCTTTCGCCATCTGCTTTCAACTGTATCGGCTTCTGTGATGACGATAAGTTGAATCAGTGATGGGGTGTGGCATTTCATACAGTACTATTGGTAGAAAAATGTAAGGAAAGTAACACAGGTTGTTGACTGATCAATTGACCCACAGTAGAACCTTTTTTAATGGCTCAGAAGCAGTCAGCCTTGGCCCACGCATGAAGTATCAGGGTCTGGCCCAGCATTTACAGCTTCAAATTGAAGTTTTAATGAGGACTGTTGATTAAAGGACATAATACAAAATCTTTAGAACAAAAAGTTGCTCAAAAGTTTACATACCCCAGCAGAATTTTAACTTTCTTGGCCTTTTTTCAGAGAATATGAATAACACAACTCATGGTTAGTGGTTGGGTGAAGCAATTTATTGCCAAACTACTGTGTTTTCTCTTTTAATTCATAATGACAACCAAAAACATCCAAATGACCCTGATCAAAAGTTCACATACCCCATTTCTTAATACCTTGTATTGCCCCCTCTAACATCAATGACAGCTTGAAGTCTTTTGTGGTAGTTGTGGATGATGAGGTTCTTTATTTTCTCGGATGGTAATGCTGCCCACTCTTCTTGGTAAAAAGCCTCCAGTTCCTGTAAATTCATGGGCTTTCTAGCATGAACTGAGCACTTGAGATCTCCCCAGAGTGGCTCAATGCTATTGAGGTCGGGAGACTGAGATGGCCACTCCAGAACGTTCACTTTGTTCTGCTGTAGCCAAGGTCGACTGGTCTTCTGTTTTGGTTTGTTGTCATGTTGGAAAGTCTAAGTATGTCCCAGGCGCAGCTTGGCGGGCTGATGAGTGCAAATTTGCCTCCAGTATTTGCTGATAACGTGCTGCATTCATCTTCAACTTTGACCAAGTTTCCTGTGCCTGTTCTGTGTAGCTCACACATCCCCAAAACATCAACGATGCACCTCTGTGCAGTAGGAATGGTGTTCCTTTCATCATGCGCCTTGTTGACCTCTCTCCAAATGTGACGTTTATGGTTGTGGCCAAAAACTTTAACACTTCTAGTTTTCAGAGAGACCTTTATTTCAATTGATGTTATTTGTGGGTTTTTCTTTGTATCCCGAAAAATGGTTTTGCTTTTACAGAGCCCCTGATTTTCCATTTGTTAATCACAGTTTGAACACTGCTGACTGGCATTATCAATTACTTAGATATCTTAATGTATCCCTTTCCTGTTTTATACAGTTCAACTACCTTTTCCCATAGATTCATTGACAATTCTTTTGCTTTCACCATGACTTACAATCCAGAAACATCAGTGGCTTGACGAAAGATGCAAGAGTCTGTCTTGATCCCAGAAACTCACCCAGCTTTTATGCACACACACTGATTACACGCAAACAGGTCACAGGTGAGGATGTTACCTTTATTAGCCATTTAAACCCATTTGTGTCACCTTTTGTGCATGTTATCAGGACAAAATCACCAGGGTTTGTAATCTTTTGATCAGGGTCATTTGGATGTTTTGAGTTCTCACTATGATTTAAAAAGAGAAAACACAGTAGTTTGAAAATAAATGGCTTCACCCAACCACTAACCATGAGAGAAGAAAAGGTTTTGGTGTTATGATTCACATTCTCTGAAAAAAGGCCAAGGAAATAAAACGTCTGCAGGGTTTGTAAACTTTTGAGCACAACTGTATCATGCAGTCCTAGGCTTATGTAATCGGACCACCAAAGGCAATAGCCATGAAATTACTCCCACCAGAATGTATACATGCAAGAATGGAATAAAACAAGCCACCAAAAGAATACAAGAAAAGTGTTTCATTTGACTTAATACATAAAAGGCACATAAACATAACAATTAAAATACCATATCAATGACAGAGCTATTTAAGACAAAGAATCAGATGCAACAAGAAAAATCAGGTGCGACACCACAGGTACAGTGTAGTTAGGGGGAGCCTAGTAAAAGATTAGATTGAATAAAGTAACAGTGCATCAAGTCTATCCAGAAAAACATCAGAAAGGCTCATGCGGTTATGTCAATGCAAGTATGATAAGTAATATATATCATATGTAAAGTCATAATTAGTGTTGAGCATTCCGATACCGCAAGTATCGGGTATCGGCCGATACTTGCGGTATCGGAATTCCGATACCGGGATTCCGATACTTGCCGCGTATCGGATACCGGAATCGGAAGTTCCAAGATTCAAAATGCAGAAATTCAGCCAATGAGAATGATTCCAAGTGTGGGCACATCCTGTTTAGCATGGAGGGCATGAAACTACTGGCAAGGCTGTGATTGGCTGCTGAAATGATGTCATGCTGCAGTTTAAAAGTCGCTGGCGCCATTTTGCGATCACTCTGCTGTGAATTCAGTTAGTGACAGGACGCTGTTTGCTGACTGAGGGACAGTTTAGAGATAGCGATTTGCTTCTTTGTGCTTTCCAAAGGCTAATTTAGCAACCGCTGTGTTCACCTACTATTCACCTTGCTTTTGCCTTGTAGCGCTGTTTTCACAGCGATCTGCAAGGTCTGTGTGTGTGTGTGTGTGAGTGCAGCCCACTCTCTAGTCTGAGTGCAGCCACATAGGCCATCCATAGCTGGTTGTATTCAGTTCAGGGAGGGTGGTTCATTGCCTCATACTGTTCTTTTTTTTTTTTTTTTTTTTCAAGTAGTGTAGTCTGCTGCTAATTTATTCAAAAAAATCCTATTAGTGTCTTTCCACCCGTCTCCAGCTAATTTGTGGAAAAACACTACATAGGATAAAGTAGAGGAGGGTTTTTGGGCCTTGCAGCGCCGTTTACGGCTGTCTGCACGGTCTCCGTGTGACTGCAGCTCGCCCTGTAGTCTGTGAGCAGCCATAGCCTGGTTGTCTCCAGCTCAGGGTTGTTCACTGCGTCATACCGCCAAATCAATTTTAATTTTTTTTCAAGTAGTGTAGTCTGCTGCTAATTTATTTAAAAAAATCCTATTAGTGTCTTTCCACCCGTCTCCAGCTAATTTGTGGAAAAACACTACATAGGATAAAGTAGAGGAGTGTTTTTGGGCCTTGCAGCGCCGTTTACGGCTGTCTGCACGGTCTCCGTGTGATTGCAGCTCGCCCTGTAGTCTGTGAGCAGCCATAGCCTGGTTGTCTCCAGCTCAGGGTTGTTCACTGCGTCATACCGCCAAATCAATTTTAATTTTTTTTCAAGTAGTGTAGTCTGCTGCTAATTTATTTTAAAAAATCCTATTAGTGTCTTTCCACCCGTCTCCAGCTAACTTGTGGAAAAACACTACATAGGATAACGTAGAGGAGGGTTTTTGGGCCTTGCAGCGCCGTTTACGTCTGTCTGCACGGTCTCCGTGTGACTGCAGCTCTATCTGTTGTCAGTTCAGCCCCCAAAAAAGAAATAAATAATAAAGTTCACCAAACACACCAGTTACACCACTTTACATTTGTGTAGGCCACATTAGCTCATATTAAAGTCTAGTCCACACTTTAGAAAATTAGTGTTTCTTATACCTGTTAGGAGGAGTTGCTCAGGAATAAGCACACAAATCCGTTAGTACTTTTCTGCTTATCTTTATCAGTCAACCAAGATGAAGAAGGCAGTGAGTAAGGCACGTGGGCGTGGGCGTGGGCGCGGAGCAGGGAGGGGACGTGGGGATTCTGTGCCTGCTGCGGGCACCGGTGACTCATCAGCACCCACTTTCACCAGGCAACAGTCGTTCATGCGCAGCTTTGTGTCAGAGCGCCGTACACCGCTGCTGCGTCAAGAACAAATTGAAGCTGTTGTCGGATGGATGGCAGCTAATGCATCAACTTCCATTAGTGCCACATCCTCTCAGACACAGCCATCTGTCTCTTCACCACCTGCCAAATTGCCCAGGCAGACAGAGAGCCCAGGACAGGAGCCGTCTCTACTTCTGTTCTCTGAATCTCTTGGCTTGGAAACAGGGGGCCAGCCAAGCAGCATTGGAGAAATGGAAGAAGAGGCAGGGTGCAGTGATGCCCAACAGCTTTTTCTGTCTTCCTCTGAAGAGGCGGGTGGGCCAGTGGCTCCGGTCACCACATCGCAGGCCGCATCAGCTGATGATGACACTCAGGTGCCACTTACTGGTGCGTGCTCTGCTGCTGAGACTACCCAGGAGGAGCAGTTGGGGGCAGAGGGTAGTGTAGATGATGAGGTCCTCGACCCATCTTGGCGTGAGGGACAGGAAGGTGGTGGGAGCAGCTCTGAGGAAGAGATTCCCCGTACGGCCCAAAGAGGGAGAGGGAGGGGGAAGACTGCGGATCCTGCAGCCTCCGCTTTGGCACCCGTTAGGAGCATGTCTCTTCCAAAAGCCAAAAAGGGCGCTCCCAAGACTTGCAGTGCCTGGTCCTTTTTTGACACAGTTGCAGATGACATTTGCTATGTCAGATGCAACGTGTGTCATCAAAAAGTCAAAAGAGGTCGAAATGTCAGCAACCTCAATACCTCCAACATGTGGAAACATGTGCGCAACAGGCACCCGGCGGAGTTAGAAAAACACACTGAAGAGGTAGGCCAACCAACAGCGGCAGCTACCACCTCTTCAGCTCGTGTTGCCTCTTCCTCTAGCTCACACGCAGCTGGTTCGGCTTCCTCCCAGGATCGCCGTGGAAGAACCTCTGGCCCTGTTGTCCAGAGACCCACTGTAATTCCACCCGCAGCACCACTTTCCCAGTCATCCACACACTCCCAGCCCAGTCTACAGCCATCGGTAGTACAGGCATGGGAGAAAAGGCGGCCTTTCTCGTCAAACCACCCACGAGCACAGGCTCTGACTGCAGGCATTGCCAAACTTCTGTCACTGGAAATGCTGTCATTCAGGCTGGTGGAGACTGACAGCTTCCGTGACTTGATGTCATTGGCAGTCCCACAGTACAATGTGCCCAGCCGCTTTTACTTCAGCAGGCAAGCCGTCCCTGCCCTGCACAAGCATGTGGAGGGACACATAAAACACGCGCTACTGAACGCCGTCAGTAGCAAGGTCCACCTCACCACCGATGCGTGGACCAGTCAACATGGACAGGGGCGATACCTTTCCCTCACTGCCCATTGGGTTAATGTCGTTGAGCCGGGTACAGACCGTGCGAGTGGCGCAGGACGTGTCCTGCCCACTCCAAGGATTGCAGGAATCCATTCTGTACGCATTGACTCCTCCTCTTACACCAGTTCCTCAGAATCATCGCTGCAGGAGCCGTCACAGTCCACCTCCACATGGACCCGTGATGAACGTGTACCTGTTACGACCGACATGAGCACAGCCGTGGCCAAACGTCAACAGGCCGTGTTGAAATTAATTTTTTTGGGGAATCGTAGCCACACAGCACAGGAGCTCTGGAATGCCATCAAGCAGGAGAGCGATGTGTGGTTTGTGCCAGCGAATCTCCAGCCAGGCATGGTAGTGTGTGATAATGGCCGAAATCTGGTGGCAGCTCTGGGCCTCGGCAACCTCACTCACATCCCATGTCTGGCACATGTGCTCAATTTGGTCGTGCAGAGCTTTTTGAGGGACTATCCGGATCTTGATGCACTGCTGCACAAGGTCCGCCTAGAGTGTGCTCACTTGCGGCGTTCCAGCACGGCAAAAGCGCGCATTGCGGCTCTGCAGCGCCGACACCGCCTGCCGGAACATCGCATCATATGTGACCTACCTACCAGGTGGAATTCCACGTTACATATGTTGGAGCGGTTGTGTGAGCAGCAGCAAGCTGTAATGGAGTACCAGCTGCTTCAGGCGCAAAAAAGTCGCAGTCAGCGCCGTACAGACTTCACAACCACAGAGTGGGCCACTATGAATGACGTCTGCCAGGTTTTGCGTCCCTTTGATTATTCCACGCGGATGGCGAGTGCAGATGATGCACTAGTCAGCATGACTGTCCCCCTTATCTGCCTGCTTGAAAAATCACTGCAAGCGCTAAGGGATGATGTTGTGGAAGAGGTGGAGGATGAGGATTCACCATTTCCATCATCTTCTGGACAGTCAGCGCCACGTGGTTCCTCACAAACGCGTAGGCAGGGGACAGTTTGTGAGGAGGATAAGGAGGAGTCAATGGAGGAGGAAGACGTCCGTCCAGAGGAGGGAGTTACCGAATTGTCCAGTACTCAGTGTGTACAGCGAGGGTGGGGTGATGACGAGCAGGCAGAGATCACGCCTCCAGCAGGGGACAGCGTTTCTTGGGCAGTTGGCAGTCTGCAGCACATGGTGGATTACATGCTGCAGTGCCTGAGAAACGACCGCCGCATCGCCCACATTCTCAACATGTCTGATTATTGGGTGTTCACCCTCCTCGATCCTCGCTACCGGGACAACGTAGAAAGCCTCATCACACCGTTGAACCGGGAGCGAAAAATGCGGGAGTACCAAGACACACTGGTCAATTCCATCATCTTCTCCATTCCAACTGAGAGAAGTTCTGCTAGTGCATTCCAAAGCAGCTCAGTGCGTCCAGGCAGTGGTGGAGGCTCTGCACAAAGAGGGAGCAGAAGCAGTGCCTCTGCCCAAGGCAAGACCAGTATGGCCCAACTGTGGCACAGTTTTCTGTGCCCCCCACAAAAGTCTACACCATCACAGACGGCTCCAGTCAGCAGGAGGCAACGGTTCCGTCAGATGGTGACAGACTACATGTCTTGCCCTCTTGCTGTACTCCCAGACGGCTCTTCCCCTTTCAAGTTTTGGGTCTCAAAGCTGGATACATGGCCAGAGCTAAGCCAGTATGCATTGGAGGTGCTGTCTTGCCCTGCGGCCAGTGTATTATCGGAACGTGTCTTTAGTGCTGCAGGTGGTGTACTAACTGACCGTCGCATGCGACTATCCTCCGATAACGTTGACCGGCTTACTTTCCTGAAAATGAACAAGGCCTGGATCTCGCAGGAATTTGCCACTCCTCCTCCTGATTAAATAATTAGGTCACTGTATACGTTATCCAGGTCTCCTGTTGTGTTCATCTTTCTACCACCTGAACTTAAATTCCTGGGCTCCAACACCGCCAGTTGAGGCTCAGAAGTGCCGTCTGCACAGTCAAAACATACGACCCAGTGTTATTGGGTTTCAGTAACGTCAGCTGATCCCCAGCTGTGTAGCCGGCAATGTGTCATGCGACCGCCACGCTGACACAACAACTGAAATGTAAGGGAATCTGTCCCCCCCCCCCAAGGCGTTTGTTACTGAAAGAGCCACCTTGTGCAGCAGTAATGCTGCACAAGGAAAAGGTAGCTATTTTTGTTTAGCACCTTGCACACGCAGAACTTAACACTTATAAAATGTGTCCACTGATACCGTAACACCGTCCCGGAGGTGGGACTTTCCTTCGTAATGTGACGCAGCACAGCCGTCATTCCTACCCCCCCGGCGCCGCGCACCGGCTCCTCAGCGTTGTTTGATTCCGTCCCGGAGCCTGCGCTGTTATGTTATCCCGTGGCCAGGCACACTTAGCGCTGCCCGTCTTCTGGCATCATTTGGTGTCAGGATGGCTGCGCCTGTGCGGCCGCGCTGGCAGAGAGCCCGCCTCGCAGTGTCTTCTGATTTAATCCCACTGGGGGCCTGGGATCCATGGACATGCGCAGTGCATATCTGAACCTCCACCTCTCACTCATCTCCCTATGGCTTCTTCAGACTGTTCGGTGTCAGCTGGTCCCTAATAGCATGCCACGGCCGTGACACCGCACAGTCTTAAGAAGCCGTAGGGAGGGGAGTGAGAGGCGAGGATATGCACTGCGCATGTCCATGGATCCCAGGCCCCCAGTGGGATTAAATCAGAAGACACTGCGAGGCGGGCTCTCGGCCAGCGCGGCCGCACAGGCGCAGCCATCCTGACACCAAATGATGCCAGAAGACGGGCAGCGCTAAGTGTGCCTGGCCACGGGATAACATAACAGCGCAGGCTCCGGGACGGAATCAAACAACGCTGAGGAGCCGGTGCGCGGCGCCGGGGGGGTAGGAATGACGGCTGTGCTGCGTCACATTACGAAGGAAAGTCCCACCTCCAGGACGGTTTTACGGTTGCAGGGGACACATTTTATAAGTGTTTAGTTCTGTGTTTGCAAGGAGCATGATGAAAAGAGCCACCTTTTCCTTTTGCATCTTTTGTGCTGCACAAGCTGGCTCTTTCAGCTACAAACGCCTTGGGGGGGGGGTTAAAGGTTCCCTTTCGACTTTCTCAGGCTTCGGCCTACATTGTGTTCCTCTGCTTTTCCACCTGTCCCTGGGCTCCAACACCGCCAGTTGCCGTCCAGAAGTGCTGTACGCACAGTCAACAGTCGCTCCTCTGTTATTGGGGTTCAGTAACGTCAGCTGTTCCCCTGCTGTGTGTGTGGCAATCCCTCCTACCTCCTCCAACCTCCTCCTCCTCCACCTGTCCCTGGGCTCCAACACCGCCAGTTGCCGTCCAGAAGTGCTGTACGCACAGTCAACAGTCCCTCCTCTGTTATTGGGGTTCAGTAACGTCAGCTGTTCCCCTGCTGTGTGTGTGGCAATCCCTCCTACCTCCTCCAACCTCCTCCTCCTCCACCTGTCCCTGGGCTCCAACACCGCCAGTTGCCGTCCAGAAGTGCTGTACGCACAGTCAACAGTCGCTCCTCTGTTATTGGGGTTCAGTAACGTCAGCTGTTCCCCTGCTGTGTGTGTGGCAATCCCTCCTACCTCCTCCAACCTCCTCCTCCTCCACCTGTCCCTGGGCTCCAACACCGCCAGTTGCCGTCCAGAAGTGCTGTACGCACAGTCAACAGTCCCTCCTCTGTTATTGGGGTTCAGTAACGTCAGCTGTTCCCCTGCTGTGTGTGTGGCAATCCCTCCTACCTCCTCCAACCTCCTCCTCCTCCACCTGTCCCTGGGCTCCAACACCGCCAGTTGCCGTCCAGAAGTGCTGTACGCACAGTCAACAGTCCCTCCTCTGTTATTGGGGTTCAGTAACGTCAGCTGTTCCCCTGCTGTGTGTGTGGCAATCCCTCCTACCTCCTCCAACCTCCTCCTCCTCCTCCTGTCCCTGGGCTCCAACACCGCTAGTTGCCGTCCAGAAGTGCTGTACGCACAGTCAACAGTCCCTTATCTGTTATTGGGGTTCAGTAACGTCAGCTGTTCCCCTGCTGTGTGTGTGGCAATCCCTCCTACCTCCTCCAACCTCCTCCTCCACCTGTCCCTGGGCTCCAACACCGCCAGTTGCCGTCCAGAAGTGCTGTACGCACAGTCAACAGTCCCTCCTCTGTTATTGGGGTTCAGTAACGTCAGCTGTTCCCCTGCTGTGTGTGTGGCAATCCCTCCTACCTCCTCCAACCTCCTCCTCCTCCACCTGTCCCTGGGCTCCAACACCGCCAGTTGCCGTCCAGAAGTGCTGTACGCACAGTCAACAGTCGCTCCTCTGTTATTGGGGTTCAGTAACGTCAGCTGTTCCCCTGCTGTGTGTGTGGCAATCCCTCCTACCTCCTCCAACCTCCTCCTCCTCCACCTGTCCCTGGGCTCCAACACCGCCAGTTGCCGTCCAGAAGTGCTGTACGCACAGTCAACAGTCCCTCCTCTGTTATTGGGGTTCAGTAACGTCAGCTGTTCCCCTGCTGTGTGTGTGGCAATCCCTCCTACCTCCTCCAACCTCCTCCTCCTCCACCTGTCCCTGGGCTCCAACACCGCCAGTTGCCGTCCAGAAGTGCTGTACGCACAGTCAACAGTCCCTCCTCTGTTATTGGGGTTCAGTAACGTCAGCTGTTCCCCTGCTGTGTGTGTGGCAATCCCTCCTACCTCCTCCAACCTCCTCCTCCTCCACCTGTCCCTGGGCTCCAACACCGCCAGTTGCCGTCCAGAAGTGCTGTACGCACAGTCAACAGTCCCTCCTCTGTTATTGGGGTTCAGTAACGTCAGCTGTTCCCCTGCTGTGTGTGTGGCAATCCCTCCTACCTCCTCCTACCTCCTCCTCCTCCACCTGTCCCTGGGCTCCAACACCGCCAGTTGCCGTCCAGAAGTGCTGTACGCACAGTCAACAGTCCCTCCTCTGTTATTGGGGTTCAGTAACGTCAGCTGTTCCCCTGCTGTGTGTGTGGCAATCCCTCCTACCTCCTCCAACCTCCTCCTCCTCCACCTGTCCCTGGGCTCCAACACCGCCAGTTGCCGTCCAGAAGTGCTGTACGCACAGTCAACAGTCCCTCCTCTGTTATTGGGGTTCAGTAACGTCAGCTGTTCCCCTGCTGTGTGTGTGGCAATCCCTCCTACCTCCTCCAACCTCCTCCTCCTCCACCTGTCCCTGGGCTCCAACACCGCCAGTTGCCGTCCAGAAGTGCTGTACGCACAGTCAACAGTCCCTCCTCTGTTATTGGGGTTCAGTAACGTCAGCTGTTCCCCTGCTGTGTGTGTGGCAATCCCTCCTACCTCCTCCAACCTCCTCCTCCTCCACCTGTCCCTGGGCTCCAACACCGCCAGTTGCCGTCCAGAAGTGCTGTACGCACAGAGCCAAACACCTCGCCAATGTGTTAGTGGGGTTCAGCACCGCCAGCTGTTCCCCTGCTGTGTATACGGCAACGTGTACTGCGACCGCCACGCAGGCACAACAAGTTAAATTTAAGGGAACCTGTCCCCCCCCCCCCAGGTGTTTGTTACTGAAGGAGACATCTTGTGCAGCAGTAATGATGCAAAGGGAAAAAGTGCCTCTTTTCGTGGTGCTCCTTGCAGATGCTGAACCTAACACTTATGAAATGTGTCCCCTCACAGCGTTCAACCGTCCGGTAGGTGGAACTTTCCTTTGTCATGTGACGCAGCACAGCCGTCAATTTTACCCCCTTGGCGCCGTGCGCCGCCTCCTCAGCGTTGTTTGAATCTGTCCCGGAGCCTGCGCTGTTAGGTTACCCCTTGGCCATGCACACATTTTGCGCTGCCCGTCTTCTGACATCATTTGCTGTCAGGCTGGCTGCGCCTGTGTGGGTGCGCTGTCCGAGATTCAGCCTCGCAGTGTCGTGTAATGTTATCCCACCGCGGGCCTGGGATCCGTGGCCATGCGCAGTGCATATCCTCACCTCTCACTCCCCTCCCTACGGCTTCTAAAGACTGTTCGGTGTCAGCTGATCCCTAATAGCATGCCACGGCCGTAACACCGCACAGTCTGAAGAAGCCGTAGGGAGGGGAGTGAGAGGTGAGGATATGCACTGCGCATGGCCACGGATCCCAGGCCCGCGGTGGGATTACATTAGATGACACCGCGAGGCTGAATCTCGGACAGCGCACCCATACAGGCGCAGCCAGCCTGACAGCAAATGATGTCAGAAGACGGGCAGCGCAAAATGTGTGCATGGCCAAGGGGTAACCTAACAGCGCAGGCTCCGGGACAGATTCAAACAACGCTGAGGAGGCGGCGCACGGCGCCAAGGGGGTAAAAATGACGGCTGTGCTGCGTCACATGACAAAGGAAAGTTCCACCTACCGGACGGTTGAACGCTGTGAGGGGACACATTTCATAAGTGTTAGGTTCAGCATCTGCAAGGACCATAATTAAAAGGGCTAAGTTTACCTTTTCCAGCATTAGTGGTGTACACGATGGCTCTTCCAGCTACAAACGCCTGGGGGGGGGGTTAAAGTTTTCCTTTCAACTTGCTCCAGTGCAGGCTTCGGCCTACACTCCGCTCCCCCTGCTCCTCCTGCTGACCCTGGGCTCTAACACCGCCAGTTGGGGCCCAGATGTGCTAGCTGCACAGAGAAAAACACCAGCCAATGTGTCAGTGGGGTTCAGCACCGCCAGCTGTTCCCCTGCTGTGCAGCCGGCAACGTGTCCTGCAACTGCCACGCAGGCACAACAGACCCAAAAGCTGCCGCCAGTGCAGGCTTCGGCCTACACTCTGCTCCATCTCCTCCTCCTGCTGACCCCGGGCTCCAACACCGCCAGTTGGGGCCCGGTACTGCTAGCTGCACAGAGAAAAACACCAGCCAATGTGTCAGTGGGGTTCAGCACCGCCAGCTGTTCCCCTGCTGTGCAGCCGGCATCGTGTCCTGCAAAAGCCACGCAGACACAAGAACTGAAATTGAAGGGAACCTGTCCCCCCTCCCCCAGGCATTTGTACGTTTTAAAGGCCACCTTGTACAGCGGTAATGCTGCATGTGTGCAAGGTGGCTCATAAACGTATTCTCCTCGCACATGTGGAACTGAAAACACGTCTAAAATGTGTCCTCTGTGTGACCATTTAACCGTCCCGGTGGTGTGACTTTCCTTTGTAATGACACGCTGCAACCCCCTTGGTAGCGCTGCCCGTCTTCTGGCATCATTGTTTGGCTGCCTGCGCCTCTGCGGCCGCCCTGACCCACACAACGCCCCTCGGTGTCTTATTTATTGGGACTGCGAGGGTGTGATTGACGGGCATGATCAGTGCATCAGTTCGCCTGTCCCTCATCTCCTTCCGCCTTCTGCGGACTGTGCGGCTTCATGGCCGTGGCATGCGATAAGGGATCAGATGATGCCGCACAGTCTGAAGCGGGTGTAAGGACCCGAGTGTGAGAGGCGAACATATGTGCTGCGCCAGGCCCTGCATCCCAGCCCCGCAGTGTTTTAACAATGTTAAGACACTGCGGGGCTGGGATTCATGGTCATCGCGAACCGCACCGGCCGACATTAAATGATGCCAGAACATGGGCAGTGCTAACAGCGCTAGGCCAGGGGATAACACGACAGCGCAGACTCCTGTACAGCAAATAACAACGCTCAGGAGGCTGCACCCAGCACCAAGGTGGGATTCTTGACATCTGTGCTGCGTCTCATTACAAAGGGAACTCGCGCCTCCAACACAGTTTGACTGTTTAAAGGGCTAAATGTTATACGTGTTTCATTCAGCGTGTGCAAGGAGCGAAATTAAAAGAGCAACCTTTGACTTGTGCAGCACTACTGCTGCATAAGCTGTGGCTCTTCTACTTTGTAACCCCTGAGGGGGGGTTAAAGGTTACCTTTGAAATTGGTTCAATTAGGCTTCGGCCTACACTCTGCTCCCCCTGCAGAGCCCTGGGCTCCAACACCGCCAGTTGGGGCCCGGTACTGCTAGCTGCACAGAGAAAAACACCAGCCAATGTGTCAGTGGGGTTCAGCACCGCCAGCTGTTCCCCTGCTGTGCAGCCGGCAACGTGTCCTGCAACTGCCACGCAGGCACAACAGACCCAAAAGCTGCCGCCAGTGCAGGCTTCGGCCTACACTCTGCTCCATCTCCTCCTCCTGCTGACCCCGGGCTCCAACACCGCCAGTTGGGGCCCGGTACTGCTAGCTGCACAGAGAAAAACACCAGCCAATGTGTCAGTGGGGTTCAGCACCGCCAGCTGTTCCCCTGCTGTGCAGCCGGCATCGTGTCCTGCAAAAGCCACGCAGACACTTGCTCTTGTACCTTCTGCTCCCCATCCTGGTTCCAGTACCGTCAGCTGGTTCCGGGCAGAGCCTTTGGCTTAGGTGCCTCCCTCTGGGTATCCGAGTTCCACCAACGTCAGGTGGTCCTTGGTAGTGCTTTCAGGCACGGGTACCTCCTGCTTAGTAACCGGGTTCCAGTAACGTCAGCTGGTCCTCGGTAGTTCCATTGGCTCTTGGACCTTCGGCTACCCATCCGGGTTCCAGCACCGTCAGCTGGTTCTCGGCAGTGTCTTTTGCTCTTGTACCTTCTGCTCCCCATCCTGGTTCCAGTACCGTCAGCTGGTTCCGGGCAGAGCCTTTGGCTTAGGTGCCTCCCTCTGGGTATCCGAGTTCCACCAACGTCAGGTGGTCCTTGGTAGTGCTTTCAGGCACGGGTACCTCCTGCTTAGTAACCGGGTTCCAGTAACGCCAGCTGGTCCTCGGTCGTTCCATTGGCTCTTGGACCTTCGGGTAGCCATCCGAGTTCCAGTTCCATCAGCTGGTTCTCGGCATTTTCTCAGCCTTCTTGTACCTTCTGCTACATTTCCAAGTTCAAGAGACTAAACACGATGACCCGGAAGACCACCCCTAAGATGACGACGACACCAGAGACGACAACCACCGTGATGACGACGACCCTGGAGACGATGACCCCGAAGACCACCCCGATGACGACGACCCCAGAGACGACGACCCTGAAGACCACCCCGATGACGACGACCCCGGAGACGACGACCCTGGAGACGACGACGACCTGGAAGACCGAGAAGCAGAAGAACAAGAGGCTGCAGAACAAAGAGCAGAAGAACATTAAGCATAACACTAAATATCAGAGCAAAAAATATTATCTAAATTATAAGCAGAAGAAGACTAAGCAGTGTATGGGGGTGAGTCCGTTCCTCCTCGTGGTGCCCCTGGATAAAGCCTGATGCTGCAGGCCAAACTGAACGCGGACAAATGTAACTCTTTTGTGACAGGCAGAACGGAAGGTGTAATCTTCAAACTTTTATAGATAACAACTACGGGAATGCCTGTCACAAATAAGAATATGATGAAGAAGTAGAATATGATGAAGATAATAGTAAAATAAAAAGAATATGAACAATGTAACCAAAAAAATAATAGGTAGAAGATGAAGAAGAAGATGAATAAGGTGAAGAAGTTGATGTCAAAGAAGCTGATGATGAGGATAATGAAGAAGAAAGTGTGGGAGAAGTAAAAAAGAAGGTGAAGGGCGTGGAAGTAGTGAAACATCAATATCTGACAAAATAAAAAAAAAAATTAACATAGTCAAAATCTTTCTACCGCCGAACGTCATAAAAAACCCCCAAAATCCTGCTATTCTATTACATTGGGCTAAACCTCTGTGCCTTTAATGTCTCCGCCACGTCCCCCAATACATCCTACATTATTCTTAGTTGTTTTCCTTCATGTAGAATGAACCTACAAGTTTATAAAGGGTTTATTTTAATTCCGATATTTTCGTCCCATTGACTTGCATTGGGATCGGGTATCGGTATCGGATTGGATCCGATATTTTGACGGTATCGGCCGATACTTTCCGATACCGATACTTTCCGATATCGGAAAGTATCGCTCAACACTAGTCATAATATTCAAGCATATGAGCATTGACTACAGCAGCATGAGCATCACAAGGAGTAGTTGCTCTTACCCATATCTGTCCTGTGATGCTGCACACATGGCCCAAACGCGCATTTCACATGGGCTTCCACAGTAGTGCATACTTGCCTGGATATTGGAGGAGAAATTGCTGTACCACCAGGTTGAGAACAGGACCATTGCAAGGTACATGTGTGAGGTTGCCAGGGCATAGGGCCGCCACCACCAGGTTGGAACCATTGCACATGGTCTTCCTCGGCTCCTGGTTTAGTGGAGACAGCCATTGCTCTAACTTGGCCTGGATACTGTCACGATAATTTGACCTCCCTTTACTAATCAAGTAAGTAGTATTATTTTACTATCTGTTATTGTAGTCTTTTGCTCCATTTTTGGGACTTATTATTACTATAGTGACTCGCGTCAAATTACGTTTGACCAATACATTTTTTCTTTTTCCCACATATGGATCGGTTACGTACTCTGTGTGATCAGGTGGCGAATCTGTCTCACTTAGTCCAAGATCTGACCTTGAAACAACACAAACTAGCATCCTCACATGATCAGTTACAGATTTCTGGTACTCTTACTGCCCCTCAGAATCTCTCTCCTCTGACTGCTGTTATGACTTCTGAACCATCTGACGCATCTTTGAGTCCCTGTGAACCTGTTATGGTACTCCATGACAAATTTTTGGGAGAAAAAGTCTGGTTCAGAATTTTTAAGGAGAGTTGTAAATTATTATTTACCTTGCACCCCCGGTTATCAGGGAATGAGTCCCAGCAGGTAGGAATTATAATGTCACTTTTGCTGGGGGGTCCTCAGACCTGGGCTTTCTCCCCACCCTCTCTTGCTCCTGAATGCCTTTTGGTGGATGTTTTTTTTATGCTTAAGGAAAGATCTATGATGAACCTGACAGGGTCAAGGTGGCAGAGACAAGGATCATGAACCTGTCACAGGGAAACGCACAGCAGAAGACCATTGTACTGAGTTTCGGCAGTGGTCTTCTGAGGTCCTGTGGAATGATGCAGCTCTCACATGTAACTTCCTCAGGGGTCTTTTGATGTCTCTTAAGGATGCTCTGGCTCTACATGCTGCACCTGGTTATTTGGTGGAGGTCATGACTCAGGCTATCAGCATGGATAGGAGGATTGCGGGAGAGACGCTAGGTGCAACAAGAGGTTCCATTTTGTCCTACTGGAGCGGTTCATTCACTTGAGGTGGAACCTATGGAGGTTGATGCTGCCAGCTCAAGGATTAAGGAGAGGGAACGTCATCGGGAACTTGGACTTTGTCTCTATTGTGGCCAAGCTGGACATTTCTTAAAGGATTGTTTGGTGCAACCTGGAAACGCCTAAGTTTGGGTGATTGTTGAAGAGGTCACTCAGACTTACAGGTACCCTTTTACTCCTCCGATGCTGAACTTCTTTTTTAATATCAGTGTCTGTTCACATTTGCCTTTATTGACTGTGATTCTGCTGCTAATTTCATTGATGCAGGACTTGTTCTGAAGTTAGGAATATGGACAGTTAAGCTAAAAAGACCTATTCAAATTGTGGCCATTGATAGAACACCATTGCTCAAAAATCTTGCTCTGTTAGTTACGGTGGATTTCACATTCAAGGTGGGGTCTCTTCATACGGATTTAATCTCCTGTTATGTTTTGAACAATTTACCTGCTGAAATTGTGTTGGGTATTCCTTGGTTGTGTATGCATCATCCGATTATTGACTGGAATAGGAAATATATTGTCAAATGGGGTCATTATTATATTGAAAAATGTCTGAAACCTGTGCATGTTTGCTCCGTTAGTCTGCAGCGTCTTCCGGAATACCTGACAGACTTCAGAGATGTTTTTTCGGAAAAAGAGTTTGAGATATTACCCCCTCACCACCCCTATGACTGTGCTATTAATCTCGTTCCTAATGCCAAATTACCCAAGGCTCGTTTGAATAACTTGTCTGGCCCTGAGCAGTCAGCCATGAAACTTTACATTAACGAAAATTTATAAAAAGGTCATATTCGCCCGTTTTCATCGTTGGTAGCTGCCGGATTCTTTTTTACTAAAAAGAAAGATGGAGGTCTCCGTCCCTGCCTTGATTTCCGAGAATTAAATAAAATAACGGTTAAAAATACTTATCCGCTTCCACTTATCCCCGATCTATATAATCAGCTTTCCGAGGCCAAATGGTTGTCCAAACTGGATCTCAGAGGGGCATATAATCTGATACGGATTCGTGGGGGTGATGAGTGGAAGACAGCATTTTTAACGTCTGAAGGTCTCTTTGAAAATCTCGTCATGCCTTTTGGTCTAATGAATGCACCCACGGATTTTCAAAATTTTATGAATGAGATTTTTTCTGATTATATTGGGAGATTTATTGTTGTTTATTTGGATGATATTCTAATTTTCTCACCTGACCTGGATTCACATTATAAACAGGTGAAGATTTCTGAAGTCTCGCGAGTCACTGTCTTCAATGGAGCACGGTGACCCGCTCCACTGCGCAGGCGCCAGATTCCCAGCCCCGCAGTGCGAGTACATCATAACTAGTGATGAACGAGTATACTCGTTGCTCGGGTGGTCTCCGAGTATTTGTGACTGCTCGGAGATTTAGTTTTCCTTGCCGCAGCTGCATGATTTGCGGATACTAGACAGCTTGATTACATGTGGGGATTCCCTAGCAACCAGGAAACCCCCACATGTACACAGGCTGTCTAGCAGATGTAAATCGTGCAGCTGCCTCAACAAAAACTAAGTCTACGAGCAGTCACAAATACTCAGAGACCACTCGTGCTCAGGAAAACCAGAGCTACGAATATACTTGCTCATCACTAATCATAACACACTGCGGGGCGGGATCTGGGGCCTCAGCTACACGAAGGCGCCGATCACCATAGAGGAGGTGGCGCATGGTGGGATGATGGACGGCTGCGAAGCGCTTGAGTCAGGGGGAGAAAAAGTACCCCCTGGACTCAATACAGGTATGGCACCAAATTTATAAAAGTCATTATTTCAGCATTCCTAGGGATGCTAAACATAAGAGCCACCTTCACAGAATGCAGCCTTAGTGCTGCTGAAGGTGGCTCTTTTACATAAAAACGCCCTAGGGGTGTGACAGGTTCCCTTTAAGAATTCTAGCTCTTTCACTCTGTGTCAAACATACACTTGCTGCTGCCTGTGTAAGTCTGATCTCCCTGTGCTCTGTGCCTGACCCAGCCTGACTTTATTCCCTTCCTGGACTTGACTCTTTGCTTGTGACCTGATTTCTCTTTTGCCTGCTCCCTGTAAACTATATTTGCCTCTCTGGTTTTCCTGACCACAACTAGTGAATTGGATTTAGTCTCTGACTATCCCTGTTGTGCTGCGCTATTTCCTGGACCTAACCTAGGATCATTTGACTTCCCTTTACTAATCTAGTAAGTAGTATTATTTTACTATCTGTTACTGTAGTCTTTCGCTCCATTTTTGGGACTTATTATTACTATAGTGACTCACGTCACAGATACCTGTTCACAGCTCTTGAGCTGTGTGACTGCGATTTCCAAGGCATATTAATTTTTACACTGCCTGATTGTGGTGAGCCATGGCTGTGCAGTACAGATGTGGGGGAGATTCTATCTGCACTGTTGGAGCATGTGACTGATTAAGGGAGAGTTTGAGAGCACAGGTGAAGGCCCTAGAGGAAGTGGAGGAGGCAGAAGCAGTGGAGGAAATGTTAAATACAGAGGTTTGTCCCTCAAGACTTGTGTAGCAACCCCTTGACCGCTTGCACACACAGCCACCAGAGTCCCCAAGTGCCCAGTCAGCAAGATTTAATGCCCCTGCCCATGTTTGGTCATCAAGGTGTCAGTGGTGAAATGCACCCTGGTAGACATGGATTTTTTCAGGGAACGGGTGATGTTGTTGGCGACATGCTGGTGTAGCGAAGGCACAGCTTTCTTAGAGAAGTAATGTGAACTGGGCAACTGATACTGTGGAACTGTGATGGCCATCAACTTTCTGAAACCATCTGTAAGATGGTGGAGTTCAAGCTCTTAGCTTTGCCATGTGTCGGAGGAAGCATTCTTTTACGTGACCACAACTGCAGGACCGAGGACTGACTGCTGTGCTGAGAGAGGCCGGAGTATGGAAAACAGAACACACTGCTGGACTATGAGTGAGGTGCAGGAGAAGATGTTATGGTGTATTGAGAAAAATGTGTTGTGCTAGGTGACACAAAAGCAGCAGTCATGTCTACTTCCGTAAGAACTGACCAGCTCTCACTCACCTCAACTGTGGTGGGTAAACAAGTGTAGTTTCTGTGGCCAGAGACATGTGTGAGAAGACTTGGAATGATGATGGAGGAGGAAGAAGCAGCAGATGGGGTTGATGGGATGGCCAGTGGTTGGTTAGGCCCACTAGTCAACATTTTAGAGCAGTGAAATTCCCACACTAAGGCATGTTGATTGTCTATGTGTTTGTTCATTCATGTAGTTTTCAAATTATTGCAATTTTTGCCTCTACTGAGCTTTTTTTGCAAATTTGACAGATAACGTGTATTATGTCATTCTCTGTGGTTTCCATTAAGGCTCAGGCTAGGCAACTCTTGCTGCACCTGCGAACTGCACACTTGCGACTGGTGCTAGCTACAATCAGAGTTGGGGCTGGGGATGCAGTGCTTGTCTTGGTTGCATCACTTCGTATCTGTGTGGGATGCCACAACGTAACCTCATCATCTTCCTCCTCCACCTCCACTGCTTGGCTACTCAGCTGCATACCTCTGGGTTGAAACCAAGTGGGCTCTACAAGCTCATACTCTCTGTTCTCACACTCCTCCTCTTCCTGCCCTGATGTTACAGTACAGTCTGCATGATCCTCTGGTATCTGAGTCTCATCAGGATAATGTGGTTAATGTCTGAAGGTACACTGCGTGTGCACCCATTTCCACAAGTCAGTGGCAGCTACTGCCAGTCTGGCAGTGCTGCAGCACTGCTTGCAAGTGCCAGCTCATCGACTTGTGTGCGACATGACCATGCACCGGAATTTCACATTCCATATGCTGGCAAGACTTTCTGAGCAACAGAGGGCAGTAGATGAATAACAGCTACAACATGCCAGTTGGTGTTCCAGTCAGCCTCCACACATAACAACCGAAAAGTGGGCATGAATGTCAACTGTGAGGTTCTCCAAAACTTGAGGAACCATCCCATTCTGTGTCAAATCAAACACTCGCTGCTCATAATAAAAGAGAAAGTTTTGCATGTGAACCAGGTGAAAATGGGGAAGAAAGTACATAAGCTGACAGCCCAGCCTCATCTCCTCCGTGATGATTGGGAGATAATGAGGAGGAGAAGGCTGAGGAGGAGGAAGAACAAGAGACTGTTGCCTGTGCAACAGAGGGTACTACCCAGACCAGGTTTGTCTCATTTGTTCAGCATGGATGGGCTGAAGAGGAGGAGGAGAGAGAGAAGGAGGAAATGGAGAGTCGTCCTCCTGGTGGGGACAGGGAAGTCTTGCCTGTTGGGAGTCTGGCACATGTGGCTGACTTTATGTCCCTCTGCCTTTCCCGTAAGAATTGCGTTATATGCATTTTGACTAACACAAATTACTGGTTGTTTACCCTTCACAACCCACACTACAAGGAGAGCTTTCAACTTCTCCTTCCTGCCAGTAGTGAAACATAAAGCTCAAATCAAATGTGGGGTCATCAGTCGGCTTTCTTTCCAAATCTGTATAGGGTCATCATGTGGCCGTATAGTGAGTACAATGCAAGTCAATGGGACATGCAAGTAATTTTCTGCTGGACCCTACAAAGAGGTCTGGGGGCCTGAGGAAAAGGCTGAAATGGAAGGAAATGTGATGAAACAGAATGTTAAGAGCCTGGAGAATATACCTGCATGCATATCTGACTAAGGCCGGGGACACACTTAACGTATAAAAAAACGGTCCGTTTTTCACGGCCGAGAATCGCACAAATGTTTCAAAAACAGTGATCCGTGTGCAGTGCGAGGATGCGATTTCCTCGCATCAAATGATCCGTGTGACATCCGTGTGACATCCGTATGGCATCCGTATGCCGAGATTTTCTCGCAAGCTTGCAAAACCGACATCTAATGGATTTATGTGCTCAAATGTTCGGGAAAACATATATACAGTATATATATATATATATATATATATATATATATATATATATATATATATATATATATATATATATATATATATATATATATGTCATTGAGACACATATATATATATTCTGTATTTATATTTCATTCAGCGCGATATCTGTGAAAAGCCGGTAATTCAATTGCCGGCTTTGCATTTCTCCTTCACAAACCCGACAGGATATGAGACATGGTTTACATACAGTAAACCATCTCATATCCCCCTTTTTTTTGCATATTCCACACTACTAATGTTAGTAGTGTGTATGTGCAAAATTTGGCCGCTGTAGCTGCTAAAATAAAGGGTTAAATGGCGGAAAAAATTGGCGTGGGCTCCCGCGCAATTTTCTCCGCCAGAATGGTAAAGCCAGTGACTGAGGGCAGATATTAATAGCCAGGAGAGGGTCCATGGTTATTGGCCCCCCCGTGGCTAAAAACATCTGCCCCCAGCCACCCCAGAAAAGGCACATCTGGAAGATGCGCCTATTCTGGCACTTGGCCACTCTCTTCCCACTCCCTGTAGAGGTGGGCTATGGGGTAATGAAGGGTTAATGCCACCTTGCTATTGTAAGGTGACATTAAGCCAGATTAATAATGGAGAGGCGTCAATTATGACACCTATCCATTATTAATCCAATTGTTTGAAAGGGTTAAAAAACACACACACACATGATTTAAAAGTATTTTAATGAAATAAACACAGCGGTTGTCTTAATAATTTATTGCTCTCAAAATCCATTTTCAGACCCTCGCTTGGCAAAACAATAAACACACAATATACATACCCTCTCTGATGTCCTATCACGTCCCACGAGGTAATCCATCTGAAGGGGTTAACTAATATTACAGGCACGAGCTGCAATAAACCACTCGCTCGTACCTGTAATCCCCGGGTGCTGAAAGGAAAGCAGTGATCTATACTTACATTCAGTCGCGGTGATGCGCCCCTGCTGGATGTTCTCATGAACTGCAGCCTGGGAACTTTTTCCCACGCTCCAGGTCATATGAGGACATCCACCAGGGGGCGCATCACCGCGACTGAAGGTAACTATAGGTCATTGACCTACATTTCCTTCAGTCGCGGTGATGCGCCCCCTGGTGGATGTCCTCATATGACCTGGAGCGTGGGAAAAAGTTCCCAGGCTGCAGTTCATGAGAACATCCAGCAGGGGCGCATCACCGCGACTGAATGTAAGTATAGATCACTGCTTTCCTTTCAGCACCCGGGGATTACAGGTACGAGCGAGTGGTTTATCGCAGCTCGTGCCTGTAATATTAGTTAACCCCTCCAGATGGATTACCTCGTGGGACGTGATAGGACATCAGAGAGGGTATGTATATTGTGTGTTTATTGTTTTGCCAAACGAGGGTCTGAAAATGGATTGAGAGAGCAATAAATTATTAAAACAACCGCTGTGTTTATTTCATTAAAATACTTTTAAATCATGTATGTGTGTGTGTGTTTTTTAACCCTTTCAAACAATTGGATTAATAATGGATAGGTGTCATAATTGACCCCTCTCCATTATTAATCTGGCTTAATGTCACCTTACAATAGCAAGGTGGCATTAACCCTTCATTACCCCATAGCCCACCGCTACAGGGAGTGGGAAGAGAGTGGCCGAGTGCCAGAATAGGCGCATCTTCCAGATGTGCCTTTTCTGGGGTGGCTGGGGGCAGATGTTTTTAGCCACGGGGGGGCCAATAACCATGGACCCTCTCCTGGCTATTAATATCTGCCCTCAGTCACTGGCTTTACCATTCTGGCAGAGAAAATTGCGCGGGAGCCCACGCCTATTTTTTCCGCCATTTAACCCTTTATTTTAGCAGCTACAGTGGCCAAATTTTGCACATACACACTACTAACATTAGTAGTGTGGAATATGCAAAAAAAAGGGGGATATGAGATGGTTTACTGTATGTAAACCATGTCTCATATCCTGTCGGGTTTGTGAAGGAGAAATGCAAAGCCGGCAATTGAATTACCGGCTTTTCTATAGAACACCGCTGCGTATTTCTCGCAATGCACACGCATGGTCCGTATGTAATCCGATTTTTTCTCGCACCCATAGACTTGCATTGGCGAGTCTCGGCCGAGATACGCTGACAATCGCAGCCTGCTGTGAGTTCCCTCGGATCCGAAATACGGTGGAGAAAATATCGGATGATTGGAGCTGAACCATAGATTAACATTGGGCCGAGTGCTATGCGATTTTTTATCGCATAGCACTCGTCCGTATTACGGTCTAGTGTGACCCCGGCCTGACATATGGTTTCTGGGAATCAGTTTGTTGCAGTATTACGCCACTTTTACAGACACACAAGAACAACTACCAAATCTAACCTAAATTGCAGTTAACACACCAAAAAGTTAAGAAACAGTTTTTTCTGCATAATCATTTGTATATAAAGCTAAATAAACCCATGAAACAAAAATATCCCTTTTAGCGTTTGTTCACATGTACTGTTGTGTTTTTTTTTCGCCTTTTACAATTGGAAGGGCCGTGACTTATACATTTTTTAGGTCCCTCTGTCGTACATCATTTTTAGTTAGCTATTCCCCAACACTTTACAAGGCCAGCTACAACGTACCAGTAGGTATGTCGATCTTTGACCTGAGAGGCCTCAGGTGGCCCTGTAACATGCATTTTGGAGGGACTGCTGTTACTTATACATTTGGGCGGTCCCTCCCTCATTGACACTCAGATAGTGGAATACATATTCCATAGCAGTTTACAATGTGCCCATTGTAGCGTTGGGATTCACCCTCCTCCTCCCCCCTTCCTCCACCTCCATGTGATTCTGCAGCTCTAAATGCAAATGTTCAGAGGGCTTGCAGTAGGCAGTAAACCTGAGTTAGGTGAGGGTGCAGAGGGGGCCCTGTAATTAACATTTTGGAGGGATGGCTCTTACTTAGACATTTGGGGGGTCCTTCCCTCATTGACACTCAGAAAGTGGAATACATATTCCATAGCAGTTTACAATGTGCCCATTGTAGCGTTGGGCTTCACCTTCCCCCTTCCTCCACCTCCATGTGATTCTGAGGCCATAAATTCAAATGTTCAGAGGGCCTGCAGTAGGCAGGAAACCTGAGTTTAGTTAGAGCCATCATGTGGCCCTGTAACCTACTTTTGGAAGTGCCCTCCTCTAGAAATTTTGTAGGCCCCTCTTGTGTACATTTGAGAGTACCCTTACTTATTCATATTGTATGTGCCTCACTCTATTATTTAACTGATTTAATGGCAGAGACTACATGGAAAAAGGGCAAGAGACATGGAATATTAGAAGGTAGCAGTCAGTGCAGCCTGCGATCCTCAGATTTGAGTGAACTCTGTGAACCTGAAAAATAAATCTGTACTAGTCAAGTGGATGAAGAGCTCAATTATACCTCTTGGGCAATTGGGCAAGTCAATGGACAAAGGATGTATGGTGCCCCTCCTTCCTCCTGGATGGGTTGGAGTATTGACAATATTCCCCAGATTATATCGGAAAAGAAAACTTCTTGAAACTGAATTACTTGGTCGAGTGCAGAATGTGCATCGTATTTCAAAAAATTACTCCTGGGCGCTGTGCCATAGATGCAGGACGATACCATGACAAGGGACTTCCTTGACAAACATTATCTACGCTGAACTGCTATAGTACTTATGGGCCTCAATTTAAGTTTTCATAGGGCCATCACTCAGTCATCAACAGTCAGTGTACATTTCTATTGAATATGTATCCCTTATCTCAGTCACAATGTTGCACAACCCAGCAATGTTTTTTTTTGACAGCTAGGTAGACTGACTGTAGATTTCTATTGAATATGTATCCCCTATCTCAGTCACAATGAGGGACAACCTGTCACAAGGGCCTCCAATGACAAATATTAGTTTGGTAGGATCACTCTACATTCAAGATTTGTCCCCTGCACAATGTGCATAGGGTTTGCAAAAATTAGCCATATGGGCTGAGTCATGGTTGACACAGGAAGCCACCATCCCAAGGGCAACCAATCAAAAAAAAAATTGGCTGGAGTAGGAATACTGTCCTGGGTTGTCCACTGCAAATGTGCTTAAGGTTTGAAAAAATTAGCCCTGTGGGCTGAGTCATGGTTGTCGCAGGAAGCCACCATCCCAAGGGCCTCCAATCACAAATAGTAGTTAGGCTGAAATAGGAAAACTGTCCTGGTTTGTCCACTGCACAATGTGCATAGGGTTCGTGAAAATTAGCCCTATGGGCTGAGTCATGGTTGAGGCAGGAAGCCACCATCCCAAGGGTCTCTATTCACAAATAGTAGTGTCTCCATCCTGCCCCATAATCCTGCACCATCGCTGTGGGTGCGTGGCTGGGTATTTACACTTTCTTTCCAAGCTCTAAGGCACGGACAATTGGATGCTTCACTGGGACAAGGAACTGAATGTGGTTGATGTTTCTTGTGTGTGAGCAACCGTAGCTTGTGGGCAGGAGGTATGAGTGCCTCCTTCTTGAACAGCACTTTCTGAAGGACATAGCCTCGGCGACATGGCAGTGGTCTGACCCGCAGACATAGATTTGGTACCCTGGTGTTCTGCACACCTACTGGGGTGCTTAGCTGCCATATAGTTTTGCATACTGGTGGTGCTCGGTTTGCCCTTGACCTGTCCTCTGCTCAACTTGGTATGGTAGATGCTACAGACTACAATGTTTTTCTCTGAAGGACTTTCAGAGAAAAAAAAAATTCCTTGCCCTGACTTGGCACACAGCGGGGGTACTCTTGGGAACAGGTGACCCAATTCTCACTCTGGACAAACCATGACCCCTTGGTGCCTGTGTTGTTGCTACATATCCATCATCCTCTGTGTTGGTGTGATGGCTATGCGTGCCAATGGTCCAGGTTAGATCTGTGGACTCATCATCGACCATCTCTTCTTCCATCTCATCATCCTTCCCAGTTGACATTGTAGGCTTACCTGATGGCAACTGTGTCATCATCATCAGCCTCCGTGTCTGGAGACAGTAAATGGTGTTCTTCCAAGTGGCTTTCTTCTGGCTGTAGGTCCTCAAATACTTGAGCATCAATGCACGCCAACTCCTCATATCCCTCTTCAATGCTGCATGGTAATAGGCCAGAGTCAACCAAAGGATACATAGCATACAGATCCTCGGAGTGGCCAAGCTTGGGGTCATATGTCTCCTGTGATTGATAATGGTGGGAGGAAGGAGAACCAGCTTCAGCATTGGATGGGTCAGCCTTCTGTGTATCGACAGTACACTGTGTAGTCGCGGAAGATTTGTTTCTGCTTGAGAATTGCATAGAGGCCTTGTCTGCTATCCAAGACAGAATCTGCTCTCACTCTTCTGGCTTACACACATGTTAACATTCCAGACCGGGAAATTTTTCCGGGAACATAGTGGATGCATCAAGCTTCTTCTGACCTGACAAAGACTCAGTGCCTTCTCGCGCACCACTGACAACACCACGTCCACGTCCCTGTGCCTTAATAACAGGTTTTTCAGGCATTTTGGGTTTTGCTCACAGATTTTGAGATATTGTTGGCAAAAGCCAAGCTAGCTGTCACAGCCAAAATAGTGGGGACAATGGTCTGGTGCTGTAATACTATTGTAGGAATTCTAAGATTCTGGTAGCGTGGGGCAATGAACAGACAGATGGGTTTCTTTAGTGCAAATAGTGTATTTGTAACACAGCAATAACACACAAAACAATATACTGATAACCCGCAATGAAACAAGTCCCTTAACCATATACAGCAAATCAGAAGAGTTCTTAGGACAAAGTCCTTGGCAAGGTGAGTGTGACGGGTGACGTGCAGATCCAAAACACAGTTGGTGCAGAAAGAGTCAAATCCAGGAATGTAGTAAACACAGGGAAGTCCAGAAACAAGTCCTCAGGTTAATCCCAGGTGTGTCATGAACACGGGTAAGTCCAGAAACAAGTTCTCAAGTTGATCTCAGTTTGTGGCATAAACACGGGTAAGTCCAGAACAAGTTCACATTAAAGTATTATACTGGTGTAATTTCCAGTAGCTCCCACCGGGGGGAGTAAATAAGGATTAAGTAGGAAACACAGACTAAGTCCAGCCGCAAAGTTCCAAAACAGAGTTCTTACCCGGAGGAGTGAACCAAGGGTTAAGTTCCAAAGCCAACAGACTGAGAGTGTAACTTACATAGGCAGAGAATGTCAAGAGCCACGGGTAGAAGTACAGCAAACAAGCAGCTGAGCTGAAGGAGAAACAGAAGCAGAATACTCCAGCAAAGAGGCTGACACCTGACCCGGGTTTTAAACAAATGAAAAGGAAGTAGGGCAGACAAAAACAGCAAATTCCATCTTAACAAAGGGCAAAATCATTCACAAGGTAACTTGGAAAACCTGGAATACTGACATTACTCCCCCCCTAGAAATGGCCTCAGGACGATCCTGGACCAGGCTTGTCTGGGTATCTACGATGAAATTGAGCAACCTTCAGGGGAGCATTGATGTTACTTACTGGTTCCCAAGAATCGTTTTCAGGAGAGTAACCCTGCCATCTAACCAGATACTGAAGTCGGTTCCTATGAAGTCTTGAATCGATAATGTCCTGTACAACAAATTGTTCTTCGCCATCAACCAACACTGGTGGAGGAGGAGGTACGATACGTCCCTGAAATGTGTTGAGAGAGACTGGTTTTAATAAAGAAACATGAAATACTGGGTGTACCTTTAGAGTTCGTGGCAGCTTCAGCCGACAAGCAACAGAGCTCACAATCCCGGTGATCTTGAATGGACCGATGAACTTCTGCCCCAGCTTCTGCGAAGGAACACCCAATCTTAGATTCTTGGTAGACAACCAAACCGAGTCTCCTACCTTATACATGGGTGCCGGTTTCCGGAATCTATCAGCCGACTTCTTGTAACGCTCCTGTGCTGCGGTCAGGGAGTCTTTCAAAACTTCAAGATTACGTTGCAACACCACCACTCTGTCTTGAACTGCTGGTACCGAAGTAGCAACCGGAGACCTAGGCAAAATATTTAGATTGGTGAAAAAAGGCGTTACCTTTGTGGAACTGCTCTGTGAGTTGTTATACGAGAATTCTGCTAACGGAAGTAGCTTCAGCCAATCATCCTGCAAATGACTGACGTAACAGCGTAGATATTGCTCCAAGGTTTGATTGGTTCGTTCGGTTTGCCCATTGGTCTGAGGATGGTATGCAGAAGACAAGCAAACATTAATGTGGAGTGCAGAACAAAATCCTTTCCAAAACCTAAAGGTAAATTGTATTCCCCGGTCAGAGATGATCTCATCTGGTACCCCATGCAGCCGGAAAACATTCTGGATAACCAGATCCACTGTCTCTGTAGCTGAGGGAAGACCAGTGCAAGGAATAAAATGAGCAGCCTTCGTTAAACGGTCCACTACCACCAGAATAGTATTTTTACCGCCAGAGGTGGGTAACTCCACAATAAAGTCCATCGAAATAGACCCCCAAGGACGAGATGGTATGGGTAGTGGCTTAAGAAGGCCAGTAGGTGAAACACGAGGAACTTTGTACCAGGCACAAACCTCACAAGAGCGGACATAGTCATTCACATCCTTCAAACAGGTAGGCCACCAGAAAAAACAACTTAAAAATTCCTGCGTCTTCTGTACCCTCGATGACCAGCCAATACGGAGTCATGGACCAATTTGAGAATTCGAAGTCTCACAGCCTCAGGGACATAAATACAGCAATCTCTAAGCCATACACCATTCTGAAAGACAAGATTCACATTGTCAGGTGGGGCAGCAAGAAATACGTCACCATCATAGGCCAGCTTGATCTCCTCCCACAGGTCCCGGTCCAAGAGCACTCCTATGAAATTGGCATCCGACAAGATGGTCTTAGACGGGGTCCCAGGCACGGAGTCCATCGTGTGGATTCGGGATAGAGCATCAGCTTTCCCATTACGTGAACCTGGGCGGTACGAGATGACAAAATCAAACTGGTTCAGGAACAAACTCCACCTAGCCTGTCGAGGAGAGAGACATCTGGCGGACTTGAGGAATTCCAAATTACGGTGATCTGTGAGCACTACTACCTGTTGAGTTGCTCCCTGCAAATGGTGTCTCCATTTCTTGAAGGCGGAAATGATTGCCAAAAGTTCCTTATCTGATAACCTGCGAGAAAAGAAGGCACACGGGTGCAGCAAACCTTTATCTCCGGTTCGTTGTGAGAGGATTACTCCCAGTGCACAGTCAGATGCATCCACCTCCACGACAAAAGGCAGTGCAGGATCCGGGTGCGTCAATATCAGAGCCGTGGTAAAACAAACCTTTAGACGATCAAAGGCTTCCTGGGCTTGCGAAGACCATACAAACTTCTTCCCCTTCTTAGTGAGGAGAGTGATGGGACGGACAATTTCTGAAAAATTCTGGATAAAACGTCTTTAAAAGTTAGCAAAACCAATGAATCTTTGTACCTCTTTAACGTTTCCTAGTATCGGCCAATCTATGATCGCCTGGATCTTGCTGGACTCCATATTCAATCCCTGGGGAGAAATAACATAGCCTAAAAATTGAATTTTGGAGCAATGAAATTCACACTTTTCGAGTTTGATATACAAATGGTTATCTCTCAAACGTCTGAGCACGGTCTTGACATGTTCCTGGTGTTCCTGTAGGGAATCAGAGAAAATCAAGATGTCATCCAGGTAAATTACTACATAATGATCCAGTAAATCCCTGAAAATATCGTTGGCTAATTGTTGGAAAGCAGCAGGAGTGTTACAGAGTCCGAATGGCATCACTAAATATTCAAAATGTCCATACCGACATCTGAAAGATGTCTTCCATTCATCTCCGGGACGTACAGTACAGACCAAAAGTTTGGACACACCTTCTCATTTAAAGATTTTTCTGTATTTTCATGACTATGAAAATTGTACATTCACACTGAAGGCATCAAAACTATGAATTAACACATACGGAATTATATACTTAATAAAAAAGTGTGAAACAACTGAAATTGTCTTTTATTCTAGGTTCTTCAAACTAGCCACCTTTTGCTTTGATGACTGCTTTGCACACTCTTGGCATTCTCTTGATGAGCTTCAAGAGGTAGTCACCAGGAATGGTTTTCAATTCACAGGTGTACCCTGTCAGGTTTAATAAGTGGGATTTATTGCCTTATAAATGAGGTTGGGACCATCAGTTGTGTTGTGCAGAAGTCTGGTGGATACACAGCTGATAGTCCTACTGAATAGACTGTTAGAATTTGTATTATGGCAAGAAAAAAGCAGCTAAGTAAAGAAAAACGAGTGGCCATCATTACTTTAAGAAATGAAGGTCAGTCAGTCAAAAAAATTGGGAAAACTTTGAAAGTGTCCCCAAGTGCAATGGCAAAAGAAATCAAACACTACAAAGAAACTGGCTTACATGAGGACCGCCCCAGGAAAGGAAGACCAAGAGTCACCTCTGCTTCTGAGGATAAGTTTATCCGAGTCACCAGCCTCAGAAATCGCAGGTTAACAGCAGCTCAGATTAGAGACCAGGTCAATGCCACACAGAGTTCTAGCAGCAGACACATCTCTACACCAACTGTTAAGAGGAGCCTTTGTGCAGCAGGCCTTCATGTTAAAATAGCTGCTAGGAAACCACTGCTAAGGACAGGCAACAAGCAAAGAGACTTCTTTGGGCTAAAGAACACAAAAATGGACATTAGACCTGTGGAAATCTGGTCTGATGAGTCCAAATTTGAGATCTTTGGTTCCAAACATTGTGTCTTTGTGCGACGCAGAAAAGGTGAACGGATGGGTTCTACAAGCCTGGTTCCCACCGTGAAGCATGGAGGAGGGTGTGTGATGGTGTGGGGGTGCTTTACTGGTGACACTGTTGGGGATTTATTCAAAATTGAAGGCATACTGAACCAGCATGGCTACCACAGCATCTTGCAGCGGCATGCTATTCCATCTGGTTTGCGTTTATTTGGACCATCATTTATTTTTCAACAGGACAATGACTCCAAACACACCTCCAGGCTGTGTAAGGGCTATTTGACCAAGAAGGAGAGTGATGGGGTGCTACGCCAGATGATCTGGCCTCCACAGTCACCTGACCTGAACCCAATCGAGATGGTTTGGGATGAGCTGGACCGCAGAGTGAAGGCAAAAGTCCAACAAGTGCTAAGCATCTCTGGGAACTCCTTCAAGATTGTTGGAAGACCATTTCCGGTGACTACCTCTTGAAGCTCATCAAGAGAATGCCAAGAGTGTGCAAAGCTGTCATCAAAGCAAAATGTGACTACTTTGAAGAACCTTGAATATAAGACATATTTTTAGTTGTTTTACACTTTTTTGTTAAGTATATAATTCCACATGTGTTAATTCATAGATTTGATGCCTTCAGTGTGAATGTACAATTTTCATAGTCATGAAAATGCAGAAAATCTTTAAATGAGAAGGTGTGTCCAAACTTTTGGTCTGTACTGTATACGGAGTAAATTATATGCCCTGCGAAGATCTAATTTGGTGAATATTTTAGCTTGGCGAACTCTCTCCAACAATTCAGGAATTAACGGGAACGGGTACCTGTTACGGATGGTTACCTTGTTTAGCTCCCGATAGTCAATACACGGTCTTAGAGTGCCATCTTTTTTCTTTACAAAGAATATGGGAGCGCCCACTGGTGAAGAAGATGGTCGGATAAACCCCTTGGCTAAATTCTCATCTATATACTCCCGTAATGTCTTTAATTCTGGAGCTGCCAATGGGTAAACATGGCCGAAAGGAATCGCTGCCCCAGGAAGCAGCTCTATGGGGCAGTCATATGGTCTGTGTGGAGGGAGTTGGTCTGCCTTCCTCTTGTCACAAATGTCCAAAAATTCCTGGTAAACCAGAGGGAGAGTAGATACCTGTTTCGTTTCCTCCAAATTCTGGGTAGCTGGAGCCGTTACCGTTGGACTGATGGTAGGGCTGCACTTCGGAAGGAAGGATATCTCCTTGGTTTCCCAATTGATGTTTGGACCGTAACCAGGGAATTCCTAAAATTACAGGAAAATGAGGAGAAGATATTAACATAAATGATAGGGTTTCCAGATGGTCTGGTTCCATCTTACACTTCAGAAGCACCGTCTCCCGGTCTACTGGCCCGGAAACTAATGGAGAACCATCCACCGTTTCCATGGTGACTGGTGAGGCTCTTAGCTGTGTCTTAATACCATGTTCCCTGGCAAAAGAAGAATCCATGAAATTTCCACCTGCTCCAGAGTCTATCATAGCAGAACTTGGTATCCACTGTCCCTCCCACAGAATCTGAATAGGAAGAGAACAATGTGAGTATTTCTCCCCTTGATGTTTAGGGGAAGTCGACATCACTGTTAGGGGAACCACAGCATCTAGATGTAAACTGGTCTCCGAAACTTCTGACTCAGTGTCCGTATTGTCATAATCCCCTACTGCCGCCAACACCTTGTTAGGTCGCCTGGGACATTAGGACAATTAATAAGGAAATGATCCGATTGACCACAGTAAAAGCATAAGCGTTCACAAAAGCGATATTCACGGCGTTCGTTACTCTCACGTTTTTGTAGTGAGTCCACTTGCATAGGCACCTCCTCAGCTTCCCGCGGGTTCTTGCTGGTAGTTTCCCTAGACGGAAGAGTAAAATTAGTGATGCGATTTAAAGCTGCCCATTTCTCTTGTCTGCGTTCAGTTAGGCGGATATCAATACGCACACAGTGTTGTAAAAATAATTCAAACTCCTGTGGAGACTCTAAGCGAGCTAGCTCATCCTTGATTGTACTAGACAAACCTTTCCTAAAAATTGGCAATAAAGCATTGTTATCCCAGTTGGTATCCACTACTAACCTCTTAAATTCAGTAATATACTCTATGACTGAACGCTTCCCCTGGCGTAAGGAAAGCAAGGATTTTTCAGCGGAGGCACGGCAATTGGGATCATCAAACATTTGCGCCATAGCTGCCAGAAAATCATCCAAATTATTTAGACGGACATCGCGACTTTCAACCATAGGATTTGCCCAAGCCAGTGCCCGTGATGTCAACAACATAATAATACATAGTACCTTAGATCTATCAGACTGATAGTAAGAAGCATGTACATCAAAAAATAATATACATTGATTAACAAACCCGCAAAATTGACTTCGGTTACCATTAAACCGGAAAGGAGGCAATTTAGGCATACTGGTGGGTGGTGTATGCTGAACAGGTGGTGTAACCTGAGCGTCTACCAAGGTACGTAAATCTTGGAGAGCCTGACCAAACACCTGCGCATTGTGGTTAGCCGGGAGTCCATGTCTCTAATCTTATTTTGTACAGCCGCCACCTCCTGCTGCAAGGAGTTAATCATAGCAACTCTAGGATTCTGGTAGTGTGGGGCAATGAACAGACAGAGACGGGTTTCTTTAGTGCAAATAGTGTATTTGTAACACAGCAATAACACACAAAACAATATACTGATAACCCACAATGAAACAAGTCCCTTAACCATATACAGCAAATCAGAAGAGTTCTTAGGACAAAGTCCGTGGCAAGGTGAGTGTGACGTGCAGATCCAAAACACAGTTGGTGCGGAAAGAGTCAAATATGGGTATGTAGTAAACACAGGGAAGTCCAGAAACAAGTCCTCAGGTTAATCCCAGGTGTGGCATGAACACGGGTAAGTCCAGAAACAAGTTCTCAAGTTGATCTCAGTTTGTGGCATACACGGGTAAGTCCAGAAAAAGTTCTCAAGTTGATCTCAGTTGTGGCATAAACACGGGTAAGTCCAGAACAAGTCCTGGAATACTGACACCTGACTGAGAGTGTAACTTACATAGGCAGAGAATGTCCAGAGCCACGGGTAGAAGTACAGCAAACAAGCAGCTGAGCTGAAGGAGAAACAGAAGCAGAATACTCCAACAAAGTGGCTGACACCTGACCCGGGTTTTAAACAAATGAACAGGAAGTAGGGCAGACAAAAACAGCAAACTCCATCTTAACAAAGGGCAAAATCATTCACAAGATAACTTGGAAAACCTGGAATGCTTGGTACCATTCAGTAGGAAATGTGTCGACTACTACTTTGCATAGGGCACTAACTGCCTTTTTAAGTGGACTAACGTGGACAGCAGAAGCCAGGCTGTGACCACAAAAACAGCGGGGAAAATGGCCTGGTGAATGATTGGTAGCAGGCAGTAGGAAATATTTGGACCACTGCTTTGTGTAGGGCACTAACCTTGTTTTTAATTGGACTAATGTGGCCAGCAAAAGGCAGGCTGTGACCACAAAAACAGTGGGGAAAATGGCCTGGTGTGTGCTTGATAGCAGGCAGTAGGAAATGTTTGGACTACTGCTTTGTGTAGGGCACTAAACGCCTTTTTAACCCCTTCATGACCGTGGGATTTTTTGTTTTTCCGTGTTTGTTTTTCACTCCCCTCCTTCCCAGAGCCATAACTTTTTTATTTTTCTGTCAATTTGGCTATATGAGGGCTTATGTTTTGTGGGACAAGTTGTACTTTTGAACGACATCATTGGTTTTACCATGTCTTGTACTAGAAAACGGGAAAAAAATTCCAAGTGCGGTGAAATTGCAAAAAAAGTGCAATCCCACACTTGTTTTTTGCTTGGCTTTTTTGCTAGATTCACTAAATGCTAAAACTGACCATCCATTTTGATTCTCCAGGTCATTACGAGTTCATAGACACCTAACATGACTAGGTTATTTTTTACCTAACTGGTGAAAAAAAATTCCAAACTTTGCTTAAAAAAAAAAAAAAAAAAAAAATAGCGCCATTTTCCAATACTTGTAGCGTCTTCAATTTTTATGATCTGGGGTCAGTTGAGGGCTTATTTTTTGCGTGCTGAGCTGGCGTTTTTAATGATTCCAATTTGGTGCAGATAGGTTCTTTTGATCGCCCGTTATTGCATTTTAATGCAATGTCGCGGCGACCAAAAAAACGTAATTCTTGCGTTTCAAATTTTTTTCTCATTACGCCGTTTAGCGATCAGGTTAATGCTTTTTTTATTGATAGATCGGGTGATTCTGAACGTGGTGATACCAAATATGTGTAGATTTGATTTTTTTTTATTGATTTATTTTGATTGGGGCGAAAGGGGGGTGATTTAAACTTTTATATTTTTTTTATTTTTTCACATTTTTTTTAACTTTTTTTTAACTTTTGCCATGCTTCAATAGCCTCCATAGGAGGCTAGAAGCAGGCACAGCACGATCGCCTCTGCTACATAGCAGCGATCTGCTGTTCGCTGCTATGTAGTAGAATTGCAGGTGTGCTGTGAGCGCCGACCACAGGGTGGTGCTCACAGCTACCGGCGATCAGTAACCATAGAGGTCTCAAGGACCTCTATAGTTACTGTCCTGACACATCGCCGACCCCCGATCATGTGACGGGGGTCGGCGATGACGTCATTTCCGGCCGCCCGGCCGGATGGGGTACTTAAATGTCACTGTCTGCGTTTGACAGCGGCATTTAACTAGTTAATAGCGGCGGGTGAATCGCGATTTCACCCTCAGCTATTGCGGGCACATGTCAGCTGTTCAAAACAGCTGACATGTCCCGGCTTTGATGCAGGCTCACCGCATCAAAGCAGGGGAGCTGACATCGGACGTACTAAACCGTCCGATGTCAGTAAGGGGTTAAGTGGACTAATGTGGACAGCAGAAGACAGGCTGTGACCACAAAAACAGTGGGGGAAATGGCCTGGTGCATGCATGGTAGCAGGCAGTAGGAAATGTTTGGACTACTGCTTTGCGTAGGGCAGTAATCATATTTTTAATGGTACTAATGTGGACAGCCAGGCTCTGACCCCAAATACAGCGGGGAAACTAGACCAGTGCTTTAAAAAAAAGGCAGCTCTAAATGCTAGTTCTCTGTCTGCTGGAAAAATATTGCTTTGGCTCTAACAAGAGCTGTTTTAAGATTGACACTTATAATAATCTTTATTTTTTATAGCGCTAACATATTCCACAGCGCTTTACAGTTTGCACGCATTATCACCGCTGTCCCCAATGGGGCTCACAATCTAAATTCCCTATCAGTATGTCTTTGGAATGTGGAAGGAAACCCACGCAAACACAGGGAAAACATACAAACTCCTTGCAGATGTTGTCCTTGGTGGGATTTGAACCTAGGACTCCAGCGCTGCAAGACTGATGTTAACCACTGAGCCCCTGTGCTGCCCTGACACTGAAAGAACACTTTAACCTCTCCCTACCTAATACACAATCTTTGCCTCCCTGTACTCTGACTTTGTCGTGTGTCTTCAGCTCTGAAAAGAGCAATTTTTGGGTGCTTTTATGGCCCTAGTGACCGGCTCCTTTAAACTGTCCCTGCTCGAGTATCTCTCTCTCCCTACTCTACACTGACCTAGTATACACTGCAGGTAGCCCTGAAAAGGGCTTTTGTGTTATCAAGATGCCAAAGGACTCTCCCTTACAGCTGAGCGATCTCTCCCTATGCTTGTAGAACGCAGGCTCCGGATGCAATGTGCGCAAAATGGCGGCAGCATGGCTTAAATAGACCCAATGATGCTGGGCAGCCAGCCAATCACAGTAATGCCACAATCAAGAAGTCTGTGGCATTACTGTTATTGGTTAAGAAGTCCAGCATGTTTAGTGGCTGCAAAGGAGGCGCCAAAACTACACAGCGGGACATCCGAATATAGTGAGGCAAGTACACAAATACTTGCAATGTAACGAGTAACCCGTATACCGTACTATCCATGCAAATAGCGAATAGTAATAAATGCACTCATTCATCACTAGTCCAGACCTCAACCCTACCAGATGACAGCAGCGGAACAATAATCCAATTCAAATGTAGGGTCATCAGGCAGCCCTCATTCAGAATCTTTATAGGGTCATCATGCGTCCCTCACTCAAAATGAACAAGGCCTGGATTAGCCCAGAATTCTCAACTCTACCAGATGACAGCAGCGTAACATAAAGCCAATTCAGATGTAAGGTCATCAGGCGGCTCTCACTCCAAATTTTTAGAGGGTCATTATGCATCACCCTCTCCAAATTTTTAGACCGTCAACCTGTGCCATTCTCACCGAACTTTTAGAGGGTCATAATGCATCCTTCACTCAAAATTTTTAGAGGGTCATTATTAGTGATGAGCGAATAGTGAAATATTCGGATTTGGGAAAATCGGCACAAAAGCTTTCTAATATCCGTGTATTCATACTGAATAATGGATCCAATGCAAGTCAATGGGAAAGCCGAATATTTTTCTGCTGGACCCAACAAACAGGTCTGGGGGCATAAAAAAGCTGAAATGGATGGGAAAGTGCTAAAACTAAACTGGGACATCATATAGAAGATGCCTGCATGCCTTTCTGACTCACACCACGCGATAGATGAAAAGCCGGCAATTCATCTACCACGCACAGGAGCTGACAGAATAGAATAGACAGATTACATACAGTAAATACACATAGAATAGGTAAATATACAGATGTCAGTGACACAGTCATATATATATGTATATATATTACATAGATAGAAGAAAAAATAAGAAAAAACTTGGCACTCAAGAAGAATTTTAGTGTAAAGAAGAAGATCCTTTAATGTGCATCCACAAAGACATAAGTTTGAACGTTTTCGGTCCACATCGGGACCTTCATCAGAACAATTTTACTGGTATAGTAGGTAAAGCGTATATAGGGTCAGTGTTGGTTCCAACTGGATTATTCAACTGGCCTGGATGCAATGGAAGATCCTATGGATGTCAGCGCACCTGGAGTACGGCGGAAGCCGCTCAGACAGACGCGTCTGATGAAGGTCCGGATGTGGACCCAAAACGTTCAAACTTATATCTTTGTGGATGCACATTAAAGGATCTTCTTCTTTACACCAAAATTCTTCTTGAGTGCCTAGTTTTTTTCTTATCTTGGATTCCTGGGTTGGATACCCTACTTGAGCACCTATACTGATTATTAGTACGAGTGCCGTGCTGCCTCTTTTTCATAGATAGAAGAAAAGCCAGCAATTCAGCAACCCCAACCGTGTACTGTAAAATCACAGCAGGTTCCAACAGGATAGAATAGACAGATTACATACAGTAAATACACATAGAAAAGGTACATCTATAGATGTCAGTGACACACACATGTATATACTGTATATTTACTGTATATACAGCTCTGGCAAAAATTAAGAGACAACTGCAAAATATTCAGTTTGTCTGATTTTTCTCTTTATAGGTATATTTTGAGTAAAATGTAAATAGTTCTTTTATTGTATAAACTTCTGACATGTCTCCAAATTTCCAAGCATTTTATTTAATTTTTTTTTCTGACAAGGAAAAATGGTCAAAATAAAAACCCCCCAGTGCTTTCAGACCTCAATTAATGCAAAGAAAACAAGTTCATAATCACTTAGAAACAACAATACTAATGTTTTAACTCAAGAAGAGATCAGAAATCAATATTTTGTGGAATAACCATGATTTTTAATCACAGCTTTCATGCTTCTTAGCATGCTTTCCACCAGTCTTTCACACTGCTTCTGGCACAAAAAATTAAGCAGTTCTTCTTTGTTTCATGGCTTGTAACTAACCATCATCCTCTTGATTACATTCCAGAGTTTTTCAATATCATTCAGATCTGGAGATTGGGCTGCCCATGACAGGATTTTGATATGGTGGTCTCTTAATTTTTGCCACAGCTGTATATTACATAGATAGATAAATAGGAGAAAAGGCAGCAAATCAGCAACCGTGTACAGTAAAATGACAGCAAGAACTGACAGGATAGAATAGGTGGATTACATACAGTAAATGCACATAAAAGAGATAGATATATAGTTGGTAGTGACATATACAATTAGTACAATGTGTGCAGCTTGCTATGCATGTATTTATTAAAATACACTACCATTCCAAAGTTTAGGGTCACTTAGAAATGTCCTTATTTTTTAAAGAAAATGTCACGATCCCCGGGTGATCCTGCTGCAAGACGGGTGGCTTGCTGCAGTAAGGGAGACACGAGCAGAGCGGCGGAGAACTCACCGGGCAGTGAGTAGGACCTGAACCACATGACTGCGGGGGAGTGGCTTAGGGCGGAGACAGGCGCGGGATAGCCAGGGAGCTGGACGGCGCCGGAGAGAAGTAAAACGTTCCGAGATCAAAACCGGAAGGATAATGAAGTACTGGGGGTGAGATGGAAGGATAATCAGGTGAAAGCTGGAGGTCAGGGAGCTGAACCAAGCAATGAAATACCGAAAGAGACACGAGGTGACGAAGTCAGAACAGACAAGCCAGGAGGTCAGAATCAAGGAAAGCAGTCCAATCAAATGCAGTATGCACACACAAACCAGGGGGTCAGACACACAGACAGAACGAAAGTATAACTGACAGGGAATCCAGGTTCAGAGCAGATATAAATATCACTCCCAGATCCAAAAGGAGGCCACATACAATTAACTCTGAGAGGGCAGGGCATGAACCCTGTCCATACCATGACAGAAAAGCACTGTTTTTTCCAATGAAGCTAATATTAAATAATTCAGAAATACACTCTATACATTGTTAATGTGGTAAATGACTATTCTAGCTGAAAACATCTGGCTTGTAATGCAATATCTTCATAGGTGTATAGAGGCCCATTTCCAACAACCATCATTCCAATGTTCTTATGGTACTGTGCACTTGCTAACTGTGTAAGAAGGCAAATAGATGGTTAGAATACCCTTGAAAACCATTGTGCAAGTATGTTAGCACAGCTGAAAACAGTTTGGCTGATTAGAGAACCTATAAACCTGACATTCCTTTGAGCTAATTGCGAATCTGAGGCATTACATTTGTTGGTTCCATTAAACTCTCAAAATGGCCAGAGAAAAAGAACTTTCATATGAAATTCGACAGTCTATTCTTGTTCTTAGAAATAAAGGCTATTCCATTCGAGAAATTTCCAAAAAACTGAAGATTTCCTACAACGGTGTGTACTACTCCCTTCAGAGGAGAGCACAAACAGGTTCTAACCAGAGCCAGTGGGAGGCCCTGCTGCACAACTGAGCAACAAGACAAGGTCATTAGAGTCTGTAATTTGAGAAATCACAGGTCCTCAACTGGCAGCTTCATTAAATAGTACACGCAAAATGCTAGTGTCAACGTCTACAGTGAAGAGGCGACTCCAGGATGCTGGCCTTCAGGGCAGAGTGACAAAGAAAAAGCCATATCTGAGACTGGCTAATAAAAGTAAAAGATTAATATGGGAAAAAGAACACAGACATTGGACAGAGGAAGAAAAGTGTTATGGACAGACAAATCCAAGCTTGAGGTGTTTGGATCACACAGAAGAACATTTGTGAGACGCAGAACTGAAAAGGTGCTGGAAGAGTGTTTGATGCCATCTGTCAAGCATGATGGAGGTAATGTGATGGTATGGGGTTGTTTTGGTGCTGGTAAAGTGGGAGATTTGTACAAAGTAAAAGAGATTTTAAATAAGGGAGGCTATCACTCCATTTTGCAGTGCCATGCCATACCCTGTGGACAGTGCTTGATTGGAGCCAATTTCATCCAACAACAGGACAATGACCCAAAGCACACCTCCAAATTATGCAAGAACTATTTAGGGAAGAAGCAGGCAGCTGATATTCTATCTGTAATGGAGTGGCCAGCGCAGTCACCAGATCTCAACCCCATTGAGCTGTTGTGGGAGCAGCTTGACCGTATGGTATGCAAAAAGTGCCCATCAAGCCAATCAACTTGTGGGAGGGGCTTCTGGATGCATGGGGTGAAATTTCTCCAGATTACCTCAGCAAATTAACTGCTAGAATGCGAAAGGTCTTCAATACTGTAATTGCTGCAAAAGGAGCATTCTTTGACGAAAGCAAAGTTTGAAGGAGAAAATTATTATTTCAAATAAAAATCTTTTTTTTAACCTTGTCAATGTCTGGACTAGTTTTTCAATTAATTTCTCAACACATTTCATTTATTTTTAGTATGAGTTTTCATGAAAAGCACAAAATTGTCTAGATGACCCTAAACTTTGGAACCGTAGTGTATTATTTTTATGAAAAAAAGTAAGTTTCTTTACCAGCTGAGGGAAAGCCGATGGCTGGAGGTCGATGTTTATAGCATGGGAAGGGGGTAATACCCATGGAGCTTCCCTGGCTATTACTATCAGCTCACAGCTGTATGCTAATACTTTACTGGCTATGAAAATGCGGGACCCTAAAAAAAATGATGTATGGTCCCCCTATGATTAATAACCAGCAAAGGCTATTCAGGCAGCTGCAATCTGATATTAATAGCCTAGGAAGGGCCATGGATACTGGCCCCCCAGGCTAAAAACATCAGCTCTCAGCAGCCCGAGAAACGGCGCATCTATAAGATGTGTCAATTCTGGCACTTAACCATGCTCTTCCCACTTGCACTGTAGTGATGGCAAGTGGGGTGATAGTTGGGAGGGTTGATGTCACCTTTGTATTGTCTGGTGACATCAAGCCCTGAGTTTATTAATGGGGAGGTGTCAATAAGACACCCCATTACTAACCTCATAGTCATATCATATAAAAACACAAAAAGAAAAAAGTCCTTTAATTGAAAGAATGACACAGACTTCTTTTAGAAATCTTAATAAAACCACACTTGCGACCCTGCCCATTCCACCGACGCCATCGTCTTTGGCAAAAGAGTTAAATTAAAAAACAACAAAAAACAACCACATTCCTCTCCTTTCCGCAGAGCAGATGATAATTAGTGACGAGCGAACGTGATCGCCACTACTCATTACTCGCCCGAGTATCACGGTACTCGTGTACTCGGCGGGCACCGAGCATTTCCGGGATTATTCGGTGGGAGCTCTGGTCTCTGCACTGCAATTTTGGTGCACTTTAGAGCGCCAATGAACATTCAGGGATTGTCTGCCATGCACTGTAATACTGCAGCCATCTTTGTTGTGGTATTACAGTGATTGGCTGGCCGCACAGCCTCATCAGGTCTATAAGAGACCTGGCGCCATCCTGCTCGGCGCATTCAGCTCCAGGCTCGGCTCGTGTAGGGACAGCTGCTATTGAGATAGGGTCAGATTCGTTCTTTTTTAGTTAGTGTGGGTCTACCCTCACAGTATCCACAAATCCTGATAAACCAACAGTCCTGTTTAGGGCTAATTTGGGGGTATATAGATTGCAGTGCTAGGTAGGCAGGGGAGTCAATGTGCGCATATCCACATCAGTGCAAGGCATGCAGGCACTGTATGTGAGTATATAAATCTCACTGCATACATCAAGAGGGTCCATTACTGTATGCTGCAGCCTATTTTACATACACCTAGGTATCTGTGGCTATGATTACATTTTTTTGGCACCGGAATCCTGCTAATTTTATTACAAAGCAATCCAGAGCCCCCTTTTTTTAGCACATTTATTTGCTTGGTCACACTGCAGACTACAGCCAGGTCATTTTAATACAACAGTGTGAAAATCTAGCAGTTTAAAACTGATATTTTTTGTCCCAGTCATCAGATCTGAGTGCGCAGAAAATTGTTTTTTTGTACTGTATTGTATTTTTTGGAACGTCAACATTTTTGGACATCATTTTGCTGACCAAAAAATCTTTATCTGGCCAAAAAATATTTAGCTACAGTTCTTATATTTATTACTGTGTTTTGTAAGCTACACGCATCGCAAATCATTGCAATAAATATTTTACAATTTTCGTGCTACAACATTTTTTTTTATAGTGTCATAGCCTACTTATTGACTCAATTTTGGTGGGTCCAAAAAAATCCAGGCCACATGTTTAACAGTGTTCTATCTCCAGCAGATGCTATATCTATCTGTGCACTACAAATAGTTGCTTTTCAGGCTTTCCACTTTTTTGGCTGTCCGCTACCCTAGGTCTATACAGTATTTTGGGGTAAAAAAGTTTAAAAAAACTCCAGGCCACATATTGGTCTTACCTCCGTAAGACTCCTGGTCTATCAGTGCTCTCCAAATAATTGCTTTTCAGGCCTACATTCCACTTTTTTGGCTGTCTTGTACCCTAGGTCTTCACACTATTTTGTTTAAAAAAATAAAAAAATACAGACCACATATTGAACAGTCTGGTATCGCTGTCAGATGCCTGATCTATTTGTGGCATACAAAATGTGGCAATTCATGCCTACATTCCGCTGTATTTGCTGTCTCTTACCCAAATTCTGTACACTATTTTTGGGTATGAAATAAATAATACAGGCCACATGTTGAAGAGTGTGATATCTCCGTCAGACTCCTGGTCTATCTGTGCTCTCCAAATAGTTGCTTTTCAGGCCTACATTCCACTTTTTGGGCTGTTTGCTACCCTAGGTCTATACACTATTTTGGGGTGAAAAATAAAAAAATACAGGCCATGTATTGAACAATCTGTTATCTCTGTCAGACTCCTGGTCTATCTGTGCTCTCCAGATAGTTGCTTTTCAGGCCTACATTCCACTTCTTTGGCTGTCGGTTACCCTAGATCTATACACTATTTTGGGGTAAAAAATACAGGCCACGTATTGAACAGTCTGTTATTTCCATCAGTCTCCTGGTCTATCTGTGCTCTCCAAATAGTTGCTTTTCAGGCAAATGGCATTTTTGGGGTTATCAGCAGCAAAAACAACCAGACTGTTACGAGGACATTCAGTGTCTTCATCTCCCACACCACCTCCTCACCTCGACCCTTGTCTTTCATTGTTTCCCAAAGCTAAGTTCTAGGACCCCTGCTTTTCTCTATCTACACCTTTGGTCTGGGACAGCTCATGTAATAGCACGGTTTGCAATATCATTAGTATGCCGATGACACAAAGATCTACCTATCTGTACTTGACATCACCTCCTTAGGCTACTTTCACACTATCGTCGGGCTTGGCCCGTCGCTGTGCGTCGGGCTGACATTCCCGACGCTAGCGTTGTCTCCGCCGCACAACGGGGGCAGCGGATGCATTTTTCCAGCGCATCCGCTGCCCCATTGGGGGCGGAGTTCCGGCCGCGCATGCGCGGTCAGAAAAAGCGGACCGTTGTGAGCAAAAAACGTTACATGTAGCATTTTTTGCTCCCGACGGTCCGCCACTGCACGACGCATCCGTCGCACGACGGGTGCGACGTGTGGCAATCCGTCACAATGCGTCGCTTCATGTTAATCAATGGTGAAAAAACGCATCCTGCAAACACTTTTGCAGGATGCGTTTTTTCGGCAAAACGACGCATTGTGACGGAATGCAGTTAACGCTAGTGTGAAAGTAGCCTTACTGACACAAATCACACGTCTTCCCGCTGTTTCATCCTTCTTTTCTGCTTGCTTTCAAAAAGTGGACATGGACAAAACGGAATACATCATCTTTCAACCATTTCACGCTGAGTAGACATGAGAGCTGTGTATGCATCATTCAGTACCACTTTACTAAGAGGGAAAATTTGCCCAAGAGAAAGTGAATTTCCAGACATTCACGGCCTTTTTTGAACATTGTTTGCAGCTGTGATCTTCATCTTCTTGGTGGGGATGTGGTAAAATTCGAAATCGTCAACAATACCATCATCGTTCATATCTTGTAAAGAGAAAATCTGGTGTTTCCCAGGTTTGTGGTTATCTATGTTTAGTGGCATTCCTTTAACAGTGTTCGTTACACTTGAATAATAATAATAATTTTCGGCTGTGACATTTGGATATTATTGGTAATATGTGTGGGTGATGATGAAGAACCTTGTGCCACAGCTGTGTTGATAGTTACGGACGGTGCACTCCTCTTTAAACTTAGTTTTTCACGAGCATCCATCACTTTGTTTGGTTTTCCTCCAATGCTGATCTACTTTTTCTAATTCAGCATCTCACGAACATGTTGCACTTTGCGTGCGTGCGTCTTTGGCAACATATTTTTAACCCCTTCATGACCGTGGGATTTTTCGTTTTTCCGTGTTTGTTTTTCACTTCCCTCCTTCCCAGAGCCATAACTTTTTTATTTTTCCGTCAATTTGGCCATGTGAGGGCTTATTTTTTGCGGGACAAGTTGTACTTTTGAACGACATCATTGGTTTTACCATGTCTTGTACTAGAAAACAGGAAAAAAATTCCAAGTGCGGTGAAATTGCAAAAAAAGTGCAATCCCACACTTGTTTTTTGCTTGGCTTTTTTGCTAGGTTCACTGAATGCTAAAACTGACCTGCCATTATGATTCTCCAGGTCATTACGAGTTCATAGACACCTAACATGACTAGGTTATTTTTTACCTAAGTGGTGAAAAAAAATTCCAAACTTTGCTAAAAAAAAAAAAAAAATTGTGCCAGTTTCCGATACTCGTAGCGTCTCCATTTTTCATGATCTGGGGTCGGTTGAGGGCTTATTTTTTGCATGCTGAGCTGGCGTTTTTAATGATTCAAATTCGGTGCAGATATGTTCTTTTGATCGCCCGTTATTGCATTTTAATGCAATGTCGCGGCGACCAAAAAAACGTAATTCTGGAGTTTTGAATTTTTTTCTCGTTACGCCGTTTAACGATCAGGTTAATGCTTTTTTTATTGATAGATCGGGCAATTCTGAACGTGGCAATACCAAATATGTGTAGATTTGATTTTTTTTTTTAATTGATTCATTTTGATTGGGGCGAAAGGGGGATGATTTAAAATTTTAGATTTTTTTTATTTTTTTCACATTTTTTTAAACTTTTTTTTTAACTTTTGCCATGCTTCAATAGCCTCCATGGGAGGCTAGAAGCAGGCACAGCACGATCGCCTCTGCTACATAGCAGCGATCTGCTGTTCGCTGCTATGTAGCAGAAAATCAGGTGTGCTGTGAGCGCCGACCACAGGGTGGCGCTCACAGCTACCGGCGATCAGTAACCATAGAGGTCTCAAGGACCTCTATGGTTACTGTCCTGACACATCGCCGACCCCCGATCATGTGACGGGGTCGGCAATGATATCATTTCCGGCCTCCCGGCCGGATGCGGTGGTTAAATGCCGCTGTCTGCGTTTGACAGTGGCATTTAACTAGTTAATAGCGGCGGGTGAATCGCGATTTCACCCGCCGCTATTGCAGGCACATGTCAGCTGTTCAAAACAGCTGACATGTCCCGGCTTTGATGCGGGCTTACCGCTGAGCCCTGCATCAAAGCAGGGGAGCTGACATCGGATGTACTATACCGTCCGATGTCAGTAAGGGGTTAAAGGGCATTTTTTTATCACAAGCTTCACGCATCTGTTACACCGATCTTCTGATGGGCATGTAACACATTCGGGTAATTGGTGGTGGGTCGGCTAAACAACTAATCTTTGTAGGCTGTATTCTGGATGTCATACCTCCCATAGCCACCGCTGTTATTAATCCTGTACATTACCATTCCTGTTATCACCATGCCCCTTTTCTTGATCACTTCATCCAACGATTCATCCACCATATTTTTAATAAATACCTGCACCTTCCCAGCAGCAACTGTGTAGGAAACTACATTATTGTTTTCCAAGGTGTTGATAATGCCCCTAAAAAAAAATTACACTCTATGTTGATATGCACCACCCGGGGGGATATGTTTGTCATCCCATACACTTAGTGTATGGGCATTCCAAGTATAGGTGAACCGCTCCTTTGTAATGTTTTTGTTTATGAAACACTCCTCATTTCATCCAAGTGGGGTTGTGGTGCGTGCAAATTAGGGTCAGGCCTTGCATTCACTTCATGGACAAACTTTATGGTAATAAAAAAAAAGAATAATGGAAACTTTTGTTTCATGTGGCCATCCAGAACGTGGTTTCAAGGGTTATTGGGGTGCATGTGAAGTGGACGAGGGCAAGGCCGCCCATGTATATCCATGATCTGGCTCAGCAAAACTTCCACACCCAGATTCCATTTTAACAAACATATCTTTACTGTTATACATTTTTCCTTAACACAGCGGAACACAATAATAAACAACACAAAATATGCCTATCCACAGAAATAACGTGTAATACAAACTGTCCCTCACTTTCCCTATCCACACGTTACCAGTCTCTTTGCTCCAGAAGGTTATCTTACCACGTCGCAGGCCTGTCACTGCAGGGGGACGCTCCAGCCGAAGAGAAAACAACAGGGATTAAACAAAATCCCGTCTCTCAGGTCCAAACTGTAGTCCTTGGGGTATGGCAGGTAGGGGTGGAATGTTCGGCCTCTCAACAGAGGACCCGCTTACAGTTCGTGGGTTCAGGATCTGTGGAGATGTCACCACTGAGTGCTCTGCAGTGTGGGAGCTCGGAACAATCTGGAAGTCAGCTTTCAAGGGAGGGGAATCATCCAGGCAATCTCCTATGTCGCATATATGGAAGGACACCAGATCACACACTGATCTCTCTCTGCACAGACAGACTTCCCGGGCTTTTTCTTCCTCTCCTTCCTGATCACATGACACAGCAGGGGGGAGTTTTGCAAATACAGTTTGTTTCCCTGTAATCACATTCGACATAGGTACAACTTCTGGCCACACGGGGGCAGTGTCTGTCACAGATTCTATGTCAATGATCACAGAACAGTCAGAGCCGGCCAGCTCATTACACACAGGCTCGGACTGGCCCACCGGAGAACCGGAGGATCCTCCGGTGGGCCCAGGCACAGGCACCTGCTGGTAGGGCCCCCACTGCTCCAGGGCCCCCCCCGCCCGCCCTTGAAGACGATACTCACCAGGACCCTGCTCCAGTGATGGTCTCGACGTCTGCACTGCAGCTCGTCCTGCTTGTGCGGTCACGTGGTACCGCTCATTAAGGCCATGAATATGCGCATATTCATGACCTTAATGACAGTATCACATGACCGCACAAGCAGGAAGCAGATGCGATGCTGCGCCGCCACCGCCGGGAGTCGGGACAGAGCGCGAGGGATGTCGGCACGGCCGTGCAGTGTGTGGGACAGGTGAGTATGAGGACGGGGGTACTGGGGGCTGAATGAGGACATAAGCCGGCGCGCGGTGCGGGTGCGGCAGCGGCGGCGGGGGGGCGTGGGGTTAAGTCTGGGGAAGATTGCTGGTCACACTGGGGGCAGTGCTGTACACTGGGGCAATGCTGGACACTGGCGCAGATTGCTGGACAATGGGGCAGATAGATTTCTGGACACACTGGGGGCAATGCTGGACACTGGGGCAGATTGCTGGTCACACTGGGGGCAGTGCTGGACACTGGGGCAATGCTGGACACTGGGGCAGATTGCTGGACACACTGGGGGCAATGCTGGACACTGGGGCAGATTGCTGGACAATGGGGCAGATAGATTGCTGGACACTGGGGGCAATGCTGGACACTGGGGCAGATTGCTGGTCACACTGGGGGCAGTGCTGTACACTGGGGCAGATTGCTGGTCACACTGGGGGCAGTGCTGTACACTGGGGCAATGCTGGACACTGGGGCAGATTGCTGGACACTGGGGCAGATTGCTGGACACACTGGGGGCAATGCTGGACACACTGGGGCAGATTGCTGGACACTGGGGCAGATTGCTGGTCACACTGGGGGCAGTGCTGTACACTAGGGCAATGCTGGACACTGGGGCAGATTGCTGGACACTGGGGCAGATTGCTGGTCACACTGGGGGCAGTGCTGGACACTGGGGCAGATTGCTGGACACACTGGGGGCAATGCTGGACACTGGGGCAGATTGCTGGACACTGGGGGCAGTGCTGGACACTGGGGCAGATTGCTGGTCACACTGGGGGCAGTGCTGTTCACTGGGGCAATGCTGGACACTGGGGCAGATTGCTGGACACACTGGGGGCAATGCTGGACACTGGGGCAGATTGCTGGACAATGGGGCAGATAGATTGCTGGACACTGGGGGCAATGCTGGACACTGGTGCAGATTGCTGGTCACACTGGGGGCAGTGCTGTACACTGGGGCAATGCTGGACACTGGGGCAGATTGCTGGACACTGGGGCAGATTGCTGGTCACACTGGGGGCAATGCTGGACACTGGGGCAGATTGCTGGACACACTGGGGGCAATGCTGGACACTGGGGCAGATTGCTGGACACCGGGGCAGATTGCTGGACACACTGGGGGCAGTGCTGGACACTGGGGCAGATTGCTGGACACACTGGGGGCAGTGCTGGACACACTGGGGCAATGCTGTACACTGGGGCAATGCTGTACACTGGGGCAGATTGCTGGACACACTGGGGCAGATTGCTGGACACACTGGGGGCAATGCTGGACACTGGGGCAGATTGCTGGACACACTAGGGGCAGTGCTGGACACACTGGGGGCAGTGCTGGACACTGGGGCAGATTGCTGGACATACTGGGGCAGATTGCTGGACAACCTGGGGGTAATATGCTTGACATACTGGGGAAGATTGCTGGACACACTGTCTGGGGGCAATGCTGGACACGGGGGCAGATTGCTGGACACACTGGGGGCAGTGCTGGACATACTGGGGCAGATTGCTGGACACACTGGGGGTAATATGCTGGACACACTGGGGCAGATTGCTGGACACACTGTCTGGGGGCAATGCTGGACACTCTGGGGTAATATGCTGGACACACTGGGGCAGATTTCTGGACACACTGGGGGAAATGCGGGACTCACTGGGGCAATATGCTTGACATACTGGGGAAGATTGCTGGACACACTGTCTGGGGGCAATGCTGGACATACTGGGGCAGATTGCTGGACACACTGGGGGCAGGACTGGAGGCATGGGCAGAATGTAGACACGGGCATGATTGGAGACACGGGGCAGAATGAAAGACATGGGGCAGGATTGGATCATGGGGCAGGATGGATACGAAGGAGACAGAATGGGGCAGGATGGGGAGATCATATGGGGTAGAATGGATATGCAGCGCCCCAGAGTCCTGGTCGTTGCAGTACTGTGGCTCCGCCACTATGGGGAGCTATGGTGCGTCTGATGGCACTGAAGGAGTTCATCGGATCAGGTATCACAGACACCAATACATTTCACAGTCGGGCCTCCGGGGGGAGCTAAGGGTTCTATTCACTAGGCCACTCCCCACCATAGTGGGTAAACTGGGGGTCAGGCAGGAAGTTAGATCAGAAAGCTGACTGGGTTGGAACCAGGCAACACCTTGTGGCAGAGGGTGTTGTGGGGGAAGATACAGTAGGGTCTCTGTCAGGGGTGGGATCCTGACAGAGGCTTGGCAACTTGAACGAACGTAACGGGACCGCGCCTGCTCCAGGTAGCGGCGGTGCCCAAGGAAGGATTAGAAGCGAGATAGATTGTGCTGAGTGAGAAACGAGATCACGCAAAAGGAGAAATACCAGTAGGAGTCGTGCTGTAAGACCGAAGCAACATCCTATTGAGGCACACTACCGGTGGCCGGAACGCCGAGGGAGTATCATAACATTCAGCTTCAAGCAATACTCCAAACAGCGGCAGGACAGTCAGTCTAAGGCGGGCTGTCTAACTTTAATCGCCTATGCAGTCTTGGGGGGCAACTTGTGGAGAGGGGCGACTCTAGGGTCCCGGAAGAGCTCCGAGCCTACCCGTCAAACGGGTGCCGTCCCAACCAGAACACCAGGGAGGGACGGAGGATTAGCAGAACATCATCTAATCGAGTTGTGAGGGAACTTAAGAAACAGACACAACAGTTGTGGGGACTTTCTGTAAGCATAGCAGGGAAGAACCACAACACATAGCGCTAGAAGGAAGGCACAGATTTCCACCTGCTAAGAGAACTCTGGAGGTGCCATTGGGCCGGCCGGACTTGCGCAGCCTGGTTATCCAGATTCCGGACTGAGGACCTAGAGACCTTCAGTAAAGAGGTAAAGAGACTGCAACCTGGTGTCCTCGTTATTTACTGCACCGCACCACTACAGCATCACCACTAACATCATCTATCCACATCTCTACACTGTGCGCCCCTCGGCAGGGTCACGGACTGGGCCTAGCCACCGTGACAACCCCAGAGCAGAGACTCAGAGGCCCGGTACCGGGTACCCCTCGGCCCTGCGGCCGTGGGGGCGCTACAAACTTGGCATCACGAACAGGATCTACTTAAGCCTGAAGAATCAGGTCATGTGTGCCTTGGGACTGAGATTTATTGTGCTAGGACTGTATTATGTTGCAAAGACTGTGCTATGACATTCCCCGCCAAAACCGTCGCCATTATAGTACTATGTGGCGCGCAGGGAACGTGGGGCGTGTCATCGTGGGCGTAGCTTGGAAGAGCGGCGCGAAGATGGAGCCCACCCCTCACAGATACTACTATGTTCAGAAAATATGCCCATCAAGGAGAAGGGCCCGCCTCCTAGTGTGGGATGGTGGAGGAGAGAAAGGCCGTCCTCCGGACGGGGAGGAGCAAGAGCCTCTGGGCGCCACGAGGCAGAATCCGATTGGCAGCATGGAGCGCGGAAGTCACCCCAGAGAGGGAGAGGAGACCCATACCAGGCCCCGCCAATGGGAGCCGACGGAGTCCGTACCAGGCTGCGCTAATCAGGAGATCCTCGGGACAGAGGTGGAGGAGCTGTGCCGGCAGTTCCGGAGTCTCTGTCAGCGAGCAACCATACCTAGTGAGGAGCCGCACCCACACCGGGCATCGATCCCGCAGCCAACCACAGAGGAGACCGGCACCGGAGATGCGGCGGAAGCAGGTAACGGCGTCAACCCAGGCGTGGCGATTGAAGAGCCCCTGCTGGTGGATGTAGACTCGCCCCCACCACGACCACCCGGACGGGTGTGTAGCCGCATTGAGTGCGAGAGGCCCTGGGAAACCCTGCAGACAGCTGATAGCCCCCTGCGACCCATCAAGCAGCCCCTGCAGCTCCAGGGAGAATGGGTAACTTTCAAGTGGACCCGCGCGGCCACCACCAACCTGATGGGGTTTCCAGGGGATGCCCAGGAGGAAGGGGAGAGTATTGAGGTCATCCGCCAGAGGGAATACCGCCAGCAGCTGCGCCAACAAGAAGAGGAGTGGGCCCGCAAGAAAGAGCTCTGGCGTCAGGCTGAGCGGGAGAAGGACCTCCAAATCAAAGCCCAGGTCAGGCAGGCCGCTGAGAACTGGGGCCCGCAGCACCATGGCGTGATCAGCACCTTCCGGCTGCAGGGAGGTTGGGGCTTCATTAAGGAGCCCGGTCTTGCTTTGGAAGTGTTTGTCAACCGGCGGGATGTAGAGGCGCACCTCATTGAGGGACACCCAGGCCGGGATCTCTACCCAGGAGACCGAGTTCGGTACACTCGCCACTGGGGAGATAAGGGGTGGTATGCCCTGCACGTGCGCAGATACAAGCCAGAAGTGACAGTACCATCCTCCGATGATTCACTGAGACCAGCGGTCATTGCCCCAATCTCCTTGTGTGCTAAATGTTTACGGACCATCACTCCAAGGAGAACCGTGAGTACCCAGACCCCAATCCGGGGTGCAGACGCCCTTTATGTGGTGGCGGGAGGAGGGCGGTGCTCACGGAAGCCACCCCCAGACTTGGAAGAATAAACCTCGATACACTGAGCAATGTAAATAGTTGTTGTTTTACTGTTTTGCTGCTGAACCCGTCCAGGGTTAACTCTTAAGGGGATCCTTCTGTTGACCCGGGATCCCTATTGTTTTGTTTTTGGTTGTTTTTCCAAAGTTTTTGCACAAGTTTTTAGTTGAAAAGAACTGTTGAAATCATGAACAGTGCATGATACGAACTTTTTGTACATAGTTTGCACCTTATTAAAGGTGCTCCCTACTGGTTTTACTTAAAGAAGGACTCTTTGTGAAGATACCACACTGGAACCTTTGCTGAGTACGGACTGGTAGCTTGAGAAGCCATGCTACCTCGTAGAGACTTGTTCCTCTCTTAAAGGGGATGTTCATCTGTTGCACTTGAATGGTGATATTGCTTTAAGATAGATAGCAAAAATGTCTGATGAAAGAAAGTGATGATAATGTTTATATGAGAAAGTTTTATGTATCCAACCAGTTAATTGTAAAGAAATGTTGATGATGTTCTCTGAAAAGAAAAAGTAAAAGATAGAAGAAGGATGCAGTGGGCCCGTAGGGGTAGACGTGGTGTCCAGCATGCATGTTAGTGAGAAAGATAATGAGAAGGCTTAATGTTCAATAAAAGAAACTGTTTTAGATAATGTTGATAGATAGTGGGATAGAAGGTGAACCCTGAGTCCTCCTAGGAGCCATATAGAAATGGCTCAGTGCTCTTAAACTGAAAGTAATGTTATGTTCTATACTGTGTATAGTAGTTGAAAAGGCAGTAGGCCCGGGCTGAACGGGGCGGTCCTGTACAGAAGGGAGAGGCAGTAGGTCTGGTGCCATTAGGACAGGCGGTCCTGCAGATTTTAAGAAGGAGAATGGAAAAGTTAAACTAGCTTATAATGTGATTATAAGAAGGTCTTTAGTGGATACAGAGTGTATGTCCTTAAAGGCAATGTTAAATTATTGTTCAACAATTTTGCACTTAGTAGAATACCCGGTTGGGTAAGAAAAGTTATTTATAGCATGTTGCTATGATATTTAACCATGTTTGTAACGTTCAAGTGTCCTCACCTCCCATAAAGGGAAGCTCTGTTTAAGTATACTTATTGTTATTGCACTCAACAAAACTGTATGTCTTTTTGCTAACTTGTATTGTTGTTTTCTTCTCAGTCCCGGAGTACTGTGTTTAACCAGGGGGGAGTGCAGCGCCCCAGAGTCCTGGTCGTTGCAGTACTGTGGCTCCGCCACTATGGGGAGCTATGGTGCATCTGATGGCACTGAAGGAGTTCATCGGATCAGGTATCACATACACCAATACATTTCACAGTCGGGCCTCCGGGGGGAGCTAAGGGTTCTATTCATTAGGCCACTCCCCACCATAGTGGGTAAACTGGGGGTCAGGCAGGAAGTTGGATCAGAAAGCTGACTGGGTTGGAACCAGGCAACACCTTGTGGCAGAGGGTGTTGTGGGGGAAGATACAGTAGGGTCTCTGTCAGGGGTGGGATCCTGACAGAGGCTTGGCAACTTGAACGAACGAAACGGGACCGCGCCTGCTCCGGGTAGCGGCGGTGCCCAAGGAAGGATTAGAATAGATTGTGCTGAGTGAGAAACGAGATCACGCAAAAGGAGAAATACCAGTAGGAGTCGTGCTGTAAGACCGAAGCAACATCCTATTGAGGTGCACTACCGGTGGCCGGAACGCCGAGGGAGTATCATAACATTCAGCTTCAAGCAATACTCCAAACAGCGGCAGGACAGTCAGTCTAAGGCGGGCTGTCTAACTTTAATCGCCTATGCAGTCTTGGGGGGCAACTTGTGGAGAGGGGCGACTCTAGGGTCCCGGAAGAGCTCCGAGCCTACCCGTCAAACGGGTGCCGTCCCAACCAGAACACCAGGGAGGGACGGAGGATTAGCAGAACATCATCTAATCGAGTTGTGAGGGAACTTAAGAAACAGACACAACAGTTGTGAGGACTTTCTGTAAGCACAGCAGGGAAGGACCACAACACATAGCGCTAGAAGGAAGGCACAGATTTCCACCTGCTAAGAGAACTCTGGAGGTGCCATTGGGCCGGCCGGACTTGCGCAGCCTGGTTATCCGGATTCCGGACTGAGGACCTAGAGACCTTCAGTAAAGAGGTAAAGAGACTGCAACCTGGTGTCCTCGTTATTTACTGCACCGCACCACTACAGCATCACCACTAACATCATCTATCCACATCTCTACACTGTGCGCCCCTCGGCAGGGTCACGGACTGGGCCTAGCCACCGTGACAACCCCAGAGCAGAGACTCAGAGGCCCGGTACTGGGTACCCCTCGGCCCTGCGGCCGTGGGGGCGCTACAGATACTCATGAGGGCAGGATGCGAGAACATATGGCTGGAGCCAGGAATGAGATAAACGGGGCCAGGGTGGGGAATATTATTACCATAGGGGCTAATTAAGGGATATTATTACTGCAGTGATGTATTTATTTTATTTTTTGAGGACACTGTTTTAAATGGGGGGGCGGTCCTGTTAGTGTGCAGAGTGACACTATATCGCCTTTTTTTCTTCATGTGGTGTAATGTAGAAGTTGTGAAAAATGAAGTAATGTGTTCTGCAAGCGGAGCTCGAGATAACTGTGTTATTTCCTGCAGAAACGAGTCCTGGCTGGATGAAGTGACGGCTGTCTGTGCTGGATGAAAGATGAAGGACTTCACCTAGAGACGTCACTGGTGAGTCAGTGTTACCTATACACTGACACTATACACTGTATACTATATACAGAGGTCCTGTGTACAATGTCACCAGTGATCACTGTATTACCTATACATTATATACAGAGCTCCTGTGTATAATGTCACCAGTAGTGTTGAGCATTCCGATACCGCAAGTATCGGGTATCGGCCGATACTTAGCGGTATCGGAATTCCGATACCGAGATCCGATACTTGCCGCGTATCGGATATCGGAATCGGAAGTTCCCAGGATTCAAACTGCACAACTTTGTACGAAATCAGCCAATGAGACTGATTCCAAGTGTGGGCACATCCTGTTCAGCATGGAGGGCCTGAAACTACTGGCAAGGCTGTGATTGGCTGCTGAAATGATGTCATGATGCAGTTTAAAAGTCGCTGGCGCCATTTTGCGCTCACTCTGCTGTAAATTCAGTTAGTGACAGGACGCTGTTTGCTGACTGAGGGCCAGTTTAGAGATAGCGATTTGCTACTTTGTGCTTTTCCAAGGCTAATTTAGCAACCGCTGTGTTCACCTACTAATCACCTTGCTTTTGCCTTGTAGCGCTGTTTTCACAGCGATCTGCAAGGTCTGTGTGTGTGTGTGTGTGTGTGAGTGCAGCCCACTCTCTAGTCTGAGTGCAGCCACATAGGCCATCCATAGCTGGTTGTATTCAGTTCAGGGAGGGTGGTTCATTGCCTCATACTGTTCTTTTTTTTTTTTTTTTTCCAAGTAGTGTAGTCTGCTGCACATTTTTTCAAAAAAATCCTATTAGTGTCTTTCCACCCGTCTCCAGCTAATTTGTGGAAAAACACTACATAGGATAACGTAGAGGAGGGTTTTTGGGCCTTGCAGCGCCGTTTATGGCTGTCTGCACGGTCTCCGTGTGACTGCAGCTCGCCCTGTAGTCTGTGAGCAGCCATAGCCTGGTTGTCTCCAGCTCAGGGTTCTTCACTGCGTCATACCGCAAAATCAATTTTCCTTTTCTTTTAAGTAGTGCAGGCTGCTGCACATTTTTTCAAAAAATTCCTATTAGTGTCTTTCCACCCGTCTCCAGCTAACTTGTGGAAAAACACTACATAGGATAACGTAGAGGAGGGTTTTTGGGCCTTGCAGCGCCGTTTACGGCTGTCTGCACGGTCTCCGTGTGACTGCAGCTCTCTCTGTTATCAGTTCAGCCCCCCAAAAATAAATAAATAATAAAGTTCACCAAACACACCAGTGACACCACTTTACATTTGTGTAGGCCACATTAGCTCATATTAAAGTCTAGTCCACACTTTAGAAAATTAGTGTTTCTTATACCTGTTAGGAGTTGTTCAGGAATAAGCACACAAAGCCGTTAGTACTTTTCTGCTTATCTTTATCAGTCAACCAAGATGAAGAAGGCAGTGAGTAAGGCACGTGGGCGTGGGCGCGGAGCAGGGAGGGGACGTGGGGATTCTGTGCCTGCTGCGGGCACCGGTGACTCATCAGCACCCACTTTCACCAGGGAACAGTCATTCATGCGCAGCTTTGTCGCAGAGCGCCGTACACCGCTGCTGCGTGAAGAACAAATTGAAACCGTTGTCGGATGGATGGCAGCTAATGCATCAACTTCAATTAGTGCCACATCCTCTCAGAAACAGAGCACTGGAGAGCAGCCATCTGTCTCTTCACCACCTGCCAAATTGCCCAGGCAGACAGAGAGCCCAGGACAGGAGCCGTCTCTACTTCTGTTCTCTGAATCTCTTGGCTTGGAAACAGGGGGCCAGCCAAGCAGCATTGGAGAAATGGAAGAAGAGGCAGGGTGCAGTGATGCCCAACAGCTTTTTCTGTCTTCCTCTGAAGAGGCGGGTGGGCCAGTGGCTCCGGTCACCACATCGCAGGCCGCATCAGCTGATGATGACACTCAGGTGCCACTTACTGGTGCGTGCTCTGCTGCTGAGACTACCCAGGAGGAGCAGTTGGGGGCAGAGGGTAGTGTAGATGATGAGGTCCTTGACCCATCTTGGCGTGAGGGACAGGAAGGTGGTGGGAGCAGCTCTGAGGAAGAGATTCCCCGTACGGCCCAAAGAGGGAGAGGGAGGGGGAAGACTGCGGATCCTGCAGCCTCCGCTTTGGCACCCGTTAGGAGCATGTATCTTCCAAAAGCCAAAAAGGGCGCTCCCAAGACTTGCAGTGCCTGGTCCTTTTTTGACACAGTTGCAGATGACATTTGCTATGTCAAATGCAAGGTGTGTCATCACAAAGTCAAAAGAGGTCGAAATGTCAGCAACCTCAATACCTCCAACATGTGGAAACATGTGCGCAACAGGCACGCGGCGGAGTTAGAAAGACACACTGAAGAGCTAGGCCAACCAACAGCAGCAGATACCACCTCTTCAGCTCGTGTTGCCTCTTCCTCCAGCTCACACGCAGCTGGTTCGGCTTCCTCCCAGGATCGCCGTGGAAGAACCTCTGGCCCTGTTGTCCAGAGACCCGCTGTAATTCCACCCGCAGCACCACTTTCCCAGTCATCCACACACTCCCAGCCCAGTCTACAGCCATCGGTAGTACAGGCATGGGAGAAAAGGCGGCCTTTCTCGTCAAACCACCCACGAGCACAGGCTCTGACTGCAGGCATTGCCAAACTTCTGTCACTGGAAATTCTGTCATTCAGGCTGGTGGAGACTGACAGCTTCCGTGACTTGATGTCATTGGCAGTCCCACAGTACAATGTGCCCAGCCGCTTTTACTTCAGCAGGCAAGCCGTCCCTGCCCTGCACAAGCATGTGGAGGGACACATAAAACACGCGCTACTGAATGCCGTCAGTAGCCAGGTCCACCTCACCACCGATGCGTGGACCAGTCAACATGGACAGGGGCGATACCTTTCCCTCACTGCCCATTGGGTTAATGTCGTTGAGCCGGGTACAGACCGTGCGAGTGGCGCAGGACGTGTCCTGCCCACTCCAAGGATTGCAGGAATCCATTCTGTACGCATTGACTCCTCCTCTTACACCAGTTCCTCAGAATCATCGCTGCAGGAGCCGTCACAGTCCACCTCCACATGGACCCGTGATGAACGTTTACCTGTTACGACCGACATGAGCACAGCCGTGGCCAAACGTCAACAGGCCGTCTTGAAATTAATTTCTTTGGGGAATCGAAGCCACACAGCGCAGGAGCTCTGGAATGCCATCAAGCAGGAGAGCGATGTGTGGTTTGTGCCAGCGAATCTCCAGCCAGGCATGGTAGTGTGTGATAATGGCCGAAATCTGGTGGCAGCTCTGGGCCTCGGCAACCTCACTCACATCCCATGTCTGGCACATGTGCTCAATTTGGTCGTGCAGAGTTTTTTGAGGGACTATCCGGATCTTGATGCACTGCTGCACAAGGTCTGCCTAGAGTGTGCTCACTTGCGGCGTTCCAGCACGGCAAAAGCGCGCATTGCGGCTCTGCAGCGCCGACACCGCCTGCCGGAACATCGCATCATATGTGACCTACCTACCAGGTGGAATTCCACGTTACATATGTTGGAGCGGTTGTGTGAGCAGCAGCAAGCTGTAATGGAGTACCAGCTGCATCAGGCGCAAAGAAGTCGCACTCCGCGCCGTTCAGACTTCACAACCACAGAGTGGGCCACTATGAAGGACGTCTGCCAGGTTTTGCGTCCCTTCGATTATTCCACGTGGATGGCGAGTGCAGATGATGCAGTAGTCAGCATGACTGTCCCCCTTATCTGCCTGCTTGAAAAATCACTGCAAGCGCTAAGGGATGATGTTGTGGAAGAGGTGGAGGATGAGGATTCACCATTTCCATCATCTTCTGGACAGTCAGCGCCACGTGGTTCCTCACAAACGCGTAGGCAGGGGACAGTTTGTGAGGAGGATGAGGAGGAGTCAATGGAGGAGGAAGACATCCGTCCAGAGGAGGGAGTTACACAATTGTCCAGTACTCAGTGTGTACAGCGAGGGTGGGGTGATGACGAGCGGGCAGAGATCACGCCTCCAGCAGGGGACAGCGTTTCTTGGGCAGTTGGCAGTCTGCAGCACACGGTGGATTACATGCTGCAGTGCCTGAGAAACGACCGCCGCATCGCCCACATTCTCAACATGTCTGATTATTGGGTGTTCACCCTCCTCGATCCTCGCTACCGGGACAACGTAGAAAGCCTCATCACACCGTTGAACAGGGAGCGAAAAATGAGGGAGTACAAAGACACACTGGTGAATTCCATCATCTTCTCCATTCCAACTGAGAGAAGTGCTGCTAGTGCATTACAAAGCAGCTCAGTGCGTCCAGGCAGTGGTGGAGGCTCTGCACAAAGAGGGAGCAGAAGCAGTGCCTCTGCCCAAGGCAAGACCAGTATGGCCGAACTGTGGCACAGTTTTCTGTGCCCGCCACAAAAGTCTACACCATCACAGACGGCTCCAGTCAGCAGGAGGCAACGGTTCCATCAGATGGTGACAGACTACATGTTTTGCCCTCTTGCTGTACTCCCAGACGGCTCTTCCCCTTTCAAGTTTTGGGTCTCAAAGCTGGATACATGGCCAGAGCTAAGCCAGTATGCATTGGAGGTGCTGGCTTGCCCTGCGGCTAGTGTATTATCGGAACGTGTCTTTAGTGCTACAGGTGGTGTACTAACTGACCGTCGCATGCGACTATCCTCCGATAACGTTGACCGGCATACTTTAATGAAAATGAACAAGGCCTGGATCTCGCAGGAATTTGCCACTCCTCTTCCTGATTAAATAATTAGGTCACTGTCTACGTTATCCAGGTCTCCTGTTGTGTTCATCTTTCTACCACCTGAACTTAAATTCCTGGGCTCCAACACCGCCAGTTGAGGCTCAGAAGTGCCGTCTGCACAGTCAAAACATACGACCCAGTGTTATTGGGTTTCAGTAACGTCAGCTGATCCCCAGCTGTGTAGCCGGCAATGTGTCCTGCGACCGCCACGCTAACACAACAACTGAAATGTAAGGGAACCTGTCCCCCCCAAGGTGTTTGTTACTGAAAGAGCCACCTTGTGCAGCAGTAATGCTGCACAAGGAAAAGGTAGCTATTTTTGTTTAGCTCCTTGCACACGCAGAACTTAACACGTATAAAATGTGTCCACTGATACCGTAAAACCGTCCCGGAGGTGGGACTTTCCTTCGTAATATGACGCAGCACAGCCGTCATTCCTACCCCCTTGGCGCCGTGCCCTGGCTCCTCAGCGTTGTTTGATTCCGTCCTGGAGCCTGCGCTGTTATGTTATCCCTTGGCCAGGCACACTTTGCGCTGCCCGTCTTCTGACATCATTTGGTGTCAGGATGGCTGCGCCTGTGCGGCCGCGCTGGCCGAGAGCCCGCCTCGCAGTGTCTTCTGATTTAATCCCACTGGGGGCCTGAGATCCATGGACATGCGCAGTGCATATCTGAACCTCCACCTCTCACTCATCTCCCTACGGCTTCTTCAGACTGTGCGGTGTCAGCTGGTCCCTAATAGCATGCCACGGCCGTGACACCGCACAGTCTTAAGAAGCCGTAGGGAGGGGAGTGAGAGGCGAGGATATGCACTGCGCATGGCCACGGATCCCAGGCCCGCGGTGGAATTACATTAGACGACACTGCGAGGCGGGCTCTCGGCCAGCGCATCCCCACAGGCGCAGCCAGCCTGACACCAATTGATGTCAGAAGACGGGCAGCGCTAAGTGTGCCTGGCCAAGGGATAACATAACAGCGCAGGCTCCGGGACGGAATCAAACAGCGCTGAGGAGCCGTGGCACGGCGCCGGGGGGTAAGAATGACGGCTGTGCTGCGTCATATTACGAAGGAAAGTTCCACCTCCGGGACGGTCTCACGGTTTCAGGGGACACATTTTATAAGTGTTTAGTTCTGTGTTTGCAAGGAGCATAATGAAAAGAGCCACCTTTTCCTTTTGCATCTTTTGTGCTGCACAAGCTGGCTCTTTCAGCTACAAACGCCTTGGGGGGGGGGGTTAAAGGTTCCCTTTCGACTTTCTCCAATCAGGCTTCGGCCTACATTGTGTTCCTCTGCTTTTCCTGCTGTCCCTGGGCTCCAACACTGCTAGTTGCCGTCCAGAAGTGCTGTCCGCACAGTCCCAACAGTCGCTCCTCTGTTATTGGGGTTCAGTAACGTCAGCTGTTCCCCAGCTGTGTGTGTGGCAGTCCCTCCTATCTCCTCCACCTCCTCCTCCTCCTCCTGTCCCTGGGCTCCAACACCGCTAGTTGCCGTCCAGAAGTGCTGTCCGCACAGTCCCAACAGTCGCTCCTCTGTTATTGGGGTTCAGTAACGTCAGCTGTTCCCCAGCTGTGTGTGTGGCAATCCCTCCTATCTCCTCCACCTCCTCCTCCTCCTCCTGTCCCTGGGCTCCAACACCGCTAGTTGCCGTCCAGAAGTGCTGTCCGCACAGTCCCAACAGTCCCTCCTCTGTTATTGGGGTTCAGTAACGTCAGCTGTTCCCCAGCTGTGTGTGTGGCAATCCCTCCTATCTCCTCCACCTCCTCCTCCTCCTCCTGTCCCTGGGCTCCAACACCGCTAGTTGCCGTCAAGAAGTGCTGTCCGCACAGTCCCAACAGTCCCTCCTCTGTTATTGGGGTTCAGTAACGTCAGCTGTTCCCCAGCTGTGTGTGTGGCAATCCCTCCTATCTCCTCCACCTCCTCCTCCTCCTCCTGTCCCTGGGCTCCAACACCGCTAGTTGCCGTCCAGAAGTGCTGTCCGCACAGTCCCAACAGTCGCTCCACTCTTTTATTGGGGTTCAGTAACGTCAGCTGTTCCCCAGCTGTGTGTGTGGCAATCCCTCCTATCTCCTCCACCTCCTCCTCCTCCTCCTGTCCCTGGGCTCCAACACCGCTAGTTGCCGTCCAGAAGTGCTGTCCGCACAGTCCCAACAGTCGCTCCTCTGTTATTGGGGTTCAGTAACGTCAGCTGTTCCCCAGCTGTGTGTGTGGCAATCCCTCCTATCTCCTCCACCTCCTCCTCCTCCTCCTGTTCCTGGGCTCCAACACCGCTAGTTGCCGTCCAGAAGTGCTGTCCGCACAGTCCCAACAGTCCCTCCTCTGTTATTGGGGTTCAGTAACGTCAGCTGTTCCCCAGCTGTGTGTGTGGCAATCCCTCCTATCTCCTCCACCTCCTCCTCCTCCTCCTGTCCCTGGGCTCCAACACCGCTAGTTGCCGTCCAGAAGTGCTGTCCGCACAGAGCCAAACACCTCGCCAATGTGTTAGTGGGGTTCAGTAATGCCTGCTGCTCCCCTGCTGTGTATACGGCAACGTGTCCTGCGATCGCCACGCAGGCACAACAAGTTAAATTTAAGGGAACCTGTCCCCCCCCCCCGGGCGTTTGTTACTGAAGGAGACACCTTGTGCAGCAGTAATGATGCAAAGGGAAAAAGTGCCTCTTTTCGTGGTGCTCCTTGCACATGCTGAACCTAACACTTTTGAAATGTGCCTCCCTACGCCTTCTTCAGACTGTGCGCTGTCAGCTGATCCCTAATAGCATGCCACGGCCGTGACGCCGCACAGTCTGAAGAAGCCGTAGGGAGGGGAGTGAGAGGCGAGGATATGCACTGCTCATGCCCATGGATCACAGGTCCGCAGAGTGATTACATTAGATGACACAGCGAGGCGGGATCTCCTCCTGTGCGGCCGCACAGGCGCAGCCATCCTGACACCAAATGATGTCAGAAGACGGGCAGCGCTAAGTGTGCCTGGCCAAGGGATAACATAACAGCGCTGACTCCGGGACAGATTCAAACAACGCTGAGGAGGGTAAGAATGACGGCTGTGCTGCATCACATGACAAAGGAAAGTTCCACCGACCGGACGGTTTAACCGTGTGAGGGGACACATTTCAAAAGTGTTAGGTTCAGCATGTGCAAGGACCATAATTAAAAGAGCTAAGTTTACCTTTTCCAGCATTAGTGCTGTACAAGATGGCTCATTCAGCTACAAACGCCTGGGGGGGGTTAAAGGTTCCCTTTCAACTTGCTCCAGTGCAGGCTGCGGCCTACACTCTGCTCCACCTGCAGAGCCCGGGCTCCAACACCGCTAGTTGCTGTCCGGAAGTGCTGGCTGCACAGAGAAAAACACCTCGCCAATGTGTCAGTGGGGTTCAGCACCGCCAGCTGTTCCCCTGCTGTGTAGCCAGCAACGTGTCCTGCAACAGCCACGCAGACACAACAGACCCAAAACTGCCCCAGTGCAGGCTTCGGCCTACACTCTGCTCCCCCTGCTCCTCCTGCTGACCCTGGGCTCTAACAACGCAAATTGGTGCCCGGTACTGCTAGCTGCACAGAGAAATACACCAGCCAATGTGTCAGTGGGGTTCAGCACCGCCAGCTGTTCCCCTGCTGTGTAGCCGGCATCGTGTCCTGCAAAAGCCACGCAGATACAAGAACTGAAATTGAAGGGATCCTGTCGCCCCACCCCCAGGTGTTTGTATGTTTTACAGCCACCTTGTACAGCAGTAATGCTGCATGTGTGCAAGGTGGCTCATAAACTTATTCTCCTTGTACCCGTGGAACAGAACACATCTACAATGTGTCCCCTGACACCATTAAAACGTCCCTGAGGTGTGACTTTCCTTTGTAATGACACGCAACGACCCCCTTGGTAGCACAGCCCTTCTTCTGACATCATTGTTTGGCTGGCTGCGCCTCTGCGGCCGCCCTGCCCGACACAACGCCCCTCGGTGTCTTATTTATTTTGACTGCGAGGGTGTGATTGACGGGCATGAGCAGTGCATATCTTTGCCAGGCTGTCACTCAGCTCCTTCCGCCTTCTTCAGACTGTGCGGCTTCATGGCCGCGGCATGCAATAAGGGATCAGCTGACGCCGCACAGTCTGTAGCAGGTGTAAGGACACGAGCGAGAGGCGAACCTATGTACTGCGCCAGGCCATCAATCCCAGCCCCGCAGTGTGAAACACTGTAAAGACACTGCGGGGCTGGGATTCATGGGCATCGCGAACCGCACCAGCTGACATGAAATGATGTCAGAAGATGGGCAGCGCATGGACAAGGGATAACGCAACAACGCAGACTCCTGTACATCAACATGCGATGCTCAGGAGGCCGCGCCAAGCACCAAGGTGGTACTTTTGCCAGCTGTGCTGCGTCTCATTACGAAGGGAACTCCCGCCTCAAAGCCAGATTGACTCTATAAGGGCCAAAATGTTGTACGTGTTTCATTCAGCGTGTGCAAGGAACAAAATTAAAAGAGCAACCTTTGACTTGTGCAGCACTACTGCTGCATAAGGCGTGGCTCTTCTACTTTGTAACACTTGAGGGGGGGTTAAAGGTTACCTTTAAAATTGGTTCAATTAAGCTTCGGCCTACACTCTGCTCCCCCTGCTGACCCTGGGCTCTAACACCGCCAGTTGGGGCCCGGTACTGCTAGCTGCACAGAGAAAAACCAGCCAATGTGTCAGTGGGGTTCAGCACCGCCAGCTGTTCCCCTGCTGTGTAGCCGGCAACGTGTCCTGCAACAGCCACGCAGACACAACAGACCCAAAGCTGCCGCCAGTGCAGGCTTTGGCCTACACCCTGCTCCCTCTCCTCCTCCTGCTGACCCTGGGCTCTAACACCACCAGTTGGGGCCCAGATGTGCTAGCTGCACAGAGAAAAACACCAGCCAATGTGTCAGTGGGGTTCAGCACCGCCAGCTGTTCCCCTGCTGTGCAGCCGGCAACGTGTCCTGCAACTGTCACGCAGACACAAGAACTGAAATTGAAGGGAACCTGTCCCCCCTCCCCCCAGGCGTTTGTATGTTTTCCAGCCACCTTGTACAGCAGTAATGCTGCATGTGTGCAAGGTGGCTCATAAACGTATTCTCCTTAGTGTTGAGCGATACCTTCCGATATCGGAAAGTATCGGTATCGGAAAGTATCGGCCAATACCGTCAAAATATCGGATCTAATCCGATACCGATACCCGATCCCAATGCAAGTCAATGGGACGAAAATATCGGAATTAAAATAAACCCTTTATAAACTTGTAGGTTCATTCTACATGAAGGAAAACAACTAAGAATAATGTAGGATGTATTGGGGGACGTGTCGGAGACATTAAAGGCACAGAGGTTTAGCCCAATGTAATAGAATAGCAGGATTTTGGGGTTTTTTTTATGACGTTCGGCGTTAGAAAGATTTTGACTATGTTAATTTTTTTTTTATTTTGTCAGATATTGATGTTTCACTACTTCCACGCCCTTCACCTTCTTTTTTACTTCTCCCACACTTTCTTCTTCATTATCCTCATCATCTGCTTCTTTGACATCAACTTCTTCAACTTATTCATCTTCTTCTTCATCTTCTACCTATTATTTTTTTGGTTACATTGTTCATATTCTTTTTATTTTACTATTATCTTCATCATATTCTACTTCTTCATCAAATTCTTATTTGGGACAGGCATTCCCGTAGTTGTTATCTATAAAAGTTTGAAGATTACACCTTCCGTTCTGCCTGTCACAAAACAGTTACATTTGTCCGCGTTCAGTTTGGCCTGCAGCATCAGGCTTTATCCAGGGGCACCACGAGGAGGAACGGACTCACCCCCATACACTGCTTAGTCTTCTTCTGCTTATAATTTAGATAATATTTTTTGCTTTGATATTTAGTGTTATGCTTAATGTTCTTCTGCTCTTTGTTCTGCAGCCTCTTGTTCTTCTGCTTCTCGGTCTTCCAGGTCGTCGTCGTCTCCAGGGTCGTCGTCTCCGGGGTCGTCGTCATCGGGGTGGTCTTCAGGGTCGTCGTCTCCGGGGTCGTCGTCATCGGGGTGGTCTTCAGGGTCATCGTCTCCAGGGTCGTCGTCATCACGGTGGTTGTCGTCTCTGGTGTCGTCGTCATCTTAGGGGTGGTCTTCCGGGTCATCGTGTTTAGTCTCTTGAACTTGGAAATGTAGCAGAAGGTACAAGAAGGCTGAGAAAATGCCGAGAACCAGCTGATGGAACTGGAACTCGAATGGCTACCCGAAGGTCCAAGAGCCAATGGAACTACCGAGGACCAGCTGACGTTACTGGAACCCGGTTACTAAGCAGGAGGTACCCGTGCCTGAAAACACTACCAAGGACCACCTGACGTTGGTGGAACTCGGATACCCAGAGGGAGGCACCTAAGCCAAAGGCTCTGCCCGGAACCAGCTGACGGTACTGGAACCAGGATGGGGAGCAGAAGGTACAACAGCAAAAGACACTGCCGAGAACCAGCTGACGGTGCTGGAACCCGGATGGGTAGCCGAAGGTCCAAGAGCCAATGGAACTACCGAGGACCAGCTGACGTTACTGGAACCCGGTTACTAAGCAGGAGGTACCCGTGCCTGAAAGCACTACCAAGGACCACCTGACGTTGGTGGAACTCGGATACCCAGAGGGAGGCACCTAAGCCAAAGGCTCTGCCCGGAACCAGCTGACGGTACTGGAACCAGGATGGGGAGCAGAAGGTACAAGAGCAAGTGTCTGCGTGGCTTTTGCAGGATACGATGCCGGCTGCACAGCAGGGGAACAGCTGGCGGTGCTGAACCCCACTGACACATTGGCTGGTGTTTTTCTCTGTGCAGCTAGCAGTACCGGGCCCCAACTGGCGGTGTTAGAGCCCGGGGTCAGCAGGAGGAGGTGAGGGAGCAGAGTGTAGGCCGAAGCCTGCACTGGCGGCAGCTTTGGGTCTGTTGTGCCTGCGTGGCAGTTACGGGACACGTTGCCGGCTGCACAGCAGGGGAACAGCTGGCGGTGCTGAACCCCACTGACACATTGGCTGGTGTTTTTCTCTGTGCAGCTAGCAGTACCGGGCCCCAACTGGCGGTGTTGGAGCCCGGGCTCTGCAGGGGGAGCAGAGTGTTGGCCGAAGCCTAATTGAACCAATTTCAAAGGTAACCTTTAACCCCCCCTCAGGGGTTACAAAGTAGAAGAGCCACAGCTTATGCAGCAGTAGTGCTGCACAAGTCAAAGGTTGCTCTTTTAATTTTGCTCCTTGCACACGCTGAATGAAACACGTATAACATGTAGCCCTTTATACAGTCAAACTGTGTTGGAGGCGCGAGTTCCCTTTGTAATGAGACGCAGCACAGATGTCAAGAATCCCACCTTGGTGCTGGGTGCAGCCTCCTGAGCGTTGTTATTTGCTGTACAGGAGTCTGCGCTGTCGTGTTATCCCCTGGCCTAGCGCTGTTAGCGCTGCTCATCTTCTGACATCATTTAATGTCGGCCGGTGCGGTTCGCGATGACCATGAATCCCAGCCCCGCAGTGTCTTAACATTGTTAAAACACTGCGGGGCTGGGATTCATGGCCTGGCGCAGCACATATGTTCGCCTCTCACACTCGGGTCCGTACACCCGCTTCAGACTGTGCGGCGTCAGCTGATCCCTTATCGCATGCCACGGCCATGAAGCCGCACAGTCTGAAGAAGGCGGAAGGAGATGAGGGACAGGCGAACTGATGCACTGATCATGCCCATCAATCACACCCTCGCAGTCCCAATAAATAAGACACCGAGGGGCGTTGTGTGGGTCAGGGCGGCCGCAGAGGCGCAGGCAGCCAAACAATGATGCCAGAAGACGGGCAGCGCTACCAAGGGGGTTGCAGCGTGTCATTACAAAGGAAAGTCACACCACCGGGACGGTTAAATGGTCACACAGAGGACACATTTTAGACGTGTTTTCAGTTCCACATGTGCGAGGAGAATACGTTTATGAGCCACCTTGCACACATGCAGCATTACCGCTGTACAAGGTGGCTGTAAAACGTACAAACGCCTGGGGGAGGGGGGACAGGTTCCCTTCAATTTCAGTTCTGGTGTCTGCGTGGCTTTTGCAGGACACGATGCCGGCTGCACAGCAGGGGAACAGCTGGCGGTGCTGAACCCCACTGACACATTGGCTGGTGTTTTTCTCTGTGCAGCTAGCAGTACCGGGCCCCAACTGGCGGTGTTAGAGCCCGGGGTCAGCAGGAGGAGGAGAGGGAGCAGAGTGTAGGCCGAAGCCTGCACTGGCGGCAGCTTTGGGTCTGTTGTGCCTGCGTGGAAGTTGCAGGACACGTTGCCGGCTGCACAGCAGGGGAACAGCTGGCGGTGCTGAACCCCACTGACACATTGGCTGGTGTTTTTCTCTGTGCAGCTAGCAGTACCGGGCCCCAACTGGCGGTGTTGGAGCCCGGGCTCTGCAGGGGGAGCAGAGTGTAGGCCGAAGCCTAATTGAACCAATTTCAAAGGTAACCTTTAACCCCCCCTCAGGGGTTACAAAGTAGAAGAGCCACAGCTTATGCAGCAGTAGTGCTGCACAAGTCAAAGGTTGCTCTTTTAATTTTGCTCCTTGCACACGCTGAATGAAACACGTATAACATGTAGCCCTTTATACAGTCAAACTGTGTTGGAGGCGCGAGTTCCCTTTGTAATGAGACGCAGCACAGATGTCAAGAATCCCACCTTGGTGCTGGGTGCAGCCTCCTGAGCGTTGTTATTTGCTGTACAGGAGTCTGCGCTGTCGTGTTATCCCCTGGCCTAGCGCTGTTAGCGCTGCCCATCTTCTGACATCATTTAATGTCGGCCGGTGCGGTTCGCGATGACTAGGGTTGAGCGACTTTCATTTTTTAAAGATCGAGTCGGGTTTTGTGAAACCCGACTTAGTCCAGAGTTGAGTCGAGTGAAGTCGGCCGATTATCGCTAAAAGTCGGGGATCGACCGAAACACGAAACCCAATGCAAGTCAATGGGGAAGCATAGCCGGCAGTGAGTGGAGGCCAGGAAAACACCTACAGTGCCCATTTTAATGCCAAAAACATCCATTCTTGTTTTCTGAAGCTTGTCAATCTAAATTAACTTTATAATAATAGTTGGGCACTGGAAATTGGGGGTCATTTGGCAAAAGTTGTGGGGGGGTAGGGCTGGTTCAAGGTTTTAGTAGGCACAGGAAACATGGACTACGTCACGGCGGTGGAGCAGTGAGAGGTAAGTATGTCAAGTTTGCAAGTGCTGTGATCCTAAGCAAGCAGGGGGGCCCACTCGTTGGCATTGGCACTGGCACAGGGCCCCTCAAAGTACAGCGGTGTGTTTGCACGGCGGGGGCGCCTCCCACCAGCAGCGACACTTTTGCGTACTCTGAGGGGCCCTGTGCCAGTGACGTCGCCAACGAGTATGCCCCCCCCACCTGATGAAGGAACCTGTACTTTCATCTGCACCTTCCTCTTTGTCCCTGTGTAAGGTGGTATAACATGCGGGAAGGGGAACCTGACTTTCAGCAGGGTCAGATTCTGGCTGTGTAGAGTGCAAGGGGAATGTAGTGGTCTAGGTCAATGTACCAGCAGACTCATGTAGCAGTGGCTGGGCAGTGGGCAGGATGAGGAGGAAACAGATATAGGGCCAAAGAATAAAGTAGGCTAAATGCAGTTCAAAATTGGTAACAGGACTAAACAGGCGGCATTGCTTTGTTGAGTGGAGTAGCAAACCCAGGAGCAGCAGACACTGTTTTAAGGGCCCAAACACACTAATAGGCCAAATGCAGTTTAATATCTGATACTATAGGCCGAAAGCCATAAGGTTGAAGCTCAGCTTTTTTTAGTTGAGGACAAACACCAGGGAGGAGCAAACAGAGCTATTAGGCCCCATCCAGCAATTTAAAAAAAAAAAAAAAGAGCCAGAAGGTGGAAACTCAGCTTTGTTCAGTGGAGGACAACACCAGGCAGGGGCAGACACCGTTAGTAGGCCCTAACCACCAATTTTTAAAAACACAGCACTTAATGAGAGCAAGAAGGTTGAAGCTCAGCTGTATTCAGTTGAGGGCAACACCAGGGAGGGGCAGACACCGTTAGTAGGCCCTAACCACCATTTTGTTTTTTAAAAAACACTTAATGAGAGCCAGAAGGTTGAAGCTCAGCTGTATTCAGTGGAGGACAACACCAGACAGGGGCAGACACCGTTAGTAGGCCCTAACCACCAATTTTTAAAAACACAGCACTTAATGAGAGCCAGAAGGTTGAAGCTCAGCTTTATTCAGTTGAGGGCAACACCAGGGAGGGGCAGACACCGTTAGTAGGCCCTAACCACCATTTTGTTTTTTAAAAAACACTTAATGAGAGCCAGAAGGTTGAAGCTCAGCTGTATTCAGTTGAGGACAACACCAGGGAGGGGCAGACACCGTTAGTAGGCCGTAACCAAAGTTGAAGGCCAAATGCAGTTTAATATCTGATACTATAGGCCGAAAGCCACAAGGTTGAAGCACAGCTTTATTCAGTTGAGGGCAACACCAGGGAGGGGCAGACACCGTTAGTAGGCCGTAACCAAAGTTGAAGGCCAAATGCAGTTTAATATCTGATACTATAGGCCGAAAGCCAGAAGGTTGAAGCACAGCTTTATTCAGTTGCAGCTTCTTTGCAATAATATAAAGAAGACGCGACAGGACAACACTCGGTGGATGCCATATCTGTGTTTTCAATGGAAAAAAACCTTTCAGTTAACTACTTGCAGGAGAAAGTTTTTGTAGCTGGTGGCCAATTTTGGTACTGTACCAGTTTTTGGTTGTATGTGTTTTTGTTTTTAATGTTAAAATGTATGCATTTGATATCTCTCCAGTATTTTCTTTATTATAAGCAAAATACTTATTTTTATATTTTCTGATGTTTTATACCGGAGTGTTCCTCGGGACACGCTTATAAACTTGATAATTGGTTCCAGGGGTACACGGGCAGCAGTGATCTGGTCAGTGGAGGCCTAGTGGAAGGAGGGACCGCAGACAGGCTTCGGAGGCCTAACACAATAAAATGGGCTGGCTGTAGGCACTTTAAAATTGGTTCCAGGGGTACATGGGCAGCAGTGGTCTGGTCAGTGGAGGCCTAGTGGAAGGAGGGACCGCAGACAGGCTTTGAAGGCCTAACATGATAAAATGGGCTGGCTGTAGGCACTTTATAATTGGATCCAAGGGTACACGGGCAGCAGTGGTCTGGTCAATGGAGGCCTAGTGGAAGGAGGGACCGCAGACAGGCTTCGAAGGCCTAACATGATAAAATGGGCTGGCTGTAGGCACTTTATAATTGGTTCCAGGGGTACACGGGCAGCAGTGGTCTGGTCAGTGGAGGCCTAGTGGAAGGAAGGACCGCAGACAGGCTTCGAAGGCCTAACATGATAAAATGGGCTGGCTGTAGGCACTGTAAAATAGGTTCCAGGGGTACACGGGCAGCAGTGGTCTGGTCAGTGGAGGCCTAGTGGAAGGAAGGACCGCAGACAGGCTTCGAAGGCCTAACATGATAAAATGGGCTGGCTGTAGGCACTTTATAATTGGTTCCAGGGGTACACGGGCAGCAGTGGTCTGGTCAGTGGAGGCCTAGTGGAAGGAAGGACCGCAGTCAGGCTTCGAAGGCCTAACATGATAAAATGGGCTGGCTGTAGGCACTTTATAATTGGTTCCAGGGGTACACGGGCAGCAGTGGTCTGGTCAGTGGAGGCCTAGTGGAAGGAGGGACCGCAGACAGGCTTCGAAGGCCTAACATAATAAAATGGGCTGGCTGTAGGCACTTTATAATTGGTTCCAGGGGTACACGGGCAGCAGTGGTCTGGTCAGTGGAGGCCTAGTGGAAGGAGGGACCGCAGACAGGCTTCGAAGGCCTAACATAATAAAATGGGCTGGCTGTAGGCACTTTAAAATAGGTTCCAGGGGTACACGGGCAGCAGTGGTCTGGTCAGTGGAGGCCTAGTGGAAGGAAGGACCGCAGACAGGCTTCGAAGGCCTAACATGATAAAATAGGCTGGCTGTAGGCACTTTATAATTGGTTCCAGGGGTACACGGGCAGCAGTGGTCTGGTCAGTGGAGGCCTAGTGGAAGGAAGGACCGCAGACAGGCTTCGAAGGCCTAACATGATAAAATGGGCTGGCTGTAGGCACTTTATAATTGGTTCCAGGGGTACACGGGCAGCAGTGGTCTGGTCAGTGGAGGCCTAGTGGAAGGAGGGACCGCAGACAGGCTTCGAAGGCCTAACATAATAAAATGGGCTGGCTGTAGGCACTTTATAATTGGTTCCAGGGGTACACAGGCAGCAGTGGTCTGGTCAGTGGAGGCCTAGTGGAAGGAAGGACCGCAGACAGGCTTCGAAGGCCTAACATGATAAAATGGGCTGGCTGTAGGCACTTTATAATTGGTTCCAGGGGTACACGGGCAGCAGTGGTCTGGTCAGTGGAGGCCTAGTGGAAGGAGGGACCGCAGACAGGCTTTGAAGGCCTAACATGATAAAATGGGCTGGCTGTAGGCACTTTAAAATTGGTTCCAGGGGTACACGGGCAGCAGTGGTCTGGCCAGTGGAGGCCTAGTGGAAGGAGGGACCGCAGACAGGCTTCGAAGGCCTAACATAATAAAATGGGCTGGCTGTAGGCACTGTAAAATAGGTTCCAGGGGTACACGGGCAGCAGTGGTGTGGTCAACGGAGGCCGATTGTAATGAGTGTCTGCCAGTTAGTAGTCAAAAAACAACAAATAAATGTGAATGTCTCGCATTAAAACAAAGACACTAAAGGGTGCAATCATTAGGTTCAGGGGTGGGATCCTCTGCGTTGTTTCAGACCTACTAATTTAGCGCAAAGTATTTACTGTGGTACATAGAGGACACTGCCCCTGAATATGTTATGTACCATCATACATGTCAACACAATGGTATTGTCAGTGGCAGGTATGGAAGGATGTCAGCGCATAGACTAAACATTGGTGGAAGTGTGAGAGATAACTGTGGAAGTGGTAGAGCAATGTTTGACCTGGGGGTGGGTGAACTCTCTTGTGGCCGGCGGTACAGGCCCAGGGCCCCTCATGTTACAACAGTGTGTCTGACGTTGGGTGCGCACCACCACCGCCAGAGACACTTTATTGTACTATGAGGGACCCAGTACCAATGCCGTCGACCAAAAGCGAGCACACCCACCTCTTCAGGCAAACAGCTGTCTCACGGGTGCTTGCGCCAAGTCGCGATACCACGGCCCCGTGTGGGGAGTTTGGCCATTTAGGGAGGTGTAAACATGTCATATGCCGGACAATCAGCTGCAGAAAATTAGACATTAGAAAAGTAATTCACAGTAGTCCACAGGCAAGAGCTTTTCATAGGAAAGCTAGGTGTCGGCCGGGCAAGGTGGGGCAAAAGATTTTGAAATCCAGTTGTGGTTCATTTTAATGAATGTTAGATCGTCAACATTTTGGGTAGCCAGACGAGTCCTTTTTTCGGTTAATATTGAACCTGCAGCACTGAATACTCTTTCTGATAGGACACTTGCTGCCGGGCAAGCAAGCTCCTGCAATGCATATTCTGCCAATTCTGGCCAGGTGTCTAATTTTGAGGCCCAGTAATCAAATGGGAATGACGGTTGAGGGAGAACATCGATAAGGGATGAAAAATAGTTAGTAACCATACTGGACAAATGTTGTCTCCTGTCACTTTCAATTGATGCAGCAGTACCTGTCCTGTCTGCGGTCATAGCAAAATCACTCCACAACCTGGTCAGAAAACCCCTTTGTCCAACGCCACTTCTGATGTGTGCACCCCTAACACTACTAATCTGCTGCCCCCTGGAGCTCGTGTGATAACGATCACGTGCGCTGTGTGCTGGGAATGCCTGAAGCAAACGGTCAACAAGAGTTGATTGTTTGGTTGCTAATATTAGTTCCAAGTTCTCATGTGGCATAATATTTTGCAATTTGCCTTTATAGCGTGGATCAAGGAGGCAGGCCAACCAGTAATCGTCATCGTTCATCATTTTCGTTATGCGTGTGTCCCTTTTTAGGATACGTAAGGCATAATCCGCCATGTGGGCCAAAGTTCCAGTTGTCAAATCTCCGGTTGTGATTGGTTGAGGGGCAGTTTCAGGCAAATCTACGTCACTTGTGTCCCTCAAAAAACCAGAACCCGGCCTTGCCACGCAACCAATTTCCAGTGCCCCCGGGAAAGCTTCCGCATTAAAAATATACTCATCCCCATCATCCTCCTCGTCCTCCACCTCCTCTTCGCCCGCTACCTCGTCCTGTACACTGCCCTGACCAGACAATGGCTGACTGTCATCAAGGCTTTCCTCTTCCTCTGGTGCAGACGCCTGCTCCTTTATGTGCGTCAAACTTTGCATCAGCAGACGCATTAGGGGGATGCTCATGCTTATTACGGCGTTGTCTGCACTAACCAGCCGTGTGCATTCCTCAAAACACTGAAGGACTTGACACATGTCTTGTATCTTGGACCACTGCACACCAGACAACTCCATGTCTGCCATCCTACTGCCTGCCCGTGTATGTGTATCCTCCCACAAAAACATAACAGCCCGCCTCTGTTGGCACAGTCTCTGAAGCATGTGCAGTGTTGAGTTCCACCTTGTTGCAACGTCTATGATTAGGCGATGCTGGGGAAGGTTCAAAGACCGCCGATAGGTCTGCATACGGCTGGAGTGTACAGGCGAACGTCGGATATGTGAGCAAAGTCCACGCACTTTGAGGAGCAGGTCGGAGAACCCAGGATAAGTTTTCAATAAGCACTGCACCACCAGGTTTAAGGTGTGAGCCAGGCAAGGAATGTGTTTCAGTTGGGAAAGGGAGATGGCAGCCATGAAATTCCTTCCGTTATCACTCACTACCTTGCCTGCCTCAAGATCTACTGTGCCCAGCCACGACTGCGTTTCTTGTTGCAAGAACTCGGACAGAACTTCCGCGGTGTGTCTGTTGTCGCCCAAACACTTCATAGCCAATACAGCCTGCTGACGCTTGGCAGTAGCTGGCCCATAATGGGACAACTGGTGTGCAACAGTGTCATCTGCCGATGGAGTGGTTGGCCGACTGTGGTCTGTGGAAGAGCTGTAGCTTCTGCAGGAGGACGAGGAGGAGGAGGAGGAGGTGGTGCGAACGCCTACAGCCAACTGTTTCCTAGACCATGGGCTAGGCACAACTGTCCCGAAATTGATGTCCCCTGAGGACCCTGCATCCACCACATTCACCCAGTGTGCCGTGATGGACACATAACGTCCCTGGCCATGCCTACTGGTCCATGCATCTGTAGTCAGGTGCACCTTTGTACTCACAGATTGCCTGAGTGCATGGACGATGCGCTGTTTAACATGCTGGTGCAGGGCCGGGATGGCTTTTCTGGAAAAAAAGTGTCGACTGGGTAGCTCGTATCGTGGTTCAGCGTACTCCATCAGGGCTTTGAAAGCTTCGCTTTCAACTAACCGGTAGGGCATCATCTCTAACGGTATTAGTCTAGCTATGTGGGCGTTAAAACCCTGTGTACGCGGATGCGAGGATAAGTACTTCCTTTTTCTAACCAGAGTCTCATGTAGTGTGAGCTGAACTGGAGAGATGGAGATCGTGGAACTTGCGGGTGTGCCGGTGGACATGGCAGACTGCGAGACGGTTGGAGATGGTATTGTTTCCGCCGGTGACCTAGATGCAATATTTCCTCCTACAAAACTGGTGATTCCCTGACCCTGAGTGCTTTTGGCTGGCAAAGAAACCTGCACAGATACTGCCGGTGGTGCCTTACAGTGACGGAAGGGATGTTGCGTTGCTGACTAGCTTCATTGGCCGAGGGTGCTACAACCTTAAGGGACGTTTGGTAGTTAGTCCAGGCTTGAAAATGCATGGTGGTTAAGTGTCTATGCATGCAACTAGTATTGAGACATTTCAGATTCTGACCTCTGCTTAAGCTAGTTGAACATTTTTGACAGATGACTTTGCGCTGATCAATTGGATGTTGTTTAAAAAAATGCCAGACTGCACTCTTCCTAGCATCGGATCCCTTTTCAGGTATTGCAGACTGAGCTTTAACCGGATGGCCACGCTGTCCTCCAACAGGTTTTGGCTTTGACACGCGTTTTGGGCCAGATACGGGCCCGGCAGATGGAACCTGTTGCGATGTTGATGCCTGCTGCGGCCCCTCCTCCACCTCCGCTTCTGAACTACTGCCGCCTGCACCCTGTTCCCCCAATGGCTGCCAATCGGGGTCAATAACTGGGTCATCTATTAACTCCTCTTCGAGCTCGTGTGCAACTTCGTCTGTGTCACTGTGTCGGTCGGTGGTATAGCGTTCGTGGCGGGGCAACATAGTCTCATCAGGGTCTGATTGTGGATCAGTACCCTGAGAGGGCAATGTGGTGGTCTGAGTCAAAGGAGCAGCATAGTACTCTGGCTGTGGCTGTGCATCAGTGCACTCCATGTCAGAATCAACTTGTAATGGGCATGGCCTGTTAAGTGTTTCACTTTGTAAGCCAGGGACGGTATGTGTAAAGAGCTCCATGGAGTAACCCGTTGTGTCGCCTGCTGCATCCTTCTCTCTTGTTGTAGTTTTTGCTGAAGAGGACAAGGAAGTGACTTGTCCCTGACCGTGGACATCCACAAGCGACGCGCTGCTTTTACATTTACCAGTTTCAGAAGAGGAGGCAAAAGAGCTAGAGGCTGAGTCTGCAATGTAAGCCAAAACTTGCTGTTGCTGCTCCGCCTTTAAAAGCGGTTTTCCTACTCCCAGAAAAGAGAGCGTTCGAGGCCTTGTGTAGCCAGACGATGAAACTGGCTCCACAGCTCCAGACTTACGTGGAATATTTTTATCCCCACGACCACCTGATGCTCCACTACCACTACCATCATTACCAGCTGACAATGAACGCCCACGGCCACGACCTCTTGCACCAGACTTCCTCATTGTTTTAAAAACTTAACCAAAGTAACTTTATTTGTTGCTGTCAAACAACTTACACGGTAAGCTATAACTTCAGTATGATTTCAATATCCCTTAACAGGTTGGTGAGACCACAAGGAAAATCAGGCACAATGTTACACACTCTGTTTTCTGTGGCACAAAATCACAGAGATGCCACACACGCAGGACTGTCACTCAAGCACAAATGTCAATATTAATCTCCCACCTTTTTTTTTTTGTTTTTTTTCCCTCAGGGAGACTTTAGAAACCAAATAAGATAAATTGTTTTTTTCAGGGACAATTTAGAAACCAAATAATAATAATAAAAAAAGCTTTCTATGGCCCAGTGCCCACTGAGTGAGAGATGGCACACACAGGAGTCAGGATCAGGAGTGGCACACAAGCCCTGAGGACAGTATTAATCTCCCACTGATGGATGTAGTGATTTTTTTTTTCAGTTAGATTTTAGAACCCAAATCAAGCAAAAAAATAAATAGGCTTTCTATGGCCCACTGAGTGAGAGATGGCGCTCACAGGAGTCAGGATCAGGAGTGGCACACAAGCCCTGAGGACAGTATTAATCTCCCACTGATGGATGTAGTGATTTTTTTTTCAGTTAGATTTTAGAACCCAAATCAAGCAAAAAAATAAATAGGCTTTCTATGGCCCACTGAGTGAGAGATGGCGCTCACAGGAGTCAGGATCAGGAGTGGCACACAAGCCCTGAGGACAGTATTAATCTCCCACTGATGGATGTAGTGTTTTTTTTTTCAGGTAGATTTTAGAGCCCAAATCAAGCAAAAAAATAAATAGGCTTTCTATGGCCCACTGAGTGAGAGATGGCGCTCACAGGAGTCAGGATCAGGAGTGGCACACAAGCCCTGAGGACAGTATTAATCTCCCACTGATGGATGTAGTGATTTTTTTTTTCAGTTAGATTTTAGAACCCAAATCAAGCAAAAAAATAAATAGGCTTTCTATGGCCCACTGAGTGAGAGATGGCGCGCACAGGAGTCAGGATCAGGAGTGGCACACAAGCCCTGAGGACAGTATTAATCTCCCACTGATGGATGTAGTGTTTTTTTTTTCAGGTAGATTTTAGAACCTAAATCAAGCAAAAAAATAAATAGGCTTTCTATGGCCCACTGAGTGAGAGATGGCGCTCACAGGAGTCAGGATCAGGAGTGGCACACAAGCCCTGAGGACAGTATTAATCTCCCACTGATGGATGTAGTGATTTTTTTTTTCAGTTAGATTTTAGAACCCAAATCAAGCAAAAAAATAAATAGGCTTTCTATGGCCCACTGAGTGAGAGATGGCGCTCACAGGAGTCAGGATCAGGAGTGGCACACAAGCCCTGAGGACAGTATTAATCTCCCACTGATGGATGTAGTGTTTTTTTTTTCAGGTAGATTTTAGAACCTAAATCAAGCAAAAAAATAAATAGGCTTTCTATGGCCCACTGAGTGAGAGATGGCGCTCACAGGAGTCAGGATCAGGAGTGGCACACAAGCCCTGAGGACAGTATTAATCTCCCACTGATGGATGTAGTGATTTTTTTTTTCAGTTAGATTTTAGAACCCAAATCAAGCAAAAAAATAAATAGGCTTTCTATGGCCCACTGAGTGAGAGATGGCGCTCACAGGAGTCAGGATCAGGAGTGGCACACAAGCCCTGAGGACAATATTAATCTCCCACTGTTTTCTTTTTTTTTTCTTTTTCAGGGAGACTTTAGAAACCAAATAATAAAATATAAATAGGCTTTCTATGGCCCACTGAGTGAGAGATGGCACACACAGGAGTCAGGAGTGGCACACAAGCAGAAAGGGCAATATTAATCTCCCACTGATTGATGTAGTGTTTTTTTTTCAGGTAGATTTTAGAACCCAAATCAAGCAAAAAAATAAATAGGCTTTCTATGGCCCACTGAGTGAGAGATGGCACGCACAGGAGTCAGGATCAGGAGTGGCACACAAGCCCTGAGGACAATATTAATCTCCCACTGATTGATGTAGTGTTTTTTTTTTCAGGTAGATTTTAGAACCCAAATCAAGCAAAAAAATAAATAGGCTTTCTATGGCCCACTGAGTGAGAGATGGTGCACACAGGGATGGCACACACAGGGATGGCACTCTAGCAGAAATGCAAATCTTAATCTCCCACAAAAAAAAAAAAACAGGGACTGTCCTACAATTACTATCTCCCTGCAGTAATCTCAGCCAGGTATGGCAGGCAGCAATAGGAGTGGACTGATGCACAAATTAAATAAAAAGTGTGGACAAACAAAAAAGATAGCTGTGCAGAAAGGAAGGAACAAGAGGATATGTGCTTTGAAAAAAGCAGTTGGTTTGCACTGTGGCGTACACACAGCAATACAGCTATCACGGAGCCTTCTAGGGCAGCCCAATGAGCTACAGCGCTGAGAGAAAAAAAAAAAATGTAGCTTCCACTGTCCCTGCACACCGAAGGTGGTGTTGGACAGTGGAAATCGCTACAGCACAAGCGGTTTGGTGGTTAGTGGACCCTGCCTAACGCTATCCCTGCTTCTGACGAAGCGGCAGCAACCTCTCCCTAAGCTCAGATCAGCAGCAGTGAGATGGCGGTCGGCGGGAACGCCCCTTTATAGCCCCTGTGACGCCGCAGACAGCAAGCCAATCACTGCAATGCCCTTCTCTAAGATGGTGGGGACCAGGACCTATGTCATCACGCTGCCCACACTCTGCGTTCACCTTCATTGGCTGAGAAATGGCGCTTTTTGCGTCATTGAAACGCGACTTTGGCGCGAAAGTCGCGTACCGCATGGCCGACAAGCACAGGGGTCGGATCGGGTTTCATGAGACGCCGACTTAGCCAAAAGTCAGCGACTTTTGAAAATGAACGACCCGTTTCGCTCTACCCTAGCGATGACCATGAATTCCAGCCCCGCAGTGTCTTAACATTGTTAAAACACTGCGGGGCTGGGATTCATGGCCTGGCGCAGCACATATGTTCGCCTCTCACACTCGGGTCCTTACACCCGCTTCAGACTGTGTGGCGTCAGCTGATCCCTTATCGCATGCCACGGCCATGAAGCCGCACAGTCTGAAGAAGGCGGAAGGAGATGAAGGACAGGCGAACTGATGCACTGAACATGCCCATCAATCACACCCTCGCAGTCCCAATAAATAAGACACCGAGGGGCGTTGTGTGGGTCAGGGCGGCCGCAGAGGCGCAGGCAGCCAAACAATGATGCCAGAAGACGGGCAGCGCTACCAAGGGGGTTGCAGCATGTCATTACAAAGGAAAGTCACACCACCGGGACGGTTAAATGGTCACACAGAGGACACATTTTAGACGTGTTTTCAGTTCCACATGTGCGAGAGGAATACGTTTATGAGCCACCTTGCACACATGCAGCATTACCGCTGTACAAGGTGGCCTTAAAAACGTACAAACGCCTGGGGGAGGGGGGACAGGTTCCCTTCAATTTCAGTTCTGGTGTCTGCGTGGCTTTAGCAGGACACGATGCCGGCTGCACAGCAGGGGAACAGCTGGTGGTGCTGAACCCCACTGACACATTGGCTGGTGTTTTTCTCTGTGCAGCTAGCAGTACCGGGCCCCAACTGGCGGTGTTAGAGCCCGGGGTCAGCAGGAGGAGGAGAGGGAGCAGAGTGTAGGCCGAAGCCTGCACTGGCGGCAGCTTTGGGTCTGTTGTGCCTGCGTGGCAGTTGCAGGACACGTTGCCGGCTGCACAGCAGGGGAACAGCTGGCGGTGCTGAACCCCACTGACACATTGGCTGGTGTTTTTCTCTGTGCAGCTAGAAGTACCGGGCCCCAACTGGCGGTGTTGGAGCCCGGGCTCTGCAGGGGGAGCAGAGTGTAGGCCGAAGCCTAATTGAACCAATTTCAAAGGTAACCTTTAACCCCCCCTCAGGGGTTACAAAGTAGAAGAGCCACAGCTTATGCAGCAGTAGTGCTGCACAAGTCAAAGGTTGCTCTTTTAATTTTGCTCCTTGCACACGCTGAATGAAACACGTATAACATTTAGCCCTTTATACAGTCAAACTGTGTTGGAGGCGCGAGTTCCCTTTGTAATGAGACGCAGCACAGATGTCAAGAATCCCACCTTGGTGCTGGGTGCAGCCTCCTGAGCGTTGTTATTTGCTGTACAGGAGTCTGCGCTGTCGTGTTATCCCCTGGCCTAGCGCTGTTAGCGCTGCCCATCTTCTGACATCATTTAATGTCGGCCGGTGCGGTTCGCGATGACCATGAATCCCAGCCCCGCAGTGTCCTAACATTGTTAAAACACTGCGGGGCTGGGATTCATGGCCTGGCGCAGCACATATGTTCGCCTCTCACACTCGGGTCCTTACACCCGCTTCAGACTGTGCGGCGTCAGCTGATCCCTTATCGCATGCCACGGCCATGAAGCCGCACAGTCTGAAGAAGGCGGAAGGAGATGAGGGACAGGCGAACTGATGCACTGATCATGCCCATCAATCACACCCTCGCAGTCCCAATAAATAAGACACCGAGGGGCGTTGTGTGGGTCAGGGCGGCCGCAGAGGCGCAGGCAGCCAAACAATGATGCCAGAAGACGGGCAGCACTACCAAGGGGGTTGCAGCGTGTCATTACAAAGGAAAGTCACACCACCGGGACGGTTAAATGGTCACACAGAGGACACATTTTAGACGTGTTTTCAGTTCCACATGTGCGAGGAGAATACGTTTATGAGCCACCTTGCACACATGCAGCATTACCGCTGTACAAGGTGGCTGTAAAACATAGAAACACCTGGGGGAGGGGGGACAGGTTCCCTTCAATTTCAGTTCTTGTGTCTGCGTGGTGGTCGCAGGACACGTTGCCGGCTACACAGCAGGGGAACAGCTGGCGGTGCTGAACCCCACTGACACATTGGCTGGTGTTTTTCTCTGTGCAGCTAGCACATCTGGGCCAAAACTGGCGGTGTTAGAGCCCAGGGTCAGCAGGAGGAGCAGGGGGAGCGGAGTGTAGGCCGAAGCCTGCACTGGAGCAAGTTGAAAGGAAACCTTTAACCCCCCCCTAGGCGTTTGTAGCTGAAAGAGCCATTGTGTACAGCACTAATGCTGGAAAAGGTAAACTTAGCTCTTTTAATTATGGTCCTTGCACATGCTGAACCTAACACTTATGAATTGTGTCCCCTCACAGCGTTAAACCGTTTTGCAGGTGGAACTTTCCTTTGTCGTGTGACGCAGCACAGCCATCATTTTTACCCCCTTGGCGCCGTGTGCCGCCTCCTCAGCGTTGTTTGAATCTGTCCCGGAGCCTGCGCTGTTAGGTAAGCCCTTGGCCATGCACACATGTTGCGCTGCCCGTCTTCTGACATCATTTGGTGTCAGGCTGGCTGCGCCTGTGCTGGTGCGCTGGCCGAGATCCCGCCTCGCAGTGTCTTCTGATTTAATCCCACTGGGGGCCTGGGATCCATGGCCATGCGCAGTGCATATCCTCGCCTCTCACTCCCCTCCCTACGGCTTCTTAAGACTGTGCGGTGTCACGGCCGTGGCATGCTATTAGGGACCAGCTGACACCGCACAGTCTGAAGAAGCCGTAGGGAGGGGAGTGAGAGGCGACAAAGGAAAGTTCCACCTACCGGACGGTTTAACGGTGTGTGGGGACACATTTCATAAGTGTTAGGTTCAGCATGTGCAAGGAGCACCACGAAAAGAGGCACTTTGCATCATTACTGCTGCACAAGGTGGCTCCTTCAGTAACAAACGCCTGGGGGGGGGGACAGGTTCCCTTAAATTTAACTTGTTGTGCCTGCGTGGCGGTCGCAGTACACGTTCCCGTATACACAGCAGGGGAACAGCTGGCGGTGCTGAACCCCACAAACACATTGGCGAGGTGTTTGGCTCTGTGCGTACAGCACTTCTGGACGGCAACTAGCGGTGTTGGAGCCCAGGGACAGGTGGAGGAGGAGGAGGTGGAGGAGGTAGAAGGGATTGCCACACACACAGCAGGGGAACAGCTGACGTTACTGAACCCCAATAACAGAGGAGGGACTGTTGACTGTGCGTACAGCACTACTGGACGGCAACTAGCGGTGTTGGAGCCCAGGGACAGGTGGAGGAGGAGGAGGTGGAGGAGGTAGGAGGGATTGCCACACACACAGCAGGGGAACAGCTGACGTTACTGAACCCCAATAACAGAGGAGGGACTGTTGACTGTGCGTACAGCACTGCTGGATGGCAACTAGCGGTGTTGGAGCCCAGGGACAGGTGGAGGAGGAGGAGGTGGAGGAGGTAGGAGGGATTGCCACACACACAGCTGGGGAACAGCTTACGTTACTGAACCCCAATAACAGAGGAGGGACTGTTGACTGTGCGTACAGCACTACTGGACGGCAACTAGCGGTGTTGGAGCCCAGGGACAGGTGGAGGAGGAGGAGGTGGAGGAGGTAGGAGGGATTGCCACACACACAGCAGGGGAACAGCTGACGTTACTGAACCCCAATAACAGAGGAGCGACTGTTGGGACTGTGCGGACAGCACTTCTGGACGGCAACTAGCGGTGTTGGAGCCCAGGGACAGGTGGAGGAGGAGGAGGTGGAGGAGGTAGGAGGGATTGCCACACACACAGCAGGGGAACAGCTGACGTTACTGAACCCCAATAACAGAGGAGGGACTGTTGACTGTGCGTACAGCACTACTGGACGGCAACTAGCGGTGTTGGAGCCCAGGGACAGGTGGAGGAGGAGGAGGTGGAGGAGGGATTGCCACACACACAGCTGGGGAACAGCTGACGTTACTGAACCCCAATAACAGAGGAGGGACTGTTGAATGTGCGTACAGCACTTCTGGACGGCAACTAGCGGTGTTGGAGCCCAGGGACAGGTGGAGGAGGTGGAGGAGGTAGGAGGGATTGCCACACACACAGCAGGGGAACAGCTGACGTTACTGAACCCCAATAACAGAGGAGGGACTGTTGACTGTGCGTACAGCACTTCTGGACGGCAACTAGCGGTGTTGGAGCCCAGGGACAGGTGGAGGAGGAGGAGGTGGAGGAGGTAGGAGGGATTGCCACACACACAGCTGGGGAACAGCTGACGTTACTGAACCCCAATAACAGAGGAGGGACTGTTGACTGTGCGTACAGCACTTCTGGACGGCAACTAGCGGTGTTGGAGCCCAGGGACAGGTGGAGGAGGAGGAGGTGGAGGAGGTAGGAGGGATTGCCACACACACAGCAGGGGAACAGCTGACGTTACTGAACCCCAATAACAGAGGAGGGACTGTTGACTGTGCGTACAGCACTACTGGACGGCAACTAGCGGTGTTGGAGCCCAGGGACAGGTGGAGGAGGAGGAGGTGGAGGAGGTAGGAGGGATTGCCACACACACAGCAGGGGAACAGCTGACGTTACTGAACCCCAATAACAGAGGAGGGACTGTTGACTGTGCGTACAGCACTACTGGACGGCAACTAGCGGTGTTGGAGCCCAGGGACAGGTGGAGGAGGAGGAGGTGGAGGAGGTAGGAGGGATTGCCACACACACAGCAGGGGAACAGCTGACGTTACTGAACCCCAATAACAGAGGAGGGACTGTTGACTGTGCGTACAGCACTACTGGACAGCAACTAGCGGTGTTGGAGCCCAGGGACAGGTGGAGGAGGAGGAGGTGGAGGAGGTAGGAGGGATTGCCACACACACAGCAGGGGAACAGCTGACGTTACTGAACCCCAATAACAGAGGAGGGACTGTTGACTGTGCGTACAGCACTTCTGGACGGCAACTAGCGGTGTTGGAGCCCAGGGACAGGTGGAGGAGGAGGAGGTGGAGGAGGTAGGAGGGATTGCCACACACACAGCAGGGGAACAGCTGACGTTACTGAACCCCAATAACAGAGGAGGGACTGTTGACTGTGCGTACAGCACTTCTGGATGGCAACTAGCGGTGTTGGAGCCCAGGGACAGGTGGAAAAGCAGAGGAACACAATGTAGGCTGAAGCCTGAGAAAGTCGAAAGGGAACCTTTAACCCCCCCCCCCAAGGCGTTTGTAGCTGAAAGAGCCAGCTTGTGCAGCACAAAAGATGCAAAAGGAAAAGGTGGCTCTTTTCATCATGCTCCTTGCAAACACAGAACTAAACACTTATAAAATGTGTCCCCTGAAACCGTGAAACCGTCCCGGAGGTGGGACTTTCCTTTGTAATATGACGCAGCACAGCCGTCATTCCTATTCCCCCGGCGCCGTGCCCTGGCTCCTCAGCGTTGTTTGATTCCGTCCCGGAGCCTGCGCTGTTATGTTATCCCGTGGCCAGGCACACTTAGCGCTGCCCGTCTTCTGACATCATTTGGTGTCAGGCTGGCTGCGTCTGTGCGGCCGCGCTGGCCGAGTGCCCGCCTCGCAGTGTCTTCTGATTTAATCCCACTGGGGGCCTGGGATCCATGGCCATGCGCAGTGCATATCCTCGCCTCTCACTACCCTCCCTACGGCTTCTTAAGACTGTGCGGTGTCACGGCCATGGCATGCTATTAGGGACCAGCTGACACCGAACAGTCTGAAGAAGCCATAGGGAGATGAGTGAGAGGTGGAGGTTCAGATATGCACTGCGCATGTCCATGGATCCCAGGCCCCCAGTGGGATTAAATCAGAAGACACTGCGAGGCGGGCTCTCGGCCAGCGCGGCCGCACAGGCGCAGCCAGCCTGACACCAAATGATGCCAGAAGACGGGCAGCGCTAAGTGTGCCTGGCCACGGAATAACATAACAGCGCAGGCTCCGGGACGGAATCAAACAACGCTGAGGAGCCGGGGCACGGCGCCGGGGGGGTAGGAATGACGGCTGTGCTGCGTCATATTACGAAGGAAAGTCCCACCTCCGGGACGGTTTTACGGTATCAGTGGACACATTTTATTAGTGTTAAGTTCTGCGTGTGCAAGGAGCTAAACAAAAATAGCTACCTTTTCCTTGTGCAGCATTACTGCTGCACAAGGTGGCTCTTTCAGTAACAAACGCCTTGGGGGGGGGACAGATTCCCTTACATTTCAGTTGTTGTGTCAGCGTGGCGGTCGCAGGACACATTGCCGGCTACACAGCTGGGGATCAGCTGACGTTACTGAAACCCAATAACACTGGGTCGTATGTTTTGACTGTGCAGACGGCACTTCTGAGCCTCAACTGGCGGTGTTGGAGCCCAGGAATTTAAGTTCAGGTGGTAGAAAGATGAACACAACAGGAGACCTGGATAACGTATACAGTGACCTAATTATTTAATCAGGAAGAGGAGTGGCAAATTCCTGCGAGATCCAGGCCTTGTTCATTTTCAGGAAAGTAAGCCGGTCAACGTTATCGGAGGATAGTCGCATGCGACGGTCAGTTAGTACACCACCTGCAGCACTAAAGACACGTTCCGATAATACACTGGCTGCAGGGCAAGACAGCACCTCCAATGCATACTGGCTTAGCTCTGGCCATGTATCCAGCTTTGAGACCCAAAACTTGAAAGGGGAAGAGCCGTCTGGGAGTACAGCAAGAGGGCAAGACATGTAGTCTGTCACCATCTGACGGAACCGTTGCCTCCTGCTGACTGGAGCCGTCTGTGATGGTGTAGACTTTTGTGGGGGGCACAGAAAACTGTGCCACAGTTGGGCCATACTGGTCTTGCCTTGGGCAGAGGCACTGCTTCTGCTCCCTCTTTGTGCAGAGCCTCCACCACTGCCTGGACGCACTGAGCTGCTTTGGCATGCACTAGCAGCACTTCTCTCAGTTGGAATGGAGAAGATGATGGAATTGACCAGTGTGTCTTGGTACTCCCGCATTTTTCGCTCCCGGTTCAACGGTGTGATGAGGCTTTCTACGTTGTCCCGGTAGCGAGGATCGAGGAGGGTGAACACCCAATAATCAGACATGTTGAGAATGTGGGCGATGCGGCGGTCGTTTCTCAGGCACTGCTGCATGTAATCCACCATGTGCTGCAGACTGCCAACTGCCCAAGAAACGCTGTCCCCTGCTGGAGGCGTGATCTCTGCCCGCTCGTCATCACCCCACCCTCGCTGTACACACTGAGTACTGGACAATTGTGTAACTCCCTCCTCTGGACGGATGTCTTCCTCCTCCATTGACTCCTCCTCATCCTCCTCACAAACTGTCCCCTGCCTACGCGTTTGTGAGGAACCACGTGGCGCTGACTGTCCAGAAGATGATGGAAATGGTGAATCCTCATCCTCCACCTCTTCCACAACATCATCCCTTAGCGCTTGCAGTGATTTTTCAAGCAGGCAGATAAGGGGGACAGTCATGCTGACTAGTGCATCATCTGCACTCGCCATCCGCGTGGAATAATCAAAGGGACGCAAAACCTGGCAGACGTCATTCATAGTGGCCCACTCTGTGGTTGTGAAGTCTGTACGGCGCTGACTGCGACTTCTTTGCGCCTGAAGCAGCTGGTACTCCATTACAGCTTGCTGCTGCACACACAACCGCTCCAACATATGTAACGTGGAATTCCACCTGGTAGGTAGGTCACATATGATGCGATGTTCCGGCAGGCGGTGTCGGCGCTGCAGAGCCGCAATGCGCGCTTTTGCCGTGCTGGAACGCCGCAAGTGAGCACACTCTAGGCGGACCTTGTGCAGCAGTGCATCAAGATCCGGATAGTCCCTCAAAAAGCTCTGCACGACCAAATTGAGCACATGTGCCAGACATGGGATGTGAGTGAGGTTGCCGAGGCCCAGAGCTGCCACCAGATTTCGGCCATTATCACACACTACCATGCCTGGCTGGAGATTCGCTGGCACAAACCACACATCACTCTCCTGCTTGATGGCATTCCAGAGCTCCTGCGCTGTGTGGCTACGATTCCCCCAAAAAATTAATTTCAAGACGGCCTGTTGACGTTTGGCCACGGCTGTGCTCATGTCGGTCGTAACAGGTACACGTTCATCACGGGTCCATGTGGAGGTGGACTGTGACGGCTTCTGCAGCGATGATTCTGAGGAACTGGTGTAAGAGGAGGAGTCAATGCATACAGAATGGATTCCTGCAATCCTTGGAGTGGGCAGGACACGTCCTGCGCCACTCGCACGGTCTGTACCCGGCTCAACGACATTAACCCAATGGGCAGTGAGGGAAAGGTATCGCCCCTGTCCATGTTGACTGGTCCACGCATCGGTGGTGAGGTGGACCTGGCTACTGACGGCGTTCAGTAGCGCGTGTTTTATGTGTCCCTCCACATGCTTGTGCAGGGCAGGGACGGCTTGCCTGCTGAAGTAAAAGCGGCTGGGCACATTGTACTGTGGGACTGCCAATGACATCAATTCACGGAAGCTGTCAGTCTCCACCAGCCTGAATGACAGCATTTCCAGTGACAGAAGTTTGGCAATGCCTGCAGTCAGAGCCTGTGCTCGTGGGTGGTTTGACGAGAAAGGCCGCCTTTTCTCCCATGCCTGTACTACCGATGGCTGTAGACTGGGCTGGGAGTGTGTGGATGACTGGGAAAGTGGTGCTGCGGGTGGAATTACAGCGGGTCTCTGGACAACAGGGCCAGAGGTTCTTCCACGGCGATCCTGGGAGGAAGCCGAACCAGCTGCGTGTGAGCTGGAGGAAGAGGCAACACGAGCTGAAGAGGTGGTAGCTGCCGCTGTTGGTTGGCCTAGCTCTTCAGTGTGTTTTTCTAACTCCGCCGGGTGCCTGGTGCGCACATGTTTCCACATGTTGGAGGTATTGAGGTTGCTGACATTTTTCCCTCTTTTGACTTTTTGATGACACACCTTGCATCTGACATAGCAAATGTCATCTGCAACTGTGTCAAAAAAGGACCAGGCACTGCAAGTCTTGGGAGCGCCCTTTTTGGCTTTTGGAAGAGACATGCTCCTAACGGGTGCCAAAGCGGAGGCTGCAGGATCCGCAGTCTTCCCCCTCCCTCTCCCTCTTTGGGCCGTACGGGGAATCTCTTCCTCAGAGCTGCTCCCACCACCTTCCTGTCCCTCACGCCAAGATGGGTCAAGGACCTCATCATCTACACTACCCTCTGCCCCCAACTGCTCCTCCTGGGTAGTCTCAGCAGCAGAGCACGCACCAGTAAGTGGCACCTGAGTGTCATCATCAGCTGATGCGGCCTGCGATGTGGTGACCGGAGCCACTGGCCCACCCGCCTCTTCAGAGGAAGAGAGAAAAAGCTGTTGGGCATCACTGCACCCTGCCTCTTCTTCCATTTCTCCAATGCTGCTTGGCTGGCCCCCTGTTTCCAAGCCAAGAGATTCAGAGAACAGAAGTAGAGACGGCTCCTGTCCTGGGCTCTCTGTCTGCCTGGGCAATTTGGCAGGTGGTGAAGAGACAGATGGCTGCTCTCCAGTGCTCTGTGTCTGAGAGGATGTGGCACTAATTGAAGTTGATGCATTAGCTGCCATCCATCCGACAACGGCTTCAATTTGTTCTTCACGCAGCAGCGGTGTACGGCGCTCTGACACAAAGCTGCGCATGAATGACTGTTGCCTGGTGAAAGTGGGTGCTGATGAGTCACCGGTGCCCGCAGCAGGCACAGAATCCCCACGTCCCCTCCCTGCTCCGCGCCCACGCCCACGCCCACGTGCCTTACTCACTGCCTTCTTCATCTTGGTTGACTGATAAAGATAAGCAGAAAAGTACTAACGGCTTTGTGTGCTTATTCCTGAACAACTCCTCCTAACAGGTATAAGAATCACTAATTTTCTAAAGTGTGGACTAGACTTTAATATGAGCTAATGTGGCCTACACAAATGTAAAGTGGTGTAACTGGTGTGTTTGGTGAACTTTATTATTTATTTCTTTTTTGGGGGCTGAACTGACAACAGATAGAGCTGCAGTCACATGGAGACCGTGCAGACAGCCGTAAACGGCGCTGCAAGGCCCAAAAACCCTCCTCTACGTTACCCTATGTAGTGTTTTTCCACAAGTTAGCTGGAGATGGGTGGAAAGACACTAATAGGAATTTTTTGAAAAAATGTGCAGCAGCCTGCACTACTTAAAACAAAATGAAAATTGATTTGGCGGTATGACGCAGTGAAGAACCCTGAGCTGGAGACAACCAGGCTATGGCTGCTCACAGACTACAGGGCGAGCTGCAGTCACACAGAGACCGTGCAGACAGCCGTAAACGGCGCTGCCAGGCCCAAAAACCCTCCTCTATGTTATCCTATGTAGTGTTTTTCCACAAATTAGCTGGAGACGGGTGGAAAGACACTAATAGGAATTTTTTGAAAAAATGTGCAGCAGCCTGCACTACTTAAAACAAAATGAAAATTGATTTGGTGGTATGACGCAGTGAAGAACCCTGAGCTGGAGACAACCAGGCTATGGCTGCTCACAGACTACAGGGCGAGCTGCAGTCACACAGAGACCGTGCAGACAGCCGTAAACGGCGCTGCAAGGCCCAAAAACCCTCCTCTATGTTATCCTATGTAGTGTTTTTCCACAAATTAGCTGGAGACGGGTGGAAAGACACTAATAGGAATTTTTTGAAAAAATGTGCAGCAGCCTGCACTACTTAAAACAAAATGAAAATTGATTTGGCGGTATGACGCAGTGAAGAACCCTGAGCTGGAGACAACCAGGCTATGGCTGCTCACAGACTACAGGGCGAGCTGCAGTCACACGGAGACCGTGCAGACAGCCGTAAACGGCGCTGCAAGGCCCAAAAACCCTCCTCTACATTATCCTATGTAGTGTTTTTCCACAAATTAGCTGGAGACGGGTGGAAAGACACTAATAGGATTTTTTTGAATAAATTAGCAGCAGACTACACTACTTGGAAAAAAAAAAAAAAAAAAACAGTATGAGGCAATGAACCACCCTCCCTGAACTGAATACAACCAGCTATGGATGGCCTATGTGGCTGCACTCAGACTAGAGAGTGGGCTGCACTCACACACACACACACACAGACCTTGCAGATCGCTGTGAAAACAGCGCTACAAGGCAAAAGCAAGGTGAATAGTAGGTGAACACAGCGGTTGCTAAATTAGCCTTTGGAAAGCACAAAGAAGCAAATCACTATCTCTAAACTGGCCCTCAGTCAGCAAACAGCGTCCTGTCACTAACTGAATTCGCAGCAGAGTGATCGCAAAATGGCGCCAGCGACTTTGAAACTGCATCATGACATCATTTCAGCAGCCAATCACAGCCTTGCCAGTAGTTTCATGCCCTCCATGCTAAACAGGATGTGCCCACACTTGGAATCATTCTCATTGGCTGAATTTCTGCATTTTGAATCTTTGAACTTCCGATTCCGGTATCCGATACGCGGCAAGTATCGGAATCCCGGTATCGGAATTCCGATACCGCAAGTATTGGCCGATACCCGATACTTGCGGTATCGGAATGCTCAACACTAATTCTCCTCGCACATGTGGAACTGAAAACACGTCTAAAATGTGTCCTCTGTGTGACCATTTAACCGTCCCGGAGGTGTGACTTTCCTTTGTAATGACACGCTGCAACCCCCTTGGTAGCGCTGCCCGTCTTCTGGCATCATTGTTTGGCTGCCTGCGCCTCTGCGGCCGCCCTGCCCCACACAACGCCCCTCGGTGTCTTATTTATTTGGACTGCGAGGGTGTGATTGATGGGCATGAGCAGTGCATAAGTTCGCCTGTCCCTCATCTCCTTCCGCCTTCTTCAGACTGTGCGGCTTCATGGCCATGGCATGCGATAAGGGATCAGCTGACGCCGCACAGTCTGAAGCGGGTGTAAGGACCCGAGTGTGAGAGGCGAACATATGTACTGCGCCAGGCCATGAATCCCAGCCCCGCAGTGTTTTAACAATGTTAAGACACTGCGGGGCTGGGATTCATGGTCATCGCGAACCGCACCGGCCGACATTAAATGATGTCAGAAGATGGGCAGCGCTAACAGCGCTAGGCCAAGGGATAACACGACAGCGCAGACTCCTGTACAGCAAATAACAATGCTCAGGAGGCCGCGCCCAGCACCAAGGTGGGATTCTTGACATCTGTGCTGCGTCTCATTACGAAGGGAACAAGCGCCTCCAACACAGTTTGACTGTATAAAGGGCTAAATGTTATACGTGTTTCATTCAGCGTGTGCAAGGAGAAAAATTAAAAGAGCAACCTTTGACTTGTGCAGCACTACTGCTGCATAAGCTGTGGCTCTTCTAGTTTGGAACACCTGAGGGGGGGTTTAAGGTTACCTTTGAAATTGGTTCAATTAGGCTTCGGCCTACACTCCGCTCCCTCTCCTCCTCCTGCTGACCCTGGGCTCTAACACCGCCAGTTGGGGCCCAGATGTGCTGGCTACACAGAGCCAAACACCTCGCCAATGTGTCAGTGGGGTTCAGCACCGCCAGCTGTTCCCCTGCTGTGCAGCCGGCAACGTGTCCTGCAACTGCCACGCAGACACAACAGACCCAAAGCTGCCGCCAGTACAGGCTTCGGCCTACACTCTGCTCCCTCTCCTCCTCCTGCTGACCCTGGGCTCTAACACCGCCAGTTGGGGCCCAGATGTGCTAGCTGCACAGAGAAAAACACCAGCCAATGTGTCAGTGGGGTTCAGCACCGCCAGCTGTTCCCCTGCTGTGCAGCCCGCAACGTGTCCTGCAACTGCCACGCAGACACAAGAACTGAAATTGAAGGGAACCTGTCCCCCCTCCCCCAGGCGTTTGTATGTTTTCCAGCCACCTTGTACAGCAGTAATGCTGCATGTGTGCAAGGTGGCTCATAAACGTATTCTCCTCGCACATGTGGAACTGAAAACACGTCTAAAATGTGTCCTCTGTGTGACCATTTAACCGTCCCGGAGGTGTGACTTTCCTTTGTAATGACACGCTGCAACCCCCTTGGTAGCGCTGCCCATCTTCTGGCATCATTGTTTGGCTGCCTGCGCCTCTGCGGCCGCCCTGCCCCACACAACGCCCCTCGGTGTCTTATTTATTTGGACTGCGAGGGTGTGATTGATGGGCATGAGCAGTGCATAAGTTCGCCTGTCCCTCATCTCCTTCCGCCTTCTTCAGACTGTGCGGCTTCATGGCCGTGGCATGCGATAAGGGATCAGCTGACGCCGCACAGTCTGAAGCGGGTGTAAGGACCCGAGTGTGAGAGGCGAACATATGTACTGCGCCAGGCCATGAATCCCAGCCCCGCAGTGTTTTAACAATGTTAAGACACTGCGGGGCTGGGATTCATGGTCATCGCGAACCACACCGGCCGACATTAAATGATGTCAGAAGATGGGCAGCGCTAACAGCGCTAGGCCAAGGGATAACACGACAGCGCAGACTCCTGTACAGCAAATAACAATGCTCAGGAGGCCGCGCCCAGCACCAAGGTGGGATTCTTGACATCTGTGCTGCGTCTCATTACGAAGGGAACTCGCGCCTCCAACACAGTTTGACTGTATAAAGGGCTAAATGTTATACGTGTTTCATTCAGCGTGTGCAAGGAGAAAAATTAAAAGAGCAACCTTTGACTTGTGCAGCACTACTGCTGCATAAGCTGTGGCTCTTCTAGTTTGGAACACCTGAGGGGGGGTTTAAGGTTACCTTTGAAATTGGTTCAATTAGGCTTCGGCCTACACTCCGCTCCCTCTCCTCCTCCTGCTGACCCTGGGCTCTAACACCGCCAGTTGGGGCCCAGATGTGCTGGCTGCACAGAGCCAAACACCTCGCCAATGTGTCAGTGGGGTTCAGCACCGCCAGCTGTTCCCCTGCTGTGCAGCCGGCAACGTGTCCTGCAACTGCCATGCAGACACAACAGACCCAAAGCTGCCACCAGTGCAGGCTTCGGCCTACACTCTGCTCCCTCTCCTCCTCCTGCTGACCCTGGGCTCTAACACTGCTAGTTGGGGCTCTAGGAAGACAAGCTTGAATAGGTCCCCATCCTTTTTCCAGCACCGTCAGCTGGTTCCGGGCAGAGCCTTTGGCTTAGGTGCCTCCCTCTGGGTATCCGAGTTCCACCAACGTCAGGTGGTCCTTGGTAGTGCTTTCAGGCACAGGTACCTCCTGCTTAGTAACCGGGTTCCAGTAACGTCAGCTGGTCCTCGGTAGTTCCATTGGCTCTTGGACCTTCGGCTACCCATCCGGGTTCCAGCACCGTCAGCTGGTTCTCGGCAGTGTCTTTTGCTCTTGTACCTTCTGCTCCCCATCCTGGTTCCAGTACCGTCAGCTGGTTCCGGGCAGAGCCTTTGGCTTAGGTGCCTCCCTCTGGGTATCCGAGTTCCACCAACGTCAGGTGGTTCTTGGTAGTGCTTTCAGGCACGGGTACCTCCTGCTTAGTAACCGGGTTCCAGTAACGTCAGCTGGTCCTCGGTAGTTCCATTGGCTCTTGGACCTTCGGCTACCCATCCGGGTTCCAGCACTGTCAGCTGGTTCTCGGCAGTGTCTTTTGCTCTTGTACCTTCTGCTCCCCATCCTGGTTCCAGTACCGTCAGCTGGTTCCGGGCAGAGCCTTTGGCTTAGGTGACTCCCTCTGGGTATCCGAGTTCCACCAACGTCCGGTGGTCCTTGGTAGTGCTTTCAGGCACGGGTACCTCCTGCTTAGTAACCGGGTTCCAGTAACGTCAGCTGGTCCTCGGTAGTTCCATTGGCTCTTGGACCTTCAGGTAGCCATCCGAGTTCCAGTTCCATCAGCTGTTTCTCGGCATTTTCTCAGCCTTCTTGTACCTTCTGCTACATTTCCAAGTTCAAGAGACTAAACACGATGACCCGGAAGACCACCCCTAAGATGACGACGACACCAGAGACGACAACCACCGTGATGACGACGACCCTGGAGACGATGACCCTGAAGACCACCCCGATGACGACGACCCCGGAGACGACGACCCTGGAGACGACGACGACCTGGAAGACCGAGAAGCAGAAGAACAAGAGGCTGCAGAACAAAGAGCAGAAGAACATTAAGCATAACACTAAATATCAGAGCAAAAGATATTATCTAAATTATAAGCAGAAGAGGACTAAGCAGTGTATGGGGGTGAGTCCGTTCCTCCTCGTGGTGCCCCTGGATAAAGCCTGATGCTGCAGGCCAAACTGAACGCGGACAAATGTAACTCTTTTGTGACAGGCAGAACGGAAGGTGTAATCTTCAAACTTTTATAGATAACAACTACGGGAATGCCTGTCACAAATAAGAATATGATGAAGAAGTAGAATATGAAGAAGATAATAGTTAAATAAAAAGAATATGAACAATGTAACAAAAAAAATAATAGGTAGAAGATGAAGAAGATGAATAAGGTTAGTGTCATGATCTGTACTTTTGCCCTGTCCTGCATTTGAATAATATGCCATTTGATGTATGTAACTGTTCTCTGGTTTCTATTAGCTGTAATTTATGTATTTAATTGTGCTAGGAGTTTACCTGTAACAATGTCTCCTTCCCCCAATACTTGCAGCCCTAAGCTTTAATGTAATTAAACTTTGTCAACACTAGTGAAGGAATAGCCATTCTTCCTCTCAGCAGGTGGCTAGTCAAATGTACATACGACCTAGACTAAGTGGAGCCGACCAGCATAGAATCTTCTGGTGGACTCAGCCATTGAATAAAAGGTGTGACCCCTACCCCCTTCATGGGCGGATCCCAGGAGCTCAGACAATCCATTCTTATTTTTGAGATCAGATGTGAGTTGACCCTTGAAGGAGAAGGAGTGGGGATTCTTAGCTGAGGCAAGACCCCACGTTCATCTGTGACTGCGGAAGCGAACGGAGCGAGACTTGAGCTGAGGACATATCTCGTCGTTCGTGGGATTGTTTTGGGATCCCTTGGACTCGTGTGGACTATTGCTTTGTTAGCTGGCACAAGGATTATCGGGAGGTGCCCCGAACCTGTTCTGTTGGACTAATTGTGGACTCTGTAGATCTATCTGCATGTGTTGTTCCAGCGTTCTTGATAATAAATCTGTGGAATCATCCATTGGCCTGTTGTCCCTTCTTGCTCTGCCATACACCCCGTCACAAACTGGTGGCAGCAGTGGGATCAGAGTAGAAGGAATGGAGGACAACGGCCCAACATCGGGAACCAGCACTGCAGAGTACAAGAACTGGACTGTGGTGAACTTACAAACAAAGGCCCGTGAACTGGGAGTCAGCTACAAGGGGCTCTCCAAGGAGCAGCTAATTGAGGCTTTGGAAGGAGTTCGCCTGCAAGATTACGCTGAGGAGGGATCCTCACAGCAAATGGAGGAAAGACTGCAGCCGGAGGTAAATACCCAAAAAAGTCAGTGGGTTGTATGGTACGAGGAGGAGTTGGCATTGCTGGGAGAGGAGGCCACCATCGCCGATAAGAAGGAGGCCATTCACAGAGCTCAGGAGAGGGAGGCCATTCACAGAGCCGAGGAGAGGGAGGCCATTCACAGAGCTCAGGAGAGGGAGAGGGAGGCCATTCACAGAGCCGAGGAGAGGGAGAGGGAGGCCATTCACAGAGCCGAGGACAGATCTCAGGAGATGGCATTGCTGGAGAGGCAGATCGCTTTGGAAGCAGCTAGAAGCTCCAGACAGACTGTAACCCCAGCACCCACCATGAGGGAACTCCCCAGAGTGTCCCGCAAAGACTTCAAGCCGTTTAATGAGGCTTCAGGAGACATCGAGGGCTTCTTCCAGGACTTTCAGCATCAGTGTTGATTAATGGAAGTCCCGGACAGAGAGCGAGTCCGACATCTGGTGGGGCTCTTAGAGGGTGGAGCTGCCGCAGCCTATAGAGCTATGGGCCCTCAAGAGAACTGTGAGTATGCGGAGATTAAACTGACTATTCTAGAACATTATGCTGTGACACCAGACACTTACAGGACTCAGTTCCGTACTTTAGCCTGCGATGAGGAAGTGTCTTTCAAGATGTATGCCCACAGACTCAAACAAATATGTAATCGCTGGCTGGAAGCAGAGGAGGCCTTAACCTGGGAGACCTTTCTCCAGGTTATCCTAAAAGAGCAGTTTTACTTCAAGTGCCCTGCTGAGATCCAGGAATGGGTGCGTGAGAGGAGACCAGCCACTGTGGAGGAAGCTGCAGCTCTAGCTGATGAGGTTCTCACCATCAAGCCTCAGTGGAAAAAACTACTACTCAGTGAGAAAAAAACTACCAGCCCCCCAACGCTGGCAGCCCCTGGTCCTTCGGCCTCCAATATTTACCATCCCACTAGACCACCAACTCATGGTGACCTTCGTGTGACTGTGCCTCGCACTACTCCTGCTCCACCTTTGGGAATACGACATGGAGGAAGAATCCCAGAGTGCAGATGTTATGGATGTGGGCAGCCTGGGCATCTGCAATTCCAATGTCCAGGTGTTCGGAGGCAGAACCGCTACAGACTGCCTTTGCCCGTTCATTATCTACAGACCCCCTCACCAGGAGAAGGGCTGGATATAGTCCCTGATGACTTGCCAAGTGACTCGGATACCCTGGATCCCCTACCAGGAGTCTATGGGGTGCGAGCCCCAGCCACCTGTTCTTCTGAGCTTCAGCACAAGCATCTACAGGAGGTCGTGCTGGATGGCCAAAAAGTTGTTGGCTTCCGTGACACTGGGGCTTTCCTCACCATAGCCGATCCCCGAGTAATTCAACCAGAAGCAATTCAAAAGGGACCAGGAATTGCTATTGAATTGGCTGGAGGCACCCAGAGATATATTCAAAGAGCGAGTGTGACCCTGGATTATGGCTTTGGGGCCAAACAATGTATGGTCGGTGTGATGAGCGGCCTCCCTGCAGATGTTCTTCTGGGAAATGATGTGGGAAATCTTCAATGCCACTATGTCGGTGCGGTAACCAGAAGTCAAGCCAAGAGGGCAGCGGATGTGGACGTGTACAACCCATCCATGGAAATGAGGCCACCAGAAATGCCGTCACAGCCGGTGAGTGATTCTTCTTGTGGGGATAATATGAATGTTACTTGGGATAAAGTTCAGTTTAGAAAAGAGGTAGAAACTGACCCCACCCTTGCTAGTTTTAGAGCTCGAGCCGAGATAGGGCAGCTAGGGGAGAACGGGGAAAGAATTATCAGAGAAAATGGACTTCTATATCGGGTTACCAATGCCGACTCCCTAGATAAGCCCTGGACATATAGCAAACAGCTGATTATTCCTCAGAAGTACAGAATTCCCCTATTACACCTTGCTCATGACATTCCTATGGCTGGCCATCAAGGCAAAACTCGCACGGAGAGACGATTGACTCAAACTTTCTATTGGCCGGGGATTTCCCAAGCCGTAGCGCATTTCTGCCGAACTTGTGACATACAGGTCCTTCTCAAAAAATTAGCATATAGTGTTAAATTTCATTATTTACCATAATGTAATGATTACAATTAAACTTTCATATATTATAGATTCATTATCCACCAACTGAAATTTGTCAGGTCTTTTATTGTTTTAATACTGATGATTTTGGCATACAACTCCTGATAACCCAAAAAACCTGTCTCAATAAATTAGCATATCAAGAAAAGGTTCTCTAAACGACCTATTACCCTAATCTTCTGAATCAACTAATTAACTCTAAACACATGCAAAAGATACCTGAGGCTTTTAAAAACTCCCTGCCTGGTTCATTACTCAAAACCCCCATCATGGGTAAGACTAGCGACCTGACAGATGTCAAGAAGGCCCTCATTGACACCCTCAAGCAAGAGGGTAAGACCCAGAAAGAAATTTCTCAACAAATAGGCTGTTCCCAGAGTGCTGTATCAAGGCACCTCAATGGTAAGTCTGTTGGAAGGAAACAATGTGGCAGAAAACGTTGTACAATGAGAAGAGGTGACCGGACCCTGAGGAATATTGTGGAGAAGGACCGATTCCAGACCTTGGGGAACCTGAGGAAGCAGTGGACTGAGTCTGGTGTGGAAACATCCAGAGCCACCGTGCACAGGCGTGGGCAGGAAATGGGCTACAGGTGCCGCATTCCCCAGGTAAAGCCACTTAAAAGCAGCACTGGACTGTTGCTAAGTGGTCCCATGTACTTTTTTCTGATGAAAGCAAATTTTCCATGTCATTCGGAAATCAAGGTGCCAGAGTCTGGAGGAAGACTGGGGAGAAGGAAATGCCAAAATGCCTGAAGTCCAGTGTCAAGTACCCACAGTCAGTGATGGTGTGGGGTGCCATGTCAGCTGCTGGTGTTGGTCCACTGTGTTTCATCAAGGGCAGGGTCAATGCAGCTAGCTATCAGGAGATTTTGGAGCACTTCATGCTTCCATCGGCTGAAATGCTTTATGGAGATGAAGATTTAATTTTTCAGCACGACCTGGCACCTGCTCACAGTGCCAAAACCACTGGTAAATGGTTTACTGACCATGGTATTACTGTGCTCAATTGGCCTGCCAACTCTCCTGACCTGAACCCCATAGAGAATCTGTGGGTAGTGTTGAGCATTCCGATACCGCAAGTATCGGGTATCGGCCGATACTTGCGGTATCGGAATTCCGATACCGGGATTCCGATACTTGCCGCGTATCGGATACCGGAATCGGAAGTTCCCAGATTCAAAATTCCGAAATTCAGCCAATGAGAATGATTCCAAGTGTGGGCACATCCTGTTTAGCATGGAGGGCATGAAACTACTGGCAAGGCTGTGATTGGCTGCTGAAATGATGTCATGATGCAGTTTCAAAGTCGCTGGCGCCATTTTGCGATCACTCTGCTGTGAATTCAGTTAGTGACAGGACGCTGTTTGCTGACTGAGGGACAGTTTAGAGATAGCGATTTGCTTCTTTGTGCTTTCCAAAGGCTAATTTAGCAACCGCTGTGTTCACCTACTATTCACCTTGCTTTTGCCTTGTAGCGCTGTTTTCACAGCGATCTGCAAGGTCTGTGTGTGTGTGTGTGTGAGTGCAGCCCACTCTCTAGTCTGAGTGCAGCCACATAGGCCATCCATAGCTGGTTGTATTCAGTTCAGGGAGGGTGGTTCATTGCCTCATACTGTTCTTTTTTTTTTTTTTTTTTTTTTTTTCAAGTAGTGTAGTCTGCTGCTAATTTATTAAAAAAAATCCTATTAGTGTCTTTCCACCCGTCTCCAGCTAATTTGTGGAAAAACACTACATAGGATAAAGTAGAGGAGGGTTTTTGGGCCTTGCAGCGCCGTTTACGGCTGTCTGCACGGTCTCCGTGTGACTGCAGCTCGCCCTGTAGTCTGTGAGCAGCCGTAGCCTGGTTGTCTCCAGCTCAGGGTTGTTCACTGCGTCATACCGCCAAATCAATTTTAATTTTTTTTCAAGTAGTGTAGTCTGCTGCTAATTAATTTAAAAAAATCCTATTAGTGTCTTTCCACCCGTCTCCAGCTAATTTGTGGAAAAACACTACATAGGATAACGTAGAGGAGGGTTTTTGGGCCTTGCAGCGCCGTTTACGTCTGTCTGCACGGTCTCTGTGTGACTGCAGCTCTATCTGTTGTCAGTTCAGCCCCCAAAAAAGAAATAAATAATAAAGTTCACCAAACACACCTGTTACACCACTTTACATTTCTGTAGGCCACATTAGCTCATATTAAAGTCTAGTCCACACTTTAGAAAATTAGTGTTTCTTATACCTGTTAGGAGGAGTTGCTCAGGAATAAGCACACAAATCCGTTAGTACTTTTCTGCTTATCTTTATCAGTCAACCAAGATGAAGAAGGCAGTGAGTAAGGCACGTGGGCGTGGGCGTGGGCGCGGAGCAGGGAGGGGACGTGGGGATTCTGTGCCTGCTGCGGGCACCGGTGACTCATCAGCACCCACTTTCACCAGGCAACAGTCGTTCATGCGCAGCTTTGTGTCAGAGCGCCGTACACCGCTGCTGCGTCAAGACCAAATTGAAGCTGTTGTCGGATGGATGGCAGCTAATGCATCAACTTCCATTAGTGCCACATCCTCTCAGACACAGAGCACTGGAGAGCAGCCATCTGTCTCTTCACCACCTGCCAAATTGCCCAGGCAGACAGAGAGCCCAGGACAGGAGCCGTCTCTACTTCTGTTCTCTGAATCTCTTGGCTTGGAAACAGGGGGCCAGCCAAGCAGCATTGGAGAAATGGAAGAAGAGGCAGGGTGCAGTGATGCCCAACAGCTTTTTCTGTCTTCCTCTGAAGAGGCGGGTGGGCCAGTGGCTCCGGTCACCACATCGCAGGCCGCATCAGCTGATGATGACACTCAGGTGCCACTTACTGGTGCGTGCTCTGCTGCTGAGACTACCCAGGAGGAGCAGTTGGGGGCAGAGGGTAGTGTAGATGATGAGGTCCTCGACCCATCTTGGCGTGAGGGACAGGAAGGTGGTGGGAGCAGCTCTGAGGAAGAGATTCCCCGTACGGCCCAAAGAGGGAGAGGGAGGGGGAAGACTGCAGATCCTGCAGCCTCCGCTTTGGCACCCGTTAGGAGCATGTCTCTTCCAAAAGCCAAAAAGGGCGCTCCCAAGACTTGCAGTGCCTGGTCCTTTTTTGACACAGTTGCAGATGACATTTGCTATGTCAGATGCAACGTGTGTCATCAAAAAGTCAAAAGAGGGAAAAATGTCAGCAACCTCAATACCTCCAACATGTGGAAACATGTGCGCAACAGGCACCCGGCGGAGTTAGAAAAACACACTGAAGAGGTAGGCCAACCAACAGCGGCAGCTACCACCTCTTCAGCTCGTGTTGCCTCTTCCTCTAGCTCACACGCAGCTGGTTCGGCTTCCTCCCAGGATCGCCGTGGAAGAACCTCTGGCCCTGTTGTCCAGAGACCCGCTGTAATTCCACCCGCAGCGCCACTTTCCCAGTCATCCACACACTCCCAGCCCAGTCTACAGCCATCGGTAGTACAGGCATGGGAGAAAAGGCGGCCTTTCTCGTCAAACCACCCACGAGCACAGGCTATGACTGCAGGCATTGCCAAACTTCTGTCACTGGAAATGCTGTCATTCAGGCTGGTGGAGACTGACAGCTTCCGTGACTTGATGTCATTGGCAGTCCCACAGTACAATGTGCCCAGCCACTTTTACTTCAGCAGGCAAGCCGTCCCTGCCCTGCACAAGCATGTGGAGGGACACATAAAACACGCGCTACTGAACGCCGTCAGTAGCAAGGTCCACCTCACCACCGATGCGTGGACCAGTCAACATGGACAGGGGCGATACCTTTTCCTCACTGCCCATTGGGTTAATGTTGTTGAGCCAGGTACAGACCGTGCGAGTGGCGCAGGACGTGTCCTGCCCACTCCAAGGATTGCAGGAATCCATTCTGTACGCATTGACTCCTCCTCTTACACCAGTTCCTCAGAATCATCGCTGCAGGAGCCGTCACAGTCCACCTCCACATGGACCCGTGATGAACGTGTACCTGTTACGACCGACATGAGCACAGCCGTGGCCAAACGTCAACAGGCCGTCTTGAAATTAATTTTTTTGGGGAATCGTAGCCACACAGCGCAGGAGCTCTGGAATGCCATCAAGCAGGAGAGCGATGTGTGGTTTGTGCCAGCGAATCTCCAGCCAGGCATGGTAGTGTGTGATAATGGCCGAAATCTGGTGGCAGCTCTGGGCCTCGGCAACCTCACTCACATCCCATGTCTGGCACATGTGCTCAATTTGGTCGTGCAGAGCTTTTTGAGGGACTATCCGGATCTTGATGCACTGCTGCACAAGGTCCGCCTAGAGTGTGCTCACTTGCGGCGTTCCAGCACGGCAAAAGCGCGCATTGCGGCTCTGCAGCGCCGACACCGCCTGCCGGAACATCGCATCATATGTGACCTACCTACCAGGTGGAATTCCACGTTACATATGTTGGAGCGGTTGTGTGAGCAGCAGCAAGCTGTAATGGAGTACCAGCTGCTTCAGGCGCAAAGAAGTCGCAGTCAGCGCCGTACAGACTTCACAACCACAGAGTGGGCCACTATGAATGACGTCTGCCAGGTTTTGCGTCCCTTTGATTATTCCACGCGGATGGCGAGTGCAGATGATGCACTAGTCAGCATGACTGTCCCCCTTATCTGCCTGCTTGAAAAATCACTGCAAGCGCTAAGGGATGATGTTGTGGAAGAGGTGGAGGATGAGGATTCACCATTTCCATCATCTTCTGGACAGTCAGCGCCACGTGGTTCCTCACAAACGCGTAGGCAGGGGACAGTTTGTGAGGAGGATGAGGAGGAGTCAATGGAGGAGGAAGACGTCCGTCCAGAGGAGGGAGTTACCGAATTGTCCAGTACTCAGTGTGTACAGCGAGGGTGGGGTGATGACGAGCAGGCAGAGATCACGCCTCCAGCAGGGGACAGCGTTTCTTGGGCAGTTGGCAGTCTGCAGCACATGGTGGATTACATGCTGCAGTGCCTGAGAAACGACCGCCGCATCGCCCACATTCTCAACATTAGGGTTGAGCGACTTTCATTTTTTTAAGATCGAGTAGGGTTTTGGGAAACCCGATTTTGTCCAGAGTCGAGTCGAGTGCAGTCGGCCGATTATCGCTAAAAGTCGGGGATCGACCGAAACACGAAACCCAATGCAAGTCAATGGGGAAGCATAGTCGGCAGTGAGTGGAGGCCAGGAAAACACCTACAGTGCCCATTTTAATGCCAAAAACATCCATTCTTGTTTCTGAAGCTTGTCAATCTTAATTAACTTTATAATAATAGTTGGGCATAGGGAATTGGGGGTCATTTGGCAAAAGTTGTGGGGGGAGTAGGGCCGGCTCAAGTTTTTCGTGGGCCCAGGAAATGCGGACTACGTCACGGCGGTGTTGCAGGGAAAGGTAATTATTTAAAAGTTGCAAGTGCTGTGATCCTGAGCAAGCAGGGGGGGGGCCCACTCGTTCGCATTGCCACTGGCACAGGGCCCCTCAAAGTACGGCGGTGTGTTTGCATGGCGGGGGCGCCTCCCACCAGCAGCGACACTTTTGCGTACTCTGAGGGGCCCTGTGCCAGTGACGTCGCCAACGAGTATGCCCCCCCACCTGATGAAGGAACCTGCACTTTCATCTGCACCTTCCTCTTTGTCCCTGTGTAAGGTGGTATAACATGCGGGAAGGGGAACCTTACTTTCAGCAGGGACAGATTCTGGCTGTGTAGAGTACAAGGGGAATGTAGTGGTCTCGGTCAATGTACCAGCAGACTCATTTAGCAGTGGCTGGGCAATGGGCAGGATGAGGAGGAAACAGATATAGGGCCAAAGAATAAAGTAGGCTACATGCAGTTCAAAATTGGTAACAGGACTAAACAGGCGGCATTGCTTTGTTCAGTGGAGTAGCAAACCCAAGAGCAGCAGACACTGTTTCAAGGGCCTAACCACACTAGTAGGCCAAATGCAGTTTAATATCTGATAGTATAGGGCGAAAGCCAGAATGTGGAAGCTCAGCTTTGTTCAGTTGAGGACAACACCAGGGAGGGGCAGACACCTTTAGTAGGCCGGAAAAGCCTATTGCATTTTTTAAAATGGTAATTTGGAGCAGAAGGTTGAAGCTCAGCTTTATTTAGTTGAGGGCAACACCAGGGAGGGGCAGAAGCCGTTAGTAGGCCCTAACCACCATTTTTTTTTTAAAACCACTTAATGAGAGCCGGAAGGTTGAAGCTCAGCTTTATTTAGTTGAGGACAACACCAGGGAGGGGCAGAAGCCGTTAGTAGGCCCTAACCACCATTTTTTTTTTTTAAAACCACATAATGAGAGCCGGAAGGTTGAAGCTCAGCTTTATTTAGTTGAGGACAACACCAGGGAGGGGCAGAAGCCGTTAGTAGGCCCTAACCACCTTTTTTTTTTTAAAACCACATAATGAGAGCCGGAAGGTTGAAGCTCAGCTTTATTTAGTTGAGGACAACACCAGGGAGGGGCAGAAGCCGTTAGTAGGCCCTAACCACCTTTTTTTTTTTTAAAACCACATAATGAGAGCCGGAAGGTTGAAGCTCAGCTTTATTTAGTTGAGGACAACACCAGGGAGGGGCAGAAGCCGTTAGTAGGCCCTAACCACCATTTTTTTTTTTAAAACCACATAATGAGAGCCGGAAGGTTGAAGCTCAGCTTTATTTAGTTGAGGACAACACCAGGGAGGGGCAGAAGCCGTTAGTAGGCCCTAACCACCTTTTTTTTTTTTAAAACCACATAATGAGAGCCGGAAGGTTGAAGCTCAGCTTTATTTAGTTGAGGACAACACCAGGGAGGGGCAGAAGCCGTTAGTAGGCCCTAACCACCATTTTTTTTTTTAAAACCACATAATGAGAGCCGGAAGGTTGAAGCTCAGCTTTATTTAGTTGAGGACAACACCAGGGAGGGGCAGAAGCCGTTAGTAGGCCCTAACCACCTTTTTTTTTTTTAAAACCACATAATGAGAGCCGGAAGGTTGAAGCTCAGCTTTATTTAGTTGAGGACAACACCAGGGAGGGGCAGAAGCCGTTAGTAGGCCCTAACCACCTTTTTTTTTTTTAAAACCACATAATGAGAGCCGGAAGGTTGAAGCTCAGCTTTATTTAGTTGAGGACAACACCAGGGAGGGGCAGAAGCCGTTAGTAGGCCCTAACCACCTTTTTTTTTTTTAAAACCACATAATGAGAGCCGGAAGGTTGAAGCTCAGCTTTATTTAGTTGAGGACAACACCAGGGAGGGGCAGAAGCCGTTAGTAGGCCCTAACCACCTTTTTTTTTTTTAAAACCACATAATGAGAGCCGGAAGGTTGAAGCTCAGCTTTATTTAGTTGAGGACAACACCAGGGAGGGGCAGAAGCCGTTAGTAGGCCCTAACCACCTTTTTTTTTTTTAAAACCACATAATGAGAGCCGGAAGGTTGAAGCTCAGCTTTATTTAGTTGAGGACAACACCAGGGAGGGGCAGAAGCCGTTAGTAGGCCCTAACCACCTTTTTTTTTTTTAAAACCACATAATGAGAGCCGGAAGGTTGAAGCTCAGCTTTATTTAGTTGAGGACAACACCAGGGAGGGGCAGAAGCCGTTAGTAGGCCCTAACCACCATTTTTTTTTTTAAAACCACATAATGAGAGCCGGAAGGTTGAAGCTCAGCTTTATTTAGTTGAGGACAACACCAGGGAGGGGCAGAAGCCGTTAGTAGGCCCTAACCACCTTTTTTTTTTTTAAAACCACATAATGAGAGCCGGAAGGTTGAAGCTCAGCTTTATTTAGTTGAGGACAACACCAGGGAGGGGCAGAAGCCGTTAGTAGGCCCTAACCACCATTTTTTTTTTTAAAACCACATAATGAGAGCCGGAAGGTTGAAGCTCAGCTTTATTTAGTTGAGGACAACACCAGGGAGGGGCAGAAGCCGTTAGTAGGCCCTAACCACCTTTTTTTTTTTTAAAACCACATAATGAGAGCCGGAAGGTTGAAGCTCAGCTTTATTTAGTTGAGGACAACACCAGGGAGGGGCAGAAGCCGTTAGTAGGCCCTAACCACCATTTTTTTTTTTAAAACCACATAATGAGAGCCGGAAGGTTGAAGCTCAGCTTTATTTAGTTGAGGACAACACCAGGGAGGGGCAGAAGCCGTTAGTAGGCCCTAACCACCTTTTTTTTTTTTAAAACCACATAATGAGAGCCGGAAGGTTGAAGCTCAGCTTTATTTAGTTGAGGACAACACCAGGGAGGGGCAGAAGCCGTTAGTAGGCCCTAACCACCTTTTTTTTTTTTAAAACCACATAATGAGAGCCGGAAGGTTGAAGCTCAGCTTTATTTAGTTGAGGACAACACCAGGGAGGGGCAGAAGCCGTTAGTAGGCCCTAACCACCTTTTTTTTTTTTAAAACCACATAATGAGAGCCGGAAGGTTGAAGCTCAGCTTTATTTAGTTGAGGACAACACCAGGGAGGGGCAGAAGCCGTTAGTAGGCCCTAACCACCTTTTTTTTTTTTAAAACCACATAATGAGAGCCGGAAGGTTGAAGCTCAGCTTTATTTAGTTGAGGACAACACCAGGGAGGGGCAGAAGCCGTTAGTAGGCCCTAACCACCATTTTTTTTTTAAAACCACATAATGAGAGCCGGAAGGTTGAAGCTCAGCTTTATTTAGTTGAGGACAACACCAGGGAGGGGCAGAAGCCGTTAGTAGGCCCTAACCACCTTTTTTTTTTTTAAAACCACATAATGAGAGCCGGAAGGTTGAAGCTCAGCTTTATTTAGTTGAGGACAACACCAGGGAGGGGCAGAAGCCGTTAGTAGGCCCTAACCACCTTTTTTTTTTTTAAAACCACATAATGAGAGCCGGAAGGTTGAAGCTCAGCTTTATTTAGTTGAGGACAACACCAGGGAGGGGCACACAGACAGACTCCTTTAGTAGGCCTGAAAAGCCTATTGCATTTTTCAAAATGGTAATTTGGAGCAGAAGGTTGAAGCTCAGCTTTATTTAGTTGAGGGCAACACCAGGGAGGGGCAGAAGCCGTTAGTAGGCCCTAACCAAAGTTGAAGGCCAAATGCAGTTTAATTTCTGATACTATAGGCCGAAAGCCAGAAGGTGGAAGTTCCGATTTAGACAGTGGAGCACAATTTGAATTAGGGACTGCAGACAGACTTAGTAGGCTGTCCCCTGTGGACCATGCATCCACCACATTAACCCATTGCGCCGTAATGGACACGTAATCTTCCGTGGCCATGCCTACAGGTCCATGCGTCTGTTGTCAGGTGCACCTTTGTACTCACAGATTGCCAGAGTGCATGGACAATGCGGTCTTCTACATGCTGGTGGAGGGTTGGGATGGCTTTTCTCGCAAAAGAAGTGTCGACTGGTTAGCTTGTAGCGTGGTACAGCGTAGTCCATCATGGCCTTATTAATAGTAAATAAAATATATAACTAGGCTCTATGAACTTTTAAATAGGTTCCAGGGGTACACGGGCAGCATTGGTGTGGTCAGTGGAGGAGTATTGCAAGTAGGGGCTGCAGACAGGCTATCAAAGGCCTAAAATAACAAACAGTAGGCAGTCATGGCAGTTTTACATCGGTTACATGGATACACAGGCAGGCACTCCAGGCAGCATTGTGGTCAGTGGAGGAGTATTGCAAGTAGGGGCCGCAGACAGGCTATCAAAGGCCTAAAATAACAAACAATAGGCTCATTGCAGTTTTACAGCGGTTACATGGATAGACGGGCAGGCAGCTTGGTGGTGGTGAGTGGAGGAGTATTTAAAGTAGGGACCGCAGACAGGCTTCAAAGGCCTAACATAAGAAAATGGGCTGGCTGTAGGCACTTTATAATTGGTTCCAGGGGTACACGGGCAGCAGTGGTCTGGTCAGTGGAGGAGTATTTAAAGTAGGGACCGCAGACAGGCTTCAAAGGCCTAACATAAGAAAATGGGCTGGCTGTAGGCACTTTATAATTGGTTCCAGGGGTACACGGGCAGCAGTGGTCTGGTCAGTGGAGGAGTATTTAAAGTAGGGACCGCAGACAGGCTTCAAAGGCCTAACATAAGAAAATGGGCTGGCTGTAGGCACTTTATAATTGGTTCCAGGGGTACACGGGCAGCAGTGGTCTGGTCAGTGGAGGAGTATTTAAAGTAGGGACCGCACACAGGCTATCAAAGGCCTAAAATAACAAACAATAGGCTCATGGCAGTTTCACAGCGGTTACATGGATACACGGGCAGGCAGCTTGGTGGTGAGTGGAGGAGTATTTAAAGTAGGGACCGCACACAGGCTATCAAAGGCCTAAAATAACAAACAATAGGCTCATGGCAGTTTCACAGCGGTTACATGGATACACGGGCAGGCAGCTTGGTGGTGGTGAGTGGAGGAGTATTTAAAGTAGGGACCGCAGACAGGCTTCAAAGGCCTAACATAAGAAAATGGGCTGGCTGTAGGCACTTTATAATTGGTTCCAGGGGTACACGGGCAGCAGTGGTCTGGTCAGTGGAGGAGTATTTAAAGTAGGGACCGCAGACAGGCTTCAAAGGCCTAACATAAGAAAATGGGCTGGCTGTAGGCACTTTATAATTGGTTCCAGGGGTACACGGGCAGCAGTGGTCTGGTCAGTGGAGGAGTATTTAAAGTAGGGACCGCAGACAGGCTATCAAAGGCCTAACATAACAAACAATAGGCTCATGGCAGTTTCACAGCGGTTACATGGATACACGGGCAGGCAGCTTGGTGGTGAGTGGAGGAGTATTTAAAGTAGGGACCGCACACAGGCTATCAAAGGCCTAAAATAACAAACAATAGGCTCATGGCAGTTTCACAGCGGTTACATGGATACACGGGCAGGCAGCTTGGTGGTGAGTGGAGGAGTATTTAAAGTAGGGACCGCACACAGGCTATCAAAGGCCTAAAATAACAAACAATAGGCTCATGGCAGTTTCACAGCGGTTACATGGATACACGGGCAGGCAGCTTGGTGGTGGTGAGTGGAGGAGTATTTAAAGTAGGGACCGCAGACAGGCTTCAAAGGCCTAACATAAGAAAATGGGCTGGCTGTAGGCACTTTATAATTGGTTCCAGGGGTACACGGGCAGCAGTGGTCTGGTCAGTGGAGGAGTATTTAAAGTAGGGACCGCAGACAGGCTATCAAAGGCCTAACATAACAAACAATAGGCTCATGATGGCAGTTTCACAGCGGTTACATGGATACACGGGCAGGCAGCTTGGTGGTGAGTGGAGGAGTATTTAAAGTAGGGACCGCAGACAGGCTATCAAAGGCCTAACATAAGAAAATGGGCTGGCTGTAGGCACTTTATAATTGGTTCCAGGGGTACACGGGCAGCAGTGGTCTGGTCAGTGGAGGAGTATTTAAAGTAGGGACCGCAGACAGGCTATCAAAGGCCTAACATAACAAACAATAGGCTCATGATGGCAGTTTCACAGCGGTTACATGGATACACGGGCAGGCAGCTTGGTGGTGAGTGGAGGAGTATTTAAAGTAGGGACCGCAGACAGGCTATCAAAGGCCTAAAATAACAAACAATAGGCTCATGGCAGTTTCACAGCGGTTACATGGATACACGGGCAGGCAGCTTGGTGGTGGTGAGTGGAGGAGTATTTAAAGTAGGGACCGCAGACAGGCTTCAAAGGCCTAACATAAGAAAATGGGCTGGCTGTAGGCACTTTATAATTGGTTCCAGGGGTACACGGGCAGCAGTGGTCTGGTCAGTGGAGGAGTATTTAAAGTAGGGACCGCAGACAGGCTATCAAAGGCCTAAAATAACAAACAATAGGCTCATGGCAGTTTTACAGCGGTTACATGGATACACAGGCAGCTTGGTGGTGAGTGGAGGAGTATTTAAAGTAGGGACCGCAGACAGGCTATCAAAGGCCTAAAATAACAAACAATAGGCTCATGGCAGTTTCACAGCGGTTACATGGATACACGGGCAGGCAGCTTGGTGGTGGTGAGTGGAGGAGTATTTAAAGTAGGGACCGCAGACAGGCTTCAAAGGCCTAACATAAGAAAATGGGCTGGCTGTAGGCACTTTATAATTGGTTCCAGGGGTACACGGGCAGCAGTGGTCTGGTCAGTGGAGGAGTATTTAAAGTAGGGACCGCAGACAGGCTATCAAAGGCCTAACATAACAAACAATAGGCTCATGATGGCAGTTTCACAGCGGTTACATGGATACACGGGCAGGCAGCTTGGTGGTGAGTGGAGGAGTATTTAAAGTAGGGACCGCAGACAGGCTATCAAAGGCCTAACATAAGAAAATGGGCTGGCTGTAGGCACTTTATAATTGGTTCCAGGGGTACACGGGCAGCAGTGGTCTGGTCAGTGGAGGAGTATTTAAAGTAGGGACCGCAGACAGGCTATCAAAGGCCTAACATAACAAACAATAGGCTCATGATGGCAGTTTCACAGCGGTTACATGGATACACGGGCAGGCAGCTTGGTGGTGAGTGGAGGAGTATTTAAAGTAGGGACCGCAGACAGGCTATCAAAGGCCTAAAATAACAAACAATAGGCTCATGGCAGTTTCACAGCGGTTACATGGATACACGGGCAGGCAGCTTGGTGGTGGTGAGTGGAGGAGTATTTAAAGTAGGGACCGCAGACAGGCTTCAAAGGCCTAACATAAGAAAATGGGCTGGCTGTAGGCACTTTATAATTGGTTCCAGGGGTACACGGGCAGCAGTGGTCTGGTCAGTGGAGGAGTATTTAAAGTAGGGACCGCAGACAGGCTATCAAAGGCCTAACATAACAAACAATAGGCTCATGATGGCAGTTTCACAGCGGTTACATGGATACACGGGCAGGCAGCTTGGTGGTGAGTGGAGGAGTATTTAAAGTAGGGACCGCAGACAGGCTATCAAAGGCCTAAAATAACAAACAATAGGCTCATGGCAGTTTCACAGCGGTTACATGGATACACGGGCAGGCAGCTTGGTGGTGGTGAGTGGAGGAGTATTTAAAGTAGGGACCGCAGACAGGCTTCAAAGGCCTAACATAAGAAAATGGGCTGGCTGTAGGCACTTTATAATTGGTTCCAGGGGTACACGGGCAGCAGTGGTCTGGTCAGTGGAGGAGTATTTAAAGTAGGGACCGCAGACAGGCTATCAAAGGCCTAAAATAACAAACAATAGGCTCATGGCAGTTTTACAGCGGTTACATGGATACACAGGCAGCTTGGTGGTGAGTGGAGGAGTATTTAAAGTAGGGACCGCAGACAGGCTATCAAAGGCCTAAAATAACAAACAATAGGCTCATGGCAGTTTCACAGCGGTTACATGGATACACGGGCAGGCAGCTTGGTGGTGGTGAGTGGAGGAGTATTTAAAGTAGGGACCGCAGACAGGCTTCAAAGGCCTAACATAAGAAAATGGGCTGGCTGTAGGCACTTTATAATTGGTTCCAGGGGTACACGGGCAGCAGTGGTCTGGTCAGTGGAGGAGTATTTAAAGTAGGGACCGCAGACAGGCTATCAAAGGCCTAACATAACAAACAATAGGCTCATGGCAGTTTCACAGCGGTTACATGGATACACGGGCAGGCAGCTTGGTGGTCAGTGGAGGAGTATTTAAAGTAGGGACCGCAGACAGGCTATCAAAGGCCTAAAATAACAAACAATAGGCTCATGGCAGTTTTACAGCGGTTACATGGATACACAGGCAGCTTGGTGGTGAGTGGAGGAGTAGTGCAAGGAGTGTCTGTCCCAGTACTCCCAAAATATAAATAGATGTTAATGTCTCGCAAAACAACCAAAACAAAAAAAAAAGGTGGCATACTTAGGTACAGGGGTGGGCTCATCTACTGAGTTTCTGACATTGTAATTTGGCAGTAACTATTTAATGGTGCCAATATAGGACACAGACACAGACTACTTTAAGTTGCATCATAGATGTCTACAAATTTGTATTGTCAGTGCCAGACATTGAATGATGTCAGCGAATAGACTAAAGATTGGTGGAGCTGTGCGACATAATTTTGCACGTGGTAGAGCACATTTTGAGCTGGGGTAGGGGGGAACTCTCTTGAGGCCGGCGGGACCGCCCCAGGGCCCCTCATGTTACAACGGTGTGTCTGACGTTGGGTGCGCACCACCACCGCCAGAGACACTACATTGTACTATGAGGGACCCAGTAGCAATGCCGTCAACCAAAAGCGAGCACACCCACCTCTTCAGACAAACAGCAGTCTCACGGGTGCTTGCGCCAAGTCGCGATACCACGGCCCCGTGTGGGGAGTTTTGCCATTTAGGGAGGTGTAAACATGTCGTATGCTGTACAATCAGCTGCAGCAAATTAGACATTAGAAAAGTAATTCACAGGCAAGAGCTTTTCATAGGAAAGCTAGGTGTCGGCCGGGCAAGGTGGGGCAAAAGATTTCGAAATCCAGTTGTGGTTCATTTTAATGAATGTTAGATCGTCAACATTTTGGGTAGCCAGACGAGTCCTTTTTTCGGTTAATATTGAACCTGCAGCACTGAATACTCTTTCTGATAGGACACTTGCTGCCGGGCAAGCAAGCTCCTGCAATGCATATTCTGCCAATTCTGGCCAGGTGTCTAATTTGGAGGCCCAGTAATCAAATGGGAATGACGGTTGAGGGAGAACATCGATAAGGGATGAAAAATAGTTAGTAACCATACTGGACAAATGTTGTCTCCTGTCACTTTCAATTGATGCAGCAGTACCTGTCCTGTCTGCGGTCATAGCAAAATCACTCCACAACCTGGTCAGAAAACCCCTCTGTCCAACGCCACTTCTGATGTGTGCACCCCTAACACTCCTAGTCTGCTGCCCCCTGGAGCTTGTGTGAGAACGATCACGTGCGCTGTGTGCTGGGAATGCCTGAAGCAAACGGTCAACAAGAGTTGATTGTTTGGTTGCTAATATTAGTTCCAAGTTCTCATGTGGCATAATATTTTGCAATTTGCCTTTATAGCGTGGATCAAGGAGGCAGGCCAACCAGTAATCGTCATCGTTCATCATTTTCGTAATGCGTGTGTCCCTTTTTAGGATACGTAAGGCATAATCCGCCATGTGGGCCAAAGTTCCAGTTGTCAAATCTCCGGTTGTGATTGGTTGAGGGGCAGTTGCAGGCAAATCTACGTCACTTGTGTCCCTCAAAAAACCAGAACCCGGCCGTGACACGCAACCAATTTCCTGTGCCCCCGTGAAAGTTTCCGCATTAAAAATATACTCATCCCCATCATCCTCCTCGTCCTCCACCTCCTCTTCGCCCGCTACCTCGTCCTGTACACTGCCCTGACCAGACAATGGCTGACTGTCATCAAGGCTTCCCTCTTCCTCTGGTGCAGACGCCTGCTCCTTTATGTGCGTCAAACTTTGCATCAGCAGACGCATTAGGGGGATGCTCATGCTTATTACGGCGTTGTCTGCACTAACCAGCCGTGTGCATTCCTCAAAACACTGAAGGACTTGACACATGTCTTGTATCTTCGACCACTGCACACCTGACAACTCCATGTCTGCCATCCTACTGCCTGCCCGTGTATCCTCCCACAAATAAATAACAGCACGCCTCTGTTCGCACAGTCTCTGAAGCATGTGCAGTGTTGAGTTCCACCTTGTTGCAACGTCTATGATTAGGCGATGCTGGGGAAGGTTCAAAGACCGCTGATAGGTCTGCATACGGCTGGCGTGTACAGGCGAACGTCGGATATGTGAGCAAAGTGCACGCACTTTGAGGAGCAGGTCGGAGAACCCAGGATAAGTTTTCAATAAGCACTGCACCACCAGGTTTAAGGTGTGAGCCAGGCAAGGAATGTGTTTCAGTTGGGAAAGGGAGATGGCAGCCATGAAATTCCTTCCGTTATCACTCACTACCTTGCCTGCCTCAAGATCTACTGTGCCCAGCCACGACTGCGTTTCTTGTTGCAAGAACTCGGACAGAACTTCCGCGGTGTGTCTGTTGTCGCCCAAACACTTCATAGCCAATACAGCCTGCTGACGCTTGGCAGTAGCTGGCCCATAATGGGACAACTGGTGTGCAACAGTGTCATCTGCCGATGGAGTGGTTGGCCGACTGCGTTCTGTGGAAGAGCTGTAGCTTCTGCAGGAGGACGAGGAGGAGGAGGAGGGGGTGCGAACGCCTACAGCCAACTGTTTCCTAGACCGTGGGCTAGGCACAACTGTCCCTAAATTGATGTCGCCTGTGGACCCTGCATCCACCACATTCACCCAGTGTGCCGTGATGGACACATAACGTCCCTGGCCATGCCTACTGGTCCATGCATCTGTAGTCAGGTGCACCTTTGTACTCACAGATTGCCTAAGTGCATGGACGATGCGCTGTTTAACATGCTGGTGCAGGGCTGGGATGGCTTTTCTGGAAAAAAAGTGTCGACTAGGTAGCTCGTATCGTGGTTCAGCGTACTCCATCAGGGCTTTAAAAGCTTCGCTTTCAACTAAACGGTAGGGCATCATCTCTAACGAGATTAGTCTAGCTATGTGGGCGTTAAAACCCTGTGTACGCGGATGCGAGGATAAGTACTTCCTTTTTCTAACCAGAGTCTCATGTAGGGTGAGCTGGACTGGAGAGCAGGAGATCGTGGAACTTTCGGGTGTGCCGGTGTACATGGCAGACTGAGAGACGGTTGGAGACGGTATTGTTTCCGCCGGTGCCCTAGATGCAATATTTCCTCCTACTAAACTGGTGATTCCCTGACCCTGACTGCTTTTGGCTGGAAAAGAAACCTGCACAGATACTGCCGGTGGTGCGGAAAATGGTGGCCTTACAGTGACGGAAGGGATGTTGCGTTGCTGACTAGCTTCATTGGCCGAGGGTGCTACAACCTTAAGGGACGTTTGGTAGTTAGTCCAGGCTTGAAAATGCATGGTGGTTAAGTGTCTATGCATGCAACTAGTATTTAGACTTTTCAGATTCTGACCTCTGCTTAAGCTAGTTGAACATTTTTGACAGATGACTTTGCGCTGATCAGTTGGATGTTGTTTAAAAAAATGCCAGACTGCACTCTTCCTAGACTCGGATCCCTTTTCAGGGATTGCAGACTGAGCTTTAACCGGATGGCCACGCTGTCCTCCAACAGGTTTTGGCTTTGACACGCGTTTTGGGCCAGATACGGGCCCGGCAGATGGAACCTGTTGCGATGTTGATGCCTGCTGCGGCCCCTCCTCCACCTCCGCTTCTGAACTACTGCCGCCTGCACCCTGTTCCCCCAATGGCTGCCAATCGGGGTCAATAACTGGGTCATCTATTACCTCCTCTTCGAGCTCGTGTGCAACTTCGTCTGTGTCACTGTGTCGGTCGGTGGTATAGCGTTCGTGGCGGGGCAACATAGTCTCATCAGGGTCTGATTGTGGATCTGTACCCTGAGAGGGCAATGTGGTGGTCTGAGTCAAAGGAGCAGCATAGTACTCTGGCTGTGGCTGTGCATCAGTGCACTCCATGTCAGAATCTACTTGTAATGGGCATGGCCTGTTAAATGTTTCACTTTCTAAGCCAGGGACGGTATGTGTAAAGAGCTCCATGGAGTGACCCGTTGTGTCGCCTGCTGCATCCTTCTCTCTTGTTGTAGTTTTTGCTGAGGAGGACAAGGAAGCGACTTGTCCCTGACCGTGAACATCCACAAGCGACGCGCTGCTTTTACATTTACCAGTTTCGGAAGAGGAGGCAAAAGAGCTAGAGGCTGAGTCTGCAATGTAAGCCAAAACTTGCTGTTGCTGCTCAGCCTTTAAAAGCGGTTTTCCTACTCCCAGAAAAGAGAGCGTTCGAGGCCTTGTGTAGCCTGACGACGAAACTGGCTCCACAGCTCCAGACTTAGGTGGAATATTTTTATCCCCACGACCACCTGATGCTCCACTACCACTACCATCATTACCAGCTGACAATGAACGCCCACGACGACCTCTTGCACCAGACTTCCTCATTGTTTAAAAATCGTAACCAAACTAACTTTATTTGTTGCTGTCAAACAACTTACACGGTGAGCTATAACTTCAGTATGATTTCAATATCCCTTAACAGGTTGGTGAGACCACAAGGAAAATCAGGCACAATGTTACACACTCTGTTTTCTGTGACACCAAATCACAGAGATGACACACACGCAGGACTGTCACTCAAGCACTAATGTCAATATTAATCTCCCACCTAATTTATTTTTTTTTTTTTCTCTGTGAGACTTTAGAAACCAAATAATATTTAAAAAAAAAACAAAAAAACAAGGCTTTCTATGGCCCACTGAATGAGAGATGGCACGCACAGGAGTGGCACACAAGCCCTGACTGAGGCCAATATTTTTCTCCCACTGATTGATGTAGTGTTTTTGTGTTGAGGTTGATTTTAAAACACAAATGAAGGAAAAAAATAAAAAGGCTTTCTATGGCCCACAATTAGAGAGAGAGGTGGCACACCCAGGAGTCAAGACTGGCACACAAGCTGAAATGGCAATATTACTCTCCCACTGTTTTTTTATGTATTTTTTTTTTATTTTCAGGGAGACTTTAGAAACCAAATAATATTTAAAAAAAAAAAAAAAAACAAGGCTTTCTATGGCCCACTGAATGAGAGGGACAGAGGTGGCACACCCAGGAGTCAAGACTGGCACACAAGCTGAAATGGCAATATTACTCTCCCACTGTTTTTTTATGTATTTTTTTTTTTTATTTTCAGGGAGACTTTAGAAACCAAATAATATTAAAAAAACCAAAAAATAAATAGGCTTTCTATGGCCCACTGAATGAAAGGGAGAGAGGTGGCACACCCAGGAGTCAAGACTGGCACACAAGCTGAAAGGGCAATATTACTCTCCCACTGTTTTTTTATGTATTTTTTTTTTTTATTTTCAGGGAGACTTTAGAAACCAAATAATATTAAAAAAACCAAAAAATAAATAGGCTTTCTATGGCCCACAATTAGAGAGAGAGGTGGCACACCCAGGAGTCAAGACTGGCACACAAGCTGAAATGGCAATATTACTCTCCCACTGTTTTTTTATGTTTTTTTTTTTTATTTTCAGGGAGACTTTAGAAACCAAATAATATTAAAAAAAAACAAAAAAACAAGGCTTTCTATGGCCCACTGAATGAGAGGGAGAGAGGTGGCACACCCAGGAGTCAAGACTGGCACACAAGCTGAAATGGCAATATTACTCTCCCACTGTTTTTTTATGTATTTTTTTTTTTTATTTTCAGGGAGACTTTAGAAACCAAATAATATTAAAAAAACCAAAAAATAAATAGGCTTTCTATGGCCCACTGAATGAAAGGGAGAGAGGTGGCACACCCAGGAGTCAAGACTGGCACACAAGCTGAAAGGGCAATATTACTCTCCCACTGTTTTTTTATGTATTTTTTTTTTTTATTTTCAGGGAGACTTTAGAAACCAAATAATATTAAAAAAACCAAAAAATAAATAGGCTTTCTATGGCCCACAATTAGAGAGAGAGGTGGCACACCCAGGAGTCAAGACTGGCACACAAGCTGAAATGGCAATATTACTCTCCCACTGTTTTTTTATGTTTTTTTTTTTTATTTTCAGGGAGACTTTAGAAACCAAATAATATTAAAAAAAAACAAAAAAACAAGGCTTTCTATGGCCCACTGAATGAGAGGGAGAGAGGTGGCACACCCAGGAGTCAAGACTGGCACACAAGCTGAAATGGCAATATTACTCTCCCACTGTTTTTTTATGTATTTTTTTTTTTTATTTTCAGGGAGACTTTAGAAACCAAATAATATTAAAAAAACCAAAAAATAAATAGGCTTTCTATGGCCCACTGAATGAAAGGGAGAGAGGTGGCACACCCAGGAGTCAAGACTGGCACACAAGCTGAAAGGGCAATATTACTCTCCCACTGTTTTTTTATGTATTTTTTTTTTTTATTTTCAGGGAGACTTTAGAAACCAAATAATATTAAAAAAACCAAAAAATAAATAGGCTTTCTATGGCCCACAATTAGAGAGAGAGGTGGCACACCCAGGAGTCAAGACTGGCACACAAGCTGAAATGGCAATATTACTCTCCCACTGTTTTTTTATGTTTTTTTTTTTTATTTTCAGGGAGACTTTAGAAACCAAATAATATTAAAAAAAAAACAAAAAAACAAGGCTTTCTATGGCCCACTGAATGAGAGGGAGAGAGGTGGCACACCCAGGAGTCAAGACTGGCACACAAGCTGAAATGGCAATATTACTCTCCCACTGTTTTTTTATGTATTTTTTTTTTTTATTTTCAGGGAGACTTTAGAAACCAAATAATATTAAAAAAACCAAAAAATAAATAGGCTTTCTATGGCCCACTGAATGAAAGGGAGAGAGGTGGCACACCCAGGAGTCAAGACTGGCACACAAGCTGAAAGGGCAATATTACTCTCCCACTGTTTTTTTATGTTTTTTTTTTTTTTTCAGGGAGACTTTAGAAACCAAATAATATTAAAAAAAAAAAAAAAAAAAAAAATAGGCTTGCTATAGCCCACTGAATGAGAGATAGCACACACAGCAGTGGCACACAAGCCCTGACTGAGGCCAATATTTTTCTCCCACTGATTGATGTAGTGTTTTTGTGTTGAGGTAGATTTTAGAACACAAATCACGGAAAAAATAAATAGGCTTTCTATGGCCCACTGAATGAAAGGGAGAGAGGTGGCACACCCAGGAGTCAAGACTGGCACACAAGCTGAAAGGGCAATATTACTCTCCCACTGTTTTTTTATGTATTTTTTGTTTTTTCAGGGAGACTTTAGAAACCCAATAATATTTAAAAAAAAAAATAAATAGGCTTTCTATGGCCCACTGAATGAGAGGGAGAGAGGTGGCACACCCAGGAGTCAAGACTGGCACACAAGCTGAAAGGGCAATATTATTCTCCCACTGTTTTTTTAGGTTTTTTTTTTTTTTTTTCAGGGAGAATTAGAAACCAAATAATATTAAAAAAAAAAAAAAAAATAGGCTTGCTATAGCCCACTGAATGAGAGATAGCACACACAGCAGTGGCACACAAGCCCTGACTGAGGCCAATATTTTTCTCCCACTGATTGATGTACTGTTTTTGTGTTGAGGTAGATTTTAGAACACAAATCACGGAAAAAATAAATAGGCTTTCTATGGCCCACTCAGTGAGAGATGGCACACACAGGGATGGCACTGTAGCAGAAATGCCAATCTTAATCTCCCACAAAAAAAAAAAACAAAAAAAAAAAAAAAACTGTCCTACAATTACTATCTCCCTGCAGTAATGTAAGCCAGGTATGGCAGGCAGCAATAGGAGTGGACTGATGCACAAATTAAATAAAAAGTGTGGAAAAACAGAAAAGATAGCTGTGCAGAAAGGAAGGAACAAGAGGATATGTGCTTTGAAAAAAGCAGTTGGTTTCCACAGTGGCGTACACACAGCAATACAGCTATCACGGAGCCTTCTAGGGCAGCCCAATGAGCTACAGCGCTGAGGGGAAAAAAAAAAAAAAATAGCTTCCACAGTCCCTGCACACCGAAGGTGGTGTTGGACAGTGGAAATCGCTGCAGCACAAGCGGTTTGGTGGTTAGTGGACCCTGCCTAACGCTCTCCCTGCTTCTGATGAAGCGGCAGCAACCTGTCCCTAAGCTCAGATCAGCAGCAGTAAGATGGCGGTCGGCGGGAACGCCCCTTTATAGCCCCTGTGACGCCGCAGACAGCAAGCCAATCACTGCAATGCCCTTCTCTAAGATGGTGGGGACCAGGATCTATGTCATCACGCTGCCCACACTCTGCGTTCACCTTCATTGGCTGAGAAATGGCGCTTTTCGCGTCATTGAAACGCGACTTTGGCGCGAAAGTCGCGTACCGCATGGCCGACAAGCACAGGGGTCGGATCGGGTTTCATGAGACGCCGACTTAGCCAAAAGTCGGCGACTTTTGAAAATGATCGACCCGTTTCGCTCAACCCTACTCAACATGTCTGATTATTGGGTGTTCACCCTCCTCGATCCTCGCTACCGGGACAACGTAGAAAGCCTCATCACACCGTTGAACCGGGAGCGAAAAATGCGGGAGTACCAAGACACACTGGTCAATTCCATCATCTTCTCCATTCCAACTGAGAGAAGTGCTGCTAGTGCATTACAAAGCAGCTCAGTGCGTCCAGGCAGTGGAGGAGGCTCTGCACAAAGAGGGAGCAGAAGCAGTGCCTCTGCCCAAGGCAAGACCAGTATGGCCCAACTGTGGCACAGTTTTCTGTGCCCCCCACAAAAGTCTACACCATCACAGACGGCTCCAGTCAGCAGGAGGCAACGGTTCCGTCAGATGGTGACAGACTACATGTCTTGCCCTCTTGCTGTACTCCCAGACGGCTCTTCCCCTTTCAAGTTTTGGGTCTCAAAGCTGGATACATGGCCAGAGCTAAGCCAGTATGCATTGGAGGTGCTGTCTTGCCCTGCGGCCAGTGTATTATCGGAACGTGTCTTTAGTGCTGCAGGTGGTGTACTAACTGACCGTCGCATGCGACTATCCTCCGATAACGTTGACCGGCTTACTTTCCTGAAAATGAACAAGGCCTGGATCTCGCAGGAATTTGCCACTCCTCCTCCTGATTAAATAATTAGGTCACTGTATACGTTATCCAGGTCTCCTGTTGTGTTCATCTTTCTACCACCTGAACTTAAATTCCTGTGCTCCAACACCGCCAGTTGAGGCTCAGAAGTGCCGTCTGCACAGTCAAAACATACGACCCAGTGTTATTGGGTTTCAGTAACGTCAGCTGATCCCCAGCTGTGTAGCCGGCAATGTGTCATGCGACCGCCACGCTGACACAACAACTGAAATGTAAGGGAATCTGTCCCCCCCCCCCAAGGCGTTTGTTACTGAAAGAGCCACCTTGTGCAGCAGTAATGCTGCACAAGGAAAAGGTAGCTATTTTTGTTTAGCTCCTTGCACACGCAGAACTTAACACTTATAAAATGTGTCCACTGATACCGTAAAACCGTCCCGGAGGTGGGACTTTCCTTCGTAATGTGACGCAGCACAGCCGTCATTCCTACCCCCCCGGCGCCGCGCACCGGCTCCTCAGCGTTGTTTTATTCCGTCCCGGAGCCTGCGCTGTTATGTTATCCCGTGGCCAGGCACACTTAGCGCTGCCCGTCTTCTGGCATCATTTGGTGTCAGGATGGCTGCGCCTGTGCGGCCGTGCTGGCAGAGAGCCCGCCTCGCAGTGTCTTCTGATTTAATCCCACTGGGGGCCTGGGATCCATGGACATGCGCAGTGCATATCTGAACCTCCACCTCTCACTCATTTCCCTATGGCTTCTTCAGACTGTTCGGTGTCAGCTGGTCCCTAATAGCATGCCACGGCCGTGACACCGCACAGTCTTAAGAAGCCGTAGGGAGGGGAGTGAGAGGCGAGGATATGCACTGCGCATGTCCATGGATCCCAGGCCCCCAGTGGGATTAAATCAGAAGACACTGCGAGGCGGGCTCTCTGCCAGCGCGGCCGCACAGGCGCAGCCATCCTGACACCAAATGATGCCAGAAGACGGGCAGCGCTAAGTGTGCCTGGCCACGGGATAACATAACAGCGCAGGCTCCGGGACGGAATAAAACAACGCTGAGGAGCCGGTGCGCGGCGCCCGGGGGGGTAGGAATGACGGCTGTGCTGCGTCACATTACGAAGGAAAGTCCCACCTCCGGGACGGTTTTACGGTTGCAGGGGACACATTTTATAAGTGTTTAGTTCTGTGTTTGAAAGGAGCATGATGAAAAGAGCCACCTTTTCCTTTTGCATCTTTTGTGCTGCACAAGCTGGCTCTTTCAGCTACAAACGCCTTGGGGGGGGGTTAAAGGTTCCCTTTCGACTTTCTCAGGCTTCGGCCTACATTGTGTTCCTCTGCTTTTCCACCTGTCCCTGGGCTCCAACACCGCCAGTTGCCGTCCAGAAGTGCTGTACGCACAGTCAACAGTCCCTCCTCTGTTATTGGGGTTCAGTAACGTCAGCTGTTCCCCTGCTGTGTGTGTGGCAATCCCTCCTACCTCCTCCAACCTCCTCCTCCACCTGTCCCTGGGCTCCAACACCGCCAGTTGCCATCCAGAAGTGCTGTACGCACAGTCAACAGTCCCTCCTCTGTTATTGGGGTTCAGTAACGTCAGCTGTTCCCCTGCTGTGTGTGTGGCAATCCCTCCTACCTCCTCCAACCTCCTCCTCCTCCACCTGTCCCTGGGCTCCAACACCGCCAGTTGCCGTCCAGAAGTGCTGTACGCACAGTCAACAGTCCCTCCTCTGTTATTGGGGTTCAGTAACGTCAGCTGTTCCCCTGCTGTGTGTGTGGCAATCCCTCCTACCTCCTCCTACCTCCTCCTCCTCCACCTGTCCCTGGGCTCCAACACCGCCAGTTGCCGTCCAGAAGTGCTGTACGCACAGTCAACAGTCGCTCCTCTGTTATTGGGGTTCAGTAACGTCAGCTGTTCCCCTGCTGTGTGTGTGGCAATCCCTCCTACCTCCTCCAACCTCCTCCACCTGTCCCTGGGCTCCAACACCGCCAGTTGCCGTCCAGAAGTGCTGTACGCACAGTCAACAGTCCCTCCTCTGTTATTGGGGTTCAGTAACGTCAGCTGTTCCCCTGCTGTGTGTGTGGCAATCCCTCCTACCTCCTCCAACCTCCTCCTCCTCCACCTGTCCCTGGGCTCCAACACCGCCAGTTGCCGTCCAGAAGTGCTGTACGCACAGTCAACAGTCCCTCCTCTGTTATTGGGGTTCAGTAACGTCAGCTGTTCCCCTGCTGTGTGTGTGGCAATCCCTCCTACCTCCTCCAACCTCCTCCTCCTCCACCTGCCCCTGGGCTTCAACACCGCCAGTTGCCGTCCAGAAGTGCTGTACGCACAGTCAACAGTCCCTCCTCTGTTATTGGGGTTCAGTAACGTCAGCTGTTCCCCTGCTGTGTGTGTGGCAATCCCTCCTACCTCCTCCAACCTCCTCCTCCTCCACCTGCCCCTGGGCTTCAACACCGCCAGTTGCCGTCCAGAAGTGCTGTACGCACAGTCAACAGTCCCTCCTCTGTTATTGGGGTTCAGTAACATCAGCTGTTCCCCTGCTGTGTGTGTGGCAATCCCTCCTACCTCCTCCAACCTCCTCCTCCTCCACCTGTCCCTGGGCTCCAACACCGCCAGTTGCCGTCCAGAAGTGCTGTACGCACAGTCAACAGTCCCTCCTCTGTTATTGGGGTTCAGTAACGTCAGCTGTTCCCCTGCTGTGCAGCCGGCATCGTGTCCTGCAAAAGCCACGCAGACACCAGAACTGAAATTGAAGGGAACCTGTCCCCCCTCCCCCAGGCGTTTGTACGTTTTTAAGGCCACCTTGTACAGCGGTAATGCTGCATGTGTGCAAGGTGGCTCATAAACGTATTCTCCTCGCACATGTGGAACGGAAAACACGTCTAAAATGTGTCCTCTGTGTGACCATTTAACCGTCCCGGTGGTGTGACTTTCCTTTGTAATGACACGCTGCAACCCCCTTGGTAGCGCTGCCCGTCTTCTGGCATCATTGTTTGGCTGCCTGCGCCTCTGCGGCCGCCCTGACCCACACAACGCCCCTCGGTGTCTTATTTCTTGGGAGTGCGAGGGTGTGTTTGATGGGCATGAGCAGTGCATCAGTTCGCCTGTCCCTCATCTCCTTCCGCCTTCTTCAGACTGTGCGGCTTCATGGCCGTGGCATGCGATAAGGGATCAGCTGACGCCACATAGTCTGAAGCAGGTGTAAGAACCCAAGCGAGAGGCGAACATATGTACTGCGCCAGGCCATGAATCCCAGCCCCGCAGTGTTTTAACTATGTCAATACACTGCGGGGCTGTGATTCATGGGCATCGCGAACCGCACCAGCCAACATTAAATGAGGTCAGAAGATGGGCAGCGCTAACAGCGCTAGGCCAGGGGATAACACGACAGCGCAGACTCCTGTACAGCAAATAACAACGCTCAGGAGGCTGCACCCAGCACCAAGGTGGGATTCTTGACATCTGTGCTGCGTCTCATTACAAAGGGAACTCGCGCCTCCAACACAGTTTGACTGTATAAAGGGCTAAATGTTATACGTGTTCCATTCAGCGTGTGCAAGGAGCCAAATTAAAAGAGCAACCTTTGACTTGTGCACCACTACTGCTGCATAAGCTGTGGCTCTTCTACTTTGTAACCCCTGAGGGGGGGTTAAAGGTTACCTTTGAAATTGGTTCGATTAGGCTTCGGCCTACACTCTGCTCCCCCTGCAGAGCCCGGGCTCCAACACCGCCAGTTGGGGCCCGGTACTGCTAGCTGCACAGAGAAAAACACCTCGCCAATGTGTCAGTGGGGTTCAGCACCGCCAGCTGTTCCCCTGCTGTGCAGCCGGCAACGTGTCCTGCAACAGCCACGCAGGCACAACAGACCCAAAGCTGCCGCCAGTGCAGGCTTCGGCCTACACTCTGCTCCCTCTCCTCCTCCTGCTGACCCCGGGCTCCAACACCGCCAGTTGGGGCCCGGTACTGCTAGCTGCACAGAGAAAAACACCTCGCCAATGTGTCAGTGGGGTTCAGCACCGCCAGCTGTTCCCCTGCTGTGCAGCCGGCATCGTGTCCTGCAAAAGCCACGCAGACACCAGAACTGAAATTGAAGGGAACCTGTCCCCCCTCCCCCAGGCGTTTGTACGTTTTTAAGGCCACCTTGTACAGCGGTAATGCTGCATGTGTGCAAGGTGGCTCATAAACGTATTCTCCTCGCACATGTGGAACGGAAAACACGTCTAAAATGTGTCCTCTGTGTAACCATTTAACCGTCCCGGTGGTGTGACTTTCCTTTGTAATGACACGCTGCAACCCCCTTGGTAGCGCTGCCCGTCTTCTGGCATCATTGTTTGGCTGCCTGCGCCTCTGCGGCCGCCCTGACCCACACAACGCCCCTCGGTGTCTTATTTCTTGGGAGTGCGAGGGTGTGTTTGATGGGCATGAGCAGTGCATCAGTTCGCCTGTCCCTCATCTCCTTCCGCCTTCTTCAGACTGTGCGGCTTCATGGCCGTGGCATGCGATAAGGGATCAGCTGACGCCACATAGTCTGAAGCAGGTGTAAGAACCCAAGCGAGAGGCGAACATATGTACTGCGCCAGGCCATGAATCCCAGCCCCGCAGTGTTTTAACTATGTCAATACACTGCGGGGCTGTGATTCATGGGCATCGCGAACCGCACCAGCCAACATTAAATGAGGTCAGAAGATGGGCAGCGCTAACAGCGCTAGGCCAGGGGATAACACGACAGCGCAGACTCCTGTACAGCAAATAACAACGCTCAGGAGGCTGCACCCAGCACCAAGGTGGGATTCTTGACATCTGTGCTGCGTCTCATTACAAAGGGAACTCGCGCCTCCAACACAGTTTGACTGTATAAAGGGCTAAATGTTATACGTGTTCCATTCAGCGTGTGCAAGGAGCCAAATTAAAAGAGCAACCTTTGACTTGTGCACCACTACTGCTGCATAAGCTGTGGCTCTTCTACTTTGTAACCCCTGAGGGGGGGTTAAAGGTTACCTTTGAAATTGGTTCGATTAGGCTTCGGCCTACACTCTGCTCCCCCTGCAGAGCCCGGGCTCCAACACCGCCAGTTGGGGCCCGGTACTGCTAGCTGCACAGAGAAAAACACCTCGCCAATGTGTCAGTGGGGTTCAGCACCGCCAGCTGTTCCCCTGCTGTGCAGCCGGCAACGTGTCCTGCAACAGCCACGCAGGCACAACAGACCCAAAGCTGCCGCCAGTGCAGGCTTCGGCCTACACTCTGCTCCCTCTCCTCCTCCTGCTGACCCCGGGCTCCAACACCGCCAGGTGGGGCCCGGTACTGCTAGCTGCACAGAGAAAAACACCTCGCCAATGTGTCAGTGGGGTTCAGCACTGCCAGCTGTTCCCCTGCTGTGCAGCCGGCATCGTGTCCTGCAAAAGCCACGCAGACACCAGAACTGAAATTGAAGGGAACCTGTCCCCCCTCCCCCAGGCGTTTGTACGTTTTTAAGGCCACCTTGTACAGCGGTAATGCTGCATGTGTGCAAGGTGGCTCATAAACGTATTCTCCTCGCACATGTGGAACGGAAAACACGTCTAAAATGTGTCCTCTGTGTGACCATTTAACCGTCCCGGTGGTGTGACTTTCCTTTGTAATGACACGCTGCAACCCCCTTGGTAGCGCTGCCCGTCTTCTGGCATCATTGTTTGGCTGCCTGCGCCTCTGCGGCCGCCCTGACCCACACAACGCCCCTCGGTGTCTTATTTCTTGGGAGTGCGAGGGTGTGTTTGATGGGCATGAGCAGTGCATCAGTTCGCCTGTCTCTCATCTCCTTCCGCCTTCTTCAGACTGTGCGGCTTCATGGCCGTGGCATGCGATAAGGGATCAGCTGACGCCACATAGTCTGAAGCAGGTGTAAGAACCCAAGCGAGAGGCGAACATATGTACTGCGCCAGGCCATGAATCCCAGCCCCGCAGTGTTTTAACTATGTCAATACACTGCGGGGCTGTGATTCATGGGCATCGCGAACCGCACCAGCCAACATTAAATGAGGTCAGAAGATGGGCAGCGCTAACAGCGCTAGGCCAGGGGATAACACGACAGCGCAGACTCCTGTACAGCAAATAACAACGCTCAGGAGGCTGCACCCAGCACCAAGGTGGGATTCTTGACATCTGTGCTGCGTCTCATTACAAAGGGAACTCGCGCCTCCAACACAGTTTGACTGTATAAAGGGCTAAATGTTATACGTGTTCCATTCAGCGTGTGCAAGGAGCCAAATTAAAAGAGCAACCTTTGACTTGTGCACCACTACTGCTGCATAAGCTGTGGCTCTTCTACTTTGTAACCCCTGAGGGGGGGTTAAAGGTTACCTTTGAAATTGGTTCGATTAGGCTTCGGCCTACACTCTGCTCCCCCTGCAGAGCCCGGGCTCCAACACCGCCAGTTGGGGCCCGGTACTGCTAGCTGCACAGAGAAAAACACCTCGCCAATGTGTCAGTGGGGTTCAGCACCGCCAGCTGTTCCCCTGCTGTGCAGCCGGCAACGTGTCCTGCAACAGCCACGCAGGCACAACAGACCCAAAGCTGCCGCCAGTGCAGGCTTCAGCCTACACTCTGCTCCCTCTCCTCCTCCTGCTGACCCCGGGCTCCAACACCGCCAGTTGGGGCCCGGTACTGCTAGCTGCACAGAGAAAAACACCTCGCCAATGTGTCAGTGGGGTTCAGCACCGCCAGCTGTTCCCCTGCTGTGCAGCCGGCATCGTGTCCTGCAAAAGCCACGCAGACACCAGAACTGAAATTGAAGGGAACCTGTCCCCCCTCCCCCAGGCGTTTGTACGTTTTTAAGGCCACCTTGTACAGCGGTAATGCTGCATGTGTGCAAGGTGGCTCATAAACGTATTCTCCTCGCACATGTGGAACGGAAAACACGTCTAAAATGTGTCCTCTGTGTGACCATTTAACCGTCCCGGTGGTGTGACTTTCCTTTGTAATGACACGCTGCAACCCCCTTGGTAGCGCTGCCCGTCTTCTGGCATCATTGTTTGGCTGCCTGCGCCTCTGCGGCCGCCCTGACCCACACAACGCCCCTCGGTGTCTTATTTCTTGGGAGTGCGAGGGTGTGTTTGATGGGCATGAGCAGTGCATCAGTTCGCCTGTCCCTCATCTCCTTCCGCCTTCTTCAGACTGTGCGGCTTCATGGCCGTGGCATGCGATAAGGGATCAGCTGACGCCACATAGTCTGAAGCAGGTGTAAGAACCCAAGCGAGAGGCGAACATATGTACTGCGCCAGGCCATGAATCCCAGCCCCGCAGTGTTTTAACTATGTCAATACACTGCGGGGCTGTGATTCATGGGCATCGCGAACCGCACCAGCCAACATTAAATGAGGTCAGAAGATGGGCAGCGCTAACAGCGCTAGGCCAGGGGATAACACGACAGCGCAGACTCCTGTACAGCAAATAACAACGCTCAGGAGGCTGCACCCAGCACCAAGGTGGGATTCTTGACATCTGTGCTGCGTCTCATTACAAAGGGAACTCGCGCCTCCAACACAGTTTGACTGTATAAAGGGCTAAATGTTATACGTGTTCCATTCAGCGTGTGCAAGGAGCCAAATTAAAAGAGCAACCTTTGACTTGTGCACCACTACTGCTGCATAAGCTGTGGCTCTTCTACTTTGTAACCCCTGAGGGGGGGTTAAAGGTTACCTTTGAAATTGGTTCGATTAGGCTTCGGCCTACACTCTGCTCCCCCTGCAGAGCCCGGGCTCCAACACCGCCAGTTGGGGCCCGGTACTGCTAGCTGCACAGAGAAAAACACCTCGCCAATGTGTCAGTGGGGTTCAGCACCGCCAGCTGTTCCCCTGCTGTGCAGCCGGCAACGTGTCCTGCAACAGCCACGCAGGCACAACAGACCCAAAGCTGCCGCCAGTGCAGGCTTCGGCCTACACTCTGCTCCCTCTCCTCCTCCTGCTGACCCCGGGCTCCAACACCGCCAGTTGGGGCCCGGTACTGCTAGCTGCACAGAGAAAAACACCTCGCCAATGTGTCAGTGGGGTTCAGCACCGCCAGCTGTTCCCCTGCTGTGCAGCCGGCATCGTGTCCTGCAAAAGCCACGCAGACACCAGAACTGAAATTGAAGGGAACCTGTCCCCCCTCCCCCAGGCGTTTGTACGTTTTTAAGGCCACCTTGTACAGCGGTAATGCTGCATGTGTGCAAGGTGGCTCATAAACGTATTCTCCTCGCACATGTGGAACGGAAAACACGTCTAAAATGTGTCCTCTGTGTGACCATTTAACCGTCCCGGTGGTGTGACTTTCCTTTGTAATGACACGCTGCAACCCCCTTGGTAGCGCTGCCCGTCTTCTGGCATCATTGTTTGGCTGCCTGCGCCTCTGCGGCCGCCCTGACCCACACAACGCCCCTCGGTGTCTTATTTCTTGGGAGTGCGAGGGTGTGTTTGATGGGCATGAGCAGTGCATCAGTTCGCCTGTCCCTCATCTCCTTCCGCCTTCTTCAGACTGTGCGGCTTCATGGCCGTGGCATGCGATAAGGGATCAGCTGACGCCACATAGTCTGAAGCAGGTGTAAGAACCCAAGCGAGAGGCGAACATATGTACTGCGCCAGGCCATGAATCCCAGCCCCGCAGTGTTTTAACTATGTCAATACACTGCGGGGCTGTGATTCATGGGCATCGCGAACCGCACCAGCCAACATTAAATGAGGTCAGAAGATGGGCAGCGCTAACAGCGCTAGGCCAGGGGATAACACGACAGCGCAGTCTCCTGTACAGCAAATAACAACGCTCAGGAGGCTGCACCCAGCACCAAGGTGGGATTCTTGACATCTGTGCTGCGTCTCATTACAAAGGGAACTCGCGCCTCCAACACAGTTTGACTGTATAAAGGGCTAAATGTTATACGTGTTCCATTCAGCGTGTGCAAGGAGCCAAATTAAAAGAGCAACCTTTGACTTGTGCACCACTACTGCTGCATAAGCTGTGGCTCTTCTACTTTGTAACCCCTGAGGGGGGGTTAAAGGTTACCTTTGAAATTGGTTCGATTAGGCTTCGGCCTACACTCTGCTCCCCCTGCAGAGCCCGGGCTCCAACACCGCCAGTTGGGGCCCGGTACTGCTAGCTGCACAGAGAAAAACACCTCGCCAATGTGTCAGTGGGGTTCAGCACCGCCAGCTGTTCCCCTGCTGTGCAGCCGGCAACGTGTCCTGCAACAGCCACGCAGGCACAACAGACCCAAAGCTGCCGCCAGTGCAGGCTTCGGCCTACACTCTGCTCCCTCTCCTCCTCCTGCTGACCCCGGGCTCCAACACCGCCAGTTGGGGCCCGGTACTGCTAGCTGCACAGAGAAAAACACCTCGCCAATGTGTCAGTGGGGTTCAGCACCGCCAGCTGTTCCCCTGCTGTGCAGCCGGCATCGTGTCCTGCAAAAGCCACGCAGACACCAGAACTGAAATTGAAGGGAACCTGTCCCCCCTCCCCCAGGCGTTTGTACGTTTTTAAGGCCACCTTGTACAGCGGTAATGCTGCATGTGTGCAAGGTGGCTCATAAACGTATTCTCCTCGCACATGTGGAACGGAAAACACGTCTAAAATGTGTCCTCTGTGTGACCATTTAACCGTCCCGGTGGTGTGACTTTCCTTTGTAATGACACGCTGCAACCCCCTTGGTAGTGCTGCCCGTCTTCTGGCATCATTGTTTGGCTGCCTGCGCCTCTGCGGCCGCCCTGACCCACACAACGCCCCTCGGTGTCTTATTTCTTGGGAGTGCGAGGGTGTGTTTGATGGGCATGAGCAGTGCATCAGTTCGCCTGTCCCTCATCTCCTTCCGCCTTCTTCAGACTGTGCGGCTTCATGGCCGTGGCATGCGATAAGGGATCAGCTGACGCCACATAGTCTGAAGCAGGTGTAAGAACCCAAGCGAGAGGCGAACATATGTACTGCGCCAGGCCATGAATCCCAGCCCCGCAGTGTTTTAACTATGTCAATACACTGCGGGGCTGTGATTCATGGGCATCGCGAACCGCACCAGCCAACATTAAATGAGGTCAGAAGATGGGCAGCGCTAACAGCGCTAGGCCAGGGGATAACACGACAGCGCAGACTCCTGTACAGCAAATAACAACGCTCAGGAGGCTGCACCCAGCACCAAGGTGGGATTCTTGACATCTGTGCTGCGTCTCATTACAAAGGGAACTCGCGCCTCCAACACAGTTTGACTGTATAAAGGGCTAAATGTTATACGTGTTCCATTCAGCGTGTGCAAGGAGCCAAATTAAAAGAGCAACCTTTGACTTGTGCACCACTACTGCTGCATAAGCTGTGGCTCTTCTACTTTGTAACCCCTGAGGGGGGGTTAAAGGTTACCTTTGAAATTGGTTCGATTAGGCTTCGGCCTACACTCTGCTCCCCCTGCAGAGCCCGGGCTCCAACACCGCCAGTTGGGGCCCGGTACTGCTAGCTGCACAGAGAAAAACACCTCGCCAATGTGTCAGTGGGGTTCAGCACCGCCAGCTGTTCCCCTGCTGTGCAGCCGGCAACGTGTCCTGCAACAGCCACGCAGGCACAACAGACCCAAAGCTGCCGCCAGTGCAGGCTTCGGCCTACACTCTGCTCCCTCTCCTCCTCCTGCTGACCCCGGGCTCCAACACCGCCAGTTGGGGCCCGGTACTGCTAGCTGCACAGAGAAAAACACCTCGCCAATGTGTCAGTGGGGTTCAGCACCGCCAGCTGTTCCCCTGCTGTGCAGCCGGCATCGTGTCCTGCAAAAGCCACGCAGACACTTGCTCTTGTACCTTCTGCTCCCCATCCTGGTTCCAGTACCGTCAGCTGGTTCCGGGCAGAGCCTTTGGCTTAGGTGCCTCCCTCTGGGTATCCGAGTTCCACCAACGTCAGGTGGTCCTTGGTAGTGCTTTCAGGCACGGGTACCTCCTGCTTAGTAACCGGGTTCCAGTAACGTCAGCTGGTCCTCGGTAGTTCCATTGGCTCTTGGACCTTCGGCTACCCATCCGGGTTCCAGCACCGTCAGCTGGTTCTCGGCACTGTCTTTTGCTCTTGTACCTTCTGCTCCCCATCCTGGTTCCAGTACCGTCAGCTGGTTCCGGGCAGAGCCTTTGGCTTAGGTGCCTCCCTCTGGGTATCCGAGTTCCACCAACGTCAGGTGGTCCTTGGTAGTGCTTTCAGGCACGGGTACCTCCTGCTTAGTAACCGGGTTCCAGTAACGTCAGCTGGTCCTCGGTAGTTCCATTGGCTCTTGGACCTTTGGGTAGCCATCCGAGTTCCAGTTCCATCAGCTGGTTCTCGGCATTTTCTCAGCCTTCTTGTACCTTCTGCTACATTTCCAAGTTCAAGAGACTAAACACGATGACCCGGAAGAACACCCCTAAGATGACGACGACACCAGAGACGACAACCACCGTGATGACGACGACCCTGGAGACGATGACCCTGAAGACCACCGTGATGACGACGACCCCGGAGACGACGACCCTGAAGACCACCCCGATGACGATGACCCGGGAGACGACGACCCTGGAGACGACGACCCTGGAGACGACGACGACCTGGAAGACCGAGAAGCAGAAGAACAAGAGGCTGCAGAACAAAGAGCAGAAGAACATTAAGCATAACACTATATCAGAGCAAAAAATATTATCTAAATTATAAGCAGAAGAAGACTAAGCAGTGTATGGGGGTGAGTCCATTCCTCCTCGTGGTGCCCCTGGATAAAGCCTGATGCTGCAGGCCAAACTGAACGCGGACAAATGTAACTGTTTTGTGACAGGCAGAACGGAAGGTGTAATCTTCAAACTTTTATAGATAACAACTACAGGAATGCCTGTTACAAATAAGAATATGATGAAGAAGTAGAATATGATGAAGATAATAGTAAAATAAAAAGAATATGAACAATGTAACCCAAAAAATAATAGGTAGAAGATGAAGAAGAAGATGAATAAGGTGAAGAAGTTGATGTCAAAGAAGCTGATGATGAGGATAATGAAGAAGAAAGCGTGGGAGAAGAAAAAAAGAAGGTGAAGGGCGTTGAAGTAGTGAAACATCAATATGTGGCATAAAAAAAAAAAAAATTAACATAGTCAAATTCTTTCTAACGCCGAACGTCATCCAAAAAAAAAAAAATCCTGCTATTCTATTACATTGGGCTAAACCTCTGTGCCTTTAATGTCTCCGCCACGTCCCCCAATACATCCTACATTATTCTTAGTTGTTTTCCTTCATGTAGAATGAACCTACAAGTGTATAAAGGGTTTATTTTAATTCCGATATTTTCGTCCCATTGACTTGCATTGGGATCGGGTATCGGTATCGGATTGGATCCGATATTTTGACGGTATCGGCCGATACTTTCCGATACCGATACTTTCCGATATCGGAAAGTATCGCTCAACACTACTCAACACTAGTCACCAGTAGGGTTGAGCGAAACGGGTCGATCATTTTCAAAAGTCGCCGACTTTTGGCTAAGTCGGCGTCTCATGAAACCCGATCCGACCCCTGTGCTTGTCGGCCATGCGGTACGCGACTTTCGCGCCAAAGTCGCGTTTCAATGACGCGAAAAGCGCCATTTCTCAGCCAATGAAGGTGAACGCAGAGTGTGGGCAGCGTGATGACATAGATCCTGGTCCCCACCATCTTAGAGAAGGGCATTGCAGTGATTGGCTTGCTGTCTGCGGCGTCACAGGGGCTATAAAGGGGCGTTCCCGCCGACCGCCATCTTACTGCTGCTGATCTGAGCTTAGGGAGAGGTTGCTGCCGCTTCGTCAGAAGCAGGGAGAGCGTTAGGCAGGGTCCACTAACCACCAAACCGCTTGTGCTGCAGCGATTTCCACTGTCCAACACCACCTTCGGTGTGCAGGGACTGTGGAAGCTATTTTTTTTTTTTTTTCCCCTCAGCGCTGTAGCTCATTGGGCTGCCCTAGAAGGCTCCGTGATAGCTGTATTGCTGTGTGTACGCCACTGTGGAAACCAACTGCTTTTTTCAAAGCACATATCCTCTTGTTCCTTCCTTTCTGCACAGCTATCTTTTTTGTTTGTCCACACTTTTTATTTAATTTGTGCATCAGTCCACTCCTATTGCTGCCTGCCATACCTGGCTTACATTACTGCAGGGAGATAGTAATTGTAGGACAGTTTTTTTTTTTTTTTTTTTTTTTTTTTGTGGGAGATTAAGATTGGCATTTCTGCTACAGTGCCATCCCTGTGTGTGCCATCTCTCACTGAGTGGGCCATAGAAAGCCTATTTATTTTTTCCGTGATTTGTGTTCTAAAATCTACCTCAACACAAAAACACTACATCAATCAGTGGGAGAAAAATATTGGCCTCAGTCAGGGCTTGTGTGCCACTGCTGTGTGTGCTATCTCTCATTCAGTGGGCTATAGCAAGCCTATTTTTTTTTTTTTTTTTTAATATTATTTGGTTTCTAAAGTCTCCCTGAAAAAAAAAAAAAACCTAAAAAAACAGTGGGAGAGTAATATTGCCCTTTCAGCTTGTGTGCCAGTCTTGACTCCTGGGTGTGCCACCTCTCTCCCTCTCATTCAGTGGGCCATAGAAAGCCTATTTATTTTTTTTAAAAAATATTATTGGGTTTCTAAAGTCTCCCTGAAAAAACAAAAAATACATAAAAAAACAGTGGGAGAGTAATATTGCCCTTTCAGCTTGTGTGCCAGTCTTGACTCCTGGGTGTGCCACCTCTCTCCCTTTCATTCAGTGGGCCATAGAAAGCCTATTTATTTTTTCCGTGATTTGTGTTCTAAATTCTACCTCAACACAAAAACACTACATCAATCAGTGGGAGAAAAATATTGGCCTCAGTCAGGGCTTGTGTGCCACTGCTGTGTGTGCTATCTCTCATTCAGTGGGCTATAGCAAGCCTATTTTTTTTTTTTTTTTTTTTTTTTTTAATATTATTTGGTTTCTAAAGTCTCCCTGAAAAAAAAAAAAAAACCTAAAAAAACAGTGGGAGAGTAATATTGCCCTTTCAGCTTGTGTGCCAGTCTTGACTCCTGGGTGTGCCACCTCTCTCCCTCTCATTCAGTGGGCCATAGAAAGCCTATTTATTTATTTTTTTTAATATTATTTGGTTTCTAATTCTCCCTGAAAAAAAAAAAAAAACCTAAAAAAACAGTGGGAGAATAATATTGCCCTTTCAGCTTGTGTGCCAGTCTTGACTCCTGGGTGTGCCACCTCTCTCCCTCTCATTCAGCGGGCCATAGAAAGCCTATTTATTTTTTTTTAAAAATATTATTGGGTTTCTAAAGTCTCCCTGAAAAAACAAAAAATACATAAAAAAACAGTGGGAGAGTAATATTGCCCTTTCAGCTTGTGTGCCAGTCTTGACTCCTGGGTGTGCCACCTCTCTCCCTTTCATTCAGTGGGCCATAGAAAGCCTATTTATTTTTTTTTTTAAATATTATTGGGTTTCTAAAGTCTCCCTGAAAAAAAAAAAAAAACCTAAAAAAACAGTGGGAGAGTAATATTGCCCTTTCAGCTTGTGTGCCAGTCTTGACTCCTGGGTGTGCCACCTCTCTCCCTCTCATTCAGTGGGCCATAGAAAGCCTATTTATTTATTTTTTTAAATATTATTGGGTTTCTAAAGTCTCCCTGAAAAAAAAAAAAAAACCTAAAAAAACAGTGGGAGAGTAATATTGCCCTTTCAGCTTGTGTGCCAGTCTTGACTCCTGGGTGTGCCACCTCTCTCCCTTTCATTCAGTGGGCCATAGAAAGCCTATTTATTTTTTTTTTTAAATATTATTGGGTTTCTAAAGTCTCCCTGAAAAAAAAAAAAAAACCTAAAAAAACAGTGGGAGAGTAATATTGCCCTTTCAGCTTGTGTGCCAGTCTTGACTCCTGGGTGTGCCACCTCTCTCCCTCTCATTCAGTGGGCCATAGAAAGCCTATTTATTTTTTTTTTAAAATATTATTGGGTTTCTAAAGTCTCCCTGAAAAAAAAAAAAAAAACCTAAAAAAACAGTGGGAGAGTAATATTGCCCTTTCAGCTTGTGTGCCAGTCTTGACTCCTGGGTGTGCCACCTCTCTCCCTCTCATTCAGTGGGCCATAGAAAGCCTATTTATTTTTTTTTTAAAATATTATTGGGTTTCTAAAGTCTCCCTGAAAAAAAAAAAAAAAACCTAAAAAAACAGTGGGAGAGTAATATTGCCCTTTCAGCTTGTGTGCCAGTCTTGACTCCTGGGTGTGCCACCTCTCTCCCTCTCATTCAGTGGGCCATAGAAAGCCTATTTATTTTTTTTTTTAAATATTATTGGGTTTCTAAAGTCTCCCTGAAAAAACAAAAAATACATAAAAAAACAGTGGGAGAGTAATATTGCCCTTTCAGCTTGTGTGCCAGTCTTGACTCCTGGGTGTGCCACCTCTCTCCCTTTCATTCAGTGGGCCATAGAAAGCCTATTTATTTTTTCCGTGATTTGTGTTCTAAATTCTACCTCAACACAAAAACACTACATCAATCAGTGGGAGAAAAATATTGGCCTCAGTCAGGGCTTGTGTGCCACTGCTGTGTGTGCTATCTCTCATTCAGTGGGCTATAGCAAGCCTATTTTTTTTTTTTTTTTTTTTTTATATTATTTGGTTTCTAAAGTCTCCCTGAAAAAAAAAAAAAAACCTAAAAAAACAGTGGGAGAGTAATATTGCCCTTTCAGCTTGTGTGCCAGTCTTGACTCCTGGGTGTGCCACCTCTCTCCCTCTCATTCAGTGGGCCATAGAAAGCCTATTTATTTTTTTTTTTAAATATTATTGGGTTTCTAAAGTCTCCCTGAAAAAACAAAAAATACATAAAAAAACAGTGGGAGAGTAATATTGCCCTTTCAGCTTGTGTGCCAGTCTTGACTCCTGGGTGTGCCACCTCTCTCCCTTTCATTCAGTGGGCCATAGAAAGCCTATTTATTTTTTTTTTAAAATATTATTGGGTTTCTAAAGTCTCCCTGAAAAAAAAAAAAAAACCTAAAAAAACAGTGGGAGAGTAATATTGCCCTTTCAGCTTGTGTGCCAGTCTTGACTCCTGGGTGTGCCACCTCTCTCCCTCTCATTCAGTGGGCCATAGAAAGCCTATTTATTTTTTTTTTAAAATATTATTGGGTTTCTAAAGTCTCCCTGAAAAAACAAAAAATACATAAAAAAACAGTGGGAGAGTAATATTGCCCTCTCAGCTTGTGTGCCAGTCTTGACTCCTGGGTGTGCCACCTCTCTCTCTCTAATTGTGGGCCATAGAAAGCCTTTTTTTTTTTTTTTTTTAATATTATTTGGTTTCTAAAGTCTCCCTGAGAAAAAAAAAAAAATAAATTAGGTGGGAGATTAATATTGACATTAGTGCTTGAGTGACAGTCCTGCGTGTGTGTCATCTCTGTGATTTTGTGCCACAGAAAACAGAGTGTGTAACATTGTGCCTGATTTTCCTTGTGGTCTCACCAACCTGTTAAGGGATATTGAAATCATACTGAAGTTATAGCTCACCGTGTAAGTTGTTTGACAGCAACAAATAAAGTTACTTTGGTTAAGATTTTAAAACAATGAGGAAGTCTGGTGCAAGAGGTCGTCGTGGGCGTTCATTGTCAGCTGGTAATGATGGTAGTGGTAGAGGAGCATCAGGTGGTCGTGGGGATAAAAATATTCCACCTAAGTCTGGAGCTGTGGAGCCAGTTTCGTCGTCAGGCTACACAAGGCCTCGAACGCTCTCTTTTCTGGGAGTAGGAAAACCGCTTTTAAAGGCGGAGCAGCAACAGCAAGTTTTGGCTTACATTGCAGACTCAGCCTCTAGCTCTTTTGCCTCCTCTTCCGAAACTGGTAAATGTAAAAGCAGCGCGTCGCTTGTGGATGTTCACGGTCAGGGACAAGTCGCTTCCTTGTCCTCCTCAGCAAAAACTACAACAAGAGAGAAGGATGCAGCAGGCGACACAACGGGTCACTCCATGGAGCTCTTTACACATACCGTCCCTGGCTTAGAAAGTGAAACATTTAACAGGCCATGCCCATTACAAGTATATTCTGACATGGAGTGCACTGATGCACAGCCACAGCCAGAGTACTATGCTGCTCCTTTGACTCAGACCACCACATTGCCCTCTCAGGGTACAGATCCACAATCAGACCCTGATGAGACTATGTTGCCCCGCCACGAACGCTATACCACCGACCGACACAGTGACACAGACGAAGTTGCACACGAGCTCGAAGAGGAGGTAATAGATGACCCAGTTATTGACCCCGATTGGCAGCCATTGGGGGAACAGGGTGCAGGCGGCAGTAGTTCAGAAGCGGAGGTGGAGGAGGGGCCGCAGCAGGCATCAACATCGCAACAGGTTACATCTGCCGGGCCCGTATCTGGCCCAAAACGCGTGTCAAAGCCAAAACCTGTTGGAGCACAGCGTTGCCATCCGGTTAAAGCTCAGTCTGCAATCCCTGAAAAGGGATCCGAGTCTAGGAAGAGTGCAGTCTGGCATTTTTTTAAACAACATCCAACTGATCAGCGCAAAGTCATCTGTCAAAAATGTTCAACTAGCTTAAGCAGAGGTCAGAATCTGAAAAGTCTAAATACTAGTTGCATGCATAGACACTTAACCACCATGCATTTTCAAGCCTGGACTAACTACCAAACGTCCCTCAAGGTTGTAGCACCCTCGGCCAATGAAGCTAGTCAGCAACGCAACATCCCTTCCGTCACTGTAAGGCCACCATTTTCCGCACCACAGGCAGTATCTGTGCAGGTTTCTTTGCCAGCCAAAAGCAGTCAGGGTCAGGGAATCACCAGTTTTGTAGGAGGAAATATTGCATCTAGGGCACCGGCGGAAACAATACCGTCTCCAACCGTCTCTCAGTCTGCCATGTACACCGGCACACCCGAAAGTTCCACGATCTCCAGCTCTCCAGTCCAGCTCACCCTACATGAGACTCTGGTTAGAAAAAGGAAGTACTTATCCTCGCATCCGCGTACACAGGGTTTTAACGCCCACATAGCTAGACTAATCTCGTTAGAGATGATGCCCTACCGGTTAGTTGAAAGCGAAGCTTTCAAAGCCCTGATGGAGTACGCTGAACCACGATACGAGCTACCCAGTCGACACTTTTTTTCCAGAAAAGCCATCCCAGCCCTGCACCAGCATGTTAAACAGCGCATCGTCCATGCACTCAGGCAATCTGTGAGTACAAAGGTGCACCTGACTACAGATGCATGGACCAGTAGGCATGGCCAGGGACGTTATGTGTCCATCACGGCACACTGGGTGAATGTGGTGGATGCAGGGTCCACAGGCGACATCAATTTAGGGACAGTTGTGCCTAGCCCACGGTCTAGGAAACAGTTGGCTGTAGGCGTTCGCACCCCCTCCTCCTCCTCCTCCTCGTCCTCCTGCAGAAGCTACAGCTCTTCCACAGAACGCAGTCTGCCAACCACTCCATCGGCAGATGACACTGTTGCACACCAGTTGTCCCATTATGGGCCAGCTACTGCCAAGCGTCAGCAGGCTGTATTGGCTATGAAGTGCTTGGGCGACAATAGACACACCGCGGAAGTTCTGTCCGAGTTCTTGCAACAAGAAACGCAGTCGTGGCTGGGCACAGTAGATCTTGAGGCAGGCAAGGTAGTGAGTGATAACGGAAGGAATTTCATGGCTGCCATCTCCCTTTCCCAACTGAAACACATTCCTTGCCTGGCTCACACCTTAAACCTGGTGGTGCAGTGCTTATTGAAAACTTATCCTGGGTTCTCCGACCTGCTCCTCAAAGTGCGTGCACTTTGCTCACATATCCGACGTTCGCCTGTACACGCCAGCCGTATGCAGACCTATCAGCGGTCTTTGAACCTTCCCCAGCATCGCCTAATCATAGACGTTGCAACAAGGTGGAACTCAACACTGCACATGCTTCAGAGACTGTGCGAACAGAGGCGTGCTGTTATTTATTTGTGGGAGGATACACGGGCAGGCAGTAGGATGGCAGACATGGAGTTGTCAGGTGTGCAGTGGTCTAAGATACAAGACATGTGTCAAGTCCTTCAGTGCTTTGAGGAATGCACACGGCTGGTTAGTGCAGACAACGCCGTAATAAGCATGAGCATCCCCCTAATGCGTCTGCTGATGCAAAGTTTGACGCACATAAAGGAGCAGGCGTCTGCACCAGAGGAAGAGGAAAGCCTTGATGACAGTCAGCCATTGTCTGGTCAGGGCAGTGTACAGGACGAGGTAGCGGGCGAAGAGGAGGTGGAGGACGAGGAGGATGATGGGGATGAGTATATTTTTAATGCCGAACCTTTCCCGGGGGCACAGGAATTTGGTTGCGTGTCACGGCCGGGTTCTGGTTTTTTGAGGGACACAAGTGACGTAGATTTGCCTGCAACTGCCCCTCAACCAATCACAACCGGAGATTTGACAACTGGAACTTTGGCCCACATGGCGGATTATGCCTTACGTATCCTAAAAAGGGACACACGCATTACGAAAATGATGAACGATGACGATTACTGGTTGGCCTGCCTCCTTGATCCACGCTATAAAGGCAAATTGCAAAATATTATGCCACATGAGAACTTGGAACTAATATTAGCAACCAAACAATCAACTCTTGTTGACCGTTTGCTTCAGGCATTCCCAGCACACAGCGCACGTGATCGTTCTCACACGAGCTCCAGGGGGCAGCAGACTAGGAGTGTTAGGGGTGCACACATCAGAAGTGGCATTGGACAGAGGGGTTTTCTGACCAGGTTGTGGAGTGATTTTGCTATGACCGCAGACAGGACAGGTACTGCTGCATCAATTGAAAGTGACAGGAGACAACATTTGTCCAGTATGGTTACTAACTATTTTTCATCCCTTATCGATGTTCTCCCTCAACCGTCATTCCCATTTGATTACTGGGCCTCCAAATTAGACACCTGGCCAGAATTGGCAGAATATGCATTGCAGGAGCTTGCTTGCCCGGCAGCAAGTGTCCTATCAGAAAGAGTATTCAGTGCTGCAGGTTCAATATTAACCGAAAAAAGGACTCGTCTGGCTACCCAAAATGTTGACGATCTAACATTCATTAAAATGAACCACAACTGGATTTCGAAATCTTTTGCCCCACCTTGCCCGGCCGACACCTAGCTTTCCTATGAAAAGCTCTTGCCTGTGAATTACTTTTCTAATGTCTAATTTGCTGCAGCTGATTGTACAGCATACGACATGTTTACACCTCCCTAAATGGCAAAACTCCCCACACGGGGCCGTGGTATCGCGACTTGGCGCAAGCACCCGTGAGACTGCTGTTTGTCTGAAGAGGTGGGTGTGCTCGCTTTTGGTTGACGGCATTGCTACTGGGTCCCTCATAGTACAATGTAGTGTCTCTGGCGGTGGTGGTGCGCACCCAACGTCAGACACACCGTTGTAACATGAGGGGCCCTGGGGCGGTCCCGCCGGCCTCAAGAGAGTTCCCCCCTACCCCAGCTCAAAATGTGCTCTACCACGTGCAAAATTATGTCGCACAGCTCCACCAATCTTTAGTCTATTCGCTGACATCATTCAATGTCTGGCACTGACAATACAAATTTGTAGACATCTATGATGCAACTTAAAGTAGTCTGTGTCTGTGTCCTATATTGGCACCATTAAATAGTTACTGCCAAATTACTATGTCAGAAACTCAGTAGATGAGCCCACCCCTGTACCTAAGTATGCCACCTTTTTTTTTTGTTTTGGTTGTTTTGCGAGACATTAACATCTATTTATATTTTGGGAGTACTGGGACAGACACTCCTTGCACTACTCCTCCACTCACCACCAAGCTGCCTGTGTATCCATGTAACCGCTGTAAAACTGCCATGAGCCTATTGTTTGTTATTTTAGGCCTTTGATAGCCTGTCTGCGGCCCCTACTTGCAATACTCCTCCACTGACCACAATGCTGCCTGGAGTGCCTGCCTGTGTATCCATGTAACCGATGTAAAACTGCCATGACTGCCTACTGTTTGTTATTTTAGGCCTTTGATAGCCTGTCTGCAGCCCCTACTTGCAATACTCCTCCACTGACCACCAAGCTGCCTGCCCGTGTATCCATGTAACCGCTGTGAAACTGCCATGAGCCTATTGTTTGTTATGTTAGGCCTTTGATAGCCTGTCTGCGGTCCCTACTTTAAATACTCCTCCACTGACCAGACCACTGCTGCCCGTGTACCCCTGGAACCAATTATAAAGTGCCTACAGCCAGCCCATTTTCTTATGTTAGGCCTTTGAAGCCTGTCTGCGGTCCCTACTTTAAATACTCCTCCACTGACCACCAAGCTGCCTGCCCGTGTATCCATGTAACCGCTGTAAAACTGCCATGAGCCTATTGTTTGTTATTTTAGGCCTTTGATAGCCTGTCTGCGGCCCCTACTTGCAATACTCCTCCACTGACCACAATGCTGCCTGGAGTGCCTGCCTGTGTATCCATGTAACCGATGTAAAACTGCCATGACTGCCTACTGTTTGTTATTTTAGGCCTTTGATAGCCTGTCTGCAGCCCCTACTTGCAATACTCCTCCACTGACCACACCAATGCTGCCCGTGTACCCCTGGAACCTATTTAAAAGTTCATAGAGCCTAGTTATATATTTTATTTACTATTAATAAGGCCATGATGGACTACGCTGTACCACGCTACAAGCTAACCAGTCGACACTTCTTTTGCGAGAAAAGCCATCCCAACCCTCCACCAGCATGTAGAAGACCGCATTGTCCATGCACTCTGGCAATCTGTGAGTACAAAGGTGCACCTGACAACAGACGCATGGACCTGTAGGCATGGCCACGGAAGATTACGTGTCCATTACGGCGCAATGGGTTAATGTGGTGGATGCATGGTCCACAGGGGACAGCCTACTAAGTCTGTCTGCAGTCCCTAATTCAAATTGTCCTCCACTGTCTAAATCGGAACTTCCACCTTCTGGCTTTCGGCCTATAGTATCAGAAATTAAACTGCATTTGGCCTTCAACTTTGGTTAGGGCCTACTAACGGCTTCTGCCCCTCCCTGGTGTTGCCCTCAACTAAATAAAGCTGAGCTTCAACCTTCTGCTCCAAATTACCATTTTGAAAAATGCAATAGGCTTTTCAGGCCTACTAAAGGTGTCTGTCTGTGTGCCCCTCCCTGGTGTTGTCCTCAACTAAATAAAGCTGAGCTTCAACCTTCCGGCTCTCATTATGTGGTTTAAAAAAAAAAAATGGTGGTTAGGGCCTACTAACGGCTTCTGCCCCTCCCTGGTGTTGTCCTCAACTAAATAAAGCTGAGCTTCAACCTTCCGGCTCTCATTATGTGGTTTTAAAAAAAAAATGGTGGTTAGGGCCTACTAACGGCTTCTGCCCCTCCCTGGTGTTGCCCTCAACTAAATAAAGCTGAGCTTCAACCTTCTGCTCCAAATTACCATTTTGAAAAATGCAATAGGCTTTTCAGGCCTACAAAAGGTGTCTGTCTGTGTGCCCCTCCCTGGTGTTGTCCTCAACTAAATAAAGCTGAGCTTCAACCTTCCGGCTCTCATTATGTGGTTTTAAAAAAAAAAATGGTGGTTAGGGCCTACTAACGGCTTCTGCCCCTCCCTGGTGTTGTCCTCAACTAAATAAAGCTGAGCTTCAACCTTCCGGCTCTCATTATGTGGTTTTAAAAAAAAAAATGGTGGTTAGGGCCTACTAACGGCTTCTGCCCCTCCCTGGTGTTGTCCTCAACTAAATAAAGCTGAGCTTCAACCTTCCGGCTCTCATTATGTGGTTTTAAAAAAAAAATGGTGGTTAGGGCCTACTAACGGCTTCTGCCCCTCCCTGGTGTTGCCCTCAACTAAATAAAGCTGAGCTTCAACCTTCTGCTCCAAATTACCATTTTGAAAAATGCAATAGGCTTTTCAGGCCTACTAAAGGTGTCTGTCTGTGTGCCCCTCCCTGGTGTTGTCCTCAACTAAATAAAGCTGAGCTTCAACCTTCCGGCTCTCATTATGTGGTTTAAAAAAAAAAAATGGTGGTTAGGGCCTACTAACGGCTTCTGCCCCTCCCTGGTGTTGTCCTCAACTAAATAAAGCTGAGCTTCAACCTTCCGGCTCTCATTATGTGGTTTTAAAAAAAAAATGGTGGTTAGGGCCTACTAACGGCTTCTGCCCCTCCCTGGTGTTGCCCTCAACTAAATAAAGCTGAGCTTCAACCTTCTGCTCCAAATTACCATTTTGAAAAATGCAATAGGCTTTTCAGGCCTACTAAAGGTGTCTGTCTGTGTGCCCCTCCCTGGTGTTGTCCTCAACTAAATAAAGCTGAGCTTCAACCTTCCGGCTCTCATTATGTGGTTTAAAAAAAAAAAATGGTGGTTAGGGCCTACTAACGGCTTCTGCCCCTCCCTGGTGTTGCCCTCAAGTAAATAAAGCTGAGCTTCAACCTTCTGCTCCAAATTACCATTTTAAAAAATGCAATAGGCTTTTCCGGCCTACTAAAGGTGTCTGCCCCTCCCTGGTGTTGTCCTCAACTGAACAAAGCTGAGCTTCCACATTCTGGCTTTCGCCCTATACTATCAGATATTAAACTGCATTTGGCCTACTAGTGTGGTTAGGCCCTTGAAACAGTGTCTGCTGCTCTTGGGTTTGCTACTCCACTGAACAAAGCAATGCCGCCTGTTTAGTCCTGTTACCAATTTTGAACTGCATGTAGCCTACTTTATTCTTTGGCCCTATATCTGTTTCCTCCTCATCCTGCCCATTGCCCAGCCACTGCTAAATGAGTCTGCTGGTACATTGACCTAGACCACTACATTCCCCTTGTACTCTACACAGCCAGAATCTGTCCCTGCTGAAAGTAAGGTTCCCCTTCCCGCATGTTATACCACCTTACACAGGGACAAAGAGGAAGGTGCAGATGAAAGTGCAGGTTCCTTCATCAGGTGGGGGGGCATACTCGTTGGCGACGTCACTGGCACAGGGCCCCTCAGAGTACGCAAAAGTGTCGCTGCTGGTGGGAGGCGCCCCCGCCATGCAAACACACCGCCGTACTTTGAGGGGCCCTGTGCCAGTGGCAATGCGAACGAGTGGGCCCCCCCCCTGCTTGCTCAGGATCACAGCACTTGCAACTTTTAAATACTTACCTTTCCCTGCAACACCGCCGTGACGTAGTCCGCATTTCCTGGGCCCACGAAAAACTTGAGCCAGCCCTACTCCCCCCACAACTTTCACCCAATTCCCTATGCCCAACTATTATTATACAGTTAATTAAGATTGGCAAGCTTCAGAAACAAGAATGGATGTTTTTGGCATTAAAATGGGCACTGTAGGTGTTTTCCTGGCCTCCACTCACTGCCGACTATGCTTCCCCATTGACTTGCATTGGGTTTCGTGTTTCGGTCGATCCCCGACTTTTAGCGATAATCGGCCGACTGCACTCGACTCGACTCTGGACAAAATCGGGTTTCCCAAAACCCTACTCGATCTTAAAAAAATGAAAGTCGCTCAACCCTAGTCACCAGTGATCTCTGTATTACCTCTACACAGACACTGCATACTAAGTACAGATCTCCTGTGTATTATGTCACTTAGGCTGCCGTCACACATTCAGTATTTGGTCTGTAATTTACATCAGTATTTGTAAGCCAAAACCAGGAGTGGATGATAAATACAGAAGTGGTGCATATGTTTCTATTATACTTTGCCTCTGATTGTTCCACTCCTGGTTTTGGCTTACAAATACTGATGTAAAATACTGACCAAATACTGCTAGTGTGACGGCAGCCTTATGATCAGTATTGTAGTATTCAGTCATTATGTGGTGGTCTGGAAATGGTGTTGTGGTATTTGTCTCTTGTATGTGCTATTTGGTCACCAAGTGGTGGTAATATGTGGTCTGGAAATGATGTTGTGGTATTTGTCCCTTGTATGTGCTATTTGGTCACCAAGTGGTGATAATATGTGGTCTTGACATGGTGCGGTGGTATTTGTCCCTTGTATGTAGTATTATTCGGTCACTATGTGGTCTGGTCATGGTGTGGTGGTATTTCTTCCTGTATGTGGTATTATTGGTCTTGGTATAGTGGATTGTGTTGTGTATGGCAGTCATTTGTTCTCTCTGATATTAATTAGGAGAAGATTCTTTATTTCCATTAGAGTTGTAATGCTTTGTACACAGCGGCGGAGATGCACTTACAGGGGTTTCCTGTGGAAAAAAGTAATCACCTCTCCACAGGATAAGTGATAACGTATTGATTGGTGGGGGTTTGACTGCTTGGACCCACTCCGCAAAATGTGGAACTTTTTATCCCCATTAGACTGGAGTGGCATGTCCGACTAGATCACTGATCCATTCATTCCCTCAGTGGCTGCACTTGTTTTTTTTCTGGAAGCCCCAAAGAGAATGAATGGAGCTGCGGTCAGAAATCCCACCTGCCGCTGCATTTTAAAATAGTGATAAAAGTGTCCTGTCAGGGATAAAACTTCCCCATTCTTCCGATCGGTGCAATTTCTAATGGTCGGATCTAAGCGATCACCTATCCTGTGGAGCCCATGGATCAGTGATAACTTGTTTTAACCAAGAACCCCATTAACCCCATTAATGTAAACTACCGTAATTATACATCCCAGTTATTGGGGTACATGGTAGATGTGCAGCAGCCGCCGGTGTTTTACAGCCGATGCTCCACTATAATGACAGATATTTGCATATAGCTGTAGGGTGGGCCCCTAGAGTCCATTCCTCTGGTGGGCCCCAGACACCCCAGTCCGACGCTGATTACACATTTAACATTGGTGCAGGCCAGGCCTTGCATTCTGTGCTTAACATTGAAGCATAGGAAGTACAGTGGTATCAAGTAGTGCATCCCGGTAAGATCTGTCCCACATCATGAAAAGAGCATGAAAAAAGAAGCTACATGGTAGTAACAAGTTAAACAGAGGGACAGAGCTTACCAGAGGTAGGAGAGTGACCCTGAGCCGGATGACAAGACCCCAACACATGTATCACGTGTTCCAGACACCGCTTTCTCAAGGGGATGCGGTGAGGTGCACAGACAGGACCTTCAAATAGCTCTGGTGGACAGCAGGAGCGGCTGATGGGAATATTCTAACCCGCCGCCTGCACTATAAATAAATAAATGAATGACTGAAAAATCTGGAGTGGGTTCCCCTCTATTTTTCATAACCAGCCAGGCAAAACTCATAGCTGGGGGTCTGCAACTCTCAGCTGTCAGCTTCAGCAAGGCTGTTTATCAAGAATAGAGGGGTCTCCATGCAGTATTTTTTAACTATTTAAATAAATAATGTTAAAAAACTGCTTGGTGTCTCCCCCATTTTCTACAGCCAGCCTTGCTAAAACAAACAGCTGGGGGTTGGTATTCTAAGGCTGGTAAGAGACCATGGATATTGACCCCACAGCCTAAAAATAGCAGACCGCATCTGCCCAGAAAAAGCACATCTATTAGATGCACCAATTCTAGTGCTTTGCCTGGCTCTTCCCACTTGCCCTGTAGCAGTGGCAAATGGGGTTCATATTTGTGGTGTTGATGTCACCTTTCTATTGTCAGGTGACATCAAGCCCATGGCTTAGTTATGGAGAAGTGTCTATAAGAGACCCATCCATTATTTAAACCTATAGTTATATGGTAAATAAAGACGCAGCCAGAATAATGTATTTTATTAGAAATAAAACAAAACACAGTTTTCCATTTCTATTTAAAAATAACACAGTTATACGCAACGAATGCCTAATTCCACTGAATCCCTTGTCTTCTGTAAGAAAATTAAAATAAAAAAAACATATCCCTCACCTGTCAGTTGTTCTGTCCCACAAAGTAATCCATATCTGGGGGATGAATTGTTTTCAACCTGAACAGTGCCAAGATGAGACCATCCAGGCTGAGAACAACTGGTGAATAGTGTTGAGCATTCCGATATCGCAAGTATCGGGTATCGGCCGATACTTGCGGGTATCGGAATTCCGATACCGAGATCCGATACTTTTGTGGTATCGGGTATCGGTATCGAAACAACATTAATGTAAAAATGTGTAAAAGAGAGAATTAAAATAAAAAATATTGCTATACTCACCTCTCCGACGCAGCCTGCACCTTACCGAGGGAAGCGGCAGCGTTCTTTGTTTAAAATTCGCGCTTTTCTTTCCTTTACGTGAAGTCCTGGCTTGTGATTGGTTGCGTCGCAGTCACATGGGCGACGCAACCAATCACAGCAAGCCGTGACGTAATTTCAGGTCCTTAAGGATTTTAAAATTACGTCCCGGCTTTGTGATTGGTTGCGTCACAGTCACATGGGCGACGCAACCAATCACAGCAAGCCATGACGTAATTTCAGGCCCTTAAGGATTTTAAAATTACGTCCCGGCTTTGTGATTGGTTGCGTCGCAGTCACATGGGCGACGCAACCAATCACAAGCCGTGACGTCACGGGAGGCTGGACACGCGCGCATTTTAAAATGCGCGCTTGTCCAGCCTCCCGGCTTGTGATTGGTTGACCGCGACGCAACCAATCACAAGCCGGGACATCACGGGAGGCCGTGTTTGGGGGCAGACAGCTGGAAGGACAGGACCCGGTATTATCAGCGGGGTAGAGCTGCCCCCACCGGTATACACAGCGACCGCCGCTACAGCAGAGGGGCCGGTAATAATCCGACGGAGAAAGAACAGAGATTGAGAGGGAAATTCGAAACCAGCAATTTAAAATGCGCGCGTGTCCAGCCTCCCGGCTTGTGATTTGTTGACCGCGAGGCAACCAATCACAAGCAGGGACGTCACGGGAGGCTGGACACGCGCTCATTTTAAAATGCGCGCGTGTCCAGCCTCCCGGCTTGTGATTGGTTGACCGCGAGGCAACCAATCACAAGCCGGGACGTCACGGGAGGCTGGACACGCGCTCATTTTAAAATGCGCGCGTGTCCAGCCTCCCGGCTTGTGATTGGTTGACCGCGAGGCAACCAATCACAAGCCGGGACGTCACGGGAGGCTGGACACGCGCTCATTTTAAAATGCGCGCGTGTCCAGCCTCCCGTGACGTCACGGCTTGTGATTGGTTGCGTCGCCCATGTGACTGCGACGCAACCAATCACAAAGCCGGGACGTAATTTTAAAATCCTTAAGGACCTGAAATTACGTCACGGCTTGCTGTGATTGGTTGCGTCGCCCATGTGACTGCGACGCAACCAATCACAAAGCCGGAGCGTAATTTTAAAATACTGAATGACCTGAAATTACGTCACGGCTTGCTGTGATTGGTTGCGTCGCAGCCACATGGGCGGCATGCGACCAATCACAAGCCGGGACTTCACGTAAGGAAAGAAAAGCGCGAATTTTAAGCAAACAACGCTGCCGGTTCCCTCACTGAGGTTCAGGCTGCGTCGGAGAGGTGAGTATAGCAATATTTTTTATTTTAATTCTTTCTTTTACACATTAATATGGTTCCCAGGGCCTGAAGGAGAGTTTCCTCTCCTTCAGACCCTGAGAACCATCAGGAATACCGTCCGATACTTGAGTCCCATTGACTTGTATTGGTATCGGGTATCGGTATCGGATTGGATCCGATACTTTGCCGGTATCGGCCGATACTTTCCGATACCGATACTTTCAAGTATCGGACGGTATCGCTCAACACTACTGGTGAATGAGCTGCTGTGAGCGCTGTCTCAGTGACTAGCAATGACGTCATAGAGGTTATCGCTGGCCAGTGAGGCTTCACTCCAAACTGCGCTGAAATGCTGTGCCCTCAGCACTGTGGGAAAAAGTCAGTGATGAGGTCACCACAGTTCAAGCTCAGTGACTTCATCGCAGATCATGGTGAGATAATTAAAAAATAAGACATGGGGACCCTGTTAATCTTGATACACAGCCTTGCCGAAGCTGACAGCTAAGGGTTGCAGCCCCCAGCTCCCAGCTGTGAGTTTTGCCTGGCTGGCTATCAAAAATATGGGAGAACCCTCTCTGGGTTAATTATTTATTTACAGAGCAGGAGCGGCTGATGAATCCTCCCATCAGCCGCTCCTGCTGTCACTCTTATTAGCCACAGCTGATGTGAGATGTAGTCCCATCAGCTGACTGGGAGATGTAGTCCCATCAGCTGACACCAATGACTGTAGGTAAACTTTATACCTTCAATCACAGGTGAGAGCTCACGCTGTCTTTTGACTCGGCTCTCTGACCGGCGAGGATGATTTCACCACCGATCAGAAGCGGTGTCTTCCGCCCTATCATGCACATGACAGCGCAACAAACACTTGATGTTCAGACAATCAATCACAGTAATGCCACACCAAAGATGATTCTGGCATTACTGTGATTGGCAAGCAAATAAAGCGCCAAACATGCTGGGTGGGCCACTCGAATATACCAAGGCGAATACCAAAATACCAGCCGAGTAATAAATAGCCCGAATAGCATACTATTCGTGCAAGTAAAGAATAGTGCCAAATGTATTCGCTTATCACTAGTGTTGAGCATTCCGGAATTCCGATACCGAGATCCGATACTTTTTTGGTATCGGGTATCGGTATCGAAACTACATTAATGTGTAAAATAAAGAATTAAAATAAAAAATATTGCTATACTCACCTCTCCGACGCAGCCTGGACCTCACCGAGGGAACTGGCAGCGTTGTTTGCTTAAAATGCGCGCTTTTACTTCCTTCCGTGATGTCACGGCTTGTGATTGGTCGCGTGCCGCCCATGTGGCCACGACGCGACCAATCACAGCAAGCCGTGACGTAATTTTCAGGTCCTCAATGCCTAATTCTAGGCATTCAAGATTTTAAAATTACGTTCCGGCTTGTGATTGGTCGCGTCGCGGTCACATGGGCGACGCGGCCAATCACAAGCCGTGATGTCACGGGAGGCAGGAGACGCGCGCATTTTTAAAATTACGTCACGGCTTGTGATTGGTTGCGTGCCGCCCATGTGACCGCGACGCGACCAATCACAGCAAGCCGTGACGTAATTTCAGGTCCTGATGCCTATTTCTGCATTCAGGACCTGAAATTACGTCACAGCTTGCTGTGATTGGTCGCGTCGCGGTCACATGGGCGGCACGCAACCAATCACAAGCCGTGACGTAATTTTAAAAATTGGAAAAATTGGCCCGGTCATTAAAGTGAAAACCACTCGTGGGGGTTAAGGGGTTAATAAAAAATGGTTTTATTTTGATTATCCAAAAACATGCCATAATTAGTTGTAAGTTAGAGACAGAAATAAAAATCACTGTACACTTCCAAAGAGGGAGCAATAATAGTTTATTTGATTCATAAAAGGTGGATAAACGTGTTTTAATACTTATTTTAATATCAGTTTTGTGCAATGTTTTCACAACAATAAACTTAGTATATTTGTTAGATTGAAATGTATTCCAGTAAAGTGTAGCCCAGAAATATATAATGTAATAACAAGCTAAAATGTTCTTAAAGGGAATAATTAGCTGAAATGTGCTGGTGTAGTAATATGTTCTGTTGTTTGTAAACTGCTTGCACTATAGCCATTATCAAAGCATATTTTGAGAGCAAAATTTCATGAAACATTTAGAAAATTATTTAACAGTGACTGTTGCATGCTGGGTACGAATTATATCTTTGTGATTGTAATTTAACAGTGTTTGTGACAACTCCGAAGAGTGAAAACAAAAAAATGGATTATTGGCAAAGGAATATATAATGTTTTCAGATACATATGTTTTTAAACTCTAAAAAGTAACACTTAAATCTAAAAAAAACATATTTTTCAGGCTAAAATTTGCTACAGTGCAATTAACTGTAGATACAGGGCTCAAAATATTTTTAGAGAACAGTTTTCAGATGTCCTTAAACCCAACATCACCCCTCCCCTTTTTATTGATTCAATGCATTGCACAACATTTATTTAAACCAATTCATAATTTATAATGGGTCTTACAGTGCAGTAAGAGCTTTAGCTCATCCTTTCACATTTTTGTTGGTTGCTTGCTAGCTTTTAGGCTTAATGACTTTCTGACATATTTTCAAAAAGACTCAAGAAGTGCCCTACAGAGTATGTGCTATATGTTGTTCTTTTTCAACCACAATCAAGATTTCATTTTTTTTAACCCCTTAGTGACAGAGCCAATTTGGTACTTAATGACCGAGCCAATTTTTACAATTCTGACCAGTGTCACTTTATGAGGTTATAACTCTGGAACGCTTTATCGGATCCCGCTGATTCTGAGATTGTTTTTTCGTGACATGTTGTACTTCAAGTTAGTGGTAACATTTCTTCGATATTACTTGCGATTATTTATGAAAAAAATGGAAATATGGCGAAAATTTTTAAAATTTTGCAATTTTCAAACTTTGTATTTTTATGCCCTTAAATCAGAGAGATATGTCACAAAAAATAGTTAATAAATAACATTTCTCACATGTCTACTTTACATCAGCACAATTTTGGAAACAATTTTTTTTTTTGTTAGGGAGTTATAAGGGTTAAAAGTTGACCAGCAATTTCTCATTTTTACAACACCATGTTTTTTTTAGGGACCACATCACCTTTGAAGTGATTTTGAGGGGTCTATATGATAGAAAATAACCAAGTGTGACACCATTCTAAAAACTGCACCCCTCAAGCTGCTCAAAACCACATTCAAGAAGTTTATTAACCCTTTACGTACTTCACAGGAACTAAAACAATGTGGAAGAAAAAAATTAACATTTTACTTTTTTTTGCAAACATTTTACTTCAGAACCATTTTTTTTAATTTTCACAAGTGTAAAAACAGAAATTTAACCACAAATTTTGTTGTGCAATTTTTCCTGAGTACGCCGATACCCCATATGTGGAGGTAAACCACTGTTTGGGCGCACCGCAGAGCTTGGAAGTGAAGGAGCACCGTTTGACTGTTTCAATGCAGAATTGGCTGGAATTGAGATCGGACGCCATGTCGCGTTTGGAGAGCCCCTAATGTGCCTAAACAGTGGAAACCCCCCACAAGTGACACCATTTTGGAAACTAGACCCCCCAAGGAACTTATCTAGATGTGTGGTGAGCACTTTGAACCCCCAAGTGCTTCACAGAAGTTTATAACGTAGAGCCGTGAAAATAAAAAATCGCATTTGTTTTCACAAAAATGATTTTTTCGCCCACAAATTCTTATTTTCACAAGGGTAACAGGAGAAATTAGACCACAAAAGTTGTTGTGCAATTTCTCCTGAGTACGTCGATACCCCATATGTGGAGGTAAACCACTGTTTGGGCGCACCGCAGAGCTTGGAAGTGAAGGAGCACCGTTTGACTTTTTCAATGCAGAATTGGCTGGAATTGAGATCGGATGCCATGTCGCGTTTGGAGAGTCCCTGATGTGCCTAAACAGTGGAAACCCCCCACAAGTGATACCATTTTGGAAACTAGACCCCCCAAGGAACTTATCTAGATGTGTGGTGAGCACTTTGAACCCCCAAGTGCTTCACAGAAGTTTATAACGTAGAGCCGTGAAAATAAAAAATCTCATTTTTTCTACAAAAATGATCTTTTTGCCCCCAAATTTTTATTTTCACAAGGGTAACGGGAGAAATTAGACCACAAAAGTTGTTGTGCAATTTCTCCTGAGTACGTCGATACCCCATATATGGGGGTAAACCACTGTTTGGGCGCACCGCAGAGCTTGGACGTGAAGGAGCACCGTTTGACTTTTTCAATGCAGAATTGGCTGGAATTGAGATCGGATGCCATGTCGCGTTTGGAGAGTCCCTGATGTGCCTAAACAGTGGAAACCCCCCACAAGTGATACCATTTTGGAAACTAGACCCCCCAAGGAACTTATCTAGATGTGTGGTGAGCACTTTGAACCCCCAAGTGCTTCACAGAAGTTTATAACGTAGAGCCGTGAAAATAAAAAATCTCATTTTTTCTACAAAAATGATCTTTTTGCCCCCAAATTTTTATTTTCACAAGGGTAACAGGAGAAATTAGACCACAAAAGTTGTTTTGCAATTTCTCCTGAGTACGTCGATACCCCATATATGGGGGTAAACCACTGTTTGGGCGCACCGCAGAGCTTGGAAGAGAAGGAGTGTCGTTTTACTTTTTCAATGTAGAATTGGCTGGAATTGAGATCGGACGCCATGTCACGTTTGGAGAGCCGCTGATGTGCCTAAACAGTAGAGACCCCCCACATATGACACCATTTTGGAAACTAGACCCCTTAAGGAACTTATCTAGATGTGTGGTGAGCACTTTAAACCCCCAGGTGCTTCACAGAAGTTTATAACGTAGAGCCGTGAAAATAAAAAAATCGCATTTTTTCTACAAAAATGATCTTTTTGCCTCCAAATTTTTATTTTACCAAGGGTAACAGGAGAAAATGGACCCCAGAAGCTGTTGTACAATTTGTCTTGAGTACGCCGACACCCCATATGTGGGGGTAAACCACTGTTTGGGCGCATGGCTGAGCTCGGAAGCAAAGGAGCGCCATTTGACTTTTCAATGCAAAATTGACTGGAATTGAGATCGGACGCCATGTCGCGTTTGGAGAGCCCCTGATGTGCCTAAACAGCAGAAACCCCCCAAAAGTGACCCCATTTTGGAAACTAGACCCCCCATGGAACTTATCTAGATGTTTAGTGAGAACTTTGAATGCCCAAGTGCATCACAGAAGTTTATAATGCAGAGTCGTGAAAATAAAAAATATATATTTTTTAACAATAAAGATTTTTTAGCCCCCAAGTTTTTATTTTCACAAGGGTAACAAGAGAAATTGGACCCCAACAGTTGTTGTCCAATTTGTCCTGAGTATGCTGGTACCCCATATGTGGGGGTAAACCACTGTTTGGGCGCATGGCAGAGCTCGGAAGGGAAGGAGTGCCATTTTGGAATGCAGACTTTGATAGAATTGTCTGCGGGCGTTATGTTGCCTTTGCAGACCCCTAATGTACCTAAACAGTAGAAACCCCCAACAAGTGACCCCATTTTGGAAAATAGACCCCCCAAGGAACTTATCTAGATATGTGGTGAGAACTTTGAATGCCCAAGTGCTTCACAGAAGTTTATAATGCAGAGTAGTGAAAATAAAAAATATTTTTTTTCCCACAAAAAAGATTTTTTTAGCCCCAAAATTTTTATTTTCACAAGGGTAACAAGAGAAATTGGACCCCAAAAGTTGTTGTCCAATTTGTCCTGAGTATGCTGGTACCCCATATGTGGGGGTAAACCACTGTTTGGGCGCACGGCAGAGCTCGGAAGGGAAGGAGCGCCATTTTGCAATGCAGACTTTGATAGAATTGTCTGCGGGCGTTATGTTGCGTTTGCAGACCCCTAATGTACCTAAACAGTAGAAACCCCCACAAGTGACCAAATTTTGGAAACTAGACCCCCTAAGGAACTTATCTAGATATGTGGTGAGAACTTTGAAAGCTCAAGTGCTTCACAGAAATTTATAATGCAGAGTAGTGAAAATAAAAAAATATATTTTTTTCCAACAAAAAAGATTTTTAGCCCCCAAGTTTTTATTTTCACAAGGGTAACAGGAGAAATTGGACCCCAAAAGTTGTTGTCCAATTTATCCCGAGTACGCTGATGCCCCATATGTGGGGGTAAACCACTGTTTGGGCGCACGGCAGAGCTCAGAAGGGAGGGAGTACCATTTGACTTTTTTAGCGCAAAATTGGCTGTCGTGTTTGGAGACCCCCTGATGTACCTAAACATTTCCGCGGATGCGTGGCCGTAACTCTGCCCCCTCCTCCCCAGGACATAGACTGGGCAGCGGATGCGTTGAAAAACTGCATCCGCTGCCCACGTTGTGCACAATTTTCACAACGTGCGTCGGTACATCGGGCCGACGCATTGCGACCGCCCCGTACCGACGCAAGTGTGAAAGAAGCCTTAGGCTACTTTCAGACATAGCGCATTTTTGAGCGCTATTTTGCGGGCGCTTTTCAAAAATGCGCAATGTCATTTTCGTCTGCCGGCAAAGTGAATGAGAAATTCACTTTGCCGTTCAGACACACCGCAAAAAAACGCGGCGCTTTTGTCTGCAAACACGCCGGCGTAAAAAGAATTGACATGTCAATTCTTTACGCAGCGGCGTGTCTGCGTATCCCCCTAGGGCCCCATATTACCTTCCACACACAGCACCTTTGTCCTGGGTGTCGGCGTCTTTGTACGGAGGGGTTGACACCCAGGACCGGACGTGACGTCGGACAGGAAGAGGGAAGCCCCCGCCCCCCAGTGAAGCAGCATGGAGTCCTTCTGTGTGTGTGTGTGTGCGTGTGTGTGCGTGTGTGTGTCCCCATGCGACGCTAGTGCCACCATTGTGCTAAGTCGCCGTATGGGACTACTACTCCCATCCGGTATTAGGATGGGAGAGTTGTCCCTGTGTCCGGCGACTTAGCACAATTGTAAAGTTACACAAAACACCTACACACAATACACATACATGACACACAGTACATACAACATATAACACAGAGTATATACTCACCAACAGCACACTTGTAGGCGAAGCCCTCGATCCTCCAGGAAAAAATCCAAAAATAATAAACCAAATTCATACTCCCTGTCCGCAGAATCCATAAAACGAGTGTCCCACGCCGATCGGCTGCTCTCCGGCGATACACTGCCAGGAGCGAAGCTCCTAGCAGTGTATCGCGTACTGTTCCGGAGTTCAATGACTCCGGCGTCTCGGTTATCAGCAGTACAGCTGCGTTGAACTTTCCCACGCAGCACTGCCGTTAAGCGAGAGTGCCGGGGTCAATGACCGCCGGTAAACTCGCTCGCGCATGCGCAGTGACACACCGACAGGAACTATGGCTCCTGTCAGTGTGTTGCTGCAGCCGTGGAGAGCTGACATATCTCTGGATGTGTCTGTTCTCCATGGAAAATCTTGATACGTGGCACTTAAATATGTGGCAATTAAATACGTGACACGTGGCACTTATACGTGATACGTGTCACTTAAATACGTGGCACTGAAATACGTGATACGTGGCACTTTGATACGTGGCACGTGTCTCTTAAATACGTGGCACGTGGCACTGAAAGATGTGGCACGTGGCACTTTGATACGTGGCACGTGGCACTTTGATACGTGGCACGTGGCACTGAAATATGTGGCACGTGGCACTTTGATACGTGGCACGTGGCACTTTGATACGTGGCACGTGGCACTTTGATACGTGGCACTTTGATACGTGGCACGTGGCACTTTGATACGTGGCACGTGGCACTTTGATACGTGGCACTGAAATATGTGGCACGTGGCACTTTGATACGTGGGACGTGTCACTTAAATACGTGGCACTGAAATATGTGGCACGTGGCACTTTGATACGTGGCACGTGTCTCTTAAATACGTGGCACGTGGCACTGAAAGATGTGGCACGTGGCACTTTGATACGTGGCACGTGGCACTTTGATACGTGGCACGTGGCACTTTGATACGTGGCACGTGGCACTTTGATACGTGGCACGTGGCACTTTGATACGTGGCACTGAAATATGTGGCACGTGGCACTTTGATACGTGGCACGTGTCACTTAAATACGTGGCACGTGGCACTGAAATATGTGGGACACGTTGCACAAAAAAGTTACATGTAGTTTTTTTTGTGTTGACGGTCCGCCGAAGCACGACGCATCCGTCGCACGACGGATGCGACATGTGGCAATCCGTCGCAATGCGTCGCTAATGCAAGCCAATGGAGAAAAAACGCATCCTGCAAGCACTTTTGCAGGATGCGTTTTTTCTCCAACGACGCATTGCGACGGAAGCCAAAAAACGCTAGTGTGAAAGTAGCCTAACCCTAGCCCTAACCCTAAATTTAGCCCCAACCCTAACCCTAACTCTAACCCTAACCCTAACTCTAACCCTAACCCTAACTCTAACCCTAACCCTAACCCTAACCCTAATTTTAGCCCCAACTTGTCTTCTCCTGCCGGCCGGCAGATGGCAGCAGATGGCGGGCGCACTGCGCATGCGCCCGCCATGATGAAAAAGCCGGCCGGCAGGAGAAGACAGAAGAGGACCCAGGGACACCGGGTGAGTATGTTAGGGTCCCCGAATCCCCCTATTTCTCTGTCCTCTGATGTGCAATCACATCAGAGGACAGAGAAATAACTGATCGCTTTTTTTTTTTTTTTTTTTTTTTTTGCGGTCGCCGGTAAACTGTTAATTACCGGCGATCGCAAAGCAGGGGTCGGTGCAAATCGACCCCGATCATGTTCTTTGGGGTCTCGGCTACCCCCGGCAGCCGAGACCCCAAAGAACATCCGGGTGCCGGGCGGCGGGCGCACTGCGCGTGCGCCCGCCATTTTTTCCCGGAAAAAAGATGGCGGCGCCCATGGGGAGACACGAGGAGCACCGGGGGAGGTAGGTAAGTATTGGGGGGCTATTGGGGGCCATCGGGGACCACATTTCTCTGTCCTCCGATGTGCGATCACATCGGAGGACAGAGAAATTAAACGGCAAATCGCGTTTTTTTTTTTTTTGTTGCGACCGCCGGTAAACGGTTAATTACCGGCGATCGCAACTCGGGGGTCGGTAAAAACCCCCCGAATCATGTTCTCTGGGGTCTCGGCTACCCTCGGCAACCGAGACCCCAGAGAAAATCCGACTCTGGGGGGCGCTATTCACTTTTTCCACAGCGCCGTTAATTAACGGCGCTGTGGTTCAAGTACCCTTAGCGGCCGCCGTTAAAAGGCGTATCGGCGGTCGTTAAGGGGTTAATTTGAGCAAATAACATAAGTCAAACCAAAAGAAAGAACAAGTCCTATATTTCTTCTAGAAAGAAACTAATGCTGCCACTATGTGGAACACTGACTTGAGGATGAGACAAAATATTGACACCCAGGGTGCACACACGCCTATCCCATAGGTTTCCTCCAATCAGAAGGTAAATGTTTATCCACAAAGCTCAGACCAGGTTTGTTCTGCTGATTGGTGCACAAAGGTTTTGTTAGGGCACACGGGATGCGTGTGTTCTCATCTTAGTTGTCTGCTGCCAAATTGAATGTGAGATGTTACGGCTGGAGAAATCAGGACACAAATGCAAGCAATTGTCTCAAAAGATTTCCTGATCTTTATTGGTCGGACCGCTCTTTTTATAAGAGAAATCGGGCAGTCTCAGCACATTACATCATGGGTTTTTCCAACTTATCAATTATCACAAAACTCTTTTGATTTTACATGTTCTATGTTATTATCTTTATTACTATAGTATCATTATTCTAATGATTATTGCTTTTAGTCTAATTCTGTACCGCTATCGCCCTAATGGCTGATTTGGGTCAAGCTGACATCTGTCTATGCATGCATTCTACTTATCTTTGGTTTATTGGGGATCAATTCACCTACGTGCAGGTACATTTACTCGCGATAAGACTAGGGGATTTACACGGATCTTGGTAACAAACAGAATTTAGTCTTATAACAGTGAATTAGAAAACCTTAAAGTGACATGAATCTAATGTTCAGCAAAGCGTCCATATAAGTTTGATTCCAGTATATCTTCATATGCCATACATTCTCCCCTTAACAGTTTTCACTCAGAAATGTACAAATGATCAAAAGTCATTGCCAAAAGTTTTGAGACTGACAAAACTGTTTTCACAAAATTAGGTTTTTTTTGCTCATTTAGTCAGAAGTTTCTATGGTTACTGATGTACAATTATAGGTATTTTATAAGTTTTTAAACTTTTATTGATAAATATATAAAGTTTATGCAAAGACTCAATATTTACAGTGTTGTCCGTCATGTTTTTAAGACTTCTGCAATTCACCCTGGCATGCTGGATATTAGATTCTGGGCCAAAACCTGAATAATGGAAACCATCATTGGTTCCTCACTGATTGGGGTTTATCACAGGATTTGACCTAGAAGCTGATATCCAACATGGCAGGGGGTATTGCAAAAGTCTTGAAAAATAAGAGTCAATATTGTGAATATTGAGTCTTTGCATAACTCTTTGTAGTAAAAGTTTTTAAAAAATGAACATTTAACTTAATTTCACAAAAAATTTACTTCAGCTCCAATTTGTTTTATTTTACCAAGGGTAACAGGAGAAATTGGACCCCAAAAGTTATTGTGCAATTTGTCCTGAGTACGTTGATACCCCATATATGGGGGTAAACCACTGTTTGGGCGCATGGCAGAGCTCGGAAGGGAAGGAGCGCTGTCTGACTTTTCAAAGCAAAATTTACTGGAATTGAGATGGGACGCCATGTTGCATTTGGAGAGCCCCTGATGTGCCTAAACATTGAAGCCCCCTACAAGTGACACCATTTTGGAAAGTTGACCCCTAAAGAACTTATCTAGTTGTGTGGTGAGCACTTTGACCCACTAAGTGCTTAGCAGACGTTTATAATGTAGAGCCGTAAAAAGAAAAAATCATATTTTTTCACAAAGATGATTTTTTTCGCCCCCTATTTTTTATTTTCCTAAGGGTAACTGAAGAAATTGAATGCCAAAAGTTGTAATTTGTCCTGAGTATGCTGATACCCCATATGTGGGGGTAAACCACTGTTTGGGCGGACGGCAGAGATCGGAAGGGAAGGAGCGCCCTTTGACTTTTCAATGCAAAATTGACTGGAATTGAGATTGAATACCATGTCGCGTTTGGCAAGCCCCTAAACATTGAAACCCCCAAAAGTGACATCATTTTGTAAAGAAGACCACCTAAGGAACTTATCTAGATGTGTTGTGAGAACTTTGAACCTCCAAGTGTTTCACTACAGTTTATAACACAGAGCCGTGAAAATAAAAATTATTTTTTTTCCACAAAAATTATTTTTTAGCCCCCAGTTTTGTATTTTCCCAAGGGTAATTGAGAAAAGAGAAATTGGACCCCAAAAGTTGTTGTCCAATTTGTCCTGAGTACATACCCCATATGTGGGGGGGACCACCCTTTGGGCGCATGGCAGAGCTTGGAAAGAAAGGAGCGCCGTTTGGAATGCAGACTTAGATGGAATCGTCCGCAGGTGTCGCATTGCATTTGCAGAGCCCCTGTGTCAGGACTCTGAACATTTCTTACCTTTTGTGCATTATTGCCCTTTTCCAAGATGGTGTTTTTGGTCTCATGTGCACTGTGTCTTCCTGCTATAAAACTCCACCCCAGCCTTCAGTCTGTGCTAGAGTATTCTGCCTTGCATCCAGCTCCTGACCTCTGATTACTCCCTGGCTATATACCTGCTCCTGTGAACCTGTGTTGTGATCCTGCTACTCTGCTCTGAATTCCTGCTGCATACACCAGTTCCAGTAATCCTGCTTCATCTGCTGCTCGTATTTACTTCCATCTACATTTGCTGGACATGTAAGCATTTGCTGCTCTGCAAAAACCTGAGACTATTAACCAGGCCTCCGTGGTTGAGCTAAGATATTATTTGAACTGCCTTATAAGCTTATCTATCTGTGTTTGGACCAAGACAAGGATTTATTCGTGTCAAGTATCCTCAAAAATAACTGTGCTTCATAGACTTTCTGCTTGATTGCATTTTCCTCTGAATTTTCCTATAGACTGCTAAGCTGCATTTAATATTTACCCCAAGTGTTGTGGACTTGAGTTTCTCTCTGCACCTGTTTGAATCACCATTTGATAATATAGACTTTTCCACTTATAAAACTGTGTCCTGTAGTTGTCTTGTTCCACGCAAAGAGTCTCCTGAATTATCCCTGTTGTGAACTGTGTTTCTGGGCTCCCTCTGGTGGTCACTAACGGTATTGTGTTAGGTATGTCTTGTTGCAGGCCTGAGCTCCAGCTGTGTCGTTAAGCAGCGGGTGTTTCCTATTTGAGTCTCCTCTGGACTCAGTCTCTTGCCTGGCATCGTTGTATCCAGACCTATTTGGTCTCCTCCGGATTCCTTTCAGTCTGCCTCATGCAAGAAAAGCTAAGTCTGTTTTGTACAATTTGGATCGTTTGCATTATTCAGTGTTTTTGTCCAGCTTGCTTTACATTTGATTTTTGACTCGCTGGAAGCTCTAGGGGGCTGATATTCTCCCTCCACACCGTCAGTCGGTGTGGGGGTTCTTGAATGTTCAGCGTGGATGTTTTGTAGGGTTTTCTGCTAACCGCATAGTCCACTATCTATTTTCTGCTATCTAGACCATTGGGCCTCACTTTGCTGAATCTAGTTCATCTCTACGTTTGTGTTTTCCTCTTGCCTCACCGTTATTATTTGTTGGGGGCTTTCTATATCTTTGGGGTTCAATTTCTCTGGAGGCAAGCGAGGTCTTATTTTTTCCCTCTAGGGGTAGTCAGTTCTCCGGCTGGCTCGAGACGTCTAGAACCAACGTAGGCACGTTCACCGGCTACTTTTAGTTGTTTGTGTCAGGATCAGGTATGCGGTTAGCCCAGTTTCCACCTCCCTAGAGCAGTATTTATATTTTTGCTATCTTGCCGGAATATCAGAGATCCTCTGCCATTGGGATCATAACAGAATGCCAGGCCAAAAGAAAATGTTTAATGCATCGCAGAAGCGGGATTAAAAAGAAGTTCTGAGTTGTTTTTTTTTTGTTTTTTTTGCTGCAGTTTGCCTAGCTTCTTCCATCCCCTTTTTCTCTGAGTGGCTGAAACTCTGCTGCAGATATGAATGTCCAGACTCTGACTTCTAGTGTGGATCAGCTTGCTGCTAGGGTGCAAAGCATTCAGGATTTTGTTATCCATAGCCCTATGTCTGAACCAAAAATACCTATTCCTGAGCCGTTTTTTGGAGATAGATCTAAATTCCTGAATTTTAGGAATAATTGTAAATTGTTTCTGTCTCTGAAACCTCGTTCCTCTGGTGATTCCGCTCAGCAAGTTAAGATTGTTATTTCCTTCTTGCGCGGCGACCCTCAGGATTGGGCCTTCTCTCTGGCGCCAGGAGATCCTGCATTGGTGAATGTTGATGCGTTTTTTCTGGCACTTGGTTTGCTTTATGAGGAGCCTAATCTTGAAAATCAGGCTGAAAAAATGTTGCTGGTTATCTCTCAGGGTCAGGACGAAGCTGAGGTATATTGCCAAAAATTTCGGAAATGGTCCGTGCTTACTCAATGGAATGAGTGTGCACTGGCCGCAAGTTACCTTCCTCCTCTGATTTGGTTCCTTTGTTCTTTCAGAATGTGGTTCGTTTGCATGGCATCCCTGAGAATATTGTATCTGACAGAGGATCCCAGTTTGTGTCCAGATTCTGGCGATCCTTTTGTGCTAAGATGGGTATTGATTTGTCTTTTTCGTCGGCTTTTCATCCTCAGACTAATGGCCAGACCGAGCGAACTAATCAGACGTTAGAGACTTATTTGAGATGTTTTGTTTCTGCTGATCAGGACGACTGGGTTACCTTTTTGCCACTGGCCGAGTTTGCCCTTAATAATCGGGCTAGTTCTGCCACCTTGGTTTCACCCTTTTTCTGCAACTCTGGTTTTCATCCTCGTTTCTCCTCGGGTCAGGTTGAACCTTCTGACTGTCCTGGGGTTGATTCTGTGGTGGATAGGTTGCAGCGGATTTGGAACCATGTGGTGGACAATTTGAAATTGTCACAAGACAAGGCCCAGCGGTTTGCCAACCGCCGCCGCGGTGTGGGTCCCCGACTTCGTGTTGGGGATTTGGTTTGGTTGTCTTCTCGGCATGTTCCTTTGAAAGTCTCCTCTCCTAAGTTCAAGCCTCGCTTTATCGGTCCTTATAAGATTTTGGAAATCCTTAACCCGGTGTCTTTTCGCTTGGACCTTCCAGCGTCTTTTGCTATTCATAATGTGTTCCATAGGTCCTTGTTGCGGCGGTACGTGGTGCCTATGGTTCCTGCTGTTGAGCCTCCTGCCCCGGTTTTGGTTGAGGGCGAGTTGGAGTACGTGGTGGAGAAGATTCTGGATTCTCGTATCTCTAGATGGAAACTCCAGTATTTAGTTAAGTGGAAAGGCTATGGTCAGGAGGATAATTCCTGGGTTGTCGCCTCTGATGTTCATGCGGCTGATTTGGTTCATGCCTTTCACGCTGCTCATCCTGATCGCCCTGGGGGTCTTGGTGAGGGTTCGGTGACCCCTCCTCAAGGGGGGGGTACTGTTGTGAACTGTGTTTCTGGGCTCCCTCTGGTGGTCACTAACGGTATTGTGTTAGGTATGTCTTGTTGCAGGCCTGAGCTCCAGCTGTGTCGTTAAGCAGCGGGTGTTTCCTATTTGAGTCTCCTCTGGACTCAGTCTCTTGCCTGGCATCGTTGTATCCAGACCTATTTGGTCTCCTCCGGATTCCTTTCAGTCTGCCTCATGCAAGAAAAGCTAAGTCTGTTTTGTACAATTTGGATCGTTTGCATTATTCAGTGTTTTTGTCCAGCTTGCTTTACATTTGATTTTTGACTCGCTGGAAGCTCTAGGGGGCTGATATTCTCCCTCCACACCGTCAGTCGGTGTGGGGGTTCTTGAATGTTCAGCGTGGATGTTTTGTAGGGTTTTCTGCTAACCGCATAGTCCACTATCTATTTTCTGCTATCTAGACTATTGGGCCTCACTTTGCTGAATCTAGTTCATCTCTACGTTTGTGTTTTCCTCTTGCCTCACCGTTATTATTTGTTGGGGGCTTTCTATATCTTTGGGGTTCAATTTCTCTGGAGGCAAGCGAGGTCTTATTTTTTCCCTCTAGGGGTAGTCAGTTCTCCGGCTGGCTCGAGACGTCTAGAACCAATGTAGGCACGTTCACCGGCTACTTTTAGTTGTTTGTGTCAGGATCAGGTATGCGGTTAGCCCAGTTTCCACCTCCCTAGAGCAGTATTTATATTTTTGCTATCTTGCCGGAATATCAGAGATCCTCTGCCATTGGGATCATAACATATCCCCTATAATTATTACACCCTGATGTGCCTAAACATTGAAACCCCCCACAAGTGACCCCATATTGGAAACTAGACCCCAAGGAACTTATCTAGATGTGTTGTGAGAACTTTGAACCCCTAAGTGGTTCACTACAGTTTATTACGCGGAGCCATAAAAATAAAAAATCTTTTTTTTTCCAGAAAAAATATTTTTAACCCCCAGTTTTGTATTTTCCCAAAGGGTAACATGGGGAAATTGGACCCCAAAAATTGTTGTCCAATTTGTCCTGAGTACACTGATACCCCATGTGTTGGGGTAAACCCCTGTTTGGTCGCATGGGAGAGCTAGGATCGGAAGGAGCACTGTTTTACATCTTCAACGCAGAATTTGCTGACATTGAGATTGGACGCCATGTCGCATTTGGAGAGCCCCTGATGTGCTTAAACAGTAGAAACCCCCCAATTCTCACTGAAACCCTAAACCAAACACACCCCTAACCCTAATCCCAACCCTATCCATAACCCTAACCACACTCCTAACCCGAACATGCTCCTAACCCTAATCCCAACCACACCCCTAACCCCAACACACCCCTATCCCCAACACACCCCTAACCCTAATCCTAACCCTAACCACACCCCTAACTCCAACACACCCCTAATCCTAATCCCAACCATAACCCTAACCACACTCCTAACCCTAATCCCAACCCTAATCCCAACCATAAATGTAATCCAAACTCTAACTTTAGCCCCAACCCTATCTCTAACTTTAGCCCCAACACTAACCCTAACTTTAGCCCCAACCCTAACCCTAACTTTAGGCCCAACCCTTTCCCTAACTGTAGCCCCCACCCTAACTGTAGCCCCAATCCTAACTGTATCCCAAACCCTAACTTTAGCCCCAACCCTAACCCTAACTTTAGCTCCAACCCTAACCCTAACTGTAGCCCCAGCCCTAACTGTAGCCCGAGCCCTAACTGTAGCCCTAACCCTAACTTTAGCCCCAACCCTAACCCTAACTTTAGCCCCAACCCTAACCCTAACTTTAGCCCCAACTCTAACCCTAACTTTAGCCCCAACCCTAACCCTAACTTTAGCTCCAACCCTAACTTTAGCCCCAACCATAACCCTAACTTTAGCCCCAACCCTAACCCTAACTTTAGCCCCAACCCTAACTTTAGCCCCAACCCTAACCCTAATGGGAAAATGGAAATAAATACATTTTTTAAATTTTATTATTTTTCCCTAACTAAGGGGGTGATGAAGAGGGGTTTGATTTACTTTTATAGAGTAGTCTTTTAGCAGATTTTTATGATTGGCAGCTGTCATACACTAAAAGATGCTTTTTATTGTAAAAAATAGTTTTTGCGTCTCCACATTTTGAGAGCTATAATTTTTCCATATTTTGGTCCACAGAGTCATGTGAGGTCTTGTTTTTGTGGGACGAGTTGACGTTTTTAGGTTGTTTTGACAATTGATCCACATTTATGGCAGCATATATGGCTCTCCCCCTTTGGGAATTAAGATTTTTGCATATATATAATATTTTTAATTTATGTACCCTGAGCACATTCTCGGTCCTGTAGCTGCACCGCTGATAAAGTGATGTGAATAAAATGGGTTCGCTGTTATAACTCCGGGAAGTGTGTGCGGTTTGGTGGACTAGAGGGAGCTTTTGTATTGGGACATACGCAGCGAGTGCCTTTTGGTACTTAGACACCGCTGACTAAGAAGGACTTCGGATGACATGCATAATACCTTCACCGGAGAAGCGCAAGCCGCAGTTGCCTTGGACGTGCGCAGTTTGGCCAGCTGTATGTTCACCAGAGGATTGATTCAACTACGCACATGGAGGAACTTATGATTCACAGCTACATCGATCTTACCTATCAGTGTTTGATTGATAGAGTCTGGACATTGTGAGTGGACATTCACACTGGTGTGTGCTGTGGGTTGGGGCGTAGCTATTGGTTTGTACACTAAAAGGACACACCTGTGGGGGTGGTTATCGCCATGGGGACTACAATGCTGTCTATTGATTGGTAGTATGGCTTTGTTTACATTTTAAGGGATAGCAGCTCTAAAATGATATGATTTACTTATAAGAGCGATCAGAGCTATTTAACTGCCTAGTATATGAATGGCCTTTATGGTAATGACTCTATGGGACTGTTTTTAATATTTTTGTATGTGTGTTAAGGTTATAATGTTTTTTTCACTTTTGTATTGACACCCTATTGGTGCTAGGCTAATTAGTGGGTGGGGTTATGTGTATATAATGGTGGTTAGAACGCTGTATACTGTGCTTGATAAAGGTCTGTTGACCGAAACGTCGCTACAGGAGGCAGAATAAATGTAAGCTCCTATTTTTTCACCATCCATTGTGGCACTGTCTCTTTGTTTTTTTGTGGTCCTGGCAGTGGCGTACACACCATGTATGCGACGGGTGCCGCCGCATCCGGGCCCCACGGCGCGCGCGCGCGAGAGAGAGCCGACAGGGCTTTGCTGTCGGGCCCTGTCGGAGATGAGCGTGTGGGGAAGCAGGAAGCTTCCCCACGGTGCTGCGCTGCAGTTGGAGGGGGAAGGTCACATAGGGGGCGCGGTGATCTCATTTCCGAGCGACCGGAAGTGACGTCACCGTGCACCCTTTGCGACCGACGGCTGCTCGCTCCTGGCGCCGCCGCGCAATGAATTGCGACAGGGCAGAGCCTGACACAGGAATCCCGGCGATATGGGTAACAGTGCTTCCCAGCCAGCGAGTGGTGCAGGGCAGTATAAAAAAAAGATGTTCAGCTAGGGGTCCTCCTGAATCTACCATCAGACCTACCTAGACCATTCAGTGTATTTATGTTATGCCAGGGAGGAAACGTGAGCAATGCTTTTGCAGTTCAGTAGTGGTTATACTAAGTTGTTCTGCAGCTAGAAGGTCACACTGAGTTACACGGAACTAGAGGTAGTCTGCAAGAACCCCTTGATGGGAGATGTGATGTATTTCCAGGAGACATAGCAATTGATGCCCTACAGTCAGACAGACCAGATCAGGTGTTTAATCTAAAGTTAAGGTTTTACTGAATTTAGCTCTACAGTTCAAGTGGTTTCCAGGTTATGAAGCTCTGCTGTGGAGGCGGGGATATAAGGTTGAATGTGCTTTGTTTCTACAGAAAAAAGCTTTACCATTATGTCAAGCTACAAGCATCTGAGCGGTGCTCAGAAGCGTAAAAAAAAGAGAGAGGAAAGCCAGAAACATGCCAAAATGCCCAAAATCAGTAGTTTCTTCAATGCCCCTTCTTCTGCAGAGAGCTCTGTTACTATTTCACATACAGAAGATTTAGAAGCAAGGGCTGAAAGTCTTTGCTCCTCAGAGAATTCAATACAGGAACTGGCGCAATCCAGAGATCATCCTGCAGCAAGTACAGTTGAGCAAATGGCACGTGTTACTGAAGCTAGCACGGAAGATATTTGTGAAAAACAGGCAGACCAGCCAGGCACTTCTGGATTGGCTAGCGAAGAATTTGTTATGCCATTTGATAGCAGTACGAGTCCTATCAACCTTGCTTGTGAAAAATACATAACAGACAGAGCAAATTTCCCAGTTACTATAACAGACTCGTCTGTTAAGATGTTTATAATTACGCATGGCCCTTGCAGACCACCAGGACCATTTCCTAGAGATAATGACGACAATAAAAGATGCTTTTCTGCGAAGTATTATGAGAAAATAACGAAAACAGGTCAAAAATTTCCAGTTTCTTGGCTTTGTTACTCGCCAAAATTAAATGCAGCATACTGTGAGCCATGCTGGCTGTTTGGTGATCGAAGAAAATTAGGATTTTCCCCAGCTTGGGCCAGAGGACTTAAAAACTGGAGAGGCTTATCGCACAAAATACAACGCCATGAATGTTCACAATCTCATCTAGAAGCTTGTGTAGTTTATGATCAGTGGCGAAGAAAGGGATCAATTGACCTGCAAACTGAAAATCAGTTAAGAAATCAACATAATTTCTGGAGGCAAATTTTAAAAAGAATAGTGAATGTTACCCTAACAATGGCCATGGCTAACATGCCATTTCGGGGTCACAGAGAAAAAATTGGCAAAATCAATAGTGGTAATTTCCTGGCAATTATAGAGTTACTAGCACTCTATGATCCCCTGCTTAAGGAACTGCTGGAACTGCCAGAGGGCACAGCAAAATACCTTAGTCCCAGAATTCAAAACGAATTAATAGAAATTTTGTCAACCAAAGTAAAATCTGAGATTTTATCTCAAGTGAATGAAGCTCACTTCTATTCGCTGATCATGGATACAACGCAAGATGTATCAAAAACTGATCAGATGAGCCAAGTAATTAGATACGTGTCTGTTGAAAGGAATGCAAATATGAGAGCCACGAAAGTTCGCATCCATGAAGCCTTTCTTGGATTTCAAGCCATTCATGACCAGCGTGCTGCTGGTATAGAGAAAGAGATCCTGGAATGCATTGACAGCAATGGCCTTTCCATTCATAAGTGCCGTGGTCAGGGCTATGATGGAGCTGCCACAATGAGTGGCATCTATTCTGGTGTGCAGGCCCGAATTTTAGAAAAAGAACACAATGCTATGTATGTTCACTGTGCAGCACATAATTTGAATCTTGTTCTTCAAGATGCTGTTTCAGAAATTACAGAAATTTCAAACTTTTCTGATATATTGCAACATGTCTATACATTTTTTGGGGAAAGCATACGACGTTGGGAGCTTTTGTCATCATTTACAAGCAGTTCATCGGTCACACTAAAAAAATTATGTCCCACATGCTGGTCTTCCCGTCATGAGTCGCTGCTTGCCCTAAGATTTCGTTTTTCTGATGTAATGATGGCATTGTCAAAAATCATCCTTATTTCATCCAAAAAAACTGAAATAAATGAGGCAATGGCTCTTAAAAAGAAAATGGATTCATTTCAGTTTGTTTTTTTGGTTGTCCTTCAGACAAAAGTATTACAGACTGTTAATGCACTGTCAACCATGCTGCAGGCAGAAAGCATGGATTTATCTAAGGCAACTAATTTAATAAAGAATGCAGCTGAAGAACTTTCACAATTCAGAAATCATTTTGATGAAGCGAAAGAGAGCGCTATCTTGTTGGCACGCAGCTGGGGCATCTCCCCAGCTTTTGAAAGTAAGCGATTATCAAAAGTTAAAAAGCATTTTGATGAACTGAGTACGGATGAGAGATTGCACATTCCGGAGGACCGATTTAAAGTCACCGTGTTCTATGAGTATTTAGACATCATTGTAGGTCAGCTGTCAAACCGATTTAATGGAATGAATCGGGTTGTGCAGTATTTTAGGATACTTCAGCCTGCAGATCTGGCATCTTCCTCAGATGAGGAATTATATGAGGCTGCATTACAGCTGCAGAAAAAGTACAACCAAGATCTTTCACCAGCATTTCCAGCCCAGCTTCTGAGTTTTAGATGTGCTCTAAAGAATGACATTCAAAAATTGACATCTGTCAAGGACCTTGCACATTTACTGTTAGTCGAAAATAGCCTGCTATCGTCAAATCTACCAGATGTGTGCATAGTCTTACTTTTATTCCTAACCTTGCCAGTAACGGTAGCATCAGCAGAAAGATCCTTCTCAAAATTAAAACAAATTAAAAACTATCTAAGAAGTACAATGTCTGAACACAGACTCTCTGGTCTTGCCATTCTAAGCATTGAAAATGCAAGAGCCAACCAACTTGACATAGATGGCATTGTTGACCAATTTGCTGAAGCAAAAGCACGTAGGCGCCAGTTCTAACCTTCCTAACGTTTGTTATACTCCGTGAGTATGCAAGTTGAAGTTGAAGTTTTATTTTTTTTTTATAGAGATGGGTGGATTTTCCATACTTATTTCCAGATTCCCCTGGAATGTAATTTTTTTCGTAAATGCCAGTTTTGTTAATGTTTTAATCTAGGATTTTAATTGGCTATCAAAACACCTCTTTTTACAATGAGACTTAATCTTCTCTTAAAAAAAAAATTCACCCATCTCTATTTCAGAGTTCTGGTTTCAAAGTTCCATTTGTTGCATCTGCATGAATGCATCAGTTCTTTATGTTGTTTAAAAACGTTTTCTAAGCCTTTTGCAGACCTGTATACAGCTGTATCATACACCATTCACATGTCTTTGCAGGTGTTGTAAGGGGTTAGAAGCTACTTTGCCCTGTCCATATTTTGCAGAGGGCAAGTGGCAACTATTTCCTTTACAGTAGTTAACTGACAATTTTATTGGCCATTTTAATACTGAAAATATATCTACGTCAGTCACTAAAATGTATTTTGCTATATCTGTTTAAATATATACCATTATGGTATATTCTAGTTTAAAAAACAAGCACGTTATGGTGAATGGCAGCTGTATGCACACATGGTAAAAGGCATTCAAAGTCTCACTCAACTAATTTGTGTTATTTACATTATAGGTTGCCACATCTCAATATTTGCGGAATGTTTGGCCACAGTTTTGGTTTTGAGTTCAAGTTTCAGAAGTTTAGAATGTTTCCAAGTTTTTCTGTTATTTTCAAGTTTGGGAGTTTTTGCTGGGAACACCACCATTCTCTGTTGTTCAAAGTTCCAGGTAATGTTTATCATACTAAAGTGAATAAATGTTTAGGATCACACTGTATTGGGGATGGCAAATAATAATAGTTTCACTTTTTTAGGTTGAATTCATTTTATCTATTACTGCAATGCAATGCTGCTTTCTCCTGCAATGCTGCTTTCTGGTAAGTCTATTTTTTATTGCCTTCGCCATATAAATTAGTAATTGGGGGGTGTGGCTGTGGAGAGGGTGTGGCTGTGGAGGGGGTATGGCTGTGGAGGGGGCGTGGCTTAACATGCAAATTTTCGATGCGCTACGCGCGCCACCTATTCCCCTCCCTTCTTCGGGGGGGGGGGGGGGCCCTTTGCTCAATTTTGCTATGGGGCCCTGTGAAATCTATGTACGCCCCTGGGTCCTGGTACTGTCCGGGATGGGCTCCCTGGTTTTGGACGTGCGCCCTTGTGTCCGCTGAGACCTTCAATCTTTATATAAAAGGGTGCGGTTTTGACTTTCCTTTGTTTTGACTCTACTACTCAGATAACACATAGTGTGGGTAAAACAGTATGGCAATACTTTATTGAGAAGGAATATAAACCAGCTCACCCGTGATGCATAAGATGAATTTTGGGAGCACGGACCCGCTGTGTCCAGGTGTGTAGAATCCAAAAGAAAAAATGTCCAGCTTCACCGAATCCGTGAAAAAAAGTTTTCTTTATTCACAAACTTAAACATGGAGGATACAAACTTCAGCACAAACCATATTGGTACGAATCTCAACGCGTGTCTGGAGACTAAGCTCCCTTAATCGTGATAAGTGTCATTGTTATGATTGTATCCTCCATGTTTAAGTTTCTGAATAAAAAAAACTTTTTTTCACGGATTCGGTGAAGCTGGACATTTTTTTCTTTTGAATACTTTTTTGAACCACCAACCCAACAGACAATAACATATAGAACAGTCCCAGCAAATACCCAAGATAGTGCAAATTACAGAGTCTCACCCTTCCGCTGGCTCGCTGGGATTAAAGCAGCTGCGTCTTCTGGCTTCTACCCTCATATTTGCAAACCCACTTTTGGCAGGTATCTACAGAGAGGAGGTAATTACAAGCTTTGGAAACTGACAGTCCATTGAAGTGTGTAGTCAAGTTACCTGATTATCCCATCCTGGCTTCTCTGTTGTGAATTCCGTTCTTGAACTCCCTCCTGTGGTCATGAATGATACTTCGGCGAGTTCTGTCTGTGGACTCCCTCTGGTGGCTGTGAGTGGAACTGCTGGTTCTGAGGTTGCTTCCTCAGCTGCCCTCGTTTGCTGCTGGGTTGGCTTCTCTATTTAACTCCACTCAGATCGTTACTCCATGCCAGCTGTCAATGTATTAGCACTGGTTCAGATCTCTCTCGGATCTTTCTGATGACCTGTCTACTCCAGCAGAAGCTAAGTCCCTGCTAGTTCATTTGTTTTTCATTGTGTACTGAATATATTTCTTAGTACTTGCTAAGTTCTAGTCCAGCTTGCTAACATGATATTGCCTTGCTAGCTGGAAGCTCTGGGTAGCAGAGTGGCACCTCCGCACCGTGAGTCGGTGCGGGGGTCTTTTTGCACACTCTGCTTGGCTTTTTGTAGCTTTTTTGTGCTGACCACATAGATCTCTTTCCTATCCTCAGTCTATCTAGTAAGTCTGGCCTCCTTTGCTGAAACCTGTTTCATCCCTGTGTTTGTGACTTTCCTCTTAACTCACAGTTAATATATGTGGGGGGCTGCCTTTACCTTTGGGGAATTTTCTCTGAGGCAAGGTAAGGCTTATTTTCCTATCTTTAGGGGTAGTTAGCTCTTAGGCTGTGAAGAGGCATCTAGGGAGAGTTAGGTATGCTCCACAGCTATTTCTAGTGTGTGTGTTATAGGATTAGGATTTGCGGTCAGCAGAGTTCCCACTTCCCAGAGCTCGTCCTGTCTTCTAGTTTAACCATCAGGTCATTCCAGGTGCACCTAACCACCAGGTCCATAACACTTCTCCAAACAACTCCACAGGGCCAGGTGACTGGAGGGTCACAACCTGGCTTCTCTGAAAGTCTCCCCGGGACCAGGTGTCTGGATGGTCCCAATCTGGCTTCTATGAGCATCTACATGGGCCCAGGTGACCATAGGGTCCCTTCCTGGCTCATCCAAATGCCTCCATGGGTTTAGTGATGGTCAATAGATCAGATCTGTATTCCTCCAGCTAGGGTCATGGTCCCTTGAGCTGGCATCCTGTTGAATGCCAAATCTGTATTGTTCTTTATGGAGCCATGGTGCCTTGGCTTTTGTTCTGTAGAATCTGTTTGCAGAAGGATATAGGTTCCTTTTTAGACCCACAACAGTGGTTCAGGCCATCATCCACAGGTGAGGGTGAAGGTGGGATGAGATTAACTTTCAATGGTTGAATAATTAATCAATCTGCATAGTATGTCCTTCACGGTTTTGCAGGTCAACAAGCTACATGAACTTGTACAATGGGTAATCAACATATTAGCAAACATCAATTGTTTAGTGGCAGAGTATGTGTCCTCCAAAGAGAGCAACAGAATAACATGTAGGAGCTGATATAGGTAAACAGCAGCCATTCAGCAATTCATAAACATCAATTCAAGACTCATACGCGCAATAGTCTGTCTCTTGATCCACCAAAGAAAAACACATCAATTCAAGAGTCAAGATTCAGACTCATATGAACAATAAACTATGTCTCCTGGCCTGCTAAAAATATTCGTCTGGCATCTAGTCTTCATTTTTGTATTTGTTCTTCAGTTCCTCCAGTTATAATTATGATTCAAGCAATATCATGATCTTGCGTGACACCTAGGGATAATCCATGCCAGAGGAGGTGGCGGTGAGTGAAAAAAGAAAGAAAATACAAGAATCCAAGGGAGGGAATGAGCCAGTGGAGGAGTGAGGTGAAGCTGTAGCATCAAAACAGTTGAAGGGTGGGATTAGTATAGTGTTTTTTTTATTTTTTCAACACCTCTGTTTATTATGATCTGTGGTCTGGAGAAAACTTGAGCAAAATAAATGTTTTTTTTGTACCAGCTATTCGATTTGCATTGAATTGCCAGAAATCACATTTCCTGTCCAAATTTGATCAAAATTGATTATTTCAAATTTCAGTAGATTAGCTCATATATTGACCCATTACAACTGTGGTCGGTTCTTGTAGTAAAGCATATATACTCGAGTATAAGCCGACCTGAGTATAAGCCGACCCCCTAATTTTGCCACAAAAAACTGGGAAAAGTTAATGACTTGAGTATAAGCCTAGGGTGGGAAATGCAGCAGCTACCGGTAAATGTCAAAAGCAAAAATAGATACCAATAAAAGTAAAATTAATTGAGACATCAGTAGGTTAAGTGTTTTTGAATATCCATATTGAATCAGGAGCCCCATATAATGCTAAGTTTATGGTGGCCCCATAAGATGCTCCATATTAAAATATGCCCCATATAATCCTGCATAAAGGTTAATAATGGCCCCGTAAGATGCTCCATAGACACATTTGCCCAATATAATGCTGCACAAATGTTGATTATGGCCCCATAAGATGCTCCATAAAGATATTTGCCCCATATAGTGCTGCACAAACCTTGATTATGGCCCCATAAGATGCTCAATACAGACACTTGCCCCACGTACCGTAATGCTCCACAAACGTTAATTATGGCCCCATAAGATGCTCCATAAAGATATTTGCCCCATATAGTGGTGCACAAACATTGATTATGGCCCCATACAGACACTTGCCCCATATAGTGCTGCACAAATGTTGATTATGGCCCCATACAGACACTTGCCCCTATAATGCTGCACAAATGTTATGGCCCTATAGATGCTCCATACAGACACTTGCCCCATTATAGTGCTGCACAAACATTATGGCCCCATAAGATGCCGCATCTCAGCGTCTTCTGCACTGACGTTCAGGTGACAGCTCAGTACAGGAAGAATGGTGACCGCTCAGTACAGGAAGAAGCAGCAGCGCCGGGGAAGCATGGACTGCACTGCGCCAGGAGCAGGTGAGTAAAATGGGGAGGGGAGCGCAGCGCTGCACGATATTCACCTGCTCCTCGTTCCGGGCACCGCTCTGTCTTCAGCGTCTTCTGCAGTGACGCTCAGGTCAGAGGGCATGGTGACGTGGTTAGTGCATGCCCTCTTCCTGAACGTCAGTGCAGAAGACACTGAAGCTGGAGCGGCGCCCAGAGAAGGTGAATATCGCACAGCGCTGCGCTCCCCTCCCCATTATACTCACCTGCTCCTGGCGCGGTGCAGTCCCTGCTTCCCCGGCGCTGCTGCTTCTTCCTGTACTGAGCGGTCACCGTTCTTCCTGTACTGAGCAGTCACCGTTACCACTCATTACAATAATGAATATGCGTCTCCACCCCTATGGGAGGTGGAGCCGCATATTCATTACTGTAATGAGCGGTACCATGTGACCGCTCAGTTCAGGAAGAAGCTGGGGCGCCGGGCAGCCAAGGACCTGCAAGGACCGTGCCAGGAGCAGGTGAGTATAATTAGAAAGCTCCCGCTCCCCCTCCCCTGTCGACCCCTGGGTATGACTCGAGTATAAGCTGAGAGGGGGACTTTCAGCCCAAAAAAATGGGCTGAAAATCTCAGCTTATACTCGAGTATATATGGTATGTATTTTTTTTATTTTTTATTAAACTTTATGTCTCACTTGGAGATTTGATGCTATGATAATGTAAGAATGTAGCAGAAGAAGAAACTGCCCCTCAAATTAGTAGGATGACTAATATGATAGATTGCTTCATTTTCTATATGTGATATTCCCTGCTATTGTTTAATGTGTATTATTAATAATAATCTTTATTTTTATATAGCACTTACATATTCTGCAGCGCTTTACAGTTTGCACACATTGTCATCACTGTGGCTCACAATCTAGATTCGCTATCAGTATGTCTTTAGAATGTGGGAGGAAACCCACGCAAACACAGGGAGAACATACTTGCAGAACCTTGCAGATGTTGTCCTTGGTGGGATTTGAACCCAGGACCCCAGCGCTGCAAGGCTGCAGTGCTATCCAATGAGCCACCGTGCCACCCGTATTATTGCTACTCTTGTGTTTAGAAAGTGACCGTAACATTGGAGATTCAGGGCGCAAAATGGTTAACAGCCAGCCCTGCAGATGAGAGGTGTATTTGAGAGTAAGGAGAAAGTTACTTTCTGGCTATGGGAAAGATATCTTGGTATCGTGTTAGCCAGTGGATAGAAAAATATTTAGAATTGAGAGTCCTCAGTGGTTGATACCTTTTAATGGCTAACTGAAAAAATGGTAACAAATTGCAAGCTTGCCTGATGAAGAGACCTTAGTAGTCTCGAAAGCTTGCAATTTGTTACCATCTTTTCAGTTAGCCATTAAAAGGTATGAACCACTGAGAACTCTCAATTCTAAATATTTTTCTGGCTATGGTGAGGCAGCAGTTCATAAGTAGTTCTGAGAGAACAAAGACATGAGTCACATTACTAGAGTAAGACTGTAATAGGAAGATTGCTGAAGAAGCAAGCCCTGAAAGTACTTGTACTGTAGAAGAAGTGGCATAGATGTCCATTAGGGATGAGCAAGCACTAAAATGCTTGGTTGCTTGTCGCCCAAACCGAGCAATTCCAAATTCTCGCATGCTCGTTTTGAGTAAAACGAGTATGATCGGAGTTAATGGGAAAGCCAAGTGTTTTTCCGTCAGACCCGACAAAGAGGGCTTGGGGCAGTGAAAATGTTCAAATGGATGGGAAAAGTGCTGAATGGAAAGCGAGCAGTATGGGGAAGATGCATGGAAGCATCTCTGACTCCCAGATCACTTCTAAGAACAATGGTGTCAAACTTTTACACCACTTTAAAAGATAGGAAAATTCTTTGTAATTTTTGAAGGAAGCAAGATCTGCTAAAAGTTAGGGACTCAGATACACGCTGCATTAGACATAAAGGAGGGCCTCATACACATTCTGTTCAAATTCTCATGTATTGGTACTTCTAGACTCAAACTCTTTGCACTTTTGAGGGTTATATAGCAAGGAAATGTTCTCCAGACCATGGAATAGTCTATGGGTGAGCAATATAATACGGATAAGGGTACGTATGTGCATATGTTGAATAACAATTCTGCACCATTTTTGCATCCCTTGGTAGAAAAAACGCAGCTGCAAAAACACCCGTTTTGGTGCATTTTTGCCTGTATTTTTTAGTGATTTGGGTGAAGGGAATTTTGAAAAATGCAGATGAAAAACTCACAGAGAATTGACATGTGGCAGATTATTTTCTGCATCAAATCTGCAAGTAAAAATTACTCAACTTGTGCATGACTAGGGTTGAGTGAAACGGATCGGACAAATTCAAAAATCGCCGACTTTCGGCAAAGTCAGGTTTCATGAAACCCGACCCAATCCTAGTGTGGGATCGGCCATGAGGTCGCCGATCTGCACCATTTTTCAGCCAATGAAGGAGGACGCAGAGTGTGGGCAGCGTGATGACATAGGTCTCAGTCCCCACCATCTTAGAGAAGGGCATGACAGTGATTGGCTTGCTTTCTGTGGCGTCACAGGGGCTATATAGGGGCGTGCACGCCGACCGCCATCTTACTTCTGCCGATCTTAGCATAGGGAGAGGTTGCTGCAGCTTCATCAGAAGAAGGGATATAGTTAGGGAGGGAAGATTAAGAAGGGAAGGGAAGGGAGGGAAGATCCCACTCCAATGAGCACTTCATCGCATTCAAACAGTCCCTCACTACCTTCAAGACCACACTCGCCACAGCAAAACAAACCTACTTCTCATCTCTTATTTCCTCCCTGTCCCACAACCCCAAACAGTTATTCAACACCTTCAATTCTCTCCTCCGCCCCCCAGCGCCTCCTCCCTCCCCACTCATCTCTGCTGAAGACTTTGCCTCATTTTTCAAGCAGAAGATTGAGAACATCAGAGACAGTTTCAGTCGACAACCCCCAGAACCCTTCCTCCCAACTACCCAGCCCTCCACCTCCAAAACCAACTTCTCCACCATTACAGAAGACAGACTCTCCACTCTACTCTCAAGATCGCATCTCACCACCTGTGCACTTGATCCGATCCCATCCCACTTCATCCCAAACCTCGCCACAATCTTCATCCCAACCCTAACCCATCTCTTCAACCTATCACTAACAACTGGTGTTTTCCCCTCAAGCTTTAAACATGCCTCAATCACACCTATCCTCAAAAAGCCCTCTCTTGACCCATCCTCTGTATCTAGCTATCGCCCTATATCACTTCTCCCCTATGCCTCAAAACTACTGGAACAACACGTCCATCTTGAACTGTCCTCCCATCTATCTTCCTGCTCCCTCTTCGACCGCTTTCAATCTGGCTTCCGATCACACCACTCCACTGAAACTGCCCTAACTAAGGTCACCAATGACCTATTAACCGCCAAGAGCAAGCGGCACTACTCTATCCTCCTCCTCCTGGACCTGTCCTCTGCCTTTGACACAGTGGACCATTCCCTGTTGCTCCAGACCCTCTCATCCCTTGGCATCACAGACTTGGCCCTATCCTGGATCTTATCATACCTAACAGACCGGACATTCAGCGTCTCCCACTCACACACCACCTCCTCACCTTGCCCCCTATCAGTCGGAGTCCCACAAGGTTCAGTCCTTGGGCCCCTGCTCTTCTCCATTTACACCTTTGGCCTGGGACAGCTCATAGAATCTCACGGCTTTCAGTATCACCTCTATGCTGATGACACACAGATCTACATCTCTGGACCAGATATCACCACCCTTCTAGCCAGAATCCCTCAATGTCTATCCGCTATTTCATCCTTCTTCTCCGCTAGATTTCTAAAACTTAACATGGACAAAACAGAATTCATCGTCTTTCCCCCATCTCACGTAACCTCCCCAACAAACCTATCCATTACAGTAAACGGCTGCCCACTCTCCCCAGTCCCACAAGCCCACTGTCTTGGGGTAATCCTTGACACTGATCTCTCCTTCAAACCACATATCCAAACCCTTTCCACTTCCTGCCGCCTCCAACTCAAAAATATTTCACGGATCCGTACATTCCTAAACCAAGATTCTGCAAAAACCCTAGTCCATGCCCTCATCATCTTCCGCCTCGACTACTGTAACCTCCTGCTCTGTGGCCTCCCCTCTAACACTCTCGCACCCCTCCAATCTATTCTAAACTCTGCTGCCCGACTAATCCACCTGTCCCCCCGCTATTCCTCGGCCTCTCCCCTCTGTCAATCCCTTCACTGGCTCCCCATTACCCAGAGACTCCAGTACAAAAGCCTAACCATGACATACAAAGCCATCCACACCCTGTCTCCTCCATACATCTGTGACCTCGTCTCCCGGTACTTTCCTGCACGCAACCTCCGATCCTCACAAGACCTCCTTCTCTACTCCCCTCTTATCTCCTCTTCACACAATCGCATACAAGATTTCTCTCGTGCATCCCCCCTACTCTGGAACTCTCTACCACAACATATCAGACTCTCGCCTACCATCGAAACCTTCAAAAAGAACCTGAAGACCCACCTCTTCCGACAAGCCTACAACCTGCAGTAACCACCAATCGACCAAACCGCTGCACGACCAGCTCTATCCTCACCTACTGTATCCTCACCCATCCCTTGTAGATTGTGAGCCCTCGTGGGCAGGGTCCTCTCTCCTCCTGTTCCAGTTGTGACTTGTATTGTTCAAGATTATTGTACTTGTTTTTATTATGTATACCCCTCCTCACATGTAAAGCGCCATGGAATAAATGGCGCTATAATAATAAATAATAATAATAATAATAATTAACCCACAAACTGCTTGTGCTGTAGCGATTTCCACTGTCCAACACCACTTTTTTTTGCAGGGACAGTGAAGGCTATATTTTTGTGCATCAGCTCTGTGACTTATTAGGCTGCCTTATAAGGCTCCCTGATAGCTGCATTTCTGTTTGCACGCTGCCGTGCAAACCAACTGCTTTTTTAAAAGCAAAAATCCTGTTGCTCCTTTCTGCACAGTTATCTTGTTTATTTGTCCACACTTTTGTGTGCAGCAGTCCTTTTTATTGCTGCCATACTTGTCCTGAGATCATTGTAGGGAGATTGAAATTGCACTACAGTCCTTGTATTTTTTCATATATCTTCCAGCCACTTTCTGCCACTTACATTGTGTTGTTTTATACACTGGGCCTGAGTTTTGGTTCAGTCTCCCCCATAAAAAGTGAGATTCAAATTCTCACAAAGTGGATATATTTCAGTCCTTTTAGTTTGTCGTATGTCAGCCAGCCACTTTCTGCCACTTACATTGTGTTGTTTTATACACTGGGCCTGAGTTTTTGTTCAGTCTCCAAAAAAAAGTGAGATTCAAATTCTCACAAAGTGGATATACTTCGGTCCTGTTAGTTTGTCACATCTCAGCCAGCCACTTTCTGCCACTTACATTGTGTTGTTTTATACACTGGGCCTGAGTTTTGGTTCAGGCTCCAAAAAAAAAAAAGTTTGGAGTTTGAGATAATTTGCTCAGTACCAAATTTATTAGGACACTTTAATAAGAACAAAACAACGCGTTTCAGCCCACAACGGCCTTCATCAGGTATTATATGTGCTTTTAAAAATGTTTTAAAAGAAAGTTGTCTTTATAGACTGGTGACTCCTAACACATAGCAGGGGTGTGCCTGAATTAATTGGGATTAAAGGTACCTTCACACTCAGCAACTTTACAACGAGAACGACAACGATCCGTGACGTTGCAGCATCCTGGTTAGCGATCTCGTTGTGTTTGACACGCAGCAGCGATCTGGATCCTGCTGTGATATCGCTGGTCGGAGCTAGAAGTCCAGAACTTTATTTGGTCATCAGGTCGGCGTGTATCGTCGTGTTTGTCAGCAAAAGCAACGATGTCAGCAATGTTTTACATGGAGCTAACGACCTGTGAGAACGATACGTGAGTCACCGTTACGTCACAGGATTGCTCCTGCATCGTTCTGTAGCTGCTGTGTTTGACATCTCTACCTAAACAGCGACGCTCCAGCGATCGGCTCGTTGTCTATATTGCTGCAGCGTCGCTGAGTGTGACGGTGCCTTAACACTCCACCCCAAGTGCGTCAGTGTGATCTTAAACCAATCCTGGTGTATTAAGAAAAAGAATATACCATTTAGTCAATATCGGCGCATCCGCAAAAATAATACGGTAGACACAGACTATGTAGAACAATCCAAAATGTTGACAAAAAAGTTCTTGGATAAAAATACCTGAAAAAACTCATAGCAGAAGCTTATGAAACAAACTTGAAAAAAACTCAAAATGAGTGTCTGTACAAGAAACTCATAAACAATAAACAACCTTCTAATTCAAACATCGAACAAACAAAGACGTGCAAAAACAAAAATGAAAACACTATATAAAAAAATACTAGATGGGAATATAATTTCATCACAGCTTTTAATCAGGGAAGCATGCAAGTAAGACAGATTTTAAGTAAGTATTGGTACATCCTAAGAAAGGATTCTTTTTTAAAACAATGGTTACCTAAGTATCCCGGTATCACATTTCGGAGGGGAGTTACAATTAAAAACATCATTGCTCCTAGTAATTTGGGGAAACCCCTTTCCTCTTTAAATACTAAAGAAACTCCTATACAACATCCTTTTGGAGTTTTCAATGTGGATCTAAAAAGTGTCACTGCTGCAACATCATCAGCCATAAACAAAACTGTATTATATCAAGCAGTACAGAAGAAACCATAAATATAAATCAACACCTCACTTGTAATAGTGACTATGTTATTTATGTGATCACATGTGCTTGTGGCCTTCAATACGTGGGTCGCACCACACAGACAGTGCGATTGCATATGAATGGCCACAGGCACAACACCTAGAAAGGTTTTTAACCCCTTCACCCCCAAGGGTGGTTTGCACGTTAATGACCGGGCCAATTTTTACAATTCTGACCACTGTCCCTTTAGGAGGTTATAACTCTGGAACGCTTCAACGGATCTTGGCGATTCTGACATTGTTTTCTTGTGACATATTGTACTTCATGATAGTGGTAAAATTTCTTCGATATAACTTGCGTTTATTTGTGAAAAAACCGGAAATTTGGCGAAAATTTTGAAAATTTTGCAATTTTCCAACTTTGAATTTTTATGCCCTTAAATCACAGACATATGTCACGCAAAATACTTAATAAGTAACATTTCCCACATGTCTACTTTACATCAGCACAATTTTGGAACCAAAATTTTTTTTTGTTAGGGAGTTATAAGGGTTAAAAGTTGACCAGAAATTTCTCATTTTTACAACACCATTTTTTTTTAGGGACCACATCTCATTTGAAGTCATTTTGAGGGGTCTGTATGATAGAAAATACCCAAGTGTGACACCATTCTAAAAACTGCACCCCTCAAGGTGCTCAAAACCACACTCAAGAAGTTTATTAACCCTTCAGGTGTTTCACAGGAATTTTTGGAATGTTTAAATAAAAATGAACATTTAATTTTTTTTCACACAAAATTTATTTCAGCTCCAATTTGTTTTATTTTACCAAGGGTAACAGGAGAAAATAGACTGCAAAAGTTGTTGTACAATTTGTCCTGAGTACGCTGATACCCCATATGTGGGTGTAAACCATTGTTTGGGCGCATGGCAGAGCTTGGAAGGGAAGGAGCGCCATTTGACTTTTCAATGCAAAATTGACTGGAATTGAGATGGGACGCCATGTTGCGTTTGGAGAGCCCCTGATGTGCCTAAACATTGAAACCCCCTACAAGTGACACCATTTTGGAAAGTAGACCCCCTAAGGAACTTATCTAGATGTGTGGTGAGCACTTTGACCCACCAAGTGCTTCACAGAAGTTTATAATGCAGAGCCGTAAAAATAAAAAATCATATTTTTTCACAAAAATGATCTTTTCGCCCCCAATTTTTTATTTTCCCAATGGTAAGAGAAGAAATTGGTCCCCAAAAAATGTTGTGCAATTTGTCCTGAGTACGCAGATACCCCATATGTTGGGGTAAACCACTGTTTGGGCGCATGGCAGAGCTTGGAAGGGAAGGAGCGCCATTTGACTTTTCAATGCAAAATTGACTGGAATTGAGATGGGACGCCATGTTGCGTTTGGAGAGCCCCTGATGTGCCTAAACATTGAAACCCCCTACAAGTGACACCATTTTGGAAAGTAGACCCCCTAAGGAACTTATCTAGATGTGTGGTGAGCACTTTGACCCACCAAGTGCTTCACAGAAGTTTATAATGCAGAGCCGTAAAAATAAAAAATCATATTTTTTCACAAAAATGATCTTTTTGCCCCCAATTTTTTATTTTCCCAAGGGTAAGAGAAGAAATTGGTCCCCAAAAAATGTTGTGCAATTTGTCCTGAGTACGCAGATACCCCATATGTTGGGGTAAACCACTGTTTGGGCGCATGGCAGAGCTCGGAAGTGAAGGAGCGCCATTTGACTTTTCAATGCAAAATTGACTGGAATTGAGATGGGACGCCATGTTGCGTTTGGAGAGCCCCTGATGTGCCTAAACATTGAAACCTCCTACAAGTGACACCATTTTGGAAAGTAGACCCCCTAAGGAACTTATCTAGATGTGTGGTGAGCACTTTGACCCACCAAGTGCTTCACAGAAGTTTATAATGCAGAGCCGTAAAAATAAAAAATCATATTTTTTCACAAAAATGATCTTTTCGCCCCCAATTTTTTATTTTCCCAAGGGTAAGAGAAGAAATTGGTCCCCAAAAAACGTTGTGCAATTTGTCCTGAGTACGCAGATACCCCATATGTTGGGGTAAACCACTGTTTGGGCGCATGGCAGAGCTTGGAAGGGAAGGAGCGCCATTTGACTTTTCAATGCAAAATTGACTGGAATTGAGATGGGACGCCATGTTGCGTTTGGAGAGCCCCTGATGTGCCTAAACATTGAAACCCCCCACAAATGACACCATTTTGGAAATTAGACCCCCTAAGGAACTTATCTAGATGTGTTTTGAGAGCTTTGCACCCCCAAGTGTTTCACTACAGATTATAACGCAGAGCCGTGAAAATAAAAATTCTTTTTTTTTTTCACAAAAATGATTTTTTAGCCCCCAGCTTTTGTATTTTTACAAGAGTAACAGAATAAACTGGACCCCAAAAGTTGTTGTCCAATTTGTCCTGAGTACGCTGATACCCCATATATGGAGGGTAACCACTGTTTGGGCGCATGACAGAGCTCGGAAGGGAAGGAGCGCCATTTGGAATGCAGACTTAAATGGATTGGTCTGCAGGCGTCACGTTGCATTTGCAGAGCCCCTGATGTACCCAAACAGTACAAACCCCCCACAAGTGACCCCATATTGGAAACTAGACCTCCCAAGGAACTTATCTAGATGTGTTGTGAGAACTTTGAACCCCCAAGTGTTTCACTACAGTTTGTAACGCAAAGCCGTGAAAATAAAAATTCTTTTTTTTTTTCACAAAAATGATTTTTTAGCCCCCAGCTTTGTATTTTTACAAGGGTAACAGAATAAATTGGACCCTACAAGTTGTTGTCCAATTTGTCCTGAGTACGCTGATACCCCCTATGTGGGGGGTAACCACTGTTTGGGCACATGACAGAGCTCGGAAGGGAAGGAGCGCCATTTGGAATGCAGACTTAAATGGATTGGTCTGCAGGCGTCACGTTGCATTTGCAGAGCCCCTGATGTACCCAAACAGTACAAACCCCCCACAAGTGACCCCATATTGGAAACTAGACCTCCCAAGGAACTTATCTAGATGTGTTGTGAGAACTTTGAACCCCCAAGTGTTTCACTACAGTTTGTAACGCAAAGCCGTGAAAATAAAAATTCTTTTTTTTTTTCACAAAAATGATTTTTTAGCCCCCAGCTTTGTATTTTTACAAGGGTAACAGAATAAATTGGACCCTACAAGTTGTTGTCCAATTTGTCCTGAGTACGCTGATACCCCCTATGTGGGGGGTAACCACTGTTTGGGCACATGACAGAGCTCGGAAGGGAAGGAGCGCCATTTGGAATGCAGACTTAAATGGATTGGTCTGCAGGCGTCACGTTGCATTTGCAGAGCCCCTGATGTACCCAAACAGTACAAACCCCCCACAAGTGACCCCATATTGGAAACTAGACCTCCCAAGGAACTTATCTAGATGTGTTGTGAGAACTTTGAACCCCCAAGTGTTTCACTACAGTTTGTAATGCAAAGCCGTGAAAATAAAAATTCTTTTTTTTTTTCACAAAAATGATTTTTTAGCCCCCAGCTTTGTATTTTTACAAGGGTAACAGAATAAATTGGACCCTAAAAGTTGTTTTCCAATTTGTCCTGAGTACGCTGATACCCCCTATGTGGGGGGTAACCACTGTTTGGGCACATGACAGAGCTCGGAAGGGAAGGAGCGCCATTTGGAATGCAGACTTAAATGGATTGGTCTGCAGGCGTCACGTTGCATTTGCAGAGCCCCTGATGTACCCAAACAGTACAAACCCCCCACAAGTGACCCCATATTGGAAACTAGACCTCCCAAGGAACTTATCTAGATGTGTTGTGAGAACTTTGAACCCCCAAGTGTTTCACTACAGTTTACAACGCAGAGCCGTGAAAATAAAACATATTTTTTTCCCACAAAAATGATTTTTAGCCCCCCAAATTTTTATTTTCCCAAGGATAACAAGAGAACTTGGACCCCAGAAGTTGTTGTTCAATTTGTCCCGAGTACGCTGATAACCCATATGTTGGGATAAACCCCTTTTTGGACGCACGGGAGAGCTCGGAAGGGAAGGAGCACTGTTTTACTTTTTCAACGCAGAATTGGCTGGAATTGAGATCGGACGCCATGTCGCGTTTGGAGAGCCCCTGATGTGCCTGAACAGTGGAAACTCCCCAATTCTACCTGAAACCCTAACCCAAACACACCCCTAACCCTAATCCCAATGGTAACCCTAACCCTACCCCTAACCTCACCTCTAACCGTTTAATGAACATTTTCTGACAGTCATAAGTGCCACGTATTTAAGTGCCACGTATTTAAGTGCCACATATTTAAGTGCCACATATTTAAGTGCCACATATTTAAGTGCCACGTGTTTCAGTGCCACGTGTTTCAGTGCCACGTGTTTCAGTGCCACGATATTTCAGTGCCACGTATTTCAGTGCCACGTACTATAAATACTATAACTATGTGGTTATACGTGGCACTGAAATATCGTGGCACGTAAATACGTGGCACTTACGTGCCACGTATTTAAGTGCCACGTACTTAAGTGCCACGTACTTAAGTGCCACGTACTTAAGTGCCACGTACTTAAGTGCCACGTATTTACGTGCCACGTATTTACGTGCCACGTATTTAAGTGCCACGTACTTAAGTGCCACGTACTTAAATACGTGGCACGTAAATACGTGGCACTTAAGTACGTGGCACTTAAGTACGTGGCACTTAAGTACGTGGCACTTAAGTACGTGGCACTTAAGTACGTGGCACTTAAGTACGTGGCACTTAAGTACGTGGCACTTAAGTACGTGGCACTTAAGTACGTGGCACTTATATACGTGGCACTTATATACGTGGCCACTGAAATATCGTGGCACTTATATACGTATATAAACGTATATTTTAGTGCCACGTATTTCAGGTTAGGGGTAGGGTTAGGGGTAGGGTTTTTTTTTTTTGTTTGTTTTCTTGTGTTTTTCTATAAAAACGCATGCGTCTAAAAACGCATGCGTTTTACCACGTTTACATGCGTTTTTTCACACATGCGTTTTTTTAAAAAACGCATGCAGATAAAAACGCAAGTGTGAAACCAGCCTAAAAGACGCTTTTTATAGCAAAAAAGTTTTTGCGTCTCCACATTTTGAGACCTATAATTTTTCCACATTTTGGTCCACAGAGTCATGTGAGGTCTTGTTTTTTGTGGGACGAGTTGACGTTTTTATTGGTAACATTTTCGGACACGTGACCATTTTTGATCACTTTTTATTCCGATTTTTGTGAGGCAGAAGGACCAAAAACCAGCTATTCATGAATTTCTTTTGGGAGAGGCGTTTATACCGTTCCGCGTTTGGTAAAATTGATAAAGCAGTTTTATTCGTCGGGTCAGTACGATTACAGCGATATCTCATTTATATAATTTTTTTATGTTTTGGCGCTTTTATACGATAAAAACTATTTTATAGAAAAAATAATTATTTTGGTATCGCTTTATTCTCAGGACTATAACTTTTTTATTTTTTTGCTGATGATGCTGTATGGCGGCTCGTTTTTTGCGGGACAAGATGACGTTTTCAGCGGTACCATGGTTATTTATATCCGTCTTTTTGATCGCGTGTTATTCCACTTTTTGTTCGGCGGTATGGTAATAAAGCGTTGTTTTTTGCCTCGTTTTTGTTTTTTTTTTCTTACGGTGTTTACTGAAGGGGTTAACTAGTGGGGCAGTTTTATAGGTTGGGTCGTTACGGACGCGGCGATACTAAATATGTGTACTTTTATTGTTTTTTTTATTTTATTTAGATAAAGAAATGTATTTATGGGAATAATATTTTATTTTTTTTTTCATTATTTTGGAATATTTTTTTTTTTTTTTTTTACACATTTGGAAAAATTTTTTTTTAACTTTTTTACTTTGCCCCAGGGGGGGACAATACAGATCGGTCATCTGCCAGTTTGCATAGCACTCTGACAGATCACCGATCTGAGGAAAGTGCAGGCTGCTTCACAGTGCCTGCTCTGAGCAGGCGTCTGTGAAGCCACCTCCCTCCCTGCAGGACCCGGATCCGCGGCCATCTTGGATCCGGGTCTGGGAGCTGCAGGGAGGGAGGTAAGACCCTCGCAGCAACGCGATCACATCGCGTTGCTGCGGGGGGCTCAGGGAAGCCCGCAGGGAGCCCCCTCCCTGCGCGATGCTTCCCTGCACCGCCGGCACATCGCGATCATGTTTGATCGCGGTGTGCCGGGGGTTAATGTGCCGGGGGCGGTCCGTGACCGCTCCTGGCACATAGTGCCGGATGTCAGCTGTGATAATCAGCTGACACCCGGCCGCGATCGGCGGCGCTCCCCCCGTGAGCGCCGCTGATCGCGTATGACGTACTATCCCGTCGGCGGTCATACGGGCCCACCCCACCTCGACGGGATAGTACGTCAGATGTCAGGAAGGGGTTAAAACAAAGTCTGTCCAGACACCTTCTGGTCAAACATCACAAAAAAATTGACATAAAGGTAACCCCTGTGGAGCAAATACCACAGAATGACATCAACAGATTCCAGAAATTAAATAGAAAGGAGTCCTACTGGATTTTCCAATTGAAAACTTTATATCCCGATGGCCTCAATGAAACAGTGGAAAATGTATAGAGATTTGCAATGGAGAGGAGAAAGAGGAGGGAGAGGGAGAAGAGGTAAATGAAAGATGAAGGGGAAAAGGGAGAGAAGAAGAGAAAAAGGAGGAAAGAGAAAGAAAAAAATATACATATAGTATGTACGTATACATATATATATATATATATATATATATATATATATATATATATATGTACTGTATGTGTGTATATATATATATATATATATATATATATATATATATACATATTTTCTCCCTTCTGAATTTTGCTAAAATGTTATGTAATTTAATTGTTTTATAAATATTTGTGGAAAGGATTACAGGATCCACTGTGTAATTTTGCAGTTTATAATATGTTTTGCATATTCATTCATTTATTTATTCATTTATTTTATTTTTATTTATTCTTTTTTTTTCCTCCTTTCTGAACTTTTAAATTTTTAATTTTGCTAAGATGATATGTCATTTAATTGTTTTTTAAATACTTTTCGAAAGGATTTACTGTGTAACTTTACAATTTATAATATGTCTTGCATATTTATTTACATATATATAATTTTTTTTATATACCATTATAACATTTTGATACACCAGGATTGGTTTAAGATCACACTGACTCACTTGGGGTGGAGTGTTAATTCCAATTAATTGAGGCACACCCCTGCTATGTGTTAGGCCAGCGTCGCACTAGCGAGTTTTACGGACGTATGAGCGCATAAACTACGTCCGTAAAATACGCATTACACACGGCCCAATGAATCTCTATGTCCCAGCTCCTATCTGCCGTATATTACGCATCCGTAATATACAGTCTTGTACGGCCGTAGAAAATCGCAGCATGCTGCGTTTGTCACCGTATTGTGCAAAAAAATCACCAATGAAAGTCTATGGGGGCGAGAAAAATACAGATTCCACACGGACCAGCAGTGTGACTTGCAAGAAATACACAGCGGTGTTAGTGAAAAGCCGGTAATTCAATTGCCGGCTTTTCATTTCTCCTTCACAAACCCGACAGGATATGAGACATGGTTTACATACAGTAAACCATCTCATATCCCTTTTTTTTTTGCATTTTCAACACTACTAATGTTAGTAGTGTGTATGTGCAAAATTTGGGTGCTGTAGCTTTTAAAATAAAGGGTTAAATCGCGGAAAAATTTGGCGTGGGCTCCCGCGCAATTTTCTCCGCCAGAGTGGTCAAGCCAGTAACTGAGGGCAGATATTAATAGCCTAGAGAGGGTCCATGGTTATTGGCCCCCCCTGGCTACAAACATCTGCCCCCAGCCACCCCAGAAAAGGCACATCTGGAAGATGTGCCTATTCTGGCACTTGGCCACTCTCTTCCCACTCCCGTGTAGCGGTGGGATATGGTGTAATGAAGGGTTAATGTCACCTTGCTATTGTAAGGTGACATTAAGCCAGGTTAATAATGGAGAGGCGTCAATTATGACACCTATCCATTATTAATCCAATAGTACTAAATGGTTAATAAAACACACACACATGATTACAAAGTATTTTAATGAAATAAAGACACAGGGTGTTGTAATATTTTATTAGATTCTTAATCCACCTGAAGACCATCGTCCTGAAACAAAGTTAAAAAAACAAACAACAATATTCCATACCTTCCGTCGTTATGTCCCACGATGTAAATCCATCTGAAGGGGTTAAATCATTTTACAGCCAGGAGCTGTGCTAATGCAGTGCTCCTGCCTGTAAAACTCCAGGTACTGAATGGAAAGCTGGGTGATCTGTAGTTACCTTGAGTTGCGGTGAGGCGCCCTCTGCTGGATGTCCTCATATGAACTCGAGCGTGGGAACTTTTCCAAGGCTCCAGTTCAAGAGGACATCCAGCAGAGGGCGCATCACCACAACTCCAGGTAACTACAGATCACCCAGCTTTCCATTCAGTACCCGGGGTGTGGTGGTGCATCTGGTGGGAGTGGCAAAAGCACAATAGCACCTAAGGCTGGAGGTGTTGAGCCAGCGTCATCGTCTGGCTACACAAGGCCTCGAAGGCTCCCTTATCTGGGAGTAGGAAAACAGCTTTTAAAGCCGGAGCAGCAGGAAAAAGTTTTGATATACACAAGAAAGTGATACCGCGCTTAGGGGTTAAATGCTATGTGGTGCTGGGCTGCATGTGACCAGTGATTGAGCACCGCAAGGATAGAAGCAATCACAGAAACAGATATTGGTAAATTCCTCTTACTTAGTTACCTATAATGCACGTATAATCATCCAGGTGGTGCTTACCCTTGCTAGTAGTGCACGTGCATCTATGGTATCAGGGTGCCTGTAGAAGGTATGTCCCGTCGGCATTGAATATGCAGGAGGAGGGGAAGATGTGGAATCCGCTGCTTGCTGCTGGAGAGTGTAAGGGGGAGGGAGGGATCGGGGAGGCATGTGGCAGCTAGAGCTGCACCACAGGAGCCCCGGCCAAAGGCATCCCTGGTTATGGCTGGCGGAAGATGGCTGCCAGTATCTGCTCGCACGTGCCTGATTGTGACGTCACAAAACTACGGAGCGGCGTTGGAGCCAAAAAGGAAGGAGTGACCTAACCAATGTGTTTCGAAGGAAGACGGCCTTCTTCATCAGGGAAAAAGTTTTGGCTTTCCTTGCTGACTCAGCCTCTAGCTCTTTCGCCTCCTCTTCAGAAAGTTCCAAATATAAAAGCAGCGAGTTGTCAGTGGATGCTCCCGGTCAGGAACAAGACGTTTCCTTGTGTCCTTCACCCAAACCAAAAGTGAAGGATGCGTCAGGCGACACTAGAGGTTACTTCATGGAGCTCTTTACACATACCATGCCTTGGTTAGAAAGGGAAATTGTTAACTGCCCATTACAAGATGAATCGGACATGGAGTGCACTGATGCAGAGCCACAGCTAGATTATTATGCTGTTCCATTGACTCAGATCACTGCATTGCCCTCGCAGTGTACTGAGCCAGAATCTGACCCTGATGAGACTATGGTGCCCTGTCCCAAACGCTGTAGCACCTTACACGGTGACACAGAGGAAGGTGCACATGGCATTGAAGAGGAGGTGATAGATGACCAAGTTGTTGACCCAGATTGGCAGCCATTGGGGGAAGAGGGTGCTGCTGCCAGTATCTCAGAAGCGGAGGAGGATGATCCACAGAAGCCATCTACATAGCAACAGCTGCCATCTGGCAGGCCCGTATCAGGCCAAAAACATTTGTCAAACACAAAAACAGTTTTAGGACAGCGTGGCCATCTGGTGAAAGTAGCACAGCGTGCAATGCCTGAAAAGGTATTCCATAGTAGGAAGAGTGTAGTGTGGCAATTTTTTAACCAAGATCCGAATGATCAGTCAAAAGTTATCTGTAAGAAATGCTCAAAGACCTTTAGCAGAGGGAAGAATCTTCAAAATTTAAATACAATGTGCATGCTTAGACATGCACTTGCAAGCCTGGGCTAACTACCAAACGTGCCGTACCATTGGTGCACCTGCTCAGAATGAAGGTAGTCAGCAATGCTACATTGCTTCCCTCACTGTACACCTACCAGTTAGGACACCACCAGCAGCAAATGTGGAGGTATCGTCAGAAGGCCAAAGCAGTCAGGGAATCACAAGGTTATTGGTAGGAAACACTGTATGTAGGCCAACATCAAGAATACTATCAACAATCCTCCCTCAATCCACCATGTCTACCACCACCACCGCTAGTTCCACCATATTATGTAGAACCAGAACACATGAGCTGCGCGCACAGTGAACAAGCCAGTAAAGACATGTTCACACCACCAAGAGACTTGAAAACACAAAAAAGCACAGTAAAACCAAAACCACTCTGTTGCAAAAAAAATCACAGTGGACAGCAAGTGCTAGTAAAAAGATGGAAAAAACAGGGTATTTGGTTGATACGTTTTTTGCAAAAAATGTATATTAAGCCGCTGTACCAATCGCCAAGGTATACCCATATCACAGCAGTCCTAACTAATGAATGTAATCCCTATCTGATGTATTTAAAACCTGGTCATATGTACAATACCTGTATGAGCAGGATTCAGAAAAGGAATGTCCATGTGGACACGTTGGACAGAACGGCTCCTGTGCGCACAGCTCAAAAAAAGAGGGGTGGAGGCCTCCCCAGTCTTGTAGAAACAAGAAAACAATTATGTAGAACCAGAACACATGAGCTGCGCGCACAGTGAACAAGCCAGTAAAGACATGTTCACACCACCAAGAGACTTGAAAACACAAAAAAGCACAGTAAAACCAAAACCACTCTGTTGCAAAAAATATCACAGTGGACAGCAAGTGCTAGTAAAAAGATGGAAAAAACAGGGTATTTGGTTGATACGTTTTTTGCAAAAAATGTATATTAAGCCGCTGTACCAATCGCCAAGGTATACCCATATCACAGCAGTCCTAACTAATGAATGTAATCCCTATCTGATGTATTTAAAACCTGGTCATATGTACAATACCTGTATGAGCAGGATTCAGAAAAGGAATGTCCATGTGGACACGTTGGACAGAACGGCTCCTGTGCGCACAGCTCAAAAAAAGAGGGGTGGAGGCCTCCCCAGTCTTGTAGAAACAAGAAAACAATTATGTAGAACCAGAACACATGAGCTGCGCGCACAGTGAACAAGCCAGTAAAGACATGTTCACACCACTAAGAGACTTGAAAACACAAAAAAGCACAGTAAAACCAAAACCACTCTGTTGCAAAAAAAATCACAGTGGACAGCAAGTGCTAGTAAAAAGATGGAAAAAACAGGGTATTTGGTTGATACGTTTTTTGCAAAAAATGTATATTAAGCCGCTGTACCAATCGCCAAGGTATACCCATATCACAGCAGTCCTAACTAATGAATGTAATCCCTATCTGATGTATTTAAAACCTGGTCATATGTACAATACCTGTATGAGCAGGATTCAGAAAAGGAATGTCCATGTGGACACGTTGGACAGAACGGCTCCTGTGCGCACAGCTCAAAAAAAGAGGGGTGGAGGCCTCCCCAGTCTTGTAGAAACAAGAAAACAATTATGTAGAACCAGAACACATGAGCTGCGCGCACAGTGAACAAGCCAGTAAAGACATGTTCACACCACCAAGAGACTTGAAAACACAAAAAAGCACAGTAAAACCAAAACCACTCTGTTGCAAAAAAAATCACAGTGGACAGCAAGTGCTAGTAAAAAGATGGAAAAAACAGGGTATTTGGTTGATACGTTTTTTGCAAAAAATGTATATTAAGCCGCTGTACCAATCGCCAAGGTATACCCATATCACAGCAGTCCTAACTAATGAATGTAATCCCTATCTGATGTATTTAAAACCTGGTCATATGTACAATACCTGTATGAGCAGGATTCAGAAAAGGAATGTCCATGTGGACACGTTGGACAGAACGGCTCCTGTGCGCACAGCTCAAAAAAAGAGGGGTGGAGGCCTCCCCAGTCTTGTAGAAACAAGAAAACAATTATGTAGAACCAGAACACATGAGCTGCGCGCACAGTGAACAAGCCAGTAAAGACATGTTCACACCACCAAGAGACTTGAAAACACAAAAAAGCACAGTAAAACCAAAACCACTCTGTTGCAAAAAATATCACAGTGGACAGCAAGTGCTAGTAAAAAGATGGAAAAAACAGGGTATTTGGTTGATACGTTTTTTGCAAAAAATGTATATTAAGCCGCTGTACCAATCGCCAAGGTATACCCATATCACAGCAGTCCTAACTAATGAATGTAATCCCTATCTGATGTATTTAAAACCTGGTCATATGTACAATACCTGTATGAGCAGGATTCAGAAAAGGAATGTCCATGTGGACACGTTGGACAGAACAGCTCCTGTGCGCACAGCTCAAAAAAAGAGGGGTGGAGGCCTCCCCAGTCTTGTAGAAACAAGAAAACAATTATGTAGAACCAGAACACATGAGCTGCGCGCACAGTGAACAAGCCAGTAAAGACATGTTCACACCACCAAGAGACTTGAAAACACAAAAAAGCACAGTAAAACCAAAACCACTCTGTTGCAAAAAAAATCACAGTGGACAGCAAGTGCTAGTAAAAAGATGGAAAAAACAGGGTATTTGGTTGATACGTTTTTTGCAAAAAATGTATATTAAGCCGCTGTACCAATCGCCAAGGTATACCCATATCACAGCAGTCCTAACTAATGAATGTAATCCCTATCTGATGTATTTAAAACCTGGTCATATGTACAATACCTGTATGAGCAGGATTCAGAAAAGGAATGTCCATGTGGACACGTTGGACAGAACGGCTCCTGTGCGCACAGCTCAAAAAAAGAGGGGTGGAGGCCTCCCCAGTCTTGTAGAAACAAGAAAACAATTATGTAGAGCCAGAACACATGAGCTGCGCGCACAGTGAACAAGCCAGTAAAGACATGTTCACACCACCAAGAGACTTGAAAACACAAAAAAGCACAGTAAAACCAAAACCACTCTGTTGCAAAAAAAATCACAGTGGACAGCAAGTGCTAGTAAAAAGATGGAAAAAACAGGGTATTTGGTTGATACGTTTTTTGCAAAAAATGTGTATTAAGCCGCTGTACCAATCGCCAAGGTATACCCATATCACAGCAGTCCTAACTAATGAATGTAATCCCTATCTGATGTATTTAAAACCTGATCATTTGTACAATACCTGTATGAGCAGGATTCAGAAAAGGAATGTCCATGTGGACACGTTGGACAGAACGGCTCCTGTGCGCACAGCTCAAAAAAAGAGGGGTGGAGGCCTCCCCAGTCTTGTAGAAACAAGAAAACAATTATGTAGAACCAGAACACATGAGCTGCGCGCACAGTGAACAAGCCAGTAAAGACATGTTCACACCACCAAGAGACTTGAAAACACAAAAAAGCACAGTAAAACCAAAACCACTCTGTTGCAAAAAAAATCACAGTGGACAGCAAGTGCTAGTAAAAAGATGGAAAAAACAGGGTATTTGGTTGATACGTTTTCTGCTCATACAGGTATTGTACATATGACCAGGTTTTAAATACATCAGATAGGGATTACATTCATTAGTTAGGACTGCTGTGATATGGGTATACCTTGGCGATTGGTACAGCGGCTTAATATACATTTTTTGCAAAAAACGTATCAACCAAATACCCTGTTTTTTCCATCTTTTTACTAGCACTTGCTGTCCACTGTGATTTTTTTTGCAACAGAGTGGTTTTGGTTTTACTGTGCTTTTTTGTGTTTTCTAGTTCCACCATATGCAGCTCTCCAGTCCAGCTCACCCTACAAGAGACTCTCGTTAGGAAAAGAAAGTACTCATCCTCTCATCCGCGTACACAGGGTTTGAACGCCCACATTGCTATACTAATCTCGTTAGAGATGATGCCCCACCAGTTGGTTGAAAGCGAAGCTTTCAAAGACCTGATGGCCTACGCAATACCACGCTATGACCTACCCAGTCGGCACTTCTTTGCAACAAAAGCCATCCCACCCCTCCACCAGCATGTCAAAGACCGCATTGTCCATGCACTGAGGCAATCAGTCAGTGGAAAGGTGTACCTCACAACAGATGCATGGACCAGTAGGCATGGCCAGGGACGTTACGTGTCCATCACGGCGCACTGGGTTAATGTGGTGGATGCAGGGTCCACAGGGGACAGCCATAGTGAGACAGTTCTGTCTAGCTGTCAGGACTCTGAACATTTTTTATTTCCTTTTTGTGCATTAGTGCCCTTTTCCAAGATGGCATCTTTGGTCTCATGTGCACTGTGTCTTCCTGCTATAAAACTCCACCCCAGCCTTCAGTCTGTGCTAGAGTATTCTGCCTTACACCCAGCTCCTGACCTCTGGTGACTCCCTGGCTATATACCTGCTCCTGGGAACCTGTGGGGTTATCCTGCTACTCTGAGTTCCTGCTGCATATACCAGTTCCAGTAATCCTCCTTCATCTGCTGCTCGTGTTTACTTCCATCTGCATTTGCTGGACATGTAAGCTGTTTCTGCTCTGCAAGAACCTGAGACTATTACCCAGACCTCCCTGGTTGAGCTAAGATATTATTTGAACTGCCTTATAAGCATATCTATCTGTGTTTTGGACTAAGCAAGGACTTATTCGTTGCAAGTATCCTCAAGAATAATTGTGCTTCATAGACTTTCTGCGTGATTGCATTTTCCTCTGAAGTTTCCTATAGACTGCTAAGCTGAGTTTGATATTTGCACCAAGTGTTGTGGACTTGAGTTTCTCTCTGCACCTGTCACGGGGATACAAGGAGGGCGAGAGCTAATAACCCGGGCCCCTGCAATTTCCCTCAGACTAGGGAAACCCTGTCTGACCCTCTACCTGAAGTTTACACTGAAGGTGTGCATGTTCAGGCCTCCACCCTCACCCTGACTCCTGATTCAGCCCTAGACTGAACACCACCGCCCACCACCCAGTGAATGCAATAGACCAATACCCACAGTTATAACAAACAAGGATAAAGGAAAATATACACCACGCCGCAGTCAATCAGGAATACACTATAAAGGTGCAGGGCAAAATAAATACAAATATAGGAAGGAGTAAATAAGACAAAGGAAAATACACCACCAGCAATGATACTCCAACAACCAGCTCTCCACTCCGGACCGAGATAACTACGGATAAGACAGAAGCTATAATCGGCGACGCCCAAAGATCAGGAGAACCATTTAAAGGAAATGGGCATGGCCCAGCTTCCAATCCGAGGATCAGATAAATTAACCCCGGAGCAGCCAGATGAAAACTAGCCGACGCCAATGAGCAAACAGTGGTCAAACGTGGAATTACCGCTGTCTGTCAGACGACCTGGTCTGAACAGTGTCCGACATGACAGTACCCCGCCTTCTACGAGGGACCACAGGGCCCTCACAGCTTATAGGACCCGGCTTGTCCGGATGGCGACGATGAAAACACCTGACCAGCCGATCCGCATGAATGTCCGAGGCTGGTACCCAGGACCTCTCCTCAGGCCCATAACCACACCAGTGTACCAAATATTGTAAAGTGCGGCGCACCACACGAGAGTCAACCACCCTGGAGACTTCAAATTCTAGGTTACCATCCACCAAGACTGGAGGTGGCATAGGCGCCGCGTCCACAGAACCCACCACCTTCTTAAGAAGAGACCTGTGGAACACGTTGTGTATTTTATACACCGTAGGGAGCTCCAGTCGATACGCTACTGGGTTAATGACGGCGGTGACCCTAAATGGACCAATAAACCGTGGACCCAATTTAAGGGATGGTATCTTGAGTCTTATGTTTTTTGTGGATAACCACACCCAGTCATCCACACTCAGGTCCGGACCCGGCACACGCCTACTGTCAGCCACACGTTTGTACCTAGCACCCACACTCAACAGGCGCTGTTTCACTCTCCTCCAGACTGATGACAATTGTGTTCCTAACTGGTCTTCCTCCGGAAAGCCGGAAGAGCCTCTCTGACTCAACGTACAAAACTGAGGATGTAGCCCGTAAACACAAAAAAACGGAGACTCCCCAGACGACTCCTGGCGGTTATTATTGATGGCAAACTCAGCCAAAGGAAGAAAGGTAGACCACTCCTCCTGGTTATCAGAGACAAAGCAGCGCAAGTACTGCTCCAAATTTTGGTTCATACGCTCGGTCTGACCATTTGACTGGGGATGAAATGCAGGCGAATGAGACAACTTGATCCCCAGCCGTGAGCAAAATGCTTTCCAAAATTTTGCTACAAACTAAGTACCCCTATCTGACATGATGTCAGATGGAACTCCATGAAGCCTGACCACCTCCTGCACAAACACCTGAGCAAGAGTCTTAGCGTTAGGCAAAGAAGGCAAAGACACAAAGTGCGACATCTTCGAAAACCGATCCACAATCACCAAAATGACCGTGTTCCCAGCTGAGGGAGGCAAATCCGTGATGAAATCCATGGAGATTTCCATCCATGGCTTACTAGGTACCTCCAGAGGAAGTAGTGTGCCAACAGGACGGGAGCGGGACGTCTTCGCCCTAGCGCACGTGGTAAAAGCTGACACATATGAGACCACGTCCTGTCGGATTTTGGGCCACCAAAACTGACGTGACACCAACTCCAAAGTACCTCTAACCCCTGGGTGGCCAGCCAGGACAGTATCATGATGCTCCGCCAACACCTTTAGGCGGAGATGAAGTGGTACAAAAGATTTGTTGATGGGAAGCTCAGATGGTACCTCCTCCTGAGCCTCGGCAATCTCAGCCTCAACCTCGGTAGTGAGGGCTGAAACCACAACACCCTTTTGGAGAATGGGTACTGGGTCTTCCCGAGGTTCTCCCCTCGGAAAACACCTGGACAGAGCATCCGCCTTAGTGTTTTTAGACCCTGGTCTGTAAGAGACAACAAAGTTGAACCGCGTGAAAAACAATGCCCAACGAGCATGCCTGGGAGACAGACGCTTGGCAGACTCCAAATACAGCAGATTCTTATGGTCGGTAATAACAGTGACCTGATGTACCGACCCCTCCAAGAAGTGTCACCATTCCTCAAAGGCCAACTTAATAGCCAACAACTCCCTGTTGCCGATATCGTAGTTACGTTCAGCGGACGACAGTTTTTTGGAGAAATAGGCGCACGGATGCAAACCACTCAAGGATGAGCCTTGAGATACTACCGCCCCCACACCAACCTCAGACGCATCGACTTCCACGACAAAGGGTTTAGATACGTCTGACTGCACAAGAATGGGGGCTGAAACAAAACTGTTCTTGAGAAATTCAAATGCGCGAACAGCAGCCTCAGGCCAAACGGAGAAATTGGTACCCTTTTTAGTCATGTCAGTTAGCGGTTTAGCAATGATAGAAAAATCCTTGATAAATTTCCTATAGCAGTTAGAAAACCCAAGGAACCGCTGAAGTGCTTTTAGGTTATCAGTACGTTTCCAATGCAGCACCGCTTGCACCTTAGCGGCGTCCATTTTAAAACCAGAAGCAGACACAATATAACCCAAAAACGGCAACTCTTGAGCAAAAAATACACATTTCTCCAGTTTAGCATACAGCTTATTCTCTCTGAGAAGCTGTAACACCTGCCTGAAATGATCTAAATGAGCATCACGGTCGCAAGAGTATATGAGGATGTCATCTAGGTACACGATAACGAATTTCCCCAAAACATGCGAGAACACATCATTGATGAAATGTTGGAACACTGCAGGTGCGTTAGTTAACCCAAAAGGCATCACCAAATTTTCAAAATGACCCTCAGGGGTATTAAAAGCCATCTTCCACTCATCACTAGTGTTGAGCGATACCGTCCGATACTTGAAAGTATCGGTATCGGAAAGTATCGGCCGATACCGGCAAAGTATCGGATCTAATCCGATACCGATACCCGATACCAATACAAGTCAATGGGACACCAAGTATCGGACGGTATCCTGTATGGTTCCCAGGGTCTGAAGGAGAGGAAACTGTCCTTCAGGCCCTGGGATCCATATCAATGTGTAAAAGAAAGAATTAAAATAAAAAATAGGGATATACTCACCCTCCGACGCAGCCTGGACTTTACCGCCGTAACCGGGAGCCATTGTACCTAAGAATGCGCGCTTGAAGGGCCTTAGATGAGGTCACTGCGCTCTGATTGGTCCGTAGCAGTCGCGTGACCGCTACGCGACCAATCACAAAGCAGTGACGTCACCTAAGGTCTTTCAAGCGCTTGAAATACCTTAGAAGACGTCCGCAGCTTCTGATTGGTCGCGTAGCGGTCGCGTGACCGCTACGCGACCAATCACAAAGCAGTGACGTCTTCTAAGGTATTTCAAGTGCTTGAAAGACCTTAGGTGACGTCACTGCTTTGTGATTGGTCGCGTAGCGGTCACGCGACCGCTACGGACCAATCAGAGCGCAGTGACCTCATCTAAGGCCCTTCAAGCACGCATTCTTAGGTACAACGGCTCCCGGTTACGGCGGTAAAGTCCAGGAGCCGCCGGAGAGGTGAGTATATCCCTATTTTTTATTTTAATTCTTTATTTTACACATTGATATTAATCCCGATACCGATTCCCGATACCACAAAAGTATCGGATCTCGGTATCGGAATTCCGATACCCGATACTTGCGGTATCAGAATGCTCAACACTACTCATCACCTTGACGGACTCTTATGAGGTTGTACACCCCCCTGAGGTCAAGCTTGGTAAACCACTTAGCACCTGCCACCTGGTTGAACAAGTCAGGTATCAGTGGCATAGGGTATGGATCACGAACCGTAATCTGGTTCAACTCCCTGAAATCCAAACACGGGCTTAATCCGCCATCTTTCTTCTTCACGAAGAAGAACCCTGCTGCCACCGGCGAGGATGATGGCCTGATGTGCCCTTTGCTTAAACTTTCAGAAATGTAATCCTTGAGCGCTTGCCTCTCTGGACCGGAGATGTTGAACATGCTTAGGCAACTTGGCTCCTGGTTTAAACCTGATAGAACAGTCATAGGAGCGGTGTGGCGGCAACTCTGAACAACCCTTCTCAGAGAACACATCCGCATAATCCTGAAGTGACTCCGGAACGCTTGAAGTCACAGCGGACACACATGTGGCCAGGCTATTCTCCTGACAGAAATCACTCCACTGGATTATGTCCTGAGTTTTCCAGTCAATCACCGGGTTGTGTGTAGACAACCATGGAAAACCCAGAACCAATTGTGCCCGAAGACTCTTGAGCACCTTACATGTGACCTGCTCGAAATGAAGAACCCCAATGTGGAGTTTAACCTCAGCCACAAACTCAGTAATATCCCCCTGTGGAAGAGGAGCAGAATTGATGGTGACCACACGGATAGGATGAGGCAGTTTTTCAATCTTAAAACCAGCAGTGCGCGCAAACTCCTCATCAATGAGATTTGTGGCGGAACCACTATCCACAAAAATAGTTATTGGTATCTCTCTGCCAGCGACAACAACTTTGGCAGGGAGCATGCACTGAGAAATCATCATGGACGATATACATAAGCTCAGATTGGACTCCTCCACACCCTCTGAGCTCAGAAGTTTTCCGCCGTTGCGTTTTTCTTTAACAGCAGAGGACAGATATTAATAAAATGACCAGTTTTACCGCAGAAAAAACAGGCTCCCTGCTTCCTGAGTACAGGGGTACGATTCTTAACATGTGATATCCCTGCGATTTGCATAGATTCCGTGGGCACACCTGCAGCAACCTCACGTGAACCTAAACCTTAACCCACAGGCGGCGTCTCATGATTCCCCTGACGCAAACGGCGATCAATGTGGACAACAAGACTCATAGCGGAATCTAGGGAAGCAGGAGTCTCGTACATCAGGAGGGCTTTTTTAACCCTATTAGAAACTCCATGAATAAAGTGACTCCGCAATGCTGGCTCATTCCACTGAGTGTCAACCGCCCAGCGGCGAAATTCAGAATAGTAAGGGTATGTTTCCACGGTCAGGAAACGCTGCTTTTTTGATGCTGCGCAGAGCTGCAGCGTCAAAAAAGCAGCATCCAGATGTTCCAGCATAGTGGAGGGGATTGTTGTGAAATTGGATTCTGGGCTCCCCCGGTGGCCACTTGTGGAATTGTACTTGTGTGCATCATCCCCTCTGTTCACCTGCTCCTATCAGGATGTGGGAGTCGCTATATAACCTTGCTCCTCTGTCAGTTTCATGCCGGTCAACAATGTAATCAGAAGCCTTTCTGTGCATGTTCCTGCTACTAGACAACTCCCAGCTAAGTTGGACTTTTGTCCTTGTGTGTTTTTGCATTTTGTTCCTGTTCACAGCTGCTGTTTCGTTACTGTGTCTGGAAAGCTCTTGTGAGCGGAAATTGCCACTCTGGTGTTATGAGTTAATGCTAGAGTCTTAAAGTAATTTCTGGATGGTGTTTTGATAGGGTTTTCTGCTGACCATGAAAGTGCCCTTTCTGTCTTCTTGCTATCTAGTAAGCGGACCTCGATTTTTGCTAAACCTATTTTCATACTACGTTTGTCATTTCATCTAAAATCACCGCCAATATATGTGGGGGCCTCTGTCTGCCTTTTGGGAAAATTTCTCTAGAGGTGAGCCAGGACTGTCTTTTCCTCTGCTAGGATTAGGTAGTTCTCCGGCTGGCGCTGGGCATCTAGGGATAAAAAAACGTAGGCATGCTACCCGGCCACTTCTAGTTGTGCGGCAGGTTTAGTTCATGGTCAGTATAGTTTCCATCTTCCAAGAGCTAGTTCTCATATATGCTGGGCTATGTTCTCTCGCCATTGAGAATCACGACAGTTTGACCGGCCAAAAAAAAGGGTTAAATTACTGGCTGAGAAAGGAGAGAAAAAAGAAGTCTGCTACAATTTTTTTTTTTTTTTTTTTTTCCTCTAGTTCTGAGTGTGCTCTTAATTGAATCACTTGCTAGTCTGCCTATACTGCAGCCTTCCTCTCTTTCTCTCCTTCTTATCCTTGAATGGCTCTGTGTTCACCTGTTTCAAATGGATCTTCAGAGTGTAGCTACAGGTTTGAATAATCTCGCCACAAAGGTACAAAATTTGCAAGATTTCGTTGTTCATGCACCTATGTCTGAGCCTAGAATTCCTTTGCCTGAATTCTTCTCGGGGAATAGATCTCACTTTCAAAATTTTAAAAATAATTGCAAATTGTTTTTGTCCCTGAAGTCTCGCTCTGCCGGAGACCCTGCACAGCAGGTCAGGATTGTAATTTCCTTGTTCCGGGGCGACCCTCAGGACTGGGCTTTTGCATTGGCACCAGGGGATCCTGCGTTGCTCAATGTGGATGCGTTTTTTCTGGCCTTGGGGTTGCTTTATGAGGAACCTCATTTAGAGCTTCAGGCGGAAAAGGCCTTGATGTCCTTGTCTCAGGGGCAAGATGAAGCTGAAATATACTGCCAAAAATTCCGCAAATGGTCTGTGCTTACTCAGTGGAATGAGTGCGCCCTGGCGGCGATTTTCAGAGAAGGTCTCTCTGATGCCATTAAGGATGTTATGGTGGGGTTCCCTGTGCCTGCGAGTCTGAATGAGTCCATGACGATGGCTATTCAGATCGATAGGCGTCTGCGGGAGCGCAAACCTGTGCACCATTTGGCGGTGTCTACTGAGAAAACGCCAGAAAATATGCAATGTGATAGAATTCTGTCCAGAAGCGAGCGGCAGAATTTTAGACGAAAAAATGGGTTGTGCTTCTATTGTGGTGATTCAACTCATGTTATATCAGCATGCTTTAAGCGTACTAAGAAGCCTGACAAGTCTGTTTCAATTAGCACTTTACAGTCTAAGTTTATTCTATCTGTGACCCTGATTTGTTCTTTGTCATCTATTACCGCGGACGCCTATGTCGACTCTGGCGCTGCTTTGAGTCTTATGGATTGGTCCTTTGCCAAACGCTGTGGGTATGATTTGGAGCCATTGGAGGCTCCGATACCTCTGAAAGGGATTGACTCCACCCCATTGGCTAGTAATAAACCACAATACTGGACACAAGTGACTATGCGTGTTAATCCGGATCACCAGGAGGTTATTCGCTTTCTGGTGCTGTATAATCTACATGATGTTTTGGTGCTGGGATTGCCATGGCTGCAATCTCATAACCCAGTCCTCGACTGGAGAGCTATGTCTGTGTTAAGCTGGGGATGTAAAGGAACTCATGGGGACGTACCTTTGGTTTCCATTTCATCATCTATTCCCTCTGAGATTCCTGAATTCTTGTCTGACTTTCGTGACGTTTTTGAAGAACCCAAGGTTGGTTCACTACCTCCGCACCGGGAGTGCGATTGTGCCATAGACTTGATCCCGGGTAGTAAATACCCTAAGGGTCGTTTATTTAATCTATCTGTGCCTGAACACGCGGCTATGCGAGAATATATAAAGGAGTCCTTGGAAAAGGGACATATTCGTCCTTCGTCATCTCCCTTAGGAGCCGGTTTTTTCTTTGTGTCTAAGAAAGACGGCTCTTTGAGGCCGTGTATTGATTATCGACTTTTGAATAAAATCACGGTTAAATATCAATATCCGTTACCACTGCTTACTGGTTTGTTTGCTCGTATAAAGGGGGCCAAGTGGTTCTCTAAGATTGATCTCCGTGGGGCGTATAATTTGGTGCGAATCAAGCAGGGGGATGAGTGGAAAACCGCATTTAATACGCCCGAGGGCCATTTTGAGTATTTGGTGATGCCTTTTGGTCTTTCAAATGCCCCTTCAGTCTTCCAGTCCTTTATGCATGACATTTTCCGCGATTATTTGGACAAATTTATGATTGTGTATCTGGATGATATTCTGATTTTTTCGGATGACTGGGACTCTCATGTCCAGCAGGTCAGGAGGGTTTTTCAGGTTTTGCGGTCTAATTCCTTGTGTGTGAAGGGTTCTAAGTGTGTTTTTGGGGTTCAAAAGATTTCCTTCTTGGGATACATTTTTTCCCCCTCTTCCATCGAGATGGATCCTGTCAAGGTTCAGGCTATTGGTGATTGGACGCAACCCTCTTCTCTTAAGAGTCTTCAGAAATTTTTGGGCTTTGCTAACTTTTATCGTCGATTTATTGCTGGTTTTTCTGATGTTGTAAAACCATTGACTGATTTGACTAAGAAGGGTGCTGATGTTGCTGATTGGTCCCCTGATGCTGTGGAGGCCTTTCGGGAGCTCAAGCGCCGCTTTTCTTCCGCCCCAGTGTTGCGTCAGCCTGATGTTGCTCTTCCTTTTCAGGTTGAGGTCGACGCTTCTGAAATCGGAGCTGGGGCGGTGTTGTCGCAGAGAAGTTCCGACTGCTCCGTGATGAGACCTTGTGCTTTTTTTTCCCGTAAATTTTCGCCCGCCGAGCGGAATTATGATATTGGGAATCGGGAGCTTTTGGCCATGAAGTGGGCTTTTGAGGAGTGGCGTCACTGGCTTGAGGGGGCCAGACATCAGGTGGTGGTATTGACTGACCACAAAAATTTAATTTACCTTGAGTCTGCCAGGCGCCTGAATCCTAGACAGGCGCGCTGGTCGTTGTTTTTCTCTCGGTTTAATTTTGTGGTGTCTTACCTACCGGGTTCTAAGAATGTTAAGGCGGATGCCCTTTCTAGGAGTTTTGAGCCTGACTCCCCTGGTAATTCTGAGCCCACAGGTATCCTTAAAGATGGAGTGATATTGTCTGCCGTTTCTCCAGACCTGCGGCGGGCCTTGCAGGAGTTTCAGGCGGATAGACCTGATCGTTGCCCACCTGGTAGACTGTTTGTTCCTGATGATTGGACCAGTAGAGTCATCTCTGAGGTTCATTCTTCTGCGTTGGCAGGTCATCCTGGAATCTTTGGTACCAGGGATTTGGTGGCAAGGTCCTTCTGGTGGCCTTCCCTGTCACGAGATGTGCGAGGCTTTGTGCAGTCTTGTGACGTTTGTGCTCGGGCCAAGCCTTGTTGTTCTCGGGCTAGTGGATTGTTGTTACCCTTGCCTATCCCGAAGAGGCCTTGGACGCACATCTCGATGGATTTTATTTCGGATCTGCCTGTTTCTCATAAGATGTCTGTCATCTGGGTGGTGTGTGACCGTTTCTCTAAGATGGTCCATCTGGTTCCCTTGCCTAAGTTGCCTTCTTCTTCCGAGTTGGTTCCTCTGTTTTTTCAAAATGTTGTTCGTTTGCATGGTATTCCTGAGAATATCGTTTCTGACAGAGGGACCCAATTCGTGTCTAGATTTTGGCGGGCATTCTGTGCTAGGATGGGCATAGATTTGTCTTTTTCGTCTGCTTTCCATCCTCAGACTAATGGCCAGACCGAGCGGACTAATCAGACCTTGGAGACATATTTGAGGTGTTTTGTGTCTGCGGATCAGGATGATTGGGTTGCTTTTTTGCCTTTGGCGGAGTTCGCCCTCAATAATCGGGCCAGCTCTGCCACCTTGGTGTCCCCGTTTTTCTGTAATTCGGGGTTTCATCCTCGATTTTCCTCCGGTCAAGTGGAATCTTCGGATTGTCCTGGAGTGGATGCTGTGGTGGAGAGGTTGCATCAGATTTGGGGGCAGGTGGTGGACAATTTGAAGTTGTCCCAGGAGAAGACTCAGCTTTTTGCCAACCGCCGTCGTCGTGTTGGTCCTCGGCTTTGCGTTGGGGACTTGGTGTGGTTGTCTTCTCGTTTTGTCCCTATGAGGGTTTCTTCTCCTAAGTTTAAGCCTCGGTTCATCGGCCCGTACAAGATATTGGAGATTCTTAACCCTGTGTCCTTCCGTTTGGACCTCCCTGCATCCTTTTCGATTCATAATGTTTTTCATCGGTCATTGTTGCGCAGGTATGAGGTACCGGCTGTGCCTTCCGTTGAGCCTCCTGCTCCGGTGTTGGTTGAGGGTGAGTTGGAGTACGTTGTGGAAAAGATCTTGGACTCTCGTGTTTCCAGACGGAAACTCCAGTATCTGGTCAAATGGAAGGGATACGGTCAGGAGGATAATTCTTGGGTCACTGCCTCTGATGTTCATGCCTCCGATCTTGTCCGTGCCTTTCATAGGGCTCATCCTGATCGCCCTGGTGGTTCTGGTGAGGGTTCGGTGCCCCCTCCTTGAGGGGGGGGTACTGTTGTGAAATTGGATTCTGGGCTCCCCCGGTGGCCACTTGTGGAATTGTACTTGTGTGCATCATCCCCTCTGTTCACCTGCTCCTATCAGGATGTGGGAGTCGCTATATAACCTTGCTCCTCTGTCAGTTTCATGCCGGTCAACAATGTAATCAGAAGCCTTTCTGTGCATGTTCCTGCTACTAGACAACTCCCAGCTAAGTTGGACTTTTGTCCTTGTGTGTTTTTGCATTTTGTTCCTGTTCACAGCTGCTGTTTCGTTACTGTGTCTGGAAAGCTCTTGTGAGCGGAAATTGCCACTCTGGTGTTATGAGTTAATGCTAGAGTCTTAAAGTAATTTCTGGATGGTGTTTTGATAGGGTTTTCTGCTGACCATGAAAGTGCCCTTTCTGTCTTCTTGCTATCTAGTAAGCGGACCTCGATTTTTGCTAAACCTATTTTCATACTACGTTTGTCATTTCATCTAAAATCACCGCCAATATATGTGGGGGCCTCTGTCTGCCTTTTGGGAAAATTTCTCTAGAGGTGAGCCAGGACTGTCTTTTCCTCTGCTAGGATTAGGTAGTTCTCCGGCTGGCGCTGGGCATCTAGGGATAAAAAAACGTAGGCATGCTACCCGGCCACTTCTAGTTGTGCGGCAGGTTTAGTTCATGGTCAGTATAGTTTCCATCTTCCAAGAGCTAGTTCTCATATATGCTGGGCTATGTTCTCTCGCCATTGAGAATCATGACAGGGGATTTTATGAAATCCCGTCTCCACTATGCGTGGAAACCCGCACGCGGCGGCCCTGCGACTCCGGACATGCTGCGCGTCTTTTCAGATCGCAGCATGTCCGTACACCTTGCGGGGACGCAGCGTCCCCGCAAGGCATATCACAGGGCCCTATGGGACAGCGCGATCATCCCGGATGTGAAGAGTTAACACATCCGGCATGATCGCGTCCCAGAAAGGGGGCGGGGCTTAGCGCCGAGCGGCTTCGTCGCTGCGGCGATACCGCCGCCCCTCCAGACCGTGGAGCCATACCCTAATCCTCTGCAACACGCTCCCCCTGGCAAATAGTGTGTAACTTAGATTCTGCTAGAGCCATTCTGTCTGGATCGTCTTAAATGTGTCCTAGAGCAGAAAAGAAACCCTCCACTGAGTTAAATGCAGCAGAATCAGATGGCAACGAAAATACCCATGCTTGGGGATCCCCGCTTAATAATGACAACACCAGGCCCACACATTGAGCCTCATTACCAGAGGAGATCGGGCGCATACGGAAATACAGTTTGCAAGCTTCACGAAAAGAAACACATTTACTGCGTTCCCCAGCAAATTTTTCAGGCAAAGGAAACTTGGGCTCATTAACTCCTCCTGTCGCTCCAGCCTGTATATTAGATACTGCTAGTCCCTGTTGCTGCACTGCTCCCCTCAACTCAGTGACCTGTAGGGACAGCGCCTCCAACTGGCGGGTTATGGAAGTCATGGGATCCATGACAAAACACAGAGAAGAAAAAAAAAAAGGAACCCCTTTTTTTTTTTTGTTAGGCCGATTATAATGTCACGGGGATACAAGGAGGGCGAGAGCTAATAACCCGGGCCCCTGCAATTTCCCTCAGACTAGGGAAACCCTGTCTGACCCTCTACCTGAAGTTTACACTGAAGGTGTGCATGTTCAGGCCTCCACCCTCACCCTGACTCCTGATTCAGCCCTAGACTGAACACCACCGCCCACCACCCAGTGAATGCAATAGACCAATACCCACAGTTATAACAAACAAGGATAAAGGAAAATATACACCACGCCGCAGTCAATCAGGAATACACTATAAAGGTGCAGGGCAAAATAAATACAAATATAGGAAGGAGTAAATAAGACAAAGGAAAATACACCACCAGCAACGATACTCCAACAACCAGCTCTCCACTCCGGACCGAGATAACTACGGATAAGACAGAAGCTATAATCGGCGACGCCCAAAGATCAGGAGAACCATTTAAAGGAAATGGGCATGGCCCAGCTTCCAATCCGAGGATCAGATAAATTAACCCCGGAGCAGCCAGACGAAAACTAGCCGACTCCAATGAGCAAACAGTGGTCAAACACGGAATGTCTGTCAGACGACCTGGTCTGAACAGTGTCCGACATGACAGCACCTGTTTGAATCACCATGTGATAATATAGACTTTACCACTTATAAAACTGTGTCCTGTAGTTGTCTTGTTCCATGCAGAGTCTCCTGAGTTATCCCCTATAATTATTACAGGATACTCTAGCCTAAAAAAAAAGGAGACTGCTGGAACAATGACTGCAGAAAGCAGACTAGAGCAGGTGTTTTCCATAATTAGATAACTGCAGAAAGATGTGGAAGGTCTGCAAAAGACGTTTGGAAGCTTTGAACACAATCAACAAGTGTTTGGACAGACTTTGCACCCGCATGGCAGCCCAGGAAAACAAACTTGCTGGCATAGAGTCCCAGTATGGACGGGCTTTTCAGGACATAAGCACGCAAATAGCTGCACAAGCAACTTTTCCCTCTGGGCAACCGCCACCAGCTAGCCCACCTAAGTTTCCCCTATTCAGATTTAATGGTGATCGCGACAAATTTTGTGGCTTTGTGAATCAATGTATGCTATATTTTGATGTGCATGCTGACCGTTTTCCTAATGATAGATCCAAAGTATTGTGTGTAATAATGCTGCTGACCGCACGAGCGCTCGCCTGGGCGAATCCGATGATTGAGTCTCGTGACCCTCGGTTAAATAACTTGGATGAAATCTTGGCCGCTATGGCATTAATGTTTGATGATCCTAATCGCCATGCAACCGCTGAATCTGCTTTATTGCCTTTACGCCAGGCAAAACGTTCTGTTATTGAGTATGCTACTGAATTCAGGAGATTGGCAGTAGATACCAATTGGGACAGTTATGCACAATTGCCTATTTTTAAAAGGGGTCTGTCTAGTATTGTAAAAGATGAACTAGCTCGCTCTGAGTCACCACAAGAGCTAGAGACATTTATACAGCATTGTGTGTGCATTGACATTCGCCTTACTGAGTGTAGGCAGGAGAAGTTTGCTGCATATAACCGTTTGTCTAACTTTTCCCTTCCTTCCAAAGAGCCTGCAGGTAAAACATCTCGGGAGGTGGAGGAGGTGCCCATGCAAATTGATTCTGTTCAGAGGCACGAGATTAATGAGCGCTGGAAGCATTGCCTTCGTGAAAGTCTATGCTTCTACTGTGGTCAGTCTGATCACTTTTTAATCAACTGTCCCAAGTGTCCCAAGCGGCCTAACACGGTGCTAGCAGCGGCAGGGGAATATGACAACTGTGATGATGAATCTGACATCTCTGAATGTAGCCTGTCTTTAAACGCTGTATTCCATTCACTTTCTATGACTTCACCCCCCAAGGAGCGGAAGGAAAAGAACTCTCACTGTTCTCTCCCTATTAAGATCCTGTGTTCAGGACAGTGGATTTCCAGTGCAACTATGATTCACTCTGGTGCAGGTGGCAATTTCATGGGTATTGCATTTGCCAAGGAACATGGTATGGAAATTCAGCAAAGAGCCTCTCCAATTACCATGGAAACAGTGGATGGGTCACCTTTAATCTCTGGGCCTGTGGATCAGGAGACCGTACCCCTTGAAATTTTGTTGGAGCCTAATCATCAGGAGCAACTTTCTTTCTTGATAATTTCTTCTCCTCATTTTCCTGTGATTTTAGGCATTCCTTGGTTGCGTTCTCTGAACCCAATTATCAACTGGGAGACCAAGGAGATTATCTTTCCAACAAGGAGCAACTCAGCGTTAACAGAAGCTGTCCCTGAGTCCACGGCTACGGAACCACATGTACAGGTATTTTCTTTACCTCCAGCATATAAAGAGTTCTCTGACATCTGTGACAAGAAGAATGCAGATCAGCTTCCTCCACACAGGCATTATGACTGTCCCATTGAGTTGCTTCCTGGGTCAGCTATTCCTTTTGGTAACGTATACCCTTTGTCGGCACCTGAGCTTCAAGCCTTAAAGGAGTATATTGATGAAAATCTGGCCAAAGGCTTCATACGTCCTTCTTCCTCACCAGCAGGGGCACCCATCTTTTTGTAAAGAAGAAGGATGGGACCCTGAGACCCTGTGTTAACTATCGGGAACTCAATAAGGTTTCCGTACAAAACTGTTACCCTTTGCCTCTGATTACTGAATTACTGGAAAGAGTCCGCTGTTATGACCCCAATGGCAGAGGGTCTCAGAAATAATTACTAAGTCTGCAAACACAAAAAACCAGCTCATAGGGCAGTGGTAACTGAGCTGACCATATATCTAATCCTAGCACCACAAATAGCAGCAGCCGGGGAACGTGCCTACGTTGGTTCTAGACGTCTCGCGCCAGCCGGAGAACTAACTAACCCTAGAAGGGAAAAGAAAGACCTTTCTTGCCTCCAGAGAAAAGACCCCAAAAGTTGGATACAAGCCCCCAACAAATAATAACGGTGAGGTAAGAGGAAAAGACAAACGTAAGAATGAGCTAGGTATTTAGCAAAGAGAGGCCCACTAGCTAATAGCAGAATATAGTAAGATGACTTATATGGTCAGCAAAAACCCTATCAAAATATCCACGCTGGATATTCAAGAACCCCCGAACCGTCTAACGGCCCGGGGGGAGAACACCAGCCCCCTAGAGCTTCCAGCAAGGTCAGGAATCACATTTAGTACAAGCTGGACAAAAATGAGAGCAAGCAAATAACCAAAAAACAAAGAAGCAGGACTTAGCTTAATTTTGCACGAACCCGGACCAGCAGACAGGAGCAAACAGAAAGGATCTGATTACAACGATGCCAGGCACAGGACTAAGGATCCAGGAAGCTTATATAGCAACTCCCCTGGACTAACGACCCAGGTGGGTGCCAAACTGAGGAAAGACAATGCCAGAGTCATATCACTAGTAACCACAAGAGGGAGCCAAAAAGTCTAATTCACAACAGTCCGCCATGCTAAGGTGTTCTCTAAACTGGATCTTCGAGGGGCTTATAATTTGGTGCGTATTCGTCCAGGGGATGAGTGGAAGACAGCATTCAGATGCCGGTATGGACACTTTGAATCTCTTGTGATGCCCTTCGGGTTTTGTAACGCCCCTGCAACATTTCAACACCTTGCTAATGACATTTTCAGAGATTTGTTGGACCAGTTTCTAGTGATCTATTTGGACGATATACTAATCTTTTCTGACTCTCTACAGAAACATGAAGAACATGTCAAAACTGTTTTAAGATGTCTGAAAGAGAACCATCTGTATATTAAGCCGGAGAAATGTGAGTTCCATCATTCTGAGATACAGTTCTTAGGTTATATCATCTCTCCCCAGGGGCTGAACATGGAATCTGGTAAGATTCAGGCTATCCTTGACTGGCCGGTACCCAAGAACGTTAAGGAGGTTCAACGTTTTATTGGTTTTGCAAATTTCTACAGATGCTTCATTCGAAATTTTTTCTGATATTGTCCGTCCCATTACTTCCTTGACAAAGAAGGAAAAGCCCTTTAAGTGGTCATCACAGGCTCAAGAAGCTTTTGATTGGCTTAAGATCTGTTTCACATCAGCACCGCTGTTGATACACCCAGATCCAGCACTTTCTTTCATTGTGGAGGTGGACGCTTCTGATAATGCTTTGGGGGCTATTCTCTCCCAAAGAACTTGAGCGAAGGGTCTGCTACATCCTTGTGCTTTCTTTTCCCGTAGACTAACCTCAGCAGAGAAGAATTACGACGTGGGAGACAAGGAATTGCTGGCTATTATTGCGGCTTTCAAAGAATAGAGGCATCATCTGCAAGGAGCTGCACAACAGATCATAGTGCTAACTGACCATCACAATTTAGAGTTCGTTAGATCCGCTAGATGTCTTTCTCCTCATCAGGCTCATTGGAACTAATTTTTAAATCAATTTAACTTTGTTATCTCGTACCGTCTAGGTTCTCATAATGGGAAGGCTGATGCTTTATCCCAAATCCATGCTGCGGATTCCTTACCTGGAGCCCCGTCCAAGACCATTCTATCTGATGCCAATTTCATCGGAGTTATCCACGATCAGGACTTGTGGAAGGAGTGCAGGGAGGCCTATGACGGTGATGAATTTCTGGCCAACCCACCTGTGGATATTAATCTTGCCTTTAAGGGTGGCATATGGTTCAGAGATCGACGTATCTATGTCCCTGAGGTCGTCCGTCTGCAGATCCTCAAGTTGGTACATGACTCCAAGTTGGCTGGTCACAGGGGGGTACAGAAGACACAAGAGTTCCTGAGCCGATTCTTCTGGTGGCCAACTTGCCTGAAGGATACCAAGGACTATGTTCTCTCTTGCGAGGTATGTGCTCGTTACAAGACTCCTCATGTGGCACCTACGGGTCTTCTACAACCATTACCTGTTCCGTCTCGCCCTTGGGGGTCTATATCAATGGACTTTATTGTGGAGCTGCCTACATCGGGGGGCATGAATACAATCATGGTGGTAGTTAATCGCCTGACTAAAGCTGCTCATTTTGTTCCATGCACCGGCCTCCCCTCAGCTAAAGATACAGTGAACTTGGTTATACAGAATGTCTTTCGGTTGCATGTTGTCTCGGATGAGATCATCTCTGACCGTGGAGTGCAGTTCACTTCAAGATTCTGGAAGGGGTTTTGCTCTGCACTCAATATTAATGTCTGTCTCTCTTCCGCTTACCTGTTGTGAACTCTATTTCTGGGCTCCCTCTAGTGGTCACAAGCGGTACTGTGTAGTGTTGTCTGTCTGCAGGTTGACTTCATCAGCTGGTTCGTTATCCTTGGTTGGTTTTCTATTTAGCCCACCTGGATACTCAGTTCCTTGCCTGCGATCAATGTATTCAGTGCTCTTCAGATTCCGTGTGTCTACCTTGCTCCCAGTCTCTCCAAGACAAGCTAAGTTTTTGTTTGATCATTTTTTGATTATCAGTGTTCATTATGTTTTTAGTCCAGCTCGCTAAAATGTGATTTCTTCGCTTGCTGGTTGCTCTAGGGGACTGAGTTTCTCCCCCCACACCGTTAGTTGGTGTGGGGGTTCTTGAAATCTCAGAGTGGATATTTTGTAAGGGTTTTTTACTGACCGCATAGATTCCCTTTTCTATTTTCTGCTATCTAGTATTAGTGGGCCTCATTTGCTGAATCTGCTTTCACCCCTGTGTATGTGCCTTCCTCTTACCTCACCGTTATTATTTGTTGGGGGCTTCTATATCTTTGGGGATTATTTCTCTGGAGGCAAGAGAGGTCTTTCTTTCTCTCTAGGGGTAGTTAGTTCCTTAGGCTGGCTCGAGACGTCTAGGAATTCAGGCACGTTCACCGGCTACTTCTAGTGTGTTTGGTTAGGTTCAGATTTGCGGTCAGTCCAGCTTGCCACCTCCCTAGAGCTTGTCCTATGTTTGTTACTTAGCTGGAGTAATTTGTGATCCTCAACCACTAAGGATCATAACAGTATCGCAGGCCAAAAAGTGTTTAATGCATCACAGAAGTGGGATAAAAAGAAGACCTGAATACATTTTTTTTTTCCTCCTCCCGCTTTTCCTTTGCTGCAGTCTGTTTAGCTTCTTTCATCCCCTTGAACTCTGGGTGGTTTTGAGCTCAGCTGCAGACATGGATGTTCAGACTCTGACTTCTAGTGTGGATCATCTTGCTGCACGGGTGCAAAGTATTCAGGATTTTGTTATTCATAGCCCTATGTCAGAACCAAAGATACCCATTCCTGAGTTGTTTTCTGGAGATAGATCTAGGTTTCAGAATTTTAAGAATAATTGTAAGTTATTTCTATCTCTGAGACCTCGTTCCTCTGGTGATTCCGCTCGGCAAGTAAAGATTGTTATCTCCTTGTTACGTGGCGACCCTCAGGATTGGGCCTTCTCTCTGGCGCCAGGAGATCCTGCATTGCTTAATGTGGATGCGTTTTTTCTGGCTCTTGGACTGCTTTATGAGGAGCCTAATCTTGAGAATCAGGCAGAAAAAGCGTTGCTGGCCCTTTCTCAAGGGCAGGATGAAGCAGAGGTGTATTGTCAAAAATTTCGGAAATGGTCAGTGCTTACTCAATGGAATGAGTGTGCCCTGGCTGCAAATTTCAGAGAAGGTCTTTCTGAAGCCATTAAGGATGTTATGGTGGGGTTTCCCACCCCTACAAGTCTGAGTGATTCTATGGCTTTAGCCATTCAGGTTGATCGGCGTTTGCGGGAGCGCAGATCTGCTCATCCTTTGGCGGTATTTTCTGAACAGAGACCTGAGTCTATGCAATGTGATCGAACTCTGACCAGAATTGAGCGACAAAGTCATAGACGTCAAAATGCGTTGTGCTTTTACTGTGGTGATTCTGCTCATGTTATCTCAGCATGCTCTAAACGCTTAAAAAAGGTTGCTAAACCTGTCACCATTGGTACTATACAGCCTAAGTTTATTTTGTCTGTTACTTTGATTTGTTCTTTGTCGTCCTACCCGGTTATGGCTTTTATGGATTCGGGTGCTGCCCTGAATCTGATGGATTTGTCGTTTGCCAGGCGCTGTGGTTTTGTCCTGGAGCCTTTGGAATTTCCTATTCCTCTGAGGGGAATTGATGCTATGCCATTGGCTGAGAATAAACCTCAGTATTGGACGCAAATGACCATGTGCATGACTCCCGTTCATCAGGAGGTGATTCGCTTTCTTGTTCTGCATAATTTACATGATGTTGTCGTTTTGGGTCTGCCATGGTTGCAGGCTCATAATCCAGTTTTAGATTGGAAAGCTATGTCTGTGTCTAGTTGGGGTTGTCAGGGCATTCATGGCGATACTCCATTGGTGTCTATTGCTTCTTCCACTCCTTCTGAGGTCCCTGAGTTTTTGTCTGACTACTAGGATGTATTTGATGAGCCCAGGTCCAGTGCCCTGCCCCCTCATAGGGATTGTGACTGTGCTATAAATTTAATTCCTGGTAGTAAATTCCTTAAGGGACGACTTTTTAATTTGTCTATACCAGAGCATGCTGCGATGCGGAGTTATATAAAGGAGTCTTTGGAGAAGGGACATATTCGCCCATCCTCTTCCCCTCTTGGTGCAGGATTCTTTTTTGTGGCCAAGAAGGACGGTTCTTTGAGACCGTGTATAGATTATCGCCTTCTGAATAAAATTACAGTCAAATTTCAGTATCCTTTGCCACTATTATCTGATTTGTTTGCTCGGATTAAGGGTGCCAGTTGGTTCACCAAGATAGATCTCCGTGCTGCGTATAATCTTGTGCGCATTAAGCAGGGAGATGAATGGAAAACAGCATTTAATACGCCCGAAGGCCATTTTGAGTACTTGGTGATGCCTTTTGGACTCTCTAATGCTCCTTCTGTGTTTCAGTCCTTCATGCATGACATTTTCCGTGAATATCTGGATAAATTTATGATTGTTTATCTGGATGACATTTTGGTCTTTTCTGATGATTGGGAGTCCCATATGAAGCAGGTCAGGATGGTGTTTCAGGTCCTGCATGCCAATGCTTTATTTGTGAAGGGCTCAAAATGCCTCTTCGGAGTACAGAAGGTCTCCTTTTTGGGTTTTATTTTTTCTCTTTCTGCTGTGGAGATGGACCCAGTCAAGGTCCAGGCTATTCATGACTGGACTCAGCCCACGTCTGTTAAGAGTCTTCAGAAGTTCTTGGGTTTTTCTAATTTTTACCGTCGTTTCATCGCTAATTTTTCTAGCGTGGTTAAACCTTTGACGGATTTGACCAGGAAGGGCTCTGATGTGACTAATTGGTCTCCTGCGGCCGTGGAGGCCTTTTGGGAGCTTAAGCATTGGTTTTCTTCAGCTCCAGCCTTATGTCAGCCAGATGTCTCTCTCCCCTTTCAGGTCGAGGTTGATGCTTCCGAGATTGGAGCAGGGGCTGTTTTGTCACAGAGAAGTTCTGAGGGCTCTGTGATGAAGCCGTGTGCTTTCTTTTCAAGAAAGTTTTCGCCTGCCGAGCGAAATTATGATGTTGGTAATCGGGAGTTGTTGGCTATGAAGTGGGCATTTGAGGAGTGGCGTCATTGGCTCGAGGGAGCTAGACATCGTGTGGTGGTCCTGACTGATCACAAAAATCTGATTTACCTCGAGTCGGCCAAGCGCCTTAATCCTAGACAGGCTCGTTGGTCGTTGTTTTTCTCCCGTTTCAACTTCGTGGTCTCATACCTGCCTGGTTCGAAGAACGTGAAAGCTGATGCACTTTCTAGGAGCTTTGTGCCTGACTCTCCGGGAGTTTCTGAGCCGGCTCGTATTCTTAGAGAGGGAGTGATTTTGTCTGCCATTTCTCCAGATTTGCGACGAGTGCTGCAGAAATTTCAGGCAGATAGACCTGACCGTTGTCCACCAGAGAGACTGTTTGTCCCAGATAGATGGACCAGCAGAGTTATTTCCGAGGTTCATTCTTCGGTGTTGGCGGGTCATCCTGGGATTTTTGGTACCAGAGATTTGGTGGCTAGGTACTTCTGGTGGCCTTCCTTGTCGCGGGATGTGCGTTCCTTTGTGCAGTCTTGTGGGATTTGTGCTCGGGCTAAGCCTTGCTGTTCTCGTGCCAGCGGGTTGCTTTTGCCTTTGCCTGTCCCGAAAAGGCCTTGGACGCACATCTCCATGGATTTTATTTCGGATCTGCCAGTATCTCAGAGAATGTCTGTCATCTGGGTGGTGTGTGATCGTTTTTCCAAGATGGTCCATTTGGTGCCCTTGCCTAAGCTGCTTTCCTCCTCCGATTTGGTTCCTCTATTTTTTCAGAATGTGGTTCGCTTGCACGGCATTCCTGAAAACATTGTGTCTGATAGAGGATCCCAGTTTGTGTCCAGGTTTTGGCGAACTTTTTGTGCTAAGATGGGCATTGATTTGTCTTTTTCATTGGCCTTCCATCCTCAGACTAATGGCCAAACCGAGCGAACTAATCAGACGTTGGAGACTTATTTGAGATGTTTTGTTTCTGCTGATCAGGATGATTGGGTGACTTTTTTGCCATTGGCCGAGTTTGCCCTTAATAATCGGGCTAGTTCTGCTACCTTGGTTTCGCCTTTTTTCTGCAATTCTGGTTTCCATCCTCATTTTTCCTCGGGTCAGGTTGAGTCTTCTGACTGTCCTGGGGTGGATTCTGTGGTGGATAGGTTGCAGCAGATTTGGAGCCATGTGGTGGACAATCTGAAATTGTCACAGGAGAGGGCTCAGCGCTTTGCCAACCGCCGCCGCGGTGTGGGTCCCCGACTTCGTGTTGGGGATTTGGTGTGGCTGTCTTCTCGGTATGTTCCTATGAAGGTCTCGTCTCCAAAGTTTAAGCCTCGCTTCATCGGTCCTTATAAGATCTTGGAAATCCTTAACCTGGTGTCTTTTCGTTTGGATCTCCCGGCATCGTTTGCCATCCATAATGTGTTCCATAGGTCTTTGTTGCGGAGGTATGTGGTACCTGTGGTTCCTTCTGTTGAGCCTCCTGCTCCGGTGCTGGTTGAGGGCGAATTGGAGTACGTGGTGGAGAAGATTTTGGATTCTCGTATCTCTAGACGGAGACTTCAGTATCTGGTTAAGTGGAAGGGCTATGGTCAGGAGGATAATTCCTGGGTTGTCGCCTCTGATGTTCATGCGGCCGATTTGGTTTGCGTCTTCCACGCAGCTTGTCCTGATCGCCCTGGGGGTCTTGATGAGGGTTCGGTGACCCCTCCTCAAGGGGGGGTACTGTTGAGAACTCTATTTCTGGGCTCCCTCTAGTGGTCACAAGCGGTACTGTGTAGTGTTGTCTGTCTGCAGGTTGACTTCATCAGCTGGTTCGTTATCCTTGGTTGGTTTTCTATTTAGCCCACCTGGATACTCAGTTCCTTGCCTGCGATCAATGTATTTAGTGCTCTTCAGATTCCGTGTGTCTACCTTGCTCCCAGTCTCTCCAAGACAAGCTAAGTTTTTGTTTGATCATTTTTTGATTATCAGTGTTCATTATGTTTTTAGTCCAGCTCGCTAAAATGTGATTTCTTCGCTTGCTGGTTGCTCTAGGGGACTGAGTTTCTCCCCCCACACCGTTAGTTGGTGTGGGGGTTCTTGAAATCTCAGAGTGGATATTTTGTAAGGGTTTTTTACTGACCGCATAGATTCCCTTTTCTATTTTCTGCTATCTAGTATTAGTGGGCCTCATTTGCTGAATCTGCTTTCACCCCTGTGTATGTGCCTTCCTCTTACCTCACCGTTATTATTTGTTGGGGGCTTCTATATCTTTGGGGATTATTTCTCTGGAGGCAAGAGAGGTCTTTCTTTCTCTCTAGGGGTAGTTAGTTCCTTAGGCTGGCTCGAGACGTCTAGGAATTCAGGCACGTTCACCGGCTACTTCTAGTGTGTTTGGTTAGGTTCAGATTTGCGGTTAGTCCAGCTTGCCACCTCCCTAGAGCTTGTCCTATGTTTGTTACTTAGCTGGAGTAATTTGTGATCCTCAACCACTAAGGATCATAAGACTTACCATCCCCAGACAAATCGTCAGACTGAGCGTACCAACCAGACGCTGGAACAATATCTATGATGCTATGTCAGCCATCTCCAGTTTGATTGGTTGAAATTGCTGCCGTTAGCTGAATTTTCATATAACAATTCTCAGAGCGCCTCTACTAAATTTACACTTTTCTTTGCCAATCTGGGTTATCATCCATGTATCTTACCTAGGTCTCCAATTAATTCTCCGATCCCGGCAGTGGAGGAAAGGCTGACTGCGATGAGGCAAAATCTGGAGGTTCTGAAGGAATCCTTGGCCACAGCTCAAGAACGTTATAAGAGATCGGCTGATAGATTAAAAAAACCTGCACCCATGTTCAAGGTAGGAGATTCCGTGTGGTTAGCAGCTAAGAATCTGAAGTTAAACGTTCCTTCACAAAAACTTGGACAGAAATTCATTGGCCCTTTCAAGATCAACGGTATTGTGAGCTCTGTGGCCTGCCGGCTGAAGCTTCCTAGGACTATGAAGGTACACCCAGTTTTTCATGTATCTTTACTAAAGCCTGTATCTCCTAATACCTTCTAGGGACGTGTTGTGCCACCTCCGCAGCCTGTGGTGATTGATGGGCAAGAACAATTTGTGGTGGAGGAAATTATTGATTCCAGGATTCGCAGGAATCGGCTCCAATATCTGATAAGATGGCAGGGATATCCCCCTGAGGAAGACTCTTGGGAACCTGTGGAAAACATCAATGCCCAACAGAAGATTTCTCATTTTCATCAGAGATTCCCTGAGAAACCAGGTCCAGGATCATCCTGAGGCCGCTTCTAAGGAGGTAGTAATGTCAGGACTCTGAACATTTTTTATTTCCTTTTTGTGCATTAGTGCCCTTTTCCAAGTTGGCGTCTTTGGTCTCATGTGCACTGTGTCTTCCTGCTATAAAACTCCACCCCAGCCTTCAGTCTGTGCTAGAGTATTCTGCTTTGCATCCAGCTCCTGACCTCTGGTGACTCCCTGGCTATATACATGCTCCTGTGAACCTGTGGGGTTATCCTGCTACTGTGCTCTGAGTTCCTGCTGCATACACCAGTTCCAGTAATCCTCCTTCATCTGCTGCTCGTGTTTACTTCCATCTGCATTTGCTGGACATGTAAGCTGTTTCTGCTCTGCAGGATCCTGAGACTATTACCCAGACCTCCCTGGTTGAGCTAAGATATTATTTGAACTGCCTTATAAGCATATCTATCTGTGTTTTGGACTAAGCAAGGACTTATTCCTGTCAAGCATCCTCAAGAATAATTGTGCTTCATAAACTGTCTGCGTGATTGCATTTTCCTCTGATGTTTCCTATAGACTGCTAAGCTGCGTTTGATATTTGCACCAAGTGTTGTGGACTTGAGTTTATCTCTGCACCTGTTTGAATCACCGTGTGATAATATAGACTTTACCACTTATAAAACTGTGCCCTGTAGTTGTCTTGTTCCATGCAAAGAGTCTCCTGAGTTATCCCCTATAATTATTACACTAGCCCACGGTCTAGAAAATAGTTAGCTGTAGGCGTTCGCCTAGCTCGTCCACAGAGCGCCGTCACACGACCACTCCATCCGCAGCTGCCAGTGTTGCACACGAGGTGTCCCATTATCGAACAGCTAGTGGTAAGAGTCAGCAGGCTTTGTTACAAATGAAGTGTTTGGGCGACAACAGACACACCGCAGAAGTACTGGCCAAGTACTTGCAGCAACAAACTCAGTCATGGCTGGGCAGTGTACATCTTGAGGAAGGCAAGGTAGTCAGTGATAACGGAAGGAATTTTATGGCTGCCATATCCCTTTCAGAACTGAAACACATACCTTGCCTGGCTCACACCTTGAACCTGGTGGTGCAGTGCTTCCTCAAAAATTATCCGGAGTTACCAGCCCTGCTCCTGAAGGTGCGAAGACTTTGCTCGCACATCCGCTGGTCGCCCGTACACTCCAGCCTTATGCTGAACCATCAGTGATCGCTGAATCTTCCCCAGCACCGCCTAATAATCGACATTGCAACAAGGTGGAACTCCACACTGCACATGGTTCAGAGGCTGTGCGAACAGAGGCGTGCTGTAATTAATTTGTGGGAGGATACACATACATGGGCAGGCACTTGGATGGCAGACATGGAGTTGTCTGGTGTGCAGTGGTCGAAGCTACAAGACCTCTGTCAAGTCCTTCAGTGTTTTGAGGAATGTACACGGCTGGTAAGTGCAGACGACGCCATCATAAGCATGAGCATCCCACTAATGCGTCTGCTGATGCAAAGTTTGACGCACATTAAGGAGCAGGCATCTGCAGCCAAGGAGGAGGGAAGCCTTGATGACAGTCAGCCATTGTCTGCTCAGGGAACTCTCCTGGACGAGGTGGCGGATGAAGAGGAGGAAGAGGAGGATGATGGGGATGAATATTTATGGGAGGAGGATGCTTCTCAGGGGGCAATAGAAACTGGTGGCGTTGCAAGGTCAGGTACAGGGTTTTTGCGGGACACAAGTGATGTTGATTTGCAAGAAAGTGCTCCTCAACCCAGCACAAGCAGTGAATTGACACCTGGAACATTGGCCCACATGGCTGAGTATGCCTTGCTTATCCTAAAAAGGGACCCCCGCATTATCAAAATGATGACCGATGACGATTACTGGTTGGCCTGCCTCCTGGATCCACGATATAAAGGAAAAATACAAAATATCATGCCACATGAGAACCTTGAGCAAATATTGGCTACCAAACAAACAACTCTTGTAGACCGTTTGGTTCAGGCATTCCCAGCACACAGCGGCGGTGATGGTTCTCACACGAGCCGTAGGCAGCAACATGGCAGAGGTGTTAGAGGTGCACATATCCGAAGTGGCGTTGGACAGAGGGGTTTTATGACCAAGTTGTGGAGTGATTTCACAATGACCGCTGACATGACAGGTACTGCTGCATTGATTTAAAGTAACAGGAGACAGCATTTGTCCAGTATGGTTACGAACTGCTTTTCCTCCCTTATTGATGTTCTCCCTCACAGGTCATTCCCCTTTGATTACTGGGCATCTAAAATAGACACCTGGCCTGAACTGGCAGAATATGCATTACAGGAGCTTGCTTGCCCTGCTGCTAGTGTGCTATCTGAAAGAGTCTTCAGTGCTGCTGGTTCAATACTGACCGAAAAAAGGACACGTCTGGCTACCCAAAATGTTAATGATCTAACCTTCATTAAAATGAACCAGTCATGGATTTCAAATTATTTTGCCCCACCTTACCGTGCTGACACGTAGCTTGCCTGAAAAATGTCTTGCTTTTGGCCTCCTCTTACTGACTTCTCCAATTCCTCCATTTTCTGCTGTTGAATGTCCACCATAGGCCATTTTTATACTTCCCTAAATGGGCTGACTCCCTCCACAGGGACATGGTCACCACCTGGTGCACCCGTACGAGTGCCGTTTGCCTGGACAGGTGGGTGGGCCCACTCTTGGGCGACGGCACTGGCACAGGGTCCCTCATAGTACAATAAAGTGTCTCTGACGGTGGTGGTGCACAACCAATGTCAGACACACCGTCGTAATATGAGGGGCCCTGTGCCAGTACCGCCACCCACGAGAGAGTGTTCCGCCCCAGCTCGAACAGTGCTCTACCACTTGCAATACTTACCTCTCCCTGGTCCACCACTGTGTAGTCTGTGCTGTTAAATCCTTCAATGGCACTGCCAATACAAATTTGTTGAAATGATAGATGATAGATAAAATATACAGGGGCCCTGGCCTCCATTTAGACCAGTTAATACTTTGCGCCTACTACCACTGTCTGCTACTCAGCAGAGGAGCCCACCCCTGTACCTAGCTATGCCACCTGTTTATTTATGAACATTTTTTTGACAGACATTTAGCTCACTTTATTATTTGGGCCTACTAACTTAGTCTGCTACTGATTACAATTTTTCGACACTGAGCAAAGCAATGTCGCCTGTTTATTTATGAACAATTTTTTGGCAGACATTTAGCCTACTTTATTATTTTGGCCTACTAACTGTGTCTGCCACTCATTACAGTTTTCCTCCACTGAACAAAGCAATGCCGCCTGTTTAGTCTTGTTACCAATTTTGAACTGCATTTAGCCTACTTTATTATTTGGGCCTATATCTGTGTTTTCTCCTCATCCTGCCAATTGCCCAGCCACTGCTAGATGAGTCTGCTGGTACATTGACACAGACCACTACATTCCCCTTGCACTCTACACAGCCAGAATCTGACCCTGCTGAAAGTCAGGATTTCCTTCCCGCATACTATACCACCTTACACGGGGGCAAAGAGGAAGGTGCAGATGAAAGTGCAGGTTCCTTCATCAGGTGGGGGGGCATACTCGTTGGCGACGTCAATGGCACAGGGCCCCTCATAGTACGCAAAAGTGTCTCTGCCAGTGGGAGGCGCCACCCGCCATCAAACACACTGCCATACTATGAGGGGCCCTGTGCCAGTGCCAATGAGTGGGCCCCCCCTGCTTGCTCAGGATCACAGCACTGGCAAAGTTGAAATACTTACCTCTCCCTGCTCCACCGCCGTGACGTATTCCGTGTTTCCTGGGCCCACAAAAATCTTGAGCCAGCCCTACCCCCCACAAATTTAGCCAAATGACCCCCAGTTTTCAATGCCTAACTATTATTATAAAGTAAATTAAGATTGACAAGCTTAAGTAATAAGAATTGATGTTTTGGCATTAAAATAGGCACTGTAGTTGTTTTCCTGTCCTCCACTCACTGCCGACTTTGATTCCCCATTGACTTGCATTGGGTTTCGTGTTTCAGTCGGCCCCCGACTTTTCGCAATAATCGGCCGATTTCACTGTCGGTCTATGAGGGAATATATGCATAGATATAATGAGACGTCTTCGCATTTGGCGCTTGAGCTGAATACCACTCTTATTTGCCCTGGTTTCATAGGATGGTACACTCCGAAGATGGGCAAGTACCAACACTCCTCTGAGTGCCGAAGTGCAGGTGCAATCTCTGCATGGTTGTTCTGGAATATCTTTCCCATGAAGGTAAAGAAATATTCCTTTGTCTCAGGTAACTTCTGGAACTTGTGTCGGAGGGAGATCAATCAGTTGTAGACCAGTTCCCTGATGTTGGGTAGGCGTCTTCTCCAAGGTCGAAATCGTAATGGTGCGACCCAACTGTTTGACTTGTCCTTGACAATTTGACTATCCATGATGTCCAAGAACATCCTGTCTTCCATAGATATCGCTACCTTGTCATCTTCCTTAGTCCTGTGGAAGACTGTACATCCTATGTGGTCTTGTTCACCTTCAAAGGCATGGTCTTCATTGGTAAGAACTGAGAAATGGCAAGGTAGGAAAGTGATGTTTGGTAATTCCTTTACCAGTATACTATTGTGACATGGCTGGAAGAGAGACTGACATCCATCTTCTAGTGTGCCGGTAAGCATACTGTTGACTGAGGCTGGCTTGTGTGCTCCTCCTAGACAGATGTCTCTTATAATGACCCATCCAAGGTCGAGCCTCTGTGCGTATGGAGCGTTCCAGGAGACATTGATATATTCCCTAGTTTTGTGGGCTCATAGTATATCTCTTCCCATTAGTAAAGCTATTGGGGCTTCTGGATCCAACTCAGGTATCAGGTGGGCTATATGCTTCAGGTGGGGGTAATGTGTTGCCACCTCCATTGAAGGTATCTCAGACCTGTTTTCGGGAATCTGGCCATCAGGTCTGGCCATCTATTGGCTCCACCTTGTATCCAGTTGCTTTCCTCCCTGCCATCTCAATGGTACCTGAACACGTCCTCGAGGAGTAGGGAGAACCGGGGCCTACAATGCAGAAGTTGTCAAAGAAGATGGACTTGGCTAGAGACCTGTTACTTTGGTCATCCAGGATTGCATATATCTTGAATGCTTTGTCCCTGTGGCCTGCTGGGTAGACTCGGACAAGGCAGATTTTTGAACAGGATCTTCCTCCTTCCTCCTGTGAGTCCCTTACAGATCTCCAAACATTGAGAGGTGACCACAGGGGTGTCTTCGTCAGTGTTTTTTTTTTGCTTCCCAACATGCTCCTCTATTTGCGACAATGCTTGTGGAGGTGATCCAGGGTGCAAGGCTGTGTTGTGATCCATGCTGCTGCATTCTGCACATTTCACGCTAACTTCACAGTTCCTGGTGAGATGAGAGGTTGTGGCACAGCAATTAAAGCAGATGTTGTTTTCCTTGAGGAAACCTTTGCGATCCCCCAGAGACTTCTCCCTGAAGGCTCTGTATTTCAGTAGAGGATGTGGTTTCCTGTGTAGAGGACACTGCTTACTGACATCTTGAGATTTGTTCTCTTCTGGAAGGGGTTTACTTGTATTGAGAGGAGGACCTGCGGAAACAATATTAGTTTTGTGGACTGCCACAGGTGTCTTACTGGGTTTGACACCGGGGCAGTGGAACATGACAGAGTGAAGTCAAAACTAACGTAATTTCTGATCCTAGCTTGTTGGGTCACAAATTCCACAAATACAGTGAATGGAGGGAATGATACGTTATGAGTTTGCTTATACCGTAAACCATGTGTAACCCACGTTTCTTGCAAGTTGTAAGGGAGTTTCTGTACTATTGGATTAACACTCCTAGCAGTGTCTAAGAATGCCAATCCAGGCAAGGGACCTTCCTTCTTGGCAACCTGTAACTCTATCAATAAATCACTCAATTCTCTAAGCTTTTGATAATCTTTAGGCCCTATCCTAGGGAAATCATCAATTATTTTGTATAATGCATTCTCTATGACTTCTATGGACCCACAGCATTTATCAAGTTTGTCCCACACTTTACGTAGACCTATGTGTGGATACTTTATATTTATGTCTCTTAGTCTTTAGGCTCAACCAACTCACTTATGAGCCTCTTTACCAGGAGATCTAATTCCTCACTACTAGAAAGGTCCAGTCCCTGAATGGCATTCTGGAATGAGGCATGCCATGATCTATAGTTTTCTGCTTTATCAGTGAACTTTAGAAGTCCTTTAGTAACCAGTTCTCAGCAGGCAAAAAACTTTTGCAAAGTCAATGGTAGCTTGGTCAGTGCTGGTACAATGTGTGGTGTGCCACCATACCTGTGAGACGTTCCTACTTCGGATAGTCTGTGTAGTACGTTTCCGGTGAAGGTGTCTCTTTAAAGTGGGACGGGAGCTGTACCTTCTGCTCAGTGGAACGGTAGCTGTGGTCGACATCTCTATGCTGGGCATCCTCTTATCTATAGTAGCAAAGTTCGAGGTCGGATCGCTGGTAATCTGCATAGGCTGATCGATGTAGTGTGTCAGGGCTGTCATCCATGCCAGAATGTTGATGGACGTACTCTGCGACACGCTGCGCTGGATCTTGTTACTCTAGATGTTTTCTGAGAATGTTGCTGCGTCTCTCATCATCAGGATCCTCCATAGCTTCCAAGTACTCTGCCTTAGCTATTGCAGCTGCTGTCTCTTTGTCTAAATAATATGTGTAAGCGGGCACCATCCACCAATATGATTTACACTGGGATCAACTGATGCATATGAAACAAGTAATCACAAGAAGTAGAGAAAACGGCATATGCATAAAAAAGGATCACCAAAATAGATTATATTTAAAATTAAATTATTTTATTTTATTGGAAACCAACACATACAAGACAATTAAAAACATTTAAAAGTCCCAACTTGGACAATGATCAAAGAGGTATGGGTCATACAATAGCAAGTATAATACTCAAAACCCTACATGCCATAGTGCTTAATATAACAAATACTCTTAGTGTCTTCCTCCAACTCTTAGCACATATTCGAAAATATAGATAAAAAAAAAATATATATATATATATATATATATATATATATATATATATATATAAAACCTAATACAGGTTTGAGAGTGTATGCATGCTGTTATCATTGACATAACGTGATATCAATACAATCAATCCCAATGGGAAGAATCAAAACAAAGCATGAGCGCCATGACCTGAAAAAAAACAACAGGCCAAAAGAGGTCAATGATCTATAGTGGTGCGTGCCCAATAGGTATATATATGCAAACTTAAATTATTAAATCCTACCAGCTGCAGAGCGGAATGTAGCCGGAAAATCTCCATGATGAGACAGCGTCCCATCATTGATACTGCACAGGTGCGAATCGGTCTGGAATCTGGAAGTTCCATATGGATACAAAGCGCATGCGCCAGCAACAAAAAGACATCACATCATGTGCAAAGCAACCATTGGTAATGCGCAGGCGCGAATTGTAATAGGACATCAGAGAAAGCTCAATGCGCCTGCGTTTAGCATGTAAAAGGGGGTATCTTATGCATCAAAGAGAGCTCAATGTGCCTGCACTTATCATGTACTTATCGGAACTCAATGTTTTCAATTTCATACCCCAGATGAGTTTAAACAATGCATCTTCATAATGCATTTGATAGTATCACATAAATGTAAAAATACAAAGTAAAAATAATAATAAATTATCCCTATTCAGTGAGCACTCTTATCTTATGTACATTCAGGCACTTGAACCCGATGTTATATATTATCCCATGCAAAACCCTGTGATAATTATGTCCATATGAGGGTGTATCCATAATCAACATATTAACACATTATGAATAGATACCTAGAAAATGAATGATAACAGCATGCATACATAATTGCAAATGAATAAAACGGGATTTGAGGTGTACAGGAAGGCCAGTAGCAAGGGTGTTCTTATTATTGTCCTGTCAGCATGTGGAAGTATTAGTGTTCCTCATCCACCTGAGACTTGAGAAAAGAAAGGGGAAGAAAAAGGAGGGGACAATGATGAACAAAGGGTAAACGGGTCCTAGCACCTGTACACCTAGTCAACAAGAGGGCAAAACAAAGGGCCTCGCCTATTGCATCCTCACCCATCCTTTGTAGATTGCGAGCCCTCGCGGGCAGGGGTTATTGTACTTGAATACCCCTCCTCACATGTAAAGCACCATGGAATAAATGGTGCTATAATAATAAATCTATATTTATAAAGCTGAGTGTATGTATGTGTGTGTGTATGTATCAAGCAATGCTCAATCCAAACAGCCCTGCCCACTCTGCATAGCCACACTCACTCCACACGCAAAACCCTGTCTGCTGCAGGTCAGGGATGCCGATCCTGATTATCACCGCGTTCCCCGATATCTCTTCCATCCGCCGGCCGGGTGGGTCTCTGTCTGAGCTAGGGGGGTCTGTGCCTCTGTCTTTCCCCAGGGTGTCTAGGGCAGCATACTGCGCCAAGCCTGTGCTAGGATCTCTGTTACTTGTAGGGGAGTTGCTGGTCGGGCTGTCTCCAGTGGGGTCATTGGTGTCTGGAATCGGGGAGCCTCTGCCGCCAGTCGATGGATCAATGACAATTGAGTAGCGGAATTTCTGCATGACAGCGGCTCCATGCTCTCTGTTGCCGGTGTCCCCAATGCCAGGCTCTTTTCCTCTGTCTGAGTCTGGGGTGTCTCTGATGATGTTGAGGTGTCTGTCCCCGGTGATGGGGCTTCTCTCTCTTCGGGGGGACTGTCCCACTGGCTCTGGGGTCTTTGGGACAAACCTCACAAGAATTGCGGAGATGTATCCAACAACATATCTCTAATATTAATCTGGCAAGATATTTTCTTTTCTCTTTTCTTTTTTCCCCGTCCGTCTTGCCTTTATTTGGAAATGTATATAATCTATATTGCCTTTACCATTGTCTGCCTCATATGGAAACATCATCTATGTATTCTTCTCATGCTTACCCTCATATTTCTGGTTGGTGTAACGCATAGCCACCATCTTCTTCCCTCTTGTGGAACACATATTACCCATATTTCTCCTTCAGGTTTATTATTTACGGTGGATCCAACAGGATGTGCCTTGAATGCCACACATGCCCTGACTTTTGTTGTAACTTCAGTAAGTGCACTTACTATTATTTATACTTGACCTGGTTGACACTGTACTGACTACCCTGATGACTCTACACTTGATAGCGACACACATTAGGTCCAAATGGGGTTACAGCCCCCACTATGTGTATAGTATACCATCAATGTACACATTCTCCTGTTTCTTATTAGAATCTATTTGTGCAAATTTCAAGACACACTCAATAAAGGAGTGGTTCTGCAGGTGGGAACCACAGACCACATCTCAGTACCAATGCTTTCTGGCTGATGTTTTGGTCACTTTTGAATGTTGGTTGTGCTTTCACACGCGTGGTAGCATGAGTCGGACTCTACAACCCACACAAGTGGCTCAGGTAGTGTAGCTCATCCAGGATGGCACATCAATGCGAGCTGTGGCAAGAAGGTTTGCTGTGTCTGCCAGCGTAGTGTCTAGAGGCTGGAGGTGCTACCAGGAGACAGGCAAGTACACCAGGAGATGTGGATGGGGCCGTAGGAGGGCAATAACCCAGCAGCAGGACCACTACCTCAGCCTTTGTTCAAGAAGGAACAGGAGGAGCACTGCCAGAGCCCTGCAAAGTTACCTCCAGCAGGCCACAAATGTGCATGTGTCTGCACAAACTGTTAGAAACCGACTCCATAAGGATGGTCTGAGTGCCCGACGTCCACAGATGGGAGTTGTGCTCACAGCCCAACACCATGCAGGACATTTGGCATTTGCCACAGAACACCAGGATTGGCAAATTCGCCACTTGCGCCCAGTGCTCTTCATAGATGATAGCAGGTTTACACTGAGCACATGTGACAGAGTCTGGAGATGCCATGGAAAGTGATCTGCTGCCTGCAGAATCCTTCAGCATGACCGGTTTGGCAGTGGGTCAGTAATGGTGTGGGGTGGCATTTCTTTGGAGGGCCGTACAGCCCTCCATGTGCTCACCAGAAGTATTCCTGTCAGATCGGTACTCGTCAATGGACCACGTCCTTTTTTGGGCACGGTACATTGATGATGTATTTATGATCTGGCAGGGAAGTCCACAGGCACTTGTAACTTTTTTTGAGGATCTTAACATCAACAATATCAATTTGCGTTTTACATATAAAACTCATATGGAAGCAATAGACTTCCTAGACGTAACAGTAAAATGTGACGGTAATAGGTTTTTACAAACAGACTTCATTCGTAAAGAGACATCGGTCAACTCGGTCTTGCATGTGCAATCTGCACATCCTCCACAGGTTATTAAGTCTATACCTACTAGACAATTTTTGAGGATACGTCTATTATGTTCATCGGACACTGAATTCGAGAAAAGAGCACTAGATCTGAAGGATCGCTTTCGTGCAAGAGGCTATAGTAACAGACAAATAAAGATGTCTTACAACCGTGCCCGGAAACAAAATAGGCATGATCTCTTGTATAAATCAAATTTGGGGAAGGTTAACCCTGATAAGGAAAGTAATAAGGTTAGGTTAATCACTAGGTATCATTCACAATGGAATTTGATGCAGAAAATTGTCACAAAATATTGGCCAATTCTTTTGGCAGACCAGACACTCCAGACATATCTACCTCCGAGACCAAGTATCACTGCAAGAAGGAAGGGCCCGTAATTTTAAAGATATTTTGGTACAAAGCTACTAAAATAAAAGTGATCAAACTATGCTTCCTTTTGCACAACCCCATAGAAGTAAATGGGGATGTTCCCCTTGTGGAAAATGTGTAGCCTGCCCCAACATTGAACGCGCTTCTGCGTTCCACTCCTCAGATGGCAGCAAGGAATTTAAGATCACTCAAACAATTACATGTTCAACGAAGGCTGTTATTTATCTTGCCATGTAATAAAATTTATATAGGCCTGACAACTAGGGCACTAAAAATCCAAATAAGAGAGCATGTTCGTGATATTGCTGCCTGTTGTGAATTTGGTTTCTGGGCTCCCCCGGTGGTCACTGGTGGTACTGAACTTGTGTGCTTCATCGCCTCTGTTCACCTGTTTCCATCAGGATGTGGGAGTTGTCTATTTAGCCTTGCTCCTCAGTCATTTCTATGCCGGCCAACAATGTTACCAGAAGCCTTTCTGTTGCATGTTCCTGCTCCTAGACTACTATCAGCTAAGTTGGACTTGTAGTCCTAAGTTTGTTTTGCATTTTTGTTCCAGTTCTCTGTGATTGTTTATTTCTGAGGCTGGAAGCTCTTGTGAGTTGGAATTGCCACTCTGGTGTCATGAGTTGATATTAGAGTCTTAAAGTAATTCCAGGATGGTGTTTTGAAAGGGTTTTCAGCTGACTGTGAAGTTCCCTTTTCTGTCTTCCTACTATCTAGTAAGCGGACCTCAATTTGCTAAACCTATCTTCATACTTCGTATGTCAATTTCCTCTGAAATCACCGACAATATATGTGGGGGCTACTGTCTGCCTTTTGGGGAAAATTTCTCTAGAGGTAAGCCAGGTCTGTATTTTCCTCTGCTAGGGTCAGTCAGTTCTCCGGCTGGCGCTGGGCGTCTAGGGATAAAACGTAGGCACGCTACCCGGCCACTGTTATTTGTGCGGTAGGTTTAGCTCACAGTCAGCTCGAGTTCCCATCTTCCAAGAGCTAGTCCTTTTTGTATGCTTTACTACGTTCTCTTGCCATTGAGAACCATGACAGCTGCCACCAAAGAGGAGAGGGATGTGGATCATTTACATACCTTGCCAAGACACTTTAAATTGTTTCATCAATGTGACCCGATGGGTCTTCAGGTAAGGTGTATAGACCGCATTGTGTTAGGGGCCAGGGGAGGGGAAGTTAGTCGATCCTGGCTCGCCTGGAGACGAGGTGGATCTGGACCCTGGGGTCAATATATCCGAATGGGCTTAATGAAGCCCTTAGCTTTGTTCCTTTCCTCTGATCATTCCACATCAATTTTAATCATACCTGTATTATATTTGTATTTGTATTTATTCTTATTTTTATTTTAGAGTCAAGTGTTTATTACGTATGCACCCTCTTATGGGCTGAATGGCTCTATTCGGGGCTTGCTTTTATTCCTTTTGTACCTTGCTTTGGAGGAATTATTTATTATTTTTGAACAGATGAAGATGTACTTGAAGAACCCATATTATATTATATGTATTTATGATATTCTATTTGGACTTTTGTAGCATATGTGATGCTCACGACGTATGTGTTTAATGCTCTTTTTTTCACTTTATAGCTTGTCACTGCACTACTGATGTTCACTATATTATATATTTGTAGTGTATCCATATTCTATGGCTCCATAATAATTTAATTAAATGTATTTATTACTTATTATGCATTATATTAGTTTATAGATAATTATCACTATTGAATAAGCACAAGTAACTTTGTAAATGCACAGTCACTTTTTTGTCTCTTCCTAGGCATGGTGACTTATCCCATGCTGCGGATCTTTTTAGTAGAGGTATGTATGTGAGTGATTGGTACATGATTGTGAGCATTCATGTTGTTTGGGCGCCTTGGTAACATACCTTTCGATCTGGCGCTGTGTATAGTGTGCAGATGTGCGCACGCGCTGCCGCCGTTGTGGTCTGAGAGCATCGCGGGGTGTGTCTTTTGACTCGGCTCTCCGGTCATGTGACTTGACCTTCGCCCACGTCGTGGGCGGGGCCTGGTTCGTGACCAGATTGCTGACTCTGACGCGCTCCCCGATGTCCCTCTCCTCATCGGGCAGAGCGGTGTGCGCCTCAAATATCTGTAACACCATTATAGATATTCTTCTCATCTCCATTGGATGTCTCTCCATAACGTGATAGGTACTATATTCTTGTGGGAGCGTCCCTTTTGTATGTTTTTGACTTTGGGACACACCTTCACTATTTGATTGGCCACTAGTTATAGAAGGTGCAACCCACTCCTGTAGTGTGGTATATACTTATATGTAAGTTAGATGGGTGGACACGAAGTGTGACATGTTTTGTGTGGCAATCTTGATCTATGATTAGGTGTATTCAGGTGTTAACTCACACCCCCTTGTTGATCTTTAATGGAAGTAGTATCAAGTTCCGGCAGCCTCTCAGCCATAGAGAGGGATTGTTAGATTGTTTGTTCATTGTTAATCTGTTATGTCCTCTGTGATTGGTTGTTGTAATCTATATAATCTTGCTCTTACTGGTGTGATGCCACCTCCAGAAGAAGGCTGTTCGCCGAAACGTGCGCAGGGGCAGGCGTTGGCACCCACCAGAGGTGACTATTTGCACATCATTATTGGAACTCTTTGATGAGTACTTTTACGTCTGAAGATATACTTATTTTGTACTATATTTATACATTTTAGTGCTTGACGTTTAATCATGTGCATTACATTAGTTTGTTTAGTTTTTTATAGTACCTCTGTTGATAGCATGGTGGGTTCCTTTGCCAAATTTTGGTTTCCCACTTTTTAATGTCCATTATGTTTGTATTTTTGTTTTTTTCTTTCTCAATAAAATTTGTACTTTTTACATTATTGGTTCTTATGTACAATTTTTCTTATTGGATTTTTTGTGTGTTTATGTACTGAACCGTTACTATGTCCATCTTTGGTTAAATAGGTTTTGGCATCCATTTAGACTAATTGGATTTTGTTTTGTGTGTGGATACCCCTATTTTTTTGATTCAACCCCTTTGTCTCCATGTTTGATTTGTTGCCTGACCTTGGACTTTGTTCTGACCACCTGCCTATTTAACCCATTCAGCTCTGATCCATTATCTTCCCGATACTCTGACCTTGGAATGTTACCTACTAGGCTTTTTTCTCTTCCTTCTGTTTTTGACGTACCCACCTGGCTTCTGACCTTGGACTCCATGACCACTCAGACTCACGGCTTGGCTGTGAGAAGTGACTAGCGTTGCATTATGTCTGGTCACTAGGTTTTTCTTTTTCGCCAGTATGGATCCTGTTCAAACACTTTGTGACCAGGTGGCGATTTTGATGCAGATGACTCAAGATCTGGCAAAGGATTGCCAGAGTCTGGAGTCATCGCATTATCAGTTGCAGGGTCAGATAAATACTTTGATGAAGACCTCCCATAGAGCCTCACTGCCGGTAGTGGCTGTGACATCAGTACCCTCTGATGTACAATTCGTCTCTCCCGAACCTGTCATATCCCTCCCTGATAAATTTTCAGGCGAGAAAGACCAGTTTAGGGTATTCAGGGAGAACTGTAATTTATTTTTTTCCTGCGCCCCTGGTCATCAGAGGAGGAGTTCCAGTGGGTGGGAATAATCATGTCTCTACTGCGAGGGGTTCCTCAGACCTGGGCATTTTCTTTGTCCCCACAAGCCCTAGAATGGTTTTCCATTGATGCCTTTTTTGACAGTTTAGGTCTGATCTATGATGAACCCGACAGAATCCAGGTTGTGGAGGCTAACATCATGAACCTGGCACACGGAGGTCGCACAGCTGAGGACTGCTGTACTGAGTTGCGGCAGTGGTCCACCGAAGTTCTATGGAATGATGCTGCTCTCAGGTGCCAGTGACAAAGAGACCTTTCTGGGACACTCAAGGATGCTCTGGTCCTCCATGATGCCCCTTGTTCTCTGATGGAGGCCATGTCTCAGGCCATATGAGTGGACAGCAGAATCCATGAGACACATGCTGAACAGCTGGCTGTATGTTTTGCTTTCCTGGAGCAGGTCCATTTACCCGAGGTTAAGAATTGCCAGTCATCATGTTGCGGAGAGAAGACATAGACAAGATCTCAGACTGTGTATATACTGTGGTGTCTCTGGACATTTTGTTATGAATTGCCTGACTTGTTCTCAAGCTACCGAACCATTGGGAGAACGTCTGATTCTAGGTGACGACTGAAGAGGTCACCCAGACTCCGAGGTACCTTTTTCTTCATCTGATAAAGTACCGATTAATTCAATGATTTCCTTCAAGAGCCAGGTGTTGTCAACATTGTCATTCATTGACTGTTGGTCTGCTGCTAACTTTATTGATTCGGGACTGGTTCTGAAGTTAGGGTTAGGGACAGTTAGTTTAGAAAGACCCATTCAAATCATTGCCCTTGAAAAGACACCATTAGCTCACAATTTAGTCAAGAGAGCAATGGAGGATTTTACTCTCCAAGTGGGAGCACTTCACTCTGAATCCATCTCCTGTTTTGTGTTGGATAATTTACCTGCTGGATTGGTGCTGGGGTTTCCATGGTTGCAGACTCACAAAACCAGCTATTGATTGGTGTGTGAAGGAGATTGTGAAATGGAGTTCCAGCTGTTCCAAGAAATGTCTAAAAAAGTTACAAATATGCTCCGCTAGTCTGGAGGCTCTCCCGTGGTTCCTGAAGGACTTGGAAGATGTGTTCTTGGAAAAACAGGTGGAGATACTACCTCCCCATCGTCCCTATAAATGTGCTATTAACCTTATTCCTGGCACCAGATTACCAAAAGCTCACCTTTACAATTTGTTGGGGCCTGAGCGGGCCGCCATGAAAGAATATGTTAACGAGAGTTTACGGAAAGGTCATATTCATCCTTCGTCCTCCCCTGTAGCTGCTGGATTTTTCTGTGTAAAAAAGAAAGATGGGGGTCTCTGGCCTTGCCTTGATTTCTGAGAACTAAACAAGATCAGGATGTTTTCTAAACTTGATCTTAAAGGGGCTTACAATTTATACGCATCCAGAAGGGTGATGAGTGGAAAACGGCATTTTTAACATCTGAGGGTCTGTTTGAAAACCTTGTAATGCCTTTTAGATTATCTAATGCACCTGCTGTGTTTCAAAATTTATGAATGATATTTTCTTTGATTGCATTGGAAGATTTGTTGTAATATACCTCGATGACATTCTAATTTGCTCTCCAGACTAGGACATGCACCAAAAACATGTCTGTGTGGTGTTACAGAGACCGAGGAAGAACTTTCTGTTTGCTAAATTAGAGAAATGTGCTTTTCCTGTTCAGGAAATCTCTTTCTTGGGGTTTATCTTTTCAGCAGAAGGATTTAAGATGGACCCTGGGAAGGAGCAGGCCATAATTGATTGGGTTCAACCTCGTGATCTTAAGGCTTTGCAGCTCTTTCTGGGATTCGCCAACAATTATAGAAAATTTATCAAGGGGTTTTCACAAATTGCTAAACCACTTACTGACCTTACACGTAAGGGGGAGAATCTCAAGGTTTTGTCGCCAGGTGCTATCAGGGCATTTGAAAGATTAAAAGAGTGCTTTATGTCCGCACCCATTCTGATCCAACCTGATCTCCAAGAACCGTTCATTGTAGAGGTGGATGCTAAGGAGATTGGAGTGGGGGCAGTCTTATTGCAGGGGTCCAAAACTTTGTCTACTCTTTATCCATGTGCTTTTCTTTCAAAAAAAAATTTATCGGCAGAGAGAAATTATGATGTTGGGAATCGGTAGTTACTTGTTGTCAAATTGGCCTTTGGAGTGGAATGGAGGAGTATTTGAGGAGTATATTCCTTCTGCATCGTCTGCCTCATCACTGCCTCCTCCAATTTCAGTATATGGTGGCCTGGAATATGAGGTTCAGAGGGTTGTGGATTCTTGGAGGGTCCGTAATTCCCTCCAGTACCTCATCCACTGGAGGGGATATGGACAAGAGGAGAGATCCTGGGTCCCTGCTCAAGATGTGAAGACCAATCGGTTAGTCAGGGCCTTCCACCTAAAATTTCCTGGGAAGCCTGGGGTCTGGTGGCTCCCCTAGAAGATGGAATACTGTCATTGTTCCATCCCTCAGGGTGTCTGGGATGCAGTTACTGACAGCTCGGCCGTCCAATCTGGTATAGGGGTGTGCTGAAGTTGTCAGTACTGTGATTGACAGTTTGGCCATCCAATCTGGTACAGAGGCATGCTGAGCTGTCAGTGTGCTGATTGACAGCTCAACTATCCAATCTGAGACTGTGAGGCATCGACTGTCTCATGTGTTCATTATTCCACTTAGTGACCATGCTTCTTAACTGAGCTGAGTTTCCCAGAACACTGCCAGACGTACATTCATCTTGTGAGGTTTGTGCTGTGCCCTCTGTGCCTTGAGTTCTATATGTTTGATCTGTTGCCTGACCTTGGACTTCGTTCTGACTACCTGCCTGTTTAACCCCTTCAGCTCTGATCCATTATCCTCCCAGGACTCTGACCTCGGAACGTTACCTGACTACGCTTTTGTTTCTTCCTTCTGCTTTTGACATACCCTCCTGGCTTCTGACCTTGGACTCCTTGGCCACTCTGACTCACGGCTTGGCTGTGAGATGTGACTAGCGTCACAGAAATATTGCCAGGAAAGGTCGATGAGACCCTAATGATCCCCGAGCTGGAAGTGTCCCCTGGTAAGTTTGGGACAGCGCAGCTCCAGGATCCCACTCTGGCCCAGGCCTGAGAACCGGTGATAGAGATGAATGGAGTGGTTCAGCAACCAGGTGCTGAGACAGTTTTCTCCTCCTGGCTATACACCAGGAGTTTTTATACAGGGTGGCTAAATCTGGGATGAGGTGGTGGAACAGCTGGTGGTGCCCCAATCCTACCGTCGAGCGGTGCTCGACATGGCTCACACCCACATGCTGGGAGGACAATTGGGGGACAAAAAGATGCAGGAGTGCATACTGCAGCATATTGTTTGGCCTGAGGTCTACGTGGAGGTCCAGAGGTACTGTGACACATGTCCGGAGTGCCAACTAACCTCACCCACCATGAACTACTGGAGTCCATTCGTACCTCTGCCCATCATAGAAGTACCCTTTGAACGGAAAGCAATGGATCTGGTAGGGCCTATCATGAAATTCAACCGTGGCCATCAATATACTTTGGTTATAGTGGACTACGCCACATGGTACACAGAGGTGATACCTCTCCACCACACCTCAGCAATATTAGTAGCCCACGAGCTATTTGCCATGTTTTTTCACTTTAGGCTACCAAAGGAGATCCTTACGGATCAGGGAACTGCTCGTCGTAGCTAAGGAGACATGGAAACAGTAGCCATCTCTGCATCAGAGCGTAATCAAGCACGTGACAAACATGCAGGACCTGATTGCAGCAGCACAGTCCATAGTAAAAGAGCATCTAATGGATACCCAGATCACACAGAGCCGTACGTACAATATAAGAGCCACGGTCAGGACCATTAAAGAAGGGGACCGGGTGTTGGTACTAGTGCCCACCCTAGAGAGTAAGCTCATAGCCAAGTGGCAAGGGTCATATGAGATACGGGGGAAGGTGGGAGAAGTGAATTATATAGTGTACCAACCTGGAAAAAGGAAACCTGAGCAACTATACCATGTCATCCTGCTAAAAACCTGGAAGGACAGGTAATGTTTGGCCACAGAGGTGACTCTGGGTGTACTATAGGGGATCCCTCTGGCACCGGCCAAGGACACCGGTTGGGGGTCAGGTTAAAATAAATGATGCACTTACCAGACAGCAGCAACAGGAGGCTCGGGTTCAGGTGCAACAGAGTACAGATGTATTCTCAGAGCTGCTGATGTGGACCTCGGTAGTTGAGCATGTCATAGTCACCAAGCCCTGGGTAAGGGTATGGATGAAATCGTACCCGATGCCAGAAGCCCAGAGGCAAGCCATCGTGGCCAAGATGAAGCAAATGCTTCAGTTAGGAGTCATCGTGGAGTCCCGGAGTGAGTGGGCTAGTCCAATTGTGTTAATACCAAAACCAGATGGATTAATACGATTCTGTAGTGACTTTAGAAAATTAATTGAGGTATCAAAATTAGATCTCTGTCCCATGCAAAGGGTGGAAGAGCTAATTGAGATACTGGAGGAGGCCCAATACTTCACCACGCTTGATCTCACCAAAGGTTACTGGCAGGTTCCACTGACAGAATTGGAGAAAGAAAAGACCGATTTTATAATGCCAGGGGGTCTCTATCACTATGTCGTCTTGCCTTTCATATTAGATGGGGCTCTTGCCACATTCCAAAGGCTGATGGACATAGTGTTAGAGCCCCATCGGAAATACATTTTGGCATATTTAGATGACATAGTCATATTTAGTACCGACTGTGATACCCCCTGTCCCAGGAACAAGCAGTGCTGGAGTCTCTCACAATCATGGGGTTGACAGCGAACCCAAAGAAGTCCGCGATAGGACTCACAGAAGCCCGATACTTAGGTTATGTGATTGGCCGTGGGGTGATCAAACCCTAAGTAAACAAGATCGAGACCATTCAAAACTGGCCCAAGCCATTAAGTACCAAACAGGTGAAGGCATTCCTTGGCACCACTGGGTACTACCGCTGGTTTATACCCAATTTTGCTGGGAGATCGGCACCCCTAACTGCCCTGTTAAAAGGTAAGAAGTCAGTTATGGTCCGATGGAATCCTCAAGCAGAGGAAGCATTCCAGTCCCTGAAGTCGGCGTTGTGTGGACAGGCAGTTCTCATCAGCCCCAACTTCAACGGCACATTTATCATGCAGTTAGAATATATAATGGTGTGCACTCAGCCGGAAAAGGCGAGGTGCAGGTGTAATGGACTATGAAAGTCCTAAACAGTATAAGAATTTAGGATACACCGCACACTTTATAGATAATTATATGCAATATATGATTTTTATTCACATAACACCATTAAGGGAGCAAAAATGGTGTAGTATGTACAATAAGCGACCGAACTTTAACGTTTCGACTCTCCTGAGTCTTACTCATAAAGTCACTGTAACTTATGACATTGTTTCAATTAAATTCTTTTGGTGTGTTTATTTAATAGATGGGCTGAATATATTCATGATGGCTGTACATGTGTGTGTGGGCATCTCACTTCCTGTAAATTTAAAAAATAAATAAAATGAACAGACTCATATTAGTGGAACAGATTTTTGATGAAGGAAGCAAGGATATTGTTGAGAATATTTTGGCAGCATTTTCAGACAATGCCCTATTTTATGCGGAGGTGTTGAAAGATGTTGTCTCACTGTTTAATGCCAATAATGAAGAGACAAGCAAAATGTCAGTTTAATAAAATTAACACTGTAGATTTCTGTCAATATGACACCTGAAAAGAGTACATTTCTGAACCGTAATCAGCTGGTGATTGTACAAATTTTGCTGTAAGGATGTAAATCCTGTTGAAGACTGCTGGACATATAGCTGCATGTTCACAATGATATTCTTCAGAAAGATTTATCATTGTTAATCAAGACATGTAGATTCTTGGCCTTTGAAACAGGTTTATATATGTAAGATATTGATATTTAGATTAAAATATTTATATTGATGTTTGCTTAATTTTGTAAGACCAAATTTTCTGCAGGAAAAGATGGTAATTTTCTATAGAATAAAAAACAAATTAACACCTTAATGAAGGAGACAATTTTGATCTTAATACCCAAACCTCATTTTTCAAATCTGATGTGTCGTTTTCTATGCTAAGTACTCTGAAATGTTTTAATATATCTTAATGATTCTGAGACTGTTTTATGGCGGTCACATGATGCGAGAGCTGGAGAATTGATTGGACTGTTACCACTATGAACACTCCCATGCTGCTATGGCAATCACTGATGCTATGCTCTGATTGGTGCGATTGGTGTTGTTTACACCATGGACTCTGGGGATGTTTATGTGGATTCATGGGCGCAATTCAATAGTAGAGAACGATCAGAGTAAGTTGAACTATGTTAGTAGTTAGTATATACAGAGGGCTGGTTATTGGTTATTGTTTTTTACTGTGTATATGTTTGGTATATTTAATGTCGTTTTTTTCTAATTGCACATGGCTACCCCATTGGTTACTAGTTAATTGATGGGTTGGGTCAGATGGTATATAATGGTGGTTATATGGTCTTTTCACTATGCTTGATAAAGGTCTCAGGACCGAAACGTTGCAGATGGCAGAATAAACACGTAAGCTGTTCTGTCACAATTGCTGTGGTGCTGTCCGTTTCTTCTTTTGCATTTGGACTTTATACTGGGATGGATCCCCTGGTGTGGACGGGCACCCTGTTGTCCATAGAGACGTTATTAATTTAGGGTGCGGCCTGACTTCCAATTTTTATTTTTGTTTTATGAGACACTTTGCATTTTATTTTAGAAATAAATTTAGCTCAATGACTTTTGTGTTTTTATGAAAATATCTGAAATTTGATGAAAATTTTGAAAATAGCAATTTTCAATGCATCCTTAACCCCTTAATCCCATTTGACGTACTATCCCGTCAAGGTGATCTGGGACTTAAATCCCAGGGATGGGATAGTACGTCATAGCGATCGGCCGCGCTCATGGGGGAGCACGGCCGATCGCGGCCTGTTGTCAGCTGACTATCGCAGCTGACATCTGGCACTATGTGCCAGGAGCAGTCACAGACCGCCCCCTGCACATTAACCCCCGGCACACTGCGATCAAACATGATCACAGCATTCCGGGGGCATAGGGAAGCATCGAGCAGGGAGGGGGCTCCCTGCGGGCTTCTCTGAGACCCTCGGTACAAGGCGATGTGCTCACCTTGTACCGAGTGTCTCCTCCCTGCAGGCCCTGGATCCAAAATGGCCATGGGGCTGCATCCGGGTCCTGCAGGGAGGTGGCTTACAAGCGCCTGCTCAGAGCAGGCGCCGGGAAGCCTCCCTGCTGTGCCTGTGTGATCGCAGATCTGACACAGTGCACAGCAAAGTGACAGATCAGCGATCTGTCACTTTACTGTGATGTCCCCCTGGGACAAAGTAAAAAAGTAAAAAAAAAAATATTTACATGTGCAAAAAAAAAAAAATCCTAAATAAATAATAATAATAAAAAAATATTGTTCCAATAAATACATTCCTTTATCTAAATAAAAAAGAACAATAAAAGTACACATATTTAGTATCACCGCATCCGTATCGACCCAACCTATAAAACTGTCCCACTACTTAACCCCTTCAGTGAACACCGTAAAAAAAAAAAACGATGCATAAAAACAACGCTTTGTTATCATACTGCCAAACAAAAAGTGGAATAGCACGCAATCAAAAAGGTGGATATAAATAACCATGGTACCGATTAAAACATAATCTTGTCCCGCAAAAAACGAGCTGCGATACAGTATCATCAGCGAAAAAATAAAAAAGTTATAGTCCTCAGAATAAAGCGATGCAAAAATAATTATTTTTCTATAAAATAGTTTTTATCGCATAAAAGCGCCAAAACATAAAAAATTATATAAATGAGGTATCGCTGTAATCGTACTGACCCGAAGAATAAAACTGCTCTATCCATCTTACCAAACGCGGAGCAGTATAAACACCCCCCCATAAGATATTCATGAATAGCTGTTTTTTGGTCATACTGCCTCACAAAAATTGGAATGAAAAGCGATCAAAAATGTCACATGCCCGAAAATGTGAAAACATTACCAATAAAAACATTAACTCATCCCGCAAAAAACAAGACCTCACATGACTCTGTGGACCAAAATATGGAAAAATTATAGCTCTCAAAATGTGGTAACGCAAAAAAATATTTTTTGCAATAAAAAGCATCTTTTAGTGTATGACGGCTGCCAGTCATAAAAATCCGCTAAAAAACCCACTATAAAAGTAAATCAAGCCCCCTTTCATCACCCCCTTGGTTAAGGAAAAGTTAAAAAATTTAATTTTTTTTATTTATTTCCATTTTCCCATTAGGGTTATGGCTAGGGTTAGGGCTAGGATTAGGGTTAGGACTAGAGCTAGGGTTAGGGCTAGGGATAGGGTTAGGGTTAGGATTAGGGCTAGGGTTAGGGCTAGGGTTAGGGTTGGGGCTAGGGTTAGGGTTTGGATTACATTCACAGTTGTGATTAGGGTTAGGGGTGTGTCAGGGTTAGGGTTATGGTTGAGATTAGGGATAGGGGTGTGTTGGAGTTGTGGTTAGGGGTGTGGTTGGGATTAGGGTTAGGGGTGTGTTTGGGTTAGGATTTCAGTTAGAATTGGGGGTTTCCACTGTTTAGGCACATCAGGGCTCTCCAAACGCGACATGGCGTCTGATTTCAATTCCAGCCAATTCTGCGTTGAAAAATAAAACAGTGCTCCTTCCCTTTCAAGCTCTCCCGTGCGCCCAAACTAGGGTTTACCCCAACATATGGGGTAACAGCGTACTCAGGACAAATTGGACAACAACTTCTGAGGTACAATTTCTCTTGTTACCCTTGGGAAAATAAAATTGGGGGGGCTAAAAAAACATTTTTGCAGGAAAAAAAAAGATTTTTAATTTTCATGGCTCTACGTTATAAACTGTAGTGAAATATTTTCTGGTACAAAATTCTCACAACACATCTAGATAAGTTCCTTGGGGGATCTAGGTTCCAATATGGGGTCACTTGTGGGGAGTTTCGACTGTTTAGGTACATCAGGGGCTCTGCAAATGCAACGTGACGCCTGCAGACCAATCCATCCAAGTCTGCATTCCAAATGGCGCTCCTTCCCTTCCGAGCTCTGCCATGCACCCAAACGGTGGTTCCCCCCTACATATGGGTTATCAGCATGTTCAGGACAAATTGGACAACAACTTTTTGGGACCAATTTCTTCCATTACCCTTGGGAAAATACAAAACTGGGTGTTAAAGATAATTTTTGTGGAAAAAAAATGATTTTGTATTTTCACGGCTCTGCGTTATTAACTGTAGTGAAACACTTGGGGGGTTAAAATTCTCACAACACATCTGGATAAGTTCCTTCGGGGTGTAGTTTCTAATATGGGGTCACTTGTGGGGGGTTTCTACTGTTTAGGTACATCAGGGGCTCTGCAAACGCAATGTGACGCCTGCAGACCATTCCATCTAAGTCTGCATTCCAAATGGTGCTCCTTCCCTTCTGAGCTCTGCCATGCGCCCAAACGGTGGTTACCCCCCACATATGGGGTATCAGCGTACTCAGGACAAATTGCACAACAACTTTTGGGGTCCAATTTCACCTGTTACCCTTGGGAAAATACAAAACTTGGGGCAAAAATATAATTTTTGAAGAAAAAAAAAGGAATTTTTATTTTCACGGCTCTGCATCATAAACTGTAGTGAAACACTTGGGGGTTCAAAGCTCTCACAACACATCTAGATAAGATTCTTTGGGGGTCTACTTTCCAAAATGGTGTCACTTGTGGGGGGTTTCAATGTTTAGGCACATCGGGGGCTCCCCAACGCAACATGGAGTCCCATCTCAATTCCACGCAATTTTGCATTGAAAAGTCAAACGGCTCTCCTTCCCTTCTGAGGTCTGCCATGCACCCAAACAGTGGTTTACCCCCACATATGGTAAATCAGCGTACTCAGGACAAATTGCACAACAACGTTTGGGGTACAATTTCTTCTGGTACCCTTAGGAAAATAAAAAATTGGGGGTGAAAAGTTCATTTTTGTGAAAAAATATTATTTTTTATTTTTACGGCTTTACATTATAAACTTCTGTGAAGCACTTGGTGGGTCAAAGTGCTCACCACACATCTAGATAAGTTCCTTAGGGGGTCTACTTTCCAAAATGGTGTCACTTATGGGGGTTTCAATGTTTAGGCACATTAGTGGCTCTCCAAACGCAACATGGAGTCCCATCTCAATTCCAGCCAATTTTGCATTGAAAAGTCAAATGGTGCTCCTTCCCTTCCGAGCTCTGCCATGTGCCCAAACAGTGGTTTACCCCCACATATTGGGTATCGGGGTACTCAGGACAAATTGTACAACAACATTTGGGGTCCATTTTCTCCTGTTACCCATGGTAAAATAAAACAAATTGGAGATGAATTAAATTTTTTGTGAAAAAAAATTAAATGTTCATTTTTTTTTAAACATTCCAAAAATGGCTGTGAAGCATCAGAAGGGTTAATAAACTTCTTGAATGTGGTTTTGAGCACCTTGAGGGGTGCAGTTTTTATAATGGTGTCACACTTGGTTATTTTCTATCATATAGATCCCTCAAAATGACTTCAAATGTGATGTGGTCTCTAAAAAAAAATGGTGTTGTAAAAATGAGAAATTGCTGGTCAATTTTTAACCCTTAGAACTCCCTAACAAAAAAAAATGTTGTTTCCAAAATTGTGCTGATGTAAAGTAGACATGTGGGAAATGTTACTTATTAAGTATTTTGTGTGACATATCTCTGTGATTTAAGGGCATAAAAATTCAAGTTGGAAAATTGCAAAATTTTCAAAATTTTCGCCAAATTTCCATTTTTTTCACAAATAAATGCAGGTAATATCAAATAAATTGTACCACTATCATGAATTACAATATGTCTCAAGAAAACAGTGTCAGAATACCTGGGATCCATTGAAGCATTTCAGAGTTATAACCTCATAAAGTGACAGTGGTCAGAATTGTAGAAATTGGCCCGGTCATTAACGTGCAAACCACTCTCGGGTCTTAAGGGGTTAAACCTGATAGTCATACGACACAAACTAGCATAATATTTCAAACATCCTTTTATTTTGTTAGCATGTTAGTGGGGATATATATTTAGCAGCAATTTTTCATTTTTTTCAAACACATTTACAAGCTTTATTTTTTATGGATCTATCCTGTTTTGAAGTGAATTTGATAGGGTTATATATTGGAAAGCAGGCAAAAGTGAAACTATTTTAAAAACTGAATCACTCAATTTATTCAAAGTTGCTGTCAGAAAATGTGTTTAACTCTTCAGGTGCTTCAAATGCATTAATACAATATGGAATGAAAAAGTCTTAATTACTGTAGCTGTACATTTCCGATCCAATGACAACATCACGAGAGAGGGGATCCACCCATCAAGGACAGGAAATCTACAGGCATAAAAGGGAGGCATCCCTTCCATGCATCAGTTGTGATACAGAGCATGAGGGGACCGCCAATGGTTATTGCAAATAAATACAAAAATTCCACCCGTACCAACAATCACAACCCTAAATGTGACCTTATACACTACTAAAAGAAGTGCTCACCCACATGTGACAGGAGGGAATATAAGGGTGCTGTCATGGGTTCGAAAAAATACTGTTACTGGTAAGTAATTAAGACTTTATCAGTCACCCAGGACAGCACCACGAGAGAATTACAGAGAAAGTAAGAATTCAGGGAGGGACCACAGCCTGAAGCACCCTTCTTCCAAAGGTGAGGTTGGAAGAGGAACCCATATCCAATCTATACAGGTCCTTCTCAAAAAATTAGCATATAGTGTTAAATTTCATTATTTACCATAATGTAATGATTACAATTAAACTTTCATATATTATAGATTCATTATCCACCAACTGAAATTTGTCAGGTCTTTTATTGTTTTAATACTGATGATTTTGGCCTACAACTCCTGATAACCCAAAAAACCTGTCTCAATAAATTAGCATATCAAGAAAAGGTTCTCTAAATGACCTATTACCCTAATCTTCTGAATCAACTAATTAACTCTAAACACATGCAAAAGATACCTGAGGCTTTTAAAAACTCCCTGCCTGGTTCATTACTCAAAACCCCCATCATGGGTAAGACTAGCGACCTGACAGATGTCAAGAAGGCCATCATTGACACCCTCAAGCAAGAGGGTAAGACCCAGAAAGAAATTTCTCAACAAATAGGCTGTTCCCAGAGTGCTGTATCAAGGCACCTCAATGGTAAGTCTGTTGGAAGGAAACAATGTGGCAGAAAACGCTGTACAACGAGAAGAGGTGACCGGACCCTGAGGAAGATTGTGGAGAAGGACCGATTCCAGACCTTGGGGAACCTGAGGAAGCAGTGGACTGAGTCTGGTGTGGAAACATCCAGAGCCACCGTGCACAGGCGTGTGCAGGAAATGGGCTACAGGTGCCGCATTCCCCAGGTAAAGCCACTTTTGAACCATAAACAGCGGCAGAAGCGCCTGACCTGGTACTTTTTTCTGATGAAAGCAAATTTTGCATGTCATTCGGAAATCAAGGTGCCAGAGTCTGGAGGAAGACTGGGGAGAAGGAAATGCCAAAATGCCTGAAGTCCAGTGTCAAGTACCCACAGTCAGTGATGGTGTGGGGTGCCATGTCAGCTGCTGGTGTTGGTCCACTGTGTTTCATCAAGGGAAGGGTCAATGCAGCTAGCTATCAGGAGATTTTGGAGCCCTTCATGCTTCCATCGGCTGAAATGCTTTATGGAGATGAAGATTTCATTTTTCAGCACGACCTGGCACCTGCTCACAGTGCCAAAACCACTGGTAAATGGTTTACTGACCATGGTATTACTGTGCTCAATTGGCCTGCCAACTCTCCTGACCTGAACCCCATAGAGAATCTGTGGGATATTGTGAAGAGAAAGTTGAGAGACGCAAGACCCAACACTCTGGATGAGCTTAAGGCCGCTATTGAAGCATCCTGGGCCTCCATAACATCTCAGCAGTGTCACAGGCTGATTGCCTCCATGCCACGCCGCATTGAAGCAGTCATTTCTGCCAAAGGATTCCCGACCAAGTATTGAGTGCATAACTGAACATTATTATTTGATGGTTTTTTTGTTTGTTATTAAAAAACACTTTTATTTGATTGGACGGGTGAAATATGCTAATTTATTGAGACAGGTTTTTTGGGTTATCAGGAGTTGTAGGCCAAAATCATCAGTATTAAAACAATAAAAGACCTGACAAATTTCAGTTGGTGGATAATGAATCTATAATATATGAAAGTTTAATTGTAATCATTACATTATGGTAAATAATGAAATTTAACACTATATGCTAATTTTTTGAGAAGGACCTGTAATGCTTATAGAAAGTGGAAGGAGAAAGCCAGGTTGCTGCCTTACAGATCTGCTCTCTTTATATGACCCTTATGAAGAGAGCCCTCAGACCTACTGGAAGTACTTTGCCAATTGCAGAATAAGCTAACGAAATGGTATCCCTAATCCATCTAGCTATTGTGCATTTTGAAGCTTTAAACCTCTTCCTGGGACCCTGGAAGAACACAAAAAAGAGCTATCCCTTTTCCAGGAATCAGTAACAGACAGGTATTTTAGTAGACATCTTCGAATGTCCAGTGTATGAAGCTTTGCTTCGTTCTGATTCTTTGGGCCAGCGCAAAAGGGGGGAAGCGTTATGTCTTGTAACCTATGAAACCGGGATGCCACCTTTGGAAGATAGGATGGATCGGGCTTCAAAATTATTCTGTCCTCCAGAAACTGAGTGAATGGTGGGACTCTGCAAAGGAATGTCACTGACCATTTGGGCACATGTTAAAGCGACCAGAAGGGCTGTCTTAAGGTAAATAATTTTTTTCGATGCTAAATCAATGGGCTTGAAAGGTGACTCTGTCATGGCTGTTAAAAACAGGTTTAAATCACAAGACATTACCCTTCTTTAAAGATGGGTCATGAAATTCCCTGGATTTTTACTCCTTTTAAATGAGCCCCCCAACCCAAGGGACTCGCATCCATGGTGACCACCCATGAGATCTCATTCACCCAGGGAACCTTCCTGGACAGCTTAGTGAAATCCATCCACCAAAGAAGGGACTGCACTGAAGACGGGGATGGCGTCATCTTTCCTTCCAAGTGCCCCTATGGGAAGTGTCATTACATCCCATTGTAAGGCTTTAGTATGGAACTCAGCCCACAGGACTGTTGTAATACATGACGTCAGTGAACCTAGAAGGGACATAGTACTCCTAAGAGACCTGGGGGGAAACTTCAGGGCCCTTAACACCTGGCATTGGATGTTATCTATTTCAATGAGAGCGACTGAATTCCAACAACAGCACCAGAAATTCCAGTATATTTAGGGGCTCTAAGATTGATTTTTTAAGGTTTAATAGCCAAGCCAATCATTCTAAAGTGGATATTACCCCGTTTAGTTGTGTAGTGCAATGCTGGTCGGAAATACCTGCCACTAGTAAATCATCCAAATAAGGGACAATCAATATATCTTTTTCTCGTAGATGGGCCATGACCTCTGCAACTACACTGGTGAAGATACGAAGGGCAATAGTGAGGCCTCTCCCAAGGACTACCACAACTCTGAGGAACTGCTGGTGATTACGTGTATAAGCACATGGTAGTAAGCATTAGTGATGATTGAATAGTGAAATATTTGGATTCGGGAAAATCAGCTCAAATAATTTCTAATAACCATATATTCGTACCGAATAACGAATCCAATGTAGGTAAATGGGAAAACCGAATATTTTTCTGCTGGACCAGGTCTGGGGGCATGAGAAAAAAGGTGAAATGGATGGGAAAAAGCTAAAACTAATTGAGAACAGCTTGGAGAAGATGCCTGCATGCCTTTCTGACTCACATATGGTATCTGGGAATAATTTCGTCAGACTATTGCGCCGGTTTTACAGATTTTTAAAAAGACTTACCAAACCAAGCCAAAAATTTTTTTTTTAAAGGGAAAAATGCTAAGAAACATCATTTCCTTCATAATTACATGTATATAATGCAAAATGATACCTCCCCTTTAGCATATGTTCACACAGAGTGTTTTGACTTTATTTTTTACTTTAGCATTTGTGAGGGCTCTCACTCCTACATTTTGGAGGACCCTCCCTCATGCCAAATAGTTATCAAGATAGTGGAATACATATTCCCCATCACTTTACAATGCCAACATACCCATTTGAATTTTAGGTATCAACCGACTCCACCACCATGTGCACAGCCATGTCATTATGTGACCCTCACTGACAATTAGCAGAGTGCCAGCAAGTGCCATGAAATCTGAGTTTGGTAAGGACCCTCACGTGGCCCTGTATCATACTTTTGGGAGAGTTCTCACTCCTACATTTGGGATGTCTCTCCCTCATGCCAAATAGTCAGAGAGTGGAATACATATTCCCCATCACTTTACAGTGCCAGGTAAAACATGCCCATCTGAATTTTGTTTTTGCCCTCCACCACTACCATATCCACTGCCATTTCGTTATGCAGCCCTCGCTGAAAATTAGCAGAGTGCCAGCAGGTGTCGTGAAATCTAAGTATGTGCTTTGAAATCTGCATTTTGTATTGTCCACAGTTCATTTTTGCCACTGGATCCTGATAGAACCATTGTCATAATGGGAGAAGCCGTTGTAAGGTGAATATAATACAGGAGTTGGGGGAGCTTTATGATCAATGTCAGTAAATTGGATTCTACCAGACACCAAAAGCATTAGATTTAAATTCTGACTACAGTGTATGCAAGCGAGGGCCTGTATTGTGGTCTGTCTGTCAGGCCTGAAACCCATGTCAGGAACATGAGCAAGCCTCATTTTACTTGGAAGCAGCCTCCTCAATGGAATAAGCTATTAGCACCATTGACCAATCTGCACAAGCATGCGCATTTTCTATTGGTTTAATAAATAATCTTTATCTAGCAGTTGTGCAACTGGCGCAAAGCCTGAGGAAACATGCAAACTTGAATATTTATCTCTAATTTTTGTGAGTCTGCTGTTGCCGTGTGTAATAAAGCTGGCATCTTAAAAAAAGTCACACATTTCTAGATTTATTGAATTTGTATATAACACCACTGTGAGGGTACTTGTCAAAAATAAAGGCAGGGCATTTTTTTTCATAAGCATAAAGCATTCAATATGAGAAAGGGTGATGTTAAAGGATGTGGATATGGTGGTGCCCACCAAGGCCGTGTTACAGATCAGAAGGTGACTGGATCTCGTTCTAGCTTCCTGTCAAAATGTGGTCAGCACGGCACGCCACTGATGAACCCAGACAATTGCCAGGATGTTGTGGGTTGGATGGCAGACAAAGACTCCAGTGTGTTGACAAGCAGCATCACAATGTCTTCCACATGGTCCAGTCACAGTAGCCAGAAGGCTGGGCCTCTGAATCCTCAACCTGGTCCTCCTTTCATCCACCATCAAGAGTCCCAGGAGACATATGACTAGTGTTGAGCATTCCGATACCGCAAGTATCGGGTATCGGCCGATATTTGCGGTATCGGAATTCCGATACCGAGTTCTGATATTTACCGCATATCGGATACCGGAATCGGAAGTTCCCTAGAATTCAAACTGCACGAATTCAGCCAATGAGGAATGATTACAAGTGTGGGCACATCCTGTTCAGCATGGTGGGCATGTAGCTACTGGCAAGGCTGTGATTGGCTGCTGAAATGATGTCATGATGCACTATAAAAAAACGCTGCCGCCATTTCTGGCTCACTCTGCTGTGAATTCAGTTAGGCATAGGACGCTGTGTTCTGACTGAGGGCCAGTTGAGATAGCGATTTGCTTCATTGTGCTTTTCCCAGGCTAATTTAGCAACCGCTGTGTGTTCACCTTGCTTTTGCCTTGCAGCGCTGTTTTCACAGCGATCTGCAAGGTCTCTGTGTGTGTGTGTGAGTGCAGCCCACTCTGTAGTCTGTGTGCAGCCATAGCCGGTTGTATTCAGCTCAGGGTGGTTCACTGACTCATACTGTTCTATCCATTGTCCTTTTTTGCAAATAGTGCAGCCTGCTGCACATTTTTTCAAATAATTCCTATTAGTGGCTTTCCACCCGTATCCAGCTAAATTGTGGAAAAACACTACATTGGATAACGTAGAGGAGGTTTTTTGGGCATTGCAGCGCCTTTTACGGCTGTCTGCACGGTCTCCGTGTGAGTGCAGCTCGCCCTGTAGTCTGTGTGCAGCCACAGCCAGTTGTATCCAGCTCAGGGTGCGTCACTGCCTCATACCGTAAAATACATTGTCCTTTTTTGCAAATAGTGCAGACTGCTGCACATTTTTTCAAATAATTCCTATTAGTGGCTTTCCACCCGTATCCAGCTAAATTGTGGAAAAACACTACATAGGATAATGTAGAGGAGGTTTTTTGGGCCTTGCAGCGCCGTTTACGGCTGTCTGCACGGTCTCCGTGTGAGTGCAGCTCGCCCTGTAGTCAGTTCTGCCAAAAAAAAAAAAAAATAATAAAGTTCACCAAACACACCACTTTACAGTTGTGTAGGCCACATTAGCTCATATTAAAGCCTAGTCCACACTTTAGAAAATTAGTGTTTCTTATACCTGTTAGGAGCTGTTCTGGAATAAGCACACTAAGCCCTTAGTACTTTTCTGCTTATCTTTATCAGTCAACCAAGATGAAGAAGGCAGGGAGTAAGGCACGTGGGCATGGGTGCAGAGCAGGGAGAGGACGTGGGGATTCTGTGCCTGCTGCGGGCACCGGTGACTCATCATCACCCAGTTTCAGCAGGGAACAGTCCTTCATGCACAGCTTTGTCGGAGAGCACCGTACACCGCTGCTGCGTGAAGACCAAATTGAAGCCGTTGTCGGATGGATGGCAGCTAACGCATCGACTTCAATTAGTGCCACATCCTCTCAGGCACAGAGCACTGGAGAGCACCCATCTGTCTCTTCACCACCTGCCAAATTGCCCAGGCAGTCAGAGAGCCCAGGACAGGAGCCGTCTCTACTTCTGTTCTCTGAATCTCTTGGCTTGGAAACAGGGGGCCAGCCAAGCAGAATTGGAGAAATGGAAGAAGAGCTTTGTCTCTCTGACTCTGAAGAGGCGGGTGGGCCAGTGCCTCCGGTCACCACACCGCAGTACGCATCTGATGATGACACTCAGGTGCCAATTTCTGTTGCGTACTGTGCTGCCGAGACTACCCAGGAGGAGCAGTTGGTGGCAGAGGGTAGTGTAGATGATGAGGTCCTTGACCCATCGTGGCGTGAGGAACAGGAATGTGGTGGGAGCAGCTCTGAGGAAGAGATTCCCCGTACGGGCCAAAGAGGGAGAGGGAGGGGGAAGACTGCGGAGCCTGTAGCCTCCACTTCGGCACCCGTTAGGAGCATGTCTCTTCCAAAAGCCAAAAAGGGCGCTCCCAAGACTTGCAGTGCCTGGTCCTTTTTTGACACAGTTGCAGATGACATTTGCTTTGTCAAATGCAAGGTGTGTCATCAGAAAATCAAAACAGTGAGAAATGTCAGCAGCCTCAATACCTCAAATATGTGGAAACATGTGCGGACCAGGCACGCGGTGGAGTTACAAAAACACACTGAAGACCTAGGCCAACCAACAGCGGCAGCTACCACCTCTTCAGCTCATGTTGCCTCTTCCTCCAGCTCACACACAGCTGGTTCGGCTTCCTCCCAGGATCGCCATGGAAGAACCTCTGGCACTGTTGTCCAGAGACCCACTGTAATTCCACCCGCAGCACCACGTTCCCAGTCATCCTCACACTCCCAGCCCAGTCTACAGCCATCGGTAGTACAGGCATGGGAGAAAAGGCGGCCATTCTCGGCAAACCACCCACGAGCACAGGCTCTGAATGCAGGCATTGCCAAACTTCTGTCACTGGAAATGCTGTCATTCAGGCTGGTGGAGACTGACAGCTTCCGTGACTTAATGGAATTGGCAGTCCCACAGTACAATGTGCCCAGCCGCTTTTATTTCAGCAGGCAAGCCGTCCCTGCCCTGCACAAGCATGTGGAGGGACACATAAAACATGCTCTACTGAACGCCATCAGTAGCAAGGTCCACCTCACCACCGATGCGTGGACCAGTCACCATGGACAGGGGCGATACCTTTCCCTCACTGCCCATTGGGTTAATGTTGTTGAGCTGGGTACAGATCGTGCGAGTGGCACAGGATGTGTCCTGCCCACTCCAAGGATTGCAGGAATCCAGTCTGTACGCATTGACTCCTCCTCATACACAAGTTCCTCAGAATCATCGCTGCAGGAGCCGTCACAGTCCACCTCCACATGGACCCGTGAACGTTTACCTGTTACGACCGACATGAGCACAGCCGTGGCCAAACGTCAACAGGCCGTCTTGAAATTAATTTCTTTGGGGAATCAAAGCCACACAGAGCAGGAGCTCTGGAATGCCATCAAGCAGGAGAGCGATGTGTGGTTTGTGCCAGCGAATCTCCAGCCAGGCATGGTAGTGTGTGACAATGGCTGAAATCTGGTGGCAGCTCTGGGCCTCGGCAACTTCACTCACATCCCATGTCTGGCACATGTGCTCAACTTGGTCGTGCAGAGTTTTTTGAGGGACTATCCGGATCTTGATGCACTGCTGCACAAGGTCCGCCTAGAGTGTGCTCACTTGCGGCGTTCCAGCACGGCAAGATCGTGCATTGCAGCTCTGCAGAACCGATTCCGCCTTCCGGAACATCGCATCATATGTGACCTACCTACCAGGTGGAATTCCACATTACATATGTTGGAGCGGTTGTGTGAGCAGCAGCAAGCAGTAATGGAGTACCAGCTGCATCAGGCGCAAAGAAGTCGCACTCCGCGCCGTTCAGATTTCACAACCACAGTGTGGGCCACTATGAAGGACGTCTGCCAGGTTTTGCGTCCCTTCGATTATTCCACGTGGATGGCGAGTGCAGATGATGCACTAGTCAGCATGACTGTCCCCCTTATCTGCCTTCTTCAACAAACACTGCAAGCGCTAAGGGATGATGTTGTGGAAGAGGTGGAGGATGAGGATTCACCATTTCCATCAGCTTCTGGACAGTCAGCGCCACGTGGCTCCTCACAAACGCGTAGGCAGGGGACACTTTGTGAGGAGGATGAGGAGGAGTCAATGGAGGAGGAAGACATCCGTCCAGAGGAGGGAGTTACACAATTGTCCAGTAGTCAGTGTGTACAGCGAGGGTGGGGTGATGAGATCACGCCTCAAGCAGGGGACAGTGTTTCTTGGGCAGTTGGCAGTCTGCAGCACATGGTTGTTTACATGCTGCAGTGCCTGAGAAACGACCGCCGCATCGCCCACATTCTCAACATGGCTGAATATTGGGTGTACACCCTCCTCGATCCTCGCTACCGGGACAACGTACAAAGCCTCATCACACCGTTGAACCGGGAGCGTAAAATGTGGGAGTACCAAGACACACTGGTGAATTCCATCATCTTCTCCAGTCCAACTGAGAGAAGTGCTGCTAGTGCTTTACAAAGCAGCTCAGTGCGTCCAGGCAGTGGAGGAGGCTCTGCACAAAGAGGGAGCAGAAGCAGTGCCTCTGCCCAAGGCAAGACCAGTATGGCCCAACTGTGGCACAGTTTTGTGTGCCCGCCACAAATGTCTACACCATCACAGGCGCTCCAGTCAGCAGGAGGCAACGGTTCCGTCAGATAGTGACAGACTACATGTCTTGCCCTCTTACTGTACTCCCAGACGGCTCTTCCCCTTTCAAGTTTTGGGTCTCTAAGCTGGATACATGGCCAGAGCTAAGCCAGTATGCATTGGAGGTGCTGGCTTGCCCTGCGGCTAGTGTATTATCAGAACGCGTCTTTAGTGCTGCAGGTGGTGTACTAACAGACCGCCGCATGCGACTATCCTCCGATAACGTTGACCGGCTTACTTTTCTGAAAATGAACCATGCCTGGATCTCGCAGGAATTTGCCACAACTCTTCCTGATTAAATAATTGGGTGACTGTCTACAGTATCCAGGTCTCCTGTTTTGTTCATCTTTCTACCACCTGAACTGTAATTCCTGGGCTCCAACACCGCCAGTTGAGGCTCAGAAGTGCCGTCTGCACAGTCAAAACATAAGACCCAGTGTTATTGAGTTTCAGTAACGTCAGCTGATCTCCAGCTGTGTAGCCGGCAATGTGTCCTGCGACCGCCACGCTGACACAACAACTGAAATTGAAGGGAACCTGTCCCCCCCGGCGTTTGTTACTGAAAGAGCCACCTTGTGCAGCAGTAATGCTGCACAAGGAAAAGGTAGCTATTTTAGTTTAGCTCCTTGCACACGCAGAACTTAACACTTATAAAATGTGTCCACTGATACCGTAAAACCGTCGCGGAGGTGGGACTTTCCTTTGTAATGTGACACAGCACAGACGTCATTCCTACCCCCTTGGTGCCCCTTGGCGGGATCTCAGCCAGCGCGGCCGCACAGGCACAGCCAGCCTGACACCAAATGATGTCAGAAGACGGGCAGCGCTAAGTGCGCCTGGCCAAGGGATAACATAACAGCGCAGGCTCCGGGACAGAATCAAACAATGCTGAGGAGGCTGCGCATGGCACCAAGGGGGTAGGAATGACGGCTGTGCTGCGTCCCATTACGAAGGAAAGTCCCACCTCCGAAACGGTCTCACGGTATCAGGGGACACATTTTATAAGTGTTTAGTTCTGTGTTTGCAAGGAGCATAATTAAAAGAGCCACCTTGTCCTTTTGCATCCTTAGTGCTGCAAAAGACGGCTCTTTCAGCTACAAACGCCTTGGGGGGGGGGGTTTAAGGTTCCCTTTTGACTTGCTGTAATCAGGCTTCGGCCTACACTGTGTTCCTCTGCTCCTCCTGCTGTCCCTGGGCTCCAACACCGCCAGTTGGTGCCTGAAAGTGCTGTCCGCACAGTCAACAGTCGCTCCTCTGTTATTGGGGTTCAGTAACGTCAGCTGTTCCCCAGCTGTGTGTGCGGCAATACCTCCAATCTGCTCCTCCTGCTGTCCCTGGGCTCTAACACCGCCAGTTGGTGCCTGGAAGTGCTGCCTGCACAGTTAACACTTGCTGCCGTGTTATTGGGGTTCAGTAACGTCAGCTGTTCCCCAGCTGTGTGTGCGGCAATACCTCCAATCTGCACCTCCTGCTGTCCCTGGGCTCTAACAACGCCAGTTGGTGCCTGTAAGTGCTGTCCGCACAGTAAAAAGTCGCTCCTCTGTTATTGGGGTTCAGTAAGTCAGCTATTCCCCAGCTGTGTGTGCGGCAATACCTCCAATCTGCTCCTCCTGCTGTCCCTGGGCTCTAACACCGCCAGTTGGTGCCTGGAAGTGCTGTCCGCACAGTCAACAGTCGCTCCTCTGTTATTGGGGTTCAGTAACGTCAGCTGTTCCCCAGCTGTGTGTGCGGCAATACCTCCAATCTGCTCCTCCTGCTGTCCCTGGGCTCTAACACCACCAGTTGGTGCCTGGAAGTGCTGCCTGTACAGTTAACACTTGCTGCCGTGTTATTGGGGTTCAGTAACATCAGCTGCTCCCCTGCTGTGTATCCAGCAATGTGTCATGCGACCGCCACTCTGGCACACTAACAGACACTTACATGCCTCCAGTGCAGGCTTCGGCCTACACTATGCTCTTCCTGCTGTCCCTGGGCTCCAACACTGCTGGTTGCTGCCCAGAAGTGCTGTTTCCACAGAGCCAAACACCTCGCCAATGTGTTAGTGGGGTTCAGTAACTCCTGCTGCTCCCCTGCTGTGTATCCATCAACGTGTCATGCGACCGCCACGCTGGCACAACTAAAATTTAAGGGAACCTGCCCCCCCCAGGCGTTTGTTACTGAAAGAGCCACCTTGTGCAGCAGTAATGCTGCACAAGGAAAAGATGCCTATTTTCGTTGTGCTCTTTGCACACGCTGAACCTAACACTTATGAAATGTGTCTCCTCACACCGTTAAACCGTCCCGGAGGTGGGACTTTCCTTTGTAATGTGACGCAGCACAGCCGTCATTCCTACCCCCTTGGTGCCGTGCGCCGCCTCCTCAGCGTTGTTTGATTCTGTCACGGAGCCTGCGCTGTTATGTTATCTCTTGGCCATGCACACTGAGCGCTGCCCGTCTTCTGACATCATTCGGTGTCAGGCTGGCTGCACCTGTGCGGCCGCGCTGGCCGAGATCCCGCCTCGCAGTGTCTTCTGATTTAATCACACTGCGGGCCTGGGATCCATGGGCATGCGCAGTGCATATCCTCACCTCAGGCTCTCACTCATCTCCCTCCACCTTCTTCAGACTGTGCGCCGTCAGCTGATCCCTAATAGCATGCCACGGCCGTGACGCCGCATAGTCTGAAGAAGCCGGAGGGAGGGGAGTGAGAGGCGAGGATATGCACTGCGCATGCCCATGGATCCCAGGCCTGCAGTGGGATTACATTAGACGACACTGCGAGGCAGGATCTCGGCCAGCACGGCCACACAGGTGCAGCCAGCCTGACACCAAATGATGTCAGAAGACGGGCAGCGCTAAGTGCGCCTGGCCAAGGGATAACATAACAGCGCAGGCTCCGGGACAGAATCAAACAACAATGAGGAGGTGGCACACGGCACCAAGGGGGTAGGAATGATGGCTGTGCTGCATCACATTACGAAGGAAAGTCCCACCTCCGGGACAGTTTTACGGTGTGAGGGGACACATTTCATAAGTGTCTAATTCAGCGTTTGCAAGGAGCAAAATTAAAAGAGCCACCTTTTCCTTTTGCAGCATTAGTGCTGTACAAGATGGCTCTTTCAGCAACAAACGCCTGGGGGGGGTTAAAGGTCCCCTTTCAACTTGCTCCAGTGCAGGCTTCGGCCTACACTCTGCTCCTCCTGCTGACCCTGGGCTCTAACACCGCCAGTTGGTGCCCGGAAGTGCTGGCTGCACAGAGAAAAACACCCGCCAATGTGTCAGTGGGGTTCAGCAACGCCAGCTCTTCCCCTGCTGTGTAGCCGGCATCGTGTCCTGCAAACGCCACGCAGACACAACTGATCGAAAACTGCCTCCAGTGCAGGCTTCGGCCTACACTCTGCTCCCTCTGCTCCTCCTGCTGACCCTGGGCTCTAACACTGCCAGTTGGTGCCCGAAAGTGCTGGCTGCACAGAGAAAAACACCCGCCAATGTGTCAGTGGGGTTCAGCAACGCCAGCTGTTCCCCTGCTGTGTAGCCGGCATCGTGTCCTGCAAATGCCACGCAGACACAACAACTGAAATTAAAGGGAACCTGTCCCCCCCACCAGGTGTTTTTATGTATAACAGCCACCTTGTACAGCAGTAATGCTGCATTTGTACAAGGTGGCTCATTAAGTTATTCTCCTTGCACACGTCGAACTCAACACGTCTAAAATGTGTCCCCTGAGACCATTAAACCATCCCTGAGGTGTGACTTTCCTTTGTAATGACACGCAGCAACCCCATTGGTAGTGCTGCCCGTCTTCTGACATCATTGGTTGGCTAGCTGCGCCTCTGCGGCCGCCCGACACAACACCCCTCGGTGTCTTATTTATTGTGACTGCGAGGGTGTGATTGATGGGCATGAGCAGTGCATATCTTCGCCTGTCACTCATCTCCTTCTGCCTTCTTCAGACTGGGCGGCTTCACGGCCGTTGCATGCGATAAGGGATCAGCTGATGCTGCACAGTCTGAAGCAGGTGTAAGGACACGAGTGAGAGGTGAACAAATTTACTGCGCAAGGCCATGAATCCCAGCCCCGCAGTGTGAATAAATGAAAAGACACTGCGGGGCTGGGATTCATGGGCATCGCGAACCGCACCGGCCAATATCAAATTATGTCAGAAGACGGGCAGCGCTAACAGCGCATGGCCAAGGGATAACACAACAGCGCAGACTCCTGTACAGCAAAATGTGACGCTCAGGAGGCCGTGCCCAGCACCAAGGTGGTATTTTTGACAGCTGTGCTGCGTCTCATTAAGAAGGGAACTCCCGCCTCCAAGACAGTTTGACTGTATAAGGGGCTAAATTTTATACGTGTTTCATTCAGCGTGTGCAAGGAACAAAATTAAAAGAGCAACCTTTGACTTGTGCAGCATTACTGCTGCACAAGGTGGCTCTTCTAGTTTGTAACACCTGAGGGGGGGGTTAAAGGTTACCTTTAAAATTGGTTCAATTAGGCTTCGGCCTACACTCTGCTCCTCCTGCAGACCCTGGGCTCAAACACCGCCAGTTGGTGCCCGGAAGTGCTGGCTGCACAGAGAAAAACACCCGCCAATGTGTCAGTGGGGTTCAGCAACGCCAGCTGTTCCCCTGCTGTGTAGCCCGCAACATGTCCTGCAAACGCCACGCAGACACAAAGCTGCCGCCAGTGCAGGTTTCGGCCTACACTCTGCTCCTCTGCTCCTCCTGCTGACCCTGGGCTCTAACACTGCCAGTTGGTGCCCGGAAGTGCTGGCTGCACAGAGAAAAACACCCGCCAATGTGTCAGTGGGGTGTCATGGTTCCCAATGGCAAGGGAACGTAAGAAACATATAAGTAACGAACGAGCTCTCGGGTGATGGAAACTCGAGTTGACCGTGAGCTAAATCTACCACACAACTAACAGTAGCCAGGGAGCATACCTACGGCTTCCTATATGCCACGCGCCAGCCGGAGGACTAACTACGCCTGGTAGAGGAAGAAACAGACCTGGCTTACCTCTAGGGAAATCCCCCAAAAGATGATAGCAGCCCCCCACATGTAATAACAGTGAATTAAGAGGAAAAGACATACACAGTATGAAAGTAGATTTAGCAAAGAGAGGTCCACTTACTAGATAGCAGAAGGATACAAAAGAGGACTTCACGGTCAACTGAAAACCCTTTCAAAAACCATCCTGAAATTACTTTAAGACTCCTGTGTCAACTCATGACACAGGAGTGGCAATTTCAGCCCGCAAGAGCTTCCAGCTACAGAGAATTACAAAAACTGCAAACTGGACAAAAGGTACAAAACAAAAGGACAAAGTCCACTTAGCTGATCAGCAGACTAGTAGCAGGAACATGCAACCGAAGGCTCTGGTTACAATGATGACCGGCAAGGAAATGACTGGAGAGCAAGGCTAAATAGGAAACTCCCAAACACTGATGGAAGCAGGTGAACAGAAGCAGCAAAGTGCAAACAAGTCACCAGTACCACCAGCAACCACCAGGGGAGCCCAAAAAGCGGATACACAACAGTACCCTCCCCTTAAGGAGGGGGCACCGAACCCTCACAAGAACCGCCAGGGCGATCTGGATGAGCCCTATGAAAGGCACGAACCAAATCCGAGGCATGAACATCAGAGGCAGTTACCCAAGAATTATCTTCCTGACCATAGCCTTTCCATTTAACCAGATATTGAAGTCTCCGTCTGGAAATACGGGAGTCCAAGATCTTCTCTACGACGTACTCCAATTCACCCTCCACCAGCACAGGAGCAGGAGGTTCAGTAGAAGGAACCACCGGTACCTCATATCTCCGCAACAACGACCGATGGAACACATTATGGACAGCGAAAGATGCCGGGAGGTCCAAACGAAAGGAAACAGGGTTAAGAATCTCCAAAATCCTATAAGGACCGATGAACCGAGGCTTAAATTTGGGAGAAGAAACCCTCATAGGGACAAAACGGGAAGACAACCACACCAAGTCCCCAACGCGAAGGTGGGGACCAACACGACGACGACGGTTAGCAAACTGCTAAGTCCTCTCCTGGGACAATTCCAAATTATCCACCACTTGTCCCCAAATCCGATGCAACCGATCCACCACCGCATCCACTCCAGGACAATCCAAAGATTCAACCTGACCAGATGAAAAACGCGGATGAAACCCTGAATTGCAAAAGAAAGGAGAAACCAAAGTGGCAGAACTAGCCCGATTATTAAGAGCAAACTCCGCCAACGGCAGAAAGGCAACCCAATCATCCTGATCCGCAGACACAAAACACCTCAAATAAGTCTCCAAAGTTTGATTAGTTCGCTCCGTCTGGCCATTGGTCTGAGGATGGAATGCAGACGAAAAGGACAAATCAATGCCCAACCTGGCACAGACTGCCTGCCAAAATCTAAACACGAACTGGGTACCCCTGTCAGAAACGATGTTTTCCGGAATACCATGCAAGCGAACCACATTTTGAAAAAACAGAGGGACCAACTCAGATGAGGAAGGCAACTTAGGCAATGGCACCAAATGAACCATTTTAGAAAAACGGTCACACACCACCCAGATGACAGACATCTTCTGAGAAACAGGGAGATCCGAGATAAAGTCCATAGAGATGTGCGTCCAAGGCCTCTTCGGAATAGGCAAGGGCAACAACAACCCACTAGCCCTAGAACAACAAGGCTTGGCCCGAGCACACACATCGCAAGACTGCACAAAAACACGCACATCTCGAGACAGGGAAGGCCACCAGAAGGATCTAGCCACCAAATCTCTGGTGCCAAAAATTCCCGGATGACCTGCCAGAGTAGAAGAATGAACTTCCGAGATGACTCTAGTGGTCCACTCGTCAGGAACAAACAGTCTACCAGACGGACAACGATCAGGTCTATCCGCCTGAAATTCTTGCAAAGCACGTCGCAAATCTGGAGAGACAGCAGACAAAACCACTCCCTCCTTAAGGACACCAGCAGGTTCAGAATTCCCAGGAGAGTCAGGCTCAAAACTCCTAGAAAGAGCATCTGCTTTCACATTCCTAGAACCCGGTAAGTACGAGACCACAAAATCAAACCGGGAAAAGAACAACGACCAACGTGCCTGTCTAGGATTCAGGCGCCTGGCAGACTCCAAATAAATTAAATTCTTGTGATCAGTCAAAACTACCACCTGATGTCTGGCACCCTCAAGCCAATGACGCCACTCCTCAAATGCCCACTTCATGGCCAAAAGCTCCCGATTACCAACATCATAGTTTCGCTCGGCGGCCGAAAATTTTCGCGAAAAGAACGCACAAGGTCTCATCACTGAGCAGTCGGAACTTTTCTGCGACAAAACCGCCCCCGCTCCGATCTCGGAAGCATTGACCTCAACCTGAAAGGGAAGAGAAACATCAGGCTGGCGCAACACAGGGGCAGACAAAAAGCGGCGCTTAAGCTCCCGAAAGGCCTCCACGGCAGCAGGGGACCAATTGGCAACATCAGCACCCTTTTTAGTCAAATCCGTCAGAGGTTTAGCAACGCCAGAAAAACCAGCTATAAATCGACGATAAAAATTAGCAAAGCCCAAGAATTTCTGGAGACTCTTCAGAGAAGTAGGCTGCGTCCAGTCATAAATAGCCCGAACCTTGACAGGGTCCATCTCAATAGAAGAAGGGGAAAAAATATACCCCAAAAATGAAATTTTTTGAACCCCAAAAACACACTTCGAACCCTTTACACACAAAGAATTCTCCCGCAAAACCTGAAAAACCCTCCTGACCTGCTGAACATGAGACTCCCAGTCATCAGAAAAAATCAAAATATCATCCAAGTACACAATCATAAATTTATCCAAATATTCACGGAAAATATCATGCATTAAGGACTGAAAGACAGAAGGTGCATTAGAAAGGCCGAAAGGCATTACCAAATACTCAAAATGGCCCTCAGGCGTATTAAATGCGGTCTTCCACTCATCCCCCTGCTTAATTCGCACCAAATTATACGCCCCACGAAGATCAATCTTAGAGAACCACTTAGCCCCCCTTATGCGAGCAAACAAATCAGTCAGCAAAGGCAACGGATACTGATATTTGACTGTAATTTTATTCAGGAGACGATAATCAATACAAGGCCTCAGAGAGCCATCCTTTTTAGAGACAAAGAAAAAAACGGCTCCTAAAGGTGATGAAGAAGGACGAATATGTCCCTTTTCCAGGGACTCCTTAATATACTCGCGCATAGCAGCATGTTCAGGTACAGATAGGTTAAACAAACGACCCTTTGGAAATTTACTGCCAGGAATCAGATCTATAGCGCAATCACAATCCCTGTGAGGAGGGAGTGAACCAATCTTAGGCTCTTCAAAAATATCACGATAATCAGACAAAAATGCCGGAATCTCAGATGGAATAGATGACGAAATGGACACCATAGGAGTGTCCCCATGAGCCCCCCGACATCCCCAGCTTAACACAGACATAGCCTTCCAGTCAAGGACTGGGTTATGAGACTGTAACCATGGTAATCCAAGCACCAAAACATCATGTAAATTGTACAACACAAGGAAGCGAATCACCTCCTGATGGTCTGGAGTCATACGCATAGTCACTTGCGTCCAGAACTGTGGTTTATTACAAGCCAAAGGTGTAGAATCAATACCCTTCAGAGGTATAGGGACTTCCAGAGGCTCTAAATCAAACCCACAGCGCCTGGCAAAGGACCAGTCCATAAGACTCAGAGCGGCGCCAGAGTCCACATAGGCATCCACGGTAATAACTGATAATGAACAAATCAAGGTTACAGACAAAATAAATTTGGACTATAAAGTGCCAATTGAAATGGACTTGTCAACCTTCCTAGTACGCTTAGAGCATGCCGATATAACATGAGCAGAATCACCACAATAGAAGCATAACCCATTTTTACGCCTATAATTCTGCCGCTCGCTTCTGGACATAACTCTATCACATTGCATTTTCTCTGGCGTCTCTTCAGAAGATACCGCCAAATGGTGCACGGGTTTGCGCTCCCGCAAACGCCGATCAATCTGAATTGCCATTGTCATGGACTCATTCAGACCTGTAGGCGCAGGGAACCCGACCATAACATCTTTAACGGCATCAGAAAGGCCCTCTCTGAAATTTGCCGCTAAGGCGCACTCATTCCACTGAGTAAGCACAGACCACCTACGAAATTTTTGGCAGTATATCTCCGCTTCATCTTGCCCTTGAGATAGGGCTATCAAAGCTTTTTCAGCTTGAATCTCCAAATTAGGTTCCTCATAAAGCAACCCTAAAGCCAGGAAAAACGCATCCACATTGAGCAACGCAGGATCCCCTGGTGCCAATGAAAATGCCCAATTTTGAGGGTCACCTCGCAGCAAAGAGATTACAATCTTAACCTGCTGGACAGGATCTCCTGAGGAGTGAGGTCTGAGAGAAAGGAATAATTTACAATTATATTTGAAATTCAAAAACCGAGATCTATCTCCGGAAAACACCTCTGGTGTAGGGATTTTAGGTTCAGAAATAGGAGCATGTATAACAAAATCTTGTAAATTTTGAACCTTCGTAGCAAGATTATTTAAACCTGCAGCCAAAGTCTGAGGATCCATCTTTAAACAGGTGAGCTCAGAGCCATTCAAGGATTATAAGGAGAGAAAGGCAAAGGCTGTAATTAAAGCTGAAATACAACTGATCCAACTATGGAGCAAGCATAGAGGAAAAAGGGAAAAAAAAAAAAATTTTCAGACTTCTTTTTTCTCTCCTTTCTTCTGCCAATAAGTTTAACACTGGCCGGTCATACTGTCATGGTTCCCAATGGCAAGGGAACGTAAGAAACATATAAGTAACGAACGAGCTCTCGGGTGATGGAAACTCGAGTTGACCGTGAGCTAAATCTACCACACAACTAACAGTAGCCAGGGAGCATACCTACGGCTTCCTATATGCCACGCGCCAGCCGGAGGACTAACTACGCCTGGTAGAGGAAGAAACAGACCTGGCTTACCTCTAGGGAAATCCCCCAAAAGATGATAGCAGCCCCCCACATGTAATAACGGTGAATTTAGAGGAAAAGACATACACAGTATGAAAGTAGATTTAGCAAAGAGAGGTCCACTTACTAGATAGCAGAAGGATACAAAAGAGGACTTCACGGTCAACTGAAAACCCTTTCAAAAACCATCCTGAAATTACTTTAAGACTCCTGTGTCAACTCATGACACAGGAGTGGCAATTTCAGCCCGCAAGAGCTTCCAGCTACAGAGAATTACAAAAACTGCAAACTGGACAAAAGGTACAAAACAAAAGGACAAAGTCCACTTAGCTGATCAGCAGACTAGTAGCAGGAACATGCAACCGAAGGCTCTGGTTACAATGATGACCGGCAAGGAAATGACTGGAGAGCAAGGCTAAATAGGAAACTCCCAAACACTGATGGAAGCAGGTGAACAGAAGCAGCAAAGTGCAAACAAGTCACCAGTACCACCATCAACCACCAGGGGAGCCCAAAAAGCGGATACACAACAGTGGGGTTCAGCAACGCCAGCTGTTCCCCTGCTGTGTAGCCGGCATCGTGTCCTGCAAATGCCACGCAGACACAAAGCTGCCTCCAGTGCAGGCTTCGGCCTACACTCTGCTCCCCCTGCTGACCCTTTGCTCCAACACCGCTAGTTGGGGCTCTAGGAAGACAATCTTGAATAGGTCCCCATCCTGGTTCCAGTACCGTCAGCTGGTTCCGGGTAGAGCCTTTGGCTTAGGTGCCTCCTTCTGGGTATCCGAGTTCCACCAATGTCAGGTGGTCCTTGGTAGTGCTTTCTGGCACGGGTACCTCCTGCTTAGTAACCGGGTTCCAGTAACGTCAGCTGGTCCTCGGTAGTTCCATTGGCTCTTGGACCTTCGGCTACCCATCTGGGTTCCAGTACCGTCAGCTGGTTCTCGGCAGTGTCTTTTGCTCTTGTACCTTCTGCTCCCCATCCTGGTTCCAGTACCGTCAGCTGGTTCCGGGCAGAGCCTTTGGCTTAGGTGCCTCCTTCTGGGTATCTGAGTTCCACCAATGTCAGGTGGTCCTTGGTAGTGCTTTCTGGCACGGGTACCTCCTGCTTAGTAACTGGGTTCCAGTAACGTCAGCTGGTCCTCGGTAGTTCCATTGGCTCTTGGACCTTCGGGCAGCCATCCGAGTTCCAGTTCCATCAGCTGGTACTCGGCATTTTCTCAGCCTTCTTGTACCTTCTGCTACATTTCCAAGTTCAAGATCCTAAAGACGACGACCCGGAAGACCACCCCTAAGATGACGACGACACCAGAGACGACAACCACTGATATGACGACGGATCTGGAGACGATGACCCTGAAGACCACCCTGATGACGACGACGACGACGACCCCGGAGACGACGACCCTGGAGACCGAGAAGCAGAAGAACAAGAGGCTGCAGAACAAAGAGCAGAAGAACATTAAGCATAACACTAAATATCAGAGCAAAAGATATTATCTAAATTATAAGCAGAAGAAGACTAAGCAGTGTATGGGGGTGAGTCCGTTCCTCCTCGTGGTACCCCTGTATAAAGCCTGATGCTGCAGGCCAAACTGAACGCGGACAAATGTAAGTCTTTTGTGACAGGCAGAACGGAAGGTGTAATCTTCAAACTTTTATAGATAACAACTACAGGAATGCCTGTCACAAATAAGAATATGATGAAGAAGTAGAATATGAAGAAGAATAATAGTTGAATAAAAAGAATATGAAGAATGTAACAAAAAAAATAATAGGTAGAAGATGAAGAAGAAGATGAATAAGGTGAAGAAGAAGTTGATGTCAAAGATGCTGATGATGATGAAGAAGAAAGTGTGGGAGAGGTAAAAAAAAAGGTGAAGGGCGTGGAAGTGGTGAAACATCAATATCTGACAAAATAAAAAAATTCTTAACATAGTCAATATCTTTGTAACTCCGAACATCTTAAAAAAAAAATAAAATTCCTGCTATTCTATTTGATTAGGCTAAACCTCTATGCCTTTAATGTCTCCGCCACCTCCCCCAATACATCCTACATTATTCTTAGTTGTTTTCCTTCATGTAGAATGAACCTACAAGGAAAGAAAGGGTTTATTTTAATTCCGATATTTTCGTCCCATTGACTTGCATTGGTATCGGGTATCGGTATCGGCGAGATCCGATATTTTGCCGATATCGGCCGATCCAATCCGATACCGATACTTTCCGATATCGGAAGGTATCGCTCAACACTACATATGACCCCAGCGCTAGCCACTCTGAGGAACTATTTACATTCTCTTGTAATTTGTCAGGCTTCTCAACTTGCACCATTAAAGAGGGTCATGATGAGATGGAGTGCAGTGATGCCTAAACATTTGAGCACCCACAGCCAGGATAAAGCCACATTGGGGAATATCAATTCATGTCTGAAGATGTGGAGGATAATCATGACGCACAGTTTCCATCAGATCAGCCTAAAATTGCAACTCAGAAGGAGTATTAGATTGAGGAATTGGAAGATGACGTGGTCAATGATGAGGCCACTGATCAAACCTGGCATGGTGGCACACCTAGCAAGCACAGTAGTGCAGACAGGGATTGGTCCGTACCACAAAAACAGGTAAGAAGAGGTAGTGGTTTGACCAGAGGGAGAACTCAGTTAACCGTTCCACAGAGTCTCCCTCATTCAGCTAGACAGTCAAAGGGTGCATTGTTCCCTTGTATGGCAGTTTTATTCTGAAATTCCTTCAGACAAAACAACTGTAATTTGCATCATCTGCCAAACCAAGCTAAGAAGAGGCAAGAACACTGCCAACCTGAGCACCTCCAGCATGCAAAAGCACATGGCAGCCAAGCACCCCAGTGGGTGGGCGGATGGTGTCTGATGGTGAAACCACTGCCCCTTCCCCTGCATTATGGCCTTCCAAATCTGCTGTCCATGAAGCAGGTGCTGATGCCTCCTTCCCACAACCTGCAGTTGCACAGACACAACAGTCAGCAACCACGTCCAGTTCATTCACTTGTCCCTGCCCAAGATGTTAACAGAAAGCAGAAACATCGACCCACCCACCTACAGGCCAAATCGCTAAACACCCACATAGCCAAATTGGTATCCCTGGAAATGTTGCCCTTTCGGCTTGTGGGAAATGCAACCTCGTTGCGGTGGCAGCCCCACGGTACTCGATTACCATCAGACACTATTTTTCCCCTTGTGCTGTCAACGCATTACATAAGCACGTGTTACACAATACCAGCCGTGCTCTGGCCAATGCAGTCACCGGGAATGTCTACTTTACCACAGACACATGGACAAGTTCTTGTGGACAAGGATGCTACGTTTCCCTTATGGAACATTGGCTGAACCTGATGGAGTCTGGAACAGAGTTAGAGGCTGGGACATCACACATCTTACCCACACCAAGAATAGCGGGCCCCACTTCCATCAGGGTTTCAGTCTCCTCGTATTACAGTTTCTGTCTCTATTCCTTTACCTCACCAAAAGTAGGCTCCCCATCGCTCCCCAGCTGGGAGGTCTGCCGCACTGCCTTGGCAAAGCGACAGCATGCTCTGCTAAAGCTCATCTGTTTAGGTGATAAAGCTCACAATGCAGTCGAGCTGTTGAAGGTGATAAAAGTACAGACCTATCAGTGTCTCTCCCTGCTGAACCTCCAACCAGGACTGGTTGTGTGTGATAATGGGTGCAACTTAGTGGCTGCTTTAAAGCTCGGCAAGCTGGTAAACACGTTCCAAGCATGGCCCACGTGCTGACCTTGGTTGTACAGCATTTTTTAAAAACATACCCTGACTTGCCGGACCTACTTGCCAAGGTACGGCGTGTTAGCGCACATTTCCAAAAGTCATCTCAGGCTTTTGGTGGACTAACTTTGCTGCAGAAATGCTTTAATTTGCCTTGTCACCAAATGATTTGTGATCTGCCCACATGCTATAATTTGACCTTTAATAATAATAATAATAATAATAATAATAATAAACAATAATAATATTATTTCTATAGTGCAAACATATTCTGCAGCACTTTACATTTTAGAGGGGACTTGTACAGACAATAAAAGACATTACAGTATAATAATAATCATATAAACAACAGATACCAAGAGTAATGAGTGCCCCACTCGCAAGCTTGCAATCTGTGAGGAAATAGGGGAGACACGAAACGTGCATGGTAACAATTACTTTCATTATTCTGACCAGCTATAATGTAAGATATCAGGTGTTCATGTAATGCTATATAAACTGATTACTAACCAATATGTGTAAAAGTACAGACACAGAGGGCTATTAAATGCATAAAGTGTGTGAGAACAAGATACAAGGTGTAACGAATGGAAGCGGAGGTACAGGTGTTGAAGTTCACATTCGTTCGTAATTGATAAATCTGTGGAACCTCGGGACAACGATCCGGGGGGCTCCGAAAGGGGGCATAACTACGTGAGCCCCAGACACCCGTAGTAAGTCCCCTCGAGTAGGGTCAGAATGGAATGCCTGGAGGACACGGGTGCTACCTCCAGTTAGACCCCGGACACGTGGCAGCTGTCCCAGCGGGACAAACGGACAAGCAGAGGTAGCAGATGTCGTGGAGCTGACCGGTCGATTCTGGGTGTTCCGGTAGGAGCTGACACCAGTGGTACTGGTGTTGTGCAGAGGTACAGATGGCTGAATGGCGGGACATGACAGTACTGGGTTAGACAGAACAGACGTCGTCCAGGATAGCAGGCGGATGATAATCTGCGGAGACAAACAGTGTAAGCGGAGTACTGGCAAAACACTGCAGAAGCTAAGCACACACTCGCTGAAACCAGAAGCCAGCAGCAGTGGATACTTGTTGCTCCGGCACCCACCCTATGGCACAGGGGCTAGAAATAGTAATCACTAACACACCATTGGTCAGAATAACTTTTTAAAAATGTGCACTGTCTCTTTAAGAGACCGAGCCCGGGAGCGTGAGGTTCTTCAAAACATTGAATACCACACCAAGATGGTGAGCGCTCATGACGCTATTGTCAGCATAACCATACCCATGCTCTGTCTATTAAAATGTTCGCTGCAGAATCTCAAAGAGGAAGCTTTGAATGCCAAGCAGGTGGATATGGAGCAAGATTTTACAGTGGCTTATACCACACAGACCACCTTTTTTAGCATGGTCTTAAGGGTCTTATTAAATCTCCCCACCAACCCGTCGGTATGTGGGTGGTACCCCGATGTGTGTAGCGGTTTAATCTGGAGCAGCTTACATAGCTCACTGGTCACCTTGGACATAAAAGGAGTCCACTGATCTGTAAGGATCTTCTTTGGCAGCCCAAGGCAATAAAACACGGCAAATAGCTTGCGGGCTATTAGCTTGGCCGATGTGTGGCGGAGAGGTATCGCCCCTGGGTACCGGGTGGCGTAGTCCACTATGACAAGAATATGTTGATGGCCACGGGCGAATTTCACTATGGAGCCTACCAGATCCATTGCCATCTGCTCAAATGGTACCTCTATGATGGGCAGAGGTACCAATGAACTCCGCTAGTTCGCGGTGGGTGTGGATAGTTGGCACTCCGGACATGTGTCACAATACCTCTGGACCTCCGCATGGACCCCAGGCCAAAAAATACTGCAGAATGCTCTCCTGCATCTTTTTGGCCCCCAAGTGCCCTCCTAGCATATGGGTATGAGCCATGTCGAGCACCGCCCAATGGTAGGGTTGGGGCACCACCAGCTGTTCCATCTGCTCAAATGGTACCTCTATGATGGGCAGAGGTACCAATGAACTCCGCTAGTTCACGGTGGGTGAGGATAGTTGGCACTCCGGACATGTGTCACAATACCTCTGGACCTCCGCGTGGACCCCAGGCCAAAAAATACTGCAGAATGCTCTCCTGCATCTTTTTGGCCCCCAAGTGCCCTCCTAGCATATGGGTATGAGCCATGTCGAGCACCGCCCGATGGTAGGGTTGGGGCACCACCAGCTGTTCAATCACCTCATCACAGATTTTATCTACCCGGTACAACAACTCCCTCCTGGTGGATAGCTATGCAAGGAAAAATTGCCTCAGCAACCGGTTACTGAGCTATCCCATTGATTTCAACCACCCTTACTTGTACCCGGGACAGGATGGGATCCTGGAGCTTAGCTGTAATGAACTTACCAGGCGCCACCTCCAGCTCATTTTTATTTTAACGCAAATGTGTGTTTTTGGTGTCAAGACGACTTTTCATGATTTGTGTGGATTTTTTTTTCCACTTTTTTTTACACATTTTATTTCAATTTTTTTTCACATAGTTCCACTGTGGGACATGTATATTTTTTACTTTGATTACTGGTCTGCATTATAGAGTTCATATACTGCAGCGACGGAGACCTGTCAATGTCTCACTCACTCAGCCTGTTAGACCCTGAGTAAGTGAGCACTAAAAGGCCACTGTACCATGGGGTCATCAGATGACCTTATGTTACCATGGCAATGATCGGCACCGATTATGATTAAGGGGGGTCAATCCTGTCAAAGGGGGTGCTGTCGTGATTGAATATTTAAGGGATTAATCAGCTATAATCTGTTCCAAAACTGGGTGGAACCGATGTTACAGGGTGTCAGTTGTTATGAACAGCTTTCACCCACGGGAAATGCTCCCACAACAGGGTGCTATCCACTTATTCCTGACCCCCATTTTAAAATGGCAGTTAGGAATAAGGCCCTTTAACGACCACAGTTTTAATGGGTAATGGTGATTGTTGAGGAATTTCAGAGAATCTATTAGCACGATTTTCTAATGTAAAGTAAAGGCATGGCTGTAATGGTGCTGATTAGAGTTGAGCGACTTTTACTTTTTTTCGGATCGAGTTGGGTTTCGCGAAACCTGACTTTGTCAAAAGTCGGGTCGGGTGAAATCGGCCGAATAGTGCGAAAAGTCGGGGGGCCGGCTTGAACACGAAACCCAATGCAAGTCAAAGGGGAATCAAAGTCGGCAGTGAGTGGAGGACAGGAAAACACCTACAGTGCCCATTTTAATGCCAAAAACATCAATTCCTATTATTTAAGCTTGTCAATCTTAATTTACTTTAATATAATAATTAGGCATTGAAAACTGGGGGTCATTTGGCTAAAGTTGTGGGGGGGTAGGTCTGGCTCAAGATTTTCGTGGGCCCAGGAAACGCGGAATACGTAACGGCGGTGGAGCAGGGAGACGTAAGTATTTCAACTTTGCAAGTGCTGTGATCCTGAGCAAGCAGGGGGGGCCCACTCGTTGGCACTGGCACAGGGCCCCTCATAGTACGGCGGTGTGTTTGACGGCGAGTGGCGCCTCCCACTGGCAGAGACACTTTTGCGTACTATGAGGGGCCCTGTGCCAGTGACGTCGCCAGCGAGCATGCCCCCCCACCTGATGAAGGAACCTGCCCTTTCATCTGCACCTTCCTCTTTGTCCCCATGTAAGGTGGTATAGTATGTGGGAAGGGGAACCTGACTTTCAGCAGGGTCAGATTCTGGCTGTGTAGAGTGCAAGGGGAATGTAGTGGTCTGGGTCAATGTACCAGCAGACTCATCTAGCAGTGGCTGGGCAATGGGCAGGATGAGGAGGAAACACAGATATAGGCCCAAATAATAAAGTAGGCTAAATGCAGTTCAAATGTGGTAACAGGACTAAACAGGCGGCATTGCTTTGTTCAGTGGAGGAAAACTGTAATGAGTGGCAGACACAGTTAGCAGGCCCAAATAATAAAGTAGGCTAAATGCAGTTCAAATGTGCTAACAGGACTAAACAGGCGGCATTGCTTTGTTCAGTGGAGGAAAACTGTAATGAGTGGTACAGTTAGTAGGCCCAAATAATAAAGTGGGCTAAATGTCTGCCAAAAAATTGTTCATAAATAAACAGGTGGCATAGCTAGGTACAGGGGTGGGCTCCTCTGCTGAGTAGCAGATAGTGGTAGTAGGCGCAAAGTATTAACTGGTCTAAATGGAGGCCAGTGCCCCTGTATATTTTAACTATCATTAGTGTTGAGCGATACCGTCCGATACTTGAAAGTATCGGTATCGGAAAGTATCGGCCGATACCGGCAAAGTATCGGATCCAATCCGATACCGATACCCGATACCAATACAAGTCAATGGGACTCAAGTATCGGACGGTATTCCTGATGGTTCCCAGGGTCTGAAGGAGAGGAAACTCTCCTTCAGGCCCTGGGATCCATATAAATGTGTAAAAGAAAGAATTAAAATAAAAAATATCGCTATACTCACCCTCCGACGCAGCCTGGACCTCAGCGAGGGAACCGGCAGCGTTGTTTGTTTAAAATTCGCGCTTTTACTTGGTTACGTGAAGTCCCGGCTTGTGATTGGTCAGGGCGGCCATGTTGCCGGGACGCGGACCAATCACAGCAAGCCGTGACGAAATTACGTCACGGCTTGCTGTGATTGGTCCGCGTCCCGGCAACATGGCCGCCATTAACCAATCACAAGCCGTGACGTCACGGGAGGCTGGACACGCGCGCTTTTTAAAATGGGCGCGTGTCCAGCCTCCCGTGACGTCCCGGCTTGTGATTGGTTGCGCCGCGGTCAACCAATCACAAGCCGGGAGGCTGGACACGCGCGCATTTTAAAATTTTAAAATGGGCGCGTGTCCAGCCTCCCGGCTTGTGATTGGTTGACCGTGGCGCAACCAATCACAAGCCGGGACGTCACGGGAGGCTGGACACGCGCCCATTTTAAAATGCGCGCGTGTCCAGCCTCCCGTGACGTCACGGCTTGTGATTGGTTGCGTCTCCCATGTGACTGCGACGCAACCAATCACAAAGCCGGGACGTAATTTTAAAATCCTTAAGGACCTGAAATTACGTCACGGCTTGCTGTGATTGGTTGCGCCTCCCATGTGACTGCGACGCAACCAATCACAACGCCGGAACGTAATTTTAAAATCCTGAAGGACCTGAAATTACGTCACGGCTTGCTGTGATTGGTTGCGTCCCGGTCTCATGGGCGGCACGCAACCAATCACAAGCCGGGACTCACGTAAAGGAAAGAAAAGCGCGAATTTTAAACAAAGAACGCTGCCGCTTCCCTCGGTAAGGTGCAGGCTGCGTCGGAGAGGTGAGTATAGCAATATTTTTTATTTTAATTCTCTCTTTTACACATTTTTACATTAATGTTGTTTCGATACCGATACCCGATATCACAAAAATATCGGATCTCGGTATCGGAATTCCGATACAGCAAGTATCGGCCGATACCCGATACTTGCAGTATCGGAATGCTCAACACTAACTATCATCTATCATTTCAACAAATTTGTATTGGCAGTGCCATTGAAGGATTTAACAGCACGGAACACACAGTGGTGGAGCAGGGAGAGGTAGTATTGCAAGTGGTAGAGCAAAGTTCGAGCTGGGGGGAACACTCTCTCGTGGGTGGCGGTACTGGCACAGGGCCCCTCATATTACGACGGTGTGTCTGACATTGGTTGTGCACCACCACTGTCAGTACCAGCTGGCAACCACCGCCCAAGGGCTCTTCCACCAGACTTCCTCATTTTTTGGAAAATCTAACCAAAATAACACCATTATATGGTACTGTAAAACAAGGTAGAAGGTGTATGTAAACTTGTTGAGAATTAACCCCTTAGTGACAGAGCCAATTTGGTACTTAATGACCAGGCCAATTTTTACAATTCTGACCACTGTCACTTTATGAGGTTATAACTCTAGAACGCTTCAACAGATCCTGCTGATTCTGAGAGTGTTTTTTCATGACATACTGTACTTCATGGTAGTGGTAACATTTCTTCGATATTACTTGCAATTATTTAGGAAAAAAATGGAAATATGGCAAAAAAAATTAAAATTTTGCAATTTTCAAACTTTGTATTTTTATGCCCTTAAATCAGAGAGATATGTCACAAAAAATAGTTAATAAATAACATTTCCCACATGTCTACTTTACATCAGCACAATTTTGGAACCAAAATTTTTTTTTGTTAGGGAGTTATAAGGGTTAAAAATTGACCAGCAATTTCTCATTTTTACAACACCATTTTTTTTAGGGACCACATCACATTTGAAGTCATTTTGAGGGGTCTATATGAGAGAAAATAACCAAGTGTGACACCATTCTAAAAACTGCACCCCTCAAGGTGCTCAAAAACACATTCAAGAAGTTTATTAACCCTTTACGTGCTTCACAGGAACTGAAACAATGTGGAAGGCAAAAATGAACATTTAACTTTTTTTAGCAAACATTTTATTTCAGAACCATTTTTTTTTATTTTCACGAGTGTAAAACAGAAATTTAACCATAAATGTTGTTGTGCAATTTCTCCTGAATACGCCGATACCCAAAATGTGGGGATAAACCACTGTTTGGGCGCACCCCAGAGCTTGGAAGAGAAGGAGCGCCATTTGACTTTTTCAATGCAGAATTGGCTGGAATTGAGATCGGATGCCATGTCACGTTTAGAGAGCCCCTGATGTGCCTAAACAGTGGAAACCCCCCACAAATGACACCATTTTGTAAACTAGACCCCTTTAGGAACTTATCTAGATGTGTGGTGAGCACTTTGAGCCCCCAAGTGCTTCACAGAAGTTTATAAAGTAGAGCCGTGAAAATAAAAAATCGCATTTGTATACACAAAAATGATCTTTTCGCCCACAAATTCTTATTTTCACAAGGGTAACAGGAGAAATTAGACCACAAAATTTGTTGTGCAATTTCTCCTGAGTATGCTGATACCCCATATGTGGGGGTAAACCACTGTTTGGGCGCACCGCAGAGTTTGGAAGAGAAGGAGTGCCGTTTTACTTTTTCAATGCAGAATTGGCTGGAATTGAGATTGGACGCCATGTCGCGTTTGGAGAGCCCCTGATGTGCCTAAACAGTGGAAACCCCCCACAAGTGACCCCATTTTGGAAACTAGACCCCTTAAGGAACTTAACTAGATGTGTGGTGAGCACTTTAAACCCCCAGGTGCTTCTCAGAAGTTTATGACGTAGAGCCGTGAAAATAAACAATCTCATTTTTTCTACAAAAATTATCTTTTTGCCCCAAAATTTTTATTTTCACAATGGTAACAGGAGAAATTAGACCACAAACGTTGTTGTGCAATTTCTCCTGAGTACATCGATACCCCATATGTGGGGGTAAACCACTATTTGGGCGCACTGCAGAGCTTGGAAGAGAAGGAGTGCCGTTTTACTTTTTCGATGTAGAATTGGCTGGAATTGAGATCGGACGCCATGTCGCGTTTGGAGAGCCCCTGATGTGCCTAAACAGTGGAATCCCCCACAAGTGACACCATTTTGGAAACTAGACCTCTTAAGGAACTTATCTAGATGTGTGGTGAGCACTTTAAACCCCCAGGTGCTTCACGGAAGTTTATAGCGTAGAGCCGTGAAAATAAAAAGTCGCATTTTTTCTACAAAAATGATCTTTTTGCCCCAAAATTTTTATTTTGACAAGGGTAACAGGAGAAATTAGACCACAAAAGTTGTTGTGCAACTTCTCCTGAGTACATCGATACCCCATATGTGGGGGTAAACCACTGTTTGGGCGCACCGCAGAGTTTGGAAGAGAAGGAGTGCCGTTTTACTTTTTCAATGCAGAATTGGCTGGAATTGAGATTGGACGCCATGTCGCGTTTGGAGAGCCCCTGATGTGCCTAAACAGTGGAAACCCCCCAAAAGTGACCCCATTTTGGAAACTAGACCCCTTAAGGAACTTAACTAGATGTGTGGTGAGCACTTTAAACCCCCAGGTGCTTTTCAGAAGTTTATGACGTAGAGCCGTGAAAATAAAAAATCTAATTTTTTCTACAAAAATTATCTTTTTGCCCCCAAATTTTTATTTTCACAATGGTAACAGGAGAAATTAGACCACAAAAGTTGTTGTGCAATTTCTCCTGAGTACATCGATACCCCATATGTGGGGGTAAACCACTGTTTGGGCGCACTGCAGAGCTTGGAAGAGAAGGAGTGCCGTTTTACTTTTTCGATGTAGAATTGGCTGGAATTGAGATCGGACGCCATGTCGCGTTTGGAGAGCCCCTGATGTGCCTAAACAGTGGAATACCCCACAAGTGATACCATTTTGGAAACTAGACCCCTTAAGGAACTTATCTAGATGTGTGGTGAGCACTTTAAACCCCCAAGTGCTTTACAGAAATTTATAAAGTAGAGCCGTGAAAATAAAAAATCATTTTTTTCCCCTCAAAAATGATATTTTAGCCTGCAATTTTTTATTTTCTCAAAAGTAACAAGAGAAATTGGACCTCAAAATTAATTGTGCAATTTATGCTGAGTAGGCTGATACCCCATATGTTGGGGTAAACCACTGTTTGGGCGCATGGCAGAGCTCGGAAGGGAAGGAGCGCCGTTTTGGAATGCAGACTTTGATAGAATGGTCTGCGGGCGTTATGTTGCGTTTGCAGAGCCCCTGATGTACCTAAACAGTAGAAACCCCCCACAAGTGACCCCATTTTGGAAACTAGACCCCCCAAGGAACCTATCTAGATGTGTGGTGAGAACTTTGAATGCCCAACTGCTTCACAAAAGTTTATAATGCAGAGTTGTGAATATAAAAAATATTTTTTTTTTCCACAAAAAAAGATTTTTTAGCCCCCAAGTTTTCGTTTTCACAAGGGTACAAGAGAAATTGGACCCCAATAGTTGTTGTCCAATTTGTCCTGAGTACACTGATACCCCATGTGTGGGGGGACCACTGTTTGGGTGCAGAGCAGAGCTCGGAAGGGAAGGAGCGCCGTTTTGGAATGCAGACTTTGATAGAATGGTCTGCGGGCGTTATGTTGCGTTTGCAGAGCCCCTGATGTACCTAAACAGTAGAAACCCCCCACAAGTGACCCCATTTTGGAAACTAGACCCCCCCAAGGAACCTATCTAGATGTGTGGTGAGAACTTTGAATGCCCAACTGCTTCACAGAAGTTTATAATGCAGAGTTGTGAAAATAAAAAATATTTTTTTTTCCACAAAAAAAGATTTTTTAGCCCCCAAGTTTTCATTTTCACAAGGGTACAAGAGAAATTGGACCCCAATAGTTGTTGTCCAATTTGTCCTGAGTACACTGATACCCCATGTGTGGGGGGACCACTGTTTAGGTGCACGGCAGAGCTCGGAAGGGAAGGAGCGCTGTTTTGGAATGCAGACTTTGATAGAATGGTCTGCGGGCGTTATGTTGCGTTTGCAGAGCCCCTGATGTACCTAAACAGTAGAAACCCCCCACAAGTGACCCCATTTTGGAAACTAGACCCCCCCAAGGAACCTATCTAGATGTGTGGTGAGAACTTTGAATGCCCAACTGCTTCACAGAAGTTTATAATGCAGAGTTGTGAAAATAAAAAATATTTTTTTTTCCACAAAAAAAGATTTTTTAGCCCCCAAGTTTTCATTTTCACAAGGGTACAAGAGAAATTGGACCCCAATAGTTGTTGTCCAATTTGTCCTGAGTACACTGATACCCCATGTGTGGGGGGACCACTGTTTAGGTGCACGGCAGAGCTCGGAAGGGAAGGAGCGCTGTTTTGGAATGCAGACTTTGATAGAATGGTCTGCGGGCGTTATGTTGCGTTTGCAGAGCCCCTGATGTACCTAAACAGTAGAAACCCCCCACAAGTGACCCCATTTTGGAAACTAGACCCCCCAAGGAACTTATCTAGATGTGTGGTGAGAACTTTGAATGCCCAACTGCTTCACAGAAGTTTATAATGCAAAGTCGTGAAAATAAAAATAAAAAAAAAATTCCACAAAAAAGATTTTTAAGCCCCCAAATTTTTATTTTCACAAGGGTACAAGAGAAATTGGACCCCAATAGTTGTTGTCCAATTTGTCCTGAGTACACTGATACCCCATGTGTGGGGGGACCACTGTTTGGGTGCACGGCAGAGCTCGGAAGGGAAGGAGCGCTGTTTTGGAATGCAGACTTTGATAGAATGGTCTGCGGGCGTTATGTTGCGTTTGCAGAGCCCCTGATGTACCCAAACAGTAGAAACCCCACACGTGACCCCATTTTGGAAACTAGACCCCCCAAGGAACCTATCTAGATGTGTGGTGAGAACTTTGAATGCCCAACTGCTTCACAGAAGTTTATAATGCAGAGTTGTGAAAATAAAAACATTTTTTTTTTCCACAAAAAAAGATTTTTTAGCCCCTAAGTTTTCATTTTCACAAGGGTACAAGAGAAATTGGACCCCAATAGTTGTTGTCCAATTTGTCCTGAGTACACTGATACCCCATGTGTGGGGGGACCACTGTTTGGGTGCACGGCAGAGCTCAGAAGGGAAGGAGCGCCGTTTTGGAATGCAGACTTTGATAGAATGGTCTGCGGGCATTATGTTGCGTTTGCAGAGCCCCTGATGTACCTAAACAGTAGAAACCCCCCACAAGTGACCCCATTTTGGAAACTAGACCCCCCAAGGAACTTATCTAGATGTGTGGTGAGAACTTTGAATGCCCAACTGCTTCACAGAAGTTTATAATGCAAAGTCGTGAAAATAAAAATAAAAAAAAATTCCACAAAAAAGATTTTTAAGCCCCCAAATTTTTATTTTCACAAGGGTACAAGAGAAATTGGACCCCAATAGTTGTTGTCCAATTTGTCCTGAGTACACTGATACCCCATGTGTGGGGGGACCACTGTTTGGGTGCACGGCAGAGCTCGGAAGGGAAGGAGCGCTGTTTTGGAATGCAGACTTTGATAGAATGGTCTGCGGGCGTTATGTTGCGTTTGCAGAGCCCCTGATGTACCTAAACAGTAGAAACCCCCCACACGTGACCCCATTTTGGAAACTAGACCCCCCAAGGAACCTATCTAGATGTGTGGTGAGAACTTTGAATGCCCAACTGCTTCACAGAAGTTTATAATGCAGAGTTGTGAAAATAAAAACATTTTTTTTTTCCACAAAAAAAGATTTTTTAGCCCCTAAGTTTTCATTTTCACAAGGGTACAAGAGAAATTGGACCCCAATAGTTGTTGTCCAATTTGTCCTGAGTACACTGATACCCCATGTGTGGGGGGACCACTGTTTGGGTGCACGGCAGAGCTCGGAAGGGAAGGAGCGCCGTTTTGGAATGCAGACTTTGATAGAATGGTCTGCGGGCATTATGTTGCGTTTGCAGAGCCCCTGATGTACCTAAACAGTAGAAACCCCCCACAAGTGACCCCATTTTGGAAACTAGACCCCCCAAGGAACTTATCTAGATGTGTGGTGAGAACTTTGAATGCCCAACTGCTTCACAGAAGTTTATAATGCAAAGTCGTGAAAATAAAAATAAAAAAAAAATTCCACAAAAAAGATTTTTAAGCCCCCAAATTTTTATTTTGACAAAGGTAACAAGAGAAGTTGAACCCCAAAAGTTGTTGTCCAATTTGTCCTGAGTACACTAATACCCCATGTGTGGGGGGACCACTGTTTCAGCGCATGGCATAGCTCTTAAGGGAAGGAACGCCATTTTGGAATGCAGACTTTGATAGAATGGTCTGCGGGCATTATGTTGCATTTGCAGAGACCCTGATGTACCTAACCAGTAGAAACCCCCCACAAGTGACCCCATTTTGGAAACTAGAGCCCCCAAGGAACTTATCTAGATGTGTGGTGAGAACTTTGAATGCCCAAGTGCTTCACAGACATTTATAATGCAGAGTTGTGAAAATAAAAAATATTTTTTTTTCCACAAAAAAGATTTTTTTAGCCCCCAAGTTTTTATTTTCACAAGGGTAACAGGAGAAATTGGACCCCAAAAGTTGTTGTCCAATTTATCCTGAGTATGCTGATGCCCCATATGTGGGGGTAAACCACTGTTTAGGTGCACGGCAGAGCTCGGAAGGGAGGGAGCACCATTTGACTTTTTGAGCGCAAAATTGGCTGTGGCGTTTAGAGACCCCCTGATGTACCTAAACAGTGGAAACCCCCCAAATCTAGCTCCAACCCTATCCCCAACACACCCCTAAGGCTTCTTTCACACTTCAGTTGTTTGGCGTCAGTCAGCTCTGACATAGTGACGGATCGACGGATCCGTCACAATTGTTGAGAAAACGGTTCTAACGGATCCGTTTTTTTGACGGATTCGTTACTTGGGGGTTGTCTGGGAAAAGTATCTACTTTTTGGAGCATGCGCAATTGAAAAAGCGGATTGGGGCGACGGAGCCGCCGAAATGACAGTAACGACGGATCCTGTTGTGAATTTACTTTTTGCTCCCTCTAGTGGTTACTAGTTTTTTGACTCTGGTTTTTCTGTCATTCCTTTTATCCGCACCTGGGTCGTTAGTTAAGGGTGTTGCTATTTAAGCTCCCTGGACCTTCAGTTCAATGCCTGGCAACGTAGTTATCAGAGCTAGTCTGCTGTGCTCTTGTCTACTGATCCTGGTTCCAGTTATATCAGCTAAGTCCGCTTTTTGCTTTTTGCTATTTTGTTTTGGTTTTGTATTTTTGTCCAGCTTGTTCCAAATATATATCCTGACCTTTGCTGGAAGCTCTAGGGGGCTGGTGTTCTCCCCCCGGACCGTTAGACGGTTCGGGGGTTCTTGAATTTCCAGTGTGGATTTTGATAGGGTTTTTGTTGACCATATAAGTTACCTTTCTTTATTCTGCTATCAGTAAGCGGGCCTCTCTGTGCTAAACCTGGTTCATTTCTGTGTTTGTCATTTCCTCTTACCTCACCGTTATTATTTGTGGGGGGCTTCTATCCAGCTTTGGGGTCCCCTTCTCTGGAGGCAAGAAAGGTCTTTTGTTTTCCTCTACTAGGGGTAGCTAGATTCTCCGGCTGGAGCGTGTCATCTAGAATCAACGTAGGAATGATCCCCGGCTACTTCTAGTGTTGGCGTTAGGAGTAGATATATGGTCAACCCAGCTACCACTGCCCTATGAGCTGGATTTTTGTATTCTGCAGACTTCCACGTTCCTCTGAGACCCTCGCCATTGGGGTCATAACAGGATCCGTCGCCCATAGGCGGCCATTCTATAGAATGACGAACGCGACGGATCAGTCGCGAACCGCCATTTCGGCGCAGACAAAAAACGTTACATTGGCCGTCAATGTCTAGATGACATCTGCCAAATCTCGATGGATCTGTCGCATGGCGGATGGAACGGACGACCATCCGCCACAATCCGTCGCTACTGCATGTCTATGGGAAAATAGCGGATCCGCAAAAAAAAATGGCGGATCCGCTATTTGACGAAAATGGCGGTTTCAGACTGACGCCAAAAGACTGAAGTGTGAAAGAGGCCTAACCCTAATGCCAACCCGATCCATAATCCTAATCACAACCCTAAGGATAATCGCAACCCTAACCCCAAAACAACCAGAACCCTAATCAGAACCCTAAATCCAACACACCCCTAATCCTAATCTCAACCCTAACCTCAAACCTAACCCTAATCCCAATACACCCCTAATCCCAACCCTAACCTTAACCCTAATCCCAAACCTAACCCTAATCCCAAACGTAACCCTAATGCCAACCCTAATCCAAACCCTAATCCCAACTCTAACCCTAACTTTAGCCGCAACCCTAGTCCTAACTTTAGCCCCAACCCTAACCCTAACTTTAGCCCCAACTCTAACTCTAGCCCTAACTTTAGCCCCAACCCTAACCCTAGCCCTAACCCTAAATTTAGCCCAGCCCTAACCCTAAATTTAGCCCCTACCCTAACCCTAAATTTAGCCCCAACCCTAACCCTAACCCTAGCCCTAACCCTAACCCTAGCCCTAACCCTAGCCCTAACCCTAACCCTAGCCCTAACCCTAGCCCTAACCCTAACCCTAACCCTAATTTTAGCCCCAACTCCTCTCTCCTGCCGGCCGGCAGATGGCAGCAGAGAGCGGGCGCACTGCGCATGCACCCCCCATTTTCTTTCCATAGGAAGAAGCCGGCGGGCAGGAGGGGATGAAGGAGGACCCAGGGACACCGGTAAATATGATAGGGTCCCCGAATCCTGATATTTCTCTGTCCTCTGATGTGCGATCACATCAGAGGACAGAGAATTACACATCGCTTTTTTTTTTTTTTGCGGTCGCCGGTAAACAGTTAATTACCGGCGATCGCAAAACAGGAGTCGGTAAAAACCGACCCCGATCATGTTCTTTGGGGTCTCGGCTACCCCCAGCATTTTTTTGCCGGAAGAAGATGGCGGCGCCCATCGGGAGCCACGAGGAGCACCGGGGGAGACAGGTGAGTATCGGGGGGCGATCGTGGACCCCATTTCTCTGTCCTCTGATGTGCGATCACATCGGAGGACAGAGAAATTACCGTATATACTCGAGTATAAGCCGAGATTTTCAGCCCAAATTTTTGGGCTGAAAGTGCCCGTCTCGGCTTATACTCGAGTCATGATCGGTGGTGGGGTCGGCGGGTGAGCACTGTCATATACTTACCTGCTTCCGGGGCTCCTGGCGCCCCCCCTGCACGTCCCACGGTCTCCGGGTGCCGCAGCCTCTTCCCCTGAGCGGTCACGTGGGACCGCTCATTAGAGAAATGAATAGGCTGCTCCACCTCCCATAGGGGCGGAGCCGCCTATTCATTTCTCTAATGAAGCGGTGCCGGTGACCGCTGATAGAGAAAGAGGCTGCGGCACCGAAGACCAGCTGTCCGGGGGAAGGAGCGGGACGCCGGGAGCAGGTAAGTATGACATATTCACCTGTCCTCGTTCCACACGCTGGGCGTCGCGCCATCTTCCCGGCGTCTCTCTGCACTGACTGTGCAGGTCAGAGGGCGCGATGACGCATATAGTGTGCGCGCCGCCCTCTGCCTGATCAGTCAGTGCGGAGAGACGCCGGGAAGATGGCGCCGAGGAGCTGCAAGCAAGACAGGCGAGTATGTGTTTTTTTTTTTTATTGCAGCAGCAGCACAGATTTACGTGGAGCATCTATGGGGCAATGGTGCAGAGCACTATATGGCACAGCTATGGGGCAACGGTGCAGAGCACTATATGGCACAGCTATGGGGCAACGGTGCAGAGCACTATATGGCACAGCTATGGGGCAACGGTGCAGAGCACTATATGGCACAGTTATGGGGCAATGGTGCAGAGCACTATATGGCACAGCTATCTATGGGGCAATGGTGCAGAGCACTATATGGCACAGCTATGGGGCAACGGTGCAGAGCACTATATGGCACAGCTATGGGGCAATGGTGCAGAGCACTATATGGCACAGCTATGGGGCAACGGTGCAGAGCACTATATGGCACAGCTATGGGGCAACGGTGCAGAGCATTATATGGCACAGCTATGGGGCAACGGTGCAGAGCACTATATGGCACAGCTATGGGATAACGGTGCAGAGCACTATATGGCACAGCTATCTATGGGGCAATGGTGCAGAGCACTATATGGCACAGCTATGGGGCAACGGTGCAGAGCACTATATGGCACAGGTATGAGGCAACGGTGCAGCGCACTATATGGCAAAGCTATGGGGCAATGGTGCAGAGCACTATATGGCACAGCTGTGGGGTAACGGTGCAGAGCACTATATGGCACAGCTATGGGGCAATGGTGCAGAGCACTATATGGCACAGCTATGGGGCAACGGTGCAGAGCATTATATATATGGCACAGCTATCTATGGGGCAACGGTGCAGAGCATTGTATATATGGCACAGCTTTATGTGGAGTATCTATGGGGCAACGATGCAGAGCATTATATATGGCACAGCTTTATGTGGAGCATCTATGGGGCCATAATGAATGGTATGGAGTATCTATTTCTAATTTTGAAATTCACCGGTACCTGCTGCATTTTCCACCCTAGGCTTATACTCGAGTCAATAAGTTTTCCCAGTTTTTTGTGGCAAAATTAGGGGGGTCGGCTTATACTCGGGTCGGCTTATACTCGAGTATATACGGTAAATGGGAAATCGCGTTTTTGGGGGGTTTTTTGCGACCGCCGGTAAACGGTTAATTACCGGCGATCGCAACTCGCGGGTCGGTAAAAAACCCCCGAATCATGTTCTCTGGGGTCTCGGCTACCCCCGGTAACCGAGACCCCAGAGAAAATCCGACTCTGGGGGGCGCTATTCACTTTTTCCACAGCGCCGTTAATTAACGGCGCTGTGGTTTAAGTACCCTTAGCGGCCGCCATTAAAAGGCGTATCGGCGGTCGTTAAGGGGTTAAATCTCTCTTTTTTGGGGGAGACTGAACCAAAACTCAGGCCCTGTGCATAAAACAACACAATGTAAGTGGCAGAAAGTGGCTGGCTGATATACGACAAATTAACAGGACTGAAGTATATTCACTTTGTGAGAATTTGAATCTCACTTTTTTGGGGGGGAGACTGAACCAAAACTCAGGCCCAGTGTATATAACAACGCAATATAAGTGGCAGAAAGTGGCTGGCTGACATACGACAAACTAACAGGACTGAAGTATATTCACTTTGTGAGAATTTGAATCTCACTTTTTTTTTTGGAGACTGAACCAAAACTCAGGCCCAGTGTATAAAATAACACAATGTAAGTGGCAGAAAGTGGCTGGAAGATATATGAAAAAATACAAGGACTGTAGTACAATTTCAATCTCCCTACAATGATCTCAGGACAAGTATGGCAACAATAAAAAGGACTGCTGCACACAAAAGTGTGGACTAGGGTTGAGCGAAACGGGTCGTTCATTTTCATAAGTCGCCGACTTTTGGCAAAGTCGGCGTCTCATGAAACCCGACCCGATCCCTGTGTGGGGTCGGCCATGCGGTACGCGATCTTGGCGCCAAAGTCGCGTTTCGTATGATGCGATTAGCGCCATTTTTTCAGCCAATGAATGAGCATGGGCAGAGTGATGACATAGGTGTTAGGGGAGTGAACGCCTATCGTCATGTTATCGCTTGTGCGCAGTAGCGATTTGGAATGTGGAAATCGAAATTTTCTGTTCTGGGACGGAGGGGAGAGAGAGAGAGAGAGAGAGAGAGAGAGAGATTAAAAAAAAAAAAAAACTATCTTCACTGGGTTTCGTGTTTCGGCAGAAACCCGACTTTTCACTGTGGTCGGCCGATTTCACTCGACTCGACTTTTAAGACAGTCGGGTTTCACAAAACCCGACTCGACCCTAAAAAACTGAAGGTCGCTCAACCCCAGTGTGGACAAATAAACAAGATAACTGTGCAGAAAGGAGCAACAGGAATTTTGCTTTTAAAAAAGCAGTTGGTGTGCACAGCAGCGTGCAAACCACAATGCAGGCAGCACAATAAGCTACAGAGCTGATGCACAAAAATATAGCCTCCACTGTCTCTGCAAAAAAAAGGTGGTGTTGGACAGTGGAAATCGCTACAGCACAAGCAGTTTGTGGGTTAATCTTCCCTTCCTAACTATATCCCTTCTTCTGATGAAGCTGCAGCAACCTCTCCCTATGCTAAGATCGGCAGAAGTAAGATGGCGGTCGGCGTGCACGCCCCTTTATAGCCCCTGTGACGCCGCAGAAAGCACGCCAATCACTGTCATGCCCTTCTCTAAGATGGTGGGGACCGAGACCTATGTCATCACGCTGCCCACACTCTGCATCCTCCTTCATTGGCTGAAAAATGGCGCTGAAAGCGTCATATGAAACGCGACTTTTGCGTGCAGATCGGCGACCTCATGGCCGATCCCACACTAGGATCGGGTCGGGTTTCATGAAACCCGACTTTGCCGAAAGTTGGTGATTTTTGAATTTGTCCGATCCGTTTCGCTCAACCCTAGTGCTGATTACATTGATACCTTTGGTGAAGAAATCCACTTTGTTGTCCATCTCTAATCATATGAAGTTTTCTATCAATCATGTCTTTTCTTCCCTGTCTGTGATTCCTTAGCCCCCTGCCTGCCTACGGTCTTTGAGTGAGAGGTCACTGCTGAGATTTCAAAAAGAGAAGGAAGGTTATTCACAGACCAGAGGCAGGCAGAGGGGCTGGAGTATCACACACAGGGATGAGAAGACCCAGCGCACAGTCCGGCCCCTGTGCACTGAAACCTAATTAGCATAAAGCTTCAATGATGATTAAAAATAAACCACAAAGTGGATATCTTCACCAAAGGTATCAATTTAATCAGTATAACTGCACTTTTACAGTCATGTCTTAACATTACAAAATTATGCTGACAGATTCTCTTACAAGTCCTATAAAATATATTGTAACATAAAAAAATTGCACTGAATTTTGGATGTAAATAAAAAATAATGTTCCTTCACAGTTTTTTTTTTTTAAAGTAATTAAGATTCTCATGTCATTGGCTACCGTGGTTGAAGAAACATATTGCTGTGATTTTCCCATATTATACAATTACTGTAAAAAAAACTAATTAAATATTTCTTTCAGAAAATATATTGCAGAATTTTTTGGCTGTCTCCTATTTCAGAAGGTCAAGGAGCTCAATATGAACACAATAACTGACTATACTTCCATCAGACATTTTTGTACGGCAACTTTAATTATATTTCTACTTCGATTTCTGTGATACAGTAGCAACTGGAAGCAAGGGGTCGTGTGAGGTGATGCTTCTGTATTGGTGTGTTTTGACTTTGAGGGTTGCACATTCCACTAAAGCAGTTTTAATGGAAGCAAGTAGATGTATCCTTTTTGTCATCAGATCGTGTAACACCTGCAGGTGAACAGTGTTCCTGCATGATAGAAATCTTCATGTTTTTTTTGCAAACAGTCTTGTCTCCTCTTAAAAAATTGCAAATCGTTAATTGTTTGCACTGACATGTTCTTGTATTTTGTGGTACTGAAATGATTAATTGTTATAGGTTTTAAGTAACAGTATCAAAAACATTACAGTAAGGTGGAAATAGAGCGCTGTATGTTTCATAAGTAATTCAGGTAATCCTTTTTGCTGAGGCTAGCTGGCCTGACATGACATTAGATTAGTCTAATAAGGATTAGATTGGAAAGAGATGTTTAGCTCTGTACAGGCAAATTTCACTTCTATATATTACAGTGTGAGGCAGATTACATTAAAGAAATCTTAAATATGCATGCAAGCATATTCTAGTTCAAGCTAAAAACAAGTTCCTTATATGTGCTGCATAAGCTATGTTTACACAAAAATGTGGATTTCTTGTGTATGCTTTCTGCATACCAATTTTATTTGATGTGCCATACCTGGGTGATCAGTGACATAAAACTGCTATATACAGTAGAGTCTCATTGTATCCTGTCATGTGTAGAGATGGGCAAACCCAAACAGTAAAGTTTTACGTCTGTGGCTGCAGTGCTGAGAAAGGGCGGAGTACGGTGAACCAGATAAACTGCTGGTCCATGATAGAGGTGCAGGCGAAGATGTTACTGTGGATTGAGAAAGTTGTGGTGTGCTCGTTCTCTGAGATCGGTCAAAAACAGCAGGCATGTCCTCTTCCATTACAGTTGACGGTGGGCTCTCAGTCAGCGTGACTGGAGCGGATAAAGAACCCGAGGTTCTGTGGTTGAAGACATGCATCTCAGTAGTTGGCATGGTAAGGGAGGAGGAGGAAAAAGCAGCAAATGCGATTGATGGGGTGGCTGATGGTTGTTGATGTCCGCTGGTCCGCATTTTTGGGACTCCCACAGTAAAATATGTTGATTGCGCATGTAAAGGTTCATACATGTAACAGTCAAGTTATTGCTCTTTTTACCTCTACTCAATTCTTTTTTGCAAAGTTGACAGATTACGTAAGTTGTCTCATCCTTTGCAGTGTCAATAAAGGCCCAGGCTAAGCAACTCATGCCACCCATGCAAGCTGCAGAACAGCTGTGGCCGAGGATGCATTGCTCGTCATGACTGCATCACTACATGTCTGTGATGTATGGCGCAGTGTAACCTCCTCGTCTTCCTCCTCAGATGACCTACTCAGCTGTATGCCTCTATGTTCATGCCAACTGGGATCTAACACCACAACATCATCATCCTCTGTATTATCACAATCCTCGCCCTTGGAGTTACGCTCCTCCTCTTCCTGCCCTGACACCACAGTATAGTCTGTGTGAGCCTCAGATATCTGAGTCTCATTGAGATCATCCCCCTGGGGTTAACATCTGATGATGCGGGTCAGGATCCTGTTTGAACCCTATGTCATCTTGTCCCGGATCCAAGCTAAAAAAATTTGGGCATTTGTACAGATTTCCTCTTCTTGTGAAAATTCGAGTACACTTCTGATGACCATGGCATAGAATGTGTGAAGAGCTCTTCAGACTCACCCATTTGTGGTTCTGTACAGTCAGTTGTATGGTTGGAGAGTTGGGACGTGGGAGGAAGCAAGGGGAATTTGGGTGCCACCTCTTTGGACTTTACTGCGTGTGATGTTTAGGTGGAGGAAGAGGAGGAGAGGCCACTTGAAGCTGCACTTGACATCCACTCGAGCACATGCTCTTTCTGGGCCTCATCAGCAAGGCGTACTGCTGCGCATCTGCCAAAGAAAGGTAGTGGAGTAGCCCATCGAGTAACAGACGTTGTCAGTTGTCCTTTCATAGGACGTGACGTTGGTCACTAGTGCTTTCACAAACATTACCACCTACTCCACGTACACCTTCAACACCAAGCCTAATTCCCCTTCCACCACGGCCTCGATTTTTCCCAAGTCATGTTGTTCAGATAGTGTGGTAGGAGCACAGTATTAGCAAACAGCTGAATTTCAGTGACAGTAAATTACAAGGTGAAATTTACTGTGATGTATCGTGTTAGTCACAGAAGAAAGAACTGTTTGAGTGTGGATGAGGCCTATATGACAAAGAAGATATGCTACAAACAATCTGAAAGTCAGATGTCCACTAATGTATAACATTAGGAACACAAGAATTCTTTGGTGGCCTCTGGATAAGGCCTCTATAACACACTAGATGCTGAAAACTATTTGAAAGTCAGGTCTAATACTGTATGACTGTCAGGACTCTGAACATTTTTATTACCTTTTGTGCATTAATGCCCTTTTCCAAGATGGCGTCTTTGGTCTCATGTGCACTGTGTCTTCCTGCTATAAACTCCACCCTAGCCTTCAGTCTGTGCTAGAGTATTCTGCTTTGCATCCAGCTCCTGACCTCTGATTACTCCCTGGCTATATACCTGCTCCTGTGAACCTGTGTGGTGATCCTGCTACTCTGCTCTGAGTTCCTGCTGCATACACCAGTTTCCAGTTATCCTCCTTCATCTGCTGCTCATGTTTACTTCCATCTGCATTTGCTGGACATGTAAGCTGTTGCTACTCTGCAAAAACCTGAGACTATTAACCAGGCCTCCCTGGTTGAGCTAAGATATGATTTGAACTGCCTAATAAGCTTATCTATCTGTGTTTGGACTAAGACAAGGATTTATTCGTGTCAAGTATCCTCAAGAATAACTGTGCTTCATAGACTTTCTGGTTGATTGCATTTTCCTCTGAAGTTTCCTATAGACTGCTAAGCTGCGTTTAATATTTACACCAAGTGTTGTGGACTTGAGTTTCTCTCTGCACCTGTTTGAATCACCATTTGATAATATAGACTTTACCACTTATAAAACTGTGTCCTGTAGTTGTCTTGTTCCACGCAAAGAGTCTCCTGAGTTATCCCCTATAGTTATTACAGGATAGTCTAGCCATAAAAAAAAGGAGACTGCTGGAATAATGACTGCAGAAAGCAGATTAGAGCAGGTGTTTTCCATAATTAGATCACTGCAGAAAGATGTGGAAGGTCTGCAAAAGAAGTTTGGAAGCTTTGAACACAATCAACAAGTGTTTGGACAAACTTTGCAGGACTTAAGCAACCGCATGGCAGCCCAGGAAATCAAACTTGCTGGCATAGAGTCCCAGTATGGACTTTACCCTCTGGGCAACCGCCACCAGCTAGCCCACCTAAGTTGCCCCATTCAGATTTAATGGTGATCGCGACAAATTTTGTGGCTTTGTGAATCAATGTATGCTATATTTTGATGTGCATGCTGACCATTTTCCTACTGATAGATCCAAAGTATTGTGTGTAATAATGCTACTGACCTCACGAGTGCTCGCCTGGGCGAATCCGATGATTGAGTCTCATGACCCACGGTTAAATAACTTGGATGATTTCTTGGCCGCTATGGCATTAATGTTTGATGACCCTAATCGCTGTGCAACCGCTGAATCTGCTTTATTGTCTTTACGCTAAGCTAAACGTTCTGTTATTGAGTATGCCACTGAATTCAGGAGATTAGCGGTAGATACCAATTGGGACAGTTATGCACAATTGCCTATTTTTAAAAGGGGTCTGTCTAGTATTGTAAAAGATGAACTAGCTCGCTCTGAGTCGCCACAAGAGCTAGAGACATTTATACAGCATTGTGTGTGCATAGACATTCGCCTTACTGAGCGTTGGCAGGAGAAATTTGCTGCATATAACCGTATTTCCAAGTTTTTCCTTCCTTCCAAAGAGCCTGCAGGTAAAACCTCTCGGGAGGTGGAGGAGGTGCCCATGCAAATTGATTCCGTTCAGAGGCGTGAGATTAATGAGCGCCGGGAGCATCACCTTCATGAAAGTCTATGTTTCTACTGCGGTCAGTCTGACCACTTTTTAATCAACTGTCCCAAGTGTCTCAAGCGGCCTAACAAGGTGCTAGCAGCGGTAGGAGAATATGACAACTGTGATGATGAATCTGGCATCTCTGAATGTAGCCTGCCTTTAAACGCTGTATTCCATTCACTTTCTATGACTTCACCCCCCAAGGAGCTGAAGGAGAAGAACTCTCACTGTTCTCTCCCTATTAAGATCCTGTGTTCAGGACAGTGGATTTCCAGTGCAACTATGATTCACTCTGGTGCAGGTGGCAATTTCATGGGTATTGCATTTGCCAAGGAACATGGTATGGAAATTCAGCAAAGAGCCTCTCCAATTACCATGGAAACAGTGGATGGGTCACCTTTAATCTCTGGGCCTGTGGATCAGGAGACCGTACCCCTTGAAATTTTGTTGGATCCTAGTCATCAGGAGCAACTTTCTTTCTTGCTAATTTCTTCTCATTTTCCTGTGATTTTAGGCATTCCTTGGTTGCGTTCTCAGAACCCAATTATCAACTGGGAGACCAAGGAGATTATCTTTCCAACAAGGAGCAACTCAGCGTTAACAGAAGCTGTCCCTGAGTCCACTGCTACGGAACCACATGTACAGATATTTACTTTACCTTCAGCATATAAAGCGTTCTCAGACATCTGTGACAAGAAGAATGCAGATCAGCTTCCTCCACACAGGCATTATGACTGTCCCATTGAGCTGCATCCTGGGGCAGCTGTTCCTTTTGGTAATGTATACCCTTTGGCGGCACCTGAGCTTAAAGCCTTAAAGGAGTATATTGATGAAAATCTGGCCAAAGGCTTCATACGTCCTTCTTCCTCACCAGCAGGGGCACCTATATTTTTTGTAAAAAAGAAGGATGGGACCCTGAGACCCTGTGTTAACTATCAGGAACTTAATAAGGTAACCATACGAAACCGTTACCCTTTGCCTCTGATTCCCGAATTACTGGAAAGAGTCCGCCATGATAAGGTGTTGTCTAAACTGGATCTTCGTGTGGTTTATAATTTGCTGCGTATTCGTCGAGGGGATGAGTGGAAGACAGCATAAACATGCCGGTATGGACACTTTGAATATCTTGTGATGCCTTTCGGGCTTTGTAACGCCCCTGCAACGTTTCAACACCTTGATAATGACATTTTCAGAGATTTATTGGATCAGTTTGTGGTGATCTATTTGGACAATATACTAATCTTTTCTGACTCTCTACAGGAACATGAAGAACATGTCAAAACTGTTTTGAGACATCTGAAAGAGAACCATCTGTATATTAAGCTGGAGAAATGCGAGTTCCATCGTTCTGAGATACAGTTCTTAGGTTATATCATCTCTCCCCAGGGGCTGAACATGGAATCCGGTAAGATTCAGGCTATCCTTGACTGGCCGGTACCCAAGAACGTTAAGGAGGTCCAACGTTTTATTGGTTTTGCAAATTTCTACAGACGCTTCATTCGAAATTTTTCTGATATTGTCCGTCCCATTACTTCCTTGCAAAGAAGGAAAAGCCCTTTAAGTGGTCATCACAGGCTCAAGAAGCTTTTGATCGGCTTAAGATCTGTTTCACCTCAGCACCACTGTTGATACACCCAGATCCAATACTTTCTTTCATTGTGGAGGTGGACGCTTCTGATAATGCTTTGGGGGCTATTCTCTCCCAAAGAACTGGAGAGAAGGGTCTGCTACATCCTTGTGCTTTCTTTTCCCATAGACTAACCTCAGCAGAGAAGAATTACGATGTGGGAGAAAAGGAATTGCTGGCTATTATTGTGGCTTTCAAAGAATGGAGGCATCATCTGCAAGGAGCTGCACAACAGATCATAGTGCTAACTGACCATCGCAATTTAGAGTTCCTTAGATCCGCTAGATGTCTTTCTCCTCGTCAGGCTCATTGGAACTTATTTTTAAATCAATTTAACTTTGTTATCTCGTACCGTCCAGGTTCTCGTAATGGGAAAGCTGATGCTTTATCCCGAATCCATGCTGCGGATTCTGTACCTGAGCCCCGTCCAAGACCATTCTATCTGATGCCAATTTCATCGGAGTTATCCATGATCAGGACTTGTGGAAGGAGTGCAGGGAGGCCTATGACGGTGATGTATTTCTGGCCAACCCCCTGTGGATATTAATCTTGTCTTTAAGGGTGGCATGTGGTTCAGAGATCGACATATCTATGTCCCTGAGGTCGTCCGTCTGCAGATCCTCAAGTTGGTACATGACTCCAAGTTGGCTGGTCACAGGGGGGTACAGAAGACACAAGAGTTCCTGAGCCGATTCTTCTGGTGGCCAACTTGCCTGAAGGATACCAAGGACTATGTTCTCTCTTGCGAGATATGTGCTCGTTACAAGACTCCTCATGTGGCACCTACGGGTTTTCTACAACCATTACCTGTTCCGTCCCGCCCTTGGATGTCTATATCAATGGACATTATTGTGGAGCTGCCTACATCGGGGGGCATGAATACAATCATGGTGGTAGTTGATCGCCTGACTAAAGCTGCTCATTTTGTTCCATGCACCGGCCTCCCCTCAGCTAAAGATACAGTGAACTTGGTTATACAGAATGTCTTCGGTTGCATGGGGTCCCGGATTAGATCATCTCTGACAGTGGAGCACAGTTCACTTCAAGATTCTGGAAGGGGTTTTGCTCTGCACTCAATATTAATGTCTGTCTCTCTTCCGCTTACCATCCCCAGACAAATGGTCCGACTGAGCGGACCAACCAGACGCTGGAACAATATCTAAGATGCTATGTCAGCCATCTCCAGGATGATTGGTTGGAGTTGCTGCCGTTAGCCGAATTTTCATATAACAATTCTCAGAGCGCCTCCACTAAATTTACAATTTTCTTTGCCAATCTGGATTATCATCCGTGTATCTTACCTAGGTCTCCAATTAATTCTCCGGTTCTGGCAGTGGAGAAAAGGCTGACTGCGATGAGGCAAAATCAGGAGGATCTGAAGGAATCCCTCACCACAGCTCAAGAAAGTTATAAGAGATCGGCTGATAGATTCCGTAAACCTGCACCCATGTTCAAGGTAGGAGATTCTGTGTGGTTAGCAACTAAGAATCTGAAGTTAAACGTTCCTTCACAAAAACTTGGACATAAATTCCATTCTGTCGCGTCTGAATTGTTGCGCCCCTTTTTGTTTTGTTTTACCGTTTAGGCGCCACCCCATGTGTTCACATACGGGTAGGAATATCTTAGAGTTAGCTGTTTAAGCATTTATTATCATGTGCACATCTCGTATGTGCAGTTACCCCACTAGCAACCTCCCCTTTTTGGAGTCTGCACTTACAGATGAATAATCTATATATACTCCGTTATTTGCGTCGTATTATGGTGTACAACTACATCGGTACGCCAGGAACTGTCTACCTTATGTGCTCGTATATCCGGTCTTTGAATATGTCACAATATTCAGCTACATATTAGGTGCCTGTATCTGCACAGGGCTTTTGTGCATGCGCAGCTTTCGTTCTTTTCGGCCATTTTGGTACTCCTAGGCAAAATCGCTCTTCACATTCATGGGTATGCTTTGGCACCTGCGCAGTGGCGTCATTAGCGGACATATTGGTACTCTCGCTACAGCACCCTCAGCGTCGTCATTTCCGTTTCCGGGACGCTGAGAATAGGTGCCCGATCTCCATGTCGTTTCTTTCTCCAGCTGCTGGGAGTTTGTATTAACAAGGTACATAATATTTCTCTGTATACATACTAGTCAGCCGTCGTCATAGGTATCTGCTCCTGATGAAGCCACGCTAGGTGGCGACAAGCGTTGGGCCTTCAGCCCCCTGGACCTCTGGTTATGGTGACACCATGGTGGTAATGGTCATGTTCTTATAGCAGGTTTCTTTTTCCATCATTAGTGGTGTGGTCTTTATTTTAGTCCACCACTTTTTTGCACAGGTTCGGTCAGCCCTAAATCTCTTTGTATTAGTTCACATTATTGCATTAAGGGCTGTCTAATATAGGATGTGTTAGCATTTAGTCCCACTGTGACTAGTTTTTCATGCATGAATAGGTATATCTTTTCATATTGTAGTGCTGGTTTAATCTTACTATTTCATCATATATTTCCATCCAATGGTGTTCATATTTTCTATCTTGTGGGCTTGATTTCAGTCCACTATATCATGCACAGGTTTGGTCAGCCCTTAATTCTCCATAGTAGTCCATATTATTGTATTTAGGGCTGTTTAATACAGGATGTGTTAGCACTTAATCTGATTGTGACTATTCTTTCATGCATGATATAGGTGCATTTTTTCACATTGCAGTGATGGTTCAATCGTCTTATTTTTCATCTATTCTCATCCTATAGTGTTTACACTGTCTAACTTGCCCTTATTGTGTGGGTTAACAGTTAGGCCGGAGACACACTGGTGCGAGATACGGCCGAGTCTCGCTGGTTAAAAGCAAGCTGTGGCACCTGCACACCGGAGCGGAGCGTGCAGCTGCATAGCAATACATGGAGCTGCACGCTCCGCTCCGGAGTGCCGGTGCCACAGCTTGCTTTTAACCACCGAGACTCGGCCGTATCTCGCACCAGTGTGTCTCCGGCCTTATACACATTTCTGTTTGGTCATCATGCAGCGAGCTGTGCCATGCTTTAAATCATTTTAAGATCTCTCTTTTTGGGATAGACATATTAATGTATTAATTACACTGTACCACTATTTACTCTATATAGTGTGTGTATTATATATGTATCTCATCTCTACCAACCATGTCCAGGGGGGTGTTTCATGTTATGGAACCCATGATATAGTTGTATTAAGGTTTTAAGTTATCTTAAATTGTGTGGTGTTTTTGTTTTTTGGTTGACAAATAAACATTTTGTAATTCAATCAGTGGTGGTCCCTATTGTGTAGCTTGATGCTTTTCTCTTTCTTTGGTTGCAATTTGTCCTTATCAAGCTTGGGTTGACCCCCTGTTTTATGTTATTTGATGCGGATGGTGCCCTCCACCTTTGTATGTGTATAGCCTGACTAAAGCTGCTCATTTTGTTCCGTGCACCGGCCTCCCCTCAGCTAAAGATACAGTGAACTTGGTTATACAGAATGTCTTCGGTTGCATGGGGTCCCGGATTAGATCATCTCTGACAGTGGAGCACAGTTCACTTCAAGATTCTGGAAGGGGTTTTGCTCTGCACTCAATATTAATGTCTGTCTCTCTTCCGCTTACCATCCCCAGACAAATGGTCCGACTGAGCGGACCAACCAGACGCTGGAACAATATCTAAGATGCTATGTCAGCCATCTCCAGGATGATTGGTTGGAGTTGCTGCCGTTAGCCGAATTTTCATATAACAATTCTCAGAGCGCCTCCACTAAATTTACAATTTTCTTTGCCAATCTGGATTATCATCCGTGTATCTTACCTAGGTCTCCAATTAATTCTCCGGTTCTGGCAGTGGAGAAAAGGCTGACTGCGATGAGGCAAAATCTGGAGGATCTGAAGGAATCCCTCACCACAGCTCAAGAAAGTTATAAGAGATCGGCTGATAGATTCCGTAAACCTGCACCCATGTTCAAGGTAGGAGATTCTGTGTGGTTAGCAACTAAGAATCTGAAGTTAAACGTTCCTTCCCAAAAACTTGGACAGAAATTCATTGGCCCTTTCAAGATCAACAGTATTGTGAGCTCTGTGGCCTGCCGGCTGAAGCTGCCTAGGACTATGAAGGTACACCCAGTTTTTCATGTAGCTTTACTAAAGCCTGTATCTCCTAATACCTTCCAGGGACGTGTTGTGCCACCTCCGCAGCCTGTGGTGATTGATGGGCAAGAACAATTTGTGGTGGAGGAAATTATTGATTCCAGGATTCGCAGGAATCGGCTCCAATATCTGATAAGATGGCAGGGATATCCCCCTGAGGAAGACTCTTGGGAACCTGTGGAAAACATGAATGCCCAACAGAAGATTTCTCATTTTCATCAGAGATTCCCTGAGAAACCAGGTCCAGGATCGTCCTGAGGCCGCTACTAAGGAGGGAGTAATGTCAGGACTCTGAACATTTTTATTACCTTTTGTGCATTACTGCCCTTTTCCAAGATGGTGTCTTTGGTCTCATGTGCACTGTGTCTTCCTGCTATAAAACTCCACCCCAGCCTTCAGTCTGTGCTAGAGTATTCTGCCTTGCATCCAGCTCCTGACCTCTGATTACTCCCTGGCTATATACCTGCTCCTGTGAATCTGTGTGGGGATCCTGCTACTCTGCTCTGAGTTCCTGCTGCATATAGCAGTTTCCAGTAATCCTCCTTCATCTGCTGCTCATGTTTACTTCCATCTGCATTTGCTGGACATGTAAACTGTTGCTGCTCTGCAAAAACCTGAGACTATTAACAAGGCCTCCCTGGTTGAGCTAAGATATGATTTGAACTGCCTTATAAGCTTATCTATCTGTGTTTGGACTAAGACAAGGATTTATTCATGTCAAGTATCCTCAAGAATAACTGGGCTGCATAGACTTTCTGCTTGATTGCATTTTCCTCTGAAGTTTCCTATAGACTGCTAAGCTGCGTTTAATATTTACACCAAGTGTTGTGGACTTGAGTTTCTCTCTGCACCTGTTTGAATCACCGTGTGATAATACAAACTTTACCACTCATAAAACTGTGTCCTGTAGTTTTCTTTTTCCACGCAAAGAGTCTCCTGAGTTATCCCCTATAGTTATTACAGGGACACTGGTAACAGAAGACTTTTTTGTGGCTTCCGGATCAGGCCTCCATAACACAGTAGATGCTACAAACTATTGTAAAGTTAAGTCCCCTACTGTATAACACTAGAAACACAAGAATTGTTGTGGCCTCTGGATCAGACCTCTTTAACACACTAGATGCTGAACACTATTTTAAAGGCAGGTCCCCTACTGTATGACACTACGAACAGAATAATTTTTTGTCGCCTCTTTATCAGGCCTCTCCAACACACTAGATGCTACAAACTATTTTAAAGTCTGGTCCCCTAATGTATGACACTAGGAGCAGAAGAATTTTTGTGGCCTCTGGATCAGGCCTCAATAACACATTAGATGCTACACACTATTTTAAAGTCATGTCCCCTACTGTATGACATTTTGGGTGGCCTCTGGATCAGGCCTCTACAGCTTAATTTCAACCCAACAAAATCACAAAGTGTGATACGGCAGGCTGTCTAACGTATTGCAACTGAAAAATTATATATTTTTTAATGTGCCTCAGGTCTTCACAGTTTCATATCACCACAGCACTAAATGACAAGGTGGGATACAGCAGAATGTTTCACATTTAGCTAGTGAAAAAATATTTAATATTAATATTTAATATTTAAAATGCTATACTCGTGCATGGAGCACAATAGAAGCAGTGCACAACACACTTATAGGACATGTGCCCTGCTAGCTTTGTCTGTGGACCTCAGTAATGGCCCAAACAAATTTCTGGAAAGTAAATTTAACAGCCACACTGGACACTAGCTAGCTACACTATCTGACTGATATATACTGCTCAAAAAAATAAAGGGAACACTTAAACAATCAAATCAAATTGTTCACTTAGGAATAGTGTTGAGCGATACCGTCCGATACTTGAAAGTATCGGTATCGGATAGTATCGGCCGACACCCGAAAAGTATCGGATATCGCCGATACTGATACCCGATACCAATACAAGTCAATGGGACACCAAGTATCGGAAGGTATCCTGATGGTTCCCAGGGTCTGAAGGAGAGGAAATATGTATTTCATATTAGACATGCTTTGGCACGATAGAGTGCAACCTTTTTTTGTATACTTTCCAAAATGGTGTCACTTGTGGGGGTTTTTAATGTTTAGGCACATCAGGGGCTCTCCAAATGCAACATGGTGTCCAATCTCAATTCCAGTCAATTTTGCATTGAAAAGTCAAATGGCGCTCCTTCCCTTCCGAGCTTTGCCATGCGCCCAAACAGTCGTTTACCCCCACATATCGGGTATCAGCGTACTCAGGACAAATTGCAGAACAACTTTTGGGGTCCAATTTCTTCTCTTACCCTCGGGAAAATAAAAAATTTGGGGTTAAAAATCATTTTTGTGAAAAAAATTTTTTTTTATTTTTACGGCTCTGCATTATAAACTTCTGTGAAGCACTTGTTGGGTCAAAGTGCTCACCACACATCTAGATAAGTTCCTTAAGGGGTCTACTTTCTAAAATGGTGTCACTTGTGGGGGGTTTCAATATTTAGGCACATCAGGGGCTCTCCAAACAACATGGCGCCCCATCTCAATTCCAGTCAATTTTGCAATAAAAAGTCAAACGGCACTCCTTCCCTTCCGAGCTCTGCCATGCGCCCAAACAGTGGTTTACCCCTACATATTGGGTATCAGCATACTCAGGACAAATTGTACAACAACTTTTGTGGTCCATTTTCTCCTGTTACCCTTGGTAAAATAAAACAAATTGGAGCTGAAATAAATTTTGTGTGAAAAAAAGTTAAATGTTCATTTTTATTTAAACATTCCAAAAATTCCTGTGAAACACCTGAAAGGTTAATAAACTTCTTGAATGTGGTTTTGAGCACCTTGAGGGGTGCAGTTTTTAGAATGGTGTCACACTTGGGTATTTTCTGTCATATAGACCCCTCAAAATGACTTCAAATGAGATGTGGTCCCTAAAAAAAATGATGTTGTAAAAATGAGAAATTGCTGGTCAAATTTTAACCCTTATCACTCCCTAACAAAAAAACATTTGGTTCCAAAATTGTGCTGATGTAAAGTAGACATATGGGAAATATTACTTATTAAGTATTTTGTGTGACATATCTCTGTGATTTAAGGTCATAAAAATTCAAAATTGGAAAATTGCGAAATTTTCAAAATTTTCGCAAAATTTCCATTTTTTTCACAAATAAAAGCAAGATGTATTGAAGAAATTTTACAACTATCATGAAGTACAATATGTCACGAAAAAACAGTGTCAGAATCGCCAAGATCCGTTGAAGCGTTCCAGAGTTATAACCTCATAAAGGGACAGTGGTCAGAATTGTAAAAATTAGCCCGGTCATTAACGTGCAAACCACCCTCGGGGCTTAAGAGGTTAACTACTTATAAGGCGTGGGCATATCGCGATTCCACTCGCGCCTATTGCGGGCACATGTCAGCTGACATATCGCGGCTTTGAGGTGGGCTCACTGCCGGAGCCCACCTCAAAGCGGGGGATACTACCAGCTGACATACTATTCCATTAGTTGGCAGTAAGGGGTTAAGAAACAACAGTTTATAGTCTACATTATGACGTCTGAGATACTGCATACATGTGCATCCATGTTAGTAGCAAAAGCAATTGTTCAAAAGTGTTTTGCAGACGACTTTCTTTAATAACACTGTGTTACAAAGGTTTTGTCCCTCGTCCAATTTTGAATGTTCCTGATAGATTTTTTTCATGCTGATTTCAGAAATGACTTCAGATTTTTTCTATCATGTAAGGTTTTTGAGAAAGATAAGAAACATTATAATATTCTGTTATAATTCTAAAAACACGGATTATAAAAGAAAGTCGTCTGCAAAACACTTTTGAACAATTGCCCTGTCCTCCTTCCCCCACCTCAGCCCTCACACTACCCCATCCTCTCACATTCACCCCCCAGTGCCCTGTCCCCCTCCCCCACCTCAGCCCTCACAATACCCCCATCCTCTCACATTTACCCCCAATGCCCTGTTGTCCCCCACCTCAGCCCTCACAATACCCCCATCCTCTCACATGCAGCCTTCAGTGCCCTGTCATCCCTCACCCACCTAAACTTTCACAATAGCCCCAACCTCTCACATTCACCCCCCAGTGTCATGTTTCCCCTCCCTCACCTCAGCCCTAACAATGTCCCATCCTCTCATATTTACCCCCCAGTGCCCTGTCACCCATCACCCACCCAACTCTCACAATACCCCATCCTCTCACATTCACCCCCCAGTGCCCTGTCGCCCTTCACCCTCCTCAACCCTCACAATATCCCATCCTCTCATATTCAGCCCTCAGTGCCCTGTCGCCCCCCACCTCAGCCCTCACAATACCCCATCCTATCATCTCACATTTACCTCCAGTGCCCTGTCGCCCCCCACCTCAAAAAACATCCGCCAACTCCTGGACAGTCTGTGGTGCAACGTGACATTGGTGGATGGTGTGAGACATGATGTTCCAGATGTGTTCAATCTGATTCAGGTCTGGGGAATGGGTGGGCCAGTCCATACCTTCAATGCCTTCATCTTGAAGGAACTGCTGACACACTCCAGGCACATGAGGTCTGGCATTGTCCTGCACTAGGAGGAACCCAGGGCCAGCCGCACCAGCAAATGGTCTCACGAGAGGTCTGAGGATCTCAGCTCGGTACCTAATGGCAGTCAGGCTACCTCTGGCAAGCACATGGAGAGCTGTGCGGCCCTCCAAAGAAATGCCACCCCACACCATTACTGACCCAATGCCAAACTGGTCATGCTGAAGGATGTTGCAGGCAGCAGATCATTCTCCACGGCAACTCCAGACTTTGTTTCATCTGTCATATGTGCTCAGTGTGAACCTGCTTTTATCTATGAAGAGCACAGGGCACCAGTGGCAAATTTGCCAATCCTGATGTTCTGTGGCAAATGCCAAGTGTCCTGCACAGTGTTGGGCTGTGAGCACAACCCCCATCTGCGGACATCGGGCACTCGGACCATCCTCATGGAGTTGGTTTCTAACCATTTGGGCAGACACATGCACATTTGTGGCCTGCTGGAGGTCATTTTGCAGGGCTCTGGCAATGCTCCTCCTGTTCCTCCTTGCACAAAGGCTAAGGTAGTGGTCCTGCTGCTGGGTTGTTGCCTTCCTATGGCCCCCTCCTCATCTACTGGTGTACTGGCCTGTCTCCTGGTAGCGCCTCCAGCCTCTGGAAACTACGCTGACAGACACAGCAAACCTTCTTGCCACAGCTCCCATTAATGTGCCATCCTAGATGAGCTGCACTACCTGAGCCACTTGTGTGTGTTGTAGAGTCCATCTCATGCTACAACGAGTGTTAAAGCACAACCAACATTCAAAAGTGACCAAAACGTCAGCCAGAAAGCATTGGTACTGAGATGTGGTCTGTGGTCTCCACCTGCAGAAACACTCCTTTATTGAGTGGGTTTTGATAATTGCCAATAATTTCCATCTGTTGTCTATTCCATTTGCACAACAGCATGTGAAATTGATTGTCAAACAGTGTTGCTTCCTAAGTAGTGTTGAGCATTCCGATACCGCAAGTATCGGGTATCGGCCGATATTTGCTGTATCGGAATTCCGATACCGAGATCCAATAATTTTGTGATATCGGGAATCGGTATCGGGATCGATATTAATGTGTAAAATAAAGAATAAAAAAAAAAAATATTGATATACTCACCTCTCCGATGCAGCCTGGACCTTACCGATGTAACCGCCAGCCTCTGTTCATAAGAATGAGCGCTTGAAAGTCCTTAGATGACGTCGCGGCCTGTGATTGGTCGCGGAGCGGTCACGTGACCGCAACATGACCAATCACAAGCCGTGACGTCATCTAAGGTCTTTCAAGCACTTGAAAGTCCTTAGATGACGTCGCGGCCTGTGATTGGTCGCGTTGCGGTCACGTGACCGCTCCATCTGGTTTTTAATTACATCTAGTCACACTTGGTTCCGGCCAACCCATATGTAGGCTTTGCTGAGAGAGGTGTCCATATCCACCCAAGCATACAGACATTAGCCTTCGGTAAGTGTTCACATTTGGACAGGGAGGTCAGGTACCTCTCAGTTTAATGAGACCACCATGACGATGGTTGATGGGCTCACACTATTTGATTAAATTAAATTCTGTGCAAAGCGTCTCTTAAATATTTTTCTAATGTTCAAAAGCCATTTTGCTATTCAAATTTCATGTATTTCATATTAGACATGCTTTGGCACGATAGAGTGCAACCTTTTTTTGTATACTATATATGGAGGTAGCTGCTCCTGGTATGCACTTATTCACACTAGTTTGGATGTGCCAGTCGTTTTTCTGTCATTTTGGAAAGTAGACCCCCTAAGGAACTTATCTTGATGTGTTTTGAGAGCCGTGAAAATAAAAATTCTGTTTTTTTCACAAAAATGATTTTTTAGCCCCCAGTTTTGTATTTTCAGAAGGCTAACAGGTAAATTGGACCACAAAAGTTGTTGTCCTATTTGTCCAGAGTATGCTGATGCCCCATATGTGGGGGGGAACCACCGTTTGGACGCATGGCAGAGCTCGGAAGGGAAGGAGTGCCATTTGGAATGCAGACTTAGATGAATTGGTCATGTTGCATTTGTAGAACCCCTGATGTACCCAAACAGTAGAAACCCCCATAATTGACCCCATATTGGATACTAGACCTCCCAAGGAACTTATCTAGATGTGTTGTGAGAACTTTGAACCCCCAAGTGTTTCACTAAAGTTTATAACGCAGAGCCGTGAAAAAAAAAATTTCCACAAAAATTATTTTTTAGCCCCCAATTTTGTATTTTCCCAAGGGTAACAGTTGAAATTTGACCCCAAAAGTTGTTGTCCAATTTGTCCTGAGTACGCTGATACCCCATATGTGGGGGGGAACCACCGTTTGGGCGCATGACAGAACACGGAAGGGAAGGAGTGCCATTTAGCATGCAGACTTAGATGGATTGGTCTGAAGTTGTCACGTTGCATTTGCAGAGCCCCTGCTGTACCCAAACAGTAAAAACCCCCACAAGTAACCCTATATTGGAAACTAGACCTCCCAAGGAACTTATCTAGATGTGTTCTGAGAACTTTGAACCCCCAAGTGTTTCACTACAGTTTATAACGCAGAGCCATGAAAATAAAAAAAAAAAATTTTCCACAAAAATTATTTTTTAGTTTTGTATTTTCCCAAAGGTAACAGGAGAAATTGGACCCCAAAAGTTGTTGTCCAATTTGTCCTGAGGACGCTGATACCCCATATGTTGGGGTAAATCCCTGTTTGGGCACACGGGAGAGCTCGGAAGGGAAGGAGCACTGTTTTACTTTTTCAACGCAGAATTGGCTGGAATTGAGATCGGATGCCATGTCGCGTTTGGAGAGCCCCTGATGTGCCTAAACAGTGGAAACTCCCCAATTCTACCTGAAACCCTAATCCAAACGCCCCTAACCTTAATCCCAATGGTAACCCTAACCACTCACCTAACCCTGACACACCCCTAACTCTAATCCCAACCCTAATCCCAACCGTAAATGTAATCCAAACCCTAACCCTATCTTTAGCTCCAACCCTAACCCTAACTTTAGCACCAACCCTAAACCTAACTTTAGCCCCAACCCTAGCCCCAACCCTAACCCTAACCCTAACCCTAGCCCTAACCCTAGCCCTAACCCTAGCCCTAACCCTAGCCCTAACCCTAACCCTAGCCCTAGCCCTAACCCTAGCTCTAACCCTAGCTCTAACCCTAGCTCTAACCCTAGCCCTAACCCTAACCCTAACGGGAAAATGGAAATAAATACATTTTTTAAATTTTATTATTTTTCCCTAACTAAGGGGGTGATGAAGGGGGGGTTGATTTACTTTTATAGCGTTTTTTATTGCAGATTTTTATGATTGGCAGCTGTCACGCACTAAAAGACCTATACATTTTTCATATTTTAGTCCACAGAGGCATGTGAGGTCTTGTTTTTTGCGGGACGAGTTGACATTTTTATTGGTAACATTTTCTGGCATGTGACATTTTTTGATTGCTTTTTATTCCGATTCTAGTGAGGCAGAATGACCAAAAACCAGCTATTCATGAATTTATTTTGGGGGGGCGTTTATACCGTTCCACGTTTGGTAAAATTGATAAAGCAGTTTTATTCTTTGGGTCAGTACGATTACAGCGATACCTCATTTATATAATTTTTTAATGTTTTGGCGCTTTTATACGATAAAAACTATTTTCAAGAAAAATAATTATTTTGGCATAGCTTTATTCTGAGGACTATAACTTTTTTGTTTTTTCGCTGATGATGTTGTATGGCGGCTCGTTTTTTGCGGGACAAGATGACATTTTCAGCGATCTGACTTACAGTGCTGCAGGCTTGGTAAGCCACCTCCCTGCAGGATTCGGATGCAGCCCCGTGGCCATTTTGGATCCGGGCCTGCTGCAGGGAGGAGGAGGTAAGAGACCTCAGAGCAATGCGATCACATCGCGTTGCTCCGAGGGTCTCAGAGAAGCACGCAGGTAGCCTCCTCCCAGCGCGAAGCTTCCCTATATCTCCGGAAAGCTGCAATCATGTTTGATCGCAGTGTGCCGGGGGTTAATGTGCCGGGGGTGGTCCGTGACCACTCCTGGCACATAGTGCCGGATGTCAGCTGCGATAGTCAGCTGACACCCGGCCGCGATCGGCCACGCTCCCTCCCGAGAGCGCGGCCGATCGCATATGACATACTATCCCATCACTGGGAATTAAGTCCCAGGTCACCTTGATGGGATAGTGTCATGTCGGACGCTATTCACACTAGGGCGTCCGACAGACAGTGGTAATTCCACATTCGTCCACTATACGCTCAGTGGCGCCGGCTAGACTTTATCCAGGTTGTCCAGGGTTAATCTAGCTGGTAATCGGGTTGGAGGCTGGGTCACGCCCATGGCCTTTAAATAGTCATTCTGGACTTTAGGCGTCGCCGATTATAGCTTGTGTCTTGTGCCTGGTGATCTTGGTCTGCAGTGGTGGTCTAGGAGAAGAAATATCGTATCTGGTGGTGTATTATCCTTTGTCATATTTCTCCTTCCTATATTTGTATTTGTTTTGCCCTGTGCACTTTATAGTGTTTTCCTGTGTGTCTGCGGCGTGGTGCGTTTTTAGTTTTCCCTGTCTGTGCTTTCAGTAGGGGTTGGTGTGTGGTCTTATCACTGGGTGGTGGGTGGAGGTTTCAGCATAGGACTGAAACAGGAGTCAGGGTCAGGCCTGGCGACCCAGACAAGCACACCATCAGTGTAAATTCTGGGAGAGGGACAGACAGGGTTTTCCCTAGTCTGAGGGATATTGCAGGGGCCCGGGTAATCAGCTGTAGTCTACCCAATACCCGCGTGACATTATAATCGGCCAAAATAAATTTTGGATGCCATGGATCCCATGACTTCCATAACCTGCCAGTTGGAGGTGCTGTCCTTACAGGTCACTGAGTTGAAGGGGGCAGTTCAGCAACAGGGTCTTGCAGTATCTAATGCGCAAGCTGAAACTGCAGGTAGAGTTGCAGAGCCAAAGATTCCTTTACCTGAGAGGTTTGCTGGGGAACGCAGTAAATTTGTTGTTTTTTGTGAAGCTTGCAAATTATATTTTCGTATGAGCCCAGTTTCCTCAGGTAATGAGGCTCAGCGTGTGGGCCTGGTATTGTCATTACTGAACGGAGACCCCCAAGAATGGGCATTTTCATTACCATCTGATTCAGATGCATTTAACTCAGTGGAGTTTTTTTTTCCGCTCTTGGGCTCATATATGATGATCCTGACAGATTGTCTCTAGCAGAATCTAAAATACGCGCTCTCCGCCAGGGGGAGCGAATGGCGGAGGATTACTGTTCTGAATTTCGCTGCTGGGCGGTGGACACACAATGGAATGACCCGGCACTGCGGAGTCAGTTTGTACATGGGGTTTCGAGAAGGGTTAAACAAGCCCTCCTGATGTATGAGACTCCTGCTTCTCTAGATTCTGCCATGAGTCTTGTTGTCCGCATTGATCGCCATTTGCGTCAGGGGGTGCAAGAGACGCTGCTTATGGGGGAGGGCGTAGGTGCACGTGAGGTTGCTGCAGGTGAGCCCACGGAGCCTATGCAAATCGCAAGGGTGTCACATCATCGAGCCCCCTCACTCAGGAAGCAGGGAGCCTGTTTTTGCTGTGGTAAAAAAGGGCATTATGTTAATGCTTGTCCTCTGTTTTCTAAGAAAAGCGCAATGGCGGAAAACTACTAAGCTCAGAGGGTGTGGAGGAGGCCAATCTGAGCTTATGCATATCCTCCATGGTGGTCTCTCAATGTATGCTTCCTGCCAGAGTTATGGTCGCTGGCAGAGAGCTGCCAATCACTATTTTTGTGGATAGTGGGTCGGCCACTAATCTCATTGATGAGGAGTTTGCGCGCACGGCCGGGTTCAGGGTCGAAAAACTGCCTCATCCTATCTGGGTGGTCACCATCAATGCTACTCCACTCCCACAGGAGGGGATTACTGAGTTTGTGGCTGAGGTTAAACTCCACATTGGAGTCCTACATTCTGAGCAAGTTACATGTAGGGTGCTCAGTAATCTTCCTGCACAAATGGTTCTGGGTTTTCCATGGTTGTCTATGCACAACCCGGTGATTGACTGGAAAACTCAGGACATAATTAAGTAGAGCGGATTCTGCCAGGAGAATTGCCTGGCAACATGTGTTTCCGCTGTGACTCCTAGCATTCCTGAGTCACTGCTGGATTTCGCAGATGTGTTCTCTGAGAAAGGATGCTCAGAATTGACACCACATCAATCCTATGACTGTACTATTAGGTTTAAACCAGAGGCCAAATTGCCGAAAGCTAGGATGTTTAACATCTCTGGTCCTGAGAGGCAAGCTTTAAAAGACTACATTGCTGAGAGTTTGAGCAAAGGGCACATCAGGCCTTCGTCCTCACTGGTGGCAGCGGGCTTCCTCTTCGTTAAGAAGAAAGATGGCGGACTACACCCGTGTCTGGATTTCAGGGAGTTAAACCAGATTACAGTCCGTGATCCATACCCTATGCCACTGATACCTGATTTGTTCAACCAGGTGGCTGGTGCTAAGTGGTTTTCCAAGCTTGACCTCAGGGGGGCGTACAACCTCATAAGAGTCCATCAAGGTGACGAGTGGAAGATGGCTTTTAATACTCCTGAGGGTCATTTTGAAAATTTGGTGATGCCATTGACAAACGTGCCTGCTGTATTTCAACATTTCATAAATGATGTGTTCTCGCATGTACTGGGGAAATTCATTATTGTGTACCTAGATGACATTCTCATTTATTCATGCGACCGTGATACTCATTTAGAGCATGTGAAGCAGGTGCTACAGCTACTCAGAGAAAATTAGCTCTATGCAAAACTGGAGAAATGTGTTTTTTCGGTTCAGGAGTTGCCTTTCTTGGGTTATATTGTGTCTGCTTCAGGGTTTAAAATGGACGCCGCTAAGGTGCCAGCGGTGCGCATTGGGAACGGCCTGATAACCTAAAAGCACTCCAGCGGTTCCTTGGATTTTCTAATTATTATAGAAAATTTATCAAAGATTTTTCTACCATTGCTAAACCGCTTACTGACATGACGAAAAAGGGTACCAATTTCTCCGCCTGGCCTGAGGCTGCTGTGCGCGCGTTCGAATTTCTGAAGAATAGTTTTGCTTCGGCCCCCATTCTGGTGCAACCGGACGCATCAAAACCGTTTACCGTGGAAGTCGATGCGTCTGAGGTTGGAGTGGGGGCGGTGCTGTCACAAGGCTCATCCTTGGGCGAGTTGCATCCATGCACCTACTTTTCCAAGAAGCTGTCGCCCGCCGAACGTAACTACGATATCGGCAACAGGGAGTTGTTGGCTATCAAGTTGGCTTTTGAGGAATGGCGACACTTCTTGGAGGGGTCGGTCCACCAGGTTACAGTTATCACCGGCCATAAAAATCTGCTTTATTTAGAGTCAGCCAAGCGTCTGTCCCCCAGGCAGGCTCGCTGGGCATTGTTTTTCACGCGATTCAACTTTTTTGTTACGTACCGACCGGGGTCTAAGAACACTAAGGTAGATGCTATATCTAGTTGTTTCCCGGCTGAGAACCTCGGGAAGATCCGGTACCCATCCTCCAAAAGGGTGTAGTGGTCTCGGCTCTCACGACAGAGGTTGAGGCTGAGATTGCCGAGGCTCAGGAGGAAGTACCACAAGGTGTTGGGTGAGCATCATGATGCTGTTCTGGCTGGCCAACCAGGGGTTAGGGGTACCTTGGAGTTGGTGTCGCGTCGGTATTGGTGGCCCAAAATCCGACAGGACGTGGTCTCATACGTATCAGCATGTTCCACGTGTGCTAGGGCTAAGACACCTTGCTCCCGTCCTGTTGGCTCATTACATCCTCCAGGGGTACCCAGTAGGGCATGGATGGAGATCTCCATGGATTTTATTACTGACCTGCCCTCCTCAGCTGGGAACACGGTCATCTTGGTGGTTGTTGATCGGTTCTCAAAGATGTCGCACTTTGTGTCCTTGCCTTTGTTGCCTAATGCGAAGACTCTGGCTCAGGTTTTTGTGCAGGAGGTGGTCAGACTTCACGGGGTCCCGTCTGACATAGTGTCGGATAGGGGTACTCAGTTTGTGGCAAAGTTTTGGAAAGCATTTTGCTCACGGCTGGGGATCAAGTTGTCGCATTCTTCGGCGTTTCATCCTCAGTCAAATGGTCAGACCGAGCGTATGAACCAAAATTTGGATCAGTAATTACGCTGATTTGTTTCTGACAACCAGGAGGAGTGGTCGACGTTCCTTCCTTTGGCTGAGTTTGCCATTAATAATCACCGCCAGGAATCATCTGGGGAGTCCCCATTCTTTTGTGTTTACGGGTACCATCCTCAATTTTGTACTCTGCGTCAGGGTGGCTCTGCTGGCGTTCCGGAGGACCTGCTAGGAGTACAACTGTCATCCGTTTGGAGAAGAGTGAAACAGCGCTTGCTGAGCATGGGTGCAAGGTACAAACGAGTGGCTGACAGTAGACGTGTGCCAGGTCCGGACCTGAGTGTGGGTGATTGGGTGTGGTTGTCCACAAAAAACATAAAACTCAAAGTACCATCCCTGAAATTGGGTCCAAGGTTTATTGGTCCATTTAGGGTCGCCGCCATCATTAACCCGGTAGCCTACCGATTGGAGCTTCCTACGGTATATAAAATACACAACGTGTTTCACAGATCTCTTTTAAAGAAGGTGGTGGGTTCCGTGGATGCGACGCCAATGCCACCTCCAGTCTTGGTGGATGTCAATTTGGAGTTTAAAGTCTCCAAGGTGGTTGACTCTCGCATAGTGCATCGCACACTACAGTACCTGGTACACTGGCGTGGTTATGGGCTGGATGAGAGGTATTGGGTACCAGCTTCAGACATACATGCGGACCGACTGGTCAGTATGTTTCACCGCCGCCATCCGGACAAGCCGGGTCCTATAAGTCGTGAGGGCCCTGGGGTCCCTCGTAGAAGGCGGGGTACTGTCATGTCGGACGCTATTCACACTAGGGCGTCCGACAGACAGCGGTAATTCCACATTCGTCCACTATACGCTCAGTGGCGCCGGCTAGACTTTATCCAGGTTGTCCGGGGTTAATCTAGCTGGCAATCGGGTTGGAGGCTGGGTCACGCCCATGGCCTTTAAATAGTCATTCTGGACTTTGGGCATCGCCGATTATAGCTTGTGTCTTGTGCCTGGTGATCTCGGTCTGGAGTGGTGGTCTAGGAGAAGAAATATCGTATCTGGTGGTGTATTATCCTTTGTCGTATTTCTCCTTCCTATATTTGTATTTGTTTTGCCCTGTGCACTTTATAGTGTTTTCCTGTGTGTCTGCGGCGTGGTGCATTTTTAGTTTTCCCTGTCTGTACTTTCTGTAGGGGTTGGTGTGTGGTCTTATCACTGGGTGGCGGGTGGAGGTTTCAGCATAGGACTGAAACAGGAGTCAGGGTCCGGCCTGGCGGCCCAGACAAGCACACCATCAGTGTAAATTCTGGGAGAGGGACAGACAGGGTTTTCCCTAGTCTGAGGGATATCACAGGGGCCCGGGTAATCAGCTGTAGTCTACCCAATACCCACGTGACAGATAGTACGTCATATGAGATTAAGGGGTTAAATGCTGCTGTCGAACTCTGACAGTGGGCATTTAAATCACTTCCATATGACAGTCCGGAAATAAGCGCAGCGTGTCTCCCGTCACGTAATCGGGGGTCATCGCTGCATTGCCATCACAACCAGAGGTCTCCTTGAGACCTCTATGGTTGTTGATGGCAGATTGCTATGAGCGCCACCCTGTGGTCGGCTCTCATAGCAAGCCTGTAATTCTGCTGCATAGAGGTGATCTGAGCATCACCTCTATGTAGCAGAGGCGGTCGTGCTATGGCAACTTCTAGTGTCCCATGGATGCTATTGAAGCATGCCAAAAGTAAAAAAAAAAGTGTTTAAAAATATAAAAAAATAAAAAACATAAAAGTTCAATCATCACCCCCCTTTTGCCACAATCAAAATAAAACAATAAAAAAACAAACCTGCACATATTTGGTATCGCCACGTTCAGAATCACTAGATCTATAAAAAAAATAATAATTAACATGATCGTTAAACGGAGTAGCGATAAAAAATCAAAACACCAGAATTACGTTTTTTTTTGTTGCCGCGACATTTCATTAAAATGCAATAACGGGCAATTAAAAGAACACATCTACACAAAAGTGGTATCATTAAAAACGTCAGCTCTTCCCACAAAAAATAAGCCCTAACATGACCATAATGACGGAAAAATAAAAATATTATGGCTCTGGAAAAAAGGGGAGCGAAAAACGAAAAATTGAAAAAAGCTCTGGTCAAGAAGGGGTTAAAAACCTTATGTGATACAGACTTTTGGAGCACATATTCATGTTCAGCATATAAAAATCTATACAATAAAATGATACAATAACATGTTCTCAGTGTACAAGAAGGTCCCTGAAATTTGCTGTGCAGTGTAATCAGTGCCCTGTCCCCCTCACCCACCTCAGCCCTCACAATACCCCCACCTCTCACATTCACCCCAGTGCCCTGTCCCCCCTCCCCCTCAGCTCTCACACTACCCCATCATCTCCCATTTACCCCCAGTGCCCTGTGGACCACCACCTCAGCCATCACAATACCACATCATCTCACATTCATCTACCAGTGCCGTGTCACCCCCCACCTTAGCCCTCACAATACCCTCATCGTCTCACATTCACCCCCTCAGTGCCCTGTCGCCCCTCCTCCACCTCAGCTCTCAAAATACCCCCATCCTCTCACATTCAGCCCTCAGTACCCTGTCGCCCCCCCCACCTCAGCGCTCACAATATCCAAATCCTCCCACATTCACCCCCCTGACCAGGCGCCCCTCCCCCACCTCAGCACTCACAATACCCCATCCTCCTACATTCACCCCCCCAGTGACCTATCCCCTTCCCCCACCACAGCCCTCACAATACCCCATCCTCTCACATTCAGCCCTCAGTGCCCTGTCTCCTCCCCCACCTCAGCGCTCAGAATACCCCCATCCTCCCACATTCACCTCCCCAGTGACCATGACATGTCACTTACCAAAATATACAAAGAACCCGGCACTCAACTTAAACTGAGAATTTTTTATTCTGTAGTACGAGCAAAACGTTTCGGCCTGGTCTGGCCTTCGTCAGTTACGTACTATGAGAGAACTGACAATCCACTCAGTAAGTCTGTTGGATATGTAGTTAAACACTGGAGGATTATGTCCGTTGTGAAAAGAAAAGAGAGTGACACTCGGGCATCTCGCCGACAGCGGTGGACACCGCGTCAGGACCCGCACTGCACCAGCATTCAGATGTGCTGCTTCCTCTTTTCTTTTCACAACGGACATAATCCTCCAGTGTTTAACTACATATCCAACAGACTTACTGAGTGGATTCTCAGTTCTCTCATAGTACGTAACTGACGAAGGCCAGACCAGGCCGAAACGTTTTGCTCGTACAACAGAATAAAAAATTCTCAGTTTAAGTTGAGTGCCGGGTTCTTTATATTTTCACGTATATGGTTTGGGAACCTACCCGTACACCTTAGCGGCTGTGCTCACGTGTTTTGTTTCAATGCCACTTACCAAGTCTGCAGTCAGTGAGGCAGGACCAGGAAGTGTCTGACAGAAATGCAGGGTGGGCACTAGGACCCAGCGTGCCTGAGCCAATCTGAGCATGCACCAAACTGCAACCCGGAAGAAGCTCCTCAGGTGACTGTTGTCAGTTATTCAGTGCAGGGGAGACTCCACTGTGCTGCCAGCTGCAGAATCTCCTCAGATCAGTAATGCTGGCAGTGGGGAGACTCCACTATGCTTGTGGCTGCAGCATGTCCCTCAGGCAGGAGCTGGCATTTCCCTGCTCACCTCCTGTGTGGTGTCCTGCCTCATGAAAAAGCATCACTGACTCTCGGTTGGCCCCTGCAATTGACAGGGCCCGGGGTGATTGTCTCCTCTGCCCCCCCAGTAGCTATGCTACTGATGGAGAGGGATATGTGATTTCAGCAGGCAATCACACAAGCAGTTGTGTCAGGACATTGTGGGTGTTTCCTGCGCCATTATTGGCTAGCCGCAATGTGCACACATAAAGTTAGGGAAAAAAATACAATACATCCAGGAGAATCTGGCAATAGGATTCATTAGGAAGTCAGTGTCACCTGCGTTTGCGGGGTTCTTTTTCATGCAGAAGAAGAGAGGAGATTTATGTCCATGCATAGACTACAGAGGTCTTAACGCCATTACCGTTAAGAACAAGTACCCTCTCCCTCTGATATCGAGCTCTTCAATAGGCTCCTGGGAGCAAGGGTATTTACTAAGCTAGATCTGCGGGGTGCTTACAACCTGATTCACATCCGTGAAGGGGAAGAGTGGAAGACAGCTTTTAATACCAGAGATGGGCACTATGAATATCTGGTGATGCCCTTTGGCCTCTGTAATGCCCCAGCCATCTTCCAAGACTTTGTGAATGATATCTTCCGGGATATGCTCTCCACCTCGGTGGTAGTCTATCTGGATTATATTCTCATCTTCTCTCCAGATATTGATTCCCACTGGAGAGATGTTTGCAGAGTCTTCGACCTCCTACGGGCAAACTCCCTCTACGCCAAGCTAGAGAAGTGTGTGTTTGAGCCGGAGTCCTTGCCTTTCCTGGGCTATATCATCTCAGCCCAGGGATTAGCCATGGATTCTGCCAAGCTACAAGCAGTGATGGAGTGGCAGGAATCTCATTCTCTCAAAGCGGTGCAACGCTTCATGGGGTTAATTAATTATTATCGCCAGTTCTTTCCCCACTTCTAAACTTTGGTAGCTCCCTTGGTAGCCCTCACCAAGAAGGGAGAAAATCTCAAATTGTGGTCAGAGGATGTCTCCAAAGCCTTCCTATCTGTTAAGTCCCACTTTGCTAGCGCTCCCATTCTACATCGTCCCGATGTTGATAAGCCTTTTATTATTGAGGTGGATGCCTCATCTGTCGGAGCTGGAGCTCCTCTTCCAAAAGGATGCTCAAGGTCGGAAGCATCCTTGCTTCTTTTCCTCCAAGACCTTCGCTCCGGCGGAGAAGAATTATTCCGTCGGGGACAGGGAGTTTTAAGCAATGAAGTTGGCTTTTTCAGAATGGAGACACCTTCTGGAAGGGGCTCGCTTTCCCTTCCAAGTCTACACTGACCACAAGAATTTGGTATATTTGCAGACAGCTCAGCGGCTGAATTCTTGCCAGGCCAGATGGTCCTTGTTATTCTCCTGGTTCCACTTCACCCTTCATTTCCTGTTTGAGGAGAAGAACATTCACGCCGATGTTCTCTCCTGCTCTTTGGTGTCATCTGAGGAGGAGCCTTGGCTAATTGTTCCCTCTGAGAGTCTGAGAACTGTGGCTCTGGTGTCGCTAGAGTCTGTCCCTCCGGGCAAGACTTTCGTGCCATCCAATTTGCGACCGGAGGTTCTCTTTTTGGCTCACCCGCCCAGGGTGGGTGGACATTTTGGGATCAAAAGGACATCTGAGCTTCTGGTGAGGACGTACTTGTGGCTGCATAAGGCCCGTGATGTTAGAGACTATATTCAGGCATGTGTCTCCTGCGCCAAGAATAGGTCTACTCCACAACGGCCTGCTGGGTTACTCTAACTCCTAACGGTGACTGATAGGCCCTGGGAGATGGTCGGGATGGACTATGTGTTGTGGTAGCCAAACCCAAGTCCCGTGGCTGCACCGTTATTTGGGTAGTTACCGACCATTTCTCTAAAATGGTACATTTGGTGCCTCTCGCACGGTTAAATTCTGCATGAGCCTTGGCTGCATTGTTTGTCAAACATATCTTTCGTTTACACAGTATGCCTGACAAGATTGTCAGTGACCGGAGTCCATAGTTTGCATCTCGGTTCTGAAGAGAGCTTTGTCGCCTACTTAGTATTGAGCTGAATCTCTCTTCAGCGTACCATCCCGAGATGAATGGGTTGGTAGAGAGGGCCAACCAGATCCTGGTCACATATCTACGACATTTTGTCTCAGCCAGGCAGGATGACTGGGCATCCCTGCTACCTTGGGCAGAGTTTGCCTTGAACAACACCGTAGCCGACTCCACTGGGCAGACTCCATTCCTTCTTAATTCGGTCAGCATCCGCAGGTTCCTGTGCCCATGCCCGTGTTTGCTGCCGATTCTAGGGTGGCAGACTGGGCAGTGGAAGCACGGGACATCTGGGCCGTACACAGAATGCTATCCGGGCTTCCAGTGAGAGAATGGGGGTCTCTGCCGATACACATCGGCGCCCCGCTCCGACCTTTGCTCCTGGCGACTTAGTGTGGCTCTCCACCCGCAATATCAGGCTGCGAGTTGAGTCCACTAAGTTTGCACCTCACTACTTAGGGCCTTTCAAGGTTCTGGAAAAGGTTAACCCTGTCATCTATCGTCTGGCTCCTCCTCCACACCTGGGTACCACCGACACCTTTCATGTGTCCCTCTTAAAGCCCGTTCACATGTCCCGGTTTTCTGAGTCATCTGCCGGGACATCGGGTTCATCCTCGGATGATTATGAGGTGAACGCCATCTTGGGGTGCAAGGTGGTACGTGGCAAAAAGTTCTATCTGGTGGACTGGAAGGGTCACGGCCCAGAGGATAGAACCTGGGAGCCTGTGGAGCACATTCGGGCTCCGCTGCTTATTGCAGCCTTTGAATGTAGCGAGGCCCAGGGAGGGGGGCCCTAGGGGGGTAATGTTAGGTGTCGAGTTCCCTCTGCTGCACAGGGGGAATCTCGAACCATGTCCGCTGCGGTCTCCGATTCTTCTCCAGCCACAGTGGAACCTGCTCAGCGGAGACGTCGGTCCCAACACCTGGCTCAAGCTGACATTGTGCGACTGGTTACTGCTGCCTTACCAGGCTCTGTCTTTGTAGCCAATACTTATCAGCAGCAAGCAGGCCTTTCTGGGACTAAGTGCCGCTTTTCTCATACTGAGCATGCTCACGGGACGACCTCCCATTGGAAGTCGGGGAACACATGTTCAGGTCCTGTTGCGGTTCCTATTGGACCTTCTGGAAGGTCCCGGTCTGCTGCTGCCATAAAAGGTTTGCATGACCACTTGGCCATGTGCTAGTGTAAACTTGTCAACGTGTGTGTAGATGAATGTCCACATTTTAAAAAAGACATCAACAAACTGGAGCAAGTTCAGAGAAGAGCGACCAGAATGGTGACTGGTCTGCAAACCATGTCCTATGAGGAACGGTTACAGGATTTGGGAATGTTTAGCTTGCAAAAAAGAAGACTGAGAGGAGACTTAATAGCTGTCTACAAATATCTCAAGGGCTGTCACATTGTAGAAGGATCTTCTTTATTCTCATTTGCACAAGGAAAGACTAGAAGCAATGGGATGAAACTGAATGGGAGGAGACAGATTAGATATTAGAAAAAACTATTTGACAGTGAGGGTGATCAATGAGTGGAACAGGCTGCTACAAAAGGTGGTGAGTTCTCTTCCAATGGAAGTCTTCAAACAGAGGCTGAACAAACATCTGTCTGGGAAGATTTAGTGAATCCTGCTTTGAGCAGGAGTTGGACCAGATGACCCAGGATGTCCCTTCCAACTCTACCATTCTATGATTCTGATTCTATGTTATCCATTATTTGAAATAGGCTTACTAAATAAATATAAAAAATAGAAATTGCAAGTCAATACCTAAACTAACGACCTTGTGGATGAACACGTGATCATAGGAGGTATATACACAAGTACTTACATTGTGATAAAAAGACAAAGTCCATAACTCATATATTAGGAATACACCCCCAAGTGACGTGTCACTTTATGAGAGTCAATCATCTACTATGTCCCTATAGGACTAAAGTGCCTATCCAGACCAATGTAGCTTAGATGTTCTGGAACAGTTTCTATTCACACATTGAATGCTGATGCGCTCTGTCTACCTAACAGCCCAAAGCATTTTTCGGACTATAAGACACACTTTTGTCCCCAAAAATTTGAGGAGAAATTGTGGGTTCTTCTTATAGTCGGAATATACTTACAGTTAGCGTGGTGGCAGCAGGAGTAAGGCGATTCTTCCGGTGGTCCGACGCTGCAGGCCGATGAGCTAGCTCCCATCCCAGCCTGGTGCGGCTGGTGTGGCAGGTTCGGAGGCACTCGGTGGTGCGGGTAACTCTGGCGAAATTTTGCGAAAGCCCGGAGTCCCCGAACTTCTATTGCCTTGATGCTGTGGCCTCCGGGAAAATGCCCGCCAGAGGCGGTGCATGCGCAGATTGAGATCTCGGCTCCAAGATCTCAGGATGAGATCTCATTGCCGAGATCTCAATCTGCACCAGGTGAATCAATATTGCCTCTGGGAAAATGGCCGCCAGAGGCGGTGCATGCGCAGATTGAGATCTCGGCTCCGAGATCTTGTCTCATGAGATCTTGGGACAATATATCGTTGACGAGATCTCAATATGCGCATGCGCAGCCTTCGGTGGCCATTTTCTCAGAAGCCACAGCATTGAGGCAATAGAAGGGGGCTTTGGGCTCTCACAAAATGTTGCTGTAGCCCCCACACCACTGTGCACAACCGAGCACCTGCAAACCTGCAGCACCAGGATTTCCCAGAGAACACCGCATCGCAATGGATTGCGGGGTCTCCAAGCTTTCACAAAATGTTGCTGTAGCCTCCTGCACTGCCAGGCACCACCGAACCTGCACACCAGTCTGGATCATATCATCACCGGACCACCAAACACCCCCTGTGACTCTGCTCTACCAGTGCTGCCGATCCCACCGGGTAAGCTGCAATCAGGACTGTAAGACAGACCCCCATTTGACGCATTAATTTTTTTCCCCATTTTTTTTCAGCAAATTTGGGGTGTGTCTTATGGTCCAGTGCGTCTTATAGTCTGAAAAATATGGTACACTATAGGGTACAATGGGGATAAATGTTGTTAAACCTTTTGTTCATGTGTCTGATATAAAGCATATCTCTTAATGCTGTTAACAGAGCAAAGAATTAGCACAGACAACATTTCCACCCCTATAATCATGTACAGAACAGTTTTAAAAATACATATTCACGATATAAAAGCAAGTAAGAAAATAAGTATATCTGGTATTGATTAGTAAATAAAAACAAGTGTTTAATTTTCTTTAAATCTAAATTAATTGATGATATAACCATTTTAACTATCTGGCAATGATCAGCCTATATTTTTGACAAATCGCAAAGATTTTAACCGGGAAATTTGTTTTACAGTGAAGTTATTCTCCACAAAGTGAAACCTGTCTATTATGAATAATAAACGTGACATGTAAAAAATTAAAAAATAAGTAGTATTCACCTCAACACTCACCTGTCTAGGCCTCTGTTGCCCACTACCTGCCCGTTTGGTACTCAGCGCCTCTTCTTTCCACATACAGAATTTTTGCTTTCTTGGCCTTTTTTTCAGAGAATATGAATGATAACATCAAAAATTTTCCTCCACTCATGGCAGCCATCTTTGTTCTGGTCTTACAGTGATTGGCTGGCCTCACAGCATCATCAGCATTCAGCTTCGGAATCAGACAGTGTACGGAGAGCTACTGCTGAGATAGGGTCAGATTTCGGTATTTCTTAGTCAGTGTGGGGTCAACCATTATAAACTACTCAAATCCAGCTAAACCAACAGTCCTTTTAAGGACTAATTCTGAAGAATATTGTCATGTCAGACACTGTTCAGACCAGGTCGTTCGACAGACAGCGGTAATTCCACTTTTGACCACTATGCGCTCATTGGCATCGGCTAGATTTCATCTAGCTGGTCCGGGGTTAATTTACCTGGTGCTCTGATTGGTAGCTAGGCCATGCCCACTGCCTTTAAATAGTTCTCCTGAACATTGGGCGTCGCCGATTATAGCTTCTGTCTTGTGCGTTGTTATCTCGGTCTGGAGTGGTGAGCTAGTAGTTGGAGTATCGTTGCTGGTGGTGTATTTCCTTTTGTCTTATTTACTCCTTCCTATATTTGTATTTATTTTGCCCTGTGCACTTATTGTGTATTCCTGAGTGACTGCGGCGTGGTGTATATTTTCCGTTATCCTTGTCTGTGCTAACTGTGGGTATTGGTGTATAATCGTTTCACTGGGTGGTGGGCGGTGGTTTCAGCCTAGGGTTGAGTCCAGGAGACAGGGTGAGGTTCGAGGCCTAGACATGCACACCATCAGTGTAAATTCTAGGTAGAGGATCAGTCAGGATTTCCCTAGTCTGAGGGAAATTGCAGGGGCCCGGGTTATTAGCTCTTGCCCACCTAGTCTTCCCGTGACATTATAATTGGCCTTTAAAACAAAAAAAAAGGGGTTTCCTTTATTTTTGTTTTGTCATGGATCCCATGACTTCCATAACCCGCCAGTTGGAGGCGCTGTCCCTACAGGTCACTGAGTTGAGGGGGGCAGTGCAGCAACAAGGACTAGCAGTATCTAATGTGCAAGCTGGAGTGACAGGTAGAGTTGCTGAGCCTAAGTTTCCTTTGCCTGAAAAATTTGCTGGGGAACGCAGTAAATTTGTTTCTTTTCGTGAAGCTTGCAAACTGTATTTCCGTATGCGTCCGATCTCCTCGGGTAATGAGGCTCAGCGTGTGGGCCTGGTGTTGTCATTGTTAAGCGGGGATCCCCAAGCATGGGCGTTTTCTTTGCCATCTGATTCAGCTGCATTTGACTCTGTGGAGAGTTTTTTTTTCTGTCTTGGAAATATCTATGATGAGCCTGACAGAATGGCTCTAGCTGAATCTAAGATACGCACTATTCGCCAGGGGGAGCGAGTTGCAGAGGATTACTGTTCTGAATTTCGTCGCTGGGCGATCGATACACAGTGGAATGATACAGCGCTGCGGAGTTAGCTTATTCATGGGGTTTCTGGAAGGGTTAAAAAAGCCCTTCTGATGTACGAGACTCCTACTTCTCTAGACTCCGCTATAAGTCTGGTTGTCCGCATTGATCGCCGTTTGCGTCAGGGGGAGCATGAGACATCGCCTATGGGACAGGGTTTAGGTTCACGTGAGGTTGCTGCAGGTGAGCCCACGGAGCCTATACAAATCGCAGGGGTGTCACATGTGAAGCGTCGAGCCCCTAAGCTCAGGAAGCAGGGAGCCTGTTTTTACTGCGGTAAAACTGGTCATTTTATTAACATCTGTCCTCTACTGTCTAAGAAAAACACAATGGCAGAAAACTTCTAAGCTCAGAGGGTGTGGAAGAGACCAATTTGAGCTTATGTATATCCTCCATGGTGGTTTCTCAATGCATGCTCCCTGCTAAGGTTATTATAGCTGGCAGTGAGCTGCCAATTACTGTTTTTGTGGATAGTGGTTCAGCCACAAATCTCATTGATGAGGAGTTTGCACGCACAGCAGGTTTTAGGATTGAAAAACTGCCTCATCCTATCCGCGTGGTCACCATCAATGCTGCTCCTCTCACAGGGGGAGATTACTGAATTTGTGGCTGAGGTGAAACTCCACATTGGGGTTTTACATTCCAAGCAGGTTACATGCAAGGTGCTCAGGAATCTTCCTGCTCAGGTGGTTTTGGGTTTTCCGTGGTTGTCTATGCACAACCCGGTAATTGACTGGAAAACTCAGGACATAATTCAGTGGAGTGAATTCTGCCAGGAGAATTGCCTGGCCACATGTGTGTCTGCTGTGACTTCAAGCGTTCCGGAGTCACTTCTGGATTTTGTGGATGTGTTCTCTGAGAAGGGTTGTTCAGAGGTGCCGCCACATCGTCCCTATGACTGTACTATCAGGTTTAAACCAGGGGCCAAATTGCCTAAAGCAAGGATGTTTAACATCTCCGGTCTGGAGAGACAAGCGTTAAAGGACTACATAGCTGAAAGTTTGAGCAAAGGGCACATCAGGCCTTCATCCTCGCCTGTGGCAGCAGGGTTCTTCTTCGTGAAGAAGAAAGATGGTGGATTACTCCCGTGTTTGTATTTCAGGGAGTTGAACCAGATTACGGTTCGTGATCCATACCCTATGCCACTGATACCAGATTTGTTCAACCAGGTGGCAGGTGCTAAGTGGTTTACCAAGCTTGACCTCAGGGGGGCGTACAACCTCATAAGAGTCCGTCAAGGTGATGAGTGGAAGACGGCTTTTAATACCCCTGAGGGTCATTTTGAAAATTTGGTGATGCCATTTGGGTTGACTAACGCACCTGCAGTGTTCCAACATTTCATTAATGATGTGTTCTCGCATGTTTTGGGGAAATTCGTTATCGTGTACCTCGATGACATTCTCATATATTCTTGCGACCGTGATACTCATTTAGGTCATGTCAGGCAGGTGTTACAGCTTCTCAGAGAGAATAAGCTGTATGCTAAACTTGAGAAATGTGTGTTTTCTGTTCAAGAGTTGCCTTTCTTGGGTTATATTGTGTCTGCTTCTGGTTTTAAAATGGACGCCGCTAAGATGCAAGCGGTGCTGCACTGGGAATGGCCTGATAACCTGAAAGCACTTCAGCAGTTCCTTGGGTTTTCTAACTACTATAGGAAATTTATCAAGGATTTTTCCATCATTGCTAAATCGCTAACTGACATGACTAAAAAGGGTTTGGCCTGAGGCTGCTGTGCGCGCATTTGAATTTCTTAAGAACAGTTTTGTTTCAGCCCCCATTCTTGTGCAGCCAGATGTATCAAGACCTTTTGTTGTAGAAGTCGATGCGTCTGAGGTTGGTGTGGGGGCAGTACTATCACAAGGCTCATCTTTGAGTAATTTGCGTCCATGCGCCTATTTTTCCAAGAAACTGTCGCCCGCTGAACGTAACTACGATATCGGCAACAGGGAGTTGTTGGAAATCAAGTTGGCCTTTGAGGAATGGCGACACTTCTTGGAGGGGTCGGTTCCTCAGGTTACTGTTATTACCGATCATAAGAATCTGCTGTATTTGGAGTCAGCCAAGCGTCTGTCTCCCAGGCAGGCTCGCTGGGCATTGTTTTTCACGTGGTTCAACTTTGTTGTCACTTACAGACCAGGGTCTAAAAACACTAAGGCGGATGCTCTGTCCAGGTGTTTTCCGGGGGGAGAACCTCGGGAGGATCCTGCACCCATCCTCCAAAAGGGTGTTGTGGTTTCGGCTCTCACTACCGAGGTTGAGGCTGAGATTGCAGAGGCTCAGGAGGAGGTACCGTCTGAGCTTCCCATCAACAAATCTTTTGTACCGCTTCATCTCCGCTTAAAGGTTTTGGCGGAGGATCATGATGCTGTCCTGGATGGCCACCCAGGGGTTAGAGGTACATTGGAGTTGGTGTCACGTTGGTTTTGCTGGCCCAAGATCGGACAGGACATGGTCTCATACGTGTCAGCTTGTACCATATGCGCTAGGGCTAAGACGCCCCGCTCCCGTCCTGTTGGCACACTACTTCCTCTTGAGGTACCTAGTAAGCCATGGACGGAAATCTCCATGGATTTTATCACTGACTTGCCCTCCTCAGCCGGGAACACAGTCATCTTGGTGATTTTTGATCGGTTTTCAAAAATGATGCATTTTGTGTCTTTGCCTTCGTTGCCTAACGCTAAGACTCAGGTATTTGTGCAGGAGGTGGTCAGACTTCATGGGGTTCCATCTGACATCGTGTCTTATAGGGGTACTCAGTTTGTGGCAAAATTTTGGAAAGCATTTTGCTCACGGCTGGGGATCAAGTTGTCTCATTCTTCGGCGTTTCATCCTCAGTCAAATGTTCAGACTGAGCGTATGAACCAAAATTTGGAACAGTACTTACGCTGCTTTGTCTCTGATAACCAGGAGGAGTGGTCTATGTTCCTTCCTTTGGCTGAATTTGCTATCAATAATCACTGTCAGGAGTCGTCTGGGGAGTCTCCGTTTTTTTGTGTTTACGGGCTACATCCTCAATTTTGTACTTTAAGTCAGAGAGGCTCTTCCGGCGTTCCGGAGGAAGATCAGTTAGGAGCACAATTGTCATCAGTCTGGAGGAGAGTTAAACAGCGCCTGTTGAGTGTGGGTGCTAGGTACAAATGTGTGGCTGACAGTAGGCGTGTGCCAGGTCCGGACCTGAGTGTGGATGACTGTGTGTGGTTATCCACAAAAAACATAAGACTCAAAATACCATCCCTTAAATTGGGCCCACGGTTTATTGGTCCATTTAGGGTCGCCGCTGTCATTAACCCTGTAGCGTACCGATTGGAGCTTCCTACGGTGTATAAGATACACAACGTGTTCCACAGATCGTTGCTAAAAAAGACGGTGGGTCCTGTGGACGTGACACCCATGCCTTCTCCAGTCTTGGTGGATGGTAATTTGGAATTCGAAGTCTCCAAGGTGGTTGACTCTCATGTAGTGCGCCACACTTTACAGTACTTGGTACACTGGCGTGGTTATGGGCCTGAGGAAAGGTCCTGGGTACCAGCCTCGGACGTTCATGCGGACCGGCTGGTCAGGTTGTTTCACCGCCGTCATCCGGACAAGCCGGGTCCTATAAGCCGTGAGGGCCCTGGGGTCCCTCGTAGAAGGCGGGGTACTGTCATGTCGGACACTGTTCAGACCAGGTCATTCGACAGACAGCGGTAATTCCACTTTTGACCACTATGCGCTCATTGGCATCGGCTAGATTTCATCTAGCTGGTCCGGGGTTAATTTACCTGGTGCTCTGATTGGTAGCTAGGCCATGGCCACTGCCTTTAAATAGTTCTCCTGAACATTGGGCGTCGCCGATTATAGCTTCTGTCTTGTGCGTTGTTATCTCGGTCTGGAGTGGTGAGCTAGTAGTTGGAGTATCGTTGCTGGTGGTGTATTTCCTTTTGTCTTATTTACTCCTTCCTCAACACTCACCTGTCTAGGCCTCTGTTGCCCACTACCTGCCCGTTTGGTACTCAGCGCCTCTTCTTTCCACATACAGAATTTTTGCTTTCTTGGCCTTTTTTTCAGAGAATATGAATGATAACATCAAAAATTTTCCTCCACTCATGGCAGCCATCTTTGTTCTGGTCTTACAGTGATTGGCTGGCCTCACAGCATCATCAGCATTCAGCTTCGGAATCAGACAGTGTATGGAGAGCTACTGCTGAGATAGGGTCAGATTTCGGTATTTCTTAGTCAGTGTGGGGTCAACCATTATAAACTACTCAAATCCAGCTAAACCAACAGTCCTTTTAAGGACTAATTCTGAAGAATATTGTCATGTCGGACACTGTTCAGACCAGGTCGTTCGACAGACAGCGGTAATTCCGCTTTTGACCACTTTGCGCTCATTGGCATCGGCTAGATTTCATCTAGCTCGTCCGGGGTTAATTTACCTGGTGCTCTGATTGGTAGCTAGGCCATGCCCACTGCCTTTAAATAGTTCTCCTGAACATTGGGCGTCGCCGATTATAGCTTCTGTCTTGTGCGTTGTTATCTCGGTCTGGAGGGATGAGCTAGTAGTTGGAGTATCGTTGCTGGTGGTGTATTTCCTTTTGTCTTATTTACTCCTTCCTATATTTGTATTTATTTTGCCCTGTGCACTTATTGTGTATTCCTGAGTGACTGCGGCGTGGTGTATATTCTCCTTTGTCCTTGTCTGTGCTAACTGTGGGTATTGGTGTATAATCGTTTCACTGGGTGGTGGGCGGTGGTTTCAGCCTAGGGTTGAGTCCAGGAGACAGGGTGAGGTTCGAGGCCTAGACATGCACACCATCAGTGTAAATTCTAGGTAGAGGGTCAGTCAGGATTTCCCTAGTCTGAGGGAAATTGCAGGGGTCCGGGTTATTAGCTCTTGCCCACCTAGTCTTCCCGTGACAAATATAGGCTGCAATGTTAGGTAGGCAGGGGAGTGTACGTCGCTCTATACATATCAGTGCAAGACCTGCAGGCACTGTATGTGTGTATATAGATATCATTGCATACATCAAGAGGGTCCATTCCATTACTGTCTGCTGCTGCTGCTACCTATAGCATATATTGGCTGTATATACCTAGCCCCAGATATAATTGGCTAGGAAATTTTTTTTGCCAGGTTAATAGAGATTATATTATTGCAAAGCAATCCAGAGCCCTTTTATTTCTCCATTTGCTTTCTGACACTGCACAATACAGCCAGATCCTTTTCCTAGCACAGCGCAGAAATCCAGCAATTTTAAAGGGGTCACAAAAATCACTTTTTTTTTTGTGGTACGGTAGAGTAGAATTTTTTTTGCGTGTCTTACACAATTTCTTGACACCATTTTGCTGAACCCCCCAAAAATAATACATACAGGCCACACATCTTACAGTGTGGTATATCTGTGACACACCTCATACATCCGTGTGCTAAAAATTTGGGCATTTTAGGCCGGTATTCCATTTTTTTTCATCACCTCAGCTGCATGATTTACGGCTTTTGGATAGCCTGAACACATGTGGGAATACCCTAACAAACAGGCATTCCTCACATGTATTCATCCTGGCTAGCAGCCGTAAATCATGCAGCTGAGCAGACAAAAACTAAATGTCCGAGCACTACAAAATACTCGGAGATCACCCGAGCATGCTCGGTGAAACCTGAGCACAATGCTATTCGCTCATCACTAGTCCCCACGCGTTGGAACTCTACACTGCATATATTGGAATGGATTTGTGAGCAGAAAAGGGCAGTTGTTGAATACCAGCATCAACAAGGCTCTTATTATTCAGGTCAGACCCCACACATATGACCTCAGGAGTGGACACGGATGTCAGACATATGTAACATCCTCCAAAACTTTGAGGAGTCCACCAAGATTGTGAGCGGCGATAACGCCATAATTAGTATCACCATCCCGCTTCTCTGCATTCTGAAAAGCTCTCTGCTCCTAATGAAAGGGGATGCATTGCAGGAGGAGCAGGAGGACATGGAGCAAGGAACCATACAGGTTGATTACACACAACCCAGCCTCATGTCATCCCAATGTGGATTGTTTGAAAATGAGGAAGAGTAGGAGGAAGAACAGGAGCTACTTTCATGCATTATAGATAGTACTGTACAACTGTCATACTGTCTGTTCAGTGTATGGCCTGGGGACAGGGAGGAAGAGGAGGAGGAGGATGAAAAGGAGGAGGACACCTTGGTCAGTCGTCCTGTTGGTGAGGACATGGAAGGCTTGCCTGTTACCAGTCTGGCATGCATGGCTGACTTTATGTTGCACTACCTTTCCCATGACCCTCGTATTGTAAAAATTTTGGGTGACAGTCATTACTGGGTAGTGACTAGGGTTGAGCGAAACGGGTCGTTCATTTTCAAAAGTCGCCGACTTTTGGCAAAGTCGACGTCTCATGAAACCGAGCCGATCCCAGCGTTGCATCGGCCATGCGGTACGCGACTTTCGCGCCAAAGTCGCGTTTCAATGAGGCGAAAAGCGCCATTTCTCAGCCAATGAAGGTGAACGCAGAGTGTGGGCAGCGTGATGACATAGTGCCTGGTCCCCACCATCTTAGAGAAGGGCATTGCAGTGATTGGCTTGCTGTCTGCGGCGTCACAGGGGCTATAAAGGGGCGTTCCCGCCGACCGCCATCTCCCTGCTGCTGATCTGAGCACAGGGAGAGGTTGCTGCCGCTTCGTCAGAAGCAGAGAGAGCGTTAGGCAGGGTCCATAAACCACCAAACCGCTTGTGCTGTAGCGATTTCCACTGTCCAACACCACCTTCGGTGTGCAGGGACAGTGGAAGCTACATTTTTTTATTTTTTCTCTCAGCGCTGTAGCTCATTGGGCTGCCCTAGAAGGCTCCCTGATAGCTGTATTGCTGTGTGTACGCCATTGTGGAAACCAACTGCTTTTTTCAAAGCACATATCCTCTTGTTCCTTCCTTTCTGCACAGCTATCTTTTTTGTTTGTCCACACTTTTTATTTAATTTGTGCATCAGTCCACTCCTTATTGCTGCCTGCCATACCTGGCTGAGATTACTGCAGGGAGATAGTAATTGTAGGACAGTCCCTGTTTTTTTTTTTTGTTTTGTTGGAGATTAAGATTGGCATTTCTGCTAGAGTGCCATCCGTGTGTGTGCCATCTCTCACTGAGTGGGCCATAGAAAGCCTATTTATTTTTTTCCATGATTTGGGTTCTAAAATCTACCTGAAAAAAAAACACTACATCAATCAGTGGTAGAAAAATATTGGCCTCAGTCAGGGCTTGTGTGCCACTCCTGACTCCTGTGTGTGCCATCTCTCACTCAGTGGGCCATAGAAAGCCTTTTTTTTTTTTTTTTTTTGTATTTGGTTTCTAAAGTCTCCCTGAAAAAAAAAAATTAAAAAAACAGTGGGAGATTAATATTGCCCTTTCAGCTTGTGTGCCAGTCTTGACTCCTGGGTGTGCCACCTCTCTCTCTCAAATTGTGGGCCATAGAAAGCCTATTTATTTTTTTGCTTGATTTGGGTTCTAAAATCTACCTTTAAAAAAATCACTACATCAATCAGTGGGAGAAAAATATTGGCCTCAGTCAGTGCTTGTGTGCCACTCCTGACTCCTGTGTGTGCCATCTCTCACTCAGTGGGCAATAGAAAGCTTATTAATTTTTTTTTATTATTATTATTTGGTTTCTAAAGTCTCCCTGGAAAAAAAAAAAAAAAAAAACAGTGGGAGATTAATATTGCCCTTTCAGCTTGTGTGCCAGTCTTGACTCCTGGGTGTGCCACCTCTCTCTCTCAAATTGTGGGCCATAGAAAGCCTGTTAATTTTTTTCCTTGATTTGGGTTCTAAAATCTACCTGAAAAAAAAACACTACATCAATCAGTGGTAGAAAAATATTGGCCTCAGTCAGGGCTTGTGTGCCACTCCTGACTCCTGTGTGTGCCATCTCTCACTCAGTGGGCCATAGAAAGCCTTTTTTTTTTTTTATTATTATTTGGTTTCTAAAGTCTCCCTGAAAAAAAAAAAAAAACAGTGGGAGATTAATATTGCCCTTTCAGCTTGTGTGCCAGTCTTGACTCCTGGGTGTGCCACCTCTCTCTCTCAAATTGTGGGCCATAGAAAGCCTATTTATTTTTTTCCTTGATTTGGGTTCTAAAATCTACCTTAAAAAAAACACTACATCAATCAGTGGTAGAAAAATATTGCCCTCAGTCAGGGCTTGTGTGCCACTCCTGACTCCTGTGTGTGCCATCTCTCACTCAGTGGGCCATAGAAAGCCTATTTATTTTTTTGCTTGATTTGGGTTCTAAAATCTACCAGAAAAAAAAAAAAAACATCAATCAGTGGGAGATTAATATTGGCCTCAGGGCTTGTGTGCCACTCCTGACTCCTGTGTGTGCTATCTCTCACTCAGTGGGCCATAGAAAGCCTATTTATTTTTTTGCTTGATTTGGGTTCTAAAATCTACCAGAAAAAAAAAAAAAACATCAATCAGTGGGAGATTAATATTGGCCTCAGGGCTTGTGTGCCACTCCTGACTCCTGTGTGTGCTATCTCTCACTCAGTGGGCCATAGAAAGCCTATTTATTTTTTTGCTTGATTTGGGTTCTAAAATCTACCTTTAAAAAAATCACTACATCAATCAGTGGGAGAAAAATATTGGCCTCAGTCAGGGCTTGTGTGCCACTCCTGACTCCTGTGTGTGCCATCTCTCACTCAGTGGGCCATAGAAAGCCTATTTATTTTTTTGCTTGATTTGGGTTCTAAAATCTACCAGAAAAAAAAAAAAAACATCAATCAGTGGGAGATTAATATTGGCCTCAGGGCTTGTGTGCCACTCCTGACTCCTGTGTGTGCTATCTCTCACTCAGTGGGCCATAGAAAGCCTATTTATTTTTTTGCTTGATTTGGGTTCTAAAATCTACCAGAAAAAAAAACAAACCATCAATCAGTGGGAGATTAATATTGGCCTCAGGGCTTGTGTGCCACTCCTGACTCCTGTGTGTGCTATCTCTCACTCAGTGGGCCATAGAAAACCTATTTATTTTTTTGCTTGATTTGGGTTCTAAAATCTACCAGAAAAAAAAAACAAACATCAATCAGTGGGAGATTAATATTGGCCTCAGGGCTTGTGTGCCACTCCTGACTCCTGTGTGTGCCATCTCTCACTCAGTGGGCCATAGAAAGCCTATTTATTTTTTTGCTTGATTTGGGTTCTAAAATCTACCAGAAAAAAAAATAAAACATCAATCAGTGGGAGATTAATATTGGCCTCAGGGCTTGTGTGCCACTCCTGACTCCTGTGTGTGCCATCTCTCACTCAGTGGGCCATAGAAAGCCTATTTATTTTTTTGCTTGATTTGGGTTCTAAAATCTACCAGAAAAAAAAAAAACATCAATCAGTGGGAGATTAATATTGGCCTCAGGGCTTGTGTGCCACTCCTGACTCCTGTGTGTGCCATCTCTCACTCAGTGGGCCATAGAAAGCCTATTTATTTTTTTGCTTGATTTGGGTTCTAAAATCTACCAGAAAAAAAAATAAAACATCAATCAGTGGGAGATTAATATTGGCCTCAGGGCTTGTGTGCCACTCCTGACTCCTGTGTGTGCTATCTCTCACTCAGTGGGCCATAGAAAGCCTATTTATTTTTTTGCTTGATTTGGGTTCTAAAATCTACCAGAAAAAAAAAAAAAACATCAATCAGTGGGAGATTAATATTGGCCTCAGGGCTTGTGTGCCACTCCTGACTCCTGTGTGTGCTATCTCTCACTCAGTGGGCCATAGAAAGCCTATTTATTTTTTTGCTTGATTTGGGTTCTAAAATCTACCTTTAAAAAAATCACTACATCAATCAGTGGGAGAAAAATATTGGCCTCAGTCAGGGCTTGTGTGCCACTCCTGACTCCTGTGTGTGCCATCTCTCACTCAGTGGGCCATAGAAAGCCTATTTATTTTTTTGCTTGATTTGGGTTCTAAAATCTACCAGAAAAAAAAAAAAAAACATCAATCAGTGGGAGATTAATATTGGCCTCAGGGCTTGTGTGCCACTCCTGACTCCTGTGTGTGCTATCTCTCACTCAGTGGGCCATAGAAAGCCTATTTATTTTTTTGCTTGATTTGGGTTCTAAAATCTACCAGAAAAAAAAACAAACCATCAATCAGTGGGAGATTAATATTGGCCTCAGGGCTTGTGTGCCACTCCTGACTCCTGTGTGTGCTATCTCTCACTCAGTGGGCCATAGAAAACCTATTTATTTTTTTGCTTGATTTGGGTTCTAAAATCTACCAGAAAAAAAAAACAAACATCAATCAGTGGGAGATTAATATTGGCCTCAGGGCTTGTGTGCCACTCCTGACTCCTGTGTGTGCCATCTCTCACTCAGTGGGCCATAGAAAGCCTATTTATTTTTTTGCTTGATTTGGGTTCTAAAATCTACCAGAAAAAAAAAAAAAACATCAATCAGTGGGAGATTAATATTGGCCTCAGGGCTTGTGTGCCACTCCTGACTCCTGTGTGTGCTATCTCTCACTCAGTGGGCCATAGAAAGCCTATTTATTTTTTTGCTTGATTTGGGTTCTAAAATCTACCTTTAAAAAAATCACTACATCAATCAGTGGGAGAAAAATATTGGCCTCAGTCAGGGCTTGTGTGCCACTCCTGACTCCTGTGTGTGCCATCTCTCACTCAGTGGGCCATAGAAAGCCTATTTATTTTTTTGCTTGATTTGGGTTCTAAAATCTACCAGAAAAAAAAAAAAAAACATCAATCAGTGGGAGATTAATATTGGCCTCAGGGCTTGTGTGCCACTCCTGACTCCTGTGTGTGCTATCTCTCACTCAGTGGGCCATAGAAAGCCTATTTATTTTTTTGCTTGATTTGGGTTCTAAAATCTACCAGAAAAAAAAACAAACCATCAATCAGTGGGAGATTAATATTGGCCTCAGGGCTTGTGTGCCACTCCTGACTCCTGTGTGTGCTATCTCTCACTCAGTGGGCCATAGAAAACCTATTTATTTTTTTGCTTGATTTGGGTTCTAAAATCTACCAGAAAAAAAAAACAAACATCAATCAGTGGGAGATTAATATTGGCCTCAGGGCTTGTGTGCCACTCCTGACTCCTGTGTGTGCCATCTCTCACTCAGTGGGCCATAGAAAGCCTATTTATTTTTTTGCTTGATTTGGGTTCTAAAATCTACCAGAAAAAAAAATAAAACATCAATCAGTGGGAGATTAATATTGGCCTCAGGGCTTGTGTGCCACTCCTGACTCCTGTGTGTGCCATCTCTCACTCAGTGGGCCATAGAAAGCCTATTTATTTTTTTGCTTGATTTGGGTTCTAAAATCTACCAGAAAAAAAAAAAAACATCAATCAGTGGGAGATTAATATTGGCCTCAGGGCTTGTGTGCCACTCCTGACTCCTGTGTGTGCCATCTCTCACTCAGTGGGCCATAGAAAGCCTATTTATTTTTTTGCTTGATTTGGGTTCTAAAATCTACCAGAAAAAAAAAAAAAACCATCAATCAGTGGGAGATTAATATTGGCCTCAGGGCTTGTGTGCCACTCCTGACTCCTGTGTGTGCTATCTCTCACTCAGTGGGCCATAGAAAGCCTATTTATTTTTTTGCTTGATTTGGGTTCTAAAATCTACCTTTAAAAAAATCACTACATCAATCAGTGGGAGAAAAATATTGGCCTCAGTCAGGGCTTGTGTGCCACTCCTGACTCCTGTGTGTGCCATCTCTCACTCAGTGGGCCATAGAGAGCCTATTTATTTTTTTGCTTGATTTGGGTTCTAAAATCTACCAGAAAAAAAAAAAAAACATCAATCAGTGGGAGATTAATATTGGCCTCAGGGCTTGTGTGCCACTCCTGACTCCTGTGTGTGCTATCTCTCACTCAGTGGGCCATAGAAAGCCTATTTATTTTTTTGCTTGATTTGGGTTCTAAAATCTACCAGAAAAAAAAAAAAACCATCAATCAGTGGGAGATTAATATTGGCCTCAGGGCTTGTGTGCCACTCCTGACTCCTGTGTGTGCTATCTCTCACTCAGTGGGCCATAGAAAACCTATTTATTTTTTTGCTTGATTTGGGTTCTAAAATCTACCAGAAAAAAAAAACAAACATCAATCAGTGGGAGATTAATATTGGCCTCAGGGCTTGTGTGCCACTCCTGACTCCTGTGTGTGCCATCTCTCACTCAGTGGGCCATAGAAAGCCTATTTATTTTTTTGCTTGATTTGGGTTCTAAAATCTACCAGAAAAAAAAATAAAACATCAATCAGTGGGAGATTAATATTGGCCTCAGGGCTTGTGTGCCACTCCTGACTCCTGTGTGTGCTATCTCTCACTCAGTGGGCCATAGAAAGCCTATTTATTTTTTTGCTTGATTTGGGTTCTAAAATCTACCAGAAAAAAAAAAAAAACATCAATCAGTGGGAGATTAATATTGGCCTCAGGGCTTGTGTGCCACTCCTGACTCCTGTGTGTGCCATCTCACACTCAGTGGGCCATAGAAAGCCTATTTATTTTTTTGCTTGATTTGGGTTCTAAAATCTACCAGAAAAAAAAATAAAACATCAATCAGTGGGAGATTAATATTGGCCTCAGGGCTTGTGTGCCACTCCTGACTCCTGTGTGTGCTATCTCTCACTCAGTGGGCCATAGAAAGCCTATTTATTTTTTTGCTTGATTTGGGTTCTAAAATCTACCTGAAAAAAAAAAAACATCAATCAGTGGGAGATTAATATTGGCCTCAGGGCTTGTGTGCCACTCCTGACTCCTGTGTGTGCGATCTCTCACTCAGTGGGCCATAGAAAGCCTATTTATTTTTTGCTTGATTTGGGTTCTAAAATCTACCAGAAAAAAAAATAAAACATCAATCAGTGGGAGATTAATATTGGCCTCAGGGCTTGTGTGCCACTCCTGACTCCTGTGTGTGCTATCTCTCACTCAGTGGGCCATAGAAAGCCTATTTATTTTTTTGCTTGATTTGGGTTCTAAAATCTACCTGAAAAAAAAAAAACATCAATCAGTGGGAGATTAATATTGGCCTCAGGGCTTGTGTGCCACTCCTGACTCCTGTGTGTGCCATCTCTCACTCAGTGGGCCATAGAAAGCCTATTTATTTTTTGGCTTGATTTGGGTTCTAAAATCTACCAGAAAAAAAAAATAAAACATCAATCAGTGGGAGATTAATATTGGCCTCAGGGCTTGTGTGCCACTCCTGACTCCTGTGTGTGCTATCTCTCACTCAGTGGGCCATAGAAAGCCTATTTATTTTTTTGCTTGATTTGGGTTCTAAAATCTACCAGAAAAAAAAAAAAAACATCAATCAGTGGGAGATTAATATTGGCCTCAGGGCTTGTGTGCCACTCCTGACTCCTGACTCCTGTGTGTGCCATCTCTCACTCAGTGGGCCATAGAAAGCCTATTTATTTTTTTGCTTGATTTGGGTTCTAAAATCTACCAGAAAAAAAAATAAAACATCAATCAGTGGGAGATTAATATTGGCCTCAGGGCTTGTGTGCCACTCCTGACTCCTGTGTGTGCTATCTCTCACTCAGTGGGCCATAGAAAGCCTATTTATTTTTTTGCTTGATTTGGGTTCTAAAATCTACCTGAAAAAAAACAAAACATCAATCAGTGGGAGATTAATATTGGCCTCAGGGCTTGTGTGCCACTCCTGACTCCTGTGTGTGCCATCTCTCACTCAGTGGGCCATAGAAAGCCTATTTATTTTTTTGCTTGATTTGGGTTCTAAAATCTACCAGAAAAAAAAATAAAACATCAATCAGTGGGAGATTAATATTGGCCTCAGGGCTTGTGTGCCACTCCTGACTCCTGTGTGTGCTGTCTCTCACTCAGTGGGCCATAGAAAGCCTATTTATTTTTTTGCTTGATTTGGGTTCTAAAATCTACCTGAAAAAAAAAAAAAAAACATCAATCAGTGGGAGATTAATATTGGCCTCAGGGCTTGTGTGCCACTCCTGACTCCTGTGTGTGCCATCTCTCATTCAGTGGGCCCTAGAAAGTCTTTTTATTTTTTTAGTATTTGGTTTCTAAATTGTCCCTGAAAGAAATCATTTGATCTTATTTGGTTTCTAAAGTCTCCCTGAGAAAAAAAAAAAAAAAAAAGGTGTGAGATTAATATTGACATTTGTGCTTGAGTGACAGTCCTGCGTGTGTGGCATCTCTGTGATTTGGTGCCACAGAAAACAGTGTGTGTAACATTGTGCCTGATTTTCCTTGTGGTCTCAACAACCTGTTAAGGGATATTGAAATCATACTGAAGTTATAGCTCACCGTGTAAGTTGTTTGACAGCAATAATAATAATAATAATAATCTTTATTTATATAGCGCCAACATATTCCGCAGCGCTTTACAGTTTAACAGTTTCAAACAACAATCATAGGTAACAATGTTAACAATACAGCAATAAAGCAAAATAAGACGACCCTGCTCGTGAGAGCTTACAATCTACAATGAGGTGGGGAGATACAAAGTACAGGTGTGTATTTACAATGATGTATTTACAATGATGGTCCAGCCATCTTCAGGGGGTGGGGGGTAGATGAGATAGTGAATGGGCTGCACACACACACACACACACACACACACAAACATAAAATGACTGATTAGGGAACGTGATAGGCCGCTCTGAACAAATGAGTTTTGAGTGAGCGCCTAAAGCTATGCAAGTTGTGGATGGTCCTAATATCTTGGGGTAGAGCATTCCAGAGGATTGGCGCAGCACGGGAGAAGTCTTGGAGTCGGGAGTGGGAGGTACGGATTAGTGCAGAGGTTAGTCGAAAGTCGTTTGCAGAGCGCAGTGGTCGGTTAGGCCGATAGACAGAAATGAGGGAGGAGATGTAAGGGGGTGCCGCACTGTGGAGAGCTTTGTGGGTGAGAACAAGTACTTTGAATTGTATCCTGTAATGAATGGGCAGCCAGTGTAATGACTGGCGAAGAGCGGACACGTCTGAGTAACGAGCAACAAATAAAGTTACTTTGGTTACGTTTTTAAAACAATGAGGAAGTCTGGTGCAAGAGGTCGTGGCCGTGGGCGTTCATTGTCAGCTGGTAATGATGGTAGTGGTAGTGGAGCATCAGGTGGGCGTGGGGATAAAAATATTCCACGTAAGTCTGGAGCTGTGGAGCCAGTTTCGTCGTCTGGCTACACAAGGCCTCGAAAGCTCTCTTTTCTGGGAGTAGGAAAACCGCTTTTAAAGCCGGAGCAGCAACAGCAAGTTTTGGCTTACATTGCAGACTCAGCCTCTAGCTCTTTTGCCTCCTCTTCTGAAACTGGTAAATGTAAAAACAGCGCGTCGCTTGTGGATGTTCACGGTCAGGGACAAGTCGCTTCCTTGTCCTCTTCAGCAAAAACAACAACAAGAGAGAAGGATGCAGCAGGCGACACAACGGGTTACTCCATGGAGCTCTTTACACATACCGTCCCTGGCTTAGAAAGTGAAACACTTAACAGGCCATGGCCATTACAAGTAAATTCTGACATGGAGTGCACTGATGCACAGCCACAGCCAGAGTACTATGCTGCTCCTTTGACTCAGACCACAACATTGCCCTCTCAGGGTACTGATCCGCAATCAGACCCTGATGAGACTATGTTGCCCCGCCACGAACGCTATACCACCGACCGACACAGTGACACAGACGAAGTTGCACACGAGCTCGAAGAGGAGGTAATAGATGACCCAGTTGTTGACCCCGATTGGCAGCCATTGGGGGAACAGAGTGCAGGCGGCAGTAGTTCAGAAGCGGAGGTGGAGGAGGGGCCGCAGCAGGCATCAACATCGCAACAGGTTCCATCTGCCGGGCCCGTATCTGGCCCAAAACGCGTGTCAAAGCCAAAACCTGTTGGAGGACAGCGTGGCCATCCGGTTAAAGCTCAGTCTGCAATCCCTGAAAAGGGATCCGATGCTAGGAAGAGTGCAGTCTGGCATTTTTTTAAACAACATCCAATTGATCAGCGCAAAGTCATCTGTCAAAAATGTTCAACTAGCTTAAGCAGAGGTCAGAATCTGAAAAGTCTCAATACTAGTTGCATGCATAGACACTTAACCACCATGCATTTTCAAGCCTGGACTAACTACCAAACGTCCCTTAAGGTTGTAGCACCCTCGGCCAATGAAGCTAGTCAGCAACGCAACATCCCTTCCGTCACTGTAAGGCCACCATTTTCCGCACCACCGGCAGTATCTGTGCAGGTTTCTTTGCCAGCCAAAAGCAGTCAGGGTCAGGGAATCACCAGTTTTGTAGGAGGAAATATTGCATCTAGGGCACCGGCGGAAACAATACCGTCTCCAACCGTCTCTCAGTCTGCCATGTCCACCGGCACACCCGCAAGTTCCACGTTCTCCATCTCTCCAGTTCAGCTCACACTACATGAGACTCTGGTTAGGAAAAGGAAGTACTTATCCTCGCATCCGCGTACACAGGGTTTTAACGCCCACATAGCTAGACTAATCTCGTTAGAGATGATGCCCTACCGGTTAGTTGAAAGCGAAGCTTTCAAAGCCCTGATGGAGTACGCTGAACCACGATACGAGCTACCCAGTCGACACTTTTTTTCAAGAAAAGCCATCCCAGCCCTGCACCAGCATGTTAAACAGCGCATCGTCCATGCACCTGACTACAGATGCATGGACCAGTAGGCATGGCCAGGGACGTTATGTGTCCATCACGGCACACTGGGTGAATGTGGTGGATGCAGGGTCCACAGGGGACATCAATTTCGGGACAGTTATGCCTAGCCCACGGTCTAGGAAACAGTTGGCTGTAGGCGTTCGCACCCCCTCCTCCTCCTCGTCCTCCTGCAGAAGCTACAGCTCTTCCACAGACCGCAGTCGGCCAACCACTCCATCGGCAGATGACACTGTTGCACACCAGTTGTCCCATTATGGGCCAGCTACTGGCAAGCGTCAGCAGGCTGTATTGGCTATGAAGTGTTTGGGCGACAACAGACACACCGCGGAAGTTCTGTCCGAGTTCTTGCAACAAGAAACGCAGTCGTGGCTGGGCACAGTAGATCTTGAGGCAGGCAAGGTAGTGAGTGATTACGGAAGGAATTTCATGGCTGCCATCTCCCTTTCCCAACTGAAACACATTCCTTGCCTGGCTCACACCTTAAACCTGGTGGTGCAGTGCTTATTGAAAACTTATCCTGGGTTCTCCGACCTGCTCCTCAAAGTGCGTGGACTTTGCTCACATATCCGACGTTCGCCTGTACACTCCAGCCGTATGCAGACCTATCAGCGGTCTTTGAACCTTCCCCAGCATCGCCTAATCATAGACGTTGCAACAAGGTGGAACTCAACACTGCACATGCTTCAGAGACTGTGCCAACAGAGGCGGGCTGTTATGTTTTTGTGGGAGGATACACATACACGGGCAGGCAGTAGGATGGCAGACATGGAGTTGTCAGGTGTGCAGTGGTCCAAGATACAAGACATGTGTCAAGTCCTTCAGTGTTTTGAGGAATGCACACGGCTGGTTAGTGCAGACAACGCCGTAATAAGCATGAGCATCCCCCTAATGCGTCTGCTGATGCAAAGTTTGACGCACATAAAGGATCAGGCGTCTGCACCAGAGGAAGAGGAAAGCCTTGATTACAGTCAGCCATTGTCTGGTCAGGGCAGTGTACAGGACGAGGTAGCGGGCGAAGAGGAGGTGGAGGATGAGGAGGATGATGGGGATGAGTATATTTTTAATGCGGAAGCTTTCCCGGGGGCACTGGAAATTGGTTGCGTGGCAAGGCCGGGTTCTGGTTTTTTGAGGGACACAAGTGACGTAGATTTGCCTGAAACTGCCCCTCAACCAATCACAACCGGAGATTTGACAACTGGAACTTTGGCCCACATGGCGGATTATGCCTTACGTATCCTAAAAAGGGACACACGCATTACGAAAATGATGAACGATGACGATTACTGGTTGGCCTGCCTCCTTGATCCACGCTATAAAGGCAAATTGCAAAATATAATGCCACATGAGAACTTGGAACTAATATTAGCAACCAAACAATCAACTCTTGTTGACCGTTTGCTTCAGGCATTCCCAGCACACAGCGCACGTGATCGTTCTCACACGAGCTCCAGGGGGCAGCAGACTAGGAGTGTTAGGGGTGCACACATCAGAAGTGGCGTTGGACAGAGGGGTATTCTGACCAGGTTGTGGAGTGATTTTGCTATGACCGCAGACAGGACAGGTACTGCTGCATCAATTGAAAGTGACAGGAGACAACATTTGTCCAGTATGGTTACTAACTATTTTTCATCCCTTATTGATGTTCTCCCTCAACCGTCATTCCCATTTGATTACTGGGCATCAAAATTAGACACCTGGCCAGAATTGGCAGAATATGCATTGCAGGAGCTTGCTTGCCCGGCAGCAAGTGTCCTATCAGAAAGAGTATTCAGTGCTGCAGGTTCAATATTAACCGAAAAAAGGACTCGTCTGGCTACCCAAAATGTTGACGATCTAACATTCATTAAAATGAACCACAACTGGATTTCAAAATCTTTTGCCCCACCTTGCCCGGCCGACACCTAGCTTTCCTATGAAAAGCTCTTGCCTGTGAATTACTTTTCTAATGTCTAATTTGCTGCAGCTGATTGTACAGCATACGACATGTTTACACCTCCATAAATGGCCAAACTCACCACACGGGGCCGTGGTATCGCGACTTGGCGCAAGCACCCGTGAGACTGCTGTTTGTCTGAAGAGGTGGGTGTGCTCGCTTTTGGTTGACGGCATTGCTACTGGGTCCCTCATAGTACAATGTAGTGTCTCTGGCGGTGGTGGTGCGCACCCAACGTCAGACACACCGTTGTAACATGAGGGGCCCTGGGGCGGTCCCGCCGGCCACAAGAGAGTTCCCCCCTCCCCCAGCTCAAACTGTGCTCTACCACGTGCAAAATTATGTCGCACAGCTCCACCAATGTTTAGTCTATTCGCTGACATCATTCAATGTCTGGCACTGACAATACAAATTTGTAGACATCTATGATGCTACTTAAAGTAGTCTGTGTCAGTGTCCTATATTGGCACCATTAAATAATTACTGCCAAATTACTATGTCAGAAACTCAGCAGATGAGCTCACCCCTGTACCTAAGTATGCCACCTTTTTTTTTTTTTTTTTTGGGTTGTTTTGCGAGACATTAACATCTATTTATATTTTGGGAGTACTGGGACAGACACTCCTTGCAATACTCCTCCACTGACCACAATGCTGCCTGCCTGTGTATCCATGTAACTGATGTAAAACTGCCTTGAGCCTATGTTTTGTTATTTTAGGCCTTTGATAGCCTGTCTGCGGTCCCTACTTGCAATACTCCTCCTCCGCTGACCACCAAGCTGCCTGTGTATCCATGTAACCTATTTTAAACTGCCTTGAGCCTATGTTTTGTTATTTTAGGCCTTTGATAGCCTGTCTGCGGTCCCTACTTTAAATACTACTCCACTGACCACCAAGCTGCCTGTGTATCCATGTAACCGATGTAAAACTGCCATAAGCCTATTGTTTGCTATTTTAGGCCTTTGATAGCCTGTCTGCGGTCCCTACTTTAAATACTCCTCCATTGACAACAATGCTGCCTGTGTATCCATGTAACCTATTTTAAACTGCCTTGAGCCTATGTTTTGTTATTTTAGGCCTTTGATAGCCTGTCTGCGGTCCCTACTTTAAATACTCCTCCACTGACCACCAAGCTGCCTGTGTATCCATGTAACCGATGTAAAACTGCCATAAGCCTATTTTTAGGTATTTTAGGCCTAGGAAGCCTGTCTGCAGTCCCTAATTCAAGTTGTCCTCAAATGAATAAAGCTGAGCTTCTACCTTCTGCCTCTCATTAACTGCTGTTTTTTTTTAAAAAAAATGGTGTTTAGGGCCTACTAACGGTTTCTGCCCCTCCCTGGTGTTGCCCTCAACTGAATACAGCTGAGCTTCAACCTTCTGCCTCTCATTAACTGGTGTTTTTTTAAAATACAAAATGGTGTTTAGGGCCTACTAACGGTTTCTGCCGCTCCCTGGTGTTGTCCTCAACTGTATAAAGCTGAGCTTCAGTCTTTAGGCTTTTGGCCTATAGTAGCAGATATTAAACTGCATTTGGCCTACTAGTGTGGTTGGGCCCTTAAAACAGTGTCTGCTGCTCCTGGGTTTGCTACTCCACTGAACAAAGCAATGCCACCTGTTTAGTCCTGTTACCAATTTTGAACTGCATTTAGCCCACTTTATTCTTTGGGCCCATATCTGTTTCCCCCTCATCCTGCCCATTGCCCAGCCAGAGATAGATGAGTCTGCTGGTACATTGACCCATAATGCAACATTCCCCGTGCACGCTACACTGCAAGATTGTGACCCTGCTGAAAGTCAGGTCCCCCTTCCTGCATAAAATACCACCTTACACGGGGACAAAGAGGAAGGTGCAGATGAAGGTGCAGGTTCCTTCATCAGGTGGGGGGAGGAATACTCGTTGGCGACGTCACTGCCACAGGGCCCCTCATAGTACGCAAAAGTGTTGCTACCGGTGGGAGGCGCCCCCGCCGTGCAAACACACCGCTGTACTTTGATCGGTGACTACCCAGATAACGGTGCAGCTACGACACTTAAGTAAGCCCACCACGAAGTCCATCCCAACCATCTCCCAGGGCCTGTCTGCCACTGGCAGGGGGTAAAGTAGCCCAGCAGGCCGTTGCCGAGTAGACCGATTCTTGGCGCAGGAGACACATGCCCGAATATTATCCCCGAAGTCACGAGCCATATGCGGCCACCAGTATGTTCTCGCCAGAAGCTCAAATGTCCTCTTGATCCAGAAATGTGTACCCTCCTTGGACAAAGGAGCCCAACAGAGAAACTCCGGTCGCAAATTTGATGGTACAAAAGGCTTGCCCGGGGGAACAGACTCTAGTGAATCCGGAGCCACGGTTCTCAGGCTCTCAGAAGGGACAATAAGCCAAGGCTCCTCCTCCTCTGATGACACTACGGAGCGGGAGAGAGCGTCGGCACGAATGTTCTTCAACCTGGAGAAAAAAGTTAGGGTGAAATGGAACCGGGAGAAGAACAGGGACCATCTGGCCTGGCGAGAATTTTGCCGCTGGGCTGTCTGTTAGTACACAAAAATTTTTTGGTCTGTAAAAACTTTAGGAGTAGTGTTGAGCATTCCGATACCACAAGTATCAGGTATCGGCCGATACTTGCGGGTATCGGAATTCCGATACCGAGATCCGATACTTTTGTGGTATCGGGTATCGGTATCGAAACAACATTAATGTAAAAATGTGTAAAAGAGAGAATTAAAATAAAAAATATTACTATACTCACCTCTCCGACGCAGCCTGCACCTTACCGAGGGAAGCGGCAGCGTTCTTTGTTTAAAATTTGCGCGTTTACTCCTTACGTGAAGTCCCGGCTTGTGATTGGTCGCGTGCCGCCCATGTGGCGGCGACGCAACCAATCACAGCAAGCCGTGACGTAATTTCAGGTCATTCAGTATTTTAAAATTACGTTCCGGCTTTGTGATTGGCCGCGTCGCTGTCACATGGGCGACGCGACCAATCACAAGCCGTGACGTCACGGGAGGCTGGACACGCGCGCATTTTAAAATGCGCGCGTGTCCAGCCTCCCGTGACGTCCCGGCTTGTGATTGGTTGCGTCGCCCATGTGGCGGCGACACAACCAATCACAGCAAGCCGTGACGTAATTTCAGGTCATTCAGTATTTTAAAATTACGTTCCGGCTTTGTTATTGGCCGCGTCGCGGTCACATGGGCGACGCAACCAATCACAAGCCGGGACGTCACGGGAGGCTGTACACGCGCGCATTTTAAAATGCGCGCGTGTCCAGCCTCCCGTGACGTCCCGGCTTGTGATTGGTTGCGTCGCGGTCAACCAATCACAAGCCGGGAGGCTGGACACGCGCGCATTTTAAAATGCGCGCGTGTCCAGCCTCCCGTGACGTCACGGCTTGTGATTGGTCGCGTCGCCCATGTGACAGCGACGCGGCCAATCACAAAGCCGGAACGTAATTTTAAAATACTGAAGGACCTGAAATTACGTCACGGCTTGCTGTGATTGGTTGCGTCGCCGCCACATGGGCGGCACGCGACCAATCACAAGCCGGGACTTCACGTAAGGAAGTAAACGCGCGAATTTTAAACAAAGAACGCTGCCGCTTCCCTCGGTGAGGTGAGTATAGCAATATTTTTTATTTTAATTCTTTCTTTTACACATTAATATGGATCCCAGGGCCTGAAGGAGAGTTTCCTCTCCTTCAGACCCTGGGAACCATCAGGGATACCGTCCGATACTTGAGTCCCATTGACTTGTATTGGTATCGGGTATCGGTATCGGATTGGATCCGATACTTTGCCGATATCGGCCGATACTTTCCGATACCGATACTTTCAAGTATCGGACGGTATCGCTCAACACTATTTAGGAGGTGTCTCCACTCTGAGAAAGCCAACTTCATGGCTAGCAACTCCCTGTCCACGATGGAATAATTCCTCTCCGCTGGTGAGAAGGTCTTGGAGAAGAAGCAAGGATGCTTCCGACCTTGAGCATCCTTTTGGAAGAGGACTGCTCCAGCACCAACAGATGAGGCATCCACCTCTATTATAAATGCCTTATCTACATCGGGGCGATGTAGGATGGGAGCGCTAGCGAAGTGTGACTTAATAGTGAGTAGGGCCTTGGAGACCTCCTCCGACCACAACTTAGGATTTGCTCCCTTCTTGGTGAGGGCAACCAAGGGAGCTACCAAAGATGAGAAGTGTGGGATGAACTGGCGATAGTAATTAATGAACCCCATAAAGCGCTGCACTGCTTTAAGAGAATGGGGTTCTTGCCAGTCCATTACAGCCTGTAGCTTGGCAGGATCCATAGCCAATCCCTGGTCAGAGATGATATAGCCAAGGAAAGGCAAAGACTCCTGCTCAAACACACACTTCAGTTTGCCCGTAAGAGGTCAAAAACTTTGCAAACATCTCTCTGATTGGAGTCAATATCTGGAGAGTAGATGAGAATATCATCCAGATAGACTACGACCGAGGTGGTGAGCATCACCCGGAAGATGTCGTTCACAAAGTCTTGGAAAACAGCTGGGGCATTACAGAGTCTATCAAAGAGCTCAGATATCAAGGGCAAAGGATACTTATTCTTAAGTGATGGTGTTAAGACCCCAGTAGTCTATGCATGGACGTAGTTCTCCCCATATTGACAGCAGCATCAGAGGGGCTAAACGCCCACGATCAATGCTAGCAGGGCGTCATCTCTCATATTGAGTTGACACCCACATTTGATCGTGACGGTGCTTTGTGTGAGCTCATATGATCCCACAGCACTGTACATATATGGCGCATGTTGGGAAGGGGTTAAGAAAGAAGTGTGTAAAGACAGAAGACACAACCTTCAAAGAAATCATGCATTTTGGAAATTAAGAAAAGTAAACACTGAATCAGAAGGCAAACATTTTAATAAAATTCACAATACTAATAACAATACCACACACAATACAATACAACCACTCACCGATTCATCAAACCTACATACTAAAGATGACCTGCTAATAGTTGTTATCACATTTTACTGTCTTTATAAGTATAACAGCAGCTCTAGAATGTTGTCTTTATGTTTTTTTTATCTATTTTGAAACACTACTGCTTTTGACAGAACAAACTTGACATTTAAGTCTGTCTTAAAATATTGTGCACAGGGCAACAAGCTCAGAGTACAAAACCAGCACTAAAACTACATATAAATTATGCAAAAGGAATCAATGAAGAAAGTAATGCAATAAAAGGAACAAATAATGTCATGTCAAATGCATACAGGTTGCTGGGGAGAGGATGTATGCCTACAAAAAAGTGCTGAATGATTGCCCACTGTCCTTAAAAGGTGATGATACCTATGGTGATAATTACAATCAGTTCCTTCTATAAAATCTTGCAATGGCTTTAAAATATAACACATTAAGTAGCAATGAAGAAAGTGTTTAAGTAGGAAAGATGGATATGCTTCTTAGACCAGCTAATTTTCCTTACTGCTCAGTTCACAGATCTGGGGGTATGACCTAGAATAATGGCCCAACAGACGGAACTTGATAACATTTCACCTGAGAAGAGCTGAGCTGACAAGTGTCCATTCAGTTTTTATTATATATAACAGTAAAGGCATAACAATCATTTCCAAACCATGAAATCTTTGAGATCTCTTAGAGCCACAATTACAAAAAATATATAATGTGACTCATTAGAAACACATATATAAGACACTTTATAAGCGTGTCCCGAGGAACACTCCGGTATAAAACATCAGAAAATATAAAAATAAGTATTTTGCTTATAAAAAAGAAAATACTGGAGAGATATCAAATGCAGACATTTTAACATTAAAAACAAAAACACATACAACAAAAAACTGGTACAGTACAAAAATTGGCCACCAGCTACAAAAACTTTCTCCTGCAAGTAGTTAACTGAAAGGCTTTTTTCAGTTGAAAACACAGATATGGCATCCACCGAGTGTTGTCCTGTCGCGTCTTCTTTATATTATTGCCAAGAAGCTGCAACTGAATAAAGCTGTGCTTCAACCTTATGGCTTTCGGCCTATAGTATCAGATATTAAACTGCATTTGGCCTTCAACTTTGGTTCCGGCCTACTAACGGTGTCTGCCCCTGCCTGGTGTTGTCCTCAACTGAATAAAGCTGAGCTTCCACCTTCTGGCTCTGACTAACTGCTGTTTTTTTAAAACTTTGGTTCCGGCCTACTAACGGTGTCTGCCCCTGCCTGGTGTTGTCCTCAACTGAATAAAGCTGAGCTTCCACCTTCTGGCTCTGATTAACTGCTGTTTTTTTAAAAATTGGCTGTTCCGGCCTACTAACGGTGTCTGCCCCTCCCTGGTGTTGTCCTCAACTGAATAAAGCTGGGCTTCAACCTTCTGGCTCTTATTAACTGCTGTTTTTTTAAAAATTGGCTGTTCCGGCCTACTAACGGTGTCTGCCCCTGCCTGGTGTTGTCCTCAACTGAATAAAGCTGAGCTTCCACCTTCTAGCTCTGAATAACTGCTGTTTTTTTAAAACTTTGGTTCCGGCCTACTAATGGTGTCTGCCCCTGCCTGGTGTTGTCCTCAACTGAATAAAGCTGAGCTTCCACCTTCTGGCTCTGATTAACTGCTGTTTTTTTAAAAATTGGCTGTTCTGGCCTACTAACGGTGTCTGCCCCTGCCTGGTGTTGTCCTCAACTGAATAAAGCTGAGCTTCCACCTTCTGGCTCTGATTAACTGCTGTTTTTTTAAAACTTTGGTTCCGGCCTACTAACGGTGTCTGCCCCTGCCTGGTGTTGTCCTCAACTGAATAAAGCTGAGCTTCCACCTTCTGGCTCTGATTAACTGCTGTTTTTTAAAAAATTGGCTGTTCCGGCCTACTAACGGTGTCTGCCCCTGCCTGGTGTTGTCCTCAACTGAATAAAGCTGAGCTTCCACCTTCTGGCTCTGATTAACTGCTGTTTTTTAAAAAATTGGCTGTTGCGGCCTACTAACGGTGTCTGCCCCTGCCTGGTGTTGTCCTCAACTGAATAAAGCTGAGCTTCCACCTTCAGGCTCTGATTAACTGCTGTTTTTTTTTAAATTGGCTGTTCCGGCCTACTAACGGTGTCTGCCCCTGCCTGGTGTTGTCCTCAACTGAATACAGCTGAGCTTCCACCTGCTGGCTCTGATTAACTGCTGTTTTTTTAAAACTTTGGTTCCGGCCTACTAACGGTGTCTGCCCCTGCCTGGTGTTGTCCTCAACTGAATAAAGCTGAGCTTCCACCTTCTGGCTCTGATTAACTGCTGTTTTTTTAAAAATTGGCTGTTCCGGCCTACTAACGGTGTCTGCTCCTGCCTGGTGTTGTCCTCAACTGAATAAAGCTGAGCTTCCACCTTCTGGCTCTGATTAACTGCTGTTTTTTTAAAACTTTGGTTCCGGCCTACTAACGGTGTCTGCCCCTGCCTGGTGTTGTCCTCAACTGAATAAAGCTGAGCTTCCACCTTCTGGCTCTGATTAACTGCTGTTTTTTTAAAAATTGGCTGTTCCGGCCTACTAACGGTGTCTGCCCCTCCCTGGTGTTGTCCTCAACTGAATAAAGCTGGGCTTCAACCTTCTGGCTCTTATTAACTGCTGTTTTTTTAAAAATTGTCTGTTCCAGCCTACTAACAGTGTCTGCCCCTGCCTGGTGTTGTCCTCAACTGAATAAAGCTGAGCTTCCACCTTCTGGCTCTGATTAACTGCTGTTTTTTTAAAACTTTGGTTCCGGCCTACTAACGGTGTCTGCCCCTGCCTGGTGTTGTCCTCAACTGAATAAAGCTGAGCTTCCACCTTCTGGCTCTGATTAACTGCTGTTTTTTTAAAAATTGGCTGTTCCGGCCTACTAACGGTGTCTGCCCCTGCCTGGTGTTGTCCTCAACTGAATAAAGCTGAGCTTCCACCTTCTGGCTCTGATTAACTGCTGTTTTTTTAAAAACTGGCTGTTCCGGCCTACTAACGGTGTCTGCCCCTGCCTGGTGTTGTCCTCAACTGAATAAAGCTGAGCTTCCACCTTCTGGCTCTGATTAACTGCTGTTTTTTTAAAACTTTGGTTCCGGCCTACTAACGGTGTCTGCCCCTGCCTGGTGTTGTCCTCAACTGAATAAAGCTGAGCTTCCACCTTCTGGCTCTAATTAACTGCTGTTTTTTTAAAACTTTGGTTCCGGCCTACTAACGGTGTCTGCCCCTGCCTGGTGTTGTCCTCAACTGAATAAAGCTGAGCTTCCACCTTCTGTCTCTGATTAACTGCTGTTTTTTTAAAAATTGGCTGTTCCGGCCTACTAACGGTGTCTGCCCCTCCCTGGTGTTGTCCTCAACTGAATAAAGCTGGGCTTCAACCTTCTGGCTCTTATTAACTGCTGTTTTTTTAATAATTGGCTGTTCCAGCCTACTAACAGTGTCTGCCCCTGCCTGGTGTTGTCCTCAACTGAATAAAGCTGAGCTTCCACCTTCTGGCTCTGATTAACTGCTGTTTTTTTAAAAAATTGGCTGTTCCGGCCTACTAACGGTGTCTGCCCCTGCCTGGTGTTGTCCTCAACTGAATAAAGCTGAGCTTCCACCTTCTGGCTCTGATTAACTGCTGTTTTTTTAAAAACTGGCTGTTCCGGCCTACTAACGGTGTCTGCCCCTGCCTGGTGTTGTCCTCAACTGAATAAAGCTGAGCTTCCACCTTCTGGCTCTGATTAACTGCTGTTTTTTTAAAACTTTGGTTCCGGCCTACTAACGGTGTCTGCCCCTGCCTGGTGTTGTCCTCAACTGAATAAAGCTGAGCTTCCACCTTCTGGCTCTAATTAACTGCTGTTTTTTTAAAACTTTGGTTCCGGCCTACTAACGGTGTCTGCCCCTGCCTGGTGTTGTCCTCAACTGAATAAAGCTGAGCTTCCACCTTCTGGCTCTGATTAACTGCTGTTTTTTTAAAAATTGGCTGTTCCAGCCTACTAACGGTGTCTGCCCCTGCCTGGTGTTGTCCTCAACTGAATAAAGCTGAGCTTCCACCTTCTGGCTCTGATTAACTGCTGTTTTTTTAAAACTTTGGTTCCGGCCTACTAACGGTGTCTGCCCCTGCCTGGTGTTGTCCTCAACTGAATAAAGCTGAGCTTCCACCTTCTGGCTCTGATTAACTGCTGTTTTTTTAAAAATTGGCTGTTCCGGCCTACTAACGGTGTCTGCCCCTGCCTGGTGTTGTCCTCAACTGAATAAAGCTGAGCTTCCACCTTCTGGCTCTGATTAACTGCTGTTTTTTTAAAAACTGGCTGTTCCGGCCTACTAACGGTGTCTGCCCCTGCCTGGTGTTGTCCTCAACTGAATAAAGCTGAGCTTCCACCTTCTGGCTCTGATTAACTGCTGTTTTTTTAAAACTTTGGTTCCGGCCTACTAACGGTGTCTGCCCCTGCCTGGTGTTGTCCTCAACTGAATAAAGCTGAGCTTCCACCTTCTGGCTCTAATTAACTGCTGTTTTTTTAAAACTTTGGTTCCGGCCTACTAACGGTGTCTGCCCCTGCCTGGTGTTGTCCTCAACTGAATAAAGCTGAGCTTCCACCTTCTGGCTCTGATTAACTGCTGTTTTTTTAAAAATTGGCTGTTCCAGCCTACTAACAGTGTCTGCCCCTGCCTGGTGTTGTCCTCAACTGAATAAAGCTGAGCTTCCACCTTCTGGCTCTGATTAACTGCTGTTTTTTTAAAACTTTGGTTCCGGCCTACTAACGGTGTCTGCCCCTGCCTGGTGTTGTCCTCAACTGAATAAAGCTGAGCTTCCACCTTCTGGCTCTGATTAACTGCTGTTTTTTTAAAAATTGGCTGTTCCGGCCTACTAACGGTGTCTGCCCCTCCCTGGTGTTGTCCTCAACTGAATAAAGCTGGGCTTCAACCTTCTGGCTCTTATTAACTGCTGTTTTTTTAAAAATTGGCTGTTCCGGCCTACTAACGGTGTCTGCCCCTGCCTGGTGTTGTCCTCAACTGAATAAAGCTGAGCTTCCACCTTCTGGCTCTGATTAACTGCTGTTTTTTTAAAACTTTGGTTCCGGCCTACTAACGGTGTCTGCCCCTGCCTGGTGTTGTCCTCAACTGAATAAAGCTGAGCTTCCACCTTCTGGCTCTGATTAACTGCTGTTTTTTTAAAAATTGGCTGTTCCGGCCTACTAACGGTGTCTGCCCCTCCCTGGTGTTGTCCTCAACTGAATAAAGCTGGGCTTCAACCTTCTGGCTCTTATTAACTGCTGTTTTTTTAAAAATTGGCTGTTCCGGCCTACTAACGGTGTCTGCCCCTGCCTGGTGTTGTCCTCAACTGAATAAAGCTGAGCTTCCACCTTCTGGCTCTGATTAACTGCTGTTTTTTTAAAACTTTGGTTCCGGCCTACTAACGGTGTCTGCCCCTGCCTGGTGTTGTCCTCAACTGAATAAAGCTGAGCTTCCACCTTCTGGCTCTGATTAACTGCTGTTTTTTTAAAAATTGGCTGTTCCGGCCTACTAACGGTGTCTGCTCCTGCCTGGTGTTGTCCTCAACTGAATAAAGCTGAGCTTCCACCTTCTGGCTCTGATTAACTGCTGTTTTTTTAAAACTTTGGTTCCGGCCTACTAACGGTGTCTGCCCCTGCCTGGTGTTGTCCTCAACTGAATAAAGCTGAGCTTCCACCTTCTGGCTCTGATTAACTGCTGTTTTTTTAAAAATTGGCTGTTCCGGCCTACTAACGGTGTCTGCACCTCCCTGGTGTTGTCCTCAACTGAATAAAGCTGAGCTTCCACCTTCTGGCTCTGATTAACTGCTGTTTTTCTTCAAATTGGCTGTTCCGGCCTACTAACGGTGTCTGCCCCTGCCTGGTGTTGTCCTCAACTGAATAAAGCTGAGCTTCCACCTTCTGGCTCTGATTAACTGCTGTTTTTTTAAAAATTGGCTGTTCCAGCCTACTAACAGTGTCTGCCCCTGCCTGGTGTTGTCCTCAACTGAATAAAGCTGAGCTTCCACCTTCTGGCTCTGATTAACTGCTGTTTTTTTAAAACTTTGGTTCCGGCCTACTAACGGTGTCTGCCCCTGCCTGGTGTTGTGCTCAACTGAATAAAGCTGAGCTTCCACCTTCTGGCTCTGATTAACTGCTGTTTTTTTAAAAATTGGCTGTTCCAGCCTACTAACGGTGTCTGCCCCTGCCTGGTGTTGTCCTCAACTGAATAAAGCTGAGCTTCCACCTTCTGGCTCTGATTAACTGCTGTTTTTTTTTAAATTGGCTGTTCCGGCCTACTAACGGTGTCTGCCCCTGCCTGGTGTTGTCCTCACCTGAATAAAGCTGAGCTTCCACCTTCTGGCTCTGATTAACTGCTATTTTTTTAAAACTTTGGTTCCGGCCTACTAACGGTGTCTGCCCCTGCCTGGTGTTGTCCTCAACTGAATAAAGCTGAGCTTCCACCTTCTGGCTCTGATTAACTGCTGTTTTTTTAAAAATTGGCTGTTCCGGCCTACTAACAGTGTCTGCCCCTGCCTGGTGTTGTCCTCAACTGAATAAAGCTGAGCTTCCACCTTCTGGCTCTGATTAACTGCTGTTTTTTTAAAACTTTGGCTCCGGCCTACTAACGGTGTCTGCCCCTGCCTGGTGTTGTCCTCAACTGAATAAAGCTGAGCTTCCACCTTCTGGCTCTGATTAACTGCTGTTTTTTTAAAAATTGGCTGTTCCGGCCTACTAACAGTGTCTGCCCCTGCCTGGTGTTGTCCTCAACTGAATAAAGCTGAGCTTCCACCTTCTGGCTCTGATTAACTGCTGTTTTTTAAAAAATTGGCTGTTCCGGCCTACTAACGGTGTCTGCCCCTGCCTGGTGTTGTCCTCAACTGAATAAAGCTGAGCTTCCACCTTCTGGCTCTGATTAACTGCTGTTTTTTTAAAAATTGGCTGTTCCGGCCTACTAACGGTGTCTGCCCCTCCCTGGTGTTGTCCTCAACTGAATAAAGCTGGGCTTCAACCTTCTGGCTCTTATTAACTGCTGTTTTTTTAAAAATTGGCTGTTCCGGCCTACTAACGGTGTCTGCCCCTGCCTGGTGTTGTCCTCAACTGAATAAAGCTGAGCTTCCACCTTCTGGCTCTGATTAACTGCTGTTTTTTTTAAACTTTGGTTCCGGCCTACTAACGGTGTCTGCCCCTGCCTGGTGTTGTCCTCAACTGAATAAAGCTGAGCTTCCACCTTCTGGCTCTGATTAACTGCTGTTTTTTTAAAAATTGGCTGTTCCGGCCTACTAACGGTGTCTGCTCCTGCCTGGTGTTGTCCTCAACTGAATAAAGCTGAGCTTCCACCTTCTGGCTCTGATTAACTGCTGTTTTTTTAAAACTTTGGTTCCGGCCTACTAACGGTGTCTGCCCCTGCCTGGTGTTGTCCTCAACTGAATAAAGCTGAGCTTCCACCTTCTGGCTCTGATTAACTGCTGTTTTTTTAAAAATTGGCTGTTCCGGCCTACTAACGGTGTCTGCCCCTCCCTGGTGTTGTCCTCAACTGAATAAAGCTGGGCTTCAACCTTCTGGCTCTTATTAACTGCTGTTTTTTTAAAAATTGGCTGTTCCGGCCTACTAACGGTGTCTGCCCCTGCCTGGTGTTGTCCTCAACTGAATAAAGCTGAGCTTCCACCTTCTGGCTCTAATTAACTGCTGTTTTTTTAAAAATTGGCTGTTCCAGGATACTAACAGTGTCTGCCCCTGCCTGGTGTTGTCCTCAACTGAATAAAGCTGAGCTTCCACCTTCTGGCTCTGATTAACTGCTGTTTTTTTAAAAATTGGCTGTTCCGACCTACTAACGGTGTCTGCCCCTGCCTGGTGTTGTCCTCAACTGAATAAAGCTGAGCTTCCACCTTCTGGCTCTGATTAACTGCTGTTTTTATAAAAAATTGGCTGTTCCGGCCTACTAACGGTGTCTGCCCCTGCCTGGTGTTGTCCTCAACTGAATAAAGCTGAGCTTCCACCTTCTGGCTCTGATTAACTGTTGTTTTTTTAAAACTTTGGTTCCGGCCTACTAACGGTGTCTGCCCCTGCCTGGTGTTGTCCTCAACTGAATAAAGCTGAGCTTCCACCTTCTGGCTCTGATTAACTGCTGTTTTTTTAAAAATTGGCTGTTCCGGCCTACTAACGGTGTCTGCCCCTCCCTGGTGTTGTCCTCAACTGAATAAAGCTGGGCTTCAACCTTCTGGCTCTTATTAACTGCTGTTTTTTTAAAACTTTGGTTCCGGCCTACTAACGGTGTCTGCCCCTGCCTGGTGTTGTCCTCAACTGAATAAAGCTGAGCTTCCACCTTCTGGCTCTGATTAACTGCTGTTTTTTTAAAACTTTGGTTCCGGCCTACTAACGGTGTCTGCCCCTGCCTGGTGTTGTCCTCAACTGAATAAAGCTGAGCTTCCACCTTCTGGCTCTGATTAACTGCTGTTTTTTTAAAAATTGGCTGTTCCGGCCTACTAACGGTGTCTGCTCCTGCCTGGTGTTGTCCTCAACTGAATAAAGCTGAGCTTCCACCTTCTGGCTCTGATTAACTGCTGTTTTTTTAAAACTTTGGTTCCGGCCTACTAACGGTGTCTGCCCCTGCCTGGTGTTGTCCTCAACTGAATAAAGCTGAGCTTCCACCTTCTGGCTCTGATTAACTGCTGTTTTTTTAAAAATTGGCTGTTCCGGCCTACTAACGGTGTCTGCCCCTCCCTGGTGTTGTCCTCAACTGAATAAAGCTGGGCTTCAACCTTCTGGCTCTTATTAACTGCTGTTTTTTTAAAAATTGGCTGTTCCGACCTACTAACGGTGTCTGCCCCTGCCTGGTGTTGTCCTCAACTGAATAAAGCTGAGCTTCCACCTTCTGGCTCTGATTAACTGCTGTTTTTTTAAAAATTGGCTGTTCCGACCTACTAACGGTGTCTGCCCCTGCCTGGTGTTGTCCTCAACTGAATAAAGCTGAGCTTCCACCTTCTGGCTCTGATTAACTGCTGTTTTTTTAAAAAATTGGCTGTTCCGGCCTACTAACGGTGTCTGCCCCTGCCTGGTGTTGTCCTCAACTGAATAAAGCTGAGCTTCCACCTTCTGGCTCTGATTAACTGTTGTTTTTTTAAAACTTTGGTTCCGGCCTACTAACGGTGTCTGCCCCTGCCTGGTGTTGTCCTCAACTGAATAAAGCTGAGCTTCCACCTTCTGGCTCTGATTAACTGCTGTTTTTTTAAAAATTGGCTGTTCCGGCCTACTAACGGTGTCTGCCCCTCCCTGGTGTTGTCCTCAACTGAATAAAGCTGGGCTTCAACCTTCTGGCTCTTATTAACTGCTGTTTTTTTAAAACTTTGGTTCCGGCCTACTAACGGTGTCTGCCCCTGCCTGGTGTTGTCCTCAACTGAATAAAGCTGAGCTTCCACCTTCTGGCTCTGATTAACTGCTGTTTTTTTAAAACTTTGGTTCCGGCCTACTAACGGTGTCTGCCCCTGCCTGGTGTTGTCCTCAACTGAATAAAGCTGAGCTTCCACCTTCTGGCTCTGATTAACTGCTGTTTTTTTAAAAATTGGCTGTTCCGGCCTACTAACGGTGTCTGCCCCTGCCTGGTGTTGTCCTCAACTGAATAAAGCTGAGCTTCCACCTTCTGGCTCTGATTAACTGCTGTTTTTTTAAAAATTGGCTGTTCCGGCCTACTAACAGTGTCTGCCCCTGCCTGGTGTTGTCCTCAACTGAATAAAGCTGAGCTTCCACCTTCTGGCTCTGATTAACTGCTGTTTTTTAAAAAATTGGCTGTTCCGGCCTACTAACGGTGTCTGCCCCTGCCTGGTGTTGTCCTCAACTGAATAAAGCTGAGCTTCCACCTTCTGGCTCTGATTAACTGCTGTTTTTTTTAAACTTTGGCTCCGGCCTACTAACGGTGTCTGCCCCTGCCTGGTGTTGTCCTCAACTGAATAAAGCTGAGCTTCCACCTTCTGGCTCTGATTAACTGCTGTTTTTTTAAAAATTGGCTGTTCCGGCCTACTAACGGTGTCTGCCCCTCCCTGGTGTTGTCCTCAACTGAATAAAGCTGGGCTTCAACCTTCTGGCTCTTATTAACTGCTGTTTTTTTAAAAATTGGCTGTTCCGGCCTACTAACGGTGTCTGCCCCTGCCTGGTGTTGTCCTCAACTGAATAAAGCTGAGCTTCCACCTTCTGGCTCTAATTAACTGCTGTTTTTTTAAAAATTGGCTGTTCCAGGATACTAACAGTGTCTGCCCCTGCCTGGTGTTGTCCTCAACTGAATAAAGCTGAGCTTCCACCTTCTGGCTCTGATTAACTGCTGTTTTTTTAAAAATTGGCTGTTCCGACCTACTAACGGTGTCTGCCCCTGCCTGGTGTTGTCCTCAACTGAATAAAGCTGAGCTTCCACCTTCTGGCTCTGATTAACTGCTGTTTTTTTTAAAAATTGGCTGTTCCGGCCTACTAACGGTGTCTGCCCCTGCCTGGTGTTGTCCTCAACTGAATAAAGCTGAGCTTCCACCTTCTGGCTGTGATTAACTGTTGTTTTTTTAAAACTTTGGTTCCGGCCTACTAACGGTGTCTGCCCCTGCCTGGTGTTGTCCTCAACTGAATAAAGCTGAGCTTCCACCTTCTGGCTCTGATTAACTGCTGTTTTTTTAAAAATTGGCTGTTCCGGCCTACTAACGGTGTCTGCCCCTCCCTGGTGTTGTCCTCAACTGAATAAAGCTGGGCTTCAACCTTCTGGCTCTTATTAACTGCTGTTTTTTTAAAACTTTGGTTCCGGCCTACTAACGGTGTCTGCCCCTGCCTGGTGTTGTCCTCAACTGAATAAAGCTGAGCTTCCACCTTCTGGCTCTGATTAACTGCTGTTTTTTTAAAAATTGGCTGTTCCGGCCTACTAACGGTGTCTGCCCCTGCCTGGTGTTGTCCTCAACTGAATAAAGCTGAGCTTCCACCTTCTGGCTCTAATTAACTGCTGTTTTTTTAAAACTTTGGTTCCGGCCTACTAACGGTGTCTGCCCCTGCCTGGTGTTGTCCTCAACTGAATAAAGCTGAGCTTCCACCTTCTGGCTCTGATTAACTGCTGTTTTTTTAAAAATTGGCTGTTCCGGCCTACTAACGGTGTCTGCCCCTGCCTGGTGTTGTCCTCAACTGAATAAAGCTGAGCTTCCACCTTCTGGCTCTGATTAACTGCTGTTTTTTTAAAAATTGGCTGTTCCGGCCTACTAACGGTGTCTGCCCCTGCCTGGTGTTGTCCTCAACTGAATAAAGCTGAGCTTCCACCTTCTGGCTCTGATTAACTGCTGTTTTTTTAAAAATTGGCTGTTCCGGCCTACTAACAGTGTCTGCCCCTGCCTGGTGTTGTCCTCAACTGAATAAAGCTGAGCTTCCACCTTCTGGCTCTGATTAACTGCTGTTTTTTAAAAAATTGGCTGTTCCGGCCTACTAACGGTGTCTGCCCCTGCCTGGTGTTGTCCTCAACTGAATAAAGCTGAGCTTCCACCTTCTGGCTCTGATTAACTGCTGTTTTTTTAAAACTTTGGCTCCGGCCTACTAACGGTGTCTGCCCCTGCCTGGTGTTGTCCTCAACTGAATAAAGCTGAGCTTCCACCTTCTGGCTCTAATTAACTGCTGTTTTTTTAAAACTTTGGTTCCGGCCTACTAACGGTGTCTGCCCCTGCCTGGTGTTGTCCTCAACTGAATAAAGCTGAGCTTCCACCTTCTGGCTCTGATTAACTGCTGTTTTTTTAAAAATTGGCTGTTCCGGCCTACTAACGGTGTCTGCCCCTGCCTGGTGTTGTCCTCAACTGAATAAAGCTGAGCTTCCACCTTCTGGCTCTGATTAACTGCTGTTTTTTTAAAAATTGGCTGTTCCGGCCTACTAACGGTGTCTGCCCCTGCCTGGTGTTGTCCTCAACTGAATAAAGCTGAGCTTCCACCTTCTGGCTCTGATTAACTGCTGTTTTTTTAAAAATTGGCTGTTCCGGCCTACTAACAGTGTCTGCCCCTGCCTGGTGTTGTCCTCAACTGAATAAAGCTGAGCTTCCACCTTCTGGCTCTGATTAACTGCTGTTTTTTAAAAAATTGGCTGTTCCGGCCTACTAACGGTGTCTGCCCCTGCCTGGTGTTGTCCTCAACTGAATAAAGCTGAGCTTCCACCTTCTGGCTCTGATTAACTGCTGTTTTTTTAAAACTTTGGCTCCGGCCTACTAACGGTGTCTGCCCCTGCCTGGTGTTGTCCTCAACTGAATAAAGCTGAGCTTCCACCTTCTGGCTCTGATTAACTGCTGTTTTTTTAAAAATTGGCTGTTCCGGCCTACTAACAGTGTCTGCCCCTGCCTAGTGTTGTCCTCAACTGAATAAAGCTGAGCTTCCACCTTCTGGCTCTGATTAACTGCTGTTTTTTAAAAAATTGGCTGTTCCGGCCTACTAACGGTGTCTGCCCCTGCCTGGTGTTGTCCTCAACTGAATAAAGCTGAGCTTCCACCTTCTGGCTCTGATTAGCTGCTGTTTTTTTTAAACTTTGGCTCCGGCCTACTAACGGTGTCTGCCCCTGCCTGGTGTTGTCCTCAACTGAATAAAGCTGAGCTTCCACCTTCTGGCTCTGATTAACTGCTGTTTTTTTAAAAATTGGCTGTTCCGGCCTACTAACGGTGTCTGCCCCTCCCTGGTGTTGTCCTCAACTGAATAAAGCTGGGCTTCAACCTTCTGGCTCTTATTAACTGCTGTTTTTTTAAAAATTGGCTGTTCCGGCCTACTAACGGTGTCTGCCCCTGCCTGGTGTTGTCCTCAACTGAATAAAGCTGAGCTTCCACCTTCTGGCTCTGATTAACTGCTGTTTTTTTAAAAATTGGCTGTTCCGGCCTACTAACAGTGTCTGCCCCTGCCTGGTGTTGTCCTCAACTGAATAAAGCTGAGCTTCCACCTTCTGGCTCTGATTAACTGCTGTTTTTTAAAAAATTGGCTGTTCCGGCCTACTAACGGTGTCTGCCCCTGCCTGGTGTTGTCCTCAACTGAATAAAGCTGAGCTTCCACCTTCTGGCTCTGATTAACTGCTGTTTTTTTTAAACTTTGGCTCCGGCCTACTAACGGTGTCTGCCCCTGCCTGGTGTTGTCCTCAACTGAATAAAGCTGAGCTTCCACCTTCTGGCTCTGATTAACTGCTGTTTTTTTAAAAATTGGCTGTTCCGGCCTACTAACGGTGTCTGCCCCTCCCTGGTGTTGTCCTCAACTGAATAAAGCTGGGCTTCAACCTTCTGGCTCTTATTAACTGCTGTTTTTTAAAAAATTGGCTGTTCCGGCCTACTAACGGTGTCTGCCCCTGCCTGGTGTTGTCCTCAACTGAATAAAGCTGAGCTTCCACCTTCTGGCTCTGATTAACTGCTGTTTTTTTAAAACTTTGGTTCCGGCCTACTAACGGTGTCTGCCCCTGCCTGGTGTTGTCCTCAACTGAATAAAGCTGAGCTTCCACCTTCTGGCTCTAATTAACTGCTGTTTTTTTAAAAATTGGCTGTTCCGGCCTACTAACGGTGTCTGCTCCTGCCTGGTGTTGTCCTCAACTGAATAAAGCTGAGCTTCCACCTTCTGGCTCTGATTAACTGCTGTTTTTTTAAAACTTTGGTTCCGGCCTACTAACGGTGTCTGCCCCTGCCTGGTGTTGTCCTCAACTGAATAAAGCTGAGCTTCCACCTTCTGGCTCTGATTAACTGCTGTTTTTTTAAAAATTGGCTGTTCCGGCCTACTAACGGTGTCTGCCCCTCCCTGGTGTTGTCCTCAACTGAATAAAGCTGGGCTTCAACCTTCTGGCTCTTATTAACTGCTGTTTTTTTAAAAATTGGCTGTTCCGGCCTACTAACGGTGTCTGCCCCTGCCTGGTGTTGTCCTCAACTGAATAAAGCTGAGCTTCCACCTTCTGGCTCTAATTAACTGCTGTTTTTTTAAAAATTGGCTGTTCCAGGATACTAACAGTGTCTGCCCCTGCCTGGTGTTGTCCTCAACTGAATAAAGCTGAGCTTCCACCTTCTGGCTCTGATTAACTGCTGTTTTTTTAAAAATTGGCTGTTCCGACCTACTAACGGTGTCTGCCCCTGCCTGGTGTTGTCCTCAACTGAATAAAGCTGAGCTTCCACCTTCTGGCTCTGATTAACTGCTGTTTTTTTAAAAAATTGGCTGTTCCGGCCTACTAACGGTGTCTGCCCCTGCCTGGTGTTGTCCTCAACTGAATAAAGCTGAGCTTCCACCTTCTGGCTCTGATTAACTGTTGTTTTTTTAAAACTTTGGTTCCGGCCTACTAACGGTGTCTGCCCCTGCCTGGTGTTGTCCTCAACTGAATAAAGCTGAGCTTCCACCTTCTGGCTCTGATTAACTGCTGTTTTTTTAAAAATTGGCTGTTCCGGCCTACTAACGGTGTCTGCCCCTCCCTGGTGTTGTCCTCAACTGAATAAAGCTGGGCTTCAACCTTCTGGCTCTTATTAACTGCTGTTTTTTTAAAACTTTGGTTCCGGCCTACTAACGGTGTCTGCCCCTGCCTGGTGTTGTCCTCAACTGAATAAAGCTGAGCTTCCACCTTCTGGCTCTGATTAACTGCTGTTTTTTTAAAAATTGGCTGTTCCGGCCTACTAACGGTGTCTGCTCCTGCCTGGTGTTGTCCTCAACTGAATAAAGCTGAGCTTCCACCTTCTGGCTCTGATTAACTGCTTTTTTTAAAAAAATTGGCTGTTCCGGCCTACTAACAGTGTCTGCCCCTGCCTGGTGTTGTCCTCAACTGAATAAAGCTGAGCTTCCACCTTCTGGCTCTAATTAACTGCTGTTTTTTTAAAACTTTGGTTCCGGCCTACTAACGGTGTCTGCCCCTGCCTGGTGTTGTCCTCAACTGAATAAAGCTGAGCTTCCACCTTCTGGCTCTGATTAACTGCTGTTTTTTTTAAAATTGGCTGTTCCGGCCTACTAACGGTGTCTGCCCCTGCCTGGTGTTGTCCTCAACTGAATAAAGCTGAGCTTCCACCTTCTGGCTCTGATTAACTGCTGTTTTTTTAAAAATTGGCTGTTCCGGCCTACTAACGGTGTCTGCCCCTGCCTGGTGTTGTCCTCAACTGAATAAAGCTGAGCTTCCACCTTCTGGCTCTGATTAACTGCTGTTTTTTAAAAAATTGGCTGTTCCGGCCTACTAACGGTGTCTGCCCCTGCCTGGTGTTGTCCTCAACTGAATAAAGCTGAGCTTCCACCTTCTGGCTCTGATTAACTGCTGTTTTTTTAAAACTTTGGTTCCGGCCTACTAACGGTGTCTGCCCCTGCCTGGTGTTGTCCTCAACTGAATAAAGCTGAGCTTCCACCTTCTGGCTCTGATTAACTGCTGTTTTTTAAAAAATTGGCTGTTCCGGCCTACTAACGGTGTCTGCTCCTGCCTTGTGTTGTCCTCAACTGAATAAAGCTGAGCTTCCACCTTCTGGCTCTGATTAACTGCTGTTTTTTTAAAACTTTGGTTCCGGCCTACTAACGGTGTCTGCCCCTGCCTGGTGTTGTCCTCAACTGAATAAAGCTGAGCTTCCACCTTCTGGCTCTGATTAACTGCTGTTTTTTTAAAAATTGGCTGTTCCGGCCTACTAACGGTGTCTGCCCCTGCCTGGTGTTGTCCTCAACTGAATAAAGCTGAGCTTCCACCTTCTGACTCTAATTAACTGCTGTTTTTTTAAAACTTTGGTTCCGGGATACTAACGGTGTCTGCCCCTGCCTGGTGTTGTCCTCAACTGAATAAAGCTGAGCTTCCACCTTCTGGCTCTGATTAACTGCTGTTTTTTTAAAAATTGGCTGTTCCGGCCTACTAACAGTGTCTGCCCCTGCCTGGTGTTGTCCTCAACTGAATAAAGCTGAGCTTCCATTTTCTGGCTCTGATTAACTGCTGTTTTTTTAAAAATTGGCTGTTCCAGCCTACTAACAGTGTCTGCCCCTGCCTGGTGTTGTCCTCAACTGAATAAAGCTGAGCTTCCACCTTCTGGCTCTGATTAACTGCTGTTTTTTTAAAACTTTGGTTCCGGCCTACTAACGGTGTCTGCCCCTGCCTGGTGTTGTCCTCAACTGAATAAAGCTGAGCTTCCACCTTCTGGCTCTGATTAACTGCTGTTTTTTTAAAAATTGGCTGTTCCGGCCTACTAACGGTGTCTGCCCCTGCCTGGTGTTGTCCTCAACTGAATAAAGCTGAGCTTCCACCTTCTGGCTCTGATTAACTGCTGTTTTTTTTTAAATTGGCTGTTACGGCCTACTAACGGTGTCTGCCCCTGCCTGGTGTTGTCCTCAACTGAATAAAGCTGAGCTTCCACCTTCTGGCTCTGATTAACTGCTGTTTTTTTTAAACTTTGGTTCCGGCCTACTAACGGTGTCTGCCCCTGCCTGGTGTTGTCCTCAACTGAATAAAGCTGAGCTTCCACCTTCTGGCTCTGATTAACTGCTGTTTTTTTAAAAATTGGCTGTTCCGGCCTACTAACGGTGTCTGCCCCTCCCTGGTGTTGTCCTCAACTGAATAAAGCTGGGCTTCAACCTTCTGGCTCTTATTAACTGCTGTTTTTTTAAAAATTGGCTGTTCCGGCCTACTAACGGTGTCTGCCCCTGCCTGGTGTTGTCCTCAACTGAATAAAGCTGAGCTTCCACCTTCTGGCTCTGATTAACTGCTGTTTTTTTAAAACTTTGGTTCCGGCCTACTAACGGTGTCTGCCCCTGCCTGGTGTTGTCCTCAACTGAATAAAGCTGAGCTTCCACCTTCTAGCTCTGATTAACTGCTGTTTTTTTAAAACTTTGGTTCCAGCCTACTAACGGTGTCTGCCCCTGCCTGGTGTTGTCCTCAACTGAATAAAGCTGAGCTTCCACCTTCTGGCTCTGATTAACTGCTGTTTTTTTAAAACTTTGGTTCCGGCCTACTAACGGTGTCTGCCCCTGCCTGGTGTTGTCCTCAACTGAATAAAGCTGAGCTTCCACCTTCTGGCTCTGATTAACTGCTGTTTTTTTTAAAATTGGCTGTTCCGGCCTACTAACGGTGTCTGCTCCTGCCTGGTGTTGTCCTCAACTGAATAAAGCTGAGCTTCCACCTTCTGGCTCTGATTAACTGCTGTTTTTTTAAAACTTTGGTTCCGGCCTACTAACGGCGTCTGCCCCTGCCTGGTGTTGTCCTCAACTGAATAAAGCTGAGCTTCCACCTTCTGGCTCTGATTAACTGCTGTTTTTTTAAAACTTTGGTTCCGGCCTACTAACGGTGTCTGCCCCTGCCTGGTGTTGTCCTCAACTGAATAAAGCTGAGCTTCCACCTTCTGGCTCTGATTAACTGCTGTTTTTTTAAAAATTGGCTGTTCCAGCCTACTAACGGTGTCTGCCCCTGCCTGGTGTTGTCCTCAACTGAATAAAGCTGAGCTTCCACCTTCTGGCTCTGATTAACTGCTGTTTTTTTAAAAATTGGCTGTTCCGGCCTACTAACGGTGTCTGCCCCTCCCTGGTGTTGTCCTCAACTGAATAAAGCTGGGCTTCAACCTTCTGGCTCTTATTAACTGCTGTTTTTTTAAAAATTGGCTGTTCCGGCCTACTAACGGTGTCTGCCCCTGCCTGGTGTTGTCCTCAACTGAATAAAGCTGAGCTTCCACCTTCTGGCTCTGATTAACTGCTGTTTTTTTAAAACTTTGGTTCCGGCCTACTAACGGTGTCTGCCCCTGCCTGGTGTTGTCCTCAACTGAATAAAGCTGAGCTTCCACCTTCTAGCTCTGATTAACTGCTGTTTTTTTAAAACTTTGGTTCCAGCCTACTAACGGTGTCTGCCCCTGCCTGGTGTTGTCCTCAACTGAATAAAGCTGAGCTTCCACCTTCTGGCTCTGATTAACTGCTGTTTTTTTAAAACTTTGGTTCCGGCCTACTAACGGTGTCTGCCCCTGCCTGGTGTTGTCCTCAACTGAATAAAGCTGAGCTTCCACCTTCTGGCTCTGATTAACTGCTGTTTTTTTTAAAATTGGCTGTTCCGGCCTACTAACGGTGTCTGCTCCTGCCTGGTGTTGTCCTCAACTGAATAAAGCTGAGCTTCCACCTTCTGGCTCTGATTAACTGCTGTTTTTTTAAAACTTTGGTTCCGGCCTACTAACGGCGTCTGCCCCTGCCTGGTGTTGTCCTCAACTGAATAAAGCTGAGCTTCCACCTTCTGGCTCTGATTAACTGCTGTTTTTTTAAAACTTTGGTTCCGGCCTACTAACGGTGTCTGCCCCTGCCTGGTGTTGTCCTCAACTGAATAAAGCTGAGCTTCCACCTTCTGGCTCTGATTAACTGCTGTTTTTTTAAAACTTTGGTTCCGGCTTACTAACGGTGTCTGCCCCTGCCTGGTGTTGTCCTCAACTGAATAAAGCTGAGCTTCCACCTTCTGGCTCTGATTAACTGCTGTTTTTTTTAAAAATTGGCTGTTCCAGCCTACTAACGGTGTCTGCCCCTGCCTGGTGTTGTCCTCAACTGAATAAAGCTGAGCTTCCACCTTCTGGCTCTGATTAACTGCTGTTTTTTTTAAAATTGGCTGTTCCGGCCTACTAACGGTGTCTGCCCCTGCCTGGTGTTGTCCTCAACTGAATAAAGCTGAGCTTCCACCTTCTGGCTCTGATTAACTGCTGTTTTTTTAAAACTTTGGTTCCGGCCTACTAACGGTGTCTGCCCCTGCCTGGTGTTGTCCTCAACTGAATAAAGCTGAGCTTCCACCTTCTGGCTCTGATTAACTGCTGTTTTTTTTAAAATTGGCTGTTCCGGCCTACTAACGGTGTCTGCCCCTGCCTGGTGTTGTCCTCAACTGAATAAAGCTGAGCTTCCACCTTCTGGCTCTGATTAACTGCTGTTTTTTTAAAACTTTGGTTCCGGCCTACTAACGGTGTCTGCCCCTGCCTGGTGTTGTCCTCAACTGAATAAAGCTGAGCTTCCACCTTCTGGCTCTGATTAACTGCTGTTTTTTTAAAAATTGGCTGTTCCGGCCTACTAACGGTGTCTGCCCCTCCCTGGTGTTGTCCTCAACTGAATAAAGCTGGGCTTCAACCTTCTGGCTCTTATTAACTGCTGTTTTTTAAAAAATTGGCTGTTCCGGCCTAATAACGGTGTCTGCCCCTGCCTGGTGTTGTCCTCAACTGAATAAAGCTGAGCTTCCACCTTCTGGCTCTGATTAACTGCTGTTTTTTTAAAACTTTGGTTCCGGCCTACTAACGGTGTCTGCCCCTGCCTGGTGTTGTCCTCAACTGAATAAAGCTGGGCTTCCACCTTCTGGCTCTGATTAACTGCTGTTTTTTTAAAAATTGGCTGTTCCGGCCTACTAACGGTGTCTGCCCCTGCCTGGTGTTGTCCTCAACTGAATAAAGCTGAGCTTCCACCTTCTGGCTCTGATTAACTGCTGTTTTTTTTTAAATTGGCTGTTACGGCCTACTAACGGTGTCTGCCCCTGCCTGGTGTTGTCCTCAACTGAATAAAGCTGAGCTTCCACCTTCTGGCTCTGATTAACTGCTGTTTTTTTTAAACTTTGGTTCCGGCCTACTAACGGTGTCTGCCCCTGCCTGGTGTTGTCCTCAACTGAATAAAGCTGAGCTTCCACCTTCTGGCTCTGATTAACTGCTGTTTTTTTAAAAATTGGCTGTTCCGGCCTACTAACGGTGTCTGCCCCTCCCTGGTGTTGTCCTCAACTGAATAAAGCTGGGCTTCAACCTTCTGGCTCTTATTAACTGCTGTTTTTTTAAAAATTGGCTGTTCCGGCCTACTAACGGTGTCTGCCCCTGCCTGGTGTTGTCCTCAACTGAATAAAGCTGAGCTTCCACCTTCTGGCTCTGATTAACTGCTGTTTTTTTAAAACTTTGGTTCCGGCCTACTAACGGTGTCTGCCCCTGCCTGGTGTTGTCCTCAACTGAATAAAGCTGAGCTTCCACCTTCTGGCTCTGATTAACTGCTGTTTTTTTAAAACTTTGGTTCCGGCCTACTAACGGTGTCTGCCCCTGCCTGGTGTTGTCCTCAACTGAATAAAGCTGAGCTTCCACCTTCTGGCTCTGATTAACTGCTGTTTTTTTAAAAATTGGCTGTTCCGGCCTACTAACGGTGTCTGCCCCTGCCTGGTGTTGTCCTCAACTGAATAAAGCTGAGCGTCCACCTTCTGGCTCTGATTAACTGCTGTTTTTTTTTAAATTGGCTGTTCCGGCCTACTAACGGTGTCTGCCCCTGCCTGGTGTTGTCCTCAACTGAATAAAGCTGAGCTTCCACCTTCTGGCTCTGATTAACTGCTGTTTTTTTTAAACTTTGGTTCCGGCCTACTAACGGTGTCTGCCCCTGCCTGGTGTTGTCCTCAACTGAATAAAGCTGAGCTTCCACCTTCTGGCTCTGATTAACTGCTGTTTTTTTAAAAATTGGCTGTTCCGGCCTACTAACGGTGTCTGCCCCTCCCTGGTGTTGTCCTCAACTGAATAAAGCTGGGCTTCAACCTTCTGGCTCTTATTAACTGCTGTTTTTTTAAAAATTGGCTGTTCCGGCCTACTAACGGTGTCTGCCCCTGCCTGGTGTTGTCCTCAACTGAATAAAGCTGAGCTTCCACCTTCTGGCTCTGATTAACTGCTGTTTTTTTAAAACTTTGGTTCCGGCCTACTAACGGTGTCTGCCCCTGCCTGGTGTTGTCCTCAACTGAATAAAGCTGAGCTTCCACCTTCTAGCTCTGATTAACTGCTGTTTTTTTAAAACTTTGGTTCCAGCCTACTAACGGTGTCTGCCCCTGCCTGGTGTTGTCCTCAACTGAATAAAGCTGAGCTTCCACCTTCTGGCTCTGATTAACTGCTGTTTTTTTAAAACTTTGGTTCCGGCCTACTAACGGTGTCTGCCCCTGCCTGGTGTTGTCCTCAACTGAATAAAGCTGAGCTTCCACCTTCTGGCTCTGATTAACTGCTGTTTTTTTTAAAATTGGCTGTTCCGGCCTACTAACGGTGTCTGCTCCTGCCTGGTGTTGTCCTCAACTGAATAAAGCTGAGCTTCCACCTTCTGGCTCTGATTAACTGCTGTTTTTTTAAAACTTTGGTTCCGGCCTACTAACGGCGTCTGCCCCTGCCTGGTGTTGTCCTCAACTGAATAAAGCTGAGCTTCCACCTTCTGGCTCTGATTAACTGCTGTTTTTTTAAAACTTTGGTTCCGGCCTACTAACGGTGTCTGCCCCTGCCTGGTGTTGTCCTCAACTGAATAAAGCTGAGCTTCCACCTTCTGGCTCTGATTAACTGCTGTTTTTTTAAAACTTTGGTTCCGGCTTACTAACGGTGTCTGCCCCTGCCTGGTGTTGTCCTCAACTGAATAAAGCTGAGCTTCCACCTTCTGGCTCTGATTAACTGCTGTTTTTTTTAAAAATTGGCTGTTCCAGCCTACTAACGGTGTCTGCCCCTGCCTGGTGTTGTCCTCAACTGAATAAAGCTGAGCTTCCACCTTCTGGCTCTGATTAACTGCTGTTTTTTTTAAAATTGGCTGTTCCGGCCTACTAACGGTGTCTGCCCCTGCCTGGTGTTGTCCTCAACTGAATAAAGCTGAGCTTCCACCTTCTGGCTCTGATTAACTGCTGTTTTTTTAAAACTTTGGTTCCGGCCTACTAACGGTGTCTGCCCCTGCCTGGTGTTGTCCTCAACTGAATAAAGCTGAGCTTCCACCTTCTGGCTCTGATTAACTGCTGTTTTTTTTAAAATTGGCTGTTCCGGCCTACTAACGGTGTCTGCCCCTGCCTGGTGTTGTCCTCAACTGAATAAAGCTGAGCTTCCACCTTCTGGCTCTGATTAACTGCTGTTTTTTTAAAACTTTGGTTCCGGCCTACTAACGGTGTCTGCCCCTGCCTGGTGTTGTCCTCAACTGAATAAAGCTGAGCTTCCACCTTCTGGCTCTGATTAACTGCTGTTTTTTTAAAAATTGGCTGTTCCGGCCTACTAACGGTGTCTGCCCCTCCCTGGTGTTGTCCTCAACTGAATAAAGCTGGGCTTCAACCTTCTGGCTCTTATTAACTGCTGTTTTTTAAAAAATTGGCTGTTCCGGCCTAATAACGGTGTCTGCCCCTGCCTGGTGTTGTCCTCAACTGAATAAAGCTGAGCTTCCACCTTCTGGCTCTGATTAACTGCTGTTTTTTTAAAACTTTGGTTCCGGCCTACTAACGGTGTCTGCCCCTGCCTGGTGTTGTCCTCAACTGAATAAAGCTGAGCTTCCACCTTCTGGCTCTGATTAACTGCTGTTTTTTTAAAAAATTGGCTGTTCCGGCCTACTAACGGTGTCTGCCCCTGCCTGGTGTTGTCCTCAACTGAATAAAGCTGAGCTTCCACCTTCTGGCTCTGATTAACTGCTGTTTTTTTTAAACTTTGGCTCCGGCCTACTAACGGTGTCTGCCCCTGCCTGGTGTTGTCCTCAACTGAATAAAGCTGAGCTTCCACCTTCTGGCTCTGATTAACTGCTGTTTTTTTAAAAATTGGCTGTTCCGGCCTACTAACGGTGTCTGCCCCTCCCTGGTGTTGTCCTCAACTGAATAAAGCTGGGCTTCAACCTTCTGGCTCTTATTAACTGCTGTTTTTTTAAAAATTGGCTGTTCCGGCCTACTAACGGTGTCTGCCCCTGCCTGGTGTTGTCCTCAACTGAATAAAGCTGAGCTTCCACCTTCTGGCTCTGATTAACTGCTGTTTTTTTAAAAATTGGCTGTTCCGGCCTACTAACAGTGTCTGCCCCTGCCTGGTGTTGTCCTCAACTGAATAAAGCTGAGCTTCCACCTTCTGGCTCTGATTAACTGCTGTTTTTTTTAAAAATTGGCTGTTCCGGCCTACTAACGGTGTCTGCCCCTGCCTGGTGTTGTCCTCAACTGAATAAAGCTGAGCTTCCACCTTCTGGCTCTGATTAACTGCTGTTTTTTTAAAACTTTGGCTCCGGCCTACTAACGGTGTCTGCCCCTGCCTGGTGTTGTCCTCAACTGAATAAAGCTGAGCTTCCACCTTCTGGCTCTGATTAACTGCTGTTTTTTTAAAAATTGGCTGTTCCGGCCTACTAACAGTGTCTGCCCCTGCCTGGTGTTGTCCTCAACTGAATAAAGCTGAGCTTCCACCTTCTGGCTCTGATTAACTGCTGTTTTTTAAAAAATTGGCTGTTCCGGCCTACTAACGGTGTCTGCCCCTGCCTGGTGTTGTCCTCAACTGAATAAAGCTGAGCTTCCACCTTCTGGCTCTGATTAACTGCTGTTTTTTTTAAACTTTGGCTCCGGCCTACTAACGGTGTCTGCCCCTGCCTGGTGTTGTCCTCAACTGAATAAAGCTGAGCTTCCACCTTCTGGCTCTGATTAACTGCTGTTTTTTTAAAAATTGGCTGTTCCGGCCTACTAACGGTGTCTGCTCCTGCCTGGTGTTGTCCTCAACTGAATAAAGCTGAGCTTCCACCTTCTGGCTCTGATTAACTGCTGTTTTTTTAAAACTTTGGTTCCGGCCTACTAACGGTGTCTGCCCCTGCCTGGTGTTGTCCTCAACTGAATAAAGCTGAGCTTCCACCTTCTGGCTCTGATTAACTGCTGTTTTTTTAAAAATTGGCTGTTCCGGCCTACTAACGGTGTCTGCCCCTCCCTGGTGTTGTCCTCAACTGAATAAAGCTGGGCTTCAACCTTCTGGCTCTTATTAACTGCTGTTTTTTTAAAAATTGGCTGTTCCGGCCTACTAACGGTGTCTGCCCCTGCCTGGTGTTGTCCTCAACTGAATAAAGCTGAGCTTCCACCTTCTGGCTCTAATTAACTGCTGTTTTTTTAAAAATTGGCTGTTCCAGGATACTAACAGTGTCTGCCCCTGCCTGGTGTTGTCCTCAACTGAATAAAGCTGAGCTTCCACCTTCTGGCTCTGATTAACTGCTGTTTTTTTAAAAATTGGCTGTTCCGGCCTACTAACAGTGTCTGCCCCTGCCTGGTGTTGTCCTCAACTGAATAAAGCTGAGCTTCCACCTTCTGGCTCTGATTAACTGCTGTTTTTTAAAAAATTGGCTGTTCCGGCCTACTAACGGTGTCTGCCCCTGCCTGGTGTTGTCCTCAACTGAATAAAGCTGAGCTTCCACCTTCTGGCTCTGATTAACTGCTGTTTTTTTAAAACTTTGGCTCCGGCCTACTAACGGTGTCTGCCCCTGCCTGGTGTTGTCCTCAACTGAATAAAGCTGAGCTTCCACCTTCTGGCTCTGATTAACTGCTGTTTTTTTAAAAATTGGCTGTTCCGGCCTACTAACAGTGTCTGCCCCTGCCTGGTGTTGTCCTGAACTGAATAAAGCTGAGCTTCCACCTTCTGGCTCTGATTAACTGCTGTTTTTTAAAAAATTGGCTGTTCCGGCCTACTAACGGTGTCTGCCCCTGCCTGGTGTTGTCCTCAACTGAATAAAGCTGAGCTTCCACCTTCTGGCTCTGATTAACTGCTGTTTTTTTTAAACTTTGGCTCCGGCCTACTAACGGTGTCTGCCCCTGCCTGGTGTTGTCCTCAACTGAATAAAGCTGAGCTTCCACCTTCTGGCTCTGATTAACTGCTGTTTTTTTAAAAATTGGCTGTTCCGGCCTACTAACGGTGTCTGCCCCTCCCTGGTGTTGTCCTCAACTGAATAAAGCTGGGCTTCAACCTTCTGGCTCTTATTAACTGCTGTTTTTTTAAAAATTGGCTGTTCCGGCCTACTAACGGTGTCTGCCCCTGCCTGGTGTTGTCCTCAACTGAATAAAGCTGAGCTTCCACCTTCTGGCTCTGATTAACTGCTGTTTTTTTAAAACTTTGGTTCCGGCCTACTAACGGTGTCTGCCCCTGCCTGGTGTTGTCCTCAACTGAATAAAGCTGAGCTTCCACCTTCTGGCTCTGATTAACTGCTGTTTTTTTAAAAATTGGCTGTTCCGGCCTACTAACGGTGTCTGCTCCTGCCTGGTGTTGTCCTCAACTGAATAAAGCTGAGCTTCCACCTTCTGGCTCTGATTAACTGCTGTTTTTTTAAAACTTTGGTTCCGGCCTACTAACGGTGTCTGCCCCTGCCTGGTGTTGTCCTCAACTGAATAAAGCTGAGCTTCCACCTTCTGGCTCTGATTAACTGCTGTTTTTTTAAAAATTGGCTGTTCCGGCCTACTAACGGTGTCTGCCCCTCCCTGGTGTTGTCCTCAACTGAATAAAGCTGGGCTTCAACCTTCTGGCTCTTATTAACTGCTGTTTTTTTAAAAATTGGCTGTTCCGGCCTACTAACGGTGTCTGCCCCTGCCTGGTGTTGTCCTCAACTGAATAAAGCTGAGCTTCCACCTTCTGGCTCTAATTAACTGCTGTTTTTTTAAAAATTGGCTGTTCCAGGATACTAACAGTGTCTGCCCCTGCCTGGTGTTGTCCTCAACTGAATAAAGCTGAGCTTCCACCTTCTGGCTCTGATTAACTGCTGTTTTTTTAAAAATTGGCTGTTCCGACCTACTAACGGTGTCTGCCCCTGCCTGGTGTTGTCCTCAACTGAATAAAGCTGAGCTTCCACCTTCTGGCTCTGATTAACTGCTGTTTTTTTTAAAAATTGGCTGTTCCGGCCTACTAACGGTGTCTGCCCCTGCCTGGTGTTGTCCTCAACTGAATAAAGCTGAGCTTCCACCTTCTGGCTCTGATTAACTGTTGTTTTTTTAAAACTTTGGTTCCGGCCTACTAACGGTGTCTGCCCCTGCCTGGTGTTGTCCTCAACTGAATAAAGCTGAGCTTCCACCTTCTGGCTCTGATTAACTGCTGTTTTTTTAAAAATTGGCTGTTCCGGCCTACTAACGGTGTCTGCCCCTCCCTGGTGTTGTCCTCAACTGAATAAAGCTGGGCTTCAACCTTCTGGCTCTTATTAACTGCTGTTTTTTTAAAACTTTGGTTCCGGCCTACTAACGGTGTCTGCCCCTGCCTGGTGTTGTCCTCAACTGAATAAAGCTGAGCTTCCACCTTCTGGCTCTGATTAACTGCTGTTTTTTTAAAAATTGGCTGTTCCGGCCTACTAACGGTGTCTGCTCCTGCCTGGTGTTGTCCTCAACTGAATAAAGCTGAGCTTCCACCTTCTGGCTCTGATTAACTGCTTTTTTTAAAAAAATTGGCTGTTCCGGCCTACTAACAGTGTCTGCCCCTGCCTGGTGTTGTCCTCAACTGAATAAAGCTGAGCTTCCACCTTCTGGCTCTAATTAACTGCTGTTTTTTTAAAACTTTGGTTCCGGCCTACTAACGGTGTCTGCCCCTGCCTGGTGTTGTCCTCAACTGAATAAAGCTGAGCTTCCACCTTCTGGCTCTGATTAACTGCTGTTTTTTTTAAAATTGGCTGTTCCGGCCTACTAACGGTGTCTGCCCCTGCCTGGTGTTGTCCTCAACTGAATAAAGCTGAGCTTCCACCTTCTGGCTCTGATTAACTGCTGTTTTTTTAAAAATTGGCTGTTCCGGCCTACTAACGGTGTCTGCCCCTGCCTGGTGTTGTCCTCAACTGAATAAAGCTGAGCTTCCACCTTCTGGCTCTGATTAACTGCTGTTTTTTAAAAAATTGGCTGTTCCGGCCTACTAACGGTGTCTGCCCCTGCCTGGTGTTGTCCTCAACTGAATAAAGCTGAGCTTCCACCTTCTGGCTCTGATTAACTGCTGTTTTTTTAAAACTTTGGTTCCGGCCTACTAACGGTGTCTGCCCCTGCCTGGTGTTGTCCTCAACTGAATAAAGCTGAGCTTCCACCTTCTGGCTCTGATTAACTGCTGTTTTTTTAAAAATTGGCTGTTCCGGCCTACTAACGGTGTCTGCTCCTGCCTTGTGTTGTCCTCAACTGAATAAAGCTGAGCTTCCACCTTCTGGCTCTGATTAACTGCTGTTTTTTTAAAACTTTGGTTCCGGCCTACTAACGGTGTCTGCCCCTGCCTGGTGTTGTCCTCAACTGAATAAAGCTGAGCTTCCACCTTCTGGCTCTGATTAACTGCTGTTTTTTTAAAAATTGGCTGTTCCGGCCTACTAACGGTGTCTGCCCCTGCCTGGTGTTGTCCTCAACTGAATAAAGCTGAGCTTCCACCTTCTGACTCTAATTAACTGCTGTTTTTTTAAAACTTTGGTTCCGGGATACTAACGGTGTCTGCCCCTGCCTGGTGTTGTCCTCAACTGAATAAAGCTGAGCTTCCACCTTCTGGCTCTGATTAACTGCTGTTTTTTTAAAAATTGGCTGTTCCGGCCTACTAACAGTGTCTGCCCCTGCCTGGTGTTGTACTCAACTGAATAAAGCTGAGCTTCCATTTTCTGGCTCTGATTAACTGCTGTTTTTTTTAAAAATTGGCTGTTCCAGCCTACTAACAGTGTCTGCCCCTGCCTGGTGTTGTCCTCAACTGAATAAAGCTGAGCTTCCACCTTCTGGCTCTGATTAACTGCTGTTTTTTTAAAACTTTGGTTCCGGCCTACTAACGGTGTCTGCCCCTGCCTGGTGTTGTCCTCAACTGAATAAAGCTGAGCTTCCACCTTCTGGCTCTGATTAACTGCTGTTTTTTTAAAAATTGGCTGTTCCGGCCTACTAACGGTGTCTGCCCCTGCCTGGTGTTGTCCTCAACTGAATAAAGCTGAGCTTCCACCTTCTGGCTCTGATTAACTGCTGTTTTTTTTTAAATTGGCTGTTACGGCCTACTAACGGTGTCTGCCCCTGCCTGGTGTTGTCCTCAACTGAATAAAGCTGAGCTTCCACCTTCTGGCTCTGATTAACTGCTGTTTTTTTTAAACTTTGGTTCCGGCCTACTAACGGTGTCTGCCCCTGCCTGGTGTTGTCCTCAACTGAATAAAGCTGAGCTTCCACCTTCTGGCTCTGATTAACTGCTGTTTTTTTAAAAATTGGCTGTTCCGGCCTACTAACGGTGTCTGCCCCTCCCTGGTGTTGTCCTCAACTGAATAAAGCTGGGCTTCAACCTTCTGGCTCTTATTAACTGCTGTTTTTTTAAAAATTGGCTGTTCCGGCCTACTAACGGTGTCTGCCCCTGCCTGGTGTTGTCCTCAACTGAATAAAGCTGAGCTTCCACCTTCTGGCTCTGATTAACTGCTGTTTTTTTAAAACTTTGGTTCCGGCCTACTAACGGTGTCTGCCCCTGCCTGGTGTTGTCCTCAACTGAATAAAGCTGAGCTTCCACCTTCTGGCTCTGATTAACTGCTGTTTTTTTAAAACTTTGGTTCCAGCCTACTAACGGTGTCTGCCCCTGCCTGGTGTTGTCCTCAACTGAATAAAGCTGAGCTTCCACCTTCTGGCTCTGATTAACTGCTGTTTTTTTAAAACTTTGGTTCCGGCCTACTAACGGTGTCTGCCCCTGCCTGGTGTTGTCCTCAACTGAATAAAGCTGAGCTTCCACCTTCTGGCTCTGATTAACTGCTGTTTTTTTTAAAATTGGCTGTTCCGGCCTACTAACGGTGTCTGCTCCTGCCTGGTGTTGTCCTCAACTGAATAAAGCTGAGCTTCCACCTTCTGGCTCTGATTAACTGCTGTTTTTTTAAAACTTTGGTTCCGGCCTACTAACGGTGTCTGCCCCTGCCTGGTGTTGTCCTCAACTGAATAAAGCTGAGCTTCCACCTTCTGGCTCTGATTAACTGCTGTTTTTTTAAAACTTTGGTTCCGGCTTACTAACGGTGTCTGCCCCTGCCTGGTGTTGTCCTCAACTGAATAAAGCTGAGCTTCCACCTTCTGGCTCTGATTAACTGCTGTTTTTTTAAAAATTGGCTGTTCCAGCCTACTAACGGTGTCTGCCCCTGCCTGGTGTTGTCCTCAACTGAATAAAGCTGAGCTTCCACCTTCTGGCTCTGATTAACTGCTGTTTTTTTTAAAATTGGCTGTTCCGGCCTACTAACGGTGTCTGCCCCTGCCTGGTGTTGTCCTCAACTGAATAAAGCTGAACTTCCACCTTCTGGCTCTGATTAACTGCTGTTTTTTTAAAACTTTGGTTCCGGCCTACTAACGGTGTCTGCCCCTGCCTGGTGTTGTCCTCAACTGAATAAAGCTGAGCTTCCACCTTCTGGCTCTGATTAACTGCTGTTTTTTTTAAAATTGGCTGTTCCGGCCTACTAACGGTGTCTGCCCCTGCCTGGTGTTGTCCTCAACTGAATAAAGCTGAGCTTCCACCTTCTGGCTCTGATTAACTGCTGTTTTTTTAAAACTTTGGTTCCGGCCTACTAACGGTGTCTGCCCCTGCCTGGTGTTGTCCTCAACTGAATAAAGCTGAGCTTCCACCTTCTGGCTCTGATTAACTGCTGTTTTTTTAAAAATTGGCTGTTCCGGCCTACTAACGGTGTCTGCCTCTCCCTGGTGTTGTCCTCAACTGAATAAAGCTGGGCTTCAACCTTCTGGCTCTTATTAACTGCTGATTTTTAAAAAATTGGCTGTTCCGGCCTAATAACGGTGTCTGCCCCTGCCTGGTGTTGTCCTCAACTGAATAAAGCTGAGCTTCCACCTTCTGGCTCTGATTAACTGCTGTTTTTTTAAAACTTTGGTTCCGGCCTACTAACGGTGTCTGCCCCTGCCTGGTGTTGTCCTCAACTGAATAAAGCTGAGCTTCCACCTTCTGGCTCTGATTAACTGCTGTTTTTTTAAAAAATTGGCTGTTCCGGCCTACTAACGGTGTCTGCTCCTGCCTGGTGTTGTCCTCAACTGAATAAAGCTGAGCTTCCACCTTCTGGCTCTGATTAACTGCTGTTTTTTTAAAACTTTGGTTCCGGCCTACTAACGGTGTCTGCCCCTGCCTGGTGTTGTCCTCAACTGAATAAAGCTGAGCTTCCACCTTCTGGCTCTGATTAACTGCTGTTTTTTTAAAAATTGGATGTTCCGGCCTACTAACGGTGTCTGCTCCTGCCTTGTGTTGTCCTCAACTGAATAAAGCTGAGCTTCCACCTTCTGGCTCTGATTAACTGCTGTTTTTTTAAAACTTTGGTTCCGGCCTACTAACGGTGTCTGCCCCTGCCTGGTGTTGTCCTCAACTGAATAAAGCTGAGCTTCCACCTTCTGGCTCTGATTAACTGCTGTTTTTTTAAAAATTGGCTGTTCCGGCCTACTAACGGTGTCTGCCCCTGCCTGGTGTTGTCCTCAACTGAATAAAGCTGAGCTTCCACCTTCTGACTCTAATTAACTGCTGTTTTTTTAAAACTTTGGTTCCGGGATACTAACGGTGTCTGCCCCTGCCTGGTGTTGTCCTCAACTGAATAAAGCTGAGCTTCCACCTTCTGGCTCTGATTAACTGCTGTTTTTTTAAAAATTGGCTGTTCCGGCCTACTAACAGTGTCTGCCCCTGCCTGGTGTTGTCCTCAACTGAATAAAGCTGAGCTTCCACCTTCTGGCTCTGATTAACTGCTGTTTTTTTAAAAATTGGCTGTTCCAGCCTACTAACAGTGTCTGCCCCTGCCTGGTGTTGTCCTCAACTGAATAAAGCTGAGCTTCCACCTTCTGGCTCTGATTAACTGCTGTTTTTTTAAAACTTTGGTTCCGGCCTACTAACGGTGTCTGCCCCTGCCTGGTGTTGTCCTCAACTGAATAAAGCTGAGCTTCCACCTTCTGGCTCTGATTAACTGCTGTTTTTTTAAAAATTGGCTGTTCCGGCCTACTAACGGTGTCTGCCCCTGCCTGGTGTTGTCCTCAACTGAATAAAGCTGAGCTTCCACCTTCTGGCTCTGATTAACTGCTGTTTTTTTTTTAATTGGCTGTTACGGCCTACTAACGGTGTCTGCCCCTGCCTGGTGTTGTCCTCAACTGAATAAAGCTGAGCTTCCACCTTCTGGCTCTGATTAACTGCTGTTTTTTTAAAACTTTGGTTCCGGCCTACTAACGGTGTCTGCCCCTGCCTGGTGTTGTCCTCAACTGAATAAAGCTGAGCTTCCACCTTCTGGCTCTGATTAACTGCTGTTTTTTTAAAACTTTGGTTCCAGCCTACTAACGGTGTCTGCCCCTGCCTGGTGTTGTCCTCAACTGAATAAAGCTGAGCTTCCACCTTCTGGCTCTGATTAACTGCTGTTTTTTTAAAACTTTGGTTCCGGCCTACTAACGGTGTCTGCCCCTGCCTGGTGTTGTCCTCAACTGAATAAAGCTGAGCTTCCACCTTCTGGCTCTGATTAACTGCTGTTTTTTTTAAAATTGGCTGTTCCGGCCTACTAACGGTGTCTGCTCCTGCCTGGTGTTGTCCTCAACTGAATAAAGCTGAGCTTCCACCTTCTGGCTCTGATTAACTGCTGTTTTTTTAAAACTTTGGTTCCGGCCTACTAACGGCGTCTGCCCCTGCCTGGTGTTGTCCTCAACTGAATAAAGCTGAGCTTCCACCTTCTGGCTCTGATTAACTGCTGTTTTTTTAAAACTTTGGTTCCGGCCTACTAACGGTGTCTGCCCCTGTCTGGTGTTGTCCTCAACTGAATAAAGCTGAGCTTCCACCTTCTGGCTCTGATTAACTGCTGTTTTTTTAAAACTTTGGTTCCGGCTTACTAACGGTGTCTGCCCCTGCCTGGTGTTGTCCTCAACTGAATAAAGCTGAGCTTGCACCTTCTGGCTCTGATTAACTGCTGTTTTTTTAAAAATTGGCTGTTCCGGCCTACTAACGGTGTCTGCCCCTGCCTGGTGTTGTCCTCAACTGAATAAAGCTGAGCTTCCACCTTCTGGCTCTGATTAACTGCTGTTTTTTTAAAACTTTGGTTCCGGCCTACTAACGGTGTCTGCCCCTGCCTGGTGTTGTCCTCAACTGAATAAAGCTGAGCTTCCACCTTCTGGCTCTGATTAACTGCTGTTTTTTTTAAAAATTGGCTGTTCCGGCCTACTAACGGTGTCTGCTCCTGCCTGGTGTTGTCCTCAACTGAATAAAGCTGGGCTTCAACCTTCTGGCTCTGATTAACTGCTGTTTTTTTAAAACTTTGGTTCCGGCCTACTAACGGTGTCTGCCCCTGCCTGGTGTTGTCCTCAACTGAATAAAGCTGAGCTTCCACCTTCTGGCTCTGATTAACTGCTGTTTTTTTAAAAATTGGCTGTTCCGGCCTACTAACGGTGTCTGCCCCTGCCTGGTGTTGTCCTCAACTGAATAAAGCTGAGCTTCCACCTTCTGACTCTAATTAACTGCTGTTTTTTTAAAACTTTGGTTCCGGGATACTAACGGTGTCTGCCCCTGCCTGGTGTTGTCCTCAACTGAATAAAGCTGAGCTTCCACCTTCTGGCTCTGATTAACTGCTGTTTTTTTAAAAATTGGCTGTTCCGGCCTACTAACAGTGTCTGCCCCTGCCTGGTGTTGTCCTCAACTGAATAAAGCTGAGCTTCCACCTTCTGGCTCTGATTAACTGCTGTTTTTTTAAAAATTGGCTGTTCCAGCCTACTAACAGTGTCTGCCCCTGCCTGGTGTTGTCCTCAACTGAATAAAGCTGAGCTTCCACCTTCTGGCTCTGATTAACTGCTGTTTTTTTAAAACTTTGGTTCCGGCCTACTAACGGTGTCTGCCCCTGCCTGGTGTTGTCCTCAACTGAATAAAGCTGAGCTTCCACCTTCTGGCTCTGATTAACTGCTGTTTTTTTTTTAATTGGCTGTTACGGCCTACTAACGGTGTCTGCCCCTGCCTGGTGTTGTCCTCAACTGAATAAAGCTGAGCTTCCACCTTCTGGCTCTGATTAACTGCTGTTTTTTTAAAACTTTGGTTCCGGCCTACTAACGGTGTCTGCCCCTGCCTGGTGTTGTCCTCAACTGAATAAAGCTGAGCTTCCACCTTCTGGCTCTGATTAACTGCTGTTTTTTTAAAACTTTGGTTCCAGCCTACTAACGGTGTCTGCCCCTGCCTGGTGTTGTCCTCAACTGAATAAAGCTGAGCTTCCACCTTCTGGCTCTGATTAACTGCTGTTTTTTTAAAACTTTGGTTCCGGCCTACTAACGGTGTCTGCCCCTGCCTGGTGTTGTCCTCAACTGAATAAAGCTGAGCTTCCACCTTCTGGCTCTGATTAACTGCTGTTTTTTTTAAAATTGGCTGTTCCGGCCTACTAACGGTGTCTGCTCCTGCCTGGTGTTGTCCTCAACTGAATAAAGCTGAGCTTCCACCTTCTGGCTCTGATTAACTGCTGTTTTTTTAAAACTTTGGTTCCGGCCTACTAACGGCGTCTGCCCCTGCCTGGTGTTGTCCTCAACTGAATAAAGCTGAGCTTCCACCTTCTGGCTCTGATTAACTGCTGTTTTTTTAAAACTTTGGTTCCGGCCTACTAACGGTGTCTGCCCCTGCCTGGTGTTGTCCTCAACTGAATAAAGCTGAGCTTCCACCTTCTGGCTCTGATTAACTGCTGTTTTTTTAAAACTTTGGTTCCGGCTTACTAACGGTGTCTGCCCCTGCCTGGTGTTGTCCTCAACTGAATAAAGCTGAGCTTCCACCTTCTGGCTCTGATTAACTGCTGTTTTTTTAAAAATTGGCTGTTCCGGCCTACTAACGGTGTCTGCCCCTGCCTGGTGTTGTCCTCAACTGAATAAAGCTGAGCTTGCACCTTCTGGCTCTGATTAACTGCTGTTTTTTTAAAAATTGGCTGTTCCGGCCTACTAACGGTGTCTGCCCCTGCCTGGTGTTGTCCTCAACTGAATAAAGCTGAGCTTCCACCTTCTGGCTCTGATTAACTGCTGTTTTTTTTAAAAATTGGCTGTTCCGGCCTACTAACGGTGTCTGCTCCTGCCTGGTGTTGTCCTCAACTGAATAAAGCTGAGCTTCCACCTTCTGGCTCTGATTAACTGCTGTTTTTTTAAAACTTTGGTTCCGGCCTACTAACGGTGTCTGCCCCTGCCTGGTGTTGTCCTCAACTGAATAAAGCTGAGCTTCCACCTTCTGGCTCTGATTAACTGCTGTTTTTTTAAAAATTGGCTGTTCCGGCCTACTAACGGTGTCTGCCCCTGCCTGGTGTTGTCCTCAACTGAATAAAGCTGAGCTTCCACCTTCTGGCTCTGATTAACTGCTGTTTTTTTAAAACTTTGGTTCCGGCCTAATAACGGCTTCTGCCCCTGCCTTGTGTTGTCCTCAACTGAATAAAGCTGAGCTTCCACCTTCTGGCTCTGATTAACTGCTGTTTTTTTAAAACTTTGGTTCCGGCCTACTAACGGCGTCTGCCCCTGCCTGGTGTTGTCCTCAACTGAATAACGCTGAGCTTCCACCTTCTGGCTCTGATTAACTGCTGTTTTTTTTTAAATTGGCTGTTACGGCCTACTAACGGTGTCTGCCCCTGCCTGGTGTTGTCCTCAACTGAATAAAGCTGAGCTTCCACCTTCTGGCTCTGATTAACTGCTGTTTTTTTAAAACTTTGGTTCCGGCCTACTAACGGTGTCTGCCCCTGCCTGGTGTTGTCCTCAACTGAATAAAGCTGAGCTTCCACCTTCTGGCTCTGATTAACTGCTGTTTTTTTAAAAATTGGCTGTTCCGGCCTACTAACGGTGTCTGCCCCTGCCTGGTGTTGTCCTCAACTGAATAAAGCTGAGCTTCCACCTTCTGGCTCTGATTAACTGCTGTTTTTTTTTAAATTGGCTGTTACGGCCTACTAACGGTGTCTGCCCCTGCCTGGTGTTGTCCTCAACTGAATAAAGCTGAGCTTCCACCTTCTGGCTCTGATTAACTGCTGTTTTTTTAAAACTTTGGTTCCGGCCTACTAACGGTGTCTGCCCCTGCCTGGTGTTGTCCTCAACTGAATAAAGCTGAGCTTCCACCTTCTGGCTCTGATTAACTGCTGTTTTTTTAAAAATTGGCTGTTCCGGCCTACTAACGGTGTCTGCCCCTGCCTGGTGTTGTCCTCAACTGAATAAAGCTGAGCTTCCACCTTCTGGCTCTGATTAACTGCTGTTTTTTTAAAACTTTGGTTCCGGCCTACTAACGGTGTCTGCCCCTGCCTGGTGTTGTCCTCAACTGAATAAAGCTGAGCTTCCACCTTCTGGCTCTGATTAACTGCTGTTTTTTTAAAACTTTGGTTCCAGCCTACTAACGGTGTCTGCCCCTGCCTGGTATTGTCCTCAACTGAATAAAGCTGAGCTTCCACCTTCTGGCTCTGATTAACTGCTGTTTTTTTAAAACTTTGGTTCCGGCCTACTAACGGTGTCTGCCCCTGCCTGGTGTTGTCCTCAACTGAATAAAGCTGAGCTTCCACCTTCTGGCTCTGATTAACTGCTGTTTTTTTTAAAATTGGCTTTCCGGCCTACTAACGGTGTCTGCTCCTGCCTGGTGTTGTCCTCAACTGAATAAAGCTGAGCTTCCACCTTCTGGCTCTGATTAACTGCTGTTTTTTTAAAACTTTGGTTCCGGCCTACTAACGGCGTCTGCCCCTGCCTGGTGTTGTCCTCAACTGAATAAAGCTGGGCTTCAACCTTCTGGCTCTTATTAACTGCTGTTTTTTTAAAAATTGGCTGTTCCGGCCTACTAACGGTGTCTGCCCCTCCCTGGTGTTGTCCTCAACTGAATAAAGCTGGGCTTCAACCTTCTGGCTCTTATTAACTGCTGTTTTTTAAAAAATTGGCTGTTCCGGCCTACTAACGGTGTCTGCCCCTGCCTGGTGTTGTCCTCAACTGAATAAAGCTGAGCTTCCACCTTCTGGCTCTGATTAACTGCTGTTTTTTTAAAACTTTGGTTCCGGCCTACTAACGGTGTCTGCCCCTGCCTGGTGTTGTCCTCAACTGAATAAAGCTGAGCTTCCACCTTCTGGCTCTGATTAACTGCTGTTTTTTTAAAACTTTGGTTCCGGCCTACTAACGGTGTCTGCCCCTGCCTGGTGTTGTCCTCAACTGAATAAAGCTGAGCTTCCACCTTCTGGCTCTGATTAACTGCTGTTTTTTTAAAACTTTGGTTCCAGCCTACTAACGGTGTCTGCCCCTGCCTGGTGTTGTCCTCAACTGAATAAAGCTGAGCTTCCACCTTCTGGCTCTGATTAACTGCTGTTTTTTTAAAACTTTGGTTCCGGCCTACTAACGGTGTCTGCCCCTGCCTGGTGATGTCCTCAACTGAATAAAGCTGAGCTTCCACCTTCTGGCTCTGATTAACTGCTGTTTTTTTTAAAATTGGCTGATCCGGCCTACTAACGGTGTCTGCTCCTGCCTGGTGTTGTCCTCAACTGAATAAAGCTGAGCTTCCACCTTCTGGCTCTGATTAACTGCTGTTTTTTTAAAACTTTGGTTCCGGCCTACTAACGGCGTCTGCCCCTGCCTGGTGTTGTCCTCAACTGAATAAAGCTGGGCTTCAACCTTCTGGCTCTTATTAACTGCTGTTTTTTTAAAAAATTGGCTGTTCCGGCCTACTAACGGTGTCTGCCCCTGCCTGGTGTTGTCCTCAACTGAATAAAGCTGAGCTTCCACATTCTGGCTCTGATTAACTGCTGTTTTTTTAAAACTTTGGTTCCGGCCTACTAACGGTGTCTGCCCCTGCCTGGTGTTGTCCTCAACTGAATAAAGCTGAGCTTCCACCTTCTGGCTCTGATTAACTGCTGTTTTTTTAAAAAATTGGCTGTTCCGGCCTACTAACGGTGTCTGCCCCTGCCTGGTGTTGTCCTCAACTGAATAAAGCTGAGCTTCCACCTTCTGGCTCTGATTAACTGCTGTTTTTTAAAAAATTGGCTGTTCCGGCCTACTAACGGTGTCTGCCCCTGCCTGGTGTTGTCCTCAACTGAATAAAGCTGAGCTTCCACCTTCTGGCTCTGATTAACTGCTGTTTTTTTAAAACTTTGGTTCCGGCCTACTAACGGTGTCTGCCCCTGCCTGGTGTTGTCCTCAACTGAATAAAGCTGAGCTTCCACCTTCTGGCTCTGATTAACTGCTGTTTTTTTAAAAATTGGCTGTTCCGGCCTACTAACGGTGTCTGCCCCTCCCTGGTGTTGTCCTCAACTGAATAAAGCTGGGCTTCAACCTTCTGGCTCTTATTAACTGCTGTTTTTTAAACAATTGGCTGTTCCGGCCTACTAACGGTGTCTGCCCCTGCCTGGTGTTGTCCTCAACTGAATAAAGCTGAGCTTCCACCTTCTGGCTCTGATTAACTGCTGTTTTTTTAAAACTTTGGTTCCGGCCTACTAATGGTGTCTGCCCCTGCCTGGTGTTGTCCTCAACTGAATAAAGCTGAGCTTCCACCTTCTGGCTCTGATTAACTGCTGTTTTTTTAAAAATTGGCTGTTCCGGCCTACTAACGGTGTCTGCTCCTGCCTGGTGTTGTCCTCAACTGAATAAAGCTGAGCTTCCACCTTCTGGCTCTGATTAACTGCTGTTTTTTTAAAACTTTGGTTCCGGCCTACTAACGGTGTCTGCCCCTGCCTGGTGTTGTCCTCAACTGAATAAAGCTGAGCTTCCACCTTCTGGCTCTGATTAACTGCTGTTTTTTTAAAAATTGGCTGTTCCGGCCTACTAACAGTGTCTGCCCCTGCCTGGTGTTGTCCTCAACTGAATAAAGCTGAGCTTCCACCTTCTGGCTCTGATTAACTGCTGTTTTTTTTAAAATTGGCTGTTCCGGCCTACTAACGGTGTCTGCCCCTGCCTGGTGTTGTCCTCAACTGAATAAAGCTGAGCTTCCACCTTCTGGCTCTGATTAACTGCTGTTTTTTTAAAACTTTGGTTCCGGCCTACTAACGGTGTCTGCCCCTGCCTGGTGTTGTCCTCAACTGAATAAAGCTGAGCTTCCACCTTCTGGCTCTGATTAACTGCTGTTTTTTTTAAATTGGCTGTTCTGGCCTACTAACGGTGTCTGCCCCTGCCTGGTGTTGTCCTCAACTGAATAAAGCTGAGCTTCCACCTTCTGGCTCTGATTAACTGCTGTTTTTTTAAAACTTTGGTTCCGGCCTACTAACGGTGTCTGCCCCTGCCTGGTGTTGTCCTCAACTGAATAAAGCTGAACTTCCACCTTCTGGCTCTGATTAACTGCTGTTTTTTTAAAAATTGGCTGTTCCGGCCTACTAACGGTGTCTGCCCCTGCCTGGTGTTGTCCTCAACTGAATAAAGCTGAGCTTCCACCTTCTGGCTCTGATTAACTGCTGTTTTTTTAAAACTTTGGTTCCGGCCTACTAACGGCGTCTGCCCCTGCCTTGTGTTGTCCTCAACTGAATAAAGCTGAGCTTCCACCTTCTGGCTCTGATTAACTGCTGTTTTTTTAAAACTTTGGTTCCGGCCTACTAACGGCGTCTGCCCCTGCCTGGTGTTGTCCTCAACTGAATAAAGCTGAGCTTCCACCTTCTGGCTCTGATTAACTGCTGTTTTTTTAAAAAATTGGCTGTTCCGGCCTACTAACGGTGTCTGCCCCTGCCTGGTGTTGTCCTCAACTGAATAAAGCTGAGCTTCCACCTTCTGGCTCTGATTAACTGCTGTTTTTTTTTAAATTGGCTGTTCCGGCCTACTAACGGTGTCTGCTCCTGCCTGGTGTTGTCCTCAACTGAATAAAGCTGAGCTTCCACCTTCTGGCTCTGATTAACTGCTGTTTTTTTAAAACTTTGGTTCCGGCCTACTAACGGTGTCTGCCCCTGCCTGGTGTTGTCCTCAACTGAATAAAGCTGAGCTTCCACCTTCTGGCTCTGATTAACTGCTGTTTTTTTTTAAATTGGCTGTTCTGGCCTACTAACGGTGTCTGCCCCTGCCTGGTGTTGTCCTCAACTGAATAAAGCTGAGCTTCCACCTTCTGGCTCTGATTAACTGCTGTTTTTTTTAAACTTTGGTTCCGGCCTACTAACGGTGTCTGCCCCTTGCTGGTGTTGTCCTCAACTGAATAAAGCTGAACTTCCACCTTCTGGCTCTGATTAACTGCTGTTTTTTTAAAAATTGGCTGTTCCGGCCTACTAAAGGTGTCTGCCCCTGCCTGGTGTTGTCCTCAACTGAATAAAGCTGAGCTTCCACCTTCTGGCTCTGATTAACTGCTGTTTTTTTAAAACTTTGGTTCCGGCCTACTAACGGCGTCTGCCCCTGCCTTGTGTTGTCCTCAACTGAATAAAGCTGAGCTTCCACCTTCTGGCTCTGATTAACTGCTGTTTTTTTAAAACTTTGGTTCCGGCCTACTAACGGCGTCTGCCCCTGCCTGGTGTTGTCCTCAACTGAATAAAGCTGAGCTTCCACCTTCTGGCTCTGATTAACTGCTGTTTTTTAAAAAAATTGGCTGTTCCGGCCTACTAACGGTGTCTGCCCCTGCCTGGTGTTGTCCTCAACTGAATAAAGCTGAGCTTCCACCTTCTGGCTCTGATTAACTGCTGTTTTTTTTTAAATTGGCTGTTCCGGCCTACTAACGGTGTCTGCTCCTGCCTGGTGTTGTCCTCAACTGAATAAAGCTGAGCTTCCACCTTCTGGCTCTGATTAACTGCTGTTTTTTTAAAACTTTGGTTCCGGCCTACTAACGGTGTCTGCCCCTGCCTGGTGTTGTCCTCAACTGAATAAAGCTGAGCTTCCACCTTCTGGCTCTGATTAACTGCTGTTTTTTTAAAAATTGGCTGTTCCGGCCTACTAACGGTGTCTGCCCCTGCCTGGTGTTGTCCTCAACTGAATGAAGCTGAGCTTCCACCTTCTGGCTCTGATTAACTGCTGTTTTTTTAAAAGTTTGGTTCCGGCCTACTAATGGTGTCTGCCCCTGCCTGGTGTTGTCCTCAACTGAATAAAGCTGAGCTTCTACCTTCTGGCTCTTATTAACTGCTGTTTTTTTTTAAATTGGCTGTTCCGGCCTACTAATGGTGTCTGCCCCAGCCTGGTGTTGTCCTCAACTGAACAAAGCTGAGCTTCCACATTCTGGCTTTCGGCCTATACTATCAGATATTAAACTGCATTTGGCCTACTAGTGTGGTTAGGCCCTTGAAACAGTGTCTGCTGCTCTTGGGTTTGCTACTCCACTGAACAAAGCAATGCCGCCTGTTTAGTCCTGTTACCAATTTTGAACTGCATTTAGCCTACTTTATTCTTTGGCCCTATATCAGTTTCCTCCTCATCCTGCCCATTGCCCAGCCACTGCTAGATGAGTCTGCTGGTACATTGACCTAGACCACTACATTCCCCTTGTACTCTACACAGCCAGAATCTGACCCTGCTGAAAGTAAGGTTCCCCTTCCCGCATGTTATACCACCTTACACAGGGACAAAGAGGAAGGTGCAGATGAAAGTGCAGGTTACTTCATCAGGTGGGGGGGGCATACTCGTTGGCGACGTCACTGGCACAGGACCCCTCAGAGTACGCAAAAGTGTCGCTGCTGGTGGGAGGCGCCCCCGCCATGCAAACACACCGCCGTACTTTGAGGGGCCCTGTGCCAGTGCCAATGCGAACGAGTGGGCCCCCCCTGCTTGCTCAGGATCACAGCACTTGCAACGTTGAAATACTTACCTCTCCCTGCTCCACCACCGTGACGTAGTCCGCATTTCCTGGGCCCACGAAAAACTTAAGCCAGCCCTACTCCCCCCACAACTTTAGCCAAATGACCCCCAATTTCCTATGCCCAACTATTATTATAAAGTTAATTAAGATTGACAAGCTTCAGAAACAAGAATGGATGTTTTTGGCATTAAAATGGGCACTGTAGGTGTTTTCCTGGCCTCCACTCACTGCCGACTATGCTTCCCCATTGACTTGCATTGGGTTTCGTGTTTCGGTCGATCCCCGACTTTTAGCGATAATCGGCCGACTGCACTCGACTCGACTCTGGACAAAGTTGGGTTTCACAAAACCCGACTCAATCTTAAAAAAATGAAAGTCGCTCAACCCTAGTAGTGACACTTTTAGATCCTTGCTACAAGGAGAACTTTCAATCTCTTTTTGCAGAGGCAGACAGGTGTACTAAAATGGTGCATTACCAGAGGGCCATTGTAGCAGAATTAGTAAAAAAAATCCCATCTCTAAACGCTGGCGGCAGACATAACAGTTCGTTGGACAACCAAGGAGTACAGGCGACAGAGATGCAACTCCAATCCAGCAGAGGCAGGGGAACACTGGCAAACTTCTGGGATAGTTTCCTCAGACCCTCCCATCGCTTTGGCCATGAGGCGCGTGGTAATGTCACAAGGATTGGAATGTTTTGTAAGATGCTGAGGGAATACCTTGCTGACCATACCAATGTCCTCTGTGATTCCTCTGTGCCTTTTAATTATTGGGTATCCAAGCTGGACACGTGGCGTGAACTGGCTCTCTATTCCTTGGAGGTCCTAGCCTGCCCTGCCACTTGCGTTTTGTCAGAGCGGGTTTTTAGTGCCTCTGGTGGAATTATGACAGATAAGCGCATTCACCTGTCAATGGAAAATACAGACAGGCTGGCTTAAAGAAATGACCAAGGGCTGGATTGGGCTAGACTTCTCTACACCACCAAATAACAGCGAAACATAACCTCCAATACAGTGTCTTTTTGGGAGGTGTATTCCCATGCACATCTTCACATCCACACAGGAGTGTGCTTCTGGATTTTAGCTATTTGGTGTACTCCTCCTCCTTGTCCTCATCATCCACCACCATTAGAACACCAGGGTGAACATGTTCTATGCTGCTACAGCCAGTCAATTTTTTGGCAAGGGTGTCTATGATCCCCATAAAAAGTTTTTTAAAAATGTCCCCATAGGGAAATGTTTGTCAGCCCATGCACTTAGTGTAAGGGCATTACACGTATAGGAGACCCGCTCCTTTAAACTGTGATGACCTTTTTCACAGGCCATGCTCCACGTCTCTTCCTTTACCACCCCTATAACACCAGGGTGACCATGTACCGTGGTGAACCAGCCGCTACATTGCTTTGCAAGGGTGTTTAGGATGTCCCTAACAACAATTATTTACACAGTAGGATTTTGTGTCCCCCCAGGGGAAAATGTTTTACAGCCTATACACTTAGTGTATGTGCATTCCAAGTCTAGGAGATCCGCTCCTTTAAATTGGGCCTATTTTTTAATGAGGCCTTCCTCCACATTTCATCATCCACCACCACTAGATCACCAGGGTTAACGTGTTCCCTGCTGCTACAGCCTCTCTAGTTTTTTGCAAGGGTGTTTATGATGCCCGTAAACAATTTTTTCAAACTTCTTACCCCCCCATGGGGAAATGTTTGTCAGCCCATACACTTATTGTATGGGTGTTCCAAGTATAGGAGACGCGCTCCTTTAAATGGGGCTATTTTTTAATGAGGCCTTCCTTCACGTCTCATCATCCACCGCCACTAGATCACCAGGGTTAACGTGTTCCGTGCTGCTACAGCCACTCTAGTTTTTTGCAAGGGTGTTTATGATGCCCGTAATAAAAATATTTACACAGTATGTTGATGTGTATCCCCCAGGAGAAAATGTTTGTTAGCCCATACACTTACAGAGCAAAAAAAACACTAAAAAATGGTGTCTAACTCTTGTCATTTATGTATTTATACTGAATAAATTGATTTATTATTATTTGCTGGACTTTTTGCACCATTTTTTAGTGTTTTTTGCTATGTAAGCATTGGTGTGTCCCACACTACTCCATTTATAGGCTTATGATATCCTCATTTCTATGCTCTTTTGGTTATTATGATTAGACGGTTGTACGATTATTGCCTGTTGTGTTTTCCTTGCTTTCAGCCCATACACTTCGTGTATGGGCATTCCAAGTCTAGGAGACCCACTCCTTTAAATTGGGCCTATTTTTAATGAGGCCTTCCTCTACATCTCATCATCCACCGGCACTAGATCACCAGGGTTAACGTGTTCCGTGCTGCTACAGCCACTCTAGTTTTTTTGCAAGGGTGTTTATGATGCCCGTAATAAAAATATTTACACCAGTGTGTTGATGTGTACCCCCCAAGAGAAAATGTTTGTCAGCCCATACACTTAGTGTATGGGCATTACAAGTCTAGGAGACCCGCTCTTTTGTAATGGGACAGTTTTTTATGAGGCCCTCCTCCATGTTTCTTCCAAGGGGGATTGGGGTGCATACAAATTTGGGTCAAGGCGGCTCTTGCATTCAATGCATAAGGAAACAGTATGGCAGGACCAACTGAAGAATGTGAAGTGGGTTTTCCTGTGGCCTTCCAGTATGTGATTTCAAAGGCTTATTGGGGTGCATATGACTTGGTAGAAGGGCAGGCCTTGCAGTCAATATATAAGAAAACAGTATGGGAGTACAAAATGAATAATGTGAAGTGAATTTTCCTGTGTCCATCTTGTACCTGGGTTCAAAGGCTTATTGGGGTGCATATGACTTGGTAGCATTGCAGGCCTTGCAGTCAATGCATAAGAAAACAGTATGGGAGTACAAAATGAATAATGTGAAGTGGGTTTTAATGTGGCCATCCAGTACCTGGATTCAAAGGCTTATTGGGGTGCGTATGACTTGGTAACAGGGCAGGCCTTGCAGTCAATCCATAAGAAAGCAGTATGGGAGTACAACATGAATAATGTGAAGTGGGTTTTCCTGTGGCCATCCAGTACCTGGATTCAAAGGCTTCTTAGGGTGCATATTATGTAAACCTATAAACAATATGCTAGGTTGCAGGATGGAAAAAGCACTTCTGAATAACAAAACAGCAACCAAGCAAGAGAGGTACCAGAACTGAAATAATTTTATTAAAGTGTCAAATACACAGAAAAACAATAATCACACATAGACCAAAACGGTGGAGGGGGGAAAAGCATGCCAACAAGTACCAACAGCCAACAAGGTGTTAATAGGTGGCTGGGGAAGGACACAGCGAATCCAGATAACCTGGGCACAACCCTGCCGGAAAACGCCCAGAAATACAGTAGTAACAATGAAGGTAAATGCTGATATTGCTGCACACTGAGCAAAAGAAAATGCCCAGAAGGAGACAAAATAATAATAATAGCAATGCACGCTAAGGAGCACCTCCAAAAGGATAGAGTAAATGCTAAAATAACAAATATATCCAAGGAGCAACTCCAGCAAATCAAGTGCCATTAAAGCCTGTGCATAATCAGAATAGGGCATACAAGTACATCCGGTGCCTAACCACCAGTCCTAGGCATAAAGTGTATATGCTGGACAAATGGCCGGTATATTACCTTGGGACATGGCGGGCACCGGGCTCCGGCGTGGTGTGGACAGGAGAGAGCCTCGACGTACGTTTCGCCGAGCCTCCTGACGATGCCTGCTCGGCAAAACGTACGTCGAGGCTCTCTCCTGTCCACACCACGCCGGAGCCCGGCCTCAGGGATCACAGTGAACTGTAACATTATGATGTCACGATATTCCATGACCTATGAGGCATGGTCACTGCCAAAAGTGCTATTTTACAGTTTAGACACTGTTGTGCAATTGTGAAAAGAGATCCTGAGTATAAGATGACTGTCATGTTGAACTGGAGTCAACAGGTGGGCTGCGACAGGTAAGTGGTGAATAGAGTTTTTTTTTCTTTTTAAATCCTTCTGTCAGCCCTCTTCAATTCAGCAAATTGGTGACAGCAATTTGCTGCCATTTTGCTGAATTCGTGCTGAATGAAATACAAAAAAATCTATATTTCAAATAGTTTTATGCCAGAACTCTGTCAAAACTGCTTGATGAATTGGGAGCTTAACTACCCATATTGGCAATAAAACAAATAATTAGTTTGTCTTGATGACAGATAGTTTTTAAAATTATTTAAAGTTATTTTTTGCAAAAGAGACAACTATCAAATTACCAAAATTGTTGCATAGAATCCTGGAAGAAAAGAGATTTAGCTCAAACATACTTTTGTGAGCTATGTTTCAATTATTATTGTAATTATATTTTTTGTCTTCTGAGACATTTACACATACAATTATTGACTTGTTTTGACATTTATTTTCAGATCTCTTGATAATATAACTAATACTTGAAAAACAATAAGAACACAAGATTTGTTGCTTTGACAGTTATTCAGAATTGAGTTTCTCGAACAAAGTTTTGCATAATTGGTTTATTCAAAGCAAATTATTTATTTGATGATTTTAGGATAAACTCCATCATCCAGAAAGCTTTGGAATTTAAAGGATCGCAAAATTATGATTCCCAAACTATGTTAAATTACATTTCTATTAAATTTATTAAGCATCAGTAAGAGCAATAGGAATTTCGAATTTAGAAAGCGGAATCAATGCTCTGTCTTGAATTATTTGCTATACACAGTGGCAAATTCTGACATAGCTATACTCAGTATAAGATATTCTGTTGGAAAATAAGTATTAAACTTTCTATATATTTTGGAGGAAAATTGCGGTAATGCTTTATAATAGAGTAGCACTGAGGACACTACCCCTTTTTTACTAGAATTTAAAATAGAAATTTGTCTGAAAATTGATATATTAGCACTATTAAATTTTTCTCAGTCACAGTATATAAAATAGAGTGAGGACCCAGGTGCCCAGATACGTTAACTGTACATTTAGCATTTATAGTCAGCTTATTACTTTAAACAGAAAGGTTTCTTTAGGAATTACACCAGTTCTGGCCTTTTAAAGGTTTTACCACGGTTGTCACTTATGACATGCAGAGAACATGCTGTAAATGTATGATAGATGGAATTCTTAAATTTATTCTGTTTGGCTCTCCCAATGTTTGACCATTACATTTTTTTCGTGCTATACTTCGAGAGTATGATATTTTGACAATCTAGTTGGTTTTCTTCTTTGTTCTCTTTTACCTGCACTTTCCCTCATCCCACTTTTCCCCCTTCTTTCTACCTCAGCCCTATGTGCGCTAACAACTAGGTCTGATTTTATTTGTATTATTTGTTATATGTTTTAATATAATTTTTTATATACAGTATATTTGCATTCATCTCTAGTATATGTGTTTAATTCATTTTCCTTTGTCTTCACAACTAGCTATATTTACCGTATTTTTCTGACTATAAGACGCACCGGACTATAAGGCGCGCCCAGGTTTTAGAGGTGGAAAATAGGAAAAAAAAAAATTTGAAGCAAAAAAATGTGGTAAAATATTTAATAACATACTATTATATGTGGTGTTATTACATATAATAGTATGTTATTATGTTGGAAGCTGCAGGACCAGTGTGGTGTCTGTACAGTACTATATGAAGATGCTGGAGGGTGAGTATAAGAATTGGGGCACAGGGCTGATATTGAAAGCACCACTCCAGCACTGCAAAATAGCACTGGAGTGCTGCTTTAAAATCCCATGGGAGAACTATAACTCCCAGCATGTCCTGCAGATCCTATGACATGCTGGGAGTTATAGTTCACCACAGGAGTGGCAGAGTGCTTTATTGTGTATTGTAAAGACTAGGGTTGAGCGACTTTAATTTTTATAGGATCGGGTCGGGTTTCACGAAACCCGACTTTCTCAAAAGTCGGGTCGAGTGAAATCGGCCGATCCTATAAAAAAGTCGGGGTCGGGGTCGGCCGAAACACGAAACCCAATGCAGTGCAATGGGATACTATGGTTCCCAGGGTCTGAAGGAGAGGAAACTCTCCTTCAGGCCCTGGGATCCATATTAATGTGTAAAATAAAGAATTAAAATAAAAAATATTGATATACTCACCTCTCCGACGCAGCTTGGACCTTACCGCTGGTAACCGGCAGCCTTTTTTGCTTAAAATGAGCGCGTTCAGGGCCTTAGATAATGTCACGGCTTGTGATTGGTCGCGTGGCGGTCACATGGGCGGCCGCGACCAATCACAAGCCGTGACGTCATCTAAGGCCCTGAACGCGCTCATTCTTAGGAAGGAAGGTGTTGTGAACTCTGTTTTCAGGCTCCCTCTTGTGGTCACAGGTGGTATTGTGTGACTTTTGTTTTGGGCTCCCCCTGGTGGCTTTGTTTGTTATCCTGCGGGTCTGTGGCTGATCAGCTGCCTCGTTATTCACTTGGGAGTTTCCTATTTAGCTCTGTTTCACTTCCACTTGTTGCCGGCTGTCAATGTACTCAGTGCTATTCTGATTACTCCTGATTATCTTCGGTTTCAGTCTCTTCAGGAGAAGCTAAGTTCTGTTTAATTATTTTTTGCTCATCAGTCTGCAATATGATTTCTGTGTATGATGAGTTTAGTCCAGCTTGCTAATATGTGATTTCTTCTGCTGGTTTGCTCTGGGGTACAGAGTTGCTTCCCCCGCACCGTTAGTTGGTGCGGGGGCTCGAGCAATCTCTGCGTGGATATTTTGAATAGGGTTTTTAATTGACCGCACAGTTCCCTTTCTATTTTCTGCTTTCTAGTGTTAGCGGGCCTCATTTGCTAAATCTAATTTCATCTCTGCGTTTGTGCTTTCCCCTTAACTCACCGTTAATATTTGTGGGGGGCTATTCTATATCTTTGGGGTCATTTCACTGAGGCAAGTGAGGAAATTCATTCCCTCTAGGAATAGTCAGTTTCTCAGGCTGTGAAGAGACGTCTAGGATTTTCAGGTAACATTCCACGGCTGCCTATAGTTGTTTGCGGATAGGATCAGGTTGCGGTCAATTCAGTTACCACTTCCCCAGAGTTTGTAGTTGGTTTAGTTACTTAGCTAGTCCTACTTGCGATCCTTGCCACTAGGATCATAACAGGAAGGCTGCCGGAAAGAAGTCGAGGGTGAGTATATTCCTATTAGGTATATACTCACCCTCGGACGCGCCCTGCTTCTTTCCGGCAGCCTTCCTTCTTAAGAATGAGCGCGTTCAGGGCCTTAGATGACATCACGGCTTGTGATTGGTCGCGGCCGCCCATGTGACCGCCACGCGACCAATCACAAGTCGTGACGTAATTCTCAGGTCCTAAATTCCTAGAATTAGGAATTTAGGACCTGAGAATTACGTCACGGCTTGTGATTGGTCGCGTGGCGGTCACATGAGCGGCACGCGACCGATCAGAAGCCGTGACGTCATGGAAGGCCGTAAACGTGCTCATTTTAAGCAAAGAAGGCTGCCGGTTACCAGCGGCGATGTCCAGGGGCCTCTGGAGAGGTGAGTATATCAATATTTTTTATTTTAATTCTTTATTTTACACTTAAATGTGGATTCCGACACCGATTTCTGATATCGCAAACATATCGGAACTCGATATCGGAATTTCGATACCAGATTCAGAAGATCGCCGACCTCATGGCCGACACCACACAGGGGTCGGGTCGGGTTTCATGAAACCCGACTTTGCCAAAAGTCGGCGACTTCTGAAAATGCCCGACCCGTTTCGCTCAACCCTAGTAAAGACTAACCTCTTAATTGTGGCAGCCACTGTGGTGAGGTAAAAGCATCCCATGACTGCACACAGAGCCCTCCCTCTTGTTGCCTCTCCACAGCACAGGTTTTGAGGAAGCCTGCAGATTCTAGTGGAGAGCCTGAAGGACCTGTGATGATGTCAAGAAGAGGGAGGGCTCTGAGCTGCCATGTGATGCTCCAGCCCGCCCACTCCTGACATCACACAGGTCCTGTTTGTGCACAGCACTCGGCATCCAGGCATGGCAGGCAGGTATACAGCGATCTCCTCTCCGCTCTGGCCCCTGCTGCTGCAATCAGCGCTGAGGAAGCTATGCGTGTCCATGCTTAAGTGCAGTATTCATTTCCTGCTCACCGCTCAGCTGATCGGTGGGCGGGGAGCCACTAATGAATATTCACTGCACTTAATCATCGGGACCACATGGTTTTCCCAGCGCTGATTCGAGCAGCGGGACATCCTGATGTGGGATAACAGTGCGATCCCACTCACTGCTGCCCCCCTCCCCACATGCTACATCTGTACCATAAGACGCACCCACACTTTCCTCCCAAATTTTGTCTTATGGTCGGAAAAATACGGTATTTATTTTATTTCCTTTTTTTTGTATTGACTTTATAATTATCACATTCTTGATACACAGGTTACACCTTTTTTACAATATATTGGAAGATCTTTTTTCAACTTTGCATCTCATTATTGGCTCTCCATATCACCACTTTCGGTGCAAATGCTACTTTTGGGATAATTCTTTCTGTCTTTATAAATGTGATGGAAGAAAGTCAGCATAAAAGGTGTTTTTGTCCACTGGGTTATTTGTATATCTTTTTACTATTACACTCCCTGACAGAAGTTATGTCGCTTATCCATGTTATGTAAATAAAAGCCTATAACCTGACATTAAATTCATCTATTGGTTGTATAAATTATTCTTTTGAAAGCTGAAACCCTCCGAAATGTGGTTTAGGTTAACCCCTTAGTGACAGAGCCAATTTGGTACTTAATGACCGAGCCAATTTTTACAATTCTGACCAGTGTCACTTTATGAGGTTATAACTCTGGAACGCTTTATCGGATCCCGCTGATTCTGAGATTGTTTTTTCATGACATGTTGTACTTCAAGTTAGTGGTAACATTTCTTCAATATTACTTGCGATTATTTATGAAAAAAATGGAAATATGGCGAAAATTTTTAAAACTTTGCAATTTTCAAACTTTGTATTTTTATGCCCTTAAATCAGAGAGATATGTCACAAAAAATAGTTAATAAATAACATTTCTCACATGTCTACTTTACATCAGCACAATTTTGGAAACAATTTGTTTTTTTGTTAGGGAGTTATAAGGGTTAAAAGTTGACCAGCAATTTCTCATTTTTACAACACCATGTTTTTTTTAGGGACCACATCACCTTTGAAGTGATTTTGAGGGGTCTATATGATAGAAAATAACCAAGTGTGACACCATTCTAAAAACTGCACCCCTCAAGCTGCTCAAAACCACATTCAAGAAGTTTATTAACCCTTTACGTACTTCACAGGAACTAAAACAATGTGGAAGAAAAAAATGAACATTTTACCTTTTTTTGCAAACATTTTACTTCAGAACCATTTTTTTTAATTTTCACAAGTGTAAAAACAGAAATTTAACCACAAATTTTGTTGTGCAATTTTCCCTGAGTACACCAATACCCCATATGTGGAGGTAAACCACTGTTTGGGCGCACGGCAGAGCTTGGAAGTGAAGGAGCACCGTTTGACTGTTTCAATGCAGAATTGGCTGGAATTGAGATCGGACGCCATGTCGCGTTTGGAGAGCCCCTAATGTGCCTAAACAGTGGAAACCCCCCACAAGTGACACCATTTTGGAAACTAGACCCCCCAAGGAACTTATCTAGATGTGTGGTGAGCACTTTGAACCCCCAAGTGCTTCACAGAAGTTTATAACGTAGAGCCGTGAAAATAAAAAATCGCATTTGTTTTCACAAAAATGATTTTTTCGCCCACAAATTCTTATTTTCACAAGGGTAACAGGAGAAATTAGACCACAAAAGTTGTTGTGCAATTTCTCCTGAGTACGTCGATACCCCATATGTGGAGGTAAACCACTGTTTGGGCGCACCGTAGAGCTTGGAAGTGAAGGAGCACCGTTTGACTTTTTCAATGCAGAATTGGCTGGAATTGAGATCGGATGCCATGTCGCGTTTGGAGAGTCCCTGATGTGCCTAAACAGTGGAAACCCCCCACAAGTGATACCATTTTGGAAACTAGACCCCTTAAGGAACTTATCTAGATGTGTGGTGAGCACTTTGAACCCCCAAGTGCTTCACAGAAGTTTATAACGTAGAGCCGTGAAAATAAAAAATCTCATTTTTTCTACAAAAATGATATTTTGCCCCCAAATTTTTATTTTCACAAGGGTAACAGGAGAAATTAGACCACAAAAGTTGTTGTGCAATTTCTCCTGAGTACGTAGATACCCCATATATGGGGGTAAACCACTGTTTGGGCGCACCGCAGAGCTTGGAAGAGAAGGAGTGTCGTTTTACTTTTTCAATGTAGAATTGGCTGGAATTGAGAACGGACGCCATGTCACGTTTGGAGAGCCGCTGATGTGCCTAAACAGTAGAGACCCCCCACATATGACACCATTTTGGAAACTAGACCCCTTAAGGAACTTATCTAGATGTGTGGTGAGCACTTTAAACCTCCAGGTGCTTCACAGAAGTTTATAACGTAGAGCCGTGAAAATAAAAAAATTGCATTTTTTCTACAAAAATGATCTTTTTGCCTCCAAATTTGTATTTTACCAAGGGTAACAGGAGAAAATGGACCCCAGAAGCTGTTGTACAATTTGTCTTGAGTACGCCAACACCCCATATGTGGGGGTAAACCACTGTTTGGGTGCATGGCTGAGCTCGGAAGCAAAGGAGCGCCATTTGACTTTTCAATGCAAAATTGACTGGAATTGAGATCGGACGCCATGTCGCGTTTGGAGAGCCCCTGATGTGCCTAAACAGCAGAAACCCCCCAAAAGTGACCCCATTTTGGAAACTAGACCCCCCATGGAACTTATCTAGATGTGTAGTGAGAACTTTGAATGCCCAAGTGCATCACAGAAGTTTATAATGCAGAGTCGTGAAAATAAAAAATATATATTTTTTAACAATAAAGATTTTTTAGCCCCCAAGTTTTTATTTTCACAAGGGTCACAAGAGAAATTGGACCCCAAAAGTTGTTGTCCAATTTGTCCTGAGTATGCTGGTACCCCATATGTGGGGGTAAACCACTGTTTGGGCGCACGGTAGAGCTCGGAAGGGAAGGAGCGCCATTTTGGAATGCAGACTTTGATAGAATTGTCTGCGGGCGTTATGTTGCGTTTGCAGACCCCTAATGTACCTAAACAGTAGAAACCCCCAACAAGTGACCCCATTTTGGAAAATAGACCCCCCAAGGAACTTATCTAGATATGTGGTGAGAACTTTGAATGCCCAAGTGCTTCACAGAAGTTTATAATGCAGAGTAGTGAAAATAAAAAATTTTTTTTTTCCCACAAAAAAGATTTTTTTAGCCCCCAAATTTTTATTTTCACAAGGGTAACAAGAGAAATTGGACCCCAAAAGTTGTTGTCCAATTAGTCCTGAGTATGCTGGTACCCCATATGTGGGGGTAAACCACTGTTTGGGCACACGGCAGAGCTCGGAAGGGAAGGAGCGCCATTTTGGAATGCAGACTTTGATAGAATTGTCTGCGGGCATTATGTTGCGTTTGCAGACCCCTAATGTACCTAAACAGTAGAAACCCCCAACAAGTGACCCCATTTTGGAAAATAGACCCCCCAAGGAACTTATCTAGATATGTGGTGAGAACTTTGAATGCCCAAGTGCTTCACAGAAGTTTATAATGCAGAGTAGTGAAAATAAAAAATATTTTTTTTCCCACAAAAAAGATTATTTTAGCCCCCAAATTTTTATTTTCACAAGGGTAACAAGAGAAATTGGACCCCAAAAGTTGTTGTCCAATTTGTCCTGAGTATGCTGGTACCCCATATGTGGGGGTAAACCACTGTTTGGGCACACGGCAGAGCTCGGAAGGGAAGGAGCACCATTTTGGAATGCAGACTTTGATAGAATTGTCTGCGGGCGTTATGTTGCGTTTGCAGACCCCTAATGTACCTAAACAGTAGAAACCCCCAACAAGTGACCCCATTTTGGAAAATAGACCCCCCAAGGAACTTATCTAGATATGTGGTGAGAACTTTGAAAGCTCAAGTGCTTCACAGAAATTTATAATGCAGAGTAGTGAAAATAAAAAAATATATTTTTTTCCAACAAAAAAGATTTTTAGCCCCCAAGTTTTTATTTTCACAAGGGTAACAGGAGAATTTGGACCCCAAAAGTTTTTGTCCAATTTATCCCGAGTACGCTGATGCCCCATATGTGGGGGTAAACCACTGTTTGGGCGCACGGCAGAGCTCAGAAGGGAGGGAGTACCATTTGACTTTTTTAGCGCAAAATTGGCTGTCGTGTTTGGAGACCCCCTGATGTACCTAAACAGTGGAAACCCCCCAATTCTAACTCCAACCCTAACCCCAACACAGCCCTAACCCTAATCTCAACCCGATCCATAATCCTAATCACAACCCTAACGATAATCACAACCCTAACCCCAAAACAGCCGTAATCTCAACCCTAACCATAACCCTACTCAAAACCCTAAATCCAACACACCCCTAACCCTAATCCCAACCCTAACCCTAATCCCAACCCTAATCCCAAACGTAACACTAATCCCAACCCTAATCCAAACCCTAACCCTAATCCCAACTCTAACCCTAACTTTAGCCCCAACCCTAACTTTAGCCCCAACCCTAACCATAACTTTAGCCCCCGTCGTCACAAAAAAAGTTCAATGTAACCTTTTTTTTGTACGTCGCGTCCGCCATTTCCGCGGATGCGTGGCCGTAACTCTGCCCCCTCCTCCCCAGGACATAGACTGGGCAGCGGATGCGTTGAAAAACTGCATCCGCTGCCCACGTTGTGCACAATTTTCACAACGTGCGTCGGTACATCGGGCCGACGCATTGCGACCGCCCCGTACCGACGCAAGTGTGAAAGAAGCCTAAGGCTACTTTCACACTAGCGTCGTACTCGGCCCATCGCAGTGTGTCGGGCCGAGGTACCGACGCTAGCGTTGTAAGCGCCGCACAACGGGTGCAGCGGATGCTGTTTTTTCAACGCATCCGCTGCCCCATTGTGAGGTGCGGGGAGGCGGGGGCGGAGTTCCGGCCACGCATGCGCGGTCGGAAATGGCGGACACGTCGCACAAAAAAGTTACATGTAGTTTTTTTTGTGTCGACGGTCCGCCGAAGCACGACGCATCCGTCGCACGACGGATGCGACATGTGGCAATCCGTCGCAATGCGTCGCTAATGCAAGCCAATGGAGAAAAAACGCATCCTGCAAGCACTTTTGCAGGATGCGTTTTTTCTCCAACGACGCATTGCGACGGAAGCCAAAAAACGCTAGTGTGAAAGTAGCCTAACCCTAACCCTAGCCCTAACCCTAACCCTAAATTTAGCCCCAACCCTAACCCTAACCCTAACCCTAACTCTAACCCTAACCCTAACCCTAACTCTAACTCTAACCCTAACCCTAACCCTAACTCTAACCCTAACTCTAACCCTAACCCTAACCCTAACCCTAACCCTAATTTTAGCCCCAACTTGTCTTCTCCTGCCGGCCGGCAGATGGCAGCAGATGGCGGGCGCACTGCGCATGCGCCCGCCATGATGAAAAAGCCGGCTGGCAGGAGAAGACAGAAGAGGACCCAGGGACCCCGGGTGAGTATGATAGGGTCCCCGAATCCCCCTATTTCTCTGTCCTCTGATGTGCGATCACATCAGAGGACAGAGAAATAACTGATCGCTTTTTTTTTTTTTTTTTTTGCGGTCGCCGGTAAACTGTTAATTACCGGCGATCGCAAAGCAGGGGTCGGTGCAAAGCAGGGGTCGGTGCAAACCGACCCCGATCATGTTCTTTGGGGTCTCGGCTACCCTCGGCAGCCGAGACCCCAAAGAACATCCGGGTGCCGGGCGGCGGGCGCACTGCGCATGCGCCCGCCATTTTTTCCCGGAAAAAAGATGGCGGCGCCCATCGGGAGCCACGAGGAGCACCGGGGGAGATAGGTGAGTATTGGGGGGCTATTGGGGGCCATCGGGGACCACATTTCTCTGTCCTCCGATGTGCGATCACATCGGAGGACAGAGAAATTAAACGGCAAATCGCGTTTTTTTTTTTTTGTTGCGACCGCCGGTAAACGGTTAATTACCGGCGATCGCAACTCGGGGGTCGGTAAAAAACCCCCGAATCATGTTCTCTGGGGTCTCGGCTACCCTCGGCAACCGAGACCCCAGAGAAAATCTGACTCTGGGGGGCGCTATTCACTTTTTCCACAGCGCCGTTAATTAACGGCGCTGTGGATTAAGTACCCTTAGCGGCCGCCGTTAAAAGGCGTATCGGCGGTCGTTAAGGGGTTAAGAAAATAAATTGGCCTCAATGCAGAAATATTGATCAGTTAATGAACACAGAATGGTCATATTTTGGCAAGACAAAAGATTTGTCGCCCACAGAAAGTAATGGGATATTCAAACAAATAATTAACTTAAAATACAAATATATGTTGCATAACATTGGTGAATGAAGTCGTGGTACTATTAGAGTCATATTTAATATTTTGTGTGACTTCCATGTGCTTGAAGGACTGCATCCATGCGGTTCAACAATGATTCATACAATTTATTAATGAAGTCATCAGGAATAGCAAAGAATGCAGTCTTACATGCCTCCCAGAGTTCATCTAGATTCTTTGGTTTTGTCTTCCAAGCTTCCTCTTTCATCCTACCCCAAACATGCTCAATGATGTTCATGTCTGGTGACTGGGCTGGCCAGTCCTTGAGCACCTTTATCTTTTTTGCCTGGAGGAACTTTGTTGTAGAGATGGATGTATGAGATGGAGCACCATCCTGCTGCAGAATTTGACACCTTTTATGATTTGGAATCTAAGAGGTAGCTAATACTTCCTGATATTTTAGGCTATTGATATTGCCTTCCACCTTGCAAATGTTTCGCACACCCCCATACTGAATGTAACCCCAGACCATGATCTTTCCACCACCAAATTTAACTGTTTTCTGGGTGTATTTTGGATCCATACGGGCTCCAGTAGGTCTCCTGCAGTATTTGCGGTGGCTGTGGTGTAATTCTACATTTCATCAGAGAAATCCACCTTCTGCCACTTTTCCAGCATCCATCTGTTTAGCAAGCTGTGGGACTTTGCAAATGCCACATGGTTTTTTATTTGCCTTTTGTTTAGTGCTGGCTTCTGGGCACTCATTTGACCATGGAGGCCATTTCGAGACAGAATCCTACAAACCATTCTAGTTGACACAGGGACTTGAGGTGACCAGGCCTTTGGGATCTCTGCTGCAGTGGAAGAGGGTCTTGCTTTGGATTTTCTAACAAAGAAACGTTCCTCCTGAGCAGTTGTCTTGCGGGGCCTGCCAGACCTGGGCTTGTCAAACACATATGCAGTCTCTTCAAATCGTTTTTTAATTCTTTGTACGTGATGCTGAGACACATTAAAGGTGCCAGCCACCTCTGCAGTGGATCTGGTCTTCAGCCTCTTGATAATCCAGGCTTTGGTCGCAGGGTGGATTTTTGGCATGCTGTCAGAGCTCAAGTTGCAGTTCAAGTGAAGGTCTGGGGTGCTGGGTTTATTTTTATACTAACTAACCAATCATTTACTGAGCACAGGTGAGGATGTAAACTAGGATTGGGTGCATTATATGACCAGGCGACAAAACATTTATCTTGCCAAAATCTGACCATTCTGTGTTCACTAGCTGATCAATATTTCTGCATTGATGCCAATATATTTTCTTAACCTAAACCACATTTTGGAGGGTTTCAGCTTTCAAAATAATAATTTATACAACCAATGGATGAATTTAACGTCAGGTCATAAGCTTTTATGTACATAACATGGATAAGCGACATAACTTCTGTCAGGGGTGTATGGTATTTTTATATACAATTTTTTGCTTCATATTCTTATAATTTTCACTTACAGTATGCTTTCACTATTTATGTGATTTTACACATTAGCGCAATATCTTCTCATTAATGCATAACTATTTTCTGTGTGTGCTTATACATATATACTTTATATACTCGATTATAAGCCAAGATTTTTAGCCCATTTTTTAGGCTGAAAGTGTCCCTCTCGGCTTATACTCGAGTCATTGTCCCAGGGGGTCGGTGGGGGAGGGGGAGCGGTGGCTGTGGCATACTCACCTGTTCCTGGTGTGGCCCCTGCATGTCCAATGGTCTCCGGGCGCTGACAGCTTCTTCCAGCATTGAGCCGTCACATGGTACCGCTCATTACAGTAATGAATATGGACATGACTCCACTTCCATAGGGGTGGAGCCACTTATTCATTACTGTAATGAGTGGTACCGGTGACTGCTCAATGCTGGAAGAAGCTGATAGCACCCAGAGAAGACCATCAGGGAAGCTGCCAGGGACCGCGCCGGGAGCAGGTGTGTTATGATCCGGTGACCTTGGAGCCGCATGAGAGACACTTTCTCAGGAGTAGGTAGTACCTGTACTGACCGCAAACCCTAAACTGACACCGCAACTAGAAGTAGCCGTGGGGTGTACCTAACACGTCCTAGACACCTCGACACAGCCGGAGGACTAAATACCCCTATAGATGGAAATGGGAATTCTATCTTGCCTCAGAGCAGAACCCCAAAGGATAGGCAGCCCCCCACAAATATTGACTGTGAGTATAAGAGGAAAGACACACGCAGGCAGAAAACAGGATTTAGCAAAAGAGGCACTTCTAGCTAAATAGAAAAGGATAGGACAGAATTCTAAGTGGTCAGTATTAAAACCCTAAAAATATCCACAGCAGATAATACAAATATACTACATCTAACTAAAGACATAGAATGTATATCTGCATCTCCTGAGAATCCAGCATGACTGAAAAATCCAAACCAAGTCTAAGCTGGACAAAAACACAATGAATTGCACTGAGTTGTAAAGCACACTGCATGTGTGCTGTAGAGACAAAAAACAGACACTTTTCTTAGCTGAATTGGCAGCAGGGCTTGAGGAACCAGACAGAGATGCAATCCCTCCAAGAACAATGGACAACTGGCAAGGACTAATGGATCCTGCACACCTAAATACCTAGTAGAGCTGCAATCAGCAGAAACACCTGCCCTGGATTACAACCCAGAGACAACTGCACTACCACCAACAACCACCGGAGGGAGCCCAAGAACAGAATTCACAACAGTAGCCCCCCCCTTGAAGAGGGGTCACCGAACCCTCACCAGAGCCCCCAGGCCGATCAGGACGAGCCAGATTAAAGGCACGGACCAAATCAGCAGCATGGACATCAGAGGCAAAAACCCAAGAATTATCCTCCTGGCCATAACCCTTCCATTTGACAAGGTACTGAAGCCTCCGCCTCGAAAAGCGAGAATCCAAAATCTTCTCAACCACATACTCCAACTCCCCATCAACCAACACAGGGGCAGGAGGATCAACAGAGGGAACAACGGGCACCACATATTTCTGCAATAAAGATCTATGGAAAACATTATGGATGGCAAAAGAGGCTGGAAGGGCCAAACGAAAAGACACCGGATTGATAATCTCAGAAATCCTATAAGGACCAATAAACCGAGGCTTAAACTTAGGGGAAGAAACCTTCATAGGAACATGACGGGAAGACAACCAGACCAAATCCCCAACCCGTAGCCGGGAACCAACACACCGACGACGGTTAGCAAAACGCTGAGCCTCCTCCTGAGACAACACCAAATTGTCTACCACATGAGCCCAAATCTGCTGCAACCTGTCAACCACAGAATCCACACCAGGACAATCAGAAGGCTCAACCTGCCCCGAAGAAAAATGAGGATGAAAACCAAAATTACAAAAGAAGGGCGAAACCAAGGTAGCCGAACTAGCCCGATTATTAAGGGCAAACTCGGCCAATGGCAAGAAAGCCACCCAATCATCCTGATCAGCAGACACAAAGCATCTCAAATAAGTTTCCAAAGTCTGATTAGTTCGCTCGGTCTGGCCATTTGTCTGAGGATGAAATGCGGAAGAAAAAGACAAATCAATGCACAGCCTAGCACAAAAGGCCCGCCAAAACCTAGAAACAAACTGGGAACCTCTGTCGGACACAATATTCTCCGGAATACCATGCAAACGAACCACATGCTGAAAAAACAATGGAACCAAATCAGAAGAGGAAGGCAATTTAGGCAAAGGCACCAAATGAACCATCTTAGAGAACCGGTCACAAACCACCCAGATAACCGACATCCTCTGGGAAACCGGAAGATCTGAAGTAAAATCCATAGAAATATGCGTCCAGGGCCTCTCAGGGACCGGCAAAGGCAAAAGCAACCCACTAGCACGGGAACAACAAGGCTTGGCCCGCGCACAAGTCCCACAGGACTGCACAAAAGAACACACATCACGTGACAAAGAAGGCCACCAAAAGGACCTACCAACCAAATCTCTGGTACCAAAAATACCAGGATGGCCAGCCAACACCGAACAATGAACCTCAGAAATCACTCTACTAGTCCATCTATCAGGAACAAACAGTTTCCCCACTGGACAGCGGTCAGGTTTGTCAGCCTGAAATTCCTGAAGAACCCGTCGTAAATCAGGGGAAATGGCAGAAAGGACCACCCCTTCCTTCAGGATGCCGACCTGTTCAAGGACCTCAGGAGAATCAGGCAAAAAACTCCTAGAGAGGGCATCAGGCTTAATATTCTTAGAACCCGGAAGATACGAGACAACGAAATCAAAACAGGAGAAAAACAGGGACCATCGAGCCTGTCAAGGATTCAGCCGTTTGGCAGACTCGAGGTAAATCAGATTTTTATGATCGGTCAAGACCACAATACGGTGCTTGGCTCCCTCAAGCCAATGTTGGCATTCCTCAAACGCCCACTTCATAGCCAACAACTCCCGATTGCCGACATCATAATTGCGTTCAGCAGGTGAAAACTTACGGGAAAAGAATGCACATGGTTTCATCAAGGAACCATCAGAATTCCTCTGAGACAAAACGGCCCCTGCCCCAATCTCAGAGGCGTCAACCTCAACCTGAAACAGAAGAGAAACATCCGGCTGACGCAACACCGGGGCAGAAGTAAATCGGCGTTTAAGCTCCTGAAAGGCAGAGACAGCCGCAGAGGACCAATTCGTCACATCAGCGCCTTTCTTCGTCAAATCGGTCAGGGGTTTAACCACACTGGAGAAGTTAGCAATGAAACGGCGATAAAAATTAGCAAAGCCCAAAAAATTCTGAAGGCTCTTCACGGATGTGGGCTGAATCCAATCATGAATGGCCTGAACCTTAACCGGATCCATCTCTATAGATGAGGGAGAAAAAAGGAAGCCCAAAAAAGAAACCTTCTGCACTCCAAAGAGACACTTAGACCCCTTCACAAACAAGGCATTATCACGAAGGATCTGAAATACCATCCTGACTTGTTTCACATGAGACTCCCAATCATCGGAAAAAATTAAAATGTCATCCAAATATACAATCATGAATTTATCAAGATAATTCCGGAAGATATCATGCATGAAGGACTGAAAAACAGATGGAGCATTAGAGAGCCCGAATGGCATCACAAGGTATTCAAAATGGCCTTCGGGCGTATTAAACGCAGTTTTCCATTCATCACCCTGCTTAATACGAACAAGATTATATGCCCCCCGAAGGTCAATCTTAGTAAACCAACTAGCCCCCTTAATCCTAGCAAACAAATCGGAAAGCAAAGGTAAAGGGTATTGAAACTTGACCGTGATCTTATTCAAGAGGCGATAATCAATACAGGGTCTCAAGGAGCCATCCTTCTTAGCAACAAAAAAAAATCCCGCTCCCAATGGTGAAGAAGATGGCCGAATATGCCCTTTCTCCAAAGACTCCTTAACATAACTCTGCATGGCGGTATGTTCAGGCACAGACAGGTTGAAAAGTCGGCCCTTAGGAAACTTACAGCCTGGAATCAAGTCAATAGCACAATCACAGTCCCTATGCGGTGGAAGGGAACTGGACTTGGGCTCATCGAATACATCCTGAAAATCAGACAAAAACTCAGGAATTTCAGAAGAGGAGGAAGAGGAGATTGACATCAAAGGAACGTCATTATGAACCCCCTGACAACCCCAACTAGTCACAGACATAGACTTCCAATCCAACACAGGATTATGTACCTGCAACCATGGAAAACCCAGCACAATAGCATCATGCAAATTATGCAACACCAGAAAACGACAATCTTCCTGATGGGCTGGCGCCATGCACATGGTCACCTGTGTCCAAAACTGGGGTTTATTTTTAGCCAAAGGTGTAGCATCAATGCCCCTTAAAGGAATAGGGTTCTGCAAAGACTGCAAGGGGAAACCACAACGCCTGGCAAATTCAAAGTCCATTAAGTTCAAAGCGGCCCCTGAATCCACAAACGCCATGAGAGAAAATGACGACAATGAGCAGATCAAGGTCACAGATAACAGAAATGTAGGTTGTACAGTACTGATGGTAACTGAACTAGCGATTCTCTTTGTACGCTTAGGGCAGACTGAAATGACATGAGAAGCATCGCCACAATAAAAACACAACCTATTCTGACGTCTGAATCCTTGTTGTTCCGTTCTAGACAGAATCCTATCACACTGCATAGGCTCAGGCATCTGCTCTGAGGACAACGCCACAGCGCGCACAGTTCTGCGCTCCCGCAAGCGCCGATCAATCTGAATGGCCAGAGACATAGAATCGGACAGACTGACAGGCGTGGGATACCCCACCATAACATTTTTAGTGGATTCAGAAAGACCCTTTCTGAAAATTGCCGCCAAAGCCTCCTCATTCCATTTAGTCAGCACAGACCATTTTCTAAATTTCTGACAATACAATTCTGCCGCTTCTTGACCCTGAGACAGGGCCAACAAGGTCTTCTCCACTTGATCCACAGAATTTGGTTCATCATATAATAATCCTAGAGCATGAAAAAAGGCGTCTACATTAAGCAAGGCCGGATTCCCAGATTCCAGGGAAAATGCCCAATCCTGAGGATCGCCACGCAGCAGGGAGATGACAATTTCAACCTGCTGAATGGGATCACCAGAGGAACGAGGTTTCAGAGCAAAAAACAGTTTACAGTTGTTTTTAAAACTCAAAAATTTGGACCTGTCCCCAAAAAACAAATCAGGAGTAGGAATCCTAGGCTCTAAAACCGGAGTCTGAACAATATAATCAGAAATACAGCAAGCTGGTCTACACGAGAAGCTAATCTCTGAACATCCATGCTAGCACAAGTCTCCTCAGTCACCCAGAGGAAAAGAGGGAAGGAAAGACAAAACAGGCTACAGAAAAAAAAATGGCTCAACACCTTTCTTCCCTTCTTCTGAGATGCATTTAACTCATTGTTGGCCAGTTGTACTGTTATGATCCGGTGACCTTGGAGCCACATGAGAGACTTTCTCAGGAGTAGGTGGTACCTGTACTGACCGCAAACCCTAAACTGACACCGCAACTAGAAGTAGCCGTGGGGTGTACCTAACACGTCCTAGACACCTCGACACAGCCGGAGGACTAAATACCCCTATAGATGGAAATGGGAATTCTATCTTGCCTCAGAGCAGAACCCCAAAGGATAGGCAGCCCCCCACAAATATTGACTGTGAGTATAAGAGGAAAGACACACGCAGGCAGAAAACAGGATTTAGCAAAAGAGGCACTTCTAGCTAAATAGAAAAGGATAGGACAGAATTCTAAGCGGTCAGTATTAAAACCCTAAAAATATCCACAGCAGATAATACAAATATACTACATCTAACTAAAGACATAGAATGTATATCTGCATCTCCTGAGAATCCAGCATGACTGAAAAATCCAAACCAAGTCTAAGCTGGACAAAAACACAATAAATTGCACTGAATTGTAAAGCACACTGCATGTGTGCTGCAGAGACAAAAACCAGACACTTTTCTTAGCTGAATTGGCAGCAGGGCTTGAGGAACCAGAGATGCAATCCCTCCAAGAACAATGGACAACTGGCAAGGACTAATGGATCCTGCACACCTAAATACCTAGTAGAGCTGCAATCAGCAGAAACACCTGCCCTGGATTACAACCCAGAGACAACTGCACTACCACCAACAACCAACGGAGGGAGCCCAAGAACAGAATTCACAACACAGGTGAGTATAATGTAGAGGATGAGCAGCATTGCACGATATTCACCTGTCCCCGTTCCACCACTCGGCTCCCTCTTCCGCGTCCTCTGCTGTGACGCTCAGGTCAGAGGGCGCGATGACGTGGTTAGTGCACACCCTCTGCCTGAACGTCAGTGCAGAGGACGCTGAAGACGGAGCCCGGCAGTGGAACGAGGAGAGGTGAATATTGCAAGTGCCGGGGGCCTGAGCGACGAGAGGTGAGTATGTCTTTTTTTTTATCGCAGCAACAGCATATGGGGCAAATATCTCTATGGAGCATCTTATGGGGCCATAATCAGCATTTGTGCAGCATTATATGGGGAAAATATCTCTATGGAGCAACTTATGGGGCCATAATCAGCATTTGTGCAGCATTATATGGGGCAAATATCTTTATGAGCATCTTATGGGGCCATAATCAACATTTGTGCAATGCAGCATTATATGGGGCAAATGTCTCTATGGAGCATCTTATGGGGCCCTTATTATCCTTTATGCAGCACGGTATGGGGCAAATGTGTCTATGGAGCATCTTATGAAGCCATTATTAACCTTTGTGCAGCATTATATGGGGCATATTTTAATATGGAGCATCTTATGGGGCCCATCATAAATTTTATGGAGCATTACATGGGGCGTATTTTGTATGGAGCATCTTATGGGGCCCATCAAGAACTGTATGGAGCATTATATGGGGCTCCTGATTCAATTTGGATATTCAAAAACACTTAACCTACTGATATCTCAATTAGTTTTACTTTTATTGGTTTCTATTTTTATTTTTGAAATTTACCGGTAGCTGCTGCATTTTCCACCCTAGGCTTATACTCGAGTCATTAAGTTTTCCCAGTTTTTTGTGGCAAAGTTAGGGGTCTCGGTTTATACTTGGGTCGGCTTATACTTGAGCATATATGGTACACATATACGTACATGCGTATTTATTTATGCTTCTTGTTTTGTTCACTCAATGCTTTTTTCCACTTTTTTTCCACATTTATGCATTTGACTTCACATTTACAACTTTGGTGCATCAGTTTTCACATTAAGTCACATTTCACACATCCACACATTTAATCTACATGCATCCACACATTTTATATTATTTAAACGCCTTCCTCCTTTTTTTGTGCCTCTGTTCACTTTTACATATATACAGTGAGCTAATTTTCCCACCTATAAAGAGTGGAGAGGTCTGTAATTTTCATAGTAGGTACACTCCAACTGTGTTAGGGCTAGCGGAACGCACCGAGTAAATAGAGATGTTTTTATTGATATTGGTGCGTTCGCAGCCCGGGGTCCACCGTGCAGGAGTACCTGCTGCTAGCAAACGGCGGCACTATATGGCGGTATGGACAACCTCAGTTAATTATCCGAGTAGCCGTGAAAGCAAAGCACTGTGCCCTGTTAGACTTCACAGAGGCACAGGCTAACTGCCCAAACAGAGAGCAGTCAGTGGTCATGCATGCACACAAAACTCCTCGCCGGAGGTGCCAGCATTCTAGGGGCTTATTTCAGCCAGGTCCCTGAATACATACAAACACAAACTCCTCACCGGAGGTGCCGGCATTCTAGGGGCTTATTTCAGCTGGGTCCTTGAACATACTCTCATGTGACCTCACTGGCGCAAAGCACATAACAAAGAACAATACTAGCGCATGGCCGTGCGGCCATGCGAGCCTTAAATAGTTGCAGCACATACAGGACCTTCCTAATAGGACCAATGAGAGGTTGCCACAGAGCGTGAGCACCTACAGGACCTTCCTGAAGGACCAATGGCCTAGCTGCAGTATCTGATCATGTGACCCTCGATCTCCACTGAGATATCTTACTCTGGGCATGCTCAGAACGAGAAAAGCAGGACTTAGTCCCAGAAGCGTCTGCTCACCACTGCCCAGCACTGTCTTCAATGGCAGAAGCAGGAAAGGCAGCAATAACTCTTTGTACAGAGTCAGACTGAGCGAGATGCTTGGACCGACGTCTCTGCTGAGCAGGCTCCACTGCGGCAGGAGAAGAATGGGAGACCGCAGCGGAGATGGCCCGAGATTCCCCCTGTGCAGAGGCAGGAACTTGACCCCTAACAAACTGTGAGTCAGAATCTATAAATAAAAAACAGAAAATTGCATTGTATGATTTTTAAATAATGAAATTGCAATTTATAGCATGAAATACGTATTTCATCACCTACCAATCAGCAAGATTTCTAGCTCTCATAGACCTGTTTGTTTCTTTTTAACAAGCCCTCCTACTCTGCACTCATTGCCTCATTACTGAACTCGTTAACTATATAAAAGACACGTGTCCACACACTCAATCCATCACACTTCATCCTCTCTACTATGTCCAAGAACAAAGAGTTGCTCAAGGACACTAGGGACAAAATTGTAGAACGGCACAAAGTTGTGATCCGCAGGGCAATAAGCATGCAGCTTGGTGAGAAGGCAACAACTGTTGACACAATTATTAGAAAATAAACACTGAAAGTCCCAACAGGCTGATTAGAGCAAAAAGGGGATCATAGGGTATATTAGAATATAGGAAATAGAAAAAAATCCAGCTCAACGAGGTGGTGAAAAAGCAAAGTCTTGGTACTTTATTCACTTCATATCAAAAAATAGAGGATAAAACAACAGCACAATATAATTAAAAACACTATCTACGCGTTTCTGGTGACATGGCACCCTTAGTCATGAACTAGTCATGACTAAGGGTGCCATGTCACCAGAAACGCGTAGATAGTGTTTTTAATTATATTGTGCTGTTGTTTTATCCTCTATTTTTTGATATGAAGTGAATAAAGTACCAAGACTTTGCTTTTTCACCACCTCGTTGAGCTGGATTTTTTTCTATTTCCTGCATTCCTCACGCCTTGACACAGTGTTTCCGTGCTCCGAGCCTCCAGGGACTACAACTATGGTGAGCTGGATTTTTTCTTTTATATTAGAATATGCAGACAAATTTTATTAACACGAAATAACATTCCATTAAAACAAATGCAAACAGAGTATCACTACCAACGCAGGAACTGATTGGGTTTCCATGATAAAGAATGTACCGTATTTTCCAGCGTATAAGACGACTTTTTAACCCCTGAAAATCATCTCAAAAGTCGGGGGTCGTCTTATACGCCGGGTACAGCGTGTGCAGGGAGTGGTCCTGGATGGTTCCCAGGGTCGCGACCGCGACATCATCTAAGGTCTTTCGCTCAATGCATCCTTAGGAACAGAGGCCGCCGCTTGCACCGCTGAGAGCTGGGGGCCGTCGGAGGGCAAGTATATCCCATATTTTGTATCTTTATTCTTTTTTTTACATGAATATGGATCCCAGGGCCTGAAGGAGAGTCTCCTGTCCTCCAGACCATGGGAACCATCCGGACCGCACATGCCGTATAAGATGACTGGGCGTATAAGATGACCCCCATCTTATACGCCGAGTATATCCCAAACTCCATATTTTATATGGAAAAGTTGGGGGTCATCTCATACCCCCCAGTAGTCTTATACAACAGAAAATACGGTACTTGAAAACCATATATACAGCTCTGGAAAAAATTAAGAGACAACTGCAAAATATTCAGTTTGATGTTTCTCTTTATAGGCATATTTTTGAGTAAAATGTAAATTGTTCTTTTGTACTATAAAGTTCTGACAACACGTCTCCAAATTTCGAAAGCAATAAATTTTGTATTTTTTTTCTGACAAAGAAAAATGTTCGAAATTTTTTAAAAAACTGTACTTTCAGACCTCAAATAATGCAAAGAAAACAAGTTCATAATAATTTAGAAACAACAATACTAATGTTTTAACTCAAGATGAGTTCAGAAATCAATATTTTTTTTGAATAACCATGATTTTTAATCACAGCTTTCATGCGTCTAAGCATGCTTTCCACCAGTCTTTCACACTGCTTCTAGCGCAAAAAATGTAAGCAGTTCTTTGTTTGATGGCTTGTGACTATCCATAATCCCCTTGATTACATTCTAGAGGTTTTCAATGGGGTTCAGGTCTGGAGATTAGTCTGCCCATGACAGGGTTTTGATATATCAATATATACAGTTATATGAAAAAGTTTGGGCACCCCTATTAATCTTAAGCTTAATGTTTTATAAAAATTGTTTTTTTGGCAACAGCTATTTCAATTTCATATATCTAATAACTGTTGGACACAGTAATGTTTCTGCCTTGAAATGAGGATTATTGTACTAACAGAAAATGTGCAATCTGCATTCAAACAAAATTTGACAGGTGCATAAGTATGGGCACCCTTATCTTTTTCTTGTTTTAAATACTCCTACCTACTTTTTACTGACTTACTAAAGCACTTTATTGGTTTTGTAACCTCATTGAGCTTTGAACTTCATAGCCAGGTGTATGCAATCATGAGAAAAGCTACTTAAAGTGGCCACTTGCAAGTTGTTCTCCTGTTTGAATCTCATCTGAAGAGTGGCATCATGGGCTCCTCAAAACAACTGTCAAATGATCTGAAAACAAGGATTATTCAACATAGTTGTTCAGGGGAAGGATACAAAAGGCTGTCTCAGAGATTTAACCTGTCAATTTCCACTGTGAGGAACATAGTAAGGAAATGGAAGAACACAGGTACAGTTCTTGTTAAGGCCAGAAGAGGCAGGCCAAGAAAAACATCAGAAAGGCAGAGAAAAAGAATGGTGAGATCAGTCAAGGACAATCCTCAGACCACCTCCAGAGAGCTGCAGCATCAACTTGCTGATGGTGTCACTGTGCATTGGTCAACTATACAACGCACTTTGCACAAGGAGAAGCTGTATGGGAGAGTGATGCGAAAGAAGCCGTTTCTGCAAGCACGCCACAAACAGAGTCGGCTGAGGTATGCAAAAGCACATTTGGAGAAGCCAATTTATTTTTGGAAGAAGGTCCTGTGGACTGATGAAACCAAGATTGAGTTGTTTGGTCATACAAAAAGGCGTTATGGATGGTGGCAAAAAAACACAGCATTCCAAGAAAAACACTTGCTACCCACAGTAAAATTTGGTGGAGGTTCCATCATGCTTTGGGGCTGTGTGGCCAATGCCGGCACCGGGAATCTTGTTAAAGTTGAGGGACGCATGGATTCCTCTCAGTATCAGCAGATTCTTGACAATAATGTTCATGAATCAGTGACAAAGTTGAAGTTACGCAGGGGATGGATCTTTCAGCAAGACAATGATCCAAAACACTGCTCCAAATCTACTCAGGCATTCATGCAGAGGAACAATTACACTGTTCTGGAATGGCCATCCCAGTCCCCAGACCTGAATATCATTGAACATCTGTGGGATCATTTGAAGAGGGCTGTCCATGCTAGGCGACCATCAAACTTAACTGAACTGGAATTGTTTTGTAAAGAGGAATGGCCAAAAATACCTTCATCCAGGAACCAGGAACTCATTAAAAACTATAGGAAGCAACTAGATAGAGGCTGTTATTTTTGCAAAAGGAGGATCTACTAAATATTAATGTCACTTTTCTGGTGAGGTGCCCATACTTATGCACCTGTCAAATTTTGTTTGAATGCAGATTGCACATTTTCTGTTAGTACACTAAACCTCATTTCAAGGCAGAAACATTACTGTGTCCAACAGTTATTATATATATGAAACTGAAATAGCTGTTGCAAAAAAAACTATTTTTAGAAAACATTAAGATTAAGATTAATAGGGGTGCCCAAACTTTTTCATATAACTGTATATACATTATATATATATATATATATATATATATATATATATATATATATATAGTGCCATGTGAAAATATTCGGCCCCCTGGAACTTTTCAACCTTTTCCCACATATCATGCTTCAAACATAAAGATGCCAAATGTAAATTTTCCGTGAAGAATCAACGAGTGGAACACAATTGTAAAGTAGAACAAAATTTATTGGTTATTTTAAACTAGATGGTGGCCCGATTCTAATGCATTGGGTATTCTGGAATATCTATGTATGTATGTATATAGCAGCCACATAGTATATAGCACAGGCCATGTAGTATATCGCAGACAAATACTACGTGGCCTGTGCTATATACTATGTGGCTGCTATATACATACATACATATTGTAAAATACCCGATGCTTTAATACAGGCCACACAGTATATAACTGTGGCCACGCAGTATATAACACAGCCCACGTACTCTATAACACAGCAGGGTCTCTGCCGACTACAGAAGGTAAGAATAGCAGGTTTTTTGTTTTTTTATTATTTTTAACATTACATCTTTTTACTATTGATGCTGCATAGTTGGGGACACACAGGGTTAATAGCAGCGTTAACGGAGTGCGTTACCCGCGGCATAACGCGGTCCGTTAATGCTGGCATTAACCCTGTGTGAGCGCTGACTGGGGGGGACTTGGGAGTATGGAGCGGGCGCCGGGCACTGACTGGACGGAAGTAGGGAGGGACTAATCGGACTATGCCCGTTGCTGATTGGTCGCGGCAGCCAGGACAGGCAGCTGGCGAGACCAATCAGCGACGCGGGATTTCCGGGACAGACAGACAGATGGAAGAACCCCTTAGACAATTATATAGTAGATTTTTGTGGAAATTCAAAAACTGAAAAGTGGGACGTGCAATATTATTCGGCCCCATTACTTTAATGCAGCAAACTGACTCCAGAAGTTCATTGTGGATCTCTGAATGATCCAATGTTGTCCTAAATGCCTAATAATGATAAATATAATCCACATGCATGTAATCAAGTCTCCGTATAAATGCACCTGCTCTGTGATAGTCTCAGGGTTCTGTTTGAAGCACAGAGAGCATCATGAAGACCAAGGAACACAACAGGCAGGTCCGTGATACTGTTCTGGAGAAGTGTCTGAGGACTTGAGAACTCAAATTGTTGAAAACTATCAACAATCTCAAGGTTACAAGAACATCTCCAGAGATCTTGATGGTCCTTTGTCCATGATGCACAACATTGTCAAGAATATTACAAGTTTATACAGGCACTCTTCTTCTGGTATATCCAGTTTTTTATGTCTTATAGTCTATTTCTATTTTAAATTAATACTATTAAAGCTAAGTGATTTTATCTCTTGAAGCTGGATTCCCTTTTTTCCACATGTGCATCTCTAGGCATCTGCAGAGACGCGAATCCGTTCTCAAGATTTCCTGGACTCATAAGAAAATTCATCTAAAGGGTGAGCTGAATTCATCTTTTTTTCTGCAAGAATATTACAACCCATGGTAATTTAGCTAATCTCTATGGATGTAGATGGCAGGGGAAAATTGATGAAAGGTTGCATGTTCCGATTCTGGATAAGCAGCCCCAATCACATTCCAAATTAATTCAAGCTGTCCTGCAGGCTCAGGGTGCATCAGTGTCAGCTTGAACTATTCGTTGACATTTAAATGAAATGAAACGCTATAGCAGGAGGCAGAGTAGGACCCCACTTCTGACACAGAGACATAAAAAAGCTAGACGGCAGATTGCAAAAATGTACGTGAGTAAGCCAAAATCTTTCTAGGAAAGCATCTTGTGGACAGATGAGAGCAAGATAGAGCTTTTTGCTGAAGCACATCATTCCACTGTTTATTGAAAATGAATGATGCCGACAAAGAAAAGAGCATAGTACCTACAGTAAAATACAGTGGAGGTTCAAAGATATTTTGGATTTTTTTTGCTGCCTCTGGCACTGGGTCCCATAACTGTGTGAAAGGCATCATGAAAGCTGAAGATTACCAAAGGAATTTGGGTTGAAATGTAGTGTCCAGTGTCAAAAAGCTGGGTTTGCATTCAAGGTCATGGATCTTTCAGCAGGACAGTGACCGAAAACATACTTCAAGAAATACCCAACAATGGAAGGAAACAAAGCCAGCAGTGACAGAGCCAATTTGGTACTTAACCCCTTCACCCCCAAGGGTGGTTTGCACGTTAATGACCGGGCCAATTTTTACAATTCTGACCACTGTCCCTTTATGAGGTTATAACTCTGGAACGCTTCAACGGATCTTGGCGATTCAGACACTGTTTTCTCGTGACATATTGTACTTCATGATAGTGGTAAAATTTCTTCGATATAACTTGCGTTTATTTGTGAAAAAAACGAATATTTGGCGAAAATTTTGAAAATTTCGCAATTTTCCAACTTTGAATTTTTATGCCCTTAAATCACAGACATATGTCACGCAAAATACTTAATAAGTAATATATGTGCAAGTAGAGATAGAATGGCACCAGGTGTTTTCACCACCGATTAAATATCACGTGGAACTTGCCTTGATCTCAGATTCCAAATGTGGACAAAAAAAGACTTGATTTAGAAACACTACGGCGTGCATTTAAGCAATAGCGTTGGGGCGGTGCTCAACATCAGCAGCAATGCAAATCCAAAATGTGAAGAAAAAGAAGTGGCACTCACCCGATGATGCTGTACAAAAAATGTCCTTTATTCAGAGTATACACTCACAGACATATAATGGAGAGGCGGCTGGTGAGGAGAGGAGTGCAAGGGGAGGCAAGAGGACGACGGCCGTTTCACGCCTGCGCGCTTCCACGGGTCCAGGTGCGTGAATTAAGAACGTCATATCCTATATAGGAGACTAAACATCTTAATGTGAACAGGTGATACAGTTAAAAACACATTTGGATGCATGCACCAAATTACGCTGATAAGTAAAATAAACAAATTCATTAACATTATACATATAGAGAATACAAAAACTATAGCTTTTAAAGGAAAATAGCCATATCCAATTTGTCATTCAGTCCGATAGCGCCCTGAGCGTTTGTTTCAATGATCCACCTCGCTTCACATTGCAGCAGCATTTTTCCGCGATCGCCCCCATTTTGAGGAGTTTTTACAATTTCCAGACCCGCAAATCGCAATATATTCGGGTCTGCACAATGAGCTTCACGTATGTGTTTTATGAGGCGAGGACAGCCCTTTCCAGATGAGACTGAATTATAATGTTCTCTGAATCTATGGAACAATGGGCGAATAGTCTTGCCAATATAAAAGAAATGGCATGGACATGTAATTAAATAAACTACATATTGTGATCTACATGTTATCAATTGACGGACTGTATGACAAATGGGGCCGATACGAATGGGATTATCAAGCAATCTAAATTGGCAATAACTACAGTTTCCACATTTGTGGTTACCTGTAGGTTGTAATTTCTTTAACCAATTAGAATTTTCGTTAGCTGTCAAACGATTTTTTACTAAAAGATCACCCAAATTCTTTGTGCGTTTATAGGCGAAAGTTGGCTGGTTCATTGTCAAAGATGATAGTTCCCTGTCAGATTGTAAAATATGCCAATTTTTCTGTATAGCCGCATAAATTACTTTATTCATTGGGCTATGCATGAACGTAAATACAAACTTATTATTGGCGCTATCAGTATGAGGATATTTAGATTTGTTGCGGCTTTTAAGCAAGTCATTCTGTTCTAATTTTCTGACCCTATTTTCCGCTCTGGATAATATTTTAGGGGGATAATTTCTTTTCAGAAAATTAGTTTTAAGCTCAGTTATTTGTTGATCAAAAGCTTCCTCATTGTTGATAATTTTCCTATATCTGACCATCTGGCTGTAGGGTATACTATTTTTTGTGTGAAAAGGATGAGCGCTATTAAAATGCAATAGACTGTTTGTCGCTGTGGGTTTTTTATATACACATGTATTGATTTTACCTTCTACTATTTCAATTTTGACATCGAGAAATTCTAGCAATGACCCCCCAAAACAAGCAGTAAATTGCATATTATCTAAGCTATAGTTTTTGTATTCTCTGTATGTATAATGTTAATGAATTTGTTTATTTTACTTATCAGCGTAATTTGGTGCATGCATCCAAATGTGTTTTTAACTGTATCACCTGTTCACATTAAGATGTTTAGTCTCCTATATAGGATATGACGTTCTTAATTCACGCACCTGGACCCGTGGAAGCGCGCAGGCGCGAAACGGCCGTCGTCCTCTTGCCTCCCCTTGCACTCCTCTCCTCACCAGCCGCCTCTCCATTATATGTCTGTGAGTGTATACTCTGAATAAAGGACATTTTTTGTACAGCATCATCGGGTGAGTGCCACTTCTTTTTCTTCACATTTTGGATTTGCATTGCTGCTGATGTTGAGCACCGCCCCAACGCTATTGCTTAAATGCACGCCGTAGTGGTTCTAAATCGAGTCTTTTTTTGTCCACATTTGGAATCTGAGATCAAGGCAAGTTCCACGTGATATTTAATCGGTGGTGAAAACACCTGGTGCCATTCTATCTCTACTTGCACATATATTGTTTAAACTTTGATACTTTTTGAATAGAGCACGAGTGTTATAGAAAGCCGAACTCAGTAAAATGGACATTAATCATGAAGATAACATGGACTCGGACCCAGGCTTGTTATTGGAGGATGGTTTACAGGCTGGTAGAGAGGGTGCAGGGGAGTTCTTTATGGATTGCAACCATAAAGATGAATTATTGCTGATAAGTACAAAAACGTTGGAAACTAAAATATACTCTCTGGCTGAGAGGGAAATTAGACTTTATTGGACCATCCAATCGTTAAAATCATATACAGAATGTGGACGTGTCCCAAGGGGACTGCGCGTTTATAAAGAAATATCACAATTTAGTGGCGATGAATCATTCCAGAAAGCGTGGGAGGATATTCACTTGCAGTGTTCCCGGAGCCTCTTGGCACTAGTAATTTCACAAAATGAAAAGGAATACGCTGCATTGTGTGAACAGTTGGATGGCGCTAAACAAGAGTTGAATTCACGTGTTACAGAAATCCAAAATAAGGCATTTTTAAAGAAACTTAATAAAAAATTGGTTTTAATACAGATTGAAACAAAACAAAAGAAAAAAGATAAATTTTTGAGAGATAAAAATGATTTTGCCACAGGGCAGATTTTTTCCTGGAACAAGTATAACAACAAAAAAAGAAATTTTCAGAGAAATCAGTCTTTTAGAAGGTTTAATAAGCGTAAAATGCAAAGAGATGGATGGGTAACAGATTCCGACTCCAGTGGGGTTGAAGAAAGTCTAGAAAATATGGGTGTTACATCTGCTTCTCTGCAGGGAGATATCCCTTTAGGAACAAGACCCGACGTGGCGGACGAAAAAAGAAACCCACAAAAGAAACGCAAACAAGTGTCCTGGAGAAAGTGACAACTGATAGTAATGAATTACAGATAATAAACCTCTCCAAAAGAGTGCTTACTCAGGAACAAAAACATGTACTATCGTTGGGTTTAAATTTTTGTGTTCCAGAGGAGTTTAATTTTACAGATTTTAAGATCGATTTGTTTAAAGCTACAAGAAAGCTGCACCTAAAAAAATTCTTTTCGAGCGTTAAAGAGAAAAAATCCTCTATTGATGTTTCTACGGAAAGCCCGGCCCTTATTGGGAGCCTAGGCTTTATGGCTTTTCCACCTGCCGATCAGAAAGACATTGAGGATGCATGGCTTCTTGCTAATCTGGACGAGTCAACCACCCCAATACGTGACTTTAAAACTACTGCAGAAGTTACCCCTGACATAGAACCCTTTAAAGGAGGTACAAAATCTACGTTTATGCCACCCATTTCACCAGGGAACGTTGTGGACTTGTTCCAGGACATGGTCATAAAAGATGTGGAAGCCATCCTATATCGGCATCCCCAAAAAAATTTATCCAAGAAGGAAGAGAGTGCTATTTATGAAATGCAACAGTGGAATGATACAATCATAAGGAGAGCGGACAAGGGCGGTAATATAGTTATTCTAGACAGAAGTTATTACATCGAGGAAGCGATGTCCCAGTTGAATGATAAATCTACATACGCCCCTTTGGAATCTAACCCTACTTTGAAATTCAAAGAAAAATTGAGAAAATTATTGAATAAATATGTAACAAAAGGTGTATTACTAAAAAATAAAGCGGAGAAATTACTTCCTGAACACCCTACCATTCCCAACTGGTACAGTCTGCCAAAGATTCACAAACATGCCACTAGACCGCCCGGAAGGCCAATAATATCTGGCATTGGCTCCTTAACGGAACCCTTGTCCAAATTCCTTGATTGGCTACTCAAACCCCTGTTGCATAAAATTCCCTCTTTCGTTAAAGACTCTGGGGACTTTTTATTAGCTTTACGTACTTTGGATTGGCAGCCCACTTTTTCATTAGTCTCAATTGATATTGTCAATTTGTATACACGTATCCCCCACGATAAAGGCATCGAGGCTATAAGTATGATCCTGCAGAATTGTAACAAAGACCAGGACTTCATTGATTTTATCACTGAAAGCCTGGACTTTGTCTTATCGCATAACGCATTTAGGTTTATTAATAAATGGTTCTTACAACAGACCGGAACCGCGATGGGTACGCCCGTCGCGTGTGTATTTGCAAACTTGTTTCTTGCAGTATTTGAAGAAAAATATATAACTTCAACCACTAATCCCTTTTTGCGGTTCATACGTGCCTATTATAGGTTTGCGGATGATGTCTTTATCGTGTGGGATAGCTCAAAACAGAACTTTGAGAATTTCGTTTCTTATTTGAATAATAATAATGAAGATAATATGCAATTTACTGCTTGTTTTGGGGGGTCATCGCTAGAATTTCTCGATGTCAAAATTGAAATAGTAGAAGGTAAAATCAATACATGTGTATATAAAAAACCCACAGCGACAAACAGTCTATTGCATTTTAATAGCGCTCATCCTTTTCACACAAAAAATAGTATACCCTACAGCCAGATGGTCAGATATAGGAAAATTATCAACAATGAGGAAGCTTTTGATCAACAAATAACTGAGCTTAAAACTAATTTTCTGAAAAGAAATTATCCCCCTAAAATATTATCCAGAGCGGAAAATAGGGTCAGAAAATTAGAACAGAATGACTTGCTTAAAAGCCGCAACAAATCTAAATATCCTCATACTGATAGCGCCAATAATAAGTTTGTATTTACGTTCATGCATAGCCCAATGAATAAAGTAATTTATGCGGCTATACAGAAAAATTGGCATATTTTACAATCTGACAGGGAACTATCATCTTTGACAATGAACCAGCCAACTTTCGCCTATAAACGCACAAAGAATTTGGGTGATCTTTTAGTAAAAAATCGTTTGACAGCTAACGAAAATTCTAATTGGTTAAAGAAATTACAACCTACAGGTAACCACAAATGTGGAAACTGTAGTTATTGCCAATTTAGATTGCTTGATAATCCCATTCGTATCGGCCCCATTTGTCATACAGTCCGTCAATTGATAACATGTAGATCACAATATGTAGTTTATTTAATTACATGTCCATGCCATTTCTTTTATATTGGCAAGACTATTCGCCCATTGTTCCATAGATTCAGAGAACATTATAATTCGGTCTCATCTGGAAAGGGCTGTCCTCGCCTCATAAAACACATACGTGAAGCTCATTGTGCAGACCCGAATATATTGCGATTTGCGGGTCTGGAAATTGTAAAAACTCCTCAAAATGGGGGCGATCGCGGAAAAATGCTGCTGCAATGTGAAGCGAGGTGGATCATTGAAACAAACGCTCAGGGCGCTATCGGACTGAATGACAAATTGGATATGGCTATTTTCCTTTAAAAGCTATAGTTTTTGTATTCTCTATATGTATAATGTTAATGAATTTGTTTATTTTACTTATCAGCGTAATTTGGTGCATGCATCCAAATGTGTTTTTAACTGTATCACCTGTTCACATTAAGATGTTTAGTCTCCTATATAGGATATGACGTTCTTAATTCACGCACGTGGACCCGTGGAAGCGCGCAGGTGCGAAACGGCCATCGTCCTCTTGCCTCCCCTTGCACTCCTCTCCTCACCAGCCGCCTCTCCATTATATGTCTGTGAGTGTATACTCTGAATAAAGGACATTTTTTGTACAGCATCATCGGGTGAGTGCCACTTCTTTTTCTTCACATTTTGGATTTACTTAATAAGTAACATTTCCCACATGTCTACTTTACATCAGCACAATTTTGGAACAAAATTTTTTTTTGTGACGGAGTTATAAGGGTTAAAAGTTGACCAGCAATTTCTCATTTTTACAACACCATTTTTTTTTAGGGACCACATCTCATTTGAAGTAATTTTGAGGGGTCTATATGATAGAAAATACCCAAGTGTGACACCATTCTAAAAACTGCACCCCTCAAGGTACTCAAAACCACTTTCAAAAAGTTTATTAACCCTTCAGGTGTTTCACAGGAATTTTTGGAATGTTTAAATAAAAATAAACATTTAACTTTTTTTCACACAAAATTTATTTCAGCTCCAATTTGTTTTATTTTACTAAGGGTAACAGGAGAAAATGGACCCCAAAATTTGTTGTACAATTTGTCCTGAGTACGCTGATACCCCATATGTGGGGGTAAACCACTGTTTGGGCGCATGGCAGAGCTCGGAAGGAAAGGAGCGCCATTTGACTTTTCAATGCAAAATTGACTGGAATTGAGATGGGACGCCATGTTGCATTTGGAGAGCCCCTGATGTGCCTAAACATTGAAACCCCCCACAAGTGACACCATTTTGGAAAGTAGACCCCCTAAGGATCTTATCTAGATGTGTGGTGAGCACTTTAACCCAACAAGTGCTTCACAGAAGTTTATAATGCAGAGCCGTAAAAATAAAAAATCATATTTTTTCACAAAAATTATCTTTTCGCCCCCAATTTTTTATTTTCCCAAGGGTAAGAGAAGAAATTGGACCCGAAAAATTGTTGTGCAATTTGTCCTGAGTACGCTGATACCCCATATGTGGGTGTAAACCATTGTTTGGGCGCAGGGCAGAGCTCGGAAGGGAAGGAGCGCCATTTGACTTTTCAATGCAAAATTGACTGGAATTGAGATGGGACGCCATGTTGCGTTTGGAGAGCCCCTGATGTGCCTAAACATTGAAACCCTGTACAAGTGACACCATTTTGGAAAGTAGACCCCTGAAGGAACTTATCTAGATGTGTGTTGAGCACTTTGACCCAACAAGTGCTTCACAGAAGCTTTTAATGCAGAGCCGTAAAAATAAAAAATCATATTTTTTCACAAAAATGATCTTTTCGCCCCCAATTTTTTATTTTCCCAAGGGTAAGAGAAGAAATTGGACCCGAAAAATTGTTGTGCAATTTGTCCTGAGTACGCTGATACCCCATATGTGGGTGAAAACCATTGTTTGGGCGCATGGCAGAGCTCGGAAGGGAAGGAGCGCCATTTGACTTTTCAATGCAAAATTGACTGGAATTGAGATGGGACGCCATGTTGCATTTGGAGAGCCCCTGATGTGCCTAAACATTGAAACCCTGTACAAGTGACACCATTTTGGAAAGTAGATCCCTTAAGGAACTTATCTAGATGTGTGTTGAGCACTTTGACCCAACAAGTGCTTCACAGAAGTTTATAATGCAGAGCCGTAAAAATAAAAAATCATATTTTTTCACAAAAATGATATTTTCGCCCCCATTTTTTTATTTCCCCAAGGGTAAGAGAAGAAATTAGACCACAAAAATTGTTGTGCAATTTGTCCTGAGTTTGACGATACCCCATATGTGGGGGTAAACCACTGTTTGGGCGCATAGCAGAGCTCGGAAGGGAAGGAGCGCTATTTTACTTTTCAATGTAAAATTGACTGGAATTAAGATGGGATGCCATGTTGCGTTTGGATAGCCCCTGATGTGCCTAAGCATTAAAAACCCCCACAAGTGACACCATTTTGGAAAGTAGACCTCCTAAGGAACTTATCTAGATGTGTTTTGAGAGCTTTGAACCCCCAAGTGTTTCACTACAGTTTATAACGCAGAGCCGTGAAAATAAAAATTCTTTTTTTTTTCACAAAAATGATTTTTAGCCCCCAGTTTTGTATTTTCACAAGGGTATCAGGATAAATTGGACCCCAAAAGTTGTTGTCCAGTTTGTCCTGAGTACGCTGATACCCCATATGTGGGGGGGAACCACTGTTTTGGCGCATGACAGAGCTCGGAAGGGAAGGAGCGCCATTTGGAATGCAGACTTAAATGGATTGGTCTGCAGGCGTCACGTTGCATTTGCAGAGCCCCTGATGTACCCAAACAGTACAAACCCCCCACAAGTGACCCCATATTGGAAAATAGACCCCCCAAGGAACTTATCTAGATGTGTTGTGAGAACTTTGAACCCCCAAGTGTTTCACTACAGTTTATAACGCAGAGCCGTGAAAATAAAAATTCTTTTTTTTTCACAAAAATGATTTTTAGCCCCCAGTTTTGTATTTTCACAAGGGTATCAGGATAAATTGGACCCCAAAAGTTGTTGTCCAATTTGTCCTGAGTACGCTGATACCCCATATGAGGGGAGGAACCACTGTTTGGGCGCATGACAGAGCTCGGAAGGGAAGGAGCGCCATTTGGAATGCAGACTTAAATGGATTGGTCTGCAGGCGTCACGTTGCATTTGCAGAGCCCCTGATGTACCCAAACAGTACAAACCCCCAAGTGACCTCATATCGGAAACTAGACCCCCCAAGGAACTTATCTAGATGTGTTGTGAGAACTTTGAACCCCCAAGTGTTTCACTACAGTTTATAACGCAGAGCCGTGAAAATAAAAAATCCTTTTTTTCCCACAAAACTTATTTTTTGGCCCCCCGTTTTGTATTTTCCCAAGGGTAGCAGGAGAACTTGGACCCCAAAAGATGATGTCCAATTTGTCCTGAGTACGCTGATACCCCATATGTTGGGGTAAACCCCTGTTTGGGCACACGGGAGAGCTCTGAAGGAAAGGAGCACTGTTTTCCTTTTTCAACGCAGAATTGGCTGGAATTCAGATTGGATGCCATGTCCCGTTTGGAGAGCCCCTGATGTGCCTAAACAGTGGAAACCCCCCAATTATAACTGAAACCCTAATCCAAACACACCCCTTATCCTAATCCCAACAGTAACCCTAACCACTCCTCTAACCCAGACACACCCAACCCTATTCCCAACCGTAAATGTAATCCAAACCCTAACCCTACCTTTAGCCCCAACCCTAACTGTAGCCCCAACCCTAGCCCCAACCCTAGCCCTAACCCTAGCCCTAACCCGAGCAATAACCCTAGCCCTATCACTAGCCCTATCACTAGCCGTAACACTAGCCCTAACCCTAGCCCTAACCCTAGCCCCAACCCTAGCCCTAACCCTAGCCCTAACCCTAGCCCAACCCTAGCCCTAACCCTAACCCTAGCCCCAACCCTAGCCCCAACCCTAACCCTAGCCCTAACCCTTGCCCTAACCCTAGCCCTAACCCTAGCTCTAACCCTAGCCCTAACTCTAGTCCTAACTCTAGTCCTAACTCTAGCCCTAACCCTAACCCTAATGGGAAAATGGAAATAAATACATTTTTTAATTTTTCCCTAACTAAGGGGGTGATGAAGGGGGGTTTGATTTACTTTTATAGCGGGTTTTTTAGCGGATTTTTATGATTGGCAGCCATCACACACTGAAAGACGCTTTTCATTGCAAAAAATATTTTTTGCGTTACCACATTTTGAGAGCTATAATTTTTCCATATTTGAGTCCACAGAGTCATGTGAGATCTTGTTTTTTGTGGGACGAGTTGACGTTTTTATTGGTAACATTTTCGGACACGTGACATTTTTTGATCGCTTTTTATTCCGATTTTTGTGAGGCAGAGTGATCAAAAACCAGCTATTCATGAATTTCTTTTGGGGGAGGCGTATATACCGTTCCGCGTTTGGTAAAATTGATAAAGCAGTTTTATTCTTCGGGTCAGTACGATTACAGCGATATCTCATTTATATCATTTTTTTATGTTTTGGCGCTTTTATACGATAAAAACTATTTTATAGAAAAAATAATTATTTTGGTATTGCTTTATTCTCAGGACTATAACTTTTTTATTCTTTTGCTGATGATGCTGTATGGCAGCTCGTTTTTTTGCGGGACAAGATGATGTTTTCAGCGGTACCATGGTTATTTATATCAGTCTTTTTGATCGCGTGTTATTCCACTTTTTGTTCGGTGGTATGATAATAAAGCGTTGTTTTTTGCCTCGTTTTTTTTTTTTTTTCTTACGGTGTTTACTGAAGGGGTTAACTAGTGGGGCAGTTTTATAGGTTGGGTCGTTACGGACGCGGCGATACTAAATATGTGTACTTTTATTGTTTTTTTATTTTATTTAGCAAAAGAAATGTATTTATGGGAATAATATATATATTTTTTTTTTATTTAGGATATTTTTTTTATTTATTTTTTTACACATGTGGGGAATTTTTTTTTTACTTTTTTACTTTGTCCCGGGGGGGACATCACAGATCATTGATCTGGCAGTGTGCACAGCACTCTGCCAGATCTGCGATCTGCTGTGCAGGGCTGCAGGCTTACCAAGTGTCTGCTCTGAGCAGACACTCGGTAAGCCACCTCCCTCCCTGCAGGACCCGGATGCCGCGGCCATCTTGGATCCAGGACCTGTGGCGAGGAGGGAGGTAGGAGACCCTCGGAGCAACGCGATCACATCGCGTTGCTCCGGGGGTCTCAGGGAAGCCCGCAGGGAGCCCCCTCCCTGCGCGATGCTTCCCTATACCGACGGTACACCGCGATCATGTTTGATCGCGGTGTGCCGGCGGTGTGCCGGGGGTTAATGTGCCGGGGGCGGTCCGTGACCGCTCCTGGCACATAGTGCCGGATGTCAGCTGCGATATGCAGCTGACACCCGGCCGCGATCGGCTGCGCTCCCCCCGTGAGCGCGGCCGATCGCGTATGACGTACTATCCCGTCGGTGGTCATATGGGCCCACCCCACCTCGACGGGATAGTACGTCAGATGTCAGGAAGGGGCTAATGACCGAGCCAATTTTTACAATTCTGACCACTGTCACTTTATGAGGTTATAACTCTGGAACACTTTAACGGATCCCGCTGATTCTGAGATAGTTTTTTCATGACATATTGTACTTCATATTAGTGGTAACATTTCTTCGATATTACTTGAGATTATTTATGAAAAAAATGGAAATATGGCGAAAATTTTTAAAATTTTGCAATTTTCAAATTTTGTATTTTTATGCCCTTAACTCAGAGAGATATGTCACACAAAATAGTTAATAAATAACATTTCCCACATGTCTACTTTACATCAGCACAATTTTGGAAACAAAATTTTTTTTTGTTAGGGAGTTATAAGGGTTAAAAATTGACCAGCAATTTCTCATTTTTACAACACCATTTTTTTTTAGAGACCACATCACATTTTAAGTCATTTTGAGGGGTCTATATGATAGAAAAAACCAATTGTGACACCATTCTAAAAACTGCACCCCTCAAGGTGCTCAAAACCACATTCAAGAAGTTTATTAACCCTTTACGTGCTTCACAGGAACTGAAACAATGTGGAAGGAAAAAATTAACATTTAACTTTTTTTGCAAACATTTTAATTCAGAACCATATTTTTTTATTTTCACAAGTGTAAAAACAGAAATTTAACCATACAATGTGTTGTGCAATTTCTCCTGAATATGCCGATACCCCAATGGGGGATAAACCACTGTTTGGGCGCACCGCAGAGCTTGGAAGAGACGGAGCGCCGTTTGACTTTTTCAATGCAGAATTGGCTGGAATTGAGATCGGATGCCATGTCACGTTTAGAGAGCCCCTGATGTGCCTAAACAGTGGAAACACTCCACAAGTGACACCATTTTGGAAACTAGACCCCTTACGGAACTTAACTAGATGTGTGGTGAGCACTTTAAACTCCCAAGTGCTTCACAGAAGTTTATAAAGTAGAGCCGTGAAAATAAAAAATCTCATATGTTTACACAAAAATGATCTTTTCGCCCACAAATTCTTATTTTCACAAGGGTAACAGGAGAAATTAGACCACAAACCTTGTTGTGCAATTTCTCCTGAGTACGTCGATACCCCATATGTGGGGGTAAACCACTGTTTGGGCGCACCGCAGAGCTAGGAAGAGAAGGAGTGCCGTTTTACTTTTTCAATGTAGAATTGGCTGGAATTGAGATCGGACACCATGTCGCGTTTGGAGAGCCCCTGATGTGCCTAAACAAAGGAAACCCCCCACAAGTGACACCATTTTGGAAACAAGACCCCATATGGAACTTAACTAGATGTGTGGTGAGCACTTTAAAACCCAAGGTGCTTCACAGAAGTTTATAATGTAGAGCCGTGAAAATAAAAAATCAATTTTTTTCTACAAAAATGACCTTTGGCCCCCAAATTTTTATTTTCACAAGGGTAACAGGAAAAATTAGACCACAAAAGTTGTTGTGCAATTTCTCCTGAGTACATAAATACCCGATATGTGGGGGTAAACCACTGTTTGGGCGCACTGCCAAGCTTGGAAGAGAAGGAGTGCCGTTTTACTTTTTCAATGTAGAATTGGCTGGAATTGAGATCGGACACCATGTCGCGTTTGGAGAGCCCCTGATGTGCCTAAACAGTAGAAACTCCCCACAAGTGACCCCATTTTGGAAACTAGAACTAGACCCCTTAAGGAACTTATCTAGATGTGTGGTGAGCACTTTAAACCCCCAAGTGCTTCACAGAAATTTATAACGTAGAGCCGTGAAATTAAAAAATCCTTTTTTTTCCCTCAAAAATGATTTTTTTAGCCTGCAATTCTTTATTTTCTCAAGGGTAACAGGAGACATTGGACCCCAAAATCTGTTGACCAGTTTGTCCTGAGTACGCTGATACCCCATATGTGGGGGGGCACTATTTGGGTACCCATCAGGGCTCGGAAGGGAAGGAGCGCCGCTTGGAATGCAGACTTTGATAGAATGGTCTGCGGGCATTATGTTGCGTTTGCAGAGCCCCCGATGTACCTAAACAGTAGAAACCCCCCACAAGTGACCTTATTTTGGAAACTAGACCCCCCAAGGAACTTATCTAGATGTGTTGTGAGAACTTTGAATGCCCAAGTGCTTGACAGAAGGTTATAATGCAGAGTCGTGAAAATAAAAAAAAAATATTTTTTCCACAAAAAAGATTTTTTTAGCCCCCAAATTTTTATTTTCACAAGGGTAACAAGAGAAATTGGACGCCAAAAGTTGTTGTCGAATTTGTCCTGAGTACACTGATACCCCATATGTGGGGGGACCACTGTTTGGGCGCATGGCTGAGCTCGGAAGGGAAGAAGCGCCGTTTTGGAATGCAGACTTTGATAGAATGGTCTGCGCGCGTTATGTTGCATTTGCAGAGCCCCTGATGTACCTAAACAGTAAAATTTTGGCCCGGTCATTAACGTGCAAACCACCCTTGGGGGTAAAGGGGTTAAAGACTTACAGAAAACGTTTGACTTTTGTCATTGCCAAGAAAGGATATCTAGCAAAATATTGAGATGAACTTCTGTTAATGACCAAATACTTATTTTCCACCATAATTTGAAAATTCAGACAAGGTGATTTTCTGGACTTGTTATTTCTAAACTGTATCTAAACTATCTGAATAATATATACTCGCCTAGATAACTAACTAAAAATAAAAGTGTATCCTGAATTATATGTATTGGTGAAACTATATAATATGTGCAAACCCCGCATAATCTATAATAAATATATTTATATAAAACAATTGTACAATTATCGCGCATAAGGTACAATAAATGCACAATATCACACACAATAATATTTCTTATATAATATTAAATAACAAAATAATTATATAAATAACACCATATATATAACAAATGACTAAAAACAATATAAATACATTATAATTACAATACCAATATATAGTGTCCATAAATAAACTATAAAGTGACATACAAATATACATAATAACATGATGCTCAAAAAGAATACATGAAAAAATCCTCCCACATATCTACATTGAATCCACTACCCATAAATAAACAGCCCCATAAAGTACCTACTCCCTAATTAATTATTGATGAAAAATAGAACAACATACACTGCATAATAAAATAGTCCATAACGAATGAATCTGTAAAACCGGACCCAATAATGTTCTGAAGGTACGAAGGACAGACGAAGTAGAACTACTTGATGAGCCGCATCTAATTAATAAAACAACGAAAATTAGAAGTTAAAACCAACAAACACACAAATTAAAAACAGAATAAACAATTGGAGAAATGTTGAACAATTATAAAAATGCAGAAAAGCCCATGGTTTCATTAAGGCCCTGTGGAACCATAGTACTCAACAAACAGATCCAGCGACTCTCTTTCTGTGCCAAAATTCTACCAAGATTATCACCTCTGAAGCTCAAATTTACCTGATCTATGGCTTGAATCTTAAATTCACTTGGATCACAGTTGTGATGTGATCTAAAATGTTGTGGCAGAGTCTTTAGTCCACTTATATCTTCTATAGTACGGGCCTTCTCAATGTCCCTTATATGTTCTCTAGTTCTAATTTTCAACTCTCTAGTCGTCATCCCTATATATATTTTACCACAGGGACACCGGGCATGGCAAACGACCCCTTTCGAAGAACATGTAAGCATTGTGCGTATATCAAATGTCCTTGATCCATCCCAATTCTCAAAAGTTTTGCTTTTAAAGTGATTCCCACAAACCTTGCAGGAATTACACGGGAAGAAACCATGCAACTCTACATTCAGTTGCTTCAATGGAGTTGCAGAATAGTGACTACGCACTAAAAGATCTTTTAGATTTCTTTAACGTCTTGCAGTCATCAACGGATTATTGGGCAACAATTTTCTCAAAATGGGGTCTGATTGTAATATTCCCCAATGTTTCCGCATGATACTTACCAGTTCTGACCATTGCTTATTGTAGCCTGTGATGAACCGAACATGATTAGCAACTTTTGCCTTCTTTTTCCTCCTATTACCATAGAGTAACTCGTTCCTAATTGACCTTTCTGTAATCTTAAACCCATTCTTTATTTGCCTTTTGCTGTATCCCCTATCCACAAATCTATGGGCCAAGTCAGATGCCTGTTCTTTATATTTCTTATCAAGGGTACAGATTCTTTTAATCCTCATGAACTGACCAATGGGAACACCTTTAATTGTAGATCCGTGATGGGCAGAAGAGGCATGTAATAAAGTGTTAGTTGCTGTTTGTTTTCTAAACACACTTGTAACGAGTTTACCATCCGAAAGCGCCTCTATACTTAAATCCAAAAAATCAACTTTCTTACCAAAATTAAAAGTCAATTTGATATTTAAATTGTTCTGATTTAATTCCCCCATCAAAGACAACAAATTATTGGTAGGGCCTTCCCATATGAACAGGATGTCGTCGATGTATCGACTCCATCCATGTATTGCATCAACACCCTGGACTCCGTCTAACTGGAAGATCATCCTTTCCCAGTACCCCATAAATAAATTGGCATACGAGGGGGCACAAGTGGCCCCCATCGCAGTAGCTTGTTGCTGCAAATAAATATCATTATTGAAAGTAAACACATTGTGCTCCAATACAAATTTCAATAAAGTCAAAATCAGCTCAATAAGTGGCGGGTCCAAATTGCTTTCATATAGATAATGTGCCACTGCAACCAAACCATCAGTATGCCTAATAGAGGAATATAACGCTTCCACATCAGCTGTAACTAAAATTGCATCTTCATCTAAATGCAAAGAGTCTAATCTTTGAAGCATCATGGTGATATCTTTAATATATGAAGGCAGGCTGTCATGGTTCCCAATGGCAAGGGAACGTAAGAAACATATAAGTAACGAACGAGCTCTCGGGTGATGGAAACTCGAGTTGACCGTGAGCTAAATCTACCACACAACTAACAGTAGCCAGGGAGCATACCTACGGCTTCCTATATGCCACGCGCCAGCCGGAGGACTAACTACGCCTGGTAGAGGAAGAAACAGACCTGGCTTACCTCTAGGGAAATCCCCCAAAAGATGATAGCAGCCCCCCACATGTAATAACGGTGAATTAAGAGGAAAAGACATACACAGTATGAAAGTAGATTTAGCAAAGAGAGGTCCACTTACTAGATAGCAGAAGGATACAAAAGAGGACTTCACGGTCAACTGAAAACCCTTTCAAAAACCATCCTGAAATTACTTTAAGACTCCTGTGTCAACTCATGACACAGGAGTGGCAATTTCAGCCCGCAAGAGCTTCCAGCTACAGAGAATTACAAAAACTGCAAACTGGACAAAAGGTACAAAACAAAAGGACAAAGTCCACTTAGCTGATCAGCAGACTAGTAGCAGGAACATGCAACCGAAGGCTCTGGTTACAATGATGACCGGCAAGGAAATGACTGGAGAGCAAGGCTAAATAGGAAACTCCCAAACACTGATGGAAGCAGGTGAACAGAAGCAGCAAAGTGCAAACAAGTCACCAGTACCACCAGCAACCACCAGGGGAGCCCAAAAAGCGGATACACAACAGTACCCTCCCCTTAAGGAGGGGGCACCGAACCCTCACAAGAACCGCCAGGGCGATCTGGATGAGCCCTATGAAAGGCACGAACCAAATCCGAGGCATGAACATCAGAGGCAGTTACCCAAGAATTATCTTCCTGACCATAGCCTTTCCATTTAACCAGATATTGAAGTCTCCGTCTGGAAATATGGGAGTCCAAGATCTTCTCTACGACATACTCCAATTCACCCTCCACCAGCACAGGAGCAGGAGGTTCAGTAGAAGGAACCACCGGTACCTCATATCTCCGCAACAACGACCAATGGAACACATTATGGACAGCGAAAGATGCCGGGAGGTCCAAACGAAAGGAAACAGGGTTAAGAATCTCCAAAATCCTATAAGGACCGATGAACCGAGGCTTAAATTTGGGAGAAGAAACCCTCATAGGGACAAAACGGGAAGACAACCACACCAAGTCCCCAACGCGAAGGTGGGGACCAACACGACGACGACGGTTAGCAAACTGCTGAGTCCTCTCCTGGGACAATTCCAAATTATCCACCACTTGTCCCCAAATCCGATGCAACCGATCCACCACCGCATCCACTCCAGGACAATCCGAAGATTCAACCTGACCAGATGAAAAACGCGGATGAAACCCTGAATTGCAAAAGAAAGGAGAAACCAAAGTGGCAGAACTAGCCCGATTATTAAGAGCAAACCGCCAACGGCAGAAAGGCAACCCAATCATCCTGATCCGCAGACACAAAACACCTCAAATAAGTCTCCAAAGTTTGATTAGTTCGCTCCGTCTGGCCATTGGTCTGAGGATGGAATGCAGACGAAAAGGACAAATCAATGCCCAACCTGGCACAGACTGCCCGCCAAAATCTAGACACGAACTGGGTACCCCTGTCAGAAACGATGTTTTCCGGAATACCATGCAAGCGAACCACATTTTGAAAAAACAGAGGGACCAACTCAGATGAGGAAGGCAACTTAGGCAATGGCACCAAATGAACCATTTTAGAAAAACGGTCACACACCACCCAGATGACAGACATCTTCTGAGAAACAGGGAGATCCGAGATAAAGTCCATAGAGATGTGCGTCCAAGGCCTCTTCGGAATAGGCAAGGGCAACAACAACCCACTAGCCCTAGAACAACAAGGCTTGGCCCGAGCACACACATCGCAAGACTGCACAAAAACACGCACATCTCGAGACAGGGAAGGCCACCAGAAGGATCTAGCCACCAAATCTCTGGTGCCAAAAATTCCCGGATGACCTGCCAGAGTAGAAGAATGAACTTCCGAGATGACTCTAGTGGTCCACTCGTCAGGAACAAACAGTCTACCAGACGGACAACGATCAGGTCTATCCGCCTGAAATTCTTGCAAAGCACGTCGCAAATCTGGAGAGACAGCAGACAAAACCACTCCATCCTTAAGGACACCAGCAGGTTCAGAATTCCCAGGAGAGTCAGGCTCAAAACTCCTAGAAAGAGCATCTGCTTTCACATTCCTAGAACCCGGTAAGTACGAGACCACAAAATTAAACCGGGAAAAGAACAACGACCAACGTGCCTGTCTAGGATTCAGGCGCCTGGCAGACTCCAAATAAATCAAATTCTTGTGATCAGTCAAAACTACCACCTGATGTCTGGCACCCTCAAGCCAATGACGCCACTCCTCAAATGCCCACTTCATGGCCAAAAGCTCCCGATTACCAACATCATAGTTTCGCTCGGCGGCCGATATTTTTCGCGAAAAGAACGCACAAGGTCTCATCACTGAGCAGTCGGAACTTTTCTGCGACAAAACCGCCCCCGCTTCGATCTCGGAAGCATCGACCTCAACCTGAAAGGGAAGAGAAACATCAGGCTGGCGCAACACAGGGGCAGACAAAAAGCGGCGCTTAAGCTCCCAAAAGGCCTCCACGGCAGCAGGGGACCAATTGGCAACATCAGCACCCTTTTTAGTCAAATCCGTCAGAGGTTTAGCAACGCCAGAAAAACCAGCTATAAATCGACGATAAAAATTAGCAAAGCCCAAGAATTTCTGGAGACTCTTCAGAGAAGTAGGCTGCATCCAGTCGTAAATAGCCCGAACCTTGACAGGGTCCATCTCAATAGAAGAAGGGGAAAAAATATACCCCAAAAATGAAATTTTTTGAACCCCAAAAACACACTTCGAACCCTTCACACACAAAGAATTCTCCCGCAAAACCTGAAAAACCCTCCTGACCTGCTGAACATGAGACTCCCAGTCATCAGAAAAAATCAAAATATCATCCAAGTACACAATCATAAATTTATCCAAATATTCACGGAAAATATCATGCATTAAGGACTGAAAGACAGAAGGTGCATTAGAAAGGCCGAAAGGCATTACCAAATACTCAAAATGGCCCTCAGGCGTATTAAATGCGGTCTTCCACTCATCCCCCTGCTTAATTTGCACCAAATTATACGCCCCACGAAGATCAATCTTAGAGAACCATTTAGCCCCCCTTATGCGAGCAAACAAATCAGTCAGCAAAGGCAACGGATACTGATATTTGACTGTAATTTTATTCAAGAGACGATAATCAATACAAGGCCTCAGAGAGCCATCCTTTTTAGAGACAAAGAAAAAACCAGCTCCTAAAGGTGATGAAGAAAGACGAATATGTCCCTTTTCCAGGGACTCCTTAATATACTCGCGCATAGCAGCATGTTCAGGTACAGATAGGTTAAACAAACGACCCTTTGGAAATTTACTGCCAGGAATCAGATCTATGGCGCAATCACAATCCCTGTGAGGAGGGAGTGAACCAATCTTAGGCTCTTCAAAAATATCACGATAATCAGACAAAAATGCCGGAATCTCAGATGGAATAGATGACGAAATGGACACCATAGGAGTGTCCCCATGAGCCCCCCGACATCCCCAGCTTAACACAGACATAGCCTTCCAGTCAAGGACTGGGTTATGAGACTGTAACCATGGTAATCCAAGCACCAAAACATCATGTAAATTGTACAACACAAGGAAGCGAATCACCTCCTGATGGTCTGGAGTCATACGCATAGTCACTTGCATCCAGAACTGTGGTTTATTACAAGCCAAAGGTGTAGAATCAATACCCTTCAGAGGTATAGGGACTTCCAGAGGCTCTAAATCAAACCCACAGCGCCTGGCAAAGGACCAGTCCATAAGACTCAGAGCGGTGCCAGAGTCCACATAGGCATCCACGGTAATAACTGATAATGAACAAATCAAGGTTACAGACAAAATAAATTTGGACTGTAAAGTGCCAATTGAAATGGACTTGTCAACCTTCCTAGTACGCTTAGAGCATGCCGATATAACATGAGCAGAATCACCACAATAGAAGCATAACCCATTTTTACGCCTATAATTCTGCCGCTCGCTTCTGGACATAACTCTGTCACATTGCATTTTCTCTGGCGTCTCTTCAGAAGATACCGCCAAATGGTGCACGGGTTTGCGCTCCCGCAAACGCCGATCAATCTGAATTGCCATTGTCATGGACTCATTCAGACCTGTAGGCGCAGGGAACCCGACCATAACATCTTTAACGGCATCAGAAAGGCCCTCTCTGAAATTTGCCGCTAAGGCGCACTCATTCCACTGAGTAAGCACAGACCACCTACGAAATTTTTGGCAGTATATCTCCGCTTCATCTTGCCCTTGAGATAGGGCTATCAAAGCTTTTTCAGCTTGAATCTCCAAATTAGGTTCCTCATAAAGCAACCCTAAAGCCAGGAAAAACGCATCCACATTGAGCAACGCAGGATCCCCTGGTGCCAATGAAAATGCCCAATTTTGAGGGTCACCTCGCAGCAAAGAGATTACAATCTTAACCTGCTGGACAGGATCTCCTGAGGAGTGAGGTCTGAGAGAAAGGAATAATTTACAATTATATTTGAAATTCAAAAACCGAGATCTATCTCCGGAAAACACCTCTGGTGTAGGGATTTTAGGTTCAGAAATAGGAGCATGTATAACAAAATCTTGTAAATTTTGAACCTTCGTAGCAAGATTATTTAAACCTGCAGCCAAACTCTGAGGATCCATCTTTAAACAGGTGAGCTCAGAGCCATTCAAGGATTATAAGGAGAGAAAGGCAAAGGCTGTAATTAAAGCTGAAATACAACTGATCCAACTATGGAGTAAGCATAGAGGAAAAAGGGAAAAAAAAAAAAAATTTACAGACTTCTTTTTTCTCTCCTTTCTTCTGCCAATAAGTTTAACACTGGCTGGTCATACTGTCATGGTTCCCAATGGCAAGGGAACGTAAGAAACATATAAGTAACGAACGAGCTCTCGGGTGATGGAAACTCGAGTTGACCGTGAGCTAAATCTACCACACAACTAACAGTAGCCAGGGAGCATACCTACGGCTTCCTATATGCCACGCGCCAGCCGGAGGACTAACTACGCCTGGTAGAGGAAGAAACAGACCTGGCTTACCTCTAGGGAAATCCCCCAAAAGATGATAGCAGCCCCCCACATGTAATAACGGTGAATTAAGAGGAAAAGACATACACAGTATGAAAGTAGATTTAGCAAAGAGAGGTCCACTTACTAGATAGCAGAAGGATACAAAAGAGGACTTCACGGTCAACTGAAAACCCTTTCAAAAACCATCCTGAAATTACTTTAAGACTCCTGTGTCAACTCATGACACATGAGTGGCAATTTCAGCCCGCAAGAGCTTCCAGCTACAGAGAATTACAAAAACTGCAAACTGGACAAAAGGTACAAAACAAAAGGACAAAGTCCACTTAGCTGATCAGCAGACTAGTAGCAGGAACATGCAACCGAAGGCTCTGGTTACAATGATGACCGGCAAGGAAATGACTGGAGAGCAAGGCTAAATAGGAAACTCCCAAACACTGATGGAAGCAGGTGAACAGAAGCAGCAAAGTGCAAACAAGTCACCAGTACCACCAGCAACCACCAGGGGAGCCCAAAAAGCGGATACACAACAGCAGGCCCTGTACTAGTGGTTGTAAGTAATGGTCAATTACCTTGCATATAATTTCACACAAGTTACCCACACCCAAAACAATGGGCCTCCCCGGCGGATCCACCGGATTCTTGTGCAGTTTAGGCAGCAGATAGAAGGTGGATAGTTTTGGCTGCAACTTAGTGATCACTTCCACCATTTTTTTTGTGATGATCCCATCTTCATAGGCCGTTTCCAAGATAGTAATTAATTTTCACTGAAATTCTGTTAAAGGGTTATACTGCAATTTTTTATAACATTCAGTGTTGCCCAAGATCTTTACTGCCTGTTTCTCATACATATCATTCGGCCATATGACGGTATTACCGCCTTTATCGGCCTGTTTTATGACAACACCATCCATTGCCTGTAATTCCCTTAATGCTTTACTTTCATCTCTAGACAAATTAGATATCCAACCTGGGACCAACGGTAAGTTCTTTACCTCTTTGGTCACCATTTTAACAAAAATTTCCACAGCAGAACAAGTGTTCAAACTGGGAAATTTCTGAGACTTCCCAAGTAAGTGAGTCGGGAACTTACCCTCCTCATTCATTTCACTTTCCTCCAGAAGATCTTCCACATTTTTCAAAGCCTCCTTTTCTAGCTCAGTGGGAAACATCAGATCCAGATCACTTCTGAAGTGTAATTTTTGTAAAATTACTTTGCGTGCAAATAGGTGTAGATCTTTCACTATTTGGAATTTATCTAAATGTGTAGAAGGGGAAAAAGTGAGACCCTTTTCCAATACCCTAATTTGTACATCACTCAGAATATGATCAGACAAATTAATTACCTTGGACTTATTATTATTACGCCTGTTGCCCTTTCTTTGATTGAAAATTTCTGGGAATTTTTTATTTTCCCGGTTATGGGTTCTTGTTTGCATACGGTAATCATTAATGCTTTCCGCCTCACTACATGAGGTGCTGCTTTCTGCATAAGAAGGCCCCTCACGTCCCAGATTACCAGATTTGCATGAGGCACCAATGGCTTTTTTCTTAGGGAGCTGCCATCTAAAAATCTTATCAGTTTCAAAATCAGTTAAATCTCTCATAAATTTCTTAAGCTTCAATTCACTGATATCATTCTCCCACTTGTCAATATCCTTCTCCATCATACTAATAAAATTTTCCATTTTGTCCACAGCAAGCTGTTTTTTCAAAGTTTTATGCAGTTCATTAATTTCCTCACCCAATGCATTCATACATGCTGTGTTTTTATCAATAATGATCTTTATAAATTCAAACGAACATGCAATAGCTGCCCTTTTCCATCTCTGAATCAATTCCGAGTTGTTGTGAATTCGGTTTGTGGGCTCCCCCGGTGGTCTGTTATGGTAGTGTCTCTTATGTGCCTTCCTCCATCTCTGATTACCTGTCGCCACCCTCTAGGGGAGTTTCCTATTTAAGGCTGCTTGGCTGTTAGTCACATGCCGGCCAACAATGTGCTAGTAGCATTCTGTTGCATTCACCTGCCTCAAGTCCCAGTTCAGCTAAGTTGAATTTTGTTTCTTGTTTTGCTATTTTTGTCCAGCTATCTGCAATGTGACTCTTCAGTGCTGGAAGCTCTGGTGGACAGAAAATTACTACTCCAGTGGCATGAGTTGTCACTGGAGTTTAAAGTAATTTCTGGATGGTGTTTTTGAATAGTGATTTTTAGGTCGACCGTGAAGTAACTCTTTCCTGTCCTTCTGCTATCTAGTAAGCGGACCTCACTGTGCTAAATCTGCTGTTCATCCTACGTATGTCATTTCCTCTGAACTCACCGTCAATATCTGTGGGGGCCTACTATCATCTTTTGGGGTTCCTCACTGGAGGTAAGGCAGGCCTGTATATTCCTCTTATAGGGGTAGTTAGATCTCCGGCTGGCGCGTGGTGTCTAGGGCATCGTAGGTACATCCCCCGGCTACTGTAAGTGTTGGGTCAGGTTCAGGTCACGGTCGACCTTAGTTTCCATCACCCGAGAGCTAGTCCGTTTTGTATTTTTTTCCCATGGTCATTGGGGTAACCATAACAGTTTGGCCGGCCCATAAAAAATCTATGTGTTAAAATATGCACTAAAGTAGGAAGGAGAAGAAAAGGTTTTTTTTTTTCTGTGTTTGAAAGTGCACCTTAGTTTGATCATTTGTATTCCTTGCTTAAACTGCAGTCTTCAGCCTTTTTTTTTTCTCCTCTCCTCTTAACCTCTGAATGCTTGGGTTACACCCATTTGAAACATGGATCCACAGAGTTTAGTTGCAGGTTTGAATAACCTTGCGACAAAAGTACAGAACCTACAAGATTTTGTTATACGTGCTCCAATGTCTGAACCTAAGATTCCTCTGCCTGAATACTTTACCGGAGACAGATCCCGGTTTTTGAGTTTCAGAGAAAATTGCAAATTGTTTTTGTCTCTGAGATCTCACTCTGCTGGTGATCATACTCAACAAGTTAAAATTGTTATCTCTCTACTGCGCGGCGACCCACAAAGTTGGGCATTTGCATTATCGCCAGGAGATCCTGCGTTGTTAAATGTAGATGCGTTTTTTCAGGCTTTGGGGTTGCTTTATGAAGAACCTAATTTGGAGATTTTGGCTGAGAAAGCCTTGATAGCTCTTTCCCAAGGGCAAGATGAAGCTGAGATATACTGCCAGAAATTCCGTAAATGGTCGGTGCTTACTAAATGGAATGAGTGCGCTTTAGCAGCTAATTTCAGAGAAGGTCTCTCTGATGCCGTGAAGGATGTCATGGTGGGGTTCCCTGTGCCTACAGGTCTGAATGATGCCATGAAATTGGCTATCCAGATTGATCGGCGTTTGCGGGAGCGCAAATCTGTGCACCATATGGCGGGGTCTTCTGAGGAAAAATCTGTGCACCATATGGCGGTATCTTCTGAGCAAAAACCTGTGCACCATATGGCGGTGACCTCTGAAAAGGCATTAGAGCATATGCAATGCGATCGTGTTTTGTCTAGAGGCGAACGTCAAAATTACAGGCGCAAAAATGGATTGTGCTTCTACTGTGGAGATCCAGCTCATGTTATATCAGCATGCTCTAAACGTATAAATAAGGTTGATAAAAAGGTTGATAAATCTTTTTCTACAGGTACCTTGCAGTCAAAATTTCTTTTGTCCGTGACATTGATTTGTACCTTATCATCTGTGACTGTGAATGCTTATGTGGATTCTGGCGCCGCTCTGAGTCTCATGGATTGGTCCTTTGCCAAGCGTTGTGGGTTTGATTTGGAGCCGTTGGAAGTTTCTATTCCCCTGAAGGGTATTGATTCTACACCTTTGGCTAGCAATAAACCACAATATTGGAGTATGTGGTGGAAAAGATCTTGGACTCCCGTGTTTCCAGACGGAAACTTCAGTATCTGGTTAAGTGGAAAGGTTATGGCCAGGAGGATAATTCTTGGGTGACAGCATCCGATGTTCATGCTCCCGATTTGGTTCGTGCATTTCATAGTGCTCATCCAGGTCGCCCTGGTGGTTCTGGTGAGGGTTCGGTGCCCCCTCCTTAAGGGGGGGGTACTGTTGTGAATTCGGTTTGTGGGCTCCCCCGGTGGTCTGTTATGGTAGTGTCTCTTATGTGCCTTCCTCCATCTCTGATTACCTGTCGCCACCCTCTAGGGGAGTTTCCTATTTAAGGCTGCTTGGCTGTTAGTCACATGCCGGCCAACAATGTGCTAGTAGCATTCTGTTGCATTCACCTGCCTCAAGTCCCAGTTCAGCTAAGTTGAATTTTGTTTCTTGTTTTGCTATTTTTGTCCAGCTATCTGCAATGTGACTCTTCAGTGCTGGAAGCTCTGGTGGACAGAAAATTACTACTCCAGTGGCATGAGTTGTCACTGGAGTTTAAAGTAATTTCTGGATGGTGTTTTTGAATAGTGATTTTTAGGTCGACCGTGAAGTAACTCTTTCCTGTCCTTCTGCTATCTAGTAAGCGGACCTCACTGTGCTAAATCTGCTGTTCATCCTACGTATGTCATTTCCTCTGAACTCACCGTCAATATCTGTGGGGGCCTACTATCATCTTTTGGGGTTCCTCACTGGAGGTAAGGCAGGCCTGTATATTCCTCTTATAGGGGTAGTTAGATCTCCGGCTGGCGCGTGGTGTCTAGGGCATCGTAGGTACATCCCCCGGCTACTGTAAGTGTTGGGTCAGGTTCAGGTCACGGTCGACCTTAGTTTCCATCACCCGAGAGCTAGTCCGTTTTGTATTTTTTTCCCATGGTCATTGGGGTAACCATAACACCGAGTCCTCTAACTCAAATGAAGGATATACTTGCCCCCTTAATAAAAAACACAGCAAGTATGAATGCACTGGATGAGGAAATTAATGAACTGCATAAAACTTTGAAAAAACAGCTTGCTGTGGACAAAATGGAAAATTTTATTAGTATGATGGAGAAGGATATTGACAAGTGGGAGAATGATATCAGTGAATTGAAGCTTAAGAAATTTATGAGAGATTCAACTGATTTTGAAACTGATAAGATTTTTAGATGGCAGCTCCCTAAGAAAAAAGCTATTGGTGCCCAAAGCAAATCTGGTAATCTGGGACGTGAGGGGCCTTCTTATGCAGAAAGCAGCACCTCATGTAGTGAGGCGGAAAGCATTAATGATTACCGTATGCAAACAAGAACCCATAACCGGGAAAATAAAAAATTCACAGAAATTTTCAATCAAAGAAAAGGCAACAGGCGTAATAATGATAAGTCCAAGGTAATTAATTTGTCTGATCATATTCTGAGTGATGTACAAATTAGGGTATTGGAAAAGGGTCTCACTTTTTCCCCTTCTACGCATTTAGATAAATTCCAAATAGTGAAAGATCTACACCTATTTGCACGCAAAGTAATTTTACAAAAATTACACTTCAGAAGTGATCTGGATCTGATGTTTCCCACTGAGCTAGAAAAGGAGGCTTCGAAAAATTTGGAAGATCTTCTGGAGGAAAGTGAAATGAATGAGAAGGGTAAGTTCCCGACTCACTTACTTGGGAAGTCTCAGAAATTTCCCAGTTTGAACACTTGTTCTGCTGTGGAAAGTTTTGTTAAAATGGTGACCAAAGAGGTGGAGAACTTACCGTTGGTCCCAGGTTGGATATCTAATTTGTCTAGAGATGAAAGTAAAGCATTAAGGGAATTACAGGCAATGGATGGTGTTGTCATAAAACAGGCCGATAAAGGCGGTAATACCGTCATATGGCCGAATGATATGTATGAGAAACAGGCAGTAAAGATCTTGGGCAACACTGAATGTTATAAAAAAAATTGCAGTATAACCCTTTAACAGAATTTCAGGGAAAATTAATTACTATCTTGGAAACGGCCTATGAAGATGGGATCATCACTAAAAAAATGGTGGAAGTTATCACTAAGTTGCAGCCAAAACTATTCACCTTCTATCTGCTGCCTAAACTGCACAAGAATCCGGTGGACCCACCGGGGAGGCCCATTGTTTCGGGTGTGGGTAACTTGTGTGAAATTATATGCAAGATAATTGACCATTACTTACAACCACTAGTACAGGGCCTGCCTTCATATATTAAAGATATCACCATGATGCTTCAAAGATTAGACTCTTTGCATTTAGAGGAAGATGCAATTTTAGTTACAGCTGATGTGGAAGCATTATATTCCTCTATTAGTCATACTGATGGTTTGGTTGCAGTGGCACATTATCTATATGAAAGCAATTTGGACCCGCCACTTATTGAGCTGATTTTGACTTTATTGAAATTTGTATTGGAGCACAATGTGTTCACTTTCAATGATATTTATTTGCAGCAACAAGGTACTGCGATGGGGGCCACTTGTGCCCCCTCGTATGCCAATTTATTTATGGGGTACTGGGAAAGGATGATCTTCCAGTTAGACGGAGTCCAGGGTGTTGATGCAATACATGGATGGAGTCGATGCATCGACGACATCCTGTTCATATGGGAAGGCCCTACCAATAATTTGTTGTCTTTGATGGGGGAATTAAATCAGAACAATTTAAATATCAAATTGACTTTTAATTTTGGTAAGAAAGGTGATTTTTTGGATTTAAGTATAGAGGCGCTTTCGGATGGTAAACTCGTTACAAGTGTGTTTAGAAAACAAACAGCAACTAACACTTTATTACATGCCTCTTCTGCCCATCACGGATCTACAATTAAAGGTGTTCCCATTGGTCAGTTCATGAGGATTAAAAGAATCTGTACCCTTGATAAGGAATATAAAGAACAGGCATCTGACTTGGCCCATAGATTTGTGGATAGGGGATACAGCAAAAGGCAAATAAAGAATGGGTTTAAGATTACAGAAAGGTCAAGTAGGAACGAGTTACTCTATGGTAATAGGAGGAAAAAGAAGGCAAAAGTTGCTAATCATGTTCGGTTCATCACAGGCTACAATAAGCAATGGTCAGAACTGGTAAGTATCATGCGGAAACATTGGGGAATATTACAATCAGACCCCATTTTGAGAAAATTGTTGCCCAATAATCCGTTGATGACTGCAAGACATTCAAGAAATCTAAAAGATCTATTAGTGCGTAGTCACTATTCTGCAACTCCATTGAAGCAACATGGTTTCTTCCCGTGTAATTCCTGCAAGGCTTGTAGGAATCACTTTAAAAGCAAAACTTTTGAGAATTGGGATGGATCAAGGACATTTGATATACGCACAATGCTTACATGTTCATCAAAAGGGGTGTCCCTGTGGTAAAACATATATAGGGATGATGACTAGAGAGTTGAAAATTAGAACTAGAGAACATATAAGGGACATTGAGAAGGCCCGTACTATAGAAGATATAAGTGGACTAAAGACTCTGCCACGACATTTTAGATCACATCACAACTGTGATCCAAGTGAACTTAAGATTCAAGCCATAGATCAGGTAAATTTGGGCTTCAGAGGCGGTAATCTTGGTAGAATTTTGGCACAGAAAGAGAGTCGCTGGATCTATTTGTTGAGTACTATGGTTCCACAGGGCCTTAATGAAACCATGGGCTTTTCTGCATTTTTATAATTGTTCAACATTTCTCCAATTGTTTATTCTGTTTTTAATTTGTGTGTTTGTTGGTTTTAACTTCTAATTTTCATTGTTTTATTACCGTATATACTCGAGTATAAGCCGAGATTTTCAGCCCAAATTTTTGGGCTGAAAGTGCCCCTCTCGGCTTATACTCGAGTCACGGTCGGCGGTGGGGTCGGCGGGTGAGGGGGAGAGGGCGCTGAGGCATACTCACCTAGTCCCGGCGATCCTGACGCTCCCTCTGCCTGTCACACTGTCTTCGGGTGCCGCAGCTCTTCCCCTGTTCAGCGGTCACGTGGGACCGCTGATTAGAGAAATGATTATGGACTCCACTCCCATAGGGGTGGAGCCGCAAATACATTTCTCTAATCAGCGGTGCCAGTGACCGCTGACAGAGGAAGAGCTGCAGCACCCGAAGACAGTGTGACAGGCAGGGGGAGCGCCAGGATCACCGGGACTAGGTGAGTATTTTATATTCACCTGTCCACGTTCCACACGCCGGGCGCCGCTCTGTCTTCGCGTCCTCTTGCTCTGACTGTTCAGGTCAGAGGGCGCGATGACGCATATAGTGTGCGCGCCGCCCTCTGCCTGATCAGTCAGTGCAGAGAGAAGCCGGGACGGGACGCTGAGGAGCTGCAAGCAAGAGAGGGGAGTATGTGTTTTTTTTTTTATTGCAGCAGCAGCGTTATATATGGCACAGATTTATGTGGAGTATCTATGGGGCAACGGTGCAGAGTAGGGTTGAGCGAAACGGGTCGGCAATTTTCAGAAGTCGCCGACTTTTGGCAAAGTCGGGTTTCATGAAACCCGACCCGACCCTTGTGTGGGGTCGGCCATGAGGTCGGCGATCTTCTGAATCTGGAATCGGAATTCCGATACCGATTCCCGATATGTTTAGGATATCGGGAATTGGTATCGGAATTCAGATTTAAGTGTAAAATAAAGAATTAAAATAAAAAATATCGCCATACTTACCCTCTGACGGGCCCTGGTACTAACCGGGAACCTTCCTTCCTTAGAATCAGCCTTCCAGGACCTTGCGGTGACGTCACGGTGACTGTTGTGAAATTGGATTTTGGGCTCCCCCGGTGGCCACTGGTGGAATTGAACTGGTGTGCATCATCCCCTCTGTTCACCTGTTTCCATCAGGATGTGGGAGTCGCTATTTAACCTTGCTCCTCTGTCACTTCCATGCCGGTCAACATTGTAATCAGAAGCCTTTCTGTGCATGTTCCTGCTGCTAGACAACTCCCAGCTAAGTTGGACTTTAGTCCTCGTTTGTTTTTGCATTTTGTTCCAGTTCACAGCTGTAGTTTCGTTTCTGTGTCTGGAAAGCTCTTGTGATCTGAAATTGCCACTCTGATGTTATGAGTTAATACTAGAGTCTTAAAGTAATTTCAGGATGGTATTTTGATAGGGTTTTCAGCTGACCATGAAAGTGCCCTTTCTGTCTTCCTGCTATCTAGTAAGCGGACCTCAATTTTGCTAAACCTATTTTCATACTACGTTTGTTCATCTAAATCACCGCCAATATATGTGGGGGCCTCTGTCTGCCTATCGGGGAAATTTCTCTAGAGGTGAGCCAGGACTATATTTTCCTCTGCCAGGATTAGTTAGTCCTCCGGCCGGCGCTGGGCGTCTAGGGATAAAAAACGTAGGCAACGCTACCCGGCTACTGTTAGTTGTGCGGCAGGTTTAGTTAATGGTCAGTTTAGTTTCCATCCTTCCAAGAGCTAGTACTTATGTTTGCTGGGCTATGTTCTCTTGCCATTGAGAACCATAACAGTTTGACCGGCCAGAAAGGGTTAAATTAATTGACAGAGAAAGGAGAGAAAAGAGAAGTCTGCTGAAGATTTTTATTTTTTTTTTTCCCCTTCCCTTCAGTTCTGAGTGTGCTTGTAATTGAATCTCTTGCAAGTCTGCCTATATTGCAGCCTTTCTCTCTCTCTCTCTCTCCTTCTAATCCTGGAATGGCTCTGTGTTCACCTGTTTAAAATGGATATTCAGAGTTTAGCTGCAGGTTTGAATAATCTCACCACGAAAGTTCAAAATTTACAAGATTTTGTTGTTCATGTTCCTATATCTGAACCTAGAATTCCTTTGCCTGAATTTTACTCAGTGGAATGAGTGCGCCCTGGCAGCGAATTTCAGAGAGGGTCTCTCTGATGCCATTAAGGATGTTATGGTGGGGTTCCCTGTGCCTGCGGGTCTGAATGAGTCCATGACAATGGCTATCCAGATCGATAGGCGTCTGCGGGAGCGCAAACCTGTGCACCATTTGGCGGTGTCTACTGAGAAGACGCCAGAGAATATGCAATGTGATAGAATTCTGTCCAGAAGTGAACGGCAGAATTTAAGACGAAAAAATGGGTTGTGCTTCTATTGCGGTGATTCAACTCATGTTATATCAGCATGCTCTAAGCGTACTAAGAAGCTTGATAAGTCTGTTTCAATTGGCACTTTACAGTCTAAGTTTATTCTATCTGTGACCCTGATTTGTTCTTTATCATCTATTACCGCGGATGCCTATGTCGACTCTGGCGCCGCTTTGAGTCTTATGGATTGGTCCTTTGCCAAACGCTGTGGGTATGATTTGGAGCCTCTTGAAACTCCTATACCCCTGAAGGGGATTGACTCCACCCCATTGGCTAGTAATAAACCACAATACTGGACACAAGTAACTATGCGGATTAATCCGGATCATCAGGAGATTATTCGCTTTCTTGTGCTGTATAACCTACATGATGTGTTGGTGCTTGGATTGCCATGGCTGCAATCTCATAACCCAGTCCTTGACTGGAAAGCTATGTCTGTGTTAAGCTGGGGATGTAAGGGGACGCATGGGGACGTACCTGTGGTTTCCATTTCATCATCTATTCCCTCTGAGATTCCTGAATTCTTGACTGAATTTCGTGACGTTTTTGAAGAACCTAAGCTTGGTTCATTACCTCCGCACCGGGAGTGCGATTGTGCCATAGATTTGATTCCGGGTAGTAAATACCCTAAGGGTCGTTTATTTAATCTGTCTGTGCCTGAACATGCTGCTATGCGAGAATATATAAAGGAGTCCTTGGAAAAGGGACATATTCGTCCTTCATCATCTCCCTTAGGAGCCGGTTTTTTCTTTGTGGCTAAGAAAGATGGCTCTTTGAGACCGTGTATTGATTATCGGCTTTTGAATAAAATCACGGTTAAATATCAATATCCGTTGCCACTGCTGACTGATTTGTTTGCTCGCATAAAGGGGGCCAAGTGGTTCTCTAAGATAGATCTCCGTGGGGCGTATAATTTGGTGCGAATTAAGCAGGGGGATGAGTGGAAGACCGCATTTAATACGCCCGAGGGCCACTTTGAGTATTTGGTGATGCCTTTTGGTCTTTCAAATGCCCCTTCAGTCTTTCAGTCCTTTATGCATGACATTTTCCGTGAATATTTGGATAAATTTATGATTGTGTATCTGGATGATATTTTGATTTTTTCGGATGACTGGGACTCTCATGTCCAGCAGGTCAGGAGGGTTTTTCAGGTTTTGCGGTCTAATTCCTTGTGTGTGAAGGGTTCTAAGTGCGTTTTTGGGGTTCAAAAGATTTCCTTTTTGGGATATATTTTTTCCCCCTCTTCCATCGAGATGGATCCTGTCAAGGTTCAGGCTATTTGTGATTGGACGCAACCCTCTTCTCTTAAGAGTCTTCAGAAATTTTTGGGCTTTGCTAACTTTTATCGTCGATTTATTGCTGGTTTTTCTGATGTTGTTAAACCATTGACTGATTTGACTAAGAAGGGTGCTGATGTTGCTGATTGGTCCCCTGCTGCTGTGGAGGCCTTTCGGGAGCTTAAGCGCCGCTTTTCTTCCGCCCCTGTGTTGCGTCAGCCTGATGTTGCTCTTCCTTTTCAGGTTGAGGTCGACGCTTCTGAAATCGGAGCTGGGGCAGTTTTGTCGCAGAGAAGTTCCGATTGTTCCGTGATGAGACCTTGTGCCTTTTTCTCGCGTAAATTTTCGCCCGCCGAGCGGAATTATGATGTTGGGAATCGGGAGCTTTTGGCCATGAAGTGGGCTTTTGAGGAGTGGCGTCATTGGCTTGAGGGGGCTAGACATCAGGTGGTGGTATTGACTGACCACAAAAATCTAATTTATCTTGAGTCCGCCAGACGCCTGAATCCTAGACAGGCGCGCTGGTCGTTGTTTTTCTCTCGGTTTAATTTTGTGGTGTCCTACCTGCCGGGTTCTAAGAATGTTAAGGCGGATGCCCTTTCTAGGAGTTTTGAGCCTGACTCCCCTGGTAACTCTGAACCTACAGGTATCCTTAAGGATGGAGTGATATTGTCTGCCGTTTCTCCAGACCTGCGGCGGGCCTTGCAGGAGTTTCAGGCGGATAGACCTGATCGTTGCCCACCTGGTAGACTGTTTGTTCCTGATGATTGGACCAGTAAAGTCATTTCTGAGGTTCATTCTTCTGCGTTGACAGGTCATCCTGGAATCTTTGGTACCAGGGATTTGGTGGCAAGGTCCTTCTGGTGGCCTTCCCTGTCTCGAGATGTGCGAGGCTTTGTGCAGTCTTGTGATGTTTGTGCTCGGGCCAAGCCTTGTTGTTCTCGGGCTAGTGGATTGTTGTTGCCCTTGCCTATCCCGAAGAGGCCCTGGACGCACATCTCGATGGATTTTATTTCGGATCTTCCTGTTTCTCAGAAGATGTCTGTCATCTGGGTGGTGTGTGACCGTTTCTCTAAGATGGTCCATTTGGTTCCCCTGCCTAAGTTGCCTTCTTCTTCCGAGTTGGTTCCTCTGTTTTTTCAAAATGTGGTCCGTTTGCATGGTATTCCGGAGAATATCGTTTCTGACAGAGGAACCCAGTTCGTGTCTAGATTTTGGCGAGCATTCTGTGCTAGGATGGGCATAGATTTGTCTTTCTCGTCTGCTTTCCATCCTCAGACTAATGGCCAGACCGAGCGGACGAATCAGACCTTGGAGACATATTTGAGGTGTTTTGTGTCTGCAGATCAGGATGATTGGGTTGCTTTTTTGCCTTTAGCGGAGTTTGCCCTCAATAATCGGGCCAGCTCTGCCACCTTGGTGTCTCCTTTTTTCTGTAATTCGGGGTTTCATCCTCGATTTTCTTCTGGTCAGGTGGAATCTTCGGATTGTCCTGGAGTGGATGCTGTGGTGGAGAGGTTGCATCAGATTTGGGGGCAGGTAGTGGACAATTTGAAGTTGTCCCAGGAGAAGACTCAGCTTTTTGCCAACCGCCGGCGTCGGGTTGGTCCTCGGCTTTGTGTTGGGGACTTGGTGTGGTTGTCTTCTCGTTTTGTCCCTATGAGGGTTTCTTCTCCTAAGTTTAAGCCTCGGTTCATCGGCCCGTACAAGATATTGGAGATTCTTAACCCTGTGTCCTTCCGTTTGGACCTCCCTGCATCTTTTTCTATTCATAATGTTTTTCATCGGTCATTGTTGCGCAGGTATGAGGTACCGGTTGTGCCTTCCGTTGAGCCTCCTGCTCCGGTGTTGGTTGAGGGCGAGTTGGAGTACGTTGTGGAAAAAATCTTGGACTCCCGTGTTTCCAGACGGAAACTCCAGTATCTGGTCAAATGGAAGGGATACGGTCAGGAGGATAATTCTTGGGTGACTGCCTCTGATGTTCATGCCTCCGATCTGGTCCGTGCCTTTCATAGGGCTCATCCTGATCGCCCTGGTGGTTCTGGTGAGGGTTCGGTGCCCCCTCCTTGAGGGGGGGGTACTGTTGTGAAATTGGATTTTGGGCTCCCCCGGTGGCCACTGGTGGAATTGAACTGGTGTGCATCATCCCCTCTGTTCACCTGTTTCCATCAGGATGTGGGAGTCGCTATTTAACCTTGCTCCTCTGTCACTTCCATGCCGGTCAACATTGTAATCAGAAGCCTTTCTGTGCATGTTCCTGCTGCTAGACAACTCCCAGCTAAGTTGGACTTTAACCCTCGTTTGTTTTTGCATTTTGTTCCAGTTCACAGCTGTAGTTTCGTTTCTGTGTCTGGAAAGCTCTTGTGATCTGAAATTGCCACTCTGATGTTATGAGTTAATACTAGAGTCTTAAAGTAATTTCAGGATGGTATTTTGATTGGGTTTTCAGCTGACCATGAAAGTGCCCTTTCTGTCTTCCTGCTATCTAGTAAGCGGACCTCAATTTTGCTTAACCTATTTTCATACTACGTTTGTCATTTCATCTAAATCACCGCCAATATATGTGGGGGCCTCTGTCTGCCTATCGGGGAAATTTCTCTAGAGGTGAGCCAGGACTATATTTTCCTCTGCCAGGATTAGTTAGTCCTCCGGCCGGCGCTGGGCGTCTAGGGATAAAAAACGTAGGCAACGCTACCTGGCTACTGTTAGTTGTGCGGCAGGTTTAGTTAATGGTCAGTTTAGTTTCCATCCTTCCAAGAGCTAGTACTTATGTTTGCTGGGCTATGTTCTCTTGCCATTGAGAACCATAACAGGTGACGTCGCGGCTTGTGATTGGTCGCGCGGCCCCCATGTGACCGCTCGCGCGACCAATCACAAGCCGCGACGTCACCGTGACGTCACCGAAGGCCCTGGAAGGGCTGATTCTTAGGAAGGAAGGCTGTCGGAAAGAAGCAGGGCGTGTCCGAGGGTGAGTATATACCTAATAGGAATATACTCACCCTCGGCTTCGTTCCGGCAGCCTTCCTTCCTAAGAATCAGCCCTTCCAGGGCCTTCGGTGACGTCACGGTGACGTCGCGGCTTGTGATTGGTCGCGCGAGCGGTCACATGGGGGCCGCGCGACCAATCACAAGCCGCGACGTCACCGCGACGTCACCGCAAGGTCTTGGAAGGCTGATTCTAAGGAAGGAAGGTTCCCGGTTAGTACCAGGGCCCGTCAGAGTGTAAGTATAGCGATATTTTTTATTTTAATTCTTTATTTTACACTTAAATATGGATCCCAGGGCCTGAAGGAGAGTTTCCGCTCCTTCAGACCCTGGGAACCATTGGAAACCCAATGCACTGCATTGGGTTTCGAGTTTCGGCCGACCCCGACCCCGACTTTTTTATAGGATCGGCCGATTTCACTCGACCCGGCTTTTGAAAAAGTCGGGTTTCGTGAAACCCGACCCGATCCTATAAAAGTAAAGGTCGCTCAACCCTAGTGCAGAGCACTATATATGGCACAGATTTATATGGCACATCTATGGGGCAACAATGAACAGTGCAGAGCATATATGGCACTGCTTTATAAGGAGCATCTATGGGGCAATAATGAACAGTGCAGAGCATATATGGCACTGCTTAATAAGGAGCATCTATGGGGCAATAATGAACAGTGCAGAGCATATATGGCACTGCTTTATATGGAGCATCTATGGGGCCATAATGAACGGTGCAGAGCATTGTATATGGGGCATCTATGGGGCCATAATGAATGGTGCAGAGCATTATATATGGCACAGCTTTATAAGGAGCATCTATGGGGCCATAATGAACGGTGCAGAGCATTATATATGGCACAGCTTTATAAGGAGCATCTATGGGGCCATAATGAACGGTGCAGAGCATTCTATATGGCACAGCTATATATGGATCATTTATTGTGGCAAAATTAGGGGGGTCGGCTTATACTCGGGTCGGCTTATACTCGAGTATATACGGTAATTCGTTGCGGCTCATCAAGTAGTTCTACTTCGTCTGTCCTTCGTACCTTCAGAACATTATTGGGTCCGGTTTTACAGATTCATTCGTTATGGACTATTTTATTATGCAGTGTATGTTGTTCTATTTTTCATCAATAATTAATTAGGGAGTAGGTACTTTATGGGGCTGTTTATTTATGGGTAGTGGATTCAATGTAGATATGTGGGAGGATTTTTTCATGTATTCTTTTTTGGGCATCATGTTATTATGTATATTTGTATGTCACTTTATAGTTTATTTATGGACACTATATATTGGTATTGTAATTATAATGTATTTATATTGTTTGTAGTCATTTGTTATATATATGGTGTTATTTATATAATTATTTTGTTATTTAATATTATATAAGAAATATTGTGTGTGATATTGTGCATTTATTGTACCGTATGCGCGATAATTGTTGTACAATTGTTTTATATAAATATATTTATTATAGATTATGCGGGGTTTGCACATATTATATAGTTTCACCAATACACATAATTCAGGATACACTTTTATTTTTATATTATTTTTTTGTTTGCCAACTTTGGATTAATATGCCCATAAATATATGTTGTTTTTATTAAGAAATCCCCAGTTTCTGTAACAGTGGCAATTGTTTATCTGCCCATACTTTCCCGAGTATATTCATCTCAGCGATTTGTTTCTCGGTGTCCGGTGAGCGCATGCGCACTTCAGGAGCTTCCCCGTGACTTCCTGCCTCGCTCACTATGGTAACGCATAGTGTTTTTACACTTGCGTTCCAGATGCGAAGAGCAGGAAGTCTCTTTTTCACAAAGGAGGAACTCCAGGGACCGGCGCATGCGCAATGTACCACCGGTAATGCCAACATGAGAATCAGCTGTGTACAGGGTATTTATCAGCGGCCAGTTCGGCCAGCAGCACACATGCCCCCTATCGAGGAAGCAATCACGGCGAAACGGCGCTGTCGGGGTTTTTGAGGGTATTACCACCGGGACAATATTTTTGTAAGTATTTGTACTTGGTTTATATCTGGACATGGAATTATATTGAGACACCTTCTTTGCACTATGCACTTTTTTACCTTAATCATCTCATTGCTTGCAGTAGGGAGGAAAGGTTTTTACATTTAAGCCTGCTCTACTGTTTTATACTGGCAATAGGGATGCGTACAATGGATTAGGTGTGTTATTTATACTCATAGCTGTCCAATCCTTTTGTTTGTTCCGGGTTGTTGTGCTACCCTCATTTATTGGTGATTGTCCCTTGTATGTATTTTTTAATATTTATATAATAAAAGATATTATTTTATTGATACGTTATTTTTTGTCTTTCCTCTCATTTCCTCTTTATCATATATATATGGGGGATTTTGATTAGTTGTATCGGTTTGGAGGTTGTTTTCATCATTTTGGACATTGGATATGTATGGATTTGGATGGTGTTGCGTGTGTGATAACCTGCCAAAGGGAATCTCACTTGTCTCCAGGCATAGCACTACCCTCCCCGAGAGGAAGGCAGCACTACTGTGGTACTCGAACTACTGGGGTGCCGAACTCTTGGCTTGACTTTGGGCTGAATTGGCCTGGTCCTATAACAATCGGGTCCACACCATCATGTGTTATAACCCTTACATGCTACTGTTCAGTAGAGTCGGGTGAGAAATCATCAAACTAAATTTGGAACAGCCTGAGAATCTATTCAAATGATCTACCACCTCATGGGTGAAAGAACATCGTCGATGACTTCATACCCTCCGCCGGCTAACAGGCCAGTGGTTATAGGAGAAGATGTATAACAGCTGACCTCCAATTCAGGAAGTTTCACTCCAGCCTGGAGACCAGGTTCTGGACTGGGAAAAACATCCCAAAGGCAAATTGAGTAAACTTTGGGAGGTGCAACCATATAAAGTGAGAGTGTACCCCAACTGTCCGGTGTACAAAGTACAAGCTGAAAATGAGGAATCTTGACTGACTCAGGAATATATTATGGGCATGCTGTTCTAAAGATCCCACACATTTACTGAGAGCTACTCATCATGTTCCTTCATCAAGCCTGGTTTTCCCAGACAGTGACTCTAGTGAAGACTGGTGGACCATTCCTGAGACTGCGGAAGGTCCCCAGTCCATAAATTCTGACATTCATGACAGAACCAATTCCAGCTCACAGAGGAGAGTTACCCCAGGCCCGATCTGATCCTTCAGCTGAAGAGGACAGTCCTACTGTTACTGTTCCCATTGAAGAGAGCAAATACCTCTGGAGATCCAGTAAGCCTAATGCAGGGGTTCCACCAAATAGGTACAATATTGATTAGTTTATTTGGTCCACCTGTATATATTGTGATCAATGGTGTACTGCTGTGTAAACAGTTGCATAGAGGCTTTAATTCTTCTTTCTGGACTATGCAACAAGGCTGAGGATGACCGCCTTTAAGTGGCTAGGTATATAGGGGGTCGGCACTTGCAGGCACTAAATTACACTGTGACTTTAAGAGATCATGCTCCCCTCTGATTTGATCTCGTGTCTGAGGGAGTCTGACAGGATTGGTGTTACTCTGAGAGACTGATATAAGTGAACTAACGGCTTCAAGGTAGACGATAGCGCCTGTTCACTGCAGGATTCATCACCGGTACCTTGTTCAAAGAGGGAAAGAATCACATTGTCTATCCAGGGCAGTTTTCCTGAAACACTTCTAACCCAAAAGGAAAATAGCACTGTGGTAGCAGCCATCTCTCCACATTGAAAGAGAGAACTAGACTTTCCCAGATCCAGGAAAGAGAGATGCATTAACCTGAAGGAAGAGCTCAACACAACCAACTCAACTCAGCTGCATCAGGACCAAGTAACAGCTACCAAACTTTCTTCTAAGTCTAAAGAAGTGTGAGTTACTCGGGTGTTAACTGTGTTAGGGTGAAGAGCAAGCTTCTTTGTCTAGGACACTGTAGCAGTGTGGCCCAATTATCGGAAGCCAGGTAGTAAATTAGAATAGACTATTTTGTGAAACTTGTTTGTAATGAACTGCGCATTACCATAGCTGGAGTGCAGCTTGTGTGACACATTCCAGCTATCTCTCTTTGTATCTAATATTAATGTTCTCATTACAATGACTGTTAACCTTATTGCCTGGCATATAATCCTCTGTTTTTTCATAAAGCCGGGGTTTAGTCTGCGCCTCCTCATCTGATGTACCGTTTTTGAGTCCAGTTTGGCGGTCTAGTGCAGTCATCACTTTAAAAGCATGAAATAAGTGTATCAGCTTCAGCTAATACGCTGAATTACTAAATTTCTCTATTAGTGATTAGTCTCTTTGTTTTAGCTTTTTAGGACACATTTATCTTTTATTAAGTATTGTACTTTCTACTTTAAGGCTTTACTGAATAATGATATAATATAATAAAATCAGTGAGAATTTACTGTGGATTTTGGATGAAAACTCAAATGCTGCCAAGACTGTTTTACCATTTGTGGTTCTTGCTGTAAAAAAGTTGTCATGATTAGGAACCTGAGGTCGATTTATTCACTTTGGTTTCCAGCCTGATTTAACATAGCTGTAGAAAATAGTTATCCCAATATTTTATAAAGTATTATTAGTTAGGACACTTGTAGTTGGCTAGTGTCATGTAGAGAAAAGCCAATTTCTTCTTGTTACAAATGTGAACGGTAACTCACATTGGCATTATATAACCTCGTGGGAATCTAGCCATGACAATATTTTTTCATCAAGCTTTTACTAGCAATGATAAAATTAGATGGCATCAGACTGGAAAGTCACTTTCACAATACATTTTCCTAGTATGCTGTGTGTATATTTTTTTATAAAACAGATTTAATGAAACACATAAAATCATAAAATCGTATTGGTTTTTACCTGGAAATATAGTAAAGATATTTTCTGGATTTGCAAAACCTCTATCAGCTGTACATTGTTTGTTTGTTTGTTTGTTTTTTTAATCATTGGGCTTCACTCACCTTAACAGGGTCCAGCTTTGAGTCTCCACTGCTCCTTCTGGAGTCTGTTTTTGTCTGCTATGTTCATATTACATCAACAGTGCAGCAAATAACGGAGCTTAGCTTGGGCAGAGCCATTGACGTGACATCAGTACTGCAGACAATTCCAGACATCCGGAGCAATGGTGGAGGCTCAGACCTGGACGTTGGGAGGGAGAGCAAAGTGAGCTTTTTTAAAGACAACCAGAAGCTGAGGGACAGGTGTTTTCAGAAGCTGGGAAGTCACTTTAAGCCCATCCTAAGTCAACACCACTTGGTCTGTTCATTTACTATTAATAGCTAGTTATGACATTTTAATATTAAAACCTAGTAAATTTTTTATGTCAGATGAAGTTCTTTATGCTAACTTGGCCAGTTATAATTTTTCCATCTAAAAATTCACATGGTATCTAAAATTTATGACTGCATGACAATTTTTCCCCCATCCAGTTCTATTCTTTGATGCTACTTGACTTTATTTATATACTTCTTAATGTTTGTCTGCACAAATATCAAACAGTAACAAGGGATGTCAGTGGTTACATCGGAATCAAAAGAAGTTGTCACCATTAGGGATGAGAGCACCCGAACATGGACTTCTAAAATTAAAATCTGTGTTACTGTTTGGGTTCACCAGCCAAATAAAGTGCAGCCAATTAACAAGCCTTAAGGCTGTCCACACTTCCAGCCTCATCACAGCCATGTAAAGTATGGACATAGCTGTGATTGGCTGGCTCACCACGTGACCCAACCTGTATAAAAGCTGGATCACGTGTTCCACTGCCATTCTGTGTTCAGAGCCTGGTGCTTTAAGAGCGTGGTGCAGAGTTTAAAAAATAAATTGTCTAGCGTGCCCTCTACAATTGCGTAGAGTGCCATAACAGCCTGGTGCAGCATGCCCGTAATGCAGCCTGGTGCAGCGTACTGGTAATACTGGCTGGTATAGCGTGCCTGGAATAAAAACTGGTGTAGCTTGTCCGTAATACTGGCTGGTGTAGCGTGCCCATAATAAAGTCTGGTGTAGCATGCTCATAATAAAGGCTGGTGTAGTGTGCCCATAATAAAGCCTGGTGTAGCATGTCTATAATACAGTCTGGTGTAGCATGCTTGTATACAGCCTGGTGTAGCATATAAATTAAATCTTTAAAACAGAATATATAGTAATAGTAGGTCAAGGCCCATAGAAAGTGGTGAGGGGATTATATTAGCAGGCGATGCTCCCATAATGAATGAAATCAATGGAAAAAGGAAATAGCAAAAGATATCCTATAAAAATTATGTCAAAGTTTATTCAAAAGATCAATATATATAACTAGATGGAGGCCCGATGCTATCGCATCGGGAGGGCGGCAATGTCACGATGCAGGCAGGTTTTACAGCGTTGAGAATCTCTCCCCCCACCCTATCCACTCTCTATTTCCCCGTGTGCTGACTTCTCCCATCTGTGCTCTCTTCTTTGACCTGTCTACACCATGTGCTATCCCCTTTGTCTGCTGTCTCTCTCTTTACTGTGCTATGTTCTCCCCTCAAAGACAATACTGACATTAACCCCTTTACCCCCAAGGGTGGTTTGCACGTTAATGACCAGGCCAATTTTTACAATTCTGACCACTGTCCCTTTATGAGGTTATAACTCTGGAACGCTTCAACGGATCCCAGTGATTCTGACAATGTTTTCTCGAGACATATTGTACTTCATGACAGTGGTAACATTTCTTTGATATTATCTGCGTTTATTTGTGAAAAAAATGGAAATTTGGTGAAAATTTTGAAAATTTCGCAATTTTCCAACTTTGAATTTTTATGTAATTAAATCACAGAGATATGTCACACAAAATACTTAATAAGTAACATTTAGTAACTTAGTAACCAATATTTTTTTGTTAGGGAGTTATAAGGGTTAAAATTTGACCAGCAATTTCTCATTTTTACAACACCATTTTTTTTTAGGGACCACATCTCATTTGAAGTCATTTTGAGGGGTCTATATGATAGAAAATAACCAAGTGTGAAGCCATTCTAAAAACTGCACCCCTCAAGGTGCTCAAAACCACATTCAAGAAGTTTATTAACCCTTCAGGTGTTTCACAGGAATTTTTGGAATGTTTAAATAAAAATGAACATTTAACTTTTTTTCACAAAAAATTTATTCAGCTCCAATTTGTTTTATTTTACCAAGGGTAACAGGAGAAAATGGATGCCAAAAGTTGTTGTACAATTTGTCCTGAGTACGCCGATACCCCATATGTGGGGGTAAACCACTGTTTGGGCGCATGGCAGAGCTCGGATGCGAAGGAACGCCAGTTGACTTTTCAATGCAAAATTGACTGGAATTGAGATGGGACGCCATGTTGCGTTTGGAGAGCCCCTGATGTGCCTAAACATTGAAACCCCCCACAAGTGACACCATTTTGGAAAGTAGACCCCATAAGGAACTTATCTAGATGTGTGGGGAGCACTTTGACCCATTAAGTGATTCACAGAAGTTTAAAATGCAGAGCCGCAAAAAGAAAAAATCATATTTTTTCACAAAAATTATCTTTTCACCCCTATTTTTTATTTTCCCAAAGGTAAGAGAAGAAATTGGAACCCAAAAGTTGTTGTACAATTTGTCCTGAGTATGCTGATACCCCATATGTGTGGGTAAACCACTGTTTGGGTGCATGGGAGAGCTCGGAAGGGAAGGAGCGCCGTTTGACTTTTCAATGCAAAATTGACAGGAATTGAGATGGGACGCCACTGATGTGCCTAAACATTGAAATACACCACAAGTGACATCATTTTGGAAAGTAGACCCCCTAAGAAACTCATCTAGATGTGTTGTGAGAGCTTTGATCCCCCAAGTGTTTCACTACAGTTTATAACACAGAGCCGTGAAAATAAAAATTCTTTTTTTTTCACAAAAATTATTTTTTAGCCCCCAGTTTTGTATTTTTCCAAGGGTAACAGTTGAAATTGGACCCCAAAAGTTGTTGTACAATTTGTCCTGAGTACGCTGATACCCCATATGTGGTGGGGAACCAGTGTTTGAGCACAGGGCAGAGCTTGGAAGGGAAGGAGCGTCATTTGGAATGCAGACTTAGATGGATTGGTCTGCAGGCGTCACATTGTGTTTGCAGAGCCCCTAATGTAGCTAAACAGTAGAAACCCCCCACAAGTGACCCCATATTGGAAACTAGACCCCCCAAGGAACTTATCTAGATGTGTTGTGAGAACTTTGAACCCCCAAGTGTTTCAGTACAGTTTATAACGCAGAGCTGTGAAAATAAAAAAATCTTTTTTTTTCCACAAAAATTATTTTTTAGCTCCCAGTTTTGTATTTTTCCAAGGGTAAGACAGTTAAAATTAGACCAAAAAAGTTGTTGTACAATTTGTCCTGAGTACGCTGATACCCAATATGTGGGGGGGAATCACCGTTTGAGCACATGGCAGAGCTCGGAAGGGAAGGAGCATCATTTGGAATGCAGACTTAGATGGATTGGTCTGCAGGCGTCACATTGCGTTTGCAGAGCCCCTAATGTGCCTAAACAGTAGAAACCCCCACCAGTGACCCCTTTTTGGAAACTAGACCCCCCAAGGAACTTATCTAGATGTGTTGTGAGAACTTTGAACCCCCAAGTGTTTCACTACAGTTTATAGCGTAGAGCCGTGAAAATATTTTTTTTTCCACAAAAATTATTTTTTTAGCCCCCCGTTTTGTATTTACCCAAGGGTAACATGAGAAAATGGACCCGAAAAGTTGTTGTCCAATGTGTCCTGAGTACGCTGATACCCCATATGCTGGGGTAAACCCCTGTTTGGGCGCACGAGAGAGCTCAGAAGGGAAGGAGCACTGTTTTACTTTTTCAGCGCAGAATTGGCTGGAATTGAGATTGGACGCCCTGTCGCGTTTGGAGAGCCCATGATGTGCCTAAACAGTGGAAACCCCCCAATTATAACTGAAACCTTAATCCAAACACATCCTTAACCCTAATCCCAATGGTAACCCTAACCACACCCCTAACCCTGACACACCCCTAACCCTAATCCCAACCCTATTCCCAACCATAAATGTAATCCAAACCTTAACTCTAACTTTAGCCCCAACCCTAACCCTAAATTTAGCCCCAACCCTAACTGTAGCCCTAACCCTAGCCCCAGCCCCAACCCTAACCCTAGCCCTAACCCTAGCCCTAACCCTTGCCCTAACCCTAACCCTAGCCCTAACCCTAACCCTAGCCCTAACACTAACCCTAGCCCTAACCCTAGCCCTAACCCTAACCCTAACCCTAATGGGAAAATGGAAATAAATACATTTTTTAAATTTTTTAATTTTTCGCTAAATAGGGGCATGATGAAGGTGGGTTTGATTTACTTTTATAGTGGGTTTTTAGCAGATTTTTATGATTGGCAGCTGTCACACACTGAAAGACGCTTTTTATTGGAAAAAATTGGTCCACAGAGTCATGTGAGGTCTTGTTGTTTGTGGGACGAGTTGAAGTTTTTATTGATAACATTTTCAGGCACGTGACTTTTTTGATCGCTTTTTATTCCGATTTTTGTGAGGCAGACCAAAAACCAGCTATTCATGAATTTCTTTTGGGGGAGGCGTATATACCGTTCCACATTTGGTAAAATGGATAAAGCAGTTTTATTCTTCGGGTCAGTACGATTACAGCGATACCTCATTTATATAATTTTTTTATGTTTTGGCGCTTTTATATGATAAAAACTATTTTATAGAAAAAATAATTATTTTTGCATCGCTTTATTCTGAGGACTATAACTTTTTTATTTTTTCTTTCATGATGCTGTATTGCGGCTTGCTTTTTGCGGGACAAGATGTCGTTTTCAGCGGTACCATGGTTATTTATATCCGTCTTTTTGATCGCGTGTTATTCCACTTTTTGTTTGGCGGTATGTTAATAAAGCATAGTTTTTTGCCTGTTTTTTTTTTTTGCATGGTGTTCACTGAAGGGGTTAACTAGTGGGACAGTTTTATAGGTCGGGTCGTTACGGACGCGGCGATACTAAATATGTGTACTTTTATTGTTTTTTTTATTTAGATAAAGAAATGTATTTATAGGAACAATATATATGTAAAAAAAAAATTGGTGATTTTTTATTTTTTTTTTACACATGTGAATATTTTTTTTTACACTATAACATTGCCCCGGGGGGGGCATCATGTTATAGTGTAAGATCGCTGATCTGACACTTTGCTGTGCATTGTGTCAGATCGGCGATTTCACGTGCACAGCTCCAAGCTTCCCGGCGCCTGCAGGCGCTGTGAAGCCACCTCTCTGCAGGACCCGGATGCCGTGGCCATTTTGGATCCGGGCCTGCAGCAGGGAGGAGGTAAGAGACCCTCGGAGCAGCGCGATCACATCGTGTTGCTCCGCGGGTCTCAGGGAAGCACGCAGGGAGCCCCCTCCCTGTGCGATGCTTCCCTATACCGCCGGAACACTGCAATCATGTTTGATCGCAGTGTGCCGGTGGTTAATGTGCCGGGGGCGGTCCGTGACCACTCTTGCCACATAGTGCCGGATGTCAGCTGCGGTAGTCAGCTGACACCCGGCCGTTATCGGCCGCGCTCCCCCCATGAGCGCGGCCGATCGCATATGATGTACTATCCCGTCGGTGGTCATACGGGCCCACCCCACCTCGACGGGATAGTACGTCTAATGTCAGAAAGCGGTTAAACCAGGAGAATGCAGATAATACATTTTGTGATGTAAAATATTGTTTAAAAACAGCCAGTGAAATATTTCCTCTGTGATCCCTTGGTGTAATCTCAGTATTGTCTTTTTGCTTCATCCCCAGCCCAGGAGATGTGGTATGCACCGCATACGGTCAGACACAGACAATTTTTAAAATGAACTTTAGTTCTTGGGAAAATCCCTTTAATGTGACCGACTTCCTCTGCCTGTAGACACGTTGCGCATCTGCTGCTGGGATCAGCTGAATAATTCACTGTGCCTGCGCGGAATTAACGCAGGTGCAGTAAATCAGACCGCTGCCATCTTTGTGCAGACAGATAGTGGCGGTCACATTAAAACTGCGCATGCACTCCTTCTGTATAAAGATGGTAGTGGTCAGTGAATCATTCGGCTGATCCCAGCGGCGTGTTTGCGATAGTGTTCCACTGGTGGTACCGCGCAAGAGGGTGTGTATGGTGTATACAATGTGTGTGTGGTTCGTACGGAGTATACAGTGGGTGTACGTTGCATACGACATATGCAGTGTGTTTGTGTTGTGTGTGGTGCGTACAGCGTATACAGTATGTGTGTGTGTGTGTGTGTATCTGTGTGTGTGTGGGGTGCACTGGTGTTCAGCTGGTGGTATCGCTCAAGAAGCTGGTACCACCAGCAGTTTGCATATTGAGACACCCATCAGTTGGGTGTCCCAATATGGAGGTTGGTGAACTTCCGCCGCTTGGAATTCTGGGATCCGGACACATCTGGATGGAACAGGATGTGAAGACATTACAAGGTAAATTGTACATTCACTCTGAAGACATCAAAACTATGAATTAACACATGTGGAATTATATACTTAACAAAAAAGTGTGAAACAACTGAAATTATGTCTTATAATTCTAGGTTCTTCAAAGTAGCCACCTTTTGCTTTGATGACTGCTTTGCACACTCTTGGCATTCTCTTGATGAGCTTCAAGAGGTAGTCACCGGGAATGGTTTTCACTTCACAGGTGTGCATTGTCAGGTTTAATAAGTGGGATTTCTTGCCTTATAAATGGGGTTGGGACCATCAGTTGTGTTGTGCAGAAGTCTCATGGATGCACAGCTGATAGTCAAGAAAAGCAGCTAAGTAAAGAAAAATGAGGGCCATCATTACTTTAAGAAATGAAGGTCAGTCAGTCCGAAAAATTGGGAAACTTTGAAAGTGTCCCCAAGTGCAGTGGCAAAAACCATCAAGCGCTACAAAGAAACTGGCTCACATGAGGACCGCTCCAGGAAAGGAAGACCACGAGTCACCTCTGCTTCTGAGAATTCTGAGATTAGAGACCAGGTCAATGCCACACCGAGTTCTAGCAGCAGACACATCTCTACAACAACTGTTAAGAGGAGACTTTGTGCAGCAGGCCTTCATGGTAAAATAGCTGCTAGGAAACCACTGCTAAGGACGGACAGGCAACAAGCAGAAGAGACTTGTTTGGGCTAAAGAACACAAGAAATGGACGTTAGACCAGTGGAAATCTGTGCTTTGGTCTGATGAGTCCAAATTTGAGATCTTTGGTTCCAACCACCGTGTCTTTGTGCAACGCAGAAAAGGTGAACGGATAGACTCTACATACCTGGCTCCCACCGTGAAGCATGGAGGAGGAGGTGTGATGGTGTGGGGATGCTTTGCTGGTGACACTGTTGGGGATTTATTCAAAACTGAAGGCATACTGAGCCAGCATGGCAACCACAGCATCTTGCAGCGGCATGCTATTCCATCCGGTTTGCGTTTAGTTGGAACATCAATTATTTTTCAACAGGACAATGACCCCAAATACACCTCCAGGCTGTAAGGGCTATTTGACCAAGAAGGAGAGTGATGGGGTGCTACGCGAGATGACATGGCCTCCACAGTCACCAGACCTTAGCCAATAGCTGGCATTGGTTCTTTGACAGAACCCCTTTCCCATTTTCTGGATTGGCTACTGAAACCACTGCTGCAGAGTATACCATCATTTATCAAAGACAGGAGATTTTTTGATTGCTTTGCAATCATTGGATTTTGTAATATTTTGGTACTATTTTTGTAATATCTTTGTAATATTCTATGACAATACTATTATGATTATTATTACACTGGCTCTCTGATGCTGTATGGCTTATAATGCTGATTTGTATTTGTGCTTGTTAACTCTGTTTTTTGCACACAAACCAATGTGTTTTTAATCTCACACCTGCTCACATTAAGCTGTCTAGTTCCCTATAAAAGAAATGACGATTTTACCCTGTGCACCTGGACCCGTGGAAGCGCACAAGCGCGAAACGATCGTAGTCCTGTTCTCTTTCCCCGCACCGCTGATCTCTCCCAGCCACCTCTCCTTGCTATGTCCGTTGTCAAGTTATGATGAATAAAGGACTTTAATTTGCAATTCATCAGGGTGAGTGCCGCATCTTCTCTTTTCTTCTTTGATATATATACTGTATATATATATATATATATATATATATATTTCATGTAGATCTCACTTGCATATATACTCATATACACACACAGCTAATACTGTAAATACACCATAAGCAGTTGCATAAAATGGATGAGATAAGCTGATATAAGCCAGTCAGACTGTTTGGGGCCTTTCAGATGAAAAAGCAGAACAACTCTAGATGTGCTAGATGTGCTAAGTGATGAGTAGACATCTCAACTTTGTCCTAGTTGCAGAAAAGGCGACAGTTACACTTTAGTTGCTTAATCAGCATTCATATGTGCATTAATCTCAATATTCCATATATTTTTAGATAACCAATAGAATTGAAGCCCAACAATATTGTAATTAACTAACCACCCCTAACCACCTTTCTATATGCAATTATGAAACCATGTTTGTACAATAAACCATCAGTATTTGATGGAATATTATTCTTTCACCAAGTGTGTACAGTGTCATTCTTGATGAGCGCCCAAAATACTCAGTCTAATTGGGAATGGCTGCAGCACACAAAGATAGATTTATCCAAACTACATTTCCATAATATCTGGCACCCAATGTTGGGCAATGGATGAAATGCTCGGGGACCCTGCTGACTGGAGAGATGGGGGTGTCAGCCATGGCCTTGGCTCAAGGGATGGAGACTGCAGCTCCATAGTAAGGTAAGAAAATCTTGTCATCTTACGTGAATGTCTCCTGTGCCAAGTCTGGGTCTATACCTCTTGCTGGTCAGGTGTGGTCACCACCGCATTCCCAGGTAGTGCAAAAAGTCCATGCCTTTATCCAAACCCTGGAATATAAGCCAAGGTGTCTGCTGTGTGCCGTGTATGTGTTCTATTTCTGTGTAGATCCGGGGGATAGTTGGAACAGTGACTGATTTTGCTTGTGGTGGCTGGGAAACTGATAACAGGAATTCAAATCGTTCAATAAGTTATCACAGATTCCCATGCATAGGAGGGACAGGTGCTCCCAGAAGTCCAGGCTCGGATGGTTATAACTTAGAGGGATATGACAGATTCCTGCAGCCGGTGAGCCAGGCAGGACGGCCAGAGCGGAGGGTGGTAGGCCTGAGCATTTGAGTGCTCTGTGCAATTGGCATTGACTTCTCTTGGACGTCTGTTCATGAGTTCTTGTTTATGTCTCGTACTGTCGCTTTAAATGTAGAGTTGCAATAGAAAGTTTTTCCTTCACACTTCCCGTTTGTTGTTAGCAAGGAAATATATCTTGTAAATCACACTGTCACATCTGTTTTGTACTCTGTTTCTTGTTGTTTTTTGTATTCTGAGATTTCTAGCTGTAGTGTAGCATAGGAGTTTTGAGGAACTGAAACTGAGCGGTATCTGTGACTGCTGTGTGATACTTGTTTTTAGCTATGTGATTTTAGGGACTTTAGATACATCAGCTAAGGAAAGGGGAAGTGTGTGTGTCTGAATGTGTCTGAGTGTATCTGAACACAGACTGAAGTTTTAGAAGTTGCACCAACTTTTTTTGAAGTTTTTGACATGGGGAATAAGTTGGAGGGTCTCTTATTTCCTGGAGAAACTGCCACCCAGATAGTGGCAGAACAAGAAGGTGTTAAGTACGTGAAGAATTTTAGAAGGTATAAAGTGAAATTCACCAGAAAGGCAGATTCCAGGCAACACAGTGGTATGTCGCATTGAGAAAGGAAAAAGGAAAGTTATTTGATGCTAAATTGCTGAATGATGCACAAAAACATGGTATAAAGTAGCTTACATCGTTCAGGAGGTACAGAAAGATATGTGAACAATCCAGGAAATGATTTTTTTGTGTATGACATGGGGAAAGGTGTTAAGCCATCAGCACCTCCCCATATTGGGATGGGAGATATTGGACATGTGCAGTCTGCTCCCAACAGAATCCATGGTATTGGGAGTTTTGCGCAGTATGTGGGTGCTCCCCGTCTCTCCCTGCAGGGAGAGGGCATTATTGTTCTAACCACACCCTTGCAGGCTGACCAAAAGGTGGAGGAATTGTCTCTTCTCTCCTCCCTCTCTCTCACTCTTTCTCTCCTCCTTCTTTCCTACACTCTTCACACTTGTCTCTCCTCTCTCCTCCCCAACACACCTCTTTCCCTCTATCCCCTCTTCCTCCTTCTCCACCACACCTCTTTCCTCCCCCTCTTTGTCTCCTCCTTCTTCACTCCCCTTTCCTCTTTTTTCACACCTCTCTCCTCCTCTCCTCTTCCTTCATACCCCTCTCCTATTTCTCCACACCTCTTTCCTCTTTCTCTCTCTCTCCTCCTTCACCTTCTCCACCACACCTCTTTCCTCCCTCCCTCTCTCTCCTCCTTCACTCCCCTCTCCTTTCCCTTCACACCTCTCTCCTCCCTTCTCTTTCCTCACTCCCCACTTCTTTCTCCTCTTCATTCTCCTATTTCCTTACTAGCTGGGCCAACGCCAAATCCAAACAGCATGGTGTCCCTGTATCTAGTGCTTACAGCACAAGGCACTTTTTATGTCACAAGCACAGCACAACTACTGCCCACTATGATATCAGGAGAAGAGTGTGACCCCCCAGCAACAGAAACATTAGGCTGCAGACAGCTGTGTCCAGGGTACAGAGAGGGAGACACCATCATCTGCTGATAATGTACAAATTCAGTACCGGTCAGAGCCACCAACATTTACATCAACATGGAACTATAATCCTAATCCACCACAGCCTCAGGGGGGACATCCTCAAAAAAAGGCAACTTCTAACACCAAATATCAGGCTGTGCATGACCCAAACACACACACACACACAGTACTAGGGTAAGGAACCCACAGGCATCAAGAAAGCATGGGCAGATAGAGGCACCACTCTTATGCTATGTGCACTTTACCCCAAGACAGGTGACCAGTAGCCTGACCATGAGATGCATCCAAAGATGCATCCAATGCCAGTTTACCGAATAATGCTACAGAAACAGCGAAAATATGCATAGACAAATGTTTGCCACAGACCTTTGTGCATTGATTAAGGGAGCCAATCAGGAAACCACTGATAGTGGCCAGACCCGAGTACAGGTCAATAGCAATGGACACCCTGCTCACAGTAGCCAAAGGGATTGAGTCCCAACCAGGAGTGCGGAAGACACCCTCTTATGGTGACCACTGGCTGGGAAGAGCAACCACCCTACAAATAGAGAAGTGTCAAGTGTTACAACTGTGGCAAGTTTGGCCATTTCCGGAACCAGTGCAGAGCACCCATGCAACCCAAGATTTGGCCCAGATAAACAGGTCAAGGAAGAAGCACAGAAATCAGTGAAGAGCTCTGCCAATAGTACAGGGGCAAGGCAGGTCCACAAGACACCATGTTCCTAACATGCAATACCCCACAGGTGGGACCAATACCTCAAATTGCCCTGAAAGTGGATGAGTTGTAAGATCTTTTCTTGTGGACACTGGTGCAGCTAGAAGTGTGATATGTAACTCCCCGACCCCACCTGCCTATCAGAATCCTCTGTGTCTTGCGTGGGGATTGATGGTCAAGTCAGACATTGCCAGCTTACAAAGCCCCTGAGCATGTGGACTCAGCCAGGACACTCTATTCTGTCCCAGTTTGTGATGTCAAGGACCTGTCCACTCAACCTGCTGGGAGCGGACCTACTGCTGAAGCTGAAGGCGATCATAGTGTTCCATGAAGATAGGACCTCTGTGCTCCAAGTTTGGTCATTGGAGGCCGGTTTACTTTTTTGTGGCTGTGTGATACTCAAATTCTATACAGCGCTATTTAGCATCCAAAAAAATTGAAAGGCAACAGATTTGCCAGTGTGGTATTTCCGTTATACCCGTCAACCGTTATATATCTCTGTGCTCCAAGTTTGGTCATTGGAGGCCGGTGTACTTACTTTGTGGCTGTGTGATACTCAAATTCTATACAGCGCTATTTAGCATCCAAAAAAATTCAGAGGCCACAGATGTGCCAGTGTGGTATTTCTGTTACAACCCCCATATATCTCTGTGCTCTAAGTTTGGGCATTGGAGGCAGGTGTACTTACTTTGTGGCTGTGTGATACTCAAACTCTATACAACTCTATTTAGCATCCAAAAAAATTGAAGGGCCACAGATTTGCCAGTGTGGTATTTCCGTTACAGCCGTCAACAGTCATATGTCTCTGTGCTCCAAGTTTGGTCATTGGAGGCCGGTGTACTTATTTTGTGGCTGTGTGATACTCAAATTCTATGCAGCGCTATTTAGCATCCCAAAAAATTCCAAGGCCACAGATTTGCCAGTGTGGTATTTCTGTGAGAGTTCTCATATATTTCTGCTTCAAGTTTGGGCATTGTAGACCGGTGTACTTATTTTTTGGCTGTGTGATTCTCAAATTCTATACAGCACTATTTTGCAGAAATTATCTTTAAAAAAAAATAAAATAAAACATTGAATACAGTCTGTTAGGTCAGGCTGAGGCCTGGCTGGTGTTTGGGTTTGAAAAATCGTAGATTTGCAGGCATACTGATCACATATTATTTCGCTACTAATAAAAACATTTGTGTTGAACATTTGAAATAGTGCAGTAGTCCATTTAAAATGGTTAAGGCAAGGGTCAAGGGATGGGGAAGTGGACGTGATGCTGATGGTGCATCCAGAGGAAGAGGCCGTGGGCAAGGTGAAAGTGGGCAACAACAAAGACCCACATCTTCTCGCTCGAACTTCCTGTCCCAGTTTCTAGGGGACTGCAGAACACTGCTATTGAAGCCAGAGCAGTGTGAATCGGTTGTTGGTTGGATAGCGGTTAATGCTTCCAGTCACTAAAGGTACGGTCACACTCAGCAACTTTCCAACGATCACGACCAGCGATACGACCTGGCCGTGATCGTTGGAAAGTCCTTGTGTGGTCGCTGGAGAGCTGTCACACAGACAGCTCTCCAGCGACCAACGATGCCGCAGTCCCCGGGTAACCAGGGTAAACATCGGGTTACTAAGCGCAGGGCCGTGCTTAGTAACCCGATGTTTACCCTGGTTACCAGTGTAAATGTAAAAAAAAAAAACACATACTCACATTCCGGTGTCTGTCACGTCCCCGGGCGTCCGCTTCTCTGCACTCCTCCTGCATCCTGTGTAAGCACGGCCGTAAAGCAGAGCGGTGACGTCACCACTGTGCTCTGATGTACGGCCGGCCGGCACTGACACAGGATGCAGGAGGAGTGCAGGGAAGCAGACGCCCGGGGACGTGACAGGCACCGGAATGTGAGTATGTGTTTTTCTCTTTTACATTTACAATGGTAACCAGGGTAAACATCGGGTTACTAAGCGCGGCCCTGCACTTAGTAACCCGATATTTACCCTGGTTACCAGTGAAGATATTGCTGCATCGGCGTCACACACGCCGATGCAGCGATGTCAGCGGGTGAGCCAGCGACGAAATAAAGTTTCAAATGATCTGCTACGACGTACGATTCTCAGCGGGGTCCCTGATCACAGTAGCGTGTCAGACACAGCGAGATCATAACGATATCGCTGGAACGTCACGGATCGTGCCGTCGTAGCGACCAAAGTGCCACTGTGAGATGGTACCCTTAGCCACCACCACCTCCTTGTCTTCCACACGGTCAAGTCTGAGTAGCCATGAGTGTGGCCAGGATATTCCTCACCCTGATCATCCTTCCGCCCACCATGCTGAGTGCCCTGAGACATCTGATCCCACACTTGGACACTCTGAAGAGCTGTTCAGTTCTCCATTGCAAGATTCAGAAATCGCTGCCGGTCAACTTGAAGTGGGGAAAGATTAGATCGCATGTAGAGCTGCCCAAAGCAATGACCAGCCCCGGTCACATGAAGGCGATGGTGGGAAAGTGTCACAAGAGGTGGGCGATGATGAGACAAAATTGCCAGAAAGTCAGGAGGAGGAGAAGGGTGCGGATATGGAAGACGAGGTGGTGGATGACATAGTGACTGACCCAACCTGGCAAGAGGACATGCATAGCGAGGACAGCAGCACAAATGGGGAAGGAGGCATATCCCCCAACAGGCAGGAAGAAGCAGTGTGGCGGTCACAGACAGAAGGTGTGCATCCATTACCAGTAACACCAAAATGAGTGACGTTGCCATTCCACCTGTGAGATCTTCCCGAGTCTGGCTATTTTTTAAAGACTCTGCCGATAACCCCAAACAGGCCATTTGAAGCACCTGCCATGCCTGCATCAGCAGGGGTAGCAAAACAACCAGCCTGACCACCACCAGCATGATCAGGCACATGCAAGCAAAGCATCTGACTTTGTGGGCCAAACCCCAGGCTCCAAGACCACTGCCTGCTGGTCCCACCACTGCTTCTTCCACTGTTTTGCATAGAAGCCAATCCCCAGTACACCGTGCATGTGAAGATGCCTCTAGTCCTGCACCTGTTGTGGCCCACAGTCAAGCAGCACCATAAGCAAGCGTGTCCACGTCCTTGTCCCAGCACAGCCTTGAGTTGTCTATAACCCAGCCTTGGGAACGCAAGCGGAAAACCCAGCCAACGCCCCACAGGCCACAGTCCTAAATTCTAATATTTCTCTTCTGCTTGCGCTAGAAATGCTGCTTTTTAGGCTTGTTAAGACGGAAGTTTTCTGCAACCTGATGGCGGCGGCCGTCCTAAGGTACTCGGTCCCCAGTCGACACTATTTCTCCCGGTGTGCCGTACCGCACTGCACACCAGCATGTGTCCCACAACATTGCCCGTGCCCTTAACAATGCTGTTACCGGGAAAGTCCACCTAACCATGGAAACGTGGACAAGTGCTTGTGGGCAAGGATGGTACATGTCAATGATGGCATACTGGGTTAACATAGTGGAAGCCGGGAACCAGTCTGACCTTGGGATGGAACACATTCTCCTCACGCCAAGGATTGCTGGCCCTATGTCAATCAGGGTTGCCCCCACAGTCTACAGCTCCTGAAGCTAATCTGCCTAGGTGGCAAACTGCACAATGAGTTTTTGGACAGCGCTGAAAGAGCAGTCAGATGTTTGGATGACACTGCTGAACCCACAACCTGGCATAGTCATGTGTGACAATGGCCGTAACCTGGTGGCGGCTCTGAGACAAGGTGAGCTCACACATGTACCTTGCTTGGCCCATGTGCTTAACCTGGTGGTTCAATGTTTTCTGAAAAGCTACCCAGAGCTGCCGGATCTGCTAGCGATAGTACGCCGTCTATCTGCCCATTTTAGAAAGTCAGCGACAGCTTTAGCTGCCCTTGCTGTGCTTCAGCAGCGTTTGCAGCTTCTGGCTCATCGACTGGTGTGTGATGTCCCCATGTGTTGGAACGCTACACTGCATATATTGGAAAGGATTTGTGAGCAGAAGAGGGCCGTTGTTGACTACCAACATCAACTAGGCCGTCGAATTTCAGGTCAGACTCCACACATAAGACCTCCGGAGTGGACATATGTAACATCCTTCAAAACTTTGAGGACTGCGCCAAGATGGTGAGCGGCGATGACGCCATAATTAGCATCACCATCCCGCTTCTCAGCATTCTGAAAACTCTCTGCTCACAATCAAAGAGGATGCAGTGCAGATGGAGCACAAGGACATGGTGCAAGGAAACATACAGGGGATTACACTCAGCCCAGCCTCATGCCTTCTCAATGTGGATTAGTAGGCAATGAGGAAGAACAGGAGCTACTTTCATGCGATATAGATGGTACTACACATCTGTATTAGCTTCTGTTCAGCGGGGATGGCCTGAGGACAGGGAGGAGGAGGATGAGGATGAGGATGAAGAGGACAGCATGGTCAGTCGTCCTGTTGGTGAGGAAAGGGAAGTCTTGCCTGTTAGCAGTCTGGCACACATGGCAGACATTATGTTGCACTGCGTGTAACATGACCCTCGCATTAAAAAAATTTGGGTGACACTCATTACTGGTTGGTAACACTTCTAGACCAACGCTACAATCTCTTCTGCCTGAGGCAGAGAGGTGTACTAAAATGTTGCAGTACGACAGGGCCCTTGTAGCGGAATTACTTAGAAAATTCTCATGTGAGAACGCTGGCAGCAGACATCAGTGTTTGTTGTACAACCAAGGACACCAAGCGAGAGTGTAAGGATTCCGGACTTCCCTTGTTCCTGTTCGCCCTGATCCAAGATGGAGTCTTCCTGTCTGTCCTGATTATTTAAGTCCGAGTCATGTGGTGTTCTGTGCTCAGTATTTTGTGCTGCTGGCTCCTAAGCTTCTGCCTGTGGTCCGGGGAACTCCCTGCTTCAACTACTCATTATTCGGTGGTCTGCCTTGCCCCTTTCATCTGCATCTCTCCTCTAGATCTGCTGTGACAGGCAGTGCACCTGTGGAAGGATTTCCCTTGTTTGCTAAACTTTTCCCAGTGTTGTGCCTCTTTGCACAACCACATCACGTGAGCAAGATTCTAGTGTTGCTTTTCTCACCAAGAGAGTTTTTACTCATCTACTACGCTTAGATAGCCCTCTCCCTCTTTTTCCCTTCATCCTCTTTCCCCAGGACTCCATGCTCAATGCACCACCTGCATATTACTGAAATTCCACAAACAAGTGCTGTGCGCACATATGATCAAGTTTTGCTGGACTTCCTCGTTTAAAGCACTGTGTGCATTTCTACTTCACTTCTGCTGGATTCCCAAGTTTAAGTACTGTGTGCATTTACTCAAATAACCTACTGGACTTCCTTGTCAAGTGTCTTGTTTGCTCCCTCGTCATATCCTTGCTGGACTGGTTCATATAAGCGGTCGCATCCCGCTATTCACTGTGCTGTGATTACCATATTGTGCTGAGCACCTCGTTACAATTGCAGGAATATCTGTGTTAGTTCTGTTTGCAGTTCTGTTTTGTTTAAATACATATTTTACTGCAGCTTTGCTCTCAGACTGGCTTTATCCCATGCTATCAGATTCCTTAGTACCTACATAATTATTACAGGATACTCAGGCCATTTAGGAATCTGCGGGGATAGTGTCGGCTAAGACAAAGTTGGATCAGTTGTTTTCTATGATCAACTCCTGACAAGGGGACGTAGATGCTCTGCAAAACAAAGTGGCTAACTGGGAGGCCCATTTCAGGCAGGCGCTGCAGGATTTAGATAATCAAGTAACAGCACGGGCACATCCACCTCAGGGGCAGTTACTGCCAACTAGTCCTCCCAAGTTACCGCCATTTAGATTTAATGGCGAACGCTACAAATTTCGTGGGTTTATAAATCAATGCATTTTGTATTTTGATGTACATGCTGCCCACTTTCACACAGATTGATCCAAGGTTTTGTGTATAATTATGTTACTTACTTCCCGAGCTATCGCATGGGCGAATCCACTAATTGAGACTCGTGACCCTCGCTTAAATAATCTGGATGATTTTCTTGCTGCAATGTCTATGATGTTTGATGATCCAAATCGTTGCACTACAGCTGAAACTGCATTGATGTCTTTACGTCAGGGTAAGCGTTCCGTTGTTGAATACGCCATAGAATTTAGGCGGTTAGCAGTGGATACAGTTTGGGACTGTTATGCTCAATTGCCCATTTTTAAGAAGGGACTTTCTAGTGCGATTAACCCCTTCATGACCTTGGGATTTTTCGTTTTTCCGTGTTCGTTTTTCACTCCCCTCCTTCTCAGAGCCATAACTTTTTTATTTTTCCGTCAATTTGGCCATGTGAGGGCTTATTTTTTGCAGGACGAGTTGTACTTTTGAACAACATCATTGGTTTTACCATGTAGTGTACTAGAAAACGGGAAAAAAATTCCAAGTGCGGTGAGATTGCAAAAAAAGTGCAATCCCACGCTTGTTTTTTGCTTGGCTTTTTTGCTAGGTTCACTAAATGCTAAAACTGACCTGCCATTATGATTCTCCAGGTCACTACGAGTTCATAGACACCTAACATAACTAGGTTATTTTTTACTTAAGTGGTGAAAAAAAATTCCAAACTTTACTAAAAAAAAATAAATACAAAATTTGCGCCATTTTCCGATACTTGTAGCGTCTCCATTTTTCATGATATGGGGTCGGTTAAGGGCTTATTTTTTGCGTGCCGAGCTGATGTTTTTAATGATTCCAATTTGGTGCAGATATGTTCTTTTGATCACCCGTTATTGCATTTTAATGCAATGTCGCGGTGACCAAAAAACCGTAATTCTGGCATTTCGATTTTTTTTCTCGTTACGCCGTTTAGCGATCAGGTTAATGCTTTTTTTTATTGATAGATCGGGCGATTCTGGATGCGGCGATACCAAGTATGTGTAGGTTTGATTTTTTTTATTGATTTATTTTGATTGGGGCGAAAGGGGGGTGATTTAAACTTTTATATTTTTTTCACATTTTTTTTACTTTTTTTTTTACTTTTGCCATGCTTCAATAGCCGCCATGGGAGGCTAGAAGCAGGCACCACTTGATCGCCTCTGCTACATAGCTGTGATCTGCTGTTCGCTGCTATGTAGCACAAAATCAGGTGTGCTGTGAGCGCCGACCACAGGGTGGCGCTCACAGCTACCGGCGATCAGTAACCATAGAGGTCTCAAGGACCTCTATGGTTACAATGGAGAAGCATCGCCGATCTCCGATCATGTGACGGGGGTCGGCGATGCGCTCATATCCGGCCGCCCGGCCGGATGCGGTAGTTAAATGCCACTGTCTGCGTTTGACAGCGGCATTTAACTAGTTAATAGCGGCGGGTGAATCGCGATTTCACCCGCTGCTATTGCGGGCATATGTCAGCTGTTCAAAACAGCTGACATGTCCTGGCTTTGATGCGGGCTCACCGAGGAGCCCTGCATCAAAGCAGGGGAGCTGACCTCAGACGTACTATCCCGTCCGAGGTCAGTAAGGGTTAAGGACGAATTAGCCCATGCGGATTCTCCTCAAGAGTTAGAGGCGTTCATACAACATTGTGTGCGCATTGACATACCTGTCACTGAACGTAGACAGGAGAAAGTTGCAGCCTTTAACCGTGTTTCTAACTCTCCCCTTCCCTCCAAAGAACTTGCAGGCAAAACCTCTTGGGAAGCTGAACCAGTCCCTATGCAAGTGATTGCTTTACAGTGCCGTGAGAGTAACAAGCGCAGGGAGCATCGCTTTTGTGAGAGTTTGTTTTTATTGCAGTCAGTCTGACCATTTCTTTATAAACTGCCCTAAGCGGCCTCGCAAGTTACTAGCTGCTGTAGGGGAACATGAGAATCAGGATGATGAAACTGTCATTTCTGAGTCCAGCTTTTCTGTGAATGCTGTGTTTCATTCCCTAGCAATGACTGCAGCTCCCAAGACACGTAAGGATAAGAATACACATTGTTCCCTTCCCATTAAGATCTTGTTGTCGGGACAATGGATCTCATGTGCAGCTATGGTGGATTCTGGAGCAGGGGGTAACTTTATGGACATCACATTTGCCAAGGAGCATGGCATTCAGTGTCAACAGCGAGCCACTCCAGTAACCATGGAAACAGTAGATGGTTCCCCCTTAGCCTCTGGACCGGAGGATCAGGAGACGGTACCCCTGGAGATTTACATAGAGCCTAATCATCGGGAGGTGCTTTCTTTTATGCTAATTTCTTTGCCACATTTTCCTTTGATTTTAGGAATTCCCTAGCTTCAGGCACAGAACCCAATCATCAACTGGGAAACCAAGGAGATCACCTTCCCCCCAAAGGATACACCAGTAACAGGTCAGGTAAATTCTTGGGATGCAGAATGCATCACTGGAGTACCTATTTTACCACCCATTTACAATGAATATACTGATATCTGTGATAAAAGGTTGGCAGATCAGCTTCCTCCTCATAGATCCTATGACTGTCCTATAGAGCTTCTTCCAGGGGCGGCTATTCCGTTTAAAAATGTTTACCCACTAGCAGCTCCAGAGCTTCAGGCTTTGAAAGAATACGTTGATGAAAATCTGGCTAAGGGTTTCATGCGCCCCTCTTCTTCACCGGCAGGAGCACCCATCTTTTTCGTAAAGAAAAAGGATGGAACCCTGAGACCGTGCATTGACTATCGGGAGCTCAACAAGCTAACCATTCGTAATCGATACCCTTTACCATTAATTCCCGAGTTGCTGGAAAGAGTACGACACGCCAAAATTTTTTCTAAGTTGGACCTCAGAGGAGCATATAACTTAGTTCGGATCCGTTCTGGGGATGAATGGAAGACAGCATTTAGATGTCGTTATGGGCACTTTGAGTACCTTGTGATGCCTTTTGGTCTCTGCAACACTCCGGCCACCTTTCAACACTTGGCTAATGACATCTTTAGAGATTTGCTAGATCAATTTGTCGTAATCTATCTGGACGATATTTTGATTTTCTCTGATTCTTTGCAGGAGCATCAAGAACATGTTAAGACTGTTTTAAGACGCCTGAAAGAGAATCATCTCTACATCAAGCCGGAGAAGTGTGAGTTCCACCGCACTGAGATTAAATTTTTAGGCTATGTCATCTCGCCACAGGGGCTTAACATGGAGGCAAGTAAGATTCAGGCTATTCTTTATTGGCCTGCACCTAAGAATGTCAAGGAGGTACAACGCTTTATCGGGTTTGCTAACTTTTATATACGATTTATACGTAATTTCTCTGAGATCGTCCGACCTATTACACAACTAACCAAGAAAAAAGAGACTTTCTTGTGGTCTACACTGGCTCAGGAGGCCTTTGACTGTCTTAAGTCCCATTTTACATCTGTGCCGCTGTTGATTCATCCTAATCCAGCACATCCTTTCATAGTGGAGGTGGACGCTTCGGATTGTGCATTGGGGGCCATACTCTCGCAAAGAACAGGGGAGAAAGGTCTGTTACATCCATGTGCTTTTTTCTCCCGTAAACTTTCTGCTGCAGAGAAGAACTATGATGTGGGAGATAAGGAGCTCCTAGCCATCATTGCTGCATTTAAAGAATGGAGGCACCATCTGCAGGGGGCAGCACAACAAGTTATTGTGCTCATGGATCATCATAACCTAGAATTTTTGAGGTCTGATAGATGTCTTTCTCCTCGTCAGGCTCGTTGGAGTTTGCTTTTGAACCAATTTAATTTTGTCATTTCATACCGCCCAGGTTCACATAATGGGAAAGCGGATGCTTTGTCCCAAATCCATGCCACAGATTCTGTACCTGGGACCCCGTCCAAGACAATATTGTCTGATACCAATTTTGTCAGTGTCATCCAAGATAAGGACTTAAGGAAAACTATTAAGGAGGCGTATGATGCTGATCCATTCCTTGCAAACCCTACTGATGATGTGAATCTAGTTCTTAGGAACAGTATGTGGGTTCGAGATCAACGTTTATATGTTCCAGAGGTTGTAAGGCTGCAGGTTCTCATGTTTGTCCATGATTCTAAGTTGGCTGGTCTTCGGGGGTACAGAAGACACAAGAGTTCCTAAGTCGTTTCTTCTGGTGGCCTACCTGTCTGAAGGAAGTGAAGAGCTATGCTCTATCTTGTGAGGTATGTGCACGTTTTAAGACCCCGTGTAACACCCACGGGTTTGTTGCAACCACTACCAATCCCCTCTCGCCCTTGGGGGTCTATTTCGATGGATTTTATAGCGGAATTACCCACCTCTGGTGGAAAGAACACCATTCTAGTGGTGGTGGATCGTCTTACTAAAGCTGCTCACTTCATCCTTTGCACTGGTCTTCCCTCGGCTAAGGAGACTATTGAGCTGGTCATTCAGAATGTTTTCCGTCTGCATGGAGTTCCGGATGAGATTATTTCTGATCGGGGCGTGCAGTTTACCTCCAGATTCTGGAAGGGATTTTGTTCTGCACTTGGTATCAATGTCTGTCTGTCCTCAGCATATCATCCTCAGACCAATGGGCAAACGGAGCAGACTAATCAGACGCTGGAGCACTATCTTCGGTGTTATATCAACCACTCACAGGATGACTGGCTGGAGTTGCTTCCTCTAGCAGAATTCTCTTATAACAACTCGCAGAATGCATCCACTAAGGTAACACCCTTCTTTGCCAATCTGGGATTTCATCCTAGTATTCTCCCCAGATCCCCGGTTGAGGCTCCAGTGCCCGCAGTAGATGAGAGGTTGGCAAGGATGAAACAAGATCTGGAAACTCTGAAAGAATCATTATCTACTGCACAGGAAAGATACAAGAAATCTGCCGATAGGTTCCGGAGACCTGCACCTATGTTTAAGGTAGGAGACTCTGTGTGGTTATCCACTAAGAATTTAAAATTGAATGTGCCTTCACAGAAGCAGGGACAAAAATTCATCGGTCCTTTCAAGATCTCTGGGATCATAAGCTCTGTCGCCTGTCGTCTGAAGTTGCCAAGGACCTTGAAGGTACATCCTGTGTTTCATGTCTCCTTGTTAAAACTGGTGTCTCCAAATACTTTTCAGGGTCATATTACACCTCCTCCTCAGCCTGTGTTAGTGGACGGACAAGAACAGTTTATTGTGGAGAAGATTCTGGACTCTAGGATCCCCAGGAATCAACTGCAGTATCTCATCAAATGGCAAGGATATCCATCTGAGGAGAACTCTTGGGAGCCAGTGGGCAATATCTGTGCTCCCCCAAAAATTGCTTTGTTCCATCAGAAATATCCTGACAAGTCTGGTCCTGGATCATCCTGAGGCCGCTTCTGAGGTGGGAGCAATGTATGGATTCCGGACTACCCTTGTTCCTGTTCGCCCTGATCCAAGATGGAGTCTTGGATCTCACCCTGTCATGGAACTTCCTGTCTGTCCTGATTATTTAAGTCTGAGTCATGTGGTGTTCTGTGCCTGAGTATTTTGTGCTGCTGGCTCCTAAGCTTCTGCCTGTGGTCCGGGGAACTCCCTGTTTCAACTACTCATTACTCGGTCGTCTGCCTTGCCCCTTTCAGCTGCATCTCTCCTCTGGAACTGCTGTGACAGGCAGCGCACCTGTGGAAGGATTTCCCTTGTTTGCTAATCTTTTCCCAGTGTTGTGCCTCTTTGCACAACCACACAAGGTGAGCAAGATTGTAGTGTTGCTTTTCTCACCAAGAGAGTTTTTACTCATCTACTACGCTTAGATAGCCCTCTCCCTCTTTTTCCCTTCATCCTCTTTCACCAGGACTTCATGCTCAATGCACCACCTGCATATTATTGAACTTCCACAAACAAGTGCTGTGCGCACATATGATTAAGTTTTGCTGGACTTCCTTGTTTAAAGTACTGTGTGCATTTCTACTTCACTTCTGCTGGATTCCCAAGTTTAAGTACTGTGTGCATTTCCTCTAATAACCTACTGGACTTCCTTGTCAAGTGTCTTGTTTGTTTCCTCGTCATATCCTTGCTGGACTGGTTCATATAAACGGTCGCATCCCTCTATTCACTGTGCTGTGATTACCATATTGTGCTGAGCACCTCGTTACAATTGCAGGAATATCTGTGTTAGTTCTGTTTGCATTTCTGTTTTGTTTAAATACATCTTTTACTGCAGCTTTGCTCTCAGACTGGCTTTATACCACGCTATCAGATTCCTTAGTACCTACATAATTATTGCAGAGAGAGACAGAAGTACAATCCAGCTCAGGCAGGGGAACAATGGCCATGTTCTGGGACAGTTTTCTCAGACCCTCCCATCGTGGCGGCACAGAGGCAAGGGGTGCTGTTACAAGAAGTGCAATGTTTGGGAAGATGGTGAGGAAGTACCTTGCATATCATACAAACTTCCTTCGTGAGTAGTGTTGAGCGATACCGTCCGATACTTGAAAGTATCGGTATCGGAAAGTATCGGCCGATACCGGCAAAGTATCAGATCTAATCCGATACCGATACCCGATACCAATACAAGTCAATGGGATTCAAGTATCGGACGGTATCCCTGATGGTTCCCAGGGTCTGAAGGAGAGGAAACTCTCCTTCAGGCCCTGGGATCCATATTAATGTGTAAAATAAAGAATTAAAATAAAAAATATTGATATACTCACCTCTCCGACGCAGCCTGCACCTTATCGAGGGAACTGGCAGCCTTCTTTGCTTAAAATGCGCGCGTTTACTGCCTTCCGTGACGTCACGGCTTCTGATTGGTCGCGTGCCGCCCATGTGACCGTGACGCGACCAATCACAACAAGCCGTGACGTAATTTTCAGGTCCTGAATGCCTAGAATTTGGCATTCAGGACCTGAAAATTACGTCACGGCTTGTTGTGATTGGTCGCGTCGTGGTCACATGGGCGGCACGCGACCAATCAGAAGCGACGTCACGGAAGGCAGTAAACGCGCGCATTTTAAGCAAAGAAGGCTGCAGGTTACTACCAGGGCGCGTCAGAGGGTGAGTATATCCCTATTTTTTATTTTAATTCTTTATTTTTTACATGGATATGGATTCCAGGGCCTGAAGGAGAGTTTCCTCTCCTTCAGACCCTGGGAACCATACACTGGGAACTTCCGATTCCGATTCCCGATACCACAAAAGTATCGGATCTCAGTATCGGAATTCCGATACAGCAAATATCGGCCGATACCCGATACTTGCGGTATCAGAATGCTCAACACTATTCGTGAGTCCTCTGTGCCTTTTAATTAATGGGTATCCAAGCTGGAAATGTGGCATGAACTGGCTCTCTATGCCTTGGAGGTCCTGGTCTGCCCTGCTGCTAGCCTTCTGTCAAAGAGGGTTTTTAGTGCCTCTGGTGGAATTATAACAGATAAGCGCATCTGCCTGTCACCTGAAAGTGCTGACAGGCTGACTCTTATCAAAATGAACAAGGTCTGTATTGGGAAAGACGTCTGTACACCACCAAGTGAAAAAAGCAAAACATAACCTCAAAAACCTCTCTTTAGGGGAGGTGTATTCTCATGCACCTCTTCACAACCACACATGGGTATATGCTTCCAGATTTGGTCTGTTTGTTTTTATCCTCCTCCTCCTCCTCATCCAGAACCACTATATCACCAGGGTGAATGTGGTCTGTACGGTGCATTTTGGTCAAGGGTACTGTGATGGCACTCTTTTATTTTTTTAAAAAAGGGCAACACATTGGGGAATTGGGCATGACATTACATTGGGCCTACTTCTTAACTCTGTCTCCTGCAATCTGTCCTGTACCTGCCACTAGATCACCAGGGTCAGCGTGCACTGTACGGTGTATTTTGGCCAAGATGGCTGTCATGCCACTCTTATTTAAAAAAAAAGGATTTTACATTGGGGAATTGGGCATGACATTACTTTGGGCCTACTTCTTAACTCTGTCTCCTGTAATCTGTCCAGTTCCTGCCAGTAGATCACCAGGGTGATCGTGGTCTGTACGGGGCATTTAGGTCTAGGGGGCTGTGATGGCACTATTTTAATTCAGTCTAAAAAGAACCCCACATTGGGGAATTGGGCATAGCATTCCATTGGACCTACTTCTGAACTCTGTCACCTGCAATGTCTCTTGTTTAACTGCCACTAGATCACCAGGGTGAACGTGCTTTGTACTGTTATAGGCCGGTGAAGTTTTTTCAAGGGGAGCTGTGATGGCACTAGTTTATTTTTACAAAAGGTACGCCCCATTGGAGAAACCACATCCTTGTTGGAAACCACTTCGTAACATTTGTGTATCTTAAAGAGCTCACTTGAAAAGCTCCTTTTTGTGTTGCCTGGTTGTTAACATTGGACACAATACACTTCAAATAAATTTGATAAAGCAATGCTGTTACTTTGCCTCAGTAGTTCATTAAAAATATACCTTTGTCCACTATATTTGTTTCTCTCCTTGCGAGCCTTAACTTTGTCTGCCTCAAATGTACAAATGGAGAATGTACAAATGGCGATTTGTAAACAAGATTGAAATACTGTATACCGAATGCATTCAGACATTCACATAGCTGCATTTTTTGCAAAACATTGAGAGATGTGACAGACAATGCTCGTAGTGACATAATCTTGATAAATGTTTGTTTATTCACTCCACAAACAGTTCTAAGCCTCTATATGTTTACTGTGTGTCATTGTAAAACATTAAGGTTTACTGAAACTAAGTCGGTGGTGGTTTGATCTAAATCCTTGTGGCTTTTATTTTCTAGGGGTTTATGGCCCCTCGTCTGTCTGATAACTCCATGATTTTTCAGTTTCATCCAGCCTTGAAAAGTGGCCACTTGAAGGTGTGGGTGAAACTAGAGTTACTACATAGTGTTATTCACTATATAAGACCAGAGAAACATGACTAAGACAGATGCCAAAACTGGGGTACCTGTACATGTACAGTGTGCTGATGTCTGCATAATTAGGGACGCCCATGCAGTGTAGGTAATCTCCCAGGGGTTCTCTGTCTTGGTGTTGCTTCTCTGATATTCCAGACAGATGATGTTTAAAAGCCTCTTGGTGATGATCTAACTATGCTGTATGTAGTTAATCTTCATATATATGTAATCACTATATTTATTTAATCCTTATATGTACTTATTAACCTGTGTATGATAACACATACAAAAGTGAACGCACTAACACTATTCAATCATACTATCCCTTGAATTTTGTAGTTTGCAATAAAATTTCCTTGTATTGCAAGTATTAGCCTTTTTTAAAGCCGTATCTGAACCTTACATGTCAAATAAAATTGCAAAATTCTCCTGTAAATAATTCGGCAAAGAGGGAACCATAATACCATTAAAAAATATGCATGAATTTTCCTGGGCCCATCCAGTATGGGGGTTCCAAGGCCTAATGGGGTGCATATGACTATGCAGCAGGGCTCGCCTTCCTGACAATATATAAAACAAAGGAGTATGGAGCACAAAATGCATATTGTGAAGTGGATTTTCCTGGGCCCATCCACTATGTGGGTTCCGAGGCCTAATGGGGTGCATATGACTGACTATGCAGCAGGGCAGGCCTTGCTAGCAATGTGTAAAAACAAGGAGTACGGGAGTACAAAATGCATATTGTGAAGTGGATTTTCATGGGCACATCCAGTATGTGGGTTCCAAGGCCTAACGGGGTGCATATGACGGACTATGTAGCAGGGCTGGCCTTGCCGCCAATGTATAAAACAAAGGAGTTTGGATCACAAAATGCATATTGTGAATTGAATTTTCCTGGGTCCATCCAGTATGTGGGTTCAAAGGCTTATCGAAATGCATATGAATTGGTAGCAGGGTAGGCCTTGAATTCAATGCAAAACTTTTTCAGGAGTCCCCCCTGGACATCTTATGACAGGGGTATTGTGGTGCGTCATAATTCTTGGCAGCCCATCCACTCACAGCATAGGCTACAACAGCTTAGCAGACCCACTGTTTCACAATGGCCCTTTAAGAAGAATAATGCCAACTGATGCACCAGTAAAAATAGGCCCTGTGACTTTAAGAGTCCCTCCTTCGTAAATGAAACCAGAAGGGTCTGATTATGTGTCACACACCGCATGGCCAGTTAGGAGTGTTAAATGTTACAATGACATTTCCTAGTGAATGCATTTGTAGTGGTTGAAAGCAATGTTAAAGTTGAAAAATGCTTCAAAAACGCTGCGTTTGAACTAAGCCTAAGTAGGGGAGGAAATTTTCGGTATGGGGTTAAATATTTGGCCTTACAGGCAAGTCATTAACCTGCAAAGGCTGTACTTTGACATATTTCCAAGCAAAACCCGTTTTGGTTTCGTTTTCATATGTTTTTTGTGGCACCAGGAAAAATGGCATGAATCTCGGACAAAAAATGATTAAGGCAGTGAACTAGGAGTCAGGAATGCTTCCAGGGGCGATCTCCATGAGGTCCCTGTGTCATTTGAGCAGTGTTTCCATCTTTTTAAGACGTTTTTAGACCTTAAAAGCCCGAGCAAAGAGCACCCGAGCATTTTAGTGCTCGCCTATCACTATATACTATGCCTCCTGTCCCTGTATGAAAATTTAGATTGGCCTGACAACACGAGCTCTTAAAGTAAGAGTGAGAGAGCATATAAGAGGCATACTGGCTTCCAAAGATGAAGACAAGGTTGATTTGCTTAAAAGTATACCTTAAGGCCCCGTCTCACTTAGCGAGATCGCTAGCGAGATCGCTGCTGAGTCACAAGTTTTGTGACGCAACAGCGACCTCAGTAGCGATCTCGCTATGTGTGACACGTAGCAGCGACCAGGCCCCTGCTGTGAGATCGCTGGTCGTGTCGGAATGGCCTGGGCCGTTTTTTGGTCGTTGAGGTCACGCTGACATCACTGAATCGGTGTGTGTGACACCGATCCAGCGATGTCTTCACTGGTAACCAGGGTAAACATCGGGTTACTAAGCGCAGGGCCGCGCTTAGTAACCCGATGTTTACCCTGGTTACCAGCGTAAATGTAAAAAAAAAAAACAGTACATACTCACCATCTGATGTCCGTCAGGTCCCTTGCCGTCTGCTTCCTGCTCTGACTGAGTGCCGCCGTACAGTGAGAGCACAGCACAGCAGTGACGTCACCGCTGCGCTCTGCTCTCACTGTACGGCGGCACTCAACTCAGAGCAGGAAGCAGACGGCAAGGGACCTGATGGACATCAGATAGTGAGTATGTACGGTTTGTTTTTTTTGGTAACCAGGGTAAACATCGGGTTACGAAGCGCGGCCCTGCGCTTAGTAACCCGATGTTTACCCTGGTTACCCGGGTGCTGCAGGGGGACTTCGGCATCGTTGAAGACAGTTTCAACGATGCCGAAGTCGTTCCCCTGATCGTTGGTCGCTGGAGAGAGCTGTCTGTGTGACAGCTCCCCAGCGACCACACAGCGACTTACCAACGATCACGGCCAGGTCGTATCGCTGGTCGTGATCGTTGGTAAATCGCTATGTGTGACGGGGCCTTTAGGCACTTCAAACAACACCATTCATGTGATCCCACTGATTTTAGGGTTAAAGGTATTGACTGTGTCCGTATGGACCTTCAGGGTGGAAATATGAGTCGTCTCTTAGCACAAAAAGAATCCCGTTGGATTTTGAAATTGTGCACCCTCCAGCCACAGGGTTTGAATGAAACATTGAGTTTTGCTCGGTTTCTTTGAATACTTGCCCCTATGTTTTTTATAGTTCATTTAGTGTCCTCTTTATTATTTTTAATTGTATATATTTTTTTTATATGTATTATGCTTTTGGTTCTTATATCTTACTTTTATTTTTCAGTTGCTGGACGTTGTCCTTTTGTTGATGCTGTTTGTTCTTTGGATACTTTTCTGCAGTACATGGAAGAAGACTTTCTAATTGTATATGTTTATATATAAGAAATTACAGTTTTATGATTGATATTTTTATAATTTCAATAATATTATCTTAAGTCATCTATTTATATTCATGATTTAATATTAATATATAGTTTTATTTTATTTTTCATGCACATATGCATCTCACTACTTACATATTTCTTAAATATTTTTAAACTCAACTATATAATGCATTTCATGTTATGGTTTTTCATATCACAATATATATTCTGCGATATGCTAATTATTGCACTTTACACTTCTTATATCTTTTTTATTATGGGTTACAAATTATGATGCTTGCTTCTATTTACACATTCACTATCAATTCATTGCACTTATATATGTCTAGGTATGCTTTTTTTTCTAGTAGTATTACATGATTAATTGTTCCTATTTGAAGTCCACTTATCCTTCTTAGTTATAGTGCTTTGGAACAAAGCACTATACTGTTATTCCACCGTGGTAAACTTCTTCTTATTCTTATTATTCAGTCCGCACGTAATGCGGCCCGAACCGCTAAACTCACAGACTCCAGTGAGGTGTCATTTCGAAGCCAGCGTCCCCAAGAGGTGTGCTAAGTATTTTTCGTGCCGATCGGATTTGTAGTTTTTGCGCAATTTGTGTTTGAAAAAAGTCTTTCAATGCGTTTCAATAGGGAAATTTTCCTATATGTTTATAATGGGCTGGTTTCTGAGGCAATTTCTAAAAATAACTGCCACCTGGCTGATTAGCTCATTGATATGCGCAGTCAGACACAGTTACTATGCCAACGCCTATGAAGTCTACATCAGCTCACCAGGTCACAAGTTTTGTCAGATAATATCAGCTCTTAAAGTGACAGTACAGCACAATTCCAAACCACTATCCTTAGTCTTATGATTATTAGACTGTGGCCCGATTCTAACTCATCGGGTATTCTAGAATATGTATGTCCACGAAGTATATTGCACAGCCACGCAGTACACAGCGCAGAGCCGCACAGTACACAGCGCAGAGCCGCGCATTACACAGCGCAGAGCCGCGCAGTACACAGCGCAGAGCCGCGCAGTACACAGCGCAGAGCCGCGCAGTACAAAGCGCAGAGTCGCGCAGTATAAAGCGCAGAGCCGCGCAGTACACAGCGCAGAGCCACGCAGTACACAGCGCAGAGCCGCGCAGTACACAGCACAGAGCCGCGCAGTACAAAGCGCAGAGTCGCGCAGTAGAAAGCACAGAGCCACGCAGTACACAGCGCAGAGCCGCGCAGTACACAGCGCAGAGCCACGCAGTATACAGCGCAGAGCCGCGCAGTACACAGCGCAGAGCCGCGCAGTACACAGCGCAGAGCCGCGCAGTACACAGCGCAGAGCCGCGCAGTACACAGCGCAGAGCCGCGCAGTACAAAGCGCAGAGCCGCGCAGTATAAAGCGCAGAGCCGCGCAGTACACAGCGCAGAGCCGCGCAGTACACAGCGCAGAGCTGCGCAGTACACAGCGCAGAGCCGCGCAGTACAAAGCGCAGAGTCGCGCAGTATAAAGCGCAGAGCCACGCAGTACACAGCGCAGAGCCGCGCAGTACACAGCGCAGAGCCACGCAGTATACAGCGCAGAGCCGCGCAGTACACAGCGCAGAGCCGCGCAGTACACAGCGCAGAGCCGCGCAGTACACAGCGCAGAGCCGCGCAGTACACAGCACAGAGCCGCGCAGTACACAGCGCAGAGTCGCGCAGTATAAAGCGCAGAGCCGCGCAGTACACAGCGCAGAGCCGCGCAGTACACAGCGCAGAGCCGCGCAGTACACAGCGCAGAGCCGCGCAGTATACAGCGCAGAGCCGCGCAGTACACAGCGCAGAGCCGCGCAGTACACAGCGCAGAGCCGCGCAGTACACAGTGCAGAGCCGCGCAGTACACAGCGCAGAGCCGCGCAGTACACAGCGCAGAGCCGCGCAGTAGAAAGCGGAGAGCCGCGCAGTACACAGCGCAGAGCCGCGCAGTACACAGCGCAGAGCCGCGCAGTACACAGCGCAGAGCCGCGCAGTATACAGCGCAGAGCCGCGCAGTACACAGCGCAGAGCCGCGCAGTACAGAGCGCAGAGCCGCACAGTATAAAGCGCAGAGCCGCGCAGTGCACAGCGCAGAGCCGCGCAGTACATAGCGCAGAGCCGCGCAGTACACAGCGCAGAGCCGCGCAGTACACAGCGCAGAGCCGCGCAGTACACAGCGCAGAGCCGCGCAGTACACAGCGCAGAGCCGCGCAGTACACAGCGCAGAGCCGCGCAGTACACAGCGCAGAGCCGCGCAGTACACAGCGCAGAGCCACGCAGTACACAGCGCAGAGCCGCGCAGTACACAGCGCAGAGCCGCGCAGTACACAGCGCAGAGCCGCGCAGTACACAGCGCAGAGCCGCGCAGTACACAGCGCAGAGCCGCGCAGTACACAGCGCAGAGCCGCGCAGTACAAAGCGCAGAGTCGCGCAGTATAAAGCGCAGAGCCGCGCAGTACACAGCGCAGAGCCGCGCAGTACACAGCGCAGAGCCGCGCAGTACACAGCGCAGAGCCGCGCAGTATACAGCGCAGAGCCGCGCAGTACACAGCGCAGAGCCGCGCAGTACACAGCGCAGAGCCGCGCAGTACAAAGCGCAGAGCCGCGCAGTACACAGCGCAGAGCCGCGCAGTACACAGCGCAGAGCCGCGCAGTACACAGCGCAGAGCCGCGCAGTATAAAGCGGAGAGCCGCGCAGTACACAGCGCAGAGCCGCGCAGTACACAGCGCAGAGCCGCGCAGTACACAGCGCAGAGCCGCGCAGTATACAGCGCAGAGCCGCGCAGTACACAGCGCAGAGCCGCGCAGTACAGAGCGCAGAGCCGCACAGTATAAAGCGCAGAGCCGCGCAGTGCACAGCGCAGAGCCGCGCAGTACATAGCGCAGAGCCGCGCAGTACACAGCGCAGAGCCGCGCAGTACACAGCGCAGAGCCGCGCAGTACACAGCGCAGAGCCGCGCAGTACACAGCGCAGAGCCGCGCAGTATACAGCGCAGAGCCGCGCAGTATACAGCGCAGAGCCGCGCAGTATACAGCGCAGAGCCGCCCAGTATACAGCGCAGAGCCGCGTAGTATACAGTGCAGAGCCGCGCAGTACACAGCGCAGAGCCGCGCAGTACACAGCGCAGAGCCGCACAGTACACAGCGCAGAGCCGCGCAGTACAAAGCGCAGAGCCGCGCAGTATAAAGCGCAGAGCCGCGCAGTACACAGCGCAGAGCCGCGCAGTACACAGCGCAGAGCCGCGCAGTATAAAGCGGAGAGCCGCGCAGTATAAAGCGGAGAGCCGCGCAGTACACAGCGCAGAGCCGCGCAGTACACAGCGCAGAGCCGCGCAGTACACAGCGCAGAGCCACGCAGTATACAGCGCAGAGCCGCGCAGTACACAGCGCAGAGCCGCGCAGTACAGAGCGCAGAGCCGCACAGTATAAAGCGCAGAGCCGCGCAGTGCACAGCGCAGAGCCGCGCAGTACATAGCGCAGAGCCGCGCAGTACACAGCGCAGAGCCGCGCAGTACACAGCGCAGAGCCGCGCAGTACACAGCGCAGAGCCGCGCAGTACACAGCGCAGAGCCGCGCAGTACACAGCGCAGAGCCGCGCAGTATACAGCGCAGAGCCGCGCAGTATACAGCGCAGAGCCGCGCAGTACACAGCGCAGAGCTGCCCAGTATACAGCGCAGAGCCGCGTAGTATACAGCGCAGAGCCGCGCAGTATACAGCGCAGAGCCGCGCAGTATACAGCGCAGAGCCGCGTAGTATACAGCGCAGAGCCCCGCAGTATACAGTGCAGAGCCCCGCAGTATACAGCGCAGAGCCGTGCAGTACACAGTGCAGAGCCGCGCAGTACACAGCGCAGAGCCGCGCAGTATACAGCGCAGACACACGCAGTACACAGCACGGACACGCGCAGTACACAGCGCAGAGCCGCGCAGTACACAGCGCAGAGCCGCGTAGTATACAGCGAAGAGCCACGCAGTATATAGTGCAGAGCCGCGCAGTACAAAGCGCAGAGCCGCGCAGTATACAGCGCAGAGCCGCGTAGTATACAGCGCAGAGCCACGTAGTATACAGCGCAGAGCCACGCAGTATACAGCGCAGAGCCACGCAGTATACAGCGCAGAGCCACGTAGTTATACTGCCCAGTCACGTAGTATATTGTCCAGTCACATAGTATACTGCATATCCCTGTTAAAAAAAAAAAAAGAATTAAAATAAAAAAGTTACATACTCACCTCCTGGAGCGGCCGGTATCTGATGGTTGTTGCACCTCCTAGAGCGGCCGGTACACGATGCTTGTTGCACCTGGAGTGGCCGGTACCCGATGCTTGTTGCGCGCTCCGGTCCCAAGAGTGCATTGCGGTCTCATGAGATGATGACGTAGCGGTGTTGTGAGACAGAAAGACGGAAGTGCCCTTAGACAATTATATAGTAGATTACCCCGCTCACCAAATCGGACCCCGAGGGGCCCGGCTCACCAAATCGGACCCAGAGTGACCCCGCCCACCAAATCGGACCCAGAGTGACCCCGCCCACCAAATCGGACCCAGAGTGGCTCCGCCCACCAAATCGAACCCAGAGTGACCCCTTCCACCAAATCAGACCCAGAGTGACCCCTTCCACCAAATCGGACCCAGAGTGACCCCACCCACCAAATCGGACCCTGAGGTGCCCAGCCCACCAAATGAGACCCTGAGGTGCCCAGCCCACCAAATCGGACCGAGTGACCCCACCCACCAAATTGGTCCCTAAGGTGCCCCGCCCACCAAATCGGACCCAGAGTGGCTCCGCCCACCGAATCGGACCCAGAGTGGCCGCGCCCACAGAATCGGACCAAAAGTGACCCCGCCCACCGAATCGGACCTAGATTTACCCCGCCCACAAAATCAGACCCAGATTGACCCAACCCACCAAATCGGACCGCCTGAGGGGCACCCAAGTGTGAAAGTCTTGCAGGGGCAGCCCGGGCACCATTCCAAAGCACTATCTGTAGTTCCTTCAGGAAATACCCATCTAGTTATATAGTATCCTCTTTTTTCATATTATACTTATTAATATTGTTTACACGCTTGGCATCTAGTTATCGTTACATTTTCTCTTTACCTGGTGTCACATTGCGAGAGCGCTGGCATGCTGCTGCCTGGTTGCTAGGCGTCATTGATGGCGTCTTCATCGGCTCTGCAATTCCAAAGATGCAGACCCGCTTATGTGACCTGTGGGCAGCTCTTTCATCCACACGCATACATATGCAATCCGATGACGTCCTCGGTGATGTGTGCTTCCTGTGCACCAGCGCCGCATGCGCCGATATACGGCTGATATCAGGTGATTATTCAGTACCCAATATTTGATTGGCTGGCCGTAGTATTTAAAAGAAAAAAATGTCCAGGTTCACCGAATCCATGAAAAAAAGTTTTCTTTATTCACAAACTTAAACATGGAGGATACAAACTTCAGCACAAACCATATGGGTACGAATCTCAGCGCGTTTCTGGGGACTAATCTCCCTTAATCATGACATCATGTTGTCATGATTAAGGGAGCTTAGTCTACAGAAACGCATTGAGATTCGTACCCATATGGTTTGTGCTGAAGTTTGTATCCTCCGTGTTTAAGTTTGTGAATAAAGAAAACTTTTTTTCACGGATTCGGTGAAGCTGGACATTTTTTTCTTTTGGATTCTACATGCCTGGACACAGCAGGTCCGTGCTCCCGAAACTCAGCTTATGCATCACGGGTGAGCTGGTTTATATTCCTTCTCTTTTGTAGTATTTAACCTCATTGGGACTTGATGATGCCACTCCCCCAGAAGAAGGCACAAAAGTTGAAACGCGCGTAGGGGTTGTGGCACTGCAGATATGAAGTAATTATAGTGCTTTGGAACAAAGCACTATACTGTTATTCCACCGTGGATAACTTCTTCTTCTTCTTATTCTTATTATAGTGCTTTGGAACAAAGCACTATACTGTTATTCCACCGTGGTAAACTTCTTCTTATTCTTATTATTCAGTCCGCACGTAATGCGGCCCGAACCGCTAAACTCACAGACTCCAGTGAGGTGTCATTTCGAAGCCAGCGTCCCCAAGAGGTGTGCTAAGTATTTTTCGTGCCGATCGGATTTGTAGTTTTTGCGCAATTTGTGTTTGAAAAAAGTCTTTCAATGCGTTTCAATAGGGAAATTTTCCTATATGTTTATAATGGGCTGGTTTCTGAGGCAATTTCTAAAAATAACTGCCACCTGGCTGATTAGCTCATTGATATGCGCAGTCAGACACAGTTACTATGCCAACGCCTATGAAGTCTACATCAGCTCACCAGGTCACAAGTTTTGTCAGATAATATCAGCTCTTAAAGTGACAGTACAGCACAATTCCAAACCACTATCCTTAGTCTTATGATTATTAGACTGTGGCCCGATTCTAACTCATCGGGTATTCTAGAATATGTATGTCCACGAAGTATATTGCACAGCCACGCAGTACACAGCGCAGAGCCGCACAGTACACAGCGCAGAGCCGCGCATTACACAGCGCAGAGCCGCGCAGTACACAGCGCAGAGCCGCGCAGTACACAGCGCAGAGCCGCGCAGTACAAAGCGCAGAGTCGCGCAGTATAAAGCGCAGAGCCGCGCAGTACACAGCGCAGAGCCACGCAGTACACAGCGCAGAGCCGCGCAGTACACAGCACAGAGCCGCGCAGTACAAAGCGCAGAGTCGCGCAGTAGAAAGCACAGAGCCACGCAGTACACAGCGCAGAGCCGCGCAGTACACAGCGCAGAGCCACGCAGTATACAGCGCAGAGCCGCGCAGTACACAGCGCAGAGCCGCGCAGTACACAGCGCAGAGCCGCGCAGTACACAGCGCAGAGCCGCGCAGTACACAGCGCAGAGCCGCGCAGTACAAAGCGCAGAGCCGCGCAGTATAAAGCGCAGAGCCGCGCAGTACACAGCGCAGAGCCGCGCAGTACACAGCGCAGAGCTGCGCAGTACACAGCGCAGAGCCGCGCAGTACAAAGCGCAGAGTCGCGCAGTATAAAGCGCAGAGCCACGCAGTACACAGCGCAGAGCCGCGCAGTACACAGCGCAGAGCCACGCAGTATACAGCGCAGAGCCGCGCAGTACACAGCGCAGAGCCGCGCAGTACACAGCGCAGAGCCGCGCAGTACACAGCGCAGAGCCGCGCAGTACACAGCACAGAGCCGCGCAGTACACAGCGCAGAGTCGCGCAGTATAAAGCGCAGAGCCGCGCAGTACACAGCGCAGAGCCGCGCAGTACACAGCGCAGAGCCGCGCAGTACACAGCGCAGAGCCGCGCAGTATACAGCGCAGAGCCGCGCAGTACACAGCGCAGAGCCGCGCAGTACACAGCGCAGAGCCGCGCAGTACACAGTGCAGAGCCGCGCAGTACACAGCGCAGAGCCGCGCAGTACACAGCGCAGAGCCGCGCAGTAGAAAGCGGAGAGCCGCGCAGTACACAGCGCAGAGCCGCGCAGTACACAGCGCAGAGCCGCGCAGTACACAGCGCAGAGCCGCGCAGTATACAGCGCAGAGCCGCGCAGTACACAGCGCAGAGCCGCGCAGTACAGAGCGCAGAGCCGCACAGTATAAAGCGCAGAGCCGCGCAGTGCACAGCGCAGAGCCGCGCAGTACATAGCGCAGAGCCGCGCAGTACACAGCGCAGAGCCGCGCAGTACACAGCGCAGAGCCGCGCAGTACACAGCGCAGAGCCGCGCAGTACACAGCGCAGAGCCGCGCAGTACACAGCGCAGAGCCGCGCAGTACACAGCGCAGAGCCGCGCAGTACACAGCGCAGAGCCACGCAGTATACAGCGCAGAGCCGCGCAGTACACAGCGCAGAGCCGCGCAGTACACAGCGCAGAGCCGCGCAGTACACAGCGCAGAGCCGCGCAGTACACAGCGCAGAGCCGCGCAGTACACAGCGCAGAGCCGCGCAGTACAAAGCGCAGAGTCGCGCAGTATAAAGCGCAGAGCCGCGCAGTACACAGCGCAGAGCCGCGCAGTACACAGCGCAGAGCCGCGCAGTACACAGCGCAGAGCCGCGCAGTATACAGCGCAGAGCCGCGCAGTACACAGCGCAGAGCCGCGCAGTACACAGCGCAGAGCCGCGCAGTACAAAGCGCAGAGCCGCGCAGTACACAGCGCAGAGCCGCGCAGTACACAGCGCAGAGCCGCGCAGTACACAGCGCAGAGCCGCGCAGTATAAAGCGGAGAGCCGCGCAGTACACAGCGCAGAGCCGCGCAGTACACAGCGCAGAGCCGCGCAGTACACAGCGCAGAGCCGCGCAGTATACAGCGCAGAGCCGCGCAGTACACAGCGCAGAGCCGCGCAGTACAGAGCGCAGAGCCGCACAGTATAAAGCGCAGAGCCGCGCAGTGCACAGCGCAGAGCCGCGCAGTACATAGCGCAGAGCCGCGCAGTACACAGCGCAGAGCCGCGCAGTACACAGCGCAGAGCCGCGCAGTACACAGCGCAGAGCCGCGCAGTACACAGCGCAGAGCCGCGCAGTATACAGCGCAGAGCCGCGCAGTATACAGCGCAGAGCCGCGCAGTATACAGCGCAGAGCCGCCCAGTATACAGCGCAGAGCCGCGTAGTATACAGTGCAGAGCCGCGCAGTACACAGCGCAGAGCCGCGCAGTACACAGCGCAGAGCCGCACAGTACACAGCGCAGAGCCGCGCAGTACAAAGCGCAGAGCCGCGCAGTATAAAGCGCAGAGCCGCGCAGTACACAGCGCAGAGCCGCGCAGTACACAGCGCAGAGCCGCGCAGTATAAAGCGGAGAGCCGCGCAGTATAAAGCGGAGAGCCGCGCAGTACACAGCGCAGAGCCGCGCAGTACACAGCGCAGAGCCGCGCAGTACACAGCGCAGAGCCACGCAGTATACAGCGCAGAGCCGCGCAGTACACAGCGCAGAGCCGCGCAGTACAGAGCGCAGAGCCGCACAGTATAAAGCGCAGAGCCGCGCAGTGCACAGCGCAGAGCCGCGCAGTACATAGCGCAGAGCCGCGCAGTACACAGCGCAGAGCCGCGCAGTACACAGCGCAGAGCCGCGCAGTACACAGCGCAGAGCCGCGCAGTACACAGCGCAGAGCCGCGCAGTACACAGCGCAGAGCCGCGCAGTATACAGCGCAGAGCCGCGCAGTATACAGCGCAGAGCCGCGCAGTACACAGCGCAGAGCTGCCCAGTATACAGCGCAGAGCCGCGTAGTATACAGCGCAGAGCCGCGCAGTATACAGCGCAGAGCCGCGCAGTATACAGCGCAGAGCCGCGTAGTATACAGCGCAGAGCCCCGCAGTATACAGTGCAGAGCCCCGCAGTATACAGCGCAGAGCCGTGCAGTACACAGTGCAGAGCCGCGCAGTACACAGCGCAGAGCCGCGCAGTATACAGCGCAGACACACGCAGTACACAGCACGGACACGCGCAGTACACAGCGCAGAGCCGCGCAGTACACAGCGCAGAGCCGCGTAGTATACAGCGAAGAGCCACGCAGTATATAGTGCAGAGCCGCGCAGTACAAAGCGCAGAGCCGCGCAGTATACAGCGCAGAGCCGCGTAGTATACAGCGCAGAGCCACGTAGTATACAGCGCAGAGCCACGCAGTATACAGCGCAGAGCCACGCAGTATACAGCGCAGAGCCACGTAGTTATACTGCCCAGTCACGTAGTATATTGTCCAGTCACATAGTATACTGCATATCCCTGTTAAAAAAAAAAAAAGAATTAAAATAAAAAAGTTACATACTCACCTCCTGGAGCGGCCGGTATCTGATGGTTGTTGCACCTCCTAGAGCGGCCGGTACACGATGCTTGTTGCACCTGGAGTGGCCGGTACCCGATGCTTGTTGCGCGCTCCGGTCCCAAGAGTGCATTGCGGTCTCATGAGATGATGACGTAGCGGTGTTGTGAGACAGAAAGACGGAAGTGCCCTTAGACAATTATATAGTAGATTACCCCGCTCACCAAATCGGACCCCGAGGGGCCCGGCTCACCAAATCGGACCCAGAGTGACCCCGCCCACCAAATCGGACCCAGAGTGACCCCGCCCACCAAATCGGACCCAGAGTGGCTCCGCCCACCAAATCGAACCCAGAGTGACCCCTTCCACCAAATCAGACCCAGAGTGACCCCTTCCACCAAATCGGACCCAGAGTGACCCCACCCACCAAATCGGACCCTGAGGTGCCCAGCCCACCAAATGAGACCCTGAGGTGCCCAGCCCACCAAATCGGACCGAGTGACCCCACCCACCAAATTGGTCCCTAAGGTGCCCCGCCCACCAAATCGGACCCAGAGTGGCTCCGCCCACCGAATCGGACCCAGAGTGGCCGCGCCCACAGAATCGGACCAAAAGTGACCCCGCCCACCGAATCGGACCTAGATTTACCCCGCCCACAAAATCAGACCCAGATTGACCCAACCCACCAAATCGGACCGCCTGAGGGGCACCCAAGTGTGAAAGTCTTGCAGGGGCAGCCCGGGCACCATTCCAAAGCACTATCTGTAGTTCCTTCAGGAAATACCCATCTAGTTATATAGTATCCTCTTTTTTCATATTATACTTATTAATATTGTTTACACGCTTGGCATCTAGTTATCGTTACATTTTCTCTTTACCTGGTGTCACATTGCGAGAGCGCTGGCATGCTGCTGCCTGGTTGCTAGGCGTCATTGATGGCGTCTTCATCGGCTCTGCAATTCCAAAGATGCAGACCCGCTTATGTGACCTGTGGGCAGCTCTTTCATCCACACGCATACATATGCAATCCGATGACGTCCTCGGTGATGTGTGCTTCCTGTGCACCAGCGCCGCATGCGCCGATATACGGCTGATATCAGGTGATTATTCAGTACCCAATATTTGATTGGCTGGCCGTAGTATTTAAAAGAAAAAAATGTCCAGGTTCACCGAATCCATGAAAAAAAGTTTTCTTTATTCACAAACTTAAACATGGAGGATACAAACTTCAGCACAAACCATATGGGTACGAATCTCAGCGCGTTTCTGGGGACTAATCTCCCTTAATCATGACATCATGTTGTCATGATTAAGGGAGCTTAGTCTACAGAAACGCATTGAGATTCGTACCCATATGGTTTGTGCTGAAGTTTGTATCCTCCGTGTTTAAGTTTGTGAATAAAGAAAACTTTTTTTCACGGATTCGGTGAAGCTGGACATTTTTTTCTTTTGGATTCTACATGCCTGGACACAGCAGGTCCGTGCTCCCGAAACTCAGCTTATGCATCACGGGTGAGCTGGTTTATATTCCTTCTCTTTTGTAGTATTTAACCTCATTGGGACTTGATGATGCCACTCCCCCAGAAGAAGGCACAAAAGTTGAAACGCGCGTAGGGGTTGTGGCACTGCAGATATGAAGTAATTATAGTGCTTTGGAACAAAGCACTATACTGTTATTCCACCGTGGATAACTTCTTCTTCTTCTTATTCTTATTATAGTGCTTTGGAACAAAGCACTATACTGTTATTCCACCGTGGTAAACTTCTTCTTATTCTTATTATTCAGTCCGCACGTAATGCGGCCCGAACCGCTAAACTCACAGACTCCAGTGAGGTGTCATTTCGAAGCCAGCGTTCCTGAGAGGTGTGCTAAGTATTTTTCGTGTCGATCGGATTTGTAGTTTTTGCGCAATTTGTGTTTGAAAAAAGTCTTTCAATGCGTTTCAATGGAGAAATTTTCCTATACGTTTATAATGGGCTGGTTTCTGAGGCAATTTCTAAAAATAACTGCCACCTGGCTGATTAGCTCATTGATATGCGCAGTCAGACACAGTTACTATGCCAACTCCTATGAAATCTACATCAGCTCACCAGGTCACAAGTTTTGTCAGATAATATCAGCTCTTAAAGTGACAGTACAGCACAATTCCAAACCACTATCCGTAGTCTTATGATTATTAGACTGTGGCCCGATTCTAACTCATCGGGTATTCTAGAATATGCATGTCCACGTAGTATATTGCACAGCCACGCAGTATACAGTGCAGAGCCGTGCAGTACACAGCGCAGAGCCGCGCAGTACACAGCGCAGAGCCGCGCAGTACACAGCGCAGAGCCGCGCAGTATAAAGCGCAGAGCCGCGCAGTACACAGCGCAGAGCCGCGCAGTACACAGCGCAGAGCCGCGCAGTACACAGCGCAGAGCCGTGCAGTACACAGCGCAGAGCCGTGCAGTATAAAGCGCAGAGCCGTGCAGTACACAGCGCAGAGCCGCGCAGTACACAGCGCAGAGCCGTGCAGTACACAGCGCAGAGCCGCGCAGTATAAAGCGCAGAGCCGTGCAGTACACAGCGCAGAGCCGCGCAGTACACAGCGCAGAGCCGCGCAGTACACAGCGCAGAGCCGCGCAGTATAAAGCGCAGAGCCGTGCAGTACACAGCGCAGAGCCGCGCAGTACACAGCGCAGAGCCGTGCAGTACACAGCGCAGAGCCGCGCAGTTTAAAGCGCAGAGCCGTGCAGTACACAGCGCAGAGCCGCGCAGTACACAGCGCAGAGCCGTGCAGTACACAGCGCAGAGCCGCGCAGTATAAAGCGCAGAGCCGTGCAGTACACAGCGCAGAGCCGCGCAGTACACAGCGCAGAGCCGCGCAGTACACAGCGCAGAGCCGCGCAGTATAAAGCGCAGAGCCGCGCAGTATAAAGCGCAGAGCCGCGCAGTACACAGCGCAGAGCCGCGCAGTACACAGCGCAGAGCCGTGCAGTACACAGCGCAGAGCCGCGCAGTAAAAAGCGCAGAGCCGTGCAGTACACAGAGCAGAGCCGCGCAGTACACAGCGCAGAGCCGTGCAGTACACAGCGCAGAGCCGCGCAGTATAAAGCGCAGAGCCGTGCAGTACACAGCGCAGAGCCGTGCAGTACACAGCGCAGAGCCGCGCAGTACACAGCGCAGAGCCATGCAGTACACAGCGCAAAGCCGCGCAGTATAAAGCGCAGAGCCGCGCAGTATAAAGCGGAGAGCCGCGCAGTACACAGCGCAGAGCCGAGCAGTACACAGCGCAGAGCCGCACAGTAGACAGCGCAGAGCCGTGCAGTACAGAGCGCAGAGCCGCACAGTATAAAGCGCAGAGCCGCGCAGTATACCGCGCAGAGCCGTGCAGTACACAGCGCAGAGCCGCGCAGTACACAGCGCAGAGCCGCGCAGTACACAGCGCAGAGCCGCGCAGTACACAGCGCAGAGCCGCGCAGTACACAGCGCAGAGCCGAGCAGTACACAGCGCAGAGCCGCGCAGTACACAGCGCAGAGCCGCGCAGTACACAGCGCAGAGCCGCGCAGTATACAGCGCAGAGCTGCGCAGTACACAGCGCAGAGCCGCGCAGTACAGAGCGCAGAGCCGCACAGTATAAAGCGCAGAGCCGCGCAGTACACAGCGCAGAGCCGCGCAGTACACAGCGCAGAGCCGCGCAGTACACAGTGCAGAGCCGCACAGTACACAGCACAGAGCCGCGCAGTACACAGCGCAGAGCCACCCAGTATACAGCGCAGAGCCGCGCAGTACGCAGCGTAGAGCCACGCAGTATGCAGCGCAGAGCCGCGCAGTATACAGCGCTGAGCCGCGTAGTATACAGCGCAGAGCCCCGCAGTATACAGTGCAGAGCCCCGCAGTATACAGCGCAGACACGCGCAGTACACAGCACGGACACGCGCAGTACACAGCGCAGAGCCACGCAGTACACAGCGCAGAGCCGCGTAGTATACAGCGAAGAGCCACGCAGTATATAGCGCAGAGCCGCGCAGTACAAAGCGCAGAGCTGCGCAGAGCTGCGCAGTATACAGCGCAGAGCCGCGCAGTATACAGCGCAGAACGCGCAGTACACAGTGCAGAGCCGCGCAGTACACAGCGCAGAGCCGTGCAGTACACAGCGCAGAGCCGCGCAGTACACAGCGCAGAGCCACGCAGTATACAGCGCAGAGCCGCGTAGTATACAGCGCAGAGCCGCGTAGTATACAGCGCAGAGCCACGCAGTATACAGCACAGAGCCACGCAGTATACAGCGCAGAGCCACGTAGTTATACTGCCCAGTCACGTAGTATATTGTCCAGTCACATAGTATACTGCATATCCCTGTTAAAAAAAAAAAAAAAGAATTAAAATAAAAAAGTTACATACTCACCTCCTGGAGCGGCCGGTATCTGATGGTTGTTGCACCTCCTAGAGCGGCCGGTACACGATGCTTGTTGCACCTGGAGTGGCCGGTACCCGATGCTTGTTGCGCGCTCCGGTCCCAAGAGTGCATTGCGGTCTCATGAGATGATGACGTAGCGGTGTTGTGAGACAGAAAGACGGAAGTGCCCTTAGACAATTATATAGTAGATTACCCCGCTCACCAAATCGGACCCCGAGGGGCCCGGCTCACCAAATCGGACCCAGAGTGACCCCGCCCACCAAATCGGACCCAGAGTGACCCCGCCCACCAAATCGGACCCAGAGTGGCTCCACCCACCAAATCGAACCCAGAGTGACCCCTTCCACCAAATCAGACCCAGAGTGACCCCTTCCACCAAATCGGACCCAGAGTGACCCCACCCACCAAATCGGACCCTGAGGTGCCCAGCCCACCAAATGAGACCCTGAGGTGCCCAGCCCACCAAATCGGACCGAGTGACCCCACCCACCAAATTGGTCCCTAAGGTGCCCCGCCCACCAAATCGGACCCAGAGTGGCTCCGCCCACCGAATCGGACCCAGAGTGGCCGCGCCCACAGAATCGGACCAAAAGTGACCCCGCCCACCGAATCGGACCTAGATTTACCCCGCCCACAAAATCAGACCCAGATTGACCCAACCCACCAAATCGGACCGCCTGAGGGGCACCCAAGTGTGAAAGTCTTGCAGGGGCAGCCCGGGCACCATTCCAAAGCACTATCTGTAGTTCCTTCAGGAAATACCCATCTAGTTATATAGTATCCTCTTTTTTCATATTATACTTATTAATATTGTTTACACGCTTGGCATCTAGTTATCGTTACATTTTCTCTTTACCTGGTGTCACATTGCGAGAGCGCTGGCATGCTGCTGCCTGGTTGCTAGGCGTCATTGATGGCGTCTTCATCGGCTCTGCAATTCCAAAGATGCAGACCCGCTTATGTGACCTGTGGGCAGCTCTTTCATCCACACGCATACATATGCAATCCGATGACGTCCTCGGTGATGTGTGCTTCCTGTGCACCAGCGCCGCATGCGCCGATATACGGCTGATATCAGGTGATTATTCAGTACCCAATATTTGATTGGCTGGCCGTAGTATTTAAAAGAAAAAAATGTCCAGGTTCACCGAATCCATGAAAAAAAGTTTTCTTTATTCACAAACTTAAACATGGAGGATACAAACTTCAGCACAAACCATATGGGTACGAATCTCAGCGCGTTTCTGGGGACTAATCTCCCTTAATCATGACATCATGTTGTCATGATTAAGGGAGCTTAGTCTACAGAAACGCATTGAGATTCGTACCCATATGGTTTGTGCTGAAGTTTGTATCCTCCGTGTTTAAGTTTGTGAATAAAGAAAACTTTTTTTCACGGATTCGGTGAAGCTGGACATTTTTTTCTTTTGGATTCTACATGCCTGGACACAGCAGGTCCGTGCTCCCGAAACTCAGCTTATGCATCACGGGTGAGCTGGTTTATATTCCTTCTCTTTTGTAGTATTTAACCTCATTGGGACTTGATGATGCCACTCCCCCAGAAGAAGGCACAAAAGTTGAAACGCGCGTAGGGGTTGTGGCACTGCAGATATGAAGTAATTATAGTGCTTTGGAACAAAGCACTATACTGTTATTCCACCGTGGATAACTTCTTCTTCTTATTATTCTTATTATAGTGCTTTGGAACAAAGCACTATACTGTTATTCCACCGTGGTAAACTTCTTCTTATTCTTATTATTCAGTCCGCACGTAATGCGGCCCGAACCGCTAAACTCACAGACTCCAGTGAGGTGTCATTTCGAAGCCAGCGTTCCTGAGAGGTGTGCTAAGTATTTTTCGTGTCGATCGGATTTGTAGTTTTTGCGCAATTTGTGTTTGAAAAAAGTCTTTCAATGCGTTTCAATGGAGAAATTTTCCTATACGTTTATAATGGGCTGGTTTCTGAGGCAATTTCTAAAAATAACTGCCACCTGGCTGATTAGCTCATTGATATGCGCAGTCAGACACAGTTACTATGCCAACTCCTATGAAATCTACATCAGCTCACCAGGTCACAAGTTTTGTCAGATAATATCAGCTCTTAAAGTGACAGTACAGCACAATTCCAAACCACTATCCGTAGTCTTATGATTATTAGACTGTGGCCCGATTCTAACTCATCGGGTATTCTAGAATATGCATGTCCACGTAGTATATTGCACAGCCACGCAGTATACAGTGCAGAGCCGTGCAGTACACAGCGCAGAGCCGCGCAGTACACAGCGCAGAGCCGCGCAGTACACAGCGCAGAGCCGCGCAGTATAAAGCGCAGAGCCGCGCAGTACACAGCGCAGAGCCGCGCAGTACACAGCGCAGAGCCGTGCAGTACACAGCGCAGAGCCGTGCAGTATAAAGCGCAGAGCCGTGCAGTACACAGCGCAGAGCCGCGCAGTACACAGCGCAGAGCCGTGCAGTACACAGCGCAGAGCCGCGCAGTATAAAGCGCAGAGCCGTGCAGTACACAGCGCAGAGCCGCGCAGTACACAGCGCAGAGCCGCGCAGTACACAGCGCAGAGCCGCGCAGTATAAAGCGCAGAGCCGCGCAGTACACAGCGCAGAGCCGTGCAGTACACAGCGCAGAGCCGCGCAGTTTAAAGCGCAGAGCCGTGCAGTACACAGCGCAGAGCCGCGCAGTACACAGCGCAGAGCCGTGCAGTACACAGCGCAGAGCCGCGCAGTATAAAGCGCAGAGCCGTGCAGTACACAGCGCAGAGCCGCGCAGTACACAGCGCAGAGCCGCGCAGTACACAGCGCAGAGCCGCGCAGTATAAAGCGCAGAGCCGCGCAGTATAAAGCGCAGAGCCGCGCAGTACACAGCGCAGAGCCGCGCAGTACACAGCGCAGAGCCGTGCAGTACACAGCGCAGAGCCGCGCAGTAAAAAGCGCAGAGCCGTGCAGTACACAGAGCAGAGCCGCGCAGTACACAGCGCAGAGCCGTGCAGTACATAGCGCAGAGCCGCGCAGTATAAAGCGCAGAGCCGTGCAGTACACAGCGCAGAGCCGTGCAGTACACAGCGCAGAGCCGCGCAGTACACAGCGCAAAGCCGCGCAGTATAAAGCGCAGAGCCGCGCAGTATAAAGCGGAGAGCCGCGCAGTACACAGCGCAGAGCCGAGCAGTACACAGCGCAGAGCCGCACAGTAGACAGCGCAGAGCCGTGCAGTACAGAGCGCAGAGCCGCACAGTATAAAGCGCAGAGCCGCGCAGTATACCGCGCAGAGCCGTGCAGTACACAGCGCAGAGCCGCGCAGTACACAGCGCAGAGCCGCGCAGTACACAGCGCAGAGCCGCGCAGTACACAGCGCAGAGCCGCGCAGTACACAGCGCAGAGCCGAGCAGTACACAGCGCAGAGCCACGCAGTACACAGCGCAGAGCCGCGCAGTACACAGCGCAGAGCCGCGCAGTATACAGCGCAGAGCTGCGCAGTACACAGCGCAGAGCCGCGCAGTACAGAGCGCAGAGCCGCACAGTATAAAGCGCAGAGCCGCGCAGTACACAGCGCAGAGCCGCGCAGTACACAGCGCAGAGCCGCGCAGTACACAGTGCAGAGCCGCACAGTACACAGCACAGAGCCGCGCAGTACACAGCGCAGAGCCACCCAGTATACAGCGCAGAGCCGCGCAGTACGCAGCGTAGAGCCACGCAGTATGCAGCGCAGAGCCGCGCAGTATACAGCGCTGAGCCGCGTAGTATACAGCGCAGAGCCCCGCAGTATACAGTGCAGAGCCCCGCAGTATACAGCGCAGACACGCGCAGTACACAGCACGGACACGTGCAGTACACAGCGCAGAGCCACGCAGTACACAGCGCAGAGCCGCGTAGTATACAGCGAAGAGCCACGCAGTATATAGCGCAGAGCCGCGCAGTACAAAGCGCAGAGCTGCGCAGAGCTGCGCAGTATACAGCGCAGAGCCGCGCAGTATACAGCGCAGAACGCGCAGTACACAGTGCAGAGCCGCGCAGTACACAGCGCAGAGCCGTGCAGTACACAGCGCAGAGCCGCGCAGTACACAGCGCAGAGCCACGCAGTATACAGCGCAGAGCCGCGTAGTATACAGCGCAGAGCCGCGTAGTATACAGCGCAGAGCCACGCAGTATACAGCACAGAGCCACGCAGTATACAGCGCAGAGCCACGTAGTTATACTGCCCAGTCACGTAGTATATTGTCCAGTCACATAGTATACTGCATATCCCTGTTAAAAAAAAAAAAGAATTAAAATAAAAAAGTTACATACTCACCTCCTGGAGCAGCCGGTATCTGATGGTTGTTGCACCTCCTAGAGCGGCCGGTACACGATGCTTGTTGCACCTGGAGTGGCCGGTACCCGATGCTTGTTGCGCGCTCCGGTCCCAAGAGTGCATTGCGGTCTCACGAGATGATGACGTAGCGGTGTTGTGAGACAGAAAGACGGAAGTGCCCTTAGATAATTAGATAGTAGATTACCCCGCTCACCAATTCGGAACCCGAGAGGCCCGGCCCACCAAATCGGACCCCGAGGGGCCCGGCCCACCAAATCGGACCCAGAGTGACCCCGCCCCCTAAATCAGACCCAGAGTGACCCCGCCCACCAAATCGGACCCAGAGTGGCTCCGCCCACCAAATCGGACCCAGAGTGACCCCTTCCACCAAATCAGACCCAGGGTGACCCCTTCCACCAAATCGGACCCAGAGTGACCCCTTCCACCAAATCGGGCCCAGAGTGACCCCGCCCACCAAATCGGACCCAGAGTGACCCCACCCACCAAATCGGACCCTGAGGTGCCCAGCCCACCAAATCAGACCCTGAGGTGCCCAGCCCACCAAATCGGACCGAGTGACCCCACCCACCAAATTGGTCCCTAAGGTGCCCCACCCACCAAATCGGACCCAGAGTGGCTCCGCCCACCGAATCGGACCCAGAGTGGCCGCGCCCACAGAATCGGACCAAAAGTGACCCCGCCCACCGAATCGGACCTAGATTTACCCCGCCCACAAAATCAGACCCAGATTGACCCAACCCACCAAATCGGACCGCCTGAGGGGCACCCAAGTGTGAAAGTCTTGCAGGGGCAGCCCAGGCACCATTCCAAAGCACTATCTGTAGTTCCTTCAGGAAATACCCATCTAGTTCTTATTATTATTCAGTCCGCACGTAATGCGGCCCGAACCGCTTCACTCACAGACTCCAGTGAGGTGTCATTTCGAAGCCAGCGTCCCCAAGAGGTGTGCTAAGTATTTTTCGTGTCGATCGGATTTGTAGTTTTGGCGCAATTTGCGTTTGAAAATGTTTTTTCCCCTCATTGTAATGCTTTTCAATAGGGAAATTTTCACATAGGTTATAATGGCCGGGTTTCTGAGGCAATTTGAAATGTACCTGCCACCTGGCTGATTAGCTCATTGATATGCTCAGTCAGGCCCAGTTACTATGCCAACGCCTGCGAACTGTACATGACCCTAGCAGGACAGTTTTGGCAGATAATATCAGCTCTTAAAGTGATAGCACAGCACAATTTCAAAGCACTATCTATAGTCTTATTATAATTATTGCCCCGCTCACCAAATCGGACCCAGCCCGCCAAATCGGACCCAGAGTGGCGCCGCCCGCCAAATCGAACCCAGAGTGGCGCCGCCCGCCAAATCGGACCCAGAGTGGCGCCGCCCACCAAATCGGACCCAGAGTGGCGCCGCCCGCCAAATCGGACCCAGGGTGGCGCCGCCCGCCAACTCGGACCCAGGGTGGCGCCGCCCGCCAACTCGGACCCAGGGTGGCGCCGCCCGCCAACTCAGACCCAGGGTGGCGCCGCCCGCCAAATCGGACCCAGGGTGGCGTCGCCCGCCAAATCGGACCCAGGGTGGCGCCGCCCGCCAATTCGGACCCAGGGTGGCGCCGCCCGCCAAATCGGACCCAGAGTGGCGCCGCCCGCCAAGTCGGACCCAGAGTGGCGCCGCCCGCCAAATCGGACCCAGAGTGGCGCCGCCCGCCAAATCGGACCCAGAGTGGCGCCGCCCGCCAAATCGGACCCAGAGTGGCGCCGCCCGCCAAATCGGACCCAGAGTGGCGCCGCCCGCCAAATCGGACCCAGAGTGGCGCCGCCCGCCAAGTCGGACCCGGAGTGGCGCCGCCCGCCAAGTCGGACCCGGAGTGGCGCCGCCCGCCAAGTCGGACCCGGAGTGGCGCCGCCCGCCAAATCGGACCCGGAGTGGCGCGGCCCGCCAAATCGGACCCGGAGTGGCGCGGCCCGCCAAATCGGACCCGGAGTGGCGCGGCCCGCCAAATCGGACCCGGAGTGGCGCGGCCCGCCAAATCGGACCCGGAGTGGCGCGGCCCGCCAAATCGGACCCGGAGTGGCGCGGCCCGCCAATTCGGACCCGGAGTGGCGCGGCCCGCCAAATCGGACCCGGAGTGGCGCGGCCCGCCAAATCGGACCCCGAGTGGCGCGGCCCGCCAAATCGGACCGAGTGACCCCACCCACCAAATTGGTCCCTAAGGTGCCCCACCCACCAAATCGGACCCAGAGTGGCTCCGCCCACCGAATCGGACCCAGAGTGGCCGCGCCCACAGAATCGGACCAAAAGTGACCCCGCCCACCGAATCGGACCTAGATTTACCCCGCCCACAAAATCAGACCCAGATTGACCCAACCCACCAAATCGGACCGCCTGAGGGGCACCCAAGTGTGAAAGTCTTGCAGGGGCAGCCCGGGCACCATTCCAAAGCACTATCTGTAGTTCCTTCAGGAAATACCCATCTAGTTCTTATTATTATTCAGTCCGCACGTAATGCGGCCCGAACCGCTTCACTCACAGACTCCAGTGAGGTGTCATTTCGAAGCCAGCGTCCCCAAGAGGTGTGCTAAGTATTTTTCGTGTCGATCGGATTTGTAGTTTTAGCGCAATTTGCGTTTGAAAATGTTTTTTCCCCTCATTGTAATGCTTTTCAATAGGGAAATTTTCACATAGGTTATAATGGCCGGGTTTCTGAGGCAATTTGAAATGTACCTGCCACCTGGCTGATTAGCTCATTGATATGCTCAGTCAGGCCCAGTTACTATGCCAATGCCTGCGAACTGTACATGACCCTAGCAGGACAGTTTTGGCAGATAATATCAGCTCTTAAAGTGATAGCACAGCACAATTTCAAAGCACTATCTATAGTCTTATTATAATTATTGCCCCGCTCACCAAATCGGACCCAGCCCGCCAAATCGGACCCAGAGTGGCGCCGCCCGCCAAATCGAACCCAGAGTGGCGCCGCCCGCCAAATCGGACCCAGAGTGGCACCGCCCACCAAATCGGACCCAGAGTGGCGCCGCCCGCCAAATCGGACCCAGGGTGGCGCCGCCCGCCAACTCGGACCCAGGGTGGCGCCGCCCGCCAACTCGGACCCAGGGTGGCGCCGCCCGCCAACTCGGACCCAGGGTGGCGCCGCCCACCAAATCGGACCCAGGGTGGCGTCGCCCGCCAAATCGGACCCAGGGTGGCGCCGCCCGCCAAATCGGACCCAGGGTGGCGCCGCCCGCCAAATCGGACCCAGAGTGGCGCCGCCCGCCAAATCGGACCCAGAGTGGCGCCGCCCGCCAAATCGGACCCAGAGTGGCGCCGCCCGCCAAATCGGACCCAGAGTGGCGCCGCCCGCCAAATCGGACCCAGAGTGGCGCCGCCCGCCAAATCGGACCCAGAGTGGCGCCGCCCGCCAAATCGGACCCGGAGTGGCGCCGCCCGCCAAATCGGACCCGGAGTGGCGCCGCCCGCCAAGTCGGACCCGGAGTGGCGCCGCCCGCCAAGTCGGACCCGGAGTGGCGCCGCCCGCCAAGTCGGACCCGGAGTGGCGCCGCCCGCCAAATCGGACCCGGAGTGGCGCGGCCCGCCAAATCGGACCCGGAGTGGCGCGGCCCGCCAAATCGGACCCTGAGTGGCGCGGCCCGCCAAATCGGACCCGGAGTGGCGCGGCCCGCCAAATCGGACCCGGAGTGGCGCGGCCCGCCAAATCGGACCCGGAGTGGCGCTGCCCGCCAAATCGGACCCGGAGTGGCGCGGCCCGCCAAATCGGACCCGGAGTGGCGCGGCCCGCCAAATCGGACCCCGAGTGGCGCGGCCCGCCAAATCGGACCCGGAGTGGCGCGGCCCGCCAAATCGGACCCCGAGTGGCGCGGCCCGCCAAATCGGACCCCGAGTGGCGCGGCCCGCCAAATCGGACCCCGAGTGGCGCGGCCCCCCAAATCGGACCCCGAGTGACCCGGCCCCCCAAATCGGACCCCGAGTGACCCGGGCCACCAAATCGGACCCAGAGTGGCCTCAACCCTGAGGGGCTACAACTACCAAACCAGCACCTGAGGGGCACCCAAGTGTGAAAGTCTTGCAGGGGCAGCCCGGGCACCATTCCAAAGCACTATCTGTAGTTCCTTCAGGAAATACCCATCTAGTTTACTTTCAGTATTCTCTTTCTACCTCTCTATCTTTTCACTACTCGCTGGTGATTTTCACCAGTGGTCTTATTTTCTACTACAGTTTGGTATTTACCTGTAATGTACATGCACACTTGCTGATTGGAGTGGGCTTTTTGTATGACTTAATTACCATATTGCCTCTTGCTTGCGGTTCCACTTGATTTGGTGGTTTTCACTGTCTGATCATTCCCTTAATAATGTATGGATACTTTTCAATATTTTTGTAAAATGATTTTTTGGTAATGTCTAATTCTTATATGTGCATTTTTTCTCTGGATGTTCTATATATTTATATGCACTGAACTTTCTATATTCAATCCCCTGCATGGGCACAGGTGTTTATAATTGTTTAGCACTAGGGTTGAGCGAAACGGGTCGATCATTTTCAAAAGTCGCCGACTTTTGGCTAAGTCGGCGTCTCATGAAACCCGATCCGACCCCTGTGCTTGTCGGCCATGCGGTACGCGACTTTCGCGCCAAAGTCGCGTTTCAATGACGCGAAAAGCGCCATTTCTCAGCCAATGAAGGTGAACGCAGAGTGTGGGCAGCGTGATGACATAGATCCTGGTCCCCACCATCTTAGAGAAGGGCATTGCAGTGATTGGCTTGCTGTCTGCGGCGTCACAGGGGCTATAAAGGGGCGTTCCCGCCGACCGCCATCTTACTGCTGCTGATCTGAGCTTAGGGAGAGGTTGCTGCCGCTTCGTCAGAAGCAGGGAGAGCGTTAGGCAGGGTCCACTAACCACCAAACCGCTTGTGCTGCAGCGATTTCCACTGTCCAACACCACCTTCGGTGTGCAGGGACTGTGGAAGCTATTTTTTTTTTTTTTTCCCCTCAGCGCTGTAGCTCATTGGGCTGCCCTAGAAGGCTCCGTGATAGCTGTATTGCTGTGTGTACGCCACTGTGGAAACCAACTGCTTTTTTCAAAGCACATATCCTCTTGTTCCTTCCTTTCTGCACAGCTATCTTTTTTGTTTGTCCACACTTTTTATTTAATTTGTGCATCAGTCCACTCCTATTGCTGCCTGCCATACCTGGCTTACATTACTGCAGGGAGATAGTAATTGTAGGACAGTTTTTTTTTTTTTTTTTTTTTTTTTTTGTGGGAGATTAAGATTGGCATTTCTGCTACAGTGCCATCCCTGTGTGTGCCATCTCTCACTGAGTGGGCCATAGAAAGCCTATTTATTTTTTCCGTGATTTGTGTTCTAAAATCTACCTCAACACAAAAACACTACATCAATCAGTGGGAGAAAAATATTGGCCTCAGTCAGGGCTTGTGTGCCACTGCTGTGTGTGCTATCTCTCATTCAGTGGGCTATAGCAAGCCTATTTTTTTTTTTTTTTTTTAATATTATTTGGTTTCTAAAGTCTCCCTGAAAAAAAAAAAAAACCTAAAAAAACAGTGGGAGAGTAATATTGCCCTTTCAGCTTGTGTGCCAGTCTTGACTCCTGGGTGTGCCACCTCTCTCCCTCTCATTCAGTGGGCCATAGAAAGCCTATTTATTTTTTTTTAAAAATATTATTGGGTTTCTAAAGTCTCCCTGAAAAAACAAAAAATACATAAAAAAACAGTGGGAGAGTAATATTGCCCTTTCAGCTTGTGTGCCAGTCTTGACTCCTGGGTGTGCCACCTCTCTCCCTTTCATTCAGTGGGCCATAGAAAGCCTATTTATTTTTTCCGTGATTTGTGTTCTAAATTCTACCTCAACACAAAAACACTACATCAATCAGTGGGAGAAAAATATTGGCCTCAGTCAGGGCTTGTGTGCCACTGCTGTGTGTGCTATCTCTCATTCAGTGGGCTATAGCAAGCCTATTTTTTTTTTTTTTTTTTTTTTTTTTAATATTATTTGGTTTCTAAAGTCTCCCTGAAAAAAAAAAAAAAACCTAAAAAAACAGTGGGAGAGTAATATTGCCCTTTCAGCTTGTGTGCCAGTCTTGACTCCTGGGTGTGCCACCTCTCTCCCTCTCATTCAGTGGGCCATAGAAAGCCTATTTATTTTTTTTTTTTAATATTATTTGGTTTCTAATTCTCCCTGAAAAAAAAAAAAAAACCTAAAAAAACAGTGGGAGAATAATATTGCCCTTTCAGCTTGTGTGCCAGTCTTGACTCCTGGGTGTGCCACCTCTCTCCCTCTCATTCAGCGGGCCATAGAAAGCCTATTTATTTTTTTTTAAAAATATTATTGGGTTTCTAAAGTCTCCCTGAAAAAACAAAAAATACATAAAAAAACAGTGGGAGAGTAATATTGCCCTTTCAGCTTGTGTGCCAGTCTTGACTCCTGGGTGTGCCACCTCTCTCCCTTTCATTCAGTGGGCCATAGAAAGCCTATTTATTTTTTTTTTTAAATATTATTGGGTTTCTAAAGTCTCCCTGAAAAAAAAAAAAAAACCTAAAAAAACAGTGGGAGAGTAATATTGCCCTTTCAGCTTGTGTGCCAGTCTTGACTCCTGGGTGTGCCACCTCTCTCCCTCTCATTCAGTGGGCCATAGAAAGCCTATTTATTTTTTTTTTAAAATATTATTGGGTTTCTAAAGTCTCCCTGAAAAAAAAAAAAAAAACCTAAAAAAACAGTGGGAGAGTAATATTGCCCTTTCAGCTTGTGTGCCAGTCTTGACTCCTGGGTGTGCCACCTCTCTCCCTCTCATTCAGTGGGCCATAGAAAGCCTATTTATTTTTTTTTTTAAATATTATTGGGTTTCTAAAGTCTCCCTGAAAAAACAAAAAATACATAAAAAAACAGTGGGAGAGTAATATTGCCCTTTCAGCTTGTGTGCCAGTCTTGACTCCTGGGTGTGCCACCTCTCTCCCTTTCATTCAGTGGGCCATAGAAAGCCTATTTATTTTTTCCGTGATTTGTGTTCTAAATTCTACCTCAACACAAAAACACTACATCAATCAGTGGGAGAAAAATATTGGCCTCAGTCAGGGCTTGTGTGCCACTGCTGTGTGTGCTATCTCTCATTCAGTGGGCTATAGCAAGCCTATTTTTTTTTTTTTTTTTTTTTTATATTATTTGGTTTCTAAAGTCTCCCTGAAAAAAAAAAAAAAACCTAAAAAAACAGTGGGAGAGTAATATTGCCCTTTCAGCTTGTGTGCCAGTCTTGACTCCTGGGTGTGCCACCTCTCTCCCTCTCATTCAGTGGGCCATAGAAAGCCTATTTATTTTTTTTTTTAAATATTATTGGGTTTCTAAAGTCTCCCTGAAAAAACAAAAAATACATAAAAAAACAGTGGGAGAGTAATATTGCCCTTTCAGCTTGTGTGCCAGTCTTGACTCCTGGGTGTGCCACCTCTCTCCCTTTCATTCAGTGGGCCATAGAAAGCCTATTTATTTTTTTTTTAAAATATTATTGGGTTTCTAAAGTCTCCCTGAAAAAAAAAAAAAAACCTAAAAAAACAGTGGGAGAGTAATATTGCCCTTTCAGCTTGTGTGCCAGTCTTGACTCCTGGGTGTGCCACCTCTCTCCCTCTCATTCAGTGGGCCATAGAAAGCCTATTTATTTTTTTTTTAAAATATTATTGGGTTTCTAAAGTCTCCCTGAAAAAACAAAAAATACATAAAAAAACAGTGGGAGAGTAATATTGCCCTCTCAGCTTGTGTGCCAGTCTTGACTCCTGGGTGTGCCACCTCTCTCTCTCTAATTGTGGGCCATAGAAAGCCTTTTTTTTTTTTTTTTTTAATATTATTTGGTTTCTAAAGTCTCCCTGAGAAAAAAAAAAAAATAAATTAGGTGGGAGATTAATATTGACATTAGTGCTTGAGTGACAGTCCTGCGTGTGTGTCATCTCTGTGATTTTGTGCCACAGAAAACAGAGTGTGTAACATTGTGCCTGATTTTCCTTGTGGTCTCACCAACCTGTTAAGGGATATTGAAATCATACTGAAGTTATAGCTCACCGTGTAAGTTGTTTGACAGCAACAAATAAAGTTACTTTGGTTAAGATTTTAAAACAATGAGGAAGTCTGGTGCAAGAGGTCGTCGTGGGCGTTCATTGTCAGCTGGTAATGATGGTAGTGGTAGAGGAGCATCAGGTGGTCGTGGGGATAAAAATATTCCACCTAAGTCTGGAGCTGTGGAGCCAGTTTCGTCGTCAGGCTACACAAGGCCTCGAACGCTCTCTTTTCTGGGAGTAGGAAAACCGCTTTTAAAGGCGGAGCAGCAACAGCAAGTTTTGGCTTACATTGCAGACTCAGCCTCTAGCTCTTTTGCCTCCTCTTCCGAAACTGGTAAATGTAAAAGCAGCGCGTCGCTTGTGGATGTTCACGGTCAGGGACAAGTCGCTTCCTTGTCCTCCTCAGCAAAAACTACAACAAGAGAGAAGGATGCAGCAGGCGACACAACGGGTCACTCCATGGAGCTCTTTACACATACCGTCCCTGGCTTAGAAAGTGAAACATTTAACAGGCCATGCCCATTACAAGTATATTCTGACATGGAGTGCACTGATGCACAGCCACAGCCAGAGTACTATGCTGCTCCTTTGACTCAGACCACCACATTGCCCTCTCAGGGTACAGATCCACAATCAGACCCTGATGAGACTATGTTGCCCCGCCACGAACGCTATACCACCGACCGACACAGTGACACAGACGAAGTTGCACACGAGCTCGAAGAGGAGGTAATAGATGACCCAGTTATTGACCCCGATTGGCAGCCATTGGGGGAACAGGGTGCAGGCGGCAGTAGTTCAGAAGCGGAGGTGGAGGAGGGGCCGCAGCAGGCATCAACATCGCAACAGGTTACATCTGCCGGGCCCGTATCTGGCCCAAAACGCGTGTCAAAGCCAAAACCTGTTGGAGCACAGCGTTGCCATCCGGTTAAAGCTCAGTCTGCAATCCCTGAAAAGGGATCCGAGTCTAGGAAGAGTGCAGTCTGGCATTTTTTTAAACAACATCCAACTGATCAGCGCAAAGTCATCTGTCAAAAATGTTCAACTAGCTTAAGCAGAGGTCAGAATCTGAAAAGTCTAAATACTAGTTGCATGCATAGACACTTAACCACCATGCATTTTCAAGCCTGGACTAACTACCAAACGTCCCTCAAGGTTGTAGCACCCTCGGCCAATGAAGCTAGTCAGCAACGCAACATCCCTTCCGTCACTGTAAGGCCACCATTTTCCGCACCACAGGCAGTATCTGTGCAGGTTTCTTTGCCAGCCAAAAGCAGTCAGGGTCAGGGAATCACCAGTTTTGTAGGAGGAAATATTGCATCTAGGGCACCGGCGGAAACAATACCGTCTCCAACCGTCTCTCAGTCTGCCATGTACACCGGCACACCCGAAAGTTCCACGATCTCCAGCTCTCCAGTCCAGCTCACCCTACATGAGACTCTGGTTAGAAAAAGGAAGTACTTATCCTCGCATCCGCGTACACAGGGTTTTAACGCCCACATAGCTAGACTAATCTCGTTAGAGATGATGCCCTACCGGTTAGTTGAAAGCGAAGCTTTCAAAGCCCTGATGGAGTACGCTGAACCACGATACGAGCTACCCAGTCGACACTTTTTTTCCAGAAAAGCCATCCCAGCCCTGCACCAGCATGTTAAACAGCGCATCGTCCATGCACTCAGGCAATCTGTGAGTACAAAGGTGCACCTGACTACAGATGCATGGACCAGTAGGCATGGCCAGGGACGTTATGTGTCCATCACGGCACACTGGGTGAATGTGGTGGATGCAGGGTCCACAGGCGACATCAATTTAGGGACAGTTGTGCCTAGCCCACGGTCTAGGAAACAGTTGGCTGTAGGCGTTCGCACCCCCTCCTCCTCCTCCTCCTCGTCCTCCTGCAGAAGCTACAGCTCTTCCACAGAACGCAGTCTGCCAACCACTCCATCGGCAGATGACACTGTTGCACACCAGTTGTCCCATTATGGGCCAGCTACTGCCAAGCGTCAGCAGGCTGTATTGGCTATGAAGTGCTTGGGCGACAATAGACACACCGCGGAAGTTCTGTCCGAGTTCTTGCAACAAGAAACGCAGTCGTGGCTGGGCACAGTAGATCTTGAGGCAGGCAAGGTAGTGAGTGATAACGGAAGGAATTTCATGGCTGCCATCTCCCTTTCCCAACTGAAACACATTCCTTGCCTGGCTCACACCTTAAACCTGGTGGTGCAGTGCTTATTGAAAACTTATCCTGGGTTCTCCGACCTGCTCCTCAAAGTGCGTGCACTTTGCTCACATATCCGACGTTCGCCTGTACACGCCAGCCGTATGCAGACCTATCAGCGGTCTTTGAACCTTCCCCAGCATCGCCTAATCATAGACGTTGCAACAAGGTGGAACTCAACACTGCACATGCTTCAGAGACTGTGCGAACAGAGGCGTGCTGTTATTTATTTGTGGGAGGATACACGGGCAGGCAGTAGGATGGCAGACATGGAGTTGTCAGGTGTGCAGTGGTCTAAGATACAAGACATGTGTCAAGTCCTTCAGTGCTTTGAGGAATGCACACGGCTGGTTAGTGCAGACAACGCCGTAATAAGCATGAGCATCCCCCTAATGCGTCTGCTGATGCAAAGTTTGACGCACATAAAGGAGCAGGCGTCTGCACCAGAGGAAGAGGAAAGCCTTGATGACAGTCAGCCATTGTCTGGTCAGGGCAGTGTACAGGACGAGGTAGCGGGCGAAGAGGAGGTGGAGGACGAGGAGGATGATGGGGATGAGTATATTTTTAATGCCGAACCTTTCCCGGGGGCACAGGAATTTGGTTGCGTGTCACGGCCGGGTTCTGGTTTTTTGAGGGACACAAGTGACGTAGATTTGCCTGCAACTGCCCCTCAACCAATCACAACCGGAGATTTGACAACTGGAACTTTGGCCCACATGGCGGATTATGCCTTACGTATCCTAAAAAGGGACACACGCATTACGAAAATGATGAACGATGACGATTACTGGTTGGCCTGCCTCCTTGATCCACGCTATAAAGGCAAATTGCAAAATATTATGCCACATGAGAACTTGGAACTAATATTAGCAACCAAACAATCAACTCTTGTTGACCGTTTGCTTCAGGCATTCCCAGCACACAGCGCACGTGATCGTTCTCACACGAGCTCCAGGGGGCAGCAGACTAGGAGTGTTAGGGGTGCACACATCAGAAGTGGCATTGGACAGAGGGGTTTTCTGACCAGGTTGTGGAGTGATTTTGCTATGACCGCAGACAGGACAGGTACTGCTGCATCAATTGAAAGTGACAGGAGACAACATTTGTCCAGTATGGTTACTAACTATTTTTCATCCCTTATCGATGTTCTCCCTCAACCGTCATTCCCATTTGATTACTGGGCCTCCAAATTAGACACCTGGCCAGAATTGGCAGAATATGCATTGCAGGAGCTTGCTTGCCCGGCAGCAAGTGTCCTATCAGAAAGAGTATTCAGTGCTGCAGGTTCAATATTAACCGAAAAAAGGACTCGTCTGGCTACCCAAAATGTTGACGATCTAACATTCATTAAAATGAACCACAACTGGATTTCGAAATCTTTTGCCCCACCTTGCCCGGCCGACACCTAGCTTTCCTATGAAAAGCTCTTGCCTGTGAATTACTTTTCTAATGTCTAATTTGCTGCAGCTGATTGTACAGCATACGACATGTTTACACCTCCCTAAATGGCAAAACTCCCCACACGGGGCCGTGGTATCGCGACTTGGCGCAAGCACCCGTGAGACTGCTGTTTGTCTGAAGAGGTGGGTGTGCTCGCTTTTGGTTGACGGCATTGCTACTGGGTCCCTCATAGTACAATGTAGTGTCTCTGGCGGTGGTGGTGCGCACCCAACGTCAGACACACCGTTGTAACATGAGGGGCCCTGGGGCGGTCCCGCCGGCCTCAAGAGAGTTCCCCCCTACCCCAGCTCAAAATGTGCTCTACCACGTGCAAAATTATGTCGCACAGCTCCACCAATCTTTAGTCTATTCGCTGACATCATTCAATGTCTGGCACTGACAATACAAATTTGTAGACATCTATGATGCAACTTAAAGTAGTCTGTGTCTGTGTCCTATATTGGCACCATTAAATAGTTACTGCCAAATTACTATGTCAGAAACTCAGTAGATGAGCCCACCCCTGTACCTAAGTATGCCACCTTTTTTTTTTGTTTTGGTTGTTTTGCGAGACATTAACATCTATTTATATTTTGGGAGTACTGGGACAGACACTCCTTGCACTACTCCTCCACTCACCACCAAGCTGCCTGTGTATCCATGTAACCGCTGTAAAACTGCCATGAGCCTATTGTTTGTTATTTTAGGCCTTTGATAGCCTGTCTGCGGCCCCTACTTGCAATACTCCTCCACTGACCACCAAGCTGCCTGCCCGTGTATCCATGTAACCGCTGTGAAACTGCCATGAGCCTATTGTTTGTTATTTTAGGCCTTTGATAGCCTGTCTGCGGTCCCTACTTTAAATACTCCTCCACTGACCAGACCACTGCTGCCCGTGTACCCCTGGAACCAATTATAAAGTGCCTACAGCCAGCCCATTTTTTTATGTTAGGCCTTTGAAGCCTGTCTGCGGTCCCTACTTGCAATACTCCTCCACTGACCACAATGCTGCCTGGAGTGCCTGCCTGTGTATCCATGTAACCGATGTAAAACTGCCATGACTGCCTACTGTTTGTTATTTTAGGCCTTTGATAGCCTGTCTGCAGCCCCTACTTGCAATACTCCTCCACTGACCACCAAGCTGCCTGCCCGTGTATCCATGTAACCGCTGTGAAACTGCCATGAGCCTATTGTTTGTTATGTTAGGCCTTTGATAGCCTGTCTGCGGTCCCTACTTTAAATACTCCTCCACTGACCAGACCACTGCTGCCCGTGTACCCCTGGAACCAATTATAAAGTGCCTACAGCCAGCCCATTTTCTTATGTTAGGCCTTTGAAGCCTGTCTGCGGTCCCTACTTTAAATACTCCTCCACTGACCACCAAGCTGCCTGCCCGTGTATCCATGTAACCGCTGTAAAACTGCCATGAGCCTATTGTTTGTTATTTTAGGCCTTTGATAGCCTGTCTGCGGCCCCTACTTGCAATACTCCTCCACTGACCACAATGCTGCCTGGAGTGCCTGCCTGTGTATCCATGTAACCGATGTAAAACTGCCATGACTGCCTACTGTTTGTTATTTTAGGCCTTTGATAGCCTGTCTGCAGCCCCTACTTGCAATACTCCTCCACTGACCACCAAGCTGCCTGCCCGTGTATCCATGTAACCGCTGTGAAACTGCCATGAGCCTATTGTTTGTTATGTTAGGCCTTTGATAGCCTGTCTGCGGTCCCTACTTTAAATACTCCTCCACTGACCAGACCACTGCTGCCCGTGTACCCCTGGAACCAATTATAAAGTGCCTACAGCCAGCCCATTTTCTTATGTTAGGCCTTTGAAGCCTGTCTGCGGTCCCTACTTTAAATACTCCTCCACTGACCACCAAGCTGCCTGCCCGTGTATCCATGTAACCGCTGTAAAACTGCCATGAGCCTATTGTTTGTTATTTTAGGCCTTTGATAGCCTGTCTGCGGCCCCTACTTGCAATACTCCTCCACTGACCACAATGCTGCCTGGAGTGCCTGCCTGTGTATCCATGTAACCGATGTAAAACTGCCATGACTGCCTACTGTTTGTTATTTTAGGCCTTTGATAGCCTGTCTGCAGCCCCTACTTGCAATACTCCTCCACTGACCACACCAATGCTGCCCGTGTACCCCTGGAACCTATTTAAAAGTTCATAGAGCCTAGTTATATATTTTATTTACTATTAATAAGGCCATGATGGACTACGCTGTACCACGCTACAAGCTAACCAGTCGACACTTCTTTTGCGAGAAAAGCCATCCCAACCCTCCACCAGCATGTAGAAGACCGCATTGTCCATGCACTCTGGCAATCTGTGAGTACAAAGGTGCACCTGACAACAGACGCATGGACCTGTAGGCATGGCCACGGAAGATTACGTGTCCATTACGGCGCAATGGGTTAATGTGGTGGATGCATGGTCCACAGGGGACAGCCTACTAAGTCTGTCTGCAGTCCCTAATTCAAATTGTCCTCCACTGTCTAAATCGGAACTTCCACCTTCTGGCTTTCGGCCTATAGTATCAGAAATTAAACTGCATTTGGCCTTCAACTTTGGTTAGGGCCTACTAACGGCTTCTGCCCCTCCCTGGTGTTGCCCTCAACTAAATAAAGCTGAGCTTCAACCTTCCGGCTCTCATTATGTGGTTTAAAAAAAAAAAATGGTGGTTAGGGCCTACTAACGGCTTCTGCCCCTCCCTGGTGTTGCCCTCAACTAAATAAAGCTGAGCTTCAACCTTCCGGCTCTCATTATGTGGTTTAAAAAAAAAAAATGGTGGTTAGGGCCTACTAACGGCTTCTGCCCCTCCCTGGTGTTGCCCTCAACTAAATAAAGCTGAGCTTCAACCTTCTGCTCCAAATTACCATTTTAAAAAATGCAATAGGCTTTTCAGGCCTACTAAAGGTGTCTGTCTGTGTGCCCCTCCCTGGTGTTGTCCTCAACTAAATAAAGCTGAGCTTCAACCTTCCGGCTCTCATTATGTGGTTTTAAAAAAAAAATGGTGGTTAGGGCCTACTAACGGCTTCTGCCCCTCCCTGGTGTTGCCCTCAACTAAATAAAGCTGAGCTTCAACCTTCTGCTCCAAATTACCATTTTGAAAAATGCAATAGGCTTTTCAGGCCTACAAAAGGTGTCTGTCTGTGTGCCCCTCCCTGGTGTTGTCCTCAACTAAATAAAGCTGAGCTTCAACCTTCCGGCTCTCATTATGTGGTTTTAAAAAAAAAAATGGTGGTTAGGGCCTACTAACGGCTTCTGCCCCTCCCTGGTGTTGTCCTCAACTAAATAAAGCTGAGCTTCAACCTTCCGGCTCTCATTATGTGGTTTTAAAAAAAAAATGGTGGTTAGGGCCTACTAACGGCTTCTGCCCCTCCCTGGTGTTGCCCTCAACTAAATAAAGCTGAGCTTCAACCTTCTGCTCCAAATTACCATTTTGAAAAATGCAATAGGCTTTTCAGGCCTACAAAAGGTGTCTGTCTGTGTGCCCCTCCCTGGTGTTGTCCTCAACTAAATAAAGCTGAGCTTCAACCTTCCGGCTCTCATTATGTGGTTTTAAAAAAAAAAATGGTGGTTAGGGCCTACTAACGGCTTCTGCCCCTCCCTGGTGTTGTCCTCAACTAAATAAAGCTGAGCTTCAACCTTCCGGCTCTCATTATGTGGTTTTAAAAAAAAAAATGGTGGTTAGGGCCTACTAACGGCTTCTGCCCCTCCCTGGTGTTGTCCTCAACTAAATAAAGCTGAGCTTCAACCTTCCGGCTCTCATTATGTGGTTTTAAAAAAAAAATGGTGGTTAGGGCCTACTAACGGCTTCTGCCCCTCCCTGGTGTTGTCCTCAACTAAATAAAGCTGAGCTTCAACCTTCCGGCTCTCATTATGTGGTTTTAAAAAAAAAAATGGTGGTTAGGGCCTACTAACGGCTTCTGCCCCTCCCTGGTGTTGTCCTCAACTAAATAAAGCTGAGCTTCAACCTTCCGGCTCTCATTATGTGGTTTTAAAAAAAAAAATGGTGGTTAGGGCCTACTAACGGCTTCTGCCCCTCCCTGGTGTTGTCCTCAACTAAATAAAGCTGAGCTTCAACCTTCCGGCTCTCATTATGTGGTTTTAAAAAAAAAATGGTGGTTAGGGCCTACTAACGGCTTCTGCCCCTCCCTGGTGTTGTCCTCAACTAAATAAAGCTGAGCTTCAACCTTCCGGCTCTCATTATGTGGTTTTAAAAAAAAAAATGGTGGTTAGGGCCTACTAACGGCTTCTGCCCCTCCCTGGTGTTGTCCTCAACTAAATAAAGCTGAGCTTCAACCTTCCGGCTCTCATTATGTGGTTTAAAAAAAAAAAATGGTGGTTAGGGCCTACTAACGGCTTCTGCCCCTCCCTGGTGTTGTCCTCAACTAAATAAAGCTGAGCTTCAACCTTCCGGCTCTCATTATGTGGTTTTAAAAAAAAAATGGTGGTTAGGGCCTACTAACGGCTTCTGCCCCTCCCTGGTGTTGCCCTCAACTAAATAAAGCTGAGCTTCAACCTTCTGCTCCAAATTACCATTTTGAAAAATGCAATAGGCTTTTCAGGCCTACTAAAGGTGTCTGTCTGTGTGCCCCTCCCTGGTGTTGTCCTCAACTAAATAAAGCTGAGCTTCAACCTTCCGGCTCTCATTATGTGGTTTAAAAAAAAAAAATGGTGGTTAGGGCCTACTAACGGCTTCTGCCCCTCCCTGGTGTTGTCCTCAACTAAATAAAGCTGAGCTTCAACCTTCCGGCTCTCATTATGTGGTTTTAAAAAAAAAATGGTGGTTAGGGCCTACTAACGGCTTCTGCCCCTCCCTGGTGTTGCCCTCAACTAAATAAAGCTGAGCTTCAACCTTCTGCTCCAAATTACCATTTTGAAAAATGCAATAGGCTTTTCAGGCCTACTAAAGGTGTCTGTCTGTGTGCCCCTCCCTGGTGTTGTCCTCAACTAAATAAAGCTGAGCTTCAACCTTCCGGCTCTCATTATGTGGTTTAAAAAAAAAAAATGGTGGTTAGGGCCTACTAACGGCTTCTGCCCCTCCCTGGTGTTGCCCTCAAGTAAATAAAGCTGAGCTTCAACCTTCTGCTCCAAATTACCATTTTAAAAAATGCAATAGGCTTTTCCGGCCTACTAAAGGTGTCTGCCCCTCCCTGGTGTTGTCCTCAACTGAACAAAGCTGAGCTTCCACATTCTGGCTTTCGCCCTATACTATCAGATATTAAACTGCATTTGGCCTCCTAGTGTGGTTAGGCCCTTGAAACAGTGTCTGCTGCTCTTGGGTTTGCTACTCCACTGAACAAAGCAATGCCGCCTGTTTAGTCCTGTTACCAATTTTGAACTGCATGTAGCCTACTTTATTCTTTGGCCCTATATCTGTTTCCTCCTCATCCTGCCCATTGCCCAGCCACTGCTAAATGAGTCTGCTGGTACATTGACCTAGACCACTACATTCCCCTTGTACTCTACACAGCCAGAATCTGTCCCTGCTGAAAGTAAGGTTCCCCTTCCCGCATGTTATACCACCTTACACAGGGACAAAGAGGAAGGTGCAGATGAAAGTGCAGGTTCCTTCATCAGGTGGGGGGGCATACTCGTTGGCGACGTCACTGGCACAGGGCCCCTCAGAGTACGCAAAAGTGTCGCTGCTGGTGGGAGGCGCCCCCGCCATGCAAACACACCGCCGTACTTTGAGGGGCCCTGTGCCAGTGGCAATGCGAACGAGTGGGCCCCCCCCCTGCTTGCTCAGGATCACAGCACTTGCAACTTTTAAATACTTACCTTTCCCTGCAACACCGCCGTGACGTAGTCCGCATTTCCTGGGCCCACGAAAAACTTGAGCCAGCCCTACTCCCCCCACAACTTTCACCCAATTCCCTATGCCCAACTATTATTATACAGTTAATTAAGATTGGCAAGCTTCAGAAACAAGAATGGATGTTTTTGGCATTAAAATGGGCACTGTAGGTGTTTTCCTGGCCTCCACTCACTGCCGACTATGCTTCCCCATTGACTTGCATTGGGTTTCGTGTTTCGGTCGATCCCCGACTTTTAGCGATAATCGGCCGACTGCACTCGACTCGACTCTGGACAAAATCGGGTTTCCCAAAACCCTACTCGATCTTAAAAAAATGAAAGTCGCTCAACCCTATTTAGCACTGTGCATTGTTGTCTTTATTGGTTTTATATTGTTTGACTATTAATTAATATATGCTTTAGTGTTCTGTTTTCTTTGGCAAATACCTTAAGAAATCTAGGTCATTGAGAACCAAAACCTGCTCGGAAACCTTCAGAAGCACCCAATTCCTCTATGTAGCACATTTCTTGCAGATTTGTCCAGTCTTTTGACTGTGCATAAAGAAAACAACAACATCAGACAACAGTGAACAGAAATTGATTTTTATATATAAAGATTACAAAGGTTTATTATCTTCTTGTAGCACTGCTGCTAGAAAGGAATAGTTATGTATTACAGTGTCATGGGACTCACCATATAGTGAAACATTGAGTGCACAGAGCTCTGCTGTACAAAGCTGTCTAGACTACATGTGCTTTCATGCAACCTCCTACAGATGACTTGTTAAGGATTGTGTGGATGATGACAGTGTGCCCGCTTAAATATATGATAGAATGTACTGTCCTTTGAAACTAGCAAGGTGGAGGGTGTTTTCATGAAATCATATCCACTTTGCTTCCACAGTTAGACTATGTTCACAGTAAATGCTATTTTTTCTGATGAATTTATGCAAAGCTTTTTAGTACTGTAAAAACAAACTAAAAATTATGATTAACCCCTTAAGGACCGAGCTACTTTGTGTGGTAATGGCCAATACACATTTTTTAAATCTGACCAGTGGCACTTTGAGGTAATAACTCTGGAATGCTTCAACAGATCCCAGTGATTTTGTTACAGTTTTCTTGTGACATATTGTACTTCATGACAGTGACAAAATTTGTTCGATATTTGTTTATTATAATATCAGAAATTTGGCAAAAATTTAGAACATTTTCAAGATTTAACCCCTTAAGCCCCGAGGGTGGTTTGCACGTTAATGACCGGGCCAATTTTTAAAACTCTGACCACTGTCCCTTTATGAGGTTATAACTCTGGAACGCTTCAACAGATCTTAGCGATTCTGACATTGTTTTCTCGTGACATATTGTACTTCATGATAGTGGTAAAATTTCTTCGATATAACTTGCATTTATTTGTGAAAAAAACGGAAATTTGGCGAAAATTTAGAAAATTTCGCAATTTTCCAACTTTGAACTTTTATGCCCTTAAATCACAGAGATATGTCACGCAAAATACTTAATAAGTAACATTTCCCACATGTCTACTTTACATAAGCACAATTTTGGAACCAAAATTTTTTTTTGTTTGGGGTTGAGTTCCCGCCTCTGCACGGGGGGAATCTCGAGCCATCTCTGTTGAGGTCTCCCATTCTTCTCCTGCCGCGGTGGAGCCTGCTCGGCGGAGACGTCGGTCCCAGCGTCTCGCTCACTCTGACTGTGAAAAGGGTTTCTGCTACTTTTCCAGCTTCTGCCATTGAAGCCAGTGCTGGGCAGCGGCGAGCAGACACTTTTGTAACTAAGTTCTGCTTTTCTCCTTCTGAGCATGCCCAGGGTAAGATCTCTCATTGGAGATCGAGGGTCACATGCTTGGATACTGCAGCAAAACCCATTGGTTCTCCAGGAAGGTCCTGAAGGTACTCAGGCTCTGTGGCAGCCTCCCATTGGTCCTTCTAGGAAGGTCTTGTACTTGCTGCAGCTATATAAGGTTCGCATGGCCGCACGGCTAGTATCAATGCAAGTTATGTGTTTTGCGTCAATGTGGTCACGCTTGTGTGGATTCAGGGACCCTGCTGAAATAAGCCACCTAGAATACCGGCTCCTCCGGTGAGGAGATTGTATGTTTGCCTCCTTGACTGCGTAACCACAAGCTGCTTTCCGCTCAGCAGTTACTGTGTATTCATGTGGAGTTTAACAGGACACAGCTCTTTCTTTGTAGCGACTCTGTGAAGCAACAGAGATCGCTTCTACTGCCATATAGTGCCGCCATTTGCCAGCAGCAGGTTATTTTCCTGCACGGTGGACCCCGGGCTGCGAACGCACCAAATAACATCTCTATATTTACTCGGTGCATTCCGCCAGCCCTAACAGTATACTAGCGCCAGGGTCTTGCTGGTAAATGGAGGACGATCAGCATCTACAGCGGTACATCCAGCAGCTGGAGGGTAGGTTGGCGGCTCTTGAGCGCAGAACCTCAGCTGTGGATGTTACCGCAGTCGCAGCTCAGGCTGCCAGTGTAGCTGCAGCCAGTTTGTACTCTGCACACCCCTGCTCCGACTTTATCCCATCTCCCGCTTCCATACAAGTTTGCTGGTGACAGTAAGCTATGTTGGGGATTTGTTGAGTCAGTGCTCCATACATCTTGAGCTCCTGGCTGCACGTTTTCCTACGGAATGGGTGAAAGTGGGATTTATTTTATCCCTTTTGTCGGGCAGGGCGTTGGAGTGGGCAACGCCGCTATGGGAGCGTAATGATCGTGTGGTGCAGAGTGCTCCTCTCTTCCTGGACGCTCTGAAACAGGTCTTTTTGGGACCTCGTGTCACCCACGATACCGCGCTCCAATTGTTGGCAATAGCACAGGGTTCGTCCATGGTCAGCCAGTTCGCCGTCCAATTCCGGACTCTGGTCTCTGAGCTCGAGTAGCCAGTAAAGTCCTTATTCCGGTGTTCTGGAAAGGACTGGCAGACCATGTGAAGGATGCCTTGGCCACCAGGGAGATTCCCGCCACACTGGTGGAGCTCATTACTATATCTACCCGCATCGACCTCCGTTTTAACGAGCGGAGGTTAGAGCGGACCCAGTGTAGGCAGAGGTTTCGGCTGGCTCCCACCTTCACCAAACCTCTAGAATCTTCCGTTTAGGCGTCCGACTCCCATGAGGCCATGGAGGTTTCTCGAGCGGGACCTAAGTCTCGGACCGCTCGAGTTCCCGTGGTTTGAAGAAATTGCCAACAACAAGGACATTATGCAAATAAATGTCCACGACGGTCGGGTAAATGATCGCATCTAGTAACCATTGGAGGAGGTTCACCAGATACAGCGGCGCTTCCCTCCAAGCTGTCCTTCAAAGGGACAATCATGTTAGGCTCATCCTCTCTAGCAGTCGAGCTTTGTGTGGACTCTGGAGCAGAGGGGAATTTCATGTCCTCTGCTTTTGCTCTGCGCCATGCAATACCTCTGGTGATGCTCGCCAAACCGGTGACTGTTAGAGTAGTGAATCGGTCGACACTTCCCTCACAAATCAAACACCAGACTGTCCCTTTCACGTTATCTATGTCCCTTTCCCACCAGGAGATTATTTCCCTTCTTGTTCTTCCCGAGGGAATAGACGAGATTCTGCTGGGAATACCCTGGCCCCGTTTCCACTCCCCACATATTGAGTGGACCTCTGGGAGGATACTGGGTTGGAGTGATTCATGTAATGGCAGATGTGGGAGGGAGTGCATTAAGGTTTCCTCTACTGAGATAACCGCAGATCTCTCTTCCCTTCCCAAGTGCTATTGGTCCTATGCAGACGTCTTCTCCAAAAAGGCTGCGGAGACCCTTCCGCCTCACCATCCCTATGACTGTCCTATTGATCTCTTGCCTGGAGCAGAACCTCCTCGGGGATGGGTCTACCCCCTCTCTCTCCCGGAAATGGAGGCTATGTCCCAATATATACAGGAGAATTTGGCAAGAGGGTTCATTAGGAAGTCAGTGTCACCTGCAGGGGCGGGGTTCTTCTTCGTGCAGAAGAAGAACGGAGAATACGTCTTTGCATAGATTACAGGGGTCTTAATGCCATCACCGTTAAGAATAAATACCCGTTGCCCCTGATTTCTGAGCTCTTTGATAGGCTACGGGGAGCAAGGGTATTTACCAAATTAGATCTGCGGGGTGCTTATAACCTGATTCGCATCCGTGAGGGGGACAAATGGAAGACGGCGTTTAATACCAGGGATGGGCACTATGAGTATCTGGTGATGCCCTTCGGGCTCTGTAATGCCCCAGCCGTTTTCCAAGACTTTGTCAAGGATATCTTCTGGGATATGCTTTCCACCTCGGTCGTAGTCTATCTGGATGATATTCTCATTTTCTCTCCAGATATTGACTCCCACCGGAGAGATGTTGGCAGAGTCTTTGACCTCTTGCAGGCAAACTCCCTCTATGCAAAGTTGGAGAAGTGTATGTTTGAGCAGGAGTCTTTACCTTTCCTGGGCTATATCATCTCCACCCAGGGATTGGCTATGGATCCTACCAAACTACAGGCTGTGATGGACTGGCAAGAACCCCATTCTCTTAAAGCGGTGCAGCGCTTTATGGGGTTCATAAATTACTATCGTCAGTTCATTCCCCACGTCTCAAATTCGGTAGCTCCCTTGGTAGCCCTCACCAAGAAGAAAGCAAATCCCAAATTGTGGTCTGAAGAGGTCTCCAAGGCTTTTTCTTCTATTAAGTCTCATTTTGCTAGCGCTCCTGTTATGACCTGGTGGTAACGGAGCAGCACTGATATGACCTGGTGGGAACGAAGCAGCACTGATATGACCTGGTGGGTACGGAGCAGCACTGAAATGACCTGGTGGGTACGGAGCAGCACTGAAATGACCTGGTGGGTACGGAGCAACACTGATATGACTTGGTGGGTACGGAGCAGCACTGATATGACCTGTTGGGTAAAATAGATCATGAACAAGCTCTGAGGAGGTGGTAGCTTTACTGACCGCAATCCCTAATCCTAACACAAACACTAGAAATAGCCGTGGGACGTTCCTGTCACTCCCTAGACGCCTCTTCACAGCCTAAGAACTAACTACCCCTAAAGATGGAAATAGAAAACTATCTCGCCTCAGAGAAATTCCCCAAAGGAAAGATAGCCCCCCACATATATTGGCTGTGAGTGGAGAGGGAAATGACAAAAGCAGGGATGAAAACAGATTTTAGCAAAGGAGGCCAACTCTGACTAGATAGACAGAAATAGGAAAGGGAACTGTGCGGTCAGTATATAGAACCTAAAAATCCACGCAGAGATTACAAAAATAACCTCCACACCGACTCACGGTGTGGAGGGGCAACTCTGCTTCCCCAGAGCTTCCAGCTAGCCTGAATGTTTCATAATGACAAGCTGGACAAAAAGAGACATAACTTTAAACTGAACAGTAAGTACAAGAACTAGCAAGAACTTGTCTTATGCTGACATGGACAGGCCATCAGAGAAATCCAAGGAGAAGACTGAGTCTAACCTAGAAGAACATTGACAGCTGGCATGAATTACAGGCCAGAGCCCTGTTAAATACCAAGGCCAAGGGAGCCGATTAGTGAAGTCAGCTGCCAGGCCAAACTCCAGGAGCAGCAGTTCCACTCAAACCCACCGGAGGGAGCCCAAGGGCAGAACTCCCAAAAGTATCATTCACAACCACAGGAGGGAGCCCAAGAACGGAATTCACAACAGTACCCCCCCTTGAGGAGGGGTCACCGAACCCTCACCAGAGCCCTCAGGCCGATCAGGACGAGCCAGATGAAAAGCACGAAACAAATTATGCTCCTGGCCATAACCCTTCCACTTGACCAGATACTGAAGTTTCCGCCTCGAAAGACGAGAATCCAAAATCTTCTCCACCACATATTCCAACTCCCCATCAACCAACACAGGAGCAGGAGGGTCAACGGAGGGAACCATGGGTACCACATATCTCCGCAACAAGGATCTATGGAACACATTATGAATGGAAAAAGAAGCAGGAAGGGCCAAACGAAAAGACACCGGATTAATAATTTCCGAAATCTTATAAGGACCAATAAAACGAGGCTTGAACTTAGGGGAAGAAACCTTCATAGGAACATGACGAGGAAGATAACCAGACCAAATCCCCAACATGAAGCCGGGGAACAACACACCGACGGCGGTTAGCAAAACGTTGAGCCCTTTCCTGAGACAACGTTAAATTGTCCACCACTTGAGTCCAAATCCGCTGCAACCTGTCCACCACAGAATCCACACCAGGACAGTCCGAAGGCTCAACCTGCCCCGAAGAAAAACGAGGATGAAAACCGAAGTTACAAAAAAAAGGCGAAACCAAGGTAGCCGAACTGGCCCGATTATTAAGGGCAAACTCAGCCAACGGCAAGAAGGCCACCCAACCATCCTGATCCGCAGACACAAAGCATCTCAAATAGGTTTCCAAGGTCTGATTGGTTCGCTCAGTTTGGCCATTTGTCTGAGGATGAAATGCTGAAGAAAAATACAACTCAATGCCCATTCTAGCACAAAAGGACCGCCAAAACCTAGACACAAATTGGGAACCTCTATCAGACACAATATTCTCCAGAATGCCATGCAAACGAACCACATGCTGAAAAAATAATGGAACCAAATCAGAGGAGGAAGGCAACTTAGGCAAAGGTACCAAATGGACCATCTTAGAAAACCGGTCACAAACCACCCAGATGACAGACATCTTCTGAGAGACGGGAAGATCAGAAATAAAATCCATGGAAATATGCGTCCAGGGCCTCTCAGGAACCGGCAAAGGCAAAAGCAACCCACTAGCACAGGAACAGCATGGCTTGGCCCGGGCACAGGTCCCACAGGACTGTACAAAAGAATGCACATCCCGCGACAAGGAAGGCCACCAAAAGGACCTGGCAACCAAATCTCTGGTACCAAAAATCCCCGGATGACCAGCCAATACAGAACAATGAATCTCAGAAATTACCTTACTAGTCCATCTATCAGGAACAAACAGTTTCCCCACAGGACAGCGGTCAGGTCTATCAGCCTGAAACTCCTGAAGCACCCTCCGCAAATCAAGGGAGATGGCAGAAAGAATCACCCCCTCCTTGAGAATACCAGCCGGCTCAAGGACTCCCGGAGAATCAGGCAGAAAACTCCTAGAAAGGGCATCCGCCTTCACATTCTTAGATCCCGGAAGATACGAGACCACAAAATCAAAATGGGAGAAAAACAAAGACCATCGAGCCTGTCTAGGATTCAACCGCTTGGCAGACTCAAGATAAATCAAATTCTTATGATCGGTCAAGACCACAACGCGATGCTTAGCTCCCTCAAGCCAATGACGCCACTCCTCAAATGCCCACTTCATAGCCAACAACTCTCGATTGCCGACATCATAATTACGCTCAGCAGGCGAAAACTTTCTGGAGAAGAAAGCACACAGTTTCATCAAAGAGCCATCAGAACTTCTCTGAGACAAAACAGCTTCTGCCCCAATCTCAGAAGCGTCAACCTCAACCTGAAAAGGGAGAGAAACATCTGGCTGATGCAACACAGGGGCAGAAGTAAAACGACGCTTAAGCTCCTGAAAGGCCTCCACAGCCGCAGAGGACCAATTCACCACATCAGCACCTTTCTTTGTCAAATCGGTCAGAGGTTTAACCACAGTAGAAAAATTAGCAATGAAGCGGCGATAAAAATTAGCAAAGCCCAAAAATTTCTGAAGGCTCTTCACAGATGTAGGTTGAGTCCAATCATGAATAGCCTGGACCTTAACAGGGTCCATTTCAATAGCCGAGGTTGAAAAAATGAAACCCAAAAAAGAAACCTTCTGACTTCAAAAAGGCACTTAGACCCCTTCACAAACAGTGTATTAGCAGAGAGGATCTGAAATACCATCCTGACCTGCTTCACATGAGACTCCCAATCATCGGAGAAAACCAAGATATCATCCAAATATACAATCATAAATTTATCCAGATACTCCCGGAAAATATCATGCATAAAGGACTGAAACACAGATGGAGCATTAGAGAGCCCGAAAGGCATCACCAGATATTCAAAATGGCCTTCGGGCGTATTAAATGCTGTTTTCCATTCATCACCCTGTTTAATACGAACAAGATTATACGCCCCTCGAAGGTCGATCTTGGTAAACCAGCTAGCCCCTTTAATCCGAGCAAACAAATCTGAAAGTAAAGGTAAAGGGTACTGGAATTTAACCGTGATCTTATTGAGAAGGTGATAATCTATACAGGGCCTCAAGGAGCCATCCATCTTGGCAACAAAAAAGAACCCCGCTCCCAACGGTGATGAAGATGGGCAAATATGCCCCTTCTCCAAGGACTCCTTCACATAACTCCGCATAGCGGCATGCTCCGGCACAGACAGATTGAAAAGTCGACCCTTAGGGAACTTACAGCCAGGAATCAAATTAATAGCACAATCACAGTCCCTATGAGGAGGCAGGGAACTAGACTTAGGCTCATCAAATATATCCTGGAAATCTGACAAAAACTCAGGAACTTCAGAAGAAGGGGAAGAGGAAATTGACATCACAGGAATATCACTATGTATCCCTTGGCAACCCCAACTAGCCACAGACATACAGTTAGGTCCATATATATTTGGACAGAGACAACCTTTTTCTAATTTTGGTTATAGACATTACCACAATGAATTTTAAACAAAACAATTCAGATGCAGTTGAAGTTCAGACTTTCAGCTTTCATTTGAGGGTATCCACATTAAAATTGGATGAAGGGTTTAGGAGCTTCCGCTCCTTAACATGTGCCACCCTGTTTTAAAAGGGACCAAAAGTAATTGGACAATTGACTCCAAGGCTATTTCATGGACAGTTGTGGGCAATCCTTCATTATGTCATTCTGAATTAAGCAGATAAAAGGCCTGGAGTTGATTTGAGGTGTGGTGCTTGCATTTGGAAGGTTTGCTGTGAAGTAAACATGCGGTCAAAGGAGCTCTCCATGCAAGTGAAACAAGCCATCCTTAAGCTGCGAAAACAGAAAAAAACCCATCTGAAAAATTGCTACAATATTAGGAGTGGCAAAATCTACAGTTTGGTACATCCTGAGAAAGAAAGAAAGCACTGGTGAACTCATCAATGCAAAAAGACCTGGGTGCCCACGGAAGACAACAGCGGTGGATGATCGCAGAATAATCTCCATGGTGAAGAGAAACCTCTTCACAACAGCCAACCAAGTGAACAGCACTCTCCAGGAGGTCGGCGTATCAATATCCAAATCTACTATAAAGAGAAGACTGCATGAAAGTAAATACAGAGACTGCACGGTGCAAGCCACTCATAAGCATCAAGAATAAAAAGGCTATACTGGACTTTGCTAAAAAACATCTAAAAAAGCCAGCACAGTTCTGGAAGAACATTCTTTGGACAGATGAAACCAAGATCAACCTCTACCAGAATGATGGAAAGAGAAAAGTATGGCGAAGGCGTGGTACAGCTCATGATCCAAAGCATACCACATCATCTGTAAAACACGGCGGAGGCAGTGTGATGGCTTGGGCATGCATGGCTGCCAGTGGCACTGGGTCACTAGTGTTTATTGATGATGTGACACAGGACAGAAGCAGCCGAATGAATTCTGAGGTATTCAGAGCCATACTGTGTGCTCAGATCCAGCCAAATGCAGCCAAACTGGTTGGTTGTCGTTTCATACTACAGATGGACAATGACCCAAAACATAAAGCCAAAGCAACTCAGGAGTTTATTAAAGCAAAGAAGTGGAATATTCTTGAATGAATGGCCAAGTCAGTCAACTGATCTCAACCCAATTGAGCATGCATTTCACTTGTTAAAGACTAAACTTTAGACCGAAAGGCCCATAAACAAACAGCAACTGAAAACCACTGCAGTGAAGGCCTGGCAGAGCATCAAAAAGGAGGAAACACAGCGTCTGGTGATGTCCATGAGTTCAAGACTTCAGGCAGTCATTGCCAACAAAGGATTTTCAACCAAGTACTAGAAATGAACATTTTATTTACAATTATTTAATCTGTCCAATTACTTTTGGTCCCTTTAAAAACAGGGTGGCACATGTTAAGAAGCTGAAACTTCTAAACCCTTTATCCAATTTTAATGTGGATACCCTTAAATGAAAGCTGAAAGTCTGAACTTCAACTGCATCTGAATCGTTTTGTTTAAAATTTATTGTGGTAATGTCTAGAACCAAAATTAGAATAATGTTGTCTCTGTCCAAATATATATGGACCTAACTGTAGATTTCCAATCCAGCACCGGATTATGTACCTGTAACCATGGAAAACCCAGCACAACAACATCATGCAAATTATGCAACACCAAAAAGCGAATATTTTCCTGATGTGCTGGAGCCATGTACATGGTCAAATGTGTCCAGTACTGAGGTTTATTCTTGGCCAATGGCGTAGCATCAATCCCCCTCAAGGGAATAGGGCTCTGCAAAGGCTCCAAGGAAAAACCACAGCAACTGGCAAAGTCTAAGTCCATTAAGTTCAGGGCAGCGCCAGAATCCACAAATGCCATTACAGAAAAGGACGACAATGAGCAAATCAGAGTAACAGACAAGAGAAATTTAGGCTGTATAGTACTAATGGCAACAGACCTAGCGACCTTCTTAGTATGCTTAGGACAATCAGAAATAGCATGAGTAGAATCACCACAGTAAAAACACAGCCAATTCTGATGTCTGAATTCCTGCCGTTCTGCTCTAGTCAAAGTCCTATCACATTGCAAAGGCTCAGGACTCTGCCCAGAGGACACCGCCATATGGTGCACCACCTTACGCTCACGCAGGCGCCGATCAATCTGAATGGCCAGAGACATTGACTCGTTCAAACCAGCAGGTGTGGGGAACCCCACCATAACATCCTTAAGGGCTTCAGAAAGACCCTTTCTGAAAATAGCCGCCAGGGCATCCTCATTCCATTTTGTAAGCACAGACCACTTTCTGAATTTCTGGCAGTAAATTTCTGCTGCTTCCTGACCCTGACAGAGCCAGCAAGATTTTTTCTGCCTGATCCACAGAATTAGGTTCATCATAAAGCAGTCCGAGTGCTTGAAAAAATGCATCTACATTGAGCAATGCAGGATTCCCTGGCTCAAGGGAGAATGCCCAGTCTTGCGGGTCTCCACGGAGCAGAGAAATAACAATCTTCACCTGCTGAACGGAGTCACCAGAGGAACGGGGCCTCAGAGCAAAAAACAATCTGCAATTATTTTTGAAGTTCAAAAATTTAGATCTATCCCCAGAAAACAAATCAGGAATAGGAATTCTAGGCTCAGAAACTGGAGTCTGGACAACATAATCTTGGATACTCTGTACCCTTGCAGCGAGATGATCAACACGCGAGGGCAAACCCTGAATCTCCATATCAGTACCCAAATACTAAACCACCCAAAGATTAAGGGGAAAAAAAAGACAAAACAAGCTACAAAAAAAAAAAAAATTACTCAGAACTTTATTTTCCCTCTTTAGAGATGTATTTAACACATTGTGGGCCAGCTGTACTGTTATGACCTGGTGGTAACGGAGCAGCACTGATATGACCTGGTGGGTACGGAGCAGCACTGAAATGACCTGGTGGGTACGGAGCAGCACTGAAATGACCTGGTGGGTACGGAGCAACACTGATATGACTTGGTGGGTACAGAGCAGCACTGATATGACCTGGTGGGTAAAATAGATCATGAACAAGCTCTGAGGAGGTGGTAGCTTTACTGACCGCAATCCCTAATCCTAACACAAACACTAGAAATAGCCGTGGGACATTCCTGTCACTCCCTAGACGCCTCTTCACAGCCTAAGATCTAACTACCCCTAAAGATGGAAATAGAAAACTATCTCGCCTCAGAGAAATTCCCCAAAGGAAAGATAGCCCCCCACATATATTGGCTGTGAGTGGAGAGGGAAATGACAAACGCAGGGATGAAAACAGATTTTAGCAAAGGAGGCCAACTCTGACTAGATAGACAGAAATAGGAAAGGGAACTGTGCGGTCAGTATATAGAACCTAAAAATCCACGCAGAGATTACAAAAATAACCTCCACACCGACTCACGGTGTGGAGGGGCAACTCTGCTTCCCCAGAGCTTCCAGCTAGCCTGAATGTTTCATAATGACAAGCTGGACAAAAAGAGACATAACTTTAAACTGAACAGTAAGTACAAGAACTAGCAAGAACTTATCTTATGCTGACATGGACAGGCCATCAGAGAAATCCAAGGAAAAGACTGAGTCTAACCTAGAAGAACATTGACAGCTGGCATGAATTACAGGCCAGAGCCCTGTTAAATACCAAGGCCAAGGGAGCCGATTAGTGAAGTCAGCTGCCAGGCCAAACTCCAGGAGCAGCAGTTCCACTCAAACCCACCAGAGGGAGCCCAAGGGCAGAACTCCCAAAAGTGTCATTCACAACCACAGGAGGGAGCCCAAGAACGGAATTCACAACACGCTCCCATCCTACATCGTCCCAATGTAGATAAGCCATTTATCATGGAGGTGGATGCCTCGTCTGTTGGTGCTGGAGCAGTCCTCTTCCAAAAGGATGCTCAAGGTCGGAAGCATCCTTGCTTCTTCTTCTCCAAGACCTTCACACCAGCGGAGAGGAATTATTCCATCGGGGACAGGGAGTTGCTAGCAATGAAGTTAGTCTTCTCGGAGTGGAGGCATCTTTTGGAGGGGGCTCGCTTTCCCTTCCAGGTCTTCACGGACCACAAAAATTTGGTTTATTTACAAAACAGCCCAGCGGCTAAATTCTCGTCAGGCCAGATGGTCCTTGTTCTTCTCCTGGTTCCACTTCACCCTCCATTATCTCGCTGGGGAGAAGAACATTCGTGCTGATGCCCTCTTTCGCTCCGTTGTGTCATCTGAGGAGGAGATACGGGAGCCTCGGCTTATTGTCCCTTCTGAGAGCTTGAGAACCGTAGCTCCAGTTTCGCTAGAGTCTGTGCCTCCGGGCAAGACTTTTGTACCCATTAAATTGTGACCGGAGGTTCTCTCTTGGGCTCATTCGTCCAGAGTGGGTGGACACTTTGGGACAAAGAGGACATCTGAACTGCTGGCGAGGTCGTACTGGTGGCCACATATGGTCCGGAGATTATATTCGGGCGTGTGTCTGCTGCGCCAAAAATAAGTTACCTCGACAACAGCCAGCGGGGTTACTCTATCCCTTGCCAGTGGCAGTCAGGCCCTGGGAGATGGTCGGGATGGACTTTGTGGTGGGTTTGCCCAAGTCTCGTGGCTGTACCATCATTTGGGTTATCACCAATCATTTTTCTAAAATGGTGCATTTGGTGCTCCTTCCACGGCTACCTTCTGCTTGGGCCTTGGCAGCGTTGTTCATAAAACACATCTTCCGACTCCACGGTATGCCAGACAAAATTGTCAGTGACCGGGGTCCCCAGTTTGCGTCTCGGTTCTGGAGAGAGCTTTGTCGTCTTCTCAGCATTGAGTTGAATCTCTCTTCCGCATATCATCCCAAGACGAATGGGTTGGTAGAGAGGGCCAACCAGACCTTGGTCCCATATCTTTGAGTCAACTGCCGGGACATCGGGTTCGTCTACGGACGATTACAAGGTGAACGCTATTTTGGGGTGCAAGGTGGTACGTGGCAAAAAAATTTATTTGATGGACTGGAAGGGTTATGGTCCTGAGAGCCTGCTGAGCACATTCAGGATCCACAGCTCATTGCTGCCTTCGAGCGTGGTGAGGTCCAAGGAGGGGGGCCAATGTTAGGGGTCGAGTTCCTGCCTCTGCACAGGGGGAATCTCGGGCCATCTCTGCTACGGTCTCCCATTCTACTCCTGCCACAGTGGAGCCTGCTCAGCGGAGATGTCGGTCCCAGCGAGATGCTCACTCTGACTCTGTGCAAAGGGTTACTGCTGCTTTTCCAGCTTCTGCCATTGAAGCCAGTGCTGGCAGCGGCGAGCAGATGCTTTTGGGACTAAGTCCTGCTTTTCTCCTTCTGAGCATGCCCAGGCTAATATCAATGCAAGTTATGTGTTTTGCGCCAATGTGGTCATGCTTGTGTGAATTCAGGGACCCAGCTGAAATAAGCCACCTAGAATACCGGCTCCTCCTGTGAGGAGATTGTATGCTTGCCTCTTTGACTGCATGACCACAAGCTGCTATCTGCTCAGCAGTTACTGTGTATTCCTGTGGAGTTTAACAGGACACAGCTCTTTCTTTGTAGCGACTCTGTGAAGCAACAGAGATCGCTTCTACCGCCATATAGTGCCGCCATTTGCCAGCAGCAGGTTATTTTCCTGCACGGTGGACCCCGGGCTGCAAACGCACCAAATAACATCTCTATATTTACTCGGTGCGTTCCGCCAGCCCTAACAGGGAGTTATAAGGGTTAAAAAAACCTTCTCATTTTTACAACACCATTTTTTTTTAGGGACCACATCTCATTTGAAGTCATTTTGAGGGGTCTATATGATAGAAAATACCCAAGTGTGACACCATTCTAAAAACTGCACCCCTCAAGGAGCTCAAAACCACAATTAAGAAGTTTATTTACCCTTCAGGTGTTTCACAGGAATTTTTGGAATGTTTAAATAAAAATGTACATTTACCTTTTTTTCACACAAAATTTATTTCAGATCCAATTTGTTTTATTTTACCAAGAGTAACAGGAGATGGACCCCAAAAGTTGTTGAACAATTTGTCCTGGGTATGCTGATACCCCATATGTGGGGGTAAACCACTGTTTGTGTGCATGGCAGAGCTCGGAAGGAAAGGAGCGCCATTTTACTTTTCAATGCAAAATTGACTGGAATTGAGATGGGACGCCATGTTGCGTTTGGAGAGCCCCTGATGTGCATAAACATTGAAACCCCAAACAATTGACACAATTTTGGAAAGTAGACCCCCTAAGGAACTTATCTAGATGTGTGGTGAGCACTTTGACCCAACAAGTGCTTCACAGAAGTTTATAATGCAGAGCCGTAAAAATAAAAAATCATATTTGTTCACAAAAATGATATTTTTGCCCCCAATTTTTTATTTTCCCAAGGGTAAGAGAAGAAATTGGACCACAAACGTTGTTGTGCAGTTTGTCCTGTGTACGCTGATACCCCATATGTGGGGGTAATTGACTGTTTGGGCGCATGGCAGAGCTCGGAAGGGAAGGAGCGCCGTTTGACTTTTCAATGCAAAATTGACTGAAATTGAGATGGGACACCATATCACGTTTGGAGAGCCCCTGATGTGCCTAAACATTAAAACCACCCACAAGTGACACCATTTTGGAATGTAGACCCACTAAGGAACTTATCTAGATGTGTTTTGAGAGCTTTGAACCCCCAAGTGTTTCACTGCAATTTATAACGCAGAGCCGTGAAAATATATCTATTTTTTTTCACAAAAATGATTTTTTAGCCTCCAGTTTTGTATTTTCACAAGGATAACAGGATCAATTGGTCCCCAATAGTTGTTGAACAATTTGTCCTGAGTACGCTGATACCCCATATGTGGGGGGGAACCACTGTTTTGGTGCATGGCAGAGCTCGGAAGGGAAGGAGTGCCATTTGGAATGCAGACTTAGATGGATTGGTCTGCAGGCGTCCTGTTGCATTTGCAGAGCCCCTGGTGTACCCAAACAGTAGAAACCCCCACAAGTGACCCCATATTGGAAACTAGACCTCCGAAGGAACTTATCTAGATGTGGTGTGAGAACTTTGAACCCCCAAGTGTTTCACTACAGTTTACAACGCAGAACCGTGAAAATAAAAAATCTTTTTTTTTTCACAAAAATGATTTTTAGCCCCCCAAATTTTTATTTTCCCAAGGATAACAAGAGAACTTGGACCCCAAAAGTTGTCGTCCAATTTGTCCAGAGTACGCTGATACTACATATGTTGGGGTAAACCCCTGTTTGGGCGCACAGGAGAGCTCGGAAAGGAAGGAGCACTGTTTTACTTTTTCAATGCAGAATTGGATGGAATTGAGATCGGGCACCATGTCGCGCTTGGAGAGCCCCTGATGTGCCTGAACAGTAGAAACTCCCCAATTCTACCTGAAACCCTAATCCAAACACACCCCTAACCCTAATCCCAATGGTAACCCTAACCACACCCCTAACCCTGACACACCCCTAACTCTAATCCCAACCCTAATCCCAACCGTAAATGTAATCCAAACCCTAACCCTAAGTTTAGCCCCAACCCTAACCCTAACTTTAGCCCTAACCCTAACTTTAGCTCCAACCCTAGCCCCAACCCTAACCCTAGCCATAACCCTAGCCCTAACCCTAACCCTAACCCTAGCCCTAACCCTAACCCTAACCCTAACCCTAACCCTAACCCTAATGGGAAAATGGAAATAAATACATTTTTTAAATTTTATTATTTTTCCCTAACTAAAGGGGTGATGAAGGGGGGTTTGATTTACATTTATATCGTTTTTTATAGCGGATTTTTATAATTGGCAGCTGTCACACACTAAAAGACGCTTTTTATAGCAAAAAAGTTTTTGCGTCTCCACATTTTGAGACTAGTGTTGAGCGATACCTTCCGATATCGGAAAGTATCGGTATCGGAAAGTATCGGCCGATACCGTCAAATTATCGGATCTAATCCGATACCGATACCCGATCCCAATGCAAGTCAATGGGACGAAAATATCGGAATTAAAATAAACCCTTTCTTAACTTGTAGGTTCATTCTACATGAAGGAAAACAACTAAGAATAATGTAGGATGTATTGGGGGACGTGGCAGAGACATTAAAGGCACAGAGGTTTAGCCCAATCTAATAGAATAGCAGGATTTTGTTTTGTTTTTTATGACGTTCGGCGTTAGAAAGATTTTGACTATGTTAATTTTTTTTTATTTTGTCAGATATTGATGTTTCACTACTTCCACGCCCTTCACCTTCTTTTTTACTTCTCCCACACTTTCTTCTTCATTATCCTCATCATCAGCTTCTTTGACATCAACTTCTTCACCTTATTTATCTTCTTCTTCATCTTCTACCTATTATTTTTTTTGTTAAATTGTTCATATTCTTTTTATTTTACTATTATCTTCTTCATATTCAACTTCTTCATCATATTCTTATTTGTGACAGGCATTCCCGTAGTTGTTATCTATAAAAGTTTGAAGATTACACCTTCCGTTCTGCCTGTCACAAAACAGTTACATTTGTCCGCGTTCAGTTTGGCCTGCAGCATCAGGCTTTATCCAGGGGCACCACGAGGAGGAACGGACTCACCCCCATACACTGCTTAGTCTTCTTCTGCTTATAATTTAGATAATATATTTTGCTCTGATATTTAGTCTTATGCTTAATGTTCTTCTGCTCTTTGTTCTGCAGCCTCTTGTTCTTCTGCTTCTCGGTCTTCCAGGTCATCGTCATCTCCAGGGTCGTCGTCTCCGGGGTCGTCGTCATCGGGGTGGTCTTCAGGGTCATCGTCTCCAGGGTCGTCGTCATCTCAGTGGTTGTCGTCTCTGGTGTCGTCGTCATCTTAGGGGTGGTCTTCCGGGTCGTCATCTTTAGGGTCTTGAACTTGGAAATGTAGCAGAAGGTACAAGAAGGCTGAGAAAATGCCGAGAAACAGCTGATGGAACTGGAACTCGGATGGCTACCCGAAGGTCCAAGAGCCAATGGAACTACCGAGGACCAGCTGATGTTACTGGAACACGGTTACTAAGCAGGAGGTACCCGTGCCTGAAAGCACTACCAAGGACCACCTGACGTTGGTGGAACTCGGATACCCAGAGGGAGGCACCTAAGCCAAAGGCTCTGCCCGGAACCAGCTGACGGTACTGGAACCAGGATGGGGAGCAGAAGGTACAAGAGCAAAAGACACTGCCAAGAACCAGCTGACGGTACTGGAACCCGGATGTGTAGCCGAAGGTCCAAGAGCCAATGGAACTACCGAGGACCAGCTGACGTTACTGGAACCCGGTTACTAAGCAGGAGGTACCCGTGCTGAAAGCACTGCCAAGGACCACCTGACGTTGGTGGAACTCAGATACCCAGAGGGAGGCACCTAAGCCAAAGGCTCTGCCCGGAACCAGCTGACAGTACTGGAACCAGGATGGGGAGCAGAAGGTACAAGAGCAAAAGACACTGTCTGCCGAGAACCAGCTGACGGTACTGGAACCCGGATGGGTAGCCGAAGGTCCAAGAGCCAATGGAACTACCGAGGACCAGCTGACGTTACTGGAACCCGGTTACTAAGCAGGAGGTACCCGTGCCTGAAAGCACTACCAAGGACCACCTGACGTTGGTGGAACTCGGATACCCAGAGGGAGGCACCTAAGCCAAAGGCTCTGCCCGGAACCAGCTGACGGTGCTGGAACCAGAATGGGGTCCTATTCAAGCTTGTCTTCCTAGAGCCCCAACTAGCGGTGTTGGAGCAAAGGGTCAGCAGGGGGAGCAGAGTGTAGGCCGAAGCCTGCACTGGAGGCATTTGTAGGTCTGTTGTGTCTGCGTGGCTGTTGCAGGACACGTTGCCGGCTACACAGCAGGGGAAAAGCTGGCGGTGCTGAACCCCACTGACACATTGGCTGGTGTTTTTCTCTGTGCAGCTAGCAGTACCGGGCCCCAACTGGCGGTGTTAGAGCCCAGGGTCAGCAGGAGGAGAGGGAGCAGAGTGTAGGCCGAAGCCTAATTGAACCAATTTTAAAGGTAACCTTTAACCCCCCCTCAGGTGTTACAAACTAGAAGAGCCACGCCTTATGCAGCAGTAGTGCTGCACAAGTCAAAGGTTGCTCTTTTAATTTTGTTCCTTGCACAAGCTGAATGAAACACGTACAACATTTTGGCCCTTATACAGTCAATCTGTCTTGGAGGCGGGAGTTCCCTTTGTCATGAGACGCAGCACAGCTGTCAAAAATACCAACTTGGTACTTGGCGCGGCCTCCTGAGCATCGCATTTTGCTGTACAGGAGTCTGCGTTGTTGCGTTATCCCTTGGCCATGCGCTGCCCGTCTTCTGACATCATTTCATGTCGGCTGGTGCGGTTCGCGATGCCCATGAATCCCAGCCCCGCAGTGTCTTTACAGTGTTTCACACTGCGGGGCTGGGATTCATGGCCTGGCGCAGTACATATGTTCGCCTCTCGCTCGTGTCCTTACACCTGCTACAGACTGTGCGGCGTCAGCTGATCCCTTATCGCATGCCACGGCCATGAAGCCGCACAGTCTGAAGAAGGCGGAAGGAGCTGAGTGACAGCCTGGCGAAGATATGAACTGCTCATGCCCGTCAATCACACCCTCGCAGTCAAAATAAATAAGACACCGAGGGGCGTTGTGTCGGGCAGGGCGGCCGCAGAGGCGCAGCCAGCCAAACAATGATGTCAGAAGAAGGGCTGTGCTACCAAGGGGGTTGTTGCGTGTCATTACAAAGTAAAGTCACACCTCAGGGATGTTTTAATGGTTTCAGGGCTCAGGGGACACATTGTAGACGTGTTCTGTTCCACGTGTGCAAGGAGAATATGTTTATGAGCCACCTTGCACACATGCAGCATTACTGCTGTACAAGGTGGCTGTAAAACATACAAACACCTGGGGGAGGGGGGACAGGTTCCCTTCAATTTCAGTTCTTGTGTCTGCGTGGCTGTTGCAGGACACGTTGCCGGCTACACAGCAGGGGAACAGCTGGCGGTGCTGAACCCCACTGACACATTGGCTGGTGTTTTTCTCTGTGCAGCTAGCAGTACCGGGCCCCAACTGGCGGTGTTAGAGCCCAGGGTCAGCAGGAGGAGAGGGAGCAGAGTGTAGGCCGAAGCCTGCACTGGCGGCAGCTTTGTGTCTGCGTGGCTGTTGCAGGACACGTTGCCGGCTACACAGCAGGGGAACAGCTGGCGGTGCTGAACCCCACTGACACATTGGCTGGTGTTTTTCTCTGTGCAGCTAGCAGTACCGGGCCCCAACTGGCAGTGTTAGAGCCCAGGGTCAGCAGGAGGAGAGGGAGCAGAGTGTAGGCCGAAGCCTGCACTGGTGGCAGCTTTGTGTCTGCGTGGTGTTGTGAACTATATTTGTTGGCTCCCTCTTGTGGTCACTAGCGGTATGGCACTTGGATTATCCTTCCCCTGGTTGGTACCCACCTGGTTCGTTAGGCCTTGGGTGTTCCTATTTAGACTTCCTGGAAACTCAGTCTAGTGCCTGGAATCGATGTAATCAGTCTATGTCTGTTTTCCTCCTGACTCCTGGTCCCTGAGTTTTGCAAGATAAGCTAAGTTCTGCTTTCTTATTTTTGTCCTTTTGCATTTGCTCTTATTTTGTTCCAGCTTGTTCAAAATGTGATTTCTGTTTTTGCTGGAAGCTCTAGGGGGCTGATATTCTCCCCCCACACCGTTAGTCGGTGCGGGGGTTCTTGGATCTTCAACGTGGATATTTTTATAGGGTTTTTTGCTGACCGCATAAGTCCTCTTCCTATTTTCTGCTATTAATTAGTGGGCCTCTCTTTGCTAAATCTAGTTCATTCTTACGTTTGTCTTTTCTTCTTACCTCACCGTTATTATTTGTTGGGGGCTTGTATAATAACTTTGGGGTCTTTTCTCTGGAGGCAAGTGAGGTCTTATTTTCTCTGAAAGGGTTAGTTAGTTCTCCGGCTGGTGCGAGACGTCTAGAATCAACATAGGTACGTTCCCCGGCTACTTCTAGTTGTTGTGCCAGGATCAGATATGCGGTCAGCCAAGTTACCACTTCCCTATGAGCTGGTTTTTGTGTTTGCGGACTTAGCTGGAACTCCTGAGATCCTCTACCACTAGGATCATAACAGTATTCCAGGCCAAAAAAAAGAGAATATTTAATGCATTGCTGAAGTGGGATTAAAAAAAAAAAAAAGTTCTGAGTTTTTTTTTTCTCCTTCCCCTTTTTCTCTGAGTGGCTTGAAGCCCTGCTGCAGACATGAATGTTCAGACTCTGATTACTAGTGTGGATCAGCTTGCTGCACGAGTGCAGGGCATTCAGGATTTTGTTACTTGTAGTCCTATGTCAGAGCCTAAGATACCTATTCCTGAGCTGTTCTCTGGAGATCGATTTAAATTTAGGAATTTTAGGAATAATTGTAAATTGTTTCTATCTTTGAGACCTCGTTCGTCTGGAGACTCAGCTCAGCAAGTTAAAATTGTTATCTCCTTCTTGCGTGGCAACCCTCAGGATTGGGCCTTCTCATTGGCGCCAGGAGATCCTGCATTGGCAAATATTGATGCGTTTTTTCTGGCGCTCGGATTGCTTTATGAGGAGCCTAATCTTGAAATTCAGGCAGAAAAAGCGTTGCTGGCTATCTCTCAGGGCCAGGATGAAGCTGAAGTGTATTGCCAAAAATTTCGGAAATGGTCCGTGCTTACTCAATGGAATGAGTGTGCTCTGGCCGCAAATTTCAGAGATGGCCTTTCTGAGGCCATTAAGAATGTGATGGTGGGGTTTCCCATCCCTACAAGTCTGAATGATTCTATGACTCTTGCCATTCAGATTGATCGGCGTTTGCGGGAGCACAAATCTGCTAATTCTCTGGCAGTATTGTCTGAACGGACACCTGACTCAATGCAATGTGATAGAATTCAGACTAAAACTGAACGACAAAATCATAGACGTCAGAATGGGTTGTGTTTTTACTGCGGTGACTCTACACATGTTATCTCAGCATGCTCTAAACGCCTAACAAAGGTTGTTAGTCCTGTCGCCATTGGTAATTTGCAGCCTAAGTTTATTTTGTCTGTGACTTTAATTTGCTCATTGTCTTCCTACCCTGTTATGGCATTTGTGGATTCTGGTGCTGCCCTGAGTCTTATGGACTTGTCGTTTGCCAAGCGCTGTGGTTTTGTCCTGGAGCCTTTGGAAAATCCTATTCCTCTTAGAGGAATTGATGCTACGCCATTGGCGGAGAATAAACCGCAGTATTGGACACAAGTGACCATGTGCATGACTCCTGAACATCGGGAGGTGATTCGTTTTCTTGTTCTGCATAAAATGCATGATTTGGTCGTTTTGGGTCTGCCATGGTTACAGACCCATAATCCAGTTTTGGATTGGAAGGCTATGTCTGAGTCAAGTTGGGGTTGTCAGGGAATTCATTGCGATTCCCCGCCGGTCTCTATTGCCTCTTCTACTCCTTCTGAAGTTCCGGAGTATTTATTGGACTATCAGGATGTATTCAGTGAGTCCAGGTCCAGTGCCCTTCCTCCTCATAGGGACTGTGACTGCGCTATAGATTTGATTCCTGGTAGTAAATTTCCTAAGGGACGATTATTTAATCTATCTGTACCTGAGCATGCCGCAATGCGTTCTTATATAAAGGAGTCTTTGGAGAAGGGACATATTCGTCCATCTTCTTCCCCTCTTGGTGCGGAATTCTTTTTGTGGCCAAGAAAGACGGGTCTTTGAGACCTTGTATTGACTATCGGCTTCTGAATAATATCACTGTCAAATTTCAGTATCCTTTGCCACTATTGTCGGACTTGTCTGCTCGGATTAAGGGTGCCAGTTGGTTCACCAAGATAGATCTTCGTGGTGCGTACAACCTTGTGCGCATTAAGCAGGGAGATGAATGGAAAACTGCGTTCAATACGCCCGAAGGTCATTTTGAGTACTTGGTGATGCCTTTTGGGCTCTCTAATGCTCCTTCAGTGTTTCAGTCCTTTATGCATGACATCTTCCGGAAGTATCTAGATAAATTTATGATTGTTTATCTGGATGATATTCTGTTTTTTTCTGATGATTGGGATTCTCATGTAAAGCAGGTCAGGATGGTGTTTCAGGTTTTGCATGATAATGCTTTGTTTGTGAAGGGCTCAAAGTGTCTCTTTGGAGTGCAGAAGGTTTCCTTCTTGGGTTTTATTTTCTCCCCTTCTACTGTGGAGATGGACCCAGTCAAGGTCCGAGCTATTCATGATTGGACTCAACCCACGTCTGTTAAGAGTCTTCAGAAGTTCTTGGGTTTTGCTAATTTCTACCGTCGTTTTATTGCTAATTTTTCTAGCGTTGTTAAACCTTTGACGGATATGACCAAGAAAGTTTATGATGTTGCTAATTGGGCTCCTGCAGCCATGGAGGCTTTTCGGGAGCTGAAGCGCCGGTTTACTTCAGCGCCTGTTTTGTGCCAGCCTGATGTCTCACTTCCCTTTCAGGTTGAAGTGGATGCTTCTGAGATCGGTGCCGGAGCTGTTTTGTCGCAGAAAGGCCCTGGTTGCTTTGTGATGAGACCATGTGCTTTTTTCTCTAGGAAATTTTTGCCTACTGAGCGGAACTATGATGTTGGTAATCGGGAGTTATTGGCCGTGAAGTGGGCATTTGAGGAGTGGCGTCATTGGCTCGAGGGAGCTAAGCATCGTGTGGTGGTCTTGACTGATCACAAAAATCTGATGTATCTCGAGTCTGCTAAGCGCCTGAATCCTAGACAGGCTCGTTGGTCGTTGTTTTTCTCCCGTTTTGACTTTGTGGTCTCGTACCTGCCTGGTTCAAAGAATGTGAAGGCTGATGCTCTTTCTAGGAGCTTTGTGCCTGACTCTCCCGGCGACTCAGAGCCAGCTGGTATTCTTAAAGAGGGAGTAATCTTGTCGGCCATTTCTTCTGATTTGTGACGTGTGTTGCAGAGATTTCAGGCTGGTAGACCTGACCCTTGCCCACCTGATAGATTGTTTGTTCCTGATAAATGGACCAGCAGAGTTATCTCTGAGGTTCATTCCTCGGTGCTGGCAGGGCATCCTGGGATTTTTGGTACCAGAGATTTGGTGGCTAGGTCCTTTTGGTGGCCTTCCCTGTCGCGGGATGTGCGTTCTTTTGTGCAGTCCTGTGGGATTTGTGCTCGGGCTAAGCCTTGCTGTTCTCGTGCCAGCGGGTTGCTTTTGCCCTTGCCCGTCCCGAAGAGGCCTTGGACGCACATTTCCATAGATTTCATTTCAGATCTTCCGGTGTCTCAAGGAATGTCTGTCATCTGGGTGGTGTGTGATCGTTTTTCCAAGATGGTCCATTTGGTGCCCTTGCCTAAGTTGCCTTCCTCTTCCGATCTGGTTCCTTTGTTCTTTCAGAATGTGGTTCGTTTGCACGGCATTCCTGAGAATATCGTGTCTGACAGAGGATCCCAGTTTGTGTCCAGATTCTGGCGATCTTTTTGTGCTAAGATGGGCATTGATTTGTCATTTTCATCTGCCTTTCATCCTCAGACTAATGGCCAAACGGAGCGAACTAATCAGACGCTGGAGGCTTATTTGAGATGTTTTGTTTCTGCGGATCAGGATGATTGGGTGACCTTCTTGCCATTGGCTGAGTTTGCCCTCAATAATCGGGCTAGTTCCGCTACTTTAGTTTCACCATTTTTCTGCAACTCTGGTTTTCATCCGCGTTTTTCCTCGGGTCATGTTGAACCTTCTGACTGTCCTGGGGTGGATTCCGTGGTGGATAGGTTGCAGCGGATTTGGAATCATGTGGCGGACAACTTAAAGTTGTCACAGGAGAAGGCTCAGCATTTTGCCAACCGCCGCCGCGGTGTGGGTCCCCGACTTCGTGTTGGGGATTGGGTTTGGTTGTCTTCTCGGTTTGTCCCTCTGAAGGTTTCCTCTCCTAAGTTTAAGCCTCGCTTTATTGGTCCTTATAAAATTTTGGAAGTCCTTAATCCGGTGTCTTTTCGTTTGGATCTTCCTGTGTCGTTTGCCATTCACAATGTGTTCCATAGGTCTTTGTTGCGGCGGTACGTTGTGCCTATGGTTCCTGCTGTTGAGCCTCCTGCTCCGGTGTTGGTTGAGGGCGAGTTGGAGTACGTGGTGGTGAAGATCTTAGATTCTCATCTCTCTAGACGGAGGCTTCAGTATCTGGTCAAATGGAAGGGCTATGGTCAGGAGGATAATTCCTGGGTGGCCGCCTCTGATGTTCATGCGGCCGATTTGGTTCGTGCCTTTCACGCTGCTCATCCTGATCGCCCTGGTGGTCTTGGTGAGGGTTCGGTGACCCCTCCTTAAAGGGGAGGTACTGTTGTGAACTATATTTGTTGGCTCCCTCTTGTGGTCACTAGCGGTATGGCACTTGGATTATCCTTCCCCTGGTTGGTACCCACCTGGTTCGTTAGGCCTTGGGTGTTCCTATTTAGACTTCCTGGAAACTCAGTCTAGTGCCTGGAATCGATGTAATCAGTCTATGTCTGTTTTCCTCCTGACTCCTGGTCCCTGAGTTTTGCAAGGTAACCTAAGTTCTGCTTTCTTATTTTTGTCCTTTTGCATTTGCTCTTATTTTGTTCCAGCTTGTTCAAAATGTGATTTCTGTTTTTGCTGGAAGCTCTAGGGGGCTGATATTCTCCCCCCACACCGTTAGTTGGTGCGGGGGTTCTTGGATCTTCAGCGTGGATATTTTTATAGGGTTTTTTGCTGACCGCATAAGTCCTCTTCCTATTTTCTGCTATTAATTAGTGGGCCTCTCTTTGCTAAATCTAGTTCATTCTTACGTTTGTCTTTCCTTCTTACCTCACCGTTACTATTTGTTGGGGGCTTGTATAATAACTTTGGGGTCTTTTCTCTGGAGGCAAGTGAGGTCTTATTTTCTCTGAAAGGGTTAGTTAGTTCTCCGGCTGGTGCGAGACGTCTAGAATCAACGTAGGTACGTTCCCCGGCTACTTCTAGTTGTTGTGCCAGGATCAGATATGCGGTCAGCCAAGTTACCACTTCCCTATGAGCTGGTTTTTGTGTTTGAGGACTTAGCTGGAACTCCTGAGATCCTCTACCACTAGGATCATAACAGCGTGGCTGTTGCATGACACGATGCCGGCTACACAGCAGGGGAACAGCTGGCGGTGCTGAACCCCACTGACAGAGTGGCGTGTGTTTTGCTCTGTGCAGCCAGCACTTCCGGACAGCAACTAGCGGTGTTGGAGCCCGGGCTCTGCAGGTGGAGCAGAGTGTAGGCTGAAGCCTAATTGAACCGATTTTAAAGGTAACCTTTAACCCCCCCTCAGGGGTTACAAACTACAAGAGCCACAGCTTGGGCAGCAGTAATGCTGCACAAGTCAAAGGTTGCTCTTTTAATTTTGCTCCTTGCACATGCAGAAAGAAACACGTATAACATTTAGGCCCTTAAGCAGTCAAACTGTTTTGGAGGCGTGAGTTCCCTTTGTAATGAGACGCAGCACAGCTGTCAAAAATCCCACCTTGGTGATGGGCGCGGCATTCTGAGCGTCGTTATTTGCTGCACAGGAGTCTGCGCTGTCGTGTTATCCCTTGGCCTTGCGCTGCTAGCGCTGCCCATCTTCTGACATCATTTAATGTTGGCCGGTGCGGTTCGCGATGACCATGAATCCCAGCCCTGCAGTGTCTTTATATTGTTAAAACACTGCAGGGCTGGGATTCATGGCCTGGCGCAGTACATATGTTCGCCTCTCACACTCGGGTCCTTACACCTGCTTCAGACTGTGCGGCGTCAGCTGATCCCTTGTCGCATGCCATGGCCATGAAGCCGCACAGTCTGAAGAAGGCCGAAGGAGATGAGGGACAGGCGAACATATGCACTGCTCATGCCCATCAATCACACCCTCGCAGTCAAAATAAATAAGACACCGAGGGGCGTTTTGTGGGCCAGGGCGGCCGCAGAGGCGCAGCCAGCCAAACAATGATGCCAGAAGATGGGCAGCGCTACCAAGGGGGTTGCAGCGTGTCATTACAAAGGAAAGTCACACCTCAGGGACGGTTTAATGGTCACAGAGGACACATTTTAGACGTGTTCAGTTCCACGTGTGCAAGGGGAATAAGTTTCTGAGCCACCTTGCACACATGCAGCATTACTGCTGTACAAGGTGGCTGTGAAACATACAAACGCCTGGGGTAGGGGGGACAAGTTCCCTTCAATTTCAGTTCTTGTGTCTGCGTGGCTGTTGCAGGACACGATGCCGGCTACACAGCAGGGGAACAGCTGGCGGTGCTGAACCCCACTGACACATTGGCAAGGTGTTTGGCTCTGTGCAGCCAGCACTTCTGGGCCCCAACTGGCGGTGTTAGAGCCCAGGGTCAGCAGGAGGAGTAGAGGGAGCGGAGTGTAGGCCGAAGCCTGCACTGGCGGCAGCTTTATGTCTGTTGTGTCTGCGTGGCTGTTGCAGGACACGTTGCCGGCTACACAGCAGGGGTACAGCTGGCGTTGCTGAACCCCACTGACACATTGGTTGGTGTTTTTCTCTGTGCAGCTAGCACATCTGGGTGCCAACTGGCGGTGTTAGAGCCCAGGGTCAGCAGGAGGAGCATAGTGTAGGCCGAAGCCTGCACTGGAGCAAGTTGAAAGGGAACCCTTAACCCCCCCCCCAGGGGTTTGTAGCTGAAAGAGCCATATTGTACAGCACTAATGCTGGAAAAGGTAAACTTAGCTCTTTTAATTATGGTCCTTGCAAACGCTGAACTTGACACTTATGAAATGTGTCCCCTCACACCGTTAAACCGTCCGGTCGGAGGGACTTTCCTTTGTCATGTGACGCAGCACAGCTGTCATTCTTACCCCCTTGGCGCTGTGCGCTGCCTCCTCAGCGTTGTTTGAATCTGTCCCGGAGCCTGCGCTGTTATGTTAGCCCTTGTCCATGCACACATTTTGCGCTGCCCATCTTCTGACATCATTTGGTGTCAGGCTGGCTGCGCCTGTGCGGCTGCGCTGGCCAAGATCCCGCCTCGCTGTGTCATCTAATGTAATCACTCTGCGGACCTGTGATCAATGGGCATGCACAGTGCATATCCTTGCCTCTCACTCCCCTCCTTCCAGCTTCTTCAGACTGTGCGGCGTCATGGCCGTGGCATGCTATTATTGATCAGCTGACGGCGCACAGTCTGAAGAAGGCTGAGGGAGATGAGAGAGAGGCGGAGGTTAAGATATGCACTGCGCATGTCCATGGATCACAGGCCCGCAGTGGGATTAAATCAGAAGACACTACGAGGCGGGATCTCGTCCAGCGCGGCCGCACAGGCGCAGCCAGCCTGACACCAAATGATGTCAGAAGATGGGCAGCGCAAAATGTGTGCATGGACAAGGGCTAACATAAAAGCGCAGGCTCCGGGACAGATTCAAACAACGCTGAGGAGGCGGCGCACGGTGCCAAGGGGGTAAGAATGACAGCTGTGCTCCGTCACATGACAAAGGAAAGTCCCTCCGACCGGACGGTTTAACGGTGTGAGGGGACACATTTCATAAGTGTCAAGTTCAGCGTATGCAAGGAGCACCACAAAAAGAGCCACTTTTTCCTTTTGCATCATTATTACTGCTGCACAAGGTGGCTCTTTCAGTAACAAACGCCTTGGGGGGGGGGGGACAGGTTCCTTTAAATTTAAGTTGTTGTGCCTGCGTGGCGGTCGCATGACACGTTGCCGTATACACAGCAGGGGAGCAGCAGGCATTACTGAACCCCACTAACACATTGGCGAGGTGTTTGGCTCTGTGCGGACAGCACTTCTGGACAACAACTAGCGGTGTTGTAGCCCAGGGACAGCAGGAGGAGGAGGTGTAGGAGATAGGAGGGATTGCCACACACACAGCTGGGGAACAGCTGACGTTACTGAACCCCAATAACAGAAGAGCGACTGTTGATTGTGCGTACAGCACTACCAGGCAACAACTAGCGGTGTTGGAGCCCAGGGACAGCAGGAGGAGGAGGTGGAGGAGATAGGAGGGATTGCCACACACACAGCTGGGGAACAGCTGATGTTACTGAACCCCAATAACAGAGGAGCGACTGTTGACTGTGCGTACAGCACTACCAGGCAACAACTAGCGGTGTTGGAGCCCAGGGACAGCAGGAGGAGGAGGTGGAGGAGATAGGAGGGATTGCCACACACACAGCTGGGGAACAGCTGACGTTACTGAACCCCAATAACAGAGGAGCGACTGTTGACTGTGCGTACAGCACTACCAGGCAACAACTAGCGGTGTTGGAGCCCAGGGACAGCAGGAGGAGGAGGTGGAGGAGATAGGAGGGATTGCCACACACACAGCTGGGGAACAGCTGACGTTACTGAACCCCAATAACAGAGGAGCGACTGTTGACTGTGCGTACAGCACTACCAGGCAACAACTAGCGGTGTTGGAGCCCAGGGACAGCAGGAGGAGGAGGTGGAGGAGATAGGAGGGATTGCCACACACACAGCTGGGGAACAGCTGACGTTACTGAACCCCAATAACAGAGGAGCGACTGTTGACTGTGCGTACAGCACTACCAGGCAACAACTAGCGGTGTTGGAGCCCAGGGACAGCAGGAGGAGGAGGTGGAGGAGATAGGAGGGATTGCCACACACACAGCTGGGGAACAGCTGACGTTACTGAACCCCAATAACAGAGGAGCGACTGTTGACTGTGCATACAGCACTACCAGGCAACAACTAGCGGTGTTGGAGCCCAGGGACAGCAGGAGGAGGAGAGGAACACAGTGTAGGCCGAAGCCTGATTGGAGAAAGTCGAAAGGGAACCTTTAACCCCCCCCAAGGCGTTTGTAGCTGAAAGAGCCAGCTTGTGCAGCACAAAGGATGCAAAAGGAAAAGGTGGCTCTTTTCATTATGCTCCTTGCACACACAGAACTAAACACTTATAAAATGTGTCCCCTGATACCGTGAGACCGTCCCGGAGGTGGGACTTTCCTTCGTAATATGACACAGCACAGCTGTCATTCCTACCCCCTTGGCGCCATGCCCCGGCTCCTCAGCGTTGTTTGATTCCGTCCCAGAGCCTGCGCTGTTATGTTATCCTTTGGCCAGGCACACTTAGCGCTGCCCATCTTCTGACATCATTTGGTGTCAGGCTAGCTGCGCCTGTGCGGCCGCGCTGGCCGAGAGCCCGCCTCGCAGAGTCATCTAATGTAATCCCACCGCGGGCCTGGGATCCGTGGCCATGCGCAGTGCATATCCTCGCCTCTCACTCCCCTCCCTACGGCTTCTTCAGACTGTGCGGCATCACGGCCGTGGCATGCTATTAGGGATCAGCTGACGGCGCACAGTCTGAAGAAGGCGTAGGGAGATGAGTGAGAGGCGGAGGTTCAGATATGCACTGCGCATGTCCATGGATCTCAGGCCCCCAGTGGGATTAAATCAGAAGACACTGCGAGGCGGGCTCTCGGCCAGCGCGGCCGCACAGGCGCAGTCAGCCTGACACCAAATGATGTCAAAAGAGGGGCAGCGCTAAGTGTGCCTGGCCAAGGGATAACATAACAGCGCAGGCTCCGGGACGGAATCAAACAACGCTGAGGAGTCGGGGCACGGCGCCAAGGGGGTAGGAATGACAGCTGTGCTGCGTCATATTACGAAGGAAAGTCCCACCTCCGGGACGGTTTTACGGTATCAGTGAACACATTTTATAAGTGTTAAAGGGAACCTGTCACCACGTTTTTGGAAGATGGGATAAAAATAGCGTTAAATAGGGGCAGAGGTGGGCGTTACATTAGTGTGTGTGTTATGCGTTTATTACCCACCTAAGTTGCCGAAATAACTTTGCAAAGTCTCCGTTTTCGCCTGTCAATCAGGCTGGTCAGGTCGCATGGGCGTTGTCTTCCCCCAGATTTGGCGTAGTTTTCCGTTGGTGGCGTAGTGGTGTGCGCATGCCCAAAGTCCGGAATCCTCTTCCAGGGGATTTAAAATAGCGCGGTGTTCGTTATTGCATTGGTGATCGGTGGGCGCGGCCATCTTCCTTTGGCCGCGCGTGCGCAGAAGCGGCGCTCTGCTGGCCGCGGCTTCAGGAAAATGGCCGCCGCGATATCCATCTGCGCACGCGCGGCATCCCGCGGCCATTTTCCTGAAGCCGCGGCCAGCAGAGCGCCGCTTCTGCGCACGCGCGGCCAAAGGAAGATGGCCGCGCCCACCGATCACCAATGCAATAACGAACACCGCGCTATTTTAAATCCCCTGGAAGAGGATTCCGGACTTTGGGCATGCGCACACCACTACGCCACCAACGGAAAACTACGCCAAATCTGGGTGAAGACACCACGCCCATGTGACCTGACCAGCCTGATTGACAGGCGAAAACGGAGACTTTGCAAAGTTATTTCGGCAACTTAGGTGGGTAATAAACGCATAACACACACACTAATGTAACGCCCACCTCTGCCCCTATTTAACGCTATTTTTATCCCATCTTCCAAAAACGTGGTGACAGGTTCCCTTTAAGTTCTGCGTGTGCAAGGAGCTAAACAAAAATAGCTACCTTTTCCTTGTGCAGCATTACTGCTGCACAAGGTGGCTCTTTCAGTAACAAACGCCTTGGGGGGGGGGACAGGTTCCCTTACATTTCAGTTGTTGTGTCAGCGTGGCGGTCGCAGGACACATTGCTGGCTACACAGCTGGGGATCAGCTGACATTACTGAAACCCAATAACACTGGGTCGTATGTTTTGACTGTGCAGACGGCACTTCTGAGCCTCAACTGGCAGTGTTGGAGCCCAGGAATTAAAGTTCAGGTGGTAGAAAGATGAACACAACAGGAGACCTGGATACTGTAGACAGTCACCTAATTATTTAATCAGGAAGAGGAGTGGCAAATTCCTGCGAGATCCAGGCCTTGTTCATTTTCAGGAAAGTAAGCCGGTCAACGTTATCGGAGGATAGTCGCATGCGACGGTCAGTTAGTACACCACCTGCAGAACTAAAGACGCGTTCCGATAATACACTAGCCGCAGGGCAAGCCAGCACCTCCAATGCATACTGGTTTAGCTCTGGCCATGTATCCAGCTTTGAGACCCAAAACTTGAAAGGGGAAGAGCCGTCTGGGAGTACAGCAAGAGGGCAAGACATGTAGTCTGTCACCATCTGACGGAACCGTTGCCTCCTGCTGACTGGAGCCGTCTATGATGGTGTAGACTTTTGTGGCGGGCACAAAAAACTGTGCCACAGTTGGGCCATACTGGTCTTGCCTTGGGCAGAGGCACTGCTTCTGCTCCCTCTTTGTGCAGAGCCTCCTCGACTGCCTGGACGCACTGAGCTGCTTTGTAATGCACTAGCAGCACTTCTCTCACTTGGAATGGAGAAGATGATGGAATTCACCAGTGTGTCTTGGTACTCCCGCATTTTTTGCTCCCGGTTCAACGGTGTGATGAGTAGTGTTGAGCGATACCGTCCGATACTTGAAAGTATCGGTATCGGAAAGTATCGGCCGATACCGGCAAAGTATCGGATCCAATCCGATACCGATACCCGATACCAATACAAGTCAATGGGACTCATGTATCGGACGGTATCCCTGATGGTTCCCAGGGTCTGAAGGAGAGGAAACTCTCCTTCAGGCCCTGGGAACCATATTAATGTGTAAAATAAAGAATTAAAATAAAAAATATTGCTATACTCACCTCTCCGACGCAGCCTGCACCTTACCGAGGGAACCGGCAGCGTTGTTTGCTTAAAATTCGCGCTTTAACTTCCTTACGCGAAGTCCCGGCTTGTGATTGGTCGCGCGCCGCCCTTGTGGCCGGGACGCAACCAATCACAGCAAGCCGTGACGTAATTTCAGGTCCTTCAGGATTTTAAAATTACGTTCCGGCGTTGTGATTGGTTGCGTCGCGGTCACATGGGCGACGCAACCAATCACAAGCCGTGACGTCACAGGAGGCAGGAGACGCGCGCATTTTAAAATACGCGCGTGTCCAGCCTCCCGTGACGTCACGGCTTGTGATTGGTTGCGTCGCCCATGTGACCGCGACGCAACCAATAACAACGCCGGAACGTAATTTTAAAATCCTGAAGGACCTGAAATTACGTCACGGCTTGCTGTGATTGGTTGCGTCGCGGTCACATGGGCGACGCAACCAATCACAAGCCGTGACGTCACGGGAGGCTGGACACGCGCGCATTTTAAAATGCGTGCGTCTCCTGCCTCCCGTGACGTCACGGCTTGTGATTGGTTGCGTCGCCCATGTGACCGCGACGCAACCAATCACAACGCCGGAACGTAATTTTAAAATCCTGAAGGACCTGAAATTACGTCACGGCTTGCTGTGATTGGTTGCGTCCCGGCCACATGGGCGGCGCGCGACCAATCACAAGCCGGGACTTCGCGTAAGGAAGTTAAAGCGCGAATTTTAAGCAAACAACGCTGCCGGTTCCCTCGGTAAGGTGCAGGCTGCGTCGGAGAGGTTAGTATAGCAATATTTTTTATTTTAATTCTTTATTTTACACATTAATGTTGTTTCGATACCGATACCCGATACCACAAAAGTATCGGAATACCGGTATCGGAATTCCGATACAGCAAATATCGGCCGATACCCGATACTTGCGTTATCGGAATGCTCAACACTAGTGATGAGGCTTTCTACGTTGTCCCGCTAGCGAGGATCGAGGAGGGTGAACACCCAATAATCAGACATGTTGAGAATGTGGGCGATGCAGCGGTCGTTTCTCAGGCACTGCAGCATGTAATCCACCATGTGCTGCAGACTGCCAACTGGCCAAGAAACGCTGTCCCCTGCTGGAGGCGTAATCTCTGCCCGCTCGTCATCACCCCACCCTCGCTGTACACACTGAGTACTGGACAATTGTGTAACTCCCTCCTCTGGACGGATGTCTTCCTCCTCCATTGACTCCTCCTCATCCTCCTCACAAAGTGTCCCCTGCCTACGCGTTTGTGAGGAACCACGTGGCGCTGACTGTCCAGAAGATGATGGAAATGGTGAATCCTCATCCTCCACCTCTTCCACAACATCATCCCTTAGCGTTTGCAGTGATTTTTCAAGCAGGCAGATAAGGGGGACAGTCATGCTGACTAGTGCATCATCTGCACTCGCCATCCGCGTGGAATAATCAAAGGGACGCAAAACCTGGCAGACGTCCTTCATAGTGGCCTGTTGTGAATCTGCTTTTGGGCTCCTTCTGGTGGTGGCTAGTGGTACTGGTGACTCGGGTGTGTTTTCTTTCTCAGTTCACCTGTTTTCATCAGTAGTGGGGAGTTCCTATTTATTCCTGCTCTTCAGTCATTGCCTTGCCGGCCATCAATGTAACCAGAGCCTTTCTGTTGCATGTTCCTGCTCCTAGACTACTGATCAGCTAAGTTGGACTCTTAGTCCTAAGTTTGTTTGCATTTTTTGTTCCAGTTTACAGTTATATCATTCTCTGTAGCTGGAAGCTCTTGTGGGCTGAAATTACCACTCCGGTGTCATGAGTTGACACATGAGTCTTAAAGTAATTTCAGGATGGTATTTTAAAAGGGTTTTCAGCTGACCGTGCAGTTCCCTTTTGTATCTTTCTACTATCTAGTAAGCGGACCTCGCTTTGCTGAACCTACCTTCATACTGCGTATGTCTTTTCCTCTGAACTCACCGTCAATATATGTGGGGGGCTTCTGTCTCCTTTTCGGGGGAATTTCCCTAGAGGTAAGCCAGGTCTGTTTTTTCCTCTACTAGGGTTAGTTAGTCCTCCGGCTGGCGAGAGACGTCTAGGGATAAAACGTAGGCACGCCCCCCGGCCACTATTAGTTGTGTGGTAGGTTTAGCTCACGGTCAGCTCGAGATTCCATCACCCAAGAGCTCGTCCATTATTTATGTGTCCTGACGTTCCCCTGCCATTGGGAACCATGACAGTGGCCCACTCTCTGGTTGTGAAGTCTGAACGGCGTGGAGTGCGACTTCTTTGCGCCTGATGCAGCTGGTACTCCATTACAGCTTGCTGCTGCTCACACAACCGCTCCAACATATGTAACGTGGAATTCCACCTGGTAGGTAGGTCACATATGATGCGATGTTCCGGCAGGCGGTGTCGGCGCTGCAGAGCCGCAATGCGCGATTTTGCCGTGCTGGAATGCCGCAAGTGAGCACACTCTAGGCGGACCTTGTGCAGCAGTGCATCAAGATCCGGATGGTCCCTCAAAAAACTCTGCACGACCAAATTGAGCACATGTGCCAGACATGGGATGTGAGTGAGGTTGCCGAGGCCCAGAGCTGCCACCAGATTTCGGCCATTATCACACACTACCATGCCTGGCTGGAGATTCGCTGCCACAAACCACACATCGCTCTCCTGCTTGATGGCATTCCAGAGCTCCTGCGCTGTGTGGCTTCGATTCCCCAAAGAAATTAATTTCAAGACGGCCTGTTGACGTTTGGCCATGGCTGTGCTCATGTCGGTTGTAACAGGTAAACGTTCATCACAGGTCCATGTGGAGGTGGACTGTGACGGCTCCTGCAGCGATGATTCTGAGGAACTGGTGTAAGAGGAAGAGTCAATGCGTACAGAATGGATTCCTGCAATCCTTGGAGTGGGCAGGACACGTCCTGTGCCACTCGCACGATCTGTACCCGGCTCAACGACATTAACCCAATGGGCAGTGAGGGAAAGGTATCGCCCCTGTCCATGTTGACTGGTCCACGCATCGGTGGTGAGGTGGACCTTGCTACTGACGGCGTTCAGTAGCGTGTGTTTTATGTGTAACTCCACATGCTTGTGCAGGGCAGGGACAGCTTGCCTGCTGAAGTAAAAGCGGCTGGGCACATTGTACTGTGGGACTGCCAATGACATCAAGTCACGGAAGCTGTCAGTCTTCACCAGCCTGAATGACAGCATTTCCAGTGACAGAAGTTTGGCAATGCCTGCAGTCAGAGCCTGTGCTCGTTGGTGGTTTGACGAGAAAGGACGCCTTTTCTCCCATGCCTGTACTACCGATGGCTGTAGACTGGGCTGGGAGTGTGTGGATGACTGGGAAAGTGGTGCTGCGGGTGGAATTACAGTGGGTCTCTGGACAACAGTGCCAGAGGTTCTTCCACGGCGATCCTGGGAGGAAGCCGAACCAGCTGTGTGTGAGCTGGAGGAAGAGGCAACACGAGCTGAAGAGGTGGTAGCTGCCGCTGTTGGTTGGCCAAGCTCTTCAGTGTATTTTTCTAACTCCACCGTGTGCCTGTTGCGCACATGTTTCCACATGTTGGAGGTATTGAGGTTGCTGACATTTCGACCTCTTTTGACTTTGTGATGACACACCTTGCATTTGACATAGCAAATGTCATCTGCAACTGTGTCAAAAAAGGGCCAGACACTGCAAGTCTTGGGAGCGCCCTTTTTGGCTTTTGGAACAGACATGCTCCTAACGGGTGCCAAAGTGGAGGCTACAGGCTGCGCAGTCTTCCCCCTCCCTCTACCTCTTTGGCCCGTTCTAGGAATCTCTTCCTCGGAGCTGCTCCCACCACCTTCCTGTCCCTCATGCCACGATGGGTCAAGGACCTCATCATCTACACTACCCTCTGCCACCAACTGCTCCTCCTGGGTAGTCTCAGCAGCAGAGCACGCACCAGAAAGTGGCACCTGAGTGTCATCATCAGCGGATGCGGCCTGCGATGTGGTGACCGGAGGCACTGGCCCACCCGCCTCTTCAGACTCAGAGAGAAAAAGCTGTTGGGCATCAATGCACCCTGCCTCTTCTTCCATTTCTCCAATGCTGCTTGGCTGGCCCCCTGTTTCCAAGCCAAGAGATTCAGAGAACAGAAGTAGAGACGGCTCCTGTCCTGGGCTCTCTGTCTGCCTGGCCAATTTGGCAGGTGGTGAAGAGACAGATGGCTGCTCTCCAGTGCTCTGTGTCTGAGAGGATGTGGCACTAATTGAAGTCGATGCGTTAGCTGACATCCATCCGACAACGGCTTCAATTTGGTCTTCACGCAGCAGCGGTGTACGGCGCTCTGCGACAAAGCTGCGCATGAAGGACTGTTCCCTGGTGAAACTGGGTGCTGAGGAGTCACCGGTGCCCGCAGCAGGCACAGAATCCCCACGTCCTCTCCCTGCTCCGCGCCCACGCCCACGTGCCTTACTCCCTGCCTTCTTCATCTTGGTTGACTGATAAAGATAAGCAGAAAAGTACTAACGGCTTTGTGTGCTTATTCCTGAACAGCTCCGAGTCCTAACAGGTATAGGAAACACTAATTTTCTAAAGTATGGACTAGACTTTAATATGAGCTAATGTGGCCTACACAAATGTAAAGTGGTGTGTTTGGTGAACTTTATTATTTATTTATTTTTTGGAGGCTGAACTGACAACAGAGAGAGCTGCAGTCACACGGAGACCGTGCAGACAGCCGTAAACGGCGCTGCAAGGCCCTAAAAACCTCCTCTACTTTATCCTATGTAGTGTTTTTCCACAAGTTAGCTGGATACGGGTGGAAAGACACTAATAGGAATTTTTTTAAAAAATGTGCAGCAGCCTGCACTACTTAAAACAAAAGGAAAATTGATTTTACGGTATGACGCAGTGAAGAACCCTGAGCTGGATACAACCAGGCTTTAGCTGCTCACAGACTACAGGGCGAGCTGCAGTCACACGGAGACCGTGCAGACAGCCGTAAACGGCGCTGCAAGGCCCAAAAAACCTCCTCTACTTTATCCTATGTAGTGTTTTTCCACAAGTTAGCTGGATACGGGTGGAAAGACACTAATAGGAATTTTTTGAAAAAATGTGCAGCAGCCTGCACTACTTAAAACAAAAGGAAAATTGATTTGACGGTATGACGCAGTGAAGAACCCTGAGCTGGATACAACCAGGCTATGGCTGCTCACAGACTACAGGGCGAGCTGCAGTCACACGGAGACCGTGCAGACAGCCGTAAACGGCGCTGCAAGGCCCAAAAAACCTCCTCTACTTTATCCTATGTAGAGTTTTTCCACAAGTTAGCTGGATACGGGTGGAAAGACACTAATAGGAATTTTTTGAAAAAATGTGCAGCAGCCTGCACTACTTAAAACAAAAGGAAAATTGATTTTACGGTATGAGGCAGTGAACAACCCTGAGCTGGATACAACCAGGCTATGGCTGCTCACAGACTACAGGGCAAGCTGCAGTCACACGGAGACCGTGCAGACAGCCGTAAACGGCGCTGCAAGGCCCAAAAAACCTCCTCTACTTTATCCTATGTAGTGTTTTTCCACAAGTTAGCTGGATACGGGTGGAAAGTCACTAATAGGAATTATTACAAAAAATGAGCAGCAGACTACACTACTTGAAAAAAAAAAAAGAACAGTATGAGGCAATGAACCACCCTCCCTGAACTGAATACAACCAGCTATGGATGGCCTATGGCTGCACACAGACTAGAGAGTGGGCTGCACTCACACACACACACACACACACACACCTTGCAGATCGCTGTGAAAACAGCGCTGCAAGGCAAAAGCAAGGTGATTAGTAGGTGAACACAGCGGTTGCTAAATTAGCCTTGGAAATGCACAAAGAAGCAAATCGCTATCTCTAAACTGGCCCTCAGTCAGCAAACAGCATCCTGTCACTAACTGAATTCACAGCAGAGTGAGCAAAAAATGGCTCCAGCGACTTTTAAACTGCATCCTGACATCATTTCAGCAGCCAATCACAGCCTTGCCAGTAGTTTCATGCCCTCCATGCTGAACAGGATGTGTCCACACTTGGAATTATTCTCATTGGCTGATTTCGTGCAAATTTGTGCAGTTTGAATCCTGGGAACTTCCGATTCCGGTATCCGATACGCGGCAAGTATCGGATCTCGGTATCGGAATTCCGATACCGCTAAGTATCGGCCGATACCTGATACTTGCGGTATCGGAATGCTCAACACTATTTGAGACCTAAAATTTTTCCATATTTTGGTCCACAGAGTCATGTGAGGTCTTGTTTTTTGCAGGACGAGTTGATGTTTTTGTTGGTAACATTTTCACACGTGACAGTTTTTGATCGCTTTTTATTCTGAGTTTTTGTGAGGCAGAATGACCAAAAACCAGGTATTCATGAATTTCATTTGGGGGAGGCGCTTTTCCACGTTTGGTAAAATTGATAAAGCAGTTTTATTCTTTGGGTCAGTACGATTACAGCAATATCTCATTTATATCATTTTTTTATGTTTTGGCGCTTTTATACGATAAAAGCTATTTTATAGAGAAAATAATTATTTTGGCATCGCTTTATTCTGAGGACTATAACTTTTTTATTTTTTTGCTGATGATGCTGTATGGTGGCTCGTTTTTTGCGGGACAAGATGCCGTTTTCAGTCGTATGATGGTTATTTATATCCGTCTTTTTGATCGCGTGTTATTCCACCTTTTGTTCGCGGTATGATAATAAAGCATTGTTTTTTGCCTCGTTTTTTTTTTTTCTTATGGTGTTCACTGAAGGGGTTAACTAGTGGGACAGTTTTATAGGTTGGGTCGTTACGGATGCGGCGATACTAAATATGTGTACTTTTATTGTTTTTTTTTTTATTTAGATAAAGAAATGTATTTATGGGAATAATATATATATTTTTTTCTTTATTTAGGATTTTTTTTATTTTTTTTTTACACGTGGAATTTTTTTAAAAACTTTTTTACTTTGTCCCAGGGGAAGACATCACAGATCGCTGATCTGATAGTTTGCACAGCGCTGCAGGCTTACCAGCGCCTGCTCTGGACCCGGAAGTAGTCCCTGCAGGACCCGGATGCAGCCCCGTGGCCATTTTGGATCCGGGGCCTGCAGGGATAGGAGGTAAGAGATGCTCGGAGCAACGCGATCACATCGCGTTGCTCCGAGGGTCTGAAGGAAGCCAGCAGGGAGCCCCCTCCCTGCGCGATGCTACCCTATACCGCCGGAACACTGCGATCATGTTTGATCGCAGTGTGCCGGGGGTTAATGTGCCGGGGGTTAATGTGACCGCTACTGGCACATAGAGCCGGATGTCAGCTGCGATAGTCAGCTGACACCTGGCCGCGCTCCCCCCATGAGCGCGGCCGATCCACTATGACGTACTATCCCGTTGGTGGAAATTAAGGCCCACGGCACCTCGACGGGATCTCGACGGGATAGTACGTCATATGGGATTAAGGGGTTAATTCTTATGCCATTAAACCAGAGAGATATGTCACACAAAATTGTTAATAACTAACATATCCCACATATCTACTTTACATCTGCACAATTTTTGAAGTATAATTTATTTTTTGTTAAAGGGAACCTGTCACCACGTTTTTGGAAGATGGGATAAAAATAGCGTTAAATAGGGGCAGAGGTGGGCGTTACATTAGTGTGTTTGTTATGCGTTTATTACCCACCTAAGTTGCCGAAATACCTTTGCAAAGTCTCCGTTTTCGCCTGTCAATCAGGCTGGTCTGGTCAAAAGGGCGTGTTGTCTTCCCCCAGATTTTGCGTAGTTTTCCGTTGGTGGCGTAGTGGTGTGCGCATGGCCAAGGTCCCGAATCCTCTGCCAGGGGATTTAAAAGAGCGCGCTGTTCGTTATTTCATTGGTGATCGGTGGGCGCGGCCATCTTCCTTTGGCCGCGCGTGCGCAGAAGCGGCGCTCTGCTGGCCGCGGCTTCAGGAAAATGGCCGCGGGATGCCGCGCGTGCGCAGATGGATATCGCGGCGGCCATTTTCCTGAAGCCGCGGCCAGCAGAGCACCGCTTCTGCGCACGCGCGGCCAAAGGAAGATGGCCACGCCCACCGATCACCAATGAAATAACGAACAGCGCGCTCTTTTAAATCCCCTGGCAGAGGATTCGGGACCTTGGGCACATTTTTTTTAGGGACCACATCTCATTTGAAGTCATTTTGAGGGGTCTATATGATAGAAAATTGTGACACCATTATAAAAACTTCACCCCTCAAGGTTCTTAAAACCACATTCAAAAGTTTATTAACCCTTCAGGTGTTTCACAGGAATTTTTGGAATGTTTAAATGAACATTTAACTTTTTTTCACAAAAAATTGATTTCCGCTCCAATTTGTTTTATTTTACCAAGGGTAACAGGAGAAAATGGACCCCAAATGTTGTTGTACAATTTGTCCTGAGTACGCTGATACCCCATATGTGGGGGTAAACCACTGTTTGGGCACATGGCAGAGCTCGGAAGCAAAGGAGCACTATTTGCCATTTCAATGCAAAATTGACTGTAATTGAGATGGGACGCCATATTGCGTTTGGAGAGCCTCCGATGTGCCTAAACATTGACCCCCTACAAGTGACACCATGTTGGAAAGTAGACCCCCTAAGAAACTTATCTAGATGTGTGGTGAGCACTTGGACCCATTAAGTGATTCACAGAAGTTTATAATGCAGAGCCGTAAAAATAAAAAATCATATTTTTTCGCAAAAATGTTTTTTTTGCCCCCAATTTTTTATTTTCCCAAGGGTAAGGGAAGAAATTGGACCACAAACATTGTTGTACAATTTGTCCTGAGTACGCTGATACCCTATGTGTGGGGGTAAACCATTGTTTGGGTGAATGGGAGAGCTCAGAAGGGAAGGAGCGCCGTTTGACTTTTCAATGCAAAATTTACAGGAATTGAGATGGGACGCCATGTTGCGTTTGGGGAGCCACTGATGTGCATAAACATTGAAACCCCCCACAAGTGACATCATTTTGGAAAGTAGACCCCCTAAGGAACTTATCTAGATGTGTGGTGAGCACTTTGACCCACCAAGTGCTTCACAGACGTTTGTAATGCAGAGCCGTAAAAATAAAAAAATATATTTTTTCACAAAAATGATCTTTTTGCCCCCAATTTTTTATTTTCCCAAGGGTAAGAGAAGAGATTGGATGCCAAAAGTTGTTTTACAATTTGTCCTGAGTATGCTGATACCCCATATGTGGGGGAAAACCACTGTTTGGGCGCATAGCAGAGCTCGGAAGGGAAGGAGCGCCATTTGACTTTTCAATGCAAAATTGACTGGAATTGAGATGGGACGCCATGTTGCGTTTAGAGAGCCACTGATGTGCCTAAACATTGAAACCCCCCACAAGTCACACCATTTTGGAAAGTAGACCACCTAGGGAACTCATTTAGGTGTGTTGTGAGTGCTTTAAACCCCCAAGTGTTTCACTACAGTTTTTTTTTTTTTCCCACAAAAATTATGTTTTAGCCCCCAGTTTTGAATTTTCCCAAGGGTAACAGGAGAAATTGGACCCAAAAGTTGTTGTACAATTTGTCCTGAGTACGCTGATACCCCATATGTGGGGGGAACCACCGTTTGAGCGCATGGCAGAGCTCGGAAGGGAAGGAACGCCATTTGGAATGCAGACTTAGATGGATTGGTCTGCAGGCATCACATTGCGTTTGCAGAGCCCCTAATGTATCCCAACAGTAGAAACCTCCACAAAAGACCCCATATTGGAAACTAGACCCACCAAGGAACTTATCTAGATGTGTTGTGAGTAGTGTTGAGCGATACCTTCCGATATCGGAAAGTATCGGTATCGGAAAGTATCGGCCGATACCGGCAAAATATCGGATCTCGCCGATACCGATACCCGATACCAATGCAAGTCAATGGGACAAAAATATCGGAATTAAAATAAACCCTTTCTTTCCTTGTAGGTTCATTCTACATGAAGGAAAACAACTAAGAATAATGTAGGATGTATTGGGGGAGGTGGCGGATACATTAAAGGCATAGTGGTTTAGCCCGAACAAATAGAATAGCAGGAATTTTATTTTTTTTAAGATGTTCGGAGTTACCAAGATATTGACTATGTTAAGAATTTGTTTATTTTGTCAGATATTGATGTCACTACTTCCACGCCCTTCACCTTTTTTTTTTACTTCTCCCACACTTTCTTCTTCATCATCATCAGCATCTTTGACATCAACTTCTTCTTCACCTTATTCATCTTCTTCTTCATCTTCTACCTATTATTTTTTTTTGTTACATTCTTCATATTTTTTTATTCAACTATTATTCTTCTTCATATTCTACTTCTTCATCATATTCTTATTTGTGACAGGCATTCCTGTAGTTGTTATCTATAAAAGTTTGAAGATTACACCTTCCGTTCTGCCTGTCACAAAAGAGTTACATTTGTCCGCGTTCAGTTTGGCCTGCAGCATCAGGCTTTATCCAGGGGCACCACGAGGAGGAACGGACTCACCCCCATACACTGCTTAGTCTTCTTCTGCTCATAATTTAGATAATATCTTTTGCTCTGATATTTAGTGTTATGCTTAATGTTCTTCTGCTCTTTGTTCTGCAGCCTCTTGTTCTTCTGCTTCTCGGTCTTCCATGTCGTCGTCTCCAGGGTCGTCGTCTCCGGGGTCGTCGTCATCTCAGTGGTTGTCGTCTCTGGTGTCGTCGTCATCTTAGGGGTGGTCTTCCGGGTCGTCGCCTTTAGGGTCCTGAACTTGGAAATGTAGCAGAAGGTACAAGAAGGCTGAGAAAATGCCGAGAACCAGCTGATGGAACTGGAACTCGGATGGCTACCCGAAGGTCCAAGAGCCAATGGAACTACCGAGGACCAGCTGATGTTACTGGAACCCGGTTACTAAGCAGGAGGTACCCGTGCCTGAAAGCACTGCCAAGGACCACCTGACGTTGGTGGAACTCGGATACCCAGAAGGAGGCGCCTTAGCCAAAGGCTCTACCAGGAACCAGCTGATGGTACTGGAACCAGGATGGGGACCTATTCAAGATTGTCTTCCTAGAGCCCCAACTAGCGGTGTTGGAGCAAAGGGTCAGCAGGGGGAGCAGAGTGTAGGCCGAAGCCTGCACTGGAGGCATTTGGAGGTCAGTTGTGTCTGCGTGGCGTTTGCAGGACACGATGCTGGCTACACAGCAGGGGAACAGCTGGCGTTTCTGAACCCCACTGACACATTGGCGGGTGTTTTTCTCTGTGTAGCCAGCACTTCCGGGCACCAACTGGCAGTGTTAGAGCCCAGGGTCAGCAGGAGGAGCAGAGGAGCAGAGTGTAGGCCGAAGCCTGCACTGGCGACAGCTTTGTGTCTGCGTGGCATTTGCAGGACACGTTGCCGGCTACACAGCGAGGGAACAGCTGGCGTTGCTGAACCCCACTGACACATTGGCGGGTGTTTTTCTCTGTGCAGCCAGCACTTCCAGGCACCAACTGGCGGTGTTAGAGCCCAGGCTCTGCAGGAGGAGCAGAGTGTAGGCCGAAGCCTAATTGAACCAATTTTAAAGGTAACCTTTAACCCCCCTCAGGTGTTACAAACTAGAAGAGCCACGTTGTGCAGCAGTAATGCTGCACAAGTCAAAGGTTGCTCTTTTAATTTTGCACCTTGCACACGCTGAATGAAACACGTATAACATTTAGCCCTTTATACAGTCAAACTGTGTTGGAGGCGGGAGTTTCCTTCTTAATGAGACGCAGCACAGCTGTGAAAAAAACCACCTTGGTGCTGGGCGCGGCCTCCTGAGCATCGCATTTTGCTGTACAGGAGTCTACGCTGTTGTGTTATCCCTTGGCCCTGTGCTGTTATCGCTGTCCGTCTTCTGACATCATTTCATGTCGGCCGCTGCGGTTCGCGATGCCCATGAATCCCAGGCCCGCAGTATCTTTTCATTAATTCACACTGCGGGACTGGGAATCATGGCCTTGCGCAGTAAATATGTTCGCCTCTCACTCATGTCCTTACACGTGCTTCAGACTGTGCGGCGTCAGCTGATCCCTTATCGCATGCCAAGGCCATGAAGTCGCACAGTCTGAAGAAGGCGGAAGGAGATGAGTGACAGGCGAACATATGCACTGCTCATGCCCATCAATCACACCAGTCAAAATAAATAAGACACCCAGGGGCGTTGTGTCGGGCAGGGCGGCCGCAGAGGCGCAGCCTGCCAAACAATGATGTCAGAAGACGGGCAGCGCTATCAAGGTGGCTGCTGCGCGTCATTACAAAGGAAAGTCACACCTCAGGGACGGTTTAATGGTCTCAGGGGACACATTTTATACGTGTTGAGTTCGACGTGTGCAAGGACAATAACTGAATGAGCCACCTTGTACAAATGCAGCATTACTGCTGTACAAGGTGGCTGTTACACATACAAACGCCTGGGGGGGGACAGGTTCCCTTCAATTTCAGTTGTTGTGTCGGCATGGCGTTTTTGCAGGACACGATGCCAGCTACACAGCATGGGAACAGCTGGTGTTGCTGAACCCCACTGACACATTGGCGGGTGTTTTTCTCTGTGCAGCCAGCACTTCCGGTCACCAACTGGTGGTGTTAGAGCCCAGGGTCAGCAGGAGGAGCAGAGTGTAGGCCGAAGCCTGCACTGGAGCAAGTTGAAAGTGAACCTTTAACCCCCACCCCAGGCGTTTGTTGCTGAAACAGCCATCTTGTAAAGCACTAATGCTGCAAAAGGAAAAGGTGGCTCTTTTAATTATACTCCTTTCAAAGGCTGAACTAGACACTTATGAAATGTGTCCCTTCACACCGTTAAACCGTCCCGGAGGTGGGACTTTCCTTTGTAATGTGACGCAGCTCTGCCGTCATTCCTACCCCCGTGGCACCGTGCGCCGCCTCCTCAGCTTTGTTTCATTCTGTCCTGCGCTGTTATGTTATCCCTTGGCCAGGCACACTTAGCGCTGCCCGTCTTCTGACATCATTTGGTGTCAGGCTGGCTGCGCCTGTGCGGCCGCGCTGGCCAAGATCCCGCCTCGCAGTGTCGTCTAATGTAATCCCACTGCGGGCCTGGGATCCGTGGCCATGCGCAGTACATATCCTCGCCTCTCACTCCCCTCCCTCCGGCTTCTTCAGACTGTGCGGCATCACGGCCGTGGCATGCTATTAGGGATCAGCTGACGGCGCACAGTCTGAAAAAGGCGGAGGGAGATGTGAGAGGCGGAGGTGAAGATATGCACTGTGCATGCCCATGGATCCCAGGCCCGCAGTGTGATTAAATCAGAAGACACTGCGAGGCGGGATCTCGGCCAGCGCGGCCGCACAGGTGCAGCCAGCCTGACACCAAATGATGTCAGAAGATGGGCAGCGCTAAGTGCACCTGGGCAAGGGATAACATAACAGAGCAGGCTCCGGGACAGAATCAAACAACGCTGAGGAGGTGGCGCACGGCGCCAAGGGGGTAGGAATGACAGCTGTCCTGCGACACATTACAAAGCAAAGTCCCACCTCCAGGACGGTTAAACGGTGTGAGGAGACACATTTCATAAGTGTTAGGTTCAGCGTGTGCAAGGAGCACAAAGAAAATAGGCACCTTTTCCTTGTGCAGCATTACTGCTGCACAAGGTGGCTGTTTCGGTAACAAACGTCTGGGGGGGGGACAGGTTCCCTTAAATTTCAGTAGTTGTGCCAGCGTGGCGGTCGTATGACACTGTCAAGGTTGAGACTAGGTGAGCGAGAGCTAATAACCCAGGCCCCTGCAGTTTCCCTCAGACTAGGGAAATCCTGACTGACCCTCCACCTGGAGTTTACACTGAAGGTGTGCATGTCCAGGCCTCAAACCTCTCCCTGTCTCCTGAGCTCAGCCCTAGGCTGAAACCTCTGCCCACCACCCAGTGAAGATGTTATTCCCCAATACCCACAGTTAGCACAGACAAGGATAAAGACAAATATACACCACGCCGCAGTCACTCAGGAATACACTATAAATGTGAAGGGCAAAATAAATACAAATATAGGAAGGAGTAAATAAGACAAAGGAAAATACACCACCAGCAACGAATCTCCAACCACCAGCTCTCCTCACCAGACCGAGATAACAACGCACAAGACAGAAGCTATAATCGGCGACGCCCAAAAGATCAGGAGAACTATTTAAAGGCAGTGGGCATGGCCCAGCTTCCAATCCAAGGATTAGGTAAATTAACCCCGGAACAGCTAGATAAAATCTAGCAGACGCCAATGAGCAAATAGTGGTCAAAAGCGGAATTACCGCTGTCTGTCGGATGACCTGGTTTGAACAGCGTCTGACATGACAGACACGTTGCCGGATACACAGCAGGGGAGCAGCAGGTGTTACTGAACCCCACTAACACATTGGCGAGGTGTTTGGCTCTGTGCAAACAGCACTTCCGGGCACCAACTGGTAGTGTTGGAGCCCAGGAACAGCAGGAGGAGCAGATTTGTTTTGCCAGATACACAGCTGGGAATCAGCTGACGTTACTGAAACCCAATAACATGGCAGCAAGTGTTAAATGTGCAGCCAGCACTTCCAGGCACCAACTAGCGGTGTTAGAGCCCAGGGACAGCAGGAGGAGCAGATTGGAGGTATTGCCGCACACACAGCTGGGGAACAGCTGACGTTACTGAACCCCAATAACAGAGGAGTGACTGTTGATTGTGCGGACAGCACTTCCAGGCACCAACTGGTGGTGTTAGAGCCCAGGGACAGCAGGAGGAGCAGATTGGAGGTATTGCCGCACACACAGCTGGGGAACAGCTGACGTTACTGAACCCCAATAACAGAGGAGCGACTGACTGTGCGGACAGCACTTCCAGGCACCAACTGGCGGTGTTGGAACCCAGGGACAGCAGGAGGAGCAGAGGAATACCGTGTAGGCCGAAGCCTGATAGTAGCAAGTCGAAAGGGAACCTTTAACCCCCCCCCAAGGCGTTTGTAGCTGAAAGATCCAGCTTGAGCAGTACAAAGGATGCAAAAGGAAAAGATGGCTCTTTTCATTATGCTCCTTGCAAACACAGAACTAAACACTTATAAAATGTGTCCCCTGATACCGTGAGACCGTTCCAGAGGTGGGACTTTCCTTTGTAATGGGACGAAAGTCAGCCTTCATTCCTACCCCCTTGGCACCGTGCGCTGCCTCCTCAGCATTGTTTGATTCTGTCCCAGAGCCTGCGCTGTTATGTTATCCCTTGGCCAGGCGCACTTAGCGCTGCCCATCTTCTGACATCATTTGGTGTCAGGCTGGCTGTGCCTGTGCGGCAGCACTGCCCGAGATCCCGCCTCGCAGTGTCGTCTAATGTAATCCCACTGTGGGCCTGGGATCCATGGGCATGTGCAGTGCATATCCTCGCCTCTCACTCCCCTCCCTCCGGCTTCTTCAGACTGTGCGGCGTCACGGCCGTGGCATGCTATTAGGGATCAGCTGACGGTGCACAGTCTGAAGAAGGCGGAGGGAGATGAGTGAGAGGCAGAGGTGAAGATATGCACTGCGCATGCCCATGGATCCCAGGCCCGCAGTGTGATTAAGTCAGAAGACACTGCGAGGCGGAATCTTGGCCAGCGCGGCCGCACAGGCGCAGTCAGCCTGACACCAAATGATGTCAGAAGACGGGCAGCGCTAAGTGTGCCTGGCCAAGGGATAACATAACAGCGCAGGCTCCGTGACAGAATCAAACAACGCTGAGGAGGCGGCGCACGGTGCCAAGGGGGTAGGAATGACGGCTGTGCTGCGTCACATTAGGAAGGAAAGTCCCACCTGCGGGACGGTTTTACGGTATCAGTGGACACATTTTATAAGTGTTAAGTAGGGTTGAGCGACTTTCATTTTTTAAAGATCGAGGCGGGTTTTGTGAAACCCGACTTTGTCCAGAGTCGAGTCGAGTGCAGTCGGCCGATTATCGCTAAAAGTCGGGGATCGACCGAAACACGAAACCCAATGCAAGTCAATGGGGATGCATAGTCGGCAGTGAGTGGAGGCCAGGAAAACACCTACAGTGCCCATTTTAATGCCAAAAACATCCATTCTTCTTTCTGAAGCTTGTCAATCTTAATTAACTTTATAATAATAGTTGTTCAATGGAACTTGGGGGTCATTTGGCAAAAGTTGTGGGGGGGTAGGGCTGGTTCAAGGTTTTAGTGGGCCCAGGAATCGTGGACTACGTCACGGCGGTGGAGCAGGGAGAGGTAAGTATTTCAACGTTGCAAGTGCTGTGATCCTGAGCAAGCAGGGGGGCACACTTGTTCGCATTGGCACTGGCACAGGGCCCCTCAAAGTACAGTGGTGTGTTTGCACGGCGGGGGCGCCTCCCACCAGCAGCGACACTTTTGCGTACTCTGAGGGGCCCTGTGCCAGTGACGTCGCCAACGAGTATGCCCCCCCCACCTGATGAAGGAACCTGCACTTTCATCTGCACCTTCCTCTTTGTCCCTGTGTAAGGTGGTATAACATGCGGGAAGGGGAACCTTACTTTCAGCAGGGTCAGATTCTGGCTGTGTAGAGTGCAAGGGGAATGTAGTGGTCTAGGTCAATGTACCAGCAGACTCATCTAGCAGTGGCGGGGCAATGGGCAGGATGAGGAGGAAACAGATATAGGGCCAAAGAATAAAGTAGGCTAAATGCAGTTCAAAACTGGTAACAGGACTAAACAGGCGGCATTACTTTTTTCAGTGGAGTAGCAAACCCAGGAGCAGCAGACACTGTTTTAAGGGCCCAAACACACTAATAGGCCAAATGCAGTTTAATATCTGATACTTTAGGCCAAAAGCCTAAGACTGAAGCTCAGCTTTATTCAGTTGAGGGCAAACACCAGGGAGGGGCAGACACCGTTAGTAGGCCCTAACCACCAATTTTTAAAAACACAGCACTTAATGAGAGCCAGAAGGTTGAAGCTCAGCTTTATTCAGTTGAGGACAAACACCAGGCAGGGGCAGACACCGTTAGTAGGCCGTAACCAAAGTTGAAGGCCAAATGCAGTTTAATATCTGATACTATAGGCCGAAAGCCAGAAGGTGGAAGCTCAGCTTTATTCAGTTGAGGGCAAACACCAGGGAGGGGCAGACACCGTTAGTAGGCCCTAACCACCAATTTTTAAAAACACAGCACTTAATGAGAGCCAGAAGGTTGAAGCTCAGCTTTAAACACCAGGCAGGGGCAGACACCGTTAGTAGGCCGTAACCAAAGTTGAAGGCCAAATGCAGTTTAATATCTGATACTATAGACCGAAAGCCAGAAGGTGGAAGCTCAGCTTTATTCAGTTGAGGGCAAACACCAGGGAGGGGCAGACACCGTTAGTAGGCCCTAACCACTAGTGTTGAGCGATACCGTCCGATACTTGAAAGTATCGGTATCGGAAAGTATCGGCCGATACCAGCAAAGTATCGGATCCAATCCGATACCGATACCCGATACCAATACAAGTCAATGGGACTCATGTATCGGACGGTATCCCTGATGGTTCCCAGGGTCTGAAGGAGAGGAAACTCTCCTTCAGGCCCTGGGAACCATATTAATGTGTAAAAGAAAGAATTAAAATAAAAAATATTGCTATACTCACCTCTCCGACGCAGCCTGCACCTTACCGAGGGAAGCGGCAGCGTTCTTTGTTTAAAATTCGCGCTTTTCTTTCCTTTACGTGAAGTCCCGGCTTGTGATTGGTCGCGTGCCGCCCATGTGGCCGGGACGCAACCAATCACAGCAAGCCGTGACGTAATTTCAGGTCCTTCAGGATTTTAAAATTACGTTCCGGCGTTGTGATTGGTTGCGTCGCAGTCACATGGGCGACGCAACCAATCACAGCAAGCCGTGACGTAATTTCAGGTCCTTCAGGATTTTAAAATTACGTCCCGGCTTTGTGATTGGTTGACCGCGACGCAACCAATCACAAGCCGGGAGGCTGGACACGCGCGCATTTTAAAATGCGCGCTTGTCCAACCTCCCATGACGTCCCGGCTTGTGATTGGTTGCGTCGCGGTCAACCAATCACAAGCCGGGAGGCTGGACACGCTCGCATTTTAAAATGCGCGCTTGTCCAGCCTCACGGCTTGTGATTGGTTGATCGCGACGCAACCAATCACAAGCCGGGACGTCACGGGAGGCTGGACAAGCGCGCATTTTAAAATGCGCGCGTGTCCAGCCTCCCGGCTTGTGATTGGTTGATCGCGACGCAACCAATCACAAGCCGGGACGTCACGGGAGGCTGGACAAGCACGCATTTTAAAATGCGCGCGTGTCCAGCCTCCCGTGACGTCACGGCTTGTGATTGGTTGCGTCGCCCATGTGGCCGGGACGCAACCAATCACAGCAAGCCGTGACGTAATTTCAGGTCCTTCAGGATTTTAAAATTACGTTCCGGCGTTGTGATTGGTTGCGTCGCAGTCACATGGGCGACGCAACCAATCACAGCAAGCCGTGACGTAATTTCAGGTCCTTCAGGATTTTAAAATTACGTCCCGGCTTTGTGATTGGTTGACCGCGACGCAACCAATCACAAGCCGGGAGGCTGGACACGCGCGCATTTTAAAATGCGCGCTTGTCCAACCTCCCGTGACGTCCCGGCTTGTGATTGGTTGCTTCGCGGTCAACCAATCACAAGCCGGGAGGCTGGACACGCTCGCATTTTAAAATGCGCGCTTGTCCAGCCTCACGGCTTGTGATTGGTTGATCGCGACGCAACCAATCACAAGCCGGGACGTCACGGGAGGCTGGACAAGCGCGCATTTTAAAATGCGCGCGTGTCCAGCCTCCCGGCTTGTGATTGGTTGATCGCGACGCAACCAATCACAAGCCGGGACGTCACGGGAGGCTGGACAAGCACGCATTTTAAAATGCGCGCGTGTCCAGCCTCCCGTGACGTCACGGCTTGTGATTGGTTGCGTCGCCCATGTGGCCGGGACGCAACCAATCACAGCAAGCCGTGACGTAATTTCAGGTCCTTCAGGATTTTAAAATTACGTTCCGGCGTTGTGATTGGTTGCGTCGCAGTCACATGGGCGACGCAACCAATCACAGCAAGCCGTGACGTAATTTCAGGTCCTTCAGGATTTTAAAATTACGTCCCGGCTTTGTGATTGGTTGACCGCGACGCAACCAATCACAAGCCGGGAGGCTGGACACGCGCGCATTTTAAAATGCGCGCTTGTCCAACCTCCCGTGACGTCCCGGCTTGTGATTGGTTGCTTCGCGGTCAACCAATCACAAGCCGGGAGGCTGGACACGCTCGCATTTTAAAATGCGCGCTTGTCCAGCCTCACGGCTTGTGATTGGTTGATCGCGACGCAACCAATCACAAGCCGGGACGTCACGGGAGGCTGGACAAGCGCGCATTTTAAAATGCGCGCGTGTCCAGCCTCCCGGCTTGTGATTGGTTGATCGCGACGCAACCAATCACAAGCCGGGACGTCACGGGAGGCTGGACAAGCACGCATTTTAAAATGCGCGCGTGTCCAGCCTCCCGTGACGTCACGGCTTGTGATTGGTTGCGTCGCCCATGTGACTGCGACGCAACCAATCACAAAGCCGGGACGTAATTTTAAAATCCTTAAGGACCTGAAATTACATCACGGCTTGCTGTGATTGGTTGCGTCGCCCATGTGACTGCGACGCAACCAATCACAAAGCCGGGACTTCACGTAAGGAAAGAAAAGCGCAAATTTTAAACAAAGAACGCTGCCGCTTCCCTCGGTAAGGTGCAGGCTGCGTCGGAGAGGTGAGTATAGCAATATTTTTTATTTTAATTCTCTCTTTTACACATTTTTACATTAATGTTGTTTCGATACCGATACCAGATACCACAAAAGTATTGGATCTCGGTATCGGAATTCCGATACAGCAAATATCGGCCGATACCCGATACTTGCAGTATCGGAATGCTCAACACTACTAACCACTAGTGTTGAGCATTCCGATACCGCAAGTATCGGGTATCGGCCGATACTTGCGGTATCGGAATTCCGATACCGGGATTCTGATACTTGCCGCGTATCGGATACCGGAATCGGAAGTTCCAAGATTCAAAATGCAGAAATTCAGCCAATGAGAATGATTCCAAGTGTGGGCACATCCTGTTTAGCATGGAGGGCATGAAACTACTGGCAAGGCTGTGATTGGCTGCTGAAATGATGTAATGATGCAGTTTAAAAGTCGCTGGCGCCATTTTGCGATCACTCTGCTGTGAATTCAGTTAGTGACAGGACGCTGTTTGCTGACTGAGGGACAGTTTAGAGATATCGATTTGCTTCTTTGTGCTTTCCAAAGGCTAATTTAGCAACCGCTGTGTTCACCTACTATTCACCTTGCTTTTGCCTTGTAGCGCTGTTTTCACAGCGATCTGCAAGGTCTGTGTGTGTGTGTGTGTGAGTGCAGCCCACTCTCTAGTCTGAGTGCAGCCACATAGGCCATCCATAGCTGGTTGTATTCAGTTCAGGGAGGGTGGTTCATTGCCTCACACTGTTCTTTTTTTTTTTTTTCAAGTAGTGTAGTCTGCTGCACATTTTTTCAAAAAATTCCTATTAGTGTCTTTCCACCCGTCTCCAGCTAATTTGTGGAAAAACACTACATAGGATAACGTAGAGGAGGGTTTTTGGGCCTTGCAGCGCCGTTTACGGCTGTCTGCACGGTCTCCGTGTGACTGCAGCTCGCCCTGTAGTCTGTGAGCAGCCATAGCCTGGTTGTCTCCAGCTCAGGGTTCTTCACTGCGTCATACCGCCAAATCAATTTTCATTTTGTTTTAAGTAGTGCAGGCTGCTGCACATTTTTTCAAAAAAATCCTATTAGTGTCTTTCCACCCATCTCCAGCTAACTTGTGGAAAAACACTACATAGGATAACGTAGAGGAGGGTTTTTGGGCCTTGCAGCGCCGTTTACGTCTGTCTGCATGGTCTCCGTGTGACTGCAGCTCTATCCGTTGTCAGTTCAGCCCAAAAAAAATAAATAAATAATAAAGTTCACCAAACACACCAGTTACACCACTTTACATTTGTGTAGGCCACATTAGCTCATATTAAAGTCTAGTCCACACTTTAGAAAATTAGTGTTTCTTATACCTGTTAGGAGGAGTTGCTCAGGAATAAGCACACAAAGCCGTTAGTACTTTTCTGCTTATCTTTATCAGTCAACCAAGATGAAGAAGGCAGTGAGTAAGGCACGTGGGCGTGGGCGTGGGCGCGGAGCAGGGAGGGGACGTGGGGATTCTGTGCCTGCTGCGGGCACCGGTGACTCATCAGCACCCACTTTCACCAGGCAACAGTCATTCATGCGCAGCTTTGTGTCAGAGCGCCGTACACCGCTGCTGCGTGAAGAACAAATTGAAGCCGTTGTCGGATGGATGGCAGCTAATGCATCAACTTCAATTAGTGCCACATCCTCTCAGACACAGAGCACTGGAGAGCAGCCATCTGTCTCTTCACCACCTGCTAAATTGCCCAGGCAGACAGAGAGCCCAGGACAGGAGCAGTCTCTACTTCTGTTCTCTGAATCTCTTGGCTTGGAAACAGGGGGCCAGCCAAGCAGCATTGGAGAAATGGAAGAAGAGGCAGGGTGCAGTGATGCCCAACAGCTTTTTCTCTCTTCCTCTGAAGAGGCGGGTGGGCCAGTGGCTCCGGTCACCACATCGCAGGCCGCATCAGCTGATGATGACACTCAGGTGCCACTTACTGGTGCGTGCTCTGCTGCTGAGACTACCCAGGAGGAGCAGTTGGGGGCAGAGGGTAGTGTAGATGATGAGGTCCTTGACCCATCTTGGCGTGAGGGACAGGAAGGTGGTGGGAGCAGCTCTGAGGAAGAGATTCCCCGTACGGCCCAAAGAGGGAGAGGGAGGGGGAAGACTGCGGATCCTGCAGCCTCCGCTTTGGCACCCGTTAGGAGCATGTCTCTTCCAAAAGCCAAAAAGGGCGCTCCCAAGACTTGCAGTGCCTGGTCCTTTTTTGACACAGTTGCAGATGACATTTGCTATGTCAGATGCAAGGTGTGTCATCAAAAAGTCAAAAGAGGTCGAAATGTCAGCAACCTCAATACCTCCAACATGTGGAAACATGTGCGCAACAGGCACCCGGCGGAGTTAGAAAAACACACTGAAGAGCTAGGCCAACCAACAGCGGCAGCTACCACCTCTTCAGCTCGTTTTGCCTCTTCCTCTAGCTCACACGCAGCTGGTTCGGCTTCCTCCCAGGATCGCCGTGGAAGAACCTCTGGCCCTGTTGTCCAGAGACCCGCTGTAATTCCACCCGCAGCACCACTTTCCCAGTCATCCACACACTCCCAGCCCAGTCTACAGCCATCGGTAGTACAGGCATGGGAGAAAAGGCGGCCTTTCTCGTCAAACCACCCACGAGCACAGGCTCTGACTGCAGGCATTGCCAAACTTCTGTCACTGGAAATGCTGTCATTCAGGCTGGTGGAGACTGACAGCTTCCGTGACTTGATGTCATTGGCAGTCCCACAGTACAATGTGCCCAGCCGCTTTTACTTCAGCAGGCAAGCCGTCCCTGCCCTGCACAAGCATGTGGAGGGACACATAAAACACGCGCTACTGAACGCCGTCAGTAGCAAGGTCCACCTCACCACCGATGCGTGGACCAGTCAACATGGACAGGGGCGATACCTTTCCCTCACTGCCCATTGGGTTAATGTCGTTGAGCCGGGTACAGACCGTGCGAGTGGCGCAGGACGTGTCCTGCCCACTCCAAGGATTGCAGGAATCCATTCTGTACGCATTGACTCCTCCTCTTACACCAGTTCCTCAGAATCATCGCTGCAGGAGCCGTCACAGTCCACCTCCACATGGACCCGTGATGAACGTGTACCTGTTACGACCGACATGAGCACAGCCATGGCCAAACGTCAACAGGCCGTCTTGAAATTAATTTTTTGGGGGAATCGTAGCCACACAGCGCAGGAGCTCTGGAATGCCATCAAGCAGGAGAGCGATGTGTGGTTTGTGCCAGCGAATCTCCAGCCAGGCATGGTAGTGTGTGATAATGGCCGAAATCTGGTGGCAGCTCTGGGCCTCGGCAACCTCACTCACATCCCATGTCTGGCACATGTGCTCAATTTGGTCGTGCAGAGCTTTTTGAGGGACTATCCGGATCTTGGTGCACTGCTGCACAAGGTCCGCCTAGAGTGTGCTCACTTGCGGCGTTCCAGCACGGCAAAAGCGCGCATTGCGGCTCTGCAGCGCCGACACCGCCTGCCGGAACATCGCATCATATGTGACCTACCTACCAGGTGGAATTCCACGTTACATATGTTGGAGCGGTTGTGTGAGCAGCAGCAAGCTGTAATGGAGTACCAGCTGCTTCAGGCGCAAAGAAGTCGCAGTCAGCGCCGTACAGACTTCACAACCACAGAGTGGGTCATGTTGTGAATTTGGATTCTGGGCTCCCCCGGTGGCTACTGGTGGAATTGAACTGGTGTCTTCATCTTCTCTGTTCACCTGTTCCCATCAAGATGTGGGAGTCGCTATATAACCTTGCTGCTCTGTTAGTTGCTTGCCGGTCAACAATGTTATCAGAAGCCTCTCTGTGCTTGTTCCTGCTCCTAGACAACTACTAGATAAGTTGGACTCTTGTCCATGTTTGTTTTTGCATTTTTGTTCCAGTTCACAGCTGTAGTTTCGTTACTGTGTCTGGAAAGCTCTTGTGAACAGGAATTGCCACTCTGGTGTTATGAGTTAATGCCAGAGTTTTAAAGTAATTTCTGGATGGTGTTTTGATAGGGTTTTCAGCTGGCCATGAAAGTGTCCTTTCTGTCTTCTGCTATGTAGTAAGTGGACCTCAAATTTGCTAAACCTATTTTCATACTACGTTTGTTATTTCATCTTGATTCACCGCCAATACATGTGGGGGGCCTCTGTCTCCTTTCGGGGTATTTCTCTAGAGGTGAGCTAGGACTAATATTTTCCTCTGCTAGCTTTATTTAGTCCTCCGGCTGGTGCTGGGCATCTAGAATCAACGTAGGCATGCTACCCGGCCACTGCTAGTTGTGCGTTAGGTTTAGTTCATGGTCAGCTCAGTTTCCATCTTCCAAGAGCTAGTTTCTATATATGCTGATGCTATGATCTCTTGCCATTGAGATCATGACAGTTTGACTGGCCCCTAAAGGGTTAAAATCCTTGGCTGAGAAAGGAGAGAAATAAGTAGTCTGCTGAAATTTTTTTTTTTTTTTTTTTTCTCTCCTCTTTGAATGGCTCTGTATCCACCTGTTTGTAATGGATCTTCAGAGTGTAACTGCAGGTTTGAATAATCTCGCCACGAAGGTGCAAAGTTTGCAAGATTTTGTTTGTCATGCACCTGTATCTGAGCCGAGAATTCCTTTGCCGGAATTTTTCTCGGGGAATAGATCTGGGTTTCAGAATTTTCGAAATAATTGCAAATTATTTTTGTCCCTGAAATCTCGCTCTGCCGGAGATCCTGCACAGCAGGTCAGGATTGTGATTTCCTTGCTCCGGGGCGACCCTCAAGACTGGGCTTTTTCATTGACACCAGGGGATCCTGCGTTGCTCAATGTGGATGCGTTTTTTCTGGCCTTGGGGTTGCTTTATGACGAACCTCATTTGGAGCTTCAGGCAGAAAAAACTTTGATGTCCCTATCTCAGGGGCAAGATGAAGCGGAAATTTACTGCCAAAGATTCCGTAAATGGTCTGTGCTTACTCAGTGGAATGAGTGCGCCCTGGCGGCGACTTTCAGAGAGGGTCTCTCTGATGCCATTAAGGATGTTATGGTGGGGTTCCCTGTGCCTGCGGGTCTGAATGAGTCCATGACAATGGCTATTCAGATCGATAGGCGTTTGCGGGAGCGCAAACCAGTGCACCATCTGGCGGTGTCCACTGAGAAATCGCCAGAGAGTATGCAGTGTGATAAAATTCTGTCCCGAAGCGAGCGGCAGAATTTTAGACGGAAAAATGGGTTGTGTTTCTATTGTGGTGATTCTACTCATGTTATATCAGCATGCTCTAAGCGCACTAAAAAGCTTGGTAAATCTGTTTCCATTTGCACCTTACCGTCTAAGTTTATTCTATCTGTGACCCTGATTTGCTCTTTGTCATCTATTACCACGGACGCCTATGTCGACTCTGGCGCCGCTTTGAGTCTTATGGATTGGTCCTTTGCCAAACGCTGTGGGTATGATTTAGAGCCTTTGGAGACTCCTATTCCTCTGAAGGGGATTGACTCCACCCCATTGGCTAATAATAAACCACAATACTGGACACAAGTAACTATGCGTATTAATCCGGATCACCAGGAGATTATTCGCTTTCTGGTGCTGTATAATCTACATGATGATTTGGTGCTAGGATTGCCTTGGCTGCAATCTCACAACCCAGTCCTCGACTGGAAAGCTATGTCTGTGTTGAGCTGGGGATGTAAGGGGGCTCATGGGGATGTACCTGTGGTTTCCATTTCATCATCTATTCCCTCTGAAATTCCTGAGTTCCTGTCTGACTATCGTGACGTCTTTGAAGAATCCAAGCTTGGTTCGTTACCTCCGCACCGAGAGTGCGATTGTGCCATAGATTTAATCCCGGGTAGTAAATACCCAAAGGGTCGTTTATTTAATCTGTCTGTGCCTGAACATGCTGCTATGCGTGAATATATAAAGGAGTCCTTGGAAAAGGGACATATTCGTCCATCGTCATCTCCCTTAGGAGCCGGTTTTTTCTTTGTGTCAAAAAAAGACGGCTCTTTGAGACCATGTATTGATTATCGGCTTTTGAATAAAATCACTGTTAAATATCAATACCCATTGCCGTTGCTGACTGATTTGTTTGCTCGCATAAAGGGGGCCAAGTGGTTCTCTAAGATTGACCTTCCTGGGGCGTATAATTTGGTGCGAATCAGGCAGGGGGATGAGTGGAAAACCGCATTTAATACGCCCGAGGGCCACTTTGAGTATTTAGTGATGCCTTTTGGTCTTTCAAATGCTCCGTCAGTTTTCCAGTCCTTTATGCATGATATTTTTCGCGATTATTTGGATAAATTTATGATTGTGTATCTGGATGATATTCTGATTTTTTCGGATGACTGGGACTCTCATGTCCAGCAAGTCAGGAGGGTTTTTCAGGTTTTGCGGTCTAATTCTTTGTGTGTGAAGGGTTCTAAGTGTGTTTTTGGGGTACAGAGGATTTCCTTTTTGGGATATATTTTTTCCCCCTCTTCCATTGAAATGGATCCTGTCAAGGTTCAAGCTATTTGTGATTGGACGCAGCCCTCTTCTCTTAAGAGTCTTCAGAAATTTTTGGGCTTTGCTAACTTTTATCGTCGATTTATTGCTGGTTTTTCGGATATTGCTAAGCCATTGACCGATTTGACTAAGAAGGGTGCTGATGTTGCTGATTGGTCCCCTGATGCTGTGGAGGCCTTTCGGGAGCTTAAGCGCCGTTTTTCCTCTGCCCCTGTGTTGCGTCAGCCTGATGTTGCTCTACCTTTTCAGGTTGAGGTCGACGCTTCTGAGATCGGAGCTGGGGCAGTGTTGTCGCAGAAAAGTTCTGACTGCTCCGTGATGAGGCCTTGTGCCTTCTTTTCCCGTAAATTTTCGCCCGCTGAGCGGAATTATGATGTTGGGAATCGGGAGCTTTTGGCCATGAAGTGGGCTTTTGAGGAGTGGCGCCATTGGCTTGAGGGGGCCAGACATCAGGTGGTGGTATTGACTGACCACAAAAATTTGATTTATCTTGAGACCGCCAGGCGCCTGAATCCTAGACAGGCGCGCTGGTCATTATTTTTCTCTCGGTTTAATTTTGTGGTGTCATACCTACCGGGTTCTAAGAATGTTAAGGCGGATGCCCTTTCTAGGAGTTTTGAGCCTGACTCGCCTGGTAACTCTGAGCCCACAGGTATCCTTAAGGATGGAGTGGTATTGTCAGCCGTTTCTCCAGACCTGCGGCGGGCCTTGCAGGAGTTTCAGGCGGATAGACCTGATCGTTGCCCACCTGATAAACTGTTTGTTCCTGATGATTGGACCAGTAGAGTCATCTCTGAGGTTCATTCTTCTGCGTTGGCAGGTCATCCTGGCATTTTTGGTACCAGGGATTTGGTGGCAAGGTCCTTCTGGTGGCCTTCCCTGTCACGAGATGTGCGAGGCTTTGTGCAGTCTTGTGACGTTTGTGCTCGGGCCAAGCCTTGTTGTTCTCGGGCTAGTGGATTGTTGTTGCCCTTGCCTATTCCTAAGAGGCCTTGGACGCACATCTCGATGGATTTTATTTCAGATCTGCCTGTTTCTCAGAAGATGTCTGTCATCTGGGTGGTGTGTGACCGTTTCTCTAAGATGGTCCATTTGGTTCCTCTGCCCAAGTTGCCTTCTTCTTCCGAGTTGGTTCCTCTGTTTTTTCAAAATGTTGTTCGTTTGCATGGTATTCCTGAGAATATCGTTTCTGACAGAGGGACCCAATTCGTGTCTAGATTTTGGCGGGCATTCTGTGCTAGGATGGGCATAGATTTGTCTTTTTCGTCCGCTTTCCATCCTCAGACGAATGGCCAGACCGAGCGGATTAATCAGACCCTGGAGACATATCTGAGGTGTTTTGTGTCTGCTGACCAGGATGATTGGGTTGCTTTTTTGCCATTGGCGGAGTTCGCTCTCAATAATCGGGCCAGCTCTGCCACTTTGGTGTCCCCGTTTTTCTGTAATTCGGGGTTTCATCCTCGATTTTCCTCTGGTCAGGTGGAATCTTCGGATTGTCCTGGAGTGGATGCTGTGGTGGAGAGATTGCATCAGATCTGGGGGCAGGTGGTGGACAATTTGAGGTTGTCCCAGGAGAAGACTCAGCTTTTTGCTAACCGCCGTCGTCGTGTTGGTCCTCGTCTTCGTGTTGGGGACTTGGTGTGGTTGTCTTCTCGTTTTGTCCCTATGAGGGTCTCTTCTCCTAAGTTTAAGCCTCGGTTCATCGGCCCGTATAAGATATTGGAGATTCTTAACCCTGTTTCCTTCCGTTTGGACCTCCCTGCATCCTTTTCTATTCATAACGTTTTTCATCGGTCATTATTGCACAGGTATGAGGTACCGGTTGTGCCTTCCGTTGAGCCTCCTGCTCCGGTGTTGGTTGAGGGTGAGTTGGAGTACGTTGTGGAGAAAATCTTAGACTCTCGTGTTTCCAGACGGAGACTCCAGTATCTGGTCAAGTGGAAGGGATACGGCCAGGAGGATAATTCTTGGGTGAATGCATCTGATGTTCATGCCTCTGATCTGGTTCGTGCCTTTCATAGGGCCCATCCTGATCGCCCTGGTGGTTCTGGTGAGGGTTCGGTGCCCCCTCCTTGAGGGGGGGGTACTGTTGTGAATTTGGATTCTGGGCTCCCCCGGTGGCTACTGGTGGAATTGAACTGGTGTCTTCATCTTCTCTGTTCACCTGTTCCCATCAAGATGTGGGAGTCGCTATATAACCTTGCTGCTCTGTTAGTTGCTTGCCGGTCAACAATGTTATCAGAAGCCTCTCTGTGCTTGTTCCTGCTCCTAGACAACTACTAGATAAGTTGGACTCTTGTCCATGTTTGTTTTTGCATTTTTGTTCCAGTTCACAGCTGTAGTTTCGTTACTGTGTCTGGAAAGCTCTTGTGAACAGGAATTGCCACTCTGGTGTTATGAGTTAATGCCAGAGTTTTAAAGTAATTTCTGGATGGTGTTTTGATAGGGTTTTCAGCTGGCCATGAAAGTGTCCTTTCTGTCTTCTGCTATGTAGTAAGTGGACCTCAAATTTGCTAAACCTATTTTCATACTACGTTTGTTATTTCATCTTGATTCACCGCCAATACATGTGGGGGGCCTCTGTCTCCTTTCGGGGTATTTCTCTAGAGGTGAGCTAGGACTAATATTTTCCTCTGCTAGCTTTATTTAGTCCTCCGGCTGGTGCTGGGCATCTAGAATCAACGTAGGCATGCTACCCGGCCACTGCTAGTTGTGCGTTAGGTTTAGTTCATGGTCAGCTCAGTTTCCATCTTCCAAGAGCTAGTTTCTATATATGCTGATGCTATGATCTCTTGCCATTGAGATCATGACAGGGTCACTATGAATGACGTCTGCCAGGTTTTGCGTCTCTTTGATTATTCCACGCGGATGGCGAGTGCAGATGATGCACTAGTCAGCATGACTGTCCCCCTTATCTGCCTGCTTCAAAAATCACTGCAAGCGCTAAGGGATGATGTTGTGGAAGAGGTGGAGGATGAGGATTCACCATTTCCATCATCTTCTGGACAGTCAGCGCCACGTGGTTCCTCACAAACGCGTAGGCAGGGGACAGTTTGTGAGGAGGATGAGGAGGAGTCAATGGAGGAGGAAGACATCCGTCCAGAGGAGGGAGTTACCGAATTGTCCAGTACTCAGTGTGTACAGCGAGGGTGGGGTGATGACGAGCGGGCAGAGATCACGCCTCCAGCAGGGGACAGCATTTCTTGGGCAGTTGGCAGTCTGCAGCACATGGTGGATTACATGCTGCAGTGCCTGAGAAACGACCGCCGCATCGCCCACATTCTCAACATGTCTGATTATTGGGTGTTCACCCTCCTCGATCCTCGCTACCGGGACAACGTAGAAAGCCTCATCACACCGTTGAACCGGGAGCGAAAAATGCGGGAGTACCAAGACACACTGGTGAATTCCATCATCTTCTCCATTCCAACTGAGAGAAGTGCTGCTAGTGCATTCCAAAGCAGCTCAGTGCGTCCAGGCAGTGGTGGAGGCTCTGCACAAAGAGGGAGCAGAAGCAGTGCCTCTGCCCAAGGCAAGACCAGTATGGCCCAACTGTGGCACAGTTTTCTGTGCCCCCCACAAAAGTCTACACCATCACAGACGGCTCCAGTCAGCAGGAGGCAACGGTTCCGTCAGATGGTGACAGACTACATGTCTTGCCCTCTTGCTGTACTCCCAGACGGCTCTTCCCCTTTCAAGTTTTGGGTCTCAAAGCTGGATACATGGCCAGAGCTAAGCCAGTATGCATTGGAGGTGCTGTCTTGCCCTGCGGCCAGTGTATTATCGGAATGTGTCTTTAGTGCTGCAGGTGGTGTACTAACTGACCGTCGCATGCGACTATCCTCCGATAACGTTGACCGGCTTACTTTCCTGAAAATGAACAAGGCCTGGATCTCACAGGAATTTGCCACTCCTCCTCCTGATTAAATAATTAGGTCACTGTATACGTTATCCAGGTCTCCTGTTGTGTTCATCTTTCTACCACCTGAACTTAAATTCCTGGGCTCCAACACCGCCAGTTGAGGCTCAGAAGTGCCGTCTGCACAGTCACAACATACGACCCAGTGTTATTGGGTTTCAGTAACGTCAGCTGATCCCCAGCTGTGTAGCCGGCAATGTGTCCTGCGACCGCCACGCTGACACAACAACTGAAATGTAAGGGAATCTGTCCCCCCCCCCAAGGCGTTTGTTACTGAAAGAGCCACCTTGTGCAGCAGTAATGCTGCACAAGGAAAAGGTAGCTATTTTGGTTTAGCTCCTTGCACACGCAGAACTTAACACTTATAAAATGTGTCCACTGATACCGTAAAACCGTCCCGGAGGTGGGACTTTCCTTCGTAATATGACGCAGCACAGCCGTCATTCCTCCCCCCCCCCCGGCGCCGCGCCCTGGCTCCTCAGCGTTGTTTGATTCCGTCACGGAGCCTGCGCTGTTATGTTATCCCGTGGCCAGGCACACTTAGCGCTGCCCGTCTTCTGGCATCATTTGGTGTCAGGATGGCTGCGCCTGTGCGGCCGCGCTGGCCGAGAGCCCGCCTCGCAGTGTCTTCTGATTTAATCCAACTGGGGGCCTGGGATCCATGGACATGCGCAGTGCATATCTGAACCTCCACCTCTCACTCATCTCCCTATGGCTTCTTCAGACTGTTCGGTGTCAGCTGGTCCCTAATAGCATGCCACGGCCGTGACACCGCACAGTCTTAGGAAGCCGTAGGGAGGGGAGTGAGAGGCGAGGATATGCACTGCGCATGGCCATGGATCCCAGGCCCCCAGTGGGATAAAATCAGAAGACACTGCGAGGCGGGCTCTCGGCCAGCGCGGCCGCACAGGCGCAGCCAGCCTGACACCGAATGTCAGAAGATGGGCAGCGCTAAGTGTGCCTGGCCAAGGGATAACATAACAGCGCAGGCTCCGGGACGGAATCAAACTACGCTGAGGAGCCGGGGCGCGGCGCCGGGGGGGTAGGAATGACGGCTGTGCTGCGTCATATTACGAAGGAAAGTCCCACCTCCGGGACGGTTTCACGGTTTCAGGGGACACATTTTATAAGTGTTTAGTTCTGTGTTTGCAAGGAGCATGTTTGCCTGGTAGTGCTGTACGCACAGTCAACAGTCCCTCCTCTGTTATTGGGGTTCAGTAACGTCAGCTGTTCCCCAGCTGTGTGTGTGGCAATCCCTCCTACCTCCTCCTACCTCCTCCTCCTCCACCTGTCCCTGGGCTCCAACACCGCTAGTTGTTGCCTGGTAGTGCTGTACGCACAGTCCCAACAGTCCCTCCTCTGTTATTGGGGTTCAGTAACGTCAGCTGTTCCCCAGCTGTGTGTGTGGCAATCCCTCCTACCTCCTCCTGCCTCCTCCTCCTCCACCTGTCCCTGGGCTCCAACACCGCTAGTTGCCGTCCAGAAGTGCTGTCCGCACAGTCCCAACAGTCGCTCCTCTGTTATTGGGGTTCAGTAACGTCAGCTGTTCCCCAGCTGTGTGTGTGGCAATCCCTCCTACCTCCTCCTACCTCCTCCTCCTCCACCTGTCCCTGGGCTCCAACACCGCTAGTTGCCATCCAGAAGTGCTGTCCGCACAGTCCCAGCAGTCGCTCCTCTGTTATTGGGGTTCAGTAACGTCAGCTGTTCCCCTGCTGTGTGTGTGGCAATCCCTCCTACCTCCTCCACCTCCTCCTCCTCCACCTGTCCCTGGGCTCCAACACCGCTAGTTGTTGCCTGGTAGTGCTGTGCGCACAGTCAACAGTCCCTCCTCTGTTATTGGGGTTCAGTAACGTCAGCTGTTCCCCAGCTGTGTGTGTGGCAATCCCTCCTACCTCCTCCACCTCCTCCTCCTCCACCTGTCCCTGGGCTCCAACACCGCTAGTTGCCGTCCAGAAGTGCTGTCCGCACAGTCCCAACAGTCCCTCCTCTGTTATTGGGGTTCAGTAACATCAGCTGTTCCCCAGCTGTGTGTGTGGCAATCCCTCCTACCTCCTCCTCCTCCACCTGTCCCTGGGCTCCAACACCGCTAGTTGCCGTCCAGAAGTGCTGTCCGCACAGTCCCAACAGTCGCTCCTCTGTTATTGGGGTTCAGTAACGTCAGCTGTTCCCCTGCTGTGTGTGTGGCAATCCCTCCTATCTCCTCCACCTCCACCTCCCCCTCCTGTCCCTGGGCTCCAACACCGCTAGTTTTTGCCTGGTAGTGCTGTGCACACAGTCAACAGTCCCTCCTCTGTTATTGGGGTTCAGTAACGTCAGCTGTTCCCCAGCTGTGTGTGTGGCAATCCCTCCTACCTCCTCCACCTCCTCCTCCTCCACCTGTCCCTGGGCTCCAACACCGCTAGTTGCCGTCCAGAAGTGCTGTCTGCACAGTCCCAACAGTCGCTCCTCTGTTATTGGGGTTCAGTAACGTCAGTTGTTCCCCTGCTGTGTGTGTGGCAATCCCTCCTATCTCCTCCACCTCCACCTCCCCCTCCTGTCCCTGGGCTCCAACACCGCTAGTTGTTGCCTGGTAGTGCTGTGCGCACAGTCAACAGTCCCTCCTCTGTTATTGGGGTTCAGTAACGTCAGCTGTTCCCCAGCTGTGTGTGTGGAAATCCCTCCTACCTCCTCCACCTCCTCCTCCTCCACCTGTCCCTGGGCTCCAACACCGCTAGTTGTTGCCTGGTAGTGCTGTGCGCACAGTCAACAGTCCCTCCTCTGTTATTGGGGTTCAGTAACATCAGCTGTTCCCCAGCTGTGTGTGCGGCAATCCCTCCTACCTCCTCCACCTCCTCCTCCTCCACCTGTCCCTGGGCTCCAACACCGCTAGTTGTTGCCTGGTAGTGCTGTGCGCACAGTCAACAGTCCCTCCTCTGTTATTGGGGTTCAGTAACGTCAGCTGTTCCCCAGCTGTGTGTGTGGCAATCCCTCCTACCTCCTCCACCTCCTCCTCCTCCTCCACCTGTCCCTGGGCTCCAACACCGCTAGTTGTTGCCTGGTAGTGCTGTACGCACAGTCCCAACAGTCCCTCCTCTGTTATTGGGGTTCAGTAACGTCAGCTGTTCCCCTGCTGTGTGTGTGGCAACCCCTCCTACCTCCTCCTACCTCCTCCTACCTCCTCCTCCTCCACCTGTCCCTGGGCTCCAACACCGCTAGTTGCCGTCCAGAAGTGCTGTCCGCACAGTCCCAACAGTCGCTCCTCTGTTATTGGGGTTCAGTAATGTCAGCTGTTCCCCAGCTGTGTGTGTGGCAATCCCTCCTACCTCCTCCACCTCCTCCTCCTCCTCCACCTGTCCCTGGGCTCCAACACCGCTAGTTGTTGCCTGGTAGTGCTGTACGCACAGTCAACAGTCCCTCCTCTGTTATTGGGGTTCAGTAACGTCAGCTGTTCCCCAGCTGTGTGTGTGGCAATCCCTCCTACCTCCTCCTACCTCCTCCTCCTCCTCCTGTCCCTGGGCTCCAACACTGCTAGTTGTTGCCTTTTAGTGCTGTACGCACAGTCAACAGTCCCTCCTCTGTTATTGGGGTTCAGTAACGTCAGCTGTTCCCCAGCTGTGTGTGTGGCAATCCCTCCTACCTCCTCCTACCTCCTCCTCCTCCACCTGTCCCTGGGCTCCAACACCGCTAGTTGCCGTCCAGAAGTGCTGTCCGCACAGAGCCAAACACCTCGCCAATGTGTTAGTGGGGTTCAGCACCGCCAGGTGTTCCCCTGCTGTGCAGCCGGCAACGTGTACTGCGACCGCCACGCAGGCACAACAAGTTAAATTTAAGGGAACCTGTCCCCCCCCCCCAGGCGTTTGTTACTGAAGGAGCCACCTTGTGCAGCAGTAATGATGCAAAGGGAAAAAGTGCCTCTTTTCGTGGTGCTCCTTGCACATGCTGATCCTAACACTTATGAAAAGTGTCCCCTCCTACCGTGATACCGTCCGGTTGGTGGAACTTTCCTTTGTGATGTGACGCAGCACAGCCGTCATTCTTACCCCCTTGGCGCCGTGCGCCGCCTCCTCAGCGTTGTTTGAATCAGTCCCGGAGCCTGCGCTGTTAGGTTAGCCCTTGGCCATGCACACATTTAGCGCTGCCCGTCTTCTGACATCATTTGGTGTCAGGCTGGCTGCGCCTGTGCGGCCGCGCTGGCCGAGAGCCCGCCTCGTACTGTCTTCTGATTTAATCCCACTGGGGGCCTGAGATCCATGGACATGCGCAGTGCATATCTGAACCTCCACCTCTCACTCATCTCCCTACGGCTTCTTCAAACTGTGCGGTGTCAGCTGGTCCCTAATAGCATGCCACGGCCGTGACACCGCACAGTCAGAAGAAGCCGTAGGGAGATGAGTGAGAGGTGGAGGTTCAGATATGCACTGCGCATGTCCATGGATCTCAGGCCCCCAGTGGGATTAAATCAGTGGGAAAGTTCCACCTACCGGACGGTATCACGGTAGGAGGGGACACTTTTTATAAGTGTTAGGTTCAGCATGTGCAAGGACCATAATTAAAAGAGCTAAGTTTACCTTTTCCAGCATTAGTGCTGTACACGATGGCTCTTTCAGCTACAAACGCCTGGGGGGGGGGTTAAAGTTTCCCTTTCAACTTGCTCCAGTGCAGGCTTCGGCCTACACTCTGCTCCCTCTCCTCCTCCTGCTGACCCTGGGCTCTAACACCGCCAGTTGGGGCCCAGATGTGCTAGCTGCACAGAGCCAAACACCAGCCAATGTGTCAGTGGGGTTCAGCACCGCCAGCTGTTCCCCTGCTGTGTAGCCGGCAACGTGTCCTGCAACAGCCACGCAGACACAAGAACTGAAATTGAAGGAAACCTGTCCCCCCTCCCCCAGGCGTTTTTACGTTTTACAGCCACCTTGTACGACAGTAATGCTGCATGTGTGCAAGGTGGCTCAGAAACTTAATCTCCTTGCCCATGTTGAAGTGAACACGTCTAAAAATGAGTCCTCTGCGACCATTAAAACATCCCTCAGGTGTGATTTTCCTTTGTATTGACACGCAACAAGCTCCTTGGTAGCGCTGCCCGTCTTCTGATATCATTGTTTGGCTGCCTGCGCCTCTGCGGCCGCCTTGCCCCACACAACGCCCCTCGGTGTCTTATTTATTTGGACTGCGAGGGTGTGATTGATGGGCATGAACGGTGCATTTCTTCGCCTGTCCCTCATCTCCTTCCGCCTTCCTCAGACTGTGCGGCTTCATGGCCGCGGCATGCGATAAGGGATCAGCTGACGCCGCACAGTCTGAAGCGGGTGTAAGGACCCGAGTGTGAGAGGCGAACATATGTGCTGCGCCAGGCCATGAATCCCAGCCCCGCAGTGTTTTAGCAATGTTAAGACACTGCGGGGCTGGGATTCATGGTCATCGCGAACCGCACCGGCCGACATTAAATGATGTCAGAAGATGGGCAGCGCTAACAGCGCTAGGCCAGGGGATAACACGACAGCGCAGACTCCTGTACAGCAAATAACAACGCTCAGGAGGCTGCACCCAGCACCAAGGTGGGATTCTTGACATCTGTGCTGCGTCTCATTACAAAGGGAACTCGCGCCTCCAACACAGTTTGACTGTATAAAGGGCTAAATGTTATACGTGTTTCATTCAGCGTGTGCAAGGAGCAAAATTAAAAGAGCAACCTTTGACTTGTGCAGCACTACTGCTGCATAAGCTGTGGCTCTTCTACTTTGTAACCCCTGAGGGGGGGTTAAAGGTTACCTTTGAAATTGGTTCAAGTAGGCTTCGGCCTACACTCTACTCCCCCTGCAGAGCCCGGGCTCCAACACCGCCAGTTGGGGCCCGGTACTGCTAGCTGCACAGAGCCAAACACCAGCCAATGTGTCAGTGGGGTTCAGCACCGCCAGCTGTTCCCCTGCTGTGCAGCCGGCATCGTGTCCTGCAAAAGCCACGCAGACACAAGAACTGAAATTGAAGGGAACCTGTCCCCCCTCCCCCAGGCGTTTGTACGTTTTTAAGGCCACCTTGTACAGCGGTAATGCTGCATGTGTGCAAGGTGGCTCATAAACGTATTCTCCTCGCACATGTGGAACTGAAAACACGTCTGAAATGTGTCCTCTGTGTGACCATTTAACCGTCCCGGGGGTGTGACTTTCCTTTGTAATGACACGCTGCAACCCCCTTGGTAGCGCTGCCCATCTTCTGGCATCATTGTTTGGCTGCCTGCGCCTCTGCGGCCACCCTGACCCACACAACGCCCCTCGGTGTCTTATTTCTTGGGACTGCGAGGGTGTGATTGATGGGCATGAGCAGTGCATCAGTTCGCCTGTCCCTCATCTCCTTCCGCCTTCTTCAGACTGTGCGGCTTCATGGCCGTGGCATGCGATAAGGGATCAGCTGACGCTGCACAGTCTGAAGCGGGTGTAAGGACCCGAGTGTGAGAGGCGAACATATGTGCTGCACCAGGCCATGAATCCCAGCCCCGCAGTGTTTTAACAATGTTAAGACACTGCGGGGCTGGGATTCATGGTCATCGCGAACCGCACCGGCCGACATTAAATGATGTCAGAAGATGGGCAGCGCTAACAGCGCTAGGCCAGGGGATAACACGACAGCGCAGACTCCTGTACAGCAAATAACAACGCTCAGGAGGCTGCACCCAGCACCAAGGTGGGATTCTTGACATCTGTGCTGCATCTCATTACAAAGGGAACTCGCGCCTCCAACACAGTTTGACTGTATAAAGGGCTAAATGTTATACGTGTTTCATTCAGCGTGTGCAAGGAGCAAAATTAAAAGAGCAACCTTTGACTTGTGCAGCACTACTGCTGCATAAGCTGTGGCTCTTCTACTTTGTAACCCCTGAGGGGGGGTTAAAGGTTACCTTTGAAATTGGTTCAAGTAGGCTTCGGCCTACACTCTACTCCCCCTGCAGAGCCCGGGCTCCAACACCGCCAGTTGGGGCCCGGTACTGCTAGCTGCACAGAGCCAAACACCAGCCAATGTGTCAGTGGGGTTCAGCACCGCCAGCTGTTCCCCTGCTGTGCAGCCGGCAACGTGTCCTGCAACTGCCACGCAGGCACAACAGACCCAAAGCTGCCGCCAGTGCAGGCTTCGGCCTACACTCTGCTCCATCTCCTCCTCCTGCTGACCCCGGGCTCTAACACCGCCAGTTGGGGCCCGGTACTGCTAGCTGCACAGAGAAAAACACCAGCCAATGTGTCAGTGGGGTTCAGCACCGCCAGCTGTTCCCCTGCTGTGCAGCCGGCATCGTGTCCTGCAAAAGCCACGCAGACACTTGCTCTTGTACCTTCTGCTCCCCATCCTGGTTCCAGTACCGTCAGCTGGTTCCGGGCAGAGCCTTTGGCTTAGGTGCCTCCCTCTGGGTATCCGAGTTCCACCAACGTCAGGTGGTCCTTGGTAGTGCTTTCAGGCACGGGTACCTCCTGCTTAGTAACCGGGTTCCAGTAACGTCAGCTGGTCTTCGGTAGTTCCATTGGCTCTTGGACCTTCGGCTACCCATCCGGGTTCCAGCACCGTCAGCTGGTTCTCGGCAGTGTCTTTTGCTCTTGTAACTTCTGCTCCCCATCCTGGTTCCAGTACCGTCAGCTGGTTCCGGGCAGAGCCTTTGGCTTAGGTGCCTCCCTCTGGGTATCCGAGTTCCACCAACGTCAGGTGGTCCTTGGTAGTGCTTTCAGGCACGGGTACCTCCTGCTTAGTAACCGGGTTCCAGTAACGTCAGCTGGTCCTCGGTAGTTCCATTGGCTCTTGGACCTTCGGGTAGCCATCCGAGTTCCAGTTCCATCAGCTGGTTCTCGGCATTTTCTCAGCCTTCTTGTACCTTCTGCTACATTTCCAAGTTCAAGAGACTAAACACGATGACCCGGAAGACCACCCCTAAGATGACGACGACACCAGAGACGACAACCACCGTGATGACGACGACCCTGGAGACGATGACCCTGAAGACCACCCCGATGACGACGACCCCGGAGACGACGACCCTGAAGACCACCCCGATGACGACGACCCCGGAGACGACGACCCTGGAGACCACCCCGATGACGACGACCCCGGAGACGACGACCCTGGAGACGACGACGACCTGGAAGACCGAGAAGCAGAAGAACAAGAGGCTGCAGAACAAAGAGCAGAAGAACATTAAGCATAACACTAAATATCAGAGCAAAAAATATTATCTAAATTATAAGCAGAAGAAGACTAAGCAGTGTATGGGGGTGAGTCCGTTCCTCCTCGTGGTGCCCCTGGATAAAGCCTGATGCTGCAGGCCAAACTGAACGCGGACAAATGTAACTCTTTTGTGACAGGCAGAACGGAAGGTGTAATCTTCAAACTTTTATAGATAACAACTACGGGAATGCCTGTCACAAATAAGAATATGATGAAGAAGTAGAATATGATGAAGATAATAGTAAAATAAAAAGAATATGAACAATGTAACCAAAAAAATAATAGGTAGAAGATGAAGAAGAAGATGAATAAGGTGAAGAAGTTGATGTCAAAGAAGCTGATGATGAGGATAATGAAGAAGAAAGTGTGGGAGAAGTAAAAAAGAAGGTGAAGGGCGTGGAAGTAGTGAAACATCAATATCTGACAAAATAAAAAAAAAATTAACATAGTCAAAATCTTTCTACCGCCGAACGTCATAAAAAAAAACAAAATCCTGCTATTCTATTACATTGGGCTAAACCTCTGTGCCTTTAATGTCTCCGCCACGTCCCCCAATACATCCTACATTATTCTTAGTTGTTTTCCTTCATGTAGAATGAACCTACAAGTTTATAAAGGGTTTATTTTAATTCCGATATTTTCGTCCCACTGACTTGCATTGGGATCGGGTATCGGTATCGGATTAGATCCGATATTTTGACGGTATCGGCCGATACTTTCCGATACCGATACTTTCCGATATCGGAAAGTATCGCTCAACACTACTAACCACCAATTTTTAAAAACACAGCACTTAATGAGAGCCAGAAGGTTGAAGCTCAGCTTTATTCAGTTGAGGACAAACACCAGGCAGGGGCAGACACCGTTAGTAGGCCGTAACCAAAGTTGAAGGCCAAATGCAGTTTAATTTCTGATACTATAGGCCGAAAGCCAGAAGGTGGAAGCTCCGATTTAGACAGTGGAGGACAATTTGAATTAGGGACTGCAGACAGACTTAGTAGGCTGTCCCCTGTGGATCATGCATCCACCACATTAACCCATTGCGCCTTAATGGACACGTAATCTTCCGTGGCCATGCCTACAGGTCCATGCGTCTTGTCAGGTGCACCTTTGTACTCACAGATTGCCAGAGTGCATGGACAATGCGGTCTTTTACATGCTGGTGGAGGGTTGGGATAGCTTTTCTCGCAAAAGAAGTGTCGACTGGTTAGCTTGTAGCGTGGTACAGCGTAGTCCATCATGGCCTTATTAATAGTAAATAAAATATATAACTAGGCTCTATGAACTTTTAAATAGGTTCTAGGGGTACACGGGCAGCATTGGTGTGGTCAGTGGAGGAGTATTGCAAGTAGGGGCCGCAGACAGGCTGTCAAAGGCCTAAAATAACAAACAATAGGCAGGCATGGCAGTTTTAAATCGGTTACATGGATACACAGGCAGGCACTCCAGGCAGCATTGTGGTCAGTGGAGGAGTATTGCAAGTAGGGGCCGCAGACAGGCTATCAAAGGCTTAAAATAACAAACAATAGGCAGGCATGGCAGTTTTAAATCGGTTACATGGATACACAGGCAGGCACTCCAGGCAGCATTGTGGTCAGTGGAGGAGTATTGCAAGTAGGGGCCGCAGACAGGCTATCAAAGGCCTAAAATAACAAACAATAGGCAGGCATGGCAGTTTTAAATCGGTTACATGGATACACAGGCAGGCAGCATTGTGGTCAGTGGAGGAGTATTGCAAGTAGGGGCCGCTGACAGGCTATCAAAGGCCTAAAATAACAAACAATAGGCAGGCATGGCAGTTTAAAATCGGTTACATGGATACACAGGCAGGCACTCCAGGCAGCATTGTGGTCAGTGGAGGAGTATTGCAAGTAGGGGCAGCAGACAGGCTATCAAAGGCCTAAAATAACAAACAATAGGCAGGCATGGCAGTTTAAAATCGGTTACATGGATACACAGGCAGGCACTCCAGGCAGCATTGTGGTCAGTGGAGGAGTATTGCAAGTAGGGGCCGCAGACAGGCTATCAAAGGCCTAAAATAACAAACAATAGGCAGGCATGGCAGTTTAAAATCGGTTACATGGATACACAGGCAGGCACTCCAGGCAGCATTGTGGTCAGTGGAGGAGTATTGCAAGTAGGGGCCGCAGACAGGCTATCAAAGGCCTAAAATAGCAAACAATAGGCAGGCATGGCAGTTTTAAATCGGTTACATGGATACACAGGCAGGCACTCCAGGCAGCATTGTGGTCAGTGGAGGAGTATTGCAAGTAGGGGCCGCAGACAGGCTATCAAAGGCCTAAAATAACAAACAATAGGCAGGCATGGCAGTTTTAAATCGGTTACATGGATACACAGGCAGGCAGCATTGTGGTCAGTGGAGGAGTATTGCAAGTAGGGGCCGCAGACAGGCTATCAAAGGCCTAAAATAGCAAACAATAGGCAGGCATGGCAGTTTTAAATCGGTTACATGGATACACAGGCAGGCACTCCAGGCAGCATTGTGGTCAGTGGAGGAGTATTGCAAGTAGGGGCCGCAGACAGGCTATCAAAGGCCTAAAATAACAAACAATAGGCAGGCATGGCAGTTTTAAATCGGTTACATGGATACACAGGCAGGCAGCATTGTGGTCAGTGGAGGAGTATTGCAAGAAGTGTCTGACACAGTTAGTACTCCCAAAAAATAAATAGATGTTAATGTCTTGCAAAACAACTATAAATAAAAAAAAGGGTGGCATGCTTAGGTACAGGGGTGGGCTCATCTGCAGAGTTTATGACAAAGTAATTTGGCAGTAAATTAGTATTTACTGGTGTCAATATAGGACACTGACCCAGACTACTGTAACTATCATCATAGATGTCAACAAATTGGTATTGATTGTCAGTGCCAGGCATTGAATGATGTCAGCGCATAGACTAAACATTGGTGGAGCTGTGCGAGATAATTTTGCACGTGGTAGAGCACAGTTTGAGCTGGGGGGGGGAACTCTCTTGTGGCAGGCGGTACCGCCCCAGGGCCCCTCATGTTACAACGGTGTGTCTGACGTTGGGTGCGCACCACCACCACCAGAGACACTACATTGTACTATGAGGGACCCAGTGGCAGTGCCCTCGACCAAAAGCGAGCACACCCACCTCTTCTGACAAACAGCACTGTAACTAACGGGTGCTTGCGCCAAGTGTCGAGAGTGAGACAACGGCCCCGTGGGGGGAGTTTTCCCATTGGGGGATGTGTAAACATGTCGTATGCTGGTCAAACAGCTGCTGCAAATTAAGAGATTTTAACACTCAGTAAGACCAGTCCACAAGCAAGACCTTTTTATAGGAAAGCTAGGTGTCAGCCGGGAAAGGTGGGGCAAAATAATTTGAAATCCAGGAGTGGTTCATTTTAATGAAGGTGAGATCATCCACATTTTGGGTAGCCAGACGAGTCCTTTTTTCAGTTAATATTGAACCAGCAGCACTGAATACTCTTTCTGATAGCACACTAGCTGCTGGGCAAGCAAGCTCCTGCAATGCATATTCTGCCAATTCAGGCCAGGTGTCTAATTTGGATGCCCAGTAATCAAATGGGAATGACGGTTGAGGGAGAACATCAATAAGGGCTGAAAAATAGTTAGTAACCATACTGGACAAATGTTGTCTCCTGTCACTTTGAATAGATGCTGCAGTACCTGTCCTGTCTGCGGTCATTGCGAAATCACTCCACAACCTGGTCAGAAAACCCCTCTGTCCAACGCCACTTCTGATCTGTGCACCTCTAACACCTCTGCCCTGTAGCCCCCTGCAGCTCGTGTGAGAACCATCACCGGCGCTGTGTGCTGGGAATGCCTGAATCAAACGGTCTACAAGAGTAGCTTGTTTGGTTGCTAATATTTGTTCGAGGTTCTCATGTGGCATAATATTTTGCAATTTGCCTTTATAGCGAGGGTCAAGGATGCAGGCCAACCAGTAATCGTCATCGCTCATCATTTTAATAATGCGTGGGTCCTTTTTGAGGATACGTAAGGCATAATCCGCCATGTGGGCCAAAGTTCCAGTTGGCAAATCTGCGGTTGTGCTGGTTTGAGGGGCAGTTACAGGCAAATCTACGTCACTTGTCTCCCTTACAAAAACAGAACCCGGCCTTGCAACGCCACTAATTTCTGCTGGCCCAGGAGAAGCTTCCTCATTAAAAAAGTACTCATCCCCATCATCCTCCTCGTCCTCCTCCTCCTCTTCGCCCGCTACCGCGTCCTCTACACGGCCCTGACCAGACAATGGCTGACTGTCATCAAGGCTTTCCTCTTCCTCGGCTGCAGACGCCTGCTCCTTTATGTGCATCAAACTTTGCATCAGCAGATGCATTAGGGGGATGCTCATGCTTATTATTGCGTTGTCTGCACTAACCAGCCGTGTGCATTCCTCAAAACACTGAAGGACTTGACACAGGTCTTGTAGCTTCGTCCACTGCACACCTGACAACTCCATGTCTGCCATCCAACTGCCTGCCCGTGTATCCTCCCACAAATACATAACAGCACGCCTCTGTTCGCACACTCTCTGACGCATGTGCAGTGTGGAGTTCCACCTTGTTGCAACGTCGGTGATTAGGCAATGCTGAGGAAGGTTCAAAGAATGCTGATAGTTCTGCATACGGCTGGAGTGTACAGGCGAACGGCGGATATGCGAGCAAAGTCTGCGCACTTTGAGGAGCAGGTCGGGTAACCCCGGATAACTTTTCAGGAAGCACTGCACCACCAGGTTTTAGGTGTGAGCCAGGCAAGGAATGTGTTTCAGTTGGGAAAGGGCTATGGCAGCCATGAAATTCTTTCCATTATCACTCACTACCTTGCCTGCCTCAAGATGTACAGTGCCCAGCCATGACTGAGTTTCTTTCTGCAAGAACTCGGACAGAACTTCTGCGGTGTGTCTGTTGTCACCCAAACACTTCATTGCCAATACAGCCTGCTGATGCTTGCCACTAGCTGTCCCATAATGGCACACCTGGTGTGCAACAGTGGCAGCTGCGGATGGAGTGGATGTGCGACTGCGGTCTGTGGACGAGCTCTCGCTTCTGCAGGAGGAGGAGGAAGAGGAGGAGGGGGGCGAACGCCTACAGCCAACTCTTTCCTTGACCGTGGGCTAGGCAGAACTGTCCCAATATTGCTGTCCCCTGTGGAGCCTGCATCCACCACATTCACCCAGTGTGCCGTGATGGACACGTAACGTCCCTGGCCATGCCTACTGGTCCATGCATCTGTTGTCAGGTGCACCTTTGTAGTCACAGACTGCCTGAGTGCATGGACGATGCGGTCTTTAACATGCTGTTGGAGGGCTGGGATGGCTTTTCTAGAAAAGAAGTGCCGACTGGGTAGCTCATAGCGTGGTACAGCGTAGTCCATCAGCGCTTTGAAAGCTTCGCTTTCAACTAACCGGTAGGGCATCATCTCTAATGAGATTAGTCTAGCAATGTGGGCGTTCAAACCCTGTGTACGCGGATGCGAGGATGAGTACTTCCTTTTCCTAACAAGAGTCTCATGTAGGGTGAGCTGGACTGGAGAGCTGGAGATCGTGGAACTAGTGGTGGTGCCAGTGGACATGGGTGAGTGAGAGAGGGTTGGAGATGGTATTCTTGCAGGTGCCCTACATGCAGTGTTTCCTACTACTAACCTGGTGATTCCCTGACTGCTTTGGCCTGGCAACGAAAGCTGCACAGATACTGCAGGTGGTGTGGGAAATGGTCGGCTTACAGGGAGGGAAGGGATGTAGCGTTGCTGACTAGCTTCAATGGCCGAGGGTGCTGCAACCTTTAGGGATGTTTGGTAGTTAGTCCAGGCTTGCAAATGCATGGTGGATAAATGTCTATGCATGCAACTTGTATTTAGACTTTTAAGATTCTGACCTCTGCTTAAGGTAGTTGAACATTTTTGACAGATGACTTTGCGCTGATCATTTGGATGTTGTTTAAAAAAATGCCAGACTGCACTCTTTCTACTATCGGATACCTTTTCAGGCATTGCAGACTGAGCTTCTTTAACTGGATGGCCACGCTGTCCTCCAACTGGTTTTGGATTTGCCACGCATTTTTGGCCAGATACGGGCCCGGTAGATGAAACCTGTTGTGATGTTGATGCCTGCTGCGGCTCCTCCTCCTCCGCTTCAGAACTACTGCTGCCTGCACCCTGTTCCCCCAATGGCTGCCAATCGGGGTCCACAACTGGGTCATCTATGACCTCCTCTTCTATGTTGTGTGCAACTTCGTCTGTGTCACCGTGTAAGCCGGTGGTATTGCGTTCGTGACGGAGCACCATAGTCTCCGCTGGTTTTAATTCTGCCTCAGTACACTGCGAGGGCAATGTTCTGGTCTGAGTCAAAGGAACAGCATAGTAATCTGGCTGTGGCTGTGCATCTGTGCACTCCATGTCCGATTCAACTTCTAATGGGCATGGCCTGTTAACTGTTTCACTGTGTAACGCAGGAACGGTATGTGTAAAGAGCTCCATGGAGTAACCTGTTGTGTCGACTGACGCATCCTTCACTGTTGTTTTTAGTGAAGGACACAAGGAAGCGACTTGTTCCTGACCGGGAACATCCACTGACGATGCACTGCTCTGACATTTGGCACTTTCTGAGGAGGAGGCGAAAGAGTTAGAGGCAGAGTCAGCAATGAAAGCCAATGCTTGTTCCTCCTGCTCCGGCTTCAAAAGTGGTTTTCCTACTCCCAGAAAAGAGAGCGTTCGAGGCCTTGTGTAGCCAGACAACGAACCTGGCTCAACAACTCGAGACTTAGGTGCTGTACTGCTTTTACCACGACCACCTGATGCTCCACCATCACTACCATCATTACCAGCTGACAATGATCGCCCACGGCCACGACCTCTTCCACTAGACTTCCTCATTGTTTGCAAAACGTAACCAAAGTAACGCTATTTGTTACTGTAAAACAACTTATCAGGTGAACTCAAACTTCTGTAGGATTTATATATACCTTTATAGGTGCCTGACACTGAAAGGAAAATCAGGCCCAATGTTACACACTAGGTTTTCTGTGCCCCAATAATTTGAGACAGATGGCACACACAGGACCAGCACTCAAGCAGAAATGCCAATCTTAATCTCCCACTATTTTTTTTTTTTCTGGGAGAATTTACCCTAAAAAAAAAAAAATGGCCAAGTATTACACAGTGTTTTCGGTGCCACACAATGACAGACAGATACCACACACAGCAATGGCACGGAGGCAGACTTGCCAATATTTATCTCCCACTAATTTTTTTTTTGGAAAAGGGAGAATGTACCCCCGAAAAAACCAAAATGGCCAAGTATTACACAGTGTTTTCGGTGCCACACAATGACAGACAGATGCCACACACAGCAATGGCACGGAGGCAGACTTGCCAATATTTATCTCCCACTAATTTTTTTTGGGGAAAAGGGAGAATGTACCCCCCCCAAAAAAAAAGGCCAAGTATTACACAGTGTTTTCGGTGCCACACAATGAGAGACAGATGCCACACACAGCAATGGCACGGAGGCAGACTTGCCAATATTTATCTCCCACTAATTTTTTTTTTGGAAAAGGGAGAATGTACCCCCCAAAAAAAAAAAAAAGGCTAAGTATTACACAGTGTTTTCGGTGCCACACAATGAGAGACAGATGCCACACACAGCAATGGCACGGAGGCAGACTTGCCAATATTTATCTCCCACTAATTTTTTTTTTGGAAAAGGGAGAATTCAGCAAAAAAAAAAAAAGAGCCAAGTATTACACAGTGTTTTCGGTGGCACACAATGAGAGACAGATACCACACACAGCAATGGCACGGAGGCAGACTTGCCAATATTTATCTCCCACTAATTTTTTTTGGGGAAAAGGGAGAATTTAGCAAAAAAAAAAAAAATGGCCAAGTATTACACAGTGTTTTTGGTGGCACACAATGAGAGACAGATACCACACACAGCAATGGCACGGAGGCAGACTTGCCAATATTTATCTCCCACTAATTTTTTTTTTGGAAAAGGGAGAATGTACCCCCCAAAAAAAACAAAATGGCCAAGTATTACACAGTGTTTTTGGTGCCACACAATGACAGACAGATGCCACACACAGCAATGGCACGGAGGCAGACTTGCCAATATTTATCTCCCACTAATTTTTTTTTTGGAAAAGGGAGAATTTAGCAAAAAAAAAATAAAAATGGCCAAGTATTACACAGTGTTTTCGGTGGCACACAATGAGAGACAGATACCACACACAGCAATGGCACGGAGGCAGACTTGCCAATATTTATCTCCCACTAATTTTTTTTTGGGAAAAGGGAGAATGTAAAAAAAAAAAAAAAAAAGGTTCAGGTATTACACAGTGTTTTCGGTGCCACACAATGACAGACAGATGCCACACACAGCAATGGCACGGAGGCAGACTTGCCAATATTTATCTCCCACTAATTTTTTTTTTGGAAAAGGGAGAATTTAGCAAAAAAAAAAAAAAAATGGCCAAGTATTACACAGTGTTTTCGGTGGCACACAATGAGAGACAGATACCACACACAGCAATGGCACGGAGGCAGACTTGCCAATATTTATCTCCCACTAATTTTTTTTTGGGAAAAGGGAGAATGTAAAAAAAAAAAAAAAAAATGTCCAGGTATTACACAGTGTTTTCGGTGCCACACAATGACAGACAGATGCCACACACAGCAATGGCACGGAGGCAGACTTGCCAATATTTATCTCCCACTAATTTTTTTTTTGGAAAAGGGAGAATGTACCCCCCCCAAAAAAAAAGGCCAAGTATTACACAGTGTTTTCGGTGCCACACAATGACCGACAGATGCCACACACAGCAATGGCATGGAGGCAGACTTGCCAATATTTATCTCCCACTAATTTTTTTTTTGGAAAAGGGAGAATGTACCCCAAAACAAAAAAAAAAAGGCCAAGTATTACACAGTGTTTTCGGTGCCACACAATGACAGACAGATGCCACACACAGCAATGGCACGGAGGCAGACTTGCCAATATTTATCTCCCACTAATTTTTTTTTTGGAAAAGGGAGAATGTACCCCCCCCCAAAAAAAAAGGCCAAGTATTACACAGTGTTTTCGGTGCCACACAATGACAGACAGATGCCACACACAGCAATGGCACGGAGGCAGACTTGCCAATATTTATCTCCCACTAATTTTTTTTTTGGAAAAGGGAGAATGTACCCCAAAACAAAAAAAAAAAGGCCAAGTATTACACAGTGTTTTTGGTGCCACACAATGACAGACAGATGCCACACACAGCAATGGCACGGAGGCAGACTTGCCAATATTTATCTCCCACTAATTTTTTTTTTGGAAAAGGGAGAATTTAGCAAAAAAAAAAAAAAATGGCCAAGTATTACACAGTGTTTTCGGTGGCACACAATGAGAGACAGATACCACACACAGCAATGGCACGGAGGCAGACTTGCCAATATTTATCTCCCACTAATTTTTTTTGGGGAAAAGGGAGAATGTAAAAAAAAAAAAAAAATGTCCAGGTATTACACAGTGTTTTCGGTGCCACACAATGACAGACAGATGCCACACACAGCAATGGCACGGAGGCAGACTTGCCAATATTTATCTCCCACTAATTTTTTTTTTGGAAAAGGGAGAATGTACCCCCCCCCCAAAAAAAAAAGGCCAAGTATTACACAGTGTTTTCGGTGCCACACAATGACAGACAGATGCCACACACAGCAATGGCACGGAGGCAGACTTGCCAATATTTATCTCCCACTAATTTTTTTTTTGGAAAAGGGAGAATGTACCCCAAAACAAAAAAAAAAAAAGGCCAAGTATTACACAGTGTTTTCGGTGCCACACAATGACAGACAGATGCCACACACAGCAATGGCACGGAGGCAGACTTGCCAATATTTATCTCCCACTAATTTTTTCTTTGGAAAAGGGAGAATTTAGCAAAAAAAAAAAAGGGCCAAGTATTACACAGTGTTTTCGGTGGCACACAATGAGAGACAGAAACCACACACAGCAATGGCACGGAGGCAGACTTGCCAATATTTATCTCCCACTAATTTTTTTTTTGGAAAAGGGAGAATGTACCCCCCCCCAAAAAAAAAAAAGGCCAAGTATTACACAGTGTTTTCGGTGCCACACAATGACAGACAGATGCCACACACAGCAATGGCACGGAGGCAGACTTGCCAATATTTATCTCCCACTAATTTTTTTTTTGGAAAAGGGAGAATGTACCCCCCCCCCAAAAAAAAAGGCCAAGTATTACACAGTGTTTTCGGTGCCACACAATGACAGACAGATGCCACACACAGCAATGGCACGGAGGCAGACTTGCCAATATTTATCTCCCACTAATTTTTTTTTTGGAAAAGGGAGAATGTACCCCAAAACAAAAAAAAAAAGGCCAAGTATTACACAGTGTTTTCGGTGCCACACAATGACAGACAGATGCCACACACAGCAATGGCACGGAGGCAGACTTGCCAATATTTATCTCCCACTAATTTTTTCTTTGGAAAAGGGAGAATTTAGCAAAAAAAAAAAAGGGCCAAGTATTACACAGTGTTTTCGGTGGCACACAATGAGAGACAGAAACCACACACAGCAATGGCACGGAGGCAGACTTGCCAATATTTATCTCCCACTAATTTTTTTTTTGAAAAAGGGAGAATGTACCTCAAAAAAAAAAAATGGCCAAGTATTACACAGTGTTTTCGGTGCCACACAATGAGAGACAGATGCCACACACAGCAATGGCACGGAGGCAGACTTGCCAATATTTATCTCCCACTAATTTTTTTTTGGAAAAGGGAGAATTTAGCAAAAAAAAAAAAAAGGGCCAAGTATTACACAGTGTTTTCGGTGCCACACAATGACAGACAGATGCCACACACAGCAATGGCACGGAGGCAGACTTGCCAATATTTATCTCCCACTAATTTTTTTTTTGGAAAAGGGAGAATGTACCCCCCCCCCCAAAAAAAAGGCCAAGTATTACACAGTGTTTTCGGTGCCACACAATGACAGACAGATGCCACACACAGCAATGGCACGGAGGCAGACTTGCCAATATTTATCTCCCACTAATTTTTTTTTTGGAAAAGGGAGAATGTACCCCAAAACAAAAAAAAAAAGGCCAAGTATTACACAGTGTTTTTGGTGCCACACAATGACAGACAGATGCCACACACAGCAATGGCACGGAGGCAGACTTGCCAATATTTATCTCCCACTAATTTTTTTTTTGGAAAAGGGAGAATTTAGCAAAAAAAAAAAAAAAATGGCCAAGTATTACACAGTGTTTTCGGTGGCACACAATGAGAGACAGATACCACACACAGCAATGGCACGGAGGCAGACTTGCCAATATTTATCTCCCACTAATTTTTTTTTGGGAAAAGGGAGAATGTAAAAAAAAAAAAAAAATGTCCAGGTATTACACAGTGTTTTCGGTGCCACACAATGACAGACAGATGCCACACACAGCAATGGCACGGAGGCAGACTTGCCAATATTTATCTCCCACTAATTTTTTTTTTGGAAAAGGGAGAATGTACCCCCCCCCCCAAAAAAAAGGCCAAGTATTACACAGTGTTTTCGGTGCCACACAATGACAGACAGATGCCACACACAGCAATGGCACGGAGGCAGACTTGCCAATATTTATCTCCCACTCATTTTTTCTTTGGAAAAGGGAGAATTTAGCAAAAAAAAAAAAGGGCCAAGTATTACACAGTGTTTTCGGTGGCACACAATGAGAGACAGAAACCACACACAGCAATGGCACGGAGGCAGACTTGCCAATATTTATCTCCCACTAATTTTTTTTTTGGAAAAGGGAGAATGTACCCCCCCCCCCAAAAAAAAAAAGGCCAAGTATTACACAGTGTTTTCGGTGCCACACAATGACAGACAGATGCCACACACAGCAATGGCACGGAGGCAGACTTGCCAATATTTATCTCCCACTAATTTTTTTTTTGGAAAAGGGAGAATGTACCCCCCCCCCCAAAAAAAAGGCCAAGTATTACACAGTGTTTTCGGTGCCACACAATGACAGACAGATGCCACACACAGCAATGGCACGGAGGCAGACTTGCCAATATTTATCTCCCACTAATTTTTTTTTTGGAAAAGGGAGAATGTACCCCAAAACAAAAAAAAAAAGGCCAAGTATTACACAGTGTTTTCGGTGCCACACAATGACAGACAGATGCCACACACAGCAATGGCACGGAGGCAGACTTGCCAATATTTATCTCCCACTAATTTTTTCTTTGGAAAAGGGAGAATTTAGCAAAAAAAAAAAAGGGCCAAGTATTACACAGTGTTTTCGGTGGCACACAATGAGAGACAGAAACCACACACAGCAATGGCACGGAGGCAGACTTGCCAATATTTATCTCCCACTAATTTTTTTTTTGAAAAAGGGAGAATGTACCTCAAAAAAAAAAAAATGGCCAAGTATTACACAGTGTTTTCGGTGCCACACAATGAGAGACAGATGCCACACACAGCAATGGCACGGAGGCAGACTTGCCAATATTTATCTCCCACTAATTTTTTTTTTGGAAAAGGGAGAATTTAGCAAAAAAAAAAAAAGGGCCAAGTATTACACAGTGTTTTCGGTGGCACACAATGAGAGACAGATACCACACACAGCAATGGCACGGAGGCAGACTTGCCAATATTTATCTCCTACTAATTTTTTTTGGGGAAAAGGGAGAATGTAGCAAAAAAAAAAAAATGGTCAAGTATTACACAGTATTTTCGGTGCCACACAATGAGAGACAGATGCCACACACAGCAATGGCACGGAGGCAGACTTGCCAATATTTATCTCCCACTAATTTTTTTTTTGGAAAAGGGAGAATGTACCCCCCCCAAAAAATGGCCAAGTATTACACAGTGTTTTCGGTGCCACACAATGAGAGACAGATGCCACACACAGCAATGGCACGGAGGCAGACTTGCCAATATTTATCTCCCACTAATTTTTTTTTTGGAAAAGGGAGAATTCAGCAAAAAAAAAAAAAGAGCCAAGTATTACACAGTGTTTTCGGTGGCACACAATGAGAGACAGATACCACACACAGCAATGGCACGGAGGCAGACTTGCCAATATTTATCTCCCACTAATTTTTTTTGGGGAAAAGGGAGAATTTAGCAAAAAAAAAAAAATGGCCAAGTATTACACAGTGTTTTTGGTGGCACACAATGAGAGACAGATACCACACACAGCAATGGCACGGAGGCAGACTTGCCAATATTTATCTCCCACTAATTTTTTTTTTTGGAAAAGGGAGAATGTACCCCCCAAAAAAAAAAAAAAGGCCAAGTATTACACAGTGTTTTCGGTGCCACACAATGAGAGACAGATACCACACACAGCAATGGCACGGAGGCAGACTTGCCAATATTTATCTCCCTGCAGTTATCTCAGAAAAGTATGGCAGGCAGCTATAAAAAGGACTGCTGCACACAAAAGTGTGGACAAACACACAAGATAGCTGTGCAGAAAGGAAGGAAAAACAGGATTTGTGCTTGGAAAAAAGCAGTTGGTTTGCACAGCGGCGTACACACAGGCACAGCAACGCAGCTATCAGGGTCAGGGAGCCTTCTAGTGCAGCCCAATGAGCTACAGCGCTGAGGAAAAAAATGTAGCTTCCACTGTCCCTGCAATCAAATGTGGTGTTGGACAGTGGAAATCGCTACAGCACAAGCGGTTTGTAGCTTTATGTCCCCTGCCTATCACTATCCCTGCTTCCGAAGAAGCTGCAGCAACCTCTCCCTATGCTCAGATCAGCAGCAGTAAGATGGCGGTCGGCGGGAACGCCCCTTTATAGCCCCTGTGATGCCGCAGAAAGCAAGCCAATCACTGCAATGCCCTTCTCTAAGATGGTGGGGACTAAGATCTATGTCATCACGCTGCCCACACTCTGCGTCCACCTTCTTTGGCCGAGAAATGGCACTTTTAGCGTCATTGAAACACGACTTTGGCGCGAACGTCGCGTACCGCATGGCAGACCCCACACAGGGATCGGCTCGGTTTCATGAGACGCCGACTTTGCCAAAAGTCGGCGACTTATGAAAATGAACGATCCGTTTCGCTCAACCCTAGTGTTAAGTTCTGCGTGTGCAAGGGGCTAAACAAAAATAGCTACATTTTCCTTGTGCAGCATTACTGCTGCACAAGGTGGCTCTTTCAGTAACAATTGCCTGGGGGGGTGGGACAGGTTCCCTGAAATTTCAGTTGTTGTGTCAGCGTGGCAGTCGCAGGTCACATTGCCGGCTACACAGCTGGGGATCAGCTGAAGTTACGGACACCCAATAACACTGGGTCGTATGTTTTGACTGTGCAGACGGCACTTCTGAGCCTCAACTGGCGGTGTTGGAGCCCAGGAATTACAGTTCAGGTGGTAGAAAGGTGAACACAACAGGAGACCTCGATACTGTAGACAGTCACCCAATTATTTAATCAGGAAGAGGAGTGGCAAATTTCTGAGAGATCCAGGCCTGGTTCATTTTCAGGAAAGTAAGCCGGTCAACGTTATCGGAGGATAGTCGCATGCGACGGTCAGTTAGTACACCACCTGCAGCACTAAAGACGCGTTCCGATAGTACACTAGCCGCAGGGCAAGCCAGCACCTCCAATGCATGCTGGCTTAGCTCTGGCCATGTATCCAGCTTAGAGACCCAAAACTTGAAAGGGGAAGAGCTGTCTGGGAGTACAGTAAGAGGGCAAGACATGTAGTCTGTCACCATCTGATGGAACCGTTGCCTCCTGCTGACTAGAGCCGCCTGTGATGGTGTAGACATTTGTGGCGGGCACACAAAACTGTGCCACAGTTGGGCCATACTAATCTTGCCTTGAGCAGAGGCACTGCTTCTGCTCCCTCTTTGTGCAGATCCTCCTCCACTGCCTGGACGCACCGAGCTGCTTTGTAAAGCACTAGCAGCACTTCTCTCAGTTGGACTGGAGAAGATGATGGAATTGACCAGTGTGTCTTGGTACTCCCGCATTTTACGATCCCGGTTCAACGGTGTGATGAGGCTTTGTACGTTGTCCCGGTAGCGAGGATCGAGGAGGGTGTACACCCAATAATCAGCCATGTTGAGAATGTGGGCGATGCGCCGGTCATTTCTCAGGCACTGCAGCATGTAATCAACCATGTGCTGCAGACTGCCAACTGGCCAAGAAACGCTGTCCCCTGCTTGAGGCGTGAGCTCTGCCTGCTCTTCATTACCCCACCCTCGCTGTACACACTGACTACTGGACAATTGTGTAACTCCCTCCTCTGGACGGATGTCTTCCTCCTCCATTGACTCCTCCTCATCCTCCTCACAAAGTGTCCCCTGCCTATGCATTTGTGAGGAACCACATGGCGCTGACTGTCCAGAAGCTGATGGAAATGGTGAGTCCTCATCCTCCACCTCTTCCACAACATCAACCCTTAGCGCTTGCAATGTTTGTTGAAGCAGGCAGATAAGGGGGACAGTCATGCTGACTAGTGCATCATCTGCACTCGTCATCCGCGTGGAATAATCGAAGGGATGCAAAACCTGGCAGACGTCCTTCATAGTGGCCCACTCTGTGGTTGTGAAGTCTGAACAGCGCGGAGTGAGACTTCTTTGCGCCTGATGCAGCTGGTACTCCATTACTGCTTGCTGTTGCTCACACAACCGCTCCAACATATGTAACATGGAATTCCACCTGGTAGGTAGGTCACATATGATGCGATATTCCGGAAGGCGGAATCGGCGCTGCAGAGCTGCAATGAGCGATCTTGCCGTGCTGGAGCGCCGCAAGTGAGCACACTCTAGGCGGACCTTGTGCAGCAGTGCATCAAGATCCGGATAGTCCCTCAAAAAACTCTGCATGACCAAGTTGAGCACATGTGCCAGACATGGGATATGAGTGAGGTTGCCGAGGCCCAGAGCTGCCACCAGATTTCAGCCATTGTCACACACTACCATGCCTGGCTGGAGATTCGCTGGCACAAACCACACATCGCTCTCCTGCTTGATGGCATTCCAGAGCTCCTGTGCTGTGTGGCTTCGATTCCCCAAAGAAATTAATTTCAAGACGGCCTGTTGACGTTTGGCCACGGCTGTGCTCATGTCGGTCGTAACAGGTAAACGTTCACGGATCCATGTGGAGGTGGACTGTGACGGCTCCTGCAGCAATGATTCTGAGGAACTTGTGTATGAGTTGGAGTCAATACGTACAGACTGGATTCCTGCAATCCTTGGAGTGGGCAGGACATGTCCTGCGCCACTCGCACGATCTGTACCCGGCTCAACAACATTAACCCAATGGGCAGTGAGGGAAAGATATCGCCCCTGTCCATGGTGACTGGTCCACGCATCGGTGGTGAGGTGGACCTTGCTACTGACGGCGTTCAGTAGAGCGTGCTTTATGTGTCCCTCCACATGCTTGTGCAGGGCAGGGACGGCTTGCCTGCTGAAATTAAAGCGGCTGGGCACATTGTACTGTGGGACTGCCAATGCCATCAAGTCACGGAAGCTGTCAGTCTCCACCAGCCTGAATGACAGCATTTCCAGTGACAGAAGTTTGGCAATGCCTGCATTCAGAGCCTGTGCTCGTGGGTGGGTTGCCGAGAATGGCCGCCTTTTCTCCCATGCCTGTACTACCGATGGCTGTAGACTGGGCTGGGAGTGTGAGGATGACTGGGAACGTGGTGCTGAGGGTGGAATTACAGTGGGTCTCTGGACAACAGTGCCAGAGGTTCTTCCATGGCGATCCTGGGAGGAAGCCGAACCAGCTGTGTGTGAGCTGGAGGAAGAGGCAACACGAGCTGAAGAGGTGGCAGCTGCCGCTGTTGGTTGGCCTAGCTCTTCAGTGTGTTTTTGTAACTCCGCCGCGTGCCTGGTCCGCACATGTTTCCACATATTTGAGGTATTGAGGCTGCTGACATTTCTCCCTCTTTTGATTTTCTGATGACACACCTTGCATTTGACAAAGCAAATGTCATCTGCAACTGTGTCAAAAAAGGCCCAGGCACTACAAGTCTTGGGAGCGCCCTTTTTGGCTGTTGGAAGAGGCATGCTCCTAACGGGTGCCGAATTGGAGGCTACAGGCTCCGCAGTCTTCCCCCTCCCTCTCCCTCTTTGGCCCGTTCGGGGAATCTCTTCATCAGAGCTGTTCCCACCACCTTCCTGTCCCTCACGCCACGATGGGTCAAGGACCTCATCATCTACACTACCCTCTGCCACCAACTGCTCCTCCTGGGTACTCTCAGCAGCACAGCACGCACCAGAAAGTGGCACCTGAGTGTCATCAGCGGATGCGTACTGCGGTGTGGTGACCGGAGGCACTGGCCCACCCGCCGCTTCAGACTCAGAGAGAAAAAGCTGTTGGGCATCACTGCACACTGCCTCTTCTTCCATTTCTCCAATGCTGCTTGGCTGGCCCCCTGTTGCCAAGCCAAGAGATTCAGAGAACAGAAGTAGAGACGGCTCCTGTCCTGGGCTCTCTGACCGCCTGGGCAATTTGGCAGGTGGTGAAGAGACAGATGGGTGCTCTCCAGTGCTCTGTGCCTGAGAGGATGTGGCGCTAATTGAAGTTGATGCATTAGCTGCCATCCATCCGACAATGGCTTCAATTTGGTCTTCACACAGCTCTCTGACAAAGCTGCACATGAAGGACTGTTCCCTGATGAAACTGGGTGATGATGAGTCACCGGTGCCCGCAGCAGGCACAGAATCCCCACGTCCTCTCCCTAATCCACGCCCACGCCCACGTGCCTTACTCCCTGCCTTCTTCATCTTGGTTGACTGATAAAGATAAGCAGAAAAGTACTAACGGCTTAGTGTGCTTATTCCTGAACAGCTCCTAACAGGTATAAGAAACACTAATTTTCTAAAGTGTGGACTAGACTTTAATATGACCTAATGTGGCCTACACAACTGTAAAGTGGTGTGTTTGGTGAACTTTATTTTTTATTTATTTTTGGGGGGCTGAACTGACTACAGGGCGAGCTGCACTCACACGCAGACCATGCAGACAGCCGTAAACGGCGCTGCAAGGCCCCAAAAACCTCCTCCACGTTATCCTATGTAGTGTTTTTCCACAATTTAGCTGGATACGGGTGGAAAGCCACTAATAGGAATTATTTGAAAAAATGTGCAGCGGGCTGCACTATTTGCAAAAAAGGACAATGTATTTTACGGTATGAGGCAGTGATGCACCCTGAGCTGGATACAACCGGCTGTGGCTGCACACAGACTACAGGGCGAGCTGCACTCACACGGAGACCGTGCAGACAGCCGTAAACGGTGCTGCAAGGCCCAAAAAACCTCCTCCACGTTATCTGTCATGGTTCCCAATGGCAAGGGAACGTAAGAAACATATAAGTAACGAACGAGCTCTCGGGTGATGGAAACTCGAGTTGACCGTGAGCTAAATCTACCACACAACTAACAGTAGCCAGGGAGCATACCTACGGCTTCCTATATGCCACGCGCCAGCCGGAGGACTAACTACGCCTGGTAGAGGAAGAAACAGACCTGGCTTACCTCTAGGGAAATACCCCAAAAGATGATAGCAGCCCCCCACATGTAATAACGGTGAATTAAGAGGAAAAGACATACACAGTATGAAAGTAGATTTAGCAAAGAGAGGTCCACTTACTAGATAGCAGAAGGATACAAAAGAGGACTTCACGGTCAACTGAAAACCCTTTCAAAAACCATCCTGAAATTACTTTAAGACTCCTGTGTCAACTCATGACACAGGAGTGGCAATTTCAGCCCGCAAGAGCTTCCAGCTACAGAGAATTACAAAAACTGCAAACTGGACAAAAGGTACAAAACAAAAGGACAAAGTCCACTTAGCTGATCAGCAGACTAGTAGCAGGAACATGCAACCGAAGGCTCTGGTTACAATGATGACCGGCAAGGAAATGACTGGAGAGCAAGGCTAAATAGGAAACTCCCAAACACTGATGGAAGCAGGTGAACAGAAGCAGCAAAGTGCAAACAAGTCACCAGTACCACCAGCAACCACCAGGGGAGCCCAAAAAGCGGATACACAACAGTACCCTCCCCTTAAGGAGGGGGCACCGAACCCTCACAAGAACCGCCAGGGCGATCTGGATGAGCCCTATGAAAGGCACGAACCAAATCCGAGGCATGAACATCAGAGGCAGTTACCCAAGAATTATCTTCCTGACCATAGCCTTTCCATTTAACCAGATATTGAAGTCTCCGTCTGGAAATACGGGAGTCCAAGATCTTCTCTACGACGTACTCCAATTCACCCTCCACCAGCACAGGAGCAGGAGGTTCAGTAGAAGGAACCACCGGTACCTCATATCTCCGCAACAACGACCGATGGAACACATTATGGATAGCGAAAGATGCCGGGAGGTCCAAACGAAAGGAAACAGGGTTAAGAATCTCCAAAATCCTATAAGGACCGATGAACCGAGGCTTAAATTTGGGAGAAGAAACCCTCATAGGGACAAAACGGGAAGACAACCACACCAAGTCCCCAACGCGAAGGTGGGGACCAACACGACGACGACGGTTAGCAAACTGCTGAGTCCTCTCCTGGGACAATTCCAAATTATCCACCACTTGTCCCCAAATCCGATGCAACCGATCCACCACCGCATCCACTCCAGGACAATCCGAAGATTCAACCTGACCAGATGAAAAACGCGGATGAAACCCTGAATTGCAAAAGAAAGGAGAAACCAAAGTGGCAGAACTAGCCCGATTATTAAGAGCAAACTCCGCCAACGGCAGAAAGGCAACCCAATCATCCTGATCCGCAGACACAAAACACCTCAAATAAGTCTCCAAAGTTTGATTAGTTCGCTCCGTCTGGCCATTGGTCTGAGGATGGAATGCAGACGAAAAGGACAAATCAATGCCCAACCTGGCACAGACTGCCCGCCAAAATCTAGACACGAACTGGGTACCCCTGTCAGAAACGATGTTTTCCGGAATACCATGCAAGCGAACCACATTTTGAAAAAACAGAGGGACCAACTCAGATGAGGAAGGCAACTTAGGCAATGGCACCAAATGAACCATTTTAGAAAAACGGTCACACACCACCCAGATGACAGACATCTTCTGAGAAACAGGGAGATCCGAGATAAAGTCCATAGAGATGTGCGTCCAAGGCCTCTTCGGAATAGGCAAGGGCAACAACAACCCACTAGCCCTAGAACAACAAGGCTTGGCCCGAGCACACACATCGCAAGACTGCACAAAAACACGCACATCTCGAGACAGGGAAGGCCACCAGAAGGATCTAGCCACCAAATCTCTGGTGCCAAAAATTCCCGGATGACCTGCCAGAGTAGAAGAATGAACTTCCGAGATGACTCTAGTGGTCCACTCGTCAGGAACAAACAGTCTACCAGACGGACAACGATCAGGTCTATCCGCCTGAAATTCTTGCAAAGCACGTCGCAAATCTGAAGAGACAGCAGACAAAACCACTCCATCCTTAAGAACACCAGCAGGTTCAGAATTCCCAGGAGAGTCAGGCTCAAAACTCCTAGAAAGAGCATCTGCTTTCACATTCCTAGAACCCGGTAAGTACGAGACCACAAAATTAAACCGGGAAAACGACCAACGTGCCTGTCTAGGATTCAGGCGCCTGGCAGACTCCAAATAAATTAAATTCTTGTGATCAGTCAAAACTACCACCTGATGTCTGGCACCCTCAAGCCAATGACGCCACTCCTCAAATGCCCACTTCATGGCCAAAAGCTCCCGATTACCAACATCATAGTTTCGCTCGGCGGCCGAAAATTTTCGCGAGAAGAACGCACAAGGTCTCATCACTGAGCAGTCGGAACTTTTCTGCGACAAAACCGCCCCCGCTCCGATCTCGGAAGCATCGACCTCAACCTGAAAGGGAAGAGAAACATCAGGCTGGCGCAACACAGGGGCAGACAAAAAGCGGCGCTTAAGCTCCCGAAAGGCCTCCACGGCAGCAGGGGACCAATTGGCAACATCAGCACCCTTTTTAGTCAAATCCGTCAGAGGTTTAGCAACGCCAGAAAAACCAGCTATAAATCGATGATAAAAATTAGCAAAGCCCAAGAATTTCTGGAGACTCTTCAGAGAAGTAGGCTGCGTCCAGTCGTAAATAGCCCGAACCTTGACAGGGTCCATCTCAATAGAAGAAGGGGAAAAAATATACCCCAAAAATGAAATTTTTTGAACCCCAAAAACACACTTTGAACCCTTTACACACAAAGAATTCTCCCGCAAAACCTGAAAAACCCTCCTGACCTGCTGAACATGAGACTCCCAGTCATCAGAAAAAATCAAAATATCATCCAAGTACACAATCATAAATTTATCCAAATATTCACGGAAAATATCATGCATTAAGGACTGAAAGACAGAAGGTGCATTAGAAAGGCCGAAAGGCATTACCAAATACTCAAAATGGCCCTCAGGCGTATTAAATGTGGTCTTCCACTCATCCCCCTGCTTAATTCGCACCAAATTATACGCCCCACGAAGATCAATCTTAGAGAACCACTTAGCCCCCCTTATGCGAGCAAACAAATCAGTCAGCAAAGGCAACGGATACTGATATTTGACTGTAATTTTATTCAGGAGACGATAATCAATACAAGGCCTCAGAGAGCCATCCTTTTTAGAGACAAAGAAAAAACCGGCTCCTAAAGGTGATGAAGAAGGACGAATATGTCCCTTTTCCAGGGACTCCTTAATATACTCGCGCATAGCAGCATGTTCAGGTACAGACAGGTTAAACAAACGACCCTTTGGAAATTTACCGCCAGGAATCAGATCTATGGCGCAATCACAATCCCTGTGAGGAGGGAGTGAACCAATCTTAGGCTCTTCAAAAATATCACGATAATCAGACAAAAATGCCGGAATCTCAGATGGAATAGATGACGAAATGGACACCATAGGAGTGTCCCCATGAGCCCCCCGACATCCCCAGCTTAACACAGACATAGCCTTCCAGTCAAGGACTGGGTTATGAGACTGTAACCATGGTAATCCAAGCACCAAAACATCATGTAAATTGTACAACACAAGGAAGCGAATCACCTCCTGATGGTCTGGAGTCATACGCATAGTCACTTGCGTCCAGAACTGTGGTTTATTACAAGTCAAAGGTGTAGAATCAATACCCTTCAGAGGTATAGGGACTTACAGAGGCTCTAAATCAAACCCACAGCGCCTGGCAAAGGACCAGTCCATAAGACTCAGAGCGGCGCCAGAGTCCACATAGGCATCCACGGTAATAACTGATAATGAACAAATCAAGGTTACAGACAAAATAAATTTGGACTGTAAAGTGCCAATTGAAATGGACTTGTCAACCTTCCTAGTACGCTTAGAGCATGCCGATATAACATGAGCAGAATCACCACAATAGAAGCATAACCCATTTTTACGCCTATAATTCTGCCGCTCGCTTCTGGACATAACTCTGTCACATTGCATTTTCTCTGGCGTCTCTTCAGAAGATACCGCCAAATGGTGCACGGGTTTGCGCTCCCGCAAACGCCGATCAATCTGAATTGCCATTGTCATGGACTCATTCAGACCTGTAGGCGCAGGGAACTCGACCATAACATCTTTAACGGCATCAGAAAGGCCCTCTCTGAAATTTGCCGCTAAGGCGCACTCATTCCACTGAGTAAGCACAGACCACCTACGAAATTTTTGGCAGTATATCTCCGCTTCATCTTGCCCTTGAGATAGGGCTATCAAAGCTTTTTCAGCTTGAATCTCCAAATTAGGTTCCTCATAAAGCAACCCTAAAGCCAGGAAAAACGCATCCACATTGAGCAACGCAGGATCCCCTGGTGCCAATGAAAATGCCCAATTTTGAGGGTCACCTCGCAGCAAAGAGATTACAATCTTAACCTGCTGGACAGGATCTCCTGAGGAGTGAGGTCTGAGAGAAAGGAATAATTTACAATTATATTTGAAATTCAAAAACCGAGATCTATCTCCGGAAAACACCTCTGGTGTAGGGATTTTAGGTTCAGAAATAGGAGCATGTATAACAAAATCTTGTAAATTTTGAACCTTCGTAGCAAGATTATTTAAACCTGCAGCCAAACTCTGAGGATCCATCTTTAAACAGGTGAGCTCAGAGCCATTCAAGGATTATAAGGAGAGAAAGGCAAAGGCTGTAATTAAAGCTGAAATACAACTGATCCAACTATGGAGCAAGCATAGAGGAAAAAGGGGAAAAAAAAAAATAAAATTTACAGACTTCTTTTTTCTCTCCTTTCTTCTGCCAATAAGTTTAACACATGGCCGGTCATACTGTCATGGTTCCCAATGGCAAGGGAACGTAAGAAACATATAAGTAACGAACGAGCTCTCGGGTGATGGAAACTCAAGTTGACCGTGAGCTAAATCTACCACACAACTAACAGTAGCCAGGGAGCATACCTACGGCTTCCTATATGCCACGCGCCAGCCGGAGGACTAGCTACGCCTGGTAGAGGAAGAAACAGACCTGGCTTACCTCTAGGGAAATACCCCAAAAGATGATAGCAGCCCCCCACATGTAATAACAGTGAATTAAGAGGAAAAGACATACACAGTATGAAAGTAGATTTAGCAAAGAGAGGTCCACTTACTAGATAGCAGAAGGATACAAAAGAGGACTTCACGGTCAACTGAAAACCCTTTCAAAAACCATCCTGAAATTACTTTAAGACTCCTGTGTCAACTCATGACACAGGAGTGGCAATTTCAGCCCGCAAGAGCTTCCAGCTACAGAGAATTACAAAAACTGCAAACTGGACAAAAGGTACAAAACAAAAGGACAAAGTCCACTTAGCTGATCAGCAGACTAGTAGCAGGAACATGCAACCGAAGGCTCTGGTTACAATGATGACCGGCAAGGAAATGACTGGAGAGCAAGGCTAAATAGGAAACTCCCAAACACTGATGGAAGCAGGTGAACAGAATCAGCAAAGTGCAAACAAGTCACCAGTACCACCAGCAACCACCAGGGGAGCCCAAAAAGCGGATACACAACAGTTGTCCTATGTAGTGTTTTTCCACAATTTAGCTGGATACGGGTGGAAAGCCACTAATAGGAATTATTTGAAAAAATGTGCAGCGGGCTGCACTATTTGCAAAAAAGGAAAATGTATATTACGGTATGAGGCAGTGACGCACCCTGAGCTGGATACAACCGGCTGTGGCTGCACACATGTGATAGAAATATATATATCATGTAGATCTCACTTGCATGTATACTCCTCTATAATCAAATATATACTTATATGCTCACAACTAATATATACATTATAATCAATGGTTTAAAATGGCTGACACAAACTGAACTGATATAAGCCTGATATAACCCAGACAGATCATATGGTGTTTTTCCATCTTAAAAACAGGAAATCGGGTCAGATGTCTGAGATAATGCCTAGAATCTAGCTGAATCTTGCTGAAACGGCAGACCAACAGTGTCAGGTGTCTCCACTTTGTCCTAGACAGAGAACTCGAGTTTAGTTGCTTGATCAGCAGTCATATGAGCATTAATCACAATATTCCATATATGTTTAGATAACCAATGACAGAGGAGCTAGACAATATGGTAATTAACTAACCACCCCTGACAACCCCTAACCACTCCTTTCTATGTGAAAATATAAAACTATGTATGTACAATAAAGTATCAGTATTGATGGAATGTTGTTCTGTCACAGTTGTGTACAGTCCATTCTTGATGAGCGCTCAAAATACTCAGTCTAATTGGGAGCGGCCACAGCACACACAGGGATATATTTATCCAACCCTAATATTTCCATAACAGAATGGCCCCCAACAGCGAGGCACGGATGAAAGCACGGGATCCTTCTAACCGGAGATACGGAAGTGTAGCGGTGGCCTTGGCACAGGGGCAGGAGACTGCGCAGCTCCATAAGTAAGGTAAGAAAATGTTATCATCTTACCTGAAAGTCCCCTGTGCCCAGTCCTTGTCTATGCCTCTTGCCGGTAAGATGAGGTCACAAATTCCCAGGTAGTGTAAAAAAATCCGTAGCCACGAATCCACCCTGGGAGGTGTCTGCTGTGGACCGTGTATGTGTTTTGTGTAAAATCCGAGAGAAGAAGGAAAAAGTGACTTTTGTTTGTGGTTGCTGAGAAACAGACCGCAGGAGGTCAAATCGCTGAGTAAGCTATCACAGATTCCCGTGCAAGAGGAAAGGAACAGGTAGTTCCGGAGCAGGTGGCTCCAGAATCCAGGCTCGGATGGTGATAGATTACAGGGGCTGCCACAGATTCCCGTAGTGCCGGCGATCCAGTCAGGACGTCCGGACCGGGGTGGTAGATTTCCCGCTTGTTGTGCTTCTCAAGCACTCAGGTGGCCCGGGCGCAGGTGCGTCCAGTGCGATTGGCAGTAGTCTGTTCCCAGCGCAACCTGCATGTGTCACAGAATTTAAAAGGGCATCTCTCGGATTGTCTATCTGTCTGTTTGTGTCATGTACTATTGCCGCTTTAAGAAGCAGAAATAGTTCTCTTGTCCGAACTTCCTCTTTCTCCGTGCTGTTTAGCAGAGAGATATGCATTGTAAATCAAACTGTCACATTTTTTTTCCGGACTGTTTTCAGCTGCAGTGCTGGGTATGTGTAGTTTTTTTTGTGAAGAAGTGAAATTTAAGTTGTATCTATCATTTTTGATGTGACATAAGTGTTTTCAGAAACGTGATTTTAGTGACATTTGATATTATTGCAATTTCATACGGAATAAAGAGGAAGTGTGTCTCTGACTGACAGCCGTTTTAATTTTTAATTTTTTTTACTCTCTTAAAGGGTCTTTCTTTTTGCGGCATTTTAAAGTTTTTAATTAAGTTTTCCTCAATCTTCAATCTCTTTACCTTTTTATTTTTTATTTATATATATTTTTGAAAAAGTTTTTTTTTTTCTTTACTATTGTATCAAAGTTTTGAGTTTTTGGTTGTGAACTAAGTTTTTGACGGTTTTTCTTATCGTTTTGGGTTTTACTTAGTGTTTTATATACTCATTTTTAGAAGTTTTTTTTAGTACTGTTTTCTTTTCTCATTTTTGTGTGTTTTTCATTTTCATTTTTTGCTTTTGCCATGGGGAATAGAGTGGCCGAGCAACAGGAAAGTCAGTAGATAGTGACAGAATACGAAGATGTTAAGTATGTGAAGATTTTTGGAAGGTATAAAGTACGTGAAATTCATTAGAATGGCAGATTTCAAGCTGCAGAGTGGCATGACGTAGAAAGGAAAATAAGGGAAGTTAGCTGATGTTAGATTGCTGAATACTAATACATGGTATGAAGTGGCAGCAGAGCTTACATCGTTTAGATGGTACAGAAAGTTATGTGAGCAAACCAGGAAGTGATTTTTGTGGGTATGAGACATCTGCGCAGTCTGCTTTTAGCAGAATCCATGGTTTAGGTAGTTATTTTTGCACAGTATGTGGTGCGCCCCATCTCTCCCTACAGGGAGAAGGCATAATTGCTCCTCTCTATTATTCTTGTTGTTCTAATCTATCCTCTTTTTCCTCTGTCAGTCTTTTCTCTCCGCACTCTCTCTCTCTCTCTCTCTCTCTCTCCTTTCCTCTTCCTCCACATTTTTTCTCTTCTCTCTCTTCCCCTCTTTCTCCACTCCTCTCTTCTCCTCCCTCCTTATCCACTCCCCCACCACACCTTTCTTCTCTCTCTCTCCACATTCTCTCTCCCCTCCTACTATTCCTTTGTCTCACTCCTCAACCCCTCCTCCTTCTTCTTCCTCTTTTTTTTCCTCCGTGTTGCCGGCTGGGCCAACGCCCAATTCAAACAATATGGTGCTTACAGCACAAGGTGTCCCTGGCACAGTCCAGCCATTGCCAGTTGTGATATCGGGGAAAGAAGGTGAAAGCCCCCCCTACAGTGGGCAGCCCCAGACATATCAGGCAGCAGTCAGCTCAGCCCTGGGTGCAGAGGGGGGAGGAGTGATATCAGAACGAGCTCACTGACAGATCCTCCGTTACCTCATTTCACAGTCAACAATATTGTAACCCTTAAGGTTTTACGTGAACTTTGATATCACCATGTATTGATAATGTACAGCTTCAGCACCGGTCAGAGCTGCCTACATCCACATTCACACCAACATGAAACTATAAGCCTAATCCATCATAGCTTCAGCAAGGGGGGAGACATCCTCACATAAAAAAGCAACTTCTAAGTCCAAAATCAGTCAGTGTATGACCCCGGTACAAGCCATCACAACTATTCCTCTGATGAAGATGAAGAGGGAACATCATACATGCTGTCTAGTACTAGAAAAGAAACCCACAGGCACCAAGAATGCAGGGGCAGATAGAGGCACCACCATTACACTATGTGCACTGCACTTCAAGTCAGATGACAATCTTCCAGACCCAGGGATGCATCCCATGCCATTTTACCGAAGAATGTAGCAGAAGCAGTAAACATATGCAGCCAGCTGGAATGATCTCTGGGCCATGAATGAAAATAGAAGCAGGTGATGCACTCTGGCCAATCATGAAGGAACAATTCAAACTTCCAGCAGAATCAGACATACACGCTTGGAAGTCAGGGCCACAGCTAATTGAACAGCTCAGAGAGTGAGCCATGACATGAGCCAAGAAAAGACAGAGTCTGTAAAGAAGTTTCATTGCAGAGTAATGCAAGTATTCCAAGACTTGGGCTTCACCATTGATGACCAGATACACAGGCCTTTGTGCATGGACTGAGACAGCCAATCAGGAAACCACTGATAGTGGCTAGGCCTAGGAACAGGTCAATAGCAGTGGACTGACCCAGAAAAAATGTTTTATGTGCGCCTAGGAGACTGTCTATTGCCGATTGTCACCAAAACTGCCACCATTATAGCACCACAAAGAGCGCGAAGAAGGAAACGGGTGCCGTGCTGCTGAGAACGCTCGAAGGGGAGCCAGAGGTGAAGACGCTGCAAAGTGCCGACCAACACACCACCAGAAGAACCGCTGCAGACTCCAGAGAGGAGACACCGACCTCAATAAGGTTAGCAAAGGGGAGAAGCTATGTCGGAGCAGGAGGAAGAAGTGATGGCAGATGCAGCCACAGCCCCTGTAATGCCCCAAGACCTTGGGTTGGATGCAGCCGTCGGTCTCATGGCACCCCGGGCCTCGCCACGAATGCACCTGCAGGCCCCGTCTTACCACCGCAGCTTCAATCAGCAGGCCGGACCCCGCTGCCGCTACAGTACCCATCATGCCGTTGTCCACAGTAGCCAAAAGGATTGAGTCTCAACCAGGGGTGCAGAAGACAGCCCCCCTCATGGTGACCACTGACCTGGAAGAGCAACCACCCTACAAAGACAGAAGAAGTGTCAAGGGTTACATCTGTGGCAAGTTTGGCCATTACCAGAACCAGTGCGAAGCACCCACGCCCCCGAAGAGACTGGACCCATGCAACCCAAGAGTTGGTCCAGAGAAACAGGTCAAGGAGGAAGTGCAGAAAGCAGTGAAGTACCCCATTCATAGGACAGAGGCAAGCAAGCCAGGTCCGCAAGACACTACGCTCCTGACATGTAAAACTTCATCTGCAGGACCAATACCTCAAATTACCTTTAAAAGTGGATGGCGTTGTCAGATCCAAAGTGGTGCAGCCAGAAGTGTGATGACACCTGTGGAACTCGCTGATCCCACCTGCCTATCAGAATTCTCTGTGTCTCGCATGGGCATTGATAGTCAAGTCAGACATTCTCAGCTTACAAAACCACTGAGCGTGTGCACTCAGCCAGGACACTCTATCCTGTCCCAGTTTGTGGTGTAAAGGACCTGCCACTCAACGTACTGGGAGCGAACCTACTGCAGAAGCTGAAGGCAACCACAGTGTTCCAGGGAGATGGGACAGTGACACTTTCTTCATCCCTGACCCAAGAAGAGTCATGCTGGCGGCCCTACAAGAACATTAAGCAACCAATGAGGCCTACTCAAGGAGGTACTGGACGTAGTACCAGAAAGTCTATGGTCTAAGGGACCCCAGCACATGAGAAAACCTCAAGTTGCCCCAGTACGGGTGTCACTCAAGCCATGTACCCCGTACCCTCGTAAGGCCCAGGCCAGGCCTAGAGTCAAGCTGCCTCTGACCAACTGAAGGTCTACCTGGAAATAGGAATCATTGTTCCTCGCACATCGCCTTGCAATACCCCGCTTTTCCCCATCAAGAAAAAGACTGTAAAAGGAGAGCCAGCCAAGTTCAGAATGGTATATAACCTGAGAGCTGTGAATGACGCCACAGTGTTTGAAACTGCAATTATGCCGAATACACACACTCTGCTCTCAAATGTGCCTGCCACAGCAAAAGTGTTCACAGTGACCGACCTGGCTAATGTTTTCTTCAGTGTTCCCCCTCATCCGGAAGACCAGTTCCTGTTTGCCTTAATGCACCAGGGGGGACACCACACATGGACAGTGATGCCACAGTGGGCCCAGAACAGCCCTTCACAGTTCACCAAAGCAATGTCCACAGTTCTCACCAACTGAGTCACAGAACAAGCAGAAGTAACCCTGCTACAATACATGGACAATCTACTCCTTTGTGCAGTTGACTTTGACACGTGTAAAGCCCATTCCTTGTATCTCCTACTCTACCTGGCGGAGCAGCACTGCAGGATCTCAAAGAACAAAGTCCAGTGGTGTCTGAAGCAAGTTACGTTCCAGAGACACTGTATTGCTCACCAGGCAAAACACCTGACAGATGACCGGAAGACCACAGTGGAGAAGATGGTCCCTCCGACAACTCCAAAGGTGCTACAGGCCTTCCTTGGTCTAGTTTCATATTGCAGAGCCTGGATCCCTGATGCTTCCATCCTAATGCAGCCTCTGTATGAATACGTCAGTGTGACCCCGTTCCTCCAGACAGATGTGGCCTTCAGTTCGTTCAAGAAGTTAAAAGGCTCTGTAGTCTCAGCGCCAGCACTAGGCCTATCTGACTACAAGAAGCCATTCCGTCTCTACTTGATGAGAAGAGAAGGCCTTGCTACTGGAGTCCTGACACAACTTCAGGGGGGAAAGCAGAGACTTTCGGACTACTTTTCAGCTTGCCTGGATCCAGTTGCAAGGGGAGCCTCTTCCTCCCGCATGAGAGCAGCAGTTGCAGCACACGCCCTCCTGGACAGGACTACTGACATCAGTGGTAAAACCATGGGAAATCCTGGCTCTGCATGACATCTCAGCAATCCTCAACCAAAGCCAGCCAAAACATCTCTCCACCGCCAGCATTCTTCGCCTCCAGTGCTCTCTACTCCTGCCCCAACAATGTCACCATCTCCAGATGCACAGTCCTCAATCCGCCCACTCTACTCCCACTCCCAAGGGGGGATACAGATATGGGTCCTCGGATAAAAAGTCTGATCAAAATCTGCATGATACCTTCTGCAGGGATCTGAATTTGCTCCGGACGGATGACCATGATTGCTTCAGCATCATGCAACAGGAAACAGCAGGACTACCCAAGGTGGCAGAAGAGCCACTGACCAACCCAGAGTTGATCCTCTATGTGGATGGCTCCAGATTTGCAGATGATGAAGGAAGATTCCACACGGGAGGTGCAGCGACCAGCAATCAAGAGATCCTGTGGTCCAGAAGTCTGCCACCCAGTCTGTCAGCCCAGGAAGCAGAACTGATAGCGCTGATGAAGGCCTACCAGATGGCAGAAGACAAGACTGAGAAAATGTATACCGATTCAAGGTACTTGCATGGCATAGCACACGACTTCGGACCCATCTGGGCTGCAAGGGACTTCATAACAGCCAGCGGAACAACCGTGAAGCATCAATGGAGCCATTAAGGACCTGCTGAACACACTTCAACTTCCAAAAGTGGTGACAATGCTAAAAGTCAAAGCGCATGGAAAACTGAACACAGTAGGGGCACGAGGCAACAACATGGCGGATATGGCAGCCAAAGAAACAGTCAAGGGAAGACAATATGGACAAGTGGAAGAGGTCGTAGAGCCGGACGGCTACTACAGGACGGCTGAAGACAGGAAACCTGACAAGATGACATCCTGGGATCTGCTCAAAAAAAAAAGTTGCAAGAGCAAGCCCCAAAGGACAAGAAGGAATGCTGGGTGCAGAAGTGAGCAACACATGAAGAAGGAAGGGTATACTAAATGGACTACAAACCCTGTTTACCCCGAAGCATGTACCCTATGGTGGTCCAGTGGGCACATGGGCCCACACACAGATTAAAGACACAGATGAATGATCCGATTGGTGCTTACTGGTTCGCTCCAGAAATCTCCACCCTAACAGCCAAGTTCATAAACAGCTGTCTGACCTGTGGCAAATGCAACCCTGGAAGAATGAAGAAAGTTCCCACACATCAACTTGCCAGACCACTGTACCCCCTTCCAGAGGATCCAGATAGACCACATCCAGATGCCGCCAAGTGGAGGATTCGAATATGCCCTTGTGGTCGCGGACGTGTTCTCAGGATGGCCAGAAGCTTTCCCAGTGAAGAACCAGTCAGCAAAGACTACTGCAAAGAAGCTACTCTCAGAGACGAGATATGCAGCTATGGGGTCCCAGAAGTGATAGAGAGTGACCAGGGACCTGCATTCACAGCAAACCTCACATGAGAGATCTAGTCAGCAGTAGGGTCAGACTTAGGCCTACACACTCCCAATCACACTACTCAGTGTTAGGCACACTCCCAGAGGCCCAGAAAAGCTGTCACCATATGAAATTTTGTTTGTGTCTAGTCCCAGGTTAGGGGTATCCTTTCCCTTAGCAGCTGATTATGTAATATGATACTTTGTCTGCTTATGTAATTGAAATCACCAAGAAACTTGCTAACATCCATTCTCGAGTTTTTTTCTTCATTGCCAGATCCAGATTCAGTGTCCGGTATGCACTCCTAGAAGCCAGGAGACTGGGTGTTGGTGAAAAAGCTTGTAAGGAGAACACCACTCGATCCCAGATTTGATGGTCCTGCTCAAGTGCTGCTGATGACACCAAACTCTGTGAAACTGGAGGGAAGACTCGCTTGGATCCACTCATCGCATGGCAAGAAAGCTCCCCTACCAGAAGATGACACCCAAGCCAGAATGATGTCGTGGATGCCCTGCCTGACCGAAGAGATGACCTACCTGATAAAGACTGCACATCGCTCACTACACATGCTATTGACTAAGAGACTGATTGCAACGAACCCCCGTTAGGGACAGATCTCCTGACCGCCCATTTGCGAAAAGTCTGTATGGAGTGGGGCACAGGCGTTAGGCTTGTGTCAGTTCGCCAACAGCACAAAAGAGTTGCAGCGCTTTGGGACAGGAGGCTAAGATTAGGGCAAGTGATATCTAAGGGGGGCTTGTGATAGAAATATATATATCATGTAGATCTCACTTGCATGTATACTCCTCTATAATCAAATATATACTTATATGCTCACAACTAATATATACATTATAATCAATGGTTTAAAATGGCTGACACAAACTGAACTGATATAAGCCTGATATAACCCAGACAGATCATATGGTGTTTTTCCATCTTAAAAACAGGAAATCGGGTCAGATGTCTGAGATAATGCCTAGAATCTAGCTGAATCTTGCTGAAACGGCAGACCAACAGTGTCAGGTGTCTCCACTTTGTCCTAGACAGAGAACTCGAGTTTAGTTGCTTGATCAGCAGTCATATGAGCATTAATCACAATATTCCATATATGTTTAGATAACCAATGACAGAGGAGCTAGACAATATGGTAATTAACTAACCACCCCTGACAACCCCTAACCACTCCTTTCTATGTGAAAATATAAAACTATGTATGTACAATAAAGTATCAGTATTGATGGAATGTTGTTCTGTCACAGTTGTGTACAGTCCATTCTTGATGAGCGCTCAAAATACTCAGTCTAATTGGGAGCGGCCACAGCACACACAGGGATATATTTATCCAACCCTAATATTTCCATAACACACAGACTACAGGGTGAGCTGCACTCACACGGAGACCGTGCAGACAGCCGTAAACGGCGCTGCAAGGCCCAAAAAACCTCCTCTACGTTATCCTATGTAGTGTTTTTCCACAATTTAGCTGGTTACGGGTGGAAAGCCACTAATAGGAATTATTTGAAAAAATGTGCAGTGGGCTGCACTATTTGCAAAAAAGGACAATGTATTTTACGGTATGAGGCAGTGACGCACCCTGAGCTGGATACAACCGGCTGTGGCTGCACACAGACTACAGGGTGAGCTGCACTCACACGGAGACCATGCAGACAGCCGTAAACGGTGCTGTAAGGCCCAAAAACCTCCTCTACTTTATCCTATGTAGTGTTTTTCCACAATTTAGCTGGATACGGGTGGAAAGCCACTAATAGGAATTATTTTTAAAAAATGTGCAGCGGGCTGCACTATTTGCAAAAAAGGACAATGTATTTTATGGTATGAGGCAGTGACGCACCCTGAGCTGGATACAACCAGCTGTGGCTGCACACAGAATACAAGGCGAGCTGCACTCACACAGAGACCGTGCAGACAGCCGTAAACAGTGCTGCAAGGCCCAAAAAACCTCCTCTACGTTATCCTATGTAGTGTTTTTCCACAATTTAGCTGGATACGGGTGGAAAGCCACTAATAGTAATTATTTGAAAAAATGTGCAGCGGGCTGCACTATTTGCAAAAAAGGACAATGTAATGGATAGAACAGTATGAGACAGTGAACCACCCTGAGCTGAATACAACCGGCTATGGCTGCACACAGACTAGAGAGTGGGCTGCACTCACACACACACACACACACACACAGACCTTGCAGATCGCTGTGAAAACAGCGCTGCAAGGCAAAAGCAAGGTGAACACACAGCGGTTGCTAAATTAGCCTGGGAAAAGCACAAAGAAGCAAATCGCTATCTCAACTGGCCCTCAGTCAGAGCACAGCATCCTATGCCTAACTGAATTCACAGCAGAGGGAGCCAGAAAGGGCGGCAGCGTTTTTTATAGTGCATCATGACATCATTTCAGCAGCCAATCACAGCCTTGCCAGTAGTTACATGCCCACCATGCTGAACAGGATGTGCCCACTCTTGTAATCATTCCTCATTGGCTGAATTCATGCTGTTTGAATTCTGGGAACTTCCGATTCCGGTATCCGATATGCGGTAAGTATCTGATCTCGGTATCGGAATTCCGATACCACAAGTATCGGCCGATACCCGATACCTGCGGTATCGGAATGCTCAACACTAGTTGTGAGTAGGGTTGAGCGAAACGGATCGGACAAATTCAAATATCGCCGACTTTCGGCAAAGTCGGGTTTCATGAAACCCGACCCGATCCTAGTGTGGATCAACCATGAGGTCGGCGATCTGCGCGCAAAAGTCGCATTTCATATGACACTTTCAGCGCCATTTTTTAGCCAATGAAGGAGGACGCAGAGTGTGGGCAGCGTGATGACATAGATCTCGGTCCCCACCATCTTAGAGAAGGGCAGGACAGTGATTGGCTTGCTTTCTGCAGCATCACAGGGGCTATAAAGGGGCATGCACGCCGACCTCCATCTTACTTCTGCCGATCTTAGCATAGGGAGAGGTTGCTGCAGCTTCATCAGAAGGGATATAGTTAGGGAGGGAAGATTAACCCCCAAACTGCTTGTGCTGTAGCGATTTCCACTGTCCAACACCACCTTTTTTTTGCAGGGATAATCAAGGCTATATTTTTGTGCATCAGCTGTGTAGCTTATTAGGCTGCCTTATAAGACTACCTGATAGCTGCATTTCTGTTTGCACGCTGCTGTGCAAACCAACTGCATTTTTAAAAGCAAAAATCCTGTTGCTCCTTTCTGCACAGTTATCTTGTTTATTTGTCCACACTTTTGTGTGCAGCAGTCCTTTTTATTGCTGCCATACTTGTCCTGAGATCATTGTAGGGAGATTGAAATTGTACTACAGTCCTTGTATTTTTCATATATCTTCCAGCCACTTTCTGCCACTTACATTGTGTTGTTTTATACACTGGGCCTGAGTTTTGGTTCACTCTCCAAAAAAAAATTGAGATTCAAATTCTCACAAAGTGGATATACTTCAGTCCTGTTAGTTTGTTGTGTGTCAGCCAGCCTCTTTCTGCTACTTAGATTGCGTTGTTATATACACTGGGCCTAAGTTTTGGTTCAGTCTCCCAAAAAGAAGTGAGATTCAAATTCTCACAAAGTGGATATACTTCAGTCCTGTTAGTTTGTCGTATGTCAGCCAGCCACTTTCTGCCACTTAGATTGCATTGTTATATACACTGGGCCTGAGTTTTGGTTCAGTCTCCCAAAAAAAAGTGAGATTCAAATTCTCACAAAGTGGAAATACTTCAGTCCTGTTAGTTTGTCGTATGTCAGCCAGCCACTTTCTGCCACTTAGATTGCGTTGTTATATACACAGGGCCTGAGTTTTGGTTCAGTCTCCCCAAAAAAAGTGAGATTCAAATTTTCACAAAGTGGATATACTTCAGTCCTGTTAGTTTGTCATATGTCAGCCAGCCACTTTCTGCCACTTAGATTGCGTTGTTATATACACTGGGCCTGAGTTTTGGTTCAGTCTCCCAAAAAAAAGTGAGATTCAAATTCTCACAAAGTGGATATACTTCAGTCCTGTTAGTTTGTCGTATGTCAGCCAGCCACTTTCTGCCACTTAGATTGCGTTGTTATATACACTGGGCCTGAGTTTTGGTTCAGTCTCCCAAAAAAAAGTGAGATTCAAATTCTCACAAAGTGGATATACTTCAGTCCTGTAAGTTTGTCGTATGTCAGCCAGCCACTTTCTGCCACTTAGATTGCGTTGTTATATACACAGGGCCTGAGTTTTGGCTCAGTCTCCCAAAAAGAAGTGAGATTCAAATTTTCTCAAAGTGGATATACTTCAGTCCTGTTAGTTTGTCGTATGTCAGCCAGCCACTTTCTGCCACTTAGATTGCTTTGTTATATACACAGGGCCTGAGTTTTGGTTCAGTCTCCCAAAAAAAAGTGAGATTCAAATTTTCACAAAGTGGATATACTTCAGTCCTGTTAGTTTGTCGTATGTCAGCCAGCCACTTTCTGCCACTTAGATTGCGTTGTTATATACACTGGGCCTGAGTTTTGGTTCAGTCTCCCAAAAAAAAGTGAGATTCAAATTCTCACAAAGTGGATATACTTCAGTCCTGTTAGTTTGTCGTATGTCAGCCAGCCACTTTAAGCCACTTACATTGTGTTGTTTTATACACTAGGCCTGAGTTTTGGTTCAGTCTCCAAAAAAAAAAGTGAGATTCAAATTCTCACAAAGTGGATATACTTCAGTCCTGTTAGTTTGTCGTATGTCAGCCAGCCACTTTCCGCCACTTAGTTTGCATTCTTATATACACTGGGCCTGAGTTTTGGTTCAGTCTCCCAAAAAAAAGTGAGATTTAAATTCTCACAAAGTGGATATACTTCAGTCCTGTTAGTTTGTCGTATGTCAGCAAGCCACTTTCTGCCACTTAGATTGCGTTGTTATATACACTGGGCCTAAGTTTTGGCTCAGTCTCCCAAAAAGAAGTGCGATTCAAATTCTCACAAAGTGGATATACTTCAGTCCTGTCAGTTTGTCGTATGTCAGCCAGCCACTTTCTGCCACTTAGATTGCGTTGTTATATACACAGGGCCTGAGTTTTGGTTCAGTCTCCCAAAAAAAAGTGAGATTCACATTTTCACAAAGTGGATATACTTCAGTCCTGTTAGTTTGTCGTATGTCAGCCAGCCACTTTCTGCCACTTTGATTGTGTTGTTATATACAAAGGGCCTGAGTTTTGGTTCAGTCTCCCAAAAAAAAGTGAGATTCAAATTTTCACAAAGTGGATATACTTCAGTCCTCTTAGTTTGTCGTATGTCAGCCAGCCACTCTGCCACGTAGATTGCGTTGTTATATACACTGGGCCTGAGTTTTGGTTCAGTCTCCCCCAAAAAAGTGAGATTAAAATTCTCAAAAAGTGGATATACTTCAGTCCTGTTAGTTTGTCGTATGTCAGCCAGCCACTTTCTGCCACTTAGATTGTGCTGTTTTATGCACCGGGCCTGAGTCTTGGTTCAGTCTCCCCCAAAAAAGGGAGATTCAAATTCTCACAAAGTGGATATACTTCAGTCCTGTTAGTTTGTCGTATGTCAGCCAGCCACTTTCTGACACTTACATTGTGTTGTTTTATGCACCGGGCCTGAGTCTTGGTTCAGTCTCCCCCAAAAAAGTGAGATTCAAATTCTCACAAAGTGGATATACTTCAGTCCTGTTAGTTTGTCGTATGTCAGCCAGCCACTTTCTGCCACTTACATTGTGTTGTTTTATACACTGGGCCTGAGTTTTGGTTCAGTCTCCAAAAAAAAAGTGAGATTCAAATTCTCACAAAGTGGATATACTTCAGTCCTGTTAGTTTGTCGTATGTCAGCCAGCCACTTTCTACCACTTAGATTGCGTTGTTATATACACTGGGCCTAAGTTTTGGCTCAGTCTCCCAAAAAGAAGTGCGATTCAAATTCTCACAAAGTGGATATACTTCAGTCCTGTTAGTTTGTCGTATGTCAGCCAGCCTCTTTCTGCCACTTGGATTGCGTTGTTATATACACAGGGCCTGAGTTTTGGTTCAGTCTCTCAAAAAAAAGTGAGATTCAAATTCTCACAAAGTGGATATGTAGCGCCCCCACTGCCGCAGGGCCGAGGGGTACCCGGTACCAGGCCTCTGAGTCTCTGCTCTGGGGTTGTCACGGTGGCTAGACCCGGTCCGTGACCCTGCTGAGGGGCGCCCAATGAAAGGAGTGGATGGTGGTGGTACTGCGGTGCAGTGCTGGTCACAGTAAATAACGAGGACACCAGGTTGCAGTCTCTTTACCGCTTTACTGAAGGCTCCAGGATCCTCAGTCCGGAATACGGTTAACCAGGCTGCGCAAGTCCGGCCGGTCCGATGGCACCTCCAGAGTTCTCTTTGCAGGTGGAAATCTGTGCCTACCTTCTAGCGCTTGTGTGTTGTGGTCCTCCCCTGCTGTGCTTACGGGATAGTCCCCACAACTGTTGTGTCTGTTTCTGAAGTTCCCTCACAACTCGATTCTGATGTTCTTCTTTGTCCCCCAGGTGATATGGCTAGGACGCACCCGTATGACGGGTAGGCTCGGAGCTCTTCCTGGACCCTAGTGTCGCCCTTCTCCTGTTGTTGCCCCCTATGTCTTCGTAGGTGATTTGTGTGAGACAGCCCGCCTATAGCTGACTGTCCTGCCGTAGGTTTGAAGTATTGCTTGGAGCCTAGTACTTCCTCGGCGTTCCGGCCACCGGCTACGCGCCTCAGTAGGATGTTGCCTCGTCTTACAGCACGACTCCTACTGGTATTTCTCCTTGTTGCGTTGATCTCGTTTCTCACTCAGCACAATAAACCTCGCTTCTTGTCCTTTCTTAGGGCACTGCCGCTATCTCATGCAGGCGCGGTCCCGTAACGTTCTCTCAGTTCGCTAGGTCTCTGCCAGGATCCCACCCCTGACAGGGACCCCCCTGAGTCTCTCCCCGCAACACCCTCTGCCACAGGATGTTGCCTGTTCGATTCCCAGTCAGCTTCTTTCTAACTTCCTATCCAACCCCCAGTTTTACCAGATTGTGAGGAGTGGCCTAATACATAGTACCCTTAGCTCCCCCTGGAGGCCAGACTGTGAAGTGTATTGGTGTCTGTGATACCTAGTCAGGTGGACTACTTCAGTGCAATCAGACGTACCATAGCCCCCCTTAGTGGCGGAGCATCAGTACAGCAACGACCAGGACTCTGGGGCGCTGCAGATATACCTCAGTCCTGTTAGTTTGTCGTATATCAGCCAGCCACTTTCTGCCACTTACATTGTGTTGTTTTATGCACCGGGCCTGAGTCTTGGTTCAGTCTCCCCCAAAAAAGTGAGATTCACATTCTCACAAAGTGGATATACTTCAGTCCTGTTAGTTTGTCGTATGTCAGCCAGCCACTTTCTGCCACTTAGATTGCATTGTTATATACACTGGGCCTGAGTTTTGGTTCAGTCTCCCAAAAAAAGTGAGATTCAAATTCTCACAAAGTGGATATACTTCAGTCCTGTTAGTTTGTCGTATGTCAGCCAGCCACTTTCTGCCACTTACATTGTGTTGTTTTATGCACCGTGCCTGAGTCTTGGTTCAGTCTCCCCCAAAAAAGTGAGATTCACATTCTCACAAAGTGGATATACTTCAGTCCTGTTAGTTTGTTGTATGTCAGCCAGCCACTTTCTGCCACTTAGATTGCATTGTTATATACACTGGGCCTGAGTTTTGGTTCAGTCTCCCAAAAAAAAGTGAGATTCAAATTCTCACAAAGTGGATATACTTCAGTCCTGTTAGTTTGTCGTATGTCAGCCAGCCACTTTCCGCCACTTAGATTGCGTTGTTATATACACTGGGCCTGAGTTTTGGTTCAGGCTCCCCCAAAAAAGTGAGATTCACATTCTCACAAAGTGGATATACTTCAGTCCTGTTAGTTTGTCGTATATCAGCCAGCCACTTTCTGCCACTTACATTGTGTTGTTTTATGCACCGGGCCTGAGTCTTGGTTCAATCTCCCCCAAAAAAGTGAGATTCACATTCTCACAAAGTGGATATACTTCAGTCCTGTTAGTTTGTCGTATGTCAGCCAGCCACTTTAAGCCACTTACATTGTGTTGTTTTATACACTAGGCCTGAGTTTTGGTTCAGTCTCCAAAAAAAAAAGTGAGATTCAAATTCTCACAAAGTGGATATACTTCAGTCCTGTTAGTTTGTCGTATGTCAGCCAGCCACTTTCCGCCACTTAGTTTGCGTTCTTATATACACTGGGCCTGAGTTTTGGTTCAGTCTCCCAAAAAAAAGTGAGATTTAAATTCTCACAAAGTGGATATACTTCAGTCCTGTTAGTTTGTCGTATGTCAGCAAGCCACTTTCTGCCACTTAGATTGCGTTGTTATATACACTGGGCCTAAGTTTTGGCTCAGTCTCCCAAAAAGAAGTGCGATTCAAATTCTCACAAAGTGGATATACTTCAGTCCTGTTAGTTTGTCGTATGTCAGCCAGCCACTTTCTGCCACTTAGATTGCGTTGTTATATACACAGGGCCTGAGTTTTGGTTCAGTCTCCCAAAAAAAAGTGAGATTCACATTTTCACAAAGTGGATATACTTCAGTCCTGTTAGTTTGTCGTATGTCAGCCAGCCACTTTCTGCCACTTAGATTGCGTTGTTATATACAAAGGGCCTGAGTTTTGGTTCAGTCTCCCAAAAAAAAGTGAGATTCAAATTTTCACAAAGTGGATATACTTCAGTCCTGTTAGTTTGTCGTATGTCAGCCAGCCACTCTGCCACGTAGATTGCGTTGTTATATACACCGGGCCTGAGTCTTGGTTCAGTCTCCCCAAAAAAAGTGAGATTCAAATTCTCACAAAGTGGATATACTTCAGTCCTGTTAGTTTGTCGTATGTCAGCCAGCCACTTTCTGCCACTTACATTGTGTTGTTTTATGCACCGGGCCTGAGTCTTGGTTCAGTCTCCCCCAAAAAAGTGAGATTCAAATTCTCACAAAGTGGATATACTTCAGTCCTGTTAGTTTGTCGTATGTCAGCCAGCCACTTTCTGCCACTTACATTGTGTTGTTTTATACACTGGGCCTGAGTTTTGGTTCAGTCTCCAAAAAAAAGTGAGATTCAAATTCTCACAAAGTGGATATACTTCAGTCCTGTTAGTTTGTCGTATGTCAGCCAGCCACTTTCCGCCACTTAGATTGCGTTATTATATACACTGGGCCTGAGTTTTGGTTCAGTCTCCCAAAAAAAAGTGAGATTCAAATTCTCACAAAGTGGATATACTTCAGTCCTGTTAGTTTGTCGTATGTCAGCCAGCCACTTTCTACCACTTAGATTGCGTTGTTATATACACTGGGCCTAAGTTTTGGCTCAGTCTCCCAAAAAGAAGTGCGATTCAAATTCTCACAAAGTGGATATACTTCAGTCCTGTTAGTTTGTCGTATGTCAGCCAGCCACTTTCTGCCACTTAGATTGCGTTGTTATATACACAGGGCCTGAGTTTTGGTTCAGTCTCCCAAAAAAAAGTGAGATTCAAATTTTCACAAAGTGGATATACTTCAGTCCTGTTAGTTTGTCGTATGTCAGCCAGCCACTTTCTGCCACTTAGATTGCGTTGTTATATACACAGGGCCTGAGTTTTGGTTCAGTCTCTCAAAAAAAAGTGAGATTCAAATTCTCACAAAGTGGATATGTAGCGCCCCCACTGCCGCAGGGCCGAGGGGTACCCGGTACCGGGCCTCTGAGTCTCTGCTCTGGGGTTGTCACGGTGGCTAGACCCGGTCCGTGACCCTGCTGAGGGGCGCCCAATGAAAGGAGTGGATGGTGGTGGTACTGCGGTGCAGTGCTGGTCACAGTAAATAACGAGGACACCAGGTTGCAGTCTCTTTACCGCTTTACTGAAGGCTCCAGGATCCTCAGTCCGGAATACGGTTAACCAGGCTGCGCAAGTCCGGCCGGTCCGATGGCACCTCCAGAGTTCCCTTTGCAGGTGGAAATCTGTGCCTACCTTCTAGCGCTTGTGTGTTGTGGTCCTCCCCTGCTGTGCTTACGGGATAGTCCCCACAACTGTTGTGTCTGTTTCTGAAGTTCCCTCACAACTCGATTCTGATGTTCTTCTTTGTCCCCCAGGTGATATGGCTAGGACGCACCCGTATGACGGGTAGGCTCGGAGCTCTTCCTGGACCCTAGTGTCGCCCTTCTCCTGTTGTTGCCCCCTATGTCTTCGTAGGTGATTTGTGTGAGACAGCCCGCCTATAGCTGACTGTCCTGCCGTAGGTTTGAAGTATTGCTTGGAGCCTAGTACTTCCTCGGCGTTCCGGCCACCGGCTACGCGCCTCAGTAGGATGTTGCCTCGTCTTACAGCACGACTCCTACTGGTATTTCTCCTTGTTGCGTTGATTTCGTTTCTCACTCAGCACAATAAACCTCGCTTCTTGTCCTTTCTTAGGGCACTGCCGCTATCTCGTGCAGGCGCGGTCCCGTAACGTTCTCTCAGTTCGCTAGGTCTCTGCCAGGATCCCACCCCTGACAGGGACCCCCCTGAGTCTCTCCCCGCAACACCCTCTGCCACAGGATGTTGCCTGTTCGATTCCCAGTCAGCTTCTTTCTAACTTCCTATCCAACCCCCAGTTTTACCAGATTGTGAGGAGTGGCCTAATACATAGTACCCTTAGCTCCCCCTGGAGGCCAGACTGTGAAGTGTATTGGTGTCTGTGATACCTAGTCAGGTGGACTACTTCAGTGCCATCAGACGTACCATAGCCCCCCTTAGTGGCGGAGCATCAGTACTGCAACGACCAGGACTCTGGGGCGCTGCAGATATACCTCAGTCCTGTTAGTTTGTCGTATATCAGCCAGCCACTTTCTGCCACTTACATTGTGTTGTTTTATGCACCGGGCCTGAGTCTTGGTTCAGTCTCCCCCAAAAAAGTGAGATTCACATTCTCACAAAGTGGATATACTTCAGTCCTGTTAGTTTGTCGTATGTCAGCCAGCCACTTTCTGCCACTTAGATTGCATTGTTATATACACTGGGCCTGAGTTTTGGTTCAGTCTCCCAAAAAAAGTGAGATTCAAATTCTCACAAAGTGGATATACTTCAGTCCTGTTAGTTTGTCGTATGTCAGCCAGCCACTTTCTGCCACTTACATTGTGTTGTTTTATGCACCGTGCCTGAGTCTTGGTTCAGTCTCCCCCAAAAAAGTGAGATTCACATTCTCACAAAGTGGATATACTTCAGTCCTGTTAGTTTGTTGTATGTCAGCCAGCCACTTTCTGCCACTTAGATTGCATTGTTATATACACTGGGCCTGAGTCTTGGTTCAATCTCCCCCAAAAAAGTGAGATTCACATTCTCACAAAGTGGATATACTTCAGTCCTGTTAGTTTGTCGTATGTCAGCCAGCCACTTTCTGCCACTTAGATTGCATTGTTATATACACTGGGCCTGAGTTTTGGTTCAGTCTCCCAAAAAAAGTGAGATTCAAATTCTCACAAAGTGGATATACTTCAGTCCTGTTAGTTTGTCGTATGTCAGCCAGCCACTTTCTGCCACTTAGATTGCGTTGTTATATACACAGGGCCTGAGTTTTGGTTCAGTCTCTCAAAAAAAAAGTGAGATTCAAATTCTCACAAAGTGGATATACTTCAGTCCTGTTAGTTTGTCGTATATCAGCCAGCCACTTTCTGCCACTTACATTGTGTTGTTTTATGCACCGGGCCTGAGTCTTGGTTCAGTCACCCCCCAAAAAAGGGAGATTTAAATTCTCAACAAGCTTATATACACCTTCTACCTTGTTTTACAGTACCATATAACGGTTGTTATTTTGGTTAGATTTTCCAAAAAATGAGGAAGTCTGGTGGAAGAGCCCGTGGGCGGTGTTTGCCAGCTGGTAATGATGGTGGTGCATCTGGTGGTAGTGGCAAAAGCACAATAGCACCTAAGGCTGGAGGTGTTGAGCCAGATTTCAAATTATTTTGCCCCACCTTCACCTGCTGACATATAGCTTGCCGGAAAAATGTCTTGCTTTTGGCCTCCTCTTACTGACTTCTCCAATTCCTCCATTTGCAGCTGCTGAATGTCCACCATAGGCCATTTTTATACCTCCCTAAATGGGCTGACTCCCCCACAGGGCCATGGTCACCACCTGGCGCAAGCACCCGTGCGAGTGCCATTTGACTGGACAGGTGGGTGGGGCCCACTCTTGGGCGACGGCACTGGCACAGGGTCCCTCATAGTACAATGAAGTGTCTCTGATGGTGGTGGTGCACAATCAACGTCAGACACACCATCGTAATATGAGGGGCCCTGTGCCAGTACCACCGCCCACGAGAGAGTGTTCCCCCAAGCTCGAACAGTGCTCTACCACTTGCAATACTTACCTCTCCCTGCTCCACCACTGTGTAGTCTGTGCTGCTAAATCCTTCAATGGCACTGCCAATACAAATTTGTTGAAATAATAGATGATAGTTAAAATATACAGGCGCCCTGACCTACATTTAGACCAGTTCATACTTTGCGCCTACTACCACTGTCTGCTACTCAGCAGAGGAGCCCACCCCTGTACCTAGCTATGCCACCTGTTTATTTATGAACAATTTTTTGGCAGACATTTTGCCCACTTTATTATTTGGGCCTACTAACTGTGTCTGCCACTCATTACAGTTTTCCCCCACTGAACAAAGCAATAACGCCTGTTTAGTCCTGTTACCACATTTGAACTGCATTTAGCCTACTTTATTATTTGGGCCTACTAACTGTGTCTGCCACTTATTACAGTTTTCCTCCACTGAACAAAACAATGCTGCCTGTTTAGTCCTGTTACCACATTTGAACTGAATTTAGCCTACTTTATTATTTGGGCCTACTAACTGTGTCTCCAATCATTACAGTTTTCCTCCACTGAACAAAGCAATGCTGCCTGTTTAGTCCTGTTACCATATTTGAACTGCATTTAGCCTACTTTATTATTTGGGCCTACTAACTGTGTCTGCCACTCATTACAGTTTTCCTCCACTGAACAAAGCAATGCCGCCTGTTTAGTCCTGTTACCACATTTGAACTGCATTTAGCCTACTTTATTATTTGGGCCTACTAACTGTGTCTGCCACTCATTACAGTTTTCCTCCACTGAACAAAGCAATGCCGCCTGTTGAGTCCTGTTACCAAATTTGAACTGCATTTAGCCTACTTTATTATTTGGGCCTACTAAATGTGTCTGCCACTCATTACAGTTTTTCTCCACTGAGCAAAGCAATGCCGCCTGTTTAGTCCTGTTACCATATCTGACCTGCATTTAGCCTACTTACTTATTTGGGCCTAGTAACTGTGTCAGCCAGTCCTTACATTTGTCCTCCACTGAACAAAGCTATGCCACCTGTGTACTCATGTTACCAATTTTGAACTGCATTTAGCCTACTTTATTATTTGGACCTATATATATGTTTCCTCCTCATCCTGCCTATTGCCTAGCCACTGCTAGATGAGTCTGCTGGTACATTGACCCAGACCACTGCATTCCCCTTGCACTCTACACAGCCAGAATCTGACCCTGCTGAAAGTCAGGTTCCTCTTCCCACATACTATACCACCTTACATGGGGACAAAGAGGAAGGTGCAGATGAAAGTGCAGGTTCCTTCATCAGGTGGGGGGCATACTCATTGTCGACGTCACTGGCACAGGGCCCCTCATAGTACGCAAAAGTTTCTCTGCCAGTGGGAGGCGCCACCTGCCATCAAACACACCGCCGTACTATGAGGGGCCGTATGCCAGTGCCAACGAGTGGGCCCCCCCCCCCGCTTGCTCAGGATCGCAGCACTTGCAAAGTTGAAATACTTACCTCTCCCTGCTCCACCGCCGTGATGTATTCCGCGTTTCTTGGGCCCACAAAAATCTTGAGTCAGCCCTACCCCCCACAACTTTAGCCAAATGACCCCCAGTTTTCAATGCCTAACTATTATTATAAAGAAAATTAAGATTGAGAAGCTTACATAATAAGAATTGATGCTTTTAGCATTAAAATGGGCACTGTAGGTGTTTTCCTGTCCTCCACTTGACTTTGATTCCCCATTGACTTGCTTGGGTTTCGTGTTTCAGTCAGCCCCCGACTTTTTGCAATAATCGGCCGATTTCACCCGACCCGACTTTTGACAAAGTCGGGTTTCGCGAAAACCGACTCGATCCGAGAAAAGTAAAGGTCGCTCAACTCTATTCTTTACATCTAGATTGAAAGCGCCGTTAGATGGCATGTTAAAAAATTACATGTTCTAGTCGAAAATTGTTTAATGTAAAGAGGTTTTCTCATTATTTAAGAAACAATTTAAATTGAAGGCACATGCAATGAATTCTGAATATGAAAATAAATCTGTCTATTATTTAGAATAGAAAATAGCATGAAAAAATCATCTGAAAACATCTATTTTATTCATATCTCATTCGCTTATTAGCTGTTTGTAATGTAGAGTTAAAGGACAGGAAACATTTTTAAAGTCTCGTCATTATTGTGATGTCTTTAAAGTATATTTTTTTTACTTAATTACTTTTTTGTGTTGTGATTGAAAATACAGTAGAGTGGCCACCCATAAACAATACCTGATGCTGGTCTCTATGGCAACTAGCGCAGTTTCGCAGGATACGTTTTATATCAACATTTCAGATTAGAAAAACACTAATGTAAAATGAACGCACAGTAAAGAGTATGTTAAGGACAAAGACATAACTTATAAAAGTAGCTGAACGAGTGCCATTATGAAAGAGTATTTGAAAAAGAGGTCAAATCTCGTCAATCAACTAATGCAGAGTAAGGTCAAATAAACTGGACACATTGTATTGAAATGATAATGCAAATATTATACTCACATTCCTTCTATAGATTTCCATAACCATGGAATCAAAGACAGAAGAGATGTTCAGAAAACTATCACAGACTTAGAGGGAACCTGACAGCTGATACATGCTACCCAGTCAATGGGCAGCAAGTATCAAATAATCAGTCTATGATTCCAGCCATGTATGTTTGATTGTGAAACGCTGCAGCAAGAACAATATCTGTGCACATGGCAGTCAAATAATGAAAAATTTCACATACAGTATTTTGGAAATGGACGTGGATCCCCCTATCCTCTCGGGCCTCTGTGCGGCAGTACAGGTTACACCAATGATATGCAAGCCCCTGGTCCTCAACAACTAATCCCACGCTTTTCTCTCATACATACAAGGCTGAAATAATACATCCAATGACTGATAAATGCTGCCTGTGGAGGGCTGCAGGGACACGAAAATCACTGAAATGGATGGAAACAGCACTGAAATGTAATGGGAACAGCATGGGGAAGATGCTAAATTGCTAGGGAAGCAAATAAATAAATAATTTAAAAAAATGAAGTGGGTTCCCCCCCTTTTTTGATAACCAGTACAGCAGACAGCTGGGGGATGTTATTTGTTAGGCTATGAAGGTCCATGGATATTGGCCCTTCGCAGCCTAAAAATTCCAACCCACAGCCACCCACAATCCATTAGATACGCCAATTTTGGTGCTTAGCCCAGCTCTTCCTGAATGCCCTGTTGCGGTCGGTAAATATTTTTTGGGGTTGATGTCAGCTGTATAATGTAAGTTGGCATTAAGCACAGGGGTTAGTAATAGAGAGGCCTCTACCAGACAACCCCATAGGTAATTAAAAAAAAACACACGTGTACAGAAAAAAATTCTTTATTTGAATAAAACTCCCCCATACTATTCCTGGTTCACCAATTTATTTTAAAAAAATGTCCCCACAAAACTCTTCCATTGTAATCCACTCTCCTCCATATCTCCGCTAACTGTGAAAAGTGCTGCCTTTCACAGGTGTGGGTAGTGACACTCTTAACAGAGTATCTATGTCACACTGAGAGAAGCATTGAGCCAGCAGCTCTAATGATGAACTTCATCAATCTTAAAAAGGATATATACAAGTTATATGAACAAATAAGTGTGTGTGCATATCACCATATAACACATGTAAAAAAAGAAAGAAAAATAATAAATACACTTGTATAAAACCATTCGTACATATTTATACATCGAGGAATACTTCACTTATCATCAACAGACATATTAGAACTAGTGATGAGCTAGTTACTCGATCGAGCATCAGTGTGCTTGTTACTCGGCGAGTATTTTTTGAATGCTCAATCAGGAGCTCGAGTCCCTGCCCCAAATATGTGGCACTTTTTAGACAGCCAATAAACATGTAGGGATTGCCTGCCAGTCACTGTAATGCCCTTAGACATCTTACTTGTGGCATTACTGTGATTGGCTGGCCGCATAGCATCATCACGTCTATATAAGACGTGTGACATCATGCTTGGCACAATGTACCCTGGATACAAGCAATGTAGGGAGAGATGCCTTTTGAAAGAGAGTCAGAATTGTATATGCATATTATCTAGGAATTCATCCACAGTTATATTTCTGTTCTTCCATGATGTCCATTATGCTGCAGCCTGCAACTGGTATTAAAACCTCTTTTCAGGGCTAATTATATTCTTTTTGTTCTAAATCCTGCAAATTGTTCTGAGCAGGGAAACATTATACACCATTTTAACTGCGGCAATTGTACGTCAAAAGCATACAGTCAGACTTGGTTGGATCGCAATAGCATTGATAACTTGATACTGCAGTCTCATACGGCCATCTCAATTGAGCAAATTTGCCTGGCATTGTAATACTGCAATTTTTTGAAGAAGTGAAACTTTACACGGCATTTATCTTGCTACAGTTATGCCTCAAAACCCCCCTCACAAATAAATTGTTTGTTAAAAAAATTCCATTGATTTATTTATACTGCAGTCTGATTAGTCCATCTAAGGTGTGCAAATTTCCCTGGCCTTGTAATACAGCCTTTTCTTTAGCGGTGATATTTTATATGGCATTTAGCATGGTAAAGTTGTGCCTCAAAATCCCCCCAAAAAGGAATTGTTAAAAAAATCACATTGATATATTTATACTACAATCTGATACATCCGTCTGAGGTGTGCAAATTTGCCTGGCATTGTAAAACAGCCTTTTATTTAGCTGTGAAATTTTATACACCATTTAGCGTGCTACAGTTTGGCCTCAAATCCACAAAGGAAACTGTAAAAAAAAATCATATTGCTATAGTTATACTGCAGTCTGATACGTTTGTCAGTATTCCAGGTTTTCCAAGTCACCTTGTGAATGATCTTGCCCTTTGTTAAGATGGAGTTTGCTGTTTTTGTCTGCCCTACTTCCTGTTCGTTTGTTTAAAACCCGGCTCAGGTGTCAGCCTCCTTGCTGGAGTATTCTGCTTCCATTGACCCTTCAGCTCAGCTGCTTGTTCTACTGTGCTTCTACCTGTGGCTCTGGACATTCTCTGCCTATGTAAGCTATACTCTCAGTAATCTTTAGTCTGCTGACTTTGGAACTTAACCCTTGGTTCACTCCTCCTGGTAAGAACTCTGTTTCTGAACTGTGTTTTGGAACTATGTTGCTGGAGTGTGTTTTTGTTACTTAATCCTTCATTTACTCCCCCCGGTGGGAGCTACTGGGATCTACACAAGTATAATACTTTAATGTGAACTTTTTCTGGACTTACTCGTGTTTATACCACAACTGAGATCAACTTGAGAACTTGTTTCTGGACTTACCTGTGTTTATGCCACACCTGGGATCAACCTGAGGACTTGTTCTGGACTTCCCTGTGTTTACTACATACCTGGATTTGACTCTTTCTGCACCGGCAGTGTTTTGGATCTACACCACGTCACCTGTCACACTCACCTTGCCGAGGAATCTTCCCTAAGAACTCTGCCGATTTCCTCTGTATGGTTAAGGGACTTGTTTCATTGCGGGTTATCAGTATATTGTTGTGGGTGTTATTGCTTTGGTACAAATACACTATTTGCACTAAAGAAACCCATCTCTGTCTGTTCATTGCCCCACGCTACCAGAATCCTTGAGTTCCCACAATAGTATTACAGGATACTCCAGCCAACAGAGGATTCTGCTGGGGCAATGACTGACACACGGGTAGACAAACTGTTTGCTATGATTAACTCCTTGCAGCAGGAGGTGGAGGCTGTACAAAATAAGATTGGAGAAATGGACTCCCGGGCGGGTCACAATGCACAGGTGTTTGTTCAGGCTCTCCAAGATTTGTGTACTTTGATAGAAGCTCAGGAGATCTCACCTGCTCGGCATACACCACCCACCAGTATGCCTAAATTGCCTCCATTCCAGTTTAATGGTGACCGAAGTCAATTCCATGGGTTTGTTAATCAATGCATATTATTCTTTGATGTACATGCCTCCTACTACCAGATTGATAGATCTAAGGTACTAAGTATTATTATGTTGTTGACATCATGGGCACTGGCTTGGGCAAATCCTATGGTTGAAAGTCACGATGTCCGTCTAAATAATTTGGATGATTTTCTGGCAGCTATGGCGCAAATGTTTGATGATCCCAACCGCGTTGCCACCGCTGAAACTGCCTTGCTTTCCTTACACCAGGGGAAATGTTCAGTCATAGAATATATTGCTGAATTTAAGAGGCTAGTGGTGGATACCTACTGGGATAACAATGCTTTATTGCCAATTTTTAGAAAGTGTTTGTCCAGTGCAATCAAGGATGAGCTAGCTCGCTCAGAGTCTCCACAAGAGTTTGAGTTATCTTTACAACACTGTGTGCGCATTGATATCCGCCTAACTGAATGCAGACAAGAGAAATGGGCAGCTTTAAATTGCATCACTAATTTTGCTCTTCCATCTAGGGAAACTACCAGCAAGAACCCCCGGGAAGCTGAGGAGGTGCCTATGCAAGAGGACTCACTACAAAAACATGAGAATAATGAACGCCGTGAATATCGTTTTCGTGAGCGCTTATGTTTTTACTGCGGTCAATCAGATAATTTCCTCATTAATTGTCCTAAATGTCCCAGGAGACCTAATAAGGTGTTGGTGGCAGTAGGGGATTATGACAATACGCACACTGAGTCAGAGGTTTCGGAGACCAGTTTACATAGATGCTGTGGTTCCCCTAACAGTGATGTCGACTTCCCCTAAAGATCAAGGGGAGAAATATTCGGATTGTTCTCTTCCTATTCAGATTCTGTGGGAGGGACTGTGGATATCAAGTTCTGCTATGATAGACTCTGGAGCAGGTGGGAATTTCATGGATTCTTCTTTTGTCAGTGAACATGGTATTAAGACACAACTAAGAGCCTCACCAGTCACCATGTAAATGGTGGATGGTTCTCCATTAGTATCCGGACCATTAGACCGGGAGATGGTGCTTCTGAAGTGTAAGATGGAACCAGACCATCAGGAAACCCTTTCATTTATGTTAATCTCTTCTCCTCATTTTCCTGTAATTTTAGGAATTCCCTGGTTACAGTCACAAAATCCAAACATCAATTGGGAAAACAAGGAGATATCCTTCCTTCCAAAGTGTAGCCCTACCATCAGTCCAATGGTAACGGCTCCAGTTTCCCAGAATTTGGAGTAAACAATACAGGTATCTTCTCTCCCTCTGGTTTATCAGGAATTCTCAGACATTTGTGACAAGAGGAAGGCAGACCAACTCCCTCCACATAGACCATATGACTGCCCCATAGAACTGCTTCCTGGGGCAGCGATTCCTTTCGGCCATGTTTACCCACTGGCAGCTCCATAATTAAAGACATTGGGAGAATACATAGATGAGAATTTAGCCAAGGGGTTTATCCGACCATCTTTTTCACCAGCGGGAGCCCCCATATTCTTTGTAAAGAAGAAAGATGGCACTCTAAGACGTTGTGTTGACCACCGGGAGCTAAATAACGAAATCATTCGCAACAGGTACCCGTTGCCACTAGGGTTGAGCGAAATGGATCTGACAAATTCAAAAATCGCCAACTTTCGGCAAAGTCGGGTTTCATGAAACCCGACCCGATCCTAGTGTGGGATCGGCCATGCGATCGGCCAAAGTCGCGTTTCGTATGACACTTTCAGCGCCATTTTTCAGCCAATGAAGGGGGACGCAGAGTGTGGGCAGCGTGATGACATAGGTCTCGGTCCCCACCATCTTAGAGAAGGGCATGACAGCGATTGGCTTGCTTTCTGCAGCATCACAGGGGCTATAAAGGGGCGTGCACGCCGACTGCTACCTTACTTCTGCCGATCTTAGCATAGGGAGAGGTTGCTGCAGCTTCATCAGACGAAGGGATATAGTTAGGGGGGGAAGATTAACCCCCAAACTGCTTGTGCTGTAGGGATTTCCACTGTCCAACACCACCTTTTTTTTGCAGGTACAGTGGAGGCTATATTTTTGTGCATCAGCTCGGTAGCTTATTAGGCTGCCTTATAAGGCTCCCTGATAGCTGCATTTCTGTTTGCACGCTGCTGTGCAAAGCAACTGCTTTTTTAAAAGCAAAAATCCTGTTGCTCCTTTCTGCACAGTTATCTTGTTTATTTGTCCACACTTTTGTGTGCAGCAGTCCTTTTTATTGCTGCCATACTTGTATTTTTTCATATATCTTCCAGCCACTTTCTGCCACTTACATTGTGTTGTTTTATACACTGGGCCTGAGCTTTGGTTCAGTCTCCAAAAAAAAAGTGAGATTCAAATTCTCACAAAGTGGATATATTTCAGTCCTGTTAGTTTGTCGTATATCAGCCAGCCACTTTCTGCCACTTTCCTTGCGTTGTTTTATACACTGGGCCTGAGTTTTGGTTCAGTCTCAAAAAAAAAAAAAAAATGGAGATTCAAATTCTCACAAAGTGGATGTATTTCAGTCCTGTTAGTTTGTCGTATATCAGCCAGCCACTTTCTGCCACTTACATTGCGTTGTTTTATACATTGGGCCTGAGTTTTGGTTCAGTCTCCAAAAAAAAGGGAGATTCAAATTCTCACAAAGTGGATATACTTCAGTCCTGTTAGTTTGTCGTATGTCAGCCAGCCACTTTCTGTCACTTACATTGTGTTGTTTTATGCACCGGGCCTGAGTCTTGGTTCAGTCTCCCCCAAAAAAGTGAGATTCACATTCTCAACAAGTTTATATACACCGTCTACCTTGTTTTACAGTACCATATAACGGTTGTTATTTTGGTTAGATTTTAAAAAAAATGAGGAAGTCTGGTGGAAGAGCCCGTTGGCGTAGGTTGCCAGCTGGTACTGGTGGTGGTGCATCTGGTGATAGTGGCAAAAGCACAATAGCACCTAAGGCTGGAGGTGTTGAGCCAGATATCAAATTATTTTGCCCCACCTTCTCCTGCTGACACGTAGTTTGCCTGAAAAATGTCTTGCTTTTGGCCTCCTCTTACTGACTTCTCCAATTCCTCCATTTGCAGCTGCTGAATGTCCACCATAGGCCCTTTTTATACCTCCCTAAATGGGCTGACTCCCTCCACAGGGCCGTGGTCACCACCTGGCGCAAGCACCCGTGCGAGTGCCGTTTGCCTGGACAGGTGGGTGGGCCCACTCTTGGGCGACGGCACTGGCACAGGGTCCCTCAAAGTACAATGAAGTGCCTCTGACGGTAATGGTGCACAACCAACATCAGACACACCGTCGTAATATGAGGGGCCCTGTGCCAGTTCCGCCGCCTCTCGAGAGAGTATTCCCCCCCAGCTCAAACAGTGCTTTACCACTTGCAATACTTACCTCTCCCTGCTCCACCACTGTGTAGTCTGTGCTGTTAAATCCTTCAATGGCACTGCCAATACAAATTTGTTGAAATGATAGATGATAGTTAAAATATACAGGGGTCCTGGCTTCCACTTAGACCAGTTAATACTTTGCACCTACTGCCACTGTCTGCTACTCAGCAGAGGAGCCCAACCCTGTACCTAGCTATGCCACCTGTTTATTTATGAACAATTTTTTGGCAGACATTTAGCCCACTTTATTATTTAGGCCTACTAACTTAGTCTGCTACTCATTACAATTTTCCGACACTGAGCAAAGCAATGTCACTTGTTTATTTATGAACAATTTTTTGGCAGACATTTAGGCTACTTTATTATTTGGGCCTACTAACTGTGTCTGCCACTCATTACAGTTTTCCCCCACTGAACAAAGCAATGCCGCCTGTTTAGTCCTGTTACCAATTTTGAACTGCATTTAGCCTACTTTATTATTTGGGCCTACTAACTGTGTCTGCCACTCATTACAGTTGTCATCCATTGAACAAAGCAATGCCGCCTGTTTAGTCCTGTTACCAATTTTGAACTGCATTTAGGCTACTTTATTATTTGGGCCTACTAACTGTGTCTGCCACTCATTACAGTTGTCCTCCACTGAACAAAGCAATGCCGCCTGTTTAGTCCTGTTACCAATTTTGAACTGCATTTAGGCTACTTTATTATTTGGGCCTACTAACTGTGTCTGCCACTCATTACAGTTGTCCTCCACTGAACAAAGCAGTGCCACGTGTTTAGTCCTGTTACCAATTTTGAACTGCATTTAGGCTACTTTATTATTTGGGCCTACTAACTGTGTCTGCCAATCATTACAGTTGTCCTCCACTGAACAAAGCAATGCCGCCTGTTTAGTCCGGTTACCACATTTGAACTGCATTTAGTCCACTTTATTATTTGGGCCTATATCTGTGTTTCCTCCTCATCCTGCCCATTGCCCAGCCACTGCTAGATGAGTCTGCAGGTACATTGACCCAGACCACTACATTCCCCTTGCACTCTACACATCCAGAATCTGACCCTGATGAAAGTCAGGTTCCCCTTCCCGCATACTATACCACCTTACACGGGGACAAAGAGGAGGTGCAGATGAAAGTGCAGGTTCCTTCATCAGGTGTGGTGGGCATACTCATTGGCGACGTCACTGGCACAGGGCCCCTCATAGTACGCAAAAGTGTCTGTGCCAGTGCCAATGCCAACGAGTGGGCCCCCCCTGCTTGCTCAGGATCACAGCACTTGCAAAGTTGAAATACTTACCTCTCCCTGCTCCACCGCCGTGACGTATTCCGCGTTTCCTGGGCCCACGAAAATCTTGAGCCAGCCTTATCTGTTGTGAATTCTGCTCTTGGGTTCCCTCCGGTGGTTGTTGGTGGTAATACAGCTGTCCCTGGGTTGCAATCCTGAGCAGGTGTCCCTGCTGATTGCAGCTCTGACTGGGTATTTAGTTGTGCAGGATTCATTAGCCCTTGCCAGTTGTCCATTGTTCTTGGAGGTTTTAAATCTCTGTCTGGTTCCTCCTGCCCTGCTGCCAAATCTGCAAAGATAAGTGTCTGGGTTTTGTTTCTGCAGCACACATGCTGTGTGCTTTACAATTCAGTACTATTCATTGTTTTTTCTTGTCCAGCTTAGACTGTGTTTGGACTTTTTCAGTCAAGTTGGATTCTCAGGAGATGCAGATATACATTCCATGTCTTTAGTTAGATGTGGAATTTTTGTATTATCTGCTGTGGATATTTTTAGGGTTTTAATACTGACCGCTTAGTATTCTGTCCTATCCTTTTCTATTTAGCTAGAGTGGCCTCTTTTGCTAAATCCTGTTTTCTGCCTGCGTGTGTCTTTCCTCTAATACTCACAGTCAGTATTTGTGGGGGGCTGCCTATCCTTTGGGGTTCTGCTCTGAGGCAAGATAGAATTCCCATTTCCATCTATAGGGGTATTTAGTCCTCCGGCTGTGTCGAGGTGTCTAGGATGTGTTAGGTACACCCCACGGCTACTTCTAGTTGCGGTGTCAGTTTAGGGTTTGCGGTCAGTATAGGTTCCACCTTCTCCAGAGAAAGTCTCATGCGGCTCCAAGGTCACCGGATCACAACAGTACATCTGGCCCACAATTAGTTAAATGCATCTCAGAAGAAGGGAAGAAAGGTGTTGAGCCATTTTTTTTTCTGTAGCCTGCTTTGTCTTACCTTCCCTCTTTTTCTATGGGTGGCTGAGGAGTCTTGTGCTAGCATGGATGTTCAGGGATTAGCTTCTCGTGTAGACCAGCTTGCTGCTAGGGTACAGGGTATTTCTGATTATATTGTTCAGACTCCTGTTTTAGAACCGAAGATTCCTACTCCTGATTTGTTTTTTGGGGACAGGTCCAAATTTTTGAGTTTAAAAAACAACTGTAAACTGTTTTCTTGCTCTGAAACCTCGATCCTCTGGTGATTCCATTCAGCAGGTTAAAATTGTCATCTCCCTGCTGCGTGGCGATCCTCAGGATTGGCCATTTTCCCTGGAATCTGGGAATCCGTCTTTGCTTAATGTAGACGCCTTTTTTCAGGCTTTAGGATTAATATATGATGAACCAAATTCTGTGGATCAAGCGGAGAAGACCTTGTTGGCCCTGTCTCAGGGTCAAGAAGCGGCAGAATTGTATTGTCAGAAATGTAGAAAATGGTCTGTGTTGACTAAATGGAATGATGATGCTTTGGCGGCAATTTTCAGAAAGGGTCTTTCTGAATCTGTTAAAGATGTTATGGTGGGGTTTCCCACGCCTTTCGATCTGAGTGATTCTATGTCTCTGGCCATTCAGATTGATCGGCGTTTGCGGGAGCGCAGAACTGTGCGCGCTGTGGCGTTGTCCTCAGAGCAGATGCCTGAGCCAATGCAGTGTGATAGGATTCTGTCTGGAGCGGAACAACGGGGATTCAGACGTCAGAATAGGTTGTGTTTTTATTGTGGCGATGCTTCTCATGTCATTTCAGTCTGCCCTAAGCGTACAAAGAGGATCGCTAGTTCAATTACCATCAGTACTGTACAACCTAAATTTCTGTTATCTGTGTCCTTGATTTGCTCATTGTCATCATTTTCTGTCATGGCGTTTGTGGATTCAGGCGCCGCCTTGAACTTAATGGACTTTGAGTTTGCCAGGCGTTGTGGTTTCACCTTGCAGTCTTTGCAGAACCCTATTCCTTTAAGGGGCATTGATGCTACACCTTTGGCTAAAAATAAGCCCCAGTTTTGGACACAGGTGACCATGTGCATGGCGCCAGCCCATCAGGAAGATTGTCATTTTCTGGTGTTGCATAATTTGCATGATGCTATTGTGCTGGGTTTTCCGTGGTTGCAGGTACATAATCCTGTGTTGGATTGGAAGTATATGTCTGTGACTAGCTGGGGTTGTCAGGGGGTTCATAATGACTTTCCTTTGATGTCAATCTCCTCTCCTTCCTCTTCTGAAATTCCAGAGTTTTTGTCTGATTTTTAGGATGTATTCGATTAGCCCAAGTCCAGTTCCCTTCCACTGCATAGGGACTGTGATTGTGCTATTGACTTTATTCCAGGCTGTAAGTTTCCTAAGGGCCGACTTTTCAACCTGTCTGTGCCTGAACATACCACCATGCGGAGTTATGTTAAAGAGTCTTTGGAGAAAGGGCATATTCGGCCATCTTCTTCACCGTTGGGAGCGGAATTTTTTTTTGTTGCTAAGAAGGATGGCTCCTTGAGACCCTGTATTGATTATCGCCTCTTGAATAAGATCACGGTCAAGTTTCAATACCCTTTACCTCTGTTTTCCGATTTGTTTGCTAGAATTAAGGGGGCTAGTTGGTTTACGAAGATTGACCTTCGGGGGGCATATAATCTTGTTCGTATTAAGCATGATGAATAGAAAACTGCGTTTAATACGCCTGAAGGCCATTTTGAATACCTTGTGATGCCATTTGGGCTCTCTAATGCTCCATCTGTTTTTCAGTCCTTCATGCACGATATCTTCCAGACTTATCTTGATAAATTCATGATTGTATATTTGGATGACATTTTAATTTTTTCCGATGATTGGGAATCTCATGTGAAACAGGTCAGGATGGTATTTCAGATCCTTCGTGATAATGCTTTGTTTGTGAAGGGGTCTAAGTGTCTCTTTGGAGTGCAGAAGCTTTCTTTTTTGGGCTTCATATTTTCTCCCTCATCTATGGAGATGGATCCAGTTACGGTTCAGGCCATTCATGATTGGATTCAGCCCACTTCCGTGAAGAGCCTTCAGAAATGTTTGGGCTTTGCTAATTTTTATCGCCGTTTTATTGCTAACTTCTCCAGTGTGGTTAAACCCTTGACCGATTTGACGAAGAAAGGCGCTCATGTGACGAATTGGTCCTCTGCGGCTGTCTCTGCCTTTCAGGAGCTTAAACGCCGATTTACTTCTGCCCCGGTGTTGCGTCAACCGCATGTTTCTCTTCCGTTTCAGGTTGAGGTTGACGCTTCTGAGATTGGGGCAGGGGCCGTTTTGTCTCAGAGGGATCCTGTTGGTTCCTTGATGAAACCGTGTGTCTTCTTTTCCCGTAAGTTTTTCCCTGCTGAACGCAATTATGATGTCGGCAATCGGGAGTTGTTGGCTATGAAGTGGGCGTTTGAGGAGTGGCGACATTGGCTTGAGGGAGCTAAGCACCATATTATGGTCTTGACCGATCATAAAAATCTGATTTACCTCGAGTCTGCCAGACGGCTGAATCCTAGACAGGCTCGATGGTCCTTGTTTTTTTCCCATTTTGATTTTGTGGTCTCATATCTTCCGGGTTCTAAGAATATTAAGGCTGATGCCCTCTCTAGGAGTTTTTTGCCTGATTCTCCTGAGGTCCTTGAACCGGTCGGCATTCTGAAAGAAGGGGTGGTCCTTTCTGCCATTTCCCCTGATTTACGACGGGTTCTTCAGGAATTTCAGGCTGATAAACCTGACCGCTGTCCAGTAGGGAAACTGTTTGTTCCTGATAGATGGACTAGTAGAGTGATTTCTAAGGTTCATTGTTCTGTGTTGGCTGGCCATCCTGGTATTTTTGGTACCAGAGATTTGGTTGGTAGGTCCTTTTGGTGGCCTTCTTTGTCACGTGATGTGCGTTCTTTTGTGCAGTCCTGTGGGACTTGCGCGCGGGCCAAGCCCTGTTGTTCCCGTGCTAGTGGGTTGCTTTTGCCTTTGCCGGTCCCTGAGAGGCCCTGGACGCATATTTCTATGGATTTATTTCTGATCTTCCGGTTTCCCAGAGGATGTCGGTTATCTGGGTTGTTTGTGACCGGTTCTCTAAGATGGTTCATTTGGTGCCTTTGCCTAAATTGCCTTCCTCTTCTGATTTGGTTCCTTAGTTTTTTCAGCATGTGGTTCGTTTGCATGGTATTCCAGAGAATATTGTGTCCGACAGAGGTTCCCAGTTTGTTTCTAGGTTTTGGTGGGGCTTTTGGGCTAGGCTTGGCATTGATTTGTCTTTTTCTTCCGCGTTTCATCCTCAGACAAATGGCCAGACCGAGCGAACTAATCAGACTTTGGAAACTTATTTGAGATGCTTTGTGTCTGCTGATCAGGATGATTGGGTGGCTTTCTTGCCATTGGCCGAGTTTGCCCTTAATAATCGGGCTAGTTCGGCTACCTTGGTTTCGCCCTTCTTTTGTAATTTTGGTTTTCATCCTCGTTTTTCTTTGGGGCAGGTTCAGCCTTCTGACTGTCCTGGTGTGGATTCTGTGGTTGACAGGTTGCAGCAGATTTGGGCTCATGTGATGGACAATTTGGTGTTGTCTCAAGAGGAGGCTCAACGTTTTGCTAACCGTCGTCGGTGTGTTGGTTCCCAGCTTCGGGTTGGGGATCTGGTCTGGTTGTCTTCCCGTCATGTTCCTATGAAGGTTTCTTCCCCTAAGTTTAAGCCTCGGTTTATTGGTCCTTATAGGATTTCTGAGATTATTAATCCGGTGTCTTTTCGATTGGCCCTTCCGGCCTCTTTTGCTATCCATAATGTCTTCCATAGATCTTTATTGCGGAAATATGTGGTGCCCGTGATTCCCTCTGTTGATCCTCCGGCTCCCATGTTGGTTGATGGGGAGTTGGAGTATGAAGTTGAGAAGATTTTGGATTCTCGCTTTTGAAGGCGGAAGCTTCAGTACCTTGTCAAATGGAAGGGTTATGGCCAGGAGGATAATTCTTGGGTTTTGCCTCTCATGTCCATGCTGCCGATTTGGTCCGTGCCTTTCATCTGGCTCGTCCTGATAGGCCTGGGGGCTCTGGTGAAGGTTCGGTGACCCCTCCTCAAGGGGGGGGTACTGTTGTGAATTCTGCTCTTGGGTTCCCTCTGGTGGTTGTTGGTGGTAATACAGCTGTCCCTGGGTTGCAATCCTGAGCAGGTGTCCCTGCTGATTGCAGCTCTGACTGGGTATTTAGTTGTGCAGGATTCATTAGCCCTTGTCAGTTGTCCATTGTTCTTGGAGGTTTTACAACTCTGTCTGGTTCCTCCTGCCCTGCTGCCAAATCTGCAAAGATAAGTGTCTGGGTTTTGTTTCTGCAGCACACATGCTGTGTGCTTTACAATTCAGTACTATTCATTGTTTTTTCTTGTCCAGCTTAGACTGTGTTTGGACTTTTTCAGTCAAGTTGGATTCTCAGGAGATGTGTTATGATCCTTAGTGGTTGAGGATCACAAATTACTCCAGCTAAGTAACAAACATAGGACAAGCTCTAGGGAGGTGGCAAACTGGACTGACCGCAAATCTGAACCTATCCAAACACACTAGAAGTAGCCGGTGAACATGCCTAAAAATCCTAGACTTCTCGAGCCAGCCTGAGGAACTAACTACCCCTAGAGAGAAAGAAAGACCTCTCTTGCCTCCAGAGAAATAATCCTCAAAGATATAGAAGCCCCCAACAAATAATAACGGTGAGGTAAGAGGAAGGCACATACACAGGGGTGAAAGCAGATTCAGCAAATGAGGCCCACTAATGCTAGATAGCAGAAAATAGAAAAGGGAATCTATGCGGTCAGTAAAAAACCCTTACAAAATATCCACTCTGAGATTTCAAGAACCCCCACACCAACTAACGGTGTGGGGGGAGAAACTCAGTCCCCTAGAGCAACCAGCAAGCGAGGAAATCACATTTTAGCGAGCTGGACTAAAAACATAATGAACGCTGATAATCAAAAAATGATCAAACAAAAACTTAGCTTGTCTTGGAGAGACTGGGAGCAAGGTAGACACAAGGAATCTGAAGAGCACTGAATACATTGATAGCAGGCAAGGAACTGAGTATCCAGGTGGGCTAAATAGGAAACCAACCAAGGATAACGAACCAGCTGATGCTGCAACCTGCAGAAAGACAACACTACACAGTACCGCTTGTGACCACTAGAGGGAGCCCAAAAATAGAGTTCACAACAGTACCCCCCCTTGAGGAGGGGTCACCGAACCCTCATCAAGACCCCCAGGGCGATCAGGATGAGCCGCGTGGAAGGCACAAACCAAATCGGCCGCATGAACATCAGAGGCGACAACCCAGGAATTATCCTCCTGACCATAGCCCTTCCACTTAACCAAATACTGCAGCCTCCGTCTAGAGATACGAGAATCCAAAATCTTCTCCACCACGTACTCCAATTCGCCCTCGACCAGCACCGGAGCAGGAGGCTCAACAGAAGGAACCACAGGTACCACATACCTCCGCAACAAAGACCTATGGAACACATTATGAATGGCAAACGATGCTGGGAGATCCAAACGAAAAGACACCGGGTTAAGGATTTCCAAGATCTTATAAGGACCGATGAAGCGAGGCTTGAATTTAGGAGAGGAGACCTTCATAGGAACATACCGAGAAGACAGCCACACCAAATCCCCAACACGAAGTCGGGGACCCACACCGCGGCGGCGGTTGGCAAAGCGCTGAGCCTTCTCCTGTGACAACCTCAAATTGTCCACCACATGGTTCCAAATCTGCTGCAACCTATCCACCACAGAATCTACCCCAGGACAGTCAGGCTCAACCTGACCCGAGGAAAAACGAGGATGGAAACCAGAATTGCAGAAAAAAGGCGAAACCAAAGTAGCAGAACTAGCCCGATTATTAAGGGCAAACTCGGCCAAAGGCAAAAAAGTCACCCAATCATCCTCATCAGCAGAAACAAAACATCTCAAATAAGTTTCCAACGTCTGATTAGTTCGCTCGGTTTGGCCATTAGTCTGAGGATGGAAGGCCGACGAAAAAGACAAATCAATGCCCATCTTAGCACAAAAAGTCCGCCAAAACCTGGACACAAACTGGGATCCTCTATCAGACACAATATTTTCAGGAATGCCGTGCAAGCGAACCACATTCTGAAAAAATAGAGGAACCAAATCGGAGGAAGAAGGCAACTTAGGCAAGGGCACCAAATGGACCATCTTGGAAAAACGATCACACACCACCCAGATGACAGACATTTTCTGAGATACTGGAAGATCCGAAATAAAATCCATGGAAATGTGCGTCCAAGGCCTTTTCGGAACAGGCAAAGGCAAAAGCAAACCGCTGGCACGAGAACAGCAAGGCTTAGCCCGAGCACAAATCCCACAAGACTGCACAAAGGAACGCACATTCCGCGACAAGAAAGGCCACCAGAAGGACCTAGCCACCAAATCTCTGGTACCAAAAATCCCAGGATGACCCACCAACACCGAAGAATGAACCTCGGAAATAACTCTGCTGGTCCATCTATCCGGGACAAACAGTCTCTCTGGTGGACAACGGTCAGGTCTATCCACCTGAAATTTCTGCAGCACTCGTCACAAATCTGGGGAAATGGCAGACAAAATAACTCCCTCTCCGAGAATACCAGCCGGCTCAGAAACTCCCGGAGAGTCAGGCACAAAACTCCTAGAAAGTGTATCAGCTTTCACGTTCTTCGAACCGGGCAGGTATGAGACCACGAAGTTGAAACGGGAGAAAAACAACGACCAACGAGCCTGTCTAGGATTCAGGCGCTTGGCAGATTCAAGATAAATCAGATTTTTGTGATCCGTCAAGACCACCACACGATGTTTAGCTCCTTCGAGCCAATGTCGCCACTCCTCAAATGCCCACTTCATAGCTAACAACTCCCGATTACCAACATCATAATTCCACTCGGCAGGCGAAAACTTTCTTGAAAAGAAAGCACATGGCTTCATCACAGAGCCATCAGAGCTTCTCTGCGACAAAACAGCCCCTGCTCCAATCTCAGAAGCATCAACCTTGACCTGGAAGGGGAGAGAGACATCTGGCTGACATAAGACTGGAGCTGAAGAAAACCGGTGCTTCAGCTCCCGAAAGGCCTCCACGGCCGCAGGAGACCAATTAGTCACATCCGAACCCTTCTTGGTCAAATCCGTCAAAGGTTTAACCACGCTAGAAAAATTAGCGATGAAACGACGGTAAAAATTAGCAAAACCCAAGAACTTCTGAAGACTCTTAACAGACATGGGCTGAGTCCAGTCATGAATAGCCTGGACCTTGACTGGGTCCATCTCCACAGTAGAAGGAGAAAACATAAAACCCAAAAAGGAGACCTTCTGTACTCCGAAGAGGCATTTTGAGCCCTTCACAAATAAAGCATTAGCACGCAGGACCTGAAACACCATCCTGACCTGCTTCACATGGGACTCCCAATCATCAGAAAAGACCAAAATGTCATCCAGATAAACAATCATAAATTTATCCAGATATTCTCGGAAAATGTCATGCATGAAGGACTGAAACACAGAAGGAGCATTAGAGAGTCCAAAAGGCATCACCAAGTACTCAAAATGGCCTTCGGGCATATTAAATGCTGTTTTCCATTCATCTCCCTGCTTAATGCGCACAAGGTTATACGCACCACGGAGATCTATCTTGGTGAACCAACTGGCACCCTTAATCCGAGCAAACAAATCAGACAATAGTGGCAAAGGATACTGAAATTTGACTGTAATTTTATTCAGAAGACGATAATCTATACAAGGTCTCAAAGAACCGTCCTTCTTGGCCACAAAAAAAAATCCTGCACCAAGAGGGGAAGAGGATGGGCGAATATGTCCCTTCTCCAAAGACTCCTTTATATAACTCCGCATCGCGGCATGCTCTGGTATAGACAAATTAAAAAGTCGTCCCTTAGGGAATTTACTACCAGGAATTAAATTTATAGCACAGTCACAATCCATATGAGGGGGCAGGGCACTGGACCTGGGCTCATCAAATACATCCTGGAAGTCAGACAAAAACTCAGGGACCTCAGAAGGAGTGGAAGAAGCAATAGACACCAACGGAGTATCGCCATGAATTCCCTGACAACCCCAACTCGACACAGACATAGCTTTCCAATCTAAAACTGGATTATGAGCTTGCAGCCATGGCAGACCCAAAACGACAACATCATGCAAATTATGCAGAACAAGAAAGCGAATCACCTCCTGATGTACGGGAGTCATGCACATGGTCATTTGCGTCCAATACTGAGGCTTATTCTCAGCCAATGGCGTAGCATCAATTCCCCTCAGAGGAATAGGAAATTCCAAAGGCTCCAGGACAAAACCACAGCGCCTGGCAAACGACAAATCCATCAGATTCAGGGCAGCACCCGAATCCACAAAAGCCATAACCGGGTAGGACGACAAAGAACAAATCAAAGTAACAGACAAAATAAATTTAGGCTGTATAGTACCAATGGTGACAGGTTTAGCGATTTTTTTAAAGCGTTTAGAGCATGCTGAGATAACATGAGTAGAATCACCACAGTAAAAGCACAACCCATTTTGACGTCTATGACTTTGTTGCTCAATTCTGGTCAGAGTTCGGTCACATTGCCTAGACTCAGGTCTCTGTCCAGAAAATACCGCCAAAGGATGAGCAGATTTGCGCTCCCGCAAACGCCGATCAACCTGAATGGCTAAAGCCATAGAATCACTCAGACTTGTAGGGGTGGGAAACCCCACCATAACATTCTTAACGGCCTCAGAAAGACCTTCTCTGAAATTTGCAGCCAGGGCACACTCATTCCATTGAGTAAGCACCGACCATTTCCGAAATTTTTGACAATACACCTCTGCTTCATCCTGACCTTGAGAGATAGCCAGCAACGCTTTTTCTGCCTGATTCTCAAGATTAGGCTCCTCATAAAGCAGTCCAAGAGCCAGAAAAAATGCATCTACATTAAGCAATGCAGGATCTCCTGGCGCCAGAGAGAAAGCCCAATCTTGAGGGTCACCACGCAACAAGCAGGTAACAATTTTAACTTGATGAGCGGAATCACCAGAGGAACGAGGTCTCAGAGATAGAAATAACTTACAATTATTCTTAAAATTTAGAAACCTAGATCTATCTCCAGAAAACAACTTAGGAATGGGTATCTTTGGTTCTGACATAGGGCTATGAATAACAAAATCCTGAATACTTTGCACCCGTGCAGTAAGATGATCCACACTAGAAGTCAGAGTCTGAACATTCATGTCTGCAGCTGAGCTCAAAACCACCCAGAGTTCAAGGGGATGAAAGAAGCTAAACAGACTGCAGCAAAGGAAAAGCGGGAGGAAAAAAAAAAAAAAGTACTCAGGTCTTCTTTTTATCCCACTTCTGCGATGCATTAAACACTTTCTGGCCTGCTATACTGTTATGATCCTTAGTGGTTGAGGATCACAAATTACTCCAGCTAAGTAACAAACATAGGACAAGCTCTAGGGAGGTGGCAAACTGGACTGACCGCAAATCTGAACCTATCCAAACACACTAGAAGTAGCCGGTGAACGTGCCTAAAAATCCTAGACGTCTCGAGCCAGCCTGAGGAACTAACTACCCCTAGAGAGAAAGAAAGACCTCTCTTGCCTCCAGAGAAATAATCCCCAAAGATATAGAAGCCCCCAACAAATAATAACGGTGAGGTAAGAGGAAGGCACATACACAGGGGTGAAAGCAGATTCAGCAAATGAGGCCCACTAATACTAGATAGCAGAAAATAGAAAAGGGAATCTATGCGGTCAGTCAAAAACCCTTACAAAATATCCACTCTGAGATTTCAAGAACCCCCACACCAACTAACGGTGTGGGGGGAGAAACTCAGTCCCCTAGAGCAACCAGCAAGCGAGGAAATCACATTTTAGCGAGCTGGAATAAAAACATAATGAACGCTGATAATCAAAAAATGATCAAACAAAAACTTAGCTTGTCTTGGAGAGACTGGGAGCAAGGTAGACACAAGGAATCTGAAGAGCACTGAATACATTGATAGCAGGCAAGGAACTGAGTATCCAGGTGGGCTAAATAGGAAACCAACCAAGGATAACGAACCAGCTGATGCTGCAACCTGCAGAAAGACAACACTACACAGTACCGCTTGTGACCACTAGAGGGAGCCCAAAAATAGAGTTCACAACAGAGATGCAGATATACATTCCATGTCTTTAGTTAGATGTGGAATTTTTGTATTATCTGCTGTGGATATTTTTAGGGTTTTAATACTGACTGCTTAGTATTCTGTCCTATCCTTTTCTATTTCTATTCTTTTCAGGTTGCAGCAGATTTGGGCTCATGTGGTGGACAATTTGGTGTTGTATCAAGAGGAGGCTCAACGTTTTGCTAACCATCGTCGGTGTGTTGGTTCCCAGCTTCGGGTTGGGGATCTGGTCTGGTTGTCTTCCCGTCATGTTCCTATGAAGGTTTCTTCCCCTAAGTTTAAGCCTCGGTTTATTGGTCCTTATAGGATCTCTGAGATTATTAATCCGGTGTCTTTGTCTATATGGTTGAGAAGATTTTGGATTCTCGCTTTTCGAGGCGGAAGCTTCAGTACCTTGTCAAATGGAAGGGTTATGGCCAGGAGGATAATTCTTGGGTTTTGCCTCTCATGTCCATGCTGCCAATTTGGTCCGTGCCTTTCATCTGGCTCGTCCTGATAGGCCTGGGGGCTCTGGTGAAGGTTCGGTGACCCCTCCTCAAGGGGGGGGTACTGTTGTGAATTCTGCTCTTGGGTTCCCTCTGGTGGTTGTTGGTGGTAATACAGCTGTCCCTGGGTTGCAATCCTGAGCAGGTGTCCCTGCTGATTGCAGCTCTGACTGGGTATTTAGTTGTGCAGGATTCATTAGCCCTTGTCAGTTGTCCATTGTTCTTGGAGGTTTTACATCTCTGTCTGGTTCCTCCTGCCCTGCTGCCACATCTGCAAAGATAAGTGTCTGGGTTTTGTTTCTGCAGCACACATGCTGTGTGCTTTACAATTCAGTACTATTCATTGTTTTTTCTTGTCCAGCTTAGACTGTGTTTGGACTTTTTCAGTCAAGTTGGATTCTCAGGAGATGCAGATCCATGTCTTTAGTTAGATGTGGAATTTTTGTATTATCTGCTGTGGATATTTTTAGGGTTTTAATACTGACTGCTTAGTATTCTGTCCTATCCTTTTCTATTTAGCTAGAGTGGCCTCTTTTGCTAAATCCTGTTTTCTGCCTGCGTGTGTCTTTCCTCTAATACTCACAGTCAATATTTGTGGGGGGCTGCCTATCCTTTGGGGTTCTGCTCTGAGGCAAGATAGAATTCCCATTTCCATCTATAGGGGTATTTAGTCCTCCGGCTGTGTCGAGGTGTCTAGGATGTGTTAGGTACACCCCACGGCTACTTCTAGTTGCGGTGTCAGTTTAGGGTTTGCGGTCAGTATAGGTTCCACCTTCTCCAGAGAAAGTCTCATGCGGCTCCAAGGTCACCGGATCACAACACCTACCCCCCCACAACTTTAGCCAAATGACCCCCAGTTTTCAATGCCTAACTATTATTATAAAGTAAATTAAGATTGACAAGCTTCAGTAATAAGAATTGATGTTTTTGGCATTAAAATGGGCACTGTAGGTGTTTTCCTGTCCTCCACTCACTGCCGACTTTGATTCCCCATTGATTTGCATTGGGTTTCGTGTTTCAGTCGGCCCCCTACTTTTCGCAATAATCGGCCAATTTCACCCGACCCGACTTTTGACAAAGTCGGGTTTTGCAAAACCCGACTCGATCTGAAAAAAAGTAAAAGTCGCTCAACTCTAGTTGCCGGTAATTCCTGAATTGTTGGAGAGAGTTCACCAAGCTAAAATATTTACCAAATTAGATCTTCGCGGGGCATATAATTTACTCCGTATACGTCCTGGAGACGAATGGAAGACAGCTTTCAGATGCCGGTATGGACATTTTGAATGCTTAGTGATGCCATTCGGACTCTGTAACGCTCCTGCTGCTTTCCAACACTTACCCAACGATATTTTCAGGGATTTACTGGATCACTATGTTGTAATTTACCTGGATGACATCTTGATTTTCTCTGATTCCCTACAGGAACATCAGGAACATGTCAAGACCGTGCTCAGACGTTTGAGAGATAATCATTTGTACATCAAACTCGAAAAGTGTGAATTTCATTGCTCCAAAATTCAATTTTTAGGTTGTGTTATTTCTCCCCAGAGATTGAATATGGAGTCCAGCAAGATCCAGGTGATCATAGATTGGCCAGTACCAGGAAACATTAAAGAGGTACAACAAATCATTGGTTTTGTGAACTTTTATAGACATTTTATCCAGAATTTTTCGGAAATTGTCTGTCCCATCACTCTTCTCAGTAAGAAGGGGAAGAAGTTTGTATGGTCTTCGCAAGCCCAGGGAGCCTTTGTCCGCCTCAAGGTTTGTTTTACCACAGCTCTGATATTGATGCACCCGGATCCTGCACTGCCTTTTGTCGTGGAGGTGGATGCTTATGACTGGGAGCAATCCTCTCACAACGAACCGGAGACAAAGGTTTGCTGCACTCTCCTGAAAACAATTCTTGGGGACCGGTAAGTAATATCAATGCTCCCCTGAAGGTTGCTCAATTTCATTGTAGATACCCAGACAAACCTGGTCCAGGACCGTCCTGAGGCCGTTTCTAGGGGGGGGAGTAATGTCAGTATTCTGGGTTTTCCAAGTCACCTTGTGAATGATCTTGCCCTTTGTTAAGATGGAGTTTGCTGTTTTTGTCTGCCCTTCTTCCTGTTCATTTGTTTAAAATCTGGCGCAGGTGTCAGCCTCCTTGCTGGAGTATTTTGCTTCCATTTCCCCTTCAGCTCAGCTGCTTGTTCTACTGTGCTTCTTCCTGTGGCTCTGGATATTCTCTGCCTATGTAAGCTACACTCTCAGTTATCTTTAGTCTGTTGACTTTGCAACTTCACCCTTGGTTCACTCCTCCTGGTAAGAACTCTGTTTCTGAACTGTTTTGAAACTATGTTGCTGGACTGTGTTTTTGCTACTTAATCCTTCATTTACTCCCCCCGGTGGGAGCTACTGGAATCTATTAAAATTTATTTTATTCAATAATTCTAAAAATACAAATAATAAATACCCAATTTGTGAATTACCACCACCACCAACTTGAAATACAGAGGCACCCACGGGAGGTGCCTATCCCTATATATAGCCTCTCTCACCCTGCCTCACAACGAAGGTTGGCACCCTATATTTTGCGCTCTGGCACCCCCACTCGGCGACGGCTCTCCCTATCTGCCCTATTGAGCCCAACAGTGGCAGGGGAGTGAAAAAAGGATGCCTGAAGGATGAGAAAGATAGTTGTAAAAAGATGTGCTGTTTGTCTTTGAGTACTCTAAGAAGCTAGCTAGAGCTGGTCATATCACTAAGCTAGCTATAGTTTATTATGTAGACCTCTGCTTATATTAATATATGTAAGCATAATTGCTTGTAGTATTAATAAACCTTCTTGCATGAATACCTAACTGCTGTGTAAACAATCCATAGTAACTTAAACGGATAGTCTCAAGATAAAGACCTGTTGTCTATAGATAGATGAAAAGAAAAAGATAGTAAGAGAAATATCTTGTCTTTATCTTATTCCTATTATACGTATAAGATGTTTATGGTACACCAAATTATACATATAAGATGTTTAAGGTACACCAAACCAAACCAAGTACATTCCTTAAAAAAAAAAAGGCTCAGATGTACTGTAGATACTAATGTGGATATAATATAAAACAATAGGCCAATTAAGTGATGTAAGCAGTTAACAATATATCTTTAGTGACCTCATATTAGAATTGATACATAACTAACCAGCTCAAAAACCACAAGCATAATGTATGCAAACGAACAGCATATCCACTTATCTATATATATAGTAATAGTGTGATGAAATATGCACACTGCAGACCACGATAGTGCAACAAAACCACTCAACGCGTTTCCCCTCTGCTGAGGTTCATAAACAGGGGAGGATCATCTCAGAGAGTCTGGCCATCATGCCTGTCTCACCAACATCACAGCTAAGCTAAGTATCGCTGGTGTAAGAGTCATGTCGGTCTGGTAGTCGGGGGCAGGTATATCTCGCCCAGGTATTTGTCCTATGTGAATTAGGCCGCTCAGTATCTTCAGGATACCGAGGGGTTAATAAGTGCAGGAATAAAGGCTGACCAGCTGGAGGTTTCAGGTGTCAGCCTGGGGCACACAGAATGTCTGTCTGTGTGAGACACATGTGAGTAAGAGCTGTGCTCATGACCTGTGTTATGTTTGCTGGGTGGGAGTAGCCCCCCCAGTTGTTAGATAGGAACGTGTTTGTTTAGTAAGTGCCGGACAGGCAAGGATTTATTTTTATGATTTGTTTTCTGTATTTGCTTTCACTTTAATAAACCTGACCTGAGGTCAGTCTACCTGGAAACCTGCTGTCGCCTCAGAGTTTAATGCACAAACCACGTGACCTTTGACCCCAGCAAAGGCGATCCCGGAGTGTTTTGTTACACTGGCTATATTCTATCCAAGTTTTGCAACAAAGTTTGGCCTTTTTGGCTTTGTGTGATTTATTTACTCCTGATGAACCTCAGCAGAGGGGAAACGCGTTGAGTGGTTTTGTTGCACTATCGTGGTCTGCAGTGTGCATATTTCATCACACTATTACTATATATAGATAAGTGGATATGCTGTTCGTTTGCATACATTATGCTTGTGGTTTTTGAGCTGGTTAGTTATGTATCAATTCTAATATGAGGCCACTAAAGATATATTGCTAACTGCTTACATCACTTAATTGGCCTATTGTTTTATATTATATCCACATTAGTATCTACATCTGAGCCTTTTTTTTTATAAGGAATGTACTTGGTTTGGTTTGGTGTACCTTAAACATCTTATATATATTAATTTGGTGTACCATAAACATCTTATATGTATAATAGGAATAAGATAAAGACAAGATATTTCTCTTACTATCTTTTTCTTTTCATCTATCTATAGACAACAGGTCTTTATCTTGAGATTATCCGTTTAAGTTACTGTGGATTATTTACACAGCAGTTAGGTATTCATGCAAGAAGGTTTATTAATACTACAAGCAATTATACTTACATATATTAATATAAGCAGAGGTCTACATAATAAACTATAGCTAGCTTAGTGATATGACCAGCTCTAGCTAGCTTCTTAGAGTACTCAAAGACAAACAGCATATCTTTTTACAACTATCTTTCTCACCCTTCAGGCATCCTTTTTTCACTCCCCTGCCATTGTTGGGCTCAATAGGGCAGATAGGGAGAGCCGTCGCCGAGTGGGGGCGCCAGAGTGCAGGATATAGGGTGCCAACCTCCGCTGTCAGGCAGGGTGAGAGAGGCTATATATAGGGATAGGCACCTCCCCTGGGTGCCTCTGTATTTCAAGTTGGTGGTGGTGGTAATTCACAAATTGGGTATTTATTATTTGTATTTTTAGAATTATTGAATAAAATAAATTTTAATTCATATATTAGAGGTTGGCGGTGAATACAGGATTGTATACTCTAATTGACTATACTTGTACTGTGAGAGCTACTGGAATCTACACAAGTATAATACTTTAATGTGAACTTGTTCTGGACTTACCCGTGTTTATACCACAACTGAGATCAACTTGAGAACTTGTTTCTGGACTTACCCATGTTTATGCCACACCTAGGATTAACCTAAGGACTTGTTCTTTACTTCCCTGTGTTTACTACATACATGGATTTGACTCTTTCTGCTCCGACAGTGTTTTGGATCTACACCACGTCACCTGTCACACTCACCTTGCCAAGAACTCTGCCCTAAGAACTCTGCCGATTTGCTGTATACGGTTAAGGGACTTGTTTCATTGCGGGTTATCAGTATATTGTTTTGGGTGTTATTGCTGTGGTACAAATACACTATTTGCACTAAAGAAACCCGTCTCTGTCTGTTCATTGCCCCACACTACCAGAATCCTCGAGTTCCTACAATAGTATTACAATGTTCATCTGAGGTGTGCAAATTCACCTGGCATTGTAATACACCCTTTTTTCAGCTGTGAAATTTTATACACCATTTAGCATGCCACAGTTGGGCCACAAAGCTCCCCCCAAAAAAACAAATTGTTAAAAAATTGAATTGCTATATTTATACTGCAGTCTGATCCATCTGTCTGAGGTGTGCAAATTTGCAAATTTACCTGGCATTGTAATACAGCCTTTTCTTTTAGCTGTAAAATTTTTATACAGCATTTAGTGTGCTACAGTTTGTCCTCAAAATCCCTCCAAAAAATAAATTGGTAAAAAAAATTGTGCTAGATTTGGGCCTCAAAACTCTCCCCTCAAAAAAAGTTTGTTAAAAATTTTTTTTTCAGCAGTGACATTTTATATGGCACTTATTGTACCCTCCCCACCTTACACAAGCATGTGTCTCATAACCTTAGCCTTTCCCATACCATTGCTTTGATTGGGAAGGTTCACTTAACCATGGACACCTGGGAAAGTGCTTGTGGCCGGGGACTCTATATTCCCCTGATGGCACACTGGATGAACATTGTGGATGCCGGAACCCAGTCAGACCTTGGGATGGAATATGTGCTACCGCCACTGAGGATTGTAGGCCCTGGTTCAATCAGGGTTGCCCCCCACCTTCTACAGAAGTTCCTGCACCTCCTCCTCACCCTTCATCTCACAAGCATCAACATCAGTTACAAGATGGAAGCACTGCAGCACTGCCTCGGCCAAGCAGCAACAAGCTGTGCTGAATGTAATCTGCTTAGGTGAAAAATCACACACCACCGCAGAGTTGTTGTAAGGTCTATCAGACAAGAGTGACCTGTCGCTATTGCCCCCGAACCTACAACCAGGAATGGTCATGTGTGACAATGACCATAACCTCGTGGCAGCTCTGAAGCTTGGTAACCTTGCACACATACCATGCCTGGCCCGCATGCTGAACTTATTGGTTCAGCAGTTTCGCAAAACCTACCCAGATCTAAGTTACTTGTGAAAGTACACCGCATGTGTACTCATTCCAGCAAGTCAGCTACAACTGCCACCGCCCTAACAGTGCTGCAGCAGCATTTGCAACTTTTGGCTTACAGATTGGTGTGGTGTGCGATGTCACCACACATTGGAGCTTAATGCTACATATGTTGGCAAGGCTTTGTGAGCAGTAGAGGGTAGTAATTGTGGAGCGCCCACTAGGACCATGGGGTACTCGGACCGGGTCCGGTGGTACTTAAAGGGGAAGGTCACGGCAGTGGTGACCCGGTCTGTGGCCCTGGGTGTCCAATTAAAGGGGATGAAGTGTAGTGGCAAATAAAATCTATGGAGAAATGTTCATGACATTACCTGTGGTACTCAGTCAGGGATGGCCGACGCTGCTTAAAGGGGACCAATGGGGAGGATGGTGTTGCAGCAGAGTTGGCATAGCTCCCCACAGGTAGAGCTCAGTCCCCAGGGCTACTGGTGCAGTTGGTAAGGGATGATAGATGATGGGGTGCAGGACTGAGGGTGCAGGAAATAATTGGAGGACACAGGTATTGCAGTTTGCTTTACCTTTTACTTGTGAAATTGTATGTGAAATCCGGGGCACAGGTTACAGTTGTTGATGGGGTCCTGGGAGCCTGGGAGCATCTTGGAATCCACCTAGCCAGGTGGGTTCGGAAGCCTTCCTTTTACACTGTGCTCTCTGTCCCTTGCTGTATGAAGCTTTACACAAGTTCCTCCTTGTGTCTGTTTCTCCTAATCCGTATGGTTAACAGCATGAGCCTTGCATGGGCACTGTCTTCTCACTGGCAGCCCCAGGCTACTGACTTGCTGTGGTGCCTCCAGGTGTTAGATGGGTCAGGAGACCTGCAATCTCCTGCCCTCTGGTTCTAGCTGCTGTACCTTTAGTACCCGTGCAACCAAGGACTCCGGCGTCCGGTTTCTTTTGCGCTTTATCCTGGAAAGAGCTCAGTCACAGCTGTACTCCCAGTCTCTCTCCTCATGCTTCCTCTCCCTTCACTGTCTCACACTGAACTCACTAACCCCACCTCCAGACCAGAACTTATAGGGAAGCTACCCTGAAACCGGGTTTAGAGCTCTCCCTTCTGGTTTGGAGTTAGGAAGGTGCTGTATGTTTGTGTTACCTGCTAAGTGAATCCATTCTTACCTCCAAGCATGACATCACCCCCCTCCATGAGAAAGGCAATGCCATTGTGGCAACCAGACTCCTGTGGTGCCACAATTACATATACAGCACCATGCAGGTCAGTATTCCCGTCAGCCTCTGAACTTAAGAGCTGATGAGTGGGCATGTATGTCTGACATCTGTGCGGTTCTCCAAAACTTTGAGGACTCAACCAAGATGGTGAGCAGTGATGATGATGCAATAATCAGCATCGCCATCCTGCTTCTCTGTCTACTGAAATGCTCACTGCTCACACAGGCTTTGCAGGAGGAACAAGTTGAGCAAATGGAGAAATAAACTATATTAGATTATGCTACCCAGCCCAGCCTCATCTGATCTTATCTGCCTGCACTACAGATGGTAGTACCTACTCCCCCTTCATCCCATCTGTACAACATGGAAGGCCTGAAGACAAGGAGGAGAGGGAAGATGAGGAGGATGACGAGGAGGACAACATGGACAGTCATCCTCTTGATGGGGACAGGTAAGTCTTGACTATTGGCAGTCTGGCACACGTGGCTTTGTTTATGTTCCGCTGCTGCTCCTGTGACTGTGAGGACAGCAAATGAAGTAGGGGGAAGGAGGGAGATGGCAAATGATGAAGTGAGGGGGAACAGCAAATGATGAACTGAAGGGGAGGGAGACTGCAAATGATGAAGTGAGAGGGATGGCAAATGAAGTGAGGGGGACTGCAAATGATAATATGAGGGGCAGATGGGGGACTGCAAATGATGAGTTTGGAGAGGTGGGCTGCACATGACGAATTGAGGGTGAGGGATGGGGACAGTAATTGAATTGAAGGTGGTGGGTGGGAAGAGCAAATGAGGACCTGGGGAGAGCAAATAATGATGAATTTGGAGGGTGGTGGGGGTAAATGATGTATTGAATGTGTGGGGAGAGCAGTTGATAATGAATTCAAGGTGGGGGTTGGAGAGAGAGAAGACATGACAATGAATTGGGTCAGAAGGGGCATGTAAATATATTGAATCGGGGGAGCGGGAGGTAAATAGTGAAGGGTGTTGAAGATTCAGTGACTGGTAATGAATTAGGGGAAGAGTACAGGAGCTAATTAGTTTATATATTTATTAGGTAGAGAAAATGGCTATTTATAGTTTCTGAGGGCACAGTGGTAGATTACAATTTATATTTGGAATGGTGGATTGCATGATAACTAATTACATATTAATGGTGGGTGCATGTCTGTATTCAGCTGCATAGTGTAGAAGTAAGGGAAAAAGTGGGGAATGTGCTCTGTAAGCGGTGCTCTAGGTAACTATGTGCTACTTTATGCAGAAACGAATCCTGCCTGGAATAAGTGAGTGAAAAGCGAACATGAAGGACTTCAGCTAGAGACATCACTGGTAAGGCAGTGTGTCACCTGTACACTGACAATATACAATGACACTATAAACAGAGCTCCTGTGTATAATATCAATGGTGATCCCTGTATTACCTTTACACTAACACTATATACAGAGCTCCTGTGTGTAATGTCACTGGTGAACACTGTATTACCTGTACACTGACAGTAAATACAGAGCTCCTGTGTATAATGGCACTTAGTATTTTTATTTTATTAATGATCAGTTTTGTAGTAATCATTCAATCTGTGGTGGTAATATATGGTCTGGTCATGGTGTGGCTGTATTTCTCGCTGTCAGGACTCTGAACATTTTTTATTACCTTTTTGTGCATTACTGCCCTTTTCCAAGATGGCGTCTTTGATCTCATGTGCACTGTGTCTTCCTGCTATAAAACTCCACCCCAGCCGTCAGTCTGTGCTAGAGTATTCTGCCTTGCACCCTGCTCCTGACCTCTGGTGACTGCCTGGTTATATACCTGCTCCTGTGAACCTGTGGGGTTATCCTGCTACTCAGCTCTGAGTTCCTGCTGCGTACACCAGTTCCAGTAATCCTCCTTCATCTGTTGCTCGTGTTTGCTTCAATCTGCACTTGCTGGACATGTAAGCTGCTTTGCAAGAACCTGAGACTATTACCCAGACCTCCCTGGTTGAGCAAAGATATTATTTGAACTGCCTTATAAGCATATCTATCTGTGTTTTGGACTAAGCAAGGACTTATTTGTGTCAAGTATCCTCAAGAATAATTGTACTTCATAGACTTTCTGCGTGATTGCATTTTCCTCTGAAGTTTCCTATAGACTGCTGAGCTGCATTTGATATTTGCACCATGTTTTGTGGACTTGAGTTTCTCTCTGCACCTGTTTGAATCACCGTGTGATAATATAGAGTTTACCACTTATAAAACTGTGTCCTGTAGTTGTCTTGTTCCACGCAACGAGTCTCCTGAGTTATCCCCTATAATTATTACACTCCCTTTTATGTGGTAGTATTCGGTCACTATGTGATCTGGTCATAGTGTGGTGGTATTTATCCCTTGCATGTGGTAGTATTCATTGACCATGTGGTGGTAATATATGATCTGGTCATGGTGTGACAGTATTTGTCCCTTGTTTGTGGTATTAACGGTCATTCCCGTAAAGAAAAATAAATAAAAATAAACCTAAAAAGAGTATTGGATATTTTAAGAAATGTTTAATAGATTAGAGTAGAATTGAGCTCTGCCAAAATAGTCTACCTTGCCATGATGGCGGGTTAAAAAATGACTGTGCCAGCAGCACTGAGACCTGGTGCATTATGATATTTTGCATAAACTGGCACACCGCAGTACAGACATAGTGCAATTCATTCTGCAGAGTGGACATAGATGAAGGACCTTTCCTTCATCTCTAAACTCCGGGAACACTTGGTCCACTCCCATCTAATCCGCTATCTCTCAAATAATTCTCTTCTCGACCCCTTACAATCTGGTTTCCGCTCTTAACACTCCACTGAAACTGCCCTCACAAAAGTCTCTAATGATCTAATAACAGCTAAATCCAAAGGACATTGCTCCCTGCTGATTCTCCTGGATCTCTATGCCGCATTTGACACTGTGGATCACCAGCTCTTCCTCATTATGCTCCGCTCTATAGGCCTCAAGGACACAGCCCTCCCTGGTTCTCCTCCTAACCCTCTGACCGCTCCTTCACTGTATCTTTTGCCGGCTCTTCTTCCTCTCCTTATCCCCTTACTATCAGGGTTCCGCAGGGTTCAGTCTCCTCCTCTTCTCTCTATACACTGCCCCTATTGGACAAACAATCAGCAAATTTGGGTTCCAGTATCATCCCTAGGATGATGACACATAATTATACACTTCTTCCCCTGACATCACCCCTACCCTAATTCAAAATACCAAGGATTGTCTGTCTGCTGTCTCTAACATCATGTCCTCCTTCTATCTGAAACTAAATCTCTCCAAAACTGAACTTCTTGTGTTTCTCCCCTCTACTAACCTCACTCTGCCTAACATCGAAATAACCCTGGAGGGTTCAACCATAACTCTCAAGCAGCATGCCTGCTGTCTTGGGGTCATATTCGACACTGAACTTTCCTTTACTCCCTATATCCGATTACTCACTCACTCTTGTCACCTGCATCTTTAAAACATCTCCAGAATCTGACCTTTTTTCACCTTTGAAACTGCTAAGACTCTTACTGTCACTCTTATTTATTCTCGTCTGGACTACTGCAACTCTCTTCTGATCGGTCTCCCACTTGCCAAACTTTCTCCTCTCCAATCCATCTTGAATGCGGCAGCCAGGATCATATTTCTGTCCAGCCGCTTCACTGATGCCTCCATCTTGTGCCAGTTATTACACTGGCTACCCATTCGCTACATGGTCCAGTATAAACTCATCTTCTCACCCACAAAGCTCTCCACAGTCATGCACCGCCTTATATCTCCTCTGTCATCTCTGTCTATCGCCCTACATGTGCCCTCCGTTCTACAAATGACCTAAGACTAACATCCCTTGTAATCCGAACCTCGCACCTCCGTCTCCAAGACTTCTCTCACGCTGCACCAGCTCTCTGGAATGAACTTCCCCAGTCGATTAAGCTGATACCTAACCCCACCTATTCAAGTGTGCTTTGAAAACCCATCTCTTCAAACAAGCCTACCACATCAACTACTCAGTAAACTAACTTTGCCCTGTTCCCTCCTTCCAAATATTATTTTGAATCTGCACCCTACTATTCATCTGTCTCCACACCCTCCATGCACACGATAACTGCACTTGATACTTGACTATTGCACTGAAACACATGGACTGATGACCAGATCATGCAGCTTTATATGAAAATCCCTATCTACTATATAATTGTCTAAGGGTCACTTCCGTCTGTCCTTCTGTCACCGTTATTCGTTCGCTGATTGGTCTCGGCAGCTGCCTGTCATGGCTGCCGCGACCAATCAGCGACGCGCACAGTCCAGAAAAAAATGGCCGCTCCTTACTCCCCGCACTCACTGCCCGGCGCCCGCATACACCGCTCACACAGCGTTAATGCCGGCGGTAACGGACCGCATTATGCCACGGGTAACGCACTCCGTTACCGCTGCTATTAACCCTGTGTGTCCCCAACTTTGTACTATTGACGCAGCCTATGCGGCATCAATAGTACAAAATGTAATGTTAAAAATAATAAATTAAAAAAAAAACCTGCTATACTTACCCTCCGCCGCCTTTCTCGCTCCTCGCCACGCTCCCCGGACCGCTCCATTACAAGCGTCAGCTTGCGGTGAGGTCCCGTCCCAGGGCTGGTGTGCGGCAAGGACCTGCCGTGACGTCACGGTCATGTGACCGCGACGTCTTCATAGGTCCTGCTCCCACCAGCCCTGGCACTTGCAATGGAACTCGGCTTCAGGAAAATGGCCGCTGCGATCTCGATCTGCGCACGCGCGGCATCCCGCGGCCATTTTCCTGAAGCCGAGCACTACGATCTGCACAGGATCCCAGGAAGAGGAGAGGCGGGACGCGGAGGAGCAGCGACAAGAATGGTGAGTATGATACACTACAAGGGGCCCTCGGATCGTTAGGTGAGTATGTTTATTTTTTATTTTTTGGACCTGTCACTGGGCAATATCCTACGTGGCTCTGCTGTATACTGCAAGGCTGGGCAATATACTACGTGGCTGGACAATATACTACAAGGCTGGGCAATATACTACAAAGCTGCGCAATATACTATGTGGCTCTGTGCAATATCCTACGTCGCTGTGCTGTATCCTATGTAGCTGGCCAATACACTACGTGGCAGGGCAATACACTATGTAGCTGGGCAATACACTACGTCACTGGGCAATATACTACGTGGCTGGGCAATATACTACGTGGCTGGGCAATATACTACGTGACTGGGCAACATACTACGTGACTGGGCAATAAACTACGTGACTGGGCAATACACTACGTGGCTGGGCAATATACTACGTCACTGGGCAATATACTACGTGGCTGGGCAATATACTACGTGGCTGGGCAATATACTACGTGGCTGGGCAATACACTACGTGGCTGGGCAATACACTATGTGGCTGGGCAATATACTACGTGGCTGGGCAATATACTACGTGGCTGGGCAATATACTACGTGGCTGGGCAATATACTACGTGGCTGGGCAATATACTACGTGACTGGGCAATATACTACGTGGCTGGGCAATATACTACGTGGCTGGGCAATATACTACGTGACTGGGCAATATACTACGTGGCTGGGCAATATACTACGTGGCTGGGCAATATACTTCGTGACTGGGCAATATACTACGTGGACATGCATATTCTAGAATACCCGATGCGTTAGAATCGGGCCACCATCTAGTTTACTATAATTGCCAGACCTGAAATAACAAGCACTTTTCACCTATTGTGTTCCCTGTTGTGAACTCTATTTCTGGGCTCCCTCTTGTGGTCACAAGTGGTACTGTGTGAGTGCTGTCTTTCTGCAGGTTTGTGACTAGCTTCAGCTGTCTCGTTATCTGTGGTCTGGTTTTCTATTTAAGCTCACTTGGACTCTCAGTTCATGCCTGCTGTCGTTGTATTCAGTGCTATTCTGATTGCTCCTGTCTACATCCGTTATCAGTCTCTCCAAGAGAAGCTAAGTTTTGTTTGCTTATTTTTTCTCATCTGTGTTCAAGATGTGTCCTAGTATATGATTTGTTTATTCCAGCTTGCTAATATGTGATTTCCCTGCTTGCTGGTGCTCTGGGGTGCTGAGTTGCTCCCCCCACATCGTTAGTTGGTGTGGGGGTTCTCGCATTCTCTGCGTGGATATTTTTGCATAGGGTTTTTTACTGACCGCACAGATCCCTTGCTATTTTCTGCTATCTAGCGTTAGCGGGCCTCATTTGCTTAATCTGTTTCATCTCTGCGTTTGTCTTTTCCTCTTAACTCACCGTTATTATTTGTGGGGGCTTCTATCTCTTTGGGGTTATTTCTCTGAGGCAAGTGAGGTCTGTACTTTCTCTTTAGGGGTAGTCAGTTTCTCAGGCCGTGAAGAGACGTCTAGGATTTCAGGATACGTTCCACGGCTACCTTTAGTGTGTTTGGTTAGGATCAGGTTTTGCGGTCAGTCCAGTTACCACATCCCCAGAGCTCGTCCTATTATCTCTCACTTAGCTGGTTAGATTTGTGATCCTAAGCCACTGGGATCATAACAGTTCCCCCCATTTCCTTGTAGATTTTAAGCTTGTGAGCAGGAACCTCACTCCTAGTGTCACTGTTTAAATTGTCTTAAAGTGTATTGAATTTATTGTCTATACATGTCCCCACTGAATTGTAAAGTGCTGCGGAATATGTTGGCGCTATATAAATAAAAATTATTATTATAAGGACCTGTGTACCCTTCTGAATGTTTTCGAAATGGCTACTAAGACGGTTAGCGGTAATGATGCCATCATCAGCAACACTATTACTGTCATCTACATGCTGGAGCACACTTTGAATAGTCTTTGGGAGGAGTTGGTGGTTGTCCCGGGGAAACAGGAGGAAGCAGAGGAGGATGCACAACGGTTAACAGTATCTCTAAGTTCAGGACTGGCGTCTCACAGGTGATTGCCATGGGAGGAACAATTGGAGAAGAATGAGAAGGATAAGGAAGTGACGGAAGCGCAACAGTTAGGAGGTGAAGAGGATATAAATTTCCTCTCTGTTGTCCATAGTTGCCAGGAGAGGATTTAGGAAGCAAGCTTGAGTGTTATCCCACCACCAACACACTATGGACTTGTACCTCATGAAAGAGATTGACCCATGAGCACCTTCTTGCAACACTATCTGCAACATGATTGTTTCCCATGTTGTTGTAATAATTATAGGGAATAACTCAGGAGACTCTTTGTGTGGAACAAGACAACTACAGGACACAGTTTTATAAGTGGTAAAGTCTATATTATCACACGGTGATTCAAACAGGTGCAGAGAGAAACTCAAGTCCACAACACTTGGAGTAAATATTAAATGCAGCTTAGCAGTCTATAAGAAACTTCAGAGGAAAATGCAATAACGCAGAAAGTCTATGAAGTACAATTATTCTTGAGGATACTTGACACGAATAAGTCCTTGCTTAGTCCAAAACACAGATAGATATGCTTATAAGGCAGTTCAAATAATATCTTAGCTCAACCAGGGAGGTCTGGGTGATAATCTCAGGTTCTTGCAGAGCAGAAACAGCTTACATGTCCAGTAAATGCAGATGGAAGTAAACCCGAGCAGCAGATGAAGGAGGATTACTGGAACTGGTGTATGCAGCAGGAACTCAGAGCTGAGTAGCAGGATCTCCACACAGGTTCACAGGAGCAGGTGCAGGAGCAGGTGCAAAGCCAGGGAGTTATTAGAGGTCAGGAGCTGGATGCAAGGCAGAATACTCTAGCACAGACTGAATGCTGGGGTGGAGTTTTATAGTAGGAAGGCACAGTGCACATAACACCAAAGACGCCATTTTGGAAAAGGGCAGTAATGCACAAAAGGTAATAAAAAATGTTCAGAGTCCTGACATTACTCCCTCCTTAGAAGCAGCCTCAGGAAGATCCTGGACCTGGTTTCTCAGGGAACCTCTGATGAAAATGAGAAATCTTCTGTTGGGCATTGATGTTTTCCACAGGTTCCCAAGAGTCTTCCTCAGGGGGATATCCCTGCCATCTTATCAGATATTGGAGCCGATTCCTGCGAATCCTGGAATCAACAATTTCCTCCACCACAAATTGTTCTTGCCCATCAATCACCACAGGCTGCGGAGGTGGCACAACATGTCCCTGGAAGGTATTAGGAGATACAGGCTTTAGTAAAGATACATGAAAAACTGGGTGTACCTTCATAGTCCTAGGCAGCTTCAGCCGGCAGGCCACAGAGCTCACAATACCGTTGATCTTGAAAGGGCCAATGAATTTCTGTCGAAGTTTTTGTGAAGGAATGTTTAACTTCAGATTCTTAGTTGCTAACCACACAGAATCACCTACCTTGAACATGGGTGCAGGTTTACGGAATCTATCAGCTGATCTCTTATAACGTTTTTGAGCTTTGGTCAGGGATTCCTTCAGAACCTCGGAATCACGGAACAAAATGAGCAGCTTTAGTTAGGCGATCAACTACCACCATGATTGTATTCATGCCCCCCGATGTAGGCAGCTCTACAATAAAGTCCATTGATATAGACCCCCAAGGGCGGGACGGAACAGGTAATGGTTGAAGATGACCCGTAGGTGCCACATGAGGAGTCTTGTAACGAGCACATACAGTACCTCGCAAGAGAGAACATAGTCCTTGGTATCCTTCAGGCAAGTTTGCCACCAGAAGAATCGGCTCAGGAACTCTTGTGTCTTCTGTACCCCCGCTGTGACCAGCCAACTTGGAGTCATGTACCAACTTGAGGATCTGCAGACGGACGACCTCAGGGACGTAGATACATCGATCTCTGAACCACATGCCACCCTTAAAGATAAGATTAATATCCACAGGTTTGTTGGCCAGAAATGCATCACCGTCTGAAGCCTCCCTGCACTCCTTCCACAAGTCCTGATCGTGGATAACTCAGATGAAATTGGCATCAGATAGAATTGTCTTGGACGGGGCTCCAGGTGTGAAATCTGCAGCATGGATTCGGGATAAAGCATCAGCCTTCCCATTACGAGAACCTGGACGGTACGAGATAACAAAGTTAAATTGATTTAAAAATAAGTCCAATGAGCCTGACGAGGAGAAAGACATCTAGCGGATCTAAGGAACTCTAAATTGCGATGGTCAGTTAGCACTATGATCTGTTGTGCAGCTCCTTGCAGATGATGTCTCCATTCTTTGAAAGTCAAAATAATAGCCAGCAATTCCTTGTCTCCCACGTCGTAATTCTTCTCTGCTGAGGTTAGTCTACGGGAAAAGAAAGCACAAGGATGTAGCTGACCCTTCTCAACAGTTCTTTAGGAGAGAATAGCCCCCAAAGCATTATCAGAAGCGTCCACCTCCACAATGAAAGAAAATGTTGGATCTGGGTGTATCAACAGTGGTGCTGAGGTGAAACAGATCTTAAGCCAATCAAAAGCTTCTTGAGCCTGTGATGACCACTTAAAGGGCTCTTCCTTCTTTGTCAAGGAAGTAATGGGACGGACAATATCAGAAAAATTTCGAATGAAGCGTCTGTAGAAATTTGCAAAACCAATAAAACGTTGGACCTCCTTAATGCTCTTGGGTATCGGCCAGTCAAGGATAGCCTGAATCCTACCGGATTCCATGTTCAGCCCCTGGGGAGAGATGATATAACCTGAGAACTGTATCTCAGAATGATGGAACTCGCATTTCTCCAGCTTAATATACAGATGGTTCTCTTTCAGACGTCTTAAAACAGTTTTGACATGTTCTTCATGTTCCTGTAGAGAGTCAGAAAAGATTAGTATATCGTCCAAATAGATCACCACAAACTGGTCCAACAAATCTCTGAAAATGTCATTAGCGAGGTGTTGAAGCATTGCAGGGGCATTACAAAGCCCAAAGAGCATCACGAGGTATTCAAAGTGTCCATACCGGCATATGAATGCTGTCTTCCACTCATGCCCTGGATGAATGCGCACCAAATTATAAGCCCCACGAAGATCCAGTTTAGAGAACACCTTAGCATGGCGGACTCTTTCCAGTAATTCGGGAATCAGAGGCAAAGGGTAACGGTTTCGTATGGTTACCTTATTAAGTTCCCGATAGTCAACACAGGGTCTCAGGGTCCCATCCTTCTTTTTTACAAAAAATATAGGTGCCCCTGCTGGTGAGGAAGAAGGACGTATGAAGCCTTTGGCCAGATTTTTATCAATATACTCCTTTAAGGCTTGAAGCTCAGGTGCCGCCAAAGGTTATACGTTATCAAAAGCAATAGCTGCCCCAGGAAGCAGCTCAATGGGACAGTCATAATGCCTGTGTGGAGGAAGCTGATCTGCATTCTTCTTGTCACAGATGCCAGAGAACTCTTTATATGCTGAAGGTAAAATAAATACCTGTACATGTGGTTCTGTAGCCGTGGACTCAGGGACAGCTTCTGTTAACGCTGAGTTACTCCTTGTTCGGAAGATAATCTCCTTGGTCTCCCAGTTGATTATTGGGTTCTGAGAACGCAACCAAGGAATTCCTAAAATCACAGGAAAATGAGGAGAAGAAATTAGCAAGAAAGAAAGTTGCTCCTGATGATTAGGCTCCAACAAAATTTCAAGGGGTACGGTCTCCTGATCCACAGGCCCAGAGATTAAAGGTGACCCATCCACTGTTTCCATTGTAATTGGAGAGGCTCTTTGCTGAATTTCAATATCATGTTCCTTGGCAAATGCGATATCCATGAAATTGCCACCTGCACCAGAGTCAATCATAGCTGAACTGGAAATCCACTGTCCTGAACACAGGATCTTAATAGGGAGAGAACAGTGAGAGTTCTTTTCCTTCAGCTCCTTATGGGGTGAAGTCATAGAAAGTGAATGGAATACAGCGTTTAAAGGCAGGCTACATTCAGAGATGTCAGATTCATCATCACAGTTGTCATATTCCCCTACTGCTGCTAGCATCTTGTTAGGCCGTCTAGGACACTTGGGACAGTTGATTAAAAAGTGATCAGACTGACCACAGTAGAAGCATAGACTTTCACGAAGGCGATGCTTCCAGCGCTCCTTAATCTCGTGCCTCTGAATGGAATCAATTTGCATGGGCACCTCCTTCACCTCCCGAGAGGTTTTACCTGCAGGCTCTTTGGAAGGAAGGGAAAAGTTAGAAATACGGTTATATGCAGCAAATTTCTCCTGCCTACGCTCAGTAAGGCGAATGTCTATGCACACACAATGCTGTATAAATGTCTCTAGCTCTTGTGGTGACTCAGAGCGAGCTAGTTCATCTTTTACAATACTAGACAGACCCCTTTTAAAAATAGGCAATTGTGCATAACTGTCCCAATTGGTATCTACCACTAATCTCCTGAATTCAGTGGCATACTCAATAACAGAACGTTTAGCCTGACGTAAAGACAACAAAGCAGATTCAGTGGTTGCACAGCGATTAGGGTCATCAAACATTAATGCCATAGCGGCCAAGAAATCATCCAAGTTATTTAACCGTGGGTCACGAGACTCAATCATCGGATTCGCCCAGGCGAGCGCTCGTGAGGTCAGTAGCATTATTACACACAATACTTTGGATCTATCAGTAGGAAAACGGTCAGCATGCACATTAAAATATAGCATACATTGATTCACAAAGCCACGAAATTTGTCGCGATCACCATAAAATCTGAATGGGGGCAACTTAGGTGGGCTAGCTGGTGGCGGTTGCCCAGAGGGTAAAGTCACTTGTGCAGCTATTTGCATGCTTATTTCCTGAAAAGCCGATCCATACAGGGACTCTATGCCAGCAAGTTTGTTTTCCTGGGCTGCCATACGGTTGCTTAAGTCCTGCAAATTTTGTCCAAACACTTGTTGATTGTGTTCAAACCTTCCAAACTTCTTTTGCAGACCTTCCACATCTTTCTGCAGTGATCTAATTATGGAAAACAGGTATATATATATAAAAATGATCCGCGCTGGGTTCTCCAGTTTTGTAGCCACTAGATACCTCCAAAAAACAATAAGTATTTGCACCTTTTATATGACTTTAAAAACTATTAAAAAATATATTTGTGTTGTGTTTTAAAATAACTCCACCGTGGAGCACGACATTACCATAAGAAAATTCTGAGCAAGATAATAAATTGAATTTTTACCTGGTGCGGTACAGTCGATAATGTCCACAGTTCCCTTTAATCGGTCTTTGTAAAAGTCCAAATGTGGAAAAATGCGGCTTCGGTGGAGTTTTTTTTTCTTTTTTCTCTTTTGCTTTCACTTGAGCGGGCTCCAGGCAGTGCCCCGGCCGGCGGCAAAACAGCCCTATGCTCGCTCACTGCTAGTAGCAACTATGCGCTGTTGTGCAGCTCTCGGTTCTCTGCCTCTGCAGGACCTTGCGTGACGTCACGGTCATGTGATTGCTCACGTGACTTGCTACAGATAGCACAGTGGACCAATTTCCTACTAGTTTCGGAATAGGACGTATTCCTTCATCAGGGATCCCTGATGAAGGAATACGTCCTATTCCGAAACTAGTAGGAAATTGGCCGGCCGGGGCACTGCCTGGAGCCCGCTCAAGTGAAAGCAAAAGAGAAAAAAGAAAAAAAAACTCCACCGAAGCCGCATTTTTCCACATTTGGACTTTTACAAAGACCGATTAAAGGGAACTGTGGACATTATCGACTGTACCGCACCAGGTAAAAATTCAATTTATTATCTTGCTCAGAATTTTCTTATGGTAATGTCGTGCTCCACGGTGGAGTTATTTTAAAACACAACACAAATATATTTTTTAATAGTTTTTAAAGTCATATAAAAGGTGCAAATACTTATTGTTTTTTGGAGGTATCTAGTGGCTACAAAACTGGAGAACCCAGCGCGGATCATTTTTATATATATATACCTGTTTATAGCTACTAATACAGAAGGGTGGCACTGTATTTGTATCTGCTGCAGGATTCACAGTTTCTGAAGCGCTACTGGAGTCTTTAATTTTATCTCTTAATTATGGAAAACACCTGCTCTAATCTGCTTTCTGCAGTCATTGTTCCAGCAGTCTCCTTTTTTTTTTTTACGGCTAGAGTATCCTGTAATAATTATAGGGGATAACTCAGGAGACTCTTTGCATGGAACAAGACAACTACAGGACACAGTTTTATAAGTGGTAAAGTCTATATTATCACACGGTGATTCAAACAGGTGCAGAGAGAAACTCAAGTCCACAACACTTGGTGTAAATATTAAACACAGCTTAGCAGTCTATAGGAAACTTCAGAGGAAAATGCAATCAAACAGAAAGTCTATGAAGCACAGTTATTCTTGAGGATACTTGACACGAATAAATCCTTGTCTTAGTCCAAACACAGATAGATAAGCTTATAAGGCAGTTCAAATCATATCTTAGCTCAACCAGGGAGGCCTGGTTAATAGTCTCAGGTTTTCGCAGAGCAGCAACAGCTTACTTGTCCAGCAAATGCAAATGGAAGTAAACACGAGCAGCAGATGAAGGAGGATTACTGGAAACTGATGTATGCAGCAGGAACTCAGAGCAGAGTAGCAGGATCACCACACAGGTTCACAGGAGCAGGTATATAGCCAGGGAGTAATCAGAGGTCAGGAGCTGGATGCAAGGTAGAATACTCTAGCACAGACTGAAGGCTGGGGTGGAGTTTTATAGCAGGAAGACACAGTGCACATGAGACCAAATACGCCATCTTGGAAAAGGGCAGTAATGCACAAAAGGTAATAAAAAAGTCCTGACATTATCTCAGCATCTGGAGGAACGACATAAACAAATCCCAGAAACTGATGATATACCAGAACCTACAGAGGGAGTACAAAATGACCCCATATCTAGAGAAACTAGAAAACCCCAAAGAGCGACAGATCCTGAGCCGATACAGACTGAGCGCCCACAGCCTACTCATCGAATCTGGGCGGCACCGACAGAACTACAAGCCCCGACAGAGCAGACTCTGCCAGCAGTGCCCCCAGGAGGCCGTGGAGGATGAGACCCACTTCCTGCTCAGGTGCCCCAAATACTCCGCAGTGAGGGACACTCGCTTCAAGAGACTGTCTGATCTCCTCCCAGACTTCACCAACATGGAGGAGGAAGAGAAACTACCGATAACACTGGGGGAAGAGGAAAGTGCAGCGGCCATAGCAGCAGAATATGTCAGTGCCTGCCACAGACTAAGAGGAGCCTGATATGTTATGGACTCCTGTACCCCACCCTGGACATGTCCCTATCCTCTAAAAGGAGCCTGATATATCCTGGACCTCTATATGCCTCACTACCCCTCCCCCTATTTTTACCATATGCTTTGGCAATGCTAACATGTACTTAGTCCTGCCATTAAAGCTCATTTGAATTGAATTGAATTTGCAGTTTCACATCACTTGTCTCTCAGCAGTAAGTAACAAATATTATTCTGGGAATAACCCTTTAAAGGGGTTGCCTGGTCTTCTTCTAAATGTCTGCAGCCACTTTATGTGCCTGCAGACAAATGAATCCTTACAGTGCACACATTGCATGCTGTCAAGAGCAGACAGTCATGTGACCTCAAATTTATGATTTGCATATGTGTGGTCACATACCGACTAGACATGTTCGGCCTAGCTCAATATAAGTAAATGGAGCAAGGCCAAGCACGTCTAGTCAGAATTTGGCTCAAATTATGCAAATTGTATACTTGCTGTCATGTGACCATCTGCTCTACCCAGCCACACAGAAAATGCTGACAGCATGCAATTTAATAGTATGCATATAGAGTGACTGTAGACTTTTGGCAGAAGAATGAACCACATCTCTAGAAATTATTCAAACTACAGGTTTTTTTTTCATACGCAAAAAATGAACGTCTGAATGAGCACTTAAGCTAAGAGCCAGTGCATTATAGTGACTGCGAGACACACATTTAGCAAATGCAAAATAAATGTTTGGCCAACTATATCTAGTGATTTAATGAGTGTTGCATAGCTCTTGCATGCCTTTTGGTGCTATATGCAAATTGTGTAGTCGCTACCAGGAAAGTATTCAGTACCTGTCAAGCTGGGGCCTAATATTGTAAAATGAAGCCTTTGTTAAGTTCAAACATATCATACATTTGTATAGGCAGGTTACAATATTTTTTTCATTGTGTCAGAAATAAATAATGTCATCTTTGTATTTCACACAGCTGTAATTGTATTATTTTGTGGCCTTCCAGAGTTTTGCAGTAAACATACTTGAAGGTTTGGACTTTGAGGACATATTTGTCATACCTACATCAAGAGGTGTTTAAGTTTTGGATTGCATATTAAAAGTGTCATTAGAAAAGGTACCTGGTATGTAATAATGATGAGAATCTTCATTATAAATTTTCCCAATCTTTTAACTTAAAAAGCAAAATTCCCTTACTGCAGTATATATCTAAATTTGACTTCGTATATTTCAAAGACTGCTCTGCACTATTCATGATAGACTGGGGACATACATTATATATGCTTCATACATCGTTCACTAGTCCAAAAAGTCAGTACAGTGTTCATCAAAATTTAGACTTACCCAAGTTTCTAAATCATTCAAGAGACAGAGATGAGTATCCTGAAAAAAATAAATTTTCATCTCTCAGAGTTACTATGTGTAGGTGAGAGTATGAAGAATATTCTTAGTCTTCTTAATGTTGATGATTAGTGATGCCTTTTCTAACACATTTTTACATTTAAAAAACTTATTATAACCAAATTATAAAAAAAAAACAGAAAGCGATATTTTGAATAGACTTATTGATTAAATGCAAAGGTAGACTTATGAAATGTAACCATTTGATTTCCAGCCATAAATAGTTTTGGATAACATAGCTATGTGTTCTATTATTTTTATTACCTTACACTGATTGTGTACCTGCATTAGATTCATTGTTCCAATTCATTGAGAAAGTGTAAGTTGTGGGGTTTTTACTGTTAGGGCAGAGTCAGACTGATATATTTCTCCTGCGAGAATCACATTGCACTGCACGGACTTGCCTGGAACTTCTCCCAACCTGAGCAAGACAGCGTGATGGATTACTGTGCAGCTGTCAAGCTCAGGTCAGGAGAGGTGACAGCCAGTATGATGTTTATGATGTGACTAGATGGTAGCCCGATTGTAACGCATCGGGTATTCTAGAATATGTATGTAGTTTATTTATGAAGATTTTAGAATAATACATTGAATACACAGGATTCGGCCGGCCGCGACCAATTAGCTAAGCGTGGTTCAAATTCCGCGCCAATTTGCAGCCGGACTGCGCCTGTCGCTGATTGTACTTCACTAATTTAGTCAGAGGATAGAAAAGGGATCTATGCGGTCAGCACAAAAGACTACAAAAAACCACGCAGAGTAAGCAAAAAGACTCCCCACACCGACTCACGGTGTGGAGGTGCCACTTTGCACCCGAGAGCTTCCAGCTAGCAAGGGAATATCATGATAGCAAGCTGGACTAGAAATAGAAGTACTAAGAAATATATTCAGGAAGCAGTAACAAAAAATGAACTAGCAAAGACTTAGCTTCTGCTGGAGTAGACAGGTCCTCAGAGAAGTCCAAGAGAGATCTGAACCAATACTGAACCATTGACAGCTGGCATCAAGTAACGATCTGATTGGAGTTAAATAGGGAAGCCAGCAAACAATAAACGAGAGCAGCTGACAAAGCCAACCTCAGTGACCAGCAGTTCTGCTCAAAGCCACCAGAGGGAGTCCAAGAGCAGAACTAACCAAAGTACCATTCATGACCACAGGAGGGAGTCCAAGAACGGAATTCACAACAGTACCCCCCCCCTTGAGGAGGGGTCACCGAACCCTCACCAGGGCCCCCAGGCCGATCAGGACGAGCCAAATGAAAGGCACGAACTAAATCGGCCGCGTGGACATCGGAGGCAACAACCCAGGAATTATCCTCCTGACCATAGCCCTTCCACTTAACCAGGTACTGAAGCATCCGTCTCGAAATACGAGAATCCAAAATTTTTTACACCACATACGTGCCTTTCATTTGGCTTGTCCTGATCGGCCTGGGGGCCCTGGTGAGGGTTCGGTGACCCCTCCTCAAGGGGGGGGGGTACTGTTGTGAATTCCGTTCTCAAACTCCCTCCTGTGGTCATGAATGGTACTTCGGTGAGTTCTGTCCGTGGACTCCCTCTGGTTGCTGTGAGTGGAGCTGCTGGTTCTGAGATTCCTTCTCCAGCTGCCCTCGTTTGGGGCTTATCTGATTCTCTATTTAACTCCACTCAGATCGTTACTCCATGCCAGCTGTCAATGTTCTAGTACTGGTTCAGATCTCTCCTGGATCTTTCTGAGGACCTGTCTACTCCAGCACAAGCTAAGTTCCTGCTTGTTCATTTGTTACATATGGTTTTTCTTGCTAAGTTCTAGTCCAGCTTGCTATCATGAAACTACCTGGCTAGCAGGAAGCTCTGGGGGTGCAGAGTGGCACCACCGCATCGGGAGTCGGTGCGGGGGTATTTTTTGCACACTCTGCGTGGTTTTTGTAGCTTTTTGTGTTGACTGCAAAGATCCCTTTTCTATCCTCAATCTGTTTAGTTAGACTGGCCTCTCTTTGCTAAAACCTATTTCATCCTGTGTTTGTGATTTCCTCTTATCTCACAGCCAATACTTGTGGGGGGGCTGCTTTTACCTTTGGGGAAATTTCTCTGAGGCAAGTAAGGCTTTGTTTCCTTTCTTTAGGGGTAGTTAGCTCTTAGGCTGTGAAGAGGCATCTAGGCAGAGTCAGGCACGCTCCACGGCTGTTTCTAGTTGTGTTGATAGGAGTAGGGTTTGCGGTCAGCAGAGTTCCCATTTCCCCAGAGCTCATCCTGATTCCATGTTTAACTATCAGGTCATTCCTGGTGCACCTAACCACCAGGTCCATAACAGTACAGCTGGCCCACAAAGTGTTAATGCATCTCAATAGAGGGAAAAGAGAAGTTCTGAGACCATTTTTTTTTTCTCTGCAGTGTGTTTTGCCTTTCTTTTCCCCTTAAACTCTGGGTGGTTCAGAACTTAGGTGTGGATATGGACATTCAAGGTTTGTCCTCTAGTGTAGATCAACTCGCTGCAAGGGTACAAAACATTCAAGATTATGTAGTTCAGAATCCTATGTTGGAGCCTAGAATTCCAATTCCTGATTTGTTTTCTGGGGATCGATCTAAATTTCAGAATTTCAAAAACAATTGTAAACTGTTTCTTGCTCTGAAACCCCGCTCTTCTGGTGACCCTATTCAGCAAGTAAGAATCATTATTTCTTTGTTGCGTGGCGACCCTCAAGACTGGGCATTCACCCTGGCGCCAGGAGATCCTGCATTGCGTAATGTAGATGCGTTTTTTCTGGCGCTGGGTTTGCTTTATGATGAACCGAATTCTGTGGATCAGGCAGAGAAAATTTTGCTGGCTTTGTGTCAGGGTCAGGATGAAGCGGAGGTATATTGCCAGAAGTTCAGAAAGTGGTCTGTGCTTACTCAATGGAATGAGTGTGTCCTGGCAGCAATTTTCAGAAAGGGTCTTTCTGAAGCCCTTAAGGATGTTATGGTGGGGTTCCCCACGCCTGCTGGTCTGAATGAATCAATGTCCTTGGCCATACAGATCGATCGGCGCTTACGTGAGCGCAAAACTGTGCACCATTTGGCGGTATCCTCTGAGCAGAGGCCTGAGCCTATGCAATGTGATAGGACTTTGACCAGAGCTGAACGGCAAGAACATAGACGTCAGAAGGGGCTGTGTTTTTACTGTGGTGACTCTACTCATGCTATCTCTGATTGTCCTAAGCGCACTAAGCGGTTTGCTAGGTCCGTCACCATTGGTACTGTACAGCCTAAATTTCTTCTGTCCGTTACTCTGATTTGCTCTTTGTCATCCTATTCTGTTATGGCATTTGTGGATTCAGGCGCTGCCCTGAATTTGATGGACTTGGAGTTTGCCAGGCGCTGTGTTTTTTTTCTTGGAGCCCTTGCAGCATCCCATTCCTTTGAGGGGAATTGATGCTACGCCTTTGGCCAAGAATAAGCCTCAGTACTGGACCCAGTTGACTATGTGCATGGCTCCTGCGCATCAGGAGGATATTCGCTTTTTGGTGTTGCATAATCTGCATGATGTGGTCGTGTTGGGTTTGCCATGGCTGCAGGTCCATAATCCAGTATTGGATTGGAAATCAATGTCGGTGTGCAGTTGGGGGTGTCAATGGGTACATGGGGATGTTTCATTATTGTCAATTTCTTCCTCCACTCCTTCTGAAGTCCCTGAGTTTTTGTCGGATTACCGGGATGTATTTGATGAGCCCAAGTCTAGTACCCTACCTCCTCATAGGGATTGTGATTGTGCTATTAATTTGATTCCTGGTAGCAAGTTCCCTAAGGGACGACTTTTCAATTTGTCTGTGCCAGAACACGCCGCTATGCGGAGTTATATAAAGGAGTCCTTGGAGAAAGGGCATATTCGCCCGTCGTCGTCACCATTGGGAGCAGGGTTCTTTTTTGTGGCCAAGAAGGATGGTTCTCTGAGACCTTGTATAGATTACCGCCTTCTTAATAAAATCACGGTCAAATTTCAGTACCCTTTGCCTCTACTGTCTGATTTATTTGCTCGGATTAAGGGGGCTAGTTGGTTCACCAGGATAGACCTTCGAGGGGCGTATAATCTCATGCGTATTAAACAGGGCGATGAATGGAAAACAACATTTAATACGCCCAAGGGCCATTTTGAGTACCTGGTGATGCCATTCGGCCTTTCTAATGCTCCCTCTGTGTTTCAGTCCTTTATGCATGACATCTTCCGAAAGTATCTGGATAGATTCATGATCGTATATTTGGATGATATTTTGGTCTTTTCGGATGATTGGGAGTCCCATGTGAAGCAGGTCAGAATGGTGTTCCAGGTCCTTCGTGCTAATTCCTTGTTTGTAAAGGGATCTAAGTATCTCTTTGGAGTTCAGAAGGTTTCCTTTTTGGGCTTCATTTTTTCCCCTTCTACTATCGAGATGGATCCTGTTAAAGTCCAAGCTATTTATGTTTGGACTCGGCCTACATCTGTGAAGAGCCTTCAGAAATTTCTGGGCTTTGCCAATTTTTACGCTTCATCGCTAATTTCTCTAGTGTTGTTAAACCATTGACTGATTTGACCAAGAAGGATGCTGATGTGGTGAATTGGTCCTCTGCGGCCGTTGAGGCTTTTCAGGAGTTGAAACGTCATTTCTCTTCGGCTCCTGTGTTGTGTCAGCCAGATGTTTCGCTCCCTTTTCAGGTCGAGGTTGATGCTTCTGAAATTGGAGCAGGGGCTGTTTTGTCTCAGAGAAGTTCTGATTGCTCTGTAATGAAGCCATGCGCTTTCTTTTTGAGAAAGTTTTCGCCTGCTGAGCGTAATTATGATGTTGGCAGTCGGGAGTTGTTGGCTATGAAGTGGGCATTCGAGGAGTGGCGACATTGGCTTGAGGGAGTCAAGCACCGCGTGGTAGTCTTGACGGATCACAAAAATCTGACTTATCTCGAGTCTGCCAAGCGGTTGAATCCTAGACAGGCTCGATGGTCGCTGTTTTTCTCCCGTTTCAATTTTGTGGTCTCATACCTTCCAGGTTCTAAGAATGTGAAGGCGGATGCCCTTTCTAGGAGTTTTGTGCCTGATTCTCCGGGAGTCCCTGAGCCGGCTGGTATTCTCAAAGAGGGGGTAATTCTGTCTGCCATCTCCCCTGATTTGCGGCGGGTGCTGCAGGAGTTTCAGGCTGATAGACCTGACCGTTGTCCAGCGGAGAAACTATTTGTCCCTGATAGATGGACTAGCAGAGTTATTTCTGAGGTTCATTGCTCAGTGTTGGCTGGTCATCCTGGGATTTTTGGGACCAGAGATTTGGTGGCTAGGTCCTTTTGGTGGCCTTCCTTGTCTCGGGATGTGCGTTCTTTTGTGCAGTCCTGTGGGACTTGTGCTCGGGCTAAGCCCTGCTGTTCTCGTGCCAGTGGGTTGCTTTTGCCCTTGCCAGTCCCGAAAAGACCTTGGACGCATGTTTCCATGGATTTTATTTCAGATCTTCCTGTCTCTCAAAGGATGTCTGTCATCTGGGTGGTTTGTGATCGCTTTTCTAAGATGGTTCATTTGGAACCCTTGCCTAAATTACCTTCCTCCTCTGATTTGGTGCCATTATTTTTTCAACATGTGGTTCGTTTGCATGGCATTCCGGAGAACATTGTGTCGGACAGAGGTTCCCAGTTTGTCTCTAGGTTTTGGCGGTCCTTTTGTGCTAAGATGGGCACTGATTTGTCTTTTTCTTCGGCTTTCCATCCTCAAACAAATGGCCAAACCGAACGAACCAACCAGACTTTGGAAACCTATCTGAGATGCTTTTTTTCTGCTGATCAGGATGATTGGGTGACCTTCTTGCCATTGGCTGAGTTCGCCCTTAATAATCGGGCTAGTTCGGCTACTTTGGTTTCGCCTTTTTTTTGCAATTCTGGTTTTCATCCTCGTTTTTCTTCGGGGCAGGTTGAGCCTTCTGACTGTCCTGGTGTGGATTCTGTGGTGGACAGGTTGCAGCAAATTTGGACTCACGTAGTGGACAATCTGACGTTGTCCCAGGAGAAGGCTCAACGTTTCGCTAACCGCCGTCGTTGTGTTGGTCCCCGACTTCGTGTTGGGGATTTGGTTTGGTTGTCTTCTCGTTATGTTCCTATGAATGTTTCTTCTCCTAAGTTTAAGCCTCGTTTCATTGGTCCTTATAAGATTTCTGAAATTCTCAACCCTGTCTCATTTCGTTTGGTCCTTCCAGCTTCTTTTGCCATCCATAATGTGTTCCATAGGTCGTTGTTGCGGAGGTATGTGGCGCCTATGGTTCCCTCCGTTGATCCTCCTGCCCCGGTGTTGGTTGAGGGGGAGTTGGAGTATGTGGTGGAAAAAATTTTGGATTCTCGTATTTCGAGACGGAAGCTTCAGTACCTGGTTAAGTGGAAGGGCTATGGTCAGGAGGATAATTCATGGGTTGTTGCCTCCGATGTCCACGCTGCCGATTTAGTTTGTGCTTTTCATTTGGCTCATCCTGATCGGCCTGGGGGCCCTGGTGAGGGTTCGGTGACCCCTCCTCAAGGGGAGGGTACTGTTGTGAATTCCGTTCTCGGACTCCCTCCTGTGGTCATGAATGGTACTTTGGTTAATTCTGCTCTTGGACTCCCTCTGGTGGCTTTGAGCGGAACTGCTGGTCTCTGAGGTTTGCTTTCTCAGCTGACCTCGTTTACTGTTAGGCTGGCTTCCCTATTTAACTCTACTCAGATCGTTACTTCATGCCAGCTGTCAATGTATCAGTATTGGTTCAGATCTCTCTTGGACTTCTCTGAGGACCTGTCTACTCCAGCAGAAGCTAAGTCTTTGCTAGTTCATTTGTTGTTACTAGGGTTGAGCGACTTTCATTTTTTAAAGATCGAGTTGGGTTTTGTGAAACCCGACTTTGTCCAGAGTCGAGTCGAGTGCAGTCGGCCGATTATCGCTAAAAGTCGGGGGTCGACCGAAACACGAAACCCAATGCAAGTCAATGGGGAAGCATAGTCGGCAGTGAGTGGAGGCCAGGAAAACACCTACAGTGCCCATTTTAATGCCAAAAACATCCATTCTTGTTTCTGAAGCTTGTCAATCTTAATTAACTTTATAATAATAGTTGTTCAATATTACTTGGGGGTCATTTGGCAAATTTGTGGGGGGTAGGGCTGGTTCAAGGTTTTAGTGGGCCCAGGAATCGTGGACTACGTCATGGCGGTGGAGCAGGGAGAGGTAAGTATTTCAACGTTGCAAGTGCTGTGATCCTGAGCAAGCAGGGGGGCACACTTGTTCGCATTGGCACTGGCACAGGGCCCCTCAAAGTACAGCGGTGTGTTTGCCCAGCGGGGGCGCCTCCCACCAGCAGCGACACTTTTGCGTACTCTGAGGGGCCCTGTGCCAGTGACGTCGCCAACGAGTATGCCACCCCACCTGATGAAGGAACCTGCACTTTCATCTGCACCTTCCTCTTTGTCCCTGTGTAAGGTGGTATAACATGCGGGAAGGGGAACCTTACTTTCAGCAGGGTCAGATTCTGGCTGTGTAGAGTGCAAGGGGAATGTAGTGGTCTAGGTCAATGTACCAGCAGACTCATCTAGCAGTGGCTGGGCAATGGGCAGGATGAGGAGGAAACAGATATAGGGCCAAAGAATAAAGTAGGCTAAATGCAGTTCAAAATTGGTAACAGGACTAAACAGGCGGCATTGCTTTGTTCAGTGGAGTAGCAAACCCAGGAGCAGCAGACACTATTTTAAGGGCCCAAACACACTAATAGGCCAAATGCAGTTTAATATCTGATACTTTAGGCCAAAAGCCTAAGACTGAAGCTCAGCTTTATTCAGCTGAGGGCAAACACCAGGGAGGGGCAGACACCGTTAGCAGGCCCTAACCACCAATTTTTAAAAACACAGCACTTAATCAGAGCCAGAAGGTTGAAGCTCAGCTTTATTCAGTTGAGGACAAACACCAGGCAGGGGCAGACACCGTTAGTAGGCCATAACCAAAGTTGAAGGCCAAATGCAGTTTAATTTCTGATACTATAGGCCGAAAGCCAGAAGGTGGAAGCTCCGATTTAGACAGTGGAAGACAATTTGAATTAGGGACTGCAGACAAACTTAGTAGGCTGTCCCCTGTGGATCATGCATCCACCACATTAACCCATTGCGCCTTAATGGACACGTAATCTTCCGTGGCCATGCCTACAGGTCCATGCGTCTGTTGTCAGGTGCACCTTTGTACTCACAGATTGCCAGAGTGCATGGACAATGCGGTCTTTTACATGCTGGTGGAGGGTTGGGATGGCTTTTCTCGCAAAAGAAGTGTCGACTGGTTAGCTTGTAGCGTGGTACAGCGTAGTCCATCATGGCCTTATTAATAGTAAATAAAATATATAACTAGGCTCTATGAACTTTTAAATAGGTTCCAAGGGTACACGGGCAGCATTGGTGTGGTCAGTGGAGGAGTATTGCAAGTAGGGGCCGCAGACAGGCTATCAAAGGCCTAAAATAACAAACAATAGGCAGGCATGGCAGTTTTAAATCGGTTACATGGATACACAGGCAGGCACTCCAGGCAGCATTGTGGTCAGTGGAGGAGTATTGCAAGTAAGGGCCGCAGACAGGCTATCAAAGGCCTAAAATAACAAACAATAGGCAGGCATGGCAGTTTTAAATCGGTTACATGGATACACAGGCAGGCACTCCAGGCAGCATTGTGGTCAGTGGAGGAGTATTGCAAGTAGGGGCCGCAGACAGGCTATCAAAGGCCTAAAATAACAAACAATAGGCAGGCATGGCAGTTTAAAATCGGTTACATGGATACACAGGCAGGCAGCATTGTAATCAGTGGAGGAGTATTGCAAGTAGGGGCCGCAGACAGGCTATCAAAGGCCTAAAATAACAAACAATAGGCAGGCATGGCAGTTTTAAATCGGTTACATGGATACACAGGCAGGCACTCCAGGCAGCATTGTGGTCAGTGGAGGAGTATTGCAAGTAGGGGCCGCAGACAGGCTATCAAAGGCCTAAAATAACAAACAATAGGCAGGCATGGCAGTTTTAAATCGGTTACATGGATACACAGGCAGGCACTCCAGGCAGCATTGTGGTCAGTGGAGAAGTATTGCAGGTAGGGGCCGCAGACAGGCTATCAAAGGCCTAAAATAACAAACAATAGGCAGGCATGGCAGTTTTAAATCGGTTACATGGATACACAGGCAGGCAGCATTGTGGTCAGTGGAGGAGTATTGCAAGTAGGGGCCGCAGACAGGCTATCAAAGGCCTAAAATAACAAACAATAGGCAGGCATGGCAGTTTTAAATCGGTTACATGGATACACAGGCAGGCACTCCAGGCAGCATTGTGGTCAGTGGAGGAGTACTGCAAGTAGGGGCCGCAGACAGGCTATCAAAGGCCTAAAATAACAAACAATAGGCAGGCATGGCAGTTTAAAATCGGTTACATGGATACACAGGCAGGCACTCCAGGCAGCATTGTGGTCAGTGGAGGAGTATTGCAGGTAGAGGCCGCAGACAGGCTATCAAAGGCCTAAAATAACAAACAATAGGCAGGCATGGCAGTTTAAAATCGGTTACATGGATACACAGGCAGGCAGCATTGTAATCAGTGGAGGAGTATTGCAAGTAGGGGCCGCAGACAGGCTATCAAAGGCCTAAAATAACAAACAATAGGCAGGCATGGCAGTTTTAAATCGGTTACATGGATACACAGGCAGGCACTCCAGGCAGCATTGTGGTCAGTGGAGGAGTATTGCAAGTAGGGGCCGCAGACAGGCTATCAAAGGCCTAAAATAACAAACAATAGGCAGGCATGGCAGTTTAAAATCGGTTACATGGATACACAGGCAGGCACTCCAGGCAGCATTGTGGTCAGTGGAGGAGTATTGCAGGTAGAGGCCGCAGACAGGCTATCAAAGGCCTAAAATAACAAACAATAGGCAGGCATGGCAGTTTAAAATCGGTTACATGGATACACAGGCAGGCAGCATTGTGGTCAGTGGAGGAGTATTGCAAGTAGGGGCCGCAGACAGGCTATCAAAGGCCTAAAATAACAAACAATAGGCAGGCATGGCAGTTTTAAATCGGTTACATGGATACACAGGCAGGCACTCCAGGCAGCATTGTGGTCAGTGGAGGAGTATTGCAGGTAGAGGCCGCAGACAGGCTATCAAAGGCCTAAAATAACAAACAATAGGCAGGCATGGCAGTTTAAAATCGGTTACATGGATACACAGGCAGGCAGCATTGTGGTCAGTGGAGGAGTATTGCAAGTAGGGGCCGCAGACAGGCTATCAAAGGCCTAAAATAACAACCAATAGGCAGGCATGGCAGTTTTAAATCGGTTACATGGATACACAGGCAGGCACTCCAGGCAGCATTGTGGTCAGTGGAGGAGTATTGCAAGTAGGGGCCGCAGACAGGCTATCAAAGGCCTAAAATAACAAACAATAGGCAGGCATGGCAGTTTTAAATCGGTTACATGGATACACAGGCAGGCACTCCAGGCAGCATTGTGGTCAGTGGAGGAGTATTGCAGGTAGGGGCCGCAGACAGGCTATCAAAGGCCTAAAATAACAAACAATAGGCAGGCATGGCAGTTTTAAATCGGTTACATGGATACACAGGCAGACAGCATTGTGGTCAGTGGAGGAGTATTGCAAGTAGGGGCCGCAGACAGGCTATCAAAGGCCTAAAATAACAAACAATAGGCAGGCATGGCAGTTTTAAATCGGTTACATGGATACACAGGCAGGCACTCCAGGCAGCATTGTGGTCAGTGGAGGAGTATTGCAAGTAGGGGCCGCAGACAGGCTATCAAAGGCCTAAAATAACAAACAATAAGCAGGCATGGCAGTTTTAAATCGGTTACATGGATACACAGGCAGGCACTCCAGGCAGCATTGTGGTCAGTGGAGGAGTATTGCAGGTAGAGGCCGCAGACAGGCTATCAAAGGCCTAAAATAACAAACAATAGGCAGGCATGGCAGTTTAAAATCGGTTACATGGATACACAGGCAGGCAGCATTGTGGTCAGTGGAGGAGTATTGCAAGAAGTGTCTGACACAGTTAGTACTCCCAAAAAATAAATAGATGTTAATGTCTCGCAAAACAACTATAAATAAAAAAAAGGGTGGCATGCAAAGTAATTTGGCAGTAAATTAGTATTTACTGGTGTCAATATAGGACACTGACCCAGACTACTGTAACTATCATCATAGATGTCAACAAATTGGTATTGATTGTCAGTGCCAGGCATTGAATGATGTCAGCGCATAGACTAAACATTGGTGGAGCTGTGCGAGATAATTTGGCACGTGGTAGAGCACAGTTTGAGCTGGGGGGGGGAACTCTCTTTTGGCAGGCGGTACCGCCCCAGGGCCCCTCATGTTACAACGGTGTGTCTGACATTGGGTGCGCACCACCACCGCCAGAGACACTACATTGTACTATGAGGGACCCAGTGGCAGTGCCGTCGACCAAAAGCGAGCACACCCACCTCTTCTGACAAACAGCACTGTAACTAATGGGTGCTTGCGCCAAGTGTCGAGAGTGAGACAACGGCCCCGTGGGGGGAGTTTTCCCATTGTGGGATGTGTAAACATGTCGTATGCTGGTCAAACAGCTGCTGCAAATTAAGAGATTTTAACACTCAGTAAGACCAGTCCACAAGCAAGACCTTTTTATAGGAAAGCTAGGTGTCAGCCGGGAAATGTGGGGCAAAATAATTTGAAATCCAGGAGTGGTTCATTTTAATGAAGGTGAGATCATCCACATTTTGGGTAGCCAGACGAGTCCTTTTTTCGGTTAATATTGAACCAGCAGCACTGAATACTCTTTCTGATAGCACACTAGCTGCTGGGCAAGCAAGCTCCTGCAACGCATATTCTGCCAATTCAGGCCAGGTGTCTAATTTGGATGCCCAGTAATCAAATGGGAATGACGGTTGAGGGAGAACATCAATAAGGGCTGAAAAATAGTTAGTAACCATACTGGACAAATGTTGTCTCCTGTCACTTTGAATAGATGCTGCAGTACCTGTCCTGTCTGCGGTCATTGCGAAATCACTCCACAACCTGGTCAGAAAACCCCTCTGTCCAACGCCACTTCTGATCTGTGCACCTCTAACACCTCTGCCCTGTAGCCCCCTGCAGCTCGTGTGAGAACCATCACCGGCGCTGTGTGCTGGGAATGCCTGAATCAAATGGTCTACAAGAGTAGCTTGTTTGGTTGCTAATATTTGTTCGAGGTTCTCATGTGGCATAATATTTAGCAATTTGCCTTTATAGCGAGGGTCAAGGATGCAGGCCAACCAGTAATCGTCATCGCTCATCATTTTAATAATGCGTGGGTCCTTTTTGAGGATACGTAAGGCATAATCCGCCATGTGGGCCAAAGTTCCAGTTGGAAAATCTGCGGTTGTGCTGGTTTGAGGGGCAGTTACAGGCAAATCTACGTCACTTGTCTCCCTTGCAAAAACAGAACCCGGCCTTGCAACACCACTAATTTCTGTTGGCCCAGGAGAAGCTTCCTCAGTAAAAAAGTACTCATCCCCATCATCCTCCTCGTCCTTCTCCTCCTCTTCGCCGGCTACCGCGTCCTCTACACGGCCCTGACCAGACAATGGCTGACTGTCATCAAGGCTTTCCTCTTCCTCGGCTGCAGACGCCTGCTCCTTTATGTGCGTCAAACTTTGCATCAGCAGACGCATTAGGGGGATGCTCATGCTTATTATGGCGTTGTCTGCACTAACCAGCCGTGTGCATTCCTCAAAACACTGAAGGACTTGACACAGGTCTTGTAGCTTCGACCACTGCACACCTGACAACTCCATGTCTGCCATCCAACTGCCTGCCCATGTATCCTCCCACAAATACATAACAGCACGCCTCTGTTCGCACACTCTCTGAAGCATGTGCAGTGTGGAGTTCAACCTTGTTGCAACGTCGATGATTAGGCGATGCTGAGGAAGGTTCAAAGAACGCTGATAGTTCTGCATACGGCTGGAGTGTACAGGCGAACGGCGGATATGCGAGCAAAGTCTGCGCACTTTGAGGAGCAGGTCGGGTAACCCCGGATAACTTTTCAGGAAGCACTGCACCACCAGGTTTAAGGTGTGAGCCAGGCAAGGAATGTGTTTCAGTTGGGAAAGGGCTATGGCAGCCATGAAATTCCTTCCGTTATCACTCACTACCTTGCCTGCCTCAAGATGTACAGTGCCCAGCCATGACTGAGTTTCTTTCTGCAAGAACTCGGACAGAACTTCCGCGGTGTGTCTGTTGTCGCCCAAACACTTCATTGCCAATACAGCCTGCTGACGCTTGCCACTAGCTGTCCCATCATAATGGCACACCTGGTGTGCAACAGTGGCAGCTGCAGATGGAGTGGATGTGCGACTGCGGTCTGTGGACGAGCTTTCGCTTCTGCAGGAGGAGGAGGAAGAGGAGGAGGGGGGCGAACGCCTACAGCCAACTCTTTCCTTGACCGTGGGCTAGGCAGAACTGTCCCAATATTGCTGTCCCCTGTGGAGCCTGCATCCACCACATTCACCCAGTGTGCCGTGATGGACATGTAACGTCCCTGGCCATGCCTACTGGTCCATGCATCTGTTATCAGGTGCACCTTTGTAGTCACAGACTGCCTGAGTGCATGGACGATGCGGTCTTTAACATGCTGTTGGAGGGCTGGGATGGCTTTTCTAGAAAAGAAGTGCCGACTGGGTAGCTCGTAGCGTGGTACAGCGTAGTCCATCAGCGCTTTGAAAGCTTCGCTTTCAACTAACCGGTAGGGCATCATCTCTAATGAGATTAGTCTAGCAATGTGGGCGTTCAAACCCTGTGTACGCGAATGCGAGGATGAGTACTTCCTTTTCCTAACAAGAGTCTCATGTAGGGTGAGCTGGACTGGAGAGCTGGAGATCGTGGAACTAGCGGTGGTGCCGGTGGACATGGCAGACTGAGAGAGGGTTGGAGATGGTATTCTTGCCGGTGCCCTACATGCAGTGTTTCCTACTACTAACCTGGTGATTCCCTGACTGCTTTGGCCTGGCGACGAAAGCTGCACAGATACTGCAGGTGGTGTGGGAAATGGTCGGCTTACAGGGAGGGAAGGGATGTAGCGTTGCTGACTAGCTTCATTGGCCGAGGGTGCTGCAACCTTTAGGGACGTTTGGTAGTTAGTCCAGGCTTGCAAATGCATGGTGGATAAATGTCTATGCATGCAACTTGTATTTAGACTTTTAAGATTCTGACCTCTGCTTAAGGTAGTTGAACATTTTTGACAGATGACTTTGCGCTGATCATTTGGATGTTGTTTAAAAAAATGCCAGACTGCACTCTTTCTACTATCGGATACCTTTTCAGGCATTGCAGACTGACCTTCTTTAACCGGATGGCCACGCTGTCCTCCAACTGGTTTTGGTTTTGCCACGCGTTTTTGGCCAGATACGGGCCAGGTAGATGGAACCTGTTGTGATGTTGATGCCTGCTGCGGCTCCTCCTCCTCCGCTTCAGAACTACTGCCGCCTGCACCCTGTTCCCCCAATGGCTGCCAATCGGGGTCCACAACTGGGTCATCTATGACCTCCTCTTCTATGTTGTGTGCGACTTCGTCGTTGTCACCGTGTAAGCCGGTGGTATTGCGTTCGTGACGGAGCACCATAGTCTCCGCTGGTTTTGATTCTGCCTCAGTACACTGCGAGGGCAATGTTCTGGTCTGAGTCAAAGGAACAGCATAGTAATCTGGCTGTGGCTGTGCATCTGTGCACTCCATGTCCGATTCAACTTCTAATGGGCATAGCCTGTTAACTGTTTCACTGTGTAACCCAGGAATGGTATGTGTAAAGAGCTCCATGGAGTAACCTGTTGTGTCGACTGACGCATCCTTCACTGTTGTTTTTAGTAAAGGACACAAGGAAGCGACTTGTTCCTGACCGGGAGCATCCACTGACGATGCACTGCTCTGACATTTGGCACTTTCCGAGGAGGAGGCGAAAGAGTTAGAGGCAGAGTCAGCAATGAAAGCCAATACTTGTTCCTCCTGCTCCGGCTTCAAAAGTGGTTTTCCTACTCCCAGAAAAGAGAGCGTTCGAGGCCTTGTGTAGCCAGACAACGAACCTGGCTCAACAACTCAAGACTTAGGTGCTGTACTGCTTTTACCACGACCACCTGATGCTCCACCACCACTACCATCATTACCAGCTGACAATGACCGCCCACGGCCACGACCTCTTCCACTAAACTTCCTCATTGTTTGCAAAACGTAACCAAAGTAACGCTATTTGTTACTGTAAAACAACTTATCAGGTGAACTCAAACTTCTGTAGGATTTATATATACACCTATAGGTGCCTGACACTGAAAGGAAAATCAGGCCCAATGTTACACACTAGGTTTTCTGTGCCCCAATAATTTGAGACAGATGGCACACACAGGACCAGCACTCAACCAGAAATGCCAATCTTAATCTCCCACTATTTTTTTTTTTTCTGGGAGAATTTACCCTAAAAAAAAAAAAAAATGGCCAAGTATTACACAGTGTTTTTGGTGGCACACAATGAGAGACAGATACCACACACAGCAATGGCACGGAGGCAGACTTGCCAATATTTATCTCCCACTAATTTTTTTTGGGGAAAAGGGAGAATGTACCCCAAAAAAGAAAAAAAACGGCCAAGTATTACACAGTGTTTTCGGTGCCACACAATGACACACAGATGCAACACACAGCAATGGCACGGAGGCAGACTTGCCAATATTTATCTCCCACTAATTTTTTTTTTTGGAAAAGGGAGAATTTAGCAAAAAAAAAAAAAAATGGCCAAGTATTACACAGTGTTTTTGGTGGCACACAATGAGAGACAGATACCACACACAGCAATGGCACGGAGGCAGACTTGCCAATATTTATCTCCCACTAATTTTTTTTTTGGAAAAGGGAGAATGTACCCCAAAAAAAAAAAAAATGGCCAAGTATTACACGGTGTTTTCGGTGGCACACAATGAGAGACAGATACCACACACAGCAATGACACGGAGGCAGACTTGCCAATATTTATCTCCCACTAATTTTTTTTTTTGGGAAAAGGGAGAATTTAGCAAAAAAAAAAAAAATGGCCAAGTATTACACAGTGTTTTCGGTGGCACACAATGAGAGACAGATACCACACACAGCAATGGCACGGAGGCAGACTTGCCAATATTTGTCTCCCACTAATTTTTTTTTGGGGAAAAGGGAGAATGTACCCAAAAAAAGAAAAAAAATGGCCAAGTATTACACAGTGTTTTCGGTGCCACACAATGACAGACAGATGCCACACACAGCAGTGGCACGGAGGCAGACTTGCCAATATTTATCTCCCACTAATTTTTTTTTTTGGAAAAGGGAGAATTTAGCAAAAAAAAAAAAAAGGCCAAGTATTACACAGTGTTTTCGGTGGCACACAATGAGAGACAGATACCACACACAGCAATGGCACGGAGGCAGACTTGCCAATATTTATCTCCCACTAATTTTTTTTGGGGGAAAAGGGAGAATGTACCCAAAAAAAGAAAAAAAAAGGCCAAGTATTACACAGTGTTTTCGGTGGCACACAATGAGAGACAGATACCACACACAGCAATGGCACGGAGGCAGACTTGCCAATATTTATCTCCCACTAATTTTTTTTGGGGAAAAGGGAGAATTTAGAAGAAAAAAAAAAAGGGCCAAGTATTACACAGTGTTTTCGGTGGCACACAATGAGAGACAGATACCACATACAGCAATGGCACGGAGGCAGACTTGCCAATATTTATCTCCCTGCAGTTATCTCAGAAAAGTATGGCAGGCAGCTATAAAAAGGACTGCTGCACACAAAAGTGTGGACAAACACACAAGATAGCTGTGCAGAAAGGAAGGAAAAACAGGATTTGTGCTTTGAAAAAAGCAGTTGGTTTGCACAGCGGCGTACACACAGGCACAGCAACGCAGCTATCAGGGTCAGGGAGCCTTCTAGTGCAGCCCAATGAGCTACAGCGCTGAGGAAAAAAATATGTAGCTTCCACTGTCCCTGCAATCAAAAGGTGGTGTTGGACAGTGGAAATCGCTACAGCACAAGCGGTTTGTAGCTTTATGTACCCTGCCTATCACTATCCCTGCTTCCGAAGAAGCTGCAGCAACCTCTCCCTACGCTCAGATCAGCAGCAGTAAGATGGCGGTCGGCGGGAACGCCCCTTTATAGCCCCTGTGACGCCGCAGAAAGCAAGCCAATCACTGCAATGCCCTTCTCTAAGATGGTGGGGACTGAGATCTATGTCATCACGCTTCCCACACTCTGCGTCCACCTTCATTGGCTGAGAAATGGCGCTTTTAGCGTCATTGAAACGCAACTTTGGCAGACCCCACACAGGGATCGGCTCGGTTTCATGAGACGCCGACTTTGCCAAAAGTCGGCGACTTATGAAAATGAACGATCCGTTTCGCTCAACCCTAGTTGTTACTGCTTCCTGAATATATTTCTTAGTACTGCTAATTTCTAGTCCAGCTTGCTATCATGATATTCCCTTGCTAGCTGGAAGCTCTGGGGTGCAGAGTGGCACCTCCACACCGTGAGTCGGTGTGGGGAGTCTTTTTGCTTACTCTGCGTGGTTTTTTGTAGTCTTTTGTGCTGACCGCATAGTTCCCTTTTCTATCCTCTGACTATTTAGTGAAGTCTGGCCTCTTTTGCTAAAACCTGTTTCATTCCTGTGTTTGTGACTTTCCTCTTAACTCACAGTCAATATATGTGGGGGGCTGCCTTTACCTTTGGGGAATTTTTCTGAGGCAAGGTTAGGCTCTATTTCTATCTTTAGGGGTAGTTAGCTCTTAGGCTGTGAAGAGGCGTCTAGGGAGAGTTAGGTACGCTCCACGGCTATTTCTAGTGTGTGTGATAGGAGTAGAGTTTGCGGTCAGCACAGTTCCCACTTTCCCAGAGCTTGTTCCGATTACTAGTTTACCCATCAGGTCATTCCAGGTGCTCCTAACCACCAGGTCCATAACAGATGATAGTACGGTGCATGTCGTGAAAGGGTTAACTATTACTGCGCATGTCGTGTCTCCTGTTGTGAATTCCGTTCTCGGGCTCCCTCCTGTGGCCGTGAATGGTACTTTGGTGAGTTCTGTCCTTGGACACCCTCTGGTGGCTTTGAGTGGAACTGCTGATCTTTGAGGTTGGCTTTCTCAGCTGCCCTCGTTTATTGCTTCTGCTCGCTTCCCTATTTAACTCTGCCCAGGTCGTTAGTCCATGCCAGCTGTCAATGTCTCAGTACTGGTTCAGATTTCTCTTGGAATTCTCAGATGACCTGACTACTCCAGCAGAAGCTAAGTCCTTGCTAATCATTTGCTGTTCATTGGTTTTTTGAATATATTTTTCAGTACATGTTATGTTTCAGTCCAGCCTGCTATTATGATATTTCCTTGCTAGCTGAAAGCTCTGGGGGTGCAGAGCTGCACCTCCACACCGTGAGTCGGTGTGGAGGTCTTTTTGCACACTCTGCGTGGTTTTTGTAGTTTTTTATACTGACCGCATAGTTCCCTTTCCTATCCTCTGTCTTTCTAGAGAAGATTCGGCCTCCTTTGCTAAAATCTGTTTCATTCCTGTGTTTGTAACTTCCCTCTTAACTCACAGTTAATATTTGTGGGGGGCTACCTTTACTTTGGGGAATTTCTCTGAGGCAAGGTAGGCTATTATTTCTATCTTTAGGGGTAGTTAGCTCTTAGGCTGTGAAGAGGTGTCTTGGGAGAGTTAGGTACGCTCCACGGCTATTTCTAGTGTGTGTGATAGGATTAGGGATTGCGGTCAGTAGAGTTACCACTCCCTCAGAGCTTGTCCCAGGTTTTCCGTTTTAACCATCAGGTCACTTTGGGTGCTCCTAACCACCAGGTCATAACAGTACAGCTGGCCAACAAAGTGTTAATGCATCTCAAAAGAGGGATAAGAGAAGTTCTGAGTCAATTTTTTTTTCTTTGCAGCCTGTTTTGTCTTTCTTTTCCCCTTAACCTCTGGGTGGTTCAGGACTCAGGTGTAGATATGGATATTCAAGGTTTGTCCTCTTGTGTGGATCAACTCACTGCTAGGGTACAGAGTATTCAAGATTATGTAGTTCAGAATCCGATGTTAGAGCCTAGAATTCCAATTCCTGATTTGTTTTCTGGGGATAGATCTAAATTTTTGAATTTCAAAAATAATTGCAGACTGTTTCTTGCTCTGAAACCCCGCTCCTCTGGTGATCCCATTCAGCAAGTAAAGATTGTTATTTCTTTGTTGCGTGGTGACCCGCAAGACTGGGCATTCTCCCTTGAGCCAGGAAATCCTGCATTGCTTAATGTGGATGCATTTTTTCTAGCGCTTGGATTGCTTTATGACGAACCTAATTCTGTGGATCAGGCAGAAAAGATCTTGCTGACTCTATGTCAGGGTCAGGATGAGGCAGAAGTATATTGCCAGAAGTTCAGAAAGTGGTCTGTGCTTACTCAATGGAATGAGTGTGCCCTGGCAGCAATTTTCAGAAAGGGTCTTTCTGAAGCCCTTAAGGATGTTATGGTGGGGTTCCCCATGCCTGCTGGTCTGAATGAGTCAATGTCTTTGGCCATTCAGGTTGATCGGCGTTTGCGCGAGCGCAAAGTTGTGCACCATTTGGCGGTGTCCTCTGAGCGGAGGCCTGAGCCTATGCAATGTGATAGGACTTTGACCAGAGCTTAACGGCAAGAACACAGATGTCAGAATGGGCTCTGTTTTTACTGTGGTGACTCCTCTCATGCTATCTCTGATTGTCCTAAGCACACTAAGAGGTTCGCTAGGTCTATCACCATTAGTACTTTGCAGCCTAAATTTCTCTTATCTGTTACCCTGATTTGCTCACTGTCGTCCTACTCTGTTATGGCATTTGTGGATTCAGGCGCTGCCCTTAACTTGATGGACTTGGAGTTTGCCAGGCGCTGTGGTTTTTCCTTGGAGCCTTTGCAGAGTCCTTTTCCCTTAAGGGGGATTGATGCTACGCCATTGGCCAAGAATAAACCTCAGTACTGGACTCAGCTGACCATGTACATGGCTCCCGCACATCAGGAAAATATCCGCTTTTTGGTGTTGCATAATTTGCATGATGTTGTCGTGTTGGGTTTGCCATGGTTACAGGTTCATAATCCAGTACTGGATTGGAAATCAATGTCTGTGTCTAGTTGGGGTTATCAAGGGATATATGGTGATGTTCCTTTGATGCCAATTTCTTCTTCCACTCCTTCTGAAGTCCCTGAGTTTGTCGGATTACCAAGATGTATTTGATGAGCCCAAGTCCAGTGCCCTACCTCCTCATAGGGACTGTGATTGCGCTATTAATTTGATTCCTGGTAGTAAGTTCCCTAAGGGCCGACTGTTCAATTTATCTGTGCCAGAACATGCCGCTATGCGGAGTTATGTAAAGGAGTCCTTGGAGAAAGGGCATATTTGCCCGTCTTCATCGCCGTTGGGAGAAGGGTTCTTTTTTGTGGCCAAGAAGGATGGCTCTCTGAGACCCTGTATAGATTACCGCCTTCTCAATAAAATCACGGTCAAATTTCAGTACCCTTTGCCTCTGTTGTATGATTTGTTTGCTCGGATTAAGGGGGCTAGTTGGTTTACCAAGATTGACCTTCGAGGGGCGTATAATCTTGTGCGTATTAAACAGGGCGATGAATGGAAAACAGCATTTAATACGCCCGAGGGCCATTTTGAGTACCTGGTGATGCCATTCGGGCTTTCCAATGCTCCATCTGTGTTTCAGTCCTTTATGCACGACATCTTCCGGAAGTATCTGGATAGGTTCATGATCGTATATTTGGATGATATTTTGGTCTTTTCGGATGATTGGGAGTCTCATGTAAGGCAGGTCAGGATGGTGTTCCAGGTCCTTCGTGCTAATGCGTTGTTTGTGAAGAGCTCTAAATGCCTCTTTGGAGTTCAGGTTTCCTTTTTGGGCTTCATTTTTTCCCCTTCTACTATAGAGATGGATCCTGTCAAAGTTCAGGCCATTTATGATTGGACTCAACCTACATCTGTGAAGAGTCTTCAGAAGTTCCTGGGCTTTGCTAATTTTTACCGTCGCTTCATCGCTAATTTTTCTAGTGTGGTTAAGCCTTTGACTGATTTGACGAAGAAAGGCGCTGATGTGGTGAATTGGTCCCCTGCGGCCGTTGAGGCCTTTCAGGAGCTTAAACATCGTTTAACTTCGGCCCCTGTGTTGCGTCAGCCAGATGTTTTGCTCCCTTTTCAGGTCGAGGTTGATGGTTCTGAGATTGGGGCAGGGGCTGTTTTGTCTCAGAGAAGTTTTGATGGCTCCTTGATGAAGCCGTGTGCTTTCTTTTCTAGAAAGTTTTCGCCTGCCGAGCGTAATTATGATGTTGGCAATCGGGATTTGTTGGCTATGAAGTGGGCATTTGAGGAGTGGCGACATTGGCTTGAGGGAGCCAAACATCGCGTGGTGGTCCTGACTGATCACAAGAATCTGACTTACCTCGAGTCCACCAAGCGGTTGAACCCTAGACAGGCTCGATGGTCACTGTTTTTCTCCCGTTTCGATTTTGTGGTCTCATACCTTCCGGGATCTAAGAATGTGAAGGCTGATGCCCTTTCTAGGAGTTTTTTACCTGATTCTCCGGGAGTCCCTGAGCCGGCTTGTATTCTTAAAGAGGGGGTGATTCTGTCTGCCATCTCCCCTGATTTGCGGCGGGTGCTGCAGGAGTTTCAGGCTGATAGACCTGACCGCTGCCCAGTGGATAAACTGTTTGTCCCTGATAGATGGACTAGTAGGGTTATTTCTGAGGTTCATTGTTCAGTGTTGGCTGGTCATCCTGGGATTTTTGGTACCAGAGATTTGGTTGCCAGGTCCTTTTGGTGGCCTTCCTTGTCACGGGATGTGCGTTCTTTTGTGCAGTCCTGTGGGACTTGTGCTCGGGCCAAACCTTGCTGTTCTCGTGCCAGTGGGTTGCTTTTGCCTTTGCCTGTCCCGAAGAGGCCCTGGACACATATTTCCATGGATTTTATTTCTGATCTTCCTGTCTCTCAAAGGATGTCTGTCATCTGGGTGGTTTGTGATCGGTTTTCTAAGATGGTCCATTTGGTACCCGTGCCTAAATTGCCTTCCTCCTCTGATTTGGTTCCATTATTTTTTCAGCATGTGGTTCGTTTGCATGGCATTCCGGAGAACATTGTGTCGGACAGAGGTTCCCAATTTGTTTCTAAGTTTTGGCGGTCCTTTTGTGCTAAGATGGGCATTGATTTGTCTTTTCTTCAGCGTTCCATCCTCAGACAAATGGCCAAACCGAACGAACCAATCAGACCTTGGAAACCTATCTGAGATGCTTTGTTTCTGCTGATCAGGATGATTGGGTGACCTTCTTGCCATTGGCCGAGTTCGCCCTTAATAATCAGGCTAGTTCTGCTACTTTGGTTTCGCCTTTTTTTTGTAATTCTGGTTTTCATTCTCGTTTTTCTTCAGGGCAGGTTGAGTCTTCTGACTGTCCTGGTGTGGATTCTGTGGTGGACAGGTTGCAACAAATTTGGACTCACGTGGTGGACAATTTGACGTTGTCTCAGGAGAAGGCGCAATGTTTTGCTAACTGCCGTCGCTGTGTTGGTCCCCGACTTCGTGTTGGGGATTTGGTTTGGTTGTCTTCTCGTTATGTTCCTATGAAGGTTTCTTCTCCTAAGTTCAAGCCTCATTTCATTGGTCCTTATAAGATTTCTGAAATTATCAATCCTGTGTCGTTTCGTTTGGCCCTTCCAACTTCTTTTGCCATCCATATTGTTCCATAGGTCGTTGTTGCGGAGATATGTGGCGCCTATGGTTCCTTCCGTTGATCCTCCTGCTCCGGTGTTGGTTGAGGGGGAGTTGGAGTATGTGGTGGAAAAGATTTTAGATTCTCGTATTTCGAGGCGGAAGCTGCAGTACCTGGTTAAATGGAAGGGCTATGGTAAGGAGGATAATTCCTGGGTTGTTGCCTCCGATGTCCATGCTGCCGATTTGGTTTGTGCCTTTCATTTGGCTCGTCCTGATCGGCCTGGGGGCTCTGGTGAGGGTTCGGTGACCCCTCCTCAAGGGGGGGGTACTGTTGTGAATTCCGTTCTCGGGCTCCCTCCTGTGGCCGTGAATGGTACTTTGGTGAGTTCTGTCCTTGGACACCCTCTGGTGGCTTTGAGTGGAACTGCTGATCTTTGAGGTTGGCTTTCTCAGCTGCCCTCGTTTATTGCTTCTGCTCGCTTCCCTATTTAACTCTGCCCAGGTCGTTAGTCCATGCCAGCTGTCAATGTCTCAGTACTGGTTCAGATCTCTCTTGGAATTCTCAGATGACCTGACTGCTCCAGCAGAAGCTAAGTCCTTGCTAATCATTTGCTGTTCATTGGTTTTTTGAATATATTTTTCAGTACATGTTATGTTTCAGTCCAGCCTGCTATTATGATATTTCCTTGCTAGCTGGAAGCTCTGGGGGTGCAGAGCTGCACCTCCACACCGTGAGTCGGTGTGGAGGTCTTTTTGCACACTCTGCGTGGTTTTTGTGGTTTTTTATACTGACCGCATAGTTCCCTTTCCTATCCTCTGTCTTTCTAGAGAAGATTCGGCCTCCTTTGCTAAAATCTGTTTCATTCCTGTGTTTGTCACTTCCCTCTTAACCCACAGTTAATATTTGTGGGGGGCTACCTTTACTTTGGGGAATTTCTCTGAGGCAAGGTAGGCTATTATTTCTATCTTTAGGGGTAGTTAGCTCTAAGGCTGTGAAGAGGCGTCTTGGGAGAGTTAGGTACGCTCCACGGCTATTTCTAGTGTGTGTGATAGGATTAGGGATTGCGGTCAGTAGATTTACCACTCCCTCAGAGCTTGTCCCAGGTTTTCTGTTTTAACCATCAGGTCACTTCGGGTGCTCCTAACCACCAGGTCATAACAGTCTCCCCCTTTGATGTGGGCTCCGGCGCTGAGCCCACATCAAAGTCGTGACATGTCAGCTGTTTTGTACAGCTGACATGTGCGCGCAATAGCGGCGGGTGAAATCGCTATTCACCCGCCGCTATTAACCTGTTAAATGCCGTTGTCAAACGCTGATAGCGGCATTTAACTACCGCTTTCGGCCGTGCGGCCGGAAATGACCTCATCGCCGACCCCTGTCACATGATCGGGGGTCGGCGATGTGTCAGGACAGTAACCATAGAGGTCCTTGAGACCTCTATGGTTACTGATGCCGGCCTGCTGTGAGCAACCCCCTGTGGTCGGTGCTCACAGCACACCTGCAATTCAGCTACATAGCAGCGATCTGATGATTGCTGCTATGTAGCTGAGCCAATCGAGTTGTGCCAGCTTCTAGCCTCCCATGGAGGCTATTGAAGCATGGCAGAAGTAAAAAAATATGTTTTTAAAAATATGAAAAAAATATAAAAAATATAAAAGTTTAAAACACCCCCCTTTCGCCCCATCCTAAATAAAACAATAAAAAAAAAAATCAAACCTACACGTATTTGGTATCGCCGCGTTCAGAATCGCATGATCTATCAATAAAAAAAGCATTAACCTGATCGCTAAACAGCGTAGCGAAAAAAAAATGGAAACGCCAGAATTATGGTTTTTTTTAGTCGCCGCGACATTGCATTAAAATGCAATAACGGGCGATCAAAAGAAAATAGCTGCACAAAAGTGATATTATTAAAAATGTCAGCTCGGCACGCAAAAAATAAGCCCTCACCCGACCCCAGTTCACGAAAAATGGAGACGCTTCGGGTATCGGAAAATGGCACTTTTTTTTTTTTTTTTTTAAGCAAAGTTTAGAATTTTTTTTCACCACTTGGATAAAAAATAACCTAAACATGTTAGGTGTCTATGAACTCCAAATGATCTAGAGAATCAAAATGGCAGGTTAGTTTTAGCATTTAGTGAACTTAGCAAAAAAGCCAAACAAAAAACAAGTGTGGGATTGCACTTTTTTGCAATTTCACCGCGCTTGGAATTTTTTTCCCGTTTTTCTAGTAAAAGACATGGTAAAACCAATGGTGTTGTTCAAAAGTACAACTCGTCCCACAAAAAATAAGCCCTCACATGACCATATTGACAGAAAAATAAAAAAGTTATGGCTCTGGGAAGGAGGGAAGTGAAAAACGAAAATGCAAAAACGAAAAAGGGACGCGACTTGAAGGGGTTAAAATATACAGAGGCCCTGGCCTCCATTTAGACCAGTTAATACTTTGCGCCTACTACCGCTGTCTGCTACTCAGCAGAGGAGCCCACCCCTGTACCTAGCTATGCCACCTGTTTATTTATGAACAATTTTTTGGCAGACATTTTGCCCACTTTATTATTTGGGCCTACTAACTGTGTCTGCCACTCATTACAGTTGTCCTCCACTGAACAAAGCAATGCCGCCTGTTTAGTCCTTTTACCAATTTTGAACTGCATTTAGGCTACTTTATTATTTGGGCCTACTAACTGTGTCTGCCACTCATTACAGTTGTCCTCCACTGAACAAAGCAATGCCGCCTGTTTAGTCCTGTTAAAACATTTGAGCTGCATTTAGCCCACTTTATTATTTGGGCCTATATCTGTGTTTCCTCCTCATCCTGCCCATTGCCCAGCCACTGCTAGATGAGTCTGCTGGTACATTGACCCAGACCACTACATTCCCCTTGCACTCTACACAGCCAGAATCTGACCCTGCTGAAAGTCAGGTTCCCCTTCCCGCATACTTTACCACCTTACACGGGGACAAAGAGGAAGGTGCAGATGAAAGTGCAGGTTCCTTCATCAAGTGGGGGGCATACTCGTTGACGACGTCACTGGCACAGGGCCCCTCATAGTATGCAAAAGTGTCTCTGCCGGTGGGAGGTGCCACCCACCATCAAACACACTGCCGTACTATGAGGGGCCCTGTGCCAGTGCCAATGCCAACAAGTGGGCCCCCCCTGCTTGCTCAGGATCACAGCACTTGCAAAGTTGAAATACTTACCTCTCCCTGCTCCACCGCCATGACGTATTTCGCGTTTCCTGGGCCCACGAAAATCTTGAGCCAGCCCTACCCCCCCACAACTTTAGCCAAATGACCCCCAGTTTTCAATGCCTAACTATTATTATAAAGTAAATTAAGATTGACAAGCTTCAGTAATAAGAATTGATGTTTTTGGCATTAAAATGGGCACTCTAGGTGTTTTCCTGTCCTCCACTCACTGCCGACTTTGATTCCCCATTGTCTTGCATTGGGTTTCGTGTTTCAGTCGGCCCCCGACTTTTCGCAATAATCGGCCGATTTCACCCGACCCGACTTTTCACAAAGTCGGGTTTCGCGAAACCCGTCTCGATCACAATAAAAGTAAAAGTCACTCAACTCTACTCCTCGTTTCTTCCAAGGGGGATTGTGGTGCATGCAAATTAGGGCCAGGCCTTGCAATCACTTCATGGACAAAGTTTATGGTCATAGAAAAAAAAAATTTTGGAAACATTTTTTTTCATGTGGCCATCTAGTACGTGTTTTCAAATGGTTATTGGGGTGCATGTAGCTTTGTTGCAGGCCAGGCCTTGCATTCAGTGCATAAGCAAACAGAATGGAAGACACACTCTCTTCTTATGGGAACAATTTTGTCATGAGGTGGTAAAGTACGTCTGCTGAAAGGCTTATTGGGGTGCATGTAACTTTGGGACAGGACAGGCCTTGCATTCAATGTATAAGCAAACAGTATGGGACACACACACTCTTCTAATGGGAACAATTTTGTCATAAGGCCGTAAAGTACATCTGCTGAAAGGCTTATTGGAGTGCATGGAACTTTGGGGCAGGTCAGGCCTTGCATTCAATGCATAAGCAAACAGTATGGGACACACACACTCTAATGGGAACAATTTTGTCATGAGGCCGTAAAGTACGTCTGCTGAAATGCTTATTGGGGTGCATGGAACTTTGGGGCAGGCCAGGCTTTGCATTCAATGCATAAGAAAACAGTATGGGAGACACACTTTCTTCTAATGGGAACAATTTTGAGGTGGTAAAGTACGTCTGCTGAAAGGCTTATTGGTGTGTATGTAACTTTGGAACATGACAGGCCTTGCATTCAATTCATAAGCAAACAGTATGGGAGACACACTGTTAGGGCTGGCGGAAAGCACCGAGTAAATATAGAGATGTTGTTTGGTGCATTCGCAGCCCGGTGTCCACCGTGCAGGAAAAGAACCTGCTGCTGGCAAATGGCGGCACTATACGGTGGTAGAAGCGAACTCTGTTGCTTCACAGAGTCGTTATAAAGAAAAGACTGTGTCCTGTTAAACTTCACAGGCATACACAGTAACTGCTGAGCAGATAGCAGCTTGTGGTCATGCAGACAAGGAGGCAATCATACAATCTCCTCACCGGAGGAGCCGGTATTCTAAGTGGCTTATTTTAGCCAGGGCCCTGAAACCATACACACAATCTCCTCACCGGAGGTGCCGGTATTCTAAGTAGCTTATCTCAGCCGGGTCCCTGAATACACACAAGAGTGATCACATTGGCGCAAAACTCATGACATGAACTGATACTAGCGCATGGCCGTGCGGCCATGCAAACCTTTTATAGCTGCAGCAAGTACAGGGTCTTCCTAGAAGGACCAATGAGAGGCTGCCACAGAGCCTGAGCAACTTCCTGGAGAACCAAAGGGTTTTGCTGCAGTATCTAAGCATGTGACCCTCGATCTCCAATGAGAGATCTTACCCTGGGCATGCTCAGAAGAGAAAAAGCAGGACTTAGTCCCAAAAGCATCTGCTCGCCGCTGCCCAGCACTGGCTTCAATGGCAGAAGCTGGAAAAGCAGCAGTAACTCTTTGCACAGAGTCAGGCCGGGGTCACACATGCGAGTTTTACGGACGTAAGAGCGCAGAAACTACGTCCGTAAAACTCGCATAACATACGGCACAATTATTCTCAATGGGGCTGCTCCTATTGGCCGTATATTACGGTTCAGTATTATACGGCTTTCTACGGCCATACAAAATCGCAGCATGCTGCGTTTGTCAGCGTATTGCGCAAAAAAATCACCAATGAAAGTCTATGGGGGCGAGAAAATTACGGATTCCACACGGACCAGCAGTGTGACTTGCGAGAAATACGCAGCGGTGTTAGTGAAAAGTCGGTAATTCAATTGCCGGCTTTTCATTTCTGCTGCACAAATCCGACAGGATATGAGACATGGTTTACATACAGTAAACCATCTCATATCCCCTTTTTTTTTGCATATTCCACACTACTAATGTTAGTAGCGTGTATGTGCAAAATTTCAGCGCTGTAGCTGCTGAAATAAAGGGTTAAATGGCGGAAAAAATTGGCGTGGGCTCCCGCGCAATTTTCTCCGCAAGAGTGGTAAAGCCAGTGACTGAGGGCAGATATTAATAGCCTAGAGAGGGTCCATGGTTATTGGCCCCCCCGGCTACAAACATCTGCCCCCAGCCACCCCAGAAAAGGCACATCTGGAAGATGCGCCTATTCTGGCACTTGGCCACTCTCTTCCCACTCCCTGTAGCGGTGGGATATGGGGTAATGAAGGGTTAATGCCACCTTGCTATTGGAAGGTGACATTAAGCCAGATTAATAATGGAGAGGCGTCAATTATGACACCTATCCATTATTAATCCAATTGTTTGAAAGGGTTAAAAACACACACACACACACATGATTTAAAAGTATTTTAATGAAATAAACACAGCGGTTGTTTTAATAATTTATTGTTCTCTCAATCCATTTCCAGGCCCTCGCTTGGCAAAATAATAAACGCACAAGATACATACCTTCTGATGTCAGATCACTTCCCATGATGTAATCCATCTGAAGGGGTTAATAATTTTACAGGCACGAGCCCTGCTAATGCACTCGCTCGTGCCTGTAATTCCCCGGCGAATGAATGAAATGTAGGTCATTGACCTACATTTCCTTCAGTCGCGGTGATGCGCCCCCTGGTGGATGTCCTCATATGACCTGGAGCGTGGGAAAAAGTTCCCAGGCTGCAGTTCATGAGAACATCCAGCAGGGGCACATCACCGCGACTCAATGTAAGTACAGATCCAGCTTTCCTTTCAGCACCCGGGGGATTACAGACACGAGCGAGTGGTTTATCGCAGCTCGTGCCTGTAATATTAGTTAACCCCTTCAGATGGATTACCTCGTTGGACGTGATCTGACATCAGAAGGTATGTATCTTGTGCATTTATTATTTTGCCAAGCGAGGGCCTGGAAATGGATTGAGAGAACAATAAATTATTAAAACAACCGCTGTGTTTATTTCATTAAAATACTTTTAAATCATGTGTGTGTGTGTGTTTTTAACCCTTTCAAACAATTGGATTAATAATGGATAGGTGTCATAATTGACGCCTCTCCATTATTAATCTGGCTTAATGTCACCTTCCAATAGCAAGGTGGCATTAACCCTTCATTACCCCATATCCCACCGCTACAGGGAGTGGGAAGAGAGTGGCCAAGTGCCAGAATAGGCGCATCTTCCAGATGTGCCTTTTCTGGGGTGGCTGGGGGCAGATGTTTTTAGCCACGGGGGGGCCAATAACCATGGACCCTCTCTAGGCTATTAATATCTGCCCTCAGTCACTGGCTTTACCACTCTGGCGGAGAAAATTGCGCGGGAGCCCACGCCAATTTTTTCCGCCATTTAACCCTTTATTTCAGCAGCTACAGCGCTGAAATTTTGCACATACACACTACTAACATTAGTAGTGTGGAATATGCAAAAAAAAGGGGATATGAGATGGTTTACTGTATGTAAACCATGTCTCATATCCTGTCGGGTTTGTGCAGGAGAAATGAAAAGCCGGCAATTGAATTACCGGCTTTTCACAGATATCGCGCTGAATGAAATCTAAATACAGAATATATATATATGTGTCTCAATGACATATATATATATATATATATATATATATATATATATACTGTATACTGTATATATGTTTTCCCTAACATTTGAGCACATAAATCCATTAGATGTCGGTTTTGCAAGCCTGCGCGAAAATCTCGCAATACGGATGCCACACGGATTACATAAGGAGGATGCCATGCGCAAAATACGCTGAAACACCCTGACTACGGATCAATATTTTGGGAACATTTCTCCGTATTACGGCCGTAGTACGGACGTATAATACGTGGCGTATTGTCTTACGCCAAGTGTGACCCCAGCCTCAGACTGAGCGAGACGCTGGGACCGACGTCTCCGCCGAGCAGGCTCCACTGCGGCAGGAGAAGAATGGGAGACCACAGCGGAGATGGCCAAAGATTCCCCCTGTGCAGAGGCGGGAACTCGACCCCACACTCTCTTATAATGGGAACACTTTTGTCATGAAGCCGTAAAGTACATCTGCTGAAAGGATTATTGGGGTGCAAGTAACTTTGGGGCAGGCCAGGCCTTGCATTCAATGCATAAGGAAACAGTATGGGAGACATCATTTCTAATGGGAACAATTTTGACCTGAGGCCCTCAAGTACCTCTGCAGAATCGGTTATTGGGGTGCATGTAACTTTGGGGCAGGGCAGGCCTTGCATTCAATGCAACGTTTTTTTCAGGAGGCCCTCCTGTATGTCTTGTAAAAGGGGTATTGCAGTGCATTATAATTTCTGGCATCCCAGCCACTCACTACATAGGCAATAACAGTATAAGAGACCCAGTGTTTAATTGCCCTTTAAGAACATTAATGCCATCTGATGCCCCTCAAAAAATAGGCTCTGTGACTTTAAGAGTCCCTCCTTCATAAAGGAAACAAGATGTGTCTGTTTATAAGTCACACAACACATGGCCAGGAGGGGTTGTTAAATGTTACAATGACATTACCCAGTGAATGCATTTGTATTGATTGAAAGCAATGCTAAAGTTGAAATATGCATCAAAAATGCTGCGTGTGAACATAGCCCAAGTGGTGGAGGAACATTTTTGGTCGAGGTTAAATATTTTGCTTTATATAATTTATTACCCTGGAAAAGATGTTCCTTAAGATATTTCCCAGCAAAATCCATTTTGCTTTCGTGTTTGTATGTTTTTGGGTGCGCCTGTAAAAATGGCGCGAAACTCTGACAACATTGTTTACAGCTGTGACCTAAGAGTCAGAAATGCTTCCAGGGGCGATCCCCATGATGTTCCCATGTCATTTGAGCACTGCTTCCATCATTTTCAGTCATTTTTAGACCTTAAAAGACCCCCTGGGGGATTGCAGTAACAATGCTTCGGTTTCCCATAGACTTACATTGTGCTCGATGCTCGGGTCGAGTACCCGAGAATTCCAATTTGCTCGACCCGAGCAATGAGCACCCGAGCATTTTAGTGCCCATCAGTAGTCTTCAATATAGTGGAGTTTGGAGTGTGACTGTTTGAGATTGTGAACAGGCGCCTTTTATTCTGATAACAAATTCAAACAGATGCCATTACTACAGGTAATGAGTGGAGGACAGAGGAGCCTCTTAAAGAAGAAGTTACAGGTCTGTGAGAGCCAGAAATCTTGCATGTTTTTAGGTGACCAAATACTTATTTTCCACCATAATTTGCAAAATGAATCTTGCCAAATCAGACAAGATGATTTTCTGGATTTGTTTTCTCATTTTGACTCTCATAGTTGTTGTCTACCTATGATGTCAATTACATGCTTCTCCCATCTTTTTAAGTGGGAGAACTTGCACAATTGGTGGCTGACTAAATACTTTTTTCCCGACTGTACAGGAGATGATCAGATCGCCTGTATGTAGCAGAAATGCTCAGTTGCTATGAGTGCCAACCACTGGGCAGCGCTCATAGCATTCTGGCTATGACAACCATAGAGGTCTGTTTGAGACCTCTGGTTATCATGCCAACCCATCGGTGACCCACAATCATGTGACGGGGTCACCGATGGGTGGGTTTAGTGACGCGCTTCCGGTAAGTGCGAATTAAATGCTGCTGTCAGAGAGTGACAGCAGCATTTAACTAGTTAACAGCCGCAGGTGGATCACGATTACACCAGCAGCTGTTGGCAGCTGTATATATATATCAACTGTCATGTGCCCTGAAAGGGGGAGTCCAACTTCGGCATACTTTTACGCCTGATGTCGGAAAGGGGTTAAAGAAGAGCAACAAAGCATATTTCATCACCAAAAGCATACATTTAATGAATATTACAGTGCCATTGAAGCCATGTCTTTACTTTACACTTTACTTTTAGTGATGAGCGAATATACTCGAACTCGAGATTTCTCGAGCAATCTCGGGAGTCCTCTGAGTATTTTTTAGTGCTCGGAGATTTCGCTTTTCTTGCCGCAGCTGAATGATTTACATTTGTTAGCCAGCATAAGAACATGTGGAGGTTGCCTGGTTGCTAGGGAATCCCCACATGTACTTATGCTGGCTAACAGATGTAAATCATTCAGCTGCAGCAAGAAAAATTTAATCTCCGAGCACTAAAAAATTCTCGGAGGACACCCGAGCGTGCTCGAAAAATCTCGAGTATCGAGTATATTCGCTCATCACTAGGGTTGAGCGAAACGGATCGTTCATTTTCATAAGTCGCCGACTTTTGGCAAAGTCGGTGTCTCATGAAACCCGACCCGATCCCTGTGTGGGGTCGGCCATGCGGTACGCGACTTTCGCGCCAAAGTCGCATTTCAATGATGCTAAAAGCGCCATTTCTCAGCCAATGAAGGTGGACGCAGAGTGTGGGCAGCGTGATGACATAGATCTCAGTCCCCACCATCTTAGAGAAGGGCATTGCAGTGATTAGCTTTCTTTCTGCCGCGTCACAGGGGCTATAAAGGGGCGTTCCCGCCGACCGCCATCTTACTGCTGCTGATCTGACCGTAGGGAGAGGTGCCGCTTCGTCAGAAGCAGGGATAGACAGTGTTAGGCAGGGTACATTCACCCCCAAACCGCTTGTGATGTAGCGATTTCCACAGTCCAACACCACCTTTTGTTTGCAGGACAGTGGAAGCTACATTTTTTTTTCCTCAGCGCTGTAGCTCATTGGGCTGCCCTAGAAGGCTCCCTGATAGCTGCGTTGCTGTGTGTGTATGCCGCTGTGCAAACCAACTGCTTTTTTCAAAGCACAAATCCTGTTGTTCCTTCCTTTCTGCACAGCTATCTTGTGTGTTTGTCCACACTTTTGTGTGCAGCAGTCCTTTTTATAGCTGCCTGCCATACTTTTCTGAGATTACTGCAGGGAGATAAAGATTGGCAAGTCTGCCTCTGTGCCATTGCTGTGTGTGGCATCTGTCTCATTGTGTGCCACCAAAAACCAGTGTGTAATACTGGGCCATTTTTTTTTTTTCTAAATTCTCCCTGTAAAAAAAAAAATAATTAGTGGGAGATAAAGATTGGCAAGTCTGCCTCTGTGCCATTGCTGTGTGTGGCATCTGTCTCATTGTGTGCCACCGAAAACCACTGTGTAATACTGGGCCATTTTTTTTTTTCTAAATTCTCCCTGTAAAAAAAAAATAATTAGTGGGAGATAAAGATTGGCAAGTCTGCCTCTGTGCCATTGCTGTGTGTGGTATCTGTCTCTCATTGTGTGCCACCGAAAACCACTGTGTAATACTGGGCCATTTTTTTGGGGGGGGGTAAATTCTCCCTGTAGAAAAAAAAAATAATAGTGGGAGTCTGGGAGATAAAGATTGGCAAGTCTGCCTCTGTGCCAGTCCTGTGTGTGGCATCTGTCTCTCATTGTGTGCCACCGAAAACCACTGTGTAATACTGGGCCATTTTTATTTTTTTTCTAAATTCTCCCTGTAAAAAAAAAAAATAATAGTGGGAGTCTGGGAGATAAAGATTGGCAAGTCTGCCTCTGTGCCATTGTTGTGTGTGGCATCTGTCTCATTGTGTGCCACTGAAAACCACTGTGTAATACTGGGCCATTTTTTTTTTTTTCTAAATTCTCCCTGTAAAAAAAAAAAATAATAGTGGGAGTCTGGGAGATAAAGATTGGCAAGTCTGCCTCTGTGCCATTGCTGTGTGTGGCATCTGTCTCATTGTGTGCCACCGAAAACCACTGTGTAATACTGGGCCATTTTTTTTTTCTAAATTCTCCCTGTAAAAAAAAAAAATAATAGTGGGAGTCTGGGAGATACAGATTGGCAAGTCTGCCTCTGTGCCATTGCTGTGTGTGGCATCTGTCTCTCATTGTGTGCCACCGAAAACCACTGTGTAATACTGGGCCTTTTTTTTTTCACTATTCTCCCTGTAAAAAAAAAAAAATAGTGGGAGATAAAGATTGGCAAGTCTGCCTCTGTGCCATTGCTGTGTGTGGCATCTGTCTCATTGTGTGCCACCGAAAACCACAGTGTAATACTGGGCCATTTTTTTTTTCTAAATTCTCCCTGTAAAAAAAAAAATTATTAGTGGGAGATAAAGATTGGCAAGTCTGCCTCTGTGCCATTGCTGTGTGTGGCATCTGTCTCTCATTGTGTGCCACCGAAAACCACTGTGTAATACTGGGCCATTCTTTTTTTGGGGGGTAAATTCTCCCTGTAAAAAAAAAAAATAAATAACAGTGGGAGTCTGGGAGATAAAGATTGGCAAGTCTGCCTCTGTGCCAGTCCTGTGTGTGGCATCTGTCTCTCATTGTGTGCCACCGAAAACCACTGTGTAATACTGGGCCATTTTTTTGGGGGGGGTAAATTCTCCCTGTAAAAAAAAAATTAATAGTGGGAGTCTGGGAGATAAAGATTGGCAAGTCTGACTCTGTGCCAGTCCTGTGTGTGGCATCTGTCTCTCATTGTGTGCCACAGAAAACCTAGTGTGTAATATTGTTTTTTTTTTGTTTGTTTTTTTTTAAATACTCCCAGAAAAAAAAAAAATAGTGGGAGATTAAGATTGGCATTTCTGCTTGAGTGCTGGTCCTGTGTGTGCCATCTGTCTCAAATTATTGGGGCACAGAAAACCTAGTGTGTAACATTGGGCCTGATTTTCCTTTCAGTGTCAGGCACCTATAGGTGTATATATAAATTCTACAGAAGTTTGAGTTCACCTTATAAGTTGTTTTACAGTAACAAATAGCGTTACTTTGGTTACGTTTTGCAAACAATGAGGAAGTCTAGTGGAAGAGGTCGTGGTCGTGGGCGGTCATTGTCAGCTGGTAATGATGGTAGTGGTGGTGGAGCATCAGGTGGTCGTTTTAAAAGCAATACAGCACCTAAGTCTCGAGTTGTTGAGCCAGGTTCATTGTCTGGCTACACAAGGCCTCGAACGCTCTCTTTTCTGGGAGTAGGAAAACAACTTTTGAAGCCGGAGCAGGAGGAACAAGTATTGGCTTTCATTGCTGACTCTGCCTCTAGCTCTTTCGCCTCCTCCTCGGAAAGTGCCAAATGTCAGAGCAGTGCATCGTCAGTGGATGCTCCCGGTCAGGAACAAGTCGCTTCCTTGTGTCCTTCACCCAGAACAACAGAGAAGGATGCGTCAGTCGACACAACAGGTTACTCCATGGAGCTCTTTACACATACCATTCCTGGGTTAGACAGTGAAACAGTTAACAGGCCATGCCCATTAGAAGTTGAATCGGACATGGAGTGCACAGATGCACAGCCACAGCCAGATTACTATGCTGTTCTTTTGACTCAGACCAGAACATTGCCCTCCCAGTGTACTGAGGCAGAATCAAACCCAGCAGAGACTATGGTGCCCCGTCACGAACGCTATACCACCGGCTTACACGGTGACACAGATGAAGTTGCACACGACATAGAAGAGGAGGTCATAGATGACCCAGTTGTTGACCCCGATTGGCAGCCATTGGGGGAACAGGGTGCAGGCGGCAGTAGTTCTGAAGTGGAGGAGGAGGAGCCACAGCAGGCATCAACATCACAACAGGTTCCATCTGCCGGGCCCGTATCTGGCCAAAAACGCGTGGCAAAACCAAAACCAGTTGGAGGACAGCGTGGCCATCCGGTTAAAGAAGCTCAGTCTGCAATGCCTGAAAAGGTATCCGATAGTAGAAAGAGTGCAGTCTGGCATTTTTTTAAACAACATCCAAATGATCAGCGCAAAGTCATCTGTCAAAAATGTTCAACTACCTTAAGCAGAGGTCAGAATCTTAAAAGTCTAAATACAAGTTGCATGCATAGACATTTATCCACCATGCATTTGCAAGCCTGGACTAACTACCAAACGTCCCTAAAGGTTGCAGCACCCTCGGCCAATGAAGCTAGTCAGCAACGCTACATCCCTTCCCTCACTTAAACCCACCATTTCCCGCACCACCTGCAGTATCTGTGCAGCTTTCGTCGCCAGGCCAAAGCAGTCAGGGAATCACCAGGTTTGCAGTAGGAAACACTGCATGTAGGGCACCAGCAAGAATACCATCTCCAACCCTCTCTCACACACCCATGTCCACCGGCACCACCGCTAGTTCCACGATCTCCAGCTCTCCAGTCCAGCTCACCCTACATGAGACTCTTGTTAGGAAAAGGAAGTACTCATCCTCGCATCCGCGTACACAGGGTTTGAACGCCCACATTGCGAGACTAATTAGAGATGACTAATCTCATTAGAGGTGATGCCCTACCGGTTAGTTGAAAGTGAAGCTTTCAAAGCGCTGATGGACTATGCTGTACCACGCTACGAGCTACCCAGTCGACACTTCTTTTCTAGAAAAGCCATCCCAGCCCTCCAACTGCATGTTAAAGACCGCATCGTCCATGCACTCAGGCAGTCTGTGACTACAAAGGTGCACCTGACAACAGATGCATGGACCAGTAGGCATGGCCAGGGACGTTACGTGTCCATCACGGCACACTGGGTGAATGTGGTGGATGCAGGCTCCACAGGGGACAGCAATATTGGGACAGTTCTGCCTAGCCCATGGTCAAGGAAAGAGTTGGCTGTAGGCGTTCGCCCCCCCTCCTCCTCTTCCTCGTCCTCCTGAAGAAGCGAGAGCTCGTCCACAGACCGCAGTCGCACATCCACTCCATCCGCAGCTGCCACTGTTGCACACCAGGTGTGTCATTATGGGACAGCTAGTGGCAAGCGTCAGCAGGCTGTATTGGCAATGAAGTGTTTGGGCGACAACAAACACACCGCGGAAGTTCTGTCCGAGTTCTTGCAGAAAGAAACTCAGTCATGGCTGGGCACTGTACATCTTGAGGCAGGCAAGGTAGTGAGTGATAATGGAAGGAATTTCATGGCTGCCATAGCCCTTTCCCAACTAAAACACATTCCTTGCCTGGCTCACACCTTAAACCTGGTGGTGCAGTGCTTCCTGAAAAGTTATCCGGGTTTATTTGACCTGCCTCTCAAAGTGCGCAGACTTTGCTCGCATATCCGCAGTTCGCCCGTACACTCCAGCCGTATGCAGAACTATCAGCGGTCTTTGAACCTTCCCCAGCATCGCCTAATCATCGACGTTGCAACAAGGTGGAACTCCACACTGCACATGCTTCAGAGACTGTGCGAACAGAGGCGTGCTGTTATGTTTTTGTGGGAGGATACACATACACGGGCAGGCAGTTGGATGGCAGACATGGAGTTGTCAGGTGTGCAGTGGTCGAAGCTACAAGACCTGTGTCAAGTCCTTCAGTGTTTTGAGGAATGCACACGGTTGGTTAGTGCAGACAACGCCATAATAAGCATGAGCATCCCCCTAATGCGTCTGCTGGATGCAAAGTTTGACGCACATAAAGGAGCAGGCATCTGCAGCCGAGGAAGAGGAAAGCCTTGATGACAGTCAGCCATTGTCTGGTCAGGGCCGTGTAGAGGACGCGGTAGCGGGCGAAGAGGAGGAGGAGGACGAGGAGGATGATGGGGATGAGTACTTTTTTAATGAGGAAGCTTCTCCTGGGCCAACAGAAATTAGTGGCGTTGCAAGGCCGGGTTCTGTTTTTTTAAGGGAGACAAGTGACGTAGATTTGCCTGTAACTGCCCCTCAAACCAGCACAACCGCAGATTTGACAACTGGAACTTTGGCCCACATGGCGGATTATGCCTTACGTATCCTCCAAAGAGACCCACGCATTATTAAAATGATGAGCGATGACGATTACTGGTTGGCCTGCATCCTTGACCCTCACTATAAAGGCAAATTGCAAAATATTATGCCACATGAGAACCTCGAACAAATATTAGCAACCAAACAAGCTACTCTTGTAGACCGTTTGATTCAGGCATTCCCAGCACACAGCGCCGGTGATGGTTCTCACACGAGCTGCAGGGGGCTACAGGGCAGAGGTGTTAGAGGTGCACAGATCAGAAGTGGCGTTGGACAGAGGGGTTTTCTGACCAGGTTGTGGAGTAATTTCGCAATGACCGCAGACAGGACAGGTACTGCAGCCTCTATTCAAAGTGACAGGAGACAACATTTGTCCAGTATGGTTACCAACTATTTTTCATCCCTTATCGATGTTCTCCCTCAACCGTCATTCCCATTTGATTACTGGGCATCCAAATTAGACACCTGGCCTGAATTGGCAGAATATGCATTGCAGGAGCTTGCTTGCCCAGCAGCTAGTGTGCTATCAGAAAGAGTATTCAGTGCTGCTGGTTCAATATTAACTGAAAAAAGGACTCGTCTGGCTACCCAAAATGTGGATGATCTCACCATCATTAAAATGAACCACTCCTGGATTTCAAATTATTTTGCCCCACCTTTCCCGGCTGACACCTAGCTTTCCTATAAAAAGGTCTTGCTTGTGGACTGGTCTTACTGAGAGTTCCAATCTCTTAATTTGCAGCAGCTGTTTGTCCAGCATACGACATGTTTACACCTCCCTCAATGGGAAAACTCCCCCCACGGGGCCGTGGTCTCGCCACTTGGCGCAAGCACCCGTTAGAGTGCCGTTTGTCTGAAGAGGTGGGTGTGCCCGCTTTTGGTCGACGGCACTGCCACTGGGTCCCTCATAGTACAATAAAGTGTCTCTGGCGGTGGTGGCGCGCACCCAACGTCAGACACACCGTTGTCACATGAGGGGCCCTGGGACGGTACCGCCGGCCACAAGAGAGTTCACCTCCCCCCCCCCAGCTCAAACTGTGCTCTACCACGTGCAAAATTATCTCTCACAGCTCCACCATCCACCAATGTTTAGTCTATGCGCTGACATCATTCCATGCCTGGCACTGACAATACCAATTTGTTGACATCTATGATGCTAGTTAAAGTAGTCTGGGTCAGTGTCCTATATTGACACCAGTACATACTTACTGCCAAATTACTATGTCAAGCAGGATGTGATTATTTGATTAAAAATTAACTTTTAATAAACTCGTTAAAATAAGGTGCCTGAAAAAACACACACATATAGGACAAACAGTATATCACCTTACAAGAAGGGAAATTTTGATTGGTGGTCACAGCTTTCTATACAAATTACTATGTCAGAAACTCAGCAGATGAGCCCACCCCTGTACCTAAGTATGCCACACTTTTTTTTTTTTTTTTTTTTGGCGAGACATTAACATCTATTTATTTTTTGTGAGTACTAACTGTGTCAGACACTCCTTGCAATCGTCCTCCGCTGACCACACCAATGCTGCCTGTGTACCCCTGCAAGATAACTCTAAGTGCCTTGAGCCTATTTTTATTTATTTTAGGCCTAGTAAGCCTGTCTGCTGTCCCTCCTTGCAATCCTCCTCCTCCGCTGACCACAATGCTGCCTGTGTATCCATGTAACCGATTTAAAACTGCCTTGAGCCTATTTTTATTTATTTTAGGCCTAGTAAGCCTGTCTGCGGTCTCTCCTTGCAATCCTCATCCACTGACCACAATGCTGCCTGTGTATCCATGTAACCGATTTAAAACTGCCTTGAGCCTATTTTTTAGTTTTTTTAGGCCTTCGTTAGCCTGTCTGCGGTCCCTCCTTGCAATCCTCATCCACTGACCACAATGCTGCCTGTGTATCCATATAACCGATTTAAAACTGCCTTGAGCCTATTTTAAGTTATTTTAGGCCTAGTACGCCTGTCTGCGGTCCCTCCTTGCAATCCTCCTCCTCCGCTGACCACAATGCTGCCTGTGTATCCGTATAACCGATTTAAAACTGCCTTGAGCCTATTTTTTGTTATTTTAGGCCTTCGTTAGCCTGTCTGCGGTCCCTCCTTGCAATCCTCATCCACTGACCACAATGCTGCCTGTGTATCCATGTATCCGATTTAAAACTGCCTTGAGCCTATTTTTTGTTATTTTAGGCCTTCGTTAGCCTGTCTGCGGTCCCTCCTTGCAATCCTCATCCACTGACCACAATGCTGCCTGTGTATCCATGTAACCGATTTAAAACTGCCTTGAGCCTATTTTTTGTTATTTTAGGCCTTCGTTAGAATGTCTGCGGTCCCTCCTTGTAATCCTCATCCACTGACCACAATGCTGCCTGTGTATCAATATAACCGATTTAAAACTGCCTTTAGCCTATTTTAAGTTATTTTAGGCCTAGTACGCCTGTCTGCGGTCCCTCCTTGCAATCCTTCTCCTCCGCTGACCACAATGCTGCCTGTGTATCCATATAACCGATTTAAAACTGCCTTGAGCCTATTTTTTGTTATTTTAGGCCTTCGTTAGCCTGTCTGCGGTCCCTCCTTGCAATCCTCATCCACTGACCACAATGCTGCCTGTGTATCCATGTAACCGATTTAAAACTGCCTTGAGCCTATTTTTTAGTTATTTTAGGCCTTCGTTAGCCTGTCTGCGGTCCCTCCTTGCAATCCTCATCCACTGACCACAATGCTGCCTGTGTATCCATGTATCCGATTTAAAACTGCCTTGAGCCTATTTTAAGTTATTATAGGCCTAGTACGCCTGTCTGCGGTCCCTCCTTGCAATCCTCCTCCTCCGCTGACCACAATGCTGCCTTTGTATCCATATAACCGATTTAAAACTGCCTTGAGCCTATTTTTTAGTTTTTTTAGGCCTTCGTTAGCCTGTCTGCGGTCCCTCCTTGCAATCCTCATCCACTGACCACAATGCTGCCTGTGTATCCATATAACCGATTTAAAACTGCATTGAGCCTATTTTAAGTTATTTTAGGCCTAGTACGCCTGTCTGCGGTCCCTCCTTGCAATCCTCCTCCTCCGCTGACCACAATGCTGCCTGTGTATCCGTATAACCGATTTAAAACTGCCTTGAGCCTATTTTTTGTTATTTTAGGCCTTCGTTAGCCTGTCTGCGGTCCCTCCTTGCAATCCTCATCCACTGACCACAATGCTGCCTGTGTATCCATGTAACCGATTTAAAACTGCCTTGAGCCTATTTTTTAGTTATTTTAGGCCTTCGTTAGCCTGTCTGTGGTCCCTCCTTACAATCCTCATCCACTGACCACAATGCTGCCTGTGTATCCATGTAACCGATTTAAAACTGCCTTGAGCCTATTTTTTGTTATTTTAGGCCTTCGTTAGAATGTCTGCGGTCCCTCCTTGTAATCCTCATCCACTGACCACAATGCTGCCTGTGTATCCATATAACCGATTTAAAACTGCCTAGAGCCTATTTTAAGTTATTTTAGGCCTAGTACGCCTGTCTGCGGTCCCTCCTTGCAATCCTCCTCCTCCGCTGACCACAATGCTGCCTGTGTATCCGTATAACCGATTTAAAACTGCCTTGAGCCTATTTTTTGTTATTTTAGGCCTTCGTTAGCCTGTCTGCGGTCCCTCCTTGCAATCCTCATCCACTGACCACAATGCTGCCTGTGTATCCATGTAACCGATTTAAAACTGCCTTGAGCCTATTTTTTCGTTATTTTAGGCCTTCGTTAGCCTGTCTGCGGTCCCTCCTTGCAATCCTCATCCACTGACCACAATGCTGCCTGTGTATCCATGTATCCGATTTAAAACTGCCTTGAGCCTATTTTAAGTTATTTTAGGCCTAGTACGCCTGTCTGCGGTCCCTCCTTGCAATCCTCCTCCTCCGCTGACCACAATGCTGCCTTTGTATCCATATAACCGATTTAAAACTGCCTTGAGCCTATTTTTTTTTATTTTAGGCCTTCCTTAGCCTGTCTGCGGTCCCTCCTTGCAATCCTCATCCACTGACCACAATGCTGCCTGTGTATCCATATAACCAATTTAAAATTGCCTTGAGCATATTTTTATTTATTTTAGGCCTAGTAAGCCTGTCTGCGGTCCCTCCTTGCAATCCTCCTCCTCCGCTGACCACACCAATGCTGCCCGTGTACCCCTGGAACCTATTTTAAAGTGCATAGAGCCTATTTCTTTATTTTATGTAATATTAAAAAAGCCATGATGGACTACGCTGTCCCACGCTACGAGCTACCCAGTCGACACTTCTTTTGCAAGAAAAGCCATCCCAGCCCTCCACCAGCACCACCTCCTTTGTCCATGCACTCTGGCAATCTGTGAGTACAAAGGTGCACCTGACAACAGACGCATGGACCTGTAGGCATGGCCACGGAAGGTTACGTGTCCATTACGGCGCAATGGGTTAATGTGGTAGATGCATGGTCCACAGGGGACAGCCTACTAAGTCTGTCTGCAGTCCCTAATTCAAATTTTCCTCCACTGTCTAAATCTGAGCTTCAACCTTCTGGCTCTCATTAAGTGCTTTTTTTAAAAAAAATTGGTGGTTGGGGCCTAATAACTCTGTTTGCCGCTCCCTGGTGTTGTCCTCAACTGTATAAATCTGAGCTTCAACCTTCTGGCTCTCATTAAGTGTTTTAAAAAAAAAATGGTGGTTAGGGACTACTAACGGTGTCTGCCTCTCCCTGGTGTCGTCCTCAAGTGAATAAATCTGAGCTTCAACCTTCTGGCTCTCATTAAGTGCTGTTTTTTAAAAAACTTGGTGGTTACGGCCTACTAACGGTGTCTGCCGCTCCCTGGTGTTGTCCTCAACTGAATAAATCTGAGCTTCAACCTTCTGGCTCTCATTAAGTGCTGTTTTTTTAAAAAAACTTGGTGGTTACGGCCTACTAACGGTGTCTGCCGCTCCCTGGTGTTGTCCTCCACTGAATAAAGCTGAGCTTCAGTCTTTAGGCTTTCGGCCTATAGTATCAGATATTAAACTGCATTTGGCCTTCAACTTTAGTTACGGCCTACTAACGGTGTCTGCCGCTCCCTGGTGTTGTCCTCCACTGTATAAAGCTGAGCTTCAGTCTTTAGGCTTTTGGCCTATAGTAGCAGATATTAAACTGCATTTGGCCTACTATTGTGGTTGGGCCCTTAAAACAGTGTCTGCTGCTCCTGGGTTTGCTACTCCACTGAACAAAGCAATGCCGCCTGTTTAGTCATGTTACCAATTTTGAACTGCATTTAGCCTACTTTATTCTTTGGTCCTATATCTGTGTTTCCTCCTCATCCATTGCCCAGCCACTGCTAGATGAGTCTGCTGGTACATTGACCTAGACCACTACATTCCCCTTGCACTCTACACAGCCAGAATCTGACCCTGCTGAAAGTAAGGTTCCCCTTCCCGCATGTTATACCACCTTACACAGGGACAAAGAGGAAGGTGCAGATGAAAGTGCAGGTTCCTTCATCAGGTGGGGCATACACGTTGGCGATGTCACTGGCACAGGGCCCCTCAGAGTACGCAAAAGTGTCGCTGCCGGTGGGAGGCGCCCCCGCCGTGCAAACACACCGCTGTACTTTGAGGGGCCCTGTGCCAGTGCCAATGCCAACGAGAGGGCCCCCCCTGCTTGCTTAGGATCACAGCACTTGCAAACTTAACATACTTACCTCTCACTGCTCCACCGCCGTGACGTAGTCCACGTTTCCTGGGCCCACTAAAACCTTGAACCAGCCCTACCCCCCACAACTTTTGCCAAATGACCCCCAATTTCCAATGCCCAACTATTATTATAAAGTTAATTAAGATTGACAAGCTTCAGAAACAAGAATGGATGTTTTTGGCATTAAAATGGGCACTGTAGGTGTTTTCCTGGCCTCCACTCACTGCCGACTATGCTTCCCCATTGACTTGCATTGGGTTTCGTGTTTCGGTCGATCCCCGACTTTTAGCGATAATCGGCCGACTGCACTCGACTCGACTCTGGACAAAGTTGGGTTTCACAAAACCCGACTCGATCTTAAAAAAATGAAAGTCGCTCAACCCTACTCATCACTATTTACTTTACATTACAAAATTATGCTTTAATAATATGGTTACAGTTAGAACAAGGTAAGCTTGGAAAATTCCAATATTTCGGCTAAGTTAAAAACTTTGCTGCGGGCACCTATCACCCAAGTCCGCTTTGACCAACTCATCAAGAGATTTTACTCTGTAGTATGCCAAGATTAGAGGATTATGAAATGTCTCAATTTAACATTTGTAGTCACCTCATCTATGGATGTTAGGGTTTTTCCAATTCCCCCTGTATACTCTTGATCTAAATCTAGTTGCGATTTCCAACTGGTGTCTTGCCCTATATTGTGGGTCAGTCACAATTCAATTTACCCTTTGGTATTGACTTTTTAAGAGGGACTTGATAGAACTGGCATTTAGGATTGTAAATGGGCAGCTGCTCATCCCAGGGTTAAGAGCAGAAAGCCAAGACAAAAGATAATCCTTATGCTCTCGGGTAGGATGGTATCACAAGTTCCAGGATAACACAGGACCACCTCGTTGTCGCTCCTCATCACCTGTGACAGGGATGCGATGTGGTTCAGTGACAGAAACAGAGTGAGTGGGCACCAATAGGACATCAGTTCATGTTATATATAGTAACTGAAAGAAGTAACCCGTACTGATGCTGTTGCCCAGGACCATGCAGAAATCATAAAAAAACAACCCCCTGCTTCATTATTATTACTATGCTTTATTATTGCTATCAATCTGACAATCAATCTTACTCACCCTGTATCTGTCTGCTATTCTTTTCTTTTTTTCTTCTTGCTGCATATTTTCTCACCTTAATTCTTTGACGTTAACACACAGTTGGCATTATCTTTCCATTTGGATCTGACTATTTCCTTTAGCATTTTCCCTTCTGACTTCGGACTAATTAATCCCCTCCTGTGTCTGTGATCAGCCTCCCTGCTGCCCCTCCCTCCTGATCACACCTGGCCTATTTCATGTGCACTTAGCTTGTTAAAAATTCAGAGTCACAGGTCTGTTTTGACCGTTGTCTGTCTCCATAAGGATGTATCTAAAAGGATACAGCAGAAATATGGCAGAAATGAGCCAGAAGTGAACAGAAGGTACTCCTGATCATGGTTATTAAATATGCTAAATTTATTTCTCTTTCCTCCACACTTACTCTCATCATGATGACATACGCTCTAACAGTTTTGACTCCATTACTCCTCACTCTCCTTCACTATCCCCAAACCCCAACAACCTCTAACCAAGTAATAATCTCTCCTACCCTCTTGCCTCCCCACCTGACCTCCTCCGCTGACCAGCTCCTCAACCTCAGATGTCTCCTAATAAAACACAAAACAAGCCGACCACTCTCCTCCCACCTGCTCTGTCTCTCTCTGCTTCTCCTCACTGCTGGCGACATATCTCCCAATCCTGGACCGCCACATCTCATACCTCTCATTATTACCCCTTCTATCGCTCTCAACCCAATATAAACACCCGGAATATTGCCCACCTCAAACCCGTGACCTTGACGCCCACCACCCTGCTCCCTCTCTCTGGAACACTCTGGAATGCCCGCTCCATCTGCAATAAACTCCATGTGATTCATGACCTGTTTACCTCTCATAAACTTTCCTTCCTGGGGCTCACCGAAACATGGCTGACATCCTCTGAAACAGCCTCCCCTGCTGTGCAATGTTACAGCGGCCTCCACTTCACCCACATTCCTCGCCCTGGCAACAGACATGGTGGAGGAGTGGGCCTTCTCCTTTCTTCTAGCTGCACCTCTATCCTAATCCCACCTCTTTCCTCCCTTATCCTCCTCTCTTTTGAAGTCCGCATCTACTCTCTCTCCAACCTCCAAATGGCCGTCACATACCGACCTCCGAGCCTGACCACTGCCTATATTGACCAATTCTCCACCTGGCTTCTTCACTTTCTCTCTGCTGACATTCCCACCATCATCATCGGTGACTTCAACATCCCCATTGACACCCACCAGTCAGCAGCCTCCAAAATCCTGTCCCTTACCTCATCTTTTGGACTTACTCAGTGGTCCTCCTCAGCCACCCACACAGATGGAAACACATTAGACCTGGTCTTCACCTGTTTCTTCTCCCTATCTATCTTCACAAGCTCCCCTCCTCCCTCTATCTGACCACCATCTACTCACTTTCTCATCACTGTCCTCCACACCTGTCACCCATGTCCAGCAACATGCTCACCCCCGCAGAAACATCTAGACACTCGCACACTCTCTGACTTTATTTAGCCACTGTCCTCCATAGCTTTGCTCCATAACAGAGACACGGCCACTAGTTTCTACAATTCCACTCTTGCATCAGCCATTGACTCGGTCACCCCTGTCATGCATAGCAGAGTGCGACGAATCAATAGACAATCCTGGCACAATAACATCACTAAAAAGCTTTGGCAAGTGTCCAGAATTGCAGAATGGCGTTGGAAGAAAATGCATTCGCAAGATAATTTCACTGCACTCAAACAAGTAACACTCGCATTCAAATCAGCTCTCAATTCTTCTAAACAGGCCTAATTACATCCCTTGTATCTTCCTTATCCCACAACCCCAAACAGTTGTTCAACACTTTTAACTCTTCCCTCTGCCCACCACTGCCCCCCCTCCGACGTCCCTAATCTCTGCCAAGGACTTGGCTGCGCACTTCAGAAATAAGACATACCAAACAAGGCAAGTCTTTGTTGTCCAACCACCACAACTCCTTTGTATGCCAGACCAATGCCCTAACCTCATAACTTCCCTCTCCAAAATCACTGAAGGACAGCTTGCTCATCTTCTCTCCAAATCACACCTGACCACTTGGGCACTTGACCGCATCCCATCCTACCTCCTTTCCAACCTCACCACTACACTAATCCTATCCCTAACCCATCTCTTTAATCTCTCAGTAACTTCTGGTACCTTCCCCTCTGCTTTCAAGCATTCCCCAATCACACCTATCCTCAAAAAGCCATCCCTTGACCTGAGAGCTATGTCCAGCTATCGCCCCATATCTTTGCTCCCATTTGCTTCCAAACTCCTTGAGCAGCACGTCCACCCTGAACTTTCCACTCACCTTGCATCTAACTCGCTCTTCGACAACCTACAATCTGGCTTCCATCCCCACCATTCCACTGAGACTGCCCTGAATAAACTAACGAACGACTTACTTACAGCCAAAGCTAACAGACAATTCTCTACACTTCTCCTTCTAGACCTTTCCTCTGCCTTTCGACCATTGCCTCCTACTACAGATCCTCTCTTCCTTTGGTATCAAAGACCTTGCCCTATCTTGGATCTCCTCATACCTTACCAACCTCACATTTAGCGTTTCCTACTTCCATACTACCTCTTCATCTTGCCCCCCATCTGTTGGTGACCCTCAAGGCTATGTCCTAGGACCCCTTCTCTTCTCAATCTATACCCCTGGCCTGGGACAACTCAAAGTTCTATGGCTTCCAGTACCATCTTTATGCTGATGATACTCAGCATGGTGGCGCAGTGGTTAGCACTGCAGCCTTGCAGCGCTGGAGTCCTGGGTTCTAATCCCACCCAGGACAACATCTGCAAAGAGTTTGTATGTTCTCTCCGTGTTTGCGTGGGTTTCCTCCGGGTACTCCGGTTTCCTCCCACATTCCAAAGACATACTGATAGGGAATCTAGATTGTGAGCCCCATCGGGGACAGCTATGTGTGCAGACTGTAAAATGCTGTGGAATATGTTAGCGCTATATAAAAATAAAGATTATTATTATTATTATTATCTACCTCTCTGGCCCAGATGTCACTTCCCTGCTCTCCAGAATACCTGAGTGTCTATCAGCCATATCCTCCTTCTTCTCTTGCTTCCTCAAACTCATTGTGGACAAATCTGAATGAATAATCTTTTCTCCATCTCGCACACCTATCTATCACAATAAATGAATTCATACTTTCCCCTGTCCCAATAATCCGCTGCCTCAGAGTAACCCTTGACTCTGCCCTCACCTTCAAACCGCACATCCAAGCTCTCGCCACCGCCTGTCACCTCCAGCTCAAAAATATTTCCAAAATCCGTCCTTTCCTCAACCCTCACTCTACCAAAATGCTTGTGCATGCCCTAATCATCTGCCGCCTCGATTATTACAACATCCTCCTCTGTGTCCTACCTTCTAACACTCTCGCACCCCTCCAGTCCGTCCTTAACTCTGCTGCCCAACTAATTACTATCTGTACTCACTACACTCCTGCTTCCCCTCTTTGCAAATACCTTCACTTGCTCCCAATTTCCCAGCGTATCCAGTTTAAACTACTAACACTGACCTACAAAGCCATTCATAACCTTTCTCCTCTGTATATTTCTTAACGAATCTCTCAATATCTTCCCTCATGTAGTCTCTGGTCCTCCCAAGACCTCCTTCTCTCCTCCACACTTATTCGCTAATCACCAAATCGCCTCCAAGAACCGAATATCCCCATCATATGGAATTCTGTGCCCAAAACGTTTGGCTATCCACCACATTTGGATCCTTCAAGCTTCAAAGGGATCCTGAAAACCCAGCTCTTCAAAAAAGCTTACAACCTGTAATGACCATGGCCACCTCAAATGTTGTGAATTCCGTTCTTGGGCTCCATCCTGTGGTTGCGAATGGTATTTTTGGGAGTTCTGCTCTTGGGCTCTGTTATGACCCCAATGGCGAGGGTCTCAGAGATATCAGCAAGTCTGCGAAGTACAAAGAATCCAGCTCATAGGGCAGTGGTAACTGGGTTGACCATATATCTACTCCTAACGCCAACACTAGAAGTAGCCGGGGAACATGCCTACGTTGGTCGCTAGATGTCTCGCGCCAGCCGGAGGACTAACTACCCCTAGAAGAGGAAAACAAAGACCTCTCTTGCCTCCAGAGAATAGACCCCAAAAGTTGGATACAAGCCCCCCACAAATAATAACGGTGAGGTAAGAGGAAATGACAAACACAGAGATGAACTAGGTTAAGCAAATAGAGGCCCACTCACTAATAGCAGAATGTAGTAAGATAACTTATATGGTCAACAAAAACCCTACAAAAATCCACACTGGAGATTCAAGAACCCCCGAACCGTCTAACGGCCCGGGGGGAGAACTCCAGCCTCCCTAGAGCTTCCAGCAAGGATAGGATACAGATTATGTACAAGCTGGACAAAAATGCAAACAAAAACAATAGCAAAAAGCAAGAAAGCAGACTTAGCTTAATCAAGCAGGAACCAGGATCAGTAGACAAGAGCACTACAGATTAGCTCTGATATCAACGTTGCCAGGCATTGAACTGAAGGTCCAGGGAGCTAATATAGCAACACCCCTGACCTAACGACCCAGGTGAGCATACAAGGGATGATAGACATACCCAGAGTAAAAACACTAGTAGCCACTAGAGGGAGCCAAAAGGTAAATTCACAACAGTACCCCCCCCTTAGTGAGGGGTCACCGAACCCTCACCAAGACCACCAGGGCGATCAGGATGAGCGGCGTGAAAGGCGCGAACTAAATCGGCCGCATGCACATCAGAGGCGACCACCCAGGAATTATCCTCCTGACCATAGCCCTTCCACTTGACCAGGTACTGAAGCCTCCGCCTGGAGAGACGAGAATCTAAGATCTTCTCCACCACGTACTCCAACTCGCCCTCAACCAACACCGGAGCAGGAGGCTCAGCAGAAGGAACCACAGGCACAACGTACCGCCGCAACAAGGACCTATGAAATACGTTGTGAATGGCAAACGACACCGGAAGATCCAAGCGAAAGGATACAGGATTAAGGATCTCCAATATCCTGTAAGGACCAATGAATCGAGGTTTAAATTTGGGAGAGGAGACCTTCATAGGAACAAATCGAGAAGACAGCCATACCAAATCCCCAACACGAAGTCGGGGACCCACACCGCGGCGGCGATTGGCAAAACGCTGAGCCTTCTCCTGTGACAACTTCAAGTTGTCCACCACATAATTCCAGATCCGCTGCAACCTATCCACCACAGAATCCACTCCAGGACAGTCAGAAGGCTCCACATGTCCCGAGGAAAAACGAGGATGGAAACCGGAGTTGCAGAAAAATGGCGAAACCAAGGTGGCAGAACTAGCCCGATTATTAAGGGCAAATTCAGCCAACGGCAAGAAGGTCACCCAATCATCCTGATCAGAAGAGACAAAACACCTCAAATACGCCTCCAGAGTCTGATTAGTTCGTTCCGTTTGTCCGTTAGTCTGTGGATGAAAAGCGGACGAAAACGACAAATCAATGCCCATCCTACCACAAAAGGATCGCCAGAACCTGGAAACAAACTGGGATCCTCTGTCCGACACAATATTCTCAGGAATGCCGTGAAAACGAACCACGTTCTGGAAGAACACAGGAACCAGATCAGCAGAGGAAGGCAGCTTAGGCAAAGGAACCAGATGGACCATCTTGGAGAAACGATCACATATCACCCAGATGACAGACATGCCTTTAGACACCGGGAGATCCGAAATGAAATCCATAGAGATGTATGTCCAAGGTCTCTTCGGGACAGGCAAGGGCCAGAGCAACCCGCTGGCACGAGAACAGCAAGGCTTAGCTCGAGCACAAGTACCGCAGGACTGCACAAATGACCGCACATCCCTTGACAAGGAAGGCCACCAAAAGGACCTGGCCACCAGATCTCTGGTGCCAAAAATTCCCGGGTGCCCTGCCAACACTGAGGAATGAACCTCGGAAATGACTCTGCTGGTCCATTTAGCAGGCACAAACAATCTGTCAGGTGGACAAGAGTCAGGCCTACCAGCCTGAAATCTCTGCAACACACGTCGCAGATCTGGAGAAATCGCTGACAAGATAACTCCTTCCTTAAGAATACCCTCAGGTTCAGCGACTCCAGGAGCATCAGGCACAAAGCTCCTAGACAGAGCATCGGCCTTCACATTCTTAGAACCTGGTAAATATGAGACCACAAAGTCAAAACGGGAGAAAAACAATGACCAGCGGGCCTGTCTAGGATTCAGGCGTTTAGCAGACTCGAGATACATCAAATTTTTGTGATCAGTCAAGACCACCACCCGATGCTTAGCACCCTCGAGCCAATGGCGCCACTCCTCAAATGCCCACTTCATGGCCAATAACTCCCGATTGCCCACATCATAATTTCGCTCTGCCGGCGAAAACTTCCTAGAGAAAAAGGCACAAGGTCTCATAGTAGAGCAACCAGGACCTCTCTGCGACAAAACGGCCCCTGCCCCAATCTCCGAAGCATCCACCTCAACCTGAAAGGGAAGTGAGACGTCAGGCTGGCACAAAACAGGCGCCGAAGTAAACCGGCGTTTCAACTCCTGGAAAGCCTCCACGGCAGCAGGAGCCCAGTTAGCTACATCAGAGCCTTTCTTGGTCATATCCGTCAGCGGTTTAACAACGCTAGAGAAATTTGCGATAAAACGACGGTAGAAGTTAGCAAAACCCAAGAACTTCTGAAGACTCTTAACTGACGAGGGTTGAGTCCAATCATGAATAGCTCGGACCTTGACTGGATCCATCTCCACAGCAGAAGGGGAAAAAATGAACCCCAAAAAGGGAACCTTCTGTACACCAAAGAGACACTTTGAGCCTTTTACAAACAAAGAATTTTCACGCAAAATCTCAAAAACCATCCTGACCTGCTCCACATGCGAGTCCCAATCATCAGAAAAAACCAGAATATCATCCAGATAAACAATCAAAAATTTATCCAGATACTTCCGGAAAATGTCATGCATGAAGGACTGAAAAACTGAAGGTGCATTAGAGAGCCCAAATGGCATCACCAAGTACTCAAAATGACCTTCGGGCGTATTGAATGCGGTTTTCCATTCATCGCCCTGCCTAATGCGCACAAGGTTGTACGCACCACGAAGGTCTATCTTGGTGAACCACTTGGCACCTTTAATCCGGGCAAACAAATCTGACAACAACGGCAAAGGATACTGAAATTTGACAGTGATCTTATTTAAAAGCCGATAGTCAATACAAGGCCTCAAAGATCCGTCCTTTTTGGCCACAAAAAAGAATCCCACAACAAGAGGGGAAGAAGAAGGACGGATATGCCCCTTCTCAAGAGACTCCTTGATATATGAACGCATCGCGGTATGTTCAGGTACCGACAGATTAAACAGTCTCCCCTTAGGAAACCTACTGCCAGGGATCAAATCTATTGCACAGTCACATTCCCTATGAGGAGGCAGTGCACTGGACTTAGACTCGCTGAAGACATCCTGATAATCAGACAAATACGCCGGAACTTCCGAAGGCGTAGAAGAAGCAATAGACAAGGGCAGGGAATCTCCATGAATTCCATGGCAGCCCCAACTTGACACTGACATAGCCTTCCAGTCCAAGACTGGATTATGGGTCTGTAACCATGGCAAACCCAAAACAACCAAATCATGCATTTTATGCAGAACAAGAAAACGTATTACCTCCCGATGTTCGGGAGTCATGCACATGGTAACCTGTGTCCAAAACTGCGGTTTATTTTTTGCCAATGGCGTAGAATCAATACCCCTAAGAGGGATAGGATTTTCCAATGGCTCAAGAACAAATCCGCAGCGCTTGGCAAATGACAGATCCATAAGGCTCAGGGCAGCACCTGAGTCCACAAACGCCATGACAGGATATGATGACAGTGAGCAAATCAAAGTTACAGATAGAATAAATTTAGGTTCAAATTACCAATGACGACCGGACTAACAACCTTAGTAAGACGTTTAGAGCATGCTGAGATAACATGTGTAGAATCACCACAGTAGTAACACAAGCCATTCTGGTGTCTATGAATTTTCCGCTCATTTCTAGTCAGGATTCTATCACATTGCATTAATTCAGGTGCCTGTTCAGACAACACCATGAGGGAGTTTGCGGTTTTGCGCTCCCGCAACCGCCGATCGATTTGAATAGCCAGGGCCATAGAATCATTCAGACCTGTGGGAATGGGAAAACCCACCATCACATTCTTAATGGCTTCAGAAAGACCATTTCTAAAATTTGCAGCCAATGCACACTTGTTCCACTGGGTCAGCACGGACCATTTCCGAAATTTTTGGCAATACACTTCAGCCTCGTCCTGGCCCTGAGACATAGCCAGCAAGGCTTTTTCTGCCTGAATCTCAAGATTGGGTTCCTCATAAAGCAAACCGAGCGCCAGAAAAAACGCATCAATATGAGCCAATGCCGGATCTCCTGGCGCCAGCGAGAAAGCCCAATCCTGAGGGTCGCCCCGTAAAAAAGAAATAACAATTTTCACTTGCTGAGCGGAGTCTCCAGAGGAACAGGGTCTCAGGGACAAAAACAATTTACAATTATTCCTGAAATTTCTAAACTTAAACCGGTCTCCGGAAAACAGTTCAGGAATCGGTATCTTAGGTTCTGACATAGGATTTCTGGTAACATAATCTTGTATGCCCTGCACACGAGCAGCAAGCTGGTCCACACTTGTAATCAAGGTCTGGACATTCATGTCTGCAGCAATCACAAGCCACTCAGAGGTAAAGGGGAAAAGAAAAAAAAAATGAGAGAGAGAAAAAAAAAACTCAGAACTTTCTTTCTTATAATCCCGCTTCTGCAATGCATTTAACATTTAATACAGGCCTGGCAAACTGTTATGACCCCAATGGCGAGGGTCTCAGAGATATCAGCAAGTCTGCGAAGTACAAAGAATCCAGCTCATAGGGCAGTGGTAACTGGGTTGACCATATATCTACTCCTAACGCCAACACTAGAAGTAGCCGGGGAACATGCCTACGTTGGTCGCTAGATGTCTCGCGCCAGCCGGAGGACTAACTACCCCTAGAAGAGGAAAACAAAGACCTCTCTTGCCTCCAGAGAATAGACCCCAAAAGTTGGATACAAGCCCCCCACAAATAATAACGGTGAGGTAAGAGGAAATGACAAACACAGAGATGAACTAGGTTAAGCAAATAGAGGCCCACTCACTAATAGCAGAATGTAGTAAGATAACTTATATGGTCAACAAAAACCCTACAAAAATCCACACTGGAGATTCAAGAACCCCCGAACCGTCTAACGGCCCGGGGGGAGAACTCCAGCCTCCCTAGAGCTTCCAGCAAGGATAGGATACAGATTATGTACAAGCTGGACAAAAATGCAAACAAAAACAATAGCAAAAAGCAAGAAAGCAGACTTAATCAAGCAGGAACCAGGATCAGTAGACAAGAGCACTACAGATTAGCTCTGATATCAACGTTGCCAGGCATTGAACTGAAGGTCCAGGGAGCTAATATAGCAACACCCCTGACCTAACGACCCAGGTGAGCATACAAGGGATGATAGACATACCCAGAGTAAAAACACTAGTAGCCACTAGAGGGAGCCAAAAGGTAAATTCACAACAGGGCTCCCTCTGGTGGTTTCAAGTGGAACTTAGCAGCTGCGTTCACTAATCGGTTTCCTGGCCTTGTTATTTAACTGGGCTTTTGGCTTTAGTGGATGCCAGCTGTCAATGTATTTCCTGTGGATTCAGTCCTTTCCTGGAAGTTCTCTGTTGGCCAGTCCATTTTCAGCTTAAGATAAGTCTGCTACCTTTTGGGGGTTTCCTGCTTATGACCTTCTGTTCAGTTCAATTTATGTCTCTTTTGTCCAGCTCGTCATTATGAAATATTCCGGCTAGTTGGAAGCTCTGGGGTCGCAGATTTGCCCCCCCACATGGTAAGTCGGTGTGGTGGTTATTTTTGTAAACTCTGCGTGGACTTTTAGTTTTTATACTGACCGCACAGCAACCTATCCTATCTCTGTCTATTTAGATAGTAGTGGCCTCCTTTGCTAAAAAATCTAGTTTCATTTCTGAGTTTGTCATTTCCCTCTCCACTCACCGTCAATATTTGTGGGGGGCTATCTTCCTTTGGGGCTTTCTCTGAGGCGAGATAGCTTTCCGTTTCCATCTTTAGGGGTAGCTAGTTCTTAGGCTGTGCAGAGGCATCTAGGCAGAGTTAGGTACGCTCCACGGCTATTTCTAGTGTTGGTGTTAGCAGTAGGGATTGCGGTCAGTAAAGTTACCACCTCCTCAGAGCTAGTCCTATTTTTGTTTTACCCACCAGGTCATTTCAGTGCTGCTCCGTAGTGAGTCCATGATTGTTTTTTCCCACCAGGTCATCTCAGCACCGCTCCGTATCCACCAGGTCATAACAGTACAGCTGGCCCACAATGTGTTAAATGCATCTCAAAAGAGGGAAGAGAAAGTTCTGAGTCTTTTTTTTTTTGTGTGTTGCTTGTTTTGTCCTTTTTTTTTCCCCTTGATTTTTGGATGGTGCAGGAGCTTGGTGCTGATATGGAGGTTCAGGGTTTGTCTGCGCGTGTTGATCATCTCGCTGCAAGGGTACAGAATATCCAAGACTATGTTGTTCAAACTCCTGTTTCTGAGCCTAGAATTCCTATTCCTGATTTGTTTTCTGGGGATAGATCTAGGTTTTTGAATTTTAAAAATAATTGCAGATTATTGTTTGCTCTGAGATCCCGTTCCTCTGGTGACCCCATTCAGCAGGTGAAGATTGTTATTTCTCTGTTGCGTGGCGACTCGCAGGACTGGGCATTCTCCCTTGAGCCAGGGAATCCTGCATTGCTCAATATAGATTCGTTTTTTCAAGCACTTGGACTGCTTTATGACGAACCCAATTCTGTGGATCAGGCAGAAAATTTTTTTGCTGGCTCTGTGTCAGGGTTAGGAAGCATTAGAGATATATTGTCAGAAATTTAGAAAGTGGTCTGTGCTTACAAAATGGAATGAGGATTGTTGTGGATTCTGTTTTTGGGCTCCCTCTGGTGGTTACGGCTGGTACTGAGTGACTTTGGTGGGTTGCGGTCTCTGCTTTCCACCTGTCCATCAGAGGCTGGGTGTTTCCTATTTAACCTGGCTTTTCTGTCATTCCCTTGCCGGCTATCAATGTACTCAGATGTGCTCAGTTTGGTTCCTGACTACCTGCTCCCAGATCTCTCAGGATAAGCTAAGTTCTGTTTTTTAGTTGTTTGGTTTTTTTGTCCAGCTTGCTAATTATGACTCTATGCTAGCTGGTAGCTCTAGTGGGCTGAGGTTCTCCCCATGTGCCATGAGTTGGCACATGGGTTCTTGTAATCTCAGGATGGTTTTTGATTAGGGTTTTTTGCTGACCGCTCAGACCCCTTTTGTATCATTCTGCTTTCTAGTTATAGCGGGCCTCATTTTGCTAAATCTATTTTCATCTCTATGTGCGTACCTTCCTCTCATTTCACCGTCAATACATGTGGGGGGCAACTATACCTTTTGGGGTTCATTCCTCTGGAGGCAAGCTAGGTCTTTATTTCCTCTGCAGTGCTAGTTAGCTCTTAGGCTGGCGCGTGGCGTCTAGAATCAACGTAGGCACACTCCCTGGCTATATCTAGTTGTGTTTGTTAGGAGTAGGGCAGCGGTCAGCCCAGGTTCCATCACCCTAGAGCTCGTCCGTTATTTATGTTATTTTGCTTGTCCAGTGCGATCCCCAGCCATTGGGATCCATGACAGTATAGCCGGCCTACAAAGTGTTAATTTTTTGGGCTGAAGCAGGAGAAAAAGAAGTGTTTAAGGGAATTTTTTTTTTTTTCCCCTCAGAGTTTTGCTGCCTAGCCCTTAATTGCTGTCTAGCTGCTTCTTACCTCCTCTTAACCCTTGAATGGCTCTGACCTTAGCTGTTTAACATGGATGTCCAGAGTTTGGCTTCCAGCCTGAGTAATCTTGCTGCAAAAGTTCAAAACATACAGGATTTTGTTGTTCACACTCCCATGTCTGAACCTAGAATTCCTATTCCAGAGTTTTTTTTCTGGAGATAGATCTACCTTCCTGAATTTCAGGAACAATTGCAAATTGTTTCTTTCTTTGAAATCTCTCTCCTCTGGAGACCCTGCTCAGCAGGTTAAGATTGTAATATCTTTCCTGCGGGGCGACCCTCAGAATTGGGCATTTGCATTGGCACCAGGGGATCCTGCATTGCTCAGTGTGGATGCGTTTTTTCTGGCACTGGGATTGCTCTATGAGGAACCTAACCTGGAGATTCAGGCTGAAAAGGCTTTATTAGCCCTCTCTCAGGGGCATGATGAAGCGGAAGTATATTGTCAAAAATTTCGGAAATGGTCGGTGCTTACTCAGTGGAATGAGTGCGCCCTGGCTGCAAACTTCAGAGATGGTCTTTCTGAGGCCATTAAGGATATTATGGTGGGGTTCCCTGCGCCTACAGGTCTGAATGAGTCTATGACTATGGCCATTCAGATTGATCGGCGTTTACGGGAGCGCAAACCTGTGCACCAGTTGGCGGTGTCTTCTGAACAGGCACCTGAGACTATGCAATGTGATAGAATTCAGTCCAGAAGTGAACGGCAAAATTATAGGCGGAAAAATGGATTGTGTTTTTATTGTGGTGATTCAGCTCATGTTATATCAGCATGCTCTAAACGCACAAAAAAGGTTGATAAATCTTTTGCCATTAGTACTCTGCAGTCTAAGTTCATTTTGTCTGTAACTCTGATTTGTTCACTGTCATCCATTTCCGTCGATGCCTATGTGGATTCGGGCGCTGCCCTGAGTCTTATGGATTGGTCATTTGCCAAACGCTGCGGTTTTAGTCTGGAGCCTCTGGAAGTTCCTATTCCTTTGAAGGGAATTGACTCTACACCATTGGCTATGAATAAACCGCAGTACTGGACACAAGTGACCATGCGCATGACTCCCGTTCATCAGGAGGTGATTCGCTTCCTTGTACTGTATAATTTACATGATGTACTAGTGCTTGGTCTGCCATGGTTACAAACTCATAATCCTGTCCTGGATTGGAAAACAATGTCTGTGTTAAGCTGGGGATGTCAGGGGGTTCATGATGATGCACCTCTGATTTCAATCGCTTCATCTACTCCTTCTGAGGTCCCTGCATTTTTGTCTGACTATCGGGATGTTTTTGAGGAGCCTAAGCTCAATTCGCTCCCTCCTCATAGGGATTGTGACTGTGTTATAGAATTAATTCCTGGCAGTAAGTTCTCTAAGGGTCGTTTATTTAATCTGTCAGTGCCAGAGCATACTGCTATGCGGAATTATATTAAGGAGTCCTTGGAAAAGGGACTTATTCGTCCATCTTCGTCCCCTCTGGGAGCAGGTTTTTTTTTCGTGGCAAAAAAAGATGGTTCCCTGAGGCCTTGTATAGATTATCGCCTTCTGAATAAGATTACAGTCAAATATCAGTATCCATTGCCATTATTGACTGATTTGTTTGCTCGCATTAAGGGGGCTAGGTGGTTCACTAAGATAGATCTTCGCGGTGCGTATAATCTTGTGCGGATAAAACAGGGTGATGAGTGGAAAACCGCATTTAATACGCCTGAGGGCCATTTTGAGTATTTGGTAATGCCTTTTGGACTTTCTAATGCTCCTTCAGTCTTTCAGTCCTTTATGCACAATATTTTCCGTGAATATCTGGATAAGTTTATGATTGTGTATTTGGATGATATTTTGGTGTTTTCTGATGACTGGGAGTCTCATGTTCTACAGGTCAGGAAGGTGTTTCAAGTCCTGCGGGCCAATTCTCTGTTTGTGAAGGGCTCAAAATGTCTCTTCGGAGTCCAGAAAATTTCTTTTTTGGGGTACATTTTTTCTCCTTCTACTATTGAGATGGATCCCGTCAAGGTTCAGGCGATTTGTGACTGGACACAACCTACATCTGTTAAGAGTCTTCAGAAGTTCTTGGGTTTTGCTAATTTTTATCGTCGGTTCATTACTAATTTTTCCAGTGTTGTTAAACCTTTGACTGATTTGACTAAAAAGGGTGCTGATGTTGCTAATTGGTCTCCTACGGCTGTGGAGGCCTTTCAGGAACTTAAGCGCCGGTTTTCTTCTGCTCCTGTGTTATGTCAACCACATGTTTCACTTCCTTTTCAGGTTGAGGTTGATGCTTCCGAGATTGGAGCGGGGGCGGTTTTGTCACAGAGAAGTTCCAATGGCTCGGTGATGAAGCCATGTGCGTTCTTTTCTAGAAAATTCTCGCCCGCCGAGCGCAATTATGATGTGGGTAATCGGGAGCTTTTGGCCATGAAGTGGGCATTTGAGGAGTGGCGTCATTGGCTTGAGGGTGCTAGACATCGTGTGGTGGTCTTGACTGATCACAAAAATCTGATTTACCTTGAGTCTGCCAGGCGTCTGAATCCTAGACAGGCTCGTTGGTCGTTGTTTTTTTCTCGTTTCAATTTTGTGGTTTCATACCTGCCAGGTTCAAAGAATGTGAAGGCAGATGCTCTTTCCAGGAGTTTTGTGCCTGACTCTCCTGGAGACTCTGGGCCTACTGGTATCCTTAGGGATGGGGTAATATTGTCCGCCGTCTCCCCAGACTTGCGACGTGCATTGCAGGAGTTTCAGGCGGATAAACCTGATCGTTGTCCACCAGAAAGACTGTTTGTTCCGGATGATTGGACCAGTAGAGTCATCTCCGAGGTCCATTCTTCTGTGTTGGCTGGTCATCCTGGAATATTTGGTACTAGAGACTTGGTGGCCAGGTCTTTTTGGTGGCCTTCCTTGTCAAGGGATGTGCGCACCTTTGTGCAGTCTTGTGAAGTGTGTGCTCGGGCTAAGCCTTGCTGTTCTCGGGCCAGTGGGTTGTTGTTATCCTTGCCTATCCCGAAGAGGCCTTGGACGCACATTTCCATGGATTTTATTTCAGATCTCCCTGTCTCACAGAAAATGTCCGTTATCTGGGTTGTGTGTGACCGCTTTTCTAAGATGGTTCATTTGGTACCCTTGCCTAAGTTGCCTTCCTCTTCTGAGTTGGTCCCTTTATTTTTTCAGAACGTGGTTCGTTTGCATGGGATTCCGGAGAATATCGTTTCTGACAGGGGATCCCAGTTTGTGTCTAGATTTTGGCGGACGTTTTGTGCTAAGATGGGCATTGATTTGTCTTTCTCGTCTGCATTCCATCCTCAGACGAATGGCCAGACGGAGCGAACTAATCAGACCTTGGAAACTTATTTAAGGTGTTTTGTTTCTGCTGATCAAGATGACTGGGTTGCCTTTTTGCCACTGGCCGAATTTGCCCTTAATAATCGGGCTAGTTCTGCTACTTTGGTCTCTCCTTTCTTTTGTAATTCGGGGTTTCATCCTCATTTTTCCTCTGGTCAGGTGGAGCCTTCGGATTGTCCTGGAGTGGACGTGGTGGTGGACAGGCTACATCAGATTTGGAATCAGGTGGTGGACAATTTGAAGTTGTCTCAGGAGAAGACTCAGCAGTTTGCTAATCGCCGTCGCCGCGTGGGTCCCCGACTTCTTGTTGGGGACTTGGTGTGGTTGTCTTCTCGTTTTGTCCCTATGAAGGTCTCTTCTCCTAAGTTCAAGCCTCGGTTCATCGGTCCTTATAAGATCTTGGAGATTCTTAACCCTGTATCTTTTCGTTTGGATCTCCCAGCATCGTTTGCTATTCATAATGTGTTCCATCGGTCGTTATTGCGGAGGTATGAGGTGCCCGTTGTTCCTTCGGTTGAGCCTCCTGCTCTGGTGCTGGTGGAGGGAGAATTGGAGTATGTTGTTGAGAAGATCTTGGATTCTCGTGTTTCCAGGCGTAAACTCCAGTATTTGGTTAAGTGGAAGGGTTATGGTCAGGAGGATAATTCCTGGGTGGTCGCCTCTGATGTTCATGCGACTGATTTGGTCCGCGCCTTCCATAGAGCTCATCCTGATCGCCCTGGGGGTTCTCGTGAGGGTTCGGTGACCCCTCCTCAAGGGGGGGGTACTGTTGTGGATTCTGTTTTTGGGCTCCCTCTGGTGGTTACGGCTGGTACTGGGTGACTTTGGTGGGTTGCGGTCTCTGCTTTCCACCTGTCCATCAGAGGCTGGGTGTTTCCTATTTAACCTGGCTTTTCTGTCATTCCCTTGCCGGCTATCAATGTACTCAGATGTGCTCAGTTTGGTTCCTGACTACCTGCTCCCAGATCTCTCAGGATAAGCTAAGTTCTGTTTTTTAGTTGTTTGTTTTTTTTGTCCAGCTTGCTAATTATGACTCTATGCTAGCTGGTAGCTCTAGTGGGCTGAGGTTCTCCCCATGTGCCATGAGTTGGCACATGGGTTCTTGTAATCTCAGGATGGTTTTTGATTAGGGTTTTTTGCTGACCGCTCAGACCCCTTTTGTATCATTCTGCTTTCTAGTTATAGCGGGCCTCATTTTGCTAAATCTATTTTCATCTCTATGTGCGTGCCTTCCTCTCATTTCACCGTCAATACATGTGGGGGGCAACTATACCTTTTGGGGTTCATTCCTCTGGAGGCAAGCTAGGTCTTTATTTCCTCTGCAGTGCTAGTTAGCTCTTAGGCTGGCGCGTGGCGTCTAGAATCAACGTAGGCACGCTCCCTGGCTATTTCTAGTTGTGTTTGTCAGGAGTAGGGCAGCGGTCAGCCCAGGTTCCATCACCCTAGAGCTCGTCCGTTATTTATGTTATTTTGCTTGTCCAGTGCGATCCCCAGCCATTGGGATCCATGACAGAGGATGCCCTGGCGGCTATTTTCAGAAAGGGTCTTTCTGAAGCTCTTAAAGATGTTATGGTGGGGTTTCCCACGCCTGCTGGTTTGAACGAATCAATGTCTCTGGCCATTCAGATTGATCGGCGCTTACGTGAACGTAAGGAGGTGCACCATATGGCGGTGTCCTCTGGGCAGAGTTCTGAGCCTATGCAATGCGATAGAGTTTTGACGAGAGCAGAACGGCAGGAGTTCAGACGTCAGAATGGGCTGAGTTTTTACTGTGGTGACGTTACTCATGCTATCTCTGACTGCCCAAAGCGAACTAAGAGGGTTGCTAGGTCGGTTACCATCAGTACTTTACAGCCTAAATTTCTCTTGTCTGTTACCCTGATTTGCTCATTGTCGTCCTTTTCTGTAATGGCATTTGTGGATTCTGGCGCTGCCCTGAACTTAATGGACCTGGAATTTGCCAAGCGCTGTGGTTTTTCCTTGGAGCCGTTGCAGAGTCCTATTCCCTTGAGGGGGATTGATGCGACGCCATTGGCCAAGAATAAACCCCAGTACTGGACACAGTTGACCATGTACATGGCTCCAGCACATCAGGAAAATATTCGCTTTTTGGGGTTGCATAATTTGCATGATGTGGTTGTGCTGGGGTTTCCATGGTTACAGGTACATAATCCAGTGCTGGATTGGAAATCCATGTCCGTGACTAGTTGGGGTTGTCAGGGGATACATAGTGACATTCCTCTGATGTAAATTTCCTCGTCCCCTTCTTCTGAGGTTCCTGAGTTTTTGTCAGATTTCCAGGATATATTTGAGGAGCCTAAATCCAGTCCTCTGCCTCCTCATAGGTACTGTGATTGCGCTATTAATTTGATTCCTGGCTGTAAGTTCCCTAAGGGTCGACTTTTCAATCTGTCTGTGCCAGAGCATACCGCTATGCGGACTTATGTAAAAGAGTCCTTGAAGAAGGGGCATATTCGCCCGTCTTCGTCACCGTTGGGAGCGGGGTTCTTTTTTGTTGCCAAAAAGGATGGCTCCTTGAGGCCCTGTATAGATTATCGCCTTCTCAATAAGATCACGGTCAAATTCCAGTACCCTTTGCCTTTGCTTTCTGATTTGTTTGCTCGGTTCAAAGGGGCTAGCTGGTTTACCAAGATTGACCCTCGAGGGGCGTATAATCTGATTCGCATTAAACAGGGTGATGAATGGAAAACAGCATTTAATACGCCCGAAGGCCATTTTGAATATCTTGTGATGCCTTTCGGGCTCTCTAATGCTCCATCTGTGTTTCAGTCCCTTATGCATGATATTTTCCGAGAGTATTTGGATAAATTTATGATTGTATATTTGGATGATATTTTGTTTTTTTCCGATGATTGGGAGACTCAAGTGAAGCAGGTCAGGATGGTATTTCAGATTCTTCGTGCTAATACACTGTTTGTGAAGGGGTCTAAGTGCCTTTTTGGAGTTCAGAAGGTTTCTTTTCTGGGGTTCATTTTTTCTCCCTCGGCTATTGAAATGGACCCTGTTAAGGTCCAGGCTATTTATGATTGGACTCAGCCCACATCTGTGAAGAGCCTTCAGAAATTTTTGGGCTTTGCTAATTTTTATCGTCGCTTCATTGCTAATTTTTCTACTGTGGTTAAACCTCTGACCGATTTGACCAAGAAAGGTGCAGATGTGGTGAATTGGTCCTCTGCGGCTGTGGAGGCCTTTCAGGAGCTTAAGCGTCGTTTTACTTCTGCCCCTGTGTTGCGTCAGCCAGATGTTTCTCTCCCTTTTCAGGTTGAGGTTGATGCTTCTGAGATTGGGGCAGGATCTGTTCTGTCTCAGAGAAGCTCTGATGGCTCTGCGTTGAAGCCGTGTGCTTTCTTCTCCAGAAAGTTTTCGCCTGCTGAGCGTAATTATGATGTCGGCAATGTTGGCTATGAAGTGGGCATTCGAGGAGTGGCGACATTGTCTTGAGGGAGCCAAGCATCGTGTTGTGGTCTTGACCGACCATAAGAATCTGATTTACCTTGAGTCGGCCAAGCGCTTGAATCCTAGACAGGCTCGGTGGTCTTTGTTTTTCTCCCGTTTTGATTTTGTGGTCTCGTATCTTCCGGGATCTAAGAATGTGAAAGCTGATGCCTTGTCTAGGAGTTTTTGGCCTGATTCTCCTGGAGTCCGTGAGCCGGCTGGTATTCTCAAAGAGGGGGTGATTCTTTCTGCTATCTCCCCTGATTTGCGGCGGGTGCTTCAGGAGTTTCAGGCTGATAGACCCGACCGCTGTCCTGTGGGGAAATTGTTTGTTCCTGATAAATGGACTAATAAGGTGATTTCTGAGATCCATTGTTCGGTGTTAGCTGGTCATCCTGGGATCTTTGGAACCAGAGATTTGGTTGCCAGGTCCTTTTGGTGGCCTTCTTTGTCACGGGATGTGCGTTCCTTCGTGCAGTCCTGTGGAATTTGTGCTCGGGCTAAGCCCTGCTGTTCTCGTGCTCGTGGGTTGCTTTTGCCCTTGCCTATCCCTGAGAGGCCCTGGACGCATATTTCCATGGATTTTATTTCCGATCTTCCTGTGTCTCAGAAGATGTCTGTCATCTGGGTGGTTTGTGACCGGTTTTCTAAAATGGTCCATTTGGTACCTTTGCCTAAGTTGCCTTCCTCCTCTGATTTGGTTGCTTTGTTTTTCCAGCATGTGGTTCGTTTGCATGATATTCCGGAGAATATTGTGTCTGACAGAGGTACCCAGTTTGTTTCTAGGTTTTGGCGGTCCTTTTGTGGTAGAATGGGCATTAATTTGTCTTTTTCTTCAGCATTTCACCCTCAGACAAATGGACAGACGGAGCGAACCAATCAGACCTTGGAAACCTACTTGAGATGCTTTGTGTCTGCTGATCAGGATGATTGGGTTACCTTCTTGCCGTTGGCCGAGTTTGCCCTTAATAATCGGGCTAGTTCGGCTACTTTGGTTTCGCCTTTTTTTTGCAATTTCAGTTTTCATCCTCGTTTTTCTTCAGGGCAGGTTGAGTCTTCGGACTGTCCTGGGGTGGATTCTGTGGTGGACAGGTTGCAGCGGATTTGGACTCATGTGGTGGACAATTTAACATTGTCTCAGGAAAGGGCTCAACATTTTGCTAACCGCCGTTGGTGCGTTGGTCCCCGGCTTCGGGTTGGGGATTTGGTCTGGTTGTCTTCTCGTCATGTTCCTATGAAGGTCTCTTCCCCTAAGTTCAAACCTCGTTTTATTGGTCCTTATAGGATTTTGGAAATTATCAATCCGGTGTCTTTTTGTTTGGCCCTTCCAGCTTCGTTTTCCATTCATAATATGTTCCATAGATCTTTGTTGCGGAGATATGTGGTGCCCATGGTTCCCTCCGTTGACCCTCCTGCTCCGGTGTTGGTTGAGGGGGAGCTGGAATATGTGGTGGAGAAGATTTTGGATTCTCGTCTTTCAAGGCGGAAACTTCAGTATTTGGTCAAGTGGAAGGGTTATGGCCAGGAGGATAACTCTTGGGTTTTTGCCTCCGATGTCCATGCTGCTGATTTGGTACGTGCTTTTCATTTGGCTCGTCCCGATTGGCCTGGGGGCTCTGGTGAGGGTTCGGTGACCCCTCCTCAAGGGGGGGGGGTACTGTTGTGAATTCTGTTCTTGGGCTCCATCCTGTGGTTGCGAATGGTATTTTTGGGAGTTCTGCTCTTGGGCTCCCTCTGGTGGTTTCAAGTGGAACTTAGCAGCTGCGTTCACTAATCGGTTTCCTGGCCTTGTTATTTAACTGGGCTTTTGGCTTTAGTGGATGCCAGCTGTCAATGTATTTCCTGTGGATTCAGTCCTTTCCTGGAAGTTCTTTGTTGGCCAGTCCATTTTCAGCTTAAGATAAGTCTGCTACCTTTTGGGGGTTTCCTGCTTATGACCTTCTGTTCAGTTCAATTTATGTCTCTTTTGTCCAGCTCGTCATTATGAAATATTGTGGCTAGTTGGAAGCTCTGGGGTCACAGATTTGCCCCTCCACACCGTGAGTCGGTGTGGTGGTTATTTTTGTAAACTCTGCGTGGACTTTTAGTTTTTATACTGACCGCACAGCAACCTATCCTATCTCTGTCTATTTAGATAGTAGTGGCCTCCTTTGCTAAAAAATCTAGTTTCATTTCTGAGTTTGTCATTTCCCTCTCCACTCACCGTCAATATTTGTGGGGGGCTATCTTCCTTTGGGGCTTTCTCTGAGGCGAGATAGCTTTCCGTTTCCATCTTTAGGGGTAGCTAGTTCTTAGGCTGTGCAGAGGCATCTAGGCAGAGTTAGGTACGCTCCACAGCTATTTCTAGTGTTGGTGTTAGCAGTAGGGATTGCGGTCAGTAAAGTTACCACCTCCTCAGAGCTAGTCCTATTTTTGTTTTACCCACCAGGTCATTTCAGTGCTGCTCCGTAGTGAGTCCATGATTGGTTTTTCCCACCAGGTCATCTCAGCACCGCTCCGTATCCACCAGGTCATAACAGTACAGCTGGCCCACAATGTGTTAAATGCATCTCAAAAGAGGGAAGAGAAAGTTCTGAGTCTTTTTTTTTTGTGTGTTGCTTGTTTTGTCCTTTTTTTTTCCCCTTGATTTTTGGATGGTGCAGGAGCTTGGTGCTGATATGGAGGTTCAGGGTTTGTCTGCGCGTGTTGATCATCTCGCTGCAAGGGTACAGAGTATCCAAGACTATGTTGTTCAAACTCCTGTTTCTGAGCCTAGAATTCCTATTCCTGATTTGTTTTCTGGGGATAGATCTAGGTTTTTGAATTTTAAAAATAATTGCAGATTATTTTTTGCTCTGAGATCCCGTTCCTCTGGTGACCCCATTCAGCAGGTGAAGATTGTTATTTCTCTGTTGCGTGGCGACTCGCAGGACTGGGCATTCTCCCTTGAGCCAGGGAATCCTGCATTGCTCAATATAGATTCGTTTTTTCAAGCACTTGGACTGCTTTATGACGAACCCAATTCTGTGGATCAGGCAGAAAAAATTTTTGCTGGCTCTGTGTCAGGGTTAGGAAGCATTAGAGATATATTGTCAGAAATTTAGAAAGTGGTCTGTGCTTACAAAATGGAATGAGGATTGTTGTGGATTCTGTTTTTGGGCTCCCTCTGGTGGTTACGGCTGGTACTGAGTGACTTTGGTGGGTTGCGGTCTCTGCTTTCCACCTGTCCATCAGAGGCTGGGTGTTTCCTATTTAACCTGGCTTTTCTGTCATTCCCTTGCCGGCTATCAATGTACTCAGATGTGCTCAGTTTGGTTCCTGACTACCTGCTCCCAGATCTCTCAGGATAAGCTAAGTTCTGTTTTTTAGTTGTTTGGTTTTTTTGTCCAGCTTGCTAATTATGACTCTATGCTAGCTGGTAGCTCTAGTGGGCTGAGGTTCTCCCCATGTGCCATGAGTTGGCACATGGGTTCTTGTAATCTCAGGATGGTTTTTGATTAGGGTTTTTTGCTGACCGCTCAGACCCCTTTTGTATCATTCTGCTTTCTAGTTATAGCGGGCCTCATTTTGCTAAATCTATTTTCATCTCTATGTGCGTACCTTCCTCTCATTTCACCGTCAATACATGTGGGGGGCAACTATACCTTTTGGGGTTCATTCCTCTGGAGGCAAGCTAGGTCTTTATTTCCTCTGCAGTGCTAGTTAGCTCTTAGGCTGGCGCGTGGCGTCTAGAATCAACGTAGGCACGCTCCCTGGCTATTTCTAGTTGTGTTTGTCAGGAGTAGGGCAGCGGTCAGCCCAGGTTCCATCACCCTAGAGCTCGTCCGTTATTTATGTTATTTTGCTTGTCCAGTGCGATCCCCAGCCATTGGGATCCATGACAGTATAGCCGGCCTACAAAGTGTTAATTTTTTGGGCTGAAACAGGAGAAAAAGAAGTGTTTAAGGGAAATTTTTTTTTTTTCCCCCTCAGAGTTTTGCTGCCTAGCCCTTAATTGCTGTCTAGCTGCTTCTTACCTCCTCTTAACCCTTGAATGGCTCTGACCTTAGCTGTTTAACATGGATGTCCAGAGTTTGGCTTCCAGCCTGAGTAGTCTTGCTGCAAAAGTTCAAAACATACAGGATTTTGTTGTTCACACTCCCATGTCTGAACCTAGAATTCCTATTCCAGAGTTTTTTTCTGGAGATAGATCTACCTTCCTGAATTTCAGGAACAATTGCAAATTGTTTCTTTCTTTGAAATCTCGCTCCTCTGGAGACCCTGCTCAGCAGGTTAAGATTGTAATATCTTTCCTGCGGGGCGACCCTCAGAATTGGGCATTTGCATTGGCACCAGGGGATCCTGCATTGCTCAGTGTGGATGCGTTTTTTCTGGCACTGGGATTGCTCTATGAGGAACCTAACCTGGAGATTCAGGCTGAAAAGGCTTTATTAGCCCTCTCTCAGGGGCATGATGAAGCGGAAGTATATTGTCAAAAATTTCGGAAATGGTCGGTGCTTACTCAGTGGAATGAGTGCGCCCTGGCTGCAAACTTCAGAGATGGTCTTTCTGAGGCCATTAAGGATATTATGGTGGGGTTCCCTGCGCCTACAGGTCTGAATGAGTCTATGACTATGGCCATTCAGATTGATCGGCGTTTACGGGAGCGCAAACCTGTGCACCAGTTGGCGGTGTCTTCTGAACAGGCACCTGAGACTATGCAATGTGATAGAATTCAGTCCAGAAGTGAACGGCAAAATTATAGGCGGAAAAATGGATTGTGTTTTTATTGTGGTGATTCAGCTCATGTTATATCAGCATGCTCTAAACGCACAAAAAAGGTTGATAAATCTTTTGCCATTAGTACTCTGCAGTCTAAGTTCATTTTGTCTGTAACTCTGATTTGTTCACTGTCATCCATTTCCGTCGATGCCTATGTGGATTCGGGCGCTGCCCTGAGTCTTATGGATTGGTCATTTGCCAAACGCTGCGGTTTTAGTCTGGAGCCTCTGGAAGTTCCTATTCCTTTGAAGGGAATTGACTCTACACCATTGGCTATGAATAAACCGCAGTACTGGACACAAGTGACCATGCGCATGACTCCCGTTCATCAGGAGGTGATTCGCTTCCTTGTACTGTATAATTTACATGATGTACTAGTGCTTGGTCTGCCATGGTTACAAACTCATAATCCTGTCCTGGATTGGAAAACAATGTCTGTGTTAAGCTGGGGATGTCAGGGGGTTCATGATGATGCACCTCTGATTTCAATCGCTTCATCTACTCCTTCTGAGGTCCCTGCGTTTTTGTCTGACTATCGGGATGTTTTTGAGGAGCCTAAGCTCAATTCGCTCCCTCCTCATAGGGATTGTGACTGTGTTATAGAATTAATTCCTGGCAGTAAGTTCCCTAAGGGTCGTTTATTTAATCTGTCAGTGCCAGAGCATACTGCTATGCGGAATTATATTAAGGAGTCCTTGGAAAAGGGACTTATTCGTCCATCTTCGTCCCCTCTGGGAGCAGGTTTTTTTTTCGTGGCAAAAAAAGATGGTTCCCTGAGGCCTTGTATAGATTATCGCCTTCTGAATAAGATTACAGTCAAATATCAGTATCCATTGCCATTATTGACTGATTTGTTTGCTCGCATTAAGGGGGCTAGGTGGTTCACTAAGATAGATCTTCGCGGTGCGTATAATCTTGTGCGGATAAAACAGGGTGATGAGTGGAAAACCGCATTTAATACGCCTGAGGGCCATTTTGAGTATTTGGTAATGCCTTTTGGACTTTCTAATGCTCCTTCAGTCTTTCAGTCCTTTATGCACAATATTTTCCGTGAATATCTGGATAAGTTTATGATTGTGTATTTGGATGATATTTTGGTGTTTTCTGATGACTGGGAGTCTCATGTTCTACAGGTCAGGAAGGTGTTTCAAGTCCTGCGGGCCAATTCTCTGTTTGTGAAGGGCTCAAAATGTCTCTTCGGAGTCCAGAAAATTTCTTTTTTGGGGTACATTTTTTCTCCTTCTACTATTGAGATGGATCCCGTCAAGGTTCAGGCGATTTGTGACTGGACACAACCTACATCTGTTAAGAGTCTTCAGAAGTTCTTGGGTTTTGCTAATTTTTATCGTCGGTTCATTACTAATTTTTCCAGTGTTGTTAAACCTTTGACTGATTTGACTAAAAAGGGTGCTGATGTTGCTAATTGGTCTCCTACGGCTGTGGAGGCCTTTCAGGAACTTAAGCGCCGGTTTTCTTCTGCTCCTGTGTTATGTCAACCACATGTTTCACTTCCTTTTCAGGTTGAGGTTGATGCTTCCGAGATTGGAGCGGGGGCGGTTTTGTCACAGAGAAGTTCCAATGGCTCGGTGATGAAGCCATGTGCGTTCTTTTCTAGAAAATTCTCGCCCGCCGAGCGCAATTATGATGTGGGTAATCGGGAGCTTTTGGCCATGAAGTGGGCATTTGAGGAGTGGCGTCATTGGCTTGAGGGTGCTAGACATCGTGTGGTGGTCTTGACTGATCACAAAAATCTGATTTACCTTGAGTCTGCCAGGCGTCTGAATCCTAGACAGGCTCGTTGGTCGTTGTTTTTTTCTCGTTTCAATTTTGTGGTTTCATACCTGCCAGGTTCAAAGAATGTGAAGGCAGATGCTCTTTCCAGGAGTTTTGTGCCTGACTCTCCTGGAGACTCTGGGCCTACTGGTATCCTTAGGGATGGGGTAATATTGTCCGCCGTCTCCCCAGACTTGCGACGTGCATTGCAGGAGTTTCAGGCGGATAAACCTGATTGTTGTCCACCAGAAAGACTGTTTGTTCCGGATGATTGGACCAGTAGAGTCATCTCCGAGGTCCATTCTTCTGTGTTGGCTGGTCATCCTGGAATATTTGGTCCTAGAGACTTGGTGGCCAGGTCTTTTTGGTGGCCTTCCTTGTCAAGGGATGTGTGCACCTTTGTGCAGTCTTGTGAAGTGTGTGCTCGGGCTAAGCCTTGCTGTTCTCGGGCCAGTGGGTTGTTGTTATCCTTGCCTATCCCGAAGAGGCCTTGGACGCACATTTCCATGGATTTTATTTCAGATCTCCCTGTCTCACAGAAAATGTCCGTTATCTGGGTTGTGTGTGACCGCTTTTCTAAGATGGTTCATTTGGTACCCTTGCCTAAGTTGCCTTCCTCTTCTGAGTTGGTCCCTTTATTTTTTCAGAACGTGGTTCGTTTGCATGGGATTCCGGAGAATATCGTTTCTGACAGGGGATCCCAGTTTGTGTCTAGATTTTGGCGGACGTTTTGTGCTAAGATGGGCATTGATTTGTCTTTCTCGTCTGCATTCCATCCTCAGACGAATGGCCAGACGGAGCGAACTAATCAGACCTTGGAAACTTATTTAAGGTGTTTTGTTTCTGCTGATCAAGATGACTGGGTTGCCTTTTTGCCACTGGCCGAATTTGCCCTTAATAATCGGGCTAGTTCTGCTACTTTGGTCTCTCCTTTCTTTTGTAATTCGGGGTTTCATCCTCGTTTTTCCTCTGGTCAGGTGGAGCCTTCGGATTGTCCTGGAGTGGACGTGGTGGTGGACAGTAGGGTTGAGCGACTTTCATTTTTTTAAGATCGAGTAGGGTTTTGGGAAACCCGATTTTGTCCAGAGTCGAGTCGAGTGCAGTCGGCCGATTATCGCTAAAAGTCGGGGATCGACCGAAACACGAAACCCAATGCAAGTCAATGGGGAAGCTGTTGTGAATTTGGATTCTGGGCTCCCCCGGTGGCTACTGGTGGAATTGAACTTGTGACATCATCTTCCCTGTTCACCTGTTCTGATTAGATCTGGGTGTCGCTATATAACCTGGCTTCTCTGTTAGATGCTTGCCGGTCAACAATGTTATCAGAAGCCTCTCTGTGCTTGTTCCTGCTCCCAGACATCTACTAGATAAGTTGGACATTCGTCCATGTTTTGTTTTTGTATTTTGGTTCCAGTTCACAGCTGCAGTTTCGTTACTGTGTCTGGAAAGCTCTTGTTGATCAGGAATTGCCACTCTGGTATTATGAGTTAATGCCAGAGTCCTAAAGTAATTTCTGGATGTGTTTTGTTAGGGTTTTCTACTGACCATGAAAGTATGCTTTCTGTCTTCTGCTATCTAGAAAGCGGACCTCAAATTTGCTAAAACTATTTTCCTGCTGCGTTTGTTGTTTCATCTCATATCACCGCCAATATATGTGGGGGGCTTCTGTCTCCTTTTTTTTTGGGCATTTCTCTAGAGGTGAGTCAGGTCTTATATTTCCCTCTGCTAGCATTATTTAGTTCTCCGGCCGGCGCTGGGCATATAGGGATAAAAAGTAGGACATGCTACCTGGCTACTTCTAGATGATGCGGTAGGTTTAGTTCATGGTCAGTATAGTTACATCTTCCAAGAGCTTGTTCCTATAGAGGCTTATGCTAGTTCTCTGGCCATGGAGATCATGACAGTTTGACCGGCCCACTAAAGGGTTAAAATCCTTGGTTGAGAAAGGAGAGAAATTAGAAGTCTGCTGAGAGTTTTTTTTTTTTTTTTTTTTTTTTCTGTGCTCTTAATTGGATCACTTGCCAGTCTGTCTATGCTGCAGTCTTTCTTTTTTTTCTCTCTCCTTATAATCTTTGAATGGCTTTGTGTTCACCTGTTAATAATGGATCTTCAGAGTGTAACTGCAGGTTTGAATAATCTCACCACGAAAGTACAAAATTTGCAAGATTTTATTATTCATGCTCCGGTATCTGAGCCGAGAATTCCTTTGCCGGAATTCTTCTCAGGGAATAGATCTAGCTTTCAGAATTTTAGAAATAATTGTAAGCTATTTTTGTCCCTGAAATCTCGTTCTGCTGGAGACCCTGCACAGCAGGTTGGGATTGTGATTTCCTTGCTCCGCGGCGACCCTCAAGACTGGGCTTTTGCATTGGCACCAGGGGATCCTGCGTTGCGCAATGTGGATGCGTTTTTTCTGGCCTTGGGCTTGCTGTATGAGGAACCTCATTTGGAACTTCAGGCAGAAAAAACTTTGATGTCCCTATCGCAGGGGCAAGATGAAGCTGAAATTTACTGCCAAAGATTCCGTAAATGGTCTGTGCTTACTCAGTGGAATGAGTGTGCCTTGGCGGCTACTTTCAGAGAGGGTCTCTCTGATGCCATTAAGGATGTTATGGTGGGGTTCCCTGTGCCTGCGGGTCTGAATGAGTCCATGACAATGGCCATTCAGATCGATAGGCGTCTGCGGGAGCGCAAACCAGTGCACCATCTGGCGGTGTCCACTGAGAAGACGCCAGAAAGCATGCAGTGTGATAGAATTCTGTCCAGAAGCGAGCGGCAGAATTTTAGACGGAAAAATGGGTTGTGTTTCTATTGTGGGGATTCTACTCATGTTATATCAGCATGCTCTAAACGTACTAAAAAGCTTGATAAATCTGTTTCCATTGGCACTTTACAGTCTAAATTTATTTTGTCTGTGACCCTGATTTGCTCTTTGTCATCTATTACTACTGACGCCTATATCGACTCTGGCGTCGCTTTGAGTCTTATGGATTGGTCCTTTGCCAATCGTTGTGGGTATGATTTAGAGCCTTTGGAAACTCTTATTCCTCTGAAGGGGATTGACTCCACCCCATTGGCTAATAATAAACCACAATACTGGACACAAGTGACTATGTGTATTAATCCGGATCACCAGGAGACTATTCGTTTTCTAGTGCTGTATAATCTACATGAGGATTTGGTGCTGGGATTGCCATGGCTGCAGTCTCACAACCCAGTCCTTGACTGGAGAGCTATGTCTGTGTTGAGCTGGGGATGTAAGGGGACTCATGGGGACGTACCTTTGGTGTCCATTTCATCATCTATCCCCTCTGAAATCCCTGAGTTCCTGTCTGACTATCGTGACGTCTTTGAAGAACCCAAGCTTGGTTCACTACCTCCGCACCGTGAGTGCGATTGTGCTATAGATTTAATTCCGGGTAGTAAATACCCAAAGGGTCGTTTATTTAATCTGTCTGTGCCTGAACATACTGCTATGCGAGAATATATAAAGGAGTCCTTGGAAAAGGGACATATTCGTCCATCGTCATCTCCCTTAGGAGCCGGTTTTTTCTTTGTGTCAAAAAAAGACGGCTCTTTGAGACCATGTATTGATTATCGGCTTTTGAATAAAATCACGGTTAAATATCAATACCCATTGCCGTTGCTGACTGATTTGTTTGCTCGCATAAAGGGGGCCAAGTGGTTCTCTAAGATTGATCTCCGTGGGGCGTATAATTTGGTGCGGATCAGGCAGGGGGATGAGTGGAAAACCGCATTTAATACGCCCGAGGGCCACTTTGAGTATTTGGTGATGCCTTTTGGTCTTTCTAATGCCCCTTCAGTCTTCCAGTCCTTTATGCATGATATTTTCCGCGATTTTTTGGATAAATTTATGATAGTGTATCTGGATGATATTCTGATTTTTTCGGATGACTGGGACTCTCATGTCCGGCAAGTTAAGAGGGTTTTTCAGGTTTTGCGGTCTAATTCTCTGTGTGTCAAGGGTTCTAAGTGCGTTTTTGGGGTACAGAGGATTTCCTTTTTGGGATATATTTTTTCTCCCTCTTCCATTGAGATGGATCCTGTCAAGGTTCAAGCTATTTGTGATTGGACGCAGCCCTCTTCTCTTAAAAGTCTTCAGAAATTTTTGGGCTTTGCCAACTTTTATCGTCGATTTATTTCTGGTTTTTCGGATGTCGTTAAGCCATTGACCGATTTGACTAGACAGGGTGCTGATGTTGCTAATTGGTCCCCTGATGCTGTGGAGGCCTTTCAGGAGCTTAAGCGCTGTTTTTCTTCTGCCCCTGTGTTGCGTCAGCCTGATGTGACTCTTCCTTTTCAGGTTGAGGTCGACGCTTCTGAGATCGGAGCTGGGGCAGTGTTGTCGCAGAAAAGTTCTGACTGCGCCGTGATGAGGCCTTGTGCCTTCTTTTCCCGTAAATTTTCGCCCGCTGAGCGGAATTATGATGTTGGGAATCGGGAGCTTTTGGCCATGAAGTGGGCGTTTGAGGAGTGGCGCCATTGGCTCGAGGGGGCCAGACATCAGGTGGTGGTATTGACTGACCACAAAAATTTGATTTATCTTGAGACCGCCAGGCGCCTGAATCCTAGACAGGCGCGCTGGTCATTATTTTTTTCTCGGTTTAATTTTGTGGTATCGTACCTACCAGGTTCTAAGAATGTTAAGGCGGATGCCCTTTCTAGGAGTTTTGAGCCTGATTCACCTGGCAACTCTGACCCCACAGGTATTCTTAAGGAGGGAGTTATCTTGTCAGCCGTTTCTCCAGACCTGCGGCGGGCCTTGCAGGAGTTTCAGGCGGATAGACCGGATCGTTGTCCGCCTGATAGGCTGTTTGTTCCTGATGATTGGACCAGTAAAGTCATCTCTGAGGTGCATTCTTCTGCGTTGGCAGGTCATCCTGGAATTTTTGGTACCAGGGATTTGGTGGCAAGATCCTTCTGGTGGCCTTCCCTGTCACGAGATGTGCGAGGCTTTGTGCAGTCTTGTGACGTTTGTGCTCGGGCCAAGCCTTGTTGTTCTCGGGCTAGTGGATTATTGTTGCCCTTGCCTATTCCTAAGAGGCCTTGGACACACATCTCGATGGATTTTATTTCAGATCTGCCTGTTTCTCAGAAGATGTCTGTCATCTGGGTGGTGTGTGACCGTTTTTCTAAGATGGTTCATTTGGTTCCCCTGCCCAAATTGCCTTCTTCTTCCGAGTTGGTGCCCCTGTTTTTTCAAAATGTTGTTCGTTTGCATGGTATTCCTGAGAATATCGTTTCTGACAGAGGAACCCAATTTGTGTCTAGATTTTGGCGGGCATTTTGTGCTAGGATGGGCATAGATTTGTCTTTTTCGTCTGCTTTTCACCCTCAGACTAATGGCCAGACCGAGCGGACTAATCAGACCCTGGAGACATATCTGAGGTGTTTTGTGTCTGCTGACCAGGATGATTGGGTTGCTTTTTTGCCATTGGCGGAGTTCGCCCTCAATAATCGGGCCAGCTCTGCCACCTTGGTTTCCCCGTTTTTCTGTAATTCGGGGTTCCATCCTCGATTTTCCTCCGGTCAGATGGAATCCTCGGATTGTCCTGGAGTGGATGCGGTGGTGGAGAGATTGCATCATATCTGGGGGCAGGTGATGGACAATTTAAAGTTGTCCCAGGAGAAGACTCAGCTTTTTGCCAACCGTCACCGTCGTGTTGGTCCTCGGCTTTGTGTTGGAGATTTGGTGTGGTTGTCTTCTCGTTTTGTCCCTATGAGGGTCTCATCTCCTAAGTTTAAGCCTCGGTTCATCGGTCCGTATAAAATATTGGAGATTCTTAACCCTGTTTCCTTCCGTTTGGACCTCCCTGCATCCTTTTCTATTCATAACGTTTTTCATCGGTCGTTATTGCGCAGGTATGAGGCACCGGTTGTGCCTTCCGTTGAGCCTCCTGCTCCGGTGTTGGTTGAGGGTGAGTTGGAGTACGTTGTGGAAAAAATCCTAGACTCCCGTGTTTCCAGACGGAGACTCCAGTATCTGGTCAAGTGGAAGGGATATGGCCAGGAGGATAATTCTTGGGTCACTGCATCTGATGTTCATGCCTCTGATCTGGTTCGTGCCTTTCATAGGGCCCATCCTGATCGCCCTGGTGGTTCTGGTGAGGGTTCGGTGCCCCCTCCTTGAGGGGGGGGTACTGTTGTGAATTTGGATTCTGGGCTCCCCCGGTGGCTACTGGTGGAATTGAACTTGTGACATCATCTTCCCTGTTCACCTGTTCTGATTAGATCTGGGTGTCGCTATATAACCTGGCTTCTCTGTTAGATGCTTGCCGGTCAACAATGTTATCAGAAGCCTCTCTGTGCTTGTTCCTGCTCCCAGACATCTACTAGATAAGTTGGACATTCGTCCATGTTTTGTTTTTGTATTTTGGTTCCAGTTCACAGCTGCAGTTTCGTTACTGTGTCTGGAAAGCTCTTGTTGATCAGGAATTGCCACTCTGGTATTATGAGTTAATGCCAGAGTCCTAAAGTAATTTCTGGATGTGTTTTGTTAGGGTTTTCTACTGACCATGAAAGTATGCTTTCTGTCTTCTGCTATCTAGAAAGCGGACCTCAAATTTGCTAAAACTATTTTCCTGCTGCGTTTGTTGTTTCATCTCATATCACCGCCAATATATGTGGGGGGCTTCTGTCTCCTTTTTTTTGGGGCATTTCTCTAGAGGTGAGTCAGGTCTTATATTTCCCTCTGCTAGCATTATTTAGTTCTCCGGCCGGCGCTGGGCATATAGGGATAAAAAGTAGGACATGCTACCTGGCTACTTCTAGATGATGCGGTAGGTTTAGTTCATGGTCAGTATAGTTACATCTTCCAAGAGCTTGTTCCTATAGAGGCTTATGCTAGTTCTCTGGCCATGGAGATCATGACAGGAAGCATAGTCGGCAGTGAGTGGAGGCCAGGAAAACACCTACAGTGCCCATTTTAATGCCAAAAACATCCATTCTTGTTTCTGAAGCTTGCCAATCTTAATTAACTGTATAATAATAGTTGGGCATAGGGAATTGGGGGAAAGTTGTGGGGGGAGTAGGGCTGGCTCAAGTTTTTCGTGGGCCCAGGAAATGCGGACTACGTCACGGCGGTGTTGCAGGGAAAGGTAAGTATTTAAAAGTTGCAAGTGCTGTGATCCTGAGCAAGCAGGGGGGGGCCCACTCGTTCGCATTGCCACTGGCACAGGGCCCCTCAAAGTACGGCGGTGTGTTTGCATGGCGGGGGCGCCTCCCACCAGCAGCGACACTTTTGCGTACTCTGAGGGGCCCTGTGCCAGTGACGTCGCCAACGAGTATGCCCCCCCACCTGATGAAGGAACCTGCACTTTCATCTGCACCTTCCTCTTTGTCCCTGTGTAAGGTGGTATAACATGCGGGAAGGGGAACCTTACTTTCAGCAGGGTCAGATTCTGGCTGTGTAGAGTACAAGGGGAATGTAGTGGTCTAGGTCAATGTACCAGCAGACTCATTTAGCAGTGGCTGGGCAATGGGCAGGATGAGGAGGAAACAGATATAGGGCCAAAGAATAAAGTAGGCTACATGCAGTTCAAAATTGGTAACAGGACTAAACAGGCGGCATTGCTTTGTTCAGTGGAGTAGCAAACCCAAGAGCAGCAGACACTGTTTCAAGGGCCTAACCACACTAGTAGGCCAAATGCAGTTTAATATCTGATAGTATAGGGCGAAAGCCAGAATGTGGAAGCTCAGCTTTGTTCAGTTGAGGACAACACCAGGGAGGGGCAGACACCTTTAGTAGGCCGGAAAAGCCTATTGCATTTTTTAAAATGGTAATTTGGAGCAGAAGGTTGAAGCTCAGCTTTATTTAGTTGAGGGCAACACCAGGGAGGGGCAGAAGCCGTTAGTAGGCCCTAACCACCATTTTTTTTTTTTTAAAACCACTTAATGAGAGCCGGAAGGTTGAAGCTCAGCTTTATTTAGTTGAGGACAACACCAGGCAGGGGCACACAGACAGACACCTTTAGTAGGCCGGAAAAGCCTATTGCATTTTTTAAAATGGTAATTTGGAGCAGAAGGTTGAAGCTCAGCTTTATTTAGTTGAGGGCAACACCAGGGAGGGGCAGAAGCCGTTAGTAGGCCCTAACCACCATTTTTTTTTTTTAAAACCACTTAATGAGAGCCGGAAGGTTGAAGCTCAGCTTTATTTAGTTGAGGACAACACCAGGCAGGGGCACACAGACAGACACCTTTAGTAGGCCGGAAAAGCCTATTGCATTTTTTAAAATGGTAATTTGGAGCAGAAGGTTGAAGCTCAGCTTTATTTAGTTGAGGGCAACACCAGGGAGGGGCAGAAGCCGTTAGTAGGCCCTAACCACCCTTTTTTTTTTTTAAAACCACTTAATGAGAGCCGGAAGGTTGAAGCTCAGCTTTATTTAGTTGAGGACAACACCAGGCAGGGGCACACAGACAGACACCTTTAGTAGGCCGGAAAAGCCTATTGCATTTTTTAAAATGGTAATTTGGAGCAGAAGGTTGAAGCTCAGCTTTATTTAGTTGAGGGCAACACCAGGGAGGGGCAGAAGCCGTTAGTAGGCCCTAACCACCATTTTTTTTTTTTAAAACCACTTAATGAGAGCCGGAAGGTTGAAGCTCAGCTTTATTTAGTTGAGGACAACACCAGGCAGGGGCACACAGACAGACACCTTTAGTAGGCCGGAAAAGCCTATTGCATTTTTTAAAATGGTAATTTGGAGCAGAAGGTTGAAGCTCAGCTTTATTTAGTTGAGGGCAACACCAGGGAGGGGCAGAAGCCGTTAGTAGGCCCTAACCACCATTTTTTTTTTTTTAAACCACTTAATGAGAGCCGGAAGGTTGAAGCTCAGCTTTATTTAGTTGAGGACAACACCAGGCAGGGGCACACAGACAGACACCTTTAGTAGGCCGGAAAAGCCTATTGCATTTATTAAAATGGTAATTTGGAGCAGAAGGTTGAAGCTCAGCTTTATTTAGTTGAGGACAACACCAGGCAGGGGCACACAGACAGACACCTTTAGTAGGCCGGAAAAGCCTATTGCATTTTTTAAAATGGTAATTTGGAGCAGAAGGTTGAAGCTCAGCTTTATTTAGTTGAGGGCAACACCAGGGAGGGGCAGAAGCCGTTAGTAGGCCCTAACCACCATTTTTTTTTTTTAAAACCACTTAATGAGAGCCGGAAGGTTGAAGCTCAGCTTTATTTAGTTGAGGACAACACCAGGCAGGGGCACACAGACAGACACCTTTAGTAGGCCGGAAAAGCCTATTGCATTTTTTAAAATGGTAATTTGGAGCAGAAGGTTGAAGCTCAGCTTTATTTAGTTGAGGACAACACCAGGCAGGGGCACACAGACAGACACCTTTAGTAGGCCGGAAAAGCCTATTGCATTTTTTAAAATGGTAATTTGGAGCAGAAGGTTGAAGCTCAGCTTTATTTAGTTGAGGGCAACACCAGGGAGGGGCAGAAGCCGTTAGTAGGCCCTAACCACCATTTTTTTTTTTTAAAACCACTTAATGAGAGCCGGAAGGTTGAAGCTCAGCTTTATTTAGTTGAGGACAACACCAGGCAGGGGCACACAGACAGACACCTTTAGTAGGCCGGAAAAGCCTATTGCATTTTTTAAAATGGTAATTTGGAGCAGAAGGTTGAAGCTCAGCTTTATTTAGTTGAGGGCAACACCAGGGAGGGGCAGAAGCCGTTAGTAGGCCCTAACCACCATTTTTTTTTTTTTAAACCACTTAATGAGAGCCGGAAGGTTGAAGCTCAGCTTTATTTAGTTGAGGACAACACCAGGCAGGGGCACACAGACAGACACCTTTAGTAGGCCGGAAAAGCCTATTGCATTTATTAAAATGGTAATTTGGAGCAGAAGGTTGAAGCTCAGCTTTATTTAGTTGAGGACAACACCAGGCAGGGGCACACAGACAGACACCTTTAGTAGGCCGGAAAAGCCTATTGCATTTTTTAAAATGGTAATTTGGAGCAGAAGGTTGAAGCTCAGCTTTATTTAGTTGAGGGCAACACCAGGGAGGGGCAGAAGCCGTTAGTAGGCCCTAACCACCATTTTTTTTTTTTAAAACCACTTAATGAGAGCCGGAAGGTTGAAGCTCAGCTTTATTTAGTTGAGGACAACACCAGGCAGGGGCACACAGACAGACACCTTTAGTAGGCCGGAAAAGCCTATTGCATTTTTTAAAATGGTAATTTGGAGCAGAAGGTTGAAGCTCAGCTTTATTTAGTTGAGGACAACACCAGGCAGGGGCACACAGACAGACACCTTTAGTAGGCCGGAAAAGCCTATTGCATTTTTTTAAATGGTAATTTGGAGCAGAAGGTTGAAGCTCAGCTTTATTTAGTTGAGGGCAACACCAGGGAGGGGCAGAAGCCGTTAGTAGGCCCTAACCACCATTTTTTTTTTTTAAAACCACTTAATGAGAGCCGGAAGGTTGAAGCTCAGCTTTATTTAGTTGAGGACAACACCAGGCAGGGGCACACAGACAGACACCTTTAGTAGGCCGGAAAAGCCTATTGCATTTTTTAAAATGGTAATTTGGAGCAGAAGGTTGAAGCTCAGCTTTATTTAGTTGAGGACAACACCAGGCAGGGGCACACAGACAGACACCTTTAGTAGGCCGGAAAAGCCTATTGCATTTTTTAAAATGGTAATTTGGAGCAGAAGGTTGAAGCTCAGCTTTATTTAGTTGAGGGCAACACCAGGGAGGGGCAGAAGCCGTTAGTAGGCCCTAACCACCATTTTTTTTTTTAAAACCACTTAATGAGAGCCGGAAGGTTGAAGCTCAGCTTTATTTAGTTGAGGACAACACCAGGCAGGGGCACACAGACAGACACCTTTAGTAGGCCGGAAAAGCCTATTGCATTTTTTAAAATGGTAATTTGGAGCAGAAGGTTGAAGCTCAGCTTTATTTAGTTGAGGGCAACACCAGGGAGGGGCAGAAGCCGTTAGTAGGCCCTAACCACCCTTTTTTTTTTTTTAAACCACTTAATGAGAGCCGGAAGGTTGAAGCTCAGCTTTATTTAGTTGAGGACAACACCAGGCAGGGGCACACAGACAGACACCTTTAGTAGGCCGGAAAAGCCTATTGCATTTTTTAAAATGGTAATTTGGAGCAGAAGGTTGAAGCTCAGCTTTATTTAGTTGAGGGCAACACCAGGGAGGGGCAGAAGCCGTTAGTAGGCCCTAACCACCATTTTTTTTTTTTAAAACCACTTAATGAGAGCCGGAAGGTTGAAGCTCAGCTTTATTTAGTTGAGGACAACACCAGGCAGGGGCACACAGACAGACACCTTTAGTAGGCCGGAAAAGCCTATTGCATTTTTTAAAATGGTAATTTGGAGCAGAAGGTTGAAGCTCAGCTTTATTTAGTTGAGGGCAACACCAGGGAGGGGCAGAAGCCGTTAGTAGGCCCTAACCACCATTTTTTTTTTTTAAAACCACTTAATGAGAGCCGGAAGGTTGAAGCTCAGCTTTATTTAGTTGAGGACAACACCAGGCAGGGGCACACAGACAGACACCTTTAGTAGGCCGGAAAAGCCTATTGCATTTTTTAAAATGGTAATTTGGAGCAGAAGGTTGAAGCTCAGCTTTATTTAGTTGAGGACAACACCAGGCAGGGGCACACAGACAGACACCTTTAGTAGGCCGGAAAAGCCTATTGCATTTTTTAAAATGGTAATTTGGAGCAGAAGGTTGAAGCTCAGCTTTATTTAGTTGAGGGCAACACCAGGGAGGGGCAGAAGCCGTTAGTAGGCCCTAACCACCATTTTTTTTTTTTAAAACCACTTAATGAGAGCCGGAAGGTTGAAGCTCAGCTTTATTTAGTTGAGGGCAACACCAGGCAGGGGCACACAGACAGACACCTTTAGTAGGCCGGAAAAGCCTATTGCATTTTTTAAAATGGTAATTTGGAGCAGAAGGTTGAAGCTCAGCTTTATTTAGTTGAGGGCAACACCAGGGAGGGGCAGAAGCCGTTAGTAGGCCCTAACCACCATTTTTTTTTTTTAAAACCACTTAATGAGAGCCGGAAGGTTGAAGCTCAGCTTTATTTAGTTGAGGGCAACACCAGGGAGGGGCAGAAGCCGTTAGTAGGCCCTAACCAAAGTTGAAGGCCAAATGCAGTTTAATTTCTGATACTATAGGCCGAAAGCCAGAAGGTGGAAGCTCCGATTTAGACAGTGGAGGACAATTTGAATTAGGGACTGCAGACAGACTTAGTAGGCTGTCCCCTGTGGACCATGCATCCACCACATTAACCCATTGCGCCGTAATGGACACGTAATCTTCCGTGGCCATGCCTACAGGTCCATGCGTCTGTTGTCAGGTGCACCTTTGTACTCACAGATTGCCAGAGTGCATGGACAATGCGGTCTTCTACATGCTGGTGGAGGGTTGGGATGGCTTTTCTCGCAAAAGAAGTGTCGACTGGTTAGCTTGTAGCGTGGTACAGCGTAGTCCATCATGGCCTTATTAATAGTAAATAAAATATATAACTAGGCTCTATGAACTTTTAAATAGGTTCCAGGGGTACACGGGCAGCATTGGTGTGGTCAGTGGAGGAGTATTGCAAGTAGGGGCTGCAGACAGGCTATCAAAGGCCTAAAATAACAAACAGTAGGCAGTCATGGCAGTTTTACATCGGTTACATGGATACACAGGCAGGCACTCCAGGCAGCATTGTGGTCAGTGGAGGAGTATTGCAAGTAGGGGCCGCAGACAGGCTATCAAAGGCCTAAAATAACAAACAATAGGCTCATTGCAGTTTTACAGCGGTTACATGGATAGACGGGCAGGCAGCTTGGTGGTGAGTGGAGGAGTATTTAAAGTAGGGACCGCAGACAGGCTATCAAAGGCCTAACATAACAAACAATAGGCTCATGGCAGTTTTACAGCGGTTACATGGATACACGGGCAGGCAGCTTGGTGGTCAGTGGAGGAGTATTTAAAGTAGGGACCGCAGACAGGCTTCAAAGGCCTAACATAAGAAAATGGGCTGGCTGTAGGCAGTTTATAATTGGTTCCAGGGGTACACGGGCAGCAGTGGTCTGGCCAGTGGAGGACTAGTGGAAGGAGGGACCGCAGACAGGCTTCAAAGGCCTAACATAAGAAAATGGGCTGGCTGTAGGCACTTTATAATTGGTTCCAGGGGTACACGGGCAGCAGTGGTCTGGTCAGTGGAGGACTAGTGGAAGGAGGGACCGCAGACAGGCTTCAAAGGCCTAAAATAACAAACAATAGGCTCATGGCAGTTTTACAGCGGTTACATGGATACACGGGCAGGCAGCTTGGTGGTCAGTGGAGGAGTATTTAAAGTAGGGACCGCAGACAGGCTTCAAAGGCCTAACATAAGAAAATGGGCTGGCTGTAGGCACTTTATAATTGGTTCCAGGGGTACACGGGCAGCAGTGGTCTGGTCAGTGGAGGACTAGTGGAAGGAGGGACCGCAGACAGGCTTCAAAGGCCTAAAATAACAAACAATAGGCTCATGGCAGTTTTACAGCGGTTACATGGATACACGGGCAGGCAGCTTGGTGGTCAGTGGAGGAGTATTTAAAGTAGGGACCGCAGACAGGCTTCAAAGGCCTAACATAACAAACAATAGGCTCATGGCAGTTTTACAGCGGTTACATGGATACACGGGCAGGCAGCTTGGTGGTCAGTGGAGGAGTATTTAAAGTAGGGACCGCAGACAGGCTTCAAAGGCCTAACATAAGAAAATGGGCTGGCTGTAGGCACTTTATAATTGGTTCCAGGGGTACACGGGCAGCAGTGGTCTGGTGAGTGGAGGACTAGTGGAAGGAGGGACCGCAGACAGGCTTCAAAGGCCTAACATAAAAAAATGGGCTGGCTGTAGGCACTTTATAATTGGTTCCAGGGGTACACGGGCAGCAGTGGTCTGGCCAGTGGAGGACTAGTGGAAGGAGGGACCGCAGACAGGCTTCAAAGGCCTAACATAAAAAAATGGGCTGGCTGTAGGCACTTTATAATTGGTTCCAGGGGTACACGGGCAGCAGTGGTCTGGCCAGTGGAGGACTAGTGGAAGGAGGGACCGCAGACAGGCTTCAAAGGCCTAACATAAAAAAATGGGCTGGCTGTAGGCACTTTATAATTGGTTCCAGGGGTACACGGGCAGCAGTGGTCTGGTCAGTGGAGGACTAGTGGAAGGAGGGACCGCAGACAGGCTTCAAAGGCCTAAAATAACAAACAATAGGCTCATGGCAGTTTTACAGCGGTTACATGGATACACGGGCAGGCAGCTTGGTGGTCAGTGGAGGAGTATTTAAAGTAGGGACCGCAGACAGGCTTCAAAGGCCTAACATAACAAACAATAGGCTCATGGCAGTTTTACAGCGGTTACATGGATACACGGGCAGGCAGCTTGGTGGTCAGTGGAGGAGTATTTAAAGTAGGGACCGCAGACAGGCTTCAAAGGCCTAACATAAGAAAATGGGCTGGCTGTAGGCACTTTATAATTGGTTCCAGGGGTACACGGGCAGCAGTGGTCTGGTCAGTGGAGGACTAGTGGAAGGAGGGACCGCAGACAGGCTTCAAAGGCCTAACATAAAAAAATGGGCTGGCTGTAGGCACTTTATAATTGGTTCCAGGGGTACACGGGCAGCAGTGGTCTGGCCAGTGGAGGACTAGTGGAAGGAGGGACCGCAGACAGGCTTCAAAGGCCTAACATAAAAAAATGGGCTGGCTGTAGGCACTTTATAATTGGTTCCAGGGGTACACGGGCAGCAGTGGTCTGGTCAGTGGAGGACTAGTGGAAGGAGGGACCGCAGACAGGCTTCAAAGGCCTAAAATAACAAACAATAGGCTCATGGCAGTTTTACAGCGGTTACATGGATACACGGGCAGCTTGGTGGTGAGTGGAGGAGTAGTGCAAGGAGTGTCTGTCCCAGTACTCCCAAAATATAAATAGATGTTAATGTCTCGCAAAACAACCAAAACAAAAAAAAAGGTGGCATACTTAGGTACAGGGGTGGGCTCATCTGCTGAGTTTCTGACATAGTAATTTGGCAGTAACTATTTAATGGTGCCAATATAGGACACAGACTACTTTAAGTTGCATCGTAGATGTCTACAAATTTGTATTGTCAGTGCCAGACATTGAATGATGTCAGCGAATAGACTAAAGATTGGTGGAGCTGTGCGACATAATTTTGCATGTGGTAGAGCACATTTTGAGCTGGGGTAGGGGGGAACTCTCTAGAGGCCGGCGGGACCGCCCCAGGGCCCCTCATGTTACAACGGTGTGTCTGACGTTGGGTGCGCACCACCACCGCCAGAGACACTACATTGTACTATGAGGGACCCAGTAGCAATGCCGTCAACCAAAAGCGAGCACACCCACCTCTTCAGACAAACAGCAGTCTCACGGGTGCTTGCGCCAAGTCGCGATACCACGGCCCCGTGTGGGGAGTTTGGCCATTTAGGGAGGTGTAAACATGTCGTATGCTGTACAATCAGCTGCAGCAAATTAGACATTAGAAAAGTAATTCACAGGCAAGAGCCTTTCATAGGAAAGCTAGGTGTCGGCCGGGCAAGGTGGGGCAAAAGATTTCGAAATCCAGTTGTGGTTCATTTTAATGAATGTTAGATCGTCAACATTTTGGGTAGCCAGACGAGTCCTTTTTTTCGGTTAATATTGAACCTGCAGCACTGAATACTCTTTCTGATAGGACACTTGCTGCCGGGCAAGCAAGCTCCTGCAATGCATATTCTGCCAATTCTGGCCAGGTGTCTAATTTGGAGGCCCAGTAATCAAATGGGAATGACGGTTGAGGGAGAACATCGATAAGGGATGAAAAATAGTTAGTAACCATACTGGACAAATGTTGTCTCCTGTCACTTTCAATTGATGCAGCAGTACCTGTCCTGTCTGCGGTCATAGCAAAATCACTCCACAACCTGGTCAGAAAACCCCTCTGTCCAACGCCACTTCTGATGTGTGCACCCCTAACACTCCTAGTCTGCTGCCCCCTGGAGCTCGTGTGAGAACGATCACGTGCGCTGTGTGCTGGGAATGCCTGAAGCAAACGGTCAACAAGAGTTGATTGTTTGGTTGCTAATATTAGTTCCAAGTTCTCATGTGGCATAATATTTTGCAATTTGCCTTTATAGCGTGGATCAAGGAGGCAGGCCAACCAGTAATCGTCATCGTTCATCATTTTCGTAATGCGTGTGTCCCTTTTTAGGATACGTAAGGCATAATCCGCCATGTGGGCCAAAGTTCCAGTTGTAAAATCTCCGGTTGTGATTGGTTGAGGGGCAGTTGCAGGCAAATCTACGTCACTTGTGTCCCTCAAAAAACCAGAACCCGGCCGTGACACGCAACCAATTTCCTGTGCCCCCGGGAAAGGTTCGGCATTAAAAATATACTCATCCCCATCATCCTCCTCATCCTCCACCTCCTCTTCGCCCGCTACCTCGTCCTGTACACTGCCCTGACCAGACAATGGCTGACTGTCATCAAGGCTTTCCTCTTCCTCTGGTGCAGACGCCTGCTCCTTTATGTGCGTCAAACTTTGCATCAGCAGACGCATTAGGGGGATGCTCATGCTTATTACGGCGTTGTCTGCACTAACCAGCCGTGTGCATTCCTCAAAACACTGAAGGACTTGACACATGTCTTGTATCTTAGACCACTGCACACCTGACAACTCCATGTCTGCCATCCTACTGCCTGCCCGTGTATCCTCCCACAAATAAATAACAGCACGCCTCTGTTCGCACAGTCTCTGAAGCATGTGCAGTGTTGAGTTCCACCTTGTTGCAACGTCTATGATTAGGCGATGCTGGGGAAGGTTCAAAGACCGCTGATAGGTCTGCATACGGCTGGCGTGTACAGGCGAACGTCGGATATGTGAGCAAAGTGCACGCACTTTGAGGAGCAGGTCGGAGAACCCAGGATAAGTTTTCAATAAGCACTGCACCACCAGGTTTAAGGTGTGAGCCAGGCAAGGAATGTGTTTCAGTTGGGAAAGGGAGATGGCAGCCATGAAATTCCTTCCGTTATCACTCACTACCTTGCCTGCCTCAAGATCTACTGTGCCCAGCCACGACTGCGTTTCTTGTTGCAAGAACTCGGACAGAACTTCCGCGGTGTGTCTGTTGTCGCCCAAGCACTTCATAGCCAATACAGCCTGCTGACGCTTGGCAGTAGCTGGCCCATAATGGGACAACTGGTGTGCAACAGTGTCATCTGCCGATGGAGTGGTTGGCAGACTGCGTTCTGTGGAAGAGCTGTAGCTTCTGCAGGAGGACGAGGAGGAGGAGGAGGAGGGGGTGCGAACGCCTACAGCCAACTGTTTCCTAGACCGTGGGCTAGGCACAACTGTCCCTAAATTGATGTCGCCTGTGGACCCTGCATCCACCACATTCACCCAGTGTGCCGTGATGGACACATAACGTCCCTGGCCATGCCTACTGGTCCATGCATCTGTAGTCAGGTGCACCTTTGTACTCACAGATTGCCTGAGTGCATGGACGATGCGCTGTTTAACATGCTGGTGCAGGGCTGGGATGGCTTTTCTGGAAAAAAAGTGTCGACTGGGTAGCTCGTATCGTGGTTCAGCGTACTCCATCAGGGCTTTGAAAGCTTCGCTTTCAACTAACCGGTAGGGCATCATCTCTAACGAGATTAGTCTAGCTATGTGGGCGTTAAAACACTGTGTACGCGGATGCGAGGATAAGTACTTCCTTTTTCTAACCAGAGTCTCATGTAGGGTGAGCTGGACTGGAGAGCTGGAGATCGTGGAACTTTCGGGTGTGCCGGTGTACATGGCAGACTGAGAGACGGTTGGAGACGGTATTGTTTCCGCCGGTGCCCTAGATGCAATATTTCCTCCTACAAAACTGGTGATTCCCTGACCCTGACTGCTTTTGGCTGGCAAAGAAACCTGCACAGATACTGCCGGTGGTGCGGAAAATGGTGGCCTTACAGTGACGGAAGGGATGTTGCGTTGCTGACTAGCTTCATTGGCCGAGGGTGCTACAACCTTGAGGGACGTTTGGTAGTTAGTCCAGGCTTGAAAATGCATGGTGGTTAAGTGTCTATGCATGCAACTAGTATTTAGACTTTTCAGATTCTGACCTCTGCTTAAGCTAGTTGAACATTTTTGACAGATGACTTTGCGCTGATCAGTTGGATGTTGTTTAAAAAAATGCCAGACTGCACTCTTCCTAGACTCGGATCCCTTTTCAGGGATTGCAGACTGAGCTTTAACCGGATGGCAACGCTGTGCTCCAACAGGTTTTGGCTTTGACACGCGTTTTGGGCCAGATACGGGCCCGGCAGATGGAACCTGTTGCGATGTTGATGCCTGCTGCGGCCCCTCCTCCACCTCCGCTTCTGAACTACTGCCGCCTGCACCCTGTTCCCCCAATGGCTGCCAATCGGGGTCAATAACTGGGTCATCTATTACCTCCTCTTCGAGCTCGTGTGCAACTTCGTCTGTGTCACTGTGTCGGTCGGTGGTATAGCGTTCGTGGCGGGGCAACATAGTCTCATCAGGGTCTGATTGTGGATCTGTACCCTGAGAGGGCAATGTGGTGGTCTGAGTCAAAGGAGCAGCATAGTACTCTGGCTGTGGCTGTGCATCAGTGCATCAGTGCACTCCATGTCAGAATATACTTGTAATGGGCATGGCCTGTTAAATGTTTCACTTTCTAAGCCAGGGACGGTATGTGTAAAGAGCTCCATGGAGTGACCCGTTGTGTCGCCTGCTGCATCCTTCTCTCTTGTTGTAGTTTTTGCTGAGGAGGACAAGGAAGCGACTTGTCCCTGACCGTGAACATCCACAAGCGACGCGCTGCTTTTACATTTACCAGTTTTGGAAGAGGAGGCAAAAGAGCTAGAGGCTGAGTCTGCAATGTAAGCCAAAACTTGCTGTTGCTGCTCCGCCTTTAAAAGCGGTTTTCCTACTCCCAGAAAAGAGAGCGTTCGAGGCCTTGTGTAGCCTGACGACGAAACTGGCTCCACAGCTCCAGACTTAGGTGGAATATTTTTATCCCCACGACCACCTGATGCTCCACTACCACTACCATCATTACCAGCTGACAATGAACGCCCACGACGACCTCTTGCACCAGACTTCCTCATTGTTTTAAAATCTTAACCAAAGTAACTTTATTTGTTGCTGTCAAACAACTTACACGGTGAGCTATAACTTCAGTATGATTTCAATATCCCTTAACAGGTTGGTGAGACCACAAGGAAAATCAGGCACAATGTTACACACTCTGTTTTCTGTGGCACAAAATCACAGAGATGACACACACGCAGGACTGTCACTCAAGCACTAATGTCAATATTAATCTCCCACCTAATTTATTTTTTTTTTTTTCTCAGGGAGACTTTAGAAACCAAATAATATTAAAAAAAAAAAAAAAGGCTTTCTATGGCCCACAATTAGAGAGAGAGAGGTGGCACACCCAGGAGTCAAGACTGGCGCACAAGCTGAAAGGGCAATATTACTCTCCCACTGTTTTTTTAAGTTTTTTTTTTATTTCAGGGAGACTTTAGAAACCAAATAATATTAAAAAAAAAAATAGGCTTTCTATAGCCCACTGAATGAGAGAGAGAGGTGGCACACCCAGGAGTCAAGACTGGCACACAAGCTGAAAGGGCAATATTACTCTCCCACTGTTTTTTTTTTTTTTTTTCAGGGAGACTTTAGAAACCAAATAATAAGAAAAAAAATAAATAAATAAATAGGCTTTCTATAGCCCACTGAATGAGAGATAGCACACACAGCAGTGGCACACAAGCCCTGACTGAGGCCAATATTTTTCTCCCACTGATTGATGTAGTGTTTTTGTGTTGAGGTAGATTTTAGAACACAAATCAAGGAAAAAAAAAAAAATGCTTTCTATGGCCCACTGAATGAGAGAGAGGTGGCACACCCAGGAGTCAAGACTGGCACACAAGCTGAAAGGGCAATATTACTCTCCCACTGTTTTTTTATGTATTTTTTTTTTTTCAGGGAGACTTTAGAAACCCAATAATATTTAAAAAAAAAAATAAATAGGCTTTCTATGGCCCACTGAATGAGAGGGAGAGAGGTGGCACACCCAGGAGTCAAGACTGGCACACAAGCTGAAAGGGCAATATTACTCTCCCACTGTTTTTTTATGTATTTTTTGTTTTTTAAGGGAGACTTTAGAAACCCAATAATATTTTAAAAAAAAAATAAATAGGCTTTCTATGGCCCACTGAATGAGAGGGAGAGAGGTGGCACACCCAGGAGTCAAGCCTGGCACACAAGCTGAAAGGGCAATATTACTCTCCCACTGTTTTTTTATGTATTTTTTTTTTTTCAGGGAGACTTTAGAAACCCAATAATATTTAAAAAAAAAAATAAATAGGCTTTCTATGGCCCACTGAATGAGAGGGAGAGAGGTGGCACACCCAGGAGTCAAGACTGGCACACAAGCTGAAAGGGCAATATTACTCTCCCACTGTTTTTTTATGTATTTTTTGTTTTTTAAGGGAGACTTTAGAAACCCAATAATATTTTAAAAAAAAAATAAATAGGCTTTCTATGGCCCACTGAATGAGAGGGAGAGAGGTGGCACACCCAGGAGTCAAGCCTGGCACACAAGCTGAAAGGGCAATATTACTCTCCCACTGTTTTTTTATGTATTTTTTGTTTTTTAAGGGAGACTTTAGAAACCCAATAATATTTAAAAAAATAAATAAATAGGCTTTCTATGGCCCACTGAATGAGAGGGAGAGAGGTGGCACACCCAGGAGTCAAGACTGGCACACAAGCTGAAAGGGCAATATTACTCTCCCACTGTTTTTTTAGGTATTTTTTTTTTTCAGGGAGACTTTAGAAACCAAATAATATTAAAAAAAAAAAAAAAAAAATAGGCTTGCTATAGCCCACTGAATGAGAGATAGCACACACAGCAGTGGCACACAAGCCCTGACTGAGGCCAATATTTTTCTCCCACTGATTGATGTAGTGTTTTTGTGTTGAGGTAGAATTTAGAACACAAATCACGGAAAAAATAAATAGGCTTTCTATGGCCCACTCAGTGAGAGATGGCACACACAGGGATGGCACTGTAGCAGAAATGCCAATCTTAATCTCCCACAAAAAAAACAAAAAAAAAAACAGGGACTGTCCTACAATTACTATCTCCCTGCAGTAATGTAAGCCAGGTATGGCAGGCAGCAATAGGAGTGGACTGATGCACAAATTAAATAAAAAGTGTGGACAAACAAAAAAGATAGCTGTGCAGAAAGGAAGGAACAAGAGGATATGTGCTTTGAAAAAAGCAGTTGGTTTCCACAGTGGCGTACACACAGCAATACAGCTATCACGGAGCCTTCTAGGGCAGCCCAATGAGCTACAGCGCTGAGGGGAAAAAAAAAAAATAGCTTCCACAGTCCCTGCACACCGAAGGTGGTGTTGGACAGTGGAAATCGCTGCAGCACAAGCGGTTTGGTGGTTAGTGGACCCTGCCTAACGCTCTCCCTGCTTCTGACGAAGCGGCAGCAACCTGTCCCTAAGCTCAGATCAGCAGCAGTAAGATGGCGGTCGGCGGGAACGCCCCTTTATAGCCCCTGTGACGCCGCAGACAGCAAGCCAATCACTGCAATGCCCTTCTCTAAGATGGTGGGGACCAGGATCTATGTCATCACGCTGCCCACACTCTGCATTCACCTTCATTGGCTGAGAAATGGCGCTTTTCGCGTCATTGAAACGCGACTTTGGCGCGAAAGTCGCGTACCGCATGGCCGACAAGCACAGGGGTCGGATCGGGTTTCATGAGACGCCGACTTAGCGAAAAGTCGGCGACTTTTGAAAATGATCGACCCGTTTCGCTCAACCCTAGTGGACAGGCTACATCAGATTTGGAATCAGGTGGTGGACAATTTGAAGTTGTCTCAGGAGAAGACTCAGCAGTTTGCTAATCGCCGTCGCCGCGTGGGTCCCCGACTTCTTGTTGGGGACTTGGTGTGGTTGTCTTCTCGTTTTGTCCCTATGAAGGTCTCTTCTCCTAAGTTCAAGCCTCGGTTCATCGGTCCTTATAAGATCTTGGAGATTCTTAACCCTGTATCTTTTCGTTTGGATCTCCCAGCATCGTTTGCTATTCATAATGTGTTCCATCGGTCGTTATTGCAGAGGTATGAGGTGCCCGTTGTTCCTTCGGTTGAGCCTCCTGCTCTGGTGCTGGTGGAGGGAGAATTGGAGTATGTTGTTGAGAAGATCTTGGATTCTCGTGTTTCCAGACGTAAACTCCAGTATTTGGTTAAGTGGAAGGGTTATGGTCAGGAGGATAATTCCTGGGTGGTCGCCTCTGATGTTCATGCGACTGATTTGGTCCGCGCCTTCCATAGAGCTCATCCTGATCGCCCTGGGGGTTCTCGTGAGGGTTCGGTGACCCCTCCTCAAGGGGGGGGGTACTGTTGTGGATTCTGTTTTTGGGCTCCCTCTGGTGGTTACGGCTGGTACTGGGTGACTTTGGTGGGTTGCGGTCTCTGCTTTCCACCTGTCCATCAGAGGCTGGGTGTTTCCTATTTAACCTGGCTTTTCTGTCATTCCCTTGCCGGCTATCAATGTACTCAGATGTGCTCAGTTTGGTTCCTGACTACCTGCTCCCAGATCTCTCAGGATAAGCTAAGTTCTGTTTTTTAGTTGTTTGTTTTTTTTGTCCAGCTTGCTAATTATGACTCTATGCTAGCTGGTAGCTCTAGTGGGCTGAGGTTCTCCCCATGTGCCATGAGTTGGCACATGGGTTCTTGTAATCTCAGGATGGTTTTTGATTAGGGTTTTTTGCTGACCGCTCAGACCCCTTTTGTATCATTCTGCTTTCTAGTTATAGCGGGCCTCATTTTGCTAAATCTATTTTCATCTCTATGTGCGTGCCTTCCTCTCATTTCACCGTCAATACATGTGGGGGGCAACTATACCTTTTGGGGTTCATTCCTCTGGAGGCAAGCTAGGTCTTTTTTTCCTCTGCAGTGCTAGTTAGCTCTTAGGCTGGCGCGTGGCGTCTAGAATCAACGTAGGCACGCTCCCTGGCTATTTCTAGTTGTGTTTGTCAGGAGTAGGGCAGCGGTCAGCCCAGGTTCCATCACCCTAGAGCTCGTCCGTTATTTATGTTATTTTGCTTGTCCAGTGCGATCCCCAGCCATTGGGATCCATGACAGAGGATGCCCTGGCGGCTATTTTCAGAAAGGGTCTTTCTGAAGCTCTTAAAGATGTTATGGTGGGGTTTCCCACGCCTGCTGGTTTGAACGAATCAATGTCTCTGGCCATTCAGATTGATCGGCGCTTACGTGAACGTAAGGAGGTGCACCATATGGCGGTGTCCTCTGGGCAGAGTTCTGAGCCTATGCAATGCGATAGAGTTTTGACGAGAGCAGAACGGCAGGAGTTCAGACGTCAGAATGGGCTGAGTTTTTACTGTGGTGACGTTACTCATGCTATCTCTGACTGCCCAAAGCGAACTAAGAGGGTTGCTAGGTCGGTTACCATCAGTACTTTACAGCCTAAATTTCTCTTGTCTGTTACCCTGATTTGCTCATTGTCGTCCTTTTCTGTAATGGCATTTGTGGATTCTGGCGCTGCCCTGAACTTAATGGACCTGGAATTTGCCAAGCGCTGTGGTTTTTCCTTGGAGCCGTTGCAGAGTCCTATTCCCTTGAGGGGGATTGATGCGACGCCATTGGCCAAGAATAAACCCCAGTACTGGACACAGTTGACCATGTACATGGCTCCAGCACATCAGGAAAATATTCGCTTTTTGGGGTTGCATAATTTGCATGATGTGGTTGTGCTGGGGTTTCCATGGTTACAGGTACATAATCCCGTGCTGGATTGGAAATCCATGTCCGTGACTAGTTGGGGTTGTCAGGGGATACATAGTGACATTCCTCTGATGTCAATTTCCTCGTCCCCTTCTTCTGAGGTTCCTGAGTTTTTGTCAGATTTCCAGGATATATTTGAGGAGCCTAAATCCAGTCCTCTGCCTCCTCATAGGTACTGTGATTGCGCTATTAATTTGATTCCTGGCTGTAAGTTCCCTGTTGTGAAATTGGATTCTGGGCTCCCCCGGTGGCCACTTGTGGAATTGAACTTGTGTGCATCATCCCCTCTGTTCACCTGCTCCTATCAGGATGTGGGAGTCGCTATATAACCTTGCTCCTCTGTCAGTTTCTTGCCGGTCAACAATGTTATCAGAAGCCTTCTGTGCTTGTTCCTGCTACTAGACAACTCCCAGCTAAGTTGGACTTTTGTCCTTGTGTGTTTTTGCATTTTGTTCCTGTTCACAGCTGCTGTTTCGTTACTGTGTCTGGAAAGCTCTTGTGATCGGAAATTGCCACTCTGGTGTTATGAGTTAATGCTAGAGTCTTAAAGGAATTTCTGGATGGTGTTTTGATAGGGTTTTCTGCTGACCATGAAAGTGTCCTTTCTGTCTTCCTGCTATCTAGAAAGCGGACCTCGATTTTGCTAAACCTATTTTCATACTACGTTTGTCATTTCATCTAAAATCACCGCCAATATATGTGGGGGCCTCTGTCTGCCTTTTGGGAAAATTTCTCTAGAGGTGAGCCAGGACTGTCTTTTCCTCTGCTAGGATTAGGTAGTTCTCCGGCTGGCGCTGGGCATCTAGGGTTAAAAAACGTAGGCATGCTACCCGGCCACTTCTAGTTGTGCGGCAGGTTTAGTTCATGGTCAGTATAGTTTCCATCTTCCAAGAGCTAGTTCTCATATATGCTGGGCTATGTTCTCTCGCCATGGAGAATCATGACAGTTTGACCGGCCCAAAAAAGGGTTAAATTACTGGCTGAGAAAGGAGAGAAAAAAGAAGTCTGCTACAATTTTTTTTTTTTTTTTTTTTCTTTCCCTCTAGTTCTGAGTGTGCTCTTAATTGAATCACTTGCTAGTCTGCCTATACTGCAGCCTTCCTCTCTTTCTCTCCTTCTAATCCTTGAATGGCTCTGTGTTCACCTGTTTCAAATGGATCTTCAGAGTGTAGCTACAGGTTTGAATAATCTCGCCACAAAGGTACAAAATTTGCAAGATTTTGTTGTTCATGCACCTATGTCTGAGCCTAGAATTCCTTTGCCTGAATTCTTCTCGGGGAATAGATCTCACTTTCAAAATTTTAAAAATAATTGCAAATTGTTTTTGTCCCTGAAGTCTCGCTCTGCCGGAGACCCTGCACAGCAGGTCAGGATTGTAATTTCCTTGCTCCGGGGCGACCCTCAAGACTGGGCTTTTGCATTGGCACCAGGGGATCCTGCGTTGCTCAATGTGGATGCGTTTTTTCTGGCCTTGGGGTTGCTTTATGAGGAACCTCATTTAGAGCTTCAGGCGGAAAAGGCCTTGATGTCCTTGTCTCAGGGGCAAGATGAAGCTGAAATATACTGCCAAAAATTCCGCAAATGGTCTGTGCTTACTCAGTGGAATGAGTGCGCCCTGGCGGCGATTTTCAGAGAAGGTCTCTCTGATGCCATTAAGGATGTTATGGTGGGGTTCCCTGTGCCTGCGAGTCTGAATGAGTCCATGACGATGGCTATTCAGATCGATAGGCGTCTGCGGGAGCGCAAACCTGTGCACCATTTGGCGGTGTCTACTGAGAAAACGCCAGAAAATATGCAATGTGATAGAATTCTGTCCAGAAGCGAGCGGCAGAATTTTAGACGAAAAAATGGGTTGTGCTTCTATTGTGGTGATTCAACTCATGTTATATCAGCATGCTTTAAGCGTACTAAGAAGCCTGACAAGTCTGTTTCAATTAGCACTTTACAGTCTAAGTTTATTCTATCTGTGACCCTGATTTGTTCTTTGTCATCTATTACCGCGGACGCCTATGTCGACTCTGGCGCTGCTTTGAGTCTTATGGATTGGTCCTTTGCCAAACGCTGTGGGTATGATTTGGAGCCACTGGAGGCTCCGATACCTCTGAAAGGGATTGACTCCACCCCATTGGCTAGTAATAAACCACAATACTGGACACAAGTGACTATGCGTGTTAATCCGGATCACCAGGAGGTTATTCGCTTTCTGGTGCTGTATAATCTACATGATGTTTTGGTGCTGGGATTGCCATGGCTGCAATCTCATAACCCAGTCCTCGACTGGAGAGCTATGTCTGTGTTAAGCTGGGGATGTAAAGGAACTCATGGGGACGTACCTTTGGTTTCCATTTCATCATCTATTCCCTCTGAGATTCCTGAATTCTTGTCTGACTTTCGTGACGTTTTTGAAGAACCCAAGGTTGGTTCACTACCTCCGCACCGGGAGTGCGATTGTGCCATAGACTTGATTCCGGGTAGTAAATACCCTAAGGGTCGTTTATTTAATCTGTCTGTGCCTGAACACGCTGCTATGCGAGAATATATAAAGGAGTCCTTGGAAAAGGGACATATTCGTCCTTCGTCATCTCCCTTAGGAGCCGTTTTTTTCTTTGTGTCTAAGAAAGACGGCTCTTTGAGGCCGTGTATTGATTATCGACTTTTGAATAAAATCACGGTTAAATATCAATATCCGTTACCACTGCTTACTGATTTGTTTGCTCGTATAAAGGGGGCCAAGTGGTTCTCTAAGATTGATCTCCGTGGGGCGTATAATTTGGTGCGAATCAAGCAGGGGGATGAGTGGAAAACCGCATTTAATACGCCCGAGGGCCATTTTGAGTATTTGGTGATGCCTTTTGGTCTTTCAAATGCACCTTCAGTCTTCCAGTCCTTTATGCATGACATTTTCCGCGATTATTTGGATAAATTTATGATTGTGTATCTGGATGATATTCTGATTTTTTCGGATGACTGGGACTCTCATGTCCAGCAGGTCAGGAGGGTTTTTCAGGTTTTGCGGTCTAATTCCTTGTGTGTGAAGGGTTCTAAGTGTGTTTTTGGGGTTCAAAAGATTTCTTTCTTGGGATACATTTTTTCCCCCTCTTCCATCGAGATGGATCCTGTCAAGGTTCAGGCTATTGGTGATTGGACGCAACCCTCTTCTCTTAAGAGTCTTCAGAAATTTTTGGGCTTTGCTAACTTTTATCGTCGATTTATTGCTGGTTTTTCTGATGTTGTAAAACCATTGACTGATTTGACTAAGAAGGGTGCTGATGTTGCTGATTGGTCCCCTGATGCTGTGGAGGCCTTTCGGGAGCTCAAGCGCCGCTTTTCTTCCGCCCCAGTGTTGCGTCAGCCTGATGTTGCTCTTCCTTTTCAGGTTGAGGTCGACGCTTCTGAAATCGGAGCTGGGGCGGTGTTGTCGCAGAGAAGTTCCGACTGCTCCGTGATGAGACCTTGTGCTTTTTTTTCCCGTAAATTTTCGCCCGCCGAGCGGAATTATGATATTGGGAATCGGGAGCTTTTGGCCATGAAGTGGGCTTTTGAGGAGTGGCGTCACTGGCTTGAGGGGGCCAGACATCAGGTGGTGGTATTGACTGACCACAAAAATTTAATTTACCTTGAGTCTGCCAGGCGCCTGAATCCTAGACAGGCGCGCTGGTCGTTGTTTTTCTCTCGGTTTAATTTTGTGGTGTCGTACCTACCGGGTTCTAAGAATGTTAAGGCGGATGCCCTTTCTAGGAGTTTTGAGCCTGACTCCCCTGGTAATTCTGAGCCCACAGGTATCCTTAAAGATGGAGTGATATTGTCTGCCGTTTCTCCAGACCTGCGGCGGGCCTTGCAGGAGTTTCAGGCGGATAGACCTGATCGTTGCCCACCTGGTAGACTGTTTGTTCCTGATGATTGGACCAGTAGAGTCATCTCTGAGGTTCATTCTTCTGCGTTGGCAGGTCATCCTGGAATCTTTGGTACCAGGGATTTGGTGGCAAGGTCCTTCTGGTGGCCCTCCCTGTCACGAGATGTGCGAGGCTTTGTGCAGTCTTGTGACGTTTGTGCTCGGGCCAAGCCTTGTTGTTCTCGGGCTAGTGGATTGTTGTTGCCCTTGCCTATCCCGAAGAGGCCTTGGACGCACATCTCGATGGATTTTATTTCGGATCTGCCTGTTTCTCAGAAGATGTCTGTCATCTGGGTGGTGTGTGACCGTTTCTCTAAGATGGTCCATCTGGTTCCCTTGCCTAAGTTGCCTTCTTCTTCCGAGTTGGTTCCTCTGTTTTTTCAAAATGTTGTTCGTTTGCATGGTATTCCTGAGAATATCGTTTCTGACAGAGGGACCCAATTCGTGTCTAGATTTTGGCGGGCATTCTGTGCTAGGATGGGCATAGATTTGTCTTTTTCGTCTGCTTTCCATCCTCAGACTAATGGCCAGACCGAGCGGACTAATCAGACCTTGGAGACATATTTGAGGTGTTTTGTGTCTGCGGATCAGGATGATTGGGTTGCTTTTTTGCCTTTGGCGGAGTTTGCCCTCAATAATCGGGCCAGCTCTGCCACCTTGGTGTCCCCGTTTTTCTGTAATTTGGGGTTTCATCCTCGATTTTCCTCCGGTCAAGTGGAATCTTCGGATTGTCCTGGAGTGGATGCTGTGGTGGAGAGGTTGCATCAGATTTGGGGGCAGGTGGTGGACAATTTGAAGTTGTCCCAGGAGAAGACTCAGCTTTTTGCCAACCGCCGTCGTCGTGTTGGTCCTCGGCTTTGTGTTGGGGACTTGGTGTGGTTGTCTTCTCGTTTTGTCCCTATGAGGGTTTCTTCTCCTAAGTTTAAGCCTCGGTTCATCGGCCCGTACAAGATATTGGAGATTCTTAACCCTGTGTCCTTCCGTTTGGACCTCCCTGCATCCTTTTCGATTCATAATGTTTTTCATCGGTCATTGTTGCGCAGGTATGAGGTACCGGTTGTGCCTTCCGTTGAGCCTCCTGCTCCGGTGTTGGTTGAGGGTGAGTTGGAGTACGTTGTGGAAAAGATCTTAGACTCTCGTGTTTCCAGACGGAGACTCCAGTATCTGGTCAAATGGAAGGGATATGGTCAGGAGGATAATTCTTGGGTCACTGCCTCTGATGTTCATGCCTCCGATCTTGTCCGTGCCTTTCATAGGGCTCATCCTGATCGCCCTGGTGGTTCTGGTGAGGGTTCGGTGCCCCCTCCTTGAGGGGGGGGTACTGTTGTGAAATTGGATTCTGGGCTCCCCCGGTGGCCACTTGTGGAATTGAACTTGTGTGCATCATCCCCTCTGTTCACCTGCTCCTATCAGGATGTGGGAGTCGCTATATAACCTTGCTCCTCTGTCAGTTTCTTGCCGGTCAACAATGTTATCAGAAGCCTTCTGTGCTTGTTCCTGCTACTAGACAACTCCCAGCTAAGTTGGACTTTTGTCCTTGTGTGTTTTTGCATTTTGTTCCTGTTCACAGCTGCTGTTTCGTTACTGTGTCTGGAAAGCTCTTGTGATCGGAAATTGCCACTCTGGTGTTATGAGTTAATGCTAGAGTCTTAAAGGAATTTCTGGATGGTGTTTTGATAGGGTTTTCTGCTGACCATGAAAGTGTCCTTTCTGTCTTCCTGCTATCTAGAAAGCGGACCTCGATTTTGCTAAACCTATTTTCATACTACGTTTGTCATTTCATCAAAATCACCGCCAATATATGTGGGGGCCTCTGTCTGCCTTTTGGGAAAATTTCTCTAGAGGTGAGCCAGGACTGTCTTTTCCTCTGCTAGGATTAGGTAGTTCTCCGGCTGGCGCTGGGCATCTAGGGTTAAAAAACGTAGGCATGCTACCCGGCCACTTCTAGTTGTGCGGCAGGTTTAGTTCATGGTCAGTATAGTTTCCATCTTCCAAGAGCTAGTTCTCATATATGCTGGGCTATGTTCTCTCGCCATGGAGAATCATGACAGTTCCCTAAGGGTCGACTTTTCAATCTGTCTGTGCCAGAGCATACCGCTATGCGGACTTATGTAAAAGAGTCCTTGAAGAAGGGGCATATTCGCCCGTCTTCGTCACCGTTGGGAGCGGGGTTCTTTTTTGTTGCCAAAAAGGATGGCTCCTTGAGGCCCTGTATAGATTATCGCCTTCTCAATAAGATCACGGTCAAATTCCAGTACCCTTTGCCTTTGCTTTCTGATTTGTTTGCTCGGTTCAAAGGGGCTAGCTGGTTTACCAAGATTGACCCTCGAGGGGCGTATAATCTGATTCGCATCAAACAGGGTGATGAATGGAAAACAGCATTTAATACGCCCGAAGGCCATTTTGAATATCTTGTGATGCCTTTCGGGCTCTCTAATGCTCCATCTGTGTTTCAGTCCTTTATGCATGATATTTTCCGAGAGTATTTGGATAAATTTATGATTGTATATTTGGATGATATTTTGTTTTTTTCCGATGATTGGGAGACTCAAGTGAAGCAGGTCAGGATGGTATTTCAGATTCTTCGTGCTAATACACTGTTTGTGAAGGGGTCTAAGTGCCTTTTTGGAGTTCAGAAGGTTTCTTTTCTGGGGTTCATTTTTTCTCCCTCGGCTATTGAAATGGACCCTGTTAAGGTCCAGGCTATTTATGATTGGACTCAGCCCACATCTGTGAAGAGCCTTCAGAAATTTTTGGGCTTTGCTAATTTTTATCGTCGCTTCATTGCTAATTTTTCTACTGTGGTTAAACCTCTGACCGATTTGACCAAGAAAGGTGCAGATGTGGTGAATTGGTCCTCTGCGGCTGTGGAGGCCTTTCAGGAGCTTAAGCGTCGTTTTACTTCTGCCCCTGTGTTGCGTCAGCCAGATGTTTCTCTCCCTTTTCAGGTTGAGGTTGACGCTTCTGAGATTGGGGCAGGATCTGTTCTGTCTCAGAGAAGCTCTGATGGCTCTGTGTTGAAGCCGTGTGCTTTCTTCTCCAGAAAGTTTTCGCCTGCTGAGCGTAATTATGATGTCGGCAATCGGGAGTTGTTGGCTATGAAGTGGGCATTCGAGGAGTGGCGACATTGTCTTGAGGGAGCCAAGCATCGTGTTGTGGTCTTGACCGACCATAAGAATCTGATTTACCTTGAGTCGGCCAAGCGCTTGAATCCTAGACAGGCTCGGTGGTCTTTGTTTTTCTCCCGTTTTGATTTTGTGGTCTCGTATCTTCCGGGATCTAAGAATGTGAAAGCTGATGCCTTGTCTAGGAGTTTTTGGCCTGATTCTCCTGGAGTCCGTGAGCCGGCTGGTATTCTCAAAGAGGGGGTGATTCTTTCTGCTATCTCCCCTGATTTGCGGCGGGTGCTTCAGGAGTTTCAGGCTGATAGACCCGACCGCTGTCCTGTGGGGAAATTGTTTGTTCCTGATAAATGGACTAATAAGGTGATTTCTGAGATCCATTGTTCGGTGTTGGCTGGTCATCCTGGGATCTTTGGAACCAGAGATTTGGTTGCCAGGTCCTTTTGGTGGCCTTCTTTGTCACGGGATGTGCGTTCCTTCGTGCAGTCCTGTGGAATTTGTGCTCGGGCTAAGCCCTACTGTTCTCGTGCTCGTGGGTTGCTTTTGCCCTTGCCTATCCCTGAGAGGCCCTGGACGCATATTTCCATGGATTTTATTTCCGATCTTCCTGTGTCTCAGAAGATGTCTGTCATCTGGGTGGTTTGTGACCGGTTTTCTAAAATGGTCCATTTGGTACCTTTGCCTAAGTTGCCTTCCTCCTCTGATTTGGTTGCTTTGTTTTTCCAGCATGTGGTTCGTTTGCATGATATTCCGGAGAATATTGTGTCTGACAGAGGTACCCAGTTTGTTTCTAGGTTTTGGCGGTCCTTTTGTGGTAGAATGGGCATTAATTTGTCTTTTTCTTCAGCATTTCACCCTCAGACAAATGGACAGACGGAGCGAACCAATCAGACCTTGGAAACCTACTTGAGATGCTTTGTGTCTGCTGATCAGGATGATTGGGTTACCTTCTTGCCGTTGGCCGAGTTTGCCCTTAATAATCGGGCTAGTTCGGCTACTTTGGTTTCGCCTTTTTTTTGCAATTTCAGTTTTCATCCTCGTTTTTCTTCAGGGCAGGTTGAGTCTTCGGACTGTCCTGGGGTGGATTCTGTGGTGGACAGGTTGCAGCGGATTTGGACTCATGTGGTGGACAATTTAACATTGTCTCAGGAAAGGGCTCAACGTTTTGCTAACCGCCGTTGGTGCGTTGGTCCCCGGCTTCGGGTTGGGGATTTGGTCTGGTTGTCTTCTCGTCATGTTCCTATGAAGGTCTCTTCCCCTAAGTTCAAACCTCGTTTTATTGGTCCTTATAGGATTTTGGAAATTATCAATCCGGTGTCTTTTTGTTTGGCCCTTCCAGCTTCGTTTTCCATTCATAATATGTTCCATAGATCTTTGTTGCGGAGATATGTGGTGCCCATGGTTCCCTCCGTTGACCCTCCTGCTCCGGTGTTGGTTGAGGGGGAGCTGGAATATGTGGTGGAGAAGATTTTGGATTCTCGTCTTTCAAGGCGGAAACTTCAGTATTTGGTCAAGTGGAAGGGTTATGGCCAGGAGGATAACTCTTGGGTTTTTGCCTCCGATGTCCATGCTGCCGATTTGGTACGTGCTTTTCATTTGGCTCGTCCCGATTGGCCTGGGGGCTCTGGTGAGGGTTCGGTGACCCCTCCTCAAGGGGGGGGGGTACTGTTGTGAATTCTGTTCTTGGGCTCCATCCTGTGGTTGCGAATGGTATTTTTGGGAGTTCTGCTCTTGGGCTCCCTCTGGTGGTTTCAAGTGGAACTTAGCAGCTGCGTTCACTAATCGGTTTCCTGGCCTTGTTATTTAACTGGGCTTTTGGCTTTAGTGGATGCCAGCTGTCAATGTATTTCCTGTGGATTCAGTCCTTTCCTGGAAGTTCTTTGTTGGCCAGTCCATTTTCAGCTTAAGATAAGTCTGCTACCTTTTGGGGGTTTCCTGCTTATGACCTTCTGTTCAGTTCAATTTATGTCTCTTTTGTCCAGCTCGTCATTATGAAATATTGTGGCTAGTTGGAAGCTCTGGGGTCACAGATTTGCCCCTCCACACCGTGAGTCGGTGTGGTGGTTATTTTTGTAAACTCTGCGTGGACTTTTAGTTTTTATACTGACCGCACAGCAACCTATCCTATCTCTGTCTATTTAGATAGTAGTGGCCTCCTTTGCTAAAAAATCTAGTTTCATTTCTGAGTTTGTCATTTCCCTCTCCACTCACCGTCAATATTTGTGGGGGGCTATCTTCCTTTGGGGCTTTCTCTGAGGCGAGATAGCTTTCCGTTTCCATCTTTAGGGGTAGCTAGTTCTTAGGCTGTGCAGAGGCATCTAGGCAGAGTTAGGTACGCTCCACGGCTATTTCTAGTGTTGGTGTTAGCAGTAGGGATTGCGGTCAGTAAAGTTACCACCTCCTCAGAGCTAGTCCTATTTTTGTTTTACCCACCAGGTCATTTCAGTGCTGCTCTGTAGTGAGTCCATGATTGGTTTTTCCCACCAGGTCATCTCAGCACCGCTCCGTACCCACCAGGTCATAACAGTACAGCTGGCCCACAATGTGTTAAATGCATCTCAAAAGAGGGAAGAGAAAGTTCTGAGTCTTTTTTTTTGTGTGTTGCTTGTTTTGTCCTTTTTTTTTCCCCTTGATTTTTGGATGGTGCAGGAGCTTGGTGCTGATATGGAGGTTCAGGGTTTGTCTGCGCGTGTTGATCATCTCGCTGCAAGGGTACAGAGTATCCAAGACTATGTTGTTCAAACTCCTGTTTCTGAGCCTAGACTTCCTATTCCTGATTTGTTTTCTGGGGATAGATCTAGGTTTTTGAATTTTAAAAATAATTGCAGATTATTTTTTGCTCTGAGATCCCGTTCCTCTGGTGACCCCATTCAGCAGGTGAAGATTGTTATTTCTCTGTTGCGTGGCGACTCGCAGGACTGGGCATTCTCCCTTGAGCCAGGGAATCCTGCATTGCTCAATATAGATTCGTTTTTTCAAGCACTTGGACTGCTTTATGACGAACCCAATTCTGTGGATCAGGCAGAAAAAATTTTTGCTGGCTCTGTGTCAGGGTTAGGAAGCATTAGAGATATATTGTCAGAAATTTAGAAAGTGGTCTGTGCTTACAAAATGGAATGAGGATTGTTGTGGATTCTGTTTTTGGGCTCCCTCTGGTGGTTACGGCTGGTACTGAGTGACTTTGGTGGGTTGCGGTCTCTGCTTTCCACCTGTCCATCAGAGGCTGGGTGTTTCCTATTTAACCTGGCTTTTCTGTCATTCCCTTGCCGGCTATCAATGTACTCAGATGTGCTCAGTTTGGTTCCTGACTACCTGCTCCCAGATCTCTCAGGATAAGCTAAGTTCTGTTTTTTAGTTGTTTGTTTTTTTTGTCCAGCTTGCTAATTATGACTCTATGCTAGCTGGTAGCTCTAGTGGGCTGAGGTTCTCCCCATGTGCCATGAGTTGGCACATGGGTTCTTGTAATCTCAGGATGGTTTTTGATTAGGGTTTTTTGCTTACCGCTCAGACCCCTTTTGTATCATTCTGCTTTCTAGTTATAGCGGGCCTCATTTTGCTAAATCTATTTTCATCTCTATGTGCGTACCTTCCTCTCATTTCACCGTCAATACATGTGGGGGGCAACTATACCTTTTGGGGTTCATTCCTCTGGAGGCAAGCTAGGTCTTTATTTCCTCTGCAGTGCTAGTTAGCTCTTAGGCTGGCGCGTGGCGTCTAGAATCAACGTAGGCACGCTCCCTGGCTATTTCTAGTTGTGTTTGTCAGGAGTAGGGCAGCGGTCAGCCCAGGTTCCATCACCCTAGAGCTCGTCCGTTATTTATGTTATTTTGCTTGTCCAGTGCGATCCCCAGCCATTGGGATCCATGACAGTATAGCCGGCCTACAAAGTGTTAATTTTTTGGGCTGAAGCAGGAGAAAAAGAAGTGTTTAAGGGAAAAATTTTTTTTTTTCCCCTCAGAGTTTTGCTGCCTAGCCCTTAATTGCTGTCTAGCTGCTTCTTACCTCCTCTTAACCCTTGAATGGCTCTGACCTTAGCTGTTTAACATGGATGTCCAGAGTTTGGCTTCCAGCCTGAGTAGTCTTGCTGCAAAAGTTCAAAACATACAGGATTTTGTTGTTCACACTCCCATGTCTGAACCTAGAATTCCTATTCCAGAGTTTTTTTCTGGAGATAGATCTACCTTCCTGAATTTCAGGAACAATTGCAAATTGTTTCTTTCTTTGAAATCTCGCTCCTCTGGAGACCCTGCTCAGCAGGTTAAGATTGTAATATCTTTCCTGCGGGGCGACCCTCAGAATTGGGCATTTGCATTGGCACCAGGGGATCCTGCATTGCTTAGTGTGGATGCGTTTTTTCTGGCACTGGGATTGCTCTATGAGGAACCTAACCTGGAGATTCAGGCTGAAAAGGCTTTATTAGCCCTCTCTCAGGGGCATGATGAAGCGGAAGTATATTGTCAAAAATTTCGGAAATGGTCGGTGCTTACTCAGTGGAATGAGTGCGCCCTGGCTGCAAACTTCAGAGATGGTCTTTCTGAGGCCATTAAGGATATTATGGTGGGGTTCCCTGCGCCTACAGGTCTGAATGAGTCTATGACTATGGCCATTCAGATTGATCGGCGTTTACGGGAGCGCAAACCTGTGCACCAGTTGGCGGTGTCTTCTGAACAGGCACCTGAGACTATGCAATGTGATAGAATTCAGTCCAGAAGTGAACGGCAAAATTATAGGCGGAAAAATGGATTGTGTTTTTATTGTGGTGATTCAGCTCATGTTATATCAGCATGCTCTAAACGCACAAAAAAGGTTGATAAATCTTTTGCCATTAGTACTCTGCAGTCTAAGTTCATTTTGTCTGTAACTCTGATTTGTTCACTGTCATCCATTTCCATCGATGCCTATGTGGATTCGGGCGCTGCCCTGAGTCTTATGGATTGGTCATTTGCCAAACGCTGCGGTTTTAGTCTGGAGCCTCTGGAAGTTCCTATTCCTTTGAAGAGAATTGACTCTACACCATTGGCTATGAATAAACCGCAGTACTGGACACAAGTGACCATGCGCATGACTCCCGTTCATCAGGAGGTGATTCGCTTCCTTGTACTGTATAATTTACATGATGTACTAGTGCTTGGTCTGCCATGGTTACAAACTCATAATCCTGTCCTGGATTGGAAAACAATGTCTGTGTTAAGCTGGGGATGTCAGGGGGTTCATGATGATGCACCTCTGATTTCAATCGCTTCATCTACTCCTTCTGAGGTCCCTGCGTTTTTGTCTGACTATCGGGATGTTTTTGAGGAGCCTAAGCTCAATTCGCTCCCTCCTCATAGGGATTGTGACTGTGTTATAGAATTAATTCCTGGCAGTAAGTTCCCTAAGGGTCGTTTATTTAATCTGTCAGTGCCAGAGCATACTGCTATGCGGAATTATATTAAGGAGTCCTTGGAAAAGGGACTTATTCGTCCATCTTCGTCCCCTCTGGGAGCAGGTTTTTTTTTCGTGGCAAAAAAAGATGGTTCCCTGAGGCCTTGTATAGATTATCGCCTTCTGAATAAGATTACAGTCAAATATCAGTATCCATTGCCATTATTGACTGATTTGTTTGCTCGCATTAAGGGGGCTAGGTGGTTCACTAAGATAGATCTTCGCGGTGCGTATAATCTTGTGCGGATAAAACAGGGTGATGAGTGGAAAACCGCATTTAATACGCCTGAGGGCCATTTTGAGTATTTGGTAATGCCTTTTGGACTTTCTAATGCTCCTTCAGTCTTTCAGTCCTTTATGCACAATATTTTCCGTGAATATCTGGATAAGTTTATGATTGTGTATTTGGATGATATTTTGGTGTTTTCTGATGACTGGGAGTCTCATGTTCTACAGGTCAGGAAGGTGTTTCAAGTCCTGCGGGCCAATTCTCTGTTTGTGAAGGGCTCAAAATGTCTCTTCGGAGTCCAGAAAATTTCTTTTTTGGGGTACATTTTTTCTCCTTCTACTATTGAGATGGATCCCGTCAAGGTTCAGGCGATTTGTGACTGGACACAACCTACATCTGTTAAGAGTCTTCAGAAGTTCTTGGGTTTTGCTAATTTTTATCGTCGGTTCATTACTAATTTTTCCAGTGTTGTTAAACCTTTGACTGATTTGACTAAAAAGGGTGCTGATGTTGCTAATTGGTCTCCTACGGCTGTGGAGGCCTTTCAGGAACTTAAGCGCCGGTTTTCTTCTGCTCCTGTGTTATGTCAACCAGATGTTTCACTTCCTTTTCAGGTTGAGGTTGATGCTTCCGAGATTGGAGCGGGGGCGGTTTTGTCACAGAGAAGTTCCAATGGCTCGGTGATGAAGCCATGTGCGTTCTTTTCTAGAAAATTCTCGCCCTGCCGAGCGCAATTATGATGTGGGTAATCGGGAGCTTTTGGCCATGAAGTGGGCATTTGAGGAGTGGCGTCATTGGCTTGAGGGTGCTAGACATCGTGTGGTGGTCTTGACTGATCATAAAAATCTGATTTACCTTGAGTCTGCCAGGCGTCTGAATCCTAGACAGGCTCGTTGGTCGTTGTTTTTTTCTCGTTTCAATTTTGTGGTTTCATACCTGCCAGGTTCAAAGAATGTGAAGGCAGATGCTCTTTCCAGGAGTTTTGTGCCTGACTCTCCTGGAGACTCTGGGCCTACTGGTATCCTTAGGGATGGGGTAATATTGTCCGCCGTCTCCCCAGACTTGCGACGTGCATTGCAGGAGTTTCAGGCGGATAAACCTGATCGTTGTCCACCAGAAAGACTGTTTGTTCCGGATGATTGGACCAGTAGAGTCATCTCCGAGGTCCATTCTTCTGTGTTGGCTGGTCATCCTGGAATATTTGGTACTAGAGACTTGGTGGCCAGGTCTTTTTGGTGGCCTTCCTTGTCAAGGGATGTGTGCACCTTTGTGCAGTCTTGTGAAGTGTGTGCTCGGGCTAAGCCTTGCTGTTCTCGGGCCAGTGGGTTGTTGTTATCCTTGCCTATCCCGAAGAGGCCTTGGACGCACATTTCCATGGATTTTATTTCAGATCTCCCTGTCTCACAGAAAATGTCCATTATCTGGGTTGTGTGTGACCGCTTTTCTAAGATGGTTCATTTGGTACCCTTGCCTAAGTTGCCTTCCTCTTCTGAGTTGGTCCCTTTATTTTTTCAGAACGTGGTTCGTTTGCATGGGATTCCGGAGAATATCGTTTCTGACAGGGGATCCCAGTTTGTGTCTAGATTTTGGCGGACGTTTTGTGCTAAGATGGGCATTGATTTGTCTTTCTCGTCTGCATTCCATCCTCAGACGAATGGCCAGACGGAGCGAACTAATCAGACCTTGGAAACTTATTTAAGGTGTTTTGTTTCTGCTGATCAAGATGACTGGGTTGCCTTTTTGCCACTGGCCGAATTTGCCCTTAATAATCAGGCTAGTTCTGCTACTTTGGTCTCTCCTTTCTTTTGTAATTCGGGGTTTCATCCTCGTTTTTCCTCTGGTCAGGTGGAGCCTTCGGATTGTCCTGGAGTGGACGTGGTGGTGGACAGGCTACATCAGATTTGGAATCAGGTGGTGGACAATTTGAAGTTGTCTCAGGAGAAGACTCAGCAGTTTGCTAATCGCCGTCGCCGCGTGGGTCCCCGACTTCTTGTTGGGGACTTGGTGTGGTTGTCTTCTCGTTTTGTCCCTATGAAGGTCTCTTCTCCTAAGTTCAAGCCTCGGTTCATCGGTCCTTATAAGATCTTGGAGATTCTTAACCCTGTATCTTTTCGTTTGGATCTCCCAGCATCGTTTGCTATTCATAATGTCTTCCATCGGTCGTTATTGCGGAGGTATGAGGTGCCCGTTGTTCCTTCGGTTGAGCCTCCTGCTCTGGTGCTGGTGGAGGGAGAATTGGAGTATGTTGTTGAGAAGATCTTGGATTCTCGTGTTTCCAGACGTAAACTCCAGTATTTGGTTAAGTGGAAGGGTTATGGTCAGGAGGATAATTCCTGGGTGGTCGCCTCTGATGTTCATGCGACTGATTTGGTCCGCGCCTTCCATAGAGCTCATCCTGATCGCCCTGGGGGTTCTCGTGAGGGTTCGGTGACCCCTCCTCAAGGGGGGGTACTGTTGTGGATTCTGTTTTTGGGCTCCCTCTGGTGGTTACGGCTGGTACTGGGTGACTTTGGTGGGTTGCGGTCTCTGCTTTCCACCTGTCCATCAGAGGCTGGGTGTTTCCTATTTAACCTGGCTTTTCTGTCATTCCCTTGCCGGCTATCAATGTACTCAGATGTGCTCAGTTTGGTTCCTGACTACCTGCTCCCAGATCTCTCAGGATAAGCTAAGTTCTGTTTTTTAGTTGTTTGGTTTTTTTGTCCAGCTTGCTAATTATGACTCTATGCTAGCTGGTAGCTCTAGTGGGCTGAGGTTCTCCCCATGTGCCATGAGTTGGCACATGGGTTCTTGTAATCTCAGGATGGTTTTTGATTAGGGTTTTTTGCTGACCGCTCAGACCCCTTTTGTATCATTCTGCTTTCTAGTTATAGCGGGCCTCATTTTGCTAAATCTATTTTCATCTCTATGTGCGTGCCTTCCTCTCATTTCACCGTCAATACATGTGGGGGGCAACTATACCTTTTGGGGTTCATTCCTCTGGAGGCAAGCTAGGTCTTTATTTCCTCTGCAGTGCTAGTTAGCTCTTAGGCTGGCGCGTGGCGTCTAGAATCAACGTAGGCACGCTCCCTGGCTATTTCTAGTTGTGTTTGTCAGGAGTAGGGCAGCGGTCAGCCCAGGTTCCATCACCCTAGAGCTCGTCCGTTATTTATGTTATTTTGCTTGTCCAGTGCGATCCCCAGCCATTGGGATCCATGACAGAGGATGCCCTGGCGGCTATTTTCAGAAAGGGTCTTTCTGAAGCTCTTAAAGATGTTATGGTGGGGTTTCCCACGCCTGCTGGTTTGAACGAATCAATGTCTCTGGCCATTCAGATTGATCGGCGCTTACGTGAACGTAAGGAGGTGCACCATATGGCGGTGTCCTCTGGGCAGAGTTCTGAGCCTATGCAATGCGATAGAGTTTTGACGAGAGCAGAACGGCAGGAGTTCAGACGTCAGAATGGGCTGAGTTTTTACTGTGGTGACGTTACTCATGCTATCTCTGACTGCCCAAAGCGAACTAAGAGGGTTGCTAGGTCGGTTACCATGAGTACTTTACAGCCTAAATTTCTCTTGTCTGTTACCCTGATTTGCTCATTGTCGTCCTTTTCTGTAATGGCATTTGTGGATTCTGGCGCTGCCCTGAACTTAATGGACCTGGAATTTGCCAAGCGCTGTGGTTTTTCCTTGGAGCCGTTGCAGAGTCCTATTCCCTTGAGGGGGATTGATGCGACGCCATTGGCCAAGAATAAACCCCAGTACTGGACACAGTTGACCATGTACATGGCTCCAGCACATCAGGAAAATATTTGCTTTTTGGGGTTGCATAATTTGCATGATGTGGTTGTGCTGGGGTTTCCATGGTTACAGGTACATAATCCCGTGCTGGATTGGAAATCCATGTCCGTGACTAGTTGGGGTTGTCAGGGGATACATAGTGACATTCCTCTGATGTCAATTTCCTCGTCCCCTTCTTCTGAGGTTCCTGAGTTTTTGTCAGATTTCCAGGATATATTTGAGGAGCCTAAATCCAGTCCTCTGCCTCCTCATAGGTACTGTGATTGCGCTATTAATTTGATTCCTGGCTGTAAGTTCCCTGTTGTGAAATTGGATTCTGGGCTCCCCCGGTGGCCACTTGTGGAATTGAACTTGTGTGCATCATCCCCTCTGTTCACCTGCTCCTATCAGGATGTGGGAGTCGCTATATAACCTTGCTCCTCTGTCAGTTTCTTGCCGGTCAACAATGTTATCAGAAGCCTTCTGTGCTTGTTCCTGCTACTAGACAACTCCCAGCTAAGTTGGACTTTTGTCCTTGTGTGTTTTTGCATTTTGTTCCTGTTCACAGCTGCTGTTTCGTTACTGTGTCTGGAAAGCTCTTGTGATCGGAAATTGCCACTCTGGTGTTATGAGTTAATGCTAGAGTCTTAAAGGAATTTCTGGATGGTGTTTTGATAGGGTTTTCTGCTGACCATGAAAGTGTCCTTTCTGTCTTCCTGCTATCTAGAAAGCGGACCTCGATTTTGCTAAACCTATTTTCATACTACGTTTGTCATTTCATCTAAAATCACCGCCAATATATGTGGGGGCCTCTGTCTGCCTTTTGGGAAAATTTCTCTAGAGGTGAGCCAGGACTGTCTTTTCCTCTGCTAGGATTAGGTAGTTCTCCGGCTGGCGCTGGGCATCTAGGGTTAAAAAACGTAGGCATGCTACCCGGCCACTTCTAGTTGTGCGGCAGGTTTAGTTCATGGTCAGTATAGTTTCCATCTTCCAAGAGCTAGTTCTCATATATGCTGGGCTATGTTCTCTCGCCATGGAGAATCATGACAGTTCCCTAAGGGTCGACTTTTCAATCTGTCTGTGCCAGAGCATACCGCTATGCGGACTTATGTAAAAGAGTCCTTGAAGAAGGGGCATATTCGCCCGTCTTCGTCACCGTTGGGAGCGGGGTTCTTTTTTGTTGCCAAAAAGGATGGCTCCTTGAGGCCCTGTATAGATTATCGCCTTCTCAATAAGATCACGGTCAAATTCCAGTACCCTTTGCCTTTGCTTTCTGATTTGTTTGCTCGGTTCAAAGGGGCTAGCTGGTTTACCAAGATTGACCCTCGAGGGGCGTATAATCTGATTCGCATCAAACAGGGTGATGAATGGAAAACAGCATTTAATATGCCCGAAGGCCATTTTGAATATCTTGTGATGCCTTTCGGGCTCTCTAATGCTCCATCTGTGTTTCAGTCCTTTATGCATGATATTTTCCGAGAGTATTTGGATAAATTTATGATTGTATATTTGGATGATATTTTGTTTTTTTCCGATGATTGGGAGACTCAAGTGAAGCAGGTCAGGATGGTATTTCAGATTCTTCGTGCTAATACACTGTTTGTGAAGGGGTCTAAGTGCCTTTTTGGAGTTCAGAAGGTTTCTTTTCTGGGGTTCATTTTTTCTCCCTCGGCTATTGAAATGGACCCTGTTAAGGTCCAGGCTATTTATGATTGGACTCAGCCCACATCTGTGAAGAGCCTTCAGAAATTTTTGGGCTTTGCTAATTTTTATCGTCGCTTCATTGCTAATTTTTCTACTGTGGTTAAACCTCTGACCGATTTGACCAAGAAAGGTGCAGATGTGGTGAATTGGTCCTCTGCGGCTGTGGAGGCCTTTCAGGAGCTTAAGCGTCGTTTTACTTCTGCCCCTGTGTTGCGTCAGCCAGATGTTTCTCTCCCTTTTCAGGTTGAGGTTGACGCTTCTGAGATTGGGGCAGGATCTGTTCTGTCTCAGAGAAGCTCTGATGGCTCTGTGTTGAAGCCGTGTGCTTTCTTCTCCAGAAAGTTTTCGCCTGCTGAGCGTAATTATGATGTCGGCAATCGGGAGTTGTTGGCTATGAAGTGGGCATTCGAGGAGTGGCGACATTGTCTTGAGGGAGCCAAGCATCGTGTTGTGGTCTTGACCGACCATAAGAATCTGATTTACCTTGAGTCGGCCAAGCGCTTGAATCCTAGACAGGCTCGGTGGTCTTTGTTTTTCTCCCGTTTTGATTTTGTGGTCTCGTATCTTCCGGGATCTAAGAATGTGAAAGCTGATGCCTTGTCTAGGAGTTTTTGGCCTGATTCTCCTGGAGTCCGTGAGCCGGCTGGTATTCTCAAAGAGGGGGTGATTCTTTCTGCTATCTCCCCTGATTTGCGGCGGGTGCTTCAGGAGTTTCAGGCTGATAGACCCGACCGCTGTCCTGTGGGGAAATTGTTTGTTCCTGATAAATGGACTAATAAGGTGATTTCTGAGATCCATTGTTCGGTGTTGGCTGGTCATCCTGGGATCTTTGGAACCAGAGATTTGGTTGCCAGGTCCTTTTGGTGGCCTTCTTTGTCACGGGATGTGCGTTCCTTCGTGCAGTCCTGTGGAATTTGTGCTCGGGCTAAGCCCTGCTGTTCTCGTGCTCGTGGGTTGCTTTTGCCCTTGCCTATCCCTGAGAGGCCCTGGACGCATATTTCCATGGATTTTATTTCCGATCTTCCTGTGTCTCAGAAGATGTCTGTCATCTGGGTGGTTTGTGACCGGTTTTCTAAAATGGTCCATTTGGTACCTTTGCCTAAGTTGCCTTCCTCCTCTGATTTGGTTGCTTTGTTTTTCCAGCATGTGGTTCGTTTGCATGATATTCCGGAGAATATTGTGTCTGACAGAGGTACCCAGTTTGTTTCTAGGTTTTGGCGGTCCTTTTGTGGTAGAATGGGCATTAATTTGTCTTTTTCTTCAGCATTTCACCCTCAGACAAATGGACAGACGGAGCGAACCAATCAGACCTTGGAAACCTACTTGAGATGCTTTGTGTCTGCTGATCAGGATGATTGGGTTACCTTCTTGCCGTTGGCCGAGTTTGCCCTTAATAATCGGGCTAGTTCGGCTACTTTGGTTTCGCCTTTTTTTTGCAATTTCAGTTTTCATCCTCGTTTTTCTTCAGGGCAGGTTGAGTCTTCGGACTGTCCTGGGGTGGATTCTGTGGTGGACAGGTTGCAGCGGATTTGGACTCATGTGGTGGACAATTTAACATTGTCTCAGGAAAGGGCTCAACGTTTTGCTAACCGCCGTTGGTGCGTTGGTCCCCGGCTTCGGGTTGGGGATTTGGTCTGGTTGTCTTCTCGTCATGTTCCTATGAAGGTCTCTTCCCCTAAGTTCAAACCTCGTTTTATTGGTCCTTATAGGATTTTGGAAATTATCAATCCGGTGTCTTTTTGTTTGGCCCTTCCAGCTTCGTTTTCCATTCATAATATGTTCCATAGATCTTTGTTGCGGAGATATGTGGTGCCCATGGTTCCCTCCGTTGACCCTCCTGCTCCGGTGTTGGTTGAGGGGGAGCTGGAATATGTGGTGGAGAAGATTTTGGATTCTCGTCTTTCAAGGCGGAAACTTCAGTATTTGGTCAAGTGGAAGGGTTATGGCCAGGAGGATAACTCTTGGGTTTTTGCCTCCGATGTCCATGCTGCCGATTTGGTACGTGCTTTTCATTTGGCTCGTCCCGATTGGCCTGGGGGCTCTGGTGAGGGTTCGGTGACCCCTCCTCAAGGGGGGGGGGTACTGTTGTGAATTCTGTTCTTGGGCTCCATCCTGTGGTTGCGAATGGTATTTTTGGGAGTTCTGCTCTTGGGCTCCCTCTGGTGGTTTCAAGTGGAACTTAGCAGCTGCGTTCACTAATCGGTTTCCTGGCCTTGTTATTTAACTGGGCTTTTGGCTTTAGTGGATGCCAGCTGTCAATGTATTTCCTGTGGATTCAGTCCTTTCCTGGAAGTTCTTTGTTGGCCAGTCCATTTTCAGCTTAAGATAAGTCTGCTACCTTTTGGGGGTTTCCTGCTTATGACCTTCTGTTCAGTTCAATTTATGTCTCTTTTGTCCAGCTCGTCATTATGAAATATTGTGGCTAGTTGGAAGCTCTGGGGTCACAGATTTGCCCCTCCACACCGTGAGTCGGTGTGGTGGTTATTTTTGTAAACTCTGCGTGGACTTTTAGTTTTTATACTGACCGCACAGCAACCTATCCTATCTCTGTCTATTTAGATAGTAGTGGCCTCCTTTGCTAAAAAATCTAGTTTCATTTCTGAGTTTGTCATTTCCCTCTCCACTCACCGTCAATATTTGTGGGGGGCTATCTTCCTTTGGGGCTTTCTCTGAGGCGAGATAGCTTTCCGTTTCCATCTTTAGGGGTAGCTAGTTCTTAGGCTGTGCAGAGGCATCTAGGCAGAGTTAGGTACGCTCCACGGCTATTTCTAGTGTTGGTGTTAGCAGTAGGGATTGCGGTCAGTAAAGTTACCACCTCCTCAGAGCTAGTCCTATTTTTGTTTTACCCACCAGGTCATTTCAGTGCTGCTCCGTAGTGAGTCCATGATTGGTTTTGCCCACCAGGTCATCTCAGCACCGCTCCGTACCCACCAGGTCATAACACTCAACACCATCAGAGCAACTGCAACCCCCGACCTACTGTCTCCTTCCCCGTAATCCTGTAGAATGTAAGCTCGCAAGGGCAGGGTCCTCTTCCCTCTCTATCAGTCTGTCATTGTTAGTTTTGTTTACTGTAAGTGATATTTGTCTTTTGATGTAACCCTGTCTAATGTACAGCACCATGGAATTAATGGTGCTATATAAATAAATAATAATAATATCAGTACATGCACATGTGTCTTATCCCATAGAATGTAAGTCTGCAAGGACAGGGTCCTCTCTCCTCTGTGTCAGTCTGTCATTGTAAATTTGTTTACTGTAAATGATATCTATAACTTTGTACGAAACCCCTTTCTTATGTACAATACCATGTAATTAATGGTGCTTTATTAATAAATAATAATAATGTGTAAAATACTGATGACAAGGAAATTAAACATAGGATGGGGGAAGGACTGCTTAATATTATACTTGCATCAAATAAAACTTTCATAGGCACCAATCACACAACTACATGCAACTCATCTTGCCAGTTTACATCCTATAAGTGATGCCCATATTATAAGATGAATTGGACTCCCTAATGCCTTCTAAGTGTCTCATACAAATAACTTATTGGCCATATTTACATATATTAAGTTGCCTGGTATCCTCCAGACTGGCGTATTTGCGGAGTGAGGTGGTGAACCCCTGAGCGCGCTGGCACCTTCAGGTCCTCATGCACAGTGGTCTGCTAACACTGCTGAAATCATGGGGGCACAATGAAGGTAACTCATCATTCTTTAGACATTGCTGCAGAGCATCGCACAGGAGAAATAACTGGAGCCAGGAACAGGTAAGTGCTCATAGAGTCGAAGCCGCAGTGGGAGTGGCGACTGTAGACTAGGGTTTAGAGGGGCTTACAGAATCAAGGATCATATGAGGGAAAGTATGGAGGAGGAACAGCATGAGAGGCTCAGTATGAAGACTGGGGTTTATAATTAATGTGGTCTCCTGTGTGCATCTCCTGCAAAAGCCAATAAACAATCTGATCTGTACTAAATTCGTATGCAGATGTGATTTTTGCACATTATTTTTTACACTAGACACTTTCAATGTTCCTTATTAGTGTAGCAAACACAAATACTTCTTATGATGTCTTGAAAAGAGGTTAATGTAAAATTAGAATGTTACTCACAACCATTATCAGAGAACTTTTACAAATAATAGAACATTTTAGCATATTTCAGATTGCTTCAGATGTGCTCCTACAAGATGCTTTAAGGACATAAATGATCAAGTTGAAAAATGAGTCTACCTAAGAAACAGCTGTTAAAAAATAGAGACTCCAGAAATAGGGAGCGCTAAAAGAATAAGTTCCTATTAAAATCAGTAATACTTTGACTAATAAAAATCAAGTTAGCTAACAGAATATTCAACTCAAATTTTCACTTTAAGGCCAGGGTCAAACAAGTATAGACTCTCTCATGCATGAGAATCAATTATGTTACTGACACTCTCACCAAACTCTGATCCGAGTTTGATCAGAGTATCAGCTTAGTGTAATCCCATTCTCTTGTATGAGAGAATCGTAGCACAGGTAAGGAGAATCTGAAGAACAATATTTTCCCATCTTCTCCATTGTTGTAAGTCCAGGGAAATTGGACTACACTCAGTTGCCATCTTAGTGCAGTCTGATGTTTTCCACACACCCTTATACTTAAATGGATGAGTGGCAATTGAATTGCGCTGAAAATCACAGCATGCTGCATTTTTTAATCTTGCCAAATTGATATGAGAAAAAAAGATAAACACTGATATATTTAATAACATTGGTCCGAGTGCTGGCCAATGAAATGTTGGACAGCAATCGTCTGATGTATACGCACCTGTGAGCAAGACCTTAAGCTTTATCTGGTGACAATATTTCCAATAATTGAAATATGCATGAGATGCTATTATGTTTTTGCTCTAAAGTTAATCTATCAGTAGGATTAGTCCAACTAAGCCGATATATGGGCATGTAGATCAAATTAAGCTGAATAAAGTGATACCTTGATTTCTGAGATCCGATGTCTTATTTCAGAGAATTTTATGTTTTTACTATATGTAAATGAACTTATATATGGACAGGACACAATCCTGCATGAGAATCTGCCCTCAGAGATTATTTTTAATAAAATTGTGTTACCAGTATGAGATGAGCAATGAACAAAGTACAGTAGAACTAAACGTTATCTCCGTACAAAACATATTTGCTGCAGCTCTCATAGCTCTGCTGTGTTATAACACCGACGACCTGTAAAATGGATGCTGAATCACTGAAAGGACACTTGCAGATGTATTTAATAGTGATAGGTGAGCACTAAAATGCTTGGGTGCTCGTTGCTCGGGTCGAGCAAATTGGAATACTCAGGTACTCGACCCAAGCAACGAGCATAATGTAAGTCTATGGATAACCCGAGTATTTTTACCGTGTTCCCCCACGGGGGTCCTTTTAAGGTCTAAAAACATCAGAAAATGATGGAAACACTGCTCAAATAACACAGGAACATCATGGGGAATGCCCCTGGAAGCATTTCTGACTAATAGATCACAGCTGTAAGCAATGCTTTTAGAATTTCACGATATTTTTACAGGTGCACCAAAAAACATACAAAACGTAACCAAAATGCATTTTGCTGGGAAATATGTTAAGGTACATCCTTTCCAGGGTAATGACGTATATAAGGCAAAATAATTAACCCCAGACAAAAATGTTCCTCCACCACTTTGGCTATGTTCACACGCAGCGTTTTTGATGCGTTTTTCAACTTTAACATTGCTTTCAACCAATACAAATGCATTCACTGGGAAATGTCATTGTAACATTTAAAAACCCTAGCAGGCCATGTGGTGTGTGACACATAAGGAGACACATCTTGTTTCATTTATGAAGGAGGGACTCTTAAAGTCACAAAGCCTATCTTTAGAGGGGCATCATGTGGCATTAATATTCTTAAAGGGCCATTATTAAACATTTGAGTCTCCGATGCTGCTATTGCCTATGCAATGAGTGGCTGGGCTGCCAAGAATTACAACGTGCCCTAATACTCCTTTCACTAGAGGTATAGGAGGACCTCCTGAAAAAAGTTGCATTGAATGCAAGGCCAACCCTGCTATCAATTCATATGCATCCCAAAAAGCCTTTGAACCCAGATACTGGATGGCCACAGGAAAACCCACTTCACAGTCTTTTTTTGGTCCTGCCATACAGTTTCCTTGTGCATTGAATGCAAGGGCCTCCTCGACCCAAATTTGCACACACTCCAATCCCCCCTTGGAATAAACAAGGAGGAAGGCCTCCTAAAAAAAAAAAAACTATCCCATTACAAAGGAGCGGGTCTCCTAGACTTGTAATGCCCATACACTAAGTGCATGTGCTGAAAAACATTTCCCCATGGGGGGTACATTTTTGTAAACAATTTTTTATGGGGATCATAGACACCTTTGCCAAAAAATTTACTAGCTGTAACAGCACGGAACACGTTAATCCTGGTGATCTAGTGGCAATGGATGATGAGATGTGGAGGAAGGCCTCATTATAAACTAGGCCTAATTTAAAGGAGCGGGTCTCCTAAGCTTGAAATGCCCATACACAAAGTGTATGGGCTGACAAACATTTCCCCATGGGGGGTAAATTTAAAAACAAAATTCAGCACAAAAGATAGTGTATAGAACTAGGGTATTAGGCAGACCAAAAATTGGAATGTATGCATGAATAACAACTGTTTTTAGACAACACAAAGAACAGGTGTCGGACGTAGATAACAGACAGTTTCAATATGTGGACTGTATTTTTAAAAATTTTCAAACCACAAAATATTGTATACACCAAGGGCATCAGACCAAAAACTGGGATGTATGGCTGAAAAGCCAAAATTTGAAGACCACATATAGACCAGACATGTGACTGAGATAACAGACTGTTTCAGTATGTGGCCTGTATTTTTCACAATTTTAAAAACAACAAAATACTGTATCCACCAAGGGTAGACATGTAGCAGACCTAAAAATGGAATGTATAGCTGAAAAGCCAAGATTTGAAGACCACAAATAGACCAGATATGTGACTGAGATAACAGACTGTTTCAATATGTGGGATGTATTTTTTAAAATTTTAAAAATCACAAAATACTGTATACACCAAGGTTAGCAGGCCACAAACTGGAATGTATGCCTGAAAAGCCAAGATTTGCAGACCACAGATAGACCAGATGTGTGACTGAGCTAACAGACTGTTTCAATATATGGCCTCAATTTTGCACAATTTTAAAAACAAAATACTGTATCTACCAAGTGTAGCAGTCTAGTAGACCCAAAAATGGAATGTATGGCTGAAAAGACAAGATTTTAAGACTACAGTTAGACCAGACGTGTGACTGAGATAACAGACTGTTTGGATATGTGGCCTATATTTTTCACAATTATAAAAACAACCAAATACTGTATCCACCAAGGGTAGCAGTCTAGCAGACCAAAAAATGCAATATATGCCTGCAAAGCAAGGATTTGAACCCCACAGATACACCGTGCCTCTGACGGAGGTAACAGAGTGATCAAAATGTGGCTTTTATTTTTTGGGGACCACAAAAAGTGTGTCAATAAGTTGGCTATGACACTAAAATAAAACATTTGTAATACTAAAATTGTACAAACATTTCCCCATGGGGAGTACATTTTTAAAAAATATTTTATGGGCATCATAGACACCCTTGCAAAAAATTGGACTGGCTGCAGCAGCATAGAACCTGTTAACCCTTGTGACCTAGTGGCGGAGATTGAGGAGACATAATGAATGATCAATCATACTGAAATGAAACAAATGAATAAAGATGTGAATCCACCTATGAGCGAAAATAACAAAAGGGAGGGGCAAACAAAGGTTCATAGATATGAAGCCAGAATGTGTACAATGAGATATGTTGGTCCCTAGCAACAGCTCAGAGACAGGGATATGAATTAAAATATAATAGTATTTCAATAATTTTATATTGGAGAGGTGTACACTAGGTCATAAGAGGATGGTCCAGAGATAGGGAAAATGGAAAATATAAGAATAAATGGGAAGAATATATGTACATCTCATTTTTATGAGATTTTTCCCTGGGGAGCAACATTTGTTATGGTTTCAAATTATTAACAGGTATCATAGAAACACCCTTGCACAAAAAATGAGTGACTTTTGCATCACAGAATACATTCACCCTGGTGTCCTAGTGGTTGTGGATGATGAGGATGAGGATAAGGAGGAGGATAGCATCAAATAGACCAAATCAGGAAGCATATACCCATGTGTGGTTGTGAAGAGGTGCATGAGAATGCACCTCCACAAAACAGATAATGTATTAGAGGTTATGTTTCGCTGTTTTCACTTGGTGGTGTACAGAAGTCTTGCCCAATCCAGCCCTTCCGTTTTTATAAGAGTCAGCCTGTCAGCATTTTCAGTTGACAGGCAGATGCACTTAACTGTTATAATTCCAGCAGCAGCAATAAAAACACGCTCTGACAGAATGCTAGCAGCAGTGCAAGCCAGGACCTCCAAGGCGTAGAGAGCCAGCTCATGCCCAGCTTGGATACCCAATAATTAAAAGGCACAGAGGAATCATGGAGGACATTTGTACGATCTGCAAGGTACTCCCTCAGCATCTTCCCAAACATTGCACTTCTTGTGACAGCACCCTTTCCCTCTGTGCCGGCACGATGGGAGGGTCTGAGAAAACTGTCCCAGAATTTTGCTATTGTTCCCCTGCCTGAGATTGTACTTCTGTCTCTCTTGCTTGGACTCCTTGGTTGTACAACAAACTCTGACGTCTGCTGCCAGCGTTCTCACATGGGAATTTTTTAGGTAATCCCGCTACAAGGGCGCTCTGGTACTGCAACATTTTAGTACAACTGTCTGCCTGTGGAAGAAGAGATTGAACGTTCTCCTTGTAGCGTGGGTCTGGAAGTGTCACCAGCCAGTAAGGAGTGTCCTCGAAAAATTTAATAATGTGAGGGTCATGCGAAATGCAGCGCAAGATAAAGTCAGCCATGCGTGCCAGACTGTTAGCAGGCAAGACTTCCGTGTCCTCACCAACAGGATGACTGAACATGCTGTCTTACTTCTGCTCCTCATCTTCCTCCCTGTCCTCAGGCTATCCCCGCTGAACAGACAGTATGACAACTGTGCTTGTAGTACCGTCTTTAGCGCATGAAAGCAGCTCCTGTTCTTCCTCCTCCTCCTCATTGTCTACCAATCCACATTGGAATGACATGACACTGGGCTGAGTGTAATCACCCTGTATGGCTCCTTGCTCAATGTCCTTGTGCTCTGCCTGCAATGCATCATCTTTAATTGTGAGCAGAGAGGTTTTCAGAATGCAGAGAAGCAGGATGGTCATGCTAATTATGGCATCATCGCTGCTCATCATCTTGGTGCAGTCCTCAAAGGTTTGGAGGATGGTACATATGTCTGACATCCATGTCCACTCCTGAGGTCTTATGTGTGGAGTCTGAACTGAATATCGGCGGCCTTGTTGATGCTGGTAGTGAACAACTGCCCTCTTCTGCTCACAATGCTTTCCAATATATGCAGTGTAGAGTTCCAACGCATGGGCACATCACACACCAGTCGGTGAGCCAGAAGCTGCAAGCACTGTTGAAGCATGGCAAGGGTGGCTGCAGCTGTAGCTGACTTTCCAAAATGGGCAGACAGATGACGTACTTTCACTAGCAGATCTGGCAGCTCCGGGAAGCTTTTGAGAAAATGTTGACCCAAGAGGTTAAGCAAATGGGCCAGGCAAGGAACATGTGTGAGCTCACCTTGCCTCAGAGCCACCGCCAGGTTCCAGCCATTGTCACACATGACCATGCCTGGCTGTAGGTTCAGCGGTGTCATTCAAATATCTGACTGATCTTTCAGCTCTGTCATCAACTCTTCTGCACTGTGCAGTTTATCACCTAAGCAGATTAGCTTCAGCACAGCCTATTGCTGCTTGGCTGAGGCAATGCTGCAGTGCTTCCAGCTCCTGACTGATGTGTTCATTTTCAGAAAAGGAGGTTGAAGAGGAGGAGGAGGTGGTGCAGGAGCTGTAGACTGTGGGGGCAACCCTGATTGATGAAGGGCCCGCAATCCTCATTGTGGGAAGGATGTGTTCCATCCCAAGGTCCGACTGGATCCCGGCTTCCACTATGTTAACCCAGTGTTCAGTCAGTGAGATGTACCATCCCTGCCCACAAGCACTTGTCCACGTGTCCATGGTTAGGTAGACTTTCCCAGTAATAGCATTGTTGAGGGCAAGGATAATGTTGTGGGACACATGCTGGTGGAATGCCAGTACGGCACACAGGAAGAAATAGTGGCGACTGGGTACCTTGTGACAGCCACCACCATCAGGTTGCGGAAATCTTCCTTTTAATGAGCTTAAAAGGCAACATTTGGAGCACAAGCAGACAAGAAATGTTCAAATTTAGTACTGCGGCCTGTAGGGTGCTGGCTGGGTATTTCCACTTGCATTCCAAAGACTGGGGTATAGACAACTGAAGGCTGCACTGGGACAAGAACATGGACAGGCTTGATGATGGTGCTGTTTGACTGTGGGCAATGACAGGTGCAGGGCCAGAGGCATCTTCACATGCACGGTGGACTGGGGATTGGCTTCTATGCAAAACACCAAGAATGAACACCAGGCCATAAAATATGAAAAAGTACAAACTTTATTTTGAACATATCTAAAACCATATACCACACATAAAATTATGGAGCAACCAAAATACAGAGACAACCGACAGGTATGACTGGAACAGTGGCAAAGAACTATATATATATATATATATACATATATATATATATATATATATATATATATATATATATATAAGGAGTAACCTTCCAATCAATCATATAACATAGTAACATAGTAACATAGTTATTAACCCCTTCACCCCCGGAGCTTTTTCCGTTTTTCCGTTTTCGTTTTTCGCTACCCTCCTTCCCAGAGCCATAACTTTTTTATTTTTCCGTCAATTTGGCCATGTGAGGGCTTATTTTTTGCGGGACGAGTTGTACTTTTGAACGACATCATTGGTTTTAGCATGTCGTGTACTAGAAAACGGGAAAAAAATTCCAAGTGCAGTGAAATTGCAAAAAAAGTGCAATCCCACACTTGTTTTTTGCTTGCCTATTTTGCTAGGTTCACTAAATGCTAAAACTGACCTGCCATTATGATTCTCCAGGTCACTACGAGTTCATAGACACCTAACATGACTAGGTTATTTTTCACCTAAGTGGTGAAAAAAAATTCCAAACTTTGCAAAAAACAAAACAAAACAAAATTGCGCCATTTTCCGATACTCGTAGCGTCTCCATTTTTCGTGATCTGGGGTCAGGTGAGGGCTTATTTTTTGCGTGCCGAGCTGGCGTTTTTAATGATAGCATTTTGGTGTAGATACGTTCTTTTGATCGCCCGTTATTGCATTTTAATGCAATGTCGTGGCGACCAAAAAAACGTAAATCTGGCGTTTCGAATTTTTTTCTCATTACGCCATTTAGCGATCAGGTTAATGCTTTTTTTTAATTGATAGATCGGGCGATTCTGAACGCGGCGATACCAAATATGTGTAGGTTTTTGGTTTTTTTTATTGATTTATTTTGATTGGGGCGAAAGGGGGGTGATTTAAACTTTTATGTTTTTTTTATTTTTTTCACATTTTTAAAAACTTTTTTTTTTTACTTTTGCCATGCTTCTATAGCCTCCATGGGAGGCTAGAAGCAGGCACAGCCCGATCGGCTCTGCTACATAACAGCGATCATCAGATCGCTGTTATGTAGCTAAAATGCAGGTGTGCTGTGAGCGCCGACCACAGGGTGGCGCTCACAGCCACCGGCAATCAGTAACCATAGAGGTCTCCAGGACCTCTATGGTTACAATGGAGGAGCATCGCCGACCCCCGATCATGTGACAGGGGTCGGCGATGCGCTCATATCCGGCCGCACGGCCGGATGCGGTAGTTAAATGCCGCTGTCTGCGCTTGACAGCGGCATTTAACTAGTTAATAGCGGCGGGTGATCGCGATTTCACCCGCCGCTATTGCGCGCACATGTCAGCTGTAAAAAACAGCTGACATGTCGCGACTTTGATGTGCGCTCACCGCCGGAGCGCACATCAAAGCGGGGGTCCCGACATGTGACGTACTATACCGTCACATGTCGGGAAGGGGTTAAGGTTGAAGGAAGACTTTAAGTCCATCTAGTTCAATCCATAGCCTAACATGCCCTAACATGTTGATCCAGGGGAAGGCAAAAAAAACCCATGTGGTAAGAGTAAGCTCCACCATGGGGAAAAAAATTCCTTCCCGACCCCACATACCGCAATCAGACTGGTTCCCTGGATCAACGCCCTATCAAAGAATCTAATATATATACCCTGTAACATTATACTTTTCCAGGAAGGTATCCAGTCCCCTCTTAAATTTAAGTAATGACTCACTCATTACAACATCATACGGCAGAGAGTTCCACAGTCTCACTGCTCTTACAGTAAAGAATCCACGTCTGTTATTATGCTTAAACCTTTTTTCCTCCAAACGTAGAGAATGCCCCCTTGTCCCTGTCACCGGTCTATGATTAAAAAGATTTTCAGAAAGGTCTTTGTACTGTCCCCTCATATATTTATGCATTAACATAAGATCACCCCTTAGCCTTCGTTTTTCCAAACTAAATAGCCCCAAGTGTAATAACCTATCTTGGTATTGCAGACCCCCCAGTCCTCTAATAACCTTGGGCGCTCTTCTCTGCACCCGCTCCAGTTCAGCTACGTCTTTCTTATACACCGGAGTCCAGAACTGTGCACAGTATTCTAAGTGTGGTCGAACTAGTGACTTGTATAGAGGTAAAATTATGTTCTCCTCATGAGCATCTATTCCTCTTTTAATGCATCCCATTATTTTATTTGCCTTTGTAGTAGCTGCCTGACACTGGCCACTGAATATGAGTTTGTCATCCACCCATACACCCAGGTCTTTTTCATTGACGGTTTTGCCCAGAGTTTTAGAATTAAGCACATAGTTATACATCTTATTACTTCTACCCAAGTGCATGACCTTACATTTATCCCCATTAAAGCTCATTTGCCATTTATCAGCCCAAGCTTCTAGTTTACATAAATCATCCTGTAATATAAAATTGTCCTCCTCTGTATTGATTACCCTGCAGAGTTTAGTGTCATCTGCAAATATTGAAATTCTACTCTGAATGCCCACTACAAGGTCATTAATAAATATGTTAAAAAGAAGGAGGGCCTAATACTGACCCCTGTGGTACCCCACTGCTAACCGCGACCCAGTCCGAGCGTGCTCCATTAATAACCACCCTTTGTTTCCTATCCCTGAGCCAGCTCTCAATCCACTTACACATATTTTCCCCTATCCCCATTATTCTCATTTTATGTAACAACCTTTTGTGTGGCACCGTATCAAAAGCTTTTGAAAAGTCCATATACACTACATCCACTGGGCTCCCTTGGTCCAGTCCGGAACTTACCTCTTCATAGAAGCTGATCAAATTAGTCTGACATGAACGGTCCCTAGTAAACCCGTGCTGATACTGGGTCATGAGGTTATTCCTCTTCAGATACTCCAGTATAGCATCCCTTAGAATGCCCTCCTGGATTTTACCCACAGTAGAGGTTAAACTTACTGGCCTATAATTTCCGAGTTCAGTTTTTGTCCCCTTTTTGAATATTGGCACCACATTTGCTATACGCCAGTCCTGTGGTACAGACCCTGTTATTATGGACTCTTTAAAGATTAAAAATAATGGTCTATCAATGACTGTACTTAATTCCTGCAGTACTCGGGGGTGTATCCCATCCGGGCCCGGAGATTTGTCAATTTTAGTGATTTTTAGACGCCGCCGAACTTCCTGCTGGGTTAAGCAGGTAACCTTTAATTGGGAATTTTTATCACTAGTCATATTGGCTGCCATGGGATTTTCTTTTGTAAATACTGATGAAAAAAAGTCATTTAGCATATTGGCTTTTTCCTCATCCTCATCCACCATTTCACACAGACTATTTTTAAGGGGGCCAACACTATCATTTTTTAGTTTCTTACTATTTATGTAGTTAAAGAATATTTTGGGATTATTTTTGCTCTCTCTGGCAATGAGTCTCTCTTGTCTCAATCTTTGCTGCCTTGATTTGCTTTTTACAGAATTTATTTAATTTTCTGTATTTATTTAATGCCTTCTCACTACCTACTTCCTTTAATTCTCTAAATGCTTTCTTTTTGTCCCTTATTGCGCCCCTTACAGCTCTATTTAGCCATATTGGTTTCCTCCTATTTCTAGTATGTTTATTCCCATTCGGTATATACTGTGCACAGGTCCTATCCATGATGCTAATAAACGTCTCCCATTTTCTTTGTGTATTTTTATGCCTCAGGATATCGTCCCAGTTAATTGCACCAAGATCCTCTCTCATCCATTGGAAATTTGCCTTCCTGAAGTTTAGTGTCCTTGTCACCCCTCTACTACACATCTTAATAAAGGAGACATGAAAACTTATTATTTTGTGATCACTATTCCCCAAGTGACCCCTAACCCTTATATTTGATATGCGATCTGGCCTGTTGGTTAATATTAGGTCTAGCAGTGCCCCCCTCCTTGTTGGGTCCTGAACCAGTTGTGAAAGGTAATTGTCTCTCATAGTTGTCAAAAAATGATTACCTTTACTGGAACTGCAGGTTTCTGTTCCCCAATCTATTTCAGGGTAGTTGAAGTCCCCCATAATAATGACTTCTCCTTGAGTCGCAGCTTCATCTATTTGCTTTACGAGAATATTCTCCATTGCTTCCATTATTTTTGGAGATTTATAACAAACCCTATCAGTAATTTATTATTTTTTCCCCCTCCCCTTATCTCCACCCACAGGGACTCTACATTTTCATTAGATTCACCTATATTATCACGCAGGATGGGTTTTAAGGTCGATTTTACATACAGACACACCCCACCCCCTCGCTTATCTGTACGGTCATTTCTGAAAAGGCTATAGCCCTGCAAGTTAACAGCCCAGTCATGGCTCTCATCCAGCCATGTTTCAGATATCCCCACCATGTCATATTTATGCTCCAACAACATTAATTCTAATTCGTCCATTTTGTTGGCGAGGCTTCTGGCATTAGTATACATGCACTTGATGTTCCTCTCTGTACCTCTATTCTTTCTTAAATTACTAACTGTTCTAACCCCACCCCCCATGCCACCGCCACCCCCAGCTTCCTTATTTGTGCCCAGGTCTCTATCTGCACTATCTTCCCCTCCTATAAAATGAATACCCTCCCCATCAATCCATAGTTTAAACACTCCTCCAACCTTCTAGCCATTTTCTCCCCCAGCACAGCTGCACCTTCCCCATTGAGGTGCAGCCCGTCCCTAGCATAGAGCCTGTAGCCAACTGAGAAGTCAGCCCAGTTCTGCAGGAACCCAAACCCCTCCTTCCTACACCAATTCTTGAGCCACTTATTAACCTCCCTAATCTCCCGTTGCCTCTCTGGCGTGGCACGTGGTACAGGCAGTATTTCGGAAAATGCCACGTTGGAGGTCCTTGCTTTCATCTTGCAGCCTAATTCCCTGAAATCATCTTTAACCCCTTCACCCCCGGAGCTTTTTCCGTTTTCGTTTTTCGCTCCCCTCCTTCCCAGAGCCATAACTTTTTTATTTTTCCGTCAATTTGGCCATGTGAGGGCTTATTTTTTGCGGGACGAGTTGTACTTTTGAACGACATCATTGGTTTTAGCATGTCGTGTACTAGAAAACGGGAAAAAAATTCCAAGTGCAGTGAAATTGCAAAAAAAGTGCAATCCCACACTTGTTTTTTGCTTGCCTATTTTGCTAGGTTCACTAAATGCTAAAACTGACCTGCCATTATGATTCTCCAGGTCACTACGAGTTCATAGACACCTAACATGACTAGGTTATGTTTCACCTAAGTGGTGAAAAAAAATTCCAAACTTTGCAAAAAACAAAACAAAACAAAATTGCGCCATTTTCCGATACTCGTAGCGTCTCCATTTTTCGTGATCTGGGGTCAGGTGAGGGCTTATTTTTTGCGTGCTGAGCTGGCGTTTTTAATGATAGCATGTTGGTGTAGATACGTTCTTTTGATCGCCCGTTATTGCATTTTAATGCAATGTCGTGGCGACCAAAAAAACGTAAATCTGGCGTTTCGAATTTTTTTCTCATTACGCCATTTAGCGATCAGGTTAATGCTTTTTTTTTATTGATAGATCGGGCGATTCTGAACGCGGCGATACCAAATATGTGTAGGTTGGTGTTTTTTTTTATTGATTTATTTTGATTGGGGCGAAAGGGGGGTGATTTAAACTTTTATATTTTTTTTATTTTTTTCACATTTTTAAAAACTTTTTTTTTTTTACTTTTGCCATGCTTCTATAGCCTCCATGGGAGGCTAGAAGCAGGTACAGCCCGATCGGCTCTGCTACATAACAGCGATCATCAGATCGCTGTTATGTAGGAGAATTGCAGGTGTGCTGTGAGCGCCGACCACAGGGGGGCGCTCACAGCCACCGGCAATCAGTAACCATAGAGGTCTCAAGGACCTCTATGGTTACAATGGAGGAGCATCGCCGACCCCCGATCATGTGACGGGGGTCGGCGATGCGCTCATATCCGGCCGCACGGATGCGGTAGTTAAATGCCGCTGTCTGCGTTTGACAGCAGCATTTAACTAGTTAATAGCGGCGGGTGATCGCGATTTCACCCGCCGCTATTGCGCGCACATGTCAGCTGTAAAAAACAGCTGACATGTCGCGACTTTGATGTGCGCTCACCGCCGGAGCGCACATCAAAGCGGGGGTCCCGACATGTGACGTACTATTCCGTCACATGTCGGGAAGGGGTTAAGGACCTTCCACCTACCTCTAACTTTGTCATTTGTGCCAATGTGCACCATGACCGCTGGGTCCTCACCAGCCCCTTCCAATAACCTGTCAACCCAATCAGCGATGTGTCGGACTCGAGCGCCAGGTAGGCAGCACACCGTCCGACGAGCCCTGTCTTTGTGACAGATTGCCCTATCGGTTCCCCTGATAATTGAGTCCCCCACTACCAGCACCTGTCTGGCCTGCCTTGCTCTCCTATTTCCCTCCTTAGTGGAGCAGTCACTCCTCCGGCTTTCAGAGGACATGCCTGGCTGCAGCAGTGCTACCCCTGTACTGGCACCCCCCTCATCTGCCAACTTAGCAAACTTATTGTGGTGTGCCAGATCAGGACTAGCCTCCCTGGCACTCTTCCCTCTACCCCGCCTTCTATCTGTCACCCAGCTAACTGCCTCACTGTCCTGCAGCTCCATCCTACCATCCCCCCCCTCATCTATCCCATTGAGCGTCTGCTCTGTGAGCAGAAGACTCCTCTCCATATTGTCTATGGATCTCAGTGTTGCCAGCTGCACATTTAGATCCAGAATCTGGGCTTCCAAATGCACAATGTGCTCACATCTCGCACAGCAGTATGCTCCCTCGACCGGCTGATCAAGGATTGCATACATGTGGCAAGATGTGCACTGGACGGCATTAACAATAGTGGAGCACATTTCTTAATGGGGATTGCACCACACAAACGTTAATTAAAAATAAATACAAAGTGTTAAAAAAAAAACAAAAAAAACAGACAGCAATTCCTCCCTTGGAAACTCCCTGAACCCAAAGTCACTGAATCACAAGTCACACTTACCGCCATCCACACTTACGCTCAGGTCACACTCAGCTCGCTCACACTTGCAGGGAAAAAAACCAAAAAAATCCTGCAAGTGTAGCCAGTAGTATCCCCAATGCAGCGGTCAAAGATGACAATGCATAAAAATTATTTAAATAGAATATAAGAAATATGTATGTATTAATGTTAATCGTTAATATATTAAAAGACCAATAAGAAATAAATACATCTTAGTAACAAGTGCAATGTCACCGACAACCGCAGCATCATGGACAACCGCCGTACGGTCACCAAATTGTTCACAGTACATATAAAGAAAGGACCATAGTTACCAAATGTAAGCCACCAGTCAGGGACCCACGACACCCGACGTGCGTTTCGCTGAGGAAAGCTTCGTCCAGGGGTGGGGGGTAGCTGAAAAAGAGGCTTATTTATACTTGTCATTGGCCAATGACAGAGAGGCACACTAACTCTCTGTGAAAAATACCCCAAAAGAACCATTACTAAGTATCTTACTGATCGCGCATTCCAGACATGTTGTACAAATATTTTAAACATACATAATGATCGCATTATCCCTCATATCATGATGAAATTCTCACTGATACTAGGAGATCACTTCCGGAGCCTCCCGCTTTACTTCCGGGTTACAGGCATCTGGTTGTTGATGTAACCATGGCGATGAAACACCGATCACATGATTAGAATGTTTACCGTTCATACACCATCTCCGGATGACCAGCTAATAATGGAGCATGGAACAAAGCATATCAATCTAAGACATCCGCCGTTCTCAGTGGGCAAAAATAAGCGGATTCAAAGGTCTTCATAACAGCCCAGCTCCAATCATATACGCCGTATAGGTATAAAATTCAACGTATCTTCTGACAAGGAGAAATACATGATGATGCCAGTTGTCATAGGAACAAGGCATGCTTGCATTTAAGAATCAGAAGCCAAAATTCAGGGTCCCATTCATCTTATAGTGTGGTGCAACACCCAAGGCGGCTTATATCCACTGTGTTACCAAACGATAGTTGGTTCGAGTCCGACCTGAAAATCAACCATATATGGTAAGAAAGAAAGATAGATAGATAATGCGATCAGCTTGTACTTAATTCCTAAAAGAATTAAATTAGTATATATAACAATTTTGTCACAAAAATATACCATTGTGTGAACACAAAAAAAAAAAAATTTAAGTGAAAAAATAATATAATATTACAAATAAATAAAGCCACGAGCACTATAAAAGTGGTAAATTATTAACCATAACATATACATAAAAAAATCATGAAAGAAAAACACAATATATTATATTATAGTGCGGGTGAACAAAATAACAAATTAAAAAATGACAAATGATTATATAAGTGAATAATAAACAACAGTGATAAAACATATAAAGGAATTATACTAATATGTATGACACGTGACATCTTGATAATAGGACTGCAGCGATCATCCCAGGATCAACTTGTGGGGTACAGCAGCAAAAGACAAAAACATGCCTCTATGAAAAAAGACCAAAAACAACACCATTAAGAAAAAACAACATAAACCAGTATAGAAATATATGAACAGCTACCCACAAAACAGAGGACTAGCCATAAACATCCAACGGTGACAATCATACGCATACATTCATTCTCACATACATAGCTAAAAACAATATTAAACATATATATATGTGCATAAAATATTGCAACCGTCAAACCGCACACGGAAGAAACTAGGACGTCCACAGATGGAAACAACCATCAAGTGAGAAAAATGTTATAAGGGCATAATAACCCATAAAAGAGGAAAAAAGGAATATAGGATGGCCAATTTACATAGGAAGGAAGGGGACAAAGCTATTATGGTCATTCAGACCATGTGGGGCAATTGTGTTCAATTTGAAAATCCATGATGATTCTCTTTGTGCTAGAATCCTCTTCCAATTGCCTCCTCGTGTACCTGGAAAGACTCTGTCGATAGCTCTAATCAAAAATTTAGATGCATCACAGCCGTGATACTTCTTGAAATGGCGCGGGATTGTTTTGAGACTACCAATGTCTTTAACTTCAACTGCGGCTTCAATGTCAAGGATATGTTCCTGAACACGACGCCATAATTCTCTTGATGTCATGCCAATGTATATAAGGTTGCATGGGCATGTACCATAATATATAACTCCCTTTGTTGTACAATTGATACAATGCGTGATAATAAATTTTTTAGAACCAGAGGAGTCAATAAAATCCTTGACCATCAGAATATTCTTGCATGCGATGCATTTCCCACATACAGTACATCCCCAGGCGGGGCCTTTAGATTTGAAAAGGTATTTAGTACTTTCCTTTTTATAGTGACTATGAACTAATTTTACACGGAGATTACTCGCCCTTCTGTATGTAACCGACGGAACAGTATCAATAACTTTGGCCATAGTATTATCCATTCGTAAGACATTCCAGTGTTTGGCTAAGATATTGTTCACCTCATCACTTCTAGAGTGAAAATCCAGAATACATCTTACCTTTAAATCACTCTTCGATTTTGCTGCCCGCTTTTTCAAGAGATCAGATCGATTGCTCATAAGTGCTCGTCTATGAGCCTGCTGAATACATCGACGTTGATAGCCACGGTCCAAAAACCGTTGTTGGAGATCAGCTGCTTGTTTAGCAAAGTTGGATTCATTAGAACATATCCTTCGTGCTCTCAGGAATTGTCCTACTTGAATATTTCTGACAAGATGTCTAGGATACTGTGACGAGGCATGTAACAAGGTGTTTGTGGAGGTAGGCTTCCTGAATAAGTCCGTCTGTAAATATCCATCATGGTCCACCTGAATAAAAACATCCAGAAAATCGATTTCCGTCTTACTCAATTTGTGTGTAAGTCTCACATTAATAGTGTTTTGATTCCAAGCTACCAAAAATTCCTCCAATTCTGACTGGGATCCATGCCAGATCATCAGCGCATCATCACAAAATGGCCTTCTCACACAAGGCTACCGGATCAGTCTGGAAGATGGCCCTCTCCCACAGCCCCAGGAAGAGATTAGCATATGAGGGCGCACAAGACGCCCCCATAGCTGTCCCCTGGAGCTGTAGGTAGAGGGCATCACCAAATATGAAAAAATTGTGGGTAAGTATGAACCTTAGCACAATCAAGATAAATTGACATAGTTCCCTATCCAGATCACTCATATCCAGGTAAAATTTCACAGCATTTAGCCCATCCTCATGACGAATTGAGGTATATAGAGCCTCGACATCACAAGTCACTAGATACATGTCTGGCTCCATCTAAATCCCATCTAATCTTCTCAAAACGTCAGAAGTATCACGGAGGTAAGACGGAAGGGTATCCACCATGGGTCTTAAATAATGGTCAATCCATTTACACAGAGGATCGCAGATATTATTCATCCCTGATACAATTGGCCTACCTGGCGGTGTAACTGCATCCTTATGGATCTTTGAAGGGACGTAAATAGTTGCAATGGTAGGTTCATCAATCCAAAGCCCTCTTCTTTGTTCATCTGTTAATATCCCTCTATCTACAGCCTCCGATAATATAATCTGTAGTTCAGTTCTAAATTTAGACAGGGGATTGAATGTTAGTTTACGATAACAATCCGTTTTAAGCTGTCTATACATTTCTTTTTCGTACATCCATGATGGCCAGATAACAATGTTCCCACCCTTATCTGAGGGTTTCACAATCACTTCCTTCATTTGTTCAAGTTCCTTCAAAGCACTTCTTTCCCTCTGATTTAAATTGTCCCATTTAATGGTTTCAGGGATCGCCTGGATCTCCTGTGTCACTAGTTTAACAAATAAATCTACTTCTGGAAAAGCAGAAATCTGTGGGAACTTCTTAGATTTAGGCAATAAACTAGCTGGAAACTTACTTATGACAGGAGCCTCAGATTCTGCCGCCAATTCCTCCAAATCTCTTAGTGTTTCTTTTTCTGCTGCCGATGGAAACATATTATCAATTGTATGATCAAAAAACATCTTTTTATAGATTAATTTTCTGGCAAAAAGGTGTAAATCTTTCACCACAGAGAAACAATTGAACTTAGATGCTGGCGAAAAAGACAAGCCTTTATTAAGTACGGAAAGTTGGTCTGGAGTAAGAATTACATTAGATAGGTTAATTACCTTGGAGGTATTGTCCATCTGATTATCCATGGCGTTACCCTTCCCAGAGCGCTTCTTATTGTCATAACGGCGATACGGTTCAAATCTCCGTTTACCATATCTTAGTGGATATCTACCATTATCCAAAAAAGAGCTATGGGAAGTGCCAGTGGTAGATGTTGCAGTGGACTCCGACATCATTTTATCCATGTTAGAATTCTTCCCATGCTGCCATCTGAAAATCCTGTTATTTTCTTTATCACTCAAGTCCCTTTGGAATTTTTTGGTCTTCGTTTCAGAAATTTGTGTTTCCCATTCAACAAACCATTTGTCCATTTCAATTTTATATTCGTTAATTTCTTCAGCAGTACATTGTGCTTGTAATTTGTTCTGTATCTCATCTATCTCTATATTCAAATTTTCCAAGCTCTTACTGTTCATCTCAACTAGTAATTGCATAAATGTAACAGAACATAAATTGCATGCTGATTCCCACCTCAGCCTCAGACTATCATCCTCAACTGGGAACGAGGGGAAAATCTGTACATGAAGATCTCTGGGTACCAGCCCCTTAGTAATATAGTTCTCAAGGAACGTCCTGTTCCATCATATGCGGGTTCGATGGTTCAGCAAATTTTTTAAAACCTTTTTAAAATCAGTCTTCTGAGCGGTTTCCTGCACTATTGGAGCCCCATTGGAAAAGACATTTTGAGCCTGTACAGCCCAGGAAGCATCTCTGCTCCTGTAATCCATAGCGATCTTTTTTACTGCACAAAAAATTGCAAACAAAGCAATTATTAACACCTATAATATCGCCTTTAATCAAAATTAAGCCAAGTGATAATTATTACTAACACCAAGAATGAACACCTGGCCATAAAATATGAAAAAGTACAAACTATATTTTGAACATATCTAAAACCATATACCACACATAAAATTATAAAAGCAAAAAAAAGGGGAGAAGCCAGCACTGCTTATGGTCAGAACACAATACAAAAGGTGCACATGCACATACTGAATTCTAACTGTTTTTCAAATATGAGACATTTAACAAATAATTGATCAATTCTTTGAGCTACCCCGCCACTTCACGGCAATCTCACAATGGGGCAGTCGATTTCGCTGCCCGCTTTTTCAAGCACCTTGTTACATGCCTCGTCACAGCATCCTAGACATCTTGTCAGAAATATTCCAGTAGGACAATTCCTGAGAGCACGAAGGATATGTTCCAATGAATCCAACTTTGCTAAACAAGCAGCTGATCTCCAACAACGGTTTTTGGACCGTGGCTATCAACCTCGATGTATTCAGCAGGCTCATAGATGAGCACTTATGAGCAATCGATCTGATCTCTTGAAAAAGCGGGCAGCGAAATCGAAGAGTAATTTAAAGGTAAGATGTATTCTGGATTTTCACTCTGAGAAGTGATGAGGTGAACAATATCTTAGCCAAACACTGGAATGTCTTACGAATAGTGTTGAGCATTCCGATACCGCAAGTATCGGGTATCGGCCGATATTTGCTGTATCGGAATTCCGATACCGAGATCCGATACTTTTGTGGTATCGGGTATCGGTATCGAAACAACATTAATGTAAAAATGTGTAAAAGAGAGAATTAAAATAAAAAATATTGCTATACTCACCTCTCCGACGCAGCCTGCACCTTACCGAGGGAAGCGGCAGCGTTCTTTGTTTAAAATTCGCGCTTTTCTTTCCTTACGTGAAGTCACTTTAAAATGCGCGCGTGTCCAGCCTCCCGGCTTGTGATTGGTTGACCGCGAAGCAACCAATCACAAGCCGGGACGTCACGGGAGGTTGGACAAGCGCGCATTTTAAAGTGCGCGCGTGTCCAGCCTCCCGGCTTGTGATTGGTTGACCGCGAAGCAACCAATCACAAGCCGGGACGTCACGGGAGGTTGGACAAGCGCGCATTTTAAAATGCGCACGTGTCCAGCCTCCCGGCTTGTGATTGGTTGACCGCGAAGCAACCAATCACAAGCCGGGACGTCACGGGAGGTTGGACAAGCGCGCATTTTAAAATGCGCGCGTGTCCAGCCTCCCGGCTTGTGATTGGTTGATCGCGACGCAACCAATCACAAGCCGGGACGTCACGGGAGGCTGGACAAGCGCGCATTTTAAAATGCGCGCGTGTCCAGCCTCCCGTGACGTCACGGCTTGTGATTGGTTGCGTCGCCCATGTGGCTGCGACGCAACCAATCACAAAGCCGGGACGTAATTTTAAAATCCTTAAGGACCTGAAATTACGTCACGGCTTGCTGTGATTGGTTGCGTCGCCCATGTGACTGCGACGCAACCAATCACCAAGCCGGGACTTCACGTAAGGAAAGAAAAGCGCGAATTTTAAACAAAGAACGCTGCCGCTTCCCTCGGTAAGGTGCAGGCTGCGTCGGAGAGGTGAGTATAGCAATATTTTTTATTTTAATTCTCTCTTTTACACATTAATATGGATCCCAGGGCCTGAAGGAGAGTTTCCTCTCCTTCAGACCCTGAGAACCATCAGGAATACCGTCCGATACTTGAGTCCCATTGACTTGTATTGGTATCGGGTATCGGTATCGGATTGGATCCGATACTTTGCCGGTATCGGCCGATACTTTCCGATACCGATACTTTCAAGTATGGGACGGTATCGCTCAACACTACTTACGAATGGATAATACTATGGCCAAAGTTATTGATACTGTTCCGTCGGTTACATTCAGAAGGGCGAGTAATCTCCGTGTAAAATTAGTTCATAGTCACTATGAAAAGGAAAGTACTAAATACCTTTTCAAATCTAAAGGCCCCGCCTGGGGATGTACTGTATGCGGGAAATGCGTCGCATGCAAGAATATTCTGACGGTCAAGGATTTTTGTGACTCCTCTGGTTCTAAAAAATTTATTATCACGCATTGTATCAATTGTACAACAAAGGGAGTTATATATTATGGTACATGCCCATGCAACCTTATATACAGTGGCATGACATCAAGAGAATTACGGCGTCGTGTTTGGGAACATATCCTTGACATTGAAGCCGCAGTTGAAGTTAAAGACATTGGTAGTCTCAAAACAATCCCGCGCCATTTCAAGAAGTATCACGGCTGTGATGCATCTAAATTTTTGATTAGAGCTATCAACAGAGTCTTTCCAGGTACACGAGGAGGCAATTGGAAGAGGATTCTAGCACAAAGAGAATCATCATGGATTTTCAAATTGAACACAATTGCCCCACATGGTCTGAATGACCATAATAGCTTTGTTCCCTTCCTTCCTATGTAAATTGGCCATCCTATATTCCTTTTTTCCTCTTTTATGGGTTATTATGCCCTCATAACATTTTTCTCACTTGATGGTTGTTTCCATCTGTGGACGTCCTAGTTTCTTCCGTGTGCGGTTTGACGGTTGCAATATTTTATGCACACATATATATGTTTAATATTGTTTTTAGCTATGTATGTGAGAATGAATGTATGTGTATGATTGTCACCGTTGGATGTTTATGGCTAGTCCTCTGTTTTGTGGGTAGCTGTTCATATATTTCTATACTGGTTTATGTTGTTTTTTCTTAATGGTGTTGTTTTTGGTCTTTTTTCATAGAGGCATATTTTTGTCATTTGCTGCTGTACCCCACAAGTTGATCCTGGGATGATCGCTACAGTCCTATAATCAAGATGTCACGTGTCATACATATTAGTATAATTCCTTTATATGTTTTATCACTAGTGTTGAGCGATACCTTCCGATATCGGAAAGTATTGGTATCGGAAAGTATCGGCCGATACCGTCAAAGTATCGGATCTAATCCGATACCGATACCCGATCCCAATGCAAGTCAATGGGACGAAAATATCGGAATTAAAATAAACCCTTTATTTCCTTGTAGGTTCATTCTACATGAAGAAAAAAAACTAAGAATAATGTAGGATGTATTGGGGGACGTGGCGGAGACATTAAAGGCATAGAGGTTTAGCCCAATCAAATAGAATAGCAGGAATTTTAATTTTTTTTAAGACGTTCGGAGTTACAAAGATATTGACTATGTTAAGATTTTTTTTATTTTGTCAGATATTGATGTTTCACTACTTCCACGCCCTTCACCCTCTTTTTTACTTCTCCCACACTTTCTTCTTCATCATCATCAGCATCTTTGACATCAACTTCTTCTTCACCTTATTCATCTTCTTCTTCTTCTACCTATAATTTTTTTTTTTACATTGTTCATATTCTTTTTATTTAACTCTTATTCTTCTTCATATTCAACTTCTTCATCATATTGTTATTTGTGACAGGCATTCCCGTAGTTGTTATCTATAAAAGTTTGAAGATTACACCTTCTGTTCTGCCTGTCACAAAAGAGTTACATTTGTCCGCGTTCAGTTTGGCCTGCAGCATCAGGCTTTATCCAGGGGCACCACGAGGAGGAATGGACTCACCCCCATACACTGCTTAGTCTTCTTCTGCTTATAATTTAGATAATATCTTTTGCTCTGATATTTAGTGTTATGCTTAATGTTCTTCTGCTCTTTGTTCTGCAGCCTCTTGTTCTTCTGCTTCTCGGTCTCCCATGTCGTCGTCGTCCCCAGGGTCGTCGTCATCGGGGTGGTCTTCGGGGTCATCGTCTCCAGGGTCGTCGTCATCTCAGTGGTTGTCGTCTCTGGTGTCGTCGTCATCTTAGGGGTGGTCTTCCGGGTCGTCGTCTTTAGGGTCTTGAACTTGGAAATGTAGCAGAAGGTACAAGAAGGCTGAGAAAATGCCGAGAAACAGCTGATGGAACTGGAACTCGGATGGCTACCCGAAGGTCCAAGAGCCAATGGAACTACCGAGGACCAGCTGATGTTACTGGAACCCGGTTACTAAGCAGGAGGTACCCGTGCCTGAAAGCACTACCAAGGACCACCTGACGTTGGTGGAACTCGGATACCCAGAGGGAGGCACCTAAGCCAAAGGCTCTGCCTGGAACCAGCTGACGGTACTGGAACCAGGATGGGGAGCAGAAGGTACAAGAGCAAAAGACACTGCCGAGAACCAGCTGACGGTACTGGAACCCGGATGGGTAGCCGAAGGTCCAAGAGCCAATGGAACTACCGAGGACCAGCTGACGTTACTGGAACCCGGTTACTAAGCAGGAGGTACCCGTGCCTGAAAGCACTACCAAGGACCACCTGACGTTGGTGGAACTCGGATACCCAGAGGGAGGCACCTAAGCCAAAGGCTCTGCCCGGAACCAGCTGACGGTACTGGAACCAGGATGGGGAGCAGAAGGTACAAGAGCAAAAGACACTGCCGAGAACCAGCTGATGGTACTGGAACCCGGATGGGTAGCCGAAGGTCCAAGAGTCAATGGAACTACCGAGGACCAGCTGACGTTACTGGAACCCAGTTACTAAGCAGGAGGTACCCGTGCCTGAAAGCACTACCAAGGACCACCTGACGTTGGTGGAACTCGGATACCCAGAAGGAGGCACCTAAGCCAAAGGCTCTGCCCAGAACCAGCTGACGGTGCTGGAACCAGGATGGGGACCTATTCAAGCTTGTCTTCCTAGAGCCCCAACTAGCGGTGTTGGAGCAAAGGGTCAGCAGGGGGAGCAGAGTGTAGGCCGAAGCCTAATTGAACCAATTTTAAAGGTAACCTTTAACCCCCCCTCAGGTGTTACAAACTAGAAGAGCCACGCCTTATGCAGCAGTAGTGCTGCACAAGTGAAAGGTTGCTCTTTTCATTTTGTTCCTTGCACAAGCTGAATGAAACACGTACAACATTTTGGCCCTTATACAGTCAATCTGTCTTGGAGGCGGGAGTTCCCTTCGTAATGAGACGCAGCACAGCTGGCAAAAATACCACCTTGGTGCTTGGCACGGCCTCCTGAGCATCGCATTTTGATGTACAGGAGTCTGCGTTGTTGCGTTATCCCTTGGCCATGCGCTGCCCGTCTTCAGACATCATTTCATGTCGGCTGGTGCGGTTCGCGATGCCCATGAATCCCAGCCCCGCAGTGTCTTTACAGTGTTTCACACTGCGGGGCTGGGATTCATGGCCTGGCGCAGTACATATGTTCGCCTCTCGCTCGGGTCCTTACACCTGCTACAGACTGTGCGGCGTCAGCTGATCCCTTACCGCATGCCACGGCCATGAAGCTGCACAGTCTGAAGAAGGCGGAAGGAGCTGAGTGACAGCCTGGTGAAGATATGCACTGCTCATGCCTGTCAATCACACTCTCGCAGTCAAAATAAATAAGACACCAAGGGGCATTGTGTCGGGCAGGGCGGCCGCAAAGGCGCAGCCAGCCAAACAATGATGTCAGAAGAAGGGCTGTGCTACCAAGGGGGTTGTTGCATGTCATTACAAAGGAAAGTCACACCTCAGGGACGTTTTAATGGTCTCAGGGGACACATTGTAGACGTGTTCCGTTCCACGTGTGCAAGGAGAATAAGTTTATGAGCCACCTTGCACACATGCAGCATTACTGCTGTACAAGGTGGCTGTAAAACACACAAACACCTGGGGGAGGGGGGACAGGTTCCCTTCAATTTCAGTTCTTGTGTCTGCGTGGCTTTTGCAGGACATGATGCCGGCTACACAGCAGGGGAACAGCTGGCGGTGCTGAACCCCACTGACACATTGGCTGGTGTTTTTCTCTGTGCAGCTAGCAGTACCGGGCCCCAACTGGCGGTGTTAGAGCCCAGGGTCAGCAGGAGGAGAGGGAGCAGAGTGCAGGCCGAAGCCTGCATTGGTGGCAGCTTTGTGTCTGCGTGGCTGTTGCAGGACACGTTGCCGGCTACACAGCAGGGGAACAGCTGGCGGTGCTGAACCCCACTGACACATTGGCGAGGTGTTTGGCTCTGTGCAGCTAGCAGTACCGGGCACCAACAGGCGGTGTTAGAGCCCAGGGTCAGCAGGAGGAGAGGGAGCAGAGTGTAGGCCGAAGCCTGCACTGGAGTAAGTTGAAAGGGAACCTTTAACCCCCCCCCCCAGGCGTTTGTAGCTGAAAGAGCCATATTGTACAGCACTAATGCTGGAAAAGGTAAACTTAGCTCTTTTAATTATGGTCCTTGCAAACACTAAACCTAACACTTATGAAATGTGTCCCCTCACACCGTTAAACCGTCCGGTCGGTGGAACTTTCCTTTGTCATGTGACGCAGCACAGCTGTCATTCTTACCCCCTAGGCGCCGTGCGCCGCCTCCTCAGCGTTGTTTGAATCTGTCCCGGAGTCTGCGCTGTTAGGTTAGCCCTTGGCCATGCACACATTTTGCGCTGCCCGTCTTCTGACATCATTTGGTGTCAGGCTGGCTACGCCTGTGCGGCCGCGCTGGACAAGATCCCGCCTCGCTGTGTCATCTAATGTAATCACTCTGCGGACCTGGGATCCATGGGCATGAGCAGTGCATATCCTCGCCTCTCACTCCCCTCCCTACGGCTTCTACAGACTGTGCGTGGTCACGGCCGTGGCACGCTATTAGGGATCAGCTGACGGCGCACAGTCTGAAGAAGGCGTAGGGAGATGAGTGAGAGGCGGAGATTTAGATATGCACTGCGCATGTCCATGGATCCCAGGCCCGCAGTGGGATTAAATCAGAAGACACTGCGAGGCGGGATATCGTCCTGCGCGGCCGCACAGGCGCAGCCAGCCTGACACCAAATGATGTCAGAAGACGGGCAGCGCAAAATGTGTGCATGGCCAAGGGCTGACCTAACAGCGCAGGCTCCGGGACAGATTCAAACAACGCTGAGGAGGTGGCGCACGGCGCATAGGGGGTAAGAATGACGGCTGTGCTGCGTCACATGACAAAGGAAAGTTCCACCGACCGGACAGTTTAACGGTGTGAGGGGACACATTTGATAAGTGATAGGTTCAGCATGTGCAAGGAGCACCGCGAAAAGAGGCACTTTTTCCTTTTGCATCATTACTGCTGCAGAAGGTGGCTCTTTCAGTAACAAACGCCTGGGGGGGGCAGGTTCCCTTAAATTTAAGTTGTTGTGCCTGCGTGGCGTTCGCATGACACGTTGCCGTATACACAGCAGGGGAGCAGCAGGCATTACTGAACCCCACTAACACATTGGCGAGGTGTTTGGCTCTGTGCGGACAGCACTTCTGGACAGCAACTAGCAGTGTTGGAGCCCAGGGACAGCAGGAGGAGGAGGTGGAGGAGAGAGGAGGGATTGCCACACACAGCTGGGGAACAGCTGACGTTACTGAACCCCAATAACAGAGGAGCGACTGTTGACTGTGCGGACAGCACTTCTGGACAGCAAGTAGCGGTGTTGGAGCCCAGGGACAGCAGGAGGAGGAGGTGGAGGAGAGAGGAGGGATTGCCACACACACAGCTGGGGAACAGCTGACATTACTGAACCCCAAGAACATAGGAGCGACTGTTGACTGTGCGGACAGCACTTCTGGACAGCAACTAGCGGTGTTGGAGCCCAGGGACAGCAGGAGGAGGAGGTGGACGAGAGAGGAGGGATTGCCACACACACAGCTGGGGATCAGCTGACGTTACTGAACCCCAAGAACAGAGGAGCGACTGTTGACTGTGCGGACAGCACTTCTGGACAGCAAGTAGCGGTGTTGGAGCCCAGGGACAGCAGGAGGAGGAGGTGGAGGAAAGAGGAGGGATTGCCACACACACAGCTGGGGAACAGCTGATGTTACTGAACCCCAATAACAGAGGAGCGACTGTTGACTGTGGGAACAGCACTTCTGGACAGCAAGTAGCGGTGTTGGAGCCCAGGGACAGCAGGAGGAGGAGGTGGAGGAGAGAGGAGGGATTGCCACACACACAGCTGGGGAACAGCTGACGTTACTGAACCCCAAGAACAGAGGAGCGACTGTTGACTGTGCGGACAGCACTTCTGGACCGCAACTAGCGGTGTTGGAGCCCAGGGACAGCAGGAGGAGGTGGAGGAGAGAGGAGGGATTGCCACACACACAGCTGGGGAACAGCTGACGTTACTGAACCCCAATAACAGGGCAGCAAGTGTTGACTGTGCGGACAGCACTTCCAGGCACCAACTAGCGTTGTTGGAGCCCAGGGACAGCAGGAGGAGCAGAGGAACACAGTGTAGGCCGAAGCCTGATTGGAGAAAGTCGAAAGGGAACCTTTAACACCCCCCCAAGGCGTTTGTAGCTGAAAGAGCCAGCTTGTGCAGCACAAAGGATGCAAAAGGAAAAGGTGGCTCTTTTCATTATGCTCCTTGCAAACACAGAACTAAACACTTATAAAATGTGTCCCCTGATACCGTGAGACCGTCCGGAGGTGGGACTTTCCTTCGTAATATGACGCAGCACAGCCGTCATTCCTACCCCCTTGGCGCCGTGCCCCGGCTCCTCAGCATTGTTTAATTCCGTCCCGGAGCCTGCGCTGTTATGTTATCCCTTGGCCAGGCACACTTAGCGCTGCCCATCTTCTGACATAATTTGGTGTCAGTCTGGCTGCACCTGTGCGTCCGCGCTGGCCGAGATCCAGCCTCGCAGTGTCATCTAATGTAATCCCACCACGGGCCTGGGATCCGTGGCCATGCGCAGTGCATATCCTCGCCTCTCACTCCCCTCCCTACGGCCGTGGCATGCTATTAGGGATCAACTGATGGCGCACAGTCTGAAGAAGGCGAAGGGAGATGAGTGAGAGGCGGAGGTGAAGATATGCACTGCGCATGCCCATGGATCCCAGGCCCGCAGTGTGATTAAATCAGAAGACACTGCGAGGCGGGATCTCGGCCAGCACGGCCGCACAGGCGCAGTCTGCATGACACCAAATGATGTCAGAAGAGGGGCAGCGCTAAGTGTGCCTAGCCAAGATATAACATAACAGCGCAGGCTTCGAGACAGAATCAAACAACGCTGAGGAGCCGGCGCACGGCGCCGGGGGGGTAAGAATGACGGCTGTGCTGCGTCACATTATGAAGGAAAGTCCCACCTCTGGGACGGTTTTACGGTATCAGTGAACACATTTTATAAGTGTTAAGTTCTGCGTGTGCAAGGAGCTAAACAAAAATAGCTACCTTTTCCTTGTGCAGCATTACTGCTGCAGAAGGTGGCTCTTTCAGTAACAAACGCCTTGGGGGGGGACAGGTTCCATTACATTTCAGTTGTTGTGTCAGCGTGGCGGTCGCAGCACACATTGCCGGCTACACAGCTGGGGATCAGCTGACGTTACTGACACCCAATAACACTGGGTCGTATGTTTTGACTGTGCAGACGGCACTTCTGAGCCTCAACTGGCGGTGTTGGAGCCCAGGAATTAAAGTTCAGGTGGTAGAAAGATGAACACAACTGGAGACATGGATACTGTAGACAGTCACCTAATTATTTAATCAGGAAGAGGAGTGGCAAAGTCCTGCGAGATCCAGGCCTGGTTCATTTTCAGGAAAGTAAGCCGGTCAACGTTATCGGAGGATAGTCGCATGCGACGGTCAGTTAGTACACCACCTGCAGCACTAAAGACGCGTTCCGATAGTACACTAGCCGCAGGGCAAGCCAGCACCTCCAATGCATACTGGCTTAGCTCTGGCCATGTATCCAGCTTTGAGACCCAAAACTTGAAAGGGGAAGAGCCGTCTGGGAGTACAGCAAGAGGGCAAGACATGCAGTCTGTCACCATCTGACAGAACCGTTGCCTCCTGCTGACTGGAGCCGTCTGTGATGGTGTAGACTTTTGTGTCGGGCACACAAAACTGTGCCACAGTTGGGCCATACTGGTCTTGCCTTGGGCAGAGGTACTGCTTCTGCTCCCTCTTTGTGCAGAGCCTCCTCCACTGCCTGGACGCACTGAGCTGCTTTGTAATGCACTAGCAGCACTTCTCTCAGTTGGAATGGAGAAGATGATGGAATTCACCAGTGTCTCTTGGTACTCCCGCATTTTTCGCTCCCGGTTCAATGGTGTGATGAGGCTTTCTACATTGTCCCGGTAGCGAGGATCGAGGAGGGTGAACACCCAATAATCAGACATGTTGAGAATGTGGGCGATGCGGCGTTCGTTTCTCAGGCACTGCAGCATGTAATCCACCATGTGCTGCAGACTGCCAACTGGCCAAGAAACGCTGTCCCCTGCTTGAGGCGTGATCTCTGCCCGCTCATCATCACCCCACCCTCGCTGTACACACTGACTACTGGACAATTGTGTAACTCCCTCCTCTGGATGGATGTCTTCCTCCTCCATTGACTCCTCCTCATCCTCCTCACAAAGTGTCCCCTGCCTACGCGTTTGTGAGGAACCACGTGGCACTGACTGTCCAGAAGATGATGGAAATGGTGAATCCTCATCCTCCACCTCTTCCACAACATCATCCCTTAGCGCTTGCAGTGATTTTTCAAGCAGGCACATAAGGGGGACAGTCATGCTGACTAGTGCATCATCTGCACTCGCCATCCGCGTGGAATAATCGAAGGGACGCAAAACCTGGCAGACGTCCTTCATAGTGGCCCACTCTGTGGTTGTGAAGTCTGAACGGCGCGGAGTGCGACTTCTTTGCGCCTGATGCAGCTGGTACTCCATTACTGCTTGCTGCTGCTCACACAACCGCTCCAACATATGTAACGTGGAATTCCACCTGGTAGGTAGGTCACATATGATGCGATGTTCCGGAAGGCGGTATCGGCGCTGCAGAGCTGCAATGCGCGATTTTGCTGTGCTGGAACGCCGCAAGTGAGCACACTCTAGGCGGACCTTGTGCAGCAGTGCATCAAGATCAGGATAGTCCCTCAAAAAACTCTGCACGACCAAATTGAGCACATGTGCCAGACATGGGATGTGAGTGAGGTTGCCGAGGCCCAGAGCTGCCACCAGATTTCGGCCATTATCACACACTACTGTTATGACCCCAATGGCAGAGGGTCTCTGCAATAAATACCAAGTCTGCAAACACAAAAAACCAGCTCATAGGGCAGTGGTAACTGGGCTGACCGTATATCTAATCCTAGCACCACAAATAGCAGCAGCCGGGGAACGTGCCTACGTTGGTTCTAGACGTCTCGCGCCAGCCGGAGAACTAACTAACCCTAGAAGGGAAAAGATAGACCTTTCTTGCCTCCAGAGAAAAGACCCCAAAAGTTGGATACAAGCCCCCAACAAATAATAACGGTGAGGTAAGAAGAAAAGACAAACGTAAGAATGAACTAGGTATTTAGCAAAGAGAGGCCCACTGACTAATAGCAGAATATAGTAAGATGACTTATACGGTCAGCAAAAACCCTATCAAAAATATCCACACTGGATATTCAAGAACCCCCGAACCGTCTAACGGCCCGGGGGGAGAATACCAGCCCCCTAGAGCTTCCAGCAAAATCAGGAATCACATTTAGTACAAGCTGGACAAAAAATAAGAGCAATACAAATAACCAAAAAACAAGGAAGCAGGACTTAGCTTAATTTTGCATGAACCAGGACCAGCAGACAGGAGCAAACAGAAAGGACTGATTACAACGATGCCAGGCACCAGACTAAGAATTCAGGAAGTTCATATAGCAACACCCCTGGACTAACGACCCAGGTGGGTGCCAAACTAAGGAAAGACAATCTCAGAGTCATACCACTAGTGACCACAAGAGGGAGCCAAAAAAGTCTAATTCACAACAGTACCCCCCCTTTAAGGAGGGGTCACCGAACCCTCACCAAGACCACCAGGGCGATCAGGATGCGCAGCGTGAAAGGCACGAACTAAATCGGCCGCATGCACATCAGAGGCAACCACCCAGGAATTATCCTCCTGACCATAGCCCTTCCACTTGACCAGATACTGAAGCCTCCGTCTGGAGAGACGAGAATCCAAGATTTTCTCCACCACGTACTCCAACTCGCCCTCAACCAACACCGGAGCAGGAGGCTCAACAGAGGGAACCACAGGTACAACGTACCACCGCAACAAAGACCTATGGAACACGTTGTGAATGGCAAACGACACCGGAAGATCCAAGCGAAAGGACACAGGATTAAGGATTTCCAATATCTTGTAAGGACCGATGAAGCGAGGCTTGAATTTAGGAGAGGAGACCTTCATAGGAACAAATCGAGAAGACAGCCATACCAAATCCCCAACACGAAGTCGGGGACCCACACCGCGGCGGCGGTTGGCAAAACGCTGAGCCTTCTCCTGTGACAACTTCAAGTTGTCCACCACATGATTCCAAATCTGCTGCAACCTATCCACCACAGAATCTACCCCAGGACAGTCAGAAGGCTCCACATGTCCCGAGGAAAAACGAGGATGGAAACCAGAGTTGCAGAAAAATGGCGAGACCAAAGTAGCGGAACTAGCCCGATTATTAAGGGCAAACTCAGCCAACGGCAAGAAGGTCACCCAATCATCCTGATCCGCAGAAACAAAACACCTCAAATAAGCCTCCAAAGTTTGATTAGTTCGCTCCGTTTGTCCATTAGTCTGAGGATGAAAGGCAGACGAAATCGACAAATCAATGCCCATCTTAGCACAAAAGGATCGCCAGAACCTGGAAACAAACTGGGATCCTCTGTCAGACACGATATTCTCAGGAATGCCGTGTAAACGAATCACATTCTGAAAGAACAAAGGAACCAGATCGGAAGAGGAAGGCAGCTTAGGCAAAGATACCAAATGGACCATCTTGGAAAAGCGATCACATACCACCCAGATGACAGACATGCCCTGAGACACCGGAAGATCTGAAATGAAATCCATGGAAATGTGTGTCCAAGGCCTCTTCGGGACAGGCAAGGGCAAGAGCAACCCGCTGGCACGAGAACAGCAAGGCTTAGCTCGAGCACAAGTCCCACAGGACTGCACAAATAACCGCACATCCCGCGACAAGGAAGGCCACCAAAAGGACCTAGCCACCAAATCTCCGGTGCCAAAAATTCCAAGATGCCCTGCCAACACCGAGGAATGAACCTCGGAAATGACTCTGCTGGTCCATTTAACAGGAACAAACAGTCTGTCAGGTGGACAAGAGTCAGGTCTACCAGCCTGAAATCTCTGCAACACACGTCGCAAATCCGGAGAAATGGCTGACAAGATTACTCCCTCTTTAAGAATACCAACTGGTTCTGCGACTCCAGGAGAGTCAGGCACAAAGCTCCTTGAAAGAGCATCAGCCTTCACACTCTTTGAACCTGGTAAATACGAGACCACAAAGTCAAAACGGGAGAAAAACAATGACCAACGGGCCTGTCTAGGATTCAGGCGTTTAGCAGACTCGAGATACATCAGATTTTTGTGATCAGTCAAGACCACCACACGATGCTTAGCACCCTCGAGCCAATGACGCCACTCCTCAAATGCCCACTTCATGGCCAGCAACTCCCGATTGCCAACATCATAATTCCGCTCAGCAGGCGAAAACTTCCTAGAGAAAAAAGCACATGGTCTCATTACAGAGCAACCAGGGCCTCTCTGCGACAAAACGGCCCCTGCCCCAATCTCAGAAGCATCCACTTCAACCTGAAAGGGAAGTGAGACATCAGGCTGGCACAAAACAGGCGCTGAAGTAAACCGGCGCTTCAACTCTTGGAAAGCCTCCACGGCTGCAGGAGCCCAGTTAGCAACATCAGAACCTTTCTTGGTCATATCCGTCAAAGGTTTAACAATGCTAGAAAAATTAGCGATAAAACGACGGTAGAAGTTAGCAAAGCCCAAGAACTTCTGAAGACTCTTAACTGACGTGGGTTGAGTCCAATCATGAATAGCTCGGACCTTGACTGGGTCCATCTCCACCGCAGAAGGGGAGAAAATAAAACCCAAAAAGGGAACCTTCTGTACTCCAAAGAGACACTTTGAGTCCTTAACAAACAAAGCATTCTCACGCAAAACCTGAAACACCATCCTGACCTGCTCTACATGCGAGTCCCAATCATCAGAAAAAAACAGAATATCATCCAGATAAACAATCATAAATTTATCCAGATACTTCCGGAAAATATCATGCATAAAGGACTGAAACACTGAAGGAGCATTAGAGAGCCCAAAAGGCATCACCAAGTACTCAAAATGACCTTCAGGCGTATTAAATGCAGTTTTCCATTCATCTCCTTGCTTAATGCGCACAAGGTTGTACGCACCACGAAGATCTATCTTGGTGAACCACTTGGCACCTTTAATCCGGGGAAACAAGTCCGACAACAGAGGCAAAGGACACTGAAATTTAACAGTGATTTTATTCAGAAGCCGATAGTCAATACAAGGTCTCAAAGATCCGTCCTTCTTGGCCACAAAAAAGAATCCCGCACCAAGAGGGGAAGAGGATGGACGGATATGCCCCTTCTCCAGAGACTCCTTGATATACGAACGCATTGCGGCATGCTCAGGTACAGACAGATTAAATAATCTTCCCTTAGGAAATTTACTACCCGGAATCAAATCTATAGCGCAGTCACAGTCCCTATGAGGAGGAAGAGCACTGGACCTGGACTCGCTGAATACATCCTGATAATCAGACAAATACTCAGGAACTTCCGAAGGAGTAGAGGAAGCAATAGACACCGGTGGGGAATCACCATGAATTCCCTGACAGCCCCAACTTGACACAGACATTGCCTTCCAATCCAAGACTGGATTATGGGTCTGTAACCATGGCAGACCCAAAACGACCAAATCATGCATTTTATGCAGAACAAGAAAACGAATCACCTCCCGACGTTCAGGAGTCATGCACATGGTTACCTGTGTCCAAAACTGCGGTTTATTTTCCGCCAATGGCATAGCATCAATACCTCTAAGAGGGATAGGATTTACCAATGGCTCAAGAACAAAACCACAGCGCTTGGCAAACGACAGATCCATAAGACTCAGGGCAGCACCTGAATCCACAAACGCCATAACAGGGTAGGAAGACAATGAGCAAATTAAAGTCACAGACAAAATAAATTTAGGTTGCAAATTACCAATGGCGACAGGGCTAACAACCCTTGTAAGGCGTTTAGAGCATGCTGATATAACATGTGTAGAATCACCACAGTAAAAACACAACCCATTCTGCCGTCTATGATTTTTCCGTTCATTTCTAGTCTGAATTCTATCACATTGCATTAAATCAGGTGTTTGTTCAGACAACACCACCAGAGGATTAGCAGTTTTGCGCTCCCGCAAACGCCGGTCAATTTGAATAGCCAGTGCCATGGAATCATTCAGACTTGTAGGAATGGAGAAACCCACCATCACATTCTTAATGGCTTCAGAAAGGCCATTTCTGAAATTTGTGGCCAGAGCACACTCATTCCACTGAGTAAGCACGGACCATTTCCGAAATTTTTGGCAATACACTTCAGCTTCATCCTGGCCCTGAGAAATAGCCAGCAAGGCTTTTTCTGCCTGAATTTCAAGATTGGGTTCCTCGTAAAGCAATCCGAGCGCCAGAAAAAACGCATCAATATTCGCCAATGCCGGATCTCCTGGCGCTAGCGAGAAAGCCCAATCCTGAGGGTCGCCCCGCAAGAAAGAGATAACAATTTTAACTTGCTGAGCTGAGTCTCCAGACGAACGGGGTCTCAGAGAAAGAAACAATTTACAATTATTCCTGAAATTCCTAAACTTAAATCGATCTCCAGAGAACAGTTCAGGAATAGGTATTTTAGGTTCAGACATAGGACTACTGGTAACAAAATCTTGTATGCCCTGCACACGAGCAGCAAGCTGATCCACACTTGTAATCAGAGTCTGGACATTCATGTCTGCAACAAGCTTAAGCCACTCAGAGGTAAAGGGGAGGAAGAAAGAGAGGGAAAAAAAAAACTTTCCTTTCTTTTTTTCCCACTTCTGCAATGCATTAAACATTCAACTTTGGCCTGGCATACTGTTATGACCCCAATGGCAGAGGGTCTCTGCAATAAATACCAAGTCTGCAAACACAAAAAACCAGCTCATAGGGCAGTGGTAACTGGGCTGACCGTATATCTAATCCTAGCACCACAAATAGCAGCAGCCGGGGAACGTGCCTACGTTGGTTCTAGACGTCTCGCGCCAGCCGGAGAACTAACTAACCCTAGAAGGGAAAAGATAGACCTTTCTTGCCTCCAGAGAAAAGACCCCAAAAGTTGGATACAAGCCCCCAACAAATAATAACGGTGAGGTAAGAAGAAAAGACAAACGTAAGAATGAACTAGGTATTTAGCAAAGAGAGGCCCACTGACTAATAGCAGAATATAGTAAGATGACTTATACGGTCAGCAAAAACCCTATCAAAAATATCCACGCTGGATATTCAAGAACCCCCGAACCGTCTAACGGCCCGGGGGGAGAATACCAGCCCCCTAGAGCTTCCAGCAAAATCAGGAATCACATTTAGTACAAGCTGGACAAAAAATAAGAGCAATACAAATAACCAAAAAACAAGGAAGCAGGACTTAGCTTAATTTTGCATGAACCAGGACCAGCAGACAGGAGCAAACAGAAAGGACTGATTACAACAATGCCAGGCACCAGACTAAGAATTCAGGAAGTTCATATAGCAACACCCCTGGACTAACGACCCAGGTGGGTGCCAAACTAGGGAAAGACAATCTCAGAGTCATACCACTAGTGACCACAAGAGGGAGCCAAAAAAGTCTAATTCACAACACACTACCATGCCTGGCTGGAGATTCGCTGCCACAAACCACACATCGCTCTCCTGCTTGATGGCATTCCAGAGCTCCTGCGCTGTGTGGCTTCGATTCCCCAAAGAAATTAATTTCAAGACGGCTTGTTGACGTTTGGCCACGGCTGTGCTCATGTCGTTCGTAACAGGTAAACTTTCACGGGTCCATGTGGAGGTGGACTGTGACGGCTCCTGCAGCGATGATTCTGAGGAACTGGTGTAAGAGGAGGAGTCAATGCGTACAGACTGGATTCCTGCAATCCTTGGAGTGGGCAGGACACATCCTGCGCCACTCGCACGATCTGTACCCGGCTCAACAACATTAACCCAATGGGCTGTGAGGGATAGGTATCGCCCCTGTCCATGTTGACTGGTCCACGCATCGGTGGTGAGGTGGACCTTGCTACTGATGGCGTTCAGTAGCGCGTGTTTCATGTGTCCCTCCACATGCTTGTGCAGGGCAGGGACAGCTTGCCTGCTGAAGTAAAAGCGGCTGGGCACATTGTACTGTGGGACTGCCAATGACATCAAGTCACGGAAGCCTGAATGACAGCATTTCCAGTGACAGAAGTTTGGCAATGCCTGCAGTCAGAGCCTGTGCTCGTGGGTGGTTTGACGAGAAAGGCCGCCTTTTCTCCCATGCCTGTACTACCGATGGCTGTAGACTGGGCTGGGAGTGTGAGGATGCCTGGGAACGTGGTGCTGCGGGTGGAATTACAGTGGGTCTCTGGACAACAGGGCCAGAGGTTCTTCCATGGCGATCCTGGGAGGAAGCCGAACCAGCTGCATGTGAGCTGGAGGAAGAGGCAACACGAGCTGAAGAGGTGGTAGCTGCCGCTGTTGGTTGGCCTAGCTCTTCAGTGTGTTTTTCTAACAACGCCGCGTACCTGGTCCGCACATGTTTCCACATGTTGGAGGTATTGAGGCTGCTGACATTTCGACCTCTTTTGACTTTGTGATGACACACCTTGCATTTGACATAGCAAATGTCATCTGCAACTGTGTCAAAAAAGGCCCAGGCACTGCAATTCTTGGGAGCGCCCTTTTTGGCTTTTGAAAGAGACATGCTCCTAACGGGTGCCAAAGTGGAGCCTGCAGGATCCGCAGTCTTCCCCCTCCCTCTCCCTCTTTGGCCCGTTCGGGGAATCTCTTCCTCAGAGCTGCTCCCACCACCTTCCTGTCCCTCACGCCAAGATGGGTCAAGTACCTCATCATCTACACTACCCTCTGCCACCAACTGCTCCTCCTGGGTAGTCTCAGCAGCAGAGCACGCACCAGAAAGTGGCACCTGAGTGTCATCAGCGGATGCGTCCTGCGATGTGGTGACCGGAGGCACTGGCCCACCCGCCTCTTCAGACTCAGAGAGAAAAAGCTGTTGGGCATCACTGCACTCTGCCTCTTCTTCCATTTCTCCAATGCTGCTTGGCTGGCCCCCTGTTTCCAAGCCAAGAGATTCAGAGAACAGAAGTAGAGACGGCTCCTGTCCTGGGCTCTCTGTCTGCCTGGGCAATTTGGCAGGTGGTGAAGAGACAGATGGGTGCTCTCCAGTGCTCTGTGTCTGAGAGGATGTGGCACTAATTGAAGTCGATGCATTAGCTGCCATCCATCCGACAACGGCTTCAATTTGGTCTTCACGCAGCAGCGGTGTACGGCGCTCTACGACAAAGCTGCGCATGAACGACTGTTCCCTGCTGAAAGTGGGTGCTGCGGAGTCACCGGTGCCCGCAGCAGGCACAGAATCCCCACGTCCTCTCCCTGCTCCGCGCCCACGCCCACGTGCCTTATTCCCTGCCTTCTTCATCTTGGTTGACTGATAAAGATAAGCAGAAAAGTACTAACGGCTTTGTGTGCTTATTCCTGAACAGCTCCTAACAGGTATAAGAAACACTAATTTGCTAAAGTGTGGACTAGACTTTAATAAGTGCTAATGTGGCCTACACAAATGTAAAGTGGTGTGTTTGGTGAACTTTAATATTTATTTATTTTTGGGGGGCTGAACTGACAACAGAGAGAGCTGCAGTCACACGAAGACCGTGCAGACAGCCGTAAACGGCGCTGCAAGGCCCAAAAAACCTCCTCTACTTTATCCTATGTAGTGTTTTTCCACAAGTTAGCTGGATACGGGTGGAAAGACACTAATAGGAATATTTTGAAAAAATGTGCAGCAGCCTGCACTACTTAAAACAAAAGGAAAATTGATTTGACGGTATGACGCAGTGAAGAACCCTGAGCTGGATACAACCAGGCTATGGCTGCTCACAGACTACAGGGCGAGCTGCAGTCACACGGAGACCGTGCAGACAGCCGTAAATGGCGCTGCAAGGCCCCAAAAACCTCCTCTACTTTATCCTATGTAGTGTTTTTCCACAAGTTAGCTGGATACGGGTGGAAAGTCACTAATAGGAATTATTAGAAAAAATGAGCAGCAGACTACACTACTTAAAACACAAGGAAAATTGATTTGATGGTATGACGCAGTGAAGAACCCTGAGCTGGATACAACCAGGCTATGGCTGCTCACAGACTACAGGGCGAACTGCAGTCACACAGAGACCGTGCAGACAGCCGTAAACGGCGCTGCAAGGCCCAAAAACACTCCTCTACTTTATCCTATGTAGTGTTTTTCCACAAGTTAGCTGGATACGGGTGGAAAGTCACTAATAGGAATTATTAGAATAAATGAGCAGCAGACTACACTACTTGAAAAAAAAAAAAAAAAAAAAGAACAGTATGAGGCAATGAACCACCCTCCCCGAACTGAATACAACCAGCTATGGCCTATGGCTGCACACAGACTAGAGAGTGGGCTGCACTCACACACACACACACACACAGACCTTGCAGATAGCTGTGAAAACGGCGCTGCAAGGCAAAAGCAAGATGATTAGTAGGTGAACACAGCGGTTGCTAAATTAGCCTTGGAAAAGAACAATGAAGCAAATCGCTATCTCTAAACTGGCCCTCAGTCAGCAAACAGCGTCCTGTCACTAACTGAATTCACAGCAGAGTGAGCGCAAAATGGCGCCAGCGACTTTTAAAATGCAGCATGACATCATTTCAGCAGCCAATCACAGCCTTGCCAGTAGTTTCATGCCCTCCATGCTGAACAGGATGTGCCCAAACTTGGAATCATTCTCATTGGCTGAATTCGTGCAAATTTGTGCAGTTTGAATCCTGGGAACTTCCGATTCCGGTATCCGATACGCGGCAAGTATTGGATCTCGGTATCGGAATTCCGATACCGCTAAGTATCGGCCGATACCGATACTTGCAGTATCGGAATGCTCAACACTATTTATCACTGTTGTTTATTATTCACTTATATAATCATTTTTCATTTTTTAATTTGTTTTTTTTTTTCACCCACACTATAATATAATATATTGTGTTTTTCACCCACACTATAATACTATAATATAATATATTGTGTTTTTCATTCATGATTTTTTTATGTATATGTTATGGTTAATATTTTACCACTTTTATAGTGCTCGCGGCTTTATTTATTTTTAATATTATATTATTTTTTCACTTAATTTTTTTTTTTTTTGTGTTCACACAATGGTATATTTTTGTGACAAAATTGTTATATATACTAATTTAATTCTTTTAGGAATTAAGTACAAGCTGATCGCATTATCTATCTATCTTTCTTACCATATATGGTTGATTCTCAGGTTGGACTCGAACCAACTGTTGTTTGATAACAGAGTGGATATAAGGCGCCTTGGGTGTTGCGCCACACTATAAGATGAATGGGATCCTGTATTTTGGCTTCTGATTCCTAAATGCAAGCGTGCCTTGTTCCTATGACAACTGGCGTCATCATGTATTTCTCCTTGTCAGAAGATACATTGAATTTTATACCTATACGGCGTATATGATTGGAGCTGGGCTGTTATGAAGACCTTTGAATCCGCTTATTTTTGCCCACTGAGAACGGCGGATGTCTTAGATTGATATGCTTTGTTCCCTGCTCCATTATTAGCTGGTCATCCGGAGATGGTGTATGAACGGTAAACATTCTAATCATGCGATCAGTGTTTCATCGCCATGGTTACATCAACAACCAGATGCCTGTAACCCGGAAGTAAAGCGGGAGGCTCCGGAAGTGATCTCCTAGTATCAGTGAGAATTTCATCATGATATGAGGGATAATGCGATCATTATGTATGTTTAAAATATTTGTACAACATGTCTGGAATGCGCGATCAGTAAGATACTTAGTAATGGTTCTTTTGGGGTATTTTTCACGGAGAGTCAGTGTGCCTCTCTGTCACTGGCCAATGACAAGTATAAATAAGCCTCTTTTTAAGCTACCCACCACCCCTGGACGAAGCTTTCCTCAGCGAAACGCGTGTCGGGTGTCCCTGACTGGTGGCTTACATTTGGTAACTATGGTCTTTCCTTTATATGTACTGTGAACAATTTGGTGACCGTACGGCAGTTGTCCATGATGCTGCGGTTGTCGGTGACATTGCACTTGTTACTTAGATGTATTTATTTCTTATTGGTCTTTTAATATATTAATGATTAACATTAATACATACATATTTCTTATATTCTATTTAACCCGTTACTGACCTCGGACGGGATAGTACGTCCGAGGTCAGCTCCCCTGCTTTGATGCAGGGCTCCGCGGTGAGCCCGCATCAAAGCCGGGACATGTCAGCTGTTTTGAACAGCTGACATGTGCCCTCAATAGCGGCGGCTGAAATCGTGATTCATCCGCCGCTATTAACTAGTTAAATGCCGCTGTCAAACGCAGACAGCGGCATTTAACTACTGCATCCGGCCGGGCGGCCGGAAATGACGTCATCGCCGACCCCCGTCACATGATCGGGGGTCGGCGATGTGTCAGGCAGTAACCATAGAGGTCCTTGAGACTTCTATGGTTACTGATTGCCGGTAGCTGTGAGCGCCACCCTGTGGTCGGCGCTCACAGCACACCTGCAATTCTGCTGCATAGCAGCGAACATGAAATCGCTGCTATGTAGAAGAGGCGATCGGGTTGTGCCTGCTTCTAGCCTCCCATGGAGGCTATAGAAGCATGGCAAAAGTAAAAAAAAAAAAGTTAAAAAAAATGTGAAAAAAATAAAAAAAATATAAAAGTTTAAATCACCCCCCTTTCGCCCCATTCAAAATAAATCAATAAAAAAATCAAATCAACACATATTTGGTATCGACGCATTCAGAATCGCCCGATCTATCAATAAAAAAGAGCATTAACCTGATCGCTAAACGGCGTAGCGAGAAAAAAATTCGAAACGCCAGAATTACGTTTTTTTGGTCGCCGTGACATTGCATTAAAATGCAATAACGGGCGATAAAAAGAACGTATCTGCACCAAAATGCTATCATTAAAAACGCCAGCTCGGCACGCAAAGAATAAGCCCTCAACCGACCCAAGATAATGAAAAACGGAGACGCTACGTGTATCGGAAAATGGCGCAATTTTTCTTTTTTTTTTTTTTTTTAGCAAAGTTTGGAATTTTTTTTCACCACTTAGGTAAAAAATAACCTAGTCAGTTTTAGCATTTAGTGTACCTAGCAAAAAAGCCAAGCAAAAAACAAGTGTGGGATTGCACTTTTTTTGCAATTTCACCGCACTTGGAATTTTTTTCCCGTTTTCTAGTACACGACATGGTAAAACCAATGATGTCGTTCAAAAGTACAACTCGTCCTGCAAAAAATAAGCCCTCACATGGCCAAATTGACATAAAAATAAAAAAGTTATGGCTCTGAGAAGGAGGGGAGTGAAAAACGAACACGGAAAAAACGAAAAATCCCAAGGTCATGAAGGGGTTAAATAATTTTTGTGCATTGTCATCTATGACCACTGCATTGGGGATACTACTGGCTACACTTGCAGGATTTTATTTTATTTTTTTCCCCTGCGGGTGTGTATATACGTACTATATGATTGATTGGAAGGTTACTCCTTTTATATATATACTAGCTATTGAACCCGTTCTACGCCCGGGTGGCGAGCATTTATATTGGTATATGGTCTCCATCCTGGTATGTGCTGCTCCCATCTTGCTCTCCCATCCTGTCATGTGCTGCTCCATCCTGCGCCCCCATCCTGTCATGTGCTGCTCCACCGTGTCATGTGCTGCTCCATCCTGCATCCCCATCCTGTCATGTGCTGCTCCACTGTGTCATGTGCTGCTCCATCCTGCGCCCCCATCCTGTCATGTGCTGCTCCACTGTGTCATGTGCTGCCCCATCCTGCGCCCCCATCCTATCATGTGCTGCTCCATCCTGCGCCCCCATCAGTGCGGGCGGCTGTGCTGAGTGCGGGCGGCTGTGCTGAGTGCGGGCGGCTGTGCTGAGTGCGGGCGGCTGTGCTGAGTGCGGGCGGCTGTGGGTGGCTGTGCTTTGTGCGGCGGCTGTGCTGGGTGCGGCAGCTGTGCATGGCTGTGGGTGGCTGTGCGTGGCTGTGGGCAGCGGCTGTGCTGGGTGCGGCGGCTGTGCTGGGTGCGGCAGCTGTGCGTGGCTGTGGTGGGTGCGGCGGCTGTGGGTGGCTGTGCATGGCTGTGCTGGGTGCGGCGGCTGTGGACGGCTGTGCTTGGTGCAGCGGCTGTGCGTGGCTCTAGGTGGCTGTGTGTGGCTGTGCGTGGCTGTGCTGGGTGCGGCGGCTGTGGACGGCTGTGCTGGGTGCGGTGGCTGTGCTGGGTGCGGCGGCTGTGCGTGGCTGTGGGCGGCTGTGCTGGGTGTGGCGGCTGTGCTGGGTGTGGCGACTGTGCGTGGCTGTAGGCGGCTGTGCGTGGCTGTGGGCGGCTGTGCATGGCTGTGCTGGGTGCGGCGGCTGTGCTGAGTGCGGGCAGCTGTATGTGGCACGGCTGTGCATGGCTGTGCTGGGTGCGGGCGGCTGTGGGTGGCTGTGCTGGGTGCGGTGGCTGTGGACGGCTGTGCTGGGTGCGGTGGCTGTGCTGGGTGCGGCGGCTGTGCGTGGCTGTGGGCGGCTGTGCGTGGCTGTGGGCAGCGGCTGTGGGCGGCTGTGCTGGGTGCGGTGGGTGCGGTGTCATGATTCCCCAATGGCATGGGAACATCAGAAACACAAAAATAACAGACTAGCTCTCGGGTGATGGAAACTCAAGCTGACCGTGACCTAAATCTACCACACAACTAACAGTAGCCAGGAAGCATTCCTACGGCTGCCTAGATGCCATGCGCCAGCCGGAGAACTAACTACGCCTGGAAGAGGAAGGAACAGACCTGGCTTACCTCTAGAGAAATCCCCAAAGATGATAGTAGCCTCCACGTATATTGACGGTGAGTACAGAGGAAAAGACATACACAGTATGAAGGTAGATTTAGCAAAGCGAGGTCCACTTACTAGATAGAGGAAGGATACAAAAGAGGACTTCACGGTCAGCTGAAAAACCCTTTCAAAAACCCATCCTGAAATTACTTTAAGACTCCTGTGTCAACTCATGACACAGGAGTGGCAATTTCAGTCCACAAGAGCTTCCAGTAACAGGAAATGACAAAACTGTAAACTGGACAAGAAAAACAAAACAATAAGGACAAGAGTCCACTTAGCTGATCAGCAGACTAGTAGCAGGAACATGCAACTGAATGACTCAGGTTACAATGATGACCGGCAAGGAAGTGACTGGAGAGCAAGGCTAAATAGGGAACTCCCAAAACTGATGGAAGCAGGTGAGCTGAGGCAGAAAAGCACACACAAGTCTCCAGTACCACCAGCCACCACCAGGGGAGCCAAAAAGCGGATCACAACAGTACCCCCCCCTTAAGGAGGGGGCACCGAACCCTCACAAGAACCGCCAGGGCGACCTGGATGAGCCCTATGAAAGGCACGAACCAAATCCGAGGCATGAACATCAGAGGCAGTTACCCAAGAATTATCTTCCTGACCATAGCCCTTCCATTTAACCAGGTACTGGAGTCTCCGCCTGGAAATACGGGAGTCCAAGATCTTCTCTATAACGTACTCCAATTCACCCTCAACCAGCACAGGAGCAGGAGGCCCAGCAGAAGGAACCACCGGCACCTCGTATCTCCGCAACAACGACCGATGGAACACATTATGGATAGCGAAAGATGCCGGAAGGTCCAAACGAAAGGAAACAGGGTTAATAATCTCCAAAATCCTATAGGGACCGATGAACCGAGGCTTAAATTTAGGAGAAGAAACCCTCATTGGGACAAAACGGGAAGACAACCACACCAAGTCCCCAACACGAAGGCGAGGACCAACCCGACGCTGGCGGTTAGCAAACCGCTGAGTCCTCTCCTGGGACAAATTCAAATTGTCCACCACTTGTTCCCAAATCCGATGCAACTGATCCACCACAGCATCTACTCCAGGACAATCCGAAGACTCCACCTGACCAGAAGAAAAACGGGGATGAAACCCCGAATTGCAAAAGAAAGGGGAAACCAAAGTGGCAGAACTGGCCCGATTATTAAGAGCAAACTCCGCCAACGGCAAAAAGGCAACCCAATCATCCTGATCCGCAGACACAAAACACCTCAAATACGTCTCCAAAGTTTGATTAGTTCGCTCCGTCTGGCCATTAGTCTGAGGATGGAAGGCAGACGAAAAAGACAAATCAATGCCCAACCTGGCACAGAATGCCCGCCAAAATCAGAAACGATATTTTCAGGAATACCATGCAAGCGAACCACATTTTAAAAAAACAAAGGACCCAACTCAGACGAGGAAGGCAACTTTGGCAATGGCACCAAATGAACCATCTTAGAAAAACGGTCACACACCACCCAGATAACAGACATCCTCTGAGAGACAGGAAGATCAGAAATAAAGTCCATCGAGATGTGCGTCCAAGGCCTCTTCGGAATAGGCAAGGGCAGCAACAACCCGCTAGCCCTAGAACAACAAGGCTTGGCCCGAGCACACACATCACAAGACTGCACAAAAACACGCACATCACGAGACAGAGATGGCCACCAGAAGGATCTAGCCACCAAATCCATGGTACCAAAAATTCCAGGATGACCCGCCAGCGTAGAAGAATGAACCTCCGAGATGACTCTACTGGTCCAATCATCAGGAACAAACAGTCTACCAGGTGGACAGCGATCAGGTCTATCCGCCTGAAACTCTTGCAAAGCACGTCGCAGATCTGGGGAAATAGCGGATAATATCACCCCATCCTTAAGGATACCCGTAGGTTCCGAATCACCAGGGGAATCAGGCTCAAAACTCCTAGAAAGGGCATCCGCCTTCACATTCTTAGAACCTGGTAGATATGAGACCACAAAATTAAACCGAGAGAAAAGCAACGACCAGCGCGCCTGTCTAGGATTCAGGCGCCTGGCAGACTCAAGATAAATCAGATTCTTGTGATCAGTCAAAACCACCACCTGATGTCTAGCACCCTCAAGCCAATGACGCCACTCCTCAAATGCCCACTTCATGGCCAAAAGCTCCCGATTACCGACATCATAATTTCTTTCGGCGGCAGAAATTTTTCGAGAAAAGAACGCACAAGGTCTCATCACTGAGCAATCGGAACTTTTCTGCGACAAAACCGCCCCTGCTCCGATCTCGGAAGCATCGACCTCAACCTGAAAGGGGAGAGAGACATCGGGCTGGCGCAACACAGGGGCAGACGAAAAGCGGCGCTTAAGTTCCCGAAAGGCCTCCACAGCGGCAGAGGACCAATTGGCAACATCAGCACCCTTCTTAGTGAAATCCGTAAGAGGCTTAGCAACACCTGAAAAACCTGTTATAAATCGACGATAAAAATTAGCAAAGCCCAAGAACTTCTGAAGACCCTTTAGAGAAGTAGGCTGCGTCCAGTCACAAATAGCCCGAACCTTGACAGGGTCCATCTCAACAGAAGAAGGGGAAAAAATGTACCCCAAAAAGGAAATCTTTTGAACCCCAAAAACACACTTAGAACCCTTTACACACAGAGAATTCTCCCGCAAGACCTGAAAAACCCTCCTGACCTGCTGAACATGAGACTCCCAGTCCTCAGAAAAAATCAAAATATCGTCCAAATACACAATCATAAATTTATCCAGATATTCACGGAAAATATCATGAATAAAGGACTGAAAAACTGAAGGCGCATTAGAAAGGCCGAAAGGCATTACTAAATACTCAAAGTGGCCCTCAGGCGTATTAAATGCGGTTTTCCACTCATCCCCTTGCTTAATTCGCACCAAATTATACGCCCCACGGAGATCAATCTTGGAGAACCACTTAGCCCCCCTTATGCGAGCAAACAAATCAGTAAGCAGCGGCAACGGATACTGATATTTGACAGTAATTTTATTCAGGAGTCGATAATCAATACAAGGCCTCAGCGAGCCATCCTTTTTAGAGACAAAGAAAAACCCAGCTCCTAAAGGTGATGAAGAAGGACGAATATGTCCCTTTTCCAGGGACTCCTTAACATATTCTCGCATGGCAGCATGCTCAGGTACAGATAGGTTAAACAAACGACCCTTTGGAAATTTACTGCCTGGAATCAGATCTATGGCGCAATCACACTCTCTGTGGGGAGGGAGAGAACCAATTTTAGGCTCTTCAAAAATATCCCCAAAATCCGACAAAAATGCAGGAATCTCAGAGGGAATAGATGACGAGATAGGAACCAAAGGTATGTCCCCATGAGCCCCCCGACATCCCCAGCTTAACACAGACATAGTTTTCCAGTCCAGTACTGGGTTATGAGATTGTAACCATGGTAATCCAAGCACTAAAACATCATGTAAATTATACAACACGAGGAAGCAAATCATCTCCTGATGGTCTGGAGTCATACGCATAGTCACTTACGTCCAGAACTGTGGTCTATTACAAGCCAGAGGTGTAGAATCAATACCCTTCAGAGGTATAGGGACTTCCAGAGGCTCCAAATCAAACCCACAGCGCCTGGCGAAGGACCAATCCATGAGACTCAGAGCAGCGCCAGAGTCCACATAGGCATCCACGGTAATAACTGATAATGAACAAATCAGAGTTACAGACAGAAGAAATTTAGACTGTAAAGTGCCAATAGAAACAGACTTGTCAACCTTCCTAGTACGTTTAGAGCATGCTGATATAACATGCGCGGAATCACCACAGTAGAAGCACAAGCCATTTTTGCGCCTATAATTCTGCCGCTCGCTTCTTGACAGAATTCTGTCACATTGCGTTTTCTCTGGCGTCCCTTCGGAAGATACCGCCAAATGGTGCATGGGTTTGCGCTCCCGCAAACGCCGATCAATCTGAATCGCCATTGTCATGGACTCATCCAGACCTGTGGGCGTAGGAAACCCCACCATGACATCCTTAACGGCATCAGAAAGGCCCTCTCTGAAATTTGCCGCTAGGGCACACTCATTCCACTGAGTAAGCACAGACCATTTACGAAATTTTTGGCAGTATATCTCAGCTTCATCTTGCCCTTGAGACAGGGCTATTAAAGCTTTTTCAGCTTGAATCTCCAAATTAGGTTCCTCATACAGCAACCCTAAAGCCAGAAAAAACGCATCCACATTGAGCAACGCAGGATCCCCTGGTGTCAATGAAAATGCCCAATTTTGAGGGTCACCTCGCAGCAAAGAAATCACAATCTTAACCTGCTGAACAGGATCTCCAGAGGAGTGAGGTCTGAGAGAAAGGAATAATTTACAATTACATTTGAAATTCAGAAACCGAGTTCTATCTCCGGAAAATACCTCTGGTGTAGGAATCTTAGGTTCAGAAATAGGAGTACGTATAACATAATCTTGTAAATTCTGAACCTTCGTAGCAAGATTATTTAAACCTGCAGCCAAACTCTGGACATCCATGTTAAACAGCTAAGGTCAGAGCCATTCAAGGGTTAAGAGGAGGTAAGAAGCAGCTAGACAGCAATTAAGGGCTAGGCAGCAAAACTCTGAGGGAAAGAAAAAAAAAAAATTTTCCTTCAACACTTCTTTTCCTCCAGCTTCAGCCCAAACAATTAACACTTTGTTGGCCGGTCATACTGTCATGATTCCCCAATGGTTTTAACGTTTCGACCACACAGTGGTCTTGATCACAATACAGTGCCTTATAGGTTATTCGTTTCAAGTATAATATGCTGCATCATTCGTGTACACACGAAGAAGGAGATAGAGAAGTTTCAAGCCACAATTTTTAGGGAAGCAAAATCCGTGTCCTGGCCGCCTTCACTTGCCAGGACACGGACCGTGTCGGCACCTCCCACTGGACCACCAACGCTGGGTACCGGTTACTTCACTCTCCACACCGCGCAGCACATGTGTATGGAGCTATCCGAATCGCAGATAGGTCCCCCCTTTCTTCCAATCGTATGCGCAAATTGATGGTTTGGGGCATAGACTCACCTTTCCAGGCGCTCTTGGTTTGTTTCACAGATTTTGCTTCCCTAAAAATTGTGGCTTGAAACTTCTCTATCTCCTTCTTCGTGTGTACACGAATGATGCAGCATATTATACTTGAAACGAATAACCTATAAGGCACTGTATTGTGATCAAGACCACTGTGTGGTCGAAACGTTAAAACTGCCATAACCACTTTCCGTTTCATCTGCATCACCATTTTCTAAAAATAAATTTTTCACTTCAGCAAAGAACTTTTGTTTTCTCTGAACTGGATGAGTGCAGTGATTCTTGTATACCGGCTGTGCTGGGTGCGGCGGCTGTGGACGGCTGTGCTGGGTGCGGTGGCTGTGCTGGGTGCAGCGGCTGTGCGTGGCTGTAGGCGGCTGTGCGTGGCTGTGGGCGGCTGTGCGTGGCTGTGCTGGGTGCGGCGGCTGTGCTGGGTGCGGCGGCTGTGCTGGGTGCGGCGACTGTGCGTGGCTGTAGGCGGCTGTGCATGGCTGTGGGCGGCTGTATGTGGCTGTGCTGGGTGCGGCGGCTGTGCTGAGTGCGGGCGGCTGTATGTGGCGTGGCTGTGCGTGGCTGTGCTGGGTGCGGGCAGCTGTGGGCGGCTGTGCTGGGTGCGGCAGCTGTGGACGGCTGTGCTGGGTGCGGTGGCTGTGCTGGGTGCGGCAGCTGTGCGTGGCTGTGGGCGGCTGTGCGTGGCTGTGGGCAGCGGCTGTGGGCGGCTGTGCTGGGTGCGGCGGCTGTGCTGGGTGCGGCGGCTGTGCGTGGCTGTAGGCGGTTGTGCGTGGCTGTGGGCGGCTGTGCGTGGCTGTGCTGGGTGCGGCGGCTGTGCTGGGTGCGGCGGCTGTGCGTGGCTGTGGGCGGCTGTGCGTGGCTGTGCTGGGTGCAGCGGCTGTGCGTGGCTGTGGGCGGCTGTGCGTGGCTGTGCTGGGTGCGGCGGCTGTGCTGGGTGCGGCGGATGTGCGTGTCTGTAGGCGGCTGTGGGCGGCTGTGCGTGGCTGTGCTGGGTGCGGCGGCTGTGCGTGGCTGTGGGCGGCTGTGCGTGGCTGTGCTGGGTGCAGCGGCTGTGCGTGGCTGTGGGCGGCTGTGCGTGGCTGTGCTGGGTGCGGTGGCTGTGCTGGGTGCGGCGGATGTGCGTGTCTGTAGGCGGCTGTGGGCGGCTGTGCGTGGCTGTGCTGGGTGCGGCGGCTGTGGACGGCTGTGCTGGGTGCGGCGGCTGTGCGTGGCTGTGCTGGGTGCGGCGGCTGTGCTGGGTGCGGCGGCTGTGCGTGGCTGTGGGCGGCTGTGCGTGGCTGTGGGCGGCTGTGCGTGGCTGTGCTGGGTGCGGTGGCTGTGCTGGGTGCGGCGGCTGTGCTGGGTGCGGCGGCTGTGCGTGGCTGTGCTGGGTGCGGTGGCTGTGGTGGGTGCGGCGGCTGTGGGTGGCTGTGCGTGGCTGTGTTGGGTGCGGCGGCTGTGCTGGGTGCGGCGGCTGTGCGTGGCTGTAGGCGCCTGTGCGTGGATGTGGGTGGCTGTGCGTGGCTGTGCTGGGTGCAGCGGCTGTGCGTGGCTGTGCTGGGTGCGGTGGCTGTGGTGGGTGCGGCGGCTGTGGGTGGCTGTGCTGGGTGCGGCGGCTGTGCTGGGTGCGGCGGCTGTGCGTGGCTGTGGGCGGCTTTGCGTGGCTGTGGGCGGCTGTGCGTGGCTGTGCTGGGTGCGGCGGCTGTGGGCGGCTGTGCTCGGTGCGGCGGCTGTGCTGGGTGCGGCGGCTGTGCGTGGCTGTGCTGGGTGCGGTGGCTGTGGTGGGTGCGGCGGCTGTGGACGTAAGTGGCGTAAGTAACAAATAGCTGTGGTATGAAGTACCACAGCCTCATGGCACAGCAATTTGTTACTTGCGGTACCTTATTCATTTCCGGCGCCATTTTCTGTGTCCTCCTGGTGCCGGAATCGGCACCTGCGCAGTCTGCGCTTTCCGGTGCCATTTTCTTGAAGACACACTGCAATGTGTCTTCAAGAAAATGGCGCCGGAAAGCGCGGACTGCGCAGGTGCCGATTCCTGGAGCAGGGGGATATTCATGGCCCGGAATGGCGTCGGTGGAACGGGACAGGTAAGTATACTCACCCTCTGCCTCCTGGCTCGTCCCTGTTTCTCCGTTGGAGATCGTGGTGTGCGTTCAGCGCTTACGCATACCGCGATCTCCTGGGAGCGTCGCTCTGTGGGGTCCAGATTGCGCTTGCGCTTGCGCAGTCTATCGAGGCTTCGGACAGAGTGACGCTCCCAGCGTTATATTATAGATATATATATATATATATATATATATATATATATATATATATATATAAATATATAGTTCTTTGCCACTGTTCCAGTCATACCTGTCGGTTGTCTCTGTATTTTGGTTGCTCCATAATTTCATGTGTGGTATATGGTTTTAGATATGTTCAAAATAAAGTTTGTACTTTTTCATATTTTATGGCCTGGTGTTCATTCTTGGTGTTAGTTATAATTATCACTTGGCTTAATTTTGATTAAAGGTGATATTATAGGTGTTAATAAGTCTATGCAAAACAGTCAAAGAAGCTGTGGTGTCACCTGCAGACAGTGTTCCTGGAGCCTGAGGTTTGGCCCAGAATGTCGGATGCTTTGCTGCCATGTGCCTGATCATGCTGGTGGTGGTCAGGCAGATAGTTTTGCTACCTCTGCTGATGCGGGAATGGCAGGTGTTAGGACTGTCGGAACCCAGCAAATATTAATTAGAGGCGAGGCGATATAAGATGCATTCGCAGTCTGGGGTCCACTGTGCAGAAAAGACACCTGCTGCTCAGTAATGATGGACTATATGGTGGTATTAAGAGAAGACACACACGGGTTAAATTCACCCGGGATGAAGTAAGCGAACCCTGTTGCATCACAGGGCCGCGATACCGCACAGAGAGCGCAAGCAAGGAGTCACAGAACTCTGCCCCAAGACTCAGGGTAAGAGTCCCTTTAAACCTCTTGCACTCGACACCGCTACTGTGGTGTCAGGGAATGAACTAAATTAAAGATTTACCACACAAGAGTGCATGCAGCGCCACTCTTGTGAACACTAGACGCAGTCTCTTGTGCTAAATGTGCGGGATCACACTGTCAGGCGCTAGGTAGCTCCACCATTCGCGAACAGTCAACAACTCTAGGAAGGGGAATGATTCTGAGCTTTCATACATTGACAGGTATACATCCACACACATGTTAACAGGTTTACACTAGCGCATGGCCGAACCTTTTATAATAGTAGCACTTCGGGACCTTCCTGAAGATCCAATAGGAGTCGCAACAGGACCTGAGCATGTGACCCCCAACCTCCAATGGGAGGTCGTTCCGTGGGCATGCTCAGTATGGGAAAAGCAGGACTTAGTCCCAGAAACGCCTGCTCGCTGCTGATCAGTGCTGGCTACAAAGGCAGAGCCTGGAAAGGCAGCAGTAACCAAGCACACAGTATCAGCCTGAGCCAGATGCTGGAATTGATGTCTCCACTGAGCAGACTCCACTGCGACTGGAGGAGAATGGGAGACCACAGCAGACATGGTTCGAGATTCCCCCTGTGCAGCAGCAGTAACTCGACACCTAACAGCAGGTGCTGCAAATTGCCTGTTTGGGGTTATCGGCAGTCTTTAAAAAATAACCAGACTTGGGAAGATCTAACAGTTAGAATGGTAACTTCCCTCATGTTGTTGTTACGGGGAACAGATGCACCCCTTCTGTCTGTTGCCACCACACTGCTTCTTCCTGCATGTGTGCTGCTGTCCTCGCTCTGCATGTCCTCCTGCCAGGTTGGGTGTTATGATCCGGTGACCCTGGAGCTGCATGAGAATATCTCTGGAGTAGGTGGTACCTGTACTGACCGCAATCCTAATACTGACACCGCAACTAGAAGTAGCCGTGGGATGTACCTAACCAGGCCTAGACACCTCGACACAGCCGGAGGACTAAATACCCCTAAATATGGAAATGGGAAATCCTATCTTGCCTCAGAGCAGAGCCCCAAAGGATAGGCAGCCCCCCACAAATATTGACTGTGAGTTTAAGAGGAAATATGTACACAGGCAGAAAAGACAGAGTTTAGCAAAAGAGGCCCTTCTAGCTAAATAGAAAAGGATAGGACAGAGTTCTAAGCGGTCAGTATTAAAACACTAGAAAAACCCACAGCAGAATATACAATATATTACATCTAACTAAAGACATAGGATGTATATCTGCATCTCCAGAGAAACCAGCATGACAGAAAAATCCAAACCAAGTCTAAGCTGGACATAAACACAATAGATTGCACTGCACATAAAAGCACACTGCATGCGTGCTACAGAGAACCAAAACAAGACACTTATCTTAGCTGAAATGACAGCAGGGCAAGTGGAGCCAGACAGAGATGCAATCCCTCCAAGATAAAATGGACAACTGGCAGGGATTGAAGGATCCTACAAACCTAAATACCTAATAGAGCTGCAATAAGCAGAAACACCTGCCCTGCCTATAATCCAGAGACCACTGCACTACCACTAACAACCACCGGAGGGAGCCCAAGAGCAGAATTCACAACAGTTGGGTCAGTCACTATGTCATCCACCATCTCGTCTACCAAATCCGTACCCTACTCCTCCTCCTAATTTTCTGGCAATTGTGTCTCAGCATCGTCCACCTCTTGTGACAATTTCCCACCATCGCCTTCGTGTGACTGTGGCTGTTCAAATCTGTGGGCATCAGGCTTCAAGTTGACCGGGCAAGAGTCCAGAATCTTTAAAGTTAAAGCTGAACAGCTCTTAAGAGTGTCCAAGCGTGGAATCAGTTGTCTCCGGGCACTCGGCATGGTGGGAGGAAGGAGAATCAGGGTGAGTAATATCCTGTCCACACTCAAGGCTACTCAGACTTGACCGTGTGGAAGACATGGTGGTGGTGGTGGCTAAGTGACTAGAAGCATTACCTGCTATTCAACCAACAACCATGTCACACTGCTCTGGATATAATAGTGGTGTGCTGTGGTCACCTAGACACTGGGACATGAAGGTCGAGCGCGAAGATGTGGGTGTTTGGTGTGGCCCACTTTCAGCTTGGCCACAGCCTCATCATCTGCATGCACCATCAGTATCACATCCACTTCCCCGCCCCTTGCCTTGCCCAATTTAAATGGACTACTGAAATATTTGAAAAGCTCAATACAAATGGATTTCTTTGGAGAAAAATTATATGTGATCAGTATGCCTGCAAAGCGAAGATTCGGACACCACAGATACACCAGGCGTCTGATGGGGATAACAGACAGTTAAAATGGTTTTTAAACAAAAAATATGGAGTAGAACAAGGCTAGCAGACAGAATTATGCAACATATGCCTGTGCAGCAAAGATTTTTCCACCACAGATACCCCAGATATCTGAAGGAGATAACAGGCTGTATAAATTATTTTGTATGTTTTTTGGTAATTTGAGAAAACAATAAATACTGAGTTGAACAAGGCTAGCAGACAGCACTATGCAACTTATGCATGTGAAGCAAAGATTTTTCCACCACAGATACACCAGGTGTCTGATGGAGATAACAGACAGTTAAAATGTTTTTTTTTTTTTGTTTTTTTTTAAATATTTTTTAAACAAAAAATATGGAGTAGAACAAGGCTAGCAGACAGAACTATGCAATGTATGCCTGCGAAGTGAAAATTTTTACACCACAGACACACCAGGCGTTAGTCTGAGATAACAGACTGATCAAAAAGTGGCCTTGATTTTTTGGGGCACACCAAAAATGTGTCAACAAAAGTGTTGAGCGATACCGTCCGATACTTGAAAGTATCGGTATCGGAAAGTATCGGCCGATACCGGCAAAGTATCGGATCTAATCCGATACAGATACCCGATACCAATACAAGTCAATGGGACTCAAGTATCGGACGGTATCCTGTATGGTTCCCAGGGTCTGAAGGAGAGGAAACTCTCCTTCAGGCCCTGGGATCCATATCAATGTGTAAAAGAAAGAATTAAAATAAAAAATAGGGATATACTCACCTCTCCGACGCAGCCTGGACTTTACCACCGTAACCGGGAGCTGTTGTACCTAAGAATGCGCGCTTGAAGGGCCTTAGATGACGTCACGGCGCTCTGATTGGTCCCTAGTGGTCGCGTGACCGCTACGCGACCAATCACAAAGCAGCGACGACACCTAAGGTCTTTCAAGCACTTGAAATACCTTAGAAGATGTCCGCAGCTTCTGATTGGTCGCGTGACCGCTACGCGACCAATCACAAAGCAGTGACGTCACCTAAGGTCTTTCAAGCGCTTGAAAGACCTTAGGTGACATCACTGCTTTGTGATTGGTCGCATAGCGGTCACGCGACCGCTACGGACCAATCAGAGCGCCGTGACATCATCTAAGGCCCTTCAAGCGCGCATTTTTAGGTACAACGGCTCCCGGTTACGGCGGTAAAGTCCAGACTTCGTCGGAGAGGTGAGTATATCCCTATTTTTTATTTTAATTCTTTCTTTTACACATTGATATTAATCCCGATACCGATTCCCGATACCACAAAAGTATCGGATCTCGGTATCGGAATTCCGATACCCGCAAGTATCGGCCGATACCCGATACTTGCGGTATCGGAATGCTCAACACTAGTCAACAAGTTTGCAATGACGTTAAAAAAAATGGAGTACTAAAATTGTAAGATATTTAGCGAAATGATATGCGATGCATGTGGCGTACAACTCATAGTGATAAATATAAGAACTGTGGCTAAATATTTTTGGACCAGCTACAGATTTTTGGGGCAGCAAAATGGTGTCCAAAAATGTTGTAAGACACTACAAAATATTAGATAGTTTAAAAAAATGGACAGATTTTTTGACGCACTCACATCTGATGCCTGGGACAAAAAAAAATTAAATTCTTAGATTTGCACGCTCTTCTATTGCAATGACCTGGCTAGAGTCTATAGCATGACCAAGCAAATAAATGTAGAAAAAAGAGGCAATGGATTGCTTTAGAATAAAATGAGCAGGTATAAGCTGCAATTTAAGCTGCAAAAAAAATTGCCACAGATAACTGCAGCTAGGTAGATATTAAATAAGCAGCAGCAGCAGACAGTAATGGAGCTTTTTGAGGTATGCTCTGAGATCTATATACTCACATACAGTGACTGCAGGCCTTGCACTGATGTGGATATGTGCACATAGACTCCCCTGCCTACCTAGCACTGCTATCTCTGTACCCCAAATTTGCCCTAAAAAGGACTGTTGGTTTCTCAGGATTTGTGGACTGAACACTAGCAGACCCACACAAACTATTAAAAGTAAGATTCTGACCCTATCTCAGCAGCAGCTCTCCCTACACTAGCTAAGTCTAGCGCAGAATGCGGCTAGCAGGGTGGCGCTAGGTCTCGTATAGACCTGATGTTGCTGTGCGGCTAGCCAATCACTGTAATACCACAATAAAGATGGCTGTGGCATTACAGTGTGTGGCAGATAATCCCTGCATGGTCATTGGCACTCTAAATAGCATCAAAATTTCAGGGCAGAGACCCGAGTTCCCGCCAAATAATCCCGGAAATTCTCGGTGCTCGCAGAGTACACTGAGCATAGTGATACTTGGGCGAATACCGAGTAGTTACGAGCACGTTCACTCATCACTAGTGTTTAATGCTGTACCGTGTCAACTGTTAAGGTTTGGACACCACTGATCAAAATAACTCTTACTGTGAATAGTTAATCAAGGTAAAGATGAAATGATCCCTAAAATGCCATAAGTTAAATATGGCACATTTCCTTTTATTTTAGGAAGAAAAAAAAAGCACTTCTCAAATAAATAAAGGGAACACTTAAACAACAGAATATAACTCCAAGTAAATCAAACTTCTGTGAAATCAAACTATCAACTTAGGAAGCAATACTGTTTGACAATCAATTTCACATGCTGTTGTGCAAATGGAACAGACAACAGATGGAAATTATTGGAAATTATCAAGACACGCTCAGTTATGGAGTGGTTCTGCAGGTGGGGACTACAAACCACATCTCAGCATCAATGTTTTCTGGCTGATGTTTTGGTCACTTTTGAATGTTGGTTGTGCTTTCACACTCATGGTAGCATGAGACAGACTCTACAACCCACACAGGTGGCTCAGGTAGTGCAGTTCATCCAGGATGGCACATCAATGTGAGCTGTGGCAAGAAGGTTTGCTGTGTCTGTCAGTGTAGTGTCCAGAGGCTGGAGGTGCTACCAAGAGACAGGCCAATACACCAGGAGATGTGGAGGGGGCAATAGGAGGGCAACAACCCAGCATCAGGACTGCTACCTCAGCCTTTTTGCAAGGAGGAACAAGAGGAGCACTGCTAGAGCCCTGCAAAATGACCTCCAGCAGGCCACAAATGTGCATGTGTCTGCACAAATGGTGAGGATCTGACTCCATGAGGATAGTCTGAGTTCCCGACATCCACCGATGGGGGTTGTGCTCACAGCCCAACACCTTGCAGGATGCCTGGCGTTTTCCACAGAACATCAAGATAGGCAAATTTGCCACTGGTGTCCTGTGCTCTTCACAGATAAAAGCAGGTTCACACTGAGCACATGTGTCAGGACTCTGAACATTTTTTATTACCTTTTGTGCATTACTGCTCTTTTCCAAGATGGCATCTTTGGTCTCATGTGCACTGTGTCTTCCTGCTATAAAACTCCACCCCAGCCTTCAGTCTGTGCTAGAGTATTCTGCCTTGCATCCAGCTCCTGACCTCTGGTAACTCCCTGGCTTTGCACCTGCTCCTGTGAACCTGTGGGGTTATCCTGCTACTCTGCTCTGAGTTCCTGCTGCATACACCAGTTCCAGTAATCCTCCTTCATCTGCTGCTCATGTTTACTTCCATCTGCATTTGCTGGACATGTAAGCTGTTGCTGCTTTGCAAGAACCTGAGACTATTACCCAGACCTCCCTGATTGAGCTAACATATTATTTGAACTGCCTTATAAGCATATCTGTGTTTTGGACTAAGCAAGGACTTATTCGTGTCAAGTATCCTCAAGAATAATTGTGCTTCATAGACTTTCTGCGTGATTGCATTTTCCTCTGAAGTTTCCTATAGACTCCTGAGCTGCATTTGATATTTGCACCAAGTGTTGTGGACTTGAGTTTCTCTCTGCACCTGTTTGAATCACCGTGTGATAATATAGACTTTACCACTTATAAAACTGTGTCCTGTAGTTGTCTTGTTCCACGCAAAGAGTCTCCTGAGTTATCTGAGTTATCCCCTATAATTATTACAACATGTGACAGACGTGACAGAATCTGGAGACACTGTGGAGAGTGATCTGCTGCCTGCAACATCCTTCAGCATGACCGGTTTGGCAGTGGATCAGTAATGGTGTGGGGTGGCATTTCTTTGGAGGGCCACACAGCCCTTCATGTTCTCGCCAGAGGTAGCCTGACTGCCATTAGGTACCAAAATGAGATCCTCAGACCCCTTGTGAGACCATATGCTGGTGTGGTTGGCCCTGGGTTTCTCCTAATGCAGGACAATGCCAGACCTCATATGGCTGGCGTGTGTCAGCTGTTTCTGCAAGATGAAGGGATTGAAGCTATGGACTGGCTCGCCCGTTCCCCAGACCTGAATCCGATTGAACATATCTGGGACATCTTGTCTCACTCTATCCACCAATGTCACGTTGCACCACAGACTGTCCAGGATTTGGATGATGCTTTAGTCCAGATCTGGGAGGAGATCCTTCAGGAGACTGTTGTGTATCTGCTTTTTGGGCTCCCCTGGTGGTTGCTGGTGGTACTGGTGACTTGTTTGCACTTTGCTGCTTCTGTTCACCTGCTTCCATCAGTGTTTGGGAGTTTCCTATTTAGCCTTGCTCTCCAGTCTTTTCCTTGCCGGTCATCATTGTAACCAGAGCCTTCGGTTGCATGTTCCTGCTACTAGTCTGCTGATCAGCTAAGTGGACTTTGTCCTTTTGTTTTGTACCTTTTGTCCAGTTTGCAGTTTTGTTATTCTCTGCAGCTGGAAGCTCTTGCGGGCTGAAATTGCCACTCCTGTGTCATGAGTTGACACAGGAGTCTTAAAGTAATTTCAGGATGGTTTTTGAAAGGGTTTTCAGTTGACCGTGAAGTCCTCTTTTGTATCCTTCTGCTATCTAGTAAGTGGACCTCTCTTTGCTAAATCTACTTTCATACTGTGTATGTCTTTTCCTCTTAATTCACCGTTATTACATGTGGGGGGCTGCTATCATCTTTTGGGGGATTTCCCTAGAGGTAAGCCAGGTCTGTTTCTTCCTCTACCAGGCGTAGTTAGTCCTCCGGCTGGCGCGTGGCATATAGGAAGCCGTAGGTATGCTCCCTGGCTACTGTTAGTTGTGTGGTAGATTTAGCTCACGGTCAACTCGAGTTTCCATCACCCGAGAGCTCGTTCGTTACTTATATGTTTCTTACGTTCCCTTGCCATTGGGAACCATGACAGGAGACCATCCGCCGCCTCATCAGGAGCATGCCCAGGCATTGTAGGGAGGTCATACAGGCACGTGGATGCCACACACACTACTGAGCATCATTTCTTTGTCTTGAGGCATTTCTACTGAAGTTGGATCAGCTTGTAACTTCATTTTCACTTTGATTTTGAGCATCATTCCAACTCCAGACCTCTGTGGGATATTAGTCGTGATTTATCTTGCTAATTTTTAGGTTTTACCGTTCTGAACACATTCCACTATGTCATGAGTAATGATTTACAACTGGAATATGTCATTCAGTGGTATCTAGGATGTGGGATATTAGTGTTCCCTTTATTTTTTGGAGCAGTGCATATATATATATATATATACTCAGCTCTGGCAAAAATTAAGAGACCACCACATCAAAACCCTGTCATGGGCAGCCCAATCTCCAGACCTTTACCATTAAAAACCTCTGGAATGTATTCAAGAGAATGAAACAAGCCATGAAACAAAGAGGAACTGCTTTAAATTTTTGTGCCAGAAGCAGTGTGAAAGACTGGTGGAAATCATGCCAAGACGCATTAAAGCTGTGATTAAAAATCATGGTTATTCCACATAATATTGATTTATGAACTCTTCCTGAGTTAAAACATTAGTACTGTTGTTTCTAAATGATTATGAACTTGTTTTCTTTGCATTATTTAAGGTTTGAAAGCACTGTTTTTTTATTTTGACCATTTTTCTTTATAAAAAAAAATACAAAATGTATTGCTTGGAAATTCGGGGACATGTTTTCAGAAGTTTATAGAATAAAAGAACAATTTACATTTTACTCAAAAATATATCTATAAAGGTGAATAATCAGACAAACTGAACATTTTGCAATGGTATCTTAATGTTTGCCAGAGCTGCATATTTTTATATATATATACATACCGTATGTACTTGAGTTTCAGTAGACTCGAGTACAAGTTGAGGCACCTAATTTTGCCACGAAAAACTGGGTAAACTTATTGACTTGAGTATAAGCCAGGTATGCATTGTCCACTCATCCCTATCCTGGTATACATGGCTCCGCTATACCTGTCCTTGTATGCATGGCTCCCTCCTCACTGTCTTTGCATGCATGGCTCCCCGTCCCATCCTTGTATGCATGGGTCCTTATCCCCTATCCTTGTATGCATGGCTCCTTATCCCCTATCCTGGTATGCATGGTTCCTATAAAATAAAAAAACATCCTACTTACCTTTCCTAGTCTTCCTCGCTGCATCTCGTTCCTGCACCAGCAGCTCTTCCAGTCGAGCGATCACGTGGCCCCTCTCATTAAGGTTATTTTCACTCCTTGCCTATGGGAGTGGTGAGGCATGAATATTAATTACCTTAATGAGCAAGGCCACGTGATCACTCGGCTGTAAACCCTGCTGGCGCCGAAATTAATGAAATGCAGCGAGGGAGAACAGGAAGGTAAGTAGGAAGTGTGCTGGAAGCTGGCGGCTGCAGCTGTCACTGTGCGCTATTACAGAGAAATGAATATTCATTTCTCTTTAGCAGCGGCAAAGGCTTTAGCCACAGCCGCCGGCTCCTGCTTCTGTGACCCGCTGCTCTGCCGCTCCCCCTCCCCGCAATCTTTCTGGGACAATTGCCTCATGTATAAGCTGATGGGTGCGTTTTCAGCACAACATAATGTGCTGAAAAACATGGCTTACACACGAGTTTATACAGTGTGTATATATATGTGTGTGTGTATATATATATGAAAAAGGCTCAGTGTAAACCGAAACGTTGCACAGAGATGTGGGCTAAATAAACCCTACTTTTTTTTCACCTTGAAAAGTGTTTGGAGTGCTGCCTCCTTTTTCTCTTTTTGTGTGTATATATATATATATATATATATATATATATATATATATATATATATATATATATACATATATATATTTATCTTTTACATTTTAAAAATTATAAAAAGGAAAATAGGTCAAGGGAAATGTTTGGGTACCCTTGGAGATTTGTGTGCTCAGATAACTTTGACCAAGGTTTCAGACCTTAATAAGCCTATTAGTGTTATGGCTTGTTCACTATTATTGTTAGGAAAGGCCAAGTGATGCAAATTTACTAGCTTTATAAAAAGCCAGCCTCCTCTAACCTTGTGCCAAAAATAGCAGCCATGGTTTCTTCAAAGTAGCTGACCATCACTCTGAAAATGAAAATGGTGGAAGCCCAGAAAGCAGGAGAATGCTATAAGAAAAGTGTTTTCAAGGTGCCCTTTCCAAAGTTCAAAATGTAATTAAGAAATATAAGAAATGGCAGTTAAAAGGAGCAATGGAAATCAAGATAAGGTCTGGAAGACTAAGCAAAATATCAGTGAAAACTACTCTAGGATTGCTATCAGAAGATAACATCTCATCATAAAATTCAGTGAAACAAGTAATCCCGATGCATATTGGAAACAAGTCCTGTGGACCAACGAGGTTAAAACTGAACTCTTTGGTCACAATGATCAAAGGTATAAAATAGGGCACAGAATTTCAGGAAAATAACATCTCGTCAAAAATTAAGCATGGGGGTAGATCAATCATGTTTTCAGGTTGTTTTGCAGCGAATGGCACAAGTAACATTACACAGGTAGAGGGAAGAATGGATTCAATGACATTTCAACAAATTCTTGTTGCAAACATAACACCATCTGTAAAAAAGCTGAGGTAGAAAAGAGGATCGCTTCTGCAAATGGATAATGATCCTAAACACATGTTAAAACCTATAATAAGCTACCCCAAAGAGCAAGCTGATGGTTGAACAATGGCTCTCTCAGTCCTCTGATCTGAAAATCATTAAAAATTTGTGCCTAGACCTCAAAATAGCAGTGCATGCAAGATGACCCAGAATTCTTACACAACTGGAAGAATTTTCCAAAGAAGAATTGATGAAAATTCCTCAAACAAGAATTTAAAGACTCTTGGCTATATACAAAAAACGCATGCAAGCTGTGATACTTTTAAAAGGGATACTAATAGGTACTAACCATGCAGGGTGCCCTAACTTTTGCATTGGCCCATTTTCCTTTTTGTAATTTTTAAAATGTAAAAGATCACTTTTTTTGCCTAAAATACAAAAGAAATGTGTCATCTTTAACTTTAGGCCTTTTAGAGATCGTTTCATCTTCAACTTGCTTAACTGTTCACAATAACAGTAATTTTGATAAGGGGTGCCAAACTTTTGCATGTCACTGTATAATCACACAAAGCTCTGCAGTGAGGTCACAAGAGCAGAGAGCAGCCATTACCCATACACTGGTAATGCCCCCTTTTGTTCAAAGTAATCTCTGGAGGCAGATTCTCATCCAGATCAGTGTCCAGTCCATAGATCTCAACAGCTCATTTATGTATAAGAAAAAAGTGGATTTTACTTTTATTGGATTACAAATATCAAAGTATCATTTTATTCAACTTTTTATAACCTGTGCTCCCATAGAGACGGCTGAATAGGGTTAGTCCTACTAACAGATTCCCTTTAGAGTAGAAATAATCTGTGCAGCAAATGCATTAAGTCTGGCTCACAATAAAAATATTTTTTTTCCATGACACCTTTACACCTACAGGGCTGGCATTGTGGTCAGTTTAGTTCTGCATGCATATTTCATTTCTTCAGACTTTTCCCAACTCGCTACCCTTTGTCCCCCAGATTGGTTGAAATATACTATTTACAAGTCAACAGCAAGAACCAAGAACTTCATATTATAATGTATGTAAAATGATGTGGAATATGAAGGCTCTATATTTGTTAAAAAAATAAAAATAAATAAACATTTCTTAAAGGGAAAGCACCGCGTTTGTAGATCATTAGTAAATCAATGTAATGCAGCATAACATGCTGTTATAACCAAGTTTTCAATGCATGTGAAACATATTTAATTTGTTATAGGAGTTTAAAAAAGGCACTGGGGGCTGCCATCTTGTTTTCACAGTAGCAGCACGACACTATCAGTGTCATAATACGCCACTTCATGGTCATAAGAGATAACAGACAGATCCAGCAGAACAGATCTTAGATTGATGGCTGAGGGGAGTAAAATGCAGGAGAAAAGTACAGGCAGAATAGCAGAGACATCAAGGAGGAACAGTGTACCATTAGCAATATGGGAACAGGAGCTGTCAGCTGTTCAGCAGGAGCTGTGATCCCTCAGTAAGATAAGAAGGAGCTGCAGGTCTTCAGTGAATGACCAGGCATTGTGGAGGGAGTGAGAGACTCATGTAATCTGGGTGAGAGAAACTGATGGGAAAGAGACAGTAACTGCCGAGGTTAGCAGATCCAAGGGCAGTCACCCACAAAATGGCGCTGCCCTGAGATGCTACTCTTCATTCTGCCCCAGGGATACTAGAACACCCAAAAGGGGAGGGAAATGGTGATTTCAGCAGTTACTGCCCCAATTTTGCTGCTAACAGTAAAGCTGGAAAGTCTTTCTATAGCAGCTTGAGGTCTAAAATGGAAAATGCTCCCCCTAGTGGTAATTATTTAATATTTTCCATATACAGTGCAAACATTGCAGTTACTATTTTAAGTTTAATTTCACAAAAAAACAAACTATAAGAAAACTGGTGGCACCTTCCCTTTATGAATTGAGCACACTATTTTCAATTAGTCCTACAGAGGGCACAAAATCTCTGTGTAATCCTGGAACAGACTAAAATGGGAACTGTCATTGTTGGATGTGGAGATAATTTTTGGCCACTTATCAGCCGTTCTACGCTCTGGTTCAACATTTGTTAAGATACCTTTCTTTTTTTTACTGATGTATAGTGTTGAGCGATACCATCTGATATGCAAAGGTATCGGATTGGATCGGCCGATATCCAAAAAATATCGGATATCGCCGATACCGATACCCAATACCAATGCATATCAATGGGACACAAAGTATCGGAATGGTTCCCAGGGTCTGAAGGAGAGGAAACTCTCCTTCAGGCCCTGGGATCCATATTCATGTATAAAATAAAGAATAAAAATAAAAAATATTGATATACTCACCCCTCTGATGGCCCCGGCTCTTAGCGGTGCCTTCGTTCCTAAGAATGCAGGGGTGAAGGACATTCGATGACGTCGCGGCTTGTGATTGGTCGTGTGACCGCTCATGTGACCGCTCACGCGACCAATCACAAGCCGCGACGTCATTGAAGGTCCTTCACCCCTGCATTCTTAGGAACGGAGGCACCGCTAAGAGCCAGGGTCCGCCGGAGGGGTGAGTATATCAATATTTTTTATTTTTATTTATTTTTTACATGAATATGGATCCCAGGGCCTGAAGGAGAGTCTCCTCTCCTCCAGACCCTGGGAACCATACGCACCGCACACTTCCGATTCCGATTTCCGATATCACAAAAATATCGGAACTTGGTATCGGAATTCCGATACCGCAAGTATCGGCCGATACCCGATACTTGCGGTATTGGAATGCTCAACACTACTGATGTATCATTTGCCATTTTTGATGCGAAAATCATCAAAATGGCACATGTAATTCATGAATTTGGACCAATGTCAAAGATGTTTTTTTCTTGTCTTGAACTGTTTTTGCAACTTTTGGCACTAAAAGTTCTGAAAATTGCTCAAATATTTGCTTACTTAAAAATACTTTGGGGAGTGCCAGGGAAATGCAGTGAAGTTAAATCAAACTTTGTGACATTGTAAAAAGTCGTAATTGGTGAATCAGAGGAACACATCTGGAATCGCTAGATTGTTCACACAAAATGGAAACAAAAACAAAATAGGCAAGCTCATATAAAATAGGTTTAACCTCTTAGTGACAGATCCAATTTGGTACTTAATGACCAGCCCAATTTTTACAATTCTGACCACGGTCACTTTATGAAGTTATAGCTCTGGAACACTTCAACGTATCCCACTGATTCTGAGACTGTTTTTTCATAACATATTGTACTTCATGTTAGTGGTAAAATTTCTTCGATATAGCTTACGTTTATGAAGAAAATGGAAATTTGGCAAAAAAAAATTTGCACCCTTAAATCAGAGAGATTTGTCACACAAAATAGTTAATAAATAACATTTCTCACATTTCTACTTTACCTCTGAACAATTTTGGAAGCATACAGTGCCTTGCGAAAGTATTCAGCCGCCCCTGGAACCTTTCAATCTTTTCCCACATATCATGCTTCAAACATAAAGATTCCAAATGTAAATTTTTGGTGAAGAATCAACAACAAGTGGAACACAATTGTGAAGTTGAACGAAATGTATTGGTTACTTTAAATTTTTCTGGAAATTCAAAAGCTGAAAAGTGGGGTGTGCAATATTATTCAGCCTCTTTACTTTCAGTGCAGCAAACTCACTCCAGAAGTTCATTGTGGATCTCTGATTGATCCAATGTTGTCCTAAATGCCTAATGATGATAAATATAATCCACCTGTGTGTAATCAAGACTCCGCATAAATGCACCTGCTCTGTGATAGTCTCAGGGTTCTGTTTAAAGCACAGAGAGCATCATGAAGACCAAGGAACACAACAGGCAGGTCCGTGATACTGTTGTGGAGAAGTTTAAAGCCAGATTTGGATACAAAATGATTTCCAAAACATTAAACATCCCAAGGAGCACTGTGCAAGGGATCATATTGAAATGGAAGGAGTATCATACCACTGCAAATCTACCAAGACCCGGCTATACTGTCATGTTCCCAATGGCAGGGAATTAAACACATAACACGGGCAAAAACAGGACGAGCTCTAGGGTGATGGAACCTGAGCTGACCGCGATCCTGAACCTCAACACTCAACTAACAGCAGCCAGGGAACGTTCCTGGGGGGACTCTAGACGTCTCGCGCCAGCCGGAGATCTAGCTACCCCTATCAGAAGAATCACAGACCTATCTTGCCTCCAGAGAAATATTCCCACAGAAATAGCAGCCCCCCACATATAATGACGGTGAAATGAGAGGAAGGCACAAACGTAGTTATGAAAACAGATTCAGCAAAATGAGGCCCGCTTAAGCTAGATAGCAGAGGATACAAAAGGTGAACTGTGCGGTCAGCTTAAAACCCTTCAAAATACCATCCTGAAATTACTTGAACTCATGTGCCAACTCATGGTACATGAGTGGTAATTTCAGCCCACTAGAGCAACCAGCAGCAGAGAATTACATATCTGCAAGCTGGACAAAAAACATGAAAGCAAACATGAAACAGGGAAATCCAGACTTAGCTTGTCTTGAAGGCCTAGGAGCAGGTAGCAAAGGTAACAGAGACACATTGATACATTGATAGCCGGCAAGGGAATGACAGGAAGGCAAGGTTAAATAGGAAACACCCAGCCTCTGATGGACAGGTGGAAACCAGAGACCGCAACCCACCAAAGTCACCCAGTACCAGTTGTAACCACCAGAGGGAGCCCAAAAACAGAATCCACAACAGTACCCCCCCCCTTGAGGAGGGGTCACCGAACCCTCACGAGAACCCCCAGGGCGATCAGGATGAGCTCTATGGAAGGCGCGGACCAAATCAGTCGCATGAACATCAGAGGCGACCACCCAGGAATTATCCTCCTGACCATAACCCTTCCACTTAACCAAATACTGGAGTTTACGTCTGGAAACACGAGAATCCAAGATCTTCTCAACAACATACTCCAATTCTCCCTCCACCAGCACCGGAGCAGGAGGCTCAACCGAAGGAACAACGGGCACCTCATACCTCCGCAATAACGACCGATGGAACACATTATGAATAGCAAACGATGCTGGGAGATCCAAACGAAAAGATACAGGGTTAAGAATCTCCAAGATCTTATAAGGACCGATGAACCGAGGCTTGAACTTAGGAGAAGAGACCTTCATAGGGACAAAACGAGAAGACAACCACACCAAGTCCCCAACAAGAAGTCGGGGACCCACGCGGCGACGGCGATTAGCAAACTGCTGAGCCTTCTCCTGAGACAACTTCAAATTGTCCACCACCTGATTCCAAATCTGATGTAGCCTGTCCACCACCACGTCCACTCCAGGACAATCCGAAGGCTCCACCTGACCAGAGGAAAAACGAGGATGAAACCCCGAATTACAAAAGAAAGGAGAAACCAAAGTAGCAGAACTAGCCCGATTATTAAGGGCAAATTCGGCCAGTGGCAAAAAGGCAACCCAGTCATCTTGATCAGCAGAAACAAAACACCTTAAATAAGTTTCCAAGGTCTGATTAGTTCGCTCCGTCTGGCCATTCATCTGAGGATGGAATGCAGACGAGAAAGACAAATCAATGCCCATCTTAGCACAAAACGTCCGCCAAAATCTAGACACAAACTGGGATCCCCTGTCAGAAACTATATTCTCCGGAATCCCATGCAAACAAACCACGTTCTGAAAAAATAAAGGGACCAACTCAGAGGAGGAAGGCAACTTAGGCAAGGGTACCAAATGAACCATCTTAGAAAAGCGGTCACACACAACCCAGATAACGGACATTTTCTGTGAGACAGGGAGATCTGAAATAAAATCCATGGAAATGTGCGTCCAAGGCCTCTTCAGGATAGGCAAGGATAACAACAACCCACTGGCCCGAGAACAGCAAGGCTTAGCCCGAGCACACACTTCACAAGACTGCACAAAGGTGCGCACATCCCTTGACAAGGAAGGCCACCAAAAAGACCTGGCCACCAAGTCTCTAGTACCAAATATTCCAGGATGACCAGCCAACACAGAAGAATGGACCTCGGAGATGACTCTACTGGTCCAATCATCCGGAACAAACAGTCTTTCTGGTGGACAACGATCAGGTTTATCCGCCTGAAACTCCTGCAATGCACGTCGCAAGTCTGGGGAGACGGCGGACAATATTACCCCCTCCCTAAGGATACCAGTAGGCCCAGAGTCTCCAGGAGAGTCAGGCACAAAACTCCTGGAAAGAGCATCTGCCTTCACATTCTTTGAACCTGGCAGGTATGAAACCACAAAATTGAAACGAGAAAAAAACAACGACCAACGAGCCTGTCTAGGATTCAGACGCCTGGCAGACTCAAGGTAAATCAGATTTTTGTGATCAGTCAAGACCACCACACGATGTCTAGCACCCTCAAGCCAATGACGCCACTCCTCAAATGCCCACTTCATGGCCAAAAGCTCCCGATTACCCACATCATAATTGCGCTCGGCGGGCGAGAATTTTCTAGAAAAGAACGCACATGGCTTCATCACCGAGCCATCGGAACTTCTCTGTGACAAAACCGCCCCCGCTCCAATCTCGGAAGCATCAACCTCAACCTGAAAAGGAAGTGAAACATCTGGTTGACATAACACAGGAGCAGAAGAAAACCGGCGCTTAAGTTCCTGAAAGGCCTCCACAGCCGTAGGAGACCAATTAGCAACATCAGCACCCTTTTTAGTCAAATCAGTCAAAGGTTTAACAACACTGGAAAAATGAGTAATGAACCGACGATAAAAATTAGCAAAACCCAAGAACTTCTGAAGACTCTTAACAGATGTAGGTTGTGTCCAGTCACAAATCGCCTGAACCTTGACGGGATCCATCTCAATAGTAGAAGGAGAAAAAATGTACCCCAAAAAAGAAATCTTCTGGACTCCGAAGAGACATTTTGAGCCCTTCACAAACAGAGAATTGGCCCGCAGGACTTGAAACACCTTCCTGACCTGTAGAACATGAGACTCCCAGTCATCAGAAAACACCAAAATATCATCCAAATACACAATCATAAACTTATCCAGATATTCACGGAAAATATTGTGCATAAAGGACTGAAAGACTGAAGGAGCATTAGGAAGTCCAAAAGGCATTACCAAATAATCAAAATGGCCCTCAGGCGTATTAAATGCGGTTTTCCACTCATCACCCTGCTTTATCCGCACAAGATTATACGCACCGCGAAGATCTATCTTAGTGAACCACCTAGCCCCCTTAATGCGAGCAAACAAATCAGTCAATAATGGCAATGGATACTGATATTTGACTGTAATCTTATTCAGAAGGCGATAATCTATACAAGGCCTCAGGGAACCATCTTTTTTTGCCACGAAAAAAAAACCTGCTCCCAGAGGGGACGAAGATGGACGAATATGTCCCTTTTCCAAGGACTCCTTAATATAATTCCGCATAGCAGTATGCTCTGGCACTGAGAGATTAAATAAACGACCCTTAGGGAACTTACTGCCAGGAATTAATTCTATAGCACAGTCACAATCCCTATGAGGAGGGAGCGAATTGAGCTTAGGCTCCTCAAAAACATCCCGATAGTCAGACAAAAATGCAGGGACCTCAGAAGGAGTAGATGAAGCGATTGAAATTAGAGGTGCATGTTGTGATCCGCTTTTTGGCTCCCCTGGTGGTGGCTGGTGGTACTGGAGACTTGTGTGTGCTTTTCTGCCTCAGCTCACCTGCTTCCATCAGTTTTGGGAGTTCCCTATTTAGCCTTGCTCTCCAGTCACTTCCTTGCCGGTCATCATTGTAACCTGAGTCATTCAGTTGCATGTTCCTGCTACTAGTCTGCTGATCAGCTAAGTGGACTCTTGTCCTTATTGTTTTGTTTTTCTTGTCCAGTTTACAGTTTTGTCATTTCCTGTTACTGGAAGCTCTTGTGGACTGAAATTGCCACTCCTGTGTCATGAGTTGACACAGGAGTCTTAAAGTAATTTCAGGATGGGTTTTTTGAAAGGGTTTTTCAGCTGACCGTGAAGTCCTCTTTTGTATCCTTCCTCTATCTAGAAAGTGGACCTCGCTTTGCTAAATCTACCTTCATACTGTGTATGTCTTTTCCTCTGAACTCACCGTTAATATACGTGGGGGCTACTATCATCTTTGGGAAATTTCTCTAGAGGTAAGCCAGGTCTGTTCCTTCCTCTTCCAGGCGTAGTTAGTTCTCCGGCTGGCGCATGGCATCTAGGCAGCCGTAGGAATGCTTCCTGGCTACTGTTAGTTGTGTGGTAGATTTAGGTCACGGTCAGCTTGAGTTTCCATCACCCGAGAGCTAGTCTGTTATTTTTGTGTTTCTGATGTTCCCATGCCATTGGGGAATCATTACAGGTGCATCATCATGAACCCCCTGACATCCCCAGCTTAACACAGACATTGTTTTCCAATCCAGGACAGGATTATGAGTTTGTAACCATGGCAGCCCAAGCACTAGTACATCATGTAAATTATACAGTACAAGGAAGCGAATCACCTCCTGATGAACGGGAGTCATGCGCATGGTCACCTGTGTCCAGTACTGCGGTTTATTCATAGCCAATGGTGTAGAGTCAATTCCCTTCAAAGGAATAGGAACTTCCAGAGGCTCCAGACTAAAACCGCAGTGTTTGGCAAATGACCAATCCATAAGACTCAGGGCAGCGCCCGAATCCACATAGGCATCGACGGAAATGGATGACAGTGAACAAATCAGAGTTACAGACAAAATGAACTTAGACTGCAGAGTACTAATGGCAAAAGATTTATCAACCTTTTTTGTGCGTTTAGAGCATGCTGATATAACATGAGCTGAATCACCACAATAAAAACACAATCCATTTTTCAGCCTATAATTTTGCCGTTCACTTCTGGACTGAATTCTATCACATTGCATAGTCTCAGGTGCCTGTTCAGAAGACACCGCCAACTGGTGCACAGGTTTGCGCTCCCGTAAACTCCGATCAATCTGAATGGCCATAGCCATAGACTCATTCAGACCTGTAGGCGCAGGGAACCCCACCATAATATCCTTAATGGCCTCAGAAAGACCATCTCTGAAGTTTGCAGCCAGGGCGCACTCATTCCACTGAGTAAGCACCGACCATTTCCGAAATTTTTGACAATATACTTCCGCTTCATCATGCCCCTGAGAGAGGGCTAATAAAGCCTTTTCAGCCTGAATCTCCAGGTTAGGTTCCTCATAGAGCAATCCCAGTGCCAGAAAAAACGCATCCACACTGAGCAATGCAGGATCCCCTGGTGCCAATGCAAATGCCCAATTCTGAGGGTCGCCCCGCAGGAAAGATATTACAATCTTGACCTGCTGAGCAGGGTCTCCAGAGGAGCGAGATTTCAAAGAAAGAAACAATTTGCAATTGTTCCTGAAATTCAGGAAGGTAGATCTATCTCCAGAAAAAAACTCTGGAATAGGAATTCTAGGTTCAGACATAGGAGTGTGAACAACAAAATCCTGTATGTTTTGAACTTTTGCAGCAAGATTATTCAGGCTGGAAGCCAAACTCTGGACATCCATGTTAAACAGCTAAGGTCAGAGCCATTCAAGGGTTAAGAGGAGGTAAGAAGCAGCTAGACAGCAATTAAGGGCTAGGCAGCAAAACTCTGAGGGAAAAAAAAAAAAAAAATTCCCTTCAACACTTCTTTTTCTCCTGCTTCAGCCCAAACAATTAACACTTTGCGGGCCGGCTATACTGTCATGTTCCCAATGGCAGGGAATTAAACACATACCACGGGCAAAAACAGGACGAGCTCTAGGGTGATGGAACCTGAGCTGACCGCGATCCTGAACCTCAACACTCAACTAACAGCAGCCGGGGAACGTTCCTGGGGGGACTCTAGACGTCTCGCGCCAGCCGGAGATCTAGCTACCCCTATCAGAAGAATCACAGACCTATCTTGCCTCCAGAGAAATATTCCCACAGAAATAGCAGCCCCCCACATATAATGACGGTGAAATGAGAGGAAGGCACAAACGTAGTTATGAAAACAGATTCAGCAAAATGAGGCCCGCTTAAGCTAGATAGCAGAGGATACAAAAGGTGAACTGCGCGGTCAGCTTAAAACCCTTCAAAATACCATCCTGAAATTACTTGAACTCATGTGCCAACTCATGGTACATGAGTGGTAATTTCAGCCCACTAGAGCAACCAGCAGCAGAGAATTACATATCTGCAAGCTGGACAAAAAACATGAAAGCAAACATGAAACAGGGAAATCCAGACTTAGCTTGTCTTGAAGGCCTAGGAGCAGGTAGCAAAGGTAACAGAGACACACTGATACATTGATAGCCGGCAAGGGAATGACAGGAAGGCCAGGTTAAATAGGAAACACCCAGCCTCTGATGGACAGGTGGAAACCAGAGACCGCAACCCACCAAAGTCACCCAGTACCAGTTGTAACCACCAGAGGGAGCCCAAAAACAGAATCCACAACAGCTGTCCCTCTAAACTTTCATCTCAAGCAAGGCGAAGACTGATCAGAGATGCAGCCAAGAGGCCCATGATCACTCTGGATGAACTGTAGAGATCTACAGCTGAGGTGGGAGAGTCTGTCCATAGGACAATAATCAGTCATACACTGCACAAATCTGGCCTTTATGGAAGAGTGGCAAGAAGAAAGCCATTTCTCAAAGATATCAATAAAAAGTGTTGTTTAAAGTTTGCAACAAACCACCTGGGAGACACACCAAGCACGTGAAAGAAGGTGTTCTGGTCAGATGAAACCAAAATCGAACTTTTTGGCAACAATGCCAAATGATATGTTTGGCGTAAAGGCAACACAGCTCATCACCCTGAACACACCATCCCCACTGTCAAACATTGTGGAGGCAGCATCATGGTTTGCACCTGCTTTTCTTCAGCAGGGACAGGGAAGATGGTTAAAATTGATGGGAAGATGGATGGAGCCAAATACAAGACCATTCTTGAAGAAAACCTGTTGGAGTCTGCAAAAGACCTGAGACTGGGACGGAGATTTGTCTTCCAGCAAGACAATGATCCCAAACATAAAGCAAAATCTACAATGGATGGTTCACAAATAAACGTATCCTGGAGGGATGCAGGAGGGTCCAGGGACACCGGGGGGTGGATTGGTGGACCCCATTTCTCTCTCCTCTGATGTGCGATCACATCAGAGGAGAGAGAAGTTAAGTAAACAATCAAATTTTTTTTTGCAGTTGCATCACTGGGGTCGGTAAAAACTGACGCAAATCATGTTCTCTGGGGTCTCAGCTACCCCCAGTAGCCGAGACCTTGGAGAATTTCCAACGCTGGGGGGTGCTATACACTTATTTCTCAGCGTCGTTAAAAAGCAGAGCTGACGAGTAAGTACCCTTAACTGTCGCTGTTAAAAGGTGTATCGGCGGTCGTTAAGGAGTTAAAAAAACTGGTGCAACTAGAAAAATAGAGTAATAAAAAAGGTGCAACATACAACACTAGACATAAAACAGACGCAAAGGCAATGGTGAATCGGGCTTCTGTTTTGAGGCGTATTGGAATTTTTACTCAGATAGACACTGTTGTATTATTTTTTATTTAAGTTGTATGGGCTTGCAAAAACTTGGAAAACACTTTTTATTTAAAATGAGTTGCACAGTTCTTAAACCATGCAACTATTTACAGTATTAACTGTAAAAAAAAGTGACCTGGAGAAATACAGAAATTATTTACACATGAAAAGTCAGACACAACACACACAACTATACTTTTGATTTAATGTAAATTGATTACAAGTTAATATTATTGCTTGTGAAATATTTGTAAAATGTAACAATGTCTGTGGATAACTGTTTTTTAGAAAATCCTTTCACTCATTGTAATATAGGTTTCATACATTTTCTTAAACTAGATAGCAGGAGAAGAAATAGCATTTATCAAAGAAGTATGAATGTTATCATTGGATTTTACTCACCGGCTGAATTCAGAGCTTCAGCGTGAATAGAGAGGATTTAAAATTATTTGGATTACTAGCTTTACCGCCATCACCTTGGTTTTATCCAAAATAATGTAGTGTTCTCCCCTGATGAATGGAACCAGGTGTCATTGAAAGAGTAGACTGTCTCTATGATTTATTGTTCCAGTTGAACATCGTTCATCACATTGTACAAGAAAATGTGTTTACACTCTTTGCCATTCTGGTCAGCAGCTAATCCTGATTTTAATCTTATTGTTCGGCAATGTGCCCCTCTGATTTTCCAAAAATGTTGTGTAGTTTCTCCACAGAAAGAATTAAATACTCTGAAATCATTACAACTAAAGCTGTTCTTTGAGTGCAACAGAACTTTATTCAGTTTTGTTTGCAGCTTCATTCCTTAAAAAGTATTTGGGCTTTTTTGTTCTGTGAAGTTTTTTGACTAGTATACAAAAGGTGTATTAATGTTGTAATTCTGTTAACACTCTCAAACATGTCTTATGTGATTGTGGTGGCAATTATGGTTTTTAGATGTTTTCCCCTGATTTATTATTTGCAACTATTTGGAAAGTCACAAAATGTGTCTTAAGTGTACTCTAGTCCAGCCCCTGGAGTAATTTTATATACACCAGCTATTTTGGCGAAATGTTTGCATCATTTTGTGAAACACGCATCTTTTTACATTAAAAAGTTACAAAACGGTTTAAAGACAAAAATAAAGGCCATTCATTCATGAGCTATATCTTTCATTTTGAAGAATTTGGCACAAAAAATCAGCAAAGAATATTACAAAACAAAAAACAAAAAGTAACTTAAAAAAAAACTTTAAATGATGAATTGGGGCATTGCCTCTAAAATAGTGATGTAGGCAACTGTTAAGCCGTATATACAGTATTTTAAATGGTCACAATTAAACAGTTATCATTATCCTAAGTAGACAAGTTTCCAGTAATAATATCTTCAATAATAATAAGCACTAAATGAAATTCAGGTCCCGATAGTTGTTAAAAATCGAAAACATTTCTCACATACTTGATCCGTGTACTGTAGGATTGGCTGGTCTATGTGCTTGTATTGCAGTACTGGAGCTAATCTGCAAACTTGCTGTTGAATGTGCCTGCTTTGCTAGTAAAGCCAAATTTCAAGTGTTCCTGGGATGTCCTATGACTTGTTCTTATATAAATTATAACTGACTATTCCGTTACAGTCAGATTTTTACATGGTACGCTTTATTTTTTCTTATTTTGCCAGGCAGTTTTAAAGTACAGATCAGAAGCAGTAGCTGAGCTAAGCGACATTATTATTCTTGTTTCTTTTAACCATTTTCAAACCTTGCTTCTTCAAAGCTTTGGTTCTTACCAATGTATTAAGAAAATCATCTGCCACTATAGCCACTGAGTAAACAGGTCCTACAGATGAACTTTGTGACCTTGTACCTTATTTGTTTACCTTCTGAACTAAATTAATTGCAATATTTACGCTGAATTTTGGATTACTTTGTCATTCCAGATACAGAGAACCTTAAGGATTTGGCATAAAAACTCGATACTGGCTTATTTATTAATTTATTTCTCAGATGTACAATGTCTAGCAATGCTGGGGTACTGTGTTTAAATCCCACCAAGCACAACTTCCTGTCACGTGGACATTGTTTGTAGTCACCTGTCAACTCGAAAAAGGCAACTATGAACAGGCTTGGTGCAAGCTACTCCATTTCCCAGAATGAGAAGTTGTTCTGGCCTTCACTTATTAAACCCAGAACAGGGATTTTGACTGGGTCCCTGGGCTAGGACTACAGAGTCAGCTGCTGTTTGTTGTGCAAGAAAGATAATCAGGTAGCCATGTCATCACCAGGAGGTACGAGAGGTACAAAATCGTCAGGCAGGAAATTATCAATAAACTAGACCAGATCAGGGAACATGATAAATGAGAATGAAACACAAATACACAGAACACAGGTAAACCAGGTAACACAAACATTGACTGGAAATGAGAAGTGATTCTCAGGGGTTAAAATAGAGAGCAGTCCTGCCCAGTGCAGGAAGAAACCCAACCTAACAGAATTAACACAATAGTACTGGAATGGCAAGAGCAGTAAGTCCCAGGAATGAAACTGGACTAGTGAATAGTCACTCTGCATCAGCCAAGATAAAAGCAGGAATAAATTGGACAGGAAAAGGTGTCACAAAATCCTCAAGGATTTTGTATGGTCTCCCTGCTCTTGCAATGTCATCAGAACTACATTATTGGACATTCCCAGGAATGATGATGCCTGCACGAGATCTCAGGAAGGGGAGCGGGTCACAGAGAAGAGTCACGTATAAGTCAGTGACAGGATACTTCTGGAAGGCGGGAAAATAGCAAGAGAGGCAGAAGAGCCGTATGTTCAGGACCAAATCTCTCTGCACTTGCAGCTTATTTAGTATAAAAAGTGGAATAGGGATTTCTCTGCAATGGAATTAATGGCTATTAAAACAAAAGTATGGATTTATTCTGCATTTCAGCGACCTTATAGATTATAGCAGCTTGCTATACAAAACCCTGCTGAACTGTTTAGACCCATTACATACTTCAGTGATGCTTTTGATGCGATCACTACAGCTTGAGTTTTATTTCTAGTCCTTATCATAGCATATATACAGTAGTACTACCATAAAATTAGGAAAAAGTGAAAGCTAAAATCTGCTTCTCATAAATAAGTTACTACATTTATAGGTAAATCAAGTATGTGTATTATTATGATGTTTTTAGAATTAGAACTTTTATGTGCAAAATAAGTTAGAGCCTGTCTCTGAAAAAGAGTTTTCTATTAATATCTCCGAAATAATACTTAATGAGACAGGTGTATTCTGTCTTTCTACTAAAACTAGGTTACTTTAATTATCTCTTGTGTTTTTTCTGTACTGGATATACCATATGTTTTCCAATTTACCTAAATAAACATGCAGCGCTGTGATTTTCTAACATCTGTTCTTACCTTATAACTGCAATTCTGCACTTTTTAAATAAACTTTTATTAACAAATGTTGGTATGTACAGTATGAGAAACTTAATAAACGTAGCACTTGCAAATTCGAAAAAGTGCAATAAATACTATACAGTAAGTACACAATATGTTTAGTATAAATATAAAATGAAATAAATACAGATGTAGCAGTGCAGTAGCAAAATTTCATTACATATCTTCCTTGATTATACAGTAGTAAGTTAGGGTACTGTAAGTTTAGGCATTACCATGCATTGTTCACTTATGACTAGTGTTGAGCGACACCGTCCGATACTTGAAAGTATCGGTATCGGAAAGTATCGGCCGATACCGGCAAAGTATCGGATCCAATCCGATACCGATACCCGATACCAATACAAGTCAATGGGACTCAAGTATTGGACGGTATCCCTGATGGTTCCCAGGGTCTGAAGGAGAGGAAACTCTCCTTCAGGCCCTGGGATCCATATTAATGTGTAAAAGAAAGAATTAAAATAAAAAATATTGCTATACTCACCTCTCCGACGCAGCCTGGACCTCACCGAGGGAACCGGCAGCGTTGTTTGCTTAAAATTCGCGGGTTTACTTCCTTACGTGAAGTCCCGGCTTGTGATTTTAAAATGCGCGCTTGTCCTGCCTCCCGTGACGTCACGGCTTGTGATTAGTCGCGTCGCCCATGTGACCGCGACGCGACCAATCACAAGCCAGAACGTAATTTTAAAATCCTGAAGGACCTAAAATTACGTCACGGCTTGCTGTGATTGGTCGCGTCGCGGCCACATGGGCAGCACGCGACCAATCACAAGCCGGGACTTCACGTAAGGAAGTAAACCCGCGAATTTTAAGCAAACAACGCTGCCGGTTCCCTCGGTGAGGTCCAGGCTGCGTCGGAGAGGTGAGTATAGCAATATTTTTTATTTTAATTCTTTATTTTACACATTAATGTTGTTTCGATACCGATACCCGATACCACAAATTATCGGATCTCGGTATCGGAATTCCGATACAGCAAATATCGGCCGATACCCGATACTTGCGGTATCGGAATGCTCAACACTACTTATGACAGTTTTGTTTTTAATTTTTGTCTTGATTTTGCCATTGGAATTTGCTATATTTTTTGTTATTTTCCGAAGATTTTGAAAGTGCAAATCAGAAGCAGTAGCTGACAGACTGACAACAGGTGCATAGTTTTCTTTTCATATAAAATATTCTGAATTGGATGGTAGGATGCAAAGTTAACAGCCGATACCATGGGTGGCACATCTATTGAGTTATCTTAACTTTGTGAGTTCTCAAGAAGATAGGGATAAATATGTTAACTACAATTGTTGATTGAGGTTCCAATAAATAAATTTAATACCTTTCCCATTTGTAAAATATATTATCTATATAATAATATAATAATAATTGTATTTCTATAGCTTCAACATATTCCGCAGCACTTTACATTTTAGGTGGGACTTGTGCAGACAAAAGATGTTACAGCATAACAATAATCACATAAATCAACAGATACCAAGAGGAATGAGGGCTCTGCTCGCAAACTTACAATCAATGGGTGGCACATCTTTTGAGTTATCTCAACTTTGTGAGTTCTCAAGAAGATAGGGATAAATATGTTAACTACAATTGTTGATTGAAGTTCCAATAATTAAATTTAATGTTCTGGAGTGGAGATGAAAGCCACCTAGTTAGTTTGTCCCTTAGCCCAGGTGATGTGGAGCATGATGGAAAAGAAATTATGCTATGTACAACATTAAGTGTTGCGGTGGCGGAAGAGGTTGACTGAGCAGAACACTGACTCCACCTTAGAGTGTTCCTGTCAGAGGCTACATGGTCCTGCTGTAATTAAGATGAGTGATGTGACAGATATTATATCATGCCCTGTGCTTACTCCCCACTAATAAGCATGCCACAGGCAAAGGAAACTAGGTGTGACTTGTATACTACTGTCACGATGGTTGCTGCTGCTAGCGGCTCCCACTTTTTTTTAGATTTTTTTATCAAGCCACCAAATTCATTGTTTTGGTTTAACATATGTATACATACATTTTTAACTCCTTTCTGCCATCAGACAGAATAGTACGTCCGATGGCAGAACCCCCGCTTGGATGCCGGTTCCGGTGGTGAGCCGCATCAAAGCCTGGACATGTCAGCTGTTTTAAACAGCTGACACGTGCCCACAATAGGAGCAGGTAGAACCGCGATCTTCCCGTGCTTATTAGCTAGTTAAGTGCCACTGTCAAACTCTGACAGTGGCACTTAACAAGCGCTTCCGACCATGGGGCCTGAAATGTGCGCACTGGTGACCCCTGTCACATGATCATGGGTCATTGGTGCATTAGCATAACAACCAGAGGTCTCCTGCAGACCTCTACGGTTGTTGATGCCGGATTGCTATGAGCGCCACCATGTGGTCGGCGCTCATAGCAATGCTGCTATTCTACTACATAGCGGCAATCTGAGCATTGCTTCTATGTAGCAGAGACAATCGAGTTGTGGCAGCTTCTAGCCTACCATGGAGGCTATTGAAATTTGAAAAAAATAAAAAAATATAAAAGTTTAAATCACCACCCCTTTTGCCCCATTCAAAAAGCAATAAAAAAAATCAAAAAAGTAAAAAATCCAGAATTACTTTTTTAGGTCACCACGGCATTGCATTAAAATGCAATACCAGGTGATAATAAGAATGTATCTGCACAAAAATGGTATCATTAAAAACGTCAGCTTGGCATTCAAAAATAAGCCCTTACCCAACCTCAGATCACAAAAAATGGAGACGCTATGGGTTGCACAATTATTTTTTTTTAGCAAAGTTTGGAATTTTTTTTTCACCACTTAGATAAAAAGAAACTAGACATGATTGGTGTCTATGAACTCATAATGTCCTGGAAATGGCAGGTCAGTTTTAGTATTTAGTGAACCAAGAAAAAAAGCCAAACAAAAACAAGTTTGGGATTACACTTTTTTTGCAATTTCATCACACTTGTAATTTTTTTCCCATTTTCTAGTACATGACATGGTAAAACAAATAGTGTCGTTAAAAAATACAACTTGTTTCACAAAAAATAAGCCCTCAAATGGCCATATTGATGGAAAAATTAAAAAGTTATGGCTCTGGGAATGAGGAGAGTGAAAAACGAAAACGCAAAACCGAAAAAAGCTTTGGTCATTAAGGGGCATATTTACAGTGTTTAATTCATGTTTAAAACTTTGCTTCCCTAAATAGCCAACTCAAGGAAAATATGAACTCAACCAAAATTGCTAGGCAGGATTCATTTGACAGACAAAAAGGATTATTGAGAAAGGAACCTGGGCAGTTTCAAAATCTGTCCAGTGAAGTGTTTGATGCTATTTTGCCAGTCATCACATTTGTAATAAAGACATAATTTTTATCAGGTATTGTGCTATCTTGAAGTGCTGTCCTGGAGTGCACACTGTTATGATTTAATGCCTGATTTGCATTCCCTGTACCATACCTTACCTGCATCTAAATGTGAACATTTTCTTGATTTCCCCCAATTGGATGCCACTTCCATTTTTACACTTTTTTTTTTTCATTTTTATCAATGTTGCAACATTACTTTTTGTTTTCTCACTAGAAATTTTTGTGTCTTACAAAACACAAAAAAAAACACAAACAGCAAGTGAATATTAAAATCTTTTTTTTGCTTGACATGTACCATACACTGATGAGCAAAAGGGTAGCAATATTTTGAACTTTTCACTTTCAGGCTCTATATCTAGCTATTCCCTACTGCTTTGAACATGAGTCTACCAATCTTCTTGGCTATCTCATACATAAATTTGATTTGCCAATATTTAGCATTTGATTAGTTATGCAAATTATTGCCATGTCACTGCATTAATCTGTTTTTCTCGTGGTGGTGGAAGAATTTTTTTCTTCCAGTATTCTACAAATTACAGCATTCCATAATAGCTCAGTTTTTTATTAAGTTGATTCCCAAGCGAAAGATCACTGGTTCAAATTGAGGAAAAGCCATGAAGAAGATTTTCCAAGAAAAGAGTAACAGTATTATCCAACTCAACGACAGAGGTCTCCCGGCCAAGAAAATGGTCAAACTGTATCATGTGAGTGAGTCGCCCGCCAGGGCCTGAGGTACTCGGCACCAGGTCTGGTCGCAATTAAAGGGGTGGTCACGGTGGCAGCGACCCGGTCCGTACCCTGGGCACTCAAGTAAAGGGGAAAGGTCTTTAAGGGGTATTTTTGTATAAAGTTTATTCATGACACCACCTCTGGTTCTCAGTCAGAGGGGACCGATGCTGCTTAAAGGGGTCCTCTGGGATGATGTTGTTGCAGCAAGATGGTGGCGATTCCCACAGGTGAAGCGGGGTCTCCAGGGCTACCAAGGTGTATGGCAGGGATGGCGAGTTGCTGGTAAATAACGGAGGACACAGGTTGCAGTCTTTACCTGGTTTACTGATGTAGCAGTCAGCCTCAGTCCAGGGTTCCGGCAACAGGTGCAGAAGGAGTCCAGGCAGCCCAAAAACAAGTAGAAATCCCCTTGGCAGGTCAGGTTGGGAGCCTTCCACTATGCGCTGGTTTTCTGGTCCCTTGCTATCTGTAGTTTGCTGACAAGGTACCACTTTCTCTCTCCTGTCCTGGGACAGCGCCTGCATGGTAGGCAACTTGAGCTGTTCTCTTGGGGTCTCAATATAATATAATAGAACAACCTGAGGCAGTTGTCCACAACCTCGGGCTCCCGGTCCCCGGTTTCTGTGCTCTGGCTCACAGGAGGCCCAATCGCAGCCTCCTTGAGCTCCTAATATCTCATCTGCTCCTTCCCTGTGTAATAATTATAGGGGATAACTCAGGAGACTCTATGCATGGAACAAGATAACTACAGGACACAGTTTTATAAGTGGTAAAGTCTATATTATCACACGGTGATTCAAACAGGTGAAGAGAGAAACTCAAGTCCACAACACTTGGTGCAAATATCAAATGTAGCTCAGCAGTCTATAGGAAACTTCAGAGGAAAATGTAATCACGCAGAAAGTCTATGAAGAACAATTATTCTTGAGGATACTTGACATGAATAAGTCATTGCTTAGTCCAAAGCACAGATAGATATGCTTATAAGGCAGTTCAAATAATATCTTAGCTAAACCAGGGAGGTCTGGGTAATAGTCTCAGGTTCTTGCAGAGCAGCAACAGCTTACATGTCCTGCAAATGCAGATGGAAGTAAACACGAGCAGCAGATGAAAGAGGATTACTGGAACTGGTGTATGCAGCAGGAACTCAGAGCAGAGTAGCAGGATAACCCCACAGGTTCACAGGAGCAGGTATATAGCCAGGGAGTAACCAGAGGTCAGGAGCTGGATGCAAGGCAGAATACTCTAGCACAGACTGAAGGCTGGGGTGGAGTTTTATAGCAGGAAGACACAGTGCACATGAGACCAAAGACGCCATCTTGGAAAAGGGCAGTAATGCACAAAAGGTAATAAAAATGTTCAGAGTCCTAACATTACTCCCTCCTTAGAAGCGGCCTCAGGACGATCCTGGACCTGGTTTCTCAGGGAATCTCTGATGAAAATGAGAAATCTTCTGTTGGGCACTGATGTTTTCCACAAGTTCCCAAGAGTCTTCTCCAGGGGGATATCCCTGCCATCTTATCAGACATTGGAGCCGATTCCTGCGAATCCTGGAATCAACAATTTCCTCCACCACAAATTGTTCTTGCCACGTTGTTCTTGCACAACACATCCCTGGAAGGTATTAGGAGATACAGGCTTTAGTAAAGGTACATGAAAAACTGGGTGTACCTTCATAGTCCTAGGCAGTTTCAGCCGGCAGGCCACAGAGCTCACAATACCGTTGATCTTGAAAGGGCCAATGAATTTTTGTCCAAGTTTTTGTGTAGGGAAATTTAACTTCAGATTCTTAGTTGCTAACCACACAGAATCTCCTACCTTGAACATGGGTGCAGGTTTACGGAATCTATCAGCCGATCGCTTATAACATTCTTGAGCTGTGGTCAGGGATTCCTTCAGAAACTCCAGATTTTACCTCATCGCAGTCAGCCTTTCCTCTACTGCCAGAACCGGAGAATTAATTGGAGACCTAGGTAAGATACACGGATGATAACCCAGATTGGCAAAGAAAGGTGTAAATTTAGTGGAGGCGCTCTGAGAATTGTTATATGAAAATTTGGCTAACGGCAGCAACTCCAACCAATCATCCTGGAGATGGCTGACATAGCATTTTAAATATTGTTCCAGCATCTGGTTGGTACGCTCAGTCTGACCATTTGTCTGGGGATGGTAAGTGGAAGAGAGACAGACATTAAAATTGAGTGCAGAGCAAAACCCCTTCCAGAATCTTGAAGTGAACTGCACTCCACGGTCAGCGATGATCTCATCCGGAACCCCATGCAACCGAAAGACATTCTGTATAACCAAGTTCACTGTATCTTTAGCTGAGGGGAGGCCGGTGCACGGAACAAAATGAGCAGCTTTAGTCAGGTGATTAACTACCACCATGATTGCATTCATGCCCCCTGATGTAGGCAGCTCCACAATAAAGTCCATTGATATAGACCCCCAAGGGCGGGACGGAACACGTAATTGTTGTAGAAGACCCATAGGTGCCACATGAGGAGTCTAGTAATGAGCACATACCTCGCAAGAGAGAACATAGTCCTTGGTATCCTTCAGGCAAGTTGGCCACCAGAAGAATCGGCTCAGGAACTCTTGTGTCTTCTGTACCCCCCTGTGACCAGCCAACTTGGAGTCATGTACCAACTTGAGGATCTGCAGACGGATGACCTCAGGGACGTAGATATGTCGATCTCTGAACCACATGCCACCCTTAAAGACAAGATTAATATCCACAGGTGGGTTGGCCAGAAATACATCACCGTCATAGGTCTCCCTGCACTCCTTCCACAAGTCCTGATCGTGGATAACTCCGATGAAATTGGCATCAGATAGAATGGTCTTGGACGGGGCTCCAGGTACGGAATCCGCAGCATGGATTCGGGATAAAGCATCAGCCTTCCCATTACGAGAACCTGGACGGTACGAGATAACAAAGTTAAATTGATTTAAAAATTAGTTCCAACGAGCCTGACAAGGAGAAAGACATCTAGCGGATCTAAGGAACTCTAAGTTGTGATGGTCAGTTAGCACTATGATCTGTTGTGCAGCTCCTTGCAGATGATGCCTCCATTCTTTGAAAGCCGCAATAATAGCCAGCAATTCCTTGTCTCCCACATCGTAATTCTTCTCTGCCAAGGTTAGTCTACGGGAAAAGAAAGCACAAGGATGTAGCAGACCCTTCTCTCCAGTTCTTTGGGAGATAATAGCCCCCAAAGCATTATCAGAAGCGTCCACCTCCACAATGAAAGAAAGTGTTGGACCTGGGTGTATCAACAGCGGTGCTGATGTGAAACAGATCTTAAGCCGATCAAAAGCTTCTTGAGCCTGTGATGACCACTTAAAGGGCTTTTCCTTCTTTGTCAAGGAAGTAATGGGACGGACAATATCAGAAAAATTTCGAATGAAGCGTCTGTAGAAATTTGCAAAACCAATAAAACGTTGGACCTCCTTAACATTCTTGGGTACCGGCCAGTCAAGGATAGCCTGAATCTTACCAGATTCCATGTTCAGCCCCTGGGGAGAGATGATATAACTGTTGTGATTCGGTTATTTGGTTCCCCCAGTGGTCGCTTATGGTACTATGTCTTGTGAGCTTTTCACCTGTTTCTATCAGGATGTGGGAGTTTCCTATTTAGCCTTGCTCCTCAGTCATTCCTATGCCGGCCATCAATGTAACCAGAGTCTTTCTGTTGCATGTACCTGCTCCCAGTCTGCTGACCAGCTAAGTTGGACACATTTGTCCTTAGTCTATTTTTGTATGTTTTGTCCAGTTTGCAGTAATGTGATTCTCTGCAACTGGAAGCTCTTGTGGGCTGAAATTACCACTCCGGTGTCATGAGTTGGCACATGAGTTTAAGGTAATTTCAGGATGGTATTTTATAGGGTTTTGTAGCTGACCGCGAAGTCCACTATTGTATCCTTCTGCTATCTAGTTAGTGGGCCTCGCTGTGCTAAATCTGCTTTCATACTACGTTTGTCTTTTCATCTGGACTCACCGTTATTATATGTGGGGGGCTACTATCTCCTGTGGGGATTTTCCTCTGGAGGCAAGCCAGGACTGTGTTTCATCTACCAGGGGTAGTTAGCTCTCCGGCTGGTGCGAGACGTCTAGCGAAAACGTAGGTACGTTCCCTGGCTACTATTAGTTGTGTGTATAGGTTTAGCATCGCGGTCAGCTCTAGTTTCCATCACCCGAGAGCTTGTCCGTTTTTCTATGCTCCTGATGTTCCCCTGCCATTGGGAACCATAACATATAACCTAAGAACTGTATCTCAGAACGATGGAACTCGCATTTCTCCGGCTTAATATACAGATGGTTCTCTTTTAGATGTCTTAAAACAGTTTTGACATGTTCTTCATGTTCCTGTAGAGAGTCAGAAAAGATTAGTATATCATCCAAATAGATCACCACAAACTGGTCCAACAAATGTCTGAAAATATCATTAGCAAGGTGTTGAAATGTTGCAGGGGCGTTACAAAGCCCGAAGGGCATCATAAAAGATTCAAAGTGTCCATACCGGCATCTGAATGCTGTCTTCCACTCATCCCCTGGACGAATACGCACCAAATTATAAGCCCCACGAAGATCCAGTTTAGAGAACACCATAGCATGGTGGACTCTTTCCAGTAATTCGGGAATCAGAGGCAAAGGGTAACGGTTTCGTATGGTTACCTTATTGAGTTCCAGATAGTCAACACAGGGTCTCAGGGTCCCATCCTTCTTCTTTACAAAATAGATAGGTGCCCCTGCTGGTGAGGAAGAAGTATGTATGAAGCCTTTGGCCAGATTTTTATCAATATACTCCTTTAAGGCTTGAAGCTCAGGTGCCGCCAAAGGGTATACGTTGCCAAAAGGAATAGCTGCCCCAGGAAGCAACTCAATGGGACAGTCATAATGCCTGTGTGGAGGAAGCTGATCTGCATTCTTCTTGTCACAGATGTCAGAGAACTCTTTATATGCTGGAGGTAAAGAAAATACCTGTACATGTGGTTCCGTAGCCGTGGACTCAGGGACAGCTTCTGTTAACGCTGAGTTGCTCCTTGTTGGAAAGATAATCTCCTTGGTCTCCCAGTTGATAATTGGGTTCTGAGAACGCAACCAAGGAATGCCTAAAATCACAGGAAAATGAGGAGAAGAAATTAGCAAGGAAGAAAGTTGCTCCTGATGATCAGGCTCCAACAACATTTCAAGGGGTGCGGTCTCCTGATCCACAGGCCCAGAGATTAAAGGTGACCCGTCCACTGTTTCCATGGTAATTGGAGAGGCTCTTTGCTGAATTTCAATACCATGTTCCTTGGCAAATGCGATATCCATGAAATTGCCACCTGCACCAGAGTCAATCATAGCTGCACTGGAAATCCACTGTCTTGAACACAGGATCTTAATAGGGAGAGAACAGTGAGAGTTCTTTTCCTTAAGCTCCTTGGGTGGTGAAGTCATAGAAAGTGAATGGAATACAGCGTTTAAAGGCAGGCTACATTCAGAGATGTCAGATTCATCATCACAGTTGTCATACTCCCCTACTGCTGCTAGCACCTTGTTAGGCCATTTAGGACACTTAGGACAATTGATCAAGAAGTGGTCAGACTGGCCGCAGTAGAAACATAGACTTTCACGAAGGCAATGCTCCCACCGCTCATTGATCTCGCGCCTCTGAATGGAATCAATTTGCATGGGCACCTCCTCCACCTCCCGAGATGTTTTACCTGCAGGCTCTTTGGAAGGAAGGGAAAAGTTAGAAATACGGTTATATGCAGCAAACTTCTCCTGCCTACGCTCAGTAAGGCGAATGTCAATGCGCACACAATGCTGTATAAATGTCTCTAGCTCTTGTGGTGACTCAGAGCGAGCTAGTTCATCTTTTACAATACTAGACAGACCCATTTTAAAAATAGGCAATTGTGTATAACTGTCCCAATTGGTATCTACCGCTAATCTCCAGAATTCAGTAGCATACTCAATAACAGAACGCTTTGCCTGGCGTAAAGACAATAAAGCAGATTCAGCGGTTGCACAGCGATTAGGATCATCAAACATTAATGCCATAGCGGCCAAGAAATCATCCAAGTTATTTAACCATGGGACACGAGTGTCAATCATCGGATTCACCCAAGCGAGTGCTCGCGCGGTCAGCAGCATTATTACACACAATTCTTTGGATCTATCATTAGGAAAACGGTCAGCATGCACATCAAAATATAGCATACATTGATTCACAAAGCCATGAAATTTGTCACGATCACCATTAAATCTGAATGGGGGCAACTTAGGTGGGCTAGCTGGTGGCAGTTGCCCAGAGGGAAAAGTCGCTTGTGCAGCTATTTGCGTGCTTATGTCCTGAAAAGCCCGTCCATACTGGGACTCTATGCCAGCAAGTTTGTTTTCCTGGGCTGCCATGCGGTTGCTGAAGTCCTGCAAAGTTTGTCCAAACACTTGTTGATTGTGTTCAAAGCTTCCAAACTTCTTTTGCAGACCTTCCACATCTTTCTGCAGTGATCTAATTATGGAAAACACCTGCTCTAGTCTGCTTTGTGCAGTCATTGTTCCAGCAGTCTCCTTTTTTTTAAGGCTAGAGTATCCTGTAATAATTATAGGGGATAACTCAGGAGACTCTTTGCGTGGAACAAGACAACTACAGGACACAGTTTTATAAGTGGTGAAGTCTATATTATCACACGGTGATTCAAACAGGTGCAGAGAGAAACTCAAGTCCACAACACTTGGTGCAAATATCAAATGCAGCTCAGCAGTCTATGGGAAACTTCAGAGGAAAATGCAATCATGCAGAAAGTCTATGAAGCACAATTATTCTTGAGGATACTTGACACGAATAAGTCCTTGCTTAGTCCAAAACACAGATAAATATGCTTATAATGCAGTTCAAATAATATCTTAGCTCAACCAGGGAGGTCTGGGTAATAGTCTCAGGTTCTTGCAGAGCAGCAATAGCTTACATGTCCAGCAAATGCAGATGGAAGTAAACACGAGCAGCAGATGAAGGAGGATTTTTGGAACTGGTGTATGCAGCAGGAACTCAGAGCAGAGTAGCAGGATAACCCCACAGGTTCACAGGAGCAGGTATATAGCTAGGGAGTAACCAGAGGTCAGGAGCTGGATGCAAGGCAGAATACTCTAGCACAGACTGAAGGCTGGGGTGGAGTTTTATAGCAGGAAGACACAGTGCACATGAGACCAAAGATGCCATCTTGGAAAAGGGCAGTAATGCACAAAAAGGTAATAAAAAATGTTCAGAGTCCTGACACCCAGTCTCTCTCCACTCTCTACTCAACTGAACTGACTCCTCCTCCAGACCAGGATCTTTATTGAGGGAAGCTCCTCAAAAGGCGGGTTTTGAGCTCCCCCTTCTGGCCTGGATTCAGAATGTGTTGTGTGTAAGATTACCTGTCAAAGGGATACCACTTGTCTAAAGTCATGGCACTACCCTCCCCAAGACGAAGGCAGCACCACTGTGGTACCCGAACGTCTGGGGTGCCACATGAGTTCCATGATAGTTGGAACAATACAAAATGAAGGCCGTCCTTTCCTTCAAAAGCCAAGAGGAGGCAAAATATTGGAGTCAGAAAGTCAGCTCATCACAAGGTCTATCAGTCCTGGCGGTACAAACACGGTAGTGGAGGTGGATTGTATACTTCGCAAAAGTGAGATCACTGACATCCATGCAAACACCGTGTGAGGCACATTACACAAGTCTGGAATGGTGGCCCAAAAAAAGGTTAACAAGCATTAACTTCAATAACATCATAAGAAGTGTCTGCTGGAGTTTACAAAACAGTACATAAAGTGAACTGTAGAAGATGGGAAGCGATGAGATGAAAGTCAATAGACTAGGTTCTGATGGTTGCAATTATTTTTAGAAGAAACAAGGGAAAAAGGGGTAAACGGATCTAAAAATTGAAGAAACTTTAAAGTACTTGACTAGGATCAATTGTGGTCTCAATGCTTAAGTATATGTGAGTGTTCTACAAGATGAGTTACTTTGTACACTCTAGTACTATGGGTATGAAAAAGATGACATAGTCATTGACCAAGAGCATACATCAAGATTGGTGATGAAGTGGTTCTATGACAATGAAATAGAGGTGCTGGATTGGCCTCCACAGTCCCCAGACTTCAACCCAATCGAGCACTTGTGAGTAGAGTTGAACGAAAAGCTGTATACATACGCAAGTGAGTTGACCAGTATGCACCAACTTTGGGAGTGTGTTGAAGAGACCTAGGATCAGATATCAGTCAAGATATGCTTGACTCTGATCTAGAGCATGTCCAAGATGATTCAGGCAATGTTGAAAGCCAAAGCTGTATTTACAAAATACTAACAAAATAATGCAAAAATAAATTTAGATTTTTAGGATCAAAACAAAAGCAATGCGGTGACATGACAAGAATCTGCATAACAAACATGCAAAAAAATTGCAAGTCAAATTTATGTATGAGATAACCAAGATGATTGTCTATAAAATGGTGATAATCTCACATCCAAAGCAGTATTGGATGATGAGAAATGGAGCCTGAGAGTCAAAAGTTCAAAACATTGTTACCCTTTTGCTTATCAGTGTATATCTTAAAATATTTCATGGTGTTACACACACCTCTTTGGTGTGCAAATTCATAAAGGACAGGCATTAGCATTTGATTCTTATTTTTTATCTTGCCATTTTTGTAGTTTTATTTTTCTTCTACAAGGGGCCTGTGATAATTATTGATCTTTATACAATGTTTATTCAGTTTGTATGTATTTTCTGGTTATATTATTAAAACATATATATGACGACACCATGTTTATTCTTAATTATGTCAGACATATTATTCAGTAAGCCCAGGGACATGAGCTATTGTTCATTTGAGTCTGAACGTTGACTCATGTAGGTTGAATTTATGTTTCTTGATTTGTTGATTTTGTTTGTGGATTTTCTGAATGGCTTCTGAATACCTATTGTATCAGCACCTACAGCTTATTGCTCTGCTATCCTTAATGGACAAAGGTGAAGATTAATTAAAATATCGATGTTTGTTAATTTGTAATGATGAGTGAACATGCTCGCCACTATTTGGTACTCACCCGAGTATAACTCTGCTCGGTGTACTCGGCGAGCACCGAGTATTTATGGGATTATTCAGCGGGAGCTCGGATCTCCTCTTAATTTTGGCGCTTTGCAGGGATTGTCTGTCATACACTGTAATACCGCTGCCATCTTTCTTGTAGTATTACAGTAATTGGCTGGCCGCACAGCGTCATCAGGTCTATAAGAGACCTGGCGCTGCCCTGCTCGCTGCATTCGGCTCCGGACTCAGGTAGTGTAGGGAGAACTGCTGCTGAGATAGGGTCAGATTCTTACTTTTATTAGTTAGTGTGGGTCTACAAGTGTTCAATTCACAAATCCTGATAAACCAAAAGTCTATTTCGGGGGTACATAGATTGTAGCGCTAGGTAGGTATGGGACTCTATGTGCACATATCCACATCAGTGCAAGGCATGCAGGCACTGTATGTGAGTATATATATCTCACTGCATACCTCAAAAATCTCCATTATATATAAGTAGCTGCAAGTATCCGTGGCAATTTTTTTTTTTTTGCAACTTATACCTGTGAATTTTATTCTAAAGAAATCCATAGCCCCTTTTTCTACATTTATTTGCTTGGTCACACTCCAGACTAGAGCCAGGTCACTGCAATACAAGAGCATGAAAATCTGACAATTTAAGACATTTTTTTGTCCCAGGTATCAGATGTGAGTGCGTCAAAAAATCTGGCCTTTTTTTTGGTACTATATTATTTTTTGGAGTGCCATTCAACATTTTTGGACACGATTTTGCTGCCCAAAAATCTGTAGCTGGCTCAAAAATATTTAGTTACAGTTCTTATATTTATCACTGTGGTTTGTACCCCACACGCATTGCATATTATTGCGCTGAATATTTTACAATTTTAGTACTCCAATTTTTTTTTTAGTGTCATAGCCTACTTATTGACACAATTTTGGTGGGCCAAAAAAATCAAGGCCACATTTTGATCTGTCTGTTATCTCCGTCTGACGCTTAGTCTATCAGTGGTCTCTAAATTGTATCTGTGGTGTCCAAATCCTCGCTTTGCAGGCATACATTGCATTAAATAAAAAAAAGGCCACATATTGAAACAGTCTGTTATCTCCGTCAGACGCCTGGTGTATCTGTGGTCTCCAAATACTTGCTTTTAAGGCATAATGATCACATATAAGTTTTCTCCAAATTAATCCATTTGTATTGAACTTTTAAAATATTTCAGTAGTCCATTTAAAATGGGCAAGGCAAGGGGCAAGGGACGGGTAAGTGGACGTGATGCTGATGATGCATGCAGAGGACGACCAAGCTGAAAGTGGGCCACAACAAAGACCCACATCTTCTCGCTCGACCTTCCTGTCCCAGTTTCTAGGGGACCGCAGCACACCACTATTGAAGCCAGAGCAGTGTGAATTGGTTGTTTGTTGGATAGCGGATAATGCTTCCAGTCACTTAGCCACCACCACGTCTTCCACACTGTCAAGTCTGAGTAGCCATGAGTGTCGAGTAGTGTTGAGCGATACCGTCCGATATTTGAAAGTATCGGTATCGGATTGGATCGGCCGATATCCAAAAAATATCGGATATCGCCGATACCGATACCCGATACCAATACAAGTCAATGGGACACAAATATCGGAAGCTATCCCTGATGGATCCCAGGGTCTGAAGGAGAGGAGACTCTCCTTCAGGCCCTGGGATCCATATTCATGTAAAAAATAAAGAATAAAAAAAAAATATATTGATATACTCACCCCTCCGACGGACCCTGGCTGTCACCGCTGCAAGTGTTTGTCTCTGTTCCTAAGAATGCAGAGAGTGAAGGACCTTCGATGATGTCGTGGTCACGTGAGCGGTCACGCGACCAATCACAAGACCGCGATGTCATCGCAGGTCCTACACTCACTGCATTCTTAGGAACGGAGGCAGATGCTTGCACCGGTGAGGTCCAGGCTCCATCGGAGGGGTGAGTTTATCCATATTTTTTATTTTTATTCTTTATTTTTTACATGAATATGGATCCCAGGGCCTGAAGGAGAGTCTTCTCTCCTCCAGACCCTGGGAACCATATGCACCGCACACGCCTGGGAACTTATAGGAACTTCCGATTCCAATTTCCGATATCACAAAAATATCGGAACTCGGTATCGGAATTCCGATACAGCGAATATCGGCCGATACTCGATATTTGCAGTATCGGAATGCTCAACACTAGTGTCGAGCACATATTACTCACTCTGAACCTCCTTCCTGATCCCACACTTGGACACTCTGAAGAGCTGTTCAGTTTTCCATTTAAAGATTCCGGAATCTCGGCCGGTCAGCTTGAAGTGGGGCCAGATGAGATCATGTGTAGTGATGCCCAAAGATTTGAACAGCCACGGTCACAAGAAGGCATTGGAGGGAAAGTGTCACAAGAGGGGGACGATGATGAGACACAATTTCCAGAAAGTCAGGAGGAGGAGCAGGGTACTGATGTGGAAAACCAGGTGGTGGATGACATAGTAACTGACTTAACCTGGCAGGAGGAGTAAAGTTAGCATGCACTTGGTCCAGATTGCGAGGTGCCGGTGTAATAGACCAGTTGGTCCCAGTAACAGTATAATGTTACTTCACCACACATTCATATAGATTTCATGTTGATTAGTTTAAATTTGATTACATAGACTTTTGTTGGAGCAAAAACAAGAATATAAAGAAGAATCGATCTTAACACTTGATGTTTCGGCTCTACCAGAGCCTTAATCACTTTGTCACTGCAAATATAAAAGACATATATCAGGAAACAATGAACAAAGTGTTATAAGAAAGCAATATCAAATTTTCACTGTGAACAAAAGTAGCAAGAAATAAACAGAAATATATACATACTAGATGGTGGCCCGATTCTAACGCATCGGGTATTGTAGAATATGCATATCCACGTAGTATATTGCCCAGCCACGTAGTATATTGCCCAGCCATGTAGTATATTGCCCAGCCATGTAGTATATTGCCCAGTCACGTAGTATATTGCCCAGTCACGTAGTATATTACCCAGCCACGTAGTATATTGCCCAGTGTCGTAGTATATTGCCCAGTGACGTAGTATATTGCCCAGTCACGTAGTATATTGCCAAGTCACGTAGTATATTGCCCAGCGACGTAGTATATTGCTCAGCGCCATAGTATATTGCCCAGTGACGTAGTATATTGCCCAGTGACGTAGTATATTGCCCAGCCACGTAGTATATTGCCCAGTGACGTAGTATATTGCCCAGCAACATAGCATATTACCCAGCCACGTAGTATATTGCCCAGCGACGTAGTATATTGCCCAGCCACATAGTATATTGCCCAGTGACGTAGTATATTGCCCAGCCACATAGTATATTGCCCAGCGACTTAGTATATTGCCCAGCGACTTAGTATATTGCCCAGCGACGTAGTATATTGCCCAGCGACGTAGTATATTGCCCAGCCATGTAGTATATTGCCCAGCCACGTAGTATATTGCCCAGTGACGTAGTATATTGCCCAGTGACATAGTATATTGCCCAGCGACGTAGTATATTGCCCAGCCACGTAGTATATTGCCCAGGCGCGTAGTATATTGCCCAGTGATGTAGTATATTGCCCAGTGACATAGTATATTGCCTAGTGACGTAGTATATTGCCCAGCTACGTAGTATATTGCTCAGCGCCATAGTATATTGCCCAGCCACGTACTATATTGCCCAGTGACGTAGTATATTGCCCAGCGACATAGTATATTACCCAGCCACATAGTATATTGCCCAGCGATGTAGTATATTGCCCAGCCACGTAGTATATTGCCCAGTGACGTAGTATATTGCCCAGCCACATAGTATATTGCCCAGTGACTTAGTATATTGCCCAGTGATGTAGTATATTGCCCAGCAACGTAGTATATTGCCCAGCCACATAGTATATTGCCCAGCCACGTAGTATATTGCCCAGTGACGTAGTATATTGCCCAGCGACGTAGTATATTGCCCAGCGACGTAGTATATTGCCCAGCCATGTAGTATATTGCCCAGGCACGTAGTATATTGCCCAGTGACGTAGTATACAGCACAGAGCCACGTAGTATATTGCACAGCGAAGTAGTATACAGCACAGAGCCACATATACTCACCTTTCCGAGGGCCCCTTGTAGTCCACGGCAGCTTCCGGTCCCAGGGTTGGTCTGAGCGCAGGACCTGTGATGACGTCGCGGTCACATGACCGTGTAGCGGTCACATGACCCTGATGTTACGGCAGGTCCTTTCCGCGCAGGCGTGCAGGACTTGTGATGACATCGCGGTCACATGACCGTGACATCATGGCAGGTCCTTCTGCCATACCATCCTTGCCACCGCAACCTGCAGTGGAAGATGGCGCGCGGCGCGAGCGGCTCAGCGGACTACAGATGGTGAGTATAGCAGGTTTTTTTTTTTTATTTATTATTTTTAACATTACATTTTGTACTATTGATGCCGCATAGGCAGCGTCAATAGTACAAAGTTGGGGACACACAGGGTTAATAGCGGCGGTAACGGAGTGCGTTACCCGCTGCATTAACCCTGTGTGAGCGCTGACCGGAGGGGTGTATGCGGGCGCCGGGCAGTGAGTGCGGGGAGTAAGGAGCGGCCATTTTTTTCCAGACTGTGCGCATCGCTGATTGGTCGTGGCAGCCATGACAGGCAGCTGCCGAGACCAATCAGCGAACGAATAACTGCGACAGAAAGAAGGACAGAAAGACGGAAGTACCCTTAGACAATTATATAGTAGATATACAGTACAGACCAAAAGTTTGGACACACCTTCTCATTTAAAGATTTTTCTGTATTTTCATGAATATGAAAATTGTACATTCACACTGAAGGCATCAAAACTATGAATGAACACATGTAGAATTATATACTACTAATAATAATATCCTACTGAATAGACTGTTAGAATTTGTATTATGGCAATAAAAAAGCAGCTAAGTAAAGAAAAATGAGTGGCCATCATTACTTTAAGAAATGAAGGTAAGTCAGTCCGAAATATTGGGAAAACTTTGAAAGTGTCCCCAAGTGCAGTGGCAAAAACCATCAAGCGCTACAAAGAAACTGGCTCACATGAGGACTGCCCCAAGAAATCAAGACCAAGAGTCACCTCTGCTTCTGAGGATAAGTTTATCCGAGTCAGCAGCCTCAGAAATCGCAGGTTAACAGCACCTCAGATTAGCGACCAGGTCAATACCACACAGAGTTCTAGCAGCAGACACATCTCTACAACAACTGTTAAGAGGAGACTTTGTGCAGCAGGCCTTCATGGTAAAATAGCTGCTAGGAAACTACTGCTAAGGACAGGCAACAAGCAGAAGAGACTTGTTTGGGCTAAAGAACACAAGGAATGGACATTAGACCAGTGTAAATCTGTGCTTTGGTCTGATGAGTCCAAATTTGAGATCTTTGGTTCCAACCACCGTGTCTTTGTGCGAGGCAGAAAAGGTGAATGGATGGACTCTACATGACTGGTTCCCACCATGAATCATGGAGGAGGAGGTGTGATGGTGTGGGGGTGCTTTGCTGGTGACACTGTTGGGGATTTATTCAAAATTGAAGGCATACTGAACCAGCATGGCTACCACAGCATCTTGCAGCGGCATGCTATTCCATCCGGTTTGCGTTTAGTTGGACCATCATTTATTTGTCAACAGGACAATGACCCCCAAACACACCTCCAGGCTGTGTAAGGGCTATTTGACCAAGAAGGAGAGTGATGGGGTGCTACGCCAGATGACCTGGTCTCCACAGTCACCAGACCTGAACCCAATCAAAATGGTTTGGGGTGAGCTGGACCGCAGAGTGAAGGCACAATGGCCAACAAGTGCTAAGCATCTCTGGGAACTCCTTCAAGATTGTTGGAAGAGCATTCCCGGTGACTACCTCTTGAAGCTCATCAAGACAATGCCAAGAGTGTGAAAAGCAGTCATCAAAGCAAAAGGTGGCTACTTTGAAGAAACTAGAATCTAAGACATAAGTTCAGTTGTTTCATACTTTTTTGTTAAGCATATAATTCCACATGTGTTAATTCATAGTTTTGATGCCTTCAGTGTGAATGCTCAATTTTCATAGTCATGAAAATACAGAAAAATCTTTAAATGAGAAGGTGTGTCCGAACTTTTGATCTGTACTGTACATAGCAACAATATCATGCATGTACAGTGTTCTTGTATCACACTGAACTATTCATAGGGGAAAGAGAGATTACCTTAATCCAAAATCAGATCAAAGATAAGGTGCAGAGTAAGGCTGCCGTCACACTAGCAGTATTTGGTCAGTATTTTACATCAGTATTTGTAAGCCAAAACCAGGAGTAGAACAATTAGAGGAAAAGTATAATAGAAATATGCACCACTTCTGCATTTATCACCCACTCCTGGTTTTGGCTTGCAAATACTGATGTAAAATACTGACCAAATACTGCTAGTGTGACAGCAGACTAAGGGATAGATCTCCCCGCAGTGCCCTGAAGCGGCTGTGAGGAATAGCAATATGATTAGTATATCTGTGCATCTATTTTGAATAAAGGAAAAAAGCAATATAATACTGCTCGTATGTTGTTAGTGGGTAATCACCTAAAGGTTTTGGGAGTCTGTGAAAAAATAATAAGTGGTCCAGAAATGGGTGTTGGACTGGTAATAGGCTGCAAGAGATGGAAGACATAGCTAATAGTAAATATATAGACATCCAATAGCGATAATGTTGGTGCCCGGGAAAAAGAAGTCTATAGTGACTGCCTGATAATATGTTGGTATACAGCGGCACTCCTGCACCTAGCTGCAATGGTGGTGTATCTTAAACACACTCACCGTCGTTTATTTATGTCCGGGTAAACCACCAGAATGAAAAGTTCGGACCGGAAGTGACATCGCGCTGTTGATCAGTATGTACTGCGCAGGCGTGAAGGCTGCGTTGTTGAAGTGTATGCACTGAGCAAGTGTGAAGGTTGTTAGGGCAACCATTAAACAAAGAGTGGTGCCAATGCAGTGTTCTAACAGTAGATGCAATCTGATTAAGGCTCTGGTAGAGCCGAAACGTCAAGTGTTAATATCGCTTCTACTTTATATTCTTGTTTTTGGTCTCACAAAATTCTATGTAATAAAATTTAAACTAATTAGCATGAAACCTACATGAGTGTGCAGTGAAATTACATTATAACAACTGGGTAGGAGGACATGCAGAGCGAGGACAGCAGCAAACATGGGGAAGGAGGCATATCACCACAACAGGCAGGAAGAAGCAGTGTGGTGGCCCCAGACAGAAGGCGTGCATCCGTTCCCGTAATACCAACATGACGGAAGTTGCCTTTCCAACTGTTAGATCTTCCTAAGTTTGGTTATTTTTTAAAGACTCTGACGATAAACCCCAAACAGGCCATTTGCAGCATCTGCCATGTTTGCATCAGCAGGGGTAGCAAATCTACCAGCCTGACCATGACCAGCATGATCAGGCACATGGCAGCAAAGCACCCGACTTTGTGGACAAAACCCCAGGCTCCAGGAACACTGTCTGCAGTTGACACCACTGCTTCTTCCACTGTTTTGGGTAGAAGCCAATCCCCAGTCCACGATGCATGTGAAAATGCCTCGTGCCCTGCACCTATTGTTGCCCATAATCAAACAGCACCATCATCAAGCCCGTCCATGTCCTCGTCCCAGTGTAGACTTCAGATGTTTATACACCAGTCATTGGAACACAAGCAGAAATACCCAGCCAATGCCCCACAGGCCACAGTAATAAATTCTAACATTTCTCCTCTCTTTGTGCTCGAACTGTTGCCTTTTAAGCTCGTTGAGACAGAAGCTTTCCACAACCTCATGATGGCCGTCCCAAGGTACTCAGTCCACAGTCAGCGCTATTTCTCCTGATGTGCGGTACCAGCATTACACCAGCATGTGGGTTAACATATTGGAAGCCGGGACCCAGTCGGACCTTGGGATGGTGCACATCCTTCCCATGCCGAGGATTGCGGGCCCTACATCAATCAGGGTTGCCCCCACAAGCTACAGCTCCTTTACCTCCTCCTGCTCCTCTTCAGCCTCCATCTCCATCTCTGAAATGAGAACATCAGTCAGAAGCTGGGAGCTCTGCAGCACTGCTTCAGCCAAGCGGCAACAGGCTGTGCTGAAGCTAATCTGCTTAGGTGACAAACCGCACAATGCTGAAGAGTTGTGGACAGTGCTGAAAGAGCAGTCAGATTTTTGGATGATGCTGCTGAACCTACAGCCAGGCATGGTCTTGTGTGACAATGGCAGCTCTGAGGCAAGGTGAGCTCGCACATGAACCTTGCCTGTCCCATGTGCTAAACCTCGTCATTCAACGTTTTCTCAAAAGTTACCCGGAGCTCCTGGATCTGCTAGTGAAAGCATGCCACCTGTCTGCCCATTTTAGAAAGTCAGCTACAGCTTCAGCCGCCCTTGCCATGTTTCAGCAGCATTTGCAGTTTCCGGCTCACTGAATAGTGTGTGATGTCTCCACGTGTTGGAACTCTACACTGAATATGTTGGAATGGATTTGTGAGCGGGAGACGGCAGTTGTTGACTATCAGCATCAACAAGGCCATCGTTATTCAGTTCAGACTCCACACACAAGACCTCAGAAGTAGGCATGGATGCCAAGCATATGTACCATCCTCAAAAACTTTGAGGACTGCACCAAGATAGTGATTGGCGATGATGCCATAATTAGGGTCACCATCCCGTTTCTCTGCATTCTGAAAACCTCTCTGCTCACAATTAAGGAGGATGCATTGCAGGCAGAGCACGAGGACATGGAGCAAGGAATCATGCAGGGTGATTACACTCAGCTCAGCCTCATGTCATCCCAACATGGATTGGTAGACAATGAGGAAGAGGAGGAGGAGGAAGAACAGGAGCTACTTTCATGTGCTATAGATGGTACTACAAGCACAGCTGTCATATAGTCTGTTCAGCTTGGATGGCCTGAGGACAGGAAGAAGGAGGAGGAGAGCATTGTCAGTTGTTCTGTTGATGAGGACACAGAAGTCTTGCCTGTTAGCAGTCTGGCATGCATGACTGACTTTATGTTGCGCTGTGTTGTGAATTCCGTTCTGGAGCTCCCTCCTGTGGTTGCTAATGGTATTTTTGTGAGTTCTGCTCTTGGGCTCCCTCTGGTGGTTTCGAGTGGAACTGCTGCTCCTTTAGGTAGCTGTAGCAGCTGCCATCACTGATCGCCTTGCCTGGGTTTGTTATTTAAACCTGCTCTGGGCTTTAGTTCATGCCAGCTGTCAATGTCTTAGGTTGGATTTTGTTCTCTCCTTGGATTTCTCATATGGCCTGTCCTTGTCAGCAAAAGATAAGTTTCTGCTAGTTCTTGTTTGTCCATTTGCTTTGGACTTATTGTTTTGCAAATATGTCTCTTTTTGTCCAGCTTGTCACTATGTCGTATTCAGGCTAGCTGGAAGCTCTGGGAAGCAGATTTGCCCCTCCATACCGTGAGTCGGTGTGGAGTTCATTTTTGTAAACTCTGCGTAGATTTTTGTAGTTTTTAATACTGACCGCACAGTATCCTTTTCTCTCTGTCTATCAAGTTTAGTATTGGCCTCCTTTGCTGAAAACTGATTTCATTTCTGTGTATGTCATTTCCCTCTTCACTCACAGTCAATATTTGTGGGGGGCTGTCTTTCCTTTGGGGGTTTTCTCTGAGGCAAGATAGCTTTCTATTTCCTTCTTTAGGGGTAGTTAATTCTTAGGCTGTGAAGAGGTGTCTAGGGAGAGTCAGGAACATCCCACGGCTATTACTAGTGTTGTTGTTAGGATTAGGGATTGCGGTCAGTAGAGATACCACCTCCTCAGAGCTCGTCCCATGTTGCGTTTTAGCCACCAGGTCATATCAGTGTGGCCTCTTAACCACCAGGTCATAACAGTACAGATGGCCCACAATGTGTTAAATGCATCTCAAAAGAGGGAAAAGAAAGTTCTGAGTCATTTTTTTTTCCTTTGTAGCTTGTTTTGTCTTTTTTTTCCCCTTAATCTCTGGGTGGTTCAGGATTTTGGTGCTGATATGGAGGTTCAGGGTCTGTCCTTGCGCGTGGATCAACTCGCTGCAAGGGTACAGAGTATCCAAGATTATGTTGTCCAGACTCCGGTATTAGAGCCTAGAATTCCTATTCCTCATTTATTTTCTGGGGATAGATCTAAATTTCTGAACTTTAAAAATAATTGCAGATTGTTTTTTGCTCTGAGACCCCGTTCCTCTGGTGGCCCCATTCAGCAGGTGAAGATTGTTATTTCTTTGCTGCGTGGCGACCCGCAGGACTGGGCATTCTCCCTTCAGCCAGGAAATCCTGCATTGCTCAATGTTGATGCATTTTTTCAAGCGCTCGGATTGCTGTATGACGAGCCTAATTCTGTGGATCAGGCAGAAAAAACTTTGCTGGCTCTGTGTCAGGGTCAGGAAGCAGCAGAAGTATACTGCCAGAAATTTAGAAAGTGGTCTGTGCTCACAAAATGGAATGAGTATGCCCTGGCAGCGATTTTCAGAAAGGGTCTTTCTGAAGCCCTTAAAGATGTTATGGTGGGGTTTCCCACGCCTGCTGGTCTGAATGAGTCAATGTCTTTGGCCATTCAGATTGATCAGCGCCTGCGCGAGCGCAAGGTTGTGCACCATATGGTAGTGTCCTCTGAGCAGAGTCCTGAGCCTATGCAATGTGATAGGATTTTGACTAGAGCAGAAAGGCAGAAGTTCAGACATCAGAATGGCCTGTGTTTTTACTGTGGTGATTCCGTTCATGCTATTTCTGATTGCCCTAAGCGTACTCATTGCTCATTGTCGTCCTTTTCTGTTAAGGAATTTGTGGATTCTGGCGCTGCCCTGAACTTAATGGACTTAGAATTTGCCAAGCGCTGTGGTTTTTCCTTGGAGCCTTTGCGGAGCCCTATTCCCCTAATGGGGATTGATGCTACGCCATTGGCCAAGAATAAACCCCAGTACTGGACACAGTTGACCATGTACATGGCTCCAGCACATCAGGAAAATATTCGCTTTTTGGTGTTGCATAATTTGCATGATGTTGTTGTGCTGGGTTTTCCATGGTTACAGGTACATAATCCAGTGCTGGATTGGAGATCTATGTCTGTAACTGGTTGGGGTTGTCAGGGGATACATAGTGATATTCCTTTGATGTCCATTTCCTCGTCCCCTTCTTCTGATGTTCCTGAGTTGTTGTCGGATTTCCAGGATATATTTGATGAGCCCAAGTCCAGTTCCCTGCCTCCTCATAGGGACTGCGATTGTGCCATTAATTTGATTCCTGGTTGTAAGTTCCCTAAGGGCCGACTTTTCAATCTGTCTGTGCCAGAGCATGCCGCTATGCGGAGTTATGTAAAGGAGTCCTTGGAGAAGGGGCATATTCGCCCGTCTTCGTCACCATTGGGAGCGGGATTTTTTTTTGTTGCCAAGAAGGATGGTTCCTTGAGACCCTGTATAGATTATCGCCTTCTCAATAAGATCACGGTCAAATTCCAGTACCCTTTACCTTTGCGTTCTGATTTGTTTGCTCGGATTAAGGGTGCCAGTTGGTTTACTAAAATCGACCTTCGAGGGGCGTATAATCTCGCGCGTATTAAACAAGGTGATGAATGGAAAACAGCATTTAATATGCCCGAAGGCCACTTTGAATATCTTGTGATGCCATTCGGGCTGTCTAATGCTCCATCGGTATTTCAGTCCTTTATGCATGATATCTTCTGGAATTATCTGGATAAATTCATGATTGTGTATTTGGATGATATTTTGTTTTTTTCCGATGACTGGGAGTCTCATGTGAAGCAGGTTAGGATGGTATTTCAGGTCCTTCGTGCTAATGCGTTGTTTGTGAAAGGGTCTAAGTGCCTCTTTGGAGTTCAGAAAGTTTATTTTTTGGGTTTCATTTTTTCTCCCTCGGCTATTGAAATGGACCCTGTTAAAGTCCAAGCCATTCATGATTGGACTCAACCCACATCTGTAAAGAGCCTTCAAAAATTTTTGGGCTTTGCTAATTTTTATCGTCGCTTTATTGCTAATTTTTCTAGTGTGGTGAAGCCTCTGACCGATTTGACGAAGAAAGGCGCTGATGTGATGAATTGGTCCTCTGCGGCTGTTGAGGCCTTTCAGGAGTTTAAACGTCATTTTACTTCTGCCCCTGTGTTGCGTCAGCCAGATGTTTCTCTCCCTTTTCAGGTTGAGGTTGATGCTTCTGAGATTGGGGCAGGGGCCGTTTTGTCTCAGAGAAATTCTGATGGCTCTTTGATGAAACCATGTGCTTTCTTCTCCAGAAAGTTTTCGCCTGCTGAGCATAATTATGATGTCGGCAATCGGGAGTTGTTGGCTATGAAGTGGGCATTTGAGGAGTGGCGACATTGGCTTGAGAGAGCCAAGCATCGCGTGGTGGTCTTGACTGATCATAAAAATTTGATTTACCTCGAGTCTGCTAAGCGGTTGAATCCTAGACAAGCTCGGTGGTCTCTGTTTTTCTCCCGTTTTGATTTTGTGGTCTCGTATATTCCGGGATCTAAGAATGTGAAGGCTGATGCCCTTTCTAGGAGTTTTTTGCCTGATTCTCCGGGAGTTCTTGAGCCGGCTGGGATTCTCAAGGAGGGGGTGATTCTTTCTGCCATCTCCCCTGATTTGCGGCGGGTACTTCAGGAGTTTCAGGCTGATAAACCTGACCGCTGTCCAGTGGGGAAACTGTTTGTTCCCGATAGATGGACTAGCAGGGTAATTTCTGAGGTTCATTGTTCGGTGTTGGCTGGTCATTCTGGGATTTTCGGTACCAGAGATTTGGTGGCTAGGTCCTTTTGGTGGCCTTCCTTGTCGCGGGATGTGCGTTCGTTTGTGCAGTCCTGTGGGACCTGTGCTCGGGCTAAGCCTTGCTGTTCCCATGCCAGTGGGTTGCTTTTGCCTTTGCCTATTCCTGAGAGGCCCTGGACGCATATTTCCATGGATTTTATTTCTGATCTTCCTGTTTCTCAGAAGATGTCTTTCATCTGGGTCGTTTGTGACCGGTTTTCTAAGATGGTCCATTTGGTACCGTTGCCTAAGTTGCCTTCCTCCTCTGATTTGGTTCCATTATTTTTTCAGCATGTGGTTCGTTTGCATGGTATTCCGGAGAATATTGTGTCTGACAGAGGTTCCCAGTTCGTTTCTAGGTTTTGGCGGTCCTTTTGTGCTAGAATGGGCATTGATTTGTCTTTTTCTTCAGCGTTCCATCCTCAGACAAATGGCCAAACTGAGCAAACCAATCAGACCTTGGAAACCTATTTGAGATGCTTCGTGTCTGCTGATCAGGATGATTGGGTGACCTTTTTGCTGTTGGCCGAGTTTGCCCTTAATAATCGGGCTAGTTCTGCTACCATGGTTTCGCCTTTCTTTTGTAACTTTGGTTTTCATCCTCGTTTTTCTTCAGGGCAGCTTGAGCCTTCTGACTGTCCTGGTGTGGATTCTGTGGTGGACAGGTTGCAGCAAATTTGGACTCATGTGGTGGACAATTTGACGTTGTCTCAGGAAAAGGCTCAACGTTTTGCTAACCGTCGTCGGTGTGTTGGTCCCCGACTTCGTTTGGTGGATTTGGTCTGGTTGTCTTCTCGTCATGTTCCTATGAAGGTTTCTTCCCCTAAGTTCAAGCCTCGCTTTATTGGGCCTTATAAGATTTCTGAAATTATCAATCCGGTGTCTTTTCGTTTGGCCCTTCCAGCTTCTTTTTCCATTCATAATTAGTGTTGAGCGATACCGTCCGATACTTGAAAGTATCGGTATCGGAAAGTATCGGCCGATACCGGCAAAGTATCGGATCTAATCCGATACCGATACCCGATACCAATACAAGTCAATGGGACTCATGTATCGGACGGTATTCCTGATGGTTCCCAGGGTCTGAAGGAGAGGAAACTCTCCTTCAGGCCCTGGGAACCATATTAATGTGTAAAATAAAGAATTAAAATAAAAAATATTGCTATACTCACCTCTCCGACGCAGCCTGGACCTCACCGAGGGAACCGGCAGCGTTCTATGCTTAAAATGCGCGCTTTTCCTTCCTTACGTGATGTCACGGCTTCTGATTGGTCGCGTGCCGCCCATGTGGCCACGACGCGACCAATCACAGCAAGCCGTGACGTAATTTTCAGGTCCTTCTAGGCATTCAGTATTTTAAAATTACGTTCCGGCTTTGTGATTTTTTCGCGTCGCGGTCACATGGGCGACGCGACCAATCACAAGCCGTGATGTCACGGGAGGCAGGAGACGCACGCATTTTTAAAATTATGTCACGGCTTGTGATTGGTTGCGTGCCGCCCATGTGACCGCGACGCGACCAATCACAGCAAGCCGTGACGTAATTTCAGGTCCTGATGCCTATTTCTGCATTCAGGACCTGAAATTACGACTTATTGTTTTGCAAATATGTCTCTTTTTGTCCAGCTTGTCACTATGTCATATTCAGGCTAGCTGGAAGCTCTGGGAACCAGATTTGCCCCTCCACACCGTGAGTCGGTGTGGAGTTCATTTTTGTAAACTCTGCGTGGATTTTTGTAGTTTTTAATACTGACTGCACAGTATCCTTTTCTCTCTGTCTATCAAGTTTAGTATTGGCCTCCTTTGCTGAAAACTGATTTCATTTCTGTGTATGTCATTTCCCTCTTCACTCACAGTCAATATTTGTGGGGGGCTGTCTTTCCTTTGGGGGTTTTCTCTGAGGCAAGATAGCTTTCTATTTCCTTCTTTAGGGGTAGTTAATTCTTAGGCTGTGAAGAGGTGTCTAGGGAGAGTCAGGAACATCCCACGGCTATTACTAGTGTTGTTGTTAGGATTAGGGATTGCGGTCAGTAGAGATAACACCTCCTCAGAGCTCGTCCCATGTTGCGTTTTAGCCACCAGGTCATATCAGTGTGGCCTCTTAACCACCAGGTCATAACAGCGCTGCGTTTCCCGTGACCCTCGCATTATACAAATTTTTGGTGACTCTCATTACTGGTTGGTGACACTTTTAGACCCAAGCTACAAGGAGAACTTTAAATCTCTTCTTTTAGAGGAAGACAGGTGTACTAAAATGTTGCAGTACCAGAGGGCCCTTGTAGCAGACTTACTAAAAAAAATCCATCTGAGATCGCTGGCAGCAGTCATCAGAGTTTGTTGTACAACCAAGGAGTTCAAGCGAGAGACACCGAAGTACAATCCAGCTCAGGCAGGGGAACAATGGCAAAGTGCAATATTTGAGAAGATGCTGAGGGAGTAACTTTCTGATTGTACAAATTTCCTCCTTGATTCCTCTGTGCCTTTTAATTACTGAGTACCCAAGATGGACACGTGGCATAAACTGGCTCTCTATGCCTTGGAGGTCCTGGCCTGCCCTGCTGCTAGCGTTCTGTCAGAGCGGGTTTTTAGTGCCGCTGGTGGAATTATAACAGATAAGCGCATCCGCCTGAAAATTCTGACAGACTGACTCTTATAAAAATGAACAAGGGCTGGATTGGGCAAGACTTCTGTACACCACCGAATGAAAACAGCGGAAAACTTAACCTCTAAAACATTGTCTTTTGTGTGGAAGTGTATTCTCATGCACCTCTTCACAACCACACATGGGTATACGCTTCCTGATTTGGTCTGTTTGGTGTTATCCTCCTTCTTATCATCATCCTCATCATCCACAGCAATACAAACACCAGGGTGAATGTATTCTGTGATGCAAAAGACATTCATTTTTGTGCAATGGTGTTTTTATGATGCCCGTTAATAATTTTAAACCAGAAAAAATTTTACTCCCCCCAGGGCGAAATGTTTGTCAGCCCATACAATTAGTCTATGGGCATCACAAGTCTAGGAGACCCGCTCCTTTACATTGGGCCTAGTTTTTAATGAGGCCTTCATCAACATCTCATCATTCTCCACCACTAGATCACCAGGGTTAGCGTGTTCCTTTCTGCTACAGCCAGTCAACTTTTGGGCAAGGGTGTCTATGATCCCCATAAAATATTTTTTTTAAAACTGTACCCCTCATGGGGAAATGTTAGTCAGCCCATGCACTTAGTGTATGGGCATTACGAGTCTAGGAGACCTTCTCCTTTGTAATGGACAGGTTTTTTTTGTGAGGCCCTCCTCCATGTTTCTTCCAAGGGGGGATTGTGTTGCGTGCAAATTTGGGTCAAGGCGGCACTTGCATTCAATGCATAAAAAAACAGTATGGCAGGACCAACTGAAGAATGTGAAATGGGTTTTCCTGTGGCCATCCAGTATCTGGGTTCAAAGGCTTATTGAGGTGCAAATGACTTGGTAGCATGACAGGCCTTGCAATTAATACATAAGAAAACATTATGGCAGGACCAATGGAATAATGTGAAGTGGGTTTTCCTGTGGCCATCCAGTACCTGGGTTTAAAGCCTTATTAGGGTGCGTATGCCTTGGTAGAAGGGCAGACCTTGCTGTTAATAAATGAGAAAACAGTATGGCAGGACCAACTGAATACTGTGAAGTGGGTTTTCCTGTTGCCATCCAGTACCTGGGTTCAAAGGCTTATTGGGGTGCATATGACTTGGTAGCAGGGCAGGCCTTGCAGTTAATACATAAAAAACTAGTATGGGATTACAAAATGAATAATGTGAAGTGTATTTTCCTGTGGCCATCCAGTACTTGGGTTTAAAGGCTTATTGTGGTGCAAATGACTTGGTAGAAGGGCAGGCCTTGCTGTTAATATATAAAAAAAGTATGGCAGGACCAGCTGAAAAATGTAAAGTGGATTTTCCTGTGGCCATCCAGTACCTGGGTTCAAAGGCTTATTGTGGTGCATATGACTTGGTAGCAGGGCAGGCCTTGCAGTTAATACATAAAAAACTAGTATGGGATTACAAAAGGAATATTGTGAAGTGTATTTTCCTGTGGCCATCCAGTACTTGGGTTTAAAGGCTTATTGGGGTGCAAATGACTTGGTAGCAGGGCAGGCCTTGCAGTTAATACATAAAAAACTAGTATGGGATTACAAAATGAATAATGTGAAGTGGATTTTCCTGTGGCCATCCAGTACATGGGTTCTAAGGCTTATGGGGTGCATATGACTTGGTAGCAGGGCAAGCCTTACTGTTAATACATAAGAAAACAGAATGAATGGCAGGACCAACGGAATAATGTGAAGTGGATTTTCCTGTGGCCATCCAGTACCTGAGTTCAAAGGCTTATTGGGGTGCATATGACTTGGTAGCAGGGCAGGCCTTGCTGTTAATACATAAGAAAACAGTATGGCAGGACCAACTGAATAATGTGAAGTGGATTTTCCTGTGGCCATCCAGTACCTGGGTTCAAAGGCTTATTGGGGTGCATACGACTTGATAGCAGGGCAGGCCAAGCCCTCCTGTACCTCTTGTGAAAGGGGTATTGGGGTGCATGGTAATTCTTGGTAGCCCAGCCACTCACTGCATAGGAGACCCACTGTTTAATAAAGGCCCTTTAAGAATATTAATGCGGCCTGATGCCCCTCAAAAAATAGGCTTTGTGCTATTAAAAGTCCCTCCTTCATAAATTAAACAAGATGTGTCTCCTTGTGTGTCATACAACACATGGCCAGCTAGGGTTGTTATATGTTACAATGACATTTCTAAGTGAATGCATTTGTATCGGTTGAAAGCAATGTTAAAGTTGAAAAACGCATCAAAAACGCTGCTTGTGAACATAGACCAAGTGGTGGAAGAACATTTTGGTCCGGGGTTAATTATTTTGCCTTATATACAAGTCATTATCCTGGAAAGCATGTACCTTAACATATTTCCCAACAAAATCCATTTTGGTTTAGTTTTTGTATGTTTTTGGTACACCTGTAAAAATGGCGTGAAACTCTGACAACATTGCTTACAGCTGTGACCTAGGAGTCAGAAACGCTTCCAGGGGCGATGCCCATGATGTTCCTGTGTCATGTGAGTAGTGTTTCCATTATTTTCAGATGTTTTTAGACCTTAAAAGGACCAATGGGGGATCACGGTAAAAATACTCGGGTTGCCCATAGACTTACATTGGGATTGTTGCTCCGGTCGAGTACCCGAGTATTCCAATTTGCTCAACCCAAGCACTGAGCACCCAAGCATTTTAGTGCTCGCCCATAACTATTAATTTGGCGAATGCCTAATGACTACCTATTGTATCAAATTTCAAAAAAACTGACAGTCACATCCAAACACAAACAAGGTCTGAACAGGTGCTTACATAGAGTCACCAACTCTGTATGGGAACCTAATGTGAATCCTCTCTTGGACTGAAATCTATGTCTCTGTGGAGAGGTAGGGTCCTGCTGTGGTTAAAAAATGCCTGAGGCTAAGAGGGGGCATGCTAAGTCAGAAGGCTAATGAATTTAAATTTAAAAAACTGACCCTCACATCCAAACACAAACCAGGTCTGAACAGATACTTACCTAGAGTCACCAACTCATCTATAATCAAACAAATAAAGCAGCACTCTATAGCACCATAGCATGCAAATATGAAATATGAAAATTGAATAGAATTGTTAAGGCGATTCTTGTTTCCAGGACCTAACATAATGCCAATCCTCCCTTAGAATAAAGTCTTCATCTGTATGTGAACCTAATGTGAATCCTCTCTTGGACTGAAATCTATATCTCTGTGGAGGGGTGGAGTGCTCAGTCAGAAGGCTAATGAGTACAAATTTAAAAAAAAATGACCATCACATCCAAACACAAGCCAGGTCTGAACAGGTGCTGCTTTATTTGTTTGATTACCTATTGTATCAGTCCTTGCAGCTTGTTGCTCTGCAAACATTGAAGGACAAAATATGCAAGTTAATTGATCACTTGAACTATGAGAGATGACCTCCTCCCACCTTCCCCCAAACCTGTGGATAATGGCCTGAAGGACATCTAAAGGATAATGGCCTGAAGGACAGGTATAAAAGCGGCCTTTCTCCTTCTACAGGCGTTCTCTAATTATGCCAGCAAATTTTACATTCAAAAAGTGAAATGGCACTCCTTCCCTTCCGAGCCCTGCCGTGTGCCCAAACAGTGTTTTTCCCCCACATATCAGATCTCAGCATGCTCAAGAGAAATTGTAAGGTCCATTTTCTCCTGTTATTCTTATAAAAGTATAGGTCTAAAGGAAAGTTTTTCTGAAAGAAAAGTAAATGTTTATTTTTTCTTTCCACATTCCATTAATTCTTGTGAAGCACCTGAAGTGGTAATAAATTTGTTGAATGTGGTTTTGAGTACCTTGAAGGGTGCAGTTTTTAAAATGGTGTCACTTTTGGATATTTTCTTCATATAGGCCCCTCAAAGTCACTTCAAATGGAGGTGGTCCCTAAAAAAGTGGTTTTGCAAATTTTGTTGTAAAAATGAGAAATCACTGGTCAACTTTTAACCCTTATAACTTCCTTAGAAAAAAAAATTGTTCCAAAATTGTGCTGATAGTAAGTAGACATGTGGGAAAAGCTGTTTATTAACTATAATGTGCAATATGACTCTCTGATTTAAGGGCATAAAATTTTAAATTTTTAAATTTGCAAAATTTTCAAGATTTTCACTAAATTTCCGATATTTTCACAAATAAACGCAAGTCATATGAAAGAAATGTTACAACTATCGTGAAGTAAAATATGTCAGGAGAAAAAAGTCTCTGAATCAGTGGGATCCATTGACGTGTTCCAGAGTTATGATCTCATAAAGTGACAGGGGTCAGAATTGTAAAAATTAGCCTGGAAAGGAAGGTGAGAACAGGCTTTGGGTTGAAGGGGTTAAAATAGGTATGCAAAAAGAAAAACCTGTTTAACTGTGTATGATTTATTTGGGGAGTGAGGAGTAGATATTTTTTACTTTTAAATTCTCCCCCCTAGGTCTTCTATAGTGTTGAGCGAACCCATGAATATTCGGGCTCTGTGGGTTCTGCCGAACATCTAAAAAGGTTTGATTTGTGTATCCGAATGGTACCCAAACCTGGACCTCATTCATGCTATCTGCATGATATCATGGAAAACACAGGCTTTGATCAGTGGTAAGATTATTACCACCAGTTAGAGAGCTGCTGCTCCCAAGCTGTCACTTGACAGCGTAAACCAGTAACTGTGACGAGCGGTAAAAAGGTGTTGGCTGATGAAAGAGTACTACTCTCATCAGTCTATACCTGCTGCTGCTGCTGAAAGTAGAGAGAGCAGGTGCCACTGATGGAAGTATTTATCAGTTGGTGTCTGTGCTATAAATAAATACATTTTTTTTAAATTACGTGGGGTCTCTTCTGCAACCCTCAGCTATCAACTTTATCATGGCTGTTTATCAAGAATAGAGGGGTGCCAATGCCATCTTTTTAAATTATTTAAATAGATAATTTTAAAAAAGGAGTGGGGTCATCCCTATTTTTGACAACTAGCTAAGCTAAAACAGACAGCTGGGGACCAGTATTTTCATGCTGAAATGAGGCTCTGAATATTGGGCCCCCAGCCTAAAATTTTCAGCACGCAGCACCACCAGAAAAGGCTCATCTATTAGATGTGCCAATTCTGGTGCTTTACCAATCTCTTCCCATTTTCCCTGGTGCGGTTGCCAAAAATTCTAATACCTTGTGTAAAAACAACAGTATCACTGAGCTTGATTGGCCAGGAAACTCGTCTGACTTTAAACCCATAGAAAATCTATGCAGTATTGTCAACAGGAAGATGTGTGACACCAGACCCAACAATACATATGAGCTGAAGGCTGCTATCAAAGCAACCTGGGCTTCCATAACACCTCAGCAGTGCCACAGACTGATCACCTCCATGCCACGCCGCATTGATGCAGTAATTGATGCAAAAGGAGCCACAAACAAGTATTGAGTGTATTTACTGGACATACATTTCAGTAAGCCAACATTTCGGACGTTAAAATCAGTTTTTCAAGCTGGTGTTATAAAGTACTCTAATTTTCTGAGACAATGACCTTTGGGTTTTCATTGCCTGTAAGCCAATCATCAACAGTAACAGAAATAAACACTTGAAATACATCACTCTATTTATAATGATTCTATATAATATATGAGTTTCACTTTTTGTATTGAAGAACTGAAATAAATTACCGTATATACTCGAGTATAAGCCGACCCGAGTATAAGCCGAGAACCCTAATTTTGCCACAAAAAACTGGGAAAACTTAATGACTCGAGTATAAGCCTAGGGTGAAAATGCAGCAGCCACCGGTAAATGTCAAAAATACAAATAGATACCAATAAAAGTAAAATTAATTGAAACATCAGTAGGTTAAGTGTATTTGAATATCCATATTGAATCAGGAGCCCCATATAATGCTCCATAAAGTTTATGATGGGCCCCATAAGATGTTCCATATTTAAATATGTCCCATATAATGCTGCACAAATGCGGATTATGGCCCCATAAGATTCTCCATAAAGATATTTGCCCCATATAAAGCTCCATAAACGTTGATTATGGCCCCATAAGATGTTCCATACAGACATTTGCCCCATATAATGCTGCACAAATGCTGATTATGGCCCCATAAGATGCTCTATACAGTCATTTGCCCCGTATAATGCTCCACAAACGTTGCTTATGGCCCCATAAGATGCCCTATACAGTCATTTGCTCCATATAATGCTCCACAAACGTTGCTTATGGCCCCATAAGATGCTCCATACAGTCATTTGCCCCATATAATGCTCCACAAACGTTGCTTATGGCCCCATAAGATGCTCCATACAGTCATTTGCCCCATATGCTGTTGCTGCAATAAAAAAAAAATCACATACTCACCTCTCAGGCCCCCCGGCACTTGCTATATTCACCTGCTCCTTGTTCCACTGACGCCGGGAGCCGCTGTGTCTTCCATCCTCTGCACTGACGATCAGGCAGAGGGCGGCATGCACTAATTGCGTCACCGAGCCCTCTGACCTGAGCGTCAGTGCACAACTTGCAAGTGGCCACTTTAAGTAGCTTTTCTCATGATTGCATACACCTAGCTATGAAGTTCAAAGCTCAATGAGGTTACAAAACCAAAAAAAGTGCTTTAGTAAGTCAGTAAAAAGTAGGTAGGAGTATTTAAAACAAGAAAATGATAAGGGTGCCCATACTTATGCACCTGTCAAATTTTGTTTGAATGCAGATTGCACATTTTCTGTTTGTACAATAAACCTCATTTCAAGGCAGAAACATTACTGTGTCCAACAGTTATTAGATATATGAAACTGAAATAGCTGTTGCAAAAAAAAAACATTTTTATAAAACATTAAGCTTAAGATTAATAGGGGTGCCCAAACTTTTTCATATGACTGTATGTATATCCACCAATGTATTTGATGTAGCAATCAGTGGTGTTGGATGGCTATTATACCATGTTTAAATGTTTTTAAATGCTTTTAATGGTTTTTTGGTATCTCTGTAATCGCACCAATTCAAAGAATAATCACTTATTCGGCACGAGGAACAGCATAAAAAATAAATAAAACCAATTCTTCACCTGCTGTTGATTTTTCATTGTGCCTTCCAAAGAGCGTAGTAAGGCTTGGCGCACATTTATCCTGCTCTTTGTACTGAACGCTTGCACAGGGGTTTCTGTCTAAATCCCTGAAATTCGTAATTCAGACGGAACCTCTGGCGGATGATTACCTATAATAAGGCAGATGGAGGCACTGTTGACGCCATAGGACCTGTGATCCGGGGATGTCAGTCCTTTTAGGATTGCATAAAAGTGGACTTAGTAGCAAAGCCACAAAAGAGGACTGAAAATCCTCCAGAGATTCAAGAATTAATACAGCTGAAAAAGGGCAGCACCCATTATCGACCAATACTTCACATATTTACCGTATATGTACACTGCTCAAAAAAATAAAGGGAACACTTAAACAACAGAATATAACTCCAAGTAAATCAAACTTCTGTGAAATCAAACTGTCCACTTAGGGAGCAACACTGTTTGACAATCAATTTCACATGTTGTTGTGCAAATGGAATAGTCAACGGATGGAAATTAATAGCAATTATCAAGACACATTCAATAAAGGAGTGGTTCTGCAGGTGGAGACCACAGACCACATCTCAGTACCAATGCTTTCTGGCTAATGTTTTGGTCACTTTTGAATGTTGGTTGTGCTTTCACACTTGTGGTAGCATGAGATGGACTCTATAACCCACACACGTGGCTCAGGTAGTGCAGCTCATCCAGGATGGCACATCAATGCGAGCTGTGGCAAGACGGTTTGCCGTGTCTGTCAGCGTAGTGTCCAGAGGCTGGAGGCACTACCAGGAGACAGGCCAGTACACCAGAAAATATGGAGGGAGATGTATGAGGGCAACAACCCAGCAGCAGGACTGCTACCTCAGCCTTTGTGCAAGGAGGAACAGAAGGAGCACTGCCAGAGCCCTGCAAAATGACCTCCAGCAGGCCCCAAATGTGCATGTGTCTGCACAAATGGTTAGAAACTGACTCCATGAGGATGGTCTGAGTCCCCGAAGTCCACTGCTGGGGGTTGTGCTCACAGCCCAACACTATGCAGGACGCTTGGATTTTGCCACAGAACACCAGGATTGGCAAATTCACCGCTGGCGCTCTGTGATCTTCACAGATGAAAGCAGGTTCACACTGAGCACATGTGACAGACATGACAGAGTCTCGAGACGCCATGGAGAGCGATCTGCTGCCTGCAACATCCTTCAGCATGACCGGTTTGGCAGTGGGTCAGTAATAGTGTGGGGTAGCATTTCTTTCGAGGGCCCTCCATGTGCTCACCAGAGGTAGCCTTACTGCCATTATGTACCGAGATGAGATCCTCAGACCCCTTGTGAGACCATATGCTGTTGCGGTTGACCCTGTGTTCCTCCTAATGCAGGACAATGCCTGACCTCATGTGGCTAGAGTCTGTCAGCAGTTCCTGCAAGATGAAGGCATTGAAGCTATGGACTGGCCCGCCTGTTCCCCAGACCTGAATCCGATTGAACACATCTGGGACATCATGTTTCACACCATCCACCAACGTCACATTGCACCACAGACTGTCCAGAAGTTGGGCATGCTTTAGTCCAGGTCTGGGAGGAGATCCCTCAGGAGACCATCTGCTTCCTCATCGGGAGCATGCCCAGGCATTGTAGGAAGGTCATACAGGCACGTGGAGGCCACACACACTACTGAGTATCATTTCCTTGTCTTGAGGCATTTCCACTGAAGTTGGATCAGCCTGTAGCTTCATTTTCCACTTTGATTTTGAGCATCAATCCAATTCCAGACCTCCTTGGGATATTAGTTGTGATTTATGTTGATTTTAGGCTTGATTGTTCTCAACACATTCCACTATGTAATGAATAAAGATTTACAACCTGAATATTTCATTCATTGATATCTAGGATGTGGGATTTTAGTGTTCCCTTTATTTTTTTGAGCAGTTTATTTTGAGCACTTTATTTTTCAGAGTGCAGCAATGCCCAGCACGTTAGGTTTTGTAAACAGACATGTCCACAAGGGATGCATTTAGAGAGAGCTGGGCAGCCCACCTGATCGAATAGTATGGGCATGACTAATAGGCTGGAGTCACACATAACGTATAAAAAAATTGGTCCTTTTTTCATGGCCGAGATTCACAGAAATGTCCCCAAACCGTCGTCTCCTTATCTGACCCCCTTAGACTTTTATCTTTGGGGTCATCTGAAGGCAATTGTTTATGCTGTGAAGATACAAGATGTGCAGCATCTGAAACAATGGATACTGGAAGCCTGTGCTAGTATTTCCTCTGTGGTGTTGCTATCAGTGTGTTAAGAGTAGGAGAAGAGAGTTGCATTGATAATCCAACACAATGGGCAGCAATAAAGTTACGTTAAAACCAAGCACACCATTGTTTTTCTTGAGAAATTCTCAATGAGTTTGATGTGTCACATGACTCTCTTCCCACTGGAAAAATAAAGTTGGATCCAAAATGTCCGACTTCAAAATGGTTGCCATGGTCACCACCCATCTTGAAAAGTTTTCCCCCTCCCATATACTAATGTGCCTCAAACAGGAAGTTGATATCACCAATAGTGTTGAGCATTCCGATACCGCAAGTATCGGGTATCGGCCGATACTTGCGGTATCGGAATTCCGATACCGGGATTCCGATACTTGCCGCGTATCGGATACCGGAATCAGAAGTTCCCAGATTCAAAATTCCGAAATTCAGCCAATGAGAATGATTCCAAGTGTGGGCACATCCTGTTTAGCATGGAGGGCATGAAACTACTGGCAAGGCTGTGATTGGCTGCTGAAATGATGTCATGATGCAGTTTAAAAGTCGCTGGCGCCATTTTGCGATCACTCTGCTGTGAATTCAGTTAGTGACAGGACGCTGTTTGCTGACTGAGGGACAGTTTAGAGATAGCGATTTGCTTCTTTGTGCTTTCCAAAGGCTAATTTAGCAACCGCTGTGTTCACCTACTATTCACCTTGCTTTTGCCTTGTAGCGCTGTTTTCACAGCGATCTGCAAGGTCTGTGTGTGTGTGTGTGTGTGTGTGAGTGCAGCCCACTCTCTAGTCTGAGTGCAGCCACATAGGCCATCCATAGCTGGTTGTATTCAGTTCAGGGAGGGTGGTTCATTGCCTCATACTGTTCTTTTTTTTTTTTTTTTTTTCAAGTAGTGTAGTCTGCTGCTAATTAATTTAAAAAAATCCTATTAGTGTCTTTCCACCCGTCTCCAGCTAATTTGTGGAAAACACTACATAGGATAAAGTAGAGGAGGGTTTTTGGGCCTTGCAGCGCCGTTTACGGCTGTCTGCACGGTCTCCGTGTGACTGCAGCTCGCCCTGTAGTCTGTGAGCAGCCGTAGCCTGGTTGTCTCCAGCTCAGGGTTGTTCACTGCGTCATACCGCCAAATCAATTTTAATTTTTTTTCAAGTAGTGTAGTCTGCTGCTAATTAATTTAAAAAAATCCTATTAGTGTCTTTCCACCCGTCTCCAGCTAATTTGTGGAAAAACACTACATAGGATAAAGTAGAGGAGGGTTTTTGGGCCTTGCAGCGCCGTTTACGGCTGTCTGCACGGTCTCCGTGTGACTGCAGCTCGCCCTGTAGTCTGTGAGCAGCCGTAGCCTGGTTGTCTCCAGCTCAGGGTTGTTCACTGCGTCATACCGCCAAATCAATTTTAATTTTTTTTCAAGTAGTGTAGTCTGCTGCTAATTAATTTAAAAAAATCCTATTAGTGTCTTTCCACCCGTCTCCAGCTAATTTGTGGAAAAACACTACATAGGATAAAGTAGAGGAGGGTTTTTGGGCCTTGCAGCGCCGTTTACGGCTGTCTGCACGGTCTCCGTGTGACTGCAGCTCGCCCTGTAGTCTGTGAGCAGCCGTAGCCTGGTTGTCTCCAGCTCAGGGTTGTTCACTGCGTCATACCGCCAAATCAATTTTAATTTTTTTTCAAGTAGTGTAGTCTGCTGCTAATTAATTTAAAAAAATCCTATTAGTGTCTTTCCACCCGTCTCCAGCTAATTTGTGGAAAAACACTACATAGGATAACGTAGAGGAGGGTTTTTGGGCCTTGCAGCGCCGTTTACGTCTGTCTGCACGGTCTCCGTGTGACTGCAGCTCTATCTGTTGTCAGTTCAGCCCCCAAAAAAGAAATAAATAATAAAGTTCACCAAACACACCAGTTACACCACTTTACATTTCTGTAGGCCACATTAGCTCATATTAAAGTCTAGTCCACACTTTAGAAAATTAGTGTTTCTTATACCTGTTAGGAGGAGTTGCTCAGGAATAAGCACACAAATCCATTAGTACTTTTCTGCTTATCTTTATCAGTCAACCAAGATGAAGAAGGCAGTGAGTAAGGCACGTGGGCGTGGGCGTGGGCGCGGAGCAGGGAGGGGACGTGGGGATTCTGTGCCTGCTGTGGGCACCGGTGACTCATCAGCACCCACTTTCACCAGGCAACAGTCGTTCATGCGCAGCTTTGTGTCAGAGCGCCGTACACCGCTGCTGCGTGAAGAACAAATTGAAGCCGTTGTTGGATGGATGGCAGCTAATGCATCAACTTCAATTAGTGCCACATCCTCTCAGACACAGAGCACTGGAGAGCAGCCATCTGTCTCTTCACCACCTGCCAAATTGCCCAGGCAGACAGAGAGCCCAGGACAGGAGCCGTCTCTACTTCTGTTCTCTGAATCTCTTGGCTTGGAAACAGGGGGCCAGCCAAGCAGCATTGGAGAAATGGAAGAAGAGGCAGGGTGCAGTGATGCCCAACAGCTTTTTCTGTCTTCCTCTGAAGAGGCGGGTGGGCCAGTGGCTCTGGTCACCACATCGCAGGCCGCATCAGCTGATGATGACACTCAGGTGCCACTTACTGGTGCGTGCTCTGCTGCTGAGACTACCCAGGAGGAGCAGTTGGGGGCAGAGGGTAGTGTAGATGATGAGGTCCTCGACCCATCTTGGCGTGAGGGACAGGAAGGTGGTGGGAGCAGCTCTGAGGAAGAGATTCCCCGTACGGCCCAAAGAGGGAGAGGGAGGGGGAAGACTGCGGATCCTGCAGCCTCCGCTTTGGCACCCGTTAGGAGCATGTCTCTTCCAAAAGCCAAAAAGGGCGCTCCCAAGACTTGCAGTGCCTGGTCCTTTTTTGACACAGTTGCAGATGACATTTGCTATGTCAGATGCAACGTGTGTCATCAAAAAGTCAAAAGAGGGAAAAATGTCAGCAACCTCAATACCTCCAACATGTGGAAACATGTGCGCAACAGGCACCCGGCGGAGTTAGAAAAACACACTGAAGAGGTAGGCCAACCAACAGCGGCAGCTACCACCTCTTCAGCTCGTGTTGCCTCTTCCTCTAGCTCACACGCAGCTGGTTCGGCTTCCTCCCAGGATCGCCGTGGAAGAACCTCTGGCCCTGTTGTCCAGAGACCCGCTGTAATTCCACCCGCAGCGCCACTTTCCCAGTCATCCACACACTCCCAGCCCAGTCTACAGCCATCGGTAGTACAGGCATGGGAGAAAAGGCGGCCTTTCTCGTCAAACCACCCACGAGCACAGGCTCTGACTGCAGGCATTGCCAAACTTCTGTCACTGGAAATGCTGTCATTCAGGCTGGTGGAGACTGACAGCTTCCGTGACTTGATGTCATTGGCAGTCCCACAGTACAATGTGCCCAGCCGCTTTTACTTCAGCAGGCAAGCCGTCCCTGCCCTGCACAAGCATGTGGAGGGACACATAAAACACGCGCTACTGAACGCCGTCAGTAGCAAGGTCCACCTCACCACCGATGCGTGGATCAGTCAACATGGACAGGGGCGATACCTTTCCCTCACTGCCCATTGGGTTAATGTTGTTGAGCCAGGTACAGACCGTGCGAGTGGCGCAGGACGTGTCCTGCCCACTCCAAGGATTGCAGGAATCCATTCTGTACGCATTGACTCCTCCTCTTACACCAGTTCCTCAGAATCATCGCTGCAGGAGCCGTCACAGTCCACCTCCACATGGACTCGTGATGAACGTGTACCTGTTACGACCGACATGAGCACAGCCGTGGCCAAACGTCAACAGGCCGTGTTGAAATTAATTTTTTTGGGGAATCGTAGCCACACAGCGCAGGAGCTCTGGAATGCCATGAAGCAGGAGAGCGATGTGTGGTTTGTGCCAGCGAATCTCCAGCCAGGCATGGTAGTGTGTGATAATGGCCGAAATCTGGTGGCAGCTCTGGGCCTCGGCAACCTCACTCACATCCCATGTCTGGCACATGTGCTCAATTTGGTCGTGCAGAGCTTTTTGAGGGACTATCCGGATCTTGATGCACTGCTGCACAAGGTCCGCCTAGAGTGTGCTCACTTGCGGCGTTCCAGCACGGCAAAAGCGCGCATTGCGGCTCTGCAGCGCCGACACCGCCTGCCGGAACATCGCATCATATGTGACCTACCTACCAGGTGGAATTCCACGTTACATATGTTGGAGCGGTTGTGTGAGCAGCAGCAAGCTGTAATGGAGTACCAGCTGCTTCAGGCGCAAAGAAGTCGCAGTCAGCGCCGTACAGACTTCACAACCACAGAGTGGGCCACTATGAATGACGTCTGCCAGGTTTTGCGTCCCTTTGATTATTCCACGCGGATGGCGAGTGCAGATGATGCACTAGTCAGCATGACTGTCCCCCTTATCTGCCTGCTTGAAAAATCACTGCAAGCGCTAAGGGATGATGTTGTGGAAGAGGTGGAGGATGAGGATTCACCATTTCCATCATCTTCTGGACAGTCAGCGCCACGTGGTTCCTCACAAACGCGTAGGCAGGGGACAGTTTGTGAGGAGGATGAGGAGGAGTCAATGGAGGAGGAAGACGTCCGTCCAGAGGAGGGAGTTACCGAATTGTCCAGTACTCAGTGTGTACAGCGAGGGTGGGGTGATGACGAGCGGGCAGAGATCACGCCTCAAGCAGGGGACAGCGTTTCTTGGGCAGTTGGCAGTCTGCAGCACATGGTGGATTACATGCTGCAGTGCCTGAGAAACGACCGCCGCATCGCCCACATTCTCAACATGTCTGATTATTGGGTGTTCACCCTCCTCGATCCTCGCTACCGGGACAACGTAGAAAGCCTCATCACACCGTTGAACCGGGAGCGAAAAATGCGGGAGTACCAAGACACACTGGTCAATTCCATCATCTTCTCCATTCCAACTGAGAGAAGTGCTGCTAGTGCATTACAAAGCAGCTCAGTGCGTCCAGGCAGTGGAGGAGGCTCTGCACAAAGAGGGAGCAGAAGCAGTGCCTCTGCCCAAGGCAAGACCAGTATGGCCCAACTGTGGCACAGTTTTCTGTGCCCCCCACAAAAGTCTACACCATCACAGACGGCTCCAGTCAGCAGGAGGCAACGGTTCCGTCAGATGGTGACAGACTACATGTCTTGCCCTCTTGCTGTACTCCCAGACGGCTCTTCCCCTTTCAAGTTTTGGGTCTCAAAGCTGGATACATGGCCAGAGCTAAGCCAGTATGCATTGGAGGTGCTGTCTTGCCCTGCGGCCAGTGTATTATCGGAACGTGTCTTTAGTGCTGCAGGTGGTGTACTAACTGACCGTCGCATGCGACTATCCTCCGATAACGTTGACCGGCTTACTTTCCTGAAAATGAACAAGGCCTGGATCTCGCAGGAATTTGCCACTCCTCCTCCTGATTAAATAATTAGGTCACTGTATACGTTATCCAGGTCTCCTGTTGTGTTCATCTTTCTACCACCTGAACTTAAATTCCTGTGCTCCAACACCGCCAGTTGAGGCTCAGAAGTGCCGTCTGCACAGTCAAAACATACGACCCAGTGTTATTGGGTTTCAGTAACGTCAGCTGATCCCCAGCTGTGTAGCCGGCAATGTGTCATGCGACCGCCACGCTGACACAACAACTGAAATGTAAGGGAATCTGTCCCCCCCCCCCAAGGCGTTTGTTACTGAAAGAGCCACCTTGTGCAGCAGTAATGCTGCACAAGGAAAAGGTAGCTATTTTTGTTTAGCTCCTTGCACACGCAGAACTTAACACTTATAAAATGTGTCCACTGATACCGTAAAACCGTCCCGGAGGTGGGACTTTCCTTCGTAATGTGACGCAGCACAGCCGTCATTCCTACCCCCCCGGCGCCGCGCACCGGCTCCTCAGCGTTGTTTTATTCCGTCCCGGAGCCTGCGCTGTTATGTTATCCCGTGGCCAGGCACACTTAGCGCTGCCCGTCTTCTGGCATCATTTGGTGTCAGGATGGCTGCGCCTGTGCGGCCGTGCTGGCAGAGAGCCCGCCTCGCAGTGTCTTCTGATTTAATCCCACTGGGGGCCTGGGATCCATGGACATGCGCAGTGCATATCTGAACCTCCACCTCTCACTCATTTCCCTATGGCTTCTTCAGACTGTTCGGTGTCAGCTGGTCCCTAATAGCATGCCACGGCCGTGACACCGCACAGTCTTAAGAAGCCGTAGGGAGGGGAGTGAGAGGCGAGGATATGCACTGCGCATGTCCATGGATCCCAGGCCCCCAGTGGGATTAAATCAGAAGACTCTGCGAGGCGGGCTCTCTGCCAGCGCGGCCGCACAGGCGCAGCCATCCTGACACCAAATGATGCCAGAAGACGGGCAGCGCTAAGTGTGCCTGGCCACGGGATAACATAACAGCGCAGGCTCCGGGACGGAATAAAACAACGCTGAGGAGCCGGTGCGCGGCGCCGGGGGGGTAGGAATGACGGCTGTGCTGCGTCACATTACGAAGGAAAGTCCCACCTCCGGGACGGTTTTACGGTTGCAGGGGACACATTTTATAAGTGTTTAGTTCTGTGTTTGCAAGGAGCATGATGAAAAGAGCCACCTTTTCCTTTTGCATCTTTTGTGCTGCACAAGCTGGCTCTTTCAGCTACAAACGCCTTGGGGGGGGGTTAAAGGTTCCCTTTCGACTTTCTCAGGCTTCGGCCTACATTGTGTTCCTCTGCTTTTCCACCTGCCCCTGGGCTCCAACACCGCCAGTTGCCGTCCAGAAGTGCTGTACGCACAGTCAACAGTCCCTCCTCTGTTATTGGGGTTCAGTAACGTCAGCTGTTCCCCTGCTGTGTGTGTGGCAATCCCTCCTACCTCCTCCAACCTCCTCCTCCTCCACCTGCCCCTGGGCTCCAACACCGCCAGTTGCCGTCCAGAAGTGCTGTACGCACAGTCAACAGTCCCTCCTCTGTTATTGGGGTTCAGTAACGTCAGCTGTTCCCCTGCTGTGTGTGTGGCAATCCCTCCTACCTCCTCCAACCTCCTCCTCCTCCACCTGTCCCTGGGCTCCAACACCGCCAGTTGCCGTCCAGAAGTGCTGTACGCACAGTCAACAGTCCCTCCTCTGTTATTGGGGTTCAGTAACGTCAGCTGTTCCCCTGCTGTGTGTGTGGCAATCCCTCCTACCTCCTCCAACCTCCTCCAACCTCCTCCTCCTCCACCTGCCCCTGGGCTCCAACACCGCCAGTTGCCGTCCAGAAGTGCTGTACGCACAGTCAACAGTCCCTCCTCTGTTATTGGGGTTCAGTAACGTCAGCTGTTCCCCTGCTGTGTGTGTGGCAATCCCTCCTACCTCCTCCAACCTCCTCCTCCTCCACCTGCCCCTGGGCTCCAACACCGCCAGTTGCCGTCCAGAAGTGCTGTACGCACAGTCAACAGTCCCTCCTCTGTTATTGGGGTTCAGTAACGTCAGCTGTTCCCCTGCTGTGTGTGTGGCAATCCCTCCTACCTCCTCCAACCTCCTCCTCCTCCACCTGCCCCTGGGCTCCAACACCGCCAGTTGCCGTCCAGAAGTGCTGTACGCACAGTCAACAGTCCCTCCTCTGTTATTGGGGTTCAGTAACGTCAGCTGTTCCCCTGCTGTGTGTGTGGCAATCCCTCCTACCTCCTCCAACCTCCTCCTCCTCCACCTGCCCCTGGGCTCCAACACCGCCAGTTGCCGTCCAGAAGTGCTGTACGCACAGTCAACAGTCCCTCCTCTGTTATTGGGGTTCAGTAACGTCAGCTGTTCCCCTGCTGTGTGTGTGGCAATCCCTCCTACCTCCTCCAACCTCCTCCTCCTCCACCTGTCCCTGGGCTCCAACACCGCCAGTTGCCGTCCAGAAGTGCTGTACGCACAGTCAACAGTCCCTCCTCTGTTATTGGGGTTCAGTAACGTCAGCTGTTCCCCTGCTGTGTGTGTGGCAATCCCTCCTACCTCCTCCAACCTCCTCCAACCTCCTCCTCCTCCACCTGTCCCTGGGCTCCAACACCGCCAGTTGCCGTCCAGAAGTGCTGTACGCACAGTCAACAGTCCCTCCTCTGTTATTGGGGTTCAGTAACGTCAGCTGTTCCCCTGCTGTGTGTGTGGCAATCCCTCCTACCTCCTCCAACCTCCTCCTCCTCCACCTGCCCCTGGGCTCCAACACCGCCAGTTGCCGTCCAGAAGTGCTGTACGCACAGTCAACAGTCCCTCCTCTGTTATTGGGGTTCAGTAACGTCAGCTGTTCCCCTGCTGTGTGTGTGGCAATCCCTCCTACCTCCTCCAACCTCCTCCTCCTCCACCTGCCCCTGGGCTCCAACACCGCCAGTTGCCGTCCAGAAGTGCTGTACGCACAGTCAACAGTCCCTCCTCTGTTATTGGGGTTCAGTAACGTCAGCTGTTCCCCTGCTGTGTGTGTGGCAATCCCTCCTACCTCCTCCAACCTCCTCCTCCTCCACCTGCCCCTGGGCTCCAACACCGCCAGTTGCCGTCCAGAAGTGCTGTACGCACAGTCAACAGTCCCTCCTCTGTTATTGGGGTTCAGTAACGTCAGCTGTTCCCCTGCTGTGTGTGTGGCAATCCCTCCTACCTCCTCCAACCTCCTCCTCCTCCACCTGCCCCTGGGCTCCAACACCGCCAGTTGCCGTCCAGAAGTGCTGTACGCACAGTCAACAGTCCCTCCTCTGTTATTGGGGTTCAGTAATGTCAGCTGTTCCCCTGCTGTGTGTGTGGCAATCCCTCCTACCTCCTCCAACCTCCTCCAACCTCCTCCTCCTCCACCTGTCCCTGGGCTCCAACACCGCCAGTTGCCGTCCAGAAGTGCTGTACGCACAGAGCCAAACACCTCGCCAATGTGTTAGTGGGGTTCAGCACCGCCAGCTGTTCCCCTGCTGTGTATACGGCAACGTGTACTGCGACCGCCACGCAGGCACAACAAGTTAAATTTAAGGGAACCTGTCCCCCCCCCCCCAGGCATTTGTTACTGAAGGAGCCACCTTGTGCAGCAGTAATGATGCAAAGGGAAAAAGTGCCTCTTTTCGTGGTGCTCCTTGCAGATGCTGAACCTAACACTTATGAAATGTGTCCCCTCACAGCGTTCAACCGTCCGGTAGGTGGAACTTTCCTTTGTCATGTGACGCAGCACAGCCGTCATTTTTACCCCCTTGTCGCCGTGCGCCGCCTCCTCAGCGTTGTTTGAATCTGTCCCGGAGCCTGCGCTGTTAGGTTACCCCTTGGCCATGCACACATTTTGCGCTGCCCGTCTTCTGACATCATTTGCTGTCAGGCTGGCTGCGCCTGTGCGGGTGCGCTGTCCGAGATTCAGCCTCGCGGTGTCGTCTAATGTAATCCCACCGCGGGCCTGGGATCCGTGTCCATGCGCAGTGCATATCCTCGCCTCTCACTCCCCTCCCTACGGCTTCTAAAGACTGTTCGGTGTCAGCTGATCCCTAATAGCATGCCACGGCCGTGACACCGCACAGTCTTAAGAAGCCGTAGGGAGGGGAGTGAGAGGCGAGGATATGCACTGCGCATGGACACGGATCCCAGGCCCGCGGTGGGATTACATTAGACGACACCGCGAGGCTGAATCTCGGACAGCGCACCCGCACAGGCGCAGCCAGCCTGACAGCAAATGATGTCAGAAGACGGGCAGCGCAAAATGTGTGCATGGCCAAGGGGTAACCTAACAGCGCAGGCTCCGGGACAGATTCAAACAACGCTGAGGAGGCGGCGCACGGCGACAAGGGGGTAAAAATGACGGCTGTGCTGCGTCACATGACAAAGGAAAGTTCCACCTACCGGACGGTTGAACGCTGTGAGGGGACACATTTCATAAGTGTTAGGTTCAGCATCTGCAAGGACCATAATTAAAAGAGCTAAGTTTACCTTTTCCAGCATTAGTGCTGTACACGATGGCTCTTCCAGCTACAAACGCCTGGGGGGGGGGTTAAAGGTTTCCTTTCAACTTGCTCCAGTGCAGGCTTCGGCCTACACTCCGCTCCCCCTGCTCCTCCTGCTGACCCCGGGCTCCAACACCGCCAGTTGGGGCCCGGTACTGCTAGCTGCACAGAGAAAAACACCTCGCCAATGTGTCAGTGGGGTTCAGCACCGCCAGCTGTTCCCCTGCTGTGCAGCCGGCAACGTGTCCTGCAACAGCCACGCAGGCACAACAGACCCAAAGCTGCCGCCAGTGCAGGCTTCGGCCTACACTCTGCTCCCTCTCCTCCTCCTGCTGACCCCGGGCTCCAACACCGCCAGTTGGGGCCCGGTACTGCTAGCTGCACAGAGAAAAACACCTCGCCAATGTGTCAGTGGGGTTCAGCACCGCCAGCTGTTCCCCTGCTGTGCAGCCGGCAACGTGTCCTGCAACAGCCACGCAGGCACAACAGACCCAAAGCTGCCGCCAGTGCAGGCTTCGGCCTACACTCTGCTCCCTCTCCTCCTCCTGCTGACCCCGGGCTCCAACACCGCCAGTTGGGGCCCGGTACTGCTAGCTGCACAGAGAAAAACACCTCGCCAATGTGTCAGTGGGGTTCAGCACCGCCAGCTGTTCCCCTGCTGTGCAGCCGGCATCGTGTCCTGCAAAAGCCACGCAGACACCAGAACTGAAATTGAAGGGAACCTGTCCCCCCTCCCCCAGGCGTTTGTACGTTTTTAAGGCCACCTTGTACAGCGGTAATGCTGCATGTGTGCAAGGTGGCTCATAAACGTATTCTCCTCGCACATGTGGAACGGAAAACACGTCTAAAATGTGTCCTCTGTGTGACCATTTAACCGTCCCGGTGGTGTGACTTTCCTTTGTAATGACACGCTGCAACCCCCTTGGTAGCGCTGCCCGTCTTCTGGCATCATTGTTTGGCTGCCTGCGCCTCTGCGGCCGCCCTGACCCACACAACGCCCCTCGGTGTCTTATTTCTTGGGACTGCGAGGGTGTGTTTGATGGGCATGAGCAGTGCATCAGTTCGCCTGTCCCTCATCTCCTTCCGCCTTCTTCAGACTGTGCGGCTTCATGGCCGTGGCATGCGATAAGGGATCAGCTGACGCCACATAGTCTGAAGCAGGTGTAAGAACCCAAGCGAGAGGCGAACATATGTACTGCGCCAGGCCATGAATCCCAGCCCCGCAGTGTTTTAACTATGTCAATACACTGCGGGGCTGTGATTCATGGGCATCGCGAACCGCACCAGCCAACATTAAATGAGGTCAGAAGATGGGCAGCGCTAACAGCGCTAGGCCAGGGGATAACACGACAGCGCAGACTCCTGTACAGCAAATAACAACGCTCAGGAGGCTGCACCCAGCACCAAGGTGGGATTCTTGACATCTGTGCTGCGTCTCATTACAAAGGGAACTCGCGCCTCCAACACAGTTTGACTGTATAAAGGGCTAAATGTTACACGTGTTCCATTCAGCGTGTGCAAGGAGCCAAATTAAAAGAGCAACCTTTGACTTGTGCACCACTACTGCTGCATAAGCTGTGGCTCTTCTACTTTGTAACCCCTGAGGGGGGGTTAAAGGTTACCTTTGAAATTGGTTCGATTAGGCTTCGGCCTACACTCTGCTCCCCCTGCAGAGCCCGGGCTCCAACACCGCCAGTTGGGGCCCGGTACTGCTAGCTGCACAGAGAAAAACACCTCGCCAATGTGTCAGTGGGGTTCAGCACCGCCAGCTGTTCCCCTGCTGTGCAGCCGGCAACGTGTCCTGCAACAGCCACGCAGGCACAACAGACCCAAAGCTGCCGCCAGTGCAGGCTTCGGCCTACACTCTGCTCCCTCTCCTCCTCCTGCTGACCCCGGGCTCCAACACCGCCAGTTGGGGCCCGGTACTGCTAGCTGCACAGAGAAAAACACCTCGCCAATGTGTCAGTGGGGTTCAGCACCGCCAGCTGTTCCCCTGCTGTGCAGCCGGCATCGTGTCCTGCAAAAGCCACGCAGACACTTGCTCTTGTACCTTCTGCTCCCCATCCTGGTTCCAGTACCGTCAGCTGGTTCCGGGCAGAGCCTTTGGCTTAGGTGCCTCCCTCTGGGTATCCGAGTTCCACCAACGTCAGGTGGTCCTTGGTAGTGCTTTCAGGCACGGGTACCTCCTGCTTAGTAACCGGGTTCCAGTAACGTCAGCTGGTCCTCGGTAGTTCCATTGGCTCTTGGACCTTCGGCTACCCATCCGGGTTCCAGCACCGTCAGCTGGTTCTCGGCACTGTCTTTTGCTCTTGTACCTTCTGCTCCCCATCCTGGTTCCAGTACCGTCAGCTGGTTCCGGGCAGAGCCTTTGGCTTAGGTGCCTCCCTCTGGGTATCCGAGTTCCACCAACGTCAGGTGGTCCTTGGTAGTGCTTTCAGGCACGGGTACCTCCTGCTTAGTAACCGGGTTCCAGTAACGTCAGCTGGTCCTCGGTAGTTCCATTGGCTCTTGGACCTTTGGGTAGCCATCCGAGTTCCAGTTCCATCAGCTGGTTCTCGGCATTTTCTCAGCCTTCTTGTACCTTCTGCTACATTTCCAAGTTCAAGAGACTAAACACGATGACCCGGAAGAACACCCCTAAGATGACGACGACACCAGAGACGACAACCACCGTGATGACGACGACCCTGGAGACGATGACCCTGAAGACCACCGTGATGACGACGACCCCGGAGACGACGACCCTGAAGACCACCCCGATGACGATGACCCTGGAGACGACGACCCTGGAGACGACGACCCTGGAGACGACGACGACCTGGAAGACCGAGAAGCAGAAGAACAAGAGGCTGCAGAACAAAGAGCAGAAGAACATTAAGCATAACACTAAATATCAGAGCAAAAAATATTATCTAAATTATAAGCAGAAGAAGACTAAGCAGTGTATGGGGGTGAGTCCGTTCCTCCTCGTGGTGCCCCTGGATAAAGCCTGATGCTGCAGGCCAAACTGAACGCGGACAAATGTAACTGTTTTGTGACAGGCAGAACGGAAGGTGTAATCTTCAAACTTTTATAGATAACAACTACAGGAATGCCTGTCACAAATAAGAATATGATGAAGAAGTAGAATATGATGAAGATAATAGTAAAATAAAAAGAATATGAACAATGTAACCCAAAAAATAATAGGTAGAAGATGAAGAAGAAGATGAATAAGGTGAAGAAGTTGATGTCAAAGAAGCTGATGATGAGGATAATGAAGAAGAAAGCGTGGGAGAAGAAAAAAAGAAGGTGAAGGGCGTTGAAGTAGTGAAACATCAATATGTGGCATAAAAAAAAAAAAAAAATTAACATAGTCAAATTCTTTCTAACGCCGAACGTCATCCAAAAAAAAAAAATCCTGCTATTCTATTACATTGGGCTAAACCTCTGTGCCTTTAATGTCTCCGCCACGTCCCCCAATACATCCTACATTATTCTTAGTTGTTTTCCTTCATGTAGAATGAACCTACAAGTGTATAAAGGGTTTATTTTAATTCCGATATTTTCGTCCCATTGACTTGCATTGGGATCGGGTATCGGTATCGGATTGGATCCGATATTTTGACGGTATCGGCCGATACTTTCCGATACCGATACTTTCCGATATCGGAAAGTATCGCTCAACACTAATCACCAACCATTCCCATTTTATTTTGGTGTATCCATATAAATGGCCCACCCTGTAGTTTTTTCCCTCGTATTTTGTATCGGCGTACTCAGGAGAAATTGCAAAACAAATTCCTTGGGGCAATTTTTCCTGTTACGCTCATGAAAATGCAATATTTTGTGCTAAAAACACATTTGTGAGGAAAATTTGATTTTTTTTTATTTTTACAGCTCAATGTTATAAAATTCTGTGAAGCACATGCGGGTTCAATGTGCTCACCACACATCCATATCAGTTCTCTGAGGGGTCTAGTTTCCAAAATGGTGTCACTTGTGGGGGATTTTCACTGTTCAGGCACATCAGCGTCTCTCCAAATATGACATGGCATCCGTAGTGTTGAGCAATACCTTCCGATATCGGAAAGTATCGGTATCCGAAAGTATCGGCCGATAGCGGAAAAATATCGGATCTCGCCGATACCGATACCCGATACCAATGCAAGTCAATGGGACGAAAATATCGGAATTAAAATAAACCCTTTCTTTCCTTGTAGGTTCATTCTACATGAAGGAAAACAACTAAGAATAATGTAGGATGTATTGGGGGAGGTGGCGGAGACATTAAAGGCATAGAGGTTTAGCCCAATCAAATAGAATAGCAGGAATTTTAATTTTTTTTTAAGACGTTCGGAGTTGCAAAGATATTGACTATGTTAAGATTTTTTTTATTTTGTCAGATATTGATGTTTCACTACTTCCACGCCTTTCACCTTTTTTTTTACTTCTCCCACTCTTTCTTCTTCATCATCATCAGCATCTTTGACATCAACTTCTTCACCTTATTCATCTTCTTCTTCATCTTCTACCTATTATTTTTTTTGTTACATTGTTCATATTCTTTCTATTTAACTATTATTCTTCTTCATATTCAACTTCTTCATCATATTCTTATTTGTGACAGGCATTCCCGTAGTTGTTATCTATAAAAGTTTGAAGATTACACCTTCCGTTCTGCCTGTCACAAAAGAGTTACATTTGTCCGCGTTCAGACTGGCCTGCAGCATCAGGCTTTATCCAGGGGCACCACGAGGAGGTACGGACTCACCCCCATACACTGCTTAGTCTTCTTCTGCTTATAATTTAGATAATATGTTTTGCTCTGATATTTAGTGTTATGCTTAATGTTCTTCTGCTCTTTGTTATGCAGCCTCTTGTTCTTCTGCTACTCGGTCTCCCATGTCGTCGTCGTCTCCAGGGTCGTCGTCTCCGGGGTCGTCGTCATTGGGGTGGTCTTCAGGGTCATCGTCTCCAGGGTCGTCGTCATCTCAGTGGTTGTCGTCTCTGGTGTCGTCGTCATCTTAGGGGTGGTCTTCTGGGTCATCGTCTTTAGGGTCTTGAACTTGGAAATGTAGCAGAAGGTACAAGAAGGCTGAGAAAATGCCGAGAAACAGCTGATGGAACTGGAACTCGGATGGATACCCGAAGGTCCAAGAGCCAATGGAACTACCGAGGACCAGCTGACGTTACTGGAACCCGGTTACTAAGCAGGAGGTACCCATGCCTGAAAGCACTACCAAGGACCACCTGACGTTGGTGGAACTCGGATACCCAGAGGGAGGCACCTAAGCCAAAGGCTCTGCCTGGAACCAGCTGACGGTACTGGAACCAGGATGGGGAGCAGAAGGTACAAGAGCAAAAGACACTGCCGAGAACCAGCTGACGGTACTGGAACCCGGATGGGTAGCCGAAGGTCCAAGAGCCAATGGAACTACTGAGGACCAGCTGACGTTACTGGAACCCGGTTACTAAGCAGGAGGTACCCATGCCTGAAAGCACTACCAAGGACCACCTGACGTTGGTGGAACTCGGATACCCAGAGGGAGGCACCTAAGCCAAAGGCTCTGCCCGGAACCAGCTGACGGTACTGGAACCAGGATGGGGAGCAGAAGGTAGAAGAGCAAAAGACACTGCCGAGAACCAGCTGATGGTACTGGAACCCGGATGGGTAGCTGAAGGTTCAAGAGCCAATGGAACTACCGAGGACCAGCTGACGTTACTGGAACCCGGTTACTAAGCAGGAGGTATCCGTGCCTGAAAGCACTACCAAGGACCACCTGACGTTGGTGGAACTCGGATACCCAGAGGGAGGCACCTAAGCCAAAGGCTCTGCCCAGAACCAGCTGACGTTACTGGAACCAGGATGGGGAGCAGAAGGTACAAGAGCAAAAGCCACTGCCGAGAACCAGCTTACGGTACTGGAACCCGGATGGGTAGCTGAAGGTCCAAGAGCCAATGGAACTACCGAGGACCAGCTGACGTTACTGGAACACGGTTACTAAGCAGGAGGTACCTGTGCCTGAAAGCACTACCAAGGACCACCTGACGTTGGTGGAACTCGGATACCCAGAGGGAGGCACCTAAGCCAAAGGCTCTGCCCGGAACCAGCTGACAGTACTGGAACCAGGATGGGGACCTATTCAAGCTTGTCTTCTTAGAGCCCCAACTAGTGGGGTTGGAGCAAAGGGTCAGCAGGGGGAGCAGAGTGTAGGCCGAAGCCTGCACTGGAGGCATTTGGAGGTCTGTTGTGTCTGCGTGGCATTTGCAGGACACGATGCCGGCTACACAGCAGGGGAACAGCTGGCGTTGTTGAACCCCACTGACACATTGGCGGGTGTTTTTCTCTGTGCAGCCAGCACTTCCAGGCACCAACTGGCGATGTTAGAGCCCAGGCTCTGCGGGAGGAGCAGAGTGTAGGCCGAAGCCTAATTGAACCAATTTTAAAGGTAACCTTGAACCCCCCCTCAGGTGTTACAAACTAGAAGAGCCACACCTTGGGCAGCAGTAATGCTGCCCAAGTCAAAGGTTGCTCTTTTAATTTTGTTCCTTGCACACGCTGAATGAAACACGTACAACATTTAGGCCCCTATACAGTCAAACTGTCTTGGAGGCGGGAGTTCCCTTCGTAATGAGACGCAGCACAGCTGTCAAAAATGCCACCTTGGTGCTGGGCGCAGCCTCCAGAGCGTCGTTATTTGCTGTACAGGAGTCTGCGCTGTCGTGTTATCCCTTGGCCATGCGCTGTTAGCGCTGCCCGTCTTCTGACATCATTTAATGTCGGCTGGTGCGGTTCGCGATGCCCATGAATCCCAGCCCCGCAGTGTCTTTTCAGTAATTCACACTGCAGGGCTGGGATTCATGGCCTTGCACAGTCAATATGTTTGCCTCTCACACTCGTGTCCTTACACCTGCTTCAGACTGTGCGGCGTCAGCTGATCCCTTATCGCATGCCACGGCCATGAAGCCGTACAGTCTGAAGAAGGTGGAAGGAGATGAGTGACAACAGGCGAAGATATTCACTGCTCATGCCCGTCAATCACACCCTCGCAGTCAAAATAAATAAGACACCGAGGGGCGTTGTGTCGGGCAGGGCGGCCGCAGGGGCCCACCCAGCCAACCAATGATGTCAGAAGACAGGAAGTGCTACCAAGGGGGTTGCAGCGTGTCATTACAAAGGAAAGTCACACCTCAGGGATGGTGTAATGGTCTCAGGGGACACATTTTAGACGTGTTTCATTCGGCGTGTGCAAGGAGAGTAACTCATTGAGTCACCTTGTACAAATGCAGCATTACTGCTGTACAAGGTGGCTGTTATACATGCCAACGCCGGGGGGGGACAGGTTCCCTTCAATTTCAGTTCTTGTGTCTGCGTGGCGTTTGCAGGACACGATGCCGGCTACACAGCAGGGGAACACCTTGCGTTACTGAACCCCACTGACACATTGGCTGGTGTTTTTCTCTGTGCAGCTAGCACTTCCGGGCGCCAACTGGCGGTGTTAGAGCCCAGGGTCAGCAGGAGGAGCAGAGGGAGCAGAGTGTAGGCCGAAGCCTGCACTGGCGGCAGCTTTGTGTCTGCGTGGCTTTTGCAGGACACGTTGCCAGCTACACAGCAGGGGAACAGCTGGTGGTGCTGAACCCCACTGACAGAGTGGCGGGTGTTTTGCTCTGTGCAGCCAGCACTTCCGGGCACCAACTGGCGGTGTTAGAGCCCAGAGTCAGCAGGAGGAGCAGAGGGAGTGGAGTGTAGGCCGAAGCCTGCACTGGCGGCAGCTTTGTGTCTGCGTGGCTTTTGCAGGACACGTTGCCAGCTACACAGCAGGGGAACAGCTGGCGTTGCTGAACCCCACTGACACATTGGCGGGTGTTTTTCTCTGTGCAGCCAGCACTTCCGGGCACCAACTGGCGGTGTTAGAGCCCAGGCTCTGCGGGAGGAGCAGAGTGTAGGCCGAAGCCTAATTGAACCAATTTTAAAGGTAACCTTTAACCCCCCCTCAGGTGTTACAAACTAGAAGAGCCACACCTTGGGCAGCAGTAATGCTGCCCAAGTCAAAGGTTGCTCTTTTAATTTTGTTCCTTGCACATGCTGAATGAAACACGTAAAACATTTAGGACCTTATACAGTCAAAACTGTCTTGGAGGAGGGAGTTCCCTTCTTAATGAGATGCAGCACAGCTGGCAAAAATACCACCTTGGTGCTTGGCACGGTCTCCTGAGCATCGCATTTTGCTGTACAGGAGTCTGCGCTGTTGCGTTATACCTTGGCCATGCGCTGTCCATCTTCTGACATCATTTGATGTCGGCTGGTGTGCTTCGCGATGCCCATGAATCCCAGCCCCGCAGTGTCTTTTCAGTAATTCACACTGCGGGGCTGGGATTCATGGCCTTGCGCAGTCAATATGTTTGCCTCTCACACTCGTGTCCTTACACCTGCTTCAGACTGTGCGGCGTCAGCTGATCCCTTATTGCATGCCACGGCCATGAAGCCGTACAGTATGAAGAAGGCGGAAGGAGATGAGTGACAACAGGCAAAGATATTCACTGCTCATGCCCGTCAATCACACCCTCTCAGTCAAAATAAATAAGACACCGAGGGGTGTTGTGTCGGGCAGGGCGGCTGCAGAGGCGCACCCAGCCAACCAATGATGTCAGAAGACGGGCAGCGCTACCAAGGGGGTTGCAGCGTGTCATTACAAAGGAAAGTCACACCTCAGGGACGGTTTAATGGTCTCAGGGGACACATTTTAGACGTGTTTCGTTCGGCGTGTGCAAGGAGAGTAACTTAATGAGCCACCTTGTACAAATGCAGCATTACTGCTGTACAAGGTGGCTGTTATACATGCCAACGCCGGGGGGGGACAGGTTCCCTTCAATTTCAGTTCTTGTGTCTGCGTGGCGTTTGCAGGACATGATGCCAGCTACACAGCAGGGGAACAGCTTGCGTTACTGAACCCCACTGACACATTGGCTGGTGTTTTTCTCTGTGCAGCTAGCACTTCCGGGCGCCAACTGGCGGTGTTAGAGGCCAGGGTCAGCAGGAGGAGCAGAGGGAGCAGAGTGTAGGCCGAAGCCTGCACTGGCGGCAGCTTTGTGTCTGCGTGGCTTTTGCAGGACACGTTGCCAGCTACACAGCAGGGGAACAGCTGGCGGTACTGAACCCCACTGACAGAGTGGCGGGTGTTTTGCTCTGTGCAGCCAGCACTTCCGGGCACCAACTGGCGGTGTTAGAGCCCAGGGTCAGCAGGAGGAGCAGAGGGAGCGGAGTGTAGGCCGAAGCCTGCCCTGGCGGCAGCTTTGTGTCTGCGTGGCTTTTGCAGGACACGTTGCCAGCTACACAGCAGGGGAACAGCTGACATTGCTGAACCCCACTGACACATTGGCAGGTGTTTTTCTCTGTGCAGCCAGCACTTCCGGGCACCAACTGGCGGTGTTAGAGCCCAGGCTCTGCGGGAGGAGCAGAGTGTAGGCCGAAGCCTAATTGAACCAATTTTAAAGGAAGCCTTTAACCCCCCCTCAGGTGTTACAAACTAGAAGAGCCACACCTTGGGCAGCAGTAATGCTGCCCAAGTCAAAGGTTGCTCTTTTAATTTTGTTCCTTGCACACGCTGAATGAAACACGTACAACATTTAGGACCTTATACAGTCAAAACTGTCTTGGAGGAGGGAGTTCCCTCCTTAATGAGAAGCAGCACAGCTGGCAAAAATACCACCTTGGTGCTTGGCGCGGCCTCCTGAGCATCGCATTTTGCTGTGCAGGAGTCTGCGCTGTTGCGTTATCCCTTGGCCATGCGCTGTCCGTCTTCTGACATCATTTGATGTCGGCTGGTGCGGTTCGCGATGCCCATGAATCCCAGCCCAGCAGTGTCTTTACATTGTTTCACACTGCGGGGCTGGGATTCATGGCCTTGCGCAGTACATATGTTCGCCTCTCACTCGGGTCCTTACACCTGCTTCAGACTGTCCAGCGCCAGCTGATCCCTTATGGCATGCCACGGCCATGAGGCCGCACAGTGTGAAGAAGGCAGAAGGAGATAAGTGCCAGGCGAAGATAGGCACTGCTCATGCCCATCAATCACACCCTCGCAGTCTAAAGACATTAGACACCGAGAGGCATTGTGTCGGGCAGGGCTGCCGCAGAGGCGCAGCCAGCCAAACAATGATGTGAGAAGACGGGCAGCGCTACCAAGGTGGCTGCTGCGTGTCATTACAAAGGAAAGTCACACCTCAGGGATGGTTTAATGGTCTCAGGGGACACATTTTAGACGTGTTTCGTTCGGCGTGTGCAAGGAGAGTAACTTAATGAGCCACCTTGTACAAATGCAGCATTACTGCTGTACAAGGTGGCTGTTATACATACAAACACCTGGGGGGGGGACAGGTTCCCTTCAATTTCAGTTCTTGTGTCTGCGTGGTGTTTGCAGGACACGATGCCGGCTACACAGCAGGGGAACAGCTGGCATTACTGAACCCCACTGACACATTGGCTGGTGTTTTTCTCTGTGCAGCTGGCACTTCCGGGTGCCAACTAGCGGTGTTAGAGCCCAGGGTCAGCAGGAGGAGCAGATAGGAGGTATTGCAGCACACACAGCAGGGGAGCAGCTGACGTTACTGAACCCCAATAACACGGCAGCAAGTGTTAACTGTGCATCCAGCACTTCCAGGCACCAACTGGCGGTGTTAGAGCCCAGGGACAGCAGGAGGAGAGGGAGCAGGGTGAAGGCCGAAGCCTGCACTGGAGGCAGTTTTAGGTCTGTTGTGTCTGCGTGGCGTTTGCAGGACACGATGCCGGCTACACAGCAGGGGAACAGCTGGCATTGCTGAACCCCACTGACACATTGGCGGGTGTTTTTCTCTGTGCAGCCAGCACTTCTGGGCACCAACTGGTGGTGTTAGAGCCCGGGGTCAGCAGGAGGAGCAGAGTGTAGGCCGAAGCCTGCACTGGAACAAGTTGAAAGGGAACCTTTAACCCCCACCCCAGGCGTTTGTTGAAGAGCCATCTTGTACAGCACTAATGATGCAAAAGGAAAAGGTGGCTCTTTTAATTATGCTCCTTTCAAAGGCTGAACTAGACACTTATGAAATGTGTCCCCTCACACCATTAAACCATCCCAGAGGTGGGACTTTCCTTTGTAATGTGACGCAGCCCAGCCGTCATTCCTACCCCCTTGGCGCCGTGCGCCGCCTCCTCAGCATTGTTTGATTCTGTCCCGGAGCCTGTGCTGTTATGTTATCCCTTGGCCAGGCACACTTAGCGCTGCCAATCTTCTGACATCATTTGGAGTCAGGCTGGCTGAACTGCGCATGCCCATGGATCCCAGGCCCGCAGTGTGATTAAATCAGAAGACACTGCGAGGCGGGATCTCGTCCAGCACAGCTGCACAGGCGCAGCCAGCCTGACACCAAATGATGTCAGAAGACGGGCAGCGCTAAGTGTGCCTAGCCAAGGGATAACATAACAGCACAGGCTCCGAGACAGAATCAAACAACGCTGAGGAGGCGGCGCACGGCACCAAGGGGGTAGGAATACCGGGTGGGCTGCGTCACATTACAAAGGAAAGTCCCACCTCCGGGATGGTTAAACGGTGTGAGGAGACTAGTGTTGAGCATTCCGATGCTGCAAGTATCGGGTATCGGCCGATACTTGCTGTATCGGAATTCCGATACCGGGATTCCGATACTCTTGTGGTATCGGGTATCGGGTATCGGAACAACATTTTATTTTAATTCTCTCTTTTACACATTTTAACATTGTTAAAATGTGTAAAAGAGAGAATTAAAATAAAAAATATCGCTATACTCACCTGTCCGACGCAGCCGGGACCTCAGCGCAGGAACCGGCAGCGTTGTTTGTTTAAAATTCCCGCTTTTACATGGTTACGCGAACTCCCGGCTTGTGATTGGTCAGGGCGCCCATGTTGCCGGGCCGCGGACCAATCACAGCAAGCCGTGACGAAAATACGTCACGGCTTGCTGTGATTGGTCCGCGTCCCGGCAACATGGCCGCCATTAACCAATCACAAGCCGTGACGTCACGGGAGGCTGGACTTGCGCGCTTTTGAAAAAGCGCGCGTGTCCAGCCTCCAGTGACGTCCCGGCTTATGATTGGTTGCGCCGCGATCAACCAATCACAAGCCGGGAGGCTGGACACGCGCGCAATTTTAAAATGCGCGCTTGTCCTGCCTCCCGTGACGTCACGGCTTGTGATTGGTTAATGGCGGCCATGTTGCCGGGCCGCGGACCAATCACAGCAAGCCGTGACGTATTTTCGTCACGGCTTGCTGTGATTGGTCCGCGTCCCGGCAACATGGCGCCGTGACCAATCATAAGCCGGGACGTCAATGGAGGCTGGACACGCGCGCTTTTTCAAAAGCGCGCAAGTCCAGCCTCCCGTGACGTCACGGCTTGTGATTGGTTAATGGCGGCCATGTTGCCGGGACGCGGACCAATCACAGCAAGCCGTGACGTATTTTCGTCACGGCTTGCTGTGATTGGTCCGCGGCCCGGCAACATGGGCGCCCTGACCAATCACAAGCCGGGAGTTCGCGTAACCATGTAAAAGCGGGAATTTTAAACAAACAACGCTGCCGGTTCCTGCGCTGAGGTCCCGGCTGCGTCGGAGAGGTAAAGTATAGCGATATTTTTTATTTTAATTCTTTCTTTTACACATTTATATGGTTCCCAGGGCCTGAAGGAGAGTTTCCTCTCCTTCAGACCCTGGGAACCATCAGGAATACCGTCCGATACTTGAGTCCCATTGACTTGTATTGGTATCGGGTATCGGTATCGGATTGGATCCGATACTTTGCCGGTATCGGCCGATACTTTCCGATACCGATACTTTCAAGTATCGGACGGTATCGCTCAACACTAGAGGAGACACATTTCATAAGTGTGTAGTTCAGCCTTTGAAAGGAGCATAATTAAAAGAGCCACCTTTTCCTTCTGCAGCATTACTGCTGCACAAGGTGGCTCTTTCAGTAACAAACGCCTGGGGGGGTGGGGGTGGGCAGGTTCCCTTAAATTTGAGTTGTGCCAGCTTGGCGGTTGCATGACACGTTGCTGGATACACAGCAGGGGAGCAGCTGACGTTACTGAACCCCATTAACACATTGGCGAGGTGTTTGGCTCTGTGCAAACAGCACTTCCGGGCAGCAACCAGCAGTGTTGGAGCCAAGGGACAGCAGGAGGAGCAGATAGGAGGTATTGCAGCACACACAGCAGGGGAGCAGCTGACGTTACTGAACCCCAATAACAGAGGAGCGACTGTTGACTGTGCGGACAGCACTTCCAGGCACCAACTAGCGGTGTTAGAGCCCAGGGACAGCAGGAGGAGCAGATAGGAGGTATTGCAGCACACACAGCAGGGGAGCAGCTGACGTTACTGAACCCCAATAACAGAGGAGCGACTGTTGACTGTGCGGACAGCACTTCCAGGCACCAACTAGCGGTGTTGGAGCCCAGGGACAGCAGGCGGAGCACATAGGAGGTATTGCAGCACACACAGCAGGGGAGCAGCTGATGTTACTGAACCCCAAAAACACGGTAGCAAGTGTTAACTGTGCATCCAGCACTTCCAGGCACCAACTGGCAGTGTTAGAGCCCAGGGACAGCAGGAGGAGCAGATAGGTGGTATTGCAGCACACACAGCAGGGGAGCAGCTGATGTTACTGAACCCCAATAACAGAGGAGCGACTGTTGACTGCGCGGACAGCACTTCCAGGCACCAACTAGCGGTGTTAGAGCCCAGGGACAGCAGGAGGAGCAGATAGGAGGTATTGCAGCACACACAGCAGGGGAGCAGCTGACGTTACTGAACCCCAATAACAGAGGAGCGACTGTTGACTGTGCGGACAGCACTTCCAGGCACCAACTAGCGGTGTTGGAGCCCAGGGACAGCAGGAGGTGCAGAGGAACACCGTTTAGGCCGAAGCCTGATTGGAGCAAGTCGAAAGGGCACCTTTAACCCCGCCCCCCAAAAGGCGTTTGTAGCTGAAAGAGCCAGCTTTTGCATCACAAAGGATGCCAAAGGAAAAGGTGGCTCTTTTCATAATGCTCCTTGCAAACACAGAACTAAACACTTTTAAAGTGTGTCCATTGATACCGTAAAACCATCCCGGAGGTGGGACTTTCCTTTGTAATGTGACGCAGCCCAGCCGTCATTCCTACCCCCTTGGTGCCATGCGCCGCCTCCTCAGCGTTGTTTGATTCCGTCCCGGAGCCTGTGCTGTTATGTTATCCCTTGGCCAGGCGCACTTTGCGGTGCCCGTCTTCTGACATCATTTGGTGTCAGGCTGGCTGCGCCTGTGCGGCCACGCTGGCCGAGATCCCGCCTCGCAGTGTCGTCTAATGTAATCCAACCGCGGGCCTAGGATCCATGGCCATGCGCAGTGCACATCCTCGCCTCTCACTCCCCTCCCTCCGGCTTCTTCAGACTGTGCGGTGTCACGGCCGTGGCATGCTATTAGGGATCAGCTGACGGCGCACAGTCTGAAGAAGGTGGAGGGAGATGAGTGAGAGGCGGAGGTGAAGATATGCACTTCGCATGCCCATGGATCCCAGGCCCGCAGTGTGATTAAATCAGAAGACACTGCGAGGCGGGATCTCGTCCAGCGCGGCTGCACAGGCGCAGCCAGCCTGACACCAAATGATGTCAGAAGACGGGCACCGCAAAGTGTGCCTGGCCAAGGGATAACATAACAGCGCTGGCTCCGGGACAGAATTAAACAACGCGGAGGAGGCGGCGCACGTCGCCAAGGGGGTAGGAATGACGGGTGTGCTGCGTCACATTACAAAGGAAAGTCCCACCTCTGGGATGGTTTTACGGTATCAGTGGACACACTTTAAAAGTGTTAAGTTCTGCGTGTGCAAGGAGCTAAACAAAAATAGTTACCTTTTCCTTGTGCAGCATAACTTCTGCACAAGGTGGCTATTTCAGTAACAAACGCCTGGGGGGGGGACAGGTTCCCTTACATTTCAGTTGTTGTGTCAGCGTGGCGGTCGCAGGACACATTGCCGGCTACACAGCTGGGGATCAGCTGACGTTACTGACACCCAATAACACTGGGTCGTATGTTTTGACTGTGCAGACGGCACTTCTGAGCCTCAACTGGCAGTGTTGGAGCCCAGGAATTAAAGTTCAGGTGGTAGACAGATGAACACAACAGGAGACCTGGATACTGTAGACAGTCACCCAATTATTTAATCAGGAAGAGGAGTGGCAAATTCCTGCGAGATCCAGGCCTGGTTCATTTTCAGGAAAGTAAGCCGGTCAACGTTATCGGAGGATAGTCGCATGCGACGGTCAGTTAGTACACCACCTGCAGCACTAAAGACGCGATACTTGCGGTATCGGAATGCTCAACACTAGGCGTCCATCAATTGTTCCAGTAAATTCTGCATTCAAAAAGTCAAATTGCGCTCCTTTCCTTCCGATCTCTGTTATGCTCCAAAACCATGGTTTTCTCTCTCTTACAGGGTATCACCATGCTAAGGAGAAATTATACATCAAATTTTGGGTAGCAATTTTCCTATTACCCTTGTCAAAATGAAAAAAAGATTGGATCTGAAGTAAATTTTTTAGTAAATGTTCATTTTTTTCCACATTTCAAAAATTTCATGTGAAGCATCTGAATGCTTAATAAAGTGGTGCAGTTGAGGGGTGCAGTTTTTAGAATGGTGTCACTTTTGGGTATTTTCTATCATATAGACCCCTCAAAGTGACTTCAAATGTGAGATGCGCCCTAAAAAAAGGTCTTGTAAATTTTGTTGTAAAAATGAGAAATTACTGGTTAATTTTAACCCTTATAACTTACTAACAAAAAAAAATGTGGCACCAAAATTGTGCTGATGCAATGTAGACATGTGGGAAATGTTACTTATTAAGTTTTTTTGAGCCATATCTCTGTGATTTAAGGACATGAAAATTCAAAGTTGGAAAATTGCAAAATGTTCTAAATTTTTGCAAATAAACACGTAATATCAAAGAAATGTTAACACTGTCATGAAGTACCATATGTCACAAAAAACATTCACCACAATCCATTGAAGCATTCCAGAGTTATTACCACATAAAGGGACAGTGATCAGAATTGTAAAATTTGGCCTTGTCATTAACATGCAAACCACCTTCGGGTTTAAAGGGATTAATCAGACACGCGTTCCAACAGTGCAGATAGAATCTCCCCCACCTCCGTGCTGTGCAGCCATGGCTCTCCGCATTCAGGCAGTGTTGAAATTATTTTGCCTTGGAGATCGCAGTCACACAGCTCAAGAGTTGTGGACAGTTATCCAGGCCGAGTTAGAGTGATGGCTGTCTCCATTAAACCTGGAGCCAAGGAAGTCTGTGTCCGATAACAGTGCAAACCTGGTGGTGGCTCTATACCGTGGCAACCTCAAAAAACGTGCCTTACATGGATCATGTCCTCAACCTGGTGGTACAACAATTTCTGCACCACTATCCCGGCCTGGATGTGATGTGGTAGAATTCCACTCTGCTCATGTTGTAATGGCTGTGGCAGCAGCAATGAGCCCTGGTGCAGTAGGTCCTTTTGCATAGCCCGGACCAACACAGTGTGGATGTGGTGCTAATCACACTTATAGAGGGGGCACAGGTGAAGGAGCTCTACATTCTTCTGTTAAGATGGTTAGCGCTGATGATGCCATCATCAGGATCACTATTTTGGTCATTTACATGCTAGATCACACTTGAATAGATTGCATGAGGAGGTCATGGTCCTAGAGGAAGAGTTGGAAGCAGAGGACGATTTGCGATAAGAATATCTCAAATCTCCAGAGTGTCATCAAACAGGTGGGTGCCATGGGATGGTGGCTTGCAGTGATCAAGGGGGGCTCATGGTACAAGACAAACTGTTAGTGAAGATGAAGCAGCCGAGGAACAAATTGAGGAGGTTGAGGTGATGGATGTGCAGCAGTCAGGAGATAAAGAGGATAATGATATGCTCTCTGTTGCCCGTGGTTGTCGAGAGGGGACAGAGGAAGCAACCTTGAGTGTTACCCCACCACCAGCAGAGCATGGACTTGGACCTCATGGAAGCACCTTCTTGCTGCACTATCTTCAACACGATGCTGGCATTATTAGGGTTAGAAGTAGTGCTGACTACTGGGTTGTTACTCTGTTAGATCAATGGTACAAAAGTTAGTTTAGCCAGATGTTTCCCCCCTGGAAAGGGATGCATGCATGCTGGAGTATAGAAATACGCTTGTAGACAATCTTAAGAGTAGTTTTGTCCAAGACAGCAGTGAGGCACACAGTGTGCTTCCCAGTTGTAGACATCAAACCCCAAGTAGTCATCACCAAAATATTAGCAGCAGCAGTGTAAGTGGCATAATCAATTTCTGTGAGTTGTTTAACACATTTTTTCAGACCAGCCCATGCACCAGCAGAACAGAGTACAAGTCTGTTATGTTGAGAACAACTGGAGACAATGGTGCAGGAGTATTTGAAGCTCAATATCAAAGCCATAAGGGTTTGGACCCTTAGGCCCCCTTTCACACCTTGGAGGTTTTGTCATGCCCGGCAGCCAGCGTTCTCTCAGAAATTGTCTTCAGTGCTGCCAGGTGTCCTCTCTAACTTTCATTAAAACTTAGAACAGTTCATGATTCTTTGATGACATTTACACCCCATTTGCAGATTTGGCAGACTAGGCGATGGCTTCATACATGATCTCTCGTGTTTTTTCAGTCTGTGCCATCTTTGTTGTGTCTTCTGCGCCAGCTGTTGCTACTGCTGCTGATGTTATAAACAATTTTTTTAAATGTGGAGACTCCAAGTTGGGTTTCCATCAGGTGGGTTGCCTGTGGTGGAAAGTGTGTCAGAGGCCTATTACAATATTTCTACTCTGGGGAAACTGATGGCACTTTAGTGGCGTGTGACAATCATTATTTGAAATGTCGAGACTCAAAGTTGGGTATCTAACAGGTGGGTTGCCTGTGGTGGAAGGAATGCCAGAGGACTTTTATACTGTTTCTACTCTGTAGAACTTGATGGCACTTTAGTGTGACAATTATTTTTTGAAAAGTGGAGACTCCAGGTTGGGTCTCCATCTGGTGGGTTGCCTGTGGTGGAAGGTGTGTCAGAGGCCTATTATAATATCTCAATGCTGTGGTAATTGATGGCACGCTAGTGATATGTGAAAATTATTTTTTGAAATGTTGGGACTCCAAATCGGGTCTCCATCTGATGAGTTGCCCATGTACGTAGATCTCCCAGACAGGCAGGCCTGCACTTATTTTCAGTCAACTACATGTGCTGCTTTCCTTACCTTTTTTTTACCAGCAGTCGTCTATAAAATGGATGTTTGTGCCATCTGAGTGTGGCTGGATTAAAAAAAAAAAAAAATTGGAGGTGTTGCATAAAGTGTGTGGTCCCCCAGCTAAGAAGACTTACACGGCTCCCTTAACCACCAGGTCCTCATTAAAACTTAAATTCCAAGCTGTAAATGCTGGGCCACAGCCTGATACCTAATGCATGGCTCATGGCTGACTGCTGTTGTGCCATTTGCAAATTTCTACTGTGGGTCAATTGATGCAACTTTTCCTAGTCTTCCCTTAATTTTACCTCTTTGGGAAGCTTTTTGTCAAACATTAAGGTGTCGTCTGCATTTGTTTTTGCCTCCCATTGAATCTAATGGGGTTCTGATATGTTCGGTGAATAGTTCGGCGAACGGTGGTCCGTTTGGCAAATCCTAACGGAACCGAACCTTGGAAGATTCGCTCATCTCTATCTATAGGAGGCCCCTATTATTAAGCCCAGAGTAAGTATGGAAATAAACACAGAGCCAGAATAAAATCCTTCATTTGAAATAAAAATCAACACTCTGTTATTTATTTTTAAATAAATATGTAAGACAAAGTTATAATCACTTTAAGCCTAATTCATCGAAGCCCTTGTCACCTGTAAAAAAACCTGAAAGTAATAAACAACCATAATACTCACCTTACACCCATTCCTTTTGAAGCCCGTGTCCCCTGTAAAAAATAAAAATGATAAACAACCATATCTCTCACCTGACCGACATGAGTTCATAGTGTCCCATGACAATTTGGATGATTTGGAGAGCAGTCACATCAGTAACCGCTCTCCCAATCACCCAGCTCACACTAGCAGGAGTGGAATCGCTCATGCAGTGTCTTGCACTGAGCTTCCATGAGAAAGTTCACCTGAGTTCATAGCTGAACCCCAGTGCACTCACTTATGGCACCACTCACTGCGTGAGAACTTTCTTATGAAGCGAGTGGAGCCATAAGTAAGCTCACTTTCTTATGGGAATTCAGTGCTAGACAATTCTGGAGCAATTGCGCTCCTGTCATTGTATTCTGACTGGTGGAGAGAGCAATCACTGATGTGACCGCTTTCCAAATCATCTGAATCTTTGTGGGACCATATGGATCATCTTCCTCGGACAGGTGAGGGATTTGGCTGTTTACTATTTTTCTTTTTTATAGGGGACAGTGACATCAATGGAATGGGCGTAAGGTAAGTATCATGGTTGATTATTATTTTGTCTTTTTTACAGGTGACAAGGGCTTCAAAGGAATAAGCATAAGGCGAGTAGAACTGTGCTTTTTATTTGTATTTCAAATAAAGGAGTCTGTGTATCTATTTGAAATAAAGGATTTTTCTGGATGTGTCTTTTTTACAATCTATGAGGTTAGTAATGGAGAGGCATCTTATAGACGACTCTTCATTACTAACCTGTGGGCTTGATGTCAGTGGCCATAAACAGCTGACATCAATGCCGCAAATATTACCCCACTTGCCACCGCACCAGGGCAAGTGAGCCAGGCTAAGCACCGATTGGTGCATCTAATAGATGCACTTTTTCTGGGGTGGCTGCAGGCTGCCATTTTTAGGCCGGGAGGCAACATCCATGGCCCCTTACCAGCCAGAGAATACCAGCCCCCAGTTGTCTGCTTTAGCTTGGCTGGTTGTCAAAGATGGGGAGGGACCCCACACCATTTTTTACATTATTTATTTAAATAATTAAAAAAAAACAGCTTGGGGACTCCTCTATTATTGATAACCAGCCTTGATAAAGCTAACAGCTGAAGCTTGCAGCCCATAGTTGTCAGTTTTGCCTGCATTGGTTATCAAAAATAAAAGTGACGTCATGTCATTTTTTTCTTATTATTTCTTTATTTTTAGCACAGGCATCAGCTAATGAATACTCCCATCAGCGGCATCTGATCTAGTTAACAGAGACACCAAGCATAGGCTGATGGGAGTAGTACTCTCTCATCAGCTGATGCTGGTCACATCTGCTTTTTTTACCACCGGTCATTGCTGCTGGCTCATGCTGTCATATGATGGCATGGGAACCGCAGCTGTATGACAGGCAGTAACCATCTTACCACCATTCAGAGCTGCTGGTGTTTGTCATGCAGTCATGCATTTTACAGCATGGGAAACATCAAATGTTTAGGGTGCAGAACCCGAACAGTAACACAGACTTCCTGGTCCGTAATCGGGTCCGTACCCAAATAGTAAGAGTTCGGTATGGACCTCAAGCTTTACTGTTCATGTTTGCCCATCTCTAGTCTTCTCCGTATTTATGTGAATGGAAAGTAATTTGTTTCAAGAGTTTAAAACTAAAATGTGACCTTACTTTAAAAGATTTAAAAAAAGACAAAAAGCACAGCTACATGCCTTTACAAAATAGGACAGAGGAAGAAAAGATAGGGAGATTCATGTCCCAAAATGTGTGTAGGTGTAATATTCGACTCTTACACCAAAGATGTGTGCAAAAAACAAATATTTTTTTTAAAATGCGCATGCTTTTGAGCTAGACAGTTGGAAATCTTTCTTTTTGCTGCCAAAAAAATGCTTGCCCAACTTTGTCACAATTCCTGTGACACAGCCTTGGATTTGTTTTAGTTTCATAAACAGCATGGAGGGGTTCAATACTGCTTTACTTGTTTTCAGTGTGCAAATAATTTTAAAAAAGGCTTTATTTAAGGGGTTTTCTTATGTTATTACATTGTTTTATTTAAACAGCATGAAAATAAGCAAGTTTGCAGTTGATTTGCTTTTTCTATAAGCTGCCATTCTCCTGCAGTGAGAGCTTTTATCTTACATAGTGTACAGCTTCTTCTCATGGTGCCCGGCCACTATTGCCTGGCTGATCTTGCATGGTAGATACATGCCAGGAGGTGGTATGTGCAACATGTTCAATATTTGCAGCAGTAAAATCTACTACAAATATTGATGTGTTGCCAGGAAAAATGCTGCGTAAAGCATGTTTTTGCCACTTTTTGCTAAGTTTTTTCAAGTGTTAAGTGTTTTTGATGCATTTTTTTGCTTGCGTATTTTCCCATTCATTTGAAAAGGGGGAAAAATGGTGCAAAAATGCTGAAATAATTGACATGCTTCAGATTTGAAACTGCTTCAAACCTGCAAAAAATTAGCAAAAGATATTTCAAGGATCTCATTCAATTTCCTGGTACTAGTAAATGCTTCAGTTTTTGTGGCAAAACTGCACAGAAAAAAAACAAGACAAAAACACAGCACATACATGTGCACATACCTTTATGATGTTCTGTAAATAGTGTTAATGGACAAAATTAACTATCACTTTGCTTATGGCCTTTTTTCCTTCATATTAACAGGCTGTTCTTCCTCGCTAAAAGTCACTGGGAAAAGGTATGGTGAGATGTGATTACACTTCTGTGCTGTCAACACTCTCTGCATCATACAGGCTGCCCTCCCTCCCCATCATGCTATACTGCTTGCTTTGGAGTATTGTTTGGCTGGAGTTCAGTCCATTAAGGATGCAGCTATCTATGGCACAGCCATACTGTTTATGTGCTGTTCTAATTGTAATTAGTGCTAATAACTGAATAAACTAGAGAATGCATGTAACAGGGAAAATGATAAGAGCATGCAACTAAGGGAACACAGGATGCTGTTCAATATAGAACCATACACAGTGTATGTTGGGAGAATGGACTTAGTCTCTCATCAAGTATGCGTATTCAGCTAATACAGACCATAGCAACAGAATCCTAATGCAGATTGGAAGAAGTGGGACCTTTGAAGATTTTAAGGGGCAAAAAACTTTTTAATGCACTTTAAATTTTTCAATCATACAAAATCTCTAGGGCTATTATTTGAAGCAATAAAAAATGGCAGCTACTCTTTGAAGTATCAAAACTGTAACATCATTTCAATACAAAATCATTTTAACAAGTAATTATTAAAGTTATATCTTGCAATAACTACAAAAAGACTATAAAACATATTCTTGAATACAAAATATTATCGTAGTGATATGAAGTCCTAGAGACATTGATATATACAAATTACTTTTATTGTATGTCCAAGAATATCAAAATCATTCATGAATAGAATTAACGGTAAATTTGGGTTGTTTATGAAATGTACATAACAATATTATTTTGTGATTTGAAATTTCTCAAGGTTTTCCTTTTCCCAATTTGAATTAGCAGCTTCTTTTTAAATTGTAACTAGAAGCTAGGTGCTTCATATTTTCATTTAGCTATTGCCAAGGATGTGCTCGTTGGTAAAGATAAGCATAAGTTTATAATAGGACTTACTGAGAGTTTTAATCACAACTGATATTTTAAATTAAAACTGCACTGCAAACTGTATTGATTTAGTCAAGAACTGTTAAATGAGAATTTATTTATACCACTGCTTTTCATGTAGCCAGAAGCACTACATAGTGAAATTTTCTAAATTGTCTTCAGTCTAAGGCTTTGTAGAGTTTCTAGACATATTCGGGTTTCAATTATCTCAGCAGCCAAGGAACAGTGGGAATGCTGAGTGCACATATATGTCTACTATTCATCTGACTTTGTAATAAGCTCCAAGGAACAAAAAGTGGTTACAAAAGTTAAGATTGTTTTAGCATACCCTTTAATGACTGTTCTCATGATGAATTATTTTACAGAAGAATAATAGTTGTTCAAAAATAGATCTTTTTAGTGGTGCAATCCGAAATATTTTGTGGTCAAATCTACTTGAGATATTTAGTTCATTTCTTGATATTTTACGTACCAACTAACCTTTTTTAAAGTGAACATTATTTCAACTCTTTGATGGTATAGAATGAATAACTATGGGAATTAAGATGTGTGCACTGCAAATTGCATTGTTATGGCTCTGTTTTGTACAGAGTTGTAATACTGCAACCAGTGAGGCACATGGAAAACATGGAAAAGTAAAGGGAGTTTTCTTCTGTTAGTTTCTGGACAAATTGTGCAGAAAAAAACAAATTGCAGGAGAATGATACAGTTGCATATGTCTTGTTGGCGCTGTACTATAAGCTGCACAGGACTTCATGTGCCCCAATATAGGCTTCGGCATATGCCTCTGCAAAATGCATGATGCCCAGATGTACACAGACAATATGTGGCTCTTGCACTGTAAAAGGATGAGTTTTCCCTCTAGCAATATTGTAGCTAAAACTAAAAAATAAATAGTTATTAAAGGAGGAACTCTCTCTGCACCTCTATTGAGATCCGATATTAACTATTAACGCAGAAATTGACTATTAATAATTAATATCCACTTAATATGCCTCAACGTTATCTTCTCCTTATACTATATACTAACTGAGACAAAACCGTGTATCAATAAAGGATATTTATTGCACACACAAGTCTACAGTCAATACATACATATATATTTATTCCTAAGCTGGCGACTATAAATATATATACAGTATATATACACATACAGTATATGCTGATACTACAGCACTAATACAGTAATATCACCACAATATCACGCAGTAAAAACCTACAATTAACTGACCAAATTACCCAAATCACACATGCAATATCAACCCACCCAACTATGGCCCACTATCCCTAATACTCAGCCATGTGGTCCTCATGTTGTTTTCCAGGAAGCAAGCAAGGCAAGAGAGCATCCAAGCACATGTCTTGTCTATTTATGTCCAGCTAAAAAGAGGTGTGTCTAGCCTCAGGTGTGGTGAACGATGTCACAAGTCTATTATTCACTGGCAAGGTACACCCCCTCAATCCTGAATGAATCAGCAAGCTGGAGGAGGGAGCCTCATGTGGAACACGTGGCAGAAGGTGGAGCAGGGGCTTTTGAGCACATGTGGGGGAATTATATATATATATATATATATATATATATATATATCACTATACATACCTCTATATAAAGATGTACATTTTGGGGTACTTCCCTTCTACAATCCCGCTGTTGTCGAGAACACGACAATGAAATTTAAGGGAAGTGTTGTGCTGGGATTTATTTGCCTAATCAACCCCAATTATAACTAGTGACAGTTCAGGATGGAATGAAGCATAATTCTGCACTTAGTTACCTAGACATCATCCACAAGGCCATCAGCTCTTCCCTGCCACTGTAACCCACATCTCTATCCACAGAGTACACATTCTTCTCCTTTCTTGGAGTCTTATTGCAGTCTTCAGTCTCTTTGTTCTGGTCTTTTCTGCATTAATGTCATTGTCAATCTTCAGGTATCCATCTATCCCAAAGCCATATTTCTCCAGTTAAGACTGGTCAGACTCTGGAACGGCTTCACCCTCACAGTCCATAGGTCAGTCAACATCATCCTGTGTGCACCCGTCACCCTTCCAGACTTCACATCACTCTCCTATGGCTTGATTCAGCAGGATTTTGAGTATGTCTGGAAGATGAGACTGCTGGATGTCACAGTTTTTTTTCTGGGCCTTGCGGACTCAGGCACTTCAAATGACTGGACTCAGGTACTGGAATTGACTTTTATCAGACATGCATCAGACACAACTTCAATCAGGCACTTCTCCTGTAGTCTTGATTGAAGATCGGTGATGAGGTTCCTCCATGTATAGATAAGCAGATCTTTACTAGGCAGGTCAGAATTTCTTAAGTAGGAAGTGATGTCACAATACCTAAGTTGACTACGGGAAAGAACACCGCCTAACCAACATTCAATTCATTCCTTACGAACTTCACCATTGCTAGGGTTAAAGTGGCAAATATTTTAGAAGGTGAGGGGACCTGTCTCTAGAGAACCTTACTCTTTTTCCCCATTCACACAAAACACATATTACAGTTCCATAATGCATATAGAGACTTAAGCTAAAATAGCATGGACTATAAATGCATGAACACCTTCACATGAACACACTTACTGAGTATGTCCATGTACAGGTAGTCCTGCACCTACACCTAAAGTGTCTATGTGCACACATATGGAATTTACTAGACAGTAGCTGATCAATTTACATAACATCATTATTTATATACAATATATATATTGAATTTGGGGTAAAGGACTGGATTTGTCTTATGTCCTTAAATCCATTCTTCAGCTGAGTTAATGGTGCTCAGCCTGACTTCCATGCAGTTGGGTGTCCAGTCTTTTGGTCCTCCCAAAGATCATAAACAGTCCAATATACATAAAATAATGACCAGGAGGAAGATGACAGGAAGAGTTAGCATTGTGCTTTATTACGGTCTCCTCATGGCTGAAATCTGAGAGGAGATGCTGCAGGTCAGCGTCAAACTCAAGAAGGATCTTCTGGAGTCTCTCAGGTGGATCTGGGCAAAGGTCAAGTCTTCTCTCTTGAGTGATAGGTGTTATACCTAAAATGGGATTAAGGGAACAATAAGCTCCTGGGAGTTCTCACAGTGCAGTTAACAACCATCCTGGAATAGGATAACCTTCCTTATTTGATGCTTCCCTGTCCAACCAAACTCACACATTCTTTACTTCAGGGTGACCTCCCCCTGTTAACCTTTCTTGAGCTGCCCTGTAAGTCAGCTAATGTCTCGACTCCCCTGGACCCCAACAAAGTTAAATGCAAAATTCCTTTTTGTACAATCCTAGTCAATTGCTTCTGTTTCCTATACAGACACCCCTACCAGTTTTCCATAATTCAAAAGAGTAACATACAACCCTCGCAGCTACTTAACCCTAGAACGCATACCCATAGAAATCTACACATTCACACACCTGGGGCCTTTTAGGCCTGTTTACAATTATCATGGAATAACTCAAATAAAAATACTTTTCAAAGTTTATTGCAAAGTAAGGATGCATTCCCACTAGCGCAGGGGTCCACCAGGACGGGATTCCGTAATGGATCTGACCTCCTGGTGACCTCAGCTAAGGCTGGCGGACGCATACCTGGGGCCTCGCAGGCCTGCCAGGTTACTTGTTTTCTATTTTCTGTAAAATTACTTTAGTTAGATTTTTGAAACTCTAGGTATTCCTCAGGTATATAGTTGTTAGTAATTTCCAGTTGTTCATATATTTTTATGTTATAGGCATTTTGGTATAACAACCTTTTTTTGGGACTACCCCATATTCACGCACCTGGGGCCTTTTAGGCCTGTGTGCAAATAACATGGAATAACTCAAATAAAAATACTTTTCAAAATTTATTTTACAATTGCAAGGTAAGGATGCATTCCAACTAGCGCTGGGGTCCGCCCGGAGGGGATCCATAATGGATCTGACCTCCTGGTGACCCCAGCTAAGGCTGGAGGAATCCCGCCATTCCGGCAGCCTTAGCTGGAGTTACCAAGATGTCAGATCCATTATGGATCCCCTTCTGGCGAACCCCAGCGCTACTGGGAACACAGCCTAAGATGTGTATATTTCAAAACATAATTATGTGCATAAAACAACAAAAAAGTAAGTAAACGGGCACGCCAAATATAGGCATTCTATAAGCAATTTTTTTATGAAAACATTTTTTGGTTTTAGCAAACTTGGTGCAGGAATATTTATTTGTAACTTTACATATTCCCCCGACAATTCTCGCATATTGTTTTTTCGGCTGAATGTTCCTTGCATACATTTTGTCCGCAAGTAGAACAGAAACGCTCTGATTTTCTTTCCTTCTTTGCTAGACAAATAAAGCAGCGCTTTCTTTTTTTTCTCTTTGCTCTGGATGTTCCAGAAAGCGTATTCCACATCGGATCATTGCCTCCGTAATTTGCCTTGATAAGCATATCATGCTGCTTCTCTCCATCATAGTAGGCATCAAAAGTTCATAACAAAGTTCTGTCAAAAATAGACGTCTCTTGTCTTTCCTGTTGGCATGGAATTCTGGATTAGTTTGACAATAAACAATGTAGCTATTGAGGGCTGACACATCAAGGATATTGGAAAAAAGGGAATGCAGAATCCACACTCTTCCCAGCAATAACAGCAATAGCAGAGTCATAAAAGTTCTTCCCCAGCAACAATACAGACAAAAAGACTGAGTATCACATGTAAACCTAGTACAGGCCTAAAAGGCCCCAGGTGCGTGAATATGGGGTAGTCCCAAAAATAGGTTGTTACACCGAAATGTCTGTAACATAAAAATATATGAATAACTGGAAATTACTAACAACTATATACCTGAGGATTACCTAGATTTTCAAAATTCTAACTAAAGTACTTTTACAGAAAATAGAAAACAAGTAACCTGGCAGGCCTGCGAGGCCCCATGTAAGCGTTCTAGGGTTAACACCCTAGGAAAAATAAACGTAACACTAAGGTACACTGACTTTAGTTGTATCCTGCATCAGGTCTTAAACAAAACCATGTTATCCGTCCAAACTTCAAGGTCTAAGCACACAGTATAACACGACACTCCTTCGTGTACTTCCGTTATCTGTCCATGCTGCTCTGCCTGTCTTAGTTCACGTAATAACAACCTTTATCCAATCTAAGATGCACAGAAAACTAACAAACAAAGACAATTAACCGATGAACTTCAAGGCCTAGGTGAACCCACACCTCTCTATCTATCTTAGTTCAAGCAACAAAATCAAAGCATACATGGATTTGGCTCTATTATTAAAGGAACCAGAAAAACATTAACACCCTTAGGAAAACTAAATGTCAAACTAAGGTACACTGTTTTCAGTTGTATCCTGCATCAAGTTTCAAACAAAACCTTGTTATCAGTCCAAACTTCAAGGTCTATGCACACAGTATAACACGACACTCCATTGTGTATGTCCGTTTCCTGTCCATGCTTCTCTGCCTGTCTTAGGGTACTGTCTCACAGTGGCACTTTTGTCGCTATGACGGTACGATCCGTGACGTTCCAGCGATATCCATACGATATCGCTGTGTCTGACACGCAGCAGCGATCAGGTACCCCGCTGAGAATCGTACGTCGTAGCAGATCGTTTGGAACTTTATTTCATCACTGGATCTCCCTCTGTCATCGCTGGATCGGTGTGTGTGACACCGATCCAGCGATGCGTTCGCTTGTAACCAGGGTAAACATCGGGTTACTAAGCGCAGGGCCGCGCTTAGTAACCCGATGTTTACCCTGGTTACCATCGTAAATGTAAAAAAAAAAAACCGTGCATACTCACATTCCGGTGTCCGTCAGGTCCCTAGCCGTCTGCTTCCCGCACTGACTGACTGCCGGCCGGAAAGTAAAAGCAGAGCACAGCGGTGACGTCACCGCTGTGCTCTGCTTTCACTTTACGGCCGGCACTCAGTCAGTGCAGGAAGCAGACGGCTAGGGACCTGACGGAATGTGAGTATGTACTGGTTTTTTTTTGTTTTTTTTTACATTTACGATGGTAACCAGGGTAAACATCAGGTTACTAAGCGCGGACCTGCGCTTAGTAACCCGATGTTTACCCTGGTTACCCGGGGACTTCGGCATCATTGGTCGCTGGAGAGCTGTCTGTGTGACAGCTCTCCAGCGACCACACAACGACTTACCAACGATCACGGCCAGGTCGTATCGCTGGTCGTGATCGTTGGTAAATCGTTTTGTGTAATGATACCCTTAGTTCACCTAACAACATCCTTTATCCAATCTAAGATGTCACGAATCGTGCCGTCGCAGCGATGAAAATTTCAATGTGTGACGGTACCCTAACAAATCCCGTTATCATTGCAATCACATTGAACCTCAGATAAAGTCCTTCTGCCTCCTGTCTGAACCTCACTGGTATAACAATACATTTAAATTACAAAAGCTCAAAGTTAGAAAATAGAAGAAGAGTAAAATAAACTAAAACAAAACAAACAATCAGAAAGACCAGAGGCCAGTTGGAAACTCTGATAAACTCAGTTTACATCAAGGTCTCACTAGCCTTCCTGGTTGTAATCGGCCATTTTGAGGTGTCTGCACATGGTGGGGCACATGAGACTGAGAGAAAATGCCATTATATCTGTCTAAATGCCTGTGCTCTTTGACAACATTGCTAGGCCCCTCACAATTACTTGTACAATAACAATTCCTTGCAATATGTCCAAAGTGACCACATTTAAAACATTTCACAGAATGATAATTCCTCTCTCTCATTGTACCCAGCCATTTGCAGTACTTGGCAATATGGCCGGAGCCAGTACAGGCATAACATCTAACACATGCCATGCCTGATTTAGGGGCCCTGACAGAACATACTTCCTTCTGTCTGGAACTTTTAAACTTCCATTACTAAGCATGCACTCTTAACAATTTTACATTTGAACTTTCTTTGTAATTTAGACAACACATACTGTACCTGTCATTACATTTCTTTAATGGATCAAAATTGGATAAAATACCTGATCCATCCTTTATTCCTTCACTCCCCCCTTTTTGCCCTGCACAGGGCACAATTGTTCGGGGATCTGACCTTGTTTTCAGAGACAAAGAGAAGGCCGGCACCGCATTTGAAAAATCTTTGATGATATTTTTCAGACTAGTAATCAGTTGGGAACTAGTATCCAGCTCCACACTGAACTGATTAATAATGGCATCACTAACTGCTGCCATGTCCTTCACAGCTTTGATCTCAGCCCCAGACTGAGTCAGCTGTGCTTCCTTATCAACACAATGATTTTTCATTTCCAGTAGTTGTGATTCAAGACTAGCAATCTGCTTTTCTCTGTCCACATTATACTGATCGTTCTCTGCCAGTTGTGTCTGTAAGGCACACACTCTCTGCACATTAGTCACACAACACTGGCAATGGAAATTTGGGGAACCTGTCTTACACAGGAATTCCCCATAAACACAGATCAGTTTTGCTAACATCTGCAGTCATCTGCTTGATTTATTCAAGACCAACTGTCTGTCTATGTACATGCCATCATGTCAACATGCTTGTTCCAATAGGGCAGACCACAGCAATTCTGCAGATTTGGGTATAGTGGGGGTTATTGGGTGAAATTTATTGTTGCTAATCTTTTAAGGGTCGATAAGTCCATACTCACACTTCCTGAAGCCATCTTGGTCGTCCTCCTTGTCCCTTCTCTGCTGCTTGAAAAGGTCCTTTTAGCTCTGGAACACCTTTTTTTTTACCAGCTGGACTTTTACCTTGAGTATGACTATGACTCTTTGGAAGAATGGACTGGTAAAGATCAACCCAAACTCTCAAAGATTACCAAGCAAAGGAAAAAGAAAAACGTTAAAAATCAGAAGATTGGGTTCTCTGTTATTAATTTTGTTCCGTGTATAGCTCATATTGAAAATCTGCGTCACCCATCTGAACTATCAGCGCTTTGAATGCACAGAATTATACAACAGCTCACCCTGTATCAATGTAATCTGTCCATGCCCCTCTGGCCTGATCCGTTTTACAGACAATGACTAGATATTCACACAGCTAAACATGAAAAACAAAATCTAAACAGTGGGCCTGTGGCTCGCCATTGTAAAAGGATAGGATATCCTCTAAAAATACTAAACTTAAACAAAATCTAAACAGTGGGCCTGTGGCTCGCCATTATAAAAGGATAGGATGTCCTCTAAAAATAATAAACTTACAGTTATTAAAGGAGCAACTCTCTCTGCACCTCTATTGAAGTCCGATATTAACTATTAACGCCGAAATCGACTATTAATAATTAATATCCACAACATCCAACATGCCTCAACGTTAACTTTTCCGTATACTATATACTAACTAAGACAAAACCGTGTATCAATAAAGGATATTTATTACACACACAAGTCTACAGTCAATACATACAATACAGACCAAAAGTTTGGACACACCTTCTCTTGAAGGAGCTCCCAGAGATGCTTAGCACTTGTTGGCTCTTTTGCCTTCACTCTGCGGTCCGACTCACCCCAAACTATCTTGATTGAGTTCAGGTGTGGTGACTGTGGAGGCCAGGTCATCTGGCGTAGCACCCCATCACTCTCCATCTTGGTCAAATAGCCCTTACACAGCCTGGAGGTGTGTTTGGGGTCATTGTCCTGTTTAAAAATATATGATGGTCCAACTAAATGCAAACCGGATGGAATAGCATGCCGCTGCAAGATGCTGTGGTAGACATGCTGGTTCAGTATGCCTTGAATTTTGAATAAATCCCCAACAGTGTCACCAGCAAAGCACACCATCACACCTCCTCCTCCATGCTTCACGGTGGCAACCAGGCATGTAGAGTTCACCCGTTCACCTTTTCTGCGTTGCACAAAGACATGGTGGTTGGAACCAAAGATCTCAAATTTGGACTCATCAGACCTAAGCACAGATTTCCACTGGTCTAATGTCCATTCCTTGTATTCTTTAGCCCAAACAAGTCTCTTCTGCTTGTTGCCTGTCCTTAGCAGTGGTTTCCTAGCAGCTATTTTACCATGAAGACCTGCTGCACAAAGTCTCCTCTTAACAGTTGTTGTAGAGATGTGTCTGCTGCTAGAACTCTGTGTGGCATTGACCTGGTCTCTAATCTGAGCTGCTGTTAACCTGCGATTTCTGAGGCTGGTGACTCAGATAAACTTATCCTCAGAAGCAGAGGTGACTCTTGGTCTTGATTTCTTGGGGCAGTCCTCATGTGAGCCAGTTTCTTTGTAGCGCTTGATGGTTTTTACCACTGCAATTGAGGACACTTTCAATGTTTTCCCAATTTTTCGGACTCACTGACCTTCATTTCTTAAAGTAATGATGGACACTCGTTTTTCTTTAGTTAGCTGCTTTTTTCTTGCCATAATACAAATTCTAACAGTCTATTCAGTAGGACTATGTCACGGCGGTGCTTGGCACTCCCACTCCTGCCACCCCGCCTGCCGCTCCACCCCCGCTCGCCGGCATACTTACCCTCTCCAGCGCGCTCCTCTTGCAGGCACGCGTTCTCCTTTCTTCTCCTCCTGATGCACCGCAGCTTCCTGGTGTCCGCCGGCTGCGCATGCACACTCCATCTCCCTCTGTGCACGCGCACTTCCTCTGTGACATACTGGCACGCTGCTTCTCCTCTCTATGGCCTGGAAGACCCTGACCCGGAAGTCCTCCTGCACACCATGTATTTAAGGTATGCCCTTTCCTCTGATCCTGGCCTGATTGTCATTTGTTCTCATTTGACCCAGCTCCCTTCATACCTTGCTCTGTCCTGAGCGTCCATTATACTCTGCCTGTCTTGTGTTTCTGCCGTACCTTGCTCTGTCCTGAGGGTCCATCATGCTCTGCCTGTCTTGTGTTTCCGCCGTACCTTGCTCTGTCCTGAGTGTCCGTCATACCTTGCCAATCCTGTGTGTCTGCCACATCCTGCCTGTCCTGTGTTTCCACCATACCCTGCCTGTCCTATATTACCACCATACCCAGTCCGTCTTGGGCATCTGCCATATCCAGTCTGTTCTGGGCATCCACCATATTCTACCAAATCTTAGTCTCAGTCTTTGCTAATCTGTCCTGTGTCTCCATCATAGTCAGTGCTGCTTCTTTTCCGCTCCTACTCCCTGTTCCCAGGTATCAGCTTCTGCGGCAATAGTCTCCCTCAGGCCTGTTCCTAACGCTCCCTGTATTGGGGGTGGTCCACCAGGCCAGCTCACCCGTGGGAAGTTCATTGTCATGGATCTGCGGGTTCACTTTAGGAGTGTCTTAAGCTGTGACAGTACAATCAGGCCATGGACCTCGCTGGTACCCCGTCTACTACCCAAAAGGAACTTCTGTTCCTCCGGGAGAACCAGCCTAGGATCATGTCCTTCCTAAAATCCATGGAGTCTCGTCTCTTGTCTTTACAGGCCTCCGACCCTGGGAGTGCTCCACAGCTGGCAGGTCTCCAACAGGAGCTTGCTCAACAATGTGACACTCAAGCCCACATTCTTAATTTCATGGCATCCATGGATGATCGTCTTCATGCTCTCCAGTCTCCTGCTCCTGTTTCCCCTCTGACCTCGGCTCCTCACCCACCGCCTTGCCTGGCTAAACCACGTCGTTACAGTGGGGATCCTAAATTATGTAGAGGGTTTCTGAACCAGTGCCAACTCCATTTTAGAGTTGCTCCCTATGCAGTACCCTACTGACCAAGCAAAGGTAGCCTTTGTAGTTTCCCACTTAGAGGGAGAGGTTTAGCTTGGGTAAACCCCCTCTGGAAGCGAGATGACCCTCTTGTGTCTCCACTATCCATCTTTTTGGATACTTTTCATAAAGTATTCAACGAACCGGGTCATTTGGTCTCTACCAAGACTCTACCGAGTCTCTTTTTAACCTCCACCAAGGGTCTCTGTCTGTGGGTCAATATGCCATTCGGTTTTGCACACTTTCATCTGAATTAGGATGGAACAATGAGGCATTGGTGGGAGCCTTTTGGCGAGGTCTCTCGTCTCAAATTAAGGACGAGTTGGCGGGTCGGGATACTCCGACTTCCCTGGAAGATCTTATATTCCTGGCAACCCGCATAGACTTACCTTTCCAAGAGCGTACCCGAGAGTCTGCTAGGGAGCGGAGAGTTCCTTGTCTTCCTTCGGCTACTCTGAGTCCTTCCCGTCCGCGTCCTGTGACGCCTTCTGCTGTTTCTGTCCCAGAGCCCATGCAGGTGGATCGTCTCAAACCGGGTGAACAGCGCGGAAGGAGAGACTGTCTCAAGGTCTCTGCTTTTATTGTGGCAGTGCGGCTCATCTTTTGCGTTCCTGTCCTTTGAGGTTGGGAAACGCCTCAACCTAGGACAGGTAAGAGAGGTCTCCCTAGGTATCCCTGAGCCCTCTCAACCCCTCACTTTTTCTGCTCTTTTGCATCTGGGTAATAAGCGTTTTTCTGATTTTGCTTACATAGATTCCGGAGCGGCCGGGAATTTCATCCACCTCGAGGCAGTTAGAAGGTTGCGGATTCCGGTCAGATCCCTGGAGACTCCTCAACAGATTGCGTCAGTCGATGGTCAACCTCTGCGGGAGTCCATTACCTTGGTTACTGAAGAGCTGGAACTCCAAATTGGAATCCTGCATTGGGAGAAGATCATGTTCTATGTGCTGCCCTCCTTGTCCAATAGCACTTTGCTTGGTCTTCCTTGGTTGAGGACTCATGAGCCTTGTCTTGACTTGCGGTCTGGTGAAATCCTGCATAGTGGCCGTCTCGGGTGTTAAAGGCAGTTTTCCACTCGTCACCAGAACGAATTCGGATTAGGTTGTAAGCTCCGCGAAGATCCAACTTCATCAGAGTAACTGCCTGCTTCCTGTCCAGCCAAGAAGATCTCCTTTCCCAACTTCTCTGCCTGCCAACTTACCTTCCTCATATTTGTCTTTCTTGGATGTCTTTGACAAAGAAAAAACAGAGATCCTGCCTCCACATCGACCATACGACGGCCCAATCGATCTTGTACCAGGCTCCACTCCACCCCGGGGTCGTATCTATCCGTTGTCTCCAACCGAGACCCAGGCCATGACTGAATATGTCCAGGAAAATCTGACTAAAGGCTTTATTCGCAAGTCCTCCTCTCCTGCTGGTGCTGGTTTTTTCTTCATTAAGAAGAATGATGGATCCCTCCGTCCATGTATTGATTACTGGGGCCTCAACAATCTCACAATCAAAAACAAGTCTCCTCTACCTCTTATTCCAGAGTTGTTCGATCGCCTTAGGGGAGCACGAATTTTCACGAAGTTGGATCTTCGCGGAGCTTACAACCTAATCCGAATTCGTTCTGGTGACGAGTGGAAAACTGCCTTTAACACCCGAGACGGCCACTATGAGTATCTAGTAATGCCTTTTGGCCTGTGTAATGCTCCTGCTGTGTTCCAGGAGTTCGTGAATGATGTCTTCAGGGATCTACTCTACTCCTGCGTGGTGGTATATTTGGATGACATTCTTGTGTTTTCCTTGGATCTTGTTTCCCACTGGAGAGACATCCACCAAGTTCTGTCTCATCTTAGACAGAATCATCTCTATGCCAAACTCGAGAAGTGTGTCTTTGAACAATCCTCGTTACCATTCCTCGGCTATGTCATCTCTGACTCTGGCTTACGAATGGATCCGGATAAAGTGTCTGCTGTTCTTAACTGGCCACATCCTCAAGGGGTAAAGGCAATTCAACGCTTCCTCGGGTTCGCAAATTACTATCGGCAGTTTATTCCACATTTCTCTACTCTGGTCTCCTCAATTTCTGCCTTGACTCGCAAAGGATCCAATCCTCACATCTGGTCTTCAGAAGCTGAAGAAGCATTTCGGTCTCTTAAGCAAGCCTTTGCTTCCGCTCCTGTACTTTGTCATCCTGAGGCCAACAAGCCTTTCATCCTTGAGGTAGATGCTTCTGCCATTGGCGCTGGTGCGGTTCTTTCCCAGAGATCATCTTCTGGACAACTGGGTACTTGTAATTTCTCCTCCAAAATCTTCTCTGTCTCGGAGAGAAATTACTCCATAGGCGACAAAGAACTATTGGCCATCAAGTTGGCACTGGAGGAGTGGCGGTATTTGCTGGAGGGAGCTGTTCACACTTTCAAGATCTATACCGACCACAAGAATCTGGAATACATCCGTTCTGCGTAAAGACTAAATCACCGACAGGCCAGATGGTCGTTATTCTTTGCACACTTTGACTTTGAATTACATTTCTGTCCTGGCAACAATAACCTCAAAGCTGATGCCTTGTCCAGATCTTTTCTTGCGTTCAATGTAGAAGAAGAACCTTCACATATCATGGATCCCAGCAAGATCATTCTAGTAGCTCCGATCAGCATGTCTTCCTTACCTCCAGGTAAGACCTTCATCCAGGCAAAAAAGAGGTCTTGAGTTCTACGTTGGGGTCATGCCTCCAAATTAGCAGGCCATATAGGGTACAAGAAGACACTCGCTCTAATCACACGCTATTATTGGTGGCCGTCTCTCTTACAGGATGTCCAAAGTTTTGTCACCTCATGTCCTTCTTGTGCGAGGAACAAGGTTCCTAGATATCTACCCTCCGGCCTCCTGCATCCGCTTCCAGTTCCTTCGGCTCCCTGGCAACACATTGCCATGGATTTTATTATTGATAGGGTTGAGCGAAACGGGTCGATCATTTTCAAAAGTCGCCGACTTTTGGCTAAGTCGGCGTCTCATGAAACCCGATCCGACCCCTGTGCTTGTCGGCCATGCGGTACGCGACTTTCGCGCCAAAGTCGCGTTTCAATGACGCGAAAAGCGCCATTTCTCAGCCAATGAAGGTGAACGCAGAGTGTGGGCAGCGTGATGACATAGATCCTGGTCCCCACCATCTTAGAGAAGGGCATTGCAGTGATTGGCTTGCTGTCTGCGGCGTCACAGGGGCTATAAAGGGGCGTTCCCGCCGACCGCCATCTTACTGCTGCTGATCTGAGCTTAGGGACAGGTTGCTGCCGCTTCGTCAGAAGCAGGGAGAGCGTTAGGCAGGGTCCACTAACCACCAAACCGCTTGTGCTGCAGCGATTTCCACTGTCCAACACCACCTTCGGTGTGCAGGGACTGTGGAAGCTATTTTTTTTTTTTTCCCCTCAGCGCTGTAGCTCATTGGGCTGCCCTAGAAGGCTCCGTGACCGTGATAGCTGTATTGCTGTGTGTACGCCACTGTGGAAACCAACTGCTTTTTTCAAAGCACATATCCTCTTGTTCCTTCCTTTCTGCACAGCTATCTTTTTTGTTTGTCCACACTTTTTATTTAATTTGTGCATCAGTCCACTCCTATTGCTGCCTGCCATACCTGGCTTACATTACTGCAGGGAGATAGTAATTGTAGGACAGTCCCTGTTTTTTTTTTGTTTTTTTTGTGGGAGATTAAGATTGGCATTTCTGCTACAGTGCCATCCCTGTGTGTGCCATCTCTCACTGAGTGGGCCATAGAAAGCCTATTTATTTTTTCCGTGATTTGTGTTCTAAATTCTACCTCAACACAAAAACACTACATCAATCAGTGGGAGAAAAATATTGGCCTCAGTCAGGGCTTGTGTGCCACTGCTGTGTGTGCTATCTCTCATTCAGTGGGCTATAGCAAGCCTATTTATTTATTTATTTATTTTTTTTTAATATTATTTGGTTTCTAAAGTCTCCCTGAAAAAAAAAAAATACCTAAAAAAACAGTGGGAGAGTAATATTGCCCTTCCAGCTTGTGTGCCAGTCTTGACTCCTGGGTGTGCCACCTCTCTCCCTCTCATTCAGTGGGCCATAGAAAGCCTATTTATTTTTTTTTTAAATATTATTGGGTTTCTAAAGTCTCCCTTAAAAAACAAAAAATACATAACAGTGGGAGAGTAATATTGCCCTTTCAGCTTGTGTGCCAGTCTTGACTCCTGGGTGTGCCACCTCTCTCCCTCTCATTCAGTGGGCCATAGAAAGCCTATTTATTTTTTTAAAAAAATATTATTGGGTTTCTAAAGTCTCCCTTAAAAAACAAAAAATACATAAAAAAACAGTGGGAGAGTAATATTGCCCTTTCAGCTTGTGTGCCAGTCTTGACTCCTGGGTGTGCCACCTCTCTCCCTCTCATTCAGTGGGCCATAGAAAGCCTATTTATTTTTTTAAAAAAATATTATTGGGTTTCTAAAGTCTCCCTTAAAAAAAAAAAAAAAACATAAAAAAACAGTGGGAGAGTAATATTGCCCTTTCAGCTTGTGTGCCAGTCTTGACTCCTGGGTGTGCCACCTCTCTCCCTCTCATTCAGTGGGCCATAGAAAGCCTATTTATTTTTTTTTAAAAATATTATTGGGTTTCTAAAGTCTCCCTTAAAAAACAAAAAATACATAAAAAAACAGTGGGAGAGTAATATTGCCCTTTCAGCTTGTGTGCCAGTCTTGACTCCTGGGTGTGCCACCTCTCTCTCATTCAGTGGGCCATAGAAAGCATTTTTTTTTTTTTCCCTTGATTTGTGTTCTAAAATCTACCTCAACACAAAAACACTACATCAATCAGTGGGAGAAAAATATTGGCCTCAGTCAGGGCTTGTGTGCCACTGCTGTGTGTGCTATCTCTCATTCAGTGGGCTATAGAAAGCCTATTTATTTATTTATTTTTTTTCTTATTATTTGGTTTCTAAAGTCTCCCTGAAAAAAAAAAAAAAAACATAAAAAAACAGTGGGAGAGTAATATTGCCCTTTCAGCTTGTGTGCCAGTCTTGACTCCTGGGTGTGCCACCTCTCTCTCTCATTCAGTGGGCCATAGAAAGGCTATTTTTTTTTTGGTTTTTTTAATATTATTTGGTTTCTAAAGTCTCCCTGAGAAAAAAAAATAAATAAATTAGGTGGGAGATTAATATTGACATTAGTGCTTGAGTGACAGTCCTGCGTGTGTGTCATCTCTGTGATTTTGTGCCACAGAAAACAGAGTGTGTAACATTGTGCCTGATTTTCCTTGTGGTCTCACCAACCTGTTAAGGGATATTGAAATCATACTGAAGTTATAGCTCACCGTGTAAGTTGTTTGACAGCAACAAATAAAGTTACTTTGGTTAAGATTTTAAAACAATGAGGAAGTCTGGTGCAAGAGGTCGTCGTGGGCGTTCATTGTCAGCTGGTAATGATGGTAGTGGTAGTGGAGCATCAGGTGGTCGTGGGGATAAAAATATTCCACCTAAGTCTGGAGCTGTGGAGCCAGTTTCGTCGTCAGGCTACACAAGGCCTCGAACGCTCTCTTTTCTGGGAGTAGGAAAACCGCTTTTAAAGGCGGAGCAGCAACAGCAAGTTTTGGCTTACATTGCAGACTCAGCCTCTAGCTCTTTTGCCTCCTCTTCCGAAACTGGTAAATGTAAAAGCAGCGCGTCGCTTGTGGATGTTCACGGTCAGGGACAAGTCGCTTCCTTGTCCTCCTCAGCAAAAACTACAACAAGAGAGAAGGATGCAGCAGGCGACACAACGGGTCACTCCATGGAGCTCTTTACACATACCGTCCCTGGCTTAGAAAGTGAAACATTTAACAGGCCATGCCCATTACAAGTATATTCTGGCATGGAGTGCACTGATGCACAGCCACAGCCAGAGTACTATGCTGCTCCTTTGACTCAGACCACCACATTGCCCTCTCAGGGTACAGATCCACAATCAGACCCTGATGAGACTATGTTGCCCCACCACGAACGCTATACCACCGACCGACACAGTGACACAGACGAAGTTGCACACGAGCTCGAAGAGGAGGTAATAGATGACCCAGTTATTGACCCCGATTGGCAGCCATTGGGGGAACAGGGTGCAGGCGGCAGTAGTTCAGAAGCGGAGGTGGAGGAGGGGCCGCAGCAGGCATCAACATCGCAACAGGTTCCATCTGCCGGGCCTGTATCTGGCCCAAAACGCGTGTCAAAGCCAAAACCTGTTGGAGCACAGCGTTGCCATCCGGTTAAAGCTCAGTCTGCAATCCCTGAAAAGGGATCCGAGTCTAGGAAGAGTGCAGTCTGGCATTTTTTTAAACAACATCCAACTGATCAGCGCAAAGTCATCTGTCAAAAATGTTCAACTAGCTTAAGCAGAGGTCAGAATCTGAAAAGTCTAAATACTAGTTGCATGCATAGACACTTAACCACCATGCATTTTCAAGCCTGGACTAACTACCAAACGTCCCTCAAGGTTGTAGCACCCTCGGCCAATGAAGCTAGTCAGCAACGCAACATCCCTTCCGTCACTGTAAGGCCACCATTTTCCGCACCACCGGCAGTATCTGTGCAGGTTTCTTTGCCAGCCAAAAGCAGTCAGGGTCAGGGAATCACCAGTTTTGTAGGAGGAAATATTGCATCTAGGGCACCGGCGGAAACAATACCGTCTCCAACCGTCTCTCAGTCTGCCATGTACACCGGCACACCCGAAAGTTCCACGATCTCCAGCTCTCCAGTCCAGCTCACCCTACATGAGACTCTGGTTAGAAAAAGGAAGTACTTATCCTCGCATCCGCGTACACAGTGTTTTAACGCCCACATAGCTAGACTAATCTCGTTAGAGATGATGCCCTACCGGTTAGTTGAAAGCGAAGCTTTCAAAGCCCTGATGGAGTACGCTGAACCACGATACGAGCTACCCAGTCGACACTTTTTTTCCAGAAAAGCCATCCCAGCCCTGCACCAGCATGTTAAACAGCGCATCGTCCATGCACTCAGGCAATCTGTGAGTACAAAGGTGCACCTGACTACAGATGCATGGACCAGTAGGCATGGCCAGGGACGTTATGTGTCCATCACGGCACACTGGGTGAATGTGGTGGATGCAGGGTCCACAGGCGACATCAATTTAGGGACAGTTGTGCCTAGCCCACGGTCTAGGAAACAGTTGGCTGTAGGCGTTCGCACCCCCTCCTCCTCCTCCTCCTCGTCCTCCTGCAGAAGCTACAGCTCTTCCACAGAGCGCAGTCTGCCAACCACTCCATCGGCAGATGACACTGTTGCACACCAGTTGTCCCATTATGTGCCAGCTACTGCCAAGCGTCAGCAGGCTGTATTGGCTATGAAGTGCTTGGGCGACAACAGACACACCGCGGAAGTTCTGTCCGAGTTCTTGCAACAAGAAACACAGTCGTGGCTGGGCACAGTAGATCTTGGGGCAGGCAAGGTAGTGAGTGATAACGGAAGGAATTTCATGGCTGCCATCTCCCTTTCCCAACTGAAACACATTCCTTGCCTGGCTCACACCTTAAACCTGGTGGTGCAGTGCTTATTGAAAACTTATCCTGGGTTCTCCGACCTGCTCCTCAAAGTGCGTGCACTTTGCTCACATATCCGACGTTCGCCTGTACACGCCAGCCGTATGCAGACCTATCAGCGGTCTTTGAACCTTCCCCAGCATCGCCTAATCATAGATGTTGCAACAAGGTGGAACTCAACACTGCACATGCTTCAGAGACTGTGCGAACAGAGGCGTGCTGTTATTTATTTGTGGGAGGATACACGGGCAGGCAGTAGGATGGCAGACATGGAGTTGTCAGGTGTGCAGTGGTCTAAGATACAAGACATGTGTCAAGTCCTTCAGTGTTTTGAGGAATGCACACGGCTGGTTAGTGCAGACAACGCCGTAATAAGCATGAGCATCCCCCTAATGCGTCTGCTGATGCAAAGTTTGACGCACATAAAGGAGCAGGCGTCTGCACCAGAGGAAGAGGAAAGCCTTGATGACAGTCAGCCATTGTCTGGTCAGGGCAGTGTACAGGACGAGGTAGCGGGCGAAGAGGAGGTGGAGGACGAGGAGGATGATGGGGATGAGTATATTTTTAATGCCGAACCTTTCCCGGGGGCACAGGAAATTGGTTGCGTGTCACGGCCGGGTTCTGGTTTTTTGAGGGACACAAGTGACGTAGATTTGCCTGCAACTGCCCCTCACCCAATCACAACCGGAGATTTGACAACTGGAACTTTGGCCCACATGGCGGATTATGCCTTACGTATCCTAAAAAGGGACACACGCATTACGAAAATGATGAACGATGACGATTACTGGTTGGCCTGCCTCCTTGATCCACGCTATAAAGGCAAATTGCAAAATATTATGCCACATGAGAACTTGGAACTAATATTAGCAACCAAACAATCAACTCTTGTTGACCGTTTGCTTCAGGCATTCCCAGCACACAGCGCACGTGATCGTTCTCACACGAGCTCCAGGGGGCAGCAGACTAGGAGTGTTAGGGGTGCACACATCAGAAGTGGCGTTGGACAGAGGGGTTTTCTGACCAGGTTGTGGAGTGATTTTGCTATGACCGCAGACAGGACAGGTACTGCTGCATCAATTGAAAGTGACAGGAGACAACATTTGTCCAGTATGGTTACTAACTATTTTTCATCCCTTATCGATGTTCTCCCTCAACCGTCATTCCCATTTGATTACTGGGCCTCCAAATTAGACACCTGGCCAGAATTGGCAGAATATGCATTGCAGGAGCTTGCTTGCCCGGCAGCAAGTGTCCTATCAGAAAGAGTATTCAGTGCTGCAGGTTCAATATTAACCGAAAAAAGGACTCGTCTGGCTACCCAAAATGTTGACGATCTAACATTCATTAAAATGAACCACAACTGGATTTCGAAATCTTTTGCCCCACCTTGCCCGGCCGACACCTAGCTTTCCTATGAAAGGCTCTTGCCTGTGAATTACTTTTCTAATGTCTAATTTGCTGCAGCTGATTGTACAGCATACGACATGTTTACACCTCCCTAAATGGCCAAACTCCCCACACGGGGCCGTGGTATCGCGACTTGGCGCAAGCACCCGTGAGACTGCTGTTTGTCTGAAGAGGTGGGTGTGCTCGCTTTTGGTTGACGGCATTGCTACTGGGTCCCTCATAGTACAATGTAGTGTCTCTGGCGGTGGTGGTGCACACCCAACGTCAGACACATCGTTGTAACATGAGGGGCCCTGGGGCGGTCCCGCCGGCCTCTAGAGAGTTCCCCCCTACCCCAGCTCAAAATGTGCTCTACCACATGCAAAATTATGTCGCACAGCTCCACCAATCTTTAGTCTATTCGCTGACATCATTCAATGTCTGGCACTGACAATACAAATTTGTAGACATCTACGATGCAACTTAAAGTAGTCTGTGTCTGTGTCCTATATTGGCACCATTAAATAGTTACTGCCAAATTACTATGTCAGAAACTCAGCAGATGAGCCCACCCCTGTACCTAAGTATGCCACCTTTTTTTTTGTTTTGGTTGTTTTGCGAGACATTAACATCTATTTATATTTTGGGAGTACTGGGACAGACACTCCTTGCACTACTCCTCCACTCACCACCAAGCTGCCCGTGTATCCATGTAACCGCTGCAAAACTGCCATGAGCCTATTGTTTGTTATTTTAGGCCTTTGAAGCCTGTCTGCGGTCCCTCCTTCCACTAGTCCTCCACTGACCAGACCACTGCTGCCCGTGTACCCCTGGAACCAATTATAAAGTGCCTACAGCCAGCCCATTTTTTTATGTTAGGCCTTTGAAGCCTTTCTGCGGTCCCTCCTTCCACTAGTCCTCCACTGGCCAGACCACTGCTGCCCGTGTACCCCTGGAACCAATTATAAAGTGCCTACAGCCAGCCCATTTTCTTATGTTAGGCCTTTGAAGCCTGTCTGCGGTCCCTACTTTAAATACTCCTCCACTGACCACCAAGCTGCCTGCCCGTGTATCCATGTAACCGCTGTAAAACTGCCATGAGCCTATTGTTTGTTATGTTAGGCCTTTGAAGCCTGTCTGCGGTCCCTACTTTAAATACTACTCCACTGACCACCAAGCTGCCTGCCCGTGTATCCATGTAACCGCTGTAAAACTGCCATGAGCCTATTGTTTGTTATTTTAGGCCTTTGAAGCCTGTCTGCGGTCCCTCCTTCCACTAGTCCTCCACTGACCAGACCACTGCTGCCCGTGTACCCCTGGAACCAATTATAAAGTGCCTACAGCCAGCCCATTTTTTTATGTTAGGCCTTTGAAGCCTGTCTGCGGTCCCTCCTTCCACTAGTCCTCCACTGGCCAGACCACTGCTGCCCGTGTACCCCTGGAACCAATTATAAAGTGCCTACAGCCAGCCCATTTTCTTATGTTAGGCCTTTGAAGCCTGTCTGCGGTCCCTACTTTAAATACTCCTCCACTGACCACCAAGCTGCCTGCCCGTGTATCCATGTAACCGCTGTAAAACTGCCATGAGCCTATTGTTTGTTATGTTAGGCCTTTGAAGCCTGTCTGCGGTCCCTACTTTAAATACTCCTCCACTGACCAGACCACTGCTGCCCGTGTACCCCTGGAACCAATTATAAAGTGCCTACAGCCAGCCCATTTTCTTATGTTAGGCCTTTGAAGCCTGTCTGCGGTCCCTACTTTAAATACTCCTCCACTGACCACCAAGCTGCCTGCCCGTGTATCCATGTAACCGCTGTAAAACTGCCATGAGCCTATTGTTTGTTATTTTAGGCCTTTGAAGCCTGTCTGCGGTCCCTCCTTCCACTAGTCCTCCACTGACCAGACCACTGCTGCCCGTGTACCCCTGGAACCAATTATAAAGTGCCTACAGCCAGCCCATTTTTTTATGTTAGGCCTTTGAAGCCTGTCTGCGGTCCCTCCTTCCACTAGTCCTCCACTGGCCAGACCACTGCTGCCCGTGTACCCCTGGAACCAATTATAAAGTGCCTACAGCCAGCCCATTTTCTTATGTTAGGCCTTTGAAGCCTGTCTGCGGTCCCTACTTTAAATACTCCTCCACTGACCACCAAGCTGCCTGCCCGTGTATCCATGTAACCGCTGTAAAACTGCCATGAGCCTATTGTTTGTTATGTTAGGCCTTTGATAGCCTGTCTGCGGTCCCTACTTTAAATACTCCTCCACTCACCACCAAGCTGCCTGCCCGTCTATCCATGTAACCGCTGTAAAACTGCAATGAGCCTATTGTTTGTTATTTTAGGCCTTTGATAGCCTGTCTGCGGCCCCTACTTGCAATACTCCTCCACTGACCACAATGCTGCCTGGAGTGCCTGCCTGTGTATCCATGTAACCGATGTAAAACTGCCATGACTGCCTACTGTTTGTTATTTTAGGCCTTTGATAGCCTGTCTGCAGCCCCTACTTGCAATACTCCTCCACTGACCACACCAATGCTGCCCGTGTACCCCTGGAACCTATTTAAAAGTTCATAGAGCCTAGTTATATATTTTATTTACTATTAATAAGGCCATGATGGACTACGCTGTACCACGCTACAAGCTAACCAGTTGACACTTCTTTTGCGAGAAAAGCCATCCCAACCCTCCACCAGCATGTAGAAGACCGCATTGTCCATGCACTCTGGCAATCTGTGAGTACAAAGGTGCACCTGACAACAGACGCATGGACCTGTAGGCATGGCCACGGAAGATTACGTGTCCATTACGGCGCAATGGGTTAATGTGGTGGATGCATGGTCCACAGGGGACAGCCTACTAAGTCTGTCTGCAGTCCCTAATTCAAATTGTCCTCCACTGTCTAAATCGGAGCTTCCACCTTCTGGCTTTCGGCCTATAGTATCAGAAATTAAACTGCATTTGGCCTTCAACTTTGGTTAGGGCCTACTAACGGCTTCTGCCCCTCCCTGGTGTTGCCCTCAACTAAATAAAGCTGAGCTTCAACCTTCTGCTCCAAATTACCATTTTAAAAAATGCAATAGGCTTTTCCGGCCTACTAAAGGTGTCTGTCTGTGTGCCCCTGCCTGGTGTTGTCCTCAACTAAATAAAGCTGAGCTTCAACCTTCCGGCTCTCATTAAGTGGTTTTAAAAAAAAAAAATGGTGGTTAGGGCCTACTAACGGCTTCTGCCCCTCCCTGGTGTTGCCCTCAACTAAATAAAGCTGAGCTTCAACCTTCTGCTCCAAATTACCATTTTAAAAAATGCAATAGGCTTTTCCGGCCTACTAAAGGTGTCTGTCTGTGTGCCCCTGCCTGGTGTTGTCCTCAACTAAATAAAGCTGAGCTTCAACCTTCTGCTCCAAATTACCATTTTAAAAAATGCAATAGGCTTTTCCGGCCTACTAAAGGTGTCTGTCTGTGTGCCCCTGCCTGGTGTTGTCCTCAACTAAATAAAGCTGAGCTTCAACCTTCCGGCTCTCATTAAGTGGTTTAAAAAAAAAAAAATGGTGGTTAGGGCCTACTAACGGCTTCTGCCCCTCCCTGGTGTTGCCCTCAACTAAATAAAGCTGAGCTTCAACCTTCTGCTCCAAATTACCATTTTAAAAAATGCAATAGGCTTTTCCGGCCTACTAAAGGTGTCTGTCTGTGTGCCCCTGCCTGGTGTTGTCCTCAACTAAATAAAGCTGAGCTTCAACCTTCTGCTCCAAATTACCATTTTAAAAAATGCAATAGGCTTTTCCGGCCTACTAAAGGTGTCTGTCTGTGTGCCCCTGCCTGGTGTTGTCCTCAACTAAATAAAGCTGAGCTTCAACCTTCCGGCTCTCATTAAGTGGTTTTAAAAAAAAAAAATGGTGGTTAGGGCCTACTAACGGCTTCTGCCCCTCTCTGGTGTTGCCCTCAACTAAATAAAGCTGAGCTTCAACCTTCTGCTCCAAATTACCATTTTAAAAAATGCAATAGGCTTTTCCGGCCTACTAAAGGTGTCTGTCTGTGTGCCCCTGCCTGGTGTTGTCCTCAACTAAATAAAGCTGAGCTTCAACCTTCCGGCTCTCATTAAGTGGTTTTAAAAAAAAAAAATGGTGGTTAGGGCCTACTAACGGCTTCTGCCCCTCCCTGGTGTTGCCCTCAACTAAATAAAGCTGAGCTTCAACCTTCTGCTCCAAATTACCATTTTAAAAAATGCAATAGGCTTTTCCGGCCTACTAAAGGTGTCTGTCTGTGTGCCCCTGCCTGGTGTTGTCCTCAACTAAATAAAGCTGAGCTTCAACCTTCCGGCTCTCATTAAGTGGTTTTAAAAAAAAAAAATGGTGGTTAGGGCCTACTAACGGCTTCTGCCCCTCCCTGGTGTTGCCCTCAACTAAATAAAGCTGAGCTTCAACCTTCTGCTCCAAATTACCATTTTAAAAAATGCAATAGGCTTTTCCGGCCTACTAAAGGTGTCTGCCCCTCCCTGGTGTTGTCCTCAACTGAACAAAGCTGAGCTTCCACATTCTGGCTTTCGCCCTATACTATCAGATATTAAACTGCATTTGGCCTACTAGTGTGGTTAGGCCCTTGAAACAGTGTCTGCTGCTCTTGGGTTTGCTACTCCACTGAACAAAGCAATGCCGCCTGTTTAGTCCTGTTACCAATTTTGAACTGCATGTAGCCTACTTTATTCTTTGGCCCTATATCTGTTTCCTCCTCATCCTGCCCATTGCCCAGCCACTGCTAAATGAGTCTGCTGGTACATTGACCTAGACCACTACATTCCCCTTGTACTCTACACAGCCAGAATCTGACCCTGCTGAAAGTAAGGTTCCCCTTCCCGCATGTTATACCACCTTACACAGGGACAAAGAGGAAGGTGCAGATGAAAGTGCAGGTTCCTTCATCAGGTGGGGGGGCATACTCGTTGGCGACGTCACTGGCACAGGGCCCCTCAGAGTACGCAAAAGTGTCGCTGCTGGTGGGAGGCGCCCCCGCCATGCAAACACACCGCCGTACTTTGAGGGGCCCTGTGCCAGTGGCAATGCGAGTGGGCCCCCCCTGCTTGCTCAGGATCACAGCACTTGCAACTTTTAAATACTTACCTTTCCCTGCAACACCGCCGTGACGTAGTCCGCATTTCCTGGGCCCACGAAAAACTTGAGCCAGCCCTACTCCCCCCACAACTTTCCCCCAATTCCCTATGCCCAACTATTATTATACAGTTAATTAAGATTGGCAAGCTTCAGAAACAAGAATGGATGTTTTTGGCATTAAAATGGGCACTGTAGGTGTTTTCCTGGCCTCCACTCACTGCCGACTATGCTTCCCCATTGACTTGCATTGGGTTTCGTGTTTCGGTCGATCCCCGACTTTTAGCGATAATCGGCCGACTGCACTCGACTCGACTCTGGACAAAATCGGGTTTCCCAAAACCCTACTCGATCTTAAAAAAATGAAAGTCGCTCAACCCTAATTACTGATCTTCCTCGCTCTTCTGAACATTCGGTCATTTTTTTAGTTGTGGATCGATTTTCCAAGATGGCTCATTTTTTCCCTTTGCCTGGTTTACCTTCCGCTCCAGAGTTGGTAAGAATCTTCATTGCTCACATCTTCCGGATTCACGGTTTTCCGCTACATATAGTCTCTGATAGAGGAGTCCAGTTCACCTCTCTATTCTGGTGCGCTCTATGTAAGCTGATGAATGTTGCTTTGAATTTCTCTTCCGCTTACCATCCACAGACCAACGGACAAGCTGAGCGCACTAACCATATTCTAATGACCTATCTCCGTCATTTTTACAACAGTCATCATAATAACTGGGCTGATTTGCTTCCATGGGCCGAATTCACGTACAATAACCATATCAATGACTCTTCTTCCAAATCTCCCTTCTTCATCGTCTATGGGCAACATCCTGGAGTTCCTCTGCCGGTGCTTCCTGTCTCGGGTGTGCCAGCGGCCGACATTATGTCTGAGGAGTTCTCCAGGGTCTGGCAGGAGACCAAAATGGCTCTTGAACAGGCACAAGTCAGGATAAAGAGACATGCCAATAAGAGACGCCTGGATCCTCCATTATATCGGCCAGTTGATAAGGTCTGGTTGTCTTCCAGGTTCATTCTTCTAAAGATCCCCTCGTATAAGTTGGGTCCTCGGTACATAGGTCAGTAGTAGAGCATAGGGAGGTTTCGTCAAACTCAATTTGACAGGTGGACCCGCCCCTATCAAAGTGTATCAAGAGTGTGTAACCCCTCCCCTCCCTGGCTGCATTCAGCATCTGTTCCCTGTGCTCTCCCCTTTTGATATAGTTTAATATTGTTAATACAGTGATTATTATCCCAGTAATTGTTTTTATATTAGATTTATATGCTGTATTAAGTTTACTCTTATTTGATAATCCGATGATAGGGAGAATGAGCGTGTGTTTCTGCAGTATTATTTGATAGTGGTATTCTCATTTATATGTGTTTTATAATGGGCACATTATGTATGTGACCATATTACAACACCCGCAAGTATGAAGCACGGTGTTTTATACGTTTATAAAGAAGCAAAGACACGGTATTGTAAAATTTAAAATTTTTTATTGTAAAATAAATACATCTCAAAGACATTTCAATACTATAAAATTCTTACAGAGTATAAAAGCAAACACATTAAATAGTACAGGGATCATACAGCAACACACTTCGTACAAAATAAATAGTATCACAAGTACAATGAATATACATCATTACACTTCTTACACAATAAATAATATAGTGTTACAAGCCATGTACAGTATTTATCCAATACATTATTTACATCGTGAGCCACATGGTTTGTAGCATCGGTAGAGACCTTTTTTTAGGTAGCAGAGTTCTTCGTGTGGTGCCTAATGACGGGGAATGTAAAGATTGAATTGTACGTGGCATCGGAGCTGACTTCTGCGGTGTAGATACAGCGTGTGTCTCGCTGCTGGAAATTTTTAATTCATCTAAAAGCTTCCTAGTAGTGGGATTACCCACAACTGTAGACGGTATATTTAGCTCGGCCATAGCCTGCATAAATGAATCCCGGAGGCAAATTACGGCCGGTCAGAGCATGGCTCTGCGTTGTACTACGTACCAAATCCAGTAAGTTAGACCCTGGTATTACAGATCCTTTGAAAATAAATTCAGCTTTATTATTCCAGGCTGTAACATTTCTATTCTGCAGTAACCTGTTTAGTAAAAATTCAGCATTCTTTTTATATCTTTGGTTTATATGGCTGACAATTTCAGCCATCTCTTGATTTTTATCAGAGTCGGTATTTGACAATTGTTGCTGACCAGGATCAGGAGTGCTAACGAGATTTAAAGCCGTTATTTCTTTTGAGCTGTGCTGCGTATGCACCAAGTAGCGCTGTAGCACGGTGCTATACATTTTAATTTTCACATCATCGGGAATGCCACGACGTTGTAAAATGTCGCTAATTTCACCATCAAGGCGGTGAATAACACTGTCGCGTATGTTAACTGTAGCGCCGGGTCTTAGTTTGTCTAGCTCCTGTTTGGGGACTAGATACATTTTCTCTGTATGCTCCATTATCTTCCTGCAAGCAGGCTTGTTATTATAGGGATTGCAAAAGCTAAAAGAGGGCCGATAAACCCGCCAGCCTGCTTTAGTAGCCGCTTCTTTTTCTTTATGGGTTGAGATCTGTCGCTCAGGGTTCTTATAGCTTTACGCCACTTCTTTAATATGCCTTTTTGACGCTCTTTCAGCGGAATCCGGCCTTTTAAGATGTTTAAAGCAATCTCGCCTATGGCTGTAATTAAATCATTGCTTGCATTGCACAAAATAGACTTTCGGACAGCTGGGGTTGCTTTCACCAGAGTTTTTAAGAGAGCCCAGTTACGTCGAAGTCTCTCAGACATCTTTACATCACAACGCACACAGCGTAGCATGTCTGATGCCAGGCTAAAATTCACTTTTTAGACGTGTATTTCTTTTGAACATAGACAGCAGGCAACGCTGGTGGAAACAATCCGGTCCTTAAGCGAAGATCCTCAGGGGTATTAGCTCTCAAATCTACAAGCAAATACCCATAAGGCTCCCGCGTGGCATCCTCAAAAGCTTCTAGGAAAAAACGTGTTTTTCTGGGATACATCTGACGAGCTAGAGTTAAAATTTGTAATTTATCTCGGGGTTATTAAAAAGCACCATGTATTTTGTGTTTAAATTTATCGTACGGCTTTTCTTACCCTGACAAAATATGTTTTGTACCAGGTAGAAAATGCTGAGATTTCTGTGGTGCACATACTTGGTAAAGGCCTTTTCTATCTCACAATTTTCACTAGCACTCTCCATGAGATCATCAACAATAGCCAAATTCACCTTCTCCGGTGGGAATAATTCGTCATCTACGAATGTATTCGGCAGACCCTCCACAAATCTGGCGTTGGGAAAAGAGAGAGAGATTTCATCATATAGTTTCTGCCAACACGAATAAAACCAAACAATATTATCAGGTTTCTGAGAAAAATTAGTTTCAATATTATACAGCAGTTGTTTTACAAAATAGCTCTTTCCAGAATTAGACGGCCCTGCTAGAATGCATGAGAATGGGTGTTGCAAGCGTGTATCCATCACCACAATACTCTGCTAATACCCAAAAGGCAGGGTTGTGAAACCGTCAATTAGTCGCTGCTTTGTATAAACGCACTTTTGTGCTTTGCGTAACGGCCTCGTTTCAATCTCCCAGTACTTTTTATTTCTTACAATGGACGGCTGTTGTACGACAATACGTTTCTGTGTATCTGTGTCAGAATTGCTCGGGTAGTCCAGAACTAGATCTTTTAGACTGTTGAAATTAATAGATTGAGAGTTACCAACATTTAGTGTTATCCCCTTAACTTTTAAGACAGTTTTACCGGTGTTGAGTTTGTATCCGTAAGTTTTGGGGCCCGCGGATACAAATTCTGTGATGTGTGTACCATCGGGTATTTCACTGGTCAGCTCCCCCCAGGTAATCGCCCAAAGACGGCTACTACTCACCATCTCTCTGTACAAAAATAAGTGAATCTGTGTTGTGATAAAACCACCGCTCCTACAGCCGCTCCAGCAGCGAATAGAGCTTTAACCGAGCATATGCTGTTGTAAAACACGCTATAAAAATGTTTGTGTTTTTGTTGTGTTAAAATCATACAACCACCGCCTCTTTTGTTTAATGATCCGACTGGTCGCTATAGATTTCATGCGCCTTTTTTTACACCACCGCTATTTTTAATGATGGTGACGACTAGCTTTAACGAATTGGTTGCTAGACATTCAACGTTACTTTGAAGTGTGCGGGCAACGGCATTTAAAAAAGATTCGGAATTAAAATCTTCCCGGCTTTGTTTTGAAGCGAAAATAGGGTCTAAAGTATCACCACATTCAAGCCTTAACTGTACAAAGTCACCAGGTTCAATGTCCCTGATGATTCTATCCAGTAATGACTGAACGCCATCATGAACAATATTCACGGCCTCTACAAATGATTGTACACGCTCCAAATTTACAAATCTAAAATGATCCATATGTATATGGCCGTTGAAATTGCGGAGAGCCCTTTGATGATGATAAAAATGCTGTAAAACGTCTGAACGATCTACGGCCATTTCATTATCATAAATACCATTACCTACAGAGGCTGCATCATGCGCATTTTCAGTATGTGTTTCAAGATGCCCACTGCTCTGAGCATCTGGATCAGCACTGGTGTTGACACTTCCAGGGTTGTCTTGGGTGTGTAAAACTGTCGCTGAATCATGTAATAGCCTCTGGGGATATTGTGTAGTTATAGCGCTGTAAACTGTCTTTCGCCCACTTCTAGCTGCTTGCGATCTTCTGGATTTTTTCAAACCATGTCCAACCAAGCTTAATCAGGTGGATTTAGATTTATTTAGATTCACAGGTGGTGTATGTACAGTACACAGGCATGATTTAGTTTAAAATCATATAGCTCGGCGATAATGTCAGGTGTTGGGCATGCATTTATCAGTCTTTCATACGTGTCACAGAAAGATTTTAGTTTGATCTGTGCGAGTTTGTTATGGACGTATTGAGAAGACATGCCAATAAACATTTTGACATGTTCATCATTCCACACAGGCCTACCTGTATAAGACGAATGTTTAACAACTTTCTGTTTTTTACTTACACGGCGGCGTGATACTGAACGCTTCTTTAGAGGTAATACAGTGCCAAAAGCGCTAGAAGATCCTGCAAGAGCAGTATCTGCAGGTTGTACAGTTTGACACACACGTATATTACCACGGTTATTACTCTTCTTACCACCGACGAGTTGCGTACCGTATTTTCCGGCGTATAAGACGACTTTTTAACCCCCGAAAATCTTCTTAAAAGTCGGGGGTCGTCTTATACGCCGGGAATCGTCTTGTACGCCGGTGTATATGGTGGGTGGGGAGGGGGAGTGATCCTGATGACGAGGGGGCGTCTCACAGGAAAGTGAGTAATCCCCATTACCTTATCCTAGCAGTGCAGTGTGGGGGTGTCAGTGCTGGGAGCGGCGGCGGCTGCTGTGTTCTGGTGCGGCGGCTCCTCTTCTGTGTGGGGCCTCTGTGCTGTGAGGTGGCGGTGGCGGCGGCATATCTTTATCCAGTTGGGGCTCCTCCGGCATCTCCTTAGCCCTGGAGGCCCCGCCGCAACTCCATCGGTGCAATGTGGTGGCCTCCGGGAAAATGGCCGCTGCTCAGATTCAGATCTCGTGTCCCGAGATTTCGGGACGAGATCTGAATCTGAGCAGCGGCCATTTTCCCGGAGGCCACCGCATCGCACCTATTGAGCTGCCTCCGGGAAAATGGCCGCTGCATTGCACCGATGGAGTTGCGGCGGGGCCTCCAGGGCTAAGGAGATGCCGGAGGAGCCCCAACTGGATAAAGATATGCCGCCGCCACCGCCACCTCACAGCACAGAGGCCCCACACAGAAGAGGAGCCGCCGCACCAGAGCACAGCAGCCGCCGCACCAGAGCACAGCAGCCGCCGCCGCCACTCCCAGCACTGAGACCCCCACGCTGCACCGCTACGATAAGGTAATGGGGGATACTCACTTTCCTGTGAGACGCCCCCTCGTCATCAGGATCACTCCCCCCCCCCCCAAAAGGCACATATTCACCGGCCCTATAAGACGACATAGGGTGTATAAGAAGACCCCCGACTTTTAAGAAGATTTTATATTTTAACTGGTAAAGTTGGGGGGTCGTCTTATACGCCCAGTCGTCTTATACGCCGGAAAATACGGTAATTTCTCTGTTTTCGGGAGTAACTTGTGGACTGCTGTCTATGCTATTGACTTCCTGAGTTATGCAGGGGCTAACGTTCTGCGACGCAGATCTCTTTCTTGAAACATTCATATATTTTTGATGTGGGATCTTGGGGGATGGATACCCGGTGTGTTTGGGTGCCGCGTAGCTCTCGATCCACAACACAGATGGGCGAAAGAGGAGTTGTTCTCACAGCCACAGCAGCTCTTTGTGGCTGATTCTGCGCAGATCCGTAATTACGATGCTGCAAAACTCATGGTTGAAGATCCGGCGTATCTAAAAGAAAAGACACAAGTGTCTGTTACCCGCGAAACCGGTGTAAAATTGGAAAAGCTACACGACGGAGGTTATCCACGTTCCTGCGTAATATTTGAAAAGTTAACTGTGACAGTTATCCATGAAATCATTGTAACAATATTTGCATAAATCCGGTATAGAGCAGCCCAGATATACACTTACAAGTATGAACCGGGAATTGCACCTCCGCAGCTCCTGGTTTAACGGACATCGCATTGTTCGAACTCGTTGAGACGGGGATATTCTCTTTTTCAAATTGAATTTTTCTGGCAACTAGTTTAGCAGATGTAAATAAAATATGGCTATTAGTTAACACAGAATTGATTTTCTACACAAAAGTATCTCTTTTTTTTCAAAATGAATTTTTCTGACAACTAGTTAGCAGATGTAAATAAAATATGACTATTAGTTAACACAGAATTGATTTTCTACACAAAAGTGAGAATTGTATGTATTTCAAGTGAACTGTTACCTTTTCTATTCTTGAGGCACCTGCTTAACGAATTTCCACGTCTTTTAGGAGCATCGGGTAGCGGTGAAATTACAGTGTTCTTGACATCTATGATCTCGACGTCTGAATCCAGATATTCACATGGTTCGGGAACACACCAGTTTTCCGGCATATAGAGTGATGGTTGCGTGTCAGTATCTGTATGAGAAATTGCACTTAGTTCGTGTTTACATACAAAGGATTAAATCAGCTGATACAGTATAATATAGTTTTACGGTATAACCCTGCTTATGGTGTGTCAGTTTTAATAATTTAGTATTATATTGATGGCTAATGACATTATTTGTTTTAATAATTTAACCGTGTATTTATTATGACATAATTTGTGTAATACAATAGTTAATAGCTGTTAATTCATCCTAACTAGCGTATTCACCGCTTACTTATTACCTATGTTTTGCTTAGTATAAACATATTTATGCCGCACTCGCAAATTTATTTGTTACGGTATATAAAATGTGTTTGTCTGTGGTGTGAAATTAATATAGCAAGACTTATTCCGTATCACCTATGTTTTGCTTAACATAGCCATATTTATGCAGTAGAGGCAAATTTATTTGTTACGGTATATAAAATGTGTTTGTCTGTGGTGTGAAATTAACATAGATAATATATATATATATATATATATATATATATATATATATATATATAGGCTTCTTACATGTAATACATGAAAGATAAATATCACGGTACCGTGTTACAACGACATTTTTCCATATCTAAATGCAAAAAGGAGAATCTAATTACCTGTGATAAGGTGAAGAGCAGGCTCATTATCTTCTAATGGTTCTTCAGCTACGTGTTCAAAGGGTTCATAATTCTGAGTGACTAAATTATTGCGATAATCGGGAGACATACACTCCTCTTAAATAAGAAAGAATGCAGGAATATATAATTAATATAAATTACTTATAATATAATGACTTAATCAGAATGAACCAATACTCAGTACATTATATTCGGTATACCTAGTTGAGTGCTTGTAAGAAGGTTGCTGTATTGATCGCAGGTAGGGTTGAGCGAAACGGATCGGTCATTTTCATAAGTCGCCGACTTTTGGCAAAGTCGGCGTCTCATGAAACCCGACCCGATCCCTGTGTGGGGTTGGCCATGCGGTACGCGACTTTCGCACCAAAGACGCGTTTCAATGACGCTAAAAGCGCCATTTATCAGCCAATGAAGGTGGACGCAGAGTGTGGGCAGCGTGATGACATAGATCTCAGTCCCCACCATCTAGGAGAAGGGCATTGCAGTGATTGGCTTGCTTTCTGCGGCATCACAGGGGCTATATAGGGGCGTTCCCGCCGACCGCCATCTTACTGCTGCTGATCTGAGCACAGGGAGAGGTTGCTGCCGCTTCTTCAGAAGCAGGGAGAGCGTTAGGCAGGGAAAAATAAACCCCAAACCGCTTGTGCTGTAGCGATTCCCACTGTCCAACACCACCTTTTGTTTGCAGGGACAGTGAAAGCTACATTTTTTTTCCCTCAGCGCTGTAGCTCATTGGGCTGCCCTAGAAGGCTCCCTGATAGCGGTATTGCTGTGTGTACGCCGCTGTGTAAACCAACTGCTTTTTTCAAAGCACAAATCCTGTTTTTCCTTCCTTTCTGCACAGCTATCTTGTTTGTTTGTCCACACTTTTGTGTGCAGCAGTCCTTTTTATAGCTGCCTGCCATACTTTTCTGAGATTACTGCAGGGAGACAAAGATTGGCAAGTCTGCCTCTGTGCCAGTGCTGTGTGTGGCATCTGTCTCTCATTGTGTGCCACAGAAAACCTAGTGTGTAATACTGGGCCATTCTTTTTTTAATTCTCCCTGAAAAAAAATAAATAGTGGGAGATAAAGATTGGCAAGTCTGCCTCTGTGCCAGTGCTGTGTGTGGCATCTGTCTCTCATTGTGTGCCACAGAAAACCTAGTGTGTAATACTGGGCCATTTTTTTTTTTAATTCTCCCTGAAAAAAATAAATAAATAGTGGGAGATAAAGATTGGCAAGTCTGCCTCTGTGCCAGTGCTGTGTGTGGCATCTGTCTCTCATTGTGTGCCACAGAAAACCTAGTGTGTAATACTGGGCCATTTTTTTTTTTTTAATTCTCCCTGAAAAAAAAAAAATAGTGGGAGATTAAGATTGGCATTTCTGCTTGAGTGCCGGTCCTGTCTGTGCCATCTGTCTCAAATTATTGGGGCACAGAAAACCTAGTGTGTCATACTGTTAATTTTTTTGTTTTTTTTTAAATTCTCCCTGAAAACAAAAAATAGTGGGAGATTAAGATTGGCATTTCTGCTTGAGTGCCGGTCCTGTGTGTGCCATCTGTCTCAAATGATTGGGGCACAGAAAACCTAGTGTGTCATACTGTTAATTTTTTTGTTTTTTTTTAAATTCTCCCTGAAAACAAAAAATAATGGGAGATTAAGATTGGCAATTCTGCTTGAGTGCCGGTCCTGTGTGTGCCATCTGTCTCAAATTATTGGGGCACAGAAAACCTAGTGTGTCATACTGTTAATTTTTTTTTTTTTTTTTAAATTCTCCCTGAAAACAAAAAATAATGGGAGATTAAGATTGGCAATTCTGCTTGAGTGCCGGTCCTGTGTGTGCCATCTGTCTCAAATTATTGGGGCACAGAAAACCTAGTGTGTAACATTGGGCCTGATTTTCCTTTCAGTGTCAGCCATCTATAAAGGTATATATAAATCCTACAGAAGTTTGAGTTCACCTTATAAGTTGTTTTACAGTAACAAATACCGTTACTTTGGTTACGTTTTGCAAACAATGAGGAAGTCTGGTGGAAGAGGTCGTGGCCATGGGCAGTCATTGTCAGCTGGTAATGATGGTAGTGGTGGTGGAGCATCAGGTGGTCATGGTAAAAGCAGTACAGCACCTAAGTCTCGAGTTGTTGAGCCAGGTTCGTCGTCTGGCTACACAAGGCCTCGTACGCTCCCTTTTCTGGGAGTAGGAAAACCGCTTTTAAAGCTGGAGCAGCAAGAAGAAGTTTTGGCTTTCCTTGCTGACTCAGCCTCTAGCTCTTTTGCCTCCTCTTCTGAAAGTGCTAAATGTAAAAGCAGCGCGTCGTTAGTGGATGTTCACGGTCAGGGACAAGTCGCTTCCTTGTCTTCTTCACCCAGAACAAGAGAGAAGGATGCGTCAGGAGACACAACGGGTTACTCCATGGAGCTCTTTACACATACCGTTCCTGGGTTAGACAGTGAAACAGTTAACAGGCCATGCTGTTGTGAAATTGGATTTTGGGCTCCCCCAGTGGCCACTGGTGGAATTGAACTGGTGTGCATCATCCTCTCTGTTCACCTGTTTCCATCAGGATGTGGGAGTCGCTATTTAGCCTTGCTCCTCTGTCACTTCCATGCCGGTCAACATTGTAATCAGAAGCCTTTCTGTGTATGTTCCTGCTGCTAGACAACTCCCAGCTAAGTTGGACTTTAGTCCTTGTTTGTTTTTGCATTTTGTTCCAGTTCACAGCTGTAGTTTCGTTTCTGTGTCTGGAAAGCTCTTGTGATCTGAAATTGCCACTCTGATGTTATGAGTTAATACTAGAGTCTTAAAGTAATTTCAGGATGGTGTTTTGATAGGGTTTTCAGCTGACCATGAAAGTGTCCTTTCTGTCTTCCTGCTATCTAGTAAGCGGACCTCAATTTTGCTAAACCTATTTTCATACTACGTTTGTCATTTCATCTAAAATCACCGCCAATATTTGTGGGGGCCTCTGTCTGCCTTTCGGGGAAATTTCTCTAGAGGTGAGCCAGGACTATATTTTCCTCTGCCAGGATTAGTTAGTCCTCCGGCCGGCGCTGGGCGTCTAGGGATAAAACGCAGGCTACGCTACCCGGCTACTGTTAGTTGTGCGGCAGGTTTAGTTCATGGTCAGTTTAGTTTCCATCCTTCCAAGAGCTAGTTCTTATGTTTGCTGGGCTATGTTCTCTTGCCATTGAGAACCATAACAGTTTGACCGGCCCCAAAGGGTTAAATTAATTGACAGAGAAGTCTGCTGAAGATTTTTTTTTTTTTTTTCCCTTCAGTTCTGAGTGTGCTTGTAATTGAATCTCTTGCAAGTCTGCCTATATTGCAGCCTTTCTCTCTCTCTCTCTCCTTCTAATCCTGGAATGGCTCTGTGTTCACCTGTTTAAAATGGATATTCAGAGTTTAGCTGCAGGTTTGAATAATCTCACCACGAAAGTTCAAAATTTACAAGATTTTGTTGTTCATGTTCCTATATCTGAACCTAGAATTCCTTTGCCTGAATTTTTCTTGGGGAATAGATCTTGCTTTCAAAATTTCAAAAATAATTGCAAGTTGTTTTTGTCCCTGAAATCTCGCTCTGCTGGAGATCCTGCTCAGCAGGTCAGGATTGTGATTTCCTTGCTCCGGGGCGACCCTCAGGATTGGGCTTTTGCATTGGCTCCAGGGGATCCTGCGTTGCTCAATGTGGATGCGTTTTTTCTGGCCTTGGGGTTGCTTTATGAGGAACCTCAGTTAGAACTTCAGGCGGAAAAGGCCTTGATGTCCCTATCTCAGGGGCAAGACGAAGCTGAAATATACTGCCAGAAATTCCGTAAATGGGCTGTGCTTACTCAGTGGAATGAGTGCGCCCTGGCGGCGAATTTCAGAGAGGGTCTCTCTGATGCCATTAAGGATGTTATGGTGGGGTTCCCTGTGCCTGCGGGTCTGAATGAGTCCATGACAATGGCTATCCAGATCGATAGGCATCTGCGGGAGCGCAAACCTGTGCACCATTTGGCGGTGTCTACTGAGAAGACGCCAGAGAATATGCAATGTGATAGAATTCTGTCCAGAAGTGAACGGCAGAATTTTAGACGAAAAAATGGGTTGTGCTTCTATTGCGGTGATTCAACTCATGTTATATCAGCATGCTCTAAGCGTACTAAGAAGCTTGATAAGTCTGTTTCAATTGGCACTTTACAGTCTAAGTTTATTCTATCTGTGACCCTGATTTGTTCTTTATCATCTATTACCGCGGATGCCTATGTCGACTCTGGCGCCGCTTTGAGTCTTATGGATTGGTCCTTTGCCAAACGCTGTGGGTATGATTTGGAGCCTCTTGAAACTCCTATACCCCTGAAGGGGATTGACTCCACCCCATTGGCTAGCAATAAACCACAATACTGGACACAAGTAATTATGCGGATTAATCCGGATCACCAGGAGATTATTCGCTTTCTTGTGCTGTATAACCTACATGATGTGTTGGTGCTTGGATTGCCATGGCTGCAATCTCATAACCCAGTCCTTGACTGGAAAGCTATGTCTGTGTTAAGCTGGGGATGTAAGGGGACGCATGGGGACGTACCTGTGGTTTCCATTTCATCATCTATTCCCTCTGAGATTCCTGAATTCTTGACTGAATATCGTGACGTTTTTGAAGAACCTAAGCTTGGTTCATTACCTCCGCACCGGGAGTGTGATTGTGCCATAGATTTGATTCCGGGTAGTAAATAACCTAAGGGTCGTTTATTTAATCTGTCTGTGCCTGAACATGCGGCTATGCGAGAATATATAAAGGAGTCCTTGGAAAAGGGACATATTCGTCCTTCGTCATCTCCCTTAGGAGCCGGTTTTTTCTTTGTGGCTAAGAAAGATGGCTCTTTGAGGCCGTGCATTGATTATCGGCTTTTGAATAAAATCACGGTTAAATATCAATATCCGTTGCCACTGCTGACTGATTTGTTTGCTCGCATAAAGGGGGCCAAGTGGTTCTCTAAGATAGATCTCCGTGGGGCGTATAATTTGGTGCGAATTAAGCAGGGGGATGAGTGGAAAACCGCATTTAATACGCCCGAGGGCCACTTTGAGTATTTGGTGATGCCTTTTGGTCTTTCAAATGCCCCTTCAGTCTTTCAGTCCTTTATGCATGACATTTTCCGTGATTATTTGGATAAATTTATGATTGTGTATCTGGATGATATTTTGATTTTTTCGGATGACTGGGACTCTCATGTCCAGCAGGTCAGGAGGGTTTTTCAGGTTTTGCGGTCTAATTCCTTGTGTGTGAAGGGTTCTAAGTGCGTTTTTGGGGTTCAAAAGATTTCCTTTTTGGGATATATTTTTTCCCCCTCTTCCATCGAGATGGATCCTGTCAAGGTTCAGGCTATTTGTGATTGGACGCAACCCTCTTCTCTTAAGAGTCTTCAGAAATTTTTGGGCTTTGCTAACTTTTATCGTCGATTTATTGCTGGTTTTTCTGATGTTGTTAAACCATTGACTGATTTGACTAAGAAGGGTGCTGATGTTGCTGATTGGTCCCCTGCTGCTGTGGAGGCCTTTCGGGAGCTTAAGCGCCGCTTTTCTTCCGCCCCTGTGTTGCGTCAGCCTGATGTTGCTCTTCCTTTTCAGGTTGAGGTCGACGCTTCTGAAATCGGAGCTGGGGCGGTTTTGTCGCAGAGAAGTTCCGATTGCTCCGTGATGAGACCTTGTGCTTTTTTCTCGCGTAAATTTTCGCCCGCCGAGCGGAATTATGATGTTGGGAATCGGGAGCTTTTGGCCATGAAGTGGGCTTTTGAGGAGTGGCGTCATTGGCTTGAGGGGGCTAGACATCAGGTGGTGGTATTGACTGACCACAAAAATCTAATTTATCTTGAGTCCGCCAGACGCCTGAATCCTAGACAGGCGCGCTGGTCGTTGTTTTTCTCTCGGTTTAATTTTGTGGTGTCCTACCTGCCGGGTTCTAAGAATGTTAAGGCGGATGCCCTTTCTAGGAGTTTTGAGCCTGACTCCCTTGGTAATTCTGAACCTACAGGTATCCTTAAGGATGGAGTGATATTGTCTGCCGTTTCTCCAGACCTGCGGCGGGCCTTGCAGGAGTTTCAGGCGGATAGACCTGATCGTTGCCCACCTGGTAGACTGTTTGTTCCTGATGATTGGACCAGTAAAGTCATTTCTGAGGTTCATTCTTCTGCGTTGGCAGGTCATCCTGGAATCTTTGGTACCAGGGATTTGGTGGCAAGGTCCTTCTGGTGGCCTTCCCTGTCTCGAGATGTGCGAGGCTTCGTGCAGTCTTGTGACGTTTGTGCTCGGGCCAAGCCTTGTTGTTCTCGGGCTAGTGGATTGCTTGTTGCCCTTGCCTATCCCGAAGAGGCCCTGGACGCACATCTCGATGGATTTTATTTCGGATCTTCCTGTTTCTCAGAAGATGTCTGTCATCTGGGTGGTGTGTGATCGTTTCTCTAAGATGGTCCATTTGGTTCCCCTGCCTAAGTTGCCTTCTTCTTCCGAGTTGGTTCCTCTGTTTTTTCAAAATGTGGTCCGTTTGCATGGTATTCCGGAGAATATCGTTTCTGACAGAGGTACCCAATTCGTGTCTAGATTTTGGCGAGCATTCTGTGCTAGGATGGGCATAGATTTGTCTTTCTCGTCTGCTTTCCATCCTCAGACTAATGGCCAGACCGAGCGGACGAATCAGACCTTGGAGACATATTTGAGGTGTTTTGTGTCTGCAGATCAGGATGATTGGGTTGCTTTTTTGCCTTTAGCGGAGTTTGCCCTCAATAATCGGGCCAGCTCTGCCACCTTGGTGTCTCCCTTTTTCTGTAATTCGGGGTTTCATCCTCGATTTTCTTCTGGTCAGGTGGAATCTTCGGATTGTCCTGGAGTGGATGCTGTGGTGGAGAGGTTGCATCAGATTTGGGGGCAGGTAGTGGACAATTTGAAGTTGTCCCAGGAGAAGACTCAGCTTTTTGCCAACCGCCGGCGTCGGGTTGGTCCTCGGCTTTGTGTTGGGGACTTGGTGTGGTTGTCTTCTCGTTTTGTCCCTATGAGGGTTTCTTCTCCCAAGTTTAAGCCTCGGTTCATCGGCCCGTACAAGATATTGGAGATTCTTAACCCTGTGTCCTTCCGTTTGGACCTCCCTGCATCTTTTTCTATTCATAATGTTTTTCATCGGTCATTATTGCGCAGGTATGAGGTACCGGTTGTGCCTTCCGTTGAGCCTCCTGCTCCGGTGTTGGTTGAGGGCGAGTTGGAGTACGTTGTGGAAAAGATCTTGGACTCCCGTGTTTCCAGACGGAAACTCCAGTATCTGGTCAAATGGAAGGGATACGGTCAGGAGGATAATTCTTGGGTGACTGCCTCTGATGTTCATGCCTCTGATTTGGTCCGTGCCTTTCATAGGGCTCATCCTGATCGCCCTGGTGGTTCTGGTGAGGGTTCGGTGCCCCCTCCTTGAGGGGGGGGTACTGTTGTGAAATTGGATTTTGGGCTCCCCCGGTGGCCACTGGTGGAATTGAACTGGTGTGCATCATCCTCTCTGTTCACCTGTTTCCATCAGGATGTGGGAGTCGCTATTTAGCCTTGCTCCTCTGTCACTTCCATGCCGGTCAACATTGTAATCAGAAGCCTTTCTGTGCATGTTCCTGCTGCTAGACAACTCCCAGCTAAGTTGGACTTTAGTCCTTGTTTGTTTTTGCATTTTGTTCCAGTTCACAGCTGTAGTTTCGTTTCTGTGTCTGGAAAGCTCTTGTGATCTGAAATTGCCACTCTGATGTTATGAGTTAATACTAGAGTCTTAAAGTAATTTCAGGATGGTGTTTTGATAGGGTTTTCAGCTGACCATGAAAGTGTCCTTTCTGTCTTCCTGCTATCTAGTAAGCGGACCTCAATTTTGCTAAACCTATTTTCATACTACGTTTGTCATTTCATCTAAAATCACCGCCAATATTTGTGGGGGCCTCTGTCTGCCTTTCGGGGAAATTTCTCTAGAGGTGAGCCAGGACTATATTTTCCTCTGCCAGGATTAGTTAGTCCTCCGGCCGGCGCTGGGCGTCTAGGGATAAAACGCAGGCTACGCTACCCGGCTACTGTTAGTTGTGCGGCAGGTTTAGTTCATTGTCAGTTTAGTTTCCATCCTTCCAAGAGCTAGTTCTTATGTTTGCTGGGCTATGTTCTCTTGCCATTGAGAACCATAACACCATGCCCATTAGAAGTTGAATCGGACATGGAGTGCACTGATGCACAGCCACAGCCAGATTACTATGCTGTTCCTTTGACTCAGATCAGAACATTGCCCTCGCAGTGTACTGAGCCAGAATCAAACCCAGCTGAGACTATAGTGCCCCGTCACGAACGCTATACCACCGGCTTACACGGTGACACAGACGAAGTTGCACACAAGATAGAAGAGGAGGTCATAGATGACCCAGTTGTTGACCCCGATTGGCAGCCATTGGGGGAACAGGGTGCAGGCGGCAGTAGTTCTGAAGTGGAGGAGGAGGAGGAGCCGCAGCAGGCATCAACATCACAACAGGTTCCATCTGCCGGGCCCGTATCTGGCCAAAAACGCGTGGCAAATCCAAAACCAGTTGGAGGACAGCGTGGCCATCCGGTTAAAGAAGCTCAGTCTGCAATGCCTGAAAAGGTATCCGATAGTAGAAAGACTGCAGTCTGGCATTTTTTTAAACAACATCCAAGTGATCAGCGCAAAGTCATCTGTCAAAAATGTTCAACTTCCTTAAGCAGAGGTCAGAATCTTAAAAGTCTAAATACAAGTTGCATGCATAGACATTTAACCACCATGCATTTGCAAGCCTGGACTAACTACCAAACGTGCCTAAAGGTTGCAGCACCCTCGGCCAATGAAGCTAGTCAGCAACGCTACATCCCTTCTCTCACTGTAAGCCCACCATTTCCCGCACCACCTGCAGTATCTGTGCAGCTTTTGTCTCCAGGCCAAAGCAGTCAGGGAATTACCAGGTTCATAGTAGGAAACACTGCATGTAGGGCACCGGCAAGAATACCATCTCCAACCCTCTCTCAGTCTGCCATGTCCACCGGCACCACCGCTAGTTCCACGATCTCCAGCTCTCCAGTCCAGCTCACCCTACATGAGACTCTTGTTTGGAAAAGGAAGTACTCATCCTCGCATCCGCGTACACAGGCTTTGAATGCCCACATTGCTAGACTAATCTCATTAGAGATGATGCCCTACCGGTTAGTTGAAAGCGAAGCTTTCAAAGCGCTGATGGACTACGCTGTACAGCTACGAGCTACCCAGTCGACACTTCTTTTCTAGAAAAGCCATCCCAGCCCTCCAACAGCATGTTAAAGACCGCATCGTCCATGCACTCAGGCAGTCTGTGACTACAAAGGTGCACCTGACAACAGATGCATGGACCAGTAGGCATGGCCAGGGACATTACGTGTCCATCACGGCACACTGGGTGAATATGGTGGATGCAGGGTCCACAGGGGACAGCAATATTGGGACAGTTCTGCCTAGCCCATGGTCAAGGAAACAGTTGGCTGTAGGCGTTCGCCCCCTCCTCCTCTTTCTCGTCCTCCTGAAGAAGCGAGAGCTCGTCCACAGACCGCAGTCGCACATCCACTCCATCCGCAGCTGCCACTGTTGCACACCAGGTGTGCCATTATGGGACAGCTAGTGGCAAGCGTCAGCAGGCTGTATTGGCAATGAAGTGTTTGGGCGACAACAGACACACCGCGGAAGTTCTGTCCGAGTTCTTGCAGAAAGGAACTCATTCATGGCTGGGCACTGTACATCTTGAGGCAGGCAAGGTAGTGAGTGATAACGGAAGGAATTTCATGGCTGCCATAGCCCTTTCCCAACTGAAACACATTCCTTGCCTGGCTCATACCTTAAACCTGGTGGTGCAGTGCTTCCTGAAAAGTTATCCGGGATTACCCAACCTGCTCCTCAAAGTGCGCAGACTTTGCTCGCATATCCGCCGTTCGCCCGTACACTCCAGCCGTATGCAGAACTATCAGCGGTCTTTGAACCTTCCCCAGCATCGCCTAATCATCGACGTTGCAACAAGGTGGAACTCCACACTGCACATGCTTCAGAGACTGTGCGAACAGAGGCGTGCTGTTATGTATTTGTGGGAGGATACACGGACAGGCAGGTGGATTGCAGACATGGAGTTGTCAGGTGTGCAGTGGTCGAAGCTACAAGACCTGTGTCAAGTCCTTCAGTGTTTTGAGGAATGCACACGGCTGGTTAGTGCAGACAATGCCATAATAAGCATGAGCATCCCCCTAATGCGTCTGCTGATGCAAAGTTTGACGCACATAAAGGAGCAGGCGTCTGCAGCCGAGGAAGAGGAAAGCCTTGATGACAGTCAGCCATTGTCTGGTCAAGGCCGTGTAGAGGACGCGGTAGCGGGCGAAGAGGAGGAGGAGGACGAGGAGGATGATGGGGATGAGTACTTTTTTAATGAGGAAGCTTCTCCTGGGCCAACAGAAATTAGTGGCGTTGCAAGGCCGGGTTCTGGTTTTTTAAGGGAGACAAGTGACGTAGATTTGCCTGTAACTGCCCCTTAAACCAGCACAACCGCAGATTTGACAACTGGAACTTTGGCCCACATGGTGGATTATGCCTTACATATCCTCAAAAGGGACCCACGCATTATTAAAATGATGACCGATGACGATTACTGGTTGGCCTGCATCCTTGACCCTCGCTATAAAGGCAAATTGCAAAATATTATGCCACATGAGAACCTCGAACAAATATTAGCAACCAAACAAGCAACTCTTGTAGACCGTTTGATTCAGGCATTCCCAGCACACAGCGCCGGTGATGGTTCTCACACGAGCTGCAGGGGGCTACAGGGCAGAGGTGTTAGAGGTGCACAAATCAGAAGTGGCGTTGGACAGAGGGGTTTTCTGACCAGGTTGTGGAGTGATTTCGCAATGACCACAGATAGGACAGGTACTGCAGCATCTATTCAAAGTGACAGGAGACAACATTTGTCCAGTATGGTTACTAACTATTTTTCATCCCTTATCGATGTTCTCCCTCAACCGTCATTCCCATTTGATTACTGGGCATCCAAATTAAACACCTGGCCTGAATTGGCAGAATATGCATTGCAGGAGCTTGCTTGCCCAGCAGCTAGTGTGCTATCAGAAAGAGTATTCAGTGCTGCTGGTTCAATATTAACCTAAAAAAGGACTCGTCTGGCTAACCAAAATGTGGATGATCTCACCTTCATTAAAATGAACCACTCCTGGATTTCAAATTATTTTGCCCCACCTTTCCCGGCTGACACCTAGCTTTCCTATAAAAAGGTCTTGTTTGTGGACTGGTCTTACTGAGTGTTCCAATCTCTTAATTTGCAGCAGCTGTTTGTCCAGCATACGACATGTTTACACCTCCCTCAATGGGAAAACTCCCCCCACGGGGCCGTGGTCTCGCCACTTGGCGCAAGCACCCGTTAGAGTGCCGTTTGTCTGAAGAGGTGGGTGTGCCCGCTTTTGGTCGACGGCACTGCCACTGGGTCCCTCATAGTACAATAAAGTGTCTCTGGCGGTGGGGGCGCGCACCCAACGTCAGACACACAGTTGTAACACGAGGGGCCCTGGGACGGTACCGCCGGCCACAAGAGAGTTCACCCCCCCAGCTCAAACTGTGCTCTACCACGTGCAAAATTATCTCTCACAGCTCCACCAATGTTTAGTCTATGCGCTGACATCATTCAATGCCTGGCACTGACAATATCAATTTGTTGACATCTATGATGCTAGTTAAAATAGTCTGGGTCAGTGTCCTATATTGACACCAGTAAATACTTAGTGCCAAATTACTATGTCTGAAACTCAGCAGAGGAGCCCACCCCTGTACCTAAGTATGCCACACTTTTGTTTTTTTGTTTTGTTGTTTTGCGAGACATTAACATCTATTTATTTTTTGGGAGTACTAACTGTGTCAGACACTCCTTGCAATTGTCCTCCGCTGACCACACCAATGCTACCTGTGTACCCATGTAACCTATTTAAAACTGCATAGAGCCTATTTTTATTTATTTTAGGCCCAGTAAGCCTGTCTGCGGTCCCTCCTCGCAATCGTCTTCCGCTGACCACACCAATGCTGCCTGTGTACCCATGTAACCTATTTAAAACTGCATAGAGCCTATTTTTATTTATTTTAGGCCCAGTAAGCCTGTCTGCGGTCCCTCCTCGCAATCGTCCTCCGCTGACCACACCAATGCTGCCTGTGTACCCATGTAACCTATTTTAAAGTGCATATAGCCTATTTTTATTTATTTTAGGCCCAGTAAGCCTGTCTGCGGTCCCTCCTCGCAATCGTCCTCCGCTGACCACACCAATGCTGCCTGTGTACCCATGTAACCTATTTAAAACTGCATAGAGCCTATTTTTATTTATTTTAGGCCCAGTAAGCCTGTCTGCGGTCCCTCCTCGCAATCGTCCTCCGCTGACCACACCAATGCTGCCTGTGTACCCATGTAACCTATTTAAAACTGGATAGAGCCTATTTTTATTTATTTTAGGCCCAGTAAGCCTGTCTGCGGTCCCTCCTCGCAATCATCCTCCGCTGACCACACCAATGCTGCCTGTGTACCCATGTAACCTATTTTAAAGTGCATATAGCCTATTTTTATTTATTTTAGCCCAGTAAGCCTGTCTGCGGTCCCTCCTCGTAATCGTCCTCCGCTGACCACACCAATGCTGCCTGTGTACCCATGTAACCTATTTAAAACTGCATATAGCCTATTTTTATTTATTTTAGGCCCAGTAAGCCTGTCTGCGGTCCCTCCTCGCAATCGTCCTCCGCTGACCACACCAATGCTGCCTGTGTACCCATGTAACCTATTTTAAAGTGCATATAGCCTATTTTTATTTATTTTAGGCCCAGTAAGCCTGTCTGTGGTCCCTCCTCGCAATCGTCCTCCGCTGACCACACCAATGCTGCCTGTGTACCCATGTAACCTATTTAAAACTGCATAGAGCCTATTTTTATTTATTTTAGGCCCAGTAAGCCTGTCTGCGGTCCCTCCTTGCAATCGTCCTCCGCTGACCACACCAATGCTGCCCGTGTACCCCTGGAACCTATTTAAAAGTTCATAGAGCCTATTTATATATTTTATTTAATATTAATAAAGCCATGATGGACTACGCTGTACCACGCTACAAGCTAACCAGTCGACACTTCTTTTGCGAGAAAAGCCATCCCAACCCTCCACCAGCATGTAAAAGACCGCATTGTCCATGCACTCTGGCAATCTGTGAGTACAAAGGTGCACCTGACAACAGATGCATGGACCTGTAGGCATGGCCACGGAAGGTTACGTGTCCATTACGGCGCAATGGGTTAATGTGGTGGATGCATGGTCCACAGGGGACAGCCTACTAAGTCTGTCTGCAGTCCCTAATTAAAATTGTCCTCAATTCAGGTTTTCGGGCTTTTTAAAAAAATAGGAAACTGCATTTGGGCTACTAGTTTGGTTGGGGCCTACTAGTGATGTCTGCCGCTCCTGGGTGTTCTCCTCCTCCTGGGTGTTCTCCTCCTCCTTGGTGTTCTCCTCCAGGTTTCCTTGTCTGAGCTTCAACCTTCAGGCTCTCATTAAGTATCTTTAAATGTAACACTACAGTTGCCATACTACTTGGGTTGGGGCCTAGTAACGGTGTTCTCCTCCTCCTTGGTGTTCTCCTCCAGGTTTCCTTGTCTGAGCTTCAACCTTCAGGATCTCATTAAGTATTTTTAAATGTAACACTACAGTTGCCATACTACTTGGGTTGGGGCCTAGTAACGGTGTTCTCCTCCTCCTTGGTGTTCTCCTCCAGGTTTCCTTGTCTAAGCTTCAACCTTCAGGCTCTCATTAAGTATTTTTAAATGTAACACTACAGTTGCCATACTACTTGGGTTGGGGCCTAGTAATGGTGTTCTCCTCCTCCTTGGTGTTCTCCTCCTCCTTGGTGTTCTCCTCCAGGTTTTCTTGTCTGAGCTTCAACCTTCAGGCTCTCATTAAGTATTTTTAAATGTAACACTACAGTTGCCATACTACTTGGGTTGGGGCCTAGTAACGGTATTCTCCTCCTCCTTGGTGTTCTCCTCCAGGTTTCCTTGTCTGAGCTTCAACCTTCAGGCTCTCATTAAGTATTTTTAAATGTAACACTACAGTTGCCATACTACTTGGGTTGGGGCCTAGTAACGGTGTTCTCCTCCTCCTTGGTGTTCTCCTCCAGGTTTCCTTGTCTGAGCTTCAACCTTCAGGCTCTCCTTAAGTATTTTTAAATGTAACACTACAGCTACACTACTGGTGGACAACGATCAGGCCTATCAGCCTGAAATTTTTGCAGCCCTCGTCGCAAATCTGGGGAAATGGCAGACAAAATTACTCCCTCTCTGAGAATACCAGCCGGCTCAGAGACTCCCGGAGAATCAGGCACAAAACTCCTAGAAAGTGCATCAGCCTTCACGTTCTTCGAACCAGGCAGGTACGAGACCACAAAGTCAAAACGGGAGAAAAACAACGACCAACGGGCCTGTCTAGGATTCAGGCGCTTGGCAGACTCGAGGTAAATCAGATTTTTATGATCAGTCAAGACCACCACACGATGTCTAGCTCCCTCGAGCCAATGTCGCCACTCCTCAAATGCCCACTTCATGGCCAACAACTCCCGATTACCAACATCATAGTTCCGCTCAGCAGGCGAAAATTTCCTTGAAAAGAAGGCGCATGGCTTCATCACGGAGCCATCAGAACTTTTTTGCGACAAAACAGCCCCTGCACCAATTTCAGAAGCATCAACTTCAACATGGAAGGGAAGAGAGACATCCGGCTGGCACAAGACTGGCGCTGAAGTAAACCGACGCTTCAGCTCCCGAAAGGCCTCCACGGCCGCAGGAGACCAATTCGCAACATCAGAACCCTTCTTGGTCATATCCGTCAAAGGTTTAACCACGCTGGAGAAATTAGCGATAAAACGACGGTAAAAATTAGCAAAGCCCAAGAACTTCTGCAGGCTCTTAACAGACGTGGGCTGAGTCCAGTCATGAATGGCACGGATCTTAACTGGGTCCATCTCCACAGTAGAAGGGGAAAAAATAAAACCCAAAAAAGAAACCTTCTGTACCCCAAAGATACATTTTGAACCCTTCACAAATAGAGCATTCTCCCGCAAAACCTGAAACACCATCCTGACCTGGTTCACATGGGACTCCCAATCATCAGAAAAAAACAAAATATCATCCAGATAAATAATCATAAATTTATCCAGATATTTCCGGAAGATGTCATGCATGAAGGACTGAAACACAGAAGGAGCATTAGATAATCCGAAAGGCATCACCAGGTACTCAAAATGACCCTCGGGCGTATTAAATGCCGTTTTCCATTCATCTCCCTGCTTTATGCGCACAAGGTTATACGCACCACGAAGATCTATCTTGGTGAACCAACTGGATCCCTTAATCCGAGCAAACAAATCAGACAACAATGGCAAAGGATACTGAAATTTAACAGTGATCTTATTCAGAAGGCGATAATCAATACAAGGTCTCAGAGACCCGTCTTTCTTGCCCACAAAAAAGAATCCTGCACCAAGAGGGGACGAGGATGGGCGAATATGTCCCTTCTCCAAAGACTCCTTTATATAACTCCGCATCGCGGCATGCTCTGGCACAGATAAATTAAAGAGTCGTCCCTTAGGAAACTTACTACCAGGAATCAAATCTATAGCACAATCACAGTCCCTATGAGGAGGAAGGGCACCGGACCTGGCCTCATTAAATACATCCTGAAAGTCTGACAAATACTCAGGGATCTCAGAAGGAGTAGAAGAAGCAATAGACACCAATGGAGAATCGCCATGAATCCTGTTGTGAAATTGGATTCTGGGCTCCCCCGGTGGCCACTTGTGGAATTGAACTTGTGTGCATCATCCCCTCTGTTCACCTGCTCCTATCAGGATGTGGGAGTCGCTATATAACCTTGCTCCTCTGTCAGTTTCTTGCCGGTCAACAATGTAATCAGAAGCCTTCTGTGCTTGTTCCTGCTACTAGACAACTCCCAGCTAAGTTGGACTTTTGTCCTTGTGTGTTTTTGCATTTTGTTCCTGTTCACAGCTGCTGTTTCGTTACTGTGTCTGGAAAGCTCTTGTGATCGGAAATTGCCACTCTGGTGTTATGAGTTAATGCTAGAGTCTTAAAGGAATTTCTGGATGGTGTTTTGTTAGGGTTTTCTGCTGACCATGAAAGTGTCCTTTCTGTCTTCCTGCTATCTAGAAAGCGGACCTCGATTTTGCTAAACCTATTTTCATACTACGTTTGTCATTTCATCTAAAATCACCGCCAATATATGTGGGGGCCTCTGTCTGCCTTTTGGGAAAATTTCTCTAGAGGTGAGCCAGGACTGTCTTTTCCTCTGCTAGGATTAGGTAGTTCTCCGGCTGGCGCTGGGCATCTAGGGTTAAAAAACGTAGGCATGCTACCCGGCCACTTCTAGTTGTGCGGCAGGTTTAGTTCATGGTCAGTATAGTTTCCATCTTCCAAGAGCTAGTTCTCATATATGCTGGGCTATGTTCTCTCGCCATTGAGAATCATGAAAGTTTGACCGGCCCAAAAAAGGGTTAAATTACTGGCTGAGAAAGGAGAGAAAAAAGAAGTCTGCTACAATTTTTTTTTTTTTTTTTTTTTTCCTCTAGTTCTGAGTGTGCTCTTAATTGAATCACTTGCTAGTCTGCCTATACTGCAGCCTTCCTCTCTTTCTCACCTTCTAATCCTTGAATGGCTCTGTGTTCACCTGTTTCAAATGGATCTTCAGAGTGTAGCTACAGGTTTGAATAATCTCGCCACAAAGGTACAAAATTTGCAAGATTTTGTTGTTCATGCACCTATGTCTGAGCCTAGAATTCCTTTGCCTGAATTCTTCTCGGGGAATAGATCTCACTTTCAAAATTTTAAAAATAATTGCAAATTGTTTTTGTCCCTGAAGTCTCGCTCTGCCGGAGACCCTGCACAGCAGGTCAGGATTGTAATTTCCTTGCTCCGGGGCGACCCTCAAGACTGGGCTTTTGCATTGGCACCAGGGGATCCTGCGTTGCTCAATGTGGATGCGTTTTTTCTGGCCTTGGGGTTGCTTTATGAGGAACCTCATTTAGAGCTTCAGGCGGAAAAGGCCTTGATGTCCTTGTCTCAGGGGCAAGATGAAGCTGAAATATACTGCCAAAAATTCCGCAAATGGTCTGTGCTTACTCAGTGGAATGAGTGCGCCCTGGCGGCGATTTTCAGAGAAGGTCTCTCTGATGCCATTAAGGATGTTATGGTGGGGTTCCCTGTGCCTGCGAGTCTGAATGAGTCCATGACGATGGCTATTCAGATCGATAGGCGTCTGCGGGAGCGCAAACCTGTGCACCATTTGGCGGTGTCTACTGAGAAAACGCCAGAAAATATGCAATGTGATAGAATTCTGTCCAGAAGCGAGCGGCAGAATTTTAGACGAAAAAATGGGTTGTGCTTCTATTGTGGTGATTCAACTCATGTTATATCAGCATGCTTTAAGCGTACTAAGAAGCCTGACAAGTCTGTTTCAATTAGCACTTTACAGTCTAAGTTTATTCTATCTGTGACCCTGATTTGTTCTTTGTCATCTATTACCGCGGACGCCTATGTCGACTCTGGCGCTGCTTTGAGTCTTATGGATTGGTCCTTTGCCAAACGCTGTGGGTATGATTTGGAGCCACTGGAGGCTCCGATACCTCTGAAAGGGATTGACTCCACCCCATTGGCTAGTAATAAACCACAATACTGGACACAAGTGACTATGCGTGTTAATCCGGATCACCAGGAGGTTATTCGCTTTCTGGTGCTGTATAATCTACATGATGTTTTGGTGCTGGGATTGCCATGGCTGCAATCTCATAACCCAGTCCTCGACTGGAGAGCTATGTCTGTGTTAAGCTGGGGATGTAAAGGAACTCATGGGGACGTACCTTTGGTTTCCATTTCATCATCTATTCCCTCTGAGATTCCTGAATTCTTGTCTGACTTTCGTGACGTTTTTGAAGAAGCCAAGGTTGGTTCACTACCTCCGCACCGGGAGTGCGATTGTGCCATAGACTTGATTCCGGGTAGTAAATACCCTAAGGGTCGTTTATTTAATCTGTCTGTGCCTGAACACGCTGCTATGCGAGAATATATAAAGGAGTCCTTGGAAAAGGGACATATTCGTCCTTCGTCATCTCCCTTAGGAGCCGGTTTTTTCTTTGTGTCTAAGAAAGACGGCTCTTTGAGGCCGTGTATTGATTATCGACTTTTGAATAAAATCACGGTTAAATATCAATATCCGTTACCACTGCTTACTGATTTGTTTGCTCGTATAAAGGGGGCCAAGTGGTTCTCTAAGATTTATCTCCGTGGTGCGTATAATTTGGTGCGAATCAAGCAGGGGGATGAGTGGAAAACCGCATTTAATACGCCCGAGGGCCATTTTGAGTATTTGGTGATGCCTTTTGGTCTTTCAAATGCCCCTTCAGTCTTCCAGTCCTTTATGCATGACATTTTCCGCGATTATTTGGATAAATTTATGATTGTGTATCTGGATGATATTCTGATTTTTTCGGATGACTGGGACTCTCATGTCCAGCAGGTCAGGAGGGTTTTTCAGGTTTTGCGGTCTAATTCCTTGTGTGTGAAGGGTTCTAAGTGTGTTTTTGGGGTTCAAAAGATTTCTTTCTTGGGATACATTTTTTCCCCCTCTTCCATCGAGATGGATCCTGTCAAGGTTCAGGCTATTGGTGATTGGACGCAACCCTCTTCTCTTAAGAGTCTTCAGAAATTTTTGGGCTTTGCTAACTTTTATCGTCGATTTATTGCTGGTTTTTCTGATGTTGTAAAACCATTGACTGATTTGACTAAGAAGGGTGCTGATGTTGCTGATTGGTCCCCTGATGCTGTGGAGGCCTTTCGGGAGCTCAAGCGCCGCTTTTCTTCCGCCCCAGTGTTGCGTCAGCCTGATGTTGCTCTTCCTTTTCAGGTTGAGGTCGACGCTTCTGAAATCGGAGCTGGGGCGGTGTTGTCGCAGAGAAGTTCCGACTGCTCCGTGATGAGACCTTGTGCTTTTTTTTCCCGTAAATTTTCGCCCGCCGAGCGGAATTATGATATTGGGAATCGGGAGCTTTTGGCCATGAAGTGGGCTTTTGAGGAGTGGCATCACTGGCTTGAGGGGGCCAGACATCAGGTGGTGGTATTGACTGACCACAAAAATTTAATTTACCTTGAGTCTGCCAGGCGCCTGAATCCTAGACAGGCGCGCTGGTCGTTGTTTTTCTCTCGGTTTAATTTTGTGGTGTCGTACCTACCGGGTTCTAAGAATGTTAAGGCGGATGCCCTTTCTAGGAGTTTTGAGCCTGACTCCCCTGGTAATTCTGAGCCCACAGGTATCCTTAAAGATGGAGTGATATTGTCTGCCGTTTCTCCAGACCTGCGGCGGGCCTTGCAGGAGTTTCAGGCGGATAGACCTGATCGTTGCCCACCTGGTAGACTGTTTGTTCCTGATGATTGGACCAGTAGAGTCATCTCTGAGGTTCATTCTTCTGCGTTGGCAGGTCATCCTGGAATCTTTGGTACCAGGGATTTGGTGGCAAGGTCCTTCTGGTGGCCTTCCCTGTCTCGAGATGTGCGAGGCTTTGTGCAGTCTTGTGACGTTTGTGCTCGGGCCAAGCCTTGTTGTTCTCGGGCTAGTGGATTGTTGTTGCCCTTGCCTATCCCGAAGAGGCCTTGGACGCACATCTCGATGGATTTTATTTCGGATCTGCCTGTTTCTCAGAAGATGTCTGTCATCTGGGTGGTGTGTGACCGTTTCTCTAAGATGGTCCATCTGGTTCCCTTGCCTAAGTTGCCTTCTTCTTCCGAGTTGGTTCCTCTGTTTTTTCAAAATGTTGTTCGTTTGCATGGTATTCCTGAGAATATCGTTTCTGACAGAGGGACCCAATTCGTGTCTAGATTTTGGCGGGCATTCTGTGCTAGGATGGGCATAGATTTGTCTTTTTCGTCTGCTTTCCATCCTCAGACTAATGGCCAGACCGAGCGGACTAATCAGACCTTGGAGACATATTTGAGGTGTTTTGTGTCTGCGGATCAGGATGATTGGGTTGCTTTTTTGCCTTTGGCGGAGTTCGCCCTCAATAATCGGGCCAGCTCTGCCACCTTGGTGTCCCCGTTTTTCTGTAATTTGGGGTTTCATCCTCGATTTTCCTCCGGTCAAGTGGAATCTTCGGATTGTCCTGGAGTGGATGCTGTGGTGGAGAGGTTGCATCAGATTTGGGGGCAGGTGGTGGACAATTTGAAGTTGTCCCAGGAGAAGACTCAGCTTTTTGCCAACCGCCGTCGTCGTGTTGGTCCTCGGCTTTGTGTTGGGGACTTGGTGTGGTTGTCTTCTCGTTTTGTCCCTATGAGGGTTTCTTCTCCTAAGTTTAAGCCTCGGTTCATCGGCCCGTACAAGATATTGGAGATTCTTAACCCTGTGTCCTTCCGTTTGGACCTCCCTGCATCCTTTTCGATTCATAATGTTTTTCATCGGTCATTGTTGCGCAGGTATGAGGTACCGGTTGTGCCTTCCGTTGAGCCTCCTGCTCCGGTGTTGGTTGAGGGTGAGTTGGAGTACGTTGTGGAAAAGATCTTAGACTCTCGTGTTTCCAGACGGAGACTCCAGTATCTGGTCAAATGGAAGGGATACGGTCAGGAGGATAATTCTTGGGTCACTGCCTCTGATGTTCATGCCTCCGATCTTGTCCGTGCCTTTCATAGGGCTCATCCTGATCGCCCTGGTGGTTCTGGTGAGGGTTCGGTGCCCCCTCCTTGAGGGGGGGGTACTGTTGTGAAATTGGATTCTGGGCTCCCCCGGTGGCCACTTGTGGAATTGAACTTGTGTGCATCATCCCCTCTGTTCACCTGCTCCTATCAGGATGTGGGAGTCGCTATATAACCTTGCTCCTCTGTCAGTTTCTTGCCGGTCAACAATGTAATCAGAAGCCTTCTGTGCTTGTTCCTGCTACTAGACAACTCCCAGCTAAGTTGGACTTTTGTCCTTGTGTGTTTTTGCATTTTGTTCCTGTTCACAGCTGCTGTTTCGTTACTGTGTCTGGAAAGCTCTTGTGATCGGAAATTGCCACTCTGGTGTTATGAGTTAATGCTAGAGTCTTAAAGGAATTTCTGGATGGTGTTTTGTTAGGGTTTTCTGCTGACCATGAAAGTGTCCTTTCTGTCTTCCTGCTATCTAGAAAGCGGACCTCGATTTTGCTAAACCTATTTTCATACTACGTTTGTCATTTCATCTAAAATCACCGCCAATATATGTGGGGGCCTCTGTCTGCCTTTTGGGAAAATTTCTCTAGAGGTGAGCCAGGACTGTCTTTTCCTCTGCTAGGATTAGGTAGTTCTCCGGCTGGCGCTGGGCATCTAGGGTTAAAAAACGTAGGCATGCTACCCGGCCACTTCTAGTTGTGCGGCAGGTTTAGTTCATGGTCAGTATAGTTTCCATCTTCCAAGAGCTAGTTCTCATATATGCTGGGCTATGTTCTCTCGCCATTGAGAATCATGACAGAATCCCCTGACACCCCCAACTAGACACAGTCATAGCTTTCCAATCTAAAACTGGATTATGGGCCTGTAACCATGGCAGACCCAAAATGACAACATCATGCATCAAGTACAGCATCAAGTACCAGAAAACGAATCACCTCCTGATGTACAGGAGTCATGCACATGGTCACTTGCGTCCAATACTGAGGTTTGTTCTCTGCCAATGGCGTAGAATCAATTCCTCTAAGAGGAATAGGATTTCCCAAAGGCTCCAGGACAAAACCGCAGCGCTTGGCAAACGACAAATCCATCAGACTTAAAGCAGCACCAGAATCCACAAAAGCCATAACTGAGTAAGAAGATAATGAACAAATTAAAGTCACAGACAAAATAAACTTAGGCTGAAAAGTACCAATGGCGACAGGATTAACTTTTTTCTTTAAACGTTTAGAGCATGCTGAGATAACATGTGTTGAATCACCACAGTAGAAACACAACCCATTTTGACATCTATGATTTTGTCGCTCGGCTCTGGTCAGAATTCTGTCACATTGCATAGAATCAGGTGACCATTCAGACAGCACCGCCAAAGGATTATCAGATTTGCGCTCCCGCAAACGTCGATCAATTTGAATGGCTAGAGCCATTGAATCATTTAGACCTGTAGGGATAGGAAACCCCACCATCACATCTTTAATGGCTTCAGAAAGACCATTTCTGAAATTTGCGGCCAGTGCACACTCATTCCATTGAGTAAGCACGGACCATTTCCGAAATTTTTGGCAGTATACCTCAGCTTCGTCCTGACCCTGAGAGATAACCAGCAACATTTTTTCAGCCTGATTTTCAAGATTAGGCTCCTGATAAAGCAAACCAAGTGCCAGAAAAAACGCATCAACATTTATCAATGCAGGATCTCCTGGCGCCAGAGAGAAGGCCCAATCCTGAGGGTCACCGCGCAAGAAGGAAATAACAATCTTAACTTGCTGAGCGGAATCACCAGAGGAACGAGGTTTCAGAGACAGAAACAATTTACAATTATTCCTAAAATTCAGGAATTTAGATCTATCTCCAAAAAACGGCTCAGGAATAGGTATTTTTGGTTCAGACATAGGGCTATGGATAACAAAATCCTGAATGCTTTGCACCCTAGCAGCAAGCTGATCCACACTAGAAGTCAGAGTCTGGACATTCATATCTGCAGCAGAGTTTCAGCCACTCAGAGAAAAAGGGGATGAAAGAAGCTAGGCAAACTGCAGCAAAAAAAAAACAAAAACTCAGAACTTCTTTTTAATCCCGCTTCTGCGATGCATTAAACATTTTCTTTTGGCCTGGCATTCTGTTATGATCCCAATGGCAGAGGATCTCTGATATTCCGGCAAGATAGCAAAAATATAAATACTGCTCTAGGGAGGTGGAAACTGGACTAACCGCATACCTGATCCTGACACAAACAACTAAAAGTAGCCGGTGAACGTGCCTACGTTGGTTCTAGACGTCTCGAGCCAGCCGGAGAACTGACTACCCCTAGAGGGAAAAAATAAGACCTCGCTTGCCTCCAGAGAAATTGAACCCCAAAGATATAGAAAGCCCCCAACAAATAATAACGGTGAGGCAAGAGGAAAACACAAATGTAGAGATGAACTAGATTCAGCAAAGTGAGGCCCAATAGTCTAGATAGCAGAAAATAGATAGTGGACTATGCGGTTAGCAGAAAACCCTACAAAACATCCACGCTGAACATTCAAGAACCCCCACACCGACAGACGGTGTGGAGGGAGAATATTAGCCCCCTAGAGCTTCCAGCGAGTCAAAAATCAAATGTAAAGCAAGCTGGACAAAAACACTGAATAATGCAAAAGATCCAAATTGTACAAAACAGACTTAGCTTTTCTTGCATGAGGCAGACTGAAAGGAATCCGGAGGAGACCAAATAGGTCTGGATACAACGATGCCAGGCAAGAGACTGAGTCCAGAGGAGACTCAAATAGGAAACACCCGCTGCTTAACGACACAGCTGGAGCTCAGGCCTGCAACAAGACATACCTAACACAATACCGTTAGTGACCACCAGAGGGAGCCCAGAAACACAGTTCACAACACTTGTCTGAGCTTCAACCTTCAGTGTTGTGAATCCGCTTTTTGGGCTCCCCTGGTGGTTGCTGGTGGTACTGGTGACTTGTGTGTGCTTTGCTGTCTCAGTTCACCTGCTCCCATCAGTGTTTGGGAGTTTCCTATTTAGCCTTGCTCTCCAGTCATTTCCTTCCGGTCATCATTGTAACCAGAGCCTTCGGTTGCATGTTCCTGCTACTAGTCTGCTGATCAGCTAAGTGGACTTTGTCCTTTTGTTTTGTATCTTTTGTCCAGTTTGCAGTTTTTGTTATTCTCTGTAGCTGGAAGCTCTTGCGGGCTGAAATTGCCACTCCTGTGTCATGAGTTGACACAGGAGTCTTAAAGTAATTTCAGGATGGTTTTTTGAAAGGGTTTTCAGTTGACCGTGAAGTCCTCTTTTGTATCCTTCTGCTATCTAGTAAGTGGACCTCTCTTTGCTAAATCTACTTTCATACTGTGTATGTCTTTTCCTCTTAACTCACCGTTATTACATGTGGGGGGCTGCTATCATCTTTTGGGGTATTTCCCTAGAGGTAAGCCAGGTCTGTTACTTCTTCTACCAGGCGTAGTTAGTCCTCCGGCTGGCGCGTGGCATTTAGGAAGTCGTAGGTATGCTCCCTGGCTACTATTAGTTGTGTGGTAGATTTAGCTCACGGTCAGCTCGAGATTCCATCACCCAGAGCTCATCCGTTATTTTTGTGTTCTGATGTTTCCCTGCCATTGGGAATCATGACAGTATGACCGGACGCTCTTAAAGTTATTGGCAGAAGAAAGGAGAGAAAAAAGAAGTCTGTAGATTTTTTTTTTTTCCCCCTATGCTTGCTCCATAGTTGGATCAGTTGTATTTCAGCTCTAATTACAGCCTTTGCCTTTCTCTCCTTCTAATCCTTGAATGGCTCTGATCTCACCTGTTTAAAGATGGACCCTCAGAGTTTGGCTGTAGGTTTAAATAATCTTGCTACCAAGGTTCAAAATTTACAAGATTTTGTTATACATACTCCGATGTCTGAACCTAAAATTCCTACACCAGAGGTGTTTTCCGGAGATAGATCTCGGTTCCTGAATTTCAAATATAATTGTAAATTGTTCCTTTCTCTCAGACCTCACTCCTCTGGAGATCCTGTCCAGCAGGTTAAGATTGTAATCTCTTTGCTGCGAGGTGACCCTCAAAATTGGGCATTTTCATTGACACCAGGGGATCCTGCGTTGCTCAATGTGGATGCGTTTTTTCTGGCTTTAGGGTTGCTTTATGAGGAACCTAATTTGGAGATTCAAGCTGAAAAAGCTTTGATAGCCCTATCTCAAGGGCAAGATGAAGCTGAGATATACTGCCAAAAATTTCGTAGATGGTCTGTGCTTACTCAGTGGAATGAGTGCGCCCTAGCGGCAAATTTCAGAGAGGGCCTTTCTGATGCCGTTAAAGATGTTATGGTCGGGTTCCCTGCGCCCACAGGTCTGAATGAGTCCATGACAATGGCTATTCAGATTGATCGGCGTTTGCGGGAGCGCAAACCCGTGCACCATTTGGCGGTATCTTCTGAAGAGACGCCAGAGAAAATGCAATGTGACAGAATTCTGTCCAGAAGCGAGCGGCAGAATTATAGGCGTAAAAATGGGTTATGCTTCTATTGTGGTGATTCTGCTCATGTTATATCAGCATGCTCTAAACGTACAAGGAAGGTTGACAAGTCTATTTCAATTGGCACTTTACAGTCTAAATTTATTCTGTCTGTAACCTTGATTTGTTCATTATCAGTTATTACCGTGGATGCCTATGTGGACTCTGGCGCCGCTCTGAGTCTTATGGATTGGTCCTTTGCCAGGCGCTGTGGGTTTGATTTAGAGCCTCTGGAAGTCCCTATACCTCTGAAGGGTATTGATTCTACGCCTTTGGCTTGTAATAAACCACAATTCTGGACGCAAGTGACTATGCGTATGACTCCAGACCATCAGGAGGTGATTCGCTTCCTTGTGTTGTACAATTTGCATGATGTTTTGGTGCTTGGATTACCATGGTTACAATCTCATAACCCAGTCCTTGACTGGAAAACAATGTCTGTGTTAAGCTGGGGATGTCGGGGGGCTCATGGGGACATACCTTTGGTTTTTATTTCGTCATCTATTCTCTCTGAGATTCCGGCATTTTTGTCTGATTATCGTGATATTTTTGAGGAGCCAAAAATTGGTTCACTCCCTCCCCACAGAGATTGTGATTGCGCCATAGATCTGATTCCTGGCAGTAAATTTCCAAAGGGTCGTTTGTTTAACTTATCTGTACCTGAACATGCTGCTATGCGAGAGTATATTAAGGAGTCCCTGGAAAAGGTACACATTCGTCCTTCTTCATCTCCTTTAGGAGCTGGTTTTTTCTTTGTATCTAAAAAGGATGGCTCTCTGAGGCCTTGTATTGATTATCGACTCCTGAATAAAATACAGTCAAATATCAGTATCCGTTGCCTTTGCTGACTGATTTGTTTGCTCGCATAAGGGGGGCTAAGTGGTTCTCTAAGATTGATCTTCGTGGGGCGTATAATTTGGTGCGAATTAAGCAGGGGGATGAGTGGAAAACCGCATTTAATACGCCTGAGGGCCATTTTGAGTATTTAGTAATGCCTTTCGGCCTTTCTAATGCACCTTCAGTCTTTCAGTCCTTAATGCATGATATTTTCCGTGAATATTTGGATAAATTTATGATTGTGTATTTGGATGATATTTTGATTTTTTCTGATGACTGGGAGTCTCATGTTCAACAGGTCAGGTGGGTTTTTCAGGTTTTGCGGGAGAATTCTTTGTGTGTAAAGGGTTCAAAGTGTGTTTTTGGGGTTCAAAAGATTTCCTTTTTGGGGTACATTTTTTCCCCTTCTTCTATTGAGATGGACCCTGTCAAGGTTCGGGCTATTTGTGACTGGACGCAGCCTACTTCTCTTAAGAGTCTTCAGAAATTCTTGGGCTTTGCTAATTTTTATCGTCGATTTATAACTGGTTTTTCTGGCGTTGCTAAACCTCTGACGGATTTGACCAAAAAGGGTGCTGATGTTGCCAATTGGTCCCCTGCTGCTGTGGAGGCCTTTCGGGAGCTTAAGCGCCGCTTTTTGTCTGCCCCTGTGTTGCGCCAGCCTGATGTTTCTCTTCCCTTTCAGGTTGAGGTCGATGCTTCCGAGATCGGAGCGGGGGCGGTTTTGTCGCAGAAAAGTTCCGACTGCTCAGTGATGAGACCTTGTGCGTTCTTTTCTCGAAAATTTTCGGCCGCCGAGCGAAACTATGATGTTGGTAATCGGGAGCTTTTGGCCATGAAGTGGGCATTTGAGGAGTGGCGTCATTGGCTTGAGGGTGCCAGACATCAGGTGGTAGTTTTGACGGATCACAAGAATCTGATTTATCTAGAGTCTGCCAGGCGCCTGAATCCTAGACAGGCACGATGGTCGTTGTTTTTTTCTCGGTTTAATTTTGTGGTTTCATACTTACCGGGTTCTAAAAATGTTAAGGCAGATGCTCTTTCTAGGAGTTTTGAGCCTGACTCTCCTGGGGATTCTGAACCTGCTGGTGTCCTTAAGGACGGGGTGGTTTTGTCTGCTGTCTCCCCAGATCTGCGACGTGCTTTGCAAGAATTTCAGGCGGATAGACCTGATCGTTGTCCGCCTGGTAGACTGTTTGTTCCTGATGATTGGACCAGTAGAGTCATCTCGGAAGTTCATTCTTCTTCGCTGGCAGGTCATCCTGGAATTTTTGGTACCAGAGATTTGGTGGCTAGATCCTTCTGGTGGCCTTCCCTGTCTCGGGATGTGCGTGTTTTTGTGCAGTCTTGTGATGTGTGTGCTCGGGCCAAGCCTTGTTGTTCTAGGGCTAGTGGGTTATTGTTGCCCTTGCCTGTTCCGAAGAGGCCTTGGACGCACATCTCTATGGACTTTATTTCTGATCTCCCTGTTTCTCAGAAGATGTCTGTCATCTGGGTGGTGTGTGACCGTTTTTCTAAAATGGTTCATTTGGTACCATTGCCTAAGTTGCCTTCCTCATCTGAGTTGGTCCCTCTATTTTTTCAAAATGTGGTTCGCTTGCATGGTATTCCGGAAAACATCGTTTCTGACAGGGGAACCCAGTTCGTGTCTAGATTTTGGCGGGCATTCTGTGCCAGGTTGGGCATTGATTTGTCTTTTTCGTCTGCATTCCATCCTCAGACTAATGGCCAGACGGAGCGAACTAATCAAACCTTGGAGACTTATTTGAGGTGTTTTGTGTCTGCTGATCAGGATGACTGGGTTGCCTTTTTGCCGTTGGCTGAATTTGCTCTTAATAATCGGGCTAGTTCTGCCACTTTGGTTTCTCCTTTCTTTTGCAATTCAGGGTTTCATCCTCGTTTTTCATCTGGTCAGGTGGAATCTTCGGATTGTCCTGGAGTGGATGCGGTGGTGGATCGGTTGCATCAGATTTGGGGACAAGTGGTGGACAATTTGAAGTTGTCCCAGGAGAGGACTCAGCAGTTTGCTAACCACCGTCGTCGTGTTGGTCCTCGCCTTCGTGTTGGGGACTTGGTGTGGTTGTCTTCCCGTTTTGTCCCTATGAGGGTTTCTTCTCCTAAGTTTAAGCCTCGGTTCATCGGTCCTTATAGGATTTTGGAGATACTTAACCCTGTGTCCTTTCGTTTGGACCTCCCGGCATCTTTCGCTATCCATAATGTGTTCCATCGGTCGTTGTTGCGGAGATATGAGGTACCGGTGGTTCCTTCTACTGAACCTCCTGCTCCTGTGCTGGTGGAGGGTGAATTGGAGTACGTTGTAGAGAAGATCTTGGATTCCCGTATTTCCAGACGGAGACTTCAATATCTGGTTAAATGGAAGGGCTATGGTCAGGATGATAATTCTTGGGTAACTGCCTCTGATGTTCATGCCGCGGATTTGGTTCGTGCCTTTCATAGGGCTCATCCAGATCGCCCTGGCGGTTCTCGTGAGGGTTCGGTGCCCCCTCCTTAACGGGGGGTACTGTTGTGAATCCGCTTTTTGGGCTCCCCTGGTGGTTGCTGGTGGTACTGGTGACTTGTGTGTGCTTTGCTGTCTCAGTTCACCTGCTCCCATCAGTGTTTGGGAGTTTCCTATTTAGCCTTGCTCTCCAGTCATTTCCTTGCCGGTCATCATTGTAACCAGAGCCTTCGGTTGCATGTTCCTGCTACTAGTCTGCTGATCAGCTAAGTGGACTTTGTCCTTTTGTTTTGTATCTTTTGTCCAGTTTGCAGTTTTTGTTATTCTCTGTAGCTGGAAGCTCTTGCGGGCTGAAATTGCCACTCCTGTGTCATGAGTTGACACAGGAGTCTTAAAGTAATTTCAGGATGGTTTTTTGAAAGGGTTTTCAGTTGACCGTGAAGTCCTCTTTTGTATCCTTCTGCTATCTAGTAAGTGGACCTCTCTTTGCTAAATCTACTTTCATACTGTGTATGTCTTTTCCTCTTAACTCACCGTTATTACATGTGGGGGGCTGCTATCATCTTTTGGGGTATTTCCCTAGAGGTAAGCCAGGTCTGTTCCTTCCTCTACCAGGCGTAGTTAGTCCTCCAGCTGGCGCGTGGCATTTAGGAAGTCGTAGGTATGCTCCCTGGCTACTATTAGTTGTGTGGTAGATTTAGCTCACGGTCAGCTCGAGATTCCATCACCCAGAGCTCGTCCGTTATTTTTGTGTTCTGATGTTTCCCTGCCATTGGGAATCATGACACTTCAGGCTCTCATTAAGTATTTTTAAATGTAACACTACAGTTGCCATACTACTTGCGTTGGGGCCTAGTAACGGTGTTCTCCTCCTCCTTCGTGTTCTCCTCCAGGTTTCCTTGTCTGAGCTTCAACCTTCAGGCTCTCATTAAGTATTTTTAAATGTAACACTACAGTTGCCATACTACTTGGGTTGGGGCCTAGTAACGGTGTTCTCCTCCTCCTTGGTGTTCTCCTACTCCTTGGTGTTCTCCTCCAGGTTTCCTTGTCTGAGCTTCAACCTTCAGGCTCTCATTAAGTATTTTTAAATGTAACACTACAGTTGCCATACTACTTGGGTTGGGGCCTAGTAACGGTGTTCTCCTCCTCCTTGGTGTTCTCCTCCTCCTTGGTGTTCTCCTCCAGGTTTCCTTGTCTGAGCTTCAACCTTCAGGCTCTCATTAAGTATTTTTAAATGTAACACTACAGTTGCCATACTACTTGGGTTGGGGCCTAGTAACGGTGTTCTCCTCCTCCTTGGTGTTCTCCTACTCCTTGGTGTTCTCCTCCAGGTTTCCTTGTCTGAGCTTCAACCTTCAGGCTCTCATTAAGTATTTTTAAATGTAACACTACAGTTGCCATACTACTTGGGTTGGGGCCTAGTAACGGTGTTCTCCTCCTCCTTGGTGTTCTCCTCCTCCTTGGTGTTCTCCTCCAGGTTTCCTTGTCTGAGCTTCAACCTTCAGGCTCTCATTAAGTATTTTTAAATGTAACACTACAGTTGCCATACTACTTGGGTTGGGGCCTAGTAACGGTGTTCTCCTCCTCCTTGGTGTTCTCCTCCTCCTTGGTGTTCTCCTCCAGGTTTCCTTGTCTGAGCTTCAACCTTCAGGCTCTCATTAAGTATTTTTTGGTAAAAATTGGTGGTTGGGCCCTACTAACGGTGTCTGCCGCTCCCTGGTGTTGTCCTCCACTGTATAAAGCTGAGCTTCAACCTTTTGGCTTTTGGCCTATAGTAGCAGATATTAAACTGCATTTGGCCTTCAACTTTGGTTGGGCCCTACTAACGGTGTCTGCCACTCCCTGGTGTTGTCCTCCACTGTATGAAGCTGAGCTTCAACCTTTTGGCTTTCGGCCTATAGTAGCAGATATTAAACTGCATTTGGCCTTCAACTTTGGTTGGGCCCTACTAACTGTGTGTGCCGCTCCCTGGTGTTGTCCTCCACTGTATAAAGCTGAGCTTCAATCTTCTGGCTCTCATTAAGTATTTGTTGGTAAAAATTGGTGGTTGGGGCCTACTAACGGTGTGTGCCGCTCCCTGGTGTTGTCCTCCACTGTATAAAGCTGAGCTTCAACCTTTTGGCTCTCATTAAGTATTTGTTGGTAAAAATTGGTGGTTGGGGCCTACTAAAGGTGTGTGCCGCTCCCTGGTGTTGTCCTCCACTGTATAAATCTGAGCTTCAACCTTCAGGCTCTCATTAAGTAGTTGTTTTTAAAAATTGGTGGTTGGGGCCCTAGTAACGGTGTCTGCCGCTCCCTGGTGTTGTCCTCCACTGTATAAAGCTGAGCTTCAACCTTTTGGCTTTTGGCCTATAGTAGCAGATATTAAAATGCATTTGGCCTTCAACTTTGGTTGGGCCCTACTAACGGTGTCTGCTGCTCCCTGGTGTTGTCCTCCACTGTATAAAGCTGAGCTTCAACCTTTTGGCTTTCGGCCTATAGTAGCAGATATTATACTGCATTTGGCCTTCAACTTTGGTTGGGCCCTACTAACTGTGTGTGCCGCTCCCTGGTGTTGTCCTCCACTGTATAAAGCTGAGCTTCAATCTTCTGGCTCTCATTAAGTATTTCTTGGTAAAAATTGGTGGTTGGGGCCTACTAACGGTGTGTGCCGCTCCCTGGTGTTGTCCTCCACTGTATAAATCTGAGCTTCAACCTTCAGGCTCTCATTAAGTAGTTGTTTTTAAAAATTGGTGGTTGGGGCCCTACTAATGGTGTCTGCCGCTCCCTGGTGTTGTCCTCCACTGTATAAAGCTGAGCTTCAACCTTTTGGCTTTCGTCCTATAGTAGCAGATATTAAACTGCATTTGGCCTTCAACTTTGGTTGGGCCCTACTAATGGTGTGTGCCGCTCCCTGGTGTTGTCCTCCACTGTATAAAGCTGAGCTTCAATCTTAAAGCTCTCGTTAAGTAGTTGTTTTTAAAATGTGTGGTTGGGCCCTTAAAACAGTGTCTGACACTACTGGGTTTTCTCCTGTTTTGTTGTCCCGACCTTCAATGTTCAGGCTTTCGGCTTACATTTTAAATAATTAAACTGCAGTTGGCCTACTACTTTGGTTGGGCCTAGTAACGGTGTGTGCCGCACCTTGGTGTTGTCCTGTGTTATTTTCATGACCTTTAATCTTCAGGCTTTTGGCCTTCATTTGTAATAACTGCATAGGGCCTACTAGTGTGGTTCGGCCCTACTAATGGTGTCTGTCTGCCACTCCTGGGTTTTCTACTCCACTGAACTAAGCAATGCCACCTGGTTAGTCCTGTTACCAATTTTGACCTGCATTTTACCCACTTTATTATTTGGGCCTATATCAGTGTTTCCGCCTCATCCTGCCCATTGCCCAGCCGGTGCTAGATGAGTCTTGTGGTACTTTGACCCAGACCACTACATTCCCCTTGCACGCTACACAGCCACAATCTGACCCTGCTGAAAGTCAGGTTCCCCTTCCCGCATACTATACCACCTTACACAGGGACAAAGAGGAAGGTGCAGATGAAAGTGCAGGTTTCTTCAACAGGTAGGGGGGCATACTCATTGGCGACGTCACAGGCACAGGGCCCCTCAGAGTACGCAAAAGTGTCGCTGCCAGTGGGAGGCGCCCCCGCCGTGCAAACACACCACCGTACTTTGAGGTGCCCTGTGCCAGTGCCAATGCGAACGAGTGGGCCTCCCTGCTTGCCCAGGATCACAGCACTTGCAAAGTTGAAATACTTACCTCTCACTGCTCCACCAGCCCTACTCCCCACAACTTTTGCCAAATGACCCCCAATTTCCAATGCCCAACTATTATTATAAAGTTAATTAAGATTGACAAGCTTCAGAAACAAGAATGGATGTTTTTGGCATTAAAATGGGCACTGTAGGTGTTTTCCTGGCCTCCACTCACTGCCGACTATGCTTCCCCATTGACTTGCATTGGGTTTCATGTTTCGGTCGATCCCCGACTTTTCGCGATAATTGGCCGACTTCACTCGACTCGACTTTGGACAAAGTCGGGTTTCGCAAAACCCGACTCGATCTTAAAAAAATGAAAGTCGCTCAACCCTAATCGCCGGAATATTTCAACTCCATCTTAAATAAAAAAGGGGAAAAGTTTTATCTTTATCTATACCGCCGATAAATACAGATTTTAACTATATAACAAATATATACTATATATGAATTAGCAAAGACTCAGTGTATAACTATCACAAATATATACTGTACATGAATTAGCAGAGATTCAGTTTATTAACTATATTACAAATATATACTGTACATGAATTAGCAGAGATTCAGTTTTTAACTATATCACAAATATATACTGTACATGAATTAGCAAAGATTCAGTTTATTAACTATATTACAATTATATACTATATATGAATTAGCAAAGATTCAGTTTTTAACTATATCACAAATATATACTGTACATGAGTTAGCAGAGATTCAGTTTATTAACTATATTACAAATATATACTGTACATGAATTATAATAAAAAAGATAAATATAACTAACTAGACATTGCAGTGATTTAGTTTTTAACTATATCACAAATATATACTGTACATGAATTAGCAGAGATTCAGTTTATTAACTATATTACAAATATATACTGTACATGAATTATAATAAAAAGGATAAATATAACTAACTAGACATTGCAGTGATTCAGTTTTTAACTATATCACAAATATATACTGTACATGAATTAGCAGAGATTCAGTTTATTAACTGTATTACAAATATATACTGTACATGAATTATAATAAAAAACATAAATATAACTAACTAGACATTGCAATGATTCAGTTTAAAACTATGTTACAAATATATACATTACAGACAATGATAATATCAGGGAGCAAATAAATCAGCACTTACTTTTTCAAAGAACAGCTATTCAGACTCGCAGAAAATGCCTTTAAGATTCTGTGTGTGTCAAACTTGTAGGAGACTGGCCTGTATTTAAAGAGATAGTGACACCCACAGCGGCACTGTTTGCCTCTTCAGTGATTTCAGCCAGGCAGTATCGGATTACACTAATGAGTTGCAGCTGTTGTGTTAAACTAAATAACTCATCTAGGACTGAAATATATTATCTAGGTCTGGAATATTTGGAATAAATACAGCATTTAATATGAAATTTTATACAGTTGAATTTCTGTAAGAAGTAGTCGGCTATTGTTCATCGAGACACAATCATTTTATCCAATCATGGATTCTAATTCCTATGAAATATATTATCTAGGACTGGAATATTTGGAATAAATACAGCATTTAATATGAAATTTTATACAGTTGAATTTCTGAAAGAAACAGGCGGATGCTGTTCATCGAGACACAACCATTTTATTCAATCATGGGTTCTAATTCCTATGAAATATTAGAAAAACAATATTTTACAGCTAGGGAGCCCGGATCATTCAGCGGAATCGACAAATTATTTAGAGCGACGAGAGACCGCGGAATGAAGAAATCTGACGTGATTGGTTGGCTGAATAAACAAGATACCTACACGCTACACAGGCCTGTTAGAAAACGGTTTTTGACAAATAAAATTTACGTCTCAGACATTGATGCGCAGTGGCAAGCGGATCTCGTAAGTTTAATTGACTATTCAAGGGAAAATGATAATGTCAAATACATCCTGACGGTGATTGATACTCTATTGAGATACGCGTGGTGCGTGGCCTTGTCAAACAAGAACGGCGCGAGTGTGGCCAGATCGTTCGAATTAATATTTCAAAATGATAAGCGCATACCGAAGAAATTGCAGACAGATCGCGGCAAAGAATTTATAAATTCGCCACTCAAGCAGCTATGTAATATGCATAATATTCACCACTTTTTTACCAACAATGTCGTAAAAGCAGCTATCGTAGAGCGCTTTAATCGCACATTAAAAACTCGTATATGGCGCTATCTCATGAAGCATAATACCTTTAGGTATATTGATATTTTACCGGATTTGGTGCATAGCCACAATCATGCTTATCATTCTACCATACGCTGTACTCCCGCTGAAATGAGTTCGTAAAACGCGATGCAAATCTGGCGCAATATTTACAGTTCTACTATTACTAATAAACCGATTAAAGCGTCTTTAAAGGTTGGAGATCATGTCAGAATATCGCGCTATAAGGGAACGTTCTGTAAGGGGTATGAAAAAACGTACAGCGAAGAGATTTTTTAATTGCCGGTGTCTCCAATATATTTCAAAAACCTCTTTATAAAATTAGTGATTTAGCAGGTGATGCTGTAGAGGGGTCATTTTATAAGGAAGAGCTGCAAAAAATACCTATGGATGAGAATTGTGTCTACAGAGTAGAAAAGATTTTGAGAAAAAAACGTGTCGGTGGTGTGAGTCACTGCTTTGTCAAATGGCTGGGGTACCCCAAAAAATTCAATAGTTGGATCCCGGCTTCGGAGTTGACAGATATATAGCCATGGAAGCGCGCTCGTTTTTCGTCACTCTACCCAGCAATTCCTCAATTAAAATCTACCCCGATAACACCATATCGAATTACAATACCAAGTTAGCGAGGGCCAATCATCTTTCTGACGCTTATGAAGTGGCGTTAATGGAAATACAGTACCCCCATACGTGGAACACGTTTGAGGCTTTTGAAAGAAACTTCTACGCTGCGAAACACGGCGAACCGTTAGAACATTATCACATAAAATCATGATTTTACTCGAACATTCATAAGCTGGTTGGCGCGGTCAATGCCCGAATAGAGTCGCTGAATTTATCCACGTCAGCCTACAGAATACGGTATGATGAGCTACGCCGAGAGGTGATCCTGCCCGATCCAGCCCCTATACAGTTTGCTCTGGGTACTAAGCTAAAATTTATTTTCGGCCTACAGACCGTCGATGACTCCCCCGTTGCTTTAATGTTGTGGAATCGACGCTTTTACCCTGATTCAAAGGCTGGTTTTTATTCGCTTTTTGTATACACTGATATAATTCAGCATCAGCTTGTAGGCGACAGTTACGTTCAACTGTTACGAACCGTAGAAGTTAGCGGTGATGATAATGATATTGTCACGGTGCGCTACCCGCGTCCCGATTACATACTGCTGTGCAAACAACACTTTGACTCCATAAACATTACAGTCATGTCGGACCAGGCTACGCCGGTTAAATTCAGATACGGAAAGTGTATAGTGCGATTACATTTCAGACCGCGACAGTATTGACACAATAAAATGGTGTCTCAAAGGGTGTATGGAGATCCCGCTTTTTATGCCCGCTACTATACTGCCCAGTCGGGGCACGGGCTAGAGGGGTTCCGCGGGAGTGAGTACATGTATGGCTCCGGCCTGGCCAGGATATTTAAAGGCTTATTTCGCCACGCCGTGCCGCTTTTCAGAAAAGGCTTAGAATTAGTAAAACCGCACAAAAAAAAAGGCGGTCCGGAACATCGCGACGGACGCCGTCACGACCGCCTCAACGGCCCTTATGAAGCGGATAAATACACAACTGCAGCAAGACAGATCTGGGATAATTTATGTCGCTAAAAAAGCACAAAAAAGAAAGAGGCGCGCTTGCCCGCCTTTACCGCCGATGCTCATGAATAAAACTACCACCAAGAGATGCCACCGCCAGAAACGAGTAAGATGCTCTGCGGACGACATCTTCTAATCAGTTATCATAGCTTTCCTGCATGACGCTTCTGTAGAGTGCGCAAAATCTGAACTGGATATTTTTGACGTACCCCCGACACAAACAAGTATAGAGAAATCTCTATTTGTAGAAGTACAACCGGTTGCGGCTCTGTCAGACAATGGCCCATTGGAATTTTTCATATCTGGGAGCGGCGATTATTATTATGATCTAAACAACACGCTGTTGTACATAAGCTGTCGCATCGTGAAGCAAGATAATACGGCTATTGCCGATGGCTCCCGGGTGGCTCTCATAAATTATCCTCTAGCCACCCTTTTTAACCAGGTCAATATTACTCTGGGAGATCGACTAATGCGGGGTTTATCAAAAGAGCCAATGCAGCTTCTCGCTCAAAGCCCATCGACCTCTTGGCGCCCATTTTTGGGGATATATTTAATCAACCAAAGTTAATATTGAATGGTCTTGACCTTAAGGTTAAGTTAACAAGAAATAAGGATGCTTTCTGCCTCATGTCCACAGAAGCCGAGCCGCTGAAGGTGCAAATCTCGCAAGCGGCTCTCTATGTGAAAAGAGTGCCGGTGTCTCCGGCTGTCCGAATCGGTCACAGCCAGGCCCTCCTATCCGCAACCGCCAAGTACGCTATTGACCGAACATGTCTGAAAGTGTACAGCATCGCCGCAGGGACATGGATAACGAACCACGAGAACCTCTTCCTAGGCCAGATACCAAAGACTGTTATATTGGGATTTGTAGATAATGAGGCCTTCAGCGGTTCATACACGAAAAATCCATTGCAATTCAACCACTACCACATCAACCACGCCGCTTTATATCTGGATGGCCAGCAGATACCCGCGAGACCTTATAATCCTAATTTTAATGATGATTTAGCCATCAGAGAGTATATGGCGCCTGCCCATATATCTGGCAAGCAAAAGGCAGATTGTGCCATGGCGATAGATCGTGAAGAATTTATGGCTGGATTCACTCTATTTGCTTTTGATTTATCGCCTGATCAAGAGCCTGGAGGCCATTTCTCGCTCATTAAAACAGGTAACCTACATGCTGAAGTCCGCTTTGCGCTAGCGACACCCCACACGATAAATATGATTGTTTTCACAGTCAACCACACCATTCTGGAAATTAATAATAGGAGAGAGATGTTGTACAATTTTAATTAAGTAACGATGGACAGTCTGCAGCTTACAACGATACTGAAGGCCGATAATTATACAGACCGCATATTCGCCGGTGTGTTTCCGTGTGATTTGCTTCCGGAAGAAAGAGTGACTCAGAGACCAGCGGCATATATCGTGAATACAGACCCGGCGAATCAAGCTGGATGCCACTGGGTATTAATCGTACTCTGCGATGATAAGACGGGCATATTTTTTGATAGTTACGGCATTAGTCCTGAAAATATAATCTTCCCACGTGATTTTGTGACATTCCTGAACAAGAATTGTGCCGCGTATTGTTATCAAGACGCCCAAATCCAAGATATGTATAGCCATGTATGCGGAAATTACTGCGTATATGTTTTGCACCATTTAGCGCACGGATTACCATTCAAGAAGCTTTTACAACATTTCACTTCTGATGTACAAAGAAACGATAGAATCGTATCAGACTTTGTTGCATCAACATTTTCAAATTTAACTCGTTCTAACAGTAGTTATCAATTTAATAAAAAATGTACTTGCTTTCGCTGATCTAAATGTCTGACCAGGACAGCTATCTAGTTAAAAGATATTCAGGGTGTCATCTGCTAGCAATTAGCTCTGTTGTGCTTTACTTCTCACAATAAAAGATTTTAAACCATTCTGTGTTTGCACAGCTATCTGGGATCCCAGAAGGGAAGAACATCCGTGGGGCCCCCACACATCTGTGGGACCCGAGATATCCCCGGTTCACACACACAACATCCAGATGCTTGTTGTATGTGAAGCGGAAATGCAGACAGTTTTGCTGTGTTGATTGATGAGCCAACGAGTTATATGTAAGCCGGTCACGGGTGGGAATTGACATGGCATGTGAAACTTGTGTAAAATGATGTTTGTGAATGTATGTCATGCAGCCACACATCTGCTTGTAGTTAAGTAAGTAATAGACAGCGAGACTTACACATTACAGGATGCAAAACTGCCGGCAGAAACACAGCCTCATTCAAATCCATATCAGCTACATATAAACATCTAATATAAACGCAGGCAAATACTGTGATAATAATCACAGTATCAAATTAACAATATTAAACACTGTGATAACAATATTAAACTATATCAAAAGGGGAGAGTACAGGGAATAGCTGCTGAATGCAGCCAGGGAGGGGAGGGGTTACACACTCTTGATACACTTTGATAGGGGCGGGTCCACCTGTCAAATTGAGTTTGACGAAACCTCCCTATGCTCTACTACTACTTAGGTCCCTTCGAGGTTTTGGCTCGTATCAACGTTGTTTCCTACAAGTTGAAGTTGCCCACTTCACTTCGCATACCCAACTCTTATCACGTTTCCATTCTCAAACCTGTCGTTTTCAATCAGTTCCATGCTTCTCCTGCTCAAACTCCTTTACCAGTTTCTGACCCGGATATCTTTGAGGTTAAAGATATTCTTGCCCTGAAGACGTCTAGAGGTAAAACTCTCTTTCTGGTCGATTGGAAGGGTTTTGGTCCTGAGCAGAGGTATTGGGAACCCCGTGAAAACATACAGGCTTCTTGTATTCTAGCCAGATTCCTTTCTGGTCTTAGAAAGAGGGGGAGTAAGGGGAGGTCAGTCAGTCAGTCCGAAAAATTCGGAAACTTTGAAAGTGTCCCCAAGTGCAGTGGCAAAAACCATCAAGCGCTACAAAGAAACTGGCTCACATGAGGACCGCCCCTGGAAAGGAAGACCAAGTCACCTCTGCTTTTGAGGATATGTTTATCCGAGTCATCAGCCTCAGAAATCGCAGGTTAACAGCAGTTCAGATTAGAGACCAGGTCAATGCCACACCGAGTTCTAGCAGCAGACACATCTCTACAACAACTGTTAAGAGGAGACTTTGTGCAGCAGGCTTTCATGGTAAAATAGCTGCTAGGAAACCACTGCTAAAGACAGGCAACAAGCAGAAGAGACTTGTTTGAGCTAAAGAACACATGGAATGGACATTAGACCAGTGAAAATCTGTGCTTTGGTCTGATGAGTCCAAATTTGAGATCTTTGGTTCCAACCACCGTGTCTTTTGTGTGACGCAGAAAAGGTGAATGGATGGACTCTACATGCCTGGTTTCCACCATGGAGCATGGAGGAGGTGTGATGGTGTGGGGGTGCTTTGCTGGTGACGCTGTTGGGGATTTATTCAAAATTGAAGGCATACTGAACCAGCATGGCTACCACAGCATCTGGCAGCGGCATGCTATTCTATCCGATTTGTGTCTAGTTGGACCATCATTTATTTTTCAACAGGACAATGACCCCAAACACACCTCCAGGCTGTGTAAGGGCTATTTGTCCAAGAAGGAGAGCGATGGGGTGCTACGCCAGATGACCTGGCCTCCACAGTCACCAGACCTGAACCCAATCGAGATTGTTTGGGGTGAACTGGACCGCAGAGTGAAGGCAAAAGGACCAACAAGTGCTAAGCATCTCTGGGAACTCCTTCAAGATTGTTGGAAGACCATTCCTGGTGGCTACCTCTTGAAGCTCATCAAGAGAATGCCAAGAGTATGCAAAGCAATCATCAAAGCAAAAGGTGGCTACTTTGGAGAACCTAGAATCAGGGCCGGATATAAGAGGTGGGTGGCCCGGGGCCCATTTTGGAGGGAGGCCCATTTTTCAAGGTGTTGCAATATGTAATGCAAAAACACAAAAATGAAATGAACGCAAGTTTATTTACAAAAATCATTTACGCAGAGTAATTCAGGTGAAATCATTCATTTTTTACAATCCAGGCACTTTCCTTTAGATTTTCGTGCTGCAAAATCACTAATGATGTCACTAAAGTCCAATTCACGCAGTATATCTGACTCGATGCTCATGATAGCCAAATTTACAAGTCGTTCCTGCTTCATGGATGTCCTTAAGCGGTTTTCAACTAATTTGAGCTTTGAGAAGGAATGCTCACCACTGAAGTTTGTTACCATCAAAATTAGATATATCCTTAGAGCTATTTCAATATTTGGGAAAGGGTCCTGCACACGCTTTTCCATGATAAGCTTGTACATGAAAAGTTCAGTGCTGATATCTTTTGGCTCCTCGTCTGTGAATAAATTGGCAAATATTACAAGCTGACACAGTTCATCGATAAATGTAATGTCCAAGTCGTCTGAATAAGACCTCACGAGTTGCTCTAATGTGGCCTTAAGCTCGTCTGAAGATAGTTCTTTCAAATGGCTAAAAAAGCTAAATTCGCTTGATATATCTTTATATGCTTGAAGACGTTGGTCAAGAGAAGCGATAAACTGACCAATGATAGGCAAGAAGGTTTCTGTTCTGGAAAGTTTCTGTTCTGTATTTTTCAGAAGGGCTGAGTTGTACTTCTTCCGCTTGGCCATAATCCAATGGATAGAGACACACGTTTCGGCAACTGTGTCGAGTAATTGTCTGAACATACTCAGATGAACCAGACAGCTCTTCGCCTTGTTCTCATAAATTTTGAAGGAGTCACGCTTTGATGCAACAGTTTATTAAGCTGGTCAGTGATGCCACAGCCGTGGACCTGTGCATACAGTATGGTACTGTGTAGGACAGGAGCTGCAAGAAAGATACACAGACAGACAGACACACACAGACAGAGATCATACTCACCCACACTGTGAAGACTGAACCACTTCACCTATGGATCTTCAGTGACTGAAGATCCAGAGTGAAGTCCTGCCGCGCTCCGCGGTGGAGAATCCTCTTCTCGCGCTGACATCGTGGCTCCACCTCCTTCCTCGAAGGTAGCTGAACAAACTCTCATCTGATCTAATCTGAGGGAGCGATCATATAGCTGAATAGGTAGCGCCTAGAAGCTTCTGTTGGGATCGGAGAAGGCTGCCGCATGCCATAAGCTAAGCATTAGGTACAGGGATAAACCAAAGATACTTAGTGGGAAGCATACCAGTCAGTTATATAAAAACTGCATATAAGAAAGAAAAAAGTTGCAGCACTCACCCCGTGTATTTCTTCTGTTCTTTATTCAAACATACATATCCTCAGTGGGATGTGGCACATAGGACGGCTTGGGCTTGTGAGGGGAGCAGGGATGTGCAGAGACGAGACGGACGACGGCCGTTTCGCGCTTATGCGCTTCTACGGGTCCTTGTGAGGTGAACTTACATCGTCATTTCCCTTTATGGGATGTAGACAGCTTACTAATTAACATAAATTTGCATATTTATACACCAATGTGACTTAAAATCAACAACTTACTCGAACTGCATCTAACAGGCGTGCAACTTCAGGAATGAACATTAGAGTACCTCATTTAAATAAAACCTTTAAATAAATACTGATAAGTCTATTTTTTCATTTAGACCCCACGGACCTTGTGCGTTGGTCCTTAGTATCCACCTGGCTTCTCGCTGCAGGAGAAGTTTGTTATGATCTCCTCCATATTTAGGAAAGTTTACCTTTTCTAATCCTGCGAATTTTAGGACATTCGGATCCCCTGCGTGCTGTTCTTGTATATGTTTAACTAATCGCACTCTGCCTTTCCCTGTAAGAATTGAATTATAGTGTTCCCGAAAACGCACCATTAGTGGTCTAATTGTTTTGCCTATATAATAGCGGTTACAGGGACAGAAGATAGCATATACAATAAATTTACTTTTACAGGTTATAAAATCTTTGACAGTGTGGGTATATGTTCCTATTTTCAAAGGATTATCAGTTTTATGAAAAGTGCACATACTGCAATCTCTGCATTTATGATTGCCAGGTGGGGCAGAAGAGTCTATCCAATTCGTATTGCGTTTTTCTATGCGATTTTTTACAATTAAGTCCCCTATATTTTTTGAGCGCTTATATGAAAAAAGGGGAGTAGTATTTATGAAGTCTGCGTCTTTTTGAAGAACATGCCAGTTTTTGCGAATTATTGCATGTATTTGATTATCTAGGGGAGTATGTTTGAATATAAAGGGAAATCTCCGATTTTTATTGCATTTTTGTGCTCCTTCGTTTTCTTTATTTTTATTTTTATTTTTACTTCTTTTATTATGACCCTTTTCTAGCAGGTCTATTTGGGAGAGAGTGGCAGCACGTGTCTCAGCTGCATGTAACAGATATTCAGGGTAACCTCTTGTTTTAAAACGCATTTTTAGTTCATGGACCTGCTTTTTATAGATGTCCTCACAGTTATTTATTTTTCTTAACCTCACCATCTGACTGAATGGGATGCTGGATTTGGTGTGATGTGGATGAGCGCTATTAAAGTGTAAAACACTATTAGTAGCTGTACTTTTCCTGTGTACACTTGTTATTATTAAACTATTTTGAATTTCCACTTTCACATCCAAGAAATCCAATTCAGTGCCCCCGTATATTGACGTGAATTTCATATTTTCATCATTTTCATTGAGAAATTTGATGAATTTTTGGAAAGTTGTTTCTCCCCCATCCCAAATCAAAAAAATATCGTCTGCAAAACGTAAAAAAAGGCGAATATGTTTCAAATAGGGGTTTAGGGGTCCGGTGACATGCCTCTCCTCAAACGCTGCGAGGAACAGGTTTGCGAAGACGCATGCCACCGGAGTACCCATTGCGGTACCTGTCTTCTGGCGATACCATTTGTCCATGAATTTAAATGTATTATTGGACAAAACAAAATTTAAACTGTCAGTCACAAAGGAAATAAAGTCCTGATCTTTATCCGTGTTTAATAAAACCCTCCGAATTGCTTCAATGCCCGTTTGCTGCGGGATCCTGGTGTATAAACTAGTGATGTCTATGGAGGCTAAAGCAAAAGTCGGTTGCCATGTAAATCCTTTTAACGCGAGGAGAAAGTCTCCTGAGTCTTTAATGAAAGACGGAATTTCGTATAATAGCGGTTTTAATAGCCAGTCAAGGAGCTGTGACAGGGGTTCCGTTATCGAATTAATTCCAGAAACGATCGGACGACCTGGAGGTTTTTTGTCATCCTTGTGAATTTTTGGAATGCTGTACCAGTTCGGATAACTGGGGGAGTCTGGTATTAATTTCTCCGCCATTTTTTTAGATATAGTTCCCTTTTCCACATATTTGCGTAATAATGTTCTTAATTTATTTTTAATATCACTGGTGGGATTTGCTCTCAAAGGTTGATATGTATTTTCATCGTTCAATTGGGATAGGGCTTCTTCTATATAATACGTTTTATCTAGAATTACTAAATTTCCTCCTTTGTCAGCCCTTCTAATAATGATATCTTCCCACCCTTGTATTTCTTTTAGCGCTATATTTTCAGCGGGGGAAAGATTTTTTTGGGGCTGTGTATATAGAATAGCTTCGATATAGAACGATTCCTATGCCGGCATTACGTACAAATTTTACACGCCTTAATCAGTGCCAGTATTTCACTCTTTTTATGGTCAGTTATATAAAAACAATCACAAAAATGAGTAGTTTATCACAGAATAATGAGACTGGATAGGACCGTACCAGACAAACTGCATATTCAACATAACATAACCAAAAGACACATAAAGAAGCAGTCATAAGTCCCATTGTATGCAAATCTCAAAAAGCTTTATTGATAACAATAGGTATAAATACTGCCACTAGTAGATACTATTATATCCACCCACTCGTGTCCCTTTTTTCGTGCTGAGGATGCCACGGGGGATCCTCTCTCTGCCGTTTTATACCTGTTGTTATCAATAAAGATTTTTGAGATTTGCATACATTTGACTTATGACTGCTTCTTTATGTGTCTTTTGATTAGGTACAAGGAGGGTACTAAGGAAGTCTGGCTAGGCTAGCCAGGTCAGGTCTCGCGATACCGCTACATCATCATCTCGCGAGATCGCAATGCACTCTTGGGACCGGAACGTTCGAGGAGCATCGGTAAACGCTTTGCCTGGATCCGGGGGCCGACGGAAGGTGAGTATATAACTATTTTTTATTTTAATTCTTTTTTTTAACAGGGATATGATGCCCACATTGCTATATACTATGTGGGCTGTGCAATATACTACGTGGGCTGTGCAATATACCACGTGGGCTGTGCAATATACTACGTGGCTGTGCAATATGCTCCATGGGCTGTGCTATATACTCTGTGGGCTGCGCTATATACTACGTAGCTGTGCTATATACTATGTGGCTGTGCAATATACTACGTGGCTGTGCTATGTACTACGTGGCTGTGCTATTTACTACGTGGTCTGTTATATACTACGTGGCTGTGCTATATACTATGTGGCCGGCCGTTAACAATCAGCGACAGGCGCAGTCCGGCCGCGAATTGGCGCGGGATTTGAACCCGAGTTGGCCGAATCCTGTGTATTCAATGTATTATTCTAAAATATTCATAAATAAACTACATATTCTAGAATACCTGATGCGTTAGAATCGTGCTACCATCTAGTTACTAATAAACAACATATGTGATCAAACCACAAGATAGGTGATACATGTATGTTTGCTGGGACACCCCGTCTGATCATGAACACAGGTGTCCCTGGATCCACTGTGTGAATGGAGTGGTAGTGTGCATGTCTGAGCTATATTCAATGTCTGCAGGGCTCATTAAAATATTATAGTCCACTACTTAGCTATCTCCATCAGTCCCAGAAATGGTGAATGGAGCAATGGTTGCACATGTAAAGTATCACTCCATTCACACAAGAGAAACACCAATTTCCATTTTCATGGTTGGTGGGGGCTACAGAGGTTTAAAAGGATAACTGAGCAACATTACAAATGTAGCATTTGGTTTGGTTTGAACAAAGGAGAAAATATAATCCCATTCTCATTCTTTTATGATGATTTAAAAAACCCATCAGACATACTGTTAGGTCCAGAAATATTTGCACAATGATCAAAACTTTGTGATTTGAGCGCTGCATGTGTGGTGCCCCAGGGTCCTGGCCGTCACCGTAGCATTGCTTTCCTCACAGGGAGAGTGATGTTACGTTTGGAGGCAAGAAGGGATAGCTAGCACCAGGTAAACACAAGCATGCAACACATTCACACTCCAGGTCCCCAGGGGGAGCTTTTGATCCTATTCACTAGGTGACTCCCCATATATATGGTAGTTGGTAGGGAAAGTGAGTCAGTTCTTGCCAGGAAACAGACTGGATTAGTCTGAGGCAGAAGAGGGATTACAGGGCTGTGTAGCCACAGTGTAGCACTTCCTGGAAAGGAACATACAGAAAGCAGAGTATCTTGCAGTGAGCATGAAGGAGAGCAAAGCACAGGAGAGGAATACCAGGGGGAGACCAGCCACGAGCAGACTGCCTCCTTCTGAGGCGCAGAGATTGGTAGCCGAAACACCGAGGTTGTAAAACCACTACTTACATCAGAGACCGGCAGGACAGCTGAACTCCAAATAACCTGTCCGCCCTAAAACCCAGGAGACACGGTGACACCTTTAGAGCCCGGGGCATGCTAGTGTCCCTATAAACAGACTCAAGTCTCCAGTCATACAGGTTATGTCCTATCCTATACGGGGGACAGAGAGAGAGAGAAAATCTGTGAGGACCTTATCTGAAGCCATAGGCAGTAAGGGACTACAACACCACGGCGCTAAAGGAAGGCTTTGATTTCCACCTGGATAAGGGGACTCCTAACTTGCCTCCAAGCCGGTCAGACCCTGTGATCTGGTACTCAGGACTGTGGCTGCTGAAGTCTTCAGTAAATCAGGTAAAGAGACTGCAAACCTGTGTCCTCGTTCTTTACTGCCCTGGGGATACACTTCACCTGTGGGAATTTATAACATTCTAGCTGCCATAACATCACCCCAGAGGACTCTTAAAGCAGCATCGGTCCCCACTGACCGAATACCACAGGTGGCGTCACGTACACAAACTTTAATCCCTTTAATGCCCTTCCCCTTTTAGAAGGGTGACCAGGGCCATGGACTGGGTCGCCACCTTGACATCCTCCTGTGAACCGCAGGACCTGGAACTGAGTACCCCACGGCACTGGCGGGCGACTAATCTTGGCATCACGAACAGGATGGACTGACCCAGCAAATCGGGTCATGTGCGCCTAAAAGACTGTGCCGGAACTGTGCTTTAGTGAGAGACTGTGTACTGTGAATTGCCGCCAAAAATTGCCACTATTACAGCGCCACGCGGAGCGCTGGAGAAGGAGGGCATGTCAGTATGGGAGGAGACTACCAAAGCGGCGCGAACAGTGATGAATGCCCCCTACGAATGTTATTATACGACGAGGATGTGCCTGTCTGCAAGAGGTCCGCCTCCTGATATGCTATTGCGGGAACAAGGAGTAGAAGCCCCGCCCCCAGGAGACAGAGGAGCAGTGTGCACGTGTGGCCACAGACCCGGAAGAGAAGATGGTGGATGGCAGGTACCCAAAAGATGGCAAAGCGATCCGGGACTATCCCAGACTTGCCGTTGCCGGAGGATCCAGACTTCCTGGGGACACAGGTGGAGGAGCTGAGCCGCCAGCTCCTGGACACCGAGCTGACCACGGTGAAGAAATGGAAGTCGGCCCTGTGCAAGAAGATTGCACTGGAGGAGTTGCAGTCCGTGCAGCAGTCGACGCCAGCAGCCTCATCAGCGGAGTGGACCAGCATCGGTGGAACCACATCAGACGCAGGTACAGAAAATGACCCTGCCCCGGTGACCGATCCTGCTCCAGCGACCTCTCCGCCCAAAGTCACTGACCATGCTCCAGCGACAGCTCCTGCCCCAGATAAAGGTCCTGTTCCAGTGACTATTACCACCACCGACAAGACGCTGACAGGCCCACTCCCAACACCCATAGGCACACCACTGGAGGTGAGCCCCGAGGGGGGTGGTCTTCCATTGGGACAATCTGAGAGCAGAACCAATCGGGTCCCCTGGAGAGACCCAACCAGAAGGGTCCCATATTGAAACCCTCACCTGGGAGGAATATAACCAATGTCTGGTGCTAAAATGGAAGGAGGAAAGCGGGAGTGAGGCCCAACGCATAGCGCAGGCCCATAAAGCCAAATGATGTAACAAAAGCACAGCGAAATGGGGTATGGTAGTGGCCTTCCACCCAAAAAGGGGTTGGGGTTTCATTAAGGAAACTGGACTGCTGGCAGAGGTCTATGTCACCCGCCGTGTCCGGGAGGGACATCCAGACCGTGATCTGTGCCGAGAGGACCATGTGACCTACACCCATCACTGCAGTGAAAAAGGCTGGTACGCCATGAACGTTAAGAAATGCACACCCACAGCAGTGCCACCTAGTGCCAAAGTCGATACTATCATTATTCCTCCGGTCACAGAGCCAGTAACCCCTCAGACCATCACCACTACCATTGTGTGCATAATCACCACCACTGAAACAACCGTGGCAGCTACACCAGTAGACATTCATACTCAGAAAACGCAAACTCTAATTGCATCCCATGACTTGACTGTACATGAGAACCAAACCCAAGACATTGATCTGGCATCAGGTGTAAGTTTGGATACAACTCTTCCCAGGCCAGGAAGTGCTCAATACCAAGTGTTACCCTGGAAACTGCCGAAGTAAATAAAAAAAGTTTGAACCTGACTGTAAATAGTTGAAACTTTGCCCATTGATGCTAACAGTTTAAAAATGACTGCTACCATTTAACAGTTAAATCACCCTGACCAGGTTTCTATTTAAAGGGGTCCCTCATTTAAAGGAATCCTCTGTTTACAGAGTTTGTTTCAAGGACATTTGAATCATGGACAGTGAATGATTCACAAACTGTCTTGTAAATAGTTTGCACCTTCTAAATGGTGCATCCTACTGGTTTTACAAATAAGCTTTAAAAAGACTACTTCTAACATTGCTGTGAAAGTTGCTTTGTTTTACAGAGACCTTAAGAAAAACCAGTTTGGCGCAGCAGGATTCCGTGTCTGGATACGTGCATTGTAGCCCGCCCAAGCCAACGTTGGGGGTTAATGATGGGTCCCTCGCATCGTTGCTGCTGTTAAAAAGTTGTTGATTGACTTGAGTATTAAATTGCTAACTCAGTATTAAAGAAAAAGGACTTGAATGTTGTTTGCACCGTTAAAGGGAATGTTGATTTGTTGCACTTTGCTGAACTAATACCTACAGTTAGTTAGAAATGTACATTACATGCCAGCTAGTTAGTATATTAGAGAGTTAATATATTGAATAAGAATAAAATTGAAACTTGAACTTAGACAGTGTTATGTGTAGGAAGCAGTGAAAATGTCTAATGCTGCACTTTTGAATCAGATGGACTTGATGTAGCATACCTGTAGGGGTAGTCGCTCTTTGCTAGAAAAGTTCTGCACTTTGAATATAGAGGATGCTTGTTTTACACTTTGAAGCCTTAAGATAGTATACCCGTAGCGGGTAATAGTTTTTCATAGTTAATTAATTATTATACTGTTCTGCTAAATTGCTCTATTCTTAAAAGTAGGCCTACAATGTAAATATGTTCTTGTAATGTTCAAGTGTGCACACCTCCCAAAAAGGGAAGCTTTAGTTTATAATATTAACTTGTTTTACATGTTTATAGCATTCCAAAAACTGTATGTCTTTTTACTAACATATTGTTGTTCTTCTTTTCCCAGTCCGGGAGTACTGGATTTAATGGGGGGGAGTGTGGAGTGTGGTTCCCCAGGGTCCTGGTCTTCACAGTAGCATTGCTTTCCTCACGGGGAGAGTGATGCTATGTTTGGAGGCAAGAAGGGATAACTGGCACCAGGTAAACACAAGCATGCAACACATTCACACTCCAGGTCACCAGGGGGAGCTTTTGATCCTATTCACTAGGTGACTCCCCATATATATGGTAGTCGGTAGGGAAAGTGAGTCAGTTCTTGCCAGGAAACAGACTGGATCAGTCTGAGGCAGAAGAGGGTTTACGGAGCTGTGTAGCCGCAGTGCAGCAGATCCTGGAAAGAGACATACAGAAAGCCGAGTATCTTGCAGTGAGCGTGAAGGAGAGCAAAGCACAGGAGAGGGATACCAGGGGGAGATCATCCACAATCAGGCTGCCTCCTTTTGAGGCGCAGAGACAGGTAGCTGGAACACTGAGGTTGTAAAGCCCTCCACAACTTACATCAGAGACCGGCACAACAGCTGATCTCCAAGTAACCTGTCCGCCCTAAAACCCAGAAGACACGGTGACACCTATAGAGCCCGGGGCATGCTAGAGTCCCTATAAACAGACTCAAGTCACCAGTCATTACAGGTTATGTCCTATCCTATACGGGGGACAGAGAGAGAGAACATCTGTGAGAACCTTATCTGAAGCCATAGGCAGTAAGGGACTACAACACCACGGTGCTAGGGGAAGGCTTTGATTTCCACCTGGATAAAGGGACTCCTAACTTGCCTCCAAGCCAGCCGAACCCTGCCTGCCCTGTAATCTGGTGCTCTGGACTGTGGCTGCTGAAGTCTTCAGTAAATGAGGTAAAGAGACTGCAAACCTGTGTCCTCGTTCTTTACTGCGCCATTCACCATTTTCCATCTACACATTGGGAGCCCTGGGGACACACTTCACCTGTTGGAAGTTATACTATCTAGCTGCCATAACATCACCCCAGAGGACCCCTTAAAGTAGTGTCGGTCCCCATTGACCGAATACCACAGGTAGCCCGGCCGGGGCATCTTCTGGCTCTGCATGGCAGACACCGGTTACATTGTGACCGGAGCACCAAGCATTAGCATTCGCCCACCACTTGTGCTTATGAAAATAAGTGTATGAACCTAACATCTTATTAACGCCAATTAGATAAGAAATCAGCCTTGCTCTGGATACCTCATTGACTGATTAACATACATTGCTAATGTTGATAAGCGTACACATTTTATGCCATCTTATCTGGAACGATTATAGCACTATTTGGAGAGATTATCACTCCCATATAATATAACATTAGTGCCTGATACTCACAGTCTTTAGTGTGTATAGTGGGACTAACACTCGCTCACTACACACCATCAGGTACGACTCAGCATTAGTGCCTGAAGCTTACATTCTCTAGTGTGTGCATGGTGGAATTGATATCTGGTACTATATACCATACACACTCTCTAGTGGATGCAGTGTGATTAATACCCACTTAGGGCACATCGTCAGTGCTAAGACTCACAATTTTGAGTGGACGATTCAGTATACTGTTAGGCAGTAGTATTAATTAGACATCTTACTTAAGGTGGTTCTTTCGGTATCAAGAATTTTTTAGGTCATAGCTGTAGCGCGATATCTATACCACTTTACATATACATTTATTTATAGGAGCATTTGAGACACTGAGCTTAGATCTGGATGCCTCACAATTTAAATGATTTAAATGACTATCTCTGCGTCTTGTATTCGTGTATGTGCACCCTGTCAGTCTCTTATAAGGAGGAGGTACTGATGGTTCTGTCTGATTAAGTCCATCTAGTCCATTGTCAGAACATTCACACAACACTCTGTCATGACATATTTGCCTACACATTTTCTGAATATTCTTCTTTTTGCTGTCTTTCTTTTGGATTTGATTCTCTATTTAATATGACAAGCTTCCATACTTGTCCCCAAGCTCCCTCAGGCAAACACACCTAAAACTTTTATCAGTGCCAACACACTTTTCTCTTCTATATATATAATTGCCTAAGGGGTACCTCCGTCTGTCTGTCTGTAACTTCCGTAACGGAAATCCTGGGTCGCCGGCTGGCCGCGACCAATCAGCAAGATTGGGGCGGGATTTGAACACCGCTTCACTTTTTACTATTGATGCTGCCTATGCAGCATCAAAAGTAAAAACATAGAATGTTAAAAATAATTTAAAAAAACAAACATTATATTCTCACCTTCCAAAGTCCGCCGCAGCCTTTCCCGCTCCTCGCGCTTCGGTCCCAAGAATGCATTGCGGCACTGACTCGAGATCACATAGCCGTCTCACGAGATGATGACGTAGCGGTCTTGCAAGACCGCTACATGATCACAACTCAATGCCGCAATGCATTCTTGGGACCGGAGTGCGAGGAGCATCGGTAAAGGCCTCGGCTGGATCCGGGGGCTGACGGAATGTGAGTATAAAAGTAATTTTTATGTTAATTGTTTTCTTAACAGGGATATGGTGCCCACATTGCTATATACTACGTGGGCTGTGTTATGTACTATGTGGCCTGTGTTATATACTGCGTGGGCTGTGTTATATACTGCATGGGCTGTGTTATATACTATGTGGGCTGTGCTATATACCAGAGGTTGTCAAACTGCATTCCTCGAGGGCCGCCAACAGGTCATGTTTTCAGGATTTCCTTAGCATTCCACAAGGTGCTGGAATCATTCTGTGCAGGTGATTAAATTATCACCTGTGCAATACAAGGAAATCCTGACAACATGACCTGTTGGCGGCCCTCGAGGAATGCAGTTTGACACCTCTGCTATATACTACGTCGCTGTGCTATATACAACGTGGTCTGTGTTATATACTGTGTGGGCTGTGTTATATACTGCGTGGGCTGTGTTATATACTATGTGGGCTGTGCTATATACTACGTGGCCTGTTATATACTATGTGGGCTGTGCTATAAACTACGTGCCTGTGCAATATACTATGTGGCTGTGTTATATACTGCATGGCTGTGCTATATACTATGTGGGCTGTGTTATATACTACGTGGGCTGTGTTATATACTACGTGGCTGTGCAATATACTGCGTGGCTATGCTATATACTATGTGAGGTGTGCTATATACTATGTGGCTGTTCAATATACTACATGGCTATGCTATATACTATGTGGGGTGTGTTATATACTACGTGGCTGTTCTATATACTATGTGGCTGTGCATTCTAGAATACCCGATGCGTTAGAATCGGGCAACTATCTAGTATGTAGATAAGCACCAAAGACAGATAAAATCCTACACTTTCTATGCAAGTTGTCACCAAAGCCACTTCAAATCCTACACTAAAACAGTAAACAGACTAAAACAAAACCCCTTCTGTTGAGTCGATCCTTCTCAACAGACAAACAAGATACAGCAACACTAGTAATTGTCCATGTACAAGTACATTTCACACTTATACACAAATGCCATCACATGCACACACTTAAAAAAGGCATAAGTTTCTCCTCAGTTCTTGGACAAGTCTATTTAATGCAAAAAAAATTCATCTGGAATGGATGAAGACAATCTCACAGTGAAAGTGCAGGAAAGATGCAAGAGTAAACTTGTTACCTTATGCTACGCGATTAGAATTCACTGTCAATGAAAAGATCTTCGTCACCTGGGATCCATATAGTAGAATGTGTGTCTGGTTCCTGTTCCAGTACCATATTCTTGTGAGTGAAATCCACTTTCTTTTATGCCTTTTGAAATACAAATAATATCTGTTTTGTGAGTGCTTGGGAAATAAATACAGCACAGGCCTTGTAGGGTGTACTCAGGATTTATTGTTTATTAATACAGAGACCAAGGTTAAGTAGTGTAACAGACAAAGAAAACTTCCCATGGAAAGGTATAGGCAGTAGGAATTTAGGGATGAGATCAGAAATGTGATGGATACCACAAACATAAAATGGAGTTCATTCTCTAACACTAGGGATGAGCAAATGTGTTCGGTGCTACTCAGTTATCACTTGAGTATCTGGGTATTCGGTTGCACTGGTTACTCGGCGAGCTTTTGGCGGTGCTCTATTTAAAACTCGAATCCCCTGCGCATCACTGTAATTCTGACTCCATCTTGGTTGTGGGTTTCATCTGATTGGCTGACCATGTCACATCACCAGGGGTTATAAAAGAATAGGTGCTGCCCAGCTCTGCACACTGACGCCACTGTATAGCTCTGTGACACCTCGTATTGGAGGGAGAGAGTGCTTGTCTAGGCCAGTGTGTGCACAGTGTAATGAATCAGAGTCTTGTAGTGTTGATACTGGTGCTGAAGGTGAACCATCATACTAACAGCCCTTCTAAGGAATAATTGTTTGCTTTTCTGTTTGCATCACATACAATGTACATTTAGTTTAGGCAGGGAGAGAGAGTCACAAGAGCAATGAGAGTGGCGGAATAAAGTCTGTAGATAGGGATTAGAGCTGGACAGTCTGTTGCCAAATATATCCTTGCAACGTTTTGGGGTGGGGGGGCTGAAAAAATTGGCATATACAAACCTAGAGGAGGGCACCATCACAAATTTAACTAAAATATGAGGAAAATGTGGTCAACCTGAGGCTTTTCAAATTAGCTGCTAGTTAGATAGAAAAAGAAACATGCCAAAGGGTCAGGGACCACCATATAAATAGCAATAATTTTATTAAAGTATACAAAATACACCAAACCATAAAAACATTTAAAAACAGTATGAAGGAAATACATCCATTCCAACCATTAGCAAAAGCAGCAAAACTGCACCCAATAATATCAGATACAGAAGGTATAGCTCAAATAAACTTATTGATAGTAATCAAAGAAAAAACAAAATGGTCTTTAAAGATTAGTGAATAAGAAAGTGTGCCATATGAAACCACTGAATCCCTTGATCCTGAAATATCAGCAGTAGCCTATCACCAAAAATCAAATCAGATATTGGTACCTGAACTCAGCAAAAATCAAAATGCTCTGCGTGATCCAAATTGGAAATAGATCACCAATACGGTATCAAACAGGGATAAGTATTGTAAGACTCAAAAACTGGTTGGTGTAAGGCACACAAAAAGCTGGGAAAAGCTTACCGACGATGCCATAATAGTATCACTGAAAAAGTCTACATGGAGAAGCCTATAGCTCAAGACCAGTTTGTTGGTGCATAGTTGGATGGGCCAAATGAGAGCCCAACACGTATCGCCACTGGGGTGGCTTCTTTAGAATCCGGTATAGTGGTGTAAGTATACTTAGCTGACTATATAGTACCATAATTAGGAAATCCATATCAGCTGCACTGGAGATGAGGAGCTAGATAGTATGCCAAAAGGAGAGCCAGAATACCGATAGTACCACACCCGTGTATTGAGAGATTTCAGTTGCGCGTAAAAAGGACAGGAAAGCCTGCGCATGCATAAACAAGTCGATGACATGGCCAGAAATTCATTAGGTTACATGCACATGCACTGAAGACACGATTGACAAAGCTGGGTAAACAAGATATCATGCATCCGTGTAAAGAAAGGCTTAAATATTAGCTGAAATAGTAGACGAATCACAGGATTTATGTGCATGCGCTAAAGAGCAATCGAAAACGATGAATAAGACAAATTATGATGCCTGCATGTAAAGGACGATCTATGCGCATGTGCTAGAGCACAACTGGGAGAGACTAGAGTACCACTGAGCATACTGTTACTATAGAAATAGTTTTATTAGAGAACATATGTAAAGCAAGACAATATAAAGGTCTCCCTGATCCTTATAGGTCTGGCAGATAATAAATAGAATGCCAGAGAATAGTGTTAACCAAAAAAATGTAAGGAGCAAGATTTAAGTGCATGCGCTACAGCGTAATAGGGAACACTGTGTAAGACATATATGTACATATGTGGTCAAAAAGCCCACAATGGTCACAGAAATAACTTGAATCTGACAAAAGAAATAATAAATAAAAAATCTATGAATATGAACAAATGAAAGTCAGACATTCCTTTTCAACCATGCTTCCAAAGAAATAAAAAAATAAATAAATAAAACTCATGAAATAGGCCTGAACAGACATGATGGTACCCCTGAAAATAATGTTACAAAAGGGACATGGTAAATTAAGGTGTGTCCACTAACTAGCATCACAGGTGTCTAGAATCTTAGAATAAGTGAATGGAACGAATAACCAAAGACAAAAATGCTCCTCCACACCTTGGGCTATGTTCTCACATATATCGTTTTTGAACTTTAGTATTGCTTTCAACCAAGACAAATGCATTCACTGGGAAATGTCATTTTAACATTTTACAACCTTATCTGGCCATGTGATGTGTGACCCATCATCAGACTCATCCTGTTTCATTTATGAAGGAGGCACTCTAAAAGTCACAAAGCCTATTATTATAGGGCCATCAGGCGGCCTTTACTATTCTTAAAGGGCAAGCAGTCAGCCCTCACTATTCTTAGACATCCATCAACTGGCTTTGCTTTGTTGTTCCCATTATTAAATAGTGGGTCTCTTATACGGTTTCTGCTTATGCAGTGAGTGGCAGGGCTGCCAAAAATTAGGATACACCCCAATACCCCTTTCATGAGAGATACAGGAGGGCTTCCTGAAAAAAATGTTGCACTGAATGCAAGGCCTGCCCTGCTATCAACTCATATACACCCCAATAAAGCCTTTGAACCCAGGTGCTGGATGGCCACAGGAAAACCCACTTCACACTCTTCAGTTGGTCCTGCCATACAGTTTCCTTATGCATTGAATGCAAGGGCCACCTTGACCCAAATTTGCACACACCCCAATCCCCCCTTGGAAGAAACATGGAGGGGGGTCTGATAATAATTGTCCCATTATAAAGGAGAGGGTCTCCTGCAATCATAATGCCCATACACTAAGTGTATGGGCTGACAAACATTTCCCCGTGGGGGGTACATTTTTTAAACAATTTAAACAATTTTTTATGGGGATCATAGACACTCTTGCCAAAAAATTGACTGGCAGTAGCAGCATAGAACACGTTCACCTTGGTCTTCAAGGATTTCTACTATCTCCAGAAGCGCGGCACGGCCATGGGTGCGGCCTGTGCCCCCTCGTACGCCAATCTCTTCCTGGGTCACTGGGAGAGATCTTTGTTTGGCGATGGGGGGACCCGGGCCGCTGACCATGTGCTGTGCTGGCTCAGATATATAGACGACATTTTGTTTTTGTGGGGGGGCACTGCGCGGCAACTCGAGGACTTTATGAGTCAACTGAACGACAACCCGTATAATATCACGTTGACGTATCAATATGATGCCAGGCATGTTGACTTCCTTGGCATCAGTCTGGAGATTGACAGTTCACGCCGTATCCAGACTGATGTCTTTAGGAAGCCGACGGCCGTTAACGCCCTGTTACGGGACGATTCAGCACATAATCCAGCAACAGTTAGGGCCGTCCCGGTCGGACAGTTCTTGAGGATGAGGCGGATTTGTTCCACAGAGGATAAATTCCAGGCCCAGGCCGTGTCTCTTAAGGCCCGCTTTGAGGCACGCGGCTATAGCCGCAGGTGCATCAGGCGGGGCTATGACAGAGCCAGGAGGACACCCCGTAGAGATCTCCTCTACAGTGTGGGTCATAGAGCCAAGGTCGGGCCAGGGGACTCAAAAATAAGATTCATTACAACATATAACCATGAATGGGTTAATATGAGGGAGATTCTGGCCCGACATTGGCCCATCCTGGGTACCGAATCGTCCCTGGGTCCCGCACTTGGCGACTTTCCTTCTATGACAGCAAGGAGGTCCCCTAACCTCAATAATATGCTCGTTCGAAGCCATTATGTGCCCCCTGCTAGTAACCCTTTTGGCTCTAGGGGCCCAGTGCTTGGCTGCTTCCAATGCGGCCATTGTTTGGCTTGTGCCAATATCGTCCGGACCACTTCCTTTATATCTTCCGACGGTAGTAGGACATATTCTATCAGACACCACATATCGTGCAGCACAAAAAATGTGGTCTATTACGCCACTTGCAGCTGCTCTTTAATCTACGTGGGTCTAACGTCGAGGGAGCTCCGCACACGCACTAGAGAACATGTGCGTGATATCCAGGCAGCCAGGACTGTGGTCGATGCCTCTCTCCTGAAGACGATTCCGCGCCACTTCAAATTATTTCATGACTGTGACGTGGGGTCGCTTCTGGTTAGAGGCATCGACTGCGTCCATTTGGGCGCACGCGGGGGCGATTATAAGAGGGCACTGGCACAACGCGAAGCGGGTTGGATTGTTAGGCTTAACACAGTCGCACCTAATGGTCTAAATGAATCGCTCAGCTTCGCTTCATTTTTATAATGCTCTAAGTGTGCGCAGATCAGTCCTACATTATATATTGTTGCTTATCTTCATTATAGTCCTTCCTGAGCTCTTCCCCTCCCCTTGCTTTTGACACCTTGTCATGTCCTGACCTCTATCCTATTGGTACAGGCTTTTCCCTAGCTGGGACTTGTTTTTACTACTTTTGTTTTTAACTTTTTATAATGTTATTTGTTATTGATTTGTTATGTTTCTTATTTTGTTTTTTATAGTTTTTTTTCATTTTTTTCGGTGTGCCGAGATTTATCTACATGGCAAAGAGATTCAACTTCATAATAAAGCCATAATTTTTCTTATGCGGAGGATCTGGCCTTTTGAGCTCCTGGAGAGACAGATGGGACGTACTCCAAGATTTCATCTGGATAATGCCGAACCTACTATATTCAATGTCTTATGTGTGATATTATTGATTGGTCTTGTATACCACTGTTCTGTGTGTATTTTGTTGCGTACCCATCTATATATCTCTGTCTCCTATGTATAGCCAAGTCCCCGCTGTTTTCTACATGTTTTTGATTGACCGTCTGTTCACCTGGTATTAGTATATGTCTTCACATTGGTGGCAGTGCGCGTGCGCCGATCCGACTCACCGGCTCCTGCTCCAGGGCGGCGTCACCCTTGCCTCCCACGTGTGACCGGGGTCTCCCCTCCCCGCTCACACGTGGTGACGCTGGACGCCGCTGCTGGCTTCAGGACCTGCGATCTGATCTGCGCATGCGCCGGTTTTGCCGCTTGTCATTGGCCGCTTCTGGACATGTGAGACGTCACATGTTCAGAGTCCGGCCCCTTTTAAGGTCCTTCTCGGCCCCTCTATTCTATCCCCTTGAGAAAGCAGTCTACCATTCAAGCGAAACGCGCATTGGGGGTCTCTTTTTTCTGGTCCCAGCCTGGTGTCCTGGTGAGCACATTCCACTCTGCGGTAAGCATGCCTTGCGGTGCCTATTAATAGTGACTGCGGTCACTTTATTGCACTTATTAGCTATATGGCGTCTTGCGGTTATGTACACCACTAGTCTGCGGTTTGGTGCAGACTGATTGACTGTTTCGGCCCCGTTCACCAGTGGGAAATTCTGTCCTCATCCTTTATGCACCTTGTATGTAGTTTCTATTTATGCTCTATATATATGTAATTGATGCTTGTATTTATACATTGTATATTTAATAAACTTTGATACCCAGTATACTCCTTTATCCTCCTTGTTTCTACCCTGGTGTTCTAGTAGTGGTGGATGATGAAACGTGGAGGAAGGCCTCATTAAAAAAAAGTCACAATTTAAAGGAGCCGGTCTCCAAGACTTGAAGTGCCCATACACTAAGTATGGGCTGACAAACATTTCCCCATGGGGATTCCTTTTAAAAAAAAAATGCAGCCCAAATTAGTGTTTTCTGTTTAGAGTTAGGGTAACACAGCAAAAAAGGTGAATGGAAGCCTGAAAAGCACAATATGTGGCCTGTATTTTGTAAAAAAAAATTAAACCACAAAATTCTGTATACAGCCAGGGTAGCAGACCAAAAAATGCAATGTATGCCTGCAAAGTGAGGATTTGGACACCACAGATACACCGTGCGTCTGATGGAGATAAGATACTGATCAAAATGTGACCTTGAATTTTTTGGGACCCCCAAAATTGTGTCAATAAGAAGGCTATGACACTAAAATAAAAATTTGGAGTACTAAAATTGTACAATATTTAGCCCAATGATGTGCGATGCGTGTGGCGTACAAATCACAGTGCTAAATATAAGAACTGTAGCTATTTTTTTGCCAGCTAAAGATTTTTTGGTCACCAAAATGTTGTCCAAAAATGTTGCAAGATACTCCAAAAAACTATAGTACCCCAAAAAATGGTCAGAATTTTAGAAACACTCACATATGATGCCTGGGACAAAAACAACTGTTGTAAATTGTTAGATTTTAACGCTCTTGTATGAAAATGACCTGGCTGTAGTCTGCAGTGTGACCAAGCAAATAAATGTTAAATAATGTTACTAAAATTAGCAGGTATAAGGTGCCCCCAAAAGAATCCTGGCCACAGATACCTGCAGCTGGTTATATATAATGTCACGGTCAGCTGCAGCCGTGATGCGGCCCAGCCCATAGACGCCCCCGACCACATTGACGTGGGACGCAAGTCCCCCGGGGATGCAATACGGACTCCTTATACCGCAGAGGGGGACCCGAGCCTACCCAAACTAGGGGAGGGCAGAGACCAGGGTTCTGTGGTAGCTGAGCATGTGAACAAAGAAAGAGACACGTAGGACTTGATTACACCACACAACTTCAGGTATAGAGAAAGTACAGTTTACTAAAGTAAAGTCACACAGTACATAAACAAAACATAATGATGTCAGGCACCCAATTCCACACCTCCCAGAAGGGTACCTCCCAGTGGACCCCAAGGCACCAACGGATCACCGAGACACACATAGGCGGAACATCAGGACACAGGCAGGACATCAGGGTACACAAGGTCATCAGGGCGCAGGCAAGACATCAGGTTACAGACAGCACATCAGGACATCTGACTGGACACAGGAAGGACATCAGGACACAGGCAGGGCATCAGGATATCAGGAATACCAGATAGATATCTGGGACACTGACATGGCAGCCCAGGTCGTCGGCTGGGACACTGGCGTGGCAGCCCAGGGAATAATTTACATCAGGACATCGGACACAGGAAGGACAGCAGGACATCAGGGAACACAAGGTCATCAGGAAACAGACAGGACATCGGGGTACAGGCAGGACATCAGGACATCTGGACCCAGGTTCACTGGCAGACATCAGACAGGAGTCGTTCGGTTCTGGACATCTGACACGACCTACAGGCACCACCAGTCATCAGGCTCCAAGCTCCAGGCAGTGGTCATCAGGTTCCAGACTGCGGTCGTCAGGCTCTGGGCATCGGACCTAGGAAGGAACTCAAGTAGGATGGAGCTAGAACTGCAGGATTGCTGGACCTGCCAGGAGCTAGCACCACATGGTAGTCAGAGCACAGAGTAGTAGCTGCTCAGCAGAAACACTGGTTACAAGAGACTCAAAGTCACTGAGTGCAAGGCTCCAGATGCAGAGGGATTCCTGGAACATAACACAGCACACACAGTTCAGACAGGGTCATGTGCAGGATCAAGGATTCGGGCCTGGATATACTGCCACCAGGACAGGCGCCAAAACAAGACAAAACTGGAATCAAGGCAAGGACTTTGGTACCAAAACATAGACAGGAGAGGTGCAGGAACACAAAAACACATAGCAAAGTTCAGGAGCTTTGTGAGAAGCTCAGGCCCCACCTATAGAGCAGGGGAACTTTATATAGGCGCTGCCCCTCAGCAATTGGCTGGGGACAGCATTTCAAGTACACACACTAAACCTGATAAAAGCAGGGGAGGTGTGGCCGAGCATGCCCTTAGCACAAACAGAAACCATTACAGCACAATCAGTGCAGGAACTGAGGATCAGGGCACCTGGCTGTGACTGCACACTCTGACACACGTGGAAAGTCATGAACCAGCTGCAATGACCTCGCAACCCGTGGACAGCTTCCACAGCGGCAACCAGGGACCGCACAAGCGGATGGTCATGCAGCAGAGAAAAGACCTAATCACCCATGTATGGCTACACAGCACAGCAGGGAACTGAGAAGGCTCCATACAGGTAACAGCCAACAGTATTCCAGCTCAATTAGGGGGAAAGGAGCAAAGGGTTAAAGCAAAGACATGCATTGTCACGCTGAAAACCAGATACAGACAGAACGAAAATACGCCACAGCAGACAGTAATGGAGTCTTTTGATGTATGCAGGGAGATCTGTAGACTCACATACAGTGCCTTCATTCCTTGCAGTTGTGGCGCCCATAGGGGTATTTGCCACAAAAATAGTTATTGACACCAAATACAAATATTAAAATAGCAAGACTGTACTACCATCTCCGGCCAGAAGGGGGAGCTCCAGAGACTCCCCTTGATCTATTCTGGTCTGAGAAAAGGACTGGCAGTTGGGTTGAGGAGCTGAAAGTGAGAGGTCGTATAACTGAACTCCTAACAGCCCTATGACGGATTATAGGCCCGTAATACCCATAGTAGGAAAAGAGGAATAGAGAAAAAGGACATTGTGAGAACCGGGTAGCAATAATTTCTACCCAAAATAGGCGCAGAGACGGATACCGGATCCGTGGCTAAAATCGTTATATATAATACAGCAACCGGAAGAAAGTGAGGTGATATCAGCTTCACCAGGGTAAGACGCAGCAACAGACACAGAGTTCAGCGGTACTCCCAAAGGGGGTAAGCCGACAAAAAGGACTCGGGTTGTCCGTCGAACCAGAGCACAGAAGAGACAGATTGGGTCGGCAGCCTGTTCACATACAGCAGCAGGGCCATACAGAAACTGCGCATAATAAGAGGTGGAAATTCTGACAGGGTCAAAGTAATTCAGAGTTCTTATACAGACTCCGGTGACAGTATTGGTTGCAAATCCCTTTTTGTTGAAGTAAACTGGTTAAACGTTTCAGCGCCTCAGTCTTTCATTTGGGCAATAGCCATCGATCCAGGACTGGGGTCATCACAGCTGAGAGGACCTGCTGCTGATTAAGTAAGTGTCTGTTCCTTCATGATATCCCTTGCACTGTGCATCGCCTGAGGCCACAGCACTGGGTCAAGCCACTAGTGACATCCCCCTCAAGAGACGGACCTTTTTGATCTGGTGCTGGGTACCTCAGTCTCCCGGGCGTCACACAGTGATGTGGATATGTGCACATAGACTCCCCTGCCTACCTAGCACAATCATCTTTATACCCCCGAAATAGCCCTAAAAAGTACTGTTGGTTTATCAGGATTTGTGGATTAAACACTTGTAAACCCACACTAACTAATAAAAGAACAAATCTGATCCTATCTCAGCGGTAGCTCTCCCTACACTAGCTAAGTCCAGAGCAGAATGCTCTCGAGCAGGGCAGCATCAGGTCTCTTATAGACTCTGTCTCCTGCCAGCATTCTCAGATGGGAATTTTTTAAGTAATTTCACTACAAGGGCCCTCTGGTACTGCATCAATTTAGTACACCTGTCTGCCTCTGGAAGAAGAGATTGAAAGTTGTCCTTTGTAGCGTGGGTCTAGAAGTGTCACCAAGAGGTAATGAGTGTACCGAAAATTTTAATAATGCAAGGGTCATGGCAAATGAAGTGCAACATAAAGTCAGCTATGCGTGCCAGACTACTAACAGGCAATACTTCCGTGTCCTCAAAAACAGGACAACTGACCATGCTGTCCTCCTCCTCCTCATCCTTCTCCTCCTCCCTGTCCTCAGGCCATCCACGGTGAACAGACTGTATGACAGCTGTGCTTGTAGTACCATCTATAGCACATGAAAGTAGCTCCTGTTCATCCTCCTCCTCTTCCTCATTGTCTACCAATCCACGTTGGGACGACATGAGCCTGGGCTGAGTGTAATCACCCTGTATGGTTCCTTGCTCGATGACTTAGTGCTCCGCCTGCAATTCATCCTCTTTAATTGTGAGCTGAGAGGTTTTCAGAATGCAGAGAAGCGGGATGTGATGCTAATTATGGCGTCATCACCGCTCACCATTTTGATGCAGTCCTCAAAGTATTTGAGGACGGTACATATGTCTGACATCCATGTCCACTCCTGAGGTCTTATGTGTGGAGTCTGAACTGAATAACGACGGCCTTGTTAATGCTGGTAGTCAACAACTGCCCTCTTCTGCTCACAAATCCTTTCCAACATATGCAGTGTAGAGTTCCAACAAGTGGGGAGATCACACACCAGTCAGTGAGCCAGAAGCTGCAAACACTGCTGAAGCATGGCAGGAGTGGCTGAAGCTGTAGCTGACTTTCTAAAATGGGCAGACAGATGGTGTACTTTCATTAGCAGATCTGGCAGCTCCGGGTAGCGTTTGAGAAAAGTTGAATGACGAGGTTAAGCACATGGGCCAGGCAAGGTACGTGTGTGAGCTCACCTTGCCTCAGAGCTGCCACCAGGCTCCGGCCATTGTCTCACACGACTATGCCTGCCTGTAGGTTCAGCAGTGTCATCCAAATATCTGACTGTTCTTTCAGCGCTGTCCGAAACTCTTCATCATTGTGTGGTTTGTCACCTAAACAGATTAGCTTCAGCACAGCCTATTGCTGCTTGGCTGAGACAGTGCTGCAGTGCTTCCAGCTTCTGATTGATGTACTCATTTCAGAGATGGAGGCTGAAGAGGAAGAGGAGGAGGTGCAGAAGCTGTAGACTGTGGGGGTAACCCTGATTGACGTAGGGCATGCAATCCTCGGCGTGGGGAGGATGTGTTCCATCCCAAGGTCCAATTGGGTCCTGGCTTCCACTATGCTAACCCAGTGTCCCATCAGTGAGATGTACCATGCCTGCCCACAAGCACTTGTCCACGTGTCAGTGGTTAGGTGGGCTTTCCCGGTAACAGCATTGTTGAGGGAATTGGTAATGCTGTGGGACACATGCTGGTGTAATTCTGGTATGGCACACTGGGAGAAATAGTGGCGACTGGGGACAGAGTACCTTGGGACGGCTGCCACCATCAGGTTGTGGAAAGCTTCCATCTCAACGAGCCTAAAATGCAACATTTTGAGAGCAAACAGACAAGAAATGTTAGAATTTAGTACTGTGGCCTGTGGGGCGTTGGCTGGATATTTCCACTTACGTTCCAATGACTGGAGTATAGACAACTGAAGGCTGCTCTGGGACAAGGACATGGACGGGCTTGATGATGGTGGTGGTTGACTGTGGGCAACAATAGGTGCAGGGCATGAGGAAACTTCACATGCATAGTGAACTGGGGATTGGCTTCTATGCAAAACAGTGGAAGAAGCAGTGGTGTCACCTGCAGACAGTGTTCCTGGAGCCTGGGGTTTGGCCAACAAAGACAGGTGCTTTGCTGCCATGTGCCTGATCATGCTGGTGGTGGTCAGGCTGGTAGTTTTGCTACCCCTGCTGATGCAGGCATGGCATGCGCTGCAAATGGACTGTTTGGGGCTATCGTCAGAGTCTTTAAAAAGTAACCAGACTCGGGAAGATCTAACAGTTGGAATGGCAATTTCCCTCATGCTGGTGTTACAGGGAACGGATGCATGCCTTCTGTCTGTGGCCACCACACTGGTTCTTCCTGCCTGTTGGTGTGATATGCCTCCTTCCCCATGTGTGCTGCAGTTCTCACTCTGCATGTCCTCCGTCCAGGTTGGGTCAGCTACAATGTCATCCACTACCTCGTCTTCCACATCCGCACCCTGCTCCTCCTCCTGACTTTCTGGCAATTGTGCAATCCTGATTGACATAGGGCCTGCAATCCTCGGCATGGGGAGGATGTGTTCCATCCCAAGGTCTGACTGGGTCCCAGCTTCCACTATGTTAACCCACGTGCTGGTGTAATGCCAGTATGGCACACCGGTAGAAATAGTGGCGACTGTGGAATGAGTACCTTGGGACGGCCGCCATGAGGTTGCTGAAAGTTTCCGTCTCAATGAACCTAAAAGGCAACATTTTGAGCACAAACAGATGAGAAATGTTAGAATTTATTACTGTGACCTATGGGGCATTGGCTGGGTATTTCTGCTTGCGTTCCAATGACTGGCGTATAGACAACTGAAAACTGCACTGGGACGAGGACATGGATAGGCTTGATGATGGTGCTGTTTGATTGTGGGCAACAACAGGTGCAGGGCACGAGGCCTCTTCACATGCATCGTGAACTGGGGATTAACTTCTGCACAAAACAGTGGAAGAAGCAGAGGTGTTAACTGCAGACAGTGTTCCAGGAGCCTGGTGTTCTGCCCACAAAGTCGGGTGCTGCCATGTGCCTGTTCATGCTGGTGGTAGTCAGGCTGGTAGTTTTGCTACCCCTGCTCATGCGGGCATGGCAGGTGCTGCAAATGGCCTGTTTGGGGTTATCGGCAAAGTCTTTAAAAAATAACCAGACTAGAGAAGATCTAACAGTTGGAATGGCAACTTCCGTCATGTTGGTGTTACGGGGAATGGATGCACGCTTTCTGTCTGCGGCCACCACACTGCTTCTTCCTGCCTGTTTGGCTGATATGCCTCCTTCCCCAAATGTGCTGCAGTCCTCACTCTGCATGTCCTCCTGCCAGGTCGGGTCAGTTACTATGTCATCCACCAGCTCATCTTCCACATCCACACCCTGCTCCTCCTCCTGACTTTCTGGTAATTGTGTCTCATCATCGTCCACCTCTTGTGACACTTTCCCACCATCACCTTCATATGACCATAGCTGTTCAAATCTTTGGGCATAGCTACATGCGAACTCATCTGGCCCCACTCTGGCCCCACTTCAAGTTGACTGGCTGAGCGTCCGGAATCTTTAAAGGGAAAATTGAACAGCTCTACGGAGTGTCCCAGTGTGGGATCAGTTATCTCAGGGCACTCGGCATGGTGGGAGGAAGGAGGATCAGGGTGAGTAATATGCAGTCCACACTCACGGCTACTCAGTCTTGACCATGTGGAAGATGTGGTGGTGGTGGTGGCTAAGTGACTGGAAGCATTATCTGCTATCCAACCAACAATCGTTTCACACTGCTCTGGCTTCAATAGTGGTGTGCTGCGGTCCCCTAGATACTGGGACAGGAAGGTCAAGTGAGAAGATGTGGGTCTTTGTTGGGGCCCACTTTCAGCTTGGCCACGGCCTCGTCCTCTGCATGCACCATCAGCATCACATCCACTTCCCCGTCCCTTGCCTTACCCATTTTAAATGGACTACTGAAATATACAAATCACAGTGATAAATATAAGAACTGTAGCTAAATATTTATGGGCCAGCTACAGATTTTTGGGGCAGCAAAATGGTGTCCTAAAATGATGGAAAACACCGTAATAAATAATATATTACTAAATAAAAAGGCTAGATTTTTCTGCGCACTCACATCCGATGACTGGGACAAAAAAAATAAATAAATTGTTAGGTTTTCATGCTTTTGTACTGCAATGACCTGGATGTCGTTTGCAGATGAACAAGCAAATAAATGTAGAAAAAAGGGGGCTATGAATTGCTTTTAAATAAAATGAGCAGGTATAAGCTGAAAAAAAAAAGTTGCCACGGAGACCTGCAGCTACGCATATATAAAACACGCAGCAGCAGACAGGAATGGAGCCTTTTGATGTATGCAGTGAGATCTACAGAATATACTCACATATAGTGCCTGCAGGCCTTGCGCTGATGTGTATATGTGCATATAGAATCCCCTGCCTACCTAGCGCTGCAATCTATGTACCCTGAAATTAGCCCTAAAAAGGACGGCTGATTTATCAGGATTTGTGGATTCTGTAATGGTAGACCCAGACTAACTAATAAATGTCAAAATCTTTCCCTATCTCAGCAGCAGCTCTCCCTACACAAGCTGAGTCCGGAGCAGAATGCGCCGAGCAGGGTGGCGCCAGGTTTCTTATAGACCTAATGAAGCTGTGCGGACAGCCAATCACTGTAATACCACAACAAAGATGGCTGTGGTATTACAGTGCATGGCAGACAATCCCTGCATGCTTATTGGTGCTCTAAAAAGCGCCAAAACTAAAAGGAGGAGATCCGAGCTCCAGCAGAATAATCCCGGAAATACTTGGTGCTCGCCGAGTACACCGAGCACAGTGATACAAGGGCGAGTACTGAGTAGTGGCGAGCACGTTCGTTCATCACTAGTTAAAAACACAAATATTTGAGAAGTACATTTAATCACAGCCATGAAATGGCTTAGGTGCCAGGAGGTAGAATGGGAAATCCATCTGTTAAGGAAAAGTAAGGCACCTTGAAATTTGCCAACTTCAGAATGATTGTCGTTGGTATGAAACCAGCACTTTTTTGTTGCACTTGCTCTGCCAGTTTAGCTTAAAGCCTCTGTTTTGTGCTGACATTCCCAATACAATAAAGTAATCCAAATTGTACTGGTATATGCTTCATATCAATGATTAATTGCATTGTCAGATATTACCCGCTATTTTAATTTAATTAATTATTTTTCTTTATACAAAAACTGTTTACAAAATGTATTTTGCTGATAGAGAGGACAAGAGATTGTACACAACAGCCGCTTTGCTCTTGCTTTTGGCATTTTCCAGAGCATGTACAGTAATTGTTTAAAGGTGCTTGTTGAGCTGGCTTAAAAAATGTAAGTTTCCAATGCCTTTTCCCCTTTTTCAATTAAAGGGGTTATTTCATGATGTATTTTCAGGAGCAAACCGCTCCTTAGCCTCCCGGCTTGCACTGGTTGGGAGTTGGGGTGCTGGTGCATTGCGATGAAGGGCATTGTTTAGCCACTGATCCAAATTGTGCACTATCTAATGTGGCCAGCAGAGGCAGCTTTATTTTTTTAGCATTGGAGGAGTGCACAAACGCTGAAGATCTGGCAATCCTACCATCTTCAGTGCAGCGCTGGTTGACAGCACTTGTTGAGATATTTGTCTAAATATATATTTTTTTATTAGAAAATATAGTTTGAATTTGGTATACTCCTGAAAAAACTTTGAAATGGGTCCTGAAGGCTCAAGTGCTCTCAGCTATAGTGTCCAGTGAGGAGCTCACTATAGCTGCAATCCAAGAGCAGAGGGGAGCAGATGTGAAGTGTTTCCTTAAGAAATTACTTGGCATGATATGCTACTTTCAGAGAATGTATAGGAGCAACAAGTATTGTAATTCAACTTCATTGTCTCATTTATAGGGTATCTGGCAGCAGAAATTTTCACCCTAAACTATTTAAATGTACATGTACCTCTGTCAAAGATTAATCTATCAATACCTTTACATGGCCAGTCCATTTCTCCTTTACTGAGAAATCAACATTAGAATTGTGGTTAGGGTTATGGTTAGGGTTAGGATTAGGGTTAGGGGTGTGTTGGGGTTAGGGTTGAAGTTAGAATTGGGGGGTGTCCACTGTTTAGGCACAATTCCAGCCAATTCTGAGTTGAAAAAGTAAAACGGTGCGCCTTCCCTTCTGAGCTCTGCCGTGCTCTCAAACAGTTGTTATCAGTTGGTATCAGCGTACTTAGGACAAATTGGACTACAACGTTTGTGGTCCAATTTCTCCTATTACCTTTGTGAAAATAAAAATTTGGGGGCTAAAAAATCATTTTTGTAGGAAAAAAAGATTTTTTATTTTCATGGTCCTGCATTATAAACTTTAGTGAAACACTTGGGGTTCAAAGTTCTCACAATACATCTAGATAAGTTCCTTGGGGTCTAGTTTCCAATATGCGGTCAGTTCTGGGGGGTTTCTACTGTCTGCACTCCAAAACGGCGCTCCTTCCCTTCCGAGCTCTGCCATGAGCCCAAACTGCGGTTCCCCCCACATATGGGGCATCAGCTTCCTCAGGACAAATTGCACAACAACTTTTGTGGTCCAATTTCTCCTGTTACCCTTGTGAAAATAAATCTTTGAGGGCTAAAAAATCATTTTTGTAGGAAAAATATGATTTTTTATTTTTTCGGCTCTACATTATGAACTTCTGTGAAGCACTTGGGGGTTCAAAGTTCATCTAGATAAGTTCCTTAGGGGGTCTACTTTCCAAAATGGTTTAACTCGTGGGGGATTTCCACTGTTTAGGCACATCAGGGCCTCTCCAAATGCGACATGGCGTCTGATCTCAATTACAGCCAATTTTACATTGGAAAGTCAACAGGCTCTCCTTCCCTTCCGAGCTCTGCCATGCGCCCAAACAATGGTTTACCCCCACATATGGGGTATCAGCATACTCAGGACAAATTGCACAACAACGTTTGGGGCCAATTTCTCCTGTTACCCTGTGGAAAATATAAAATTGGGGGCAAAAATATCATTTTTGTGAAAATAATATGATTTTTTATTTTTATGACTCTACATTATAAACTTATGTGAAGCACTTGGGGGTTCAAAGTGCTAACCACACATCTAGATAAGTTCCTTAGGGGGTCTACTTCCCAAAATGGTGTCACTTGTGGGGGGTTTCTACTGTTTAGGCACATCAGGGTCTCTTCAAACGCGACATGGCATCTGATCTCAATTCCAGCCTATTTTGCATTAAAAAAGTCAAATGGCGCTCCTTCCCTTCCAAGCTCTGCTATGTGCCCAAACAGTGATTTACCTGCATATATTGTTTATCAGCATACTCAGTCAGGACAAATTGTACAACAACTTTTTGTGTCCAATTTCTCCTGTTACCCTTGGTAAAATAAAATAATTTGGATCTGAAATAAATTTTTTGTGAAAAAAATTAAATGTTCATTTTTTTAACATTCCAAAAATTCTTGTGAAGCACCTGAAGGGTTAACAAACTTATTGAGTATGGTTTTGAGTACCTTGAGGGGTGCAGTTTTTAGAATGGTGTTAATTTTGGGTATTTTCTGCCATATAGACCCCTCAAAGTCACTTCAAATGTGATGTGGTCTCTAAAAAATGGTTTTATAAAATTGAGAAATCGCTGGTCAGCTTATAACTTCCTAACAAAAAAAAATGTGGTTCTAAAATTATGCTGATGAAAGGTAGACATGTGGAAAATGTTATTTATTAACTATTTTGTGTGATATATCTCTCTGATTTAAGGGCATAAAAATTAAAAGTTGGAAAATTGCAAAATATTCCAAATTTTCGCCAAATTTCTGTGTTTTTTCACAAAAAAACGCAAGTCATGTAGATGAAATTTTACTGCTTTCATAAATTACAATATATCACGAGAAAACAGTCTCAGAATCAGTGTGATCCATTGAAGCATTCCAGAGTTTTTACCTCATAAAGGGACAGTGGTCAGAATTGTAAAAATTGGGCGGGTCAGAAAGGTGAAAACAGGCTGTGCCACAATGGGGTAAAATCTCCCAGTCCAGATGAATTACATACTAGGATACTAAAAGAGTTGGCAGAAGAAATTGCAGAACCACTAGCAAGAATCTTTGAAAAATCCTGGAAAACAGGAGAAGTCCTAGAAGAATTAAGAAGGACAAATGTTGACCCTTTCTTCAAAAAAGGAAAGAAAGTGAAGCCAAGGAATTACAAGCCAGTGAGCCTTACTTCTATACCGAGAAATATATTTGAACAAATTATTAAACAGCATGTACAGTTGAAACCAGAAGTTTGCATACACTATTTAAAAAGACACATATGCATGTTTTTCTCAATGTCTGACATGCAATCACCTTGCTCACACCTGTCTTTTCAGCTTTGCCCATAAATTTTCAATAGGATTGAGATCAGGGCTTTGTGATGGCCACTGGAAAACATTGACTTTGTTATATTTAAGCCAATTTGTTACCATTTTGGCAGTATACTTCAGGTCATTTTTCATTTGGAAGACTCATTTCTGCCAAAGCTTTAACTTCCTGGATAATGTATGAGAAGCTTCCAAACACATGACATCATCACTCGGGCACTCCAGAATTGTTTAAAGGCACAGTAATCTTAGTTTATGTAAACTTTTTCATGTCAGATATTGAGAAAAACATGCATCTGTGTCTTTTTTTATAGTGTATGTAAACTTCAAGTCATGCCAGACTAATCTAATTTTCTTCTATGATGGAATCATTGACTGGGATCAGGGAAATTCAGTAGATATAGTATATCTCGACTTCAGCAAAGCATTTGATAAAGTATTTCATACTATCTTTATTGAAAAAATGACCAAGCATGGGATTAACAAGGCTATTATTAGGTGGATTCATAACTGGCTCAGTGATCGTACTCAAAGAGTGGTAATAAATGGTTGCACATTCAATTGGAAAAGTGTTTCAAGGGGAGTACCACAAAGCTGTGTCCTGGCCCCAGTGTTGTTCAAAATTTTTATAAATGATCTAAATAAGGGATCTGAAGGTAAACTAATCAAATTTGATTCAAAGCTACGAGGGATTGCTAACACTAGAGAAGACATAGAAAGGATTCAGAAGGAGCTAGATAAGCTTAAACAATTGGCAGCGACTAATAGAATGGTATTTAACAGAGATAAATGCAAGATTCTACACCTGGGTAAGAAAAACAAAATTACAACTATAGAATGGGAGGAATAGAACAAAGCAGCAGAAGGTATGAACAAGACTTGGGTATACTAATAGATCACCAATTGCACATGAGTCAAAAGTGTGATGCAACAGCAAAAATGTAAACACAGTTCTAGGATGTATTAAGAGAAGCATAGAGTCTATATTCCTTCTTGGTCATGCCTCATCTGGAATACTGTGTCCAGTTCTGTGCACCACATTTTAAAAAAGACTTTGAAAAACTAGAGCACGTTCACAGAAGAACTACTAGGATGTACAATAAAAAGGTTTCACTCTATCGTGCCAAAACATGTCGAATATGAAATACATGAAATATGAAGAGCAAAATAGCTTTTGAACATTATGAAAAATATTTATGAGACGCTTTGCACAAAATTTGGCCAAATAGTGTGAGCCAATCAACCATTGTCAAGGTGGCCTAATTATTCTGATGGGTCCCTAACCTCCCTGTCCAAATGTGAACACTTACCTAAGGATTAATGTCTGAATGTATGGGTGAATGTGGACACCTCTCTCAGTAAAGCATACATATATGGGTTGGCCGGACCAAATGTGATTTGATGTAATTAAAAAACACATGGTGAAGGGAGGAGTGCTCAGTCAGTAAGCTAACATGGAAATGACAGAAAAACGACTGGCACATCCAAACTAGTGTGAACAGGTGCATACCAGGAGCAAATGTATATGGCATTTCCTGAAGAAGAAGTCATTGTACTTCGAAACGCGTTGAATAAACCACACTCTAATATGTGAATAATTCTGACCCTCAAGTTATATGGCGGCGCAGATCAAATCCACGTTTTTCCCATTCATCTCCTTGTATTGTCAGGTGACATCAAGCTCACGGCTTAGTAATGAAGAGGCATCTATAAGGCACCTATCCATTGCTAATCCTATAGTTATATTGTAAATAAATACACAGTAAAAATAAAGTCCTTTATTAGAAATAAAACAAAACACACTTTTTTATTTAAAAATAACAAATGCAGTTATACTCACCTAACGCCTATTCCACTGAAGCCCTCGTCTTCTGTAATTAAACAAAAATAAAAAAGCAACAATATCTCTCACCTCTCAGTTGTTCTGAATCCATATATGGGGAAAAACAGTTTTCAACCTGGACGATGCCAAAATGCGACAATCCAGGCTGAGAACCACTGGTGACTAAACTTCTGCGAGCGCAGCGTCAGTGACCGTCGGTGATGTCATCAAGGTCACTGAGGCTGTGTTCCCAGCTGGGCTGAACTGTCGTGACCTTGGTGAGATCCCCGCTAGCACCGTGAGAGGAACAGTGGGAACCGCACATCTCTGACCGGTGGGGATGATTTCACTGCCGATCAGAAGCAGTGTTTGCAGTTTTGTGCATTTCTGAAAAGGACACCGCTGAACAGATGCCAGACAAATATAGGGGCTTCCATGTTACTGGTAGCACAAAGTCTCTGAAAAACCAAAATGGCTCCTTACTCCCCAAAAGAAATTCAGCAAATTCTCTGCTCCCAAATCCAAATGCCCCCCTTCTGAGCCCCAGTGTGCCTAAACCACATTTAGCCCCACATGTTAGGCATTTCTGTAGTGATGAGAACCCACCTAATTTACAGGTACGTGTCTCCGGAATCATGGGCTGGGCATAATGTACTGGTCACTACAACAGCAGTTTGCAATTTTCACTCAGCAACATCCACTGCTGCTTGTTTCTGGAAAACGCCCATGAACTCAAAATTGTCACTACATCTATAGATAAATTATATTATATTATAATTATAATTTTCAAAATGGGGTCACTTGAAGGGGGATTCTGCTTTTTTTAGAACTTAGAGGCTGTTTATATGGAATCAGCAATCTATTCTGCATTCCAGGAGACAAATAGTGTTCTGTCCCTTCCAAGTTTCTCCGTATGGCTAAGTAGTACTGCAAAGCCACATATGTTGATATTACCACATTCAGTAGAAATTGTGGGACAAATTTTGGTGCCATTTTTACCCATTTCCCAGTATGAAAATGTAAAACTTGGGGCTAACACACAATCTTGGTGGTAAAAATGTTAATTATTTAATCTTCATTGCTCAATGGTATAAAAGTCTGTGACAAACCTGTGGTGTTAACATAATCACTGCACCCCTAGATGAATTCATTGAGAGATTTAGTTTGTAAAATGTGGTAAAATATGGGGGGTTCTGCTGTTTTGGCACCCCAGGGACTCTGCCAATGTAACATGGCACCCTCAAACAAGTGGAGCAAAATCTGCACTGTAATATGGCATTTCTTCTCTTCTCAGCTTTGCATTCTGCCTCGAAAATAGTTTTCAATGACATATGGGCTATCAGTGAACTCAGAATCAATTGCACAACTAATTTTGGGGTCCATTATCACTTGTTACCCTTGTTAAAATAAAAGATTTGGAGCTAAAAAAGATTTTTGAGGGAAATATGTAATTTTTTTATTTTCACAGCTTAACATTATAAACGTCTGTGAAGCACCTGGCCATTCAAGGTGCTCAATAAACATCTACATAAGTTCCCTAAGGGGTCTAGTTTCCAAAATGATGTCACCTGTGGGGGTTTCCACTGTTTAGGGTCATCATGAGTTCTCCAAAGGCTACTTTCAAAACTTCCGTCGGTACGGGCCCGTCGCAAACCGTCGGCCCAATGTACCGACGGATGTTGTCACTTTTGGGTATTTTCTGTCATATAGGCTCCTCAAAGTCACTTCAAATGTGAGGTGGTGCCTAAAAAATGCTTTTGCAAATTTTGATGTAAAAAAGAGAAATTGTTGGTCAAATTTAATCGTTATAACTTCCTAACTAAAAAAAATTATGTTTCAAAAATTGTGCTGATGTAAATAGGCATGTGGTAAATGTTATTTATTAACTATGTTGTGTAATATGACTCTAATTTAAGGGCATAAAAACGAAATTTTGAAAATTGTGAAATTTTAGCCAAATTTCCGTTTTTTTCACAAATAAACACAAGTCATATCAAAGAAATTTTACCCCTATCATGAAGTACAATATGTCATGAGTAGTGTTGAGCGATACCTTCCGATATCGGAAAGTATCGGTATCGGAAAGTATCGGCCGATACCGTCAAAGTATCGGATCTAATCCGATACCGATACCCGATCCCAATGCAAGTCAATGGGACGAAAATATCGGAATAAAATAAACCCTTTCTTAACTTGTAGGTTCATTCTACATGAAGGAAAAGAACTAAGAATAATGTAGGATGTATTGGGGGAGGTGGCGGAGACATTAAAGGCACAGAGGTTTAGCCCAATCAAATAGAATAGCAGGATTTTTTTTTTTTTATGACGTTCGGCGTTAGAAAGATTTTGACTATGTTAATTTTTTTTTTATTTTGTCAGATATTGATGTTTCACTACTTCCACGCCCTTCACCTTCTTTTTTACTTCTCCCACACTTTCTTCTTCATTATCCTCATCATCAGCTTCTTTGACATCAACTTCTTCACCTTATTCATCTTCTTCATCTTCTACCTATTATTTTTTTGTTACATTGTTCATATTCTTTTTATTTTACTATTATCTGCTTCATATTCAACTTCTTCATCATATTCTTATTTGTGACAGGCATTCCCATAGTTGTTATCTATAAAAGTTTGAAGATTACACCTTCCGTTCTGCCTGTCACAAAAGAGTTACATTTGTCCGCGTTCAGTTTGGCCTGCAGCATCAGGCTTTATCCAGGGGCACCACGAGGAGGAACGGACTCACCCCCATACACTGCTTAGTCTTCTTCTGCTTATAATTTAGATAATATCTTTTGCTCTGATATTTAGTGTTATGCTTAATGTTCTTCTGCTCTTTGTTCTGCAGCCTCTTGTTCTTCTGCTTCTCGGTCTCCCATGTCGTCGTCGTCTCCAGGGTCGTCGTCTCCAGGGTCGTCGTCTCCGGGGTCGTCGTCATCTCAGTGGTTGTCGTCTCTGGTGTCGTCGTCATCTTAGGGGTGGTCTTCCGGGTCATCGTCTTTAGTCTCTTGAACTTGGAAATGTAGCAGAAGGTACAAGAAGGCTGAGAAAATGCCGAGAAACAGCTGATGGAACTGGAACTCGGATGGCTATCCGAATGTCCAAGAGCCAATGGAACTACCGAGGACCAGCTGACGTTACTGGAACCTGGTTACTAAGCAGGAGGTACCCGTGCCTGAAAGCACTACCAAGGACCACCTGACGTTGGTGGAACTCGGATACCCAGAGGGAGGCACCTAAGCCAAAGGCTCTGCCCGGAACCAGCTGACGGTACTGGAACCAGGATGGGGAGCAGAAGGTACAAGAGCAAAAGACACTGCCGAGAACCAGCTGACGGTACTGGAACCCGGATGGGTAGCCGAATGTCCAAGAGCCAATGGAACCAGCGAGGACCAGCTGACGTTACTGGAACCCGGTTACTAAGCAGGAGGTACCCATGCCTGAAAGCACTACCAAGGACCACCTGACGTTGGTGGAACTCAGATACCCAGAGGGAGGCACCTAAGCCAAAGGCTCTGCCCGGAACCAGCTGACGGTACTGGAACCAGGATGGGGAGCAGAAGGTACAAGAGCAAAAGACACTGCCGAGAACCAGCTGACGGTACTGGAACCCGGATGGGTAGCCGAATGTCCAAGAGCCAATGGAACTACCGAGGACCAGCTGACGTTACTGGAATGCGGTTACTAAGCAGGAGGTACCCGTGCCTGAAAGCACTACCAAGGACCACCTGACGTTGGTGGAACTCGGATACCCAGAGGGAGGCACCTAAGCCAAAGGCTCTGCCCGGAACCAGCTGATGGTACTGGAACCAGGATGGGGAGCAGAAGGTACAAGAGCAAAAGACACTGCCGAGAACCAGCTGACGGTACTGGAACCCGGATGGGTAGCCGAATGTCCAAGAGCCAATGGAACTACCGAGGACCAGCTGACGTTACTGGAACCCGGTTACTAAGCAGGAGGTACCCGTGCCTGAAAGCACTACCAAGGACCACCTGACGTTGGTGGAACTCGGATACCCAGAGGGAGGCACCTAAGCCAAAGGCTCTGCCCGGAACCAGCTGACGGTACTGGAACCGGGTTTGGGAGCAGAAGGTACAAGAGCAAAAGACACTGCCGAGAAGCAGCTGACGGTACTGGAACCCGGATGGGTAGCCGAAGGTCCAAGAGCCAATGGAACTACCGAGGACCAGCTGACGTTACTGGAACCCGTTTACTAAGCAGGAGGTACCCGTGCCTGAAAGCACTACCAAGGACCACCTGACGTTGGTGGAACTCGGATAACAAGAAGGAGGCACCTAAGCCAAAGGCTCTGCCCGGAACCAGCTGACGGTGCTGGAACCAGGATGGGGACCTATTCAAGCTTGTCTTCCTAGAGCCCCAACTAGCAGTGTTGGAGCAAAGGGTCAGCAGGGGGAGCAGAGTGTAGGCCGAAGCCTGCACTGGCGTCAGCTTTGGGTCTGTTGTGTCTGCGTGGCGTTTGCAGGACACGTTGCCGGCTACACAGCAGGGGAACAGCTGGTGGTGCTGAACCCCACTGACAGAGTGGCGTGTGTTTTGCTCTGTGCAGCCAGCACTTCCGGACAGCAACTAGCGGTGTTGGAGCCCGGGCTCTGGAGGTGGAGCAAAGTGTAGGCCGAAGCCTAATTGAACCGATTTTAAAGGTAACCTTTAACCCCCCCTCAGGGGTTACAAACTACAAGAGCCACAGCTTGGGCAGCAGTAATGCTGCACAAGTCAAAGGTTGCTCTTTTAATTTTGCTCCTTGCACACGCAGAAAGAAACACGTATAACATTTAGGCCCTTAAGCAGTCAAACTGTTTTGGAGGCGTGAGTTCCCTTTGTAATGAGACGCAGCACAGCTGTCAAAAATCCCACCTTGGTGCTGGGCGCGGCCTCCTGAGCGTCGTTATTTGCTGCACAGGAGTCTGCGCTGTCGTGTTATCCCTTGGCCTTGCGCTGTTAGCGCTGCCCATCTTCTGACATCATTTAATGTTGGCCGATGCGGTTCGCGATGACCATGAATCCCAGCCCCGCAGTGTCTTTACATTGTTAAAACACTGCGGGGCTGGGATTCATGGCCTGGCGCGGTACATATGTTCGCCTCTCACACTCGGGTCCTTACACCTGCTTCAGACTGTGTGGCGTCAGCTGATCCCTTGTCGCATGCCACGGCCATGAAGCCGCACAGTCTGAAGAAGGCCGAAGGAGATGAGGGACAGGCGAACATATGCACTGCTCATGTCCATCAATCACACCCTCGCAGTCAAAATAAATAAGACACCGAGGGGCGTTGTGTGGGCCAGGGCGGCCGTAGAGGCGCAGCCAGCCAAACAATGATGCCAGAAGACGGGCAGCGCTACCAAGGGGGTTGCAGCGTGTCATTACAAAGGAAAGTCACACCTCAGGGATGGTTTAATGGTCACAGAGGACACATTTTAGACGTGTTCAGTTCCACGTGTGCAAGGGGAATAAGTTTCTGAGCCACCTTGCACACATGCAGCATTACTGCTGTACAAGGTGGCTGTGAAACATACAAACGCCTGGGGGAGGGGGGACAGGTTCCCTTCAATTTCAGTTCTTGTGTCTGCATGGCTGTTGCAGGGCACGATGCCGGCTACACAGCAGGGGAACAGCTGGCGGTGCTGAACCCCACTGACACATTGGCGAGGTGTTTGGCTCTGTGCAGCCAGCACTTCTGGGCCCCAACTGGCATTGTTAGAGCCCAGGGTCAGCAGCAGGAGGAGAGGGAGCGGAGTGTAGGCCGAAGCCTGCACTGGTGGCAGCTTTGTGTCTGCGTGGCTGTTGCAGGACACGATGCCAGCTACACAGCAGGGGAACAGCTGGCGGTGCTGAACCCCACTGACAGAGTGGCGTGTGTTTTGCTCTGTGCAGCCAGCACTTCCGGACAGCAACTAGCGGTGTTGGAGCCCGGGCTCTGCAGGTGGAGCAGAGTGTAGGCCGAAGCCTAATTGAACCGATTTTAAAGGTAACCTTTAACCCCCCCTCAGGGGTTACAAACTACAAGAGCCACAGCTTGGGCAGCAGTAATGCTGCACAAGTCAAAGGTTGCTCTTTTAATTTTGCTCCTTGCATACGCAGAAAGAAACACGTATAACATTTAGGCCCTTAAGCAGTCAAACTGTTTTGGAGGCGTGAGTTCCCTTTGTAATGAGACGCAGCACAGCTGTCAAAAATCCCACCTTGGTGCTGGGCGCGGCCTCCTGAGCGTCGTTATTTGCTGCACAGGAGTCTGCGCTGTCGTGTTATCCCTTGGCCTTGCGCTGTTAGCGCTGCCCATCTTCTGACATCATTTAATGTTGGCCGGTGCGGTTCGCGATGACCATGAATCCCAGCCCCGCAGTGTCTTTACATTGTTAAAACACTGCGGGGCTGGGATTCATGGCCTGGCGCAGTACATATGTTCGCCTCTCACACTCGGGTCCTTACACCTGCTTCAGACTGTGTGGCGTCAGCTGATCCCTTGTCGCATGCCACGGCCATGAAGCCGCACAGTCTGAAGAAGGCCGAAGGAGATGAGGGACAGGCGAACATATGCACTGCTCATGCCCATCAATCACACCCTCGCAGTCAAAATAAATAAGACACTGAGGGGCGTTGTGTGGGCCAGGGCGGCCGCAGAGGCGCAGCCAGCCAAACAATGATGCCAGAAGACGGGCAGCGCTACCAAGGGGGTTGCAGCGTGTCATTACAAAGGAAAGTCACACCTCAGGGACGGTTTAATGGTCACAGAGGACTAGTGTTGAGCATTCCGATACCGCAAGTATCGGGTATCGGCCGATACTTGCGGGTATCGGAATTCCGATACCGAGATCCGATACTTTTGTGGTATCAGTTATCGGTATCGAAACAACATTAATGTGTAAGATAAAGAATTAAAATAAAAAATATTGCTATACTCACCTCTCCGACGCAGCCTGCACCTTACCGAGGGAACCGGCAGCCTTCTTTGCTTAAAATGCGTGCTTTTACTTCCTTCCGTGACGTCACGGCTTGTGATTGGTCACGTGCCGCCCATGTGGCCGCGACGCGACCAATCACAGCAAGCCGTGACGTAATTTTCAGGTCCTCAATGCCTAATTCTAGGCATTCATGATTTTAAAATTACGTTCCGGCTTGTGATTGGTCGCGTCGCGGTCACATGGGCGACGCGACCAATCACAAGCCGTGACGTCACGGGAGGCAGGAGACGCGCGCATTTTTAAAATTACGTCACGGCTTGTGATTGGTTGCGTGCCGCCCATGTGACCGCGACGCGACCAATCACAGCAAGCCGTGACGTAATTTCAGGTCCTGATGCCTATTTCTGCATTCAGGACCTGAAATTACGTCACGGCTTGCTGTGATTGGTCGCGTCGCGGTCACATGGGCGGCACACAACCAATCACAAGCCGTGACGTAATTTTAAAAATGCGCGCGTCTCCTGCCTCCCGTGACGTCACGGCTTGTGATTGGTCGCGTCGCCCATGTGACCGCGACGCGACCAATCACAAGCCGGAACGTAATTTTAAAATCATGAATGCCTAGAATTAGGCATTCAGGACCTGAAAATTACGTCACGGCTTGCTGTGATTGGTCGCGTCGCGGCCACATGGGCGGCATGCGAGCAATCACAAGCCGTGACGTCACGGAAGGAAGTAAAAGCGCGCATTTTAAGCAAACAACGCTGCCGGTTCCCTCCGTGAAGTCCAGGCTGCATCGGAGAGGTGAGTATAGCAATATTTTTTATTTTAATTCTTTATTTTACACATTAATATGGATCCCAGGGCCTGAACGAGAGTTTCCTCTCCTTCAGACCCTGGGAACCATCAGGAATACCGTCCGATACTTGAGTCCCATTGACTTGTATTGGTATCGGGTATCGGTATCGGATTAGATCCGATACTTTGCCGGTATCGGCCGATACTTTCCGATACCGATACTTTCAAGTATCGGACGGTATCGCTCAACACTACAGAGGACACATTTTAGACGTGTTCAGTTCCACGTGTGCAAGGGGAATAAGTTTCTGAGCCACCTTGCACACATGCAGCATTACTGCTGTACAAGGTGGCTGTGAAACATACAAACGCTTGGGGGAGGGGGGACAGGTTCCCTTCAATTTCAGTTCTTGTGTCTGCATGGCTGTTGCAGGACACGATGCCGGCTACACAGCAGGGGAACAGCTGGCGGTGCTGAACCCCACTGACACATTGGCGAGGTGTTTGGCTCTGTGCAGCCAGCACTTCTGGGCCCCAACTGGCGTTGTTAGAGCCCAGGGTCAGCAGGAGGAGGAGAGGGAGCGGAGTGTAGGCCGAAGCCTGCACTGGTGGCAGCTTTGTGTCTGCGTGGCTGTTGCAGGACACGATGCCAGCTACACAGCAGGGGAACAGCTGGCGGTGCTGAACCCCACTGACAGAGTGGCATGTGTTTTGCTCTGTGCAGCCAGCACTTCCGGACAGCAACTAGCGGTGTTGGAGCCCGGGCTCTGCAGGTGGAGCAGAGTGTAGGCCGAAACCTAATTGAACCAATTTTAAAGGTAACCTTTAACCCCCCCTCAGGTGTTACAAACTAGAAGAGCCACGCCTTATGCAGCAGTAGTGCTGCACAAGTCAAAGGTTGCTCTTTTCATTTTGTTCCTTGCACAAGCTGAATGAAACACGTACAACATTTTGGCCCTTATACAGTCAATCTGTCTTGGAGCCGGGAGTTCCCTTCGTAATGAGACGCAGCACAGCTGGCAAAAATACCACCTTGGTGCTTGGCGCGGCCTCCTGAGCATCACATTTTGCTGTACAGGAGTCAGCATTGTGGCGTTATCCCTTGGCCATGCGCTGCCCGTCTTCTGACATCATTTCATGCCGGCTGGTGCGGTTCGCGATGCCCATGAATCCCAGCCCCGCAGTGTCTTTACAGTGTTTCACACTGCGGGGCTGGGATTCATGGCCTGGCGCAGTACATATGTTCGTCTCTCGCTCGTGTCCTTACACCTGCTACAGACTGTGCGGCGTCAGCTGATCCCTTATCGCATGCCACGGCCATGAAGCCGCACAGTCTGAAGAAGGCGGAAGGAGCTGAGGGACAGCCTGGCGAAGATATGCACTGCTCATGCCCGTCAATCACACCCTCGCAGTCAAAATAAATAAGACACCGAGGGGCGTTGTGTCGGGCAGGGCGGCCGCAGAGGCGCAGCCAGCCAAACATTGATGTCAGAAGAAGGGCTGTGCTACCAAGGGGGTTGTTGCGTGTCATTACAAAGGAAAGTCACACCTCAGGGACGTTTTAATGGTCTCAGGGGACACATTGTAGACGTGTTTTGTTCCACGTGTGCAAGGAGAATAAGTTTATGAGCCACCTTGCACACATGCAGCATTACTGCTGTACAAGGTGTTTGTGAAACATACAAACGCCTGGGGGAGGGGGGACAAGTTCCCTTCAATTTCAGTTCTTGTGTCTGCGTGGCTGTTGCAGGACACGATGCCGACAACACTGCAGGAGAACAGCTGGCGGTGCTGAACCCCACTGACACATTGGCTGGTGTTTTTCTCTGTGCAGCTAGCAGTACCGGGCCCCAGCTGGCGTTGTTAGAGCCCAGGGTCAGCAGGAGGAGAGGGAGCGGAGTGTAGGCCGAAGCCTGCACTGGCGGCAGCTTTAGGTCTGTTGTGTCTGCGTGGCTGTTGCAGGACACGTTGCCGGCTACACAGCAGGGGTACAGCTGGTGTTGCTGAACCCCACTGACACATTGGCTGGTGTTTTTCTCTGTGCAGCGAGGCACATCTGGGCGCCAACTGGCGGTGTTAGAGCCCAGGGTCAGCAGGAGGAGCATAGTGTAGGCCGAAGCCTGCACTGGAGCAAGTTGAAAGGGGACCTTTAACCCCCCCCCCAGGGGTTTGTAGCTGAAAGAGCCATATTGTACAGCACTAATGCTGGAAAAGGTAAACTTAGCTCTTTTAATTATGGTCCTTGCAAACGCTGAACTTGACACTTATGAAATGTGTCCCCTCACACCGTTAAACCGTCCGGTCGGAGGGACTTTCCTTTGTCATGTGACGCAGCACAGCTGTCTTTCTTACCCCCTTGGCGCCGTGCGCCTCCTCCTCAGCGTTGTTTGAATCTGTCCCGGAGCCTGCGCTGTTATGTTAGCCCTTGTCCATGCACACATTTTGCGCTGCCCATCTTCTGACATCATTTGGTGTCAGGCTGGCTGCGCCTGTGCGGCTGCGCTGGCCAAGATCCCGCCTCGCTGTGTCATCTAATGTAATCACTCTGCGGACCTGTGATCCATGGGCATGCGCAGTGCATATCCTTGCCTCTCAATCCCCTCCTTCCAGCTTCTTCAGACTGTGCGGCGTCATGGCTGTGGCATGCTATTAGGGATCAGCTGACGGCGCACAGTCTGAAGAAGGCTGAGGGAGATGAGAGAGAGGCGGAGGTTAAGATATGCACTGCGCATGTCCATGGATCACAGGCCCACAGTGGGATTAAATCAAAAGACACTACGAGGCGGGATCTCGTCCAGCGCGGCCGCACAGGCGCAGCCAGCCTGACACCAAATGATGTCAGAAGATGGGCAGCGCAAAATGTGTGCATGGACAAGGGCTAACATAACAGCGCAGGCTCCGGGACTGATTCAAACAACGCTGAGGAGGTGGCGCACGGCGCCAAGGGGGTAAGAATGACAGCTGTGCTGCGTCACATGACAAAGGAAAGTCCCTCCGACCGGACGGTTTAACGGTGTGAGGGGACACATTTCATAAGTGTCAAGCTCAGCGTGTGCAAGGAGCACCACAAAAAGAGCCACTTTTTCCTTTTGCATCATTATTACTGCTGAACAAGGTGGCTCTTTCAGTAACAAACGCCTTGGGGGGGGACAGGTTCCCTTAAATTTAAGTTGCTGTGCCTGCGTGGCGGTCGCATGACACGTTGCCGTATACACAGCAGGGGAACAGCAGGCATTACTGAACCCCACTAACACATTGGCGAGGTGTTTGGCTCTGTGCGGACAGCACTTCTGGACAACAACTAGTGGTGTTGGAGCCCAGGGACAGAAGGAGGAGGAGGAGGTGGAGGAGAGAGGAGGGATTGCCACACACACAGCTGGGGAACAGCTGACATTACTGAACCCCAATAACAGAGGAGAGACTGTGGACTGTGCGTACAGCACTACCAGGCAACAACTAGCGGTGTTGGAGCCCAGGGACAGAAGGAGGAGGAGGTGGAGGAGAGAGGAGGGATTGCCACACACACAGCTGGGGAACAGCTGACGTTACTGAACCCCAATAACAGAGGAGCGACTGTTGACTGTGCGTACAGCACTACCAGGCAACAACTAGCGGTGTTGGAGCCCAGGGAAAGAAGGAGGAGGAGGTGGAGGAGAGAGGAGGGATTTCCACACACACAGCTGGGGAACAGCTGACGTTACTGAACCCCAATAACAGAGGAGCGACTGTTGACTGTGCGGACAGCACTACCAGGCAACAACTAGCGGTGTTGGAGCCCAGGGACAGAAGGAGGAGGAGGAGGTGGAGGAGAGAGGAGGGATTGCCACACACACAGCTGGGGAACAGCTGACGTTACTGAACCCCAATAACAGAGGAGAGACTGTGGACTGTGCGGACAGCACTTCCGGACAACAACTAGTGGTGTTGGAGCCCAGGGACAGAAGGAGGAGGAGGAGGTGGAGGAGAGAGGAGGGATTGCCACACACACAGCTGGGGAACAGCTGACGTTACTGAACCCCAATAACAGAGGAGCGACTGTTGACTGTGCATACAGCACTACCAGGCAACAACTAGCGGTGTTGGAGCCCAGGGACAGAAGGAGGAGGAGGTGGAGGAGAGAGGAGGGATTGCCACACACACAGCTGGGGAACAGCTGACGTTACTGAACCCCAATAACAGAGGAGCGAATGTTGACTGTGCGTACAGCACTACCAGGCAACAACTAGCGGTGTTGGAGCCCAGGGACAGCAGGAGGAGCAGAGGAACACAGTGTAGGCCGAAGCCTGATTAGAGAAAGTCGAAAGGGAACCTTTAACCCCCCCCAAGGTGTTTGTAGCTGAAAGAGCCAGCTTGTGCAGCACAAAGGATGCAAAAGGAAAAGGTGGCTCTTTTCATTATGCTCCTTGCAAACACAGAACTAAACACTTATAAAATGTGTCCCCTGATACCGTGAGACCGTCCCGGAGGTGGGACTTTCCTTCGTAATATGACGCAGCACAGCTGTCATTCCTACCCCCTTGGCGCCGTGCCCCGGCTCCTCAGCGTTGTTTGATTCCGTCCTGGAGCCTGCGCTGTTATGTTATCCCTTGGCCAGGCACACTTAGCGCTGCCCATCTTCTGACATCATTTGGTGTCAGGCTGGCTGCGCCTGTGCGGCCGCGCTGGCCGAGAGCCCGCCTCGCAGTGTCGTCTAATGTAATCCACAAAGAACAAAGAAAAAAGAATGGACTAAATCAAGCCTGCACGACCATGTAACAACAATATCAAAACATATTTATTGAACACCACAGAGAAAAACACTTAAAAACATCTAAAATACACTATGTGTAAAACACCCCAGTGTGTCCTGATAAATAGACAGCAATTTAAATATATTGTATAACAACCGACCATCCTAAATGTATAGTGATATATGCCAATAGACCTGAATATATCCATTAAGGGAGCAATATAATACGAAATCTTGTGCAAATCAAATACATAGAATGCAATAATCAAGATACATTACCAACTGATGGCAGAAAAAATGAGTCACTAGAAAATGTGACCCAAAAGAAAAAATATATATTGGTAAATAAAGCAAAGCTCCCCTCTAGGAGATCTATGAAGTCGGCATGCCGCCAAGTAAGCACTCAGCTGAGTCTAGAGTCATGATAAATATAGATCAGAGGGTCGGAGGATAAAGATACAGCTGCAAAAACCACATGCCATAAATGGCCAGTCAGTGATCAGGAGGGGGTGTAAAAAGCAGAGCCCCACGCGTATCGCCGCCGCAGCGGCTTCGTCAGGGGAAGTGGGGTATGCAGTGTTCAACCCACATATAAATACGAACCTAAATCTGCATGACAGCAAACCGGTGTGTTCCTCCATGGAGCGGCAGGTAGGAGGCGGAGTGAAGATGCAACCGCGTATAGAAAAGAGAGAAATATACGGAGGCCTCCGTAGGACAAAGTCGGCGCCTGCGCAGATGCGGTTCCATGTCCGAGCCACACTGCGCATGCGTCAAAAGTGCAGAGCCACAATAGAACAGGCAGAGCGCCGAAATAGAAGGTATGCAACGAGAGGAAAAACGCCCCCCACCCCTCCCGCTAACCAGAGAGTAGGGAACGGAGTATCCTGTATAAGTATATCTTAACACCCCTAGAGGAAACCCACCAAGATAGGTGGTGAAGTATATTTGAAAATGAATGACAATACGTCATAATGAATAACACCTATACAAAAAACCGGACCTAAAAAGGAAACACGTATATTAATGATGTTAAATAAACAATGCCTAATTGACACCTGTATGCTAATAAAAAGAAAAAGAAAAGGAAAAGCTCAAGATATAAATCCAGAGTGTCTCTTATATATGTCCATGGAGGTGAGTTTTCATATGCACAATAATCCTCCATTGATTGGCATGAGGCAAGATGATAAAAGTCCCCATTAAATGCTTCCGTGCAGATAGAGACTCCTCAAGCAATATAGCTTGTGACAGGAAAAATGGTAATCCGGAAGCAGGATAGCACAAGTCATGTACAGGAGAAATTCAATGCAGATCCATCCTTGTTCTATGATGAACGTACGTCCCCAGCAACTTGAACTCCAATATAATGATGAACGTAGTGAAAACTGTATACATAATAGCTGTGAAGTCCCATAGGGCAGATACTAGCGAATAACGATCCAGTAGATGGCTAGAAGAAAAAAGGACAAAAAAGCAAATAGCAATAAGAGTCAGACCAGGTTTATTACCGATTTCAACAACAATTGGAAACAGGTTAGTGATATTTTGTCCAGGCACTGGCAGATCCTCCGGATGGATACACACACCTCGGAGGTCACCAGCAATAGACCCCTTCTTACGGCACGACGGGCACCTAACCTTAGAGATATCCTGACCCGGAGTCACTTCAAGAGACCAACGTTTAAACTAAATCGTGGCATTACTTTGAGAGGGTCATTTCCATGTGGGGACTGTAATATCAGTCCCCACATGGTACCTACTCGTGACTTTTTTGTGCACCCCATTTTGCTGTCTAGACACTTCCTTAAGTCTTACATCAATTGTAGATCTAGGGGTGTTATCTATGCTCTTATCTGCCCCTGTAGGATGATATATGTTGGGCAGACCACCCAAGAACTCAGGAAGCGTGCCCAAAAACATATCTCTACAATACATCTGGCAGCTTCGGATCAGAGAAAGGGCAAGGCTCTCACCCCAGTGGCTGAACACTTTTTGGTCAAGCACGGAGGCTCTTCAGCTAATTTGCAGGTGGTGGGCCTGCAAAAACTGGTCCCCAATGAGAGAGGGGGGAATAAAAGTAGGGTCCTTCTTCAAATTGAATCCAAATGGATTTTCAAGTTACATACAGTGGCCCCTGCAGGTTTAAACGAAGAACTCCTCTTTACGGGGTTCTTGGGATAGTAGATCCATCTTTACGGAGTTGTAGTCGGTATGACACTAGGTGTCTTTATGCTATTTGATTGACCTATGATTTTAAAGGCATCGTTCGTCTCTTCTTATTGCTATTTGCTTTTTTGTCCTTTTTTCTTCTAGCCATCTACTGGATCGTTATTCGCTAGTATCTGCCCTATGGGACTTCACAGCTATTATGTATACAGTTTTCACTACGTTCATCATTATATTGGAATTCAAGTTGCTTGGGACGTACGTTCATCATAGAACAAGGATGGATCTGCATTGAATTTCTCCTGTACATGACTTGTGCTATCCTGCTTCCGGATTACCATTTTTCCTGTCACAAGCTATATTGCTTGAGGAGTCTCTATCTGCACGGAAGCATTTAATGGGGACTTTTATCATCTTGCCTCATGCCAATCAATGGAGGATTATTGTGCATATGAAAACTCACCTCCATGGACATATATAAGAGACACTCTGGATTTATATCTTGAGCTTTTCCTTTTCTTTTTCTTTTTATTAGCATACAGGTGTCAATTAGGCATTGTTTATTTAACATCATTAATATACGTGTTTCCTTTTTAGGTCCGGTTTTTTGTATAGGTGTTATTCATTATGACGTATTGTCATTCATTTTCAAATATACTTCACCACCTATCTTGGTGGGTTTCCTCTAGGGGTGTTAAGATATACTTATACAGGATACTCCGTTCCCTACTCTCTGGTTAGCGGGAGGGGTGGGGGGCGTTTTTCCTCTCGTTGCATACCTTCTATTTCGGCGCTCTGCCTGTTCTATTGTGGCTCTGCACTTTTGACGCATGCGCAGTGTGGCTCGGACATGGAACCGCATCTGCGCAGGCGCCGACTTTGTCCTACGGAGGCCTCCGTATATTTCTCTCTTTTCTATACGCGGTTGCATCTTCACTCCGCCTCCTACCTGCCGCTCCATGGAGAAACATACCGGTTTGCTGTCATGCAGATTTAGGTTCGTATTTATATGTGGGTTGAACACTGCATACCCCACTTCCCCTGACGAAGCCGCTGCGGCGGCGATACGCGTGGGGCTCTGCTTTTTACACCCCCTCCTGATCACTGACTGGCCATTTATGGCATGTGGTTTTTGCAGCTGTATCTTTATCCTCCGACCCTCTGATCTATATTTATCATGACTCTAGACTCAGCTGAGTGCTTACTTGGCGGCATGCCGACTTCATAGATCTCCTAGAGGGGAGCTTTGCTTTATTTACCAATATATATTTTTTCTATTGGGTCACATTTTCTAGTGACTCATTTTTTCTGCCATCAGTTGGTAATGTATCTTGATTATTGCATTCTATGTATTTGATTTGCATAAGATTTCATATTATATTGCTCCCTTAATGGATATATTCAGGTCTATTGGCATATATCACTATACATTTAGGATGGTCGGTTGTTATACAATATATTTAAATTGCTGTCTATTTATCAGGACACACTGGGGTGTTTTACACATAGTGTATTTTAGATGTTTTTAAGTGTTTTTCTCTGTGGTGTTCAATAAATATGTTTTGATATTGTTGTTACATGGTCGTGCAGGCTTGATTTAGTCCATTCTTTTTTCTTTGTTCTTTGTGCCATACCATAGTGGACTTAGCCTTGCACCCTTCTTCTTATTGCATCTCTGGCTAGAGTGCACCCTGTGTTTATACTATAGTCTAATGTAATCCCACCGCGGGCCTGGGATCCGTGGCCATGCGCAGTGCATATCCTCGCCTCTCACTCCCCTCCCTACGGCTTCTTCAGACTGTGCGGCGTCACGGCCGTGGCATGCTATTAGGGATCAGCTGACGGCGCACAGTCTGAAGAAGGCATAGGGAGATGAGTGTGAGGCGGAGGTTCAGATATGCACTGCGCATGTCCATGGATCTCAGGCCCCCAGTGGGATTAAATCAGAAGACACTGCGAGGCGGGCTCTCGGCCAGCGCGGCCGCACAGGCGCAGTCAGCCTGACACCAAATGATGTCAGAAGAGGGGCAGCGCTAAGTGTGCCTGGCCAAAGGATAACATAACAGCGCAGGCTCCGGGACGGAATCAAACAACGCTGAGGAGCCGGGGCACGGCGCCAAGGGGGTAGGAATGACAGCTGTGCTGCGTCATATTACGAAGGAAAGTCCCACCTCCGGGACGGTTGTACGGTATCAGTGGACACATTTTATAAGTGTTAAGTTCTGCGTGTGCAAGGAGCTAAACAAAAATAGCTACCTTTTCCTTGTGCAGCATTACTGCTGCACAAGATGGCTCTTTCAGTAACAAACGCCTTGGGGGGGAACAGGTTCCCTTACATTTCAGTTGTTGTGTCAGCGTGGCGGTCGCAGGACACATTGCCGGCTACACAGCTGGGGATCAGCTGACGTTGCTGAAACCCAAGAACACTGGGTCGTATGTTTTGACTGTGCAGACGGCACTTCTGAGCCTCAACTGGCGGTGTTGGAGCCCAGGAATTAAAGTTCAGGTGGTAGAAAGATGAAAACAACAGGAGACCTGGATACTGTAGACAGTCACCTAATTATTTAATCAGGAAGAGGAGTGGCAAATTCCTGCGAGATCCAGGCCTTGTTCATTTTCAGGAAAGTAAGCCGGTCAACGTTATCGGAGGATAGTCGCATGCGACGGTCAGTCAGTACACCACCTGCTGCACTAAAGACGCGTTCCGATAATACACTAGCCGCAGGGCAAGCCAGCACCTCCAATGCATACTGGCTTAGCTCTGGCCATGTATCCAGCTTTGAGACCCAAAACTTGAAAGGGGAAGAGCCGTCTGGGAGTACAGCAAGAGGGCAAGACATGTAGTCTGTCACCATCTGACGGAACCGTTGCCTCCTGCTGACTGGAGCCGTCAGTGATGGTGTAGACTTTTGTGGCGGGCACACAAAACTGTGCCACAGTTGGGCCATACTGGTCTTGCCTTGGGCAGAGGCACTGCTTCTGCTCCCTCTTTGTGCAGAGCCTCCTCCACTGCCTGGACGCACTGAGCTGCTTTGTAATGCACTAGCAGCACTTCTCTCAGTTGGAATGGAGAAGATGATGGAATTCACCAGTGTGTCTTGGTACTCCCGCATTTTTCGCTCCCGGTTCAACGGTGTGATGAGGCTTTCTACGTTGTCCCGGTAGCGAGGATCGAGGAGGGTGAACACCCAATAATCAGACATGTTGAGAATGTGGGCGATGCGGCGGTCGTTTCTCAGGCACTGCAGCATGTAATCCACCATGTGCTGCAGACTGCCAACTGGCCAAGAAACGCTGTCCCCTGCTGGAGGCGTGATCTCTGCCCGCACGTCATCACCCCACCCTCGCTGTACACACTGAGTACTGGACAATTGTGTAACTCCCTCCTCTGGACGGATGTCTTCCTCCTCCATTGACTCCTCCTCATCCTCCTCACAAAGTGTCCCCTGCCTACGCGTTTGTGAGGAACCACGTGGCGCTGACTGTCCAGAAGATGATGGAAATGGTGAATCCTCATCCTCCACCTCTTCCACAACATCATCCCTTAGCGCTTGCAGTGATTTTTCAAGCAGGCAGATAAGGGGGACAGTCATGCTGACTAGTGCATCATCTGCACTCGCCATCCGCGTGGAATAATCGAAGGGACGCAAAACCTGGCAGAAGTCCTTCATAGTGGCCCACTCTGTGGTTGTGAAGTCTCAATGGCGCGGAGCGCGACTTCTTTGCGCCTGATGCAGCTGGTACTCCATTACAGCTTGCTGCTGCTCACACAACTGCTCCAACATATGTAACGTGGAATTCCACCTGGTAGGTAGGTCACATATGATGCGATGTTCCGGCAGGCGGTGTCGGCGCTGCAGAGCCGCAATGCGCGATTTTGCCGTGCTGGAACGCCGCAAGTGAGCACACTCTAGGCGGACCTTGTGCAGCAGTGCATCAAGATCCGGATAGTCCCTCAAAAAACTTTGCACGACCAAATTGAGCACATGTGCCAGACATGGGATGTGAGTGAGGTTGCCGAGGCCCAGAGCTGCCACCAGATTTCGGCCATTATCACACACTACCATGCCTGGCTGGAGATTCGCTGCCACAAACCACACATCGCTCTCCTGCTTGATGGCATTCCAGAGCTCCTGCGCTGTGTGGCTTCGATTCCCCAAAGAAATTAATTTCAAGACGGTCTGTTGACGTTTGGCCACGGCTGTGCTCATGTTGGTCGTAACAGGTAAACGTTCATCACTGGTCCATGTGGAGGTGGACTGTGACGGCTCCTGCAGCGATGATTCTGAGGAACTGGTGTAAGAGGAGGAGTCAATACGTACAGAATGGATTCCTGCAATCCTTGGAGTGGGCAGGACACGTCCTGCGCCACTCGCACGATCTGTACCCGGCTCAACGACATTAACCCAATGGGCAGTGAGGGAAAGGTATCGCCCCTGTCCATGTTGACTGGTCCACGCATCGGTGGTGAGGTGGACCTTGCTACTGACGGCGTTCAGTAGCGCGTGTTTTATGTGTCCCTCCACATGCTTGTGCAGGCCAGGGACAGCTTGCCTGCTGAAGTAAAAGCGGCTGGGCACATTGTACTGTGGGACTGCCAATGACATCAAGTCACGGAAGCTGTCAGTCTCCACCAGCCTGAATGACAGCATTTCCAGTGACAGAAGTTTGGCAATGCCTGCAGTCAGAGCCTGTGCTCGTGGTTAGTTTGACGAGAAAGGCTGCCTTTTCTCCCATGCCTGTACTACCGATGGCTGTAGACTGGGCTGGGAGTGTGTGGATGACAGGGAAAGTGGTGCTGCGGGTGGAATTACAGTGGGTCTCTGGACAACAGGGCCAGAGGTTCTTCCACGGCGATCCTGGGAGGAAGCCGAACCAGCTGCGTGTGAGCTGGAGGAAGAGGCAACACGAGCTGAAGAGGTGGTAGCTGCCGCTGTTGGTTGGCCTAGCTCTTCAGTGTGTTTTTCTAACTCCGCCGCGTGTCTGTTGCGCACATGTTTCCACATGTTGGAGGTATTGAGGTTGCTGACATTTCGACCTCTTTTGACTTTGTGATGACACACCTTGCATTTGACATAGCAAATATCATCTGAAACTGTGTCAAAAAAGGGCCAGACACTGCAAGTCTTGGGAGCGCCCTTTTTGGCTTTTGGAACAGACATGCTCCTAACGGGTGCCAAAGTGGAGGCTACAGGCTGCGCAGTCTTCCCCCTCCCTCTACCTCTTTGGCCCGTTCTAGGAATCTCTTCCTCAGAGCTGCTCCCACCACCTTCCTGTCCCTCACGCCATGATTGGTCAAGGACCTCATCATCTACACTACCCTCTGCCACCAACTGCTCCTCCTGGGTAGTCTCAGCAGCAGAGCACGCACCAGAAAGTGGCACCTGAGTGTCATCATCAGCGGATGCGGCCTGCGATGTGGTGACCGGAGGCACTGGCCCACCCGCCTCTTCAGACTCAGAGAGAAAAAGCTGTTGGGCATCACTGCACCCTGCGTCTTCTTCCATTTCTCCAATGCTGCTTGGCTGGCCCCCTGTTTCCAAGCCAAGAGATTCAGAGAACAGAAGTAGAGACGGCTCCTGTCCTGGGCTCTCTGTCTGCCTGGCCAATTTGGCAGGTGGTGAAGAGACAGATGGCTGCTATCCAGTGCTCTGTGTCTGAGAGGATGTGGCACTAATTGAAGTCGATGCGTTAGCTGCCATCCATCCAACAACGGCTTCAATTTGGTCTTCACGCAGCAGCGGTGTACGGCGCTCTGCGACAAAGCTGCGCATGAAGGACTGTTCCCTGGTGAAACTGGGTGCTGAGGAGTCACCGATGCCCGCAGCAGGCACAGAATCCCCACGTCCTCTCCCTGCAGCGCCCACGTGCCTTACTCCCTGCCTTCTTCATCTTGGTTGACTGATAAAGATAAGCAGAAAAGTACTAACGGCTTTGTGTGCTTATTCCTGAACAGCTCCGAGTCCTAACAGGTATAGGAAACACTAATTTTCTAAAGTGTGGACTAGACTTTAATATGAGCTAATGTGGCCTACACAAATGTAAAGTGGTGTGTTTGGTGAACTTTATTATTTATTTATTTTTTGGGGGCTGAACTGACAACAGAGAGAGCTGCAGTCACACGGAGACCGTGCAGACAGCCGTAAACGGCGCTGCAAGGCCCAAAAAACCTCCTCTACTTTATCCTATGTAGTGTTTTTCCACAAGTTAGCTGGATACGGGTGGAAAGACACTAATAGGAAATTTTTGAAAAAATGTGCAGCAGCCTGCACTACTTAAAACAAAAGGAAAATTGATTTTACGGTATGACGCAGTGAAGAACCCTGAGCTGGATACAACCAGGCTATGGCTGCTCACAGACTACAGGGCGAGCTGCAGTCACACGGAGACCGTGCAGACAGCCGTAAACGGCGCTGCAAGGCCCAAAAGACCTCCTCTACTTTATCCTATGTAGTGTTTTTCCACAAGTTAGCTGGATACGGGTGGAAAGACACTAATAGGAATTTTTTGAAAAAATGTGCAGCAGCCTGCACTACTTAAAACAAAAGGAAAATTGATTTTACGGTATGACGCAGTGAACAACCCTGAGCTGGATACAACCAGGCTATGGCTGCTCACAGACTACAGGGCGAGCTGCAGTCACATGGAGACCGTGCAGACAGCCGTAAACGGCGCTGCAAGGCCCAAAAAACCTCCTCTACTTTATCCTATGTAGTGTTTTTCCACAAGTTAGCTGGATACGGGTGGAAAGTCACTAATAGGAATTATTACAAAAAATGAGCAGCAGACTACACTACTTGAAAAAAAAAAAAAAAAAAAAGAACAGTATGAGGCAATGAACCACCCTCCCTGAACTCAATACAACCAGCTATGGATGGCCTATGGCTGCACACAGACTAGAGAGTGGGCTGCACTCACACACACACACACACACACAGACCTTGCTGATCGCTGTGAAAACAGCGCTGCAAGGCAAAAGCAAGGTGATTAGTAGGTGAACACAGCGGTTGCTAAATTAGCCTTGGAAAAGCACAAAGAAGCAAATCGCTATCTCTAAACTGGCCCTCAGTCAGCAAACAGCGTCCTGTCAATAACTGAATTCATAGCAGAGTGAGCGAAAAATGGCGCCAGCGACTTTTAAACTGCATCATGACATCATTTCAGCAGCCAATCACAGCCTTGCCAGTAGTTTCATGCCCTCCATGCTGAACAGGATGTGCCCACACTTGGAATCATTCTCATTGGCTGATTTCATGCAAATTTGTGCAGTTTGAATCCTGGGAACTTCCGATTCCGGTATCCGATACGCGGCAAGTATCGGATCTCGGTATCGGAATTCCGATACCGCTAAGTATCGGCCGATACCCGATACTTGCGGTATCGGAATGCTCAACACTATTCATGAGAAAACAGTCTCAGAATCAGTGGGATCCATTGAAGCATTCTACTTTAAGCTACATTCACACTAGCGTCGGGCTCGGCCCGTCGCAGTGCGTCGGGCCGAGGTTACCGACGCTAGCGTTCTCTGCGCCGCACAACGGGGGCAGCGGATGCATTTTTCCAGTGCATCCGCCACCCCGTTGTGAGGTGCGGGGAAGTGCGGGGAGGTGGGGCCGGAAAAAGCGGACCGTCGGCAGCAAAATACGTTACATGTAGCGTTTTTTTGTGCCGACGGTCCGCCACAACACGGCGTATCCATCGCACGACGGTTGCGACGTGTGTCAATCCGTCGCAATACGTTGCTTAATGTTAGTCTATGGGGAAAAAACACATCCTGCAAGCACTTTTGCAGGATGCGTTTTTTCGGCCAAACGACGCATTGCGATGGATTGCAAAAAACGCTAGTGTGAAAGTAGCCTTAGAGTTATGACCTCATAAATTTACATAAAATTGGCCTGGTCAGGAAGGTGAAAACAGGCTTCTGGGTGAAGGGGTTAAGGGTACTGATTTGATGTCCTATACTTTCTGTAGGATAGAAATTTCAACTTTACCTTCAGTTCAGTTTAATAATTAGTATAAATGACTGTCACTAATTCGCTATGTTTTAGGTGTTTCTTTATTAATGATAAAATGTCTCTTTAGCTTCAATTTTCTAATGAAGACTTGTAAATTTACAAATAAATAAAAATCTTTCGGTTTATATGTAGGGCAGAAAGATAGACCTTTTGCCAAAATAGATTTCTCAGCATCTTTCAGTTGATGGCCAGATAAATTGAAAACATTTGATGGCTCTACTTATAGAACTTCGGTGACAGGCTGATTTATCCTTTTTTCTTTTTGACCTGCCATGACAAAACCATGTATTACCACCACATAGTGACTGAATAATACCAAATACAGTACAAGAGTAGAGATGAGCGGTGTTCGAGTCGAACTGTTCACCAATTTCAAATTCGAGCTGTTTTGGGCGGTGTTCGAGTCGTTCGACGAACCCGAACAATTTGCTTAAAATTCGGCTGTTCGAGTTTCTGTTCGATAACTGTTCGTTCACCAAAAGCCTAGCTTGATTTGCACATTAAAACTGTTTATCATTGTTAATGGACTGTTTCAGTGTATAGTGAGCGGGGGATAGATCTGTGCTGAAATAACGCCGATCTCCATTTTTTTTTCTTTCCCGCATTTACAGAGGGGCGGTGCAGTCTCTCAGCCTATCAGCAGTGTGCACACACACAGCAATGTGCATGTGATGCAGACAAGCAAGGGCATGTGTCATTGGCTGTGTATGTCACATGTCTCTTCTTGCCCAATGAGAACCAGCCATTTGCCCCGTCGTCACCATTTCCTCACTGCTGCAGCTTAGTGTTAGACGGTACCGCTGCTGCTGTGGGCACTATACAGTCAAAGAGTCTTTTTTTGCCAGCGAATTTTCCGAGAGATAGGTTTAGGGAGTCGGGAGTTGGGACTAGTTGTAATATCAGCCCTTTTCAGGGTAGGTTACAGCAGTTCATAGCACTGTTTGCCAGGCAGGTCTGAGCCAGTGCTGTGCAAGTGTTAGTCACAGCATTTGGTGTAATCTAGCTCAGCCAATCCTTTTGGGCTAGTAGCATTGTCTGATAGTCATCTGAGTAGCCCGCCTATGAAGCTAGCTACACCGCCTGTGTATCTCAATTTTTAAGGCATCTAACCCAGTAAATCGTTTTGGGGTTTTGGGCTTAGTAGCAGTGTCTGCATGTCAGCAAAGTAGCCCGCCTGTGAAACAAACTATACCGCCTGTGTATCTCTATTTTCACTGCATCTAATCCAGTTGATAGTTTTGGGCCTAGTAGCATTGTCTGCATGTCAGCAGAGTAGCCCGCCTGTAAAACAAACTATACCGCCTGTGTATCTCTATTTTCACTGCATCTAATCCAGTTGATAGTTTTGGGCCTAGTAGCATTGTCTGCACGTCAGCAGAGTAGCCCACCTGTGAAGCTATCTACACCACCTGTGTATCTCAATTTTTACGGCATCTAACCCAGTAAATTGTTTTGGGGTTTTGGGCTTAGTAGCAGTGTCTGCATGTCAGCAGAGTAGCCCGCCTGTGAAACAAACTATACCGCATGTGTATCTCTATTTTCACTGCATCTAATCCAGTTGATAGTTTTGGGCCTAGTAGCATTGTCTGCACGTCAGCAGAGTAGCCCACCTGTGAAGCTATCTACACCACCTGTGTATCTCAATTTTTACGGCATCTAACCCAGTAAATTGTTTTGGGGTTTTGGGCTTAGTAGCAGTGTCTGCATGTCAGCAGAGTAGCCCGCCTGTGAAACAAACTATACCGCCTGTGTATCTCTCTTTTCACTGCATCTAATCCAGTTGATAGTTTTGGGCCTAGTAGCATTGTCTGCACGTCAGCAGAGTAGCCCGCCTGTGAAGCTAGCTACACCGCCTGTGTATCTCAATTTTTACGGCATCTAACCCAGTAAATCGTTTTGGGGTTTTGGGCTTAGTAGCAGTGTCTGCATGTCAGCAGAGTAGCCCGCCTGTGAAACAAACTATACCGCCTGTGTATCTCTATTTTCACTGCATCTAATCCAGTTGATAGTTTTGGGCCTAGTACCACAGTTTGGCCACTCAGTTCTGCTTGGTTTTCATCCATCGGTTGTTGTGCCAACAACTTCAGATACAGAGTTGCTAATTAAGCACTAAAATGAGTGGCAAAAGGCCTGCTGCTGGTGGAAAGGGGAATAGGCGTGTTGGAAAGGGAAAAAAAGGTTGTGTCTGTGGGGTAGGTGATAAAGCAACAGTAACATCTGCAGAAGAAAGACCATCTTCCAGCCAAAGTAAGATGTCTACTTCTTTTCATGGACAATCTGATATGATCCCTTTCTTACGACCATCGCTACAAGCATCTCCAAAAATTCCAAATGAGGCACAAAAACAGCAGGTGCTTGAACGGATATCAAGTGCTCGTTCAAGTGGGCTCTCCTCCATGTCAACTTCAACATCACAACTACTCCAGTCCTCAGAGTTGTCACCCCAATCGCACTTGCTTCCTCACAGCTCCCAAGTCTCCAGCTGCCCGTCTGGGCATGGGGTAGCACACATGGTTGAGTCTGTAGAGCTGTTTACGCATACTATAGCCTGGGAATCAGAGGTTTGCTCCAGAGCTTCTGTGAATCCAGACGAGGAAATGATCTGCACTGATGCCCAGAATCTTTGTGAGTCAGATCCAGGCCCAGATGAAGAAGGTTCTGAGCATAATGTAGACCCTCCTTCCCAAACTGTAACTCCTGTTGGTGGAGACTATGAGGAAGATGATGATGAGACTGAGATACCTGATTGGAAAGAAAACTTGACTTTTCGGTCGGGGCAGGAAGAGGTTGGCTCTGAGGACGACGGGTGTGAGAACACACAGGATGATGATGACAAGGTTGTAGACCCCAATTACTGTCAACCCCCAGTCCGCCAGTCCATGAGGTCAGCAGAGGAGGTGGAGGAGGATGCTAGTGACAAGTCTGATGATGAGGTAACAGTGCGTCTTCCTGGACAGAGACGGAGTACTTGCATAGCCTGGGCATTTTTTGACATCGCAAAGGATGACTCAACTCATATTGTCTGTAAGATTTTTGTCAACAAAATCTCAGTAGAGGCCAAAAAATCACTAGCTTGAGTACTTCATGCATGAACCGTCACATGGATATGAGGCATAAGTTGCAGTGGGAAGCTCACTGTGCTACAATGCGGCCTAGTGGGCCGGGTTAACCACCGTCTGCCCCATCAAGTGCATCCGCATCCTCTTCATCCTCTGTGACTGTGGGGACAGCAGTCACACATGGTTTTGGAAGCAGACCTTCCACTTCTTTACCCGCAACAGCCAGTGTGATTGGCAGGTCATCATGACATTTGCAAGTGGAAACACCTGCTGGTGTTGAGCACTCTCCGACATCGACACCACATTTTGATCTAGGCAACATAACATCTCTGCCTGCACCTTCCTCACAGACCAGCAGTTTGCTGGGGACATCCTACTCAACTCCGTCTAAGCACGGCAGCCAGCCCTCAGTCCCTCAGATGTGGACAAGTAAAAGACCATTTCCTCCTAGCCATGACAAAGCTAAGAGGTTGAATTTCTCCATCTGCAAGCTGTTGGCTACAGAAATGCTGCCTTTCCGCCTGGTGGACACAGAGGATTTTCGAAACCTTATGTCCATCGCAGTGCCCCAGTACCAGATGCCCAGTCGCTACTACTTCTCAAAGAAAGCTGTGCCTGTGCTACACCAGCATGTCGCACACAACATCACCGCTTCCTTGAGAAACTCTGTGTGTGACAGGGTGCATTTCACCACAGACACTTGGACGAGTAGACATGGACAGGGGCGTTACATGTCGGTGACTGGGCACTGGGTAACCACGGCGACATCAGGAGAAGGGGCTGCTGTCCAAGTCTTGCCGTCCCCATGAGTTGCTCGTCGATCCTCTGTATCTAGAAGTTCCTCCACTGCTTCTGCCTTCTCAACCTCCTCTCGGTCCTCCACCTGCACTGAAAGCCTGTCTGGTAATGCCACCCGTGTTGTAACTGCACAGAAGGAATCCAGCACACCTCCTCACTATGCTGTCACCAGGGCTCAACGGCATCAGGCAGTGTTTACATTGAAATGTCTGGGAAATGTGAGTCACACAGCTGAGGATTTGTGGTCAGCTCTGGAGACCGAGTTCCATCAATGGTTGTCTCCACTCAATCTGCAGCCAGGGAAGGCCATGTGCGACAATGCTGCAAACCTGGGTGCGGCCCTTCGCCGGGGCAATGTCACACACGTGCCTTGTATGGCTCATGTTTTGAACCTGGTTGTCCAGCAATTTTTATCCCACTATCCCGGACTAGATGGGCTTCTGCAGAGGGCACAGTCGCTGTGTGCTCACTTCCGCCGTTCGCATCCTGCAGCTCGACAACTTGCACCTCTACAGAAGTCGTTGGGCCTGCCAGTTCACCGGCTGAAATGCGATGTGCCCACATGGTGGAATTGAACTCTGCACATGTTGCAGCGACTGTGGCAGCACCGACGAGCCCTGGTGCAATACGTTATGACGTATAGCCTGGGCCATCGAGATCAAGAGGTGGGGCAAATCACGCTGCAGGAGTGGTCTCAGATCAGGGACCTATGCACCCTTCTGCACAGTTTTGAAATAGCAACGAAGATGTTTAGTGCTGACGATGCCATTATCAGCATGACCATTCCGGTGATTTACATGCTGGAGCACACCTTACACAGTGTTCGGAGTCAGGTGGTGGAACAAGAGGAGGAGGCGGAGGAACAGGAGGAGTCGTATGCGGAAGGGATCATATATCCAAGGTCAAGAAGGTTAGCAGTACCAAGGCGGCTGGCATTGGAGACTGGGGGAGAGGGATTACTGAGGGTGCATGGTAGCAGCCAAACTGTTGAGGAAGGTGCAGGAGATGAGGAAGAAGTGGAGGACGAACTGGCGCTGGGCATGGAAGACTCATCAGATGAGGGAGACATTGATCAAATTTCTGTTGTGCGAGGTTGGGGGGAGAGGGCAGACGATGGACGCATGATTCTCACCTTGCCACCACCAAGACAGCAAGGACTTGGTCCTCCTGGATGCGCAAGACACATGAGTGCCTTCTTGCTGCACTACCTGCAACATGACCCTCGGATTGTCAGAATCCGAAGTAATGCCGACTACTGGGTTGCCACACTCTTAGATCCCCGATACAAAAGCAAATTTGGCAAAATAATTCCTGCCATAGAAAGGGATTCACACATGCAGGAGTATCAGCAGAGACTGTTACAGAATCTAACATCTGCTTTTCCACAAAACACCAGTGGTGCACGTAGTGAATCTCTGAGTTCTAACTTGCCAACCGTGGGACTATCGAGTCATCACTCAAACCGTAACAGTAACATCGTATTTGGTGGTAACAGCAATTTTTTCCAATCGTTTCAAGATTTTTTTAGACCATCCTTTGCAAGGCCACAGGAGACAAGAAGTCTGATGCACAGCCAACGCCTAGAGAGGATGGTACAAGAGTATCTCCAAGTTAACATCGATGCCATGACTGTGGAACTCGACCCTTGCTCATTTTGGGCTTCCAATCTTGAAAAATGGCCTGAGCTCGCCACTCACGCCTTGGAGATCTTGCCGTGCCCCGCAGCCAGCGTTCTCTCTGAATGTGTGTTCAGCGCTGCTGGTGGTGTGCTGACAGATAAGCGCACGCGGCTGTCCAGTGACAATGTAGACAGACTAAAGGCCCCATCTCACATAGCGAGATCGCTAGCGAGATCGCTGCTGAGTCACTAGTTTTGTGACGCAACAGCGACCTCAGTAGTGATCTCGCTATGTGTGACACGTACCAGCGATCAGGCCCCTGCTGCGAGATCGCTGGTCGTGTCGGAATGGCCTGGACCTTTTTTTGGTCGTTGAGCTCCCGCTGACATCGCTGAATCGGTGTGTGTGACACCGATCCAGCGATGTCTTCACTGGTAACCACGGTAAACATCGGGTTACTAAGCGCAGGGCCGCGCTTAGTAACCCGATGTTTACCGTGGTTACCAGCGTAAATGTAAAAAAAAAAAAACAGTACATACTCACCATCTGTTGCCCGTCAGGTCCCTTGGCGTCTGCTTCCTGCTCTGACTGAGCCGCCGTACAGTGAGAGCAGATCACAGCAGTGACGTCACCGCTGCGCTCTGCTCTCACTGTACGGCGGCTCAGTCAGAGCAGGAAGCAGACGGCAAGGGACCTGACGGGCAACAGATGGTGAGTATGTACTGTTTGTTTTTTTTGGTAACCAGGGTAAACATCGGGTTACTAAGCGCGGCCCTGCGCTTAGTAACCCGATGTTTACCCTGGTTACCCGGGTGCTGCAGGGGGACTTCGGCATCGTTGAAGACAGTTTCAACGATGCCGAAGTTGTTCCCCTGATCGTTGGTCGCTGGAGAGAGCTGTCTGTGTGACAGCTCCCCAGCGACCACACAGCGACTTACCAACGATCACGGCCAGGTCGTATCGCTGGTCGTGATCGTTGGTAAATCGCTATGTGAGACGGGGCCTTAACGTTCATCAAGATGAACAAATCCTGGATCCGCAAGGACTTTTCTACCCCTGTGTCATCTTGGGGAGACTAAAAGCTTGATGATTTTTGAAAATCACCTCACCAACCGTTTTAAAAAACTCTGGCGAAATTGATGCCACTTAAGTGGTGTCTGTGGCCGAATTTTTGGAAAAAATGGAGACTCTTTGATTTAGTCTCCTTGCTGAGTTTTACATGACGTTGCCATCGTCAATTCCAGGTGGGTGGGGTCGTCTGCAGAGTTGTTTACTCATACTATGGCCTGGGATTCAGAGGTCTGCTCCAAAGCTTCAGTGTCTGCTAGTCAGCAGAGTAGCCCAGCAACCCACTGCCTGTTTACCTAAGTTCTATTTTTAACAGCACCTGGACCAGGAAATCCTTTGGGGCCTAGTAGAATGTGGTGCTACTCAGCAGCGTACTTCACCCATGAAGCAAGCCACACCGCCAGTTTACCTAACTTCTTTTTTGTAACGGCATCTAGCCCAGGAAATCCTTTTGGGCCTAGTAGAATTTAGTGCTACTCAGCAGTGTACCGCACCCATGAAGCAAGCTACACATCCTGTTTACCTAACTACTATTTTGTAATGGCATCTAGCCCAGGAAATCCTTTTGGGCCTAGTAGAATTTAGTGCAACTCAGCAGCGTACCCCAGCCATGAAGCAAGCTACACATCCTGTTTACCTAACTACTATTTTGTAATGGCATCTAGCCCAGGAAATCCTTTTGGGCCTAGTAGAATTTGGTGCAACTCAGCAGCATACCCCACCCATGAAGCAAGCTACACCACCTGTTTACCTAACTACTATTTTGTAACGGCATCTAGCCCAGGAAATCCTTTTGGGTCTAGTAGAATTTAGTGCTACTCAGCAGCGTACCCCACCCATGAAGCAAGCTACATCGCCTGTTGATCTAATTACTAATTTTTAACTGATCTAGCCCAGGAAATCGTTTTGTACCTAATAGCATTTTGTGCTACTCAGCAGAGTACCCCACCTATGAAGCAAGCTACACCACCTGTTTACCTAACTACTATTTTTTAATGGCATTTGGCCAAGGAAATCCTTTTGGGCCTAGTAGCAATTTCTGCTACTCAACAGAGTACCCCACCCATGAAGCAAGCTACACCGCCTTCTCTCTTTCTCAATCTAACCCCTCGGCTCTGGGGTGTCCACTCTCTCTCCAGCTCTCTCCTTCTCCCAGGTGGACTACCGCATGTTTTCACACTGTGGCGAATCTTTTGGGCCCAGGCATAAGAAGTCGTCGAGGTAATGGATAATATGTGCCGCCTTACAAATGTCCATGACGACACATTCGAGGAAGCAACTAAATGCCTCAAATAGTGAGCAGGATATGGAGCACCCCATGGGCAAACAGTTATCTATGTAGTATGCTCCTTCACAGAAGCAGCCCAATGGGAGGATACTATTCGGAGGCACAGGTAGTAACCGGAACGCCCCCTCAATGTCTGTTTTGGCCATTAGGGTGCCCCTTCCCAACTTCTTGACCCACCTGATTGCCTCATCAAAGGAGGTACAGTACATAGTACTGTACTTGGTTCCGCGTCGATGTTGTCGTTTACTGACCTGCCCCTTGGATATGACAAACGGTGGATTAGTCTGAATGTATTGGGTTCATTTTTTGGCACAACTCCCAACGGGGGCACCACTACATCTTCTAAGGAAAGTGTTCTGAATGGACCCACCGCCATTCTACCTAAAGATATTTCTTTTCTTTCTTTTTTTTTGTCAAGACGTCTGGGTGTTGGTAGAGTGAGTTTAGATTTTTACTCCAGCCTTTCTTAACTTTAGAAGGGCATGACATGCCTATATCTGTGTCTCCTCCTCCTTTTACTCCTCCACCTCTTTTCTTTTCGCATGACTATGTGTATTTGTGACTTTTCCATGTGTTTGTTGTGTCTTCTGAGCAGTTTGTTAGCTTTTGGACACCTTTTAAGGTGTTTTCTATGTGTTTTCCATGTGTTTGTATGTGTTTGTGTTTGCCTGCCATTTGTTTCAATGGGGTTCGACGGTGTTCGTCGAACAGTTCGACGAACAGTTCGGCAAACATCTCCCTGTTCGATGAACCGAACCAAACCCGAACATTAGGGAGGTTGCTCATCTCTATACAAGAGACAAATACTGCAACACCATGACCAGACCACATATTACCACCACATAGTGACCAAATACTACAATACTGATCATTAGTAAAAAAAATCTTTCTTTTCTTCTTCATCCAGAGCATATTGCCATCACTTCTTCCACCAGGACTCATTTCTGCATAAAATAACACAGGTGATTACACCTGGTCTTTTGTAGGACCTTATTCAGTCTGTTTTTGGAGATATATTCAATGAAATATCACTGCCAGCCTCAATGCAGAATATTGGCATGGTATATTTTTACATGTTTCATCTCATAATCTGCCCCGGAGTATTATAATACATACCTAGGTTTTACTTTTTCCCAATCTATCTCTCCTACTGACTGGGACTGGCGTCTATTATAAGCCGATATTCTCAAGAGGCACATTCTCTAATATTTAAATTATACAGTGAGCTATATTTGGAAACTTATTCTAACACCCATTGATCATACTAAAGATACAGTGTCAGGTTCAAAGTCATATTGGTGATGGCTTGGTGAGGGATTCCATTTTTAGGGTCAAACAGCATTAATCCACGTGGAGCAGGGATGCCATTACGTTCCTGGTGAACAAGCACCCTTAAGCACCAAAATTTGTATTACAAAAAAAAAATTTGTATTACAAAAAAAAAATGGCCCACACACCCTTAGCATAAAATAGATGTATGCGTGCATGGATATACTTTGGCCTATATATAAGCCTTTACTTACACACTGTGTCAACATTGTGCAATAAATAAATACATGAACTCCAGTAAGGTAGTAAGTTAACATTTTTTGATCACCAAAAAAGAAACTCCTTGATGTGGTTGAATGGCTTTTGCATTTTTTGATTAAAATTTTTAAATAAGTACGTTACATTTTTAATGTGTACAGCAATAGTGGAATTTATGTATTCATTTGTTGCAAGGTGCTGACTCATAGTGGGTATATCAAGGTTTTTATATTGGCTATGGTGTATAGCCAAGAAACGTCAAGTTGTGTATTTAACAAAATTAGACACACTGATAGATACAATTAGCCACAAAAGTCACAAGCAGAAATACAAGGTATTTTCCCACAAAGAATACATAACCTTGTGAAAAAGTGAAGCCTTGAATTTGAATCCTTACAGAAAAATCCTTAAATGACTAAGAATCAGCTGTACTTTCGAATAAGTGAGTGGGATATCCAAAAATAAATGTCAAAAAGTGGAAATAATATGCTAAAAGTAAACACTGATAAGTATATGTAGGTAAAGGGGATTACACATTTTATCACTTACCCATACACTGTTCTTTTTATTATATGTTAAAATGACAACCTTTATCTACATATTTGTAAATGTTGGGATTTTTGTGTTTGTCTTCATAAAGTATCATAGTTATCAAGAATTAGAACTCATTCAGGCATCCATGTTTCACATACGTGTTCTACCTGTGTTCTTTTAGATAGAACATGTAACCATTATAAACTTTTGGGTAACTAAATGAGAATCTGATCCAGCCTAACAATATGAAGCTCTCAAAATAAAATAGTACTATATATAAAGAAAATGCCCAATGAACAGTCTTTGATTTGTTGGGGAAAAAGACTAACAATTGTCTTTGTGGAAAATCAAGTTACCTTTTAAGCTGAAGTGAAAAAATAGTCTTTAAGTGATAATAAAGCCAATTATAAACAAACTCCATGTTAGCGCTGGCGGAACGCACCGAGAGATAGTATAGGTACGTTCGCAGCCCGGGGTCCACCTTGTAGGAGTTGAACCTGCTGCTAGATAATGGCGGCACTATATGGCGGTACTACGCCTGAATAGACACAGGTACCATCACCTGGTGGTCTGTATAGGGGAGAGCTCTGTTGCTTCACAGAGTCGCTAGGATTAAAGATAATGATGTGCCCTGTTAGCATTCACAGGGCGCAGCAAATCGATACTAGTGGGATCTCTGCTATTCACCCCCACTATGCTGGTGGTTGATCCCACTCTGACCCTCGGTGGCTTTTGAGCCCATGCCTGAGGATGCCCTGAGTCAGATGCTGGGATCAAGTGGGAGTTCCCACCCTACACTGACGAATAGTCAGGCGACACTAAGATAGCCGCACAGAGTGCGTACAGTACCGCAGTGGCGGTCACTGCAGGATAGACACAGTATATATTGTGTCTGGTGCTGGATGGCACTATCTGGCGCTAGACAGTTACAACACTCACGAGCATTCAACAACGCTAGGGATGGGAATGATTCGGAGCTTTCACCAGAACAGGCATACATCCACACATAGACAAATACTGAATTATACTAGCACATGGCCGAGCGGCCATGCGAACCTTTTATAGCTGCAGCTCTTCAGGACCTTCCTGGTGGACCATTAGGAGCTGCTACAGGACCTGAGCGTGTGACCTCCGACCTCCAATGAGAGATCCTCCCTTGAGCAGAAGGAGAAAAGCAGAACTTAGTCCCAGGGACGCCTGCTCGCTGCTGAACAGTATTGGTTATAACGGCTGAGCCTGGAAAGGCAGCAGTAACCAAGTGCGTAGCATCTGTCTGAGTCAGGCGCTGGGACCGACGTCTCCGCTGAGCAGGCTCCACTGCGGCTGAAGGAGAATGGGAGACTGCAGCAGAGATGGTTCGAGATTCCACCTGTGCAGCGGCGGGAACTTGACACCTAACACTCCATACTAAATTTTCATTTTGTCCAATACATATTGTTGTTGTTTAAGAATAGATCCCAAGGTCACAAATTGCTGGCTTAAAATCCTCCTAAAATAAGGCACCCAGAAAAGCGTTCAACTTTATAGACAATTGACAGTTTACAATGTCGTTGAAAATGTGCATATCTCTAAAGAATTATTTTTAATGTTTTGTAATGTCAGCTATAATTTCATACTTGGAAAAATCATTAAACTGTAATAAAAGCCAACCCAATCCAACCTTAAGGGGATTTTGAAAGTAAAAGAAATAGATTACAAATATCTCTTTTTATGAGATTTTCCAGGCAAACTAGAAGCATTCATATCACAGTTATATTTCAAGAATATAAACTTCATGAATGTTTTCAAACTCAATGAATATTTAAAATAGAGTATCATACCATCCATTAAAATAATCCGCCAAGAAATTTATAGTCCATATTAAAATGTAAATAAACATATACAACTTTAATACACTTTGAGAATGTTTCATAAATTTTGATTATGCAATATTATTAGATTTTTGGTAATAACTGTTGCATACTGTTACTTTGTCGTATGAAGATCTTCTGCTGTATCTCTCACTATAGCGCAAGAACAGTAGTTTACTATATTATATTTTTTCGATTACTCTAAATTAATTGGATAAATAAAGTGACATGTTAGATAAATAAAACAGTGACTTGTGATTGATTTCATTATATTCTTATCTGTAAATCTTCACAACTGAGATTCAGTTTGTATATTTAAAAGGTCATGTGTCTATTCCTTAACAGAGTGGTTTTGAACTATGGGTCACAGGAACTTTCACGGCACTCTGTTTTAATTTGCAGTTTTCCTATAATAAATGTTGAAAATATATTGCTACTGTCTAGACATTTTATCTGAAACAAGTGTCCTTCATAGTCTCAAAGGACTTTTCTGTTTTATTTCCAGTAAATCAAAGCATGTGAAGTGCTTTCCTTCTTATTAAGCCATAACCTTCACAGTCCAGTGATTGCCAATAGTGGCATGCCATTGACAGTTCATTTGCATATAAGTGATTACCTCCATCAGTTAACAGGATAAGTAATACAATGAACATTTAGACCTTACCCAATATGTCTTGTAGGATAATGATAATTTGGTACTTATTGTAAACACAACAGTGAAACAATCAAAGTTTTATGTATATATAACTTACCTGAGAGAATATTAATCTCCAAAGTGGTAACTTATAATTTTCAGTAATCAGCAATTATTACATTATAATAATGCTATACTTATACAAATCTTAATTTAATATTTCCTTCATCATCAGCTGACTGATTCATGATTTTATTAAAGAATAACTTGTTTCATCTCTGAAAAATTGTGTTATTCTAGTTTCGTAAGTTTTATAATTTATGTTGATTATGCTTGAGGTTGGTTGGTGGACTTACGTTTGTCGATACAGTACCTGTGATTTTGGCGCCACTTCTGTGGTCTCCATGCCACAGCACATTTTTTTCTTTTGCTACTTTCTGCATTAACTGACATTATTGAACTACAGTGATTGCCATTACATTTTCTGTGTTTAATATTAGACACTATCCAGCATACCTTTTCAACTGTGAGGTCTTATCATGGTGAAATCACATACTAGGGGGCCAATATGTAATTGGGAAAGAATGAGGAGAAGTAAGAGGAAGCCCCTTTATTCAAGTGTAAGCTTACATCTCCTGCAGTTTTTAGCATTAGAGTCATGGCTTCAGAACATGTGTAAAAAGTGCTGTTCTGTGGTCTCTTGGGAATATCATTGTTTACCAGAAGGAGGTTATATAGTATTTGGCAACACCACCACCAGCACTGCTTAGAGATGGTACAGAATCACAGTGCTTTTTAATTTATTACTGAAATTAATAATTTCTGCAACATGCTTGTACATGGCAGCACATCTAACAATATTGACGGAAATAGTAATAATAGACCAAGAATACCAATAAGGACATTAGGTAAAACTGTGTCCAGTTACTATGGGATAAGGCAACATTTTTAAGATGACCTATCACTTGTCATGAATATGTATTTTTTTATCAAGTATACATGCCATTTGTTTCTTCTAAATATGACATTTTTATTTTGTTTCTGCACCTCTCTCTTTCTAAAAGGTGTGGCCATCAAAGCTCCTCTGTGGGAGTCTTCTTGAGAAACATGACCAGTTGGCTAGAAAAAAACATTTACTCATACAAGGAAGAGAAATCCTCATCTTATTAACAGGAAGAATGAGTTCAATTTTGGAGAATTAATTTAAAAAATAAAATTTATTTTAAGCCATGTTATTTTCCATGTGATCAATTCAGTCTGAGATTTGAAAAGGCAAAGTAAAGGTCACAGATAATGTTCAAGTTTATTAGCCTGTTAGGGTTATGGCTTGTTCACTATCATCATTAACCCCTTCATGACCCAGCCTATTTTGGCCTTAATGACCTTGCCGTTTTTAGCAATTCTGACCAGTGTCCCTTTATGAGGTAATAACTCAGGAACGCTTCAACGGATCTTAGTGATTCTGAGATTGTTTTTTCGTGACATATTGGGCTTCATGTTAGTGGTAAATTTAGGTCGATAATTTCTGAGTTTATTTGTGAAAAAAACGGAAATTTGGCGAAAATTTTGAAAATTTCGCAATTTTCACATTTTTAATTTTTATTCTGTTAAACCAGAGAGTTATGTGACACAAAATAGTTAATAAATAACGTTTCCCACATGTCTACTTTACATCAGCACAATTTTGGAAACAAAATTTTTTTTTGCTAGGAAGTTATAAGGGTTAAAATTTGACCAACGATTTCTCATTTTTACAACAAAATTTACAAAACCATTTTTTTTAGGGACCACCTCACATTTGAAGTCACTTTGAGGGGTCTATATGAGAGAAAATACCCAAAAGTGACACCATTCTAAAAACTGCACCCCTCAAGGTGCTCAAAACCACATTCAAGTAGTTTATTAACCCTTCAGGTGTTTCACAGCAGCAGAAGCAACATGGAAGGAAAAAATGAACATTTAACTTTTTAGTCACAAAAATGATCTTTTAGCAACAATTTTTTATTTTCCCAAGGGTAAAAGGAGAAACTGGACCCCAAAAGTTGTTGTCCAATTTGTCCTGAGTACGCTGAAACCTCATATGTGGGGGGGAACCACTGTTTGGGCGCATGGCAGGGCTCGGAAGGGAAGGAGCGCCATTTGACTTTTTGAATGAAAAATTAGCTCCAATCGTTAGCAGACACCATGTCGTGTTTGGAGAGCCCCTGTGTGCCTAAAGATTGGAGCTCACCCACAAATGACCCCATTTTGGAAACTAGACCCCCCAAGGAATTTATCTAGATGCATATTGAGCACTTTGAACCCCCAGGTGCTTCACAAATTGATCCATCAAAATGAAAAAGTACTTTTTTTTCACAAAAAATTTATTTTGCCTCAATTTTTTTCATTTTCACATGGGCATCAGGGTAAAATGGATGCTAAAATTTATTGGGCAATATCTCCTGAGTACACCGATACATCACATGTGGGGGTAAACCACTGTTTGGGCGCACGGCAAGGCTCGGAAGGGAAGGAGCGCCATTTGACTTTTTGAATGAAAAATTAGCTCCAATCTTTAGCGGACACCGTGTCACGTTTGGAGAGCCCCTGTGTGCCTAAACATTGGAGCTCCCCCACATGTGACCCCATTTTGGAAACTAGACCACCCAAGGAACTTATCTAGATGCATATTGAGCACTTTGAACCCCCAGGTGCTTCACAAATTGATCCATCAAAATGAAAAAGTACTTTTTTTTCACAAAATTTTTATTTTTGCCTCAATTTTTTTCATTTTCACATGGGCATCAGGGTAAAATGGATGCTAAAATTTATTGGGCAATATCTCCTGAGTACACCGATACATCACATGTGGGGGTAAACCACTGTTTGGGCGCACGGCAAGGCTCGGAAGGGAAGGAGCGCCATTTGACTTTTTGAATGAAAAATTAGCTCCAATCTTTAGCGGACACCATGTCGCGTTTGGAGAGCCCCTGTGTGCCTAAACATTGGAGCTCCCCCACATGTGACCCCATTTTGGAAACTAGACCACCCAAGGAACTTATCTAGATGCATATTGAGCACTTTGAACCCCCAGGTGCTTCACAAATTGATCCATCAAAATGAAAAAGTACTTTTTTTTCACAAAAAATTTATTTTTGCCTCAATTTTTTTCATTTTCACATGGGCATCAGGGTAAAATGGATGCTAAAATTTATTGGGCAATATCTCCTGAGTACAACGATACATCACATGTGGGGGTAAACCACTGTTTGGGCGCACGGCAAGGCTCGGAAGGGAAGGAGCGCCATTTGACTTTTTGAATGAAAAATTAGCTCCAATCTTTAGCGGACACCATGTCGCGTTTGGAGAGCCCCTGTGTGCCTAAACATTGGAGCTCCCCCACATGTGACCCCATTTTGGAAACTAGACCACCCAAGGAACTTATCTAGATGCATATTGAGCACTTTGAACCCCCAGGTGCTTCACAAATTGATCCATCAAAATGAAAAAGTACTTTTTTTTCACAAAATTTTTATTTTTGCCTCAATTTTTTTCATTTTCACATGGGCATCAGGGTAAAATGGATGCTAAAATTTATTGGGCAATATCTCCTGAGTACACCGATACATCACATGTGGGGGTAAACCACTGTTTGGGCGCACGGCAAGGCTCGGAAGGGAAGGAGCGCCATTTGACTTTTTGAATGAAAAATTAGCTCCAATCTTTAGCGGACACCATGTTGTGTATGGAAGGTATGTAGTGTATGTCAGGTTGGTGTGTGTGGTGTAGTATTCACCACACACACACACACCAACCTGATGTACACTATACCACACTACACACCAACCTGACGTACACTACGCCATACACACCAACCTGACACACTATGTCAGGTTGGTGTGTGTGGTGTAGTGTACGTCAGGTTGGGGTGTGGTGTAGTGTACGTCAGGTTGGGGTGTGTGGTGTAGTGTACACCACACACACACACCAACCTGACGTACATTATACCACACCACACACCAACCTGATGTACACTACGCCGCACACACCAACCTGACACACTACGTCAGGTTGGGGTGTGGTGTAGTGTATGTCAGGTTGGGGTGTGGTGTACTGTACGTCAGGTTGGGGTGTGTGTGTGGTGTTGTGTATATCAGCCTGGTGTGGGTGAGTTCTGTAGTGGAATATCAGGATGTGGCTAGTCCACGGACGTGTGATGAATTCTGAAGCATTCATTCAAACACAGTGCCGGTTTGTCGGGACACGTTTCACATTGGAAACGAGATTCCCTTCTTATCCCCCTTTTATAGCACACCCGACACCTTTTTTTTGCTCTCCCCTCACAGGGAAAATGTTGCCCTGGTACCATACGGGATCCTTGAGTTCCAGGGGTGCTGGGGCCCGCTCCTTCCACGCCTCCAATCAGGGCCTTTATCACCGCCTCCTGGAACTGAAGGAAGGTGTTGTTGGTCTGACCTGCACATCGTGATAGCACGTATGCATTATACAGTGCCATTTGTACGATGTGCACAGCCAGTTTTTTATACCACACCTTCGTCTTCCGCATGGCACTATAGGGCTGGAGGACTTGATCAGAAAGATCAACTCCCCCCATGTGTTTGTTGTACCCCAGGGTACAGTCCGGTTTGTGGACCTGTGCTGGGGTACCTCGAACGGTGGTGGCCGTGGTGCCGGGACCATGGATTGTGGTCAAGAAAAAGACGTCCCTTTTGTCTTTGAACTTGACCGCAAGCATGTTGCCACTACATTGGGCCCGGCTCTCACCCTTTGGGAGAACCTGCTCAATTAGCGACAAAGGGAGACCCCTCTTGTTTCTGCGCACAGTACCGCAAGCGACGGTAGCTCTGGCAGAGAGGGATTGAAAGAGTGGGATGCTTGTATAAAAGTTATCAACGTACAGATGGTAACCTTTATCAAGCAGTGGGTGAACTAAATCCCACACTATTTTCCCACTCACCCCCAGAGCGGGTGGACATTCTGGGGGCTGGATACTGCTGTCCTTTCCTTGATAAACTCTAAAGCTGAGAGTGTACCCTGAGGTACTCTCACAGATCTTGTAGAGCTTTATCCCGTACCTCGCCCTTTTGCTTGGCAGGTACTGACGGAACTGAAGCCGCCCTTTGAAGTGGACGAGGGATTCATCCACACAAATTTCTCTTTGGGGAATGTACACTTCAGCAAACTTGTTGCTGAAGTGTTCGATGACCGGCCGAATTTTGAACAGTCTATCAAAATTCGGGTCACCGCGGGGAAGGTTGTCAGTGTTGTCCCTAAAATGAAGAAATTTATGAATCGCCTCAAAACGTTTGCGATTCATAACCATGCCATATATTGGAGTTTGATATAAAATATCAGTACTCCAGTATTGGCGAATTTCTGGTTTCTTCACAATCCCCATGTGAAGGACCAGTCCCCAATATTTCATCATTTCTACGGAGTCAACGGGATTCCAAGTAGTAAATGATGAACTTGGGTTTTGGGCAAAAAATTGCAGGGCATATAAGTTTGTTTGCTCCACCATGAGACTGACAATTGACTCCGAAAAAAAGACTTTGAAAAAGTCTATTTCCCTGAGGTTGGCAGTCTCAAATTGGATTCCTGATTGGGGAATGAAATCAGGAATCCGTGGAGCAAAATTTTCAGGGACGGGGGTCCAGGTGGGGGCACTAGTGCTAGGTTGGGCGTGACTAGCACTAGGTTGAGGGATACTCACCCTTGGCTGTGTGTCTCCTCCCCTGGGCTCCGGCTCTCCTCCGCTGGGCTCCGGCTCTCCTCTCCTGGGCTCCGGCTCTCCTCTTCTGGGCTCCGGCTCTCCTCTCCTGGGCTCCGGCTCTCCTCTCCTGGGCTCCGGGCGATTTCTCGTCCTGCGACATCTTGTGGGTGGCGAGTCCGTGTCACTGGAGGAGGAAGAGGGGGAGGAATACAGAAAAGTAGGGTCCTCACCCTCACTATCAGCATCGGAGGCAAGAAAGGAATATGCCTCCTCAGCTGAGTACAGCCTTTGTGACTGGGACTGGGATGACTGGGATGAGCGGGACATTGTGTGTGTGGTGTGTGTAAAAAAAACTTTATTATAGTGTGCGTGTGTGTATGTGCGAGTGTTTGGTGAAACTTTCCACTGCAGGAGGGGGCTGTCAGGCGCGCGGGGGCTGTCAGGCGCGCGGGGGCTGTCAGGCGCGCGGGGGGCAGAGGCGATGCAGCAGCAGATGGAATCGGCGGCAGCAGCAGCAGGGGGGTGATCAGGGGGGCAGGGGGTGATCAGGGGGGAGGTGGGTGAACACCGGGGGACAGGAGGGGGCTGTCAGGCGTGGGGGGGCAGAGGCGATGCAGTAGCAGCAGCAGATGGAATCTGCGGCAGCAGCGGGGGGTGATCAGGGGGACGGGGGGTGATCAGGGGGACGGGGGGTGATCAGGGGGACGGGGGGTGATCAGGGGGGGCAGGAGGGGGCTGTCAGGCGCGGGGGGCAGAGGCGATGCAGTAGCAGCAGCAAAAGGAATCAGCGGCAGCAGCAGAGGTGATCAGGGGGACGGGGGGTGATCAGGGGGACGGGGGGTGATCAGGGGGACGGGGGGGTGATCAGGGGGGGCAGGAGGGGGCTGTCAGGCGCGGGGGGCAGAGGCGATGCAGTAGCAGCAGCAAAAGGAATCAGCGGCAGCAGCAGAGGATCAGGGGGATGGGGGGTGATCAGGGGGGCAAGGGGTGATCAGGGGTGCAGGGGGTGATTAGGGGGGCAGGGGGTGATGGGGGATAGGAGGGGGCTGTCAGGTGCGGGGGGGGCAGAAGCGATGCAACAGCAGATGGAATCAGCAGCAGCAGCAGGGGGTGATCGGGGGTGATTAGGGGGGCAGGGGGTGATCAGGGGGGCAGGGGGTGATCAGGGGGGCAGGGGGTGAACACCGAGGGGCAGGAGGGGGCTGTCAGGCACGGGGGGGCTGAGGCAATGCAGCAGGAGCAGATGAAATCTGCGGCAGCAGCAGGGGGTGATCAGGGGGGCGGGGGGGTGATCAGGGGGTGGGGGGGTGATCAGGGGGCGGGGGGGTGATCAGGGGGGTGGGGGGGTGATCAGGGGGGCAGGGGGTGATCAGGGGGGCAGGGGGTGATCACCAGGGGGCAGGCGGGGGCTGTCAGGAGCTGGGATGATGGAGCTGGCAGCAGCAGCAGGAGGGGTTGAAAAGGGGGGCAGGGGTTAAGATCGGGGGGGAGGGTGATCAGGGGGGCAGAGCGCAGAGGTGGATGGCAGAGAGGGGAGTACCTGGCGGCAGCAGCAGGAGCACAGGCGGCAGCGGCGGCGGCGGCAGGAGCACAAGCGGCGGCGGCACACGCGGCAAGAGCAGCGGCAGCGGCGGCAATCGGCGGCGATCGGCGTGAGCTATGAGGGGGGGTCCTCGTTCTCCAGCTTCCAGCAACGGGATGAGTCTGGAGAATGAGGACAGAGCTATTTTACTCCGCCCCTCCAGGTCTGATTGGAGAGCTAGCGTCACAAGGATGCTAGCTCCAATCAGAGCTGGAGGGGGTTAAAAAAAGGTCACTGTGAGCGATCGTACACCCGGGGGGGCAAAGCCACCCCCCCTGGGGTGAAGTACAGGTCCCCCTGCACCTGCGGGTACGGTGACATTTGAATGACCCCGGTCACCGGACCCGCAGGGAAGCATTCCCGCCATGACGCCACATAGGCGTTATGGGTCGGATTGGCACCGACTTTCATGACGCCTACGTGGCGTCATGGGTCGGGAAGGGGTTAAGAAAGGTGATGAAAATTTCCCAGCTTTATAAAAACCCAGCCTTCTCTAACCTTGTGCCAAAACACAGCAGCTATGGGTTCTTCTAAGCAGTTTCCTAGCACTCTGAAAATGAAAATGGTGGAGGCCAGCAAAGGAGAATGCTATAAGAAGATATCAAAGCATTTTAAGTTGCCATTTCCTCAGTTCAAAATGTAACTAAGAAATGGTGGCTAATAGGAAAAATGGAGGTCAAGAAAACGTTTGGAAGACCAAGCAAAATTTCAGTTAGAGCTGCTCATAGGATTGCTAGAGAAGCAAATCAGAACTACTGCTTGTCTACAAAATACATTCAGAAAGTTCTAGCAGACTCTGGAGTTGTGATATATTGTTCCAATGTTCAGAGCAACCTGCACATATATGGTCTTCATGGAAAAAAATCTGAAGAAAACCTCTCCTGCATCCTCACCATAGAATTCAGCATCAAAAGTATGCAATAGAACATCTAAAGAAGCCTGATGCATTTTGGAAAGACGTCCTGTGGACCAAAGAAGTTAAATAGAAGATTTTAGCCACAATGATCAAAGGTACAGTACAGACCAAAAGTTTGGACACACCTTCTCATTTAAAGATTTTTCTGTATTTTCATGACTATGAAAATTGTAAGTTCACACTGAAGGCATCAAAACTTTGAATTAACACATGTGAAATTATATACTTAACAAACAGTACATGCAAGACGACCCAGGAATCTTACAGAACTGGGAGATTTTTCCAAGGAAGAATGGATGAAAATCCCTCAAAAAAAGAATTGAAAGACTCTTAGCTGGCTACTAAAAGCATTTACAAGCTGTGATACTTTTAAAAAAGTGTGCTATTAGGTACTAACCATGCATTGCAATCCACCCGCAGCTATTAACCAGTTAAATGCCACTGTCAAATGCTGACAGCGGCATTTAGCTAGAGCTTCCGGCCATCAGGCTGGAAATGCGCGCACGTGATCGGGGGTCAGCAATGTGTCGGCATGACAACCAAAAGTCACCTTGAGACCTCTATAGTTGTTGATGCCGGATTGCTATGAGTGCCACCCTGTGGTCAGCGCTCATAGCAATGCAGGTATTCATTTACATAGGAGTGATCTGAACATCACTTCTATGTAGCAAAGCCGATCGAGTTGCACCATATTTGGCATCGGCGCGTTCAGAATCGCCCAATCTATCAATAAAAATGCATTAACCTGATCTCTAAACAGTCAAAAAAAAATTTAAAATGCCAGAATTACTTTTTTTGGTCTCTGCGACATTGCATTAAAATGTAATAACGGGCGATGAAAAGAACGTATCTGCAATAAAATGGTATAATTAAAAACGACAGCTTGGAGCGCAAAAAATAAGCCCTCACCTGACCTGAGATCCCTAAAAATGGACACACTACGGGTATAGGAAAATTGGGCAATTTTTTTTCTTTTTAGCAAAGTTTGGAATTTTTTTTCACCACTTAGATAAAAAATAACCTAGACATGTTTGGTGTCTATGAACTCATAATGACCTGGCAGGTCAGTTTTAGCATTTAGTGAACCTAGCAAAAAAGCCAAACAAACAAGTGGGATTGCACTTTTTTTTGCAATTTCACCACACTTGGAATTTTTTTCCCGTTTGCTAGTACAAGACATGGTAAAACCAATGGTGTCGTTCAAAAGCAAAATTCGTCCCACAAAAAACAAGCCCTCACATGGCCATATTAAAGGAAAAATAAAAAGTTGTGGCTCTGGGAAGGAGGGGAGCGAAAAACGAAAACAAAAAAATGAAAAAGGGCTCCGCCATGATGGAGTTAAAGCCTTTTGGACTGCTGAAATGGAAAGGACTGTTATTTCTGTTCAGCTGAATATTTCTGTGGCAAAAGACTAAAGGTGATCTTGATGACGAAGAAAATAATATTGCCATCATATTGTTTAATAACACCCTTATGTGCTGATACCAAAGAGAACCTTGACATTTTTGGAAAGTCTCCCGTTCTGCTTTTAATTCTCTGAAGTTTGAGCACATCTTCTGAACTGATATTGGCAAGATTCACTGAAGAGAATTATCCTGTACCTGTGCCTCCCAATCTTTTGTGGATGGCTTCTATAGTTATTTTGATATATGGTGAAAGGATCTAGGACCTTCCTTTCTACAGATATCTTGGAGAGACCCACCAGTCTAGAGATTCTTTCTCACAGAGGAAGTTAAATTTTCTTGTCTTATGAGTCCAGATTTTTGTACAAGGACTAAAGATTTAGTTGTTGTAGGCTCCAGAAGTGAAACTGGCTCTACTGTACTCTTGGAAAACAGGAAGTCATGAGGCCAAAGACTTTCATAATTTTGTAGTTTACACCACCTTTTCCATTGAAAAGCTAATATCTTTTGCCTGATGTCTTCATGTTTGTGATCTGGAAGGAAGGAAGCAAGGTATCTTGAATCTAGGAGGACCCATAGAAAAAACTTCTGAGTTTCAGGAACTAGATCTGAATTTTTCAAATTTATAATCTAAATCAATTTATTAGAACAGAGATGTTTAAAGCAAGGTGAGACTGAAGCTCCTGAGGAGAGTCTGCTATCAAAAGGAAATAGGCCAGATAAGTAATTCTCATAACTCCTTTGCCACTTAGCAAATGCATGACCTCTTCCACAATTTTTGCAAAAATTCAAGGATCAGATGGCAGCCCAAAGTGAAGGCACTTAAACTGGTAGTAACACAATTTTAAGTTGGTTTGTAAAGCAAATAAGACATTTTTTGACAAGATGAATGAATGCGTACTTGATAATATGGATCTTTTAGATCTATTATGTACTGCATTTTGATTTATTAAAGAGACTGTTGTCCTGACAGTCTCCATCATGACGATTCTGGAAGATATCTCTTTGTTTAGCTGCTTAAAATGTATGATCGCTCAGAAGGTCCAAGGTCCTATTTATTATGAGGAATAATTTTAAATAATGACTAGTGTTGAGCATTCCGATACCGCAAGTATCGGGTATTGGCCGATACTTGCGGTATCGGAATTCCGATACCGAGTTCCGATACTTTTTTTCCTTCAATACTTATTTTATTTTCAAACAATAACACATAGCAACAAAAACATACATTATTTCCATTACAAATTATAATAATATATAAAATAAAATAAAAAAATAAATAAATAAATAAAAAAATCCAACAGCTGTGTTAGGGCAAATAGTATTTACTCACAGTCCAGGTTTGCCAAATCTTTGCTACTTTTTTTCTCCTAATGCGAGACTGAGACAACATTAATTCATATTTACAGTTCACATTCAGCTTTTCGGTCAGCTCTTTTAGGGTTGGAGGAAAGGTCTCCTTCCATTTTCTAGCCACCAGTGTCCGAGCTACTATCAATATATGTGATATCAACCCTCTAATTTGTTTAGGAAATATTTCCAAACCGATGTGTAAAATCGCCATTGAGGGTGTAATTTGTGCCATTACCCCCGTAATCTCCATAATCAGCTTCAACACACCGCCCCAGAAGCATAAAAGCTTCGGGCACAAATACCAGATATGACTCTGGTTGCCTACTAATCCACATCCTCGCCAACACAAATGGGAGGATTGCGGATTAAATTTTGCAATTCTCTCTGGGCATAAATACCATCTCATTTGAGTTTTCTTTAATTGTTCCACGTGATTTATACAAGATGACACTCTCTTAACCTCCTTTATACTATTTCCCCATAGTTTTAGTTCTAATACCTCCCCTAACTCTAGTTCCCATTTTTCCATATAGGGTAGTTTAATCTCTTCCACTGGATTAATTAAAGCTCTATAGAACACTGATATTCCTTTTATAATTGGACCTGATGTTACTATAAGTTTTCCCATCTTTCCCTCTCCCGTAGTACCAGAATGTCTCGCTATTACAATTTTATTTAGAAAATTCCTAATTTGTAAATACTGATAAAAATATTTTCGTATTCCAGTGTGTTTATTGGCCAGTTGATCAAAAAGTATAACTCCAGTGATTTCCATTATGTCTGCTAACGTTTGTATACCTGCCCCTCGCCAATGTTGGAGGTTTAAATAAGGAATATGGGGCTCAATTGCATATATTGATAATGTTTCACATGGAATCCCTAGCAACGAGGGCAGTAACAGTCTCCATAACCTAATTGCCGCCTGCATTGTTGGCAATAAGGGGGAGGTGGGTCCAGTTTGAATTAACTCTGTCTCTAGCGCCAGACGCATGGAGCCCCGTCTAGAATAAAATTTTTCTATCTGTATCCATCTGTGGTTTCCAGTCATCTGCCACCATTCTTTTAACCCCACTAATATTGAAGCTCTATGATATGCCATTAAATCCGGGACTCCCATCCCCCCTGCTTCCATAGGTAGATATAATAACGCCCTTGCTACACGTGGTTTCTTATATGCCCATATACACTCACCGGCCACTTTATTAGGTACACCATGCTAGTAACGGGTTGGACCCCCTTTTGCCTTCAGAACTGCCTCAATTCTTCGTGGCATAGATTCAACAAGGTGCTGGAAGCATTCCTCAGAGATTTTGGTCCATATTGACATGATGGCATCACGCAGTTGCCGCAGATTTGTCGGCTGCACATCCCAAAGATGCTCCATACAAGGCAGGATGGATCCATGCTTTCATGTTGTTTACGGCAAATTCTGACCCTACCATCCGAATGTCGCAGCAGAAATCGAGACTCATCAGACCAAGCAACGTTTTTCCAATCTTCTACTGTCCAATTTCGATGAGCTTGTACAAATTGTAGCCTCAGTTTCCTGTTCTTAGCTGAAAGGAGTGGTACCCGGTGTGGTCTTCTGCTGCTGTAGCCCATCTGCCTCAAAGTTCGACGCACTGTGCGTTCAGAGATGCTCTTAGGCCTACCTTGGTTGTAACGGGTGGCGATTTGAGTCACTGTTGCCTTTCTATCAGCTCGAACCAGTCTGCCCATTCTCCTCTGACCTCTGGCATCAACAAGGCATTTCCGCCCACAGAACTGCCGCTCACTGGATTTTTTTTCTTTTTCGGACCATTCTCTGTAAACCCTAGAGATGGTTGTGCGTGAAAATCCCAGTAGATCAGCAGTTTCTGAAATACTCAGACCAGCCCTTCTGGCACCAACAACCATGCCACGTTCAAAGGCACTCAAATCACCTTTCTTCCCCATACTGATGCTCGGTTTGAACTGCAGGAGATTGTCTTGACCATGTCTACATGCCTAAATGCACTGAGTTGCCGCCATGTGATTGGCTGATTAGAAATTAAGTATTAACAAGAAGTTGGACAGGTGTACCTAATAAAGTGGCCAGTGAGTGTATATTTACTAGCTAATAGTTGTAAATCATAAATGTATTTTTTTGGTATATTTAGGGGGAGGGTTCTGAAATAATACAAAATCTTTGGTAAGGCTATCATTTTGAACGCATTAATACGAGCTATCCACGAAGTGGTGATTTTATGCATATCTACTAGTAAAATTTTAATTTGTGTGTATAGATTTTTAAAGTTTACTTTTATTATCTGATCTGTAGTTGTCAATATTATCCCTAAGTACGGAATTCCTTCTTTTAACCACTGAAATGAAAATAATTTCTTCATTTCTTGTATGGACTCTATTGATATTGCCACCGGAAGAATTGATGATTTTTTCAGGTTTAATTTATAAAACGATATCTCACTGAATTCCTTCAGCTCCTCCAAAACTGTCGATAAGGACTGTTTGATGTTTACACAAGAAATAATAATATCATCCGCATAAAGACTTATTTTATGAGCTTCCTTTCCTACCATTACCCCTGAAATTAAAGGCAAAATCCTAATCCTTTCTGCCAGTGGTTCCATACATAGGACAAAAATTATTGGGGACAAGGGGCAACCCTGTCGCGTCCCGTTTGTTATATAAAAAAGTTCCGATAGAGCGCGTCCACACTCTTGCCGAAGGGGCCGCATATATAGCTAAAATAGCTGCGAGAATTGGTCCTCCCAACCCAAATTTTTCCAGTACTGCCCGGACATACCCCCAGTGCACCCTGTCAAAGGCCTTCTCTGCGTCCAATGACAGGAATGCACTGGGGAGGCCAGACAGCTCCGCAATCCGAACTAGATCTATCATTCGGCGTATTCCATCTTTCGCCTCTCTACCCCTCACAAACCCTACCTGGTCTGGTGAGACCAGATCTGGAATGATCTGATTTAAACGTGAGGGTAACATTTTAGTAAAAAATTTTATATCGGTGTTCAAGAGAGCTATAGGTCTAAAATTTTCTGGGGTTGTGGGTGTTTTGCCGGGTTTCGGTAAAGTAATAATGGTAGCCTCCAAATTAACTTTCTCGATTGACCCCTCATCCCTCCACCTCGAAAATATTCTCAACATAAAAAGGGACCAACTCCTCCTGAAAAATTTGATAATAATAGTTAGGAAATCCATCCGGCCCAGGCGCGCTAGCCCTTTTAGATTGTTTTATGATTGAAATAATTTCTTCTTTTGTGAAGGGAGCATTCAAATAGCTCAATTGCTCATCTGAAATCTTAGGGAGATTCACGGATCCGAGATAGTTTTTTATTCCCAGCATCGAGGGTTGTGGGATCGACGGGTCACTCCCCAGATTATACAACTCTATATAATATTTAACAAATTCTTCAGCTATTTCCATAGGATTTCTCACATAAGACCCATCTGACTTCAAAATATATTCAGTCCTATTTTTTAGGACTGGCCCCCTCTTTATCCCCAGCAGAATACCACTTCATTTTTAATTTACGCATGTTATGTGCATACGCGGACAGCATTGCGTCTCGTAATTTAAATCTGATTGAAAATATTTCAGCAGTGACCGCCTTCTTATTAATAGATTCTAGGGTTTGCAATCTACTCAAAAGTTCTCTTTTCTCCTTCTCCTTTCCTTGTTTCAGAATAGAAGCTTGTTGTACTAACACCCCCCTTATAACCGCTTTATGTGCCATCCACAAAGTTTCATCATTGATCTCCCCATTGTCATTTTGATCAAAATATTCCCTTACTGCAGAACCTATTATCGAAGATACCCTTTCATTCAGGAGCATTTCCTCATTCAAGCGCCACCTAAATATGGGCGCTTGTTGGTGGGACAGTGAGATCTTAAAATATATAGGAGCATGATCCGACCATGTTATCAGACCAATCCTTGCTTCCATACTCCTTAATAAAATGTTATCATCCACCAGAAAGTAATCTATTCTGCTGTATGTCTGGTGACGGTGGGAGAAAAAAGTATAATCTCTTTCTGATGCTTGAACATATCTCCAATAATCATGATAATGAAATTCAAGTGCTAATGATCTCAACTCCCCTCTACTCCGCTCACCCCCTTGAGACCTATCCATCTCTCTACTCATAGGAAGATTAAAATCCCCACAAACTATTTTACCACCTTTTCCAACTGCCTGTATTTTTTTAAATACCTTTCTAATAAATTTTCCTTGTCCCCTATTCGGAGCATATATTGTCGCTAATGTATGAATTATCCCATTTAAAGTACAGGACAAAATCAAAAATCTCCCTTCTGAGTCTACATATGTCTGTAACACTTCACTTGCCACTGAATGTTTAATTATAATACAGACCCCACATTTTTTGGCCGTATTATTAGAAAAAAAAATATGTGGAAACTGATCATGGTGAAATCTCCTATTATCTATTTCAAGCAAATGTGTCTCCTGTAAACAAATTATTTCTGCTTGTGATTTTAACACCTCCGACCAGACCATGCTCCTTTTACTAGGGGAATTCATGCCTTTAACATTTAATTTATACTCATTGCAACATATATATATCTTCTGCTATAAAATCCTCCTCCTCCTTACCCTTTGAACTGATCCTATTAAGTACACTAATATCTGTAATATCCAACGCTATAAAGCAAGCAGATATCTCAGTCGCTTTCAGGCCCAAACTGCAAAAAAAAAAAAAAAAATTTTCCTTAAACAAAACAAAAAAAAAAAAAAAAATTTAAAAAAACGACATACATTCAAAGCCCTATGGTTGATCACAAATACCATAGGGGAGGCCCTGTACCTCGGGCAACGGGCAGAAAAAAAAAACATCTGCCTTGTTGGGGTCTGGAAAACAAAAAACAAAATTTGTCTCCACTAAATGTCTCGAGGGCCGGCCACGAGGCCTACATTCTCGCCACTTTAGACTTAGACTTTAAACTTTATTCCAGTCATTTACTACTTTCTTCCCTTTTTCCACTCTAGCAGGGGCACATGCAATTTTCCACCCCGCTAATTTCTCCTCAGCTGATTTAGGTGAGACGCAAGCCACTATATTACCTTCATATATTATAAGGAGTTTCACAGGATTAAACCCCCATTTATACCTAATGCTAACGTCTCTCAAGGCTGCGCATACATGTGCATACTCTCTGCGCTTTGCCAATGTTGCTGCAGATAAGTCTGAATACACCTGTAACCCTTGAAATTCCATAGGAAGTGTAAGGGGCTTTCTTGTTTGTTGTATGAATGCTTCCTTAGTGGGAAAACGTAACAATCTGGCCAAAGTGTCTCTAGGATATGTAGAATCCAGGTGTCTTGGTCTTGGAATCCTGTGAACCCTTTCAATAAGCAGTTCTGCAGGTGAAAAGTCAGGTAGTACCACAGCCAAAAATCTTAACATAAAAGGGGCCAGCTGTTTATCTATTATATCCTCCGGGATACCTCGAACTCTGATGTTCTGCCTTCTGGACCTGTCTTCTAAATCATTTAATTTATCATGCACCTTAGACAACTCACTTTTTAGAGTCTCATTTTCGTCCACAAGGGCATTAATAGCTGTCGTATATTCCGCCATTTTAGACTTTACAGGTCCTTCTCAAAAAATTAGCATATAGTGTTAAATTTCATTATTTACCATAATGTAATGATTACAATTAAACTTTCATATATTATAGATTCATTATCCACCAACTGAAATTTGTCAGGTCTTTTATTGTTTTAATACTGATGATTTTGGCATACAACTCCTGATAACCCAAAAAACCTGTCTCAATAAATTAGCATATTTCACCCGGCCAATCAAATAAAAGTGTTTTTTAATAACAAACAAAAAAACCATCAAATAATAATGTTCAGTTATGCACTCAATACTTGGTCGGGAATCCTTTGGCAGAAATGACTGCTTCAATGCGGCGTGGCATGGAGGCAATCAGCCTGTGACACTGCTGAGATGTTATGGAGGCCCAGGATGCTTCAATAGCGGCCTTAAGCTCATCCAGAGTGTTGGGTCTTGCGTCTCTCAACTTTCTCTTCACAATATCCCACAGATTCTCTATGGGGTTCAGGTCAGGAGAGTTGGCAGGCCAATTGAGCACAGTAATACCATGGTCAGTAAACCATTTACCAGTGGTTTTGGCACTGTGAGCAGGTGCCAGGTCGTGCTGAAAAATGAAATCTTCATCTCCATAAAGCATTTCAGCCGATGGAAGCATGAAGTGCTCCAAAATCTCCTGATAGCTAGCTGCATTGACCCTGCCCTTGATGAAACACAGTGGACCAACACCAGCAGCTGACATGGCACCCCACACCATCACTGACTGTGGGTACTTGACACTGGACTTCAGGCATTTTGGCATTTCCTTCTCCCCAGTCTTCCTCCAGACTCTGGCACCTTGATTTCCGAATGACATGCAAAATTTGCTTTCATCAGAAAAAAGTACTTGGGACCACTTAGCAACAGTCCAGTGCTGCTTCTCTGTAGCCCAGGTCAGGCGCTTCTGCCGCTGTTTATGGTTCAAAAGTGGCTTTACCTGGGGAATGCGGCACCTGTAGCCCATTTCCTGCACACGCCAGACTCAGTCCACTGCTTCCTCAGGTTCCCCAAGGTCTGGAATTGGTCCTTCTCCACAATCTTCCTCAGGGTCCAGTCACCTCTTCTCGTTGTACAGCGTTTTCTGCCACATTGTTTCCTTCCAACAGACTTACCATTGAGGTGCCTTGATACAGCACTCTGGGAACAGCCTATTTGTTGAGAAATTTCTTTCTGGGTCTTACCCTCTTGCTTGAGGGTGTCAATGATGGCCTTCTTGACATCTGTCAGGTCGCTAGTCTTACCCATGATGGGGGTTTTGAGTAATGAACCAGGCAGGGAGTTTTTAAAAGCCTCAGGTATCTTTTGCATGTGTTTAGAGTTAAAGGGAACCTGTCACCTGAATTTGGCGGGACCGGTTTTGGGTCATATGGGCGGGGTTTTCGGGTGTTTGATTCACCCTTTCCTTACCCGCTGGCTTGCGCAGGCGTGTACTCCGGAGGAAAGAGAATGAACTTCAATCCAATATTGTGGCCAGCATGCAGCCAGCGGGTAAGGAAAGGGTGAATCAAACACCCGAAAACCCCGCCCATATGACCCAAAACCGGTCCCGCCAAATTCAGGTGACAGGTTCCCTTTAATTAGTTGATTCATAAGATTAGGGTAATAGGTCGTTTAGAGAACCTTTTCTTGATATGCTAATTTATTGAGACAGGTTTTTGGGGTTATCAGGAGTTGTATGCCAAAATCATCAGTATTAAAACAATAAAAGACCTGACAAATTTCAGTTGGTGGATAATGAATCTATAATATATGAAAGTTTAATTGTAATCATTACATTATGGTAAATAATGAAATTTAACACTATATGCTAATTTTTTGAGAAGGACCTGTATATGCGCTGTTCTCTCTCCCAGAGACTCCACATCTTTCCTTGTTTCACTTAGCATTTCAAACAAATCTTCTTTTAGTGATGCCCGTACTGTGGCTATAAACTCATTCATATCCCCTTTTGTAAATGGGGCTGAGCTGCTGCTACCGCAACTGCTGCTCTCATTGTGCAGGGCTGGTGCAATGCTTCTACCATTTCTCCCACCTCCTCCCTGCAGGGAGTGTGGTTCTCTAGGTGGAGTAGCTGAAATTACCTTTCCCCTCGCATGTACCGTCTGGCCTCCTGGATAGAAGTCCGGCAGTCTAGGAGGTGATGTTTGTTTACTCTTTCCCCGGGTCATCATGTAATTATAGATGATAAACAGTAATCAGATTCCTCTGACAGGAACAACTAGCGCTCAGTGTGGCTCCACGGAAGGGGAAGCAGCTTATAGTATCTCTCCAAGTAGCTTCAGAAACGGGAAGCAGCTGTAACAAAAAGTCCTTGGCGGCTGAGAAACTCTATGAAGCCGGCATGGGCTGCTAACAACCTCGTGGCTTGGAACCCTCACAAACTAGGCGTCAGTCACATTCAGCATCCGGTCACGCCCAGCATCTAACTAAAAATAAAAGGGACTCATGGGAAGCTTCGTAGCTAGAGCATATTACCCGTATTACAGCCAGGAGATGTCCTCGAGCGTCCTCCCCGATGCGCGTTTCGGCACTGTAGCCTTTCTCAAGGGGAAGAGAAAGGCTACAGTGCCGAAACGCGTGTCGGGTAGGATGCTCGAGGACATCTCCTGGCTGTAATACGGGTAATATGCTCTAGCTACGAAGCTTCCCATGAGTCCCTTTTATTTTTAGTTAGATGCTGGGTTACAATAGTTTAGGCTAGGTGGCGATAGTGCAATATATGTATAGAGTAATACTTACCTAGCCTTCTATTTAAACATATGTCCTGACGGGCGTCCATTTCTGGCATGTGCTAGTGGTTGTACCCCTTCCTCTTCCTTTTTGTCATCCTTACCTGTTTCTTTAATAAACTCATTGTGGATTATTTAATATCACATTTTTGGAGTTTTCAGTCGTGGTTTTTTCGTGTTTTACTGTAAAATCCCTGTATTGTGCCAAATTTTAATCTTTGCATATCTGATCATCTATATTTTCTACCTTTCTATCATTGCAAGCTTTAACTTTTTTCATCAATTTGTGCTACAGTAGCACTTCTTTGGATACAGACAAAATGATATTGTCTTTGCTTTCTGTGCATATTAATGACCACCCCACAATACCTGCTGTTTCAGAAATGCTCTGACTCAGTTGTTTACCGATTCAGTACCTTAGAATTGCTTATAATCAGGTCAATTTAGCCCCAAAGAAACATAACCTAAAAAAATGACAACAAAATGTCTGTGAACATTTTTGTCTCTACCAAGTGTAGTCATCATCAGATAAAAGTTTACCAAGATCTGCCAACCAGAAGAGGGTTATTTTCATGATGACCCTTGTAATCCGTCAAAATTGACAAATTCTTCTAGCAGTTTTTATTTTTAACCCCTTAGTGACAGAGCTAATTTGGTACTTAATGACCAAGCCAATTTTTTCATTTCTGACCGCTGTCACTTTATGAGGTTATAGCTCTGGAACACTTCAACGGATCTCACTGGTTCTGAGAATGTTTCTTGTGAAATATTGTACTTCATGTTAGTGGTAAAATTTCTTCGATATGACTTGTGTTTATTTATGAAAAAAAAAACAAAATGTGGCAAAAATGTAGAAATTTTTGCAATTTTCAAACTTTTAATTTTTGTAACTTAAATCAGAGAATTATATTGCACAAAATAGTTAATAGATAACATTTCCCACATGTCTACTTTACATCAGCAAAATTTTTGAAACGTAATTCTTTATAGTTAGGAAGTTACAAGGGTTAAAATTTGACCAGTGATTACTAATTTTTCCCTCAATTTGCGCAAAATCACATTCAAGAAGTTTAATAACCCTTCAGGTGCTTCACGAGAACTAAAGCAATGTGGAAGGAAAAAAATAAAATTTTACTTTTTCGCAAAAAATTTACTTTGGAAATTTTTTTTATTATTTTCACAAGGGTAACAGGAGAAAATGGACCTCATAATTTGTTGTGCAATTTCTCCTGAGTACGCCGATACCCCGTATGTGGGGGAAAGCCACTGATTTGGCTCATGGCAAGGCTCAGAATGGAGGGAACACCATTTGACTTTTTGAACGCAAAATTGGTTTGAATCAATGGCGGGTGCCATGTTGCGTTTGGAGACCCCCTGATGTACCTAAACAGTGGAAACTCCTCAATTCTAACTCCAACTCTAACACAGCCCTAACCCCAGCACACACCCCTAACCATAATTCCAACCTAAACCATAACCCTAACCACAACCCTAACCCCAACACCACGCTAACCCCAACACAACCCTAACCCCAACCCTAACCATAGCCCAACCCTAACCCTAGCCCAACCCTAACCCTAGCTATAACCCCAACTATAACCCCAGCCATAACCCTAGCCCAACCCTAACCATAGCTATAACACCCCTAACCGTAATTCAACCTAAACCATAACCCTAACCACAACCCTAACTCCAACACCATGCTTACCCCAACACAACCCTAACCCCAACCCTAACCATAGCCCAACCCTATCCCTAGCTATAATCCTTGCCCCAAACCTAACCCTAGCACAACCCTAGCCCCAACCCTAACCCTAGCTATAACCATAACCCTATCCCAACCCTAACCCTAGCTATAACCCCAACCCTAACAATAGCCCCAATCCTAACCCTAATGGAAAAATTGAAATGAATACTTTTTAATTTTATTATTTTTTCCTAACTAAGTGAATTATAAAGGGGAGGGGTCGTTTTACTATTTTTTTACTTAGCTTACTGTGATAGGTTATATCACAGTGATCAAGATGAACAAATAGGAAAAATTTCCTATTGTTGCCGGGTGCTGGCCGGCAGATCTCGGCAGGTGCACTGCATATGCACCTGCCATTTTCTTCCCAGAAGAAGACACCGAAGGCCGGGAACATCACTAGAGGGTGCAGGAGGTTCCAGGTACACCAGAGGTACGGGGGACCCCATTTCTTTCTAGTCTGATGTGCTAGATCACATCAGAGAATAGAGAAATTAAATGGGAAATCACACTTTTTTTGCGGTTGCCGCTATTCCGTGAATAACGGTGATTGCAACACTGGGGTCAGTGAAAACTGACCCAAATCATGTTCTCCGGGGTCTCAGCTACCACCAGTAGCTGAGACCCCGGAGAATTTCTGACGCTGGGTGGCGCTACACACTTATTTCTCAGTGCCATTAAAAAGCGGCGCTGAGGAATAAGTGCTGGATTGGAAATCAATGTCTGTGACTAGTTGGGGTTGTCAAGGGGTACATAGTGACGTTCCTTTAATGTCAATTTCCTCTTCCCCCTCTTCTGATGTTCCTGAATTTTTGTCAGATTTCCAGGATGTATTTGATGAGCCCAAGTCCAGTTCCCTTCCTCCACATAGGGACTGTGATTGTGCTATTGACTTGATTCCTGGCTGTAAGTTCCCTAAGGGCTGATTTTTCAATCTGTCTGTGCCAGAGCATGCAGCCATGTGGAGCTACAGTGCCTACAAGTAGTATTCAACCCCCTGCAGATTTAGCAGGTTTAATAAGATGGAAATAAGTTAGAGCCTTCAAACTTCAAACAAGAGCAGGATTTATTAACAGATGCATAAATCTTACAAACCAAAAAGTTTTGTTGCTCAGTTAAATTTTTATAAATTTTAAACATAAAAGTGTGGGTCAATTATTATTCAACCCCTAGGTTTAATATTTTGTGGAATAACCTTTGTTTGCAATTACAGCTAATCGTCTTTTATAAGACCTGATCAGGCCGGCACAGGTCTCTGGAGTTATCTTGGCCCACTCCTCCATGCAGATCTTCTCCAAGTTATCTAGGTTCTTTGGGTGTCTCATGTGGACTTTAATCTTGAGCTCCTTCCACAAGTTTTCAATTGTGTTAAGGTCAGGAGACTGACTAGGCCACTGAAACACCTTGATTTTTTGCCTCTTGAACCAGGCCTTGGTTTTCTTGGCTGTGTGCTTTGGGTCGTTGTCTTGTTGGAAGATGAAATGACGACCCATCTTAAGATCCTTGATGGAGGAGCGGAGGTTCTTGGCCAAAATCTCCAGGTAGGCCGTGCTATCCATCTTCCCATGGATGCGGACCAGATGGCCAGGCCCCTTGGCTGAGAAACAGCCCCACAGCATGATGCTGCCACCACCATGCTTGACTGTAGGGATGGTATTCTTGGGGTCGTATGCAGTGCCATCCAGTCTCCAAACGTCACGTGTGTGGTTGGCACCAAAGATCTCGATCTTGGTCTCATCAGACCAGAGAACCTTGAACCAGTCAGTCTCAGAGTCCTCCAAGTGATCATGAGCAAACTGTAGACGAGCCTTGACATGACGCTTTGAAAGTAAAGGTACCTTACGGGCTCGTCTGGAACGGAGACCATTGCGGTGGAGTACGTTACTTATGGTATTGACTGAAACCAATGTCCCCACTGCCATGAGATCTTCCCGAAGCTCCTTCCTTGTTGTCCTTGGGTTAGCCTTGACTCTTCGGACAAGCCTGGCCTCGGCATGGGAGGAAACTTTCAAAGGCTGTCCAGGCCGTGGAAGGCTAACAGTAGTTCCATAAGCCTTCCACTTCCGGATGATGCTCCCAACAGTAGAGACAGGTAGGCCCAACTCCTTGGAAAGGGTTTTGTACCCCTTGCCAGCCTTGTGACCCTCCACGATCTTGTCTCTGATGGCCTTGGAATGCACCTTTGTCTTTCCCATGTTGACCATGTTTGAGTGCTGTTCACAAGTTTGGGGAGGGTCTTAAATAGTCAGAAAAGGCTGGAAAAAGAGATAATTAATCCAAACATGTGAAGCTCATTGTTCTTTGTGACTGAACTACTTCTTAATATTTTAGGGGAACCAAACAGAATTCTGGTGGGTTGAGGGGTTGAATAATAAATGACCCTCTGAAAAGACTTTTCACAATTTAAAAAAAAAATAAAGAAATAACATTCTTTTTTGCTGCAGTGCATTTCACACTACCAGGCTGATCTACAGTCCAAATGTCACAATGCCAAGTTAATTCCAAATGTGTAAACCTGCTAAATCTGCAGGGGGTTGAATACTACTTGTAGGCACTGTATGTAAAGGAGTCTTTAGAGAAGGGGCATATTCGGCTGTCTTCGTCACCATTGGCAGCGGGATTCTTTTTTGTTGCCAAGAAGGATGGCTCCTTGAGACCTTGTATTGATTATCATCTTCTTAATAAGATCATGGTCAAATTCCAATACCCTTTACCTTTGCTCTCTGATTTGTTTGCTCAGATTAAGGGGGCTAGTTGGTTTACCAAGATTGACCTTCGAGGGGCATATAAAACTGCATTTAATACGCCCGAAGGCCATTTTGTATACCTGGTGATGCCTTTCGGGCTTTCTAATGCTCCTTCTGTATTTCAGTCCTTTATGCATGATATTTTCCGCAATTATCTTGACAAATTCTTGATTGTGTATTTGGATGATATTTTGATTTTTTCCAATGATTGGGAGTCTCATGTGAAGCAGGTCAGGATGGTATTCCAGATCCTTCGTGATAATGCTCTATTTGTGAAGGGGTCTAAGTGCCTATTTGGAGTTCAGAAGGTCTCTTTTTTGGGGTTTATTTTTTCTCCTTCGTCTATAGAAATGGATCCTGTTAAGGTCCAAGCCATTCATGACTGGATTCAACCCACATCTGTGAAGAGTCTTCAGAAATTTTTGGGCTTTGCTAATTTTTATCGCGGTTTCATTGCCAACTTCTCTAGTGTGGTTAAACCCCTGACCAAGTTGACGAAGAAAGGCGCTGATGTGACTAATTGGTCCTCTGAGGCTGTTGAGGCCTTTCAGGAGCTTAAACGCCGATTTACCTCTGCCCCTGTCTTGCGTCAGCCAGATGTTTCTCTTCCTTTTCAGGTTGAGGTTGACGCTTCTGAGATTGGGGCAGGGGCCGTTTTGTCACAGAGGAATTCTGATGGTTCCTTGATGAAGCCATGTGCCTTCTTTTCCCGAAAGTTTTCGCCTGCGGAATGCAATTATGATGTCGGCAATCGGGAGTTGTTGGCTATGAAGTGGGCATTTGAGGAATGGCGACATTGGCTTGAGGGAGCCAAGCACCGCATTGTGGTCTTGACCGATCATAAGAATCTGATTTACCTCGAGTCGGCCAAGCGGCTGAACCCTAGACAGGCTCGGTGGTCCCTGTTTTTCTCCCGTTTTGATTTTGTGGTCTCATATCTTCCAGGATCTAAGAATGTTAAGGCGGATGCCCTCTCTAGGAGTTTTTTTGCCTGATTCTCCTGGAGTCCTTGAGCCGGTTGGCATTCTTAGGGAAGGGGTGATTCTGTCTGCCATCTCCCCTGATTTGCGGCGGGCGCTTCAGGAATTTCAGGCTGATAAACCTGACCGCTGTCCTGTGGGGAAGCTGTTTGTTCCTGATAGATGGACAAGTAAGGTAATTTCTGAGGTCCATTGTTCTGTGTTGGCCGGTCATCCTGGGATTTTTGGTACCAGAGATTTGGTTGCTAGGTCCTTTTGGTGGCCTTCCTTGTCGCGGGATGTGCGTTCTTTTGTGCAGTCCTGTGGGACTTGTGCCCGGGCTAAGCCTTGCTGTTCCCGCGCTAGTGGGTTGCTTTTGCCTTTGCCTGTCCCGGAGAGGCCTTGGACGCATATTTCCATGGATTTTATTTCGGATCTTCCTGTGTCCCAGAGGATGTCTGTTATCTGGGTGGTTTGTGACCGGTTCTCTAAAATGGTCCATTTGGTACCTTTGCCTAAATTGCCTTCCTCCTCTGATTTGGTTCCATTATTTTTTCAGCATGTGGTTCGTTTGCATGGAATTCCAGAGAATATTGTGTCTGACAGAGGTTCCCAGTTTGTTTCCAGGTTTTGGCGGGCCTTTTGTGCTAAGATGGGCATTAATTTGTCTTTTTCTTCGGCGTTCCATCCTCAGACAAATGGCCAAACTGAGCGAACTAATCAAACCTTGGAAACCTATTTGAGATGCTTTGTGTCTGCTGATCAGGATGATTGGGTGGCTTTCTTGCCGTTGGCCGAGTTTGCCCTTAATAATCGAGCCAGTTCGGCTACTTTGGTTTCGCCTTTCTTTTGTAATTTTGGTTTCCATCCTCGTTTTTCTTCAGGGCAGGTTAAGCCTTCTGATTGTCCTGGTGTGGATTCTGTGATGGACAGGTTGCAGCAGATTTGGACTCATGTGGTAGACAATTTGACATTGTCCCAGGAAAAGGCTCAGCGTTTTGCTAACCGCCGTCGGTGTGTTGGTCCTCGGCTTCGTGTGGGGGATTTGGTCTGGTTATCCTCTCGTCATGTTCCTATGAAGGTTTCTTCCCCTAAGTTCAAGCCTCGGTTTATTGGTCCTTTGGTGATTTCTGAGATTATCAATCCAGTGTCCTTTCGTTTGGCCCTTCCAGCCTCTTTTGCCATCCACAATGTTTTCCATAGATCTTTGTTGCGGAGATATGTGGTACCCGTTGTTCCATCTGTTGATCCTCCTGCCCCGGTGTTGGTTGAGGGGGAGTTGGAATATGTGGTTGAGAAAATTTTGGATTCTCGTTTTTCGAGGCGGAGGCTTCAGTAAGTTGTCAGGTGGAAGGGTTATGGCCAGGAGGATAATTCTTGGGTGGTTGCCTCCGATGTCCATGCCGCCGATTTGGTTCGTGCTTTCCATTTGGCTCGTCCTGATCGGCCTGGGGGCTCTGGTGAGGGTTCGGTGACCCCTCCTCAAGGGGGATACTGTTGTGAGTTCCGCTCTTGGGCTCCCTCCGGTGGTTATAAGTAGCATTTTTGTGGGTTCTGCTCTTGGGCTCCCTCCTGTGGTTTTGAGTGGTATGGCTGCTTCTTGGATTTAGCATCAGCAGCTGTTCTCACTGATCGTCTTTCTGGCTCGGCTATATTAGTCTGGCCTTATTCCTAATTCAATGCCAGTTGTCAATTGGTGAGCTTGGAGTCATGGCTCTCTGAGGATTTCACTGCCACTCTGACCATTTCAGCAAAGCTAAGTCCTTGCTTGTCTTTTTGCAGTTCACTTGTTGTGGACTTTGTTGTTTGGCATTTTCTATGTTTTGCTCATTTGTCCAGCTTATCAGTATGGATCTATTTAGCTAAGCTGGAAGCTCTGGGCAGCAGAGTTTGCCCTCCACACCTTTAGTCAGGTGTGGAGATTTTTGCATTTCTCTGCGGTGGACTTTTTCTAGTTTTTATTACTGACCGCACAGTTTTCTGTTCTGTACTAATTCTGTCTAGCTAGTAGTGGCCTCCTTTGCTAAATCTTGTTTCATACTACGTATGTCATTTCCTTCTCCTCTCACAGTCATTATTTGTGGGGGGCTGTCCTATCCTTTGGGGATTTTCTCTGAGGCAAGATAGCTTTCCTGTTTCTACCTTTAGGGGTAGCTAGTTCTCCGGCTGTGACGAGGTGTCCAGGGAGTGACAGGAACATCCCACGGCTACTGCTAGTGTCTGTGTTAAGATTAGGAACTGCGGTCGGTATAGTTACCACCTGCTCAGAGCTAGTCGCATGTCGCTCCTTACTCACCAGACCATAACAAATAAGTACCTTTTACCGCCACTGTTAAAAGGTGTATTGGCAGTCGTTAAGGGGTTAAGAGTCTTTTACTTTCTTATTATTTTTTAAAATCATGCCTACTCAAGAAAGGTCTGGCAGATGCTTGTTCACTTTTCCTCGGTTCGGGCTTACTGGACTCACATTTCATCGAATGAATGTCTTTATTATTCACATAATGTTTTCGACATTGCACATGCTTTTTACAGCCAGCAGTGACAACAACATTGTTCCATCTTAGAATACTTGCTGCATTTATGCCATCAGCATCCTTCTCAAGAACTAAACAATGCTCACTAAGATTAGTAATCATTTTTATTGATAAGCAAATACAATCGACACTATTCGTTACCTGCACCAATAGTACGCTATTCGAGCTATTCGTTACTCGGCAAGTACCATATTTTTCGGATTATAAGACACATTTTTATGATCTCCAAAATTAGGGGGAAAATGGGGATGCGTATTATAAACCGAATACTGTTCTTACTGATGCTGCAGGCCCGGAGCTGGGGGTGTTGCAATGGTGGTGCGATGGTCCTGCGATGTGCAGTGGTGGTACGATGTCAAGCGGTGGTCCTGCGGTGGTGGTATGGTGGTGATTGGTAGTAGTACGGCGTCGAGCATAAGCCCTGCAGTGGAGGCATATGGCGACCAGCATTCATCTTCTGGCATCTGGCTTCTGGCTTCTTACTTGGTGCAGGCTCAGATGGATGAAAGCCAAGACCTCCATCCGCGCCTGCCTCTACATGATGTCTCCAGGAAAATAGCTGTGGATGCGGCACAGGCACAGGTGGAGATCTCGGCACCAACATCTCAGAAGATGAGATCTCAGCGCCAAGATCTCCACCTGCACATGCGCCACCTCAGCAACCATTTTCCCAGAGTCCACCGCATAGTAAACAGTGTGAGGGCTCTGGGCTTTCAGAAAATGGGGCGGCGGAGCCCCTATACCACCGGACACCGAACAACCTGCTCCACTGCAGCCTGCACCACCGAAATCCAGCAGTGACCCTAGGACCCCGATTCACTGCAGCCACCACCCCTAGTAAGCAATAAGATGCCTGGATTGTAACAAGCACCACCATTTTATAAAAAAAAGTTTTTTTCCTATTTTTCTCCTCAAAATTTGGTATGCGTCTTATAATCTGGTGCATCTTATAAATCGCAAAATACGATAATTTGCTATTTGCCTCGGTATATTCAATTGACCCGCTGAGCAAGTTTGGCTCTTTATTTGCAGCCAATGAATATGCTGGGCTTACTTGCAAATCACATCAATGCTCGCACCATCTATAATGTGGCATTACTGTGATTGGCTGGCCTCACAGCGTCATAGGGGATATTTAATCCCTGCGGGCACCATCTTGCGCACATTACATCCAGAAACAATGTAGTGAGAGCGTAGTGTTAGTGTAGGTAGAGGGAAAGCAGAGTATAGGGAGAGTTTCTGATTACAAAAAAGCTCTCTTAGATTCAGATAGCATAAGGAGAGATTTAATATGTGGGAGAGGGAAAGGCAGGCAGGGTGTTATCATTGCAAGTACATGCTGCAGATCTCTGCTTGTTTGCATTGTATATACTGTAGGAATAGACTGTGGGATTAGGGAGAGATATAGGGTTTCATATTTTCTACCATAATGTACAAAAAAACACTTTTTAGAGCCAACTAATATTACTCAGTACCAGCATATACTAAACAAACTGCTTTTTTAATAGCTAAACAATATTCAGTTCAAGCATATACTAAACATATTTTTTAAATTTAATTACTAAATAATATTCCTTCCCTATTGCTGAAATAGCTAATATTTATCTAGCAGTTGTGCGACTGGGGCAAAACCTGCTGAGATACACAAGGTTCACTATTTACTAGTAATTTCCCTGAGTATGCTGTTGCTGTGTGTCATAAAAGCGATATAAAAAAAATTATATTGGTTAAATAAATAGCGTGTATTTATCTAGCAGTAGTGCGACTGGCGCGAAGCCTGCAGAGATATGCAAACATCACTATTTACCAATAATTTTCCTGGTTCTGCTTTTGGCATGTGTCATAAAGGCGATATAAAAGAAATTGCTTTGCTATTGGTTAAATAAATTGCGAGTATTTAGCAAACAGTTGTGTGACTGGCATAAAGCCTGCTGAGATACAAAATAGTCACTATTTACCAGTGCTAATAATTTTCCTACATCTGCTGTTGGCATGTGCCTTAAAGGTGATGTAAAAAAATCTATTGGTTAAATAAATAGCATATATTTCTCTAGCAGTTGTGCGACTGGCGCAAAGGCTGCTGACATACACAAACATTACTATTTATCAGAGCCAATAATTTTCAAGAGTCTGTGGTTGCTGTGTGTCATAAAGGTAATATAACAAAAAATTACTCTGCTATTTATGTAGCAGTTGTGCGACTGGCGCAAAGTCGGCAGAGACATGCAAACATAACTATTTACCAGTTCCAATAAGTCTGCTGTTGCTGTGTGTCATAAAGGTGCTTTAAAAAATTACTTTGCTATTGGTTAAATAAATAGTTAACCTTTATCTAGGAGTTGAGCGACTGGTGCAAAGCCTGTTGAGAAACGCAAACGTGACTATTTACCTGTAATTTTCCTGAGTCTGCTGTTGTCATGTGTCATGAAGATGATTGAACAAAAAATTACTCTGCTACTGGTAAAATAAATAGCATCTGCTACTGGTTAAATAAATAGCGTGTCTTCATCTAGCTGTTGTGTGACTTTCGCAAAGCCTGCTGAGATAGGCAAACTTGACTATTATCTGTAATTTTCCATAGTATGTTGTTGCTGTGCGTGATAAAGCACAGTAAAAAACATAATATCAGAAAAAAATATACCCACACATTGCTAGATACAGGGAATTTCTAAACAACACCTCTGTGAGGGCGCATGTGAAAAATAAAGCCAGAATTTTTTTTTTTTTAAATGCATTCAATATGGGAAAGGGTGATATTAAAGAATGGGGACATTGATGTGGTGGTGCCTGCCAAGGCCATGTGAAAGATCAGAAGGTGACTGTATCTCATTCTAGCTTCCTGTCAAAATTCAGTCAGCACATTACACCACTATCAAACTCAGACAAGTGCGAGGATGTTGTGGGTTGGATGGCAGACAATGGCTCCAGTGTGATGACAAGCAGCACCACCAAGTCTTCCACACGGTCCAGTCTCAGTAGCCTAGTGGCTGGGTCTCAGAATCCTCAACCTGGTCCTCATTTCTCTCCCCATCAAGATTCCCAGGAGACATATGATCCCAACACTGGCCACTCCGAGGAACTGTTTACATTCCTTTGTAATTATTCAGGCCTCTCAATGTGTTAGGGCTAGCGGAATGCACCGAGTATAGGAAGGAAACAACAAGGTGCGTTCACAGCCCGTGGTCAACCGTGCAGAGATATCTGCTGCAAAGTAATTGGTGGCACTATATGGCGGTATAAGCAAACTCTGTTAACTTCACAGAATCGCAAAGATATGAAAATGCTGTGCCCTGTTAACCTCACAGAGGATCACAGCTACCTAACTGAACAAAACAAAGAGTGGTCATGCAGTCAGCATAGCACACAAACAACTCCTCACCGGAGGTGCCAGTATTCTAGGGGCTCATATCAGCCGGGCCCTGAATCCAAGCATACAAAACTTCTCACCGGAGGTGCCGGTATTCTAGGGGCTTATTTCAGCCAACCATGACCACATGCAGACATGACCACCAACTAGCAAAGCTCAAAACATAGGTTGATACTAGCGCATGGCCATGCGGCCATGCAAACCTTTTATAGCTGCAGAAGACAAGGACCTTTCTAGTGGTCCAATGGGAGCTGCTACAGGGCCTGAGCGTGTGACCCCCGACCTCCAATGAGAGGTCCTCCCGTGGGCATGCTCAGTGTGTGCAAAGCAGGAATTAGTCCCAGAAAAGCCTGCTCATCGCTGACCAGTGCAGGCTACAACAGCAGGGCCTGGAAAAGCAGCAGTACCCTTTGCACAGTATCAGACTGAGTGAGACGCTGGGACCAACATCTCCGCTGAGCAGGCTCCACTGCGGCTGATGTAGAAAGGGAGACAGCAGCAGATATGCTTCGAGATTCCCCCTGTGCAGCGGTGGGAACTTGACTCCTAACTAGTGTTGAGCGATACCTTCCGATATCGGAAAGTATCGGTATCGGAAAGTATCGGCCGATACCGTCAAAGTATCGGATCTAATCCGATACCGATACCCGATCCCAATGCAAGTCAATGGGACGAAAATATCGGAATTAAAATAAACCCTTTATACACTTGTAGGTTCATTCTACATGAAGGAAAACAACTAAGAATAATGTAGGATGTATTGGGGGACGTGGCGGAGATATTAAAGGCACAGAGGTTTAGCCCAATGTAATAGAATAGCAGGATTTTGCGTTTTTTTTATGACGTTCGGCGTTAGAAAGAATTTGACTATGTTAATTTTTTTTTTAATGTCAGATATTGATGTTTCACTGCTTCCACGCCCTTCACCTTTTTGTTTACTTCTCCCACGCTTTCTTCTTAATTATCCTCATCATCAGCTTCTTTAACATCAACTTCTTCACCTTATTCATCTTCTTCTTCATCTTCTACCTATTATTTTTTGGGTTACATTGTTCATATTGTTTTTAGTTTACTATTATCTTCATCATATTCTACTTCTTCATCATATTCTTATTTGTGACAGGCATTCCCGTAGTTGTTATCTATAAAAGTTTGAAGATTACACCTTCCGTTCTGCCTGTCACAAAACAGTTACATTTGTCCGCGTTCAGTTTGGCCTGCAGCATCAGGCTTTATCCAGGGGCACCACGAGGAGGAACGGACTCACCCCCATACACTGCTTAGTCTTCTTCTGCTTATAATTTACATAATATTTTTTGCTCTGATATTTTGTGTTATGCTTAATGTCCTTCTGCTCTTTGTTCTGCAGCCTCTTGTTCTTCTGCTTCTCGGTCTTCCAGGTCGTCGTCGTCTCCAGGGTCGTCGTCTCCGGGGTCGTCGTCATCGGGGTGGTCTCCGGGGTCGTCGTCATCGGGGTGGTCTTCAGGGTCATCGTCTCCAGGGTCGTCGTCATCACGGTGGTTGTCGTCTCTGGTGTCGTCGTCATCTTAGGGGTGGTCTTCCGGGTCATCGTGTTTAGTCTCTTGAACTTGGAAATGTAGCAGAAGGTACAAGAAGGCTGAGAAAATGCCGAGAACCAGCTGATGGAACTGGAACTCGGATGGCTACCCGAAGGTCCAAGAGCCAATGGAACGACCGAGGACCAGCTGACGTTACTGGAACCCGGTTACTAAGCAGGAGGTACCTGTGCTGAAAGCACTACCAAGGACCACCTGACGTTGGTGGAACTCAGATACCCAGAGGGAGGCACCTAAGCCAAAGGCTCTGCCCGGAACCAGCTGACGGTACTGGAACCAGGATGGGGAGCAGAAGGTACAAGAGCAAAAGACACTGCCGAGAACCAGCTGACGGTGCTGGAACCCGGATGGGTAGCCGAAGGTCCAAGAGCCAATGGAACTACCGAGGACCAGCTGACGTTACTGGAACCTGGTTACTAAGCAGGAGGTACCCGTGCCTGAAAGCACTACCAAGGACCACCTGACGTTGGTGGAACTCGGATACCAAAGGGAGGCACCTAAGCCAAAGGCTCTGCCCGGAACCAGCTGACGGTACTGGAACCAGGATGGGGAGCAGAAGGTCCAAGAGCAAGTGTCTGCGTGGCTTTTGCAGGACACGTTGCCGGCTGCACAGCAGGGGAACAGCTGGCGGTGCTGGACCCCACTGACACATTGGCTGGTGTTTTTCTCTGTGCAGCTAGCACATCTGGGCCCCAACTGGCGGTTTGTTAGAGCCCAGGGTCAGCAGGAGGAGGAGGAGCAGGAGCAGGGGGAGGGGAGTGTAGGCCGAAGCCTGCACTGGCGGCAGCTTTGGGTCTGTTGTGTCTGCGTGGCGGTCGCAGGACACGTTGCCGGCTACACAGCAGGGGAACAGCTGGCGGTGCTGGACCCCACTGACACATTGGCGAGGTGTTTGGCTCTGTGCAGCCAGCACTTCCGGACAGCAACTAGCGGTGTTGGAGCCCGGGCTCTGCAGGGGGAGCAGAGTGTAGGCCGAAGCCTACTTGAACCAATTTCAAAGGTAACCTTTAACCCCCCCTCAGGGGTTAGAAAGTAGAAGAGCCACAGCTTATGCAGCAGTAGTGCTGCACAAGTCAAAGGTTGCTCTTTTAATTTCGCTCCTTGCACACGCTGAATGAAACACGTATAACATTTAGCCCTTTATACAGTCAAACTGTGTTGGAGGCGCGAGTTCCCTTTGTAATGAGACGCAGCACAGATGTCAAGAATCCCACCTTGGTGCTGGGTGCAGCCTCCTGAGCGTTGTTATTTGCTGTACAGGAGTCTGCGCTGTCGTGTTATCCCCTGGCCTAGCGCTGTTAGCGCTGCCCATCTTCTGACATCATTTAATGTCGGCCGGTGCGTTTCGCGATGA